>NC_044031.1:607728695-610128695 GCF_901765095.1 Microcaecilia unicolor | reverse complement strand
TGGCAGAATGGTGTACAATGCCCTCTTTCAGCAACATTCAAGGTAAGAACTAAGTGCTGTAATGTGGCTAACACATGAAAGGGATCTAAAAGTGTCTTACACAAATGGCCACTACCTCATGGACTACCGGAAACAAAACAGGGCACACTCTGACCCAGTAAGCTGAGGGAAAAGCACCATGGGAGTAGAGCCTACCAACTACCAACATCGTGAGCATTTAACACAAGCTAGTGGAATCACGGAGCCCAATACCCTACACCCACCACAACGCATTGCTGATGTGACTCTGCAGTGCCCTTAACAGAAAAGGTGTCACACTCACCCGAGACCCACATCAGAAGCAGGAAAAGGCTGTCAGAGGATAGAACACATTCTGCTGTCATGGAGGTGGGTACGACATTTGAGGCTGGCATACAGGCTGGGGAAAAAAGTTTGTAAATTGTTTACTTTTGTGGGAGGGGGTTAGTGACCACTGGGGGAGTCAGGGGAGGTCATCCCCGATTCCCTCCGGTGGTCATCTGGTCAGTTGGGACACTTTTTCGGGACTTGGACCTGAAAAAAGGGTTCAAATAAAGCGGACCAAATTCTCGTAAAAAACGCCCTTCTTGTTTCGATTATCAGCTAAAGACGCCCATCTCTCCTCGGCCGATAACCACGCCCGAGCCCCCCCTTCGCCATGCCTCCGACACGCCCCCGTGATCTTTGTTCGTCTCCGTGACGGACTGCAGTTGAGGACGCCAAAAATCGGGTTTCGATTATACCGATTTGGGCGCCCACGGGAAACGGACGCCCATCTCCCGATTTGGGTCAAAATATGGGCGTCTTTCTCTTTCGAAAATAAGCTGGATAGTCAGTTAAGTGCTGAATATCATCCAGCATTGACTTTCTAGGTTTAACGCCAGTGGCGGGCAGTAAAACGCTGATCGCCACTAGCTGAATATCAGACTCACTGTTTATAGAATAGGGGTGTAAGTCTGTTATGTGCAACTACAAATTGGCACCCATTAGTGCCCGTTACTGCCAATTGTTGGTATAGTAACAATCCCCATTCTATAACTGCACTCCGAATTGCACACCTAATTTTGAGCACCATATACAGAAATTGAGGAATGTGTGTGTAAATGCTATAGAATTGTTCCATAATTGCTTGGTACCTTTTCATAAACCTATTTATTAACATACCACAGCACAACGATATGATGATCCCACAATTAGTCAATACAACTCCAGCGCCCAAGGAAGTGTGATGTGCACACCTCCTTCCATCGATAGCTAGGCAGCTGGATGTGATGAGGCTACACATCTATGCACCGATGGTAAATCAGAGCTTCAGCAGTCACTTTAGCCTAGAAATATAAGGCCCAATATTCAGTTGGTGGTGATCATAAGAACATAAAAATAGCCATACTGGTTCAGACCAATGGTCCATCTAGCCCAGTATTCTGTTTCCAACAGTGGCCAAACCAGGTCACAAGTAACTGTCAGAAACCCACATAGTAGTCACATTCCATGCTATCAATCCCAGAGTAAGTAGTGGCTTCCCCATGTCTGTCTCAATAGCAGATTAGGACGTTTCCTCCAGGAACTTGTCCAAATCTTTTTAAAATCCAGATACGCTAACCGCTGTTATCACATCCTCCGACAATGAGTTCCAGAGCTTAACTATTTGTTGAGAGAAAAAATGTTTCCTCCTATTTGTTTTAAAAGTAATTCCATGTAATTTCATTGCGTGTCCCCTGGTCTTTGAATTTTTGAAAGAGTAAAAAATTGATTTACTTTTACTCATTCTACACCACTCAGGATTTTGTAGACCTTAATCATATCTCCCCTCAGCCGTCTCTTTCCAAGCTGAACAGCCCTAACCTCTTTAGCCTTCCTCATTTGAGAAGAATTCCATCACTTTTATCATTTTGGTCACTCTTCTTTGAACCTTTTCTAATTCCACTATATCTCTTTTTAGATATGGCAACCAAAACTGCATGCAATACTCAAGGTGAGGTCACATACAGAGTGATATAGAGGCATTATAATATTCTTGGTCTTATTTACCATCCTTTTCCTAATAATTCCTAGCATTCTGTTTGCTTTTTTGACCGCCGCCACACACTGGGCAGAAGATTTCAGCATATTGTCTACAAAAACACCTAGATCTTTTCCTTGGGTGCTGACCTCCATGGTGGACCCTAGCATTAGGTAACTTCCCAATGTGCATCACTTTGCATTTGTCCACATTAAATTTCATCTGCCATTTGGATGCCCAGTCTTCCAATTTCCTAAGGTCGTCCTGCAATTTTCACAGTCCACATGTGTTTTAATAACCTTGAATAGTTTTGTGTCATCTGCAAATTGAATCACCTCACTTGTTCCGATTTCCAGATAATTTATAAATGTGTTAAATAGCACCAGTCCCCAGTACAGAACCCTGCAGCACTCCATTGCTCACTTTCCTGCTTTGACAGAAATGACCATTTAACTCTACCCTCAGCATTTTGCCGACTTCCAGTGGCGTTAAACCTGGAAATTCAATGCAGGGCCATGTCCCGGCTTCAGCACTGAATTTACAGGTTTCAAAGCCGGCTACCACATAATGTGACATTCAGGACTTAACCGGCTATGGTTACCGCATGAAAATAGGGCTGATTTTTATACGGTCCTATTTATGCAGTTAACCTGGCTGGTAAAGTGCTGAATATTGGTACTTAACAGGTCACATGCCAACTGAAGGCATTATTAAAGACACACTATTTTGTTGTAGCTTATTAATTGCCATCATAAGTTGTCTCCATTACCTCTATAGAACATTACCCGCTACAGCATCACTTGCTTTGTCTTGTCTCTTTTCTCTCCCTCCTCTCCTTTTGTATCTTAGCATGACTGTTAACTTGACGCCTTAAAATTCTTCCTTTGCTTTTTTATTAATTAGATTAATGTAACATAGGACTCCCTGCTTTGTGTGGTGTAAATGCCAATGAATAATTAGGCGCAGACCAGTGTATTCTATAACAATGCGCACAGATTTTAGAAATGCCCTTGATCCGCCCATCCCACACCCATGGCCCCTTTTCAACTATGCATCACGTTATAGATTACACTTAGACAGTTCTGCGTGTAAATTCTAATTAACGCCCATTAGTGTCAATAATTGCCAATTATCGATGCTGACTGGCTTGCTAACTTAAGTTGAGTGTGCAAATCCAGAATATGACTGGATTTGCATGCACAACCTAAGTTGTGCTATATTGAATCTGGGGGATGGGGCTACCACTGAGTAATGCAATTCAGCCAGCAGCAGCCAATGTTTACAAAAAACACTGACCACCACTGGCTGAATATTGGACAGATAATATCCAATGGCTATAAAAAAAATATTTTACAGGAAAAACATTTCAAAAATGCAATTCGCGTTTTAACAATTCAGAACTCAAAAACATAACAGATATCACACACACACACACACACATACAATTTATGTTAATTACTTTTTAATTATTTAAAGTGAACAGTGGAAAAGGGGAGCTCATCAATCAAAATGATTGCCTCATTAACAGCATCTGACAAAGAGAATTTTGCCCTCAATAGCCAAAGAAAGAAGAGCAGATGAGCTACAAAAAAACTTGGGCTCAATGCGCAATAATTGTTTCCCTTTCTGCATTCAACTTAATTTCTGAATGACTTTGTCTTCTTCCAGTTCCTCTAGACTGCACTCCGCTGCTTCCCAGGTGGGTTCTTACAGCCGCATTCAGAACTGCAAGACAACTATTTACACCCATTTTTTATCCCATGAACAGCAGCCTTAATTAAAGTTTGCTATCCCGCTTTCCTCTGGGCTTCAGAGGATGCCAGTTTGCATTTTGGTTAAAAAAACAAAAGAATGTTTAAGAGCAGCTGCTTAGGAGAGGCTGGTCTTATAGGTTCTGAAGAAACTGCAAATGAGATGGCAGGAATGTGTACCACATCATGGCTAATGTGCTATTGCCTGGGAAGTTCAGCCTTCCCTGTTCGGTACATGGCACATGAAACTCTTAAATGCAAGTTTATCACAGCTTCCACAAATGCTAGTAATTTGCATTAGTGGCTATACATTAATTCTAAAAAGCAATAGGCTGATCCATAAACTTATTGAACTCCGACAATGCTAATGATATCTGGCAGATTGGCAACGTCAAACCTCGTTTCAAAACAATAAACAAATTAATAATAGAAACACATAAAAATGGAAGAGAATCTGTTAAGGAATACCAGAACAACCGCAGCTGCCGGTCCAACGAAGGCGTAGAGAAGTCCTCCTTCCAGCGATAGCCAGCAGCTGAAAGAGAATGAGAGCCCAAGGTTAAAGGGGACCATTGCGGTGACTGGCCCATCGAATCTCAGTGTAGAAAATGAAAAACATTTCAGTAACTCTGATACCAAAACATAAGAATGAGCATTGGGGTATACTCTAGTACTTAGTCTAATCACAAGCACATCCTTTTGGTGGATCAGGTGACTACTGTTTGCCCTGCCCTCATTCACTTATACACCAGAGCCAACTAACATTAAGTAGTAATTGCTGGACCTATCTAAATAATGGTCTGGACACACATTAAACACCACAGCGCTTTCCAGGGTAACAACTCTGTAGGACAGTGTTTTGCCAGGCCAGAGCACTGATGAATGACTTTATGGTGGGAATACTAAAAGGAAATTTCAAAAGCATCCAAGAATGTAAAACCCTAAAAGTTAAAGTGATGGAATATTTTGACACCCACTAGACAGGACATAATGACAAACTGGGTCCCCTATCTTACTATATAAATGAAGAGTGACTGACGTGCCGCAGCTGTTCTGCGCATGCACGGCACGTCACATGTCTCTGCCGACGTGATTAGAGGCAGGACCAGATCGACCCTGCTGCCGGACAAATCAAGAACCAGCACTGTTCATTTGTGAGGGTCAGGGTGGCGTCAAGTTTTGGCCGTGTCCTGCATCGGTGAAGGGATGTTGCAGGGAGTGAGAGCGGCAGAGCAGGGAGCGGACCGGCGTGGATCAGCTGTTCGGCTGGGGCAGCGGGCAGGCCAAAAAGAAAGAGGCAAGCTTGGGAAAGCGATGGAGAATCGGTATGTGCCGGGGTGGGGGGGGGGGGGAGAGAAGAGAATCACTGGGTGGCTACAGGGGGGGCAGGGGAGAGAGGAGAATCGCTGGGTGGCTACAGGGGGGGGGGACTTTACGGCTTGTCACATTATAAACCATAAAATTATTCTGTTTTGTCACCCTCTGATCACCCACCCATCTCTCCCTGTTTCTGTCCACCCTCCCATCCACTCCTACCTTTCCCCAGAAGACTGTCATTTGAATACTTTTATGTTTCACTTATATATTCTTATATTTGTCATTATTTACTCATTTCTGATCTGAAGAAGAAAGTATTGACTTTGAAAGCTAATCAAAACAGGTATTTAGTCCAATAAAAAAGGTATCCTCTTCTTTTCTTTGTTTTATTTCTATTTATTATCTTTAAAAATGGACTAACATGGCTACCACATCACACGGTTAACAACTCTACCCAAATGCCACCCCCAGGAATGTGTGCATAGGCTGCAAAAAACTATGTATGCTTCTGTTGACCGCATACTTGTAGTCATGTATACAATATACCTATGCAATTTTATTAAAAAAAAAAATTTTTCCACAAGTAAAACATGTTTTACAGAAGACAAATGTTTCTTAAAATTACTTCTCTGGGTTCAAAAGTGGAGAGGAATGGTCAAGGTGGGGGCTAATGCCAGGGCCGCCGAGAGACTAGGCTGGGCCCGGGACAAGGCCGCCCCTGGGCCCTGCCCCCACTGCCACCCCCCCCAGGTTGTTGTTGCCCCCCCTGAGGGGGGCCTGGCGCCACAGTCCCACCTGCCCCCGCCACCGGGCCGGGCCCCTTCCACCCAAACCACGGCCAGCAGAAGTGCTGTCTTCTGACTCCGGTGTGCGCGTTCCACACAGATGCACTCCTCTCAGCTGATCTTCGCTGTACTGTGCAGGGCTTCTGTGCGTCTGACGTCCTGTACGTCAGATGCACAGAAGCCCTGCAGAGTACAGCGAAGATCAGCTGAGAGTAGCGAGTCTGTGTGGGCCGCGCACGCCGGAGTCAGAACAGAAGACAGTACTTCTGCTGGCGGGGTTTGGGTGGAAGGGGCCCGGTGGCGGTGGCGGGTGGGACTGTGGCACCGGGCCCCCTTGGAGGCCCGGGCCCTGGGAATTTTGTCCCCCCTGTCCCCCCCCTCTCGGCGGCCCTGACTAATGCTGGGAGGAGCTAAAGCAGAAGGGGTATAGCAAGCCGGAAACATGTCTTGTGCGCCACACCCCCAAGTGCACCAGGTACATTCCCACCCCACCTACTGGCGTCACACCTGCAAGGGAACCCAATGGATGAGGCACAATTTGGGCATCCCTGCTTCCCTTGTGCCCTGTGTGGCTGTATCAGCTAACGTCAAGGCCTTGGAGCCATTCAAAACACCCCCCCCCCACCCATCAAAAAACATGGAAACATAGTAAATGAAGGCAGATAAAGACCAGTATGACTCATTTAATTTGTCCATGAAGTGGGTGAGTTGTACCTCTCATTCTGTGCAAGTTACTCCCCTGTATTCCATTATTTATGGTTGTAACCTTTGCTCCGTGCATCTCTCCCCCCCCCCCCCCCCCCCCCCAATGCCTTTGAGCTATCTCTCTCTCTGTTGTATAGGTTTGTAGCAACTGCTCTGTGCAGGTTACTTCTCTCCACTGTTAGGGTTGTAACTGGCACTCTGTGCAGGCTACTCCTCCCCCTCCCGCCCATGTATTTTTTTGAAGTGTGAAAAGACATTTAAATTTGGCTTTGACCAGAAACGCTCTACACTTTGATTTCATGTAGTTAGGCAGTACAGACGTCTGTTTCTGGGAAGGCAATAATTGCTCGGTGATTTTCCAAGGCATGAATCAGTTAACAAGAAGATGACAGGCCTTATCCAGTACTCAGCAAGCCCAATCCCCCCCCCTCCCCCCTTCCACACACTCCTGATGGCTGATATATTTATTGAAGTACCCGTCCGGCTCTGAAGTTTTATATCAAGATTAATGTGGAAAGTCCTCTCCCTTCTAAGTAACGTCTGCTGGGTAATTTGTGAACCGCGCAAGGAGAAAGGTTTGACACCGTGGCACTGTGTGGTACAGACCAAGTCATTACTCAACGTCAAGGCCTTGGAGCTCCCAGCGGAGAACAGGCAACTTAAATATTAGCCCTTTATTTCTCCTGGTGGCTCCTGGGAACTTTGAAAAATGTCCTTCAGCAGGCAAATTCTTCACTTTAAACACAGTCTGCATGCGTTATTAAACAAGCAGATGTCAGACTGGCAGTCAGTGGTCAATAGCTCAGCAAGGTGCTTAACCAGACAACAGAACAAACAGACTGCACCGCATCTCAGTTCGCGCATAAGGAGCCAGAACTGCCCACAAGTGACTATTAGAAAGTCCCTTCCATAAATTAAGTGAAAAGAATTGTTAATGTTTATTAACAATTTGTGTGACTGCTTTGCAAACATACACATCAAGCAGTGTACAAATACCAAAATAATTAAAAGTAAAAATATAAAACATTAATTATAAAAACAAAGAAAGAGTATAGAAAGCTGAAAAAAACAAGAGAAGAAAGGATTTTGCTCATGCTTAGTTGAAGAATAAAGTGAGTTACATTCAGGTACTTTCAGTATTTTCCTGTCCTCAGTGGACCTACAATTTAACCCCCCTGTTTACTAAGCAGTGCAGCAATGCTGGCACACCCCATTGGGTAAGCTTGTAGCTGAGGCAATGTAGAGTTAAGTAACTTGCCCAAGATCCTACAGATCCACAGTGGGAATTGAACTAGGTTTCTCTGCGTCTCAGTCCAATGCTCTAACCATTAGTCCTACTAGACCAATAGATAAGGACATAAAAAGAAAGAAGGAGAAACCAGAAACCTGCCAAAGCACAGTGAATGCAACTACATGATACATTTTTATAGCATGGAAGGCATGGGTGTTAGTAGAGTCTATCAGATATTTATTCTTCAGCGAAGACTTCAAAAGCAATACAAGTCTCTCAGAGCCACATGCAATCTCATCTCCCTCACCTAGAGTTTAAATAAATAGCTCCCACGGGATCCTACAGAGTTGGAAGAGTTATTCCAGAGGTTAACTGGAATAGGAAAATGATGGCTTATTTAGTACACATGAATTGCACCACGAATGAACTTTTTAAATGACTTCACCCTTTGGAAATCTGATAAAGCATTCCCACCAGGTTGCAGTCTTTGTTCTGCCACTGACTCCATGTGATTCAGGGTGAGCCACCTCATTTCAAAAGGCGTTTGATAAAGTACCTCATGAAACACTGCAGAGGAAATTGGAAGGTCATGGGACAGGAGGTAGTGTTCTATTGTGGACAAAAACTGATCAAAAGATAGAAAACATAGAGTAGGGTTAAATGGTCAGTATTCTCAATGGTTTCCCAGGGGTCTGTGCTGGGACCGCTACTTTTTAACATATATATAAATGATCTAGATATGAGAATAACTAGTGAAGTAATTAAATTTGCTGACAACACACAGTTATTCAAAGTTGATAAATCACAAGAGGATTGTGAAAAATTGCAAGAGGATCTTACAAGACTGGGAGACTGGGCATCCAAATGGCAGATGGCGTTTAACATGAGCAAGTACAAAGTGATGCATAAGGGAAGGAAGGACCTGAACTATAGCTACGTGATGCAAGGTTCCACATTAGGAGTCACTGACCAGGAAAAGGATCTAGGTGTCAATATTGACGATACGTTGAAACTCTCTGCTTAATGTGCAGCGGTAACGAAGAAAGCAAACAGAATGTTAGGCATTATTAGGAAAGTAATGGAAAACAAAAATGAGGACGTTATAAAGCCTTTGTATCACTCCATGTTGTGACCACACTTTGAATACTGTGTGTAATTCTGGTCACCACATCTTAAAAATGATCTAGTGGAATTGGAAAAGGTACAGAGAAGGGAGATGAAAATGATAAAGGAGATGGGACAACTTCCCTATGAGGAAAAGCTGAAGTGGCTAGGACTGTTTAGCTTGGAGAAAAGACGGCTGAGGGGAGATATGATAGAGGTATAAAATAATGAGTGGAGTGGAATGGGTAGACGTGAATCGCTTGTTTACTCTTTAAAAAATGTTAGGACTATGGGGTACACAATGAAGCTACAATGTAGTAAATTTAAAACAAATTGGAGAAAATATTTCTTCACTCAATGTGTTATTAAACTATGGAATTCATTGCCAGAGAATGTGGTAAAAGCAGTTAGCTTAGTGGGGATTTTAAAAAGTTTGGATATCTTCCTAAAAGAAAAGTCTATAAGCCATTATTAAGATGGACTAGGGAAAATCCACTGCTTATTTCTAAAATGTATTAGGATCTTGCCAGGTACTTGTGACCTGGATTGGCCACTGTTAGAAACAGGATACTGGGCTTAATGGACCATTGGTCTGTCCCAGTATGGCAATGCTTATGTTTTTATTTTTCTTATGATATACTTATGATATACTTTAAGTTGACTACACACAGTGTCGTATAATTGGCAGAGGTGGTAGAGTTGTAATATAGGCCCACATTTTATAAAATACACAAGCTCATGTACAGAATACATACACGTCTACACTTTTAAAGTAGGGAAAGGGGATGGGATTGATATACCACCTTTCTGTGGTCACAATCACAGCAGTTTACATATTATGTGCAGGTAATTATTTTGTACCTGGAGTAATGGAGGGTTAGGTGACTATGAGGGGTATAATCCGTGAAGGGTGGGGAAACCCGTATTATCGAAAAAACATGGGCGTCCATCTTTCGTTTCAATAATACGGTCGGGGACGCCCAAATCTCAACATTTAGGTTGACCTTAGAGATGGTAGTCCTTAGGTCTTCCTTAGAGATGGTCGTCCCCGGTTTTCGGCTATAATGGAAACCGAGGACGCCCCTCTCAGAAACGACCAGCATTCGTAGTGCACTGGTCCCCCTCACATCCCAGGACACCAACCAGGCACCCTAGGGGGCACTGCAGTGGACACAAATTGCTAAACAACCACAGAAGGTGATCTCTCCACAGGAGAAATTAAGAACACTAGGTACGCACAGTTGATCCAAAAAAGAGTCCTCTCTCATGTAATGTCTTCCCAAACAATGCTCCCAGGTGCGTAGCTCCATTGCCTTGTGTGTTGAGCCCCCCAACCCCCCCTCCCCAAAAACCCACTCCCCACAACTGTACACCACTACCATAGCCCGAAGGGGTGAAGGGGGGGCACCTAAATGTGCATACAGTGGGTTTCTGGTGAGTTTTGAAGGGCTCACATTTACCATCACAAGTGTAACAGGTAGGGGGGTGGGTGGGCCTGGCCCGCCTGCCTGAAGTGCATTGCACCCACTAAAACTGCTCCGGGGACCTGCATACTGCTGTCATGGAGCTAGGTATGACATTTGAGGCTGGCAAAAAAAAAAAAAAGTTTTTTTTTTAGGGTGGGAAGCGGTTGGTGACCACTGGGGGAGTAAGAGGAGGTCATCCCCGATTCCCTCCGGTGGTCATCTGGTCAGTTCGGGCACCTTTTTGAGGCTTGGCTGCAAGAAAAAATGGACCAAGTAAAGTCGCCCAAGTGCTCTTCAGGGATGCCCTTCTTTTTTCCATTATCAACCGAGGATGCCCATTTCTAAAGCACGCCCCAGTCCTGCCTTCGCTACGCTGCCGACAAGCCCCCGGGAACTTTGGTCGTCCCCACGATGGAGAGCAGTTGAGGGCGCACATAATCCAATTTGTGTCGGAAGATGGGCGCTCTTCTGTTTCAAAAATAAGCTTGTTGGTCAGAGTCACCAGCAGCCTTATTTTCAAAAGAGAAAGACGCCCATATTTCGACCCAAATCGGGA
Organism: Microcaecilia unicolor; assembly: GCF_901765095.1. Taxonomy (NCBI): domain Eukaryota; kingdom Metazoa; phylum Chordata; class Amphibia; order Gymnophiona; family Siphonopidae; genus Microcaecilia; species Microcaecilia unicolor. The sequence continues at coordinate 610,117,760 of NC_044031.1, read as the reverse complement.
GATGGGCGTCTTTCTCCCGTGGGCGCCCAAATCGGTATAATCGAAAGCCGATTTTGGACGTCTTCAACTGCAATCTGTCACGGAAATGGACAAAGTTGACGGGGGCTTGGTGAAGGCGGGACTGGGGCGTGTTTATCGGCCGAGGAGAGATGGGCGCCCTCAGCCGATAATCAAAAAAAGAAAGGCGTTTTTAGTGCGAATTTGGGTCACTTTTTTGAACCCTTTTTTTCAAGAACAAGTCCCAAAAAAGTGCCCTAAATGACCAGATGACCACCGAAAGGAATCGGGGATGACCACCCCTGACTCCCTCAGTGGTCACTAACCCCCTCCCACCAAAAAAAAAAAACAATTTTAACAACTGTTTTTTCCAGCCTGTATGCCACCCTCAAATGCCATACCCAGCTCCATCACAGCAGTATGCAGATCCCTGGAGCAGTTGTTAGTGGGTGCAGTGTACGTCAGCCAGGTGGACCCAGGCCCTTCCCCCCCCCCCCCCTGTTACACTTGTGGTGGTAAATGGGAGCGCTCCAAACCTCCCCCAAAACCCACTGTACCCACATCTAGGTGCCCCTCTTCAGCCATAAGTGCTATGGTAATGATGTAGAGTTGTGGGCAGTGGGGTTTGGGGGGCTCAGAATCCAAGGGAAGGGAGCTATGGACTTGGGAGGTATTTTAATTTTTTTTTAATTGTTACAAGTGCCCCCTAGTGTGCCCGGTTGGTGTCCTGGCATGTGAGGGGGACCAGTGCACTATGAATCCTGGCCCCTCCCACGACCCAATGCCTTGGATTTGTTCGTTTTTGAGCTGGGCGCCTTCGGTTTCCATTATCGCTGAAAATCGAAACCACCCAGCTCAAATCCGCACAAATCCGATGCATTTGCCGGGCACAAACTGCCTATTTTTTTTTTGAAAATACGGTCTGACCTGCCCCTTCACGTACTCGTCCTCGGAGATAGACGCCCATGGAGATGGGTGTTCGCGTTCGATTATGCCCCTCCAGGTGATGCAGTGGGAACTGAACTTGGGTCTCCTTATTCTGAGGCTGCTACACTAACCATTAGATTAGTTCAGTGGTTCCCAAACTTTTTTGGTTCAGGGAGCCTTTAATGTCCAAGCAATTATTCACAGCAGTCACCCCCCTCCCAGCCACACAATTCCTCCAGCAAATCACACTGCAATTACATACAACACATTTCACCTGCTCAGCCTTTGAAGGAAAAAAAAACAACCTTAAGCACATCATTGCTGTATAAAAATGTATCTAAATCCACAGAAAGAGAATTTAATATGGCAAAATCTGTGTTTAAAATGAAACATGTAAATGTCTACAGGGAACTATAAAACTGTCTGTGTCTCCATTCAGCAAATAAGTTGAAACCTGAAAAAATTTACTCATCTCAGACCGCAGACCTAGAGACATTGCACAGTTTGGGAAACGCTGACTTAGGGATTCAGCCTGGGTCGCCCCTGGACATTTTAATAGATATTTTTGAAAAAGAAAAAGTGCCAGAGAAGTCAGCAGCAATAACTCTTTTTAAGAGTGGTTAATAGCTGCTGCAAGATCTCATCTTAACCCCAACAAGTATAAAACAATTAGTTTGCGCTGAGTAAAAAAGGCACAAGGGCAGGAAACAGCAGTGGCATGAAGAGGCCATTAATGTGCATCTCCTTCCATGGCATAATACACCAGGGTGCTGTGGTGAACAGTTGGGAAATGCCAGTGTAGATTATTTAAAAATTTGATACACTGCTTGGCCTTAACGGATCACGGTAGTTTTCGATAAAATAGAAAAACATTACCAAGACATAATACACAATAGGAGTGGAGGAGTAGCCTAGTGGTTAGAGCACTGATCTTGATATCCAGATGTGGCCAGTTCCAACCCCGCTGATGCTTCTTGTAATCTTGGACAAGTCACTTCTCCATTGCCTCAGGTACAAAATTAGATTGTGAGACCTCCAGGGAGAGGGAAATACCCAATGCACCTGAATGTAACCCACCTTGAGCGACTACAGAGAAAGATGTGAACAAAATCCAAATTAATAATAATAGAAAAAACTCCATAATTCATAAAGACCTAATAATCCACACTAAGGAGCCCTTTTACTAAGCTGTGTAGACGTGTACGAGCGTCCTACATGCATTAATTCGGAGTTACCGCCCGGCAACCACGTGGTAGTAGGGCGGTAATTTCATTTTTTACGTGCATCGGAAAATCATTTTTATTTTCCTGCACGCAGTGAAAACTGGGCAGTAATTGTCATTTTATGCGTGTAGACGATTGCCGCATGGTTACCACGTGAGACCTTACTGCTAAGTCAATGGGTGGTGGTAAGGACTCAGACCCAAAATGGACGTGCGCCGATTTTAATTTTGCCGTATGTCCACATTTGGCAAAAATTTTTAAAAAAAGGCCTTTTTGCAGGTGCACTGAAAAATGGGATCTGTGCGCACCAAAACACGCGCCTACACTAGCCCAGCCCATTTTTCAGCGCACCTTAGTAAAAGGACCTCTAAGAGTTTGTTCATCCTCAAAACGAAAAAAAAAACCTTGCCACAGACTCATCAACTCCATAATTCATAAAGAACTAATAATCCACACTAAGAGGTATGTTTACTAAGGCGCATTAGCATTTTTAACATGCCTATAAAGTTAAGGCGCGTTATATTCCTATAGGCGTTTGTGTTTGACACGTGTTAGCATTTAATGCACGTTAAAAATGCTAATGCGCCTATAGCGCGCCTTTGTAAACAGAGTCTGTTCATCCTCAAAACGAAAAAAAAAAACCTGCCACAAACTCATCAATATATTTTCTTTCTATCTCCATGAGAAATATCAAACGCTGTTATAAAAAAATGAGTTCTCAATTAAAATTCATTTCCTGATGAATCAATTTAGGAAGATTATTCTACAACATAGGTGCCAAAGAAAGCACTATTATTCTCAATTGGTGGGAACTGAGAGGCCAAATTTAAGAAGGTTGTTTGGTTTATTAAAAGAAAATTTATCTTTACCTAATAATTCCATTTCCATCCAACCTTCTACAGAAGCCTTGGCTGGTTATTTTGCTGGTAAGGTACAAAATATTTATCAACTAGTAAAAAAGGCCCGTTTCTGAAACCAATGAAACGGGCGCTAGCATGTGGTTTTTTTTGTGTGTGTGTGTATGTGTCACAGAGTTATTTTGTGTGTGTGTGTGTGTGAGTGTGTGAGTGAGGGTGCGGTGTGTGTGCAGGTTGTTGATGTGTGTCTTTTTTTGTTTTGTTTTTTGCTTGGGGGTTGGGGGATGTGCTGTGCTGTGCTGGCAAAGTGGGTTGGATTGGTGTGTGGCTTTGAGGGTGTGTTTCTGTTGTATTGTGTGTGTGTGTGTGTATGGTTTTGTCTGTCAAGGAGGTTTGTGGAGGGGGTCTTTCTGTTGGTGAAATGTAAATGTGAAATGTAAATGTAAATTTTTGCACATACCCACAGCAGGAATATTCTTCTCTCGTTCCAGCGGTGGTTCTGTGCTCTCCATGCTGCACAGATAATGAGCCATTCTGCTGGGGAATGCTCCTCCCTTATTGTCACGTAGTTTCCTCTGATTGGTCCATCTTACGCTGCCTAGTGTTGCCTGGGAACGGTGTTGTGATGGTCCTTTGTGTTTCAGAATGTTGAGGGTGTTTTTTCTGATTGGTCCGTCATGTGAGGGCGGGCAAGAGAGACATGGTCAGTGTTGAGGCTTCACCACCATGAATCTATGAACCCTTCAGTGACTGACTGAGTGACTTCAGAACGTTGTCTTCAGAACGTTGAGGGTGAGTTTTATTATAGTAGATCTTTTAGTACTTCAAAGAATAAGGATGATTTTGATGAGTTAGTTTTGGATGACTTTAATCTTCACGTATTCCAACCAATAGACTTTGGTCTTCTTTTGAGCCTGTTTCTGAGTCTTTTTTAAATCCTTTAGTAAATAGGTTATCTAGATCTGGTTGTTCTTTAGACAATATCCCTTCTTATTTAATAAAGGATCCTTGTTGAGTTTTTGAATTGGCTTATTAAAACAGGGATGGTTTTCTCAAGATATAGGACATATTGTTTTGACTCCTCTATTGAAACAACATAATGGAGATCAATCCTTAGTTTCTAATTTTAGACCAGTTGCTAGTATTCCATTCTTTGCAAAATTGCTTGAGTTTGTTGTAGGGTTACAGTTGTCTGTGTATATAGAAAGTAATAATCTTCTGCATGATTCTCAGCATGGCTTTCGATCTTTTCATAGTACAGAGACTTTGCTGTTGCAGTTGACATCTGAAGTAAGGCATGTTTTATGCAGTGGAGGAGAGTTGATATTGTTGCAATTCAATATTTTTGCTGCCTTTGACACTGTAAATCATGACATCTTGACGATTCTGTTGTCAAAATTTGGTATTAGTGCAACTGTCTTTAACTGGTTTGATTCTTTTTAAAGAATCAACAGTATTCAGTGTTAAAGGATGGCAATTATTCTTCTTCATGGGAATCTCCCTGTGGAGTTCCACAAGGTTCTCCTCTCTCTCTCCGCTTCTGTATAATTTATATATGAACTTTCTTGGACAAATCTTGTTGAAACTTGGAGAGCTCATGTTGTCTTATGCAGATGATATTTTCTTTCTTATCTCTGTCAATTGAAGTAAGGACTCTACTTTCTCTAGGATTAATGATTGTATAAATTGGGTACAAGATTGGTCATCTAGGTTCAAACTTAAATGCTGACAAAACTAAGCTATTATGGTTTTTGTTAGATTTGGATAAGATCCTCCAGATGATTTTGAGTAATGAAGGGTTCTGGTTAAATGTCTTGAAAACCTCTAAGGTTTTAGGTATAGTTTTGGATTCATCTTTGACAACGGAGCCACAGATTACTGACTTGATAAAAAAAGCTTATTTTAAATTGAAACAATTGAGAATCTAAAAATGTTAGGCAGTAAAGAACAAAAAGTAAAAATCATCTTTGGCCTTCTCTGAAAAACCTATCAAGTGAAATTCTTTGAACAAATCTTGTCACACATCCTTTTATTCTGGGGGCTAAAAAATAGCATTTTTCAATAACACTGAGTATGTATTCATTTTAGCTTTATCCTATGACAGAGAATGCCATGTTAAGAATACACAATGCCTATAATTTACAGCCAATTTGATCTAACCTCTTGCTTAGGCTTTACTCTAGTCCACATTTTGTAAGAAGAATGGTCTGTATATCTATTTCTAGAGGTAAGATACTCACATATATAAAACAATCTCCTTTAGATGCCACAGTCTCAGAAACAGAAAAATAAAATCAAGCAATTTGTGAAACAGCTTTTGCAGACGTTTTGTTCTTTAATGAGCTTGACACCTTATTCTTAAAGCTCTTCATCATGAACAATGGACAGGACCTCAAAGTTGAAGACGGTCCATTAAAGGGAGAGTGATGCTATGCATCCAGGGTGGTTGTAACATAGCCCAAAGCTAGGGGGTATTTCTAAAGGGCCTTCTGCAACTGTGCAGTATCTCAGGAGGGTCATCCCTTGTTTATCAGGCCAGAATTTGAAAAGAATTGCAGGCATATTTTAACATTTTGTCTAATTTCTCTTTATGTAAGAGAAATTTGAAGGCAATGCTTGTTAAGAAGTTTGCTTTGATGTGATTCCCAAGTGCATGACTTGCTTACTCTTTTTGGTTTTGCAAACCACTTTGAACTTCAAACTATTAGTGGTATAAAAATACAATATAATGTAATAATGTAATGCCATAGATATTTCAAAACTCAATTACTGTGCCACCACCTTATGTGGGAAATATAACCAATCAGTTTATATGATAACAGCACTATTTTCCCACTCAGAATTTAGCAAAACACTGAAAACCTCAGCAATGCACCTTGCCAATGGTTTTACATTAATGCTAGTAATTTTTTTTGTTACATTTATACCCTGTGCTTTCCCACTCATGGCAGGCTCAATGTGGCTTGCATGTTGTATACAGGTACTTATTTGTACCTGGGACAATGGAGGGTTAAGTGACTTGCCCAGAGTCACAAGGAGCTGCCTGTGCCTGAAGTGGGAATTGAACTCAGTTCCTCAGGACCAAAGTCCACCACCCTAACCACTAGGCCACTCCTCCACCTTGTCATTGGCTCTCAAGTAGTTGAAGTAGTTCAATTCCAAATTGATTGCCAACTTCTCTTCACTTCACTATGGGTAACCCGCTAACTTGTCTGAAAATTCTTAAATATTTTAAACTATATATATATATATATAGAGAGAGAGAGAGAGAGAGAGAGAGAGATTCAAATTATCTTGAGCAAAGCATTTGTCAGTTGGGGGATATGTCATTTGCAATCAATTTGGAGTTGAACTACTTGAGAACCGATGACAAGGTGGGTGCAAAAAATCCTAGCATTAATGTAAAACCATTGGCAAGGTGCACCGCTGAGGTTTTCCGTGTTCTGCTAAATTCTGAGTGGGGAAATAGTGCTGTTATCATATATATTTCAAAAGCAGTAATATGATTTGGACCTAGATGAAACATAAACAAAATGCTTGGATGCTCTCAACATCTCTGAGCCTGGCTACTCCTCTCGCTCTTTGGTCAGGGCTAATTCTCCTTCCCAATCAGCTTGCCGCCTGACCACTCCCACTCCCAGTGGAGAGCTCACTGAAATTGGCACAGCAGCCTCAGCTCAAAATACCAGGCATCCAAGCCTAAAACAGATACCAATTTCTGATAAAAATCAAACAAAATCTCCAACACCGCATAAACTTAGATATATTCAGGCGAGAGAAAAGAAAAAAACTTGGATAACACCCCTGTATTCATTCTTAAAGATTTCAAAGGACTGAAGAGTAGATTGCATGAAAAGCTGAGCCTAATGTATCAAGAGCTTTTCCCATAGGCACAGAGTGAGCGAAAAAAAGAGTGCTAACTCAGCCTGTGTAGCTGTCACACTCGTAAAACGATCAAACTCTTCTGCATGCATTTTTGTCAAGATTGGAAATGTCTTAGTAAACTCGCAATACACATGCAAGGAAGATCTGAAAAGTGAAGTTCTAGTGACTGAGAGCAAAAAATCCAATCACAAGGGGGTCTTTTACAAAGCTACGCTAGCGTTTTTAGCTTGCAGTAAAAATCAGCTAGAAGTAAATGCTGAGATGCCCATTGTATTCCTACGGGCGTCTCAGTGTTTACCCTCAGCTGATTTTTACCACAAGCTAAAAATTCTAGTGCGCCTTTGTTAAAGGCCCCCAAAATGTTCTATCAATGAATATTTATTTATTTATTGGAATTTATCAACCGCCTTTATGAACAGATTCACCCAAGGCAGCGTACAGCAGGTCCAGTTTAACATAAAACTTAAAATTTTTAAAATAACATAATAGTAAATAACCAAATATAAAGTTAATTACAATAAATGATGGGCAACCCTGATTAAATCATATGGAGGGACATTTTGAATACAACGTCTAAATCCGATTTTGGACATTATGCTGAAAACGTCCAAAAACCAAGCGGCGAACATTGAACCAGAAAACATCTATCTTTTTGTTTCGACAATGGCCATTTGCTAGATAATTTTGTGATCAGTGTGTCTATCTTTCTGGACCATGTTTGGAAAAAAAAATGTATAAGGAAAAAATGCACAAAAACAAGCCATTGTGATGTATGGGGGGGCAGCATTCTTAGTAGACTGGTCACACAAACATCCCAGCAGAGCAGTGGGGGACCCTAGGGGGCACTCCAGTGGACATCACATAAAAGGTCCCAGGTACACATGTCACCGTTACCCCTTTATATTGTATAGTGAGCCCTCCAAAGTCCACCAAAAACCTACTGTACTCAACTGTAGACCACAACAATAGCCCTTACGGCTGCAGGTGTCACCTACTGTATATGTGGGTACAGTAGGTTTTTGGTGCATTTTGGATGGCTCATTCTTTCCACCACACGTACAACAGTTACAGTGGGATATGGGCCTGTGTTCCCGTCTCCACAGTTTACTGCACCAACCACCAGGCTACTCCAGGGACCTGTTTGCTACACTATTAGGCCTGGCCATAACATCTGAAGCTGTCATAAAGGCTGGTATGTACTGTTCTTTCACATCTTTGGAAAGTGAGAGGGGGTCAGTGAGCACCGGGAGAGTAAAGGGGAATCATGCCTTAATGCCTCCAGTGGTCATTTGATCATTTAGGGCACCTTTTTGTGACTTAGACGTGATTGAAACAGGTCTAGACCAAAACGTCTAACTTTTAGACGTTTTGGTTTTGTTCTATTATGGCTGAAACATCCAAGTTTTGGGAACGCCCAAATTCCGCCCTCAACATGCCCTTGACTCACCCTTTTGTGATTTGGATGCACTGCAAATGAACTGCATAGAATAGGGTCTTTAAAAATGGGTTGTGAAAATAGCAATTTGAACGTTTGGCAAAAAAAAAAGTCCATCTGCTGCTCTGTGCCGCTTTTTGGATGTTTTCCTGTTTCAAACGTGAGCTCTATTATCACGTTGTGTCAAACTTTACCCAATGCTAATAGGGCAATAGCAACAAGCATTATTATAACAGCCAAATCCTCTCCAGTTCTGGAGCTGCCACACTGCCCAGGTGCCTGGAACATCCTGCTAAGCTCCTTATCTAAAGACGGCTTGTATATGCACAGTCTGAAACGCTACAGCTGTATCCCTCAGGGGCTATCCCCTTGATTTGATATATGATGCCTAGATTTGTGTGCCAAAATTTGGGCGTCCTCCCGAGATGTGCGTGCAAATTACTTGGCTAATGATTGGGTGCTAACAGCCAATTATTGATGTTACTCGACACCTATTAAAATTTGCATATGCATCTGGTTGTGCGCTATTCTATAAAGCATTGAGCCAGATTCTATATAAGGCACCTAAAAAATCCGTGCAGTAAACATTTCCACCTAAGCGTATTCTTTAAGCTGCGTCTACGTTTAAGTACGGTATATAGAATACGCTTAGTTGATATCGCAGTGCCTAAAATTGTGCACCTCAATTTACACCAACGAAAACGAGGTGTAAATCCCTGCACGTAGATTTATGCACACTGGGCCATATTCTATAACAACACACATAAATTTTGGAACGCCCATGTAATGCCCATTTTCCTCACTCATAGCCACACCGCTTTTGAACTGCAGGCATTAAATTCTAATTATTACCAATTAGTGCTTATAATTGCTTGTTAAGTGCTGTTATCAACTTTGATTACCTTGTTAAACAAATTAAGTTACGCGCGCTATTATAGAATTCTCCTGGATTTCTGCAAACATCTCTAGGCACACTATATCGAATCCATGGGATTGCACCTAGCCCTCATAGTGTGTATCTCAAAAGGGGGTGTGACCATGGGAGCATACATGTGTTGTTACAGAATACTGCTTCAGCGTGCTTGTGGGTGCCAGCATTTATACCAGGTTTCAGCAGGCTTAAGACTGGTACGAAAATTTAGTCACGGAAATCGGTACTAAATGAAATTATATATAAGGCACATGCCCTTTATAGAATCATGCATAGTGCTATTTTTTTTCCGGCGCCGATTTTTGAGCACCATTTATAGAATTTCCCCCTATGTCTCCAAATGGTTTAGCTCTATGCATACCATGACAGTAATGAACCTCACTCTTTGAGCCAGGGTATATGGAGTGTGATCTCGGTCTCTCAAAATGACTGCTAATGCTCATTGCAGTACTTGCCTTGTGCCAAAGAGAGCTTCCTTCTGGAGTTCATAAGATCTAACATATATAGAGGGGCATAATCGAACGCCCATTTGTAAAAGCGTCCATCTCCGCGAACGGGTCCGTGAAGGGGCGGGCCGAATTGTATTTTCGAAAAAGATGGACGTTTATCTTTAGTTTCGAAAATACGGTTTGTGCCGGGCAAATGCATAGGATTTGGGCGTTTTTTGAGCTAGGTGTTTTCGTTTTTCAGCGATAATCGAAACCAAAGCGCCCCAACTCAAAAACGAACAAATCCAAGGCATTTGGTCATGGGAGGGTCCAGCATTGGTAGTGTACTGGTCCCCCTGAGATGCCTCTGTGCCAGCTTCAAATATCATCCCAAGCTCCATGACAGCAGTATGCAGGTCCCCCGAGCAAATTTAGTTTAGTTGGTGCTGCCCGGACCCATGCAGAGAGCAAAAATCGGAAGAAAAAAAAAAACATGCAAGTGCAGTTGGGGACCTCCAAATTAAAAAATAGTAAAAGGGAGATTCAAACCAGCCACCTTCTGTCAGCTAAATGAGCTGTGATTGGCTGACAGAAACTTTGAGGGGCTTAATGGAAAGGGAAGGACATCTAAACAACTGCTTCATGTGGTGCAGTGCTTAGAGCACTGGCCTGGGAATCAGAAGGTGGCTGGTTTGAATCTCCCTTTTACTATTTTTTAATTTGGAGGTCCCCAACTGCACTTGCATGTTTTTTTTTCTTCCGATTTTTGCTCTCTGCATGGGTCCGGGCAGCACCAACTAAACTAAATTTGCTCGGGGGACCTGCATACTGCTGTCATGGAGCTAGGGATGATATTTGAAGCTGGCATAGAGGCTGGAAAAAAAAGTGTTTAAAGTTCGGGTTTTTTTTGGTGGGAGGGGGTTAGTGACCAATGGGGGAGTCAGGGGAGGTCATCCCCGATTCCCTCCGTTGATCATCTGGTCATTTAGGGCACTTTTTTGGGACCTGTTCGTGAAAAAACAGGGTCCAGAAAAAGTGTCCTAAATTCTGGCTAAAAACGCCTTTATTTTTTCGATTATCGGCCGAGCGCGCCCATCTCTCCTCAGTCGATAACCACGCCCCAGTTCCGCCTTCACCATGCCTCCAACACGCCCCCGTCAACTTTATGCGTTCCCGCGACGGAGTGCAGTTGGAAATGCCCAAAATCGGCTTTCGATTATACCGATTTGGGCACCCACAAGAAAAAGACGTCCATCTCCCGATTTAGGTCGGAATTTGGGCGTTTTTCTCTTTTGAAAATAAGCTGGATAGGCAGCTTCTCACGGTGTGCTTGGACATTCTTTTTAAACTCTTAATCAAGCCAATGGCTCCCAATGCAAAGGGAAATACTTCTTTATCTTTCTTTGTCATATTTTCTTGATCTCTAGTTGCGTTTTTTATTATTTCAGGATCTTCTCCCTCTCCACCCGATTTATAAAACAATCACTTTGAACTCAAAGTGCAGAGAAGCCCGACTCTGTTTTTCTTAATATTATCATTCTGAGCTTTTGCTGGTACTTTCCTTTAATATAGTGCACCTCTAGTTACTCACAGGGACCTGAAATCATGCAATGACCAATTCACAGCACCCTTCTATCCATGTCATATGAAGCCTAGAAGCTCAGGATGCTGCCACAACTGCCAAGGAAAGCACAAGCCTTCTTCACATCCCAAGTACTGTGTACAGATGACAGGGCTATGAAGGATCTGACATCCTGTGCTCTCTCCAAATGCCCCCCCCCCCCCCCCCCAATCCTCACAGGCTGAAAGAAGCTGAGGATTAGGTGCAGCAAGGTGAAGTGGGTGGTTACAACCCTTGCTGGAGATGTTCCAGTGCAGTTATAGCCTGCCTCTCTCCAGCAGTGATTAAATGCTACTGCAGCATGCTAGTTACCTTGGCAACAGACAAACAGAGCAGTATAACTCCATTTCACCTCTTAGGCGGCTCACATCAGAAGACATTAGGTCCCCTTTACTGTCTGTCTGCTAGCTCTTTTAGACAGGCTACATCAGTGTTCACAGCAGGGGCGTAGCCAGGATTCAATTTTTGGGGGGTGTCCAGGGGTGGACTGGGGGGAGGGATCAGTGCACTTTATCTCTACTCCCTTTGCCACATTAATAATTTTACCTTTGCTGGCAGGGATGTCCAATCCCCACCAGCTGATGAGATCTGCTGCCCGAAACTGTCCCAGAGCTGTTTCAGCAATGAAAAAATCAGCAGCCTCCTTTCCAGCCACCGATGCTGACACTCCTCGCACATGCTCAGTTCATGCCAGTGGCGTAGCTAGGTGGGGCCACGAGGGCCTTGGCCCCCCCCCAATTTCATCTGGGCCCCTGGTTTTGCTGGCGGGGGTCCCCAACCCCTGCCAGCTGAAGCCTTGTCCAGAACCAATCTCCGGTGCCACTGCATTCCCTGCCCTGCTCTCTCTTCCTCATGTCCTGCACGCTCCTTTCAGTGAAATTGAGCATGCTCAGTTTCACTTAAAGGATTGTGCAGGACGTGAGGAGGAAGAGAGAGCAGGGAAGGGAACGCGGTGGTGCCGGAGACCAGTGCTGGAGAAGGCTTCAGCTGGCAGGGGTTGGGGACACCAGCCAGCCAAGCTATTTGCTGCTGTGGTGTGCAGCAGGGCGAGCGGCGAGGCAGTGGGGGGGGGGGGGGGGGGGGGGGCTATGGCGGGGCAGCAGACTTAAATGTGCCCCTCCACCTTGGGCTTTGGCCCACTCCCATCGCGAGGTCTGGCTACGCCCCTGCTTCATGCATGAACTGAGCATGTGTGAGGAGTACCGGTGTCGGCGGCTGGAAAAGAGGACACCGATTTCGTCACTGCTGAGGCAGCACTGGGGCAGTTCTGGGCAGCGGATCTCATCGGCTGGCAGGGATTGGACACTCCCACCAGCCATTATATGAGTGCTTTGGGTTGTGGAGGGGGTCCAAGCCCACCAGGGTGCCCCACCAGGGCATCTACCTTGCATAGTCTCCCCTTCCTTGCACCGCAGTTGTCATTCCCACTGTTTTGCCTTCTGAATGACCTCCCAAAGGCTGAAAAAATAGGATTCAGCTCTCTCAAGTACAAAATCTATTGATGCTTGTTAACAAGTCACTAGCGCTCATAAAACGCTCTTTAGTGTTTTGTTAGAGTTTAGATAAAGTGATGTAGCTACAGCATATGTGACCTCATATTGAAGGATCAGGGAGGGAAATAAAACGGAAGGAAGGAAGGAAGATTTTACTCACTAGTTTGTGGTACCATAACCCCTGGCCTTTGTGAATCCCACTGAAATAGCCACAACCAAGGCAGGCAGTCCTGGAAGGAAAAGAAGCGAGAGTCAGTTTTGCTTTGCACACACATCTATCCCCCATCACGTGGGTGAATTTCCTTTTTTTTTTTAATATCTTTATTTATTCCACATTATGAAAACAGCAATGCAATCTCAAAAATGAAAACACGCCAAACTATCTGAGTAAAACGTCCCAAAAATATTTAAAAAACAGTAAAGTAAAACACCCATTCTGAAGCTCCCTAACCCACACATTGGGAATAAAAATAGCAAAAGAGGCTAACACCCCCCCCCCCCCCCACATTCTTCTCCAGTGAGTCTCTGATCCAGAGGAGGTCTTGCACATACTGTTTCCACTGCAATTCCGCCCCCCTATATTGCCCACTTCCACTCCCACGCACACACCCTCAGTCACATCTCCTTCACACTAGCCTCCCTCCCCACCCCGAGTCTGCACCTATGTACCTATGCACTCTCCCCCTCTCCTTTCCTTCCCCAGGGGGATAGCTGAATTTTTGTCTTCAGACCTGGCCCTGTTTTCAGGCTAGCTGACAGTTTGCAACATGAGTACAACGTTCCCAACATGCTTTCAAGGTTGCTGCAGTGCATGTTTAATGCAATCTCAAAAAGTACACAGATAACCATCTAATCAATGCACACTGCACCATGTTAACACTAAACCATGCCCTCTGCACTCCAGATTACTTGCAGTTAACTTCCAGTGCCTAACAAGGAGACAGTAAGATGGGAATTAAAATAAAATATATTGGATGCAAACTAGACTGGACACCAGGGGCGTAGCTATGTGGGGTGTGGATTTGGCCCTGGACCCCCCTGCTGATGACCCTCTCGACCCACCCTCCCGCTGCAAACCCGCCATCAACCCGCCGTCACCGTCTGCTACCTTTCCTGGCGGGGGACCCCAACCCCCGCCAGCCGAGGTCCTCATATAACAGACCTCTTCACCATGAAGCTCTCATCCCCTTTTTAAAGTAAAAGTCCATGGATTTCTCCTGCCATTTCATAGAAAAGTAAAAGTAATCTCTTGCCACCTCCTCTCTGCCTGGAAATGCCTGCCACATGCCTCTTATGTCGCAGGTTGTATGTGTCAACTTGTATAAAACATGTCCATGGATTTCCTCTCTACAGTGGAGGAGTAACCTAATGGTTAGTGCAGTGGGTGGAGAACCGGGGGAACTGGGTTTGATTCCCACTGCAGCTCCTTGTGACTGTGGGCAAATCACTGAACCCTCCACTGTCCCAGGTACAAACTTAGATTGTAAGACCACTACAGACAGAAAAAAGTACCTGCAGTGTAGTATATGTAAACCGCTTTGGTTGTACCCACAGAAAGGAGGTATATCAAACCCATGACTCTTGGGGTCATCTTTGGCTCCTCTCTCTCTTCCTCTGCACACATCCAACAGACTGCTAAAACCTGCTGTTTCTTTCTCTATAATATCACCAAAAGTTGTCCCTTCCTTTCCGAGCACACTACCAAAACCCTTATCCATACTTTTATCACCTCTCGCTTAGACTACTTCAACTTACTTCTCACAGGTCTCTCACTAAGCCATCTCTCTCCCCTTCAATCTGTTCACAATTCTACTGCATGACTTATATTCTGCCAGTGTCGCTATGCTCATATTAGCCCTCTCCTCAAGTCACTTCATTGACTCACTATCTGTTTTCGCATACAGTTCAAACTCCTCTTATTGACTTATAAGTGCATTCACTCTACAGCTCATCAGTATCTCTCCACTCTTATCTCCCCCTACACTCCTCCCCAGGAACTCTGTTCATTGGGTAAATCTCTCTTATCTGTACCCTTCTCCTCTACTGCCAACTCCAGACTCCATTGCTTTTATCTTGCTGCACCATATGCCTGGAATAGACTTCCTGATTCAGTACGTCAAGCTCCATCTCTGGCCGTCTTCAAATCTAGGCTAAAAGCTCAAATTTTTGAGGCTGGTTTTAACTCCTAACCCCTATTCACTTGTTCAGTACCCATGTCTGTTTTATCACTCCTACTTTAAGTATGTCCCTTATTTGTCCTGTTTGTCTGTCCTGATTAGATTGTAATCTCTGTCGAGCAGGGACTGTCTCTTCATGTTCAAGTGCACAGCACTGTGTACATCTAGTAATGCTATAAAAATGATAAGTAGTAGTAGTTTACTGATTAGAGCAGTGGGCTAAGAAACAGGGATGCCACTTGTCTTAGTGAACCGCCTTGTGACCTCAGATAAGTCACTTCACCCTTCATTACCTCAGCTACAAACTTCTAGCTTTACTAACGTGTATTAACACCATGAACCTGCATTATTAGCAAACAAGTTCCATTGCATCAAATGGAACCAGAACTAAATAGTGTATATAATGCGAGTTAGCATGTGGTAATACAATACTGCCTTTTAGTAAACCTAGCCCTTAGACTGTAAGCCCCAGGGGCCAGGGAACTATCTACGGTGCCTGAACGTAATACACAATTTAATTTCAAAAGGCAAGCAATTAAATATGAAATCCTAAATCAAATGAAACTGGCGGCTTTCCAGTATTATTAATAGAGGGGTTGGTATTCAAAGTGATTTAACAGGCCAGAAACAGCTCCTGGTTAGTTAAATTGCCTATTCACAACTAACCACTAATTTTCAGCAGGATTTAACTGGTTAGTGCCACTGAAAGTGACCACTTAGCGCCAAACTGAAAACCAGATATTTTGAAGGTGTTCCAGGGCAGAGTCATTCCCAGCCCTTGGCCTGATATTCAGCACTTAACTGACCATATCAACTGCATAAACAGGACTGGATAAAGGTCAGTCTTATCTTTATGGAATGCCCCATAGCCGATTAAGTACTGAATATCACACTTAACCGGTTATGCGTTAGCTGGCTCCGGAAGCCTGGAAATTCAGTGCCCACTACTGGACATGGTCCACCATTGAATTTCTGGGTTTAACACCAGTGGCAGACAGCAAAAAACTAGTGGTTAGTGCTGTAGCCTTTGATCCTGGGGAACTGGGTTTGATTCCCACTGCAGCTCTTTAAAACTCTGGAATTCACCCCTCCGAAGGGACACCAGCTTGTAGTGGTGCAGGGGCTTCTGTGTTTCAATGACTCAGAGGGCTATGCTGAAGGGTTACCCATATCAGACAGGCCTCTGAGGAGAAACCAGACAAAGAGTGACCGAACTAGGGAGAGTGGAAAGATGGTGACCTGAAGCTCGTTCGCTCAACGGCCCAGCTGACCTCTGAAGTTCTGTCTTTGTTTACTTGAAATTTCCTCTCTGCAATTGCAGTTACCTTAACTGAGAGCAAGGGGACAATCAGGGGTCAGCTGCCGATGGCCAGCGTTTTGTCCCCTGTGCAGCAAGTGTGGGACCGCTGCGTGACCAGCTGCCCACAGATGACTGGGTTGGTGAGTCCTTTGATTAGTGCCGGCGAAGGAGCGTCAATGCTCTTGGACCTGGAAACAACTTCATCGCTCCCGAATCATTTAACCACCATGTCCAAAGGAGTGGAGGAGTGAGTTAGGAGTGTATGCTGAAATGGAAGTCATTTACAGCTGAAACCCGTGTCGGCGGTGCCACTCCTAAACCCGCAAGAGCTATCAGCTTGGAGTTTTTGGCTTCCGTGGAGGTTACATTGAATATCATCTGGAAGGCGCTCCAGGACCTAATGGTGGTAGTAAATAAGTTTGCTTCCAATATAATCTTATTAGTGAGCCACATGGATAATCTAATCGAATCCTTTGAGAATGAAAAATTGATACGGCAAATGAAGTTCTACAGGAGTAGGAAATGGTTAAGATTTTGAAGATAATAGACCAGAAAAATTTGAACAAAATGAATATTATTACAGATGATTAATATCGAGATTGTTGTTTTCCCAGAGTTCCGGGTATGACTCCTAAAGTTGTTTCCTCTGAAATGATTCTTCTTAGTATATTTATTCAAAAGGAGTGAAGTCTGTGATACTGGGATTACCTTAATCAGTGGGAATTGGATTAGAGACTCAAGTGTTTGTATTGTTAAATTTCTGGTTTTAAAAGAGAAAAAATGAAATCAGTTGTATTATTTCCACTAATATTGGACAATAAGTATGTTTCCAACGAAATAAATTGATTATACACCGTTTTGGGTTTGAAGAAGCCAACCAGACGATCAATGTGGAATAATGATTCAGATAAATAATAACTGGGGATAATCAGGTTAATACCACATTTTCTTTGTTTACTGTTGTTTAATTGATCTCCTTGTCTTGTTTCACTCTCCCTATTTTCTCTCCCTATTTTGTGGTCTAAGGAAGAGTATAGAATTACCTGATTGAAATAATTCTTGTATTATTTTGTCTGTATTTCTGGCAAGTTATTTTAGTGTTTGTAAAATTAAATTGTTATAAATAAAATTAAAAAAAAACACCTCTGGAATTCGTTGACAAGGAAATGTGGTAAAGCAGTTAGCTTAGCAGAGTTTAAAAAAGGTTTGGATGGCTTCCTAAAGGAAAAGTCCAAAGACCATTATTAAAATGGACTTGGGGAAAGTCCACTGCTTATTTCTAGGATAAGCAGCATAAAGTGTACTTTTTTGGGATCTTGCCAGGTACTTGTGACCTGGATTGGCCACTGTTGGAAACAGGATGCTTGGCTTGATGGACCTTCGATCTGTACCAGTATAGCAATACTTATGTACTTATGAATATTGAGCCACAGTGTATTGTAATCTAAGGGCCTGATATTCAAAGGATTTATGCTCTTAACTTTGAGAGTTATGCTCATAAATTGGCCTCTTTGAAAATTTACTAAGGCTGAGTGCATACATTTTACTTAAAATCTCAGTAGATTCTTACATTTAGAAGAATAAAAGGTGGGTGTTAATGGGGATGTATTTAGGGCAGGGAAAAGAACGTAGGAGCTTAGCACTGATTTTCAGCATTAGAGTCATAAATTAAGGGCCTGATATTCAGCCGGCAGCAGTGAACGTTTTGCTTACCATCGATGGAGTTATTCCTGAATATTCAAAACCAGGCCCTGTCCAGTTATTTTTATTTATTTATGAAGTTTTAAGCCATTTAACACATAACCGCTTAAATTAATATTCAGCACTTAGGCGTTCTCAAAGCTGGCTATGTTGGGGGAATTCAGGGGGCGGAATCAGCATTAGGAGGGAACAGGAAATGACCTCATTTACATCCATTTGACTACATTAGCATGCTATTTGCACTAATCCTTGCATAATCCTTGGCACACTCGTTGCTTCCCATGCTCAAGCCTTCTGAGCATTCTGCGCTATTTAATGTGGGCGCTAGTCTGGCGCAAATAGCCTCAAGCACCCACATTTGCTTCTGAGCATTGGGACCGTCTGAGTGCCCTTGATATGGGCTCTAAAGTGACTGATGGTGTGCATAACATGAGGAAGGAGTTAGCAAAGCTAGAGAAATGGTCTGGAATTTGGCAGCTAAAAATGTAATACTAAAAAATGCAGGGTCATGCATTTGGGCTCAAAAAATCTGAGGGAACGGTGCAGTTTAGGGGGTAAAGAACTTTTGTGCATGAAAGGGGAGCGTGACTTGGGTGTAATCATATGTGATGATCTTAAGGTGGCCAAATAGGTAGAAAAGGAGACGGTGAAAGCTAGAAGGTGCATATGGAGAGGAATGGCCAGTAGGAAAAAGGAGGTGATGATGCCTCTGTGTAGGACTCTGGTGAGATCTCATTTCGAATATTGTATACAGTTCTGGAGACCACACATTCAAAAAGATATAAACAGGAGTTGGTCCAGACAACGGCTACTAAAATGGTGAGTGGTCATCATAAAGCGTATGGGGACAGACTTATAAATCTCAATATGTATACTTTGGAAGATAGGAGAGAGAGGGGAGATATGATAGAGACATGTAAATATCTATGCGGCATAAATGCACAAGAGGCAAGTCTCTTTCAATTGAAAGGAAGCTCTGGAATGAGGCGGGCATAGGATGAAGGTGAAAGGGGACAGACTCAGTAGTAACCTGAGAAAATACTTCTTCATGGAAAGGGTGCTGAATTCATGGAATGGTCTCCCAGTGGAAGTGGTGGAGACAAAAACAGTATCTGATTTCAGGACAGCTTGGGACAAGTACACAGGATCTCTAAGGAAGTGATAGGGAGAGTAGATGACATGGTTGGGCAGACTGCAGCAGATCTGCCAAATCTACTGCTTTTATGGGTCATCTCCTGCATTCCCCAGAGGAGCCGGGATCTCCTGCTGAGCGGCCTCCCCTTCCAGCAGCAGCAGCAGCAGCAACAGCAGGAGAAGACTTCCTAAAATGTCATCTCCTGCTGTTGCTGGTCCCACAGCAGCAGGAAATGACCTTTTAGGAAGGTCTGTCTTGCTGCCACTGGAAGCAGAGTGTACCGCTGGTGCCGCTTTGGGAAAGGCTAGGCGAAGTTGTTGGTGGGGTTGGGTGGCATTATGAGCAGGTGGGGTGGAGTTGTGGGCAGGGTAGGGCGAGTCCTAAATCTCCCGCATGGGAGGTCAGCTCTCTTGACAGCTCTGAGACTAGATAGGCCATATGGTCTTTATCTGCCTACAGAGTTTTATTTTAAGTAACATATCTATGTTACTGCCTGTGTCCTAGCCACACCTATGCCTTGCAGGTTGATTCAAAGGTGAAATTTCAATTCATGGAGGAAAGGTGAGTAGCACAGGCCCAGAATAGGGTGGATCTGGAAGGAAAATGTAAAAAAAGGGGGGGGGGGGGGGGTCATAAAAAGAAGCCAGCTGTCAAATTACCGTATTCACTACCAGTCTACCAGTTACATTGCTATAAAGCATGCCAGGAGGGAAGAGGCAGGGAGAAGCTGCAAACTGCACTGCTGGCAAAGTTAATTTACTTACAGAAATCCTTGTTGCTATGGAAACATTTTTCAATCTTGTTTATTCTGCCCTTTGCTAAAATGATGAGCCCAAGAAAGGAATTTAAAAGAAAGTGAGGCAAGGGTAAAGAACAAGGGTAAGCCAAGAAGGAAGATGAAAAGGAAAAGGATAGAAATGAAAAAGGGAGGAGACAGGAAAGAGAAAAATTAAACAAATGAAGGTGGTTTGAAAAAAAAAAGAGTGGACGAAAGATGGGAGGGAGAAACAGCAAGTCTCAGCCGATGAAGTGTATTTTTCTCATAACAAGAAAGTTCAGCAATGGGGAGAAAGCAACTAGCCAGAGATAAAGAGGACACTGTAAACAAAACTCCAGAGGAGAAAGAAGCAGAAAGGACATAATGTTGTTTTTAGAAAGAAAGTGCTGGAGAACAAAAGACTGCTGGGAATTGTAGCTTCACAGAGACTTAAACTAAAGCTAATTAGGACTACGGAACTGACAACAGAGGAAGATAATAATAAATTGGGGAATCCCAGTGAGGTTTATAAAATATTTACTTAGAACGGTCTCTTCCTAGATGAAGAGGCTGCCAGGGAGGCAGACATAAGTACATAAGTACATAAGTACATAAGTAGTGCCATACTGGGAAAGACCAAAGGTCCATCTAGCCCAGCATCCTGTCACCGACAGTGGCCAATCCAGGTCAAGGGCACCTGGCACGCTCCCCAAACGTAAAAACATTCCAGACAAGTTATACCTAAAAATGCGGAATTTTTCCAAGTCCATTTAATAGCGGTCTATGGACTTGTCCTTTAGGAATCTATCTAACCCCTTTTTAAACTCCGTCAAGCTAACCGCCCGTACCACGTTCTCCGGCAACGAATTCCAGAGTCTAATTACACGTTGGGTGAAGAAAAATTTTCTCCGATTCGTTTTAAATTTACCACACTGTAGCTTCAACTCATGCCCTCTAGTCCTAGTATTTTTGGATAGCGTGAACAGTCGCTTCACATCCACACGATCCATTCCACTCATTATTTTATACACTTCTATCATATCTCCCCTCAGCCGTCTCTTCTCCAAGCTGAAAAGCCCTAGCCTTCTCAGCCTCTCTTCATAGGAAAGTCGTCCCATCCCCACTATCATTTTCGTCGCCCTTCGCTGTACCTTTTCCAATTCTACTATATCTTTTTTGAGATACGGAGACCAGTACTGAACACAATACTCCAGGTGCGGTCGCACCATGGAGCGATACAACGGCATTATAACATCCGCACACCTGGACTCCATACCCTTCCAATAATACCCAACATTCTATTCGCTTTCCTAGCCGCAGCAGCATACTGAGCAGAAGGTTTCAGCGTATCATCAACGACGACACCCAGATCCCTTTCTTGATCCGTAACTCCTAACGTGGAACCTTGCAAGACATAGCTATAATTCGGGTTCCTCTTACCCACATGCATCACTTTGCACTTGTCAACATTGAACTTCATCTGCCACTTGCACGCCCATTCTCCCAGTCTCGCAAGGTCCTCCTGTAACCGTTCACATTCCTCCTGCGACTTGACGACCCTGAATAATTTTGTGTCATCGGCGAATTTAATTACCTCACTAGTTATTCCCATCTCTAGGTCATTTATAAATACATTAAAAAGCAACGGACCCAGCACAGACCCCTGCGGGACCCCACTAACTACCCTCCTCCACTGAGAATACTGGCCACGCAATCCTACTCTCTGCTTCCTATCTTTCAACCATTTCTTAATCCATAATAATACCCTACCTCCGATTCCATGACTCTGCAATTTCTTCAGGAGTCTTTCGTGCGGCACTTTGTCAAACGCCTTCTGAAAATCCAGATATACAATATCAACCGGCTCCCCATTGTCCACATGTTTGCTTACCCCCTCAAAAAAATGCATTAGATTGATGAGGCAAGACTTCCCTTCACTAAATCCGTGCTGACTTTGTCTCATCAGTCCATGGTTTTGTATATGCTCTGCAATTTTATTCTTAATAATAGCCTCCACCATCTTGTCCGGCACCGACGTCAGACTCACCGGTCTATAATTTCCCGGATCTCCTCTGGAACCCTTCTTAAAAATCGGAGTAACAGCAGACAGAGAAGCAAGAGAGTGGATTCCAGTAGAAAGGGAAGCCAGAAAAGTGGACTGAAATCATGCTAGTCCAACTGCTACCCTTCCAGGTGAAAATATTCCTGAAAGAGGACTAAAACACATGCAGCTTGGGACTAACAGTAGGATATGTTGTTTGGGTTGCTGCGTAGAATGTGTTGTAGAAGCATGTGTTTAAATGCCTGCTGTACATGTCCAGAGTGACAGGCGTGAACTGTGCTCTTATCTATGAAGAAGCAGAGGCTGAAGTGCACTGCTAGGTGATGTGGTCAGTGCTAAGAAGGTAGGAGGGATCTGTGGATATTCTTTCTGATTAACCATCTATAGAGAATTCAAATCCTGAAAAGGAATTCCAGACACAAGTGACCACTTCAATATTGTGACACCCTTTCCTCTGTCTATATTTCTATCTTTAATAGCCATGAATTCCTTCTCCCGACATCTCTCCAATTTTTTAAAATAATTTTCTTTAGTTGGCAGGCTCTGCACATCCTAAAATATACCAGTATCCCACACAATACTGGTAAGCTACTACTACTACTACTTAATATTTCTAGAGCGCTACTAGGGTTACGCAGCGCTGTACAGTTTAACAAAGAAGGACAGTCCCTGCTCGAAGGAGCTTACAATCTAAAGGACGAAATGTCAAGTTGGGGCAGTCCCATTACAAAGCCTGGAGTCTCCAAGGATGAGGATGGAGGCCACCTTCGAGTCTAATGGCCAACCACCTGAATGACCATTTCTCACTGAAGATAGGAGGTTTATAAATACTTGTAATGAATAAATAAAATAACATCCTTTGGTGTTTCTTGTCACATATACACGGATGATATTCTGTTGATCTGGCCCACAAATCCTTATTCACCTTCTATCTCCCAACTCCAAGACTGTTTGAACACGGTTTCCAGCTTGCTTGGGAACCATAAGCTCATTCTTAACAAGTGAAAAACGGTAGCTTGTTGGTTTTCTGGCGGATTCCCTCCTCCGGCCTCCCTTTGCATCTCTTTGATACTCAAATTTCTCTGGTGGAATCCTTTCGCTATCTAGGTAGCTATCTAGATGTTCTGTTAGATTCTCAATTATCGTTCTATGCTCAAATTTCCAAGTTACATAAATCTGGTTTCTTTGACCTGTGACAGTTACATTCTATCTGACGTTATCTAGATCACGACACACTGCAAGCCTTGATCCTGTCACTATCACCATGACACTAGACTACTGTAACGTTATCTATTTAGGCTGTAACCATTCACTATTAAAGAAATGCAAACACCGCTATGAGGCTTCTCTGTAATGCACATTGATCTGACCATAATTCTCTTCTTATTAAATCACACCACTGGCTTCCATTAGAACAACAGGTCACTTTCAAAGTTCTTATGCTTACCTTCCAAGCCCTTTGTATCAGCGTCCTCTATCTCTCATCCCTCACTATCTCCTACTGTCTGTCTCACTCCCTTTGTTCATTTAATGACCACTGTCTTGTTCTCCCTAACCCAAAACAAACCATTCTAGAATCTACATGACATCAAGCATTCTATTTTGTAGCACCAGCCCTTTGGAATTCTCTGCCCCCCACTACCTGTGCAGAACCACCCCTAAAGAAATTAAAATCCCTACTTAAATCCTGGCTTCTTGAACAAGCCTTTTTCACAACTTGAATTAAGTGTTTTTCGATGTTTCACTATAGGGCTCATTTTCAAAAGAGAAGGACGCCCATCTTTCGACACAAATGGGAAGATGGGTTTCCTTCTCCCAGGGTCGTCCAAATCCGTATAATCGAAAGCCGATTTTGGACATCCCCAACTGCTTTCCGTCACAGGGACGGCCAAAGTTCAAGGGGGCGTATCGGAGGTGTAGAGAAGGCAGGACTTGGGCGTGCCTAACACTTTGATGTCCTCGGCCCATAATGAAAAAAAAAAGGGCGCCCCTGACAAACACTTGGACGACTTTACCTGGTCGTGTTTTTATTACGACCAAGGCACAAAAAGTTGGCCGAAATGACCAGATGACCACCGGAGAGAATCAGGGATGACCTCCCCTTACTCCCCCAGTTGTCACTAACTCCCTCCCACCCTCAAAAAACATCTTTAAAAATATTTTTTGCCAGCCTCTATGACCAGCCTCAGATGTCATACATGACAGCAGTATGCAGGTACCTGGAGCGGTTTTAGTGGGTGCAGTGCACTTCAGGCAGGCGGACCCAGGCCCATCCCCCTCCCCACCTATTACGTTTGTGGAGGAAACAGCGAGCCCTCCAAAACCCACCAAAAACCCACTGTACCCACATCTAGGTGCCCCCCTTCATCCATAAGGGCTATGGTAGTGGTGTACAGTTGTGGGTAGTGGGTTTTAGGGGGGGGGGGTTAGGGGGCTCAGCACACAAGGTAAGGGAGCTATGTTCCTGGGAGCATTTTATGAAGTCCACTTCAGTGCTCCCTAGGGTGCCTGGTTGGTGTCCTGGCATGTCAGGGGGACCAGTGCACTAGAAATGCTGGCTCCTCCCATGACCAAAGGGCTTGCATTTAGTCCTTTCTGAGATGGGCGTCCTTGGTTTCCATTATCGCTGAAAATCAGAAACGACCAAGTCTGTGGACGACCATCTATAAGGACGACCTAAATTTCAAGATTTGGGCGCCCCCGACCGTATTATCGAAATGAAAGATGGACGTCCACCTTGTTTCGATGATACGGGTTTCCCTGCCCCTCCATTGGGACATTTTGCGAGGACATCCTCAACAAAACTTGGGCGTCCCTTTCGATTTTTTCCTATTGGTTTGTGCCTTGTCTATTCTTTATTTCTGTTCTTTCCTATTTAAGTTGTAGTTCCTTTTCTGCGTGTTTTATTTTATTTTTAAATTTGTACACCACTTTGAACTACACATTAGCAAAGGCAGTATAGCAAGTCTGAATAAATAAATAAAATGGTAGACTCACCCCATCCAAGACACAGGAAACGCTTGCGGATGATCCGATTGCGAAGTCGCCCTGTCACGGCCATATAAGATTGCCAGGCCTCCGTCAACACCCAACAGAAAGAAGAAAGGAAGAAGAAATGCAAGAAAGCAGCTACCAGTGTGCATATTACCTGGGAAGGGTAAGAGGAAAAATAAATGTGAAAGGGTATATAAATAACAAGAATGGAAACAAATTCCCTCTTCCCACCCCAACCTTCTGAAACAGTTTGTTTCTTCTTAACTATCAAACATTATGTTAAACTATTGAGATATTACTGCCATAACAGTAGACTGAATATAGGCTTCACTGCTCATCCAATGGAAATCATACTTGTCAATTCACCCTCAATGTGAGGGTGAAACCTTCAAAGGAAGGCAAATTACCCTATCAACTGAGTATTCACCTCCACAAACTTCATTAGTTTTATGCTCTAAAGTAGTAGAGTCACCAGTAAGGACTCTGCAGCACAACAATCATGGCATACAGCGGTGAAAACTGACAACTCTCAGGTTATGACCTAATGACTCTGACATGTATGACCTTGAAAAAGTCATTTGGCAAGGAAGTTTCCGTTCTTCCCATCATTATGCATCAAGATATGGCTAAGACAGCAGGGACAGTGGGATAAAATACATTCATTTCATGAGACTTCCTTATAATGTTGGATTCCCACAAAGTTTTTAAAATTGCATCGGATTCCTTTACTTTTGAATCTTGCTCCAAATTTTTAGGAGTTGAAATGGATAGCTTTCCGACTTTTTCCTGTCATATTACAACTCTTGTCTGTAAATCATTTCATTCGCTGAAAAAAATTAAAGACTAGTAGTACATTTTTTGACTGTCCAAATTTTAGACTATACTAACAGTACATGGCCTATTCTATGCATTGATTTCAATCACATTTCAGGATATCTGTCATATTTGGTCCTGCGTGGAGTGTTTTCTGCTTTGGGATGTTGGGAGGGGTTTATATAAGGTTTCTGAAAATTGCTGAATGGTTTTACAATATAATGTTTGTACTTTTCTGCATTTCTTACACAAAAAATTGTTCAAACAAAAAAAAATGCATTAAGCCCAGATTTTACTGCACTTTAGCGTGATAAGCACAAGAGTCCAACTGATTAGTTTTACAGTCTCTTACCCTATTTTTGGTCTGGGTTTGGCCAATCAGAATCAAAGCATTGGAGCAGATGATAGACAGGCAGAAGTTGATTAAAATAACTGAGCGTTCTGAACGGATATACCTAAGGAGAGAGAAGTGCAAAAAAATATATTACAGGCTTGAAGTGAGTTTCATCCATATAACTGTCAACACAAATATCTTTTAATGTGGTTTATCTTCTGCTGAATGAGTTCTTTCTTTCCCCACTTCCCATTCTGTTTAACACTGATTCACCTTCCCTTTTCTCCTGTCCATGCCAGCATACTAAAAGTAAAATCAATTTTGTTTAGCTCTCAATGTTTTGGGATTTTTTTTTTTCATTTTGATCTATATTTTTCTTTTGGACAATTTTGTTAATGAAGGGCCCCTTTTATGAAGCTGCAGCAAAAGGGGGCCTGTGCTGGCATCGGTTCTTGTTTTTGACGCATGCCAAGGCCCCCTTTTACTGCAGCGAGTAAAAGGCAGGGCTTTGGTTGTTTCAGGACATGG
This sequence comes from Microcaecilia unicolor, assembly GCF_901765095.1. Lineage (NCBI taxonomy): Eukaryota > Metazoa > Chordata > Amphibia > Gymnophiona > Siphonopidae > Microcaecilia > Microcaecilia unicolor. The sequence continues at coordinate 610,091,162 of NC_044031.1, read as the reverse complement.
TCGTGCGGCAAGTGAAGCACTTGCTGCACAGCCATTTGGGGGGGGGGGGGAGCACCTACCGCCACTCATTGAGGTAGCAGTAAGGGCTCCCGCGCTAACCCGGCAGTAACTGGGCAGCATGTGGCACTGCCTGATTACCGCCAAGTACACACTGGTGCTACAAAAATAAAAATATTTTTGTAGCACCAGATATGACCGCGTTGGGGGTGGGAACTACTGCCGGGCCGCTGCGGTAGCCTGGTGGTACTTCCTTGTTAGCGAGTGGTAAGCCCGTGTTGGCCTTACTGCCGCTTTGTAAAAGGACTCCAGTGTGTGCTATCACTCAATGTCATCTCAATGTAAGACATCAGGCCCACTGTGGGGTGGGGGGGGGGGGGGAAGAGAAGGGGTAATGATATTATCCCTCTAGTACTCAAAGCAGATTGCATCTCACTTACAGTACCAGTTGTACTAACAATCATCAGCATTATAAAAAAAGGCTCGATACCCCCCCCCCCCCCCCCAAGGAGTGGTAGTCCCAACACTTTTATCTGGTTGCTAAATGTCACTGACAAAGCATTACACACTAGAACCCTCCCACTAGGGTCTATGACTGCCGGTATACTGTTAATCCAAAGAACAAGAAATGTTGCCAAGTCTCCTGACAGGCAATGTAAAATTTTACTCAAAAATGCAAGTTGTGCTGTGGATTCAAACAATGGCCAACTTGACATGTGGGTGTTCAAAGCAAAGTCAGGCAAGCTGGAAACCAATAAACCTACATGGATGGAGGAGTAGCCTAATGGTCAATACAGTGAGCTGAGATCCTGGGGAACTGGGTTCAATTCCCACTGCAACTCCTTATAACCCTGGACAAGTCACCCAATCCTCCACTGCCCCAGGTACAAAAAACACCTTAGACTATAAGCCCACTAGGGACAGAGAAAGTACCTGCATGTAATATGTAGAGCACTGCATATGGTTAGTAGCACTATAGAAAAGATAAGCAGTGCTTTTGCTGTCCACCACCAATGTTAAACCCAGATATTCAATGTTGGACCGTTTCTGGCAATGAATATCCGAGGTTTTTTTAACCACTAAAAAGTTAACTGGTTAAACTAATATTCAGCGCTAACCGGTTAACTTCTTAGTGGTCAAAGACAGGCCTGCTATTTATGTGGCTTATTTTAACTGCTGAACATAGCTGGTTAAGCGCTAAATATCTGCACCTGACCGGCTATGTCACACAATATAGCCAGCTAGCGAGTAGCCGCTAACCATGGATATTTAGCAGGAGATAATCTGTTATTCCCACTGAATATCTGAAGTCAGGTGCCGATATGCTATTTAACCTGTCAGTGGTCATCATGTCTGGCTGGTTAACTAGCTTTGAATATTGGGGGCCATATGTAGTACATTATTTCCCCAGAGTAACCAATGCTAAACAAAATTACAGTGCACTATGCCCAATATGCATTACCTTTAGCAGAGTATTTTGTACTCTGATGTACTGTCATTTTACTCTGAAAACATTGCAGGGGACACTAAATACACTGTAGACTCTGCCCAACTTTGCATGTTCTTGGTAGTGAAGATAATGTATTGCATTTTCTAATTGGAGCAAATCAGTTTTTTGCAGGACAAGCCAATTGTTCAGCCAGGTCTGTTACGCCCTGCGCTGAAGTTTTTATTTGGTAAATTGTTTAAGGTCACATGGGAGCTGCCATGTTGGATGAAAATAAAACTGGGTGGAATTGGTTTGGCTTCCTCGCAACAATACCACAAATGGTGTCACACATACACAAATACTCCAAGAACATCCTATATAATAATTCTCACCTCCAACAGGATGTGCCTGGGACTGTGCCTGCCGGAAGTGGTCTGCTAGGCAGGCACGCACTGACCTCAGTGACATCAGTGACAGACAATTTGGCAAAGCAAAACAATCTGAGTGCTGGCCATTAGGACACAGGGTTGATAGGAAAGTTTTAAAAGACTGAAGGAACCGAAAGTGTTAAATGGGGGGAGGGGGGAGTTCTGAATGACTGAAAGACATGAACATTTGGGAAAGGAAAACAATCTGAATGCTGGCCATTAGGACACAGGGTAGATAGGAGAGTTTTAAAAGACTGAAGGAAACGAAAGTGTTAAACTGGAGAAGGGGGGGGGGGAGTTGTGAATGACTGAAAGACATGCAAATTTGGGACAGGAAAACAATCTCAATGCTGGCCATTAGCACACAGGGTACATAGGAGAGTTTTAAAAGACTGAAGGAACCAAAAATGTTCGGGGGGTGGGGGCAAGTTCTGAATGAATGAAAGAAATGAAAATTTACGAGAGGAACACAATCTGAATGCCGGGCATTTGGACACTTTTAAAAAAATATGAAGGACGTGAAAGTATTACATCTTGGGGAAGGGGTGAGGAGGAAAGCGGTGAGGTATCCGGATACTGGGCGTTAGGGCCACGGGGGTACATAGACTTTTGAAAGCCTTAAGGAACCCAAAGTGTGGGAAGGAGGAGGAAAAGGAGGGGAGGGAATGGGGTGAGGGCCATTAGGAACAGGGGAGGGGGCCCTGTCACACACTCATTCTCACACACACACTGTCACACAGACAGTCTCACTCTGTCACACACCTGCACATTCACTCTGGCTCTCTCTCTCAAACATACACACTCCCAGGAAAACCTTGCTAGCGCCCATTTCATTCGTTCCAGAAACGGGCCTTTTTTACTAGTTATTTATAATACCCATATAACATAGCAGCTTCCAAGGCATCAATAATTTCATAACTGAAAAAGGGGAAAAGATCTTCTTATTTACTGGACACTTATTCCTTTCTTCAGGGTTCTGTGGTCTCATGTACCAAGAGAAATGGGCTCATCCAAGTAACATAAGGGAGATGCTAAAAGTCTTGTATCCAAGGTTTATTAAACGAACACACCAATATGACTCGACTCAGCGGCGTGTTTTGGAACATAGGCAACTGCCTCAGGAGTCTGTGAATTTGGTGAATGCTGTTATCTATGTTCAACCCAATTCTGTGTTTGTAGAACTGAAAAAAAGTTGCTAGGCAAACCATATGCCAAGTGAAGCTTTGTCGGTAGACCTTTTCCTGTGTTTCAATTGAATGTTCTTCACTTGAAATATGTTTGCCTAGCATCTTTTTTCAATTCTACAAACACAAAATTGGATTGAAAATAGAGAATAGCTTACACCAAATTTGCAGACTCCTGAGGCAGGCGCCTATGCACCAAAACACGGCCACTGTGTTGAGTCAAATTGGTGTCTTTTTTTTAATAAACCTTGGATACAAGACTTTTGGTGTCTCTCTTGTGTCACTTGGATGAGCCTGTTTACCCTACTCTTTGGTTTGTCTGTACGTTGTCCGTGGGAATTGAATGTTCCTACACATCCTGTGGCTGATTTCTCCCAAGGGAAATGGGACCATAAATCCCCAGGGTCTAATTATCCGGGTATGTCAGCTGACCCAGAATTTAACACGTTAGGCTGATATTCAGACCAGTACCCAGTTAACTTGACACAAAGTTAGGGCAGCTGTTTTGCTGTCCTAATCTTATGTGGTTACTTAGTTGGATAGTGGACTGATAATGTTCTGCCCTAACTCCATTCCAGGCCAGACCCTAACCCATCCGTTTAGGGGATGGCCAGTTAGAGGACATATTCAGCAGCACTAACCAGTTAACTGCCACTGAATATTGACTGTTGGCTTGTTCAGTGGGGTTTAACTGGGCACGAGCCTTTCCTGCCTGGTTAAACCCTTTTCAATACTTTTAGAGACTGAGGTCAAAAACAAATCATGTGAATTGTTTTTGTCTTCTTCAATTTACAGAGAAACACGCTTTTATTGCTCAATTATAACTATTCCTCAGTTTTCTGTTCCCCTTAAGCATGAATGGTTTAGTCGGGTATGCATGGATTTGAACCCATGAACCTCAACCTGCCAAGATGTTAGCAGTCAGCCCCACTCAGATATATTCCCCCAATCTTAAAATGATATTAAGGTTGCCACTTCATCCCAGGTTAACCAACAAGCTGATCCACTCCTGGTTTTGGCCTACTGCATATCTGGATGTGTAGTGTTGACTTTCATAGGAAAATCAATGGGGGGAATAAAATCAGCAATACCTAAAGGAAGGTCTGGATCAATTTGGTTAAACTGAGGTAAAGTGGTAACCCTCGTAACAAGATGTTGCCCATTGAGCCTGCCATCATTTAGCAATTTGATTGTATATTCCAGGCCTACTGATGAACCCTAGTGCTTTTTTCTCCCAAGAAACTCTACTGGCAGCTCACAATCCAAACATGTCCTGGAAAATGCCAGGAGTCAGAGATGCATCAAATGTTAAAGCAACATAATTAACAAACTAAGGGGTCCTTTTAATAATCTGCGGTATACACTAGTGCATGCTTACCACAGGATAAAAGGTACTACCTCAGGTTGTACTCAGGCACCCTGTGGTAGCAGGGGTGGACTGAGAGTGACCTGGGCCCCATGGGCAGTAAGGATCATTGTGCCCCCCAGCCACTGCCCTCCGCCCCACTCTCACTGTTCTGCTGTCGCCAGTCCCCCTACCAGCAAGCTGCCACCTCTGCTTCCAACCCCTTCCCACACACACTATAGTCCCCCAAGCCTCAGTAGACCCTTCCCTGTCCTACCTTGAAGGGCCCTGGTGGTTAAGTGGCTTCTTCAGGGGCGGGAAAGAACCCCACTCTTTCCTGCCCACTACAGTTATTCTGCCCAGCACCGCCATATTTTCAAAATGGGTACCGAGACTTCCCATGGTAGTCTCGTGGGTCTCGACAGTCTCATGAAACTGCTGCAGAGGGTCTTGGCAGCCATTTTTAAAACAAGGAGGCGCCGGGCAAAACAGCGGCAGCAGGTAGGAAAGAGTGTTGTTCTTTTCTGCCCCCGCAGGGACCCCTAGAACACCAGGGTTCTTCAACGTGGGACTGGGGAGGGCCCACTGAGGGTTGGGGTGGGGGGCTGTAGTCTACGGCGGCAGTGGTGGCGAATGGGGGGGGGGGAGCTATTTTCCTGTGTACAACTTTAGATAAATGATATGTTTAAGTGTTGCCTAGTGTATTGGTGTACTTTTATGACATATGCACTGATTTCCATATATTTCTGTAGCAAATATAGGGGGGGGGGGTAGAGTTTTTAGCTCGCGGTAGAAATCAGCTGGTGGCACATACTGAGATGCCCAAAGGGTCAATTCACCCCTGCACACTAGTTTTGTGTTCAGAGCAACTGGACACTGTTAATTTACCTCTCATCAAATTTAACACTTGGCTCTTGCTTTGGTACAAAACTGATTCCTAAACAGAAAACTCTATGCGACGAAATGGAGAACTAACCCAAACAGAAGTAACCAGAACATTGTCTCGTTTTATTTAGTATTGTAAGCTGCTGAGTTCTTATTAAAGCAGTAGAGAAAAAAAATTTAATAAACTGTAAACTGAACTAACACCAAGAATAATGGTGCACCACTTTTTGAAGACAATTAAAAAGAAAAAAAAGCTGTTCAAAACAGAATAGTGAAATAGTTGATCTTTCTGTGTGAGTTTGCCACATTGTGTGAATATAATAACATAGTAGAATTATATTGACTGCTACTCTGGCATAATATTTTTGGTGTTACTGATTGGCCACCTGCATGTAACCTGAATTACTTAGGCTGCTGTACACACTGCTACACTATACACCTTTAAGTAGAGTTGGAGAGATGTAAACAGGGCAATTGCACTTGGCCCCCATGCTTCAGGCGACCCAAACCTACCTAAAGCCTGCTGTGTTGAGTTTTGGGTCACTTGGAGTAGAGGAATAGCCTAGTGGTTAGTGAAGCAGACTTTGATCCTGGGTAACTGGGTTCAGTTCCCACTGCAACTCCTTGTGACCTCAGGCAAGTCACTTATTGCCCCAGGTACAACATAAATACCTTTATACACAATGCAAACCACTTTGAATATAGTTGCAAAAGCCACAGAAAGGTAGTATATCAAGTCCCATTTCCCCTTTCCTTGATTATATTTTTGCCATGAGCCCCTGCATATATAACAGTGGCTCCACCTTTAAAGGTCCAGACTCAGAACAGCTACAGTGACTTTTTGGCACATTGGGAAGGGGCGTGGGAGGGTAGAATTCATTACTCTCACGCATCTTTCCCTACTATTCTGTCATGTATTTTTAAAATGCTTTATTCATTTTTGGTGCTGGTTCTCTGTACCACCATAATGGCTTGATCCAAATGGCAGTATACATTAAAAAACAAAAACCATAATAAATAAATACAATGAACACATTAATAAATAAATACATATTATCCAAATCTTATGAGACAGGTCAATAACAAACAGAATAAATGAAATCAAACCATCAAACTAATGTCATATTCACAAATTCAGACATACACCCTCTCCTGGCTTCTGAATATAAAAATCAAAATGTAATTTCAAACTTGAAAGAGTGAACTAAGAACGTTTGTGGACAGCGACTGATCCATTATAAACGTAAGTAAACTTCAGACACATGCTTAAATGTGGCGATTTCCTTCATTTCATCTTCCCCCACAACACCATTGCAGGGAAAAGCAGGAACTGTGTTACCAGTTGCCCATTTTCTGCATGGGCAATTTGATCAACAGAGACTCAGATGATGCCGCTGCTTGTATGGCGATTGGTTGAGGCTGCCCATCTTCACTTAAAAATCAACACCACATGACCTGCACCTCCTGCCTCCAATTGTCATCTCAATTAACAGCAGGGGCGTAGCCTAGGCCTAGGTAAGAAGTGGGTGGGCACCAAATGTTCTCCCCCCCACCACCACCACCACCAAAAAAATATCTCAGCTGGCAGGAAAATGCTTCTTTCCACCTTGGCAGTCTGCAGCAGGCATGCACAAGTGCTAGTATTGTGGAGAGTAGAATTTTGTTACTATCAGGGGAAAGTCTTCAGCTGGCAGACCTTGGGATCTCCACCAGCTACCGCTAAACATGTGCTACTGCTGGGTGGGCCTTAGCCCTAAGTGGGTGGGCCCTGGCCCACCCAGGCCCACCTGTGGCTACGTCACTGATTAACACTCCACCCCTTCTTAACACTTGCAATAAATGCCAGTAGATATCCCAAGTCCTTAGAAACACAAGTTATTTTCCTGTGTACAACTTTAGATAAATGATATGTTTAAGTGTTGCCTAGTGTATTGGTGTACTTTTTTGACATATGCACTGATTTCCATATATTTCTGTAGCAAATATGGGGGGGGGGGGTCTTTTACTAAGCCACGGTAGCGTTTTTAGCTCATGGTAGAAATCAGCTGGCGGTACATGCTGAGATGCCCAATTGGCGTCTTAGCATTTACCACCAGCTGATTTCTACTCACGAGCTAAAAATGCTATCACGGCTTAGTAAAAGACCCTCCCTAATGACATGTAGTAACTGTTACCTCTCCAGTCACAGTTCAAACAGTGTTGCTAGGAGCTGATATTTTAAATCTCATACTAATACTCTGCACAGGAATGTGTCAGAGAAAAGTTGCACGAATAAGTGCTATGACATATGATCACTAATCAATCTATATCTACACTGGCCCAGCAGCCTATCATGATAGGGTATAACACTTTTTCAATGAATACCAATATGTAATTTTGGATTCTCATATCATCTTAATACAACGTAGTCAAATGAACTCAATGGGCCCCTTTTACAAAGCGGCAGTAAGCCCAATGCGGGCTTACCGCTCGCTAAAAAGGAAGTACCGCCGGGCTACCACAGCAGCCCGGTGGTACTTCCTACACCCAGCATGCCATCATATTCAGCGGTGTGTACCTGTCAGTAATCGGACAGTGCCGCACGCTGCCCATTACTGCCGGGTTAGCGCAGGAGCCCATACTGCCACCTCAATGGGTGGCAGTAAGGGTTCCCCTCCCAAAAAACAGCCATGCGACAAGTGCTTCACTTGCCACACGACCATTTCCTCAAAAAAAGAAAGACCTATGATGTATTTGTCAACTTAACCAACCCTTTCACCACCCCTTGCCAAAAGTCCACCATCCTTGTGAATGTCCACCAAATGTGAAAAAAGGATCCCTTATGCACCCCACACCTCCAACACCTATCCGATGTTGCTGGGTACATTCTATGCAATCTTTCACATGTATAATACCATCTACTGAGAACTTTATAAGCGTTCTCTTATATCAGGACACACACTGATGCTTTATATACTTCACCACAGATGACTCCATTGGGGGCAGCTGAGGGCAATTTGTGTCAATGGACTGTTATTTGTTTGTTTTGCTGCACAGTATTAATATTTTCAATAAAAATTTAAAGTTGAAAAAAAATGACCTACCTTTTACCCGCTGCGGTAAAAAGGGGCCTCGGCACGCGTCAAAAACACGCTCTGACGCCAGCTCGGGCCGCAGCTTAGTAAAAGGGGCCCAATATTTATTTTAGGTGAATAACAAGCACAAACTCAACACAAAGTTTAAATTGAACCTTTTCATACATATTTACTATAAATGGATATCAGAACAGTTCAGCATCTCTCTGAATTTTTTTTGAATTTTATTCAGTATCTCCCAAACTCTATATATGGCGCCATAATTTGTGCGTGCTAATTTGGCCACATGGTCAAACTGCACACACAACTTAACTGATTAACAAGCCAATCAGGGCTGATAATTGGTGCTTAACAACCTATTAGTAGCAGTAATTGGCTTTAATTAGAATTTAGATACACAACTTTCTAGGCATATTCTACAAAGCAGTGCGAGTAAATTCTAATGCGTGCAGTCAAAAAGGGGGTGTGGTTATGGGTGTGGAATGGGAGGGTTGTGGGCATTTAAAAAAACTATACGCACTATTATGGAATACACTCGATCTGCACCTAACAAGCGCAGGTATTTTGGCCTGATTTTAGGTGGCTTAAATGGATGCGCCTAACTTTTAGTCATAAGAATGGCGAATATATTCTATAAACTACGCCTAACTTTAGGCGTAGTTTATAGATTCACGCTAACCTCGTGTTTTGTTTTGTTTTTTGCATCAATTTTTAAGGCACCATTTATAGAATTTGTCATTATTTCAGAAACAAATTCTCTTTTCTTAGATACTCATAAGGATGCCTTCTAATCACCATACTCACTGATTTTTTACAGTTCCTTTTTTTATTGGACTAAATACACAATCTTTGATTAACTTTCAGAGGCCAAAACCTCCTTCTTCATGTCAGGACAATATGAGGAAAAGATGACAAATATCAGAATATGTAAGTAAAACATCGAAGAATTCCAATAAAAGTCTCAGGAAGAAAAGAGGGGTAGAGAGAAGGAGGGAGAACAGAGGGAGAGATAGGTGGGCGATCAGAAAGTGACAAAGCAGAATTGTATGATTAATGTCATAAGAAACCCAGGGGTCCTTCTATAAAGCCGCGGTAAAAAGTGGCCTGCGGTATTGTGGGGGCATCATTTAGGCGCGTGCTGGGCCATTTTTTACCACAACTGGGAAAAAGGCTATTTTTTAATGAGCCGGGAAATGGTCCTGTACTAATACTAAAAGTAGGGCACACCTATTTCTGGCGCGTCAATGTGGGCATGCTGCAGCTTACCGCCAGGAATGCCCCCCCCCTCCCCTTCCGTGATAGAAAATAGAAAATTATTTTCTACCATGGGATTTGGCATGTGTGAAAATCTGAATTACCGCCGAACGCACACGCTACTCTGGCGGCAGTGCCAATTGGGCACATGCTACCTGCACGTTAGCCCTCACGTGCCTTTGTAAAAGGGTCCCCCAGCTTTTTAAAAGTCCTTTCTCACCAGTTGCAAAATATATTATAATTTTTGCCAAAGGATTTTTGATTTTAAATCTTTTGGGGGATGACGTTGTCCTTCTTGCAGCATGTTGTAAAGTAAAGGTAGATGTTCAGCTTTGTTTCCTTTTCGGTAAGTTGGTTCATTTGTTTTCTCATAGAGCTATATGCAACGTCTTCCATCTTGGATAAAGTAGTGTGAAGCTGTGTTGGTCCAATAAAAATGTATCACCTTCATTCCCATTATTCTTTTAACTGGACTAACACATCTACCACATTTCTTTAACTTTCCCTCTCAATAAAAACTATTCATACATATCTTTTCAAGCAGAGTCTGACCTCATGACAGATATCACGGCTTGAGTCTTCCAGGTGGAACATGGTTGCAAACTTCCAAATCTTCCAAGCTTCTAAATTCATATGAATGCGACAAAAGTGCTCAGAAGTGAATTAACCCCTGTAAAACAGAGCATTTCTGTCACATTCATGTGAAAATAATTTGAAATTTGGAATATAATTTCTGCTGTGAAAAGAGATGAGATCACGCTACTCCTGTATTGAAACAACATTGGCTTCCCATCTAATCCTGTATCAAATACAAAATTCTTACAATAACTCATAGAGTATTGCACCTTGGTATTCCCCCATATTTAGCCACTGTCATACCATGTATACCTGACAAACACCACTTCACCCTTTGCATGACAGCCAGTTGCATATTCCATTTGTACATTTGTTGCATTTTGAAATCAACACGTCAGAGTGCATTTTTCTGTAAAGCTCCCCTGCTCTGGAATTTCATGTGTCTAGCATTGTGTACAGAACCATCATTCAGGAAATTTAAAACAATGTTCAAGACTTATCTATACCAGAAGGTCTACTCTATATCATCCAGCGAGGCTGGGGAAGACAGCTTGAAGCAGTCTGACAATTCCTGTCTCTTTGCTCATTGTTCTTTTCTTTTACCAAAGTGGCATTCTTTTTGCCTAATCACTTTTCATTTAGGGGCCCTTTTACTAAGCCACGTAGGCGCCTACATGCGCCCAACGCATGTCAATTTTGAGTTACTGCTCGGCTACCGCGTGCCCCTTGCAGTAATTTAATTTTTGACGCATATTTTTATTTTTTGGCATGCGGGCAGTAATTGGGTGGTAATCAGCATTTTACGTGCGTAGACTATTACTGCTCAGTTACCGCGTGAGACCTTACCACTAGGTCAATGGCTGGCAGTAAGGTCTCAGACCCAAAATGGACACACGGCAATTTTCATTTTGCCGCACGTCCATTTTCAGCAAAAAAAATTTAAAAAGCCATTTTTTACAGGTGCACTGAAACAAAATTCTGCTTGCGCCCAAGACACGTGTCTACACTACTGCAGGCCATTTTCAGTAAAAGGGTCCCTTAATGATGTGAACTGCTCTGCTATATTTCCATGAAGAACGGTATCTCAAGTTCAATAAACCATAAGTAAAACTGAGAAGAGCCAGTTCCATAGGACAAATTTCCTTTTTTTCCTAAAGCAACTAATGAGTAAAACACAATCTGTGTCAGCTTGGAAAGCTTGGGAATTTACAACCATAGTGCACCTGGAAGACTAAAGCCTTGATATCTGTCCTGAGACCAAACTCATTTTGAAAAGATATTTATGACTAATTGCTGAGGTTAATCAGGGGGATAGTAAAGATGAAAAATGATGTGTCATGATTAGAAAGCATCCCTATGGGGACCAAAGAAAAAGAGGGTTTGCTTCTGAAATAATATATGAACACACTTAATAAAATTAAAAATTAAAATTGAAAGACGTTGAATCGCAGTGGCACCTCGTTATGGAGGTTGTGAAGTTGGTTAAATGTGGACTATGCATGTAAAGCTTTAAGATGAGTTAAATTGTAGTGGGACTTTCTGGACTTTATTCATTCATTGGTAAACAGCACACTTGATTTTTTTATTTTCATTTTTGTATTTTTGTATTTTCGTAATATTGGTGTATAAATTCAGACCATGGTGGTCAGTGATTTTTTTTAGCACCCGGATATTTAATTCTGGACCACGTCTGGGCATGGGGTATTGAAACTCTGAGTATGTGCAAATGGACAAGATTTATTCATTTAGCGGCCCTTTTACTAAGATGCAGTAAAAGGGGCCCTGCGCTAGCGGTGGTGCATGTTTTTGCCGCGTGTAGAGTCCCCTTTTACCACAGTGGATAAAAAGGTGGAAAACAGAAATGGCTGTGTGGTAAGTTCGCACTTGCCGCATGGCCATTTCAAGGGGAGCACTTACTATCACCCACTGAGGTGGCGGTAAGGTCTCCCATGCTAATCTGGCGGCAACCAATTACCGCCGGGTAACTGCTACAGTAAAAAATGCGGAACAATTCTGCAAAGCACTGGAAACGGTGCACAGTGGGGGCGGAACTACCGCTGGCACCCACGTCGGGCCGGCAGTAGTTCTACGTTCCAATATTCAGCCCTTAAACCGGGTAAGTGAAACTGGACAAAGATAGGACTGAGTTTATGTGGTCCAATTTGTACAGTTTCCTTATCCAATTAAGTGACGAATATCGGCACTTAACCGGATCAGTGATGCATCCGTCCAGAGTTCACCCCTAGACTGCCCACAGCATAGCCAGTTTCAGTTTAGGCGGTTAGAGGGGATTTTCAGAGGCACCATCCGTTTGAATGCCACTGAATATCAGCAGATAGTCCCGCACAGGCAATTTAACCGGTGAAGTCATTTTGAATATCAACCTCATTATATATAGGGATATATTTTCTCCATTACTCTTCCAATACGCTCATTCCACTTTACAAATATGAATAGTTCATAAAAGCAATGTTCCTACCTCCAGACAGAGACGTAAATGATTATCAAAAGTAAAAGCGTGAGGGAGGAGACACCACAGCCAACAATCAAAGTGACAGAGGGAACCAGCCCCTTTTCCAAATTCTGCAGAGAAGAGACAAGAAATGTATTGGACTGGTTTATATAAACAGACACATCAATGAATGAACAGACTCGATAACCTTGCATCTTTTGATCGTTCCAGAGCCCACTTTATTTCATTTAAGCTCAAGTGACAGATGACAGAGAAACAAAACAGTGGGTGCCGTAACGGCATTTACCAACCAGCACATACTCAGCCACTTGTAATGCCAAGTTTCCGCTCATTAGGCGACGCCACTTTGAAACTTTCGAGCAGCTCTGGGATTAGATAATTATTTTTGTACCACTGTCTGTAATGCTGGGTATTTTTATTTTGGACCTACATTATCACATGACCCCTGATGCAGAAGCTATGTGCTGAAACATGGCCCATGTTGGGTCATTGATGTACAAGATTGATCTACTTTGTGATTAAAGATATGTTCTTGCTGCTCTTGTGCTTTGGACTATGTTCTGTGCTCTGAACCCTCTCTGTGTTGCTCTGTTTGCCAAGTTTCCTCTACCATAACCTGTGCTCCACCATCCGGCCTGAAGACCAGCTCTTCCTGACTGTACAACTCAACACCACTGCACACCATCCATTTATTTTAGGTGCCACTTTTCTTATAAGCAAGCAGGTCTATACTGAATGACGATTGTGAACCTAATTTTCCGAACGCCAACCATGGGATCAATATTCAGCCTGCAGCGGCAAGCATTTTGCGGACTGCCGCCGGCGTGATTCCCAGATATTCAATGCCAGGCTCCATCTGGGCTTAAGCATTGAATATCCGTTTTATGTGCCACTGGCTAACACATGGCCGCTTGTCAAGATTCAGAATTTAGGTGGCCATGGGTTGCCGAATAAAGATAGGACTGTGTTTTATGCGGTACCATTAATACGGTTACCCTGGTGACTTAAGTGCTGAATATAGGTACTTAAGCGGCCATGTACTGACCCCGCCCCTAGAATGCCCCTAAAATAACTGGCTTTCACTTCGGCGCTAACCACTTATTTTCAATGGTGATAACCAGTTAAATGCTGCTGAAAATGAATGGATAGCCCCGAACAAGCAATCTAGCTGGTCAGCGGCCATTTTGGTCAGTTAAATTGTTTTGAATATCGACCAGTTTATATTCATCAACTATCTATGGACAGGCAGCAACACTGAACATATGTGTAAGGTGGTCACTCTGCCAGCTATTAGTGGCAACATTTAGCACCTACGGGGGTCATTTTCATGCATAAAATTAACCTTTGAATAAAATTACCACAGGAATTATGTGTAAAAAAAATACAGTTGATGCCAAAAAGTTGTGTAATTTTATGCAACCCGAGAGTAGGCATGTGCATGGGAGCACCTTGGGCAGAGTCTGGCAGGAGTCATGATTTACACATGTTGTTTATAAAATACACAAGGACAAGTGTATTTTACATGCAAACATTTATTCCTGCTTCTGAGTGTGTGTAAATACATGCACTTTCATTCTAAGACAGCTCTTTTTCTGATGTAAATGAAACCACATAGCTATACAAATAGCAGATGAAAATCACCGCCATCTGTATTATTAGGCATTCTGCCCTCTCTTTACCCCTGTATATTGTGCTGGGGGGGGGGGGGGGTACAAAAAACATCTTAGATTGTGAGCCCAGCCCCACTAGGCACAGAAAACGAACCCAAAAATATAATCCCCCTTATATTCAAAACCATTCAACCTGCCAGGAATGGCTCCTGACCAGTTAAACAGGACTGAAGTGCTTAACTGTGGATATTCAGCAGGAGATACTGCCTTTCTGTAGTTACAATCAAAGTGGTTTGTACAAGGGGCAATGCAGGGTTAAGTGACCTAGTTAGAGTCACAAGGAGCTTCAGTGGGAACTGAACTCAGTTTTCCATGTTCTCAGTCCACTGACATAACCAGTAGACTACTCCTCCACATGGACTAACGCCCACTGAATATCCCACTTAGCAGCTAGCTGCTAACCAGCCATATCCCATGACATCACCGGTTAGGCGTAGATATTCAGTACCTACCTGGCTATATCGACCTGTCAAAACAGGACACTTAAATAGCAGGCCTATCTCTGACCCTAAAATGTTAACCACTTTAGTGCCAAATAACAGCATAGCCGGTTAACATTTTAGCAGCCAGAATAAACCTGGATAATCAATGTCGGTCGCTGGATGTATCCCGGAATTGAATATCCGGGTTTAACACCGGCGACAGACAGCAAACACGCTTCCCACTGCTGGCCCAATAACAGGCCCAATTTGTAAAACCACTTTGGTTGTACCACAGAAAGGCGGTATATCATTAAGATCTCAAAATCTTCGCTAGCTAGAGCAAGTTTAGACTCTAACCCCCCCCCCCCCCCTGTTTACTAAGCCCTATGGCAATGCTGGCACAGCCCATTCAAAGTGATTGGGCTCAGTGGCGCAGCTACGTGGGGCTAGGGGGGCCTGGGCCCCCGTAGATTTGGTCCTGGACCTCCCTGCCGACGACCCTCTCGACCCCCCTCCCACCGCCAACCCGCTGTCGCCGTTGCCTGCCTTTGCTGGTGGGGGACTCCAACCCCCGCCAGCCGAGGTCCTCTTCTTCTCGCAAAAGGCTTCCTTCTGTTTCTGATGTCCTGCACGTACAGGATGTCAGAAACAGAAGGAAGCCTTTTGCGAGAAGAAGAGGACCTCAGTTGGCGGGGGTTGGGGTCCCCTGCCAGCAAAGGTAGGCAACGGCGGGTTGGTGGTGGGAGGGGGGGCAAAGTTGGTGGCAGCGGCGATGGGGTTGGCAATGGCGGGGAGGGGGGGTTGGTGGCGCTGGGGGGGGGGGGGGGCTAAAATGTGCCCCCTCACCTCGGGCTCTGGACCCCCCTCCCGCCGAAGTCTGGCTACGCCCCTGATTGGGCTGTGTCAGCATTAGCGCACGGTAGCCGCTGGAGCGGCTTACTAAACAGGGGGATAAATGTCAGTCTGGCCTTTTTCTTTGGACCCAGCTACATGGAACTCACTTCCAGCCCATTTTCATCTAGAAACCAGCTTATAAAAATTTAAGAAAGGCCTGAAGACACACTATTTTACACTAGCTTTTCAGTCTCTTTAGGTGGATAGATTACACCTTCATAACCCCTTCATTTTATAGAAGATTATTGTTTTCTTTCCTCCTCTGTTACTTCTTTTTAATCTTGCTTAGGGTACTACTACTACTACTAGGGTAACTTTTAAATTTTTGCTTAACCACTATAAACTGCAAACATTTTCGTTAGATATATTCTGAGATACAGTATATCAAATGCAACAAATAAATCAATAAATCACATTCCACTGTTGCAACAGTTACATGGATTTTCAGCAAACAGCGCCACTGAAAATCCACAGATAGGGAAACATATATTTTGCTGTAGTTGTTACATACATAAGCCTATTTGAATACTGACATGTAGGATTTTAATGAGTGCTTATTGATATACAGCCATCAGTAAATAAAGCAACGACTAACCAGTTGATATTCAGCTCACGATAGTCAACATGTTTTTAAAGGTGACAACCGCAGGCAGGTTTAGCCTCACATATTCAATGTTGAGTCATGTCTGGGCATCAGCATTGAATATCTGGGACTAATTCTTTAGGTGCTAGCCACTGGAGCTTATGCGGGACTGGGCCAATATTCAGCTGGAACTCGTCTAAAATTATCAACCCAGGTCCCAATCCCCTCCTTTCCAACTCTCCCTCCAATCTCCTTCCCCTCTCCTGGAGCAGCATATGCCCTCCTTAGGCTCTCCCCATCCGTCCATCCCCCAGACCTTCACAATCCCGATCTTCCCTCCCTGCTGAAAGAACAGGCGGCACTTACGAAGGGCAGAGGCAGCAGCACACGTCCTGCTTGCACTCGGATGCCACAGAGAGAGAGGGAGGGAGGCGCTGGGTGGTGGAAATCGGAGGAGAGGGGGGACTTGGATCTCGGATGACACAGAATGAGAGGGGGGAGGGGGTCCTGGGACGAGAGAGGAGGGAAGGGGCAGGACCTGGAAGGGGAGAGGCGGTCCTGTAACTCCAATGGGAGGTGGGTGCCTGCTACTGTAAGGGGAGGGGGGTACTGAAACTCGAAGGGGAGGGGCGCCTGGAACGCAGAGGACAGGGAGGGAGGCAGGTAGGGGGCATGGAACTCCGAGGGGAAGGGGGCTCGAACTCGGAAGACAGAGAGGGATGGACGAACGGGGATGTGGAACTCCAAAGACAGGTTTGCAGGGAACTCCCAGGGGGGGTGAGGGGGTTGGGGGAGGGGGAGGGGAGGGGGAGGGGGAGGGGAGGGGGAGGGGAGGGGAGTGGGGATTGGGGGGGTGAAGGGGAGGGAACCCTTGCTAGTGCCCATTTAATTTCACACAGAAACGGGCCTCTTTTACTAGTAATACATACTAAACATTTATTAAATTCATATTATTTAAAAACAACACACAAACATTTCTTCAAAAAGACCTGATACCCAACCCCACTTGGCTTCTAATAAAGCACTAACAGCCGAAGTGTTCACCAGATGAAGTCCAAAAATACCAAACAAGTTCTTCCCTGCACACATGTAGCAAATACAGGCCTGTGATCCAAACGTGGCTCTTGACTAACAGGTGATCAACAAACGTCTTTAGTCATTCACTGCAGTGACCATGTGGTTCAAAAGGCACCCAGCATCCAATGTATTGCTCAAGTGATTCACTTCAAGCACTTCAAACACATATTAGAAAATGCAGCTCAACAATGGAGCCCCAGGAGAGGGTGAGCCAGGTAGCAGTGGTCTTAAGAGAAACTTGAGTCCAGGAAATCCTGAAAACCCGACTGGGTTGCAGATCTCGAAGACTGCAATCGAGCACTCCTGTTCTAGGGGATCCTTTTACGAAGGTGCGCTGAAAAATTGCCTGTGGTACTGTAGGCACGTTTTGGGCAAGTACAGAATCATTTTTCAGCGCACCTGCAAGAAATGCCTTTTTAAAATTTTTGCAGAAAATGGACGTGTGGCAAAATTAAAATTGCCGCGTGTCCATTTTGGATCTGAGACCTTACCGCCAGCCATTGACCTAGCAGTAACATCTCATGTGTTAACTGGGCGGTAATGACCAACGTGCATCAAATGCCACTTGGTATGCATCCAATACGCGCATGCAAAAATAAAAATTATTTTTCAGATGTGCGTATCGAACGTGCGCCAAAAATGAAATTACTGCAAGACCTATGCAGTAGCAGGGTAGTAACTCCATTTTGCCGCGTGTTGGGCGCATGTAGATGCTTACGCGGCTTAGTAAAAGGGCTGCTAGATCTTGTGCAGCCTGTGACCTATATTCTCCCTCTAAATGTGTATCACACAAGCGCTATACATTATCGTGGTTCATGTCTGGGGAGCATTTTAACCTTGCTGTTCACAATTACAGCTTGAACAAGAGCTGGCTGGCCTCTCAAGGAGGTTCTGGGAGAGCAATGGGCAACCATGCCACCCCCCTGGGCTTTCTTCTTTGCCTTGGAGAAAATGAGCATTTAGTAAGCAGTAAATATCTGACAGAGAATTAGCTGCAGGCATTAGGTCTTCCAGTATTGATACTCAATAGCTGTCAGAGTGCATTAGTCTCCCTACATGTATATCTTTCACAAGGCATTAGCCAACAGCATTTGATCCAATGCTTATACACACTGAGCTACACAATGCCAGATTGATTCAGTTCATAGTAAGATAAGGCAATTTTCAAAGCCATTTGCCTGGGTATGCTGGCTGTGTGAAAATCATCTTTACTCCAGTCAGCCAAAGGTACACATGTGTGGGATTTTTGCCAGATTGAGGGGAAGCGTTCTGGTGGGAGATGGGGTAAAGTGATTTAGGCAGGATCATTGTATTTTCAGATCCACATATGCTATCTTCCATAGAACTTTGACCTAGACAGGTGCAAAATTCTGAGCGGGATTTGTACCTGTGGCAATGTTCAAAGGCAAACAGTTTGAAACCTGCCCCCACGGTAACACAGAAGATGATGGCAGAAAAACACCAACTGCACTATCTAACCTGCCCTGTTATTTCTATCTAAACTACAAATATATATCCCAAGTGCAAGCTATATAGCATGAAAGCTTGTATATTATCTCTTCTTGTCCATGACAGCATTTTGTTATCATCCTCAATGGTACTGAACAAATGAGCAACATGTCTCGCTTGTTTCGCCTCCAGAATGCCTCTTGTTCAATATCTAATCACACAGCTTTGTAATAACCCAGACACAAGAAGCATACTAGCTGTTGCCTGAATATATATAGTAACATAGCAGATGATGGCAGATAAAGATTAAATTAGTCTATGCAGTCTGCCAAGCTGTGGTTCTTCAACTTTGAGCAGAATTAAGGCAAAAGCAAACTAGGCACATGGCCTTTAGGGTCAAAATGTATATGAGGCACCTTGTCAGATGTGCCAGTTCAATGGCTTCTAAGGTAGATTTTTGTCCTAAGTCACCTGGTAAACTGTCCATAGGCGGAGGAAGAGCTACTGCTGCCTGCAGAGGTCTCTGTATTCTGGGGGATGGGCAACCTTGGTCCTCAAGGGCTGTAACCCAGTCGGGTTTTCAGGATTTCCCTAATGAATATGCATGAGATCTATTTGCATGCGCTGCCTCTATTATATCATGTATATCTCAAAGACGTAGGTTGCCCACCCCTAGGCTATACTCTACACCCTGTACATTGTCCTCCAGTCAGCAGGAGGAGTTAGTAAGCAGCTTTTATAACCCATTGCTTCCTCCTTTGTTCATTTTCCTCTGTAGCCCTGAGAAGAGTCTATATGGTCTCAAATGACCTCACATACAAATTACCCACATTAGGGACACACACTGGACCTCCTAGCACACAAACTGTGCACAGATCATAACCTATCAATAACAAACATAAAATGGTCAGAAACACCTTGGACCGACCACTACAAATTGAACCTATCCCTAAACTGGTGAAAGAAGGGATTAACTCGCACATCAAAACAAACAACTTACACTACGAGAGGGCAAATAGATCCACAAATATTGTGACAACAGATATATGACAACGAATGGATAACAAGATCTGACTCCATACATTACCTCAATCAATGGGAGGATAAATGCATAACCGTACTAAATGAAATAGCGTCTTTAAAGACGAGAACATCAAGAAGACAAAACTCAATACTTGTCACCACATCCAACACAGACATCCCACCTGCAGACAAACTGGCCACCTACTTTAAAGACAAAATAACAAAACTACGCAGCACCCTTCCTCATCACAACACCGATATCGAAAACTTCTTCGACAACCTGGACCTAATCCCGGGCTGATACCCAGCTGACTGAACCTGGTCAACATTCAATCCACTCACCACTGAATCAGTCACACAAGCGACTCATAGGTTCGCCAACACCCACTGCAAATTGGACACATGTCCCAGTCACCTACTTAAATACGCCCCCAACCAATTCACAGAAGACCTCACATCCTGCCTAAACTTCATGTTACAACAAGGCTCCTTCCCCAAGGAATATAGCAACATTTTACTTACCCCAATACCTAAAGACACCAAGAAAAAAACAAATGATCTCACCAACTATCGACCAGGTGCGTCTATCCCTCTAGTAGTAAAATTGATGGAGAGCTTGGTAACCAAACAGCTTACGGAATACTTGGACAAGTTATCAATACTGCACGATTCACAATCAGGATTCCGCTCCCACCATAGCACTGAAACTGTACTAGTTACTCTCCTGGCCAAATTCAAGCTGGAAATAGCTATAGACAAACGCATACGTCTCCTCCAATTTGACATGTTGAGCGTATTCAACATGGTAAACCACAACATACTACTGAGACTCCTTGGCCACTTTGGGATTGATGAAAACATACTTAACTGGATCAAGGGCTTTCTTACCACCAGAACATACCAAGTAAAATCAAACTCAAATATATCACCACTGTGGAAAGCAACTTGCAGAGTACCTCAAGGATCACCATTATCACCAATACTCTTCAACATGATGATGATCCCACTGGCAAAGTCCTTGTCCAATCGAGGTCTCAACCCATTCATCTATGCAGATGACGTTACAATATACATTCCCTTCAGACAGGACTTGACAGAAATAACCAATGAAATTAATGATGGCCTTAACATCATGGACTCCTGGGTAAACTTATTCCAACTGAAACTGAACACTGAAAAAACACACTGCCTCATCCTCTCATCACAACACAACAAATATAAACCCCCAACTATAAGCACCCCAGGACACACACTCCCTACTTCAGATAGCTTAAAAAAACTCGGCGTCACACTCGACCGCAACCTCACACTCAAGAACCAAGTAAATACCGTAATAAAGAAAATGTTCAATGCAATGTGGAAACTCAAACGAGTAAAACCTTTCTTCCCGAGGGAAACTTTTCAAAACCTAATACAATCAATGGTCCTAAGCCATGCAGATTACTGTAATGGAATCTACATGGGATGTAAAGCACAACTCACAAAAAAAATCCAGACCACCCAAAATATAGCATCCAGATTGATATATGGTAAAATATGATTCGAAAGTGCTAAACCCCTACGAGAAAAGTTGCACTGGCTCCCAATCAAAGAACAGACCATCTTCAAAATCTGCACCTTGGTACACAAACATCATCTATGGCGTAGTAACAGGATACATGATAGACCTAATAGATCTACCAACCAGAAACAGAAACAAATCATCACGATCATACCTAAACCTACATTATTCAAATTGTAAAGGACTAAAATACAAAACAACTTACACATCCAACTTCTCCTACATAAGTGCACAACTGTGGAACGGACTCCCAAATGCTGTGAGAACAATCCATGACCACTTAAACTTCAGGAAATCACTCAAAACTCACCTCTTCAAAAAGGCCTATCCCACCGATCCAACATAAATCCCAGCACCCAGCAACACAGCATAACTAATGATCATACTGGACTATTTAAAATCTTCACTTCCTTCGTCCCCTTGATGCCTGATCCTACCTCATCTGACCACAATAAAATTTTGTATCTGTTATCAACCGAATTGGCAACAGCCTCTACGGTACTATGTAAGCCACATTGAGCCTGCAAATAGGTGGGAAAATGTGGGGTACAAATGTAACAAATAAATAAATATTTTTCCATATGCGACTCTGTTCTGTCCTCTGACTGCCTCTCACTAGTTTATAATGTGATCCTAAAATGTGTGTAATGCCTTTACTGTTATTCTCATTTCTAAGGACTATCATTGCTGCAGTTCTCTCTCTGCAAAGATATGTGAGTAAGGCATTGTGTGTAATGTAGTTCACAGGCAATGCAGCCACACTTGTCTGTCTGTATAAGAACGATTACCACTGATTGTGAGGCTGCCCAGACCTTCTCTCTCTCTCTCTCTCAGCCAAGCTTGGCCCCTTTGTCTTCCTGCTATCATTTCCTGGTCATTCTTACTATCTCTGTCCTGAGAGGTCAGCCAGGTATGACCTTTTGCTCCAATCGAAGGCCATCCTCTAGCACCTCCCTTGCCACTCGGTGGCAGGCTCTGTCCCTATTGGTCCTTATCTGCTCCTCCCTGAGCCTGTGTGAGGCTTTTTGACTCCTTGTCTCTTTTGTCATGAGGCATTCACGATCTTGCTTCAGACAGCACCGTCCTGCTGAAACTCCCTGCAATGAACTTGGTTTTTTACCTTGAAAATATCTCCTCCCTAATGAGATATCGCACACTCCAGTCACCCAGCTTTGAGCCATTTCTATCTGCTCAGCTATTTCTCACTTCTGCAATAAAGCTAACTCTCTTCAGATCTCCACCTCCAACCACTGAAACAGCTCTCAGGATTACGGAGTCTCTGTGCCCCGGGGCAATACTTCTGAACATCTGACTGTGAGTAAATTACCTGTGTTTATGCAATAAAAGTAACTTCAGAAAATAATTGAGACTTCAGGTGTGCCAAGGTTATACTCCAAGATATCATATACTTTACAGTAACAAGTCTATGAGAGTCTTGACAAACTCAATACCAATACCACCTAATCCATCTTGCCCTTTAAGTAACCTCTGAACACTTTATCCACTGCCACCCTCCATTTCTGTCCCAAGGAACCCCAAGCTGTGACCTCCTATGCCCACTACACAGCTCGCCAGACATATTATGGCCATATGAGCACCTGTGTTTCTGCTAGAATGTCTATTACTGCACTTGCAGCCAGCCAGAAAGCTTCAGGTGCCGCTTGATTCAATCACTACAGGACAAAATAATTTTAGGAATTCTTTGGATACATCTTTCTTGAGGGTCCTTTTACCAAGCTGCGGTAAGCACTAATGCATGCTTACCGCAGCTTAAAAGGACTTACCGCAGGGTAGGCATCCTGTGGTAAATTCTGGATTAGCAGGCACACGACTCGCGCTAAAAAATTATTGTTATTTTTACCATGGAGAGGACGTGTCTGGGTGTGGAGAGTGAGCATTTCTGCAGTAATCAATTATTGTAGCTACATTGTCACAAGTGATTAGTGTGTGATTAGCGTGTGTGCCCTTACTGCCTACAAAACAGGTGACATTAAGGACTCAGGTACTAATCTTTTTTAACGGCCACTCGCTAATTTGATATGACTCACTTTTATTGATTATTCTTTGAGATGTCCTATATTTTTGCACAGTGATTTAAGACATTAATAACAATTTTTAAAGGTGTTTGATTTTTTTTTGGGGGGGGAGTCCTTATCCTAGGATGTTGTTCACAAATACAATTAGCACCGCTTTTACACTTCTGCGCTTTTTTACCTTTTTCACTCATTTTTCATTCAGTATCTCATCTCTTTCACCTGGGATGTTTCTCCACAAGATTCCCTTTTTGTTTTTCAGACCTCTTTTAACAGTTCAGTTTTTAAAGGCAGGTTCATGTTTGATTGTCATTTTTATCACTGAAGACAGATTCAATTTCGACTAATATCTTTATAAAACAATACTTACAAGAGGTTAGTTATCTTTTTGTGCAGACCCATATATACATACACTTTTTATGTGTTTGTTCCCATCATATTTTATCTTTTTTTATTTTATTTTGAACAATGAGATTACTTCTTTAAGCTACTCTTGATTTGTTAAATTCGTATTTATCTTTTACCACTTGTTCTACACAATATGATTCTATACTTTATATAATTTTCAACATTCTTTTAATGTTCATTTATACAATACAGTTTTTGTGAATTTTTATTGGTAATTATGTTGTTTTGAATGTTTGTATTCATATAGATTCCTGAGGCAGGCACTCTTGTGCCGAAACACAGTACCGTGCCGAGTCATCAATAAAAGCTTTTATTCATATTTTGAGTGCTCCTTGGTCTGTTTTTGAACAGCCTGATCCATCTCCCACTCCTATTGTCTGCTGTTTTGTTCTGCTGTGTGCTTCCCTGTGTGATTCTGGTGTTCTTTCCACATCCGTGATTTTTCTGCACTTGCTAATGGCAACATTAGCACGTGATCAATAATACAAAAGCGTGAAAACAGCCATGTTAATGCTATTTAAAATGGCCTTAGTGTGCAAAAAAGACCAGTGTAAGGGCGCACTAAGGCCACTTTTTAGTGCTGCTTTGTAAAACTGCCCCTTGGTGAGGAAGATTTATAAAAAGACAGAATTATAACAGATTGGGCACCATTAAAATAACAGTGGTACCCAAAATTACATGTATACTCAGTATATTACCCCTTTCTTTTCATCATACATTTTATGCTCAGCTGGAGCATATATTGGTAAAATTTTTAGGGCCCCTTTTACCAAGTTGCAGCAAAAGGAGGCCGGTGCTGGCATCGGCGCATGTTTTTACATGCTCGCCAAGGTCCCCTTTTGCCGCAGCTGGTAAAAGTGAATTCTCACTTTCCCACAGGAAATGGCCATGTGCCAAGTAAAGCACTTGCCTCGCGGCCATTTTTTTGGGTGGGGGGGGGGGGAGTCCTTACAGTCATCCATTGAGGTGGCGGTAAGGGCTCCCATGTTTACCCAGTTGTAACAAAAAAAATCAATTTTTGTAGCGCCAGAATTAACGGCGCAGTAAGGGTTGAAAGTACCTCCGGGCTGCTACAGTAGCCCAGTGGTACTTCCTGTATAGCAAGCGGTAAGCCTGCATTGGGCTTCCCGCCGCTTAGTAAAAGCAGCCTTTATTGTCTAATTCTAATAACCTCCTCCCCCCTCGTATCTCATTAGTAAAACTTAAAAATCCCCTATATCAAGGTGGAGTATTTCCCCGATTTGTATCACCAAGCTTTTTTTGCTACATCAAGGTACTTTCTGGATATTACCTCCTATGACTCTCCATCCTCTTCGCTGGCATCAGTTTGAAATGATTTTAGCCATATTGTTGGAGTGCAGTTGCTGTGCATTTGCATGCGTGTCCAATATTGCGAGCTACTCACAACTGTCTTATTACCTTGGAATAGTTTTCTGAAAAGGTCCTTAAGGAGTAATCCATGTATAACAATAGACGAGACAATGCTTTGGTGGTCTTCATGGCAAGTGAAAAGTATTTGGGATTTTAGAGCAGTGATTTCTCATTCCAGAAGGCTCTTCTTTGTGGAGGCACGGTAAAAGTAAGATCTTCTAGTTTCTGCTTTATAATCGTTTCAGAGAAATGTATTTTCTCTTCATTCTGCCCCTGATTTGTTCACTTACAGTGTACGTTTTCTAATGTTAGGGGACTCAGAGGTCCTTTTACAAAGCCACGGTAGAAAGTGGCCTTCGGTAGTGTCTTTAAGCTATGGTAATCACGTGGTAGTGCTTGTCTTTTGGACGCACACTGGCCCACTTTTTACCACAGAAGGGAAAAAGGCCATTTTTTAAAGGGCCGGGAAATGGGCATGCGCAAAAATTAAAACTAGCGCACGCCTATTTATGGTCTGAGCCCTTACCGCCAGCCATTGACTTAGCAGTAAGGGCTCATGCGCTACCCTCACAGTAACCATGCAGCGTGCGCCAACGTGGCTGCGCTGCTGATTACCACCGGGAGAGGTAGAAAATAGAAAAATATTTTCTACCACGGGATTCAGCGTGCGCCAAACTCAGAATTACCGCCGGGCGCACATGCTACTTCAACAATAGTGCCGATTTGGTGCACAGTATCCACGCATTAGTCCTCCCGCGCCTTTGTAAATGGCCCCTCGGTGTCTCTTTTATATCTGCTTCTGAAGAGTCTCCTTCCCAGTAAGACTGCTGGCCTGACAAAAATTTGGGAACATGAAAGAGCTGAATACTTGATGAGCAGTTGTAGCTGCATATTTTTCACACTTCTAAACCGGTGTTCCTTCAACAGTCTGTTTTTGGCTCATCAGGTCTTATACCTGTGCAAACACATTTTCTGAATGCTGCTAATTCTACTCTGTGCTGGTCTTGTCATGCTGTGATGGAATCCCTTAACCATATGCTGTTCTTCTGTCCATGGTTTTTGAGGAGTCTGTTTGTGCTACTTATCAGGATGTGTTTCATATGTCCTGTACACTTATCTAGGAGATTGTCATTTTGAAGTCATTAGCCCCACAGTTATATTTAGATGAGTATAGTAGATTTCTTATGGATTTGCTGTTTAGTTTGTTCTTAATATCATACTAGAAGGGTTTTTCTGAGGTTACTGAAGGATATCGGTGGAACCTTGTTTGCTTAACTTACCAATATGAGGTCTACATTACCAAAAATGTTGGCCAATCTAATAAATTTTGTTTGGTGTGGGATCATTTGGTAGAACTCCTTCGGTTCTAGACCAGTTATGCCAACTTCCATGTCATCTTTTTACTGTTGGTGCTCCAATAAATATTTTTGATCACTACTTAACCTCTGGAGATTTGCTCTGTGTCTTTTGGAAGGCCATCTGTCCATCCCTACTTTGTGTTTTTCTTAACGATATTGTATCCACATGAGGCTACTGCTTTGTGCCATCCTGGTTTTAATGATGTTATAGCATACCTTCTGGGTTAATATTTACTGTATATTCTTTCCAATCACAACACTATTTTAAGCTTTTTTTGTAATGTATGTTTTGTTCCTTTGTTAAAACATAAATAAATGCAGATTTTTTTAACAAAAAGGAATTCTTCGGATAGGAATGGAGAATATCATAATGCCTCTGCATAAATCTATGGTACAACCGTACTTGTGTGTATTGTGTGCAGCTCTGGTAGTCCCATCTCAAAAAAGATATAGTGGAACTATAAAAACTACAGTGTGGAAGTAAGGCCATCTTCCCCCACCAGCAGTCTTAAAGGGGGGTGGGGGGTATTTCTGGAGCTGAAGACACCCCCCCCCCCCCTCAAGCAGCAAGCTGTAGAAATGATGGAGCAGAGAAGAACCCCAGGGGAGAAGGCAAGGCAGCCCAGGAACAGCTGCGGCTATAGGCAGGAACTCCCTACAGTAGCAACCCCTCTGAGGGCTGGAAAAGCAGCTCCAGGATCCCAGACTCGGGCAGCATACAGGAAGCAGGAAGAGCCCAATGCTCCTCAGGCAGCACAATACAAGAAGGTTTGGTTGTCAGGAGACAGTGAGAGCATGCTTGGCCCATTATCTAGCCTAAAGCCAGTAAGTGGAGCTTGATGCCATACAAAGTAAAGCATTTCAAATGTATCAAGATGGCGGCTGTGTGGTAGGGAGGCAATTAAACTTCCTTGGGTGTACACAGCTTCAGCCTCGTCACATGATGCTGTCTCCTGTCAATCACACCTGCTTGGCACAATATGGGTGTAAATGTGGGAGGGGCATGGGTAGATAATGGGTGTGGCACCAAGTGACATGTAACTTATAGAATACTATCAGTTACATGCATCACTTTGCACACTAAGGTGTGACCATTTACATCTGCCACTGACATGACATAAGAGGTCATGTCTAAGTTTTAGTCTGCCAATGCGGATTTGAATTAGTATTCAGTGTACCAAAGAGCCATTATAGCAGTATAGTACCTAAATCAAGATCAGAATGGCTTTTAATGTAATAATGACCCATCTAATTTGCCCATTGAAGGTTCACTTGTATCATAAATCATTGGCAGAATCAAAAAAGACTTCTTTTAACAAAGTCATGAAAGGCAGTGAACTAATTCTCCTATACAAGATCTCACTTCCAACCCTAGATAGTTAAGAACATAAACATTGCCATACTGGGACAGACTTCCAATAGTGGCCAATCCAGATCACAAGTACCTGACAACATCCCAGAACAGTAAAACAGATTGTATGCTGCTTATCCTAAAATCTGCTTTCTGCTGATGCTCTACATCACAAACCTATCAAAACAGCATCAGAATGAACAATTCCAAACAGAGCAGGACAGCAGGACAATATCCTCAGAAATTTCTTAAAATAATCTCACACATGGTCTGGATAGAAGACAGAATGTGATTTCCATGGCACTGATATTTTTATCACCTCAGTGGAAAAGGGAAAATCTATTTTTGTCTTCTGCTTGCAGGTTTTGACTCTTTTCGTGATTTGCCTTCAAGAACATATTTCTACACCTACTACTACTACTACTATTTAACATTTCTAGAGCGCTACAAAGTGTACGCAGCGCTGTACAAACACAGAAGAAAGACAGTCCCTGCTCAAAGAGCTTACAATCTAATAGACAAAAAGTAAAGCATTTAAATTTAAAATATTTAAGCAGTCAAGCACAAGAGAACAGTCACAGAAGGACAGAAGATGTTGAAGGGTGGTCAGTGTGATTAGGTGTAACACCTCCAGCCTCTTGTGCTTTGAATGTATTTTATTTCACAACACCATTCCAGGATCTGATGCTCAAGAGTGGCCCAGAACAGTAGAGGCAGATGAGGTCAAAAGTATACAAACAGAAATAATGAAGGCAGATTCAGGCTATGTGACCTATTCAGTTGGCCCATCCATACCAACTACTAATTTCTTCAATTCCTTAATCTTCCTTAGAGATTCTATATACTTATCCCAAGCGTTCTCAAATTCAGATAGTTTTCATCTCTACCACGGCTACTGGAAGGCCATTCCACACATCCACCACCCCTTCTGTAAAGAAGCATTTCCATAGATAACTCCTGAATCTATCCTCTTTCATCTTTATCATACACCCCCTCATTCCAGAGCTTCGTTTTAAATGAAAAAGACTCACCTCCTGTGTACTTATGTCATGGAGGCATTTAAATATTTGTATCATACCTCCCTCCTTCCACATTTCTTCCCAAGTATACATACTGAGGTCTTAAAGTCTGTCCCCATATACTTTATGATGAAGACCACTGATCATTTCAGTAGCCCCCTCTAGACCAATTGCATTCTACTTATATCTTTCTGAAGGTGTGGTGTCCAGAATTATACGCAGTACTCCAAATGAGGTCTCACCAGAGACTTAAACAGAGGCACGTCACTTCCTTTTTTCTTTCTGGCCATTCCTTTTCCTATGCACTCAGCCTTTATCCTTCTCGCTTTTTCTATCTACATAGCTAACTTAAGATCATCAGATACGATCACTCCCACGATCAGTGAATTTTTTGATCCATCTGAGGAGGCCTGTTGCAAGTCTATCTTGCCAATACACTGATCTAGATTTTTACAGTAAGAAAAGCTCCCCAAGCTATCAAAGGAATAGCACGCAACATAATATACTAATAATTTCTTGTCTTGTGAAACTAAAACTGGAGTTGCACTCTTGTTAGTGATAAGATTATTCTTCCCATTAACCAAGCTTATCCATCCTAAGAACTGACATTAACCAGTGGACACAGAATAAAAGAGGTACAAGGTATCTAGCAAAAAAAAAAGAAAAACACACCAGTAACATATGCACAGTAATGATAAATAATAAAGAGACAGTAAGTCACATCAGACTTTAGAATGTGACATCAGAATAGGGGAACAAAACATGACACCCAAGATGGGAAAGCAAGGAGGCAGCAGATCTTGAAAACCTGTGACTTTGCACTGAAAAAAAGTTGCACTGGACAGGCCATATGTGTTGTCTCAGCTGATAGAAGAAATAGGAACTTAATAGGAAAAAAAACAATTTTCCTTCTTTAAGGGCCCTTTTACAAAGCGTTGGTAAGCCCAACGCGGGCTTACTACACGCTAAATTGGAACTGCTGCCGGTTCAACGCAGCCGCTGGTGGTAGTTCTGCTTCAAGTGCGTGCCAGTTCCAGCGTGCCGTAAAATATATTTTTAATAATGTGACGCTAACCCAGCAGTAATTGAGCATCACCACACGCTACCCAGTTACCACCGGGTTACCAAGGGAGTCCTTACCAGCACCTCAATGGGTGTTGTTAAGAGCTCCCCACCACACGGCCATTTTTTGTGGGGGCTTTTTACCCACTATGGTAAAAAGGGCCCTGGCGCTTAGGAAAAATGGCCTCTGCCACTAACACAGGGCCCTTTTTCCCGCAGCTTAGTAAAAGGAACCCTGAGTTTGGTGCAATTTTATAGTTAGATAGAGTAAAATTGCACCAACTTGTTATTGTACCTGTTTATACCAGAACAAAGTTCTGAGGGACCAATATCCTTATGCTGAATCAGTAATAGACTCATGCTAGCAATACATGAGCTACAATGCCCTATAAAAGTATTCATACCTTTGCACATTTTTCACATTCTGCTGTCTAAAAATACAATTCAAAGGGGCTCTATTACCAACCTGCAGTAAGCACTAACACGTGATTACCACAGCTTAAAATGGCGTACAGCAGGATGCACTCAGGCATCCTGAGGTAACTGTCAAACCAGCATGTGCTGTGCACTAAAAATATTTTCAATTTTTTCTTAGCAGGGGATTGTCTGGGGACAGACAGTGGGTGTTCCTGCGCTAATCAGTTGGTGCATCTACATTACCGTGTGCTGATTAGCACAAGACTACTGCATCAGCTCTTACTGCCTACAAAACAGGTGACTCACATGGTAATTTCTTTTAATGGCCATGTGCCGATGGCACCAATCCAAGAGTAGGGCACTGTATGATGATTAATCTCTGTGATTTTCTTTAGAGTCAAAGCTGTTTTCTATGGATTGTTGCTTCACAACATTTTCCTTCGCATTGTGTAAAGGATTCGATGAACAAGGTACCTGGTCAAAATGGCCCCGACAAAAAAGCTACAAACAAAAAAAGCTCCCGACATAATAGCCCCCAACACAACAGCCACTGTCAAAATGGCCTGCTCACAATATAACCCTTGACAAGTTAGCCCCCCCCCCCCTGACGAAAGGGCCCGATCAGGCTGCCCAGAATATGGGACTGCATTTTTTTCCTAATAATCTTACCTTGCCAAACAGGATAAAGTTGATAAGACTATGAAAATTATGACAATATTGTTTGGCTTTTTTAATTAGCATGTTGATGGAAGAATAGTTTCTTTAAATAGCAGAACAGATCATGAATACCAGTCTGTAGCTATAGAATTTTGTTTATTTATATATGCTTTATGCAATTAAATGCTAGCAGGAGTCTTTGTCAGTGAAGATTTCAGTTGTAGTTTATTATATTTTTTGTGATGTGTTATTTTTTCTTAGGGGGCTATTTTGTGTATGGGCTATTTTGTCAAGGGTTGTTTTGTGGGAGGGGCCATTTTGTCAAGGGCTATTTTGTTAGGGTGTGAAATGTTGAGGGTTATTTTGTTACAAGGCGGCTTTCTCAGGGCTTTTTTGTCGGGGCTATTTTGTCGGGTGGGGATGACCCTGGAACACAGAGGGAGGGAGGGAGGGAGGGAGGGGACAACGACGACGACCCTGGAACATGGAGGAAGGGGGGACACTGGAACTGGGTGGGTGGGTGGGAGGGAGGAGGGAGGGGCCCCAGGCACACACACTCTCTCTCTCACATGAACAATATACATCTTACTTTCAGACTCCTGAGGTAGGCACTTGTGCTCCGAAAACACAGCTGCTGTGTCAAGTCTTTTGATGTATTTTGAATAAATCCTTACATATAATCAATATCACGTCTTCCTTATGTCCTTTGGAAGTGCCTGTCTGCCATGCTCTTGGATTAGTGTCTCACTATGTTCGTAGGGATAAAGTGTTCCTCCACGTTCTTGTGGTTGATCTCTTCTGAATTTGTCACGTGCTAATGGCAACGTTAGCGCATGTATGTGGACAAAATAAGGATGAAGAAAACAAAGGAGAAAAGCTAATACTGTAAAGATCCTATATAATAATTCTCAACTCCAATGTTCTGTGCCTGGGACCGTGGCGCATTGAGAGGTGGTCTGCTAGGCTGTGTAGATCAGATGACGTCGGAGGCATGACGTGAGCCCGGGCGAGAAAGAAAAGGAGACATCAGATTGGCCAGTAGAAGAGAGAGGGGAGGAGCCGCGATGCAGGGAGCAGCAAATCAGCACAAAACGGCCCAGACCCAGTCACAATCGATGACGGGAGAGAGAAGGAATAGAAATCATCAGTGGCCAATAGGAAAGGAGCAGGGGAAGGAGCCAAAAGAGAAGAGACATCAGATTGGCCAGTAGAAGGGAGAGAGGAGGAGCAGCGATGCAGGGAGCAGCGAATCAGCACAAAATGGGGCGGACACAACCAGAATCGACTACGGAGGCGGGGGAGGGTTGGCGGCGGGAATGGTCACAGCAAGGGGGTCCAGGGTTCAGGAACTCCAAGGGGGAGTCTGGAAATCGGAGGGATGGGGTCTGCAAGGTGGAAGGAAGGAGTCAGGGAGGTGGGGTCTGGAACTCGGAGGGGAGGGTCGAGAAGGAACAAAAATCATCAGTGGCCAATAGGAAAGGAGCAGGGGAAGGAGAAAAAAGAGAAGAGACATCAGATTGGCCAATAGAAGGGAGAGGGGAGGAGCCGCAATGCAGGGAGCAGCAAATCAGCACAAAACGGGGCGGACCAAGCGGACGACGACCCTGGAACAAGGAAGGAGGGTGGGGACGACCCTAGAACACGGGGAGGGGGTGAAGACGACCCTGGAACACGGAGGGAGGGGGATGACGACCCTGGAACACGGAGGGAGGGTGGGGGCGACCCTGGAACACAGAGGGAGGGAGGGAAGGGACGACGACGACGACCCTGGAACATGGAGGAAGGGGGGACACTGGAACTGGGTGGGTGGGTGGGAGGGAGGAGGGAGGGGCCCCAGGCACACACACTCTCTCTCTCACAGACACACACTCGCACATAGTCTCACTCACTCTGTCACACACAAATTCACTCTCTCTCTCTCTCACACAGTCACTCTCACACACACACTCTCTCAAACATACACACTCCGAGGAAAACCTTGCTAGCGCCCGTTGCATTTGTGTCAGAAATGGGCCTTTTTTCCTAGTATTTTAATAAAAGGTCTTTTAGAATGTTCAACTACTCAATACACAAAATAACCTTGCTCAGCTGCAGATATACATGGCACAAGAACTCGACCCACTACAAATGTTTGTGACATGGCCGTGTTTTGGCAGTGTTGCTTGCATCAGGAGTCACCCAATCTAATGGTTTAAGGGAAAAATTCAGAAAGGTTACTGTGAGGCTTAAGATTCCTTCAAAAGAACCATGGGCCTGATACTTAAAGAAAGCAGAGATCAGAAAAATGTGCCCTATTTTCAGCCAAATTTAGAACCCCAAGTTCTCAACTGAAAATTCATCTTAACTTAGAAGCATATGTTATGCTTATAAATTTAGGCCTGACATTCATTTGCCTAGATTTATAAGCCTAATATACGAGCCTAGTGTGCAAGCACCCCTCCCCCTTCCGGGCCTGCTTACATGTCTCCTCTCCAGCTCTGCTCTGTTGCACTGCACAGGTTCTTCTGCCTGCCGCGTTCAAACAGGAAGTACATCACAATGGAGGAGGGACACGGCAGGAAGAAGGACCTGTGGCCAGAAAAGCAGAGTTAACGTGATAGCGTGATAACTCTGCTCTGTGGCGCACAAGAACAGGAGAGTCATGCTAGTGCTGGGTGGGCGCCAGGCCCCCTTGGAGGCCAGGCCCTGGGGAATTTTGCCCCCTCTGCCCCCCCTTGGCATCCCTGAGTGGAGGAGTAGCCTAATGGTTACTGAAGTGGCTTGAGAACCAGGAAAACTGGGTTCAGTTCCCATTACAGCTCCTTGTGACTCTGGGTAAGTCACTTAAACCTCCACTGACCCAGATATAAAATAAGTACCTGTACATAATCCTCCTAATTCTATAAAACTTGCCTCGAGATATGCACGCAAATTACATGCACATCTTAACTGAATAACAAGCCAATGAGTGCCAATAATTGGCTTTTTAACAAGCAATTATTGGCGCTAATTGGAATCAATTAAGATGTGTGTAAATTTAGGCACGTGATCCATTTCTACAATTTACGCAAATCCAGCTAAAAGGGTCATGGCAATGGGAGGATCATGGGCAGTTTGGGGTGGAGTGTGGGCATGGATTTCAGTTACACGTGCAACTGGGGCTATGGGCTAGATTCTATATATGACACCTAAACATTCTGTGCAGAATAAAAATACGCCAAGGCGTATTCTCTAAAGCACGCTTATATTTTATAGAATAGGCTTTAATTTCTGAGCACCTCTCCACGTGACCAAATTTAGTCATGACCATTTATGCCATGTTTTACTTGGTGTAAATCCCAATGCTTAAATTAGGCTCAGAGCAGGTGTATTCTATAACTAAGCGCATACATTTTAGAAATGCCCATACTCCTCCCAAGGCCATGCCCCCTTTTCAACTATGCGACTTAGAATTTAAGCTCACCACATTACAGAATACACTTTGACCTGTGTTTACAAAGGTGTGCTATAGGCGCATTAGCGTTTTTAACACGCGTTAACAGTTGTTGCGTGTCAAGTGCTCATGTGCGTATAGGAAAGTATTGGCGCATTAGCGTTTAATGTGCCTTAACTTTAAAGGCACGTTATAAATGCTAGCGTGCCTTAGTAAACATACCCCTTAAAGTTGTGCATGCAAATCTTAATGAATGCCAATTAGTGCTAATTGCTTGTTAACATCTAATTGATAGCGCTGATTAGCTAGTTAACCAATTAAGTTACATGAACTACTATAGAATATGCTTCGATTTCCGCACGGAAATTAAGGCGCGATATACAGAATCCTGGGGTATGTACCTAAATTTAGGCACTGGTATTTGTACCACAATTTCATTAGTGGAAATGGATGCGCCTAAATGTAGATGTGACCCCTGCGCTTAAGCACTGTTCTATAAACCACACTTGACTTTAGGCACAAAATGCTGAGATCCTAAATTTATGTTCCTAAGTAAGCCTCTTAAACTTGTGCCTTATTTTCAGCCAAATTTAGGAGCACAACTTTTCAGCTGAAAATTCTTCGTAATTTAGGAGCTTAAAAGTTATGCTTATAAATTTAGGCCTGCCATTTGTTTGACTAGATTTATGGACAGATACTTTGAGCCTGGTGCTGAAAATCAGTGCTAAGCTTCTAACTTCTTTTTCCCATCCTAATCTGCCCACATTATCAACCACTTTTTATGCTCCTAAATTTAAGAATTTAGTGAAATTTTTGAGTAAATGTTTATGTACCCAGCTCTAGTAAATTTTCAAAGAGGCCAATTTATGAGCACAACTTTCAAAGTTAGCAGTATAAATCCTTTGACTATCAGGCCCTCTCTTCTTTTGCCTAGATTTAGGAGGCTAAATCTTGAGCCTAGTACTGAAAATCAGTTCTACGCTCCTAAATTCTTTTACCTGCCCTAAATCCATCCCTGTTGCCACCCACTTTTTATGCTCATATATTTAAGAGTTTAGTGACATTCTGAATAAAAATGTATGCATCCAGCCCTAGCAAATTTTGAAAGAGGCCAGTTTATCTGGTCAATATTCAAAATGATTTAACTGGCCAGAAACAGCCACTGACTGGTTAGATCACTTGTTTGGGGCTATCTGCTCATTTTCAGCGGCACTTAACTGGTTATCGCCACTGAAAATGAGTGGTTAACGCCTAAGGGAAAAAACAGCTATTTTGGGGGCATTCCAGGAGTGGAGTCAGCACTTAACTAGTTGAGTGTCGATATTCAGTGCTTAACCGGCCAGGGTAACTGCATAAATGGAACCACAGAAAACACAGGCCTATCTTTATGCAGCAACCCAACGTCAGTTAAGCTCTGAACGTCCACTTAACTGGCTATGTGTTAGCCAGCACTACATAAACTGGATATTCAATGTCGAAGAACAGACATGTCCTGGCATTTAATATCCACGAATAATGCCAGTGACGGTCAGTAAAATGCTCACCCCAGTCAGCTGAATATTACCCCTATGAGCCTAACTCTCAGTTAGGAGCATAAATCCTTTGAGTATTAGACCCTAGGCATCTAAGTTTGTGCACCTAAGTTCTGGCAATGTAAAACATAAGCCCCTTGATATTCAGCGCTATTTAAATGGCCAGGGACGGCTCATGGATGGTTAAATAACGCTTAACTGGAGATATCCAGTTATCTCCCACTGCACATTCACGGGTGGTCAATGCATAGCAGCTAACCGGTTATATATTACACTTTATAATCGGCTGTTCGCTAATATTCAGCGCATCGCCAGCTAACTATGGTGGACAAATCAGGCTGCCGAAATAACAAGCCTATCTTTGGCCGCTATAAACTTAACAGGCCAGCACTGAAAGTTGGCTTGTCCAGTTAAATTTAAACCAGCCCAAAATAAACCACATATTTAATGCCAGTCACTGGAAACAGCCCGGAATTGACTATCTGGTCTGACCACTGACTGCGGGAGTTAGCCGGGATGCCTCCCGTTGTCTGAATATTGGCCCCAAGTTCTATAAGTAATGCGTGTAAGGGTAAGTCCCACCCGTGCTCTGCCCAAACTCCACCAAGGTGTATGCCTACTTGTAAACTACACGCTAAGTACAATATCCCCTAATTCTATATAAGTTGCCAAAAATTGTACACCATGCTCAGTTGGTGCAAATGGCAACAAAAAAGCAACAAGAGCCTTCAAAATCAGGACATAATTCCTTTAACTGTGTAGGTCAAACCTTAATCTTCTAGGAATGACCAAACACGGGCCATGTTTCAGTGCACAGCGCCTGCATCAGGGATCAGCTGCGTTATGACATCTAATTAATGCAATATGTGGTGATAGGACTTTCTCCCTAACACATATATTCACAGCACTGACGGTCCCTTTGTTATGAAGTCATAACACAGCTGACCCCTGATACAGGTACTGTGCGCCGAAACATGGCCCATGTCGAGTCATTCATAGAAGATTGAGGTTTGAGCTATTCAATTAAAGGAATTGTGTCCCGATTTTGAAGACTCTAGGTTTTTTTTTTTTTTTTTTTGCTATTTGGAATTTGTTCTGTACTTTGAACCCTCTCTGTGCTGTTGTCAGTTGGTGCAAATGACCATGCCTAAAGTTAGGGGCGATTCCCGTCTGTAAGCGCTATTCTATAAACTGCACCAAACTTTAAGCACAGCTTATAGAATAGCGCTCTTTTCAGCGCTGATTTTTTTTTATGCCATATAGAATCTAGCCCTATGTGCATATTTACAGAAAAGTGCTTTAAAGGCAGAATTTTGGCATTTACATGTGTGTGTGCACATGTATGCACACATATGCCATTATTCTAGATTTATGTATTGATTATGTATTTTATAAAATTACCCTCCACGTGTACCATATGAAATTTGCAAAGAAGCATTTAGGTGACACTGAAAATGTGGAAGAAAATGTGATGATCTGATGAAACCACAGGGGAAATGTTTGGTCTGAGTGTTAAGTAATAATGGATAGCGTAAAACAAACAGCACATTTCCTTGCTAAACCATCCCTACAGGAAAGCATGGTAGCTGTGGCATTATGTTGTAGGAATGCTTTGCAACAATGGGACAAGGAGGCTTTTGAAAACTGATGGGAAAAAAGATGGCAGAAAAGTACAGCAGATCACAGAAGAAAAGTTATTTTTGTTTTGTTCCATTATGTTTGTAAAATGTCCAAGTGTTAGGAATGCCCAAACCCCGCATTCCAAACGCCCTGACACCCCCCCCCCCCCCCCTTGTGCTTTGGACACACTGTATACAAATTGCATAAACATCTGCACAATATATTTCAAAAACACTGAATTGGACGTTTTGAGAAGAAAAAAAAAACGTCCAAATGGTGCTTTATGACACTTTTTTAATGTTTTTTTTTCTTTCGAAAATGAGCCTCATTGTATATCAAAACTTCCAGAGGGGTACCTACTCTAGTCTATTTATACCTTCATGCAAGGGACTGTCTTTCATATTAGCACAACATGCGAAATGTTGAGGTTCATTACCTTCACATGCCCCTTTCCAAGCAACATAGCAGAAGTCCAGTCTGGAGGACGGGAGCAGAAATTACTAGTGAAATACCACAGATGGAAAAACTGATTTAAGGATTTAGCCAGGGCCTGTGTAAGGCCTAGCAGCACTGCTGAGCCTGTAAGCAACTTGGGTGCAGATGCTGTTTCCATGGTAACTAGTGGACCAAATCCATTAGGGTTTCTAATAATAACTAACCTTCATCATTAAAACAGCTTTCTCTCCACATCTTAAGGGGTATTTACTGAGTAATATATAATTAGAACAAAAATTCTGGAACCAAGTCATCAAAACACCCTAGCAGATGTCTGCAATTAGCATGCAACACGAATTCTGAAAATTCTCAGTTTTATAGTTCACATGGCAGACGTAAATAGCCCAAAATACATTGGGAAAACAGGAATACAAGTGCTTTTATTATTTCTAGTGATAAGCTGAGACAGACAGAAGTGGGGAGTCTTTGCATAATAAAAATCATTAACCTCCCAATATTTTCCAGCTGGGGAGGTTTTAAATACCTTTGAAGCAAAACAAAAATGCATTTTAACAGTTGCACAGTTTAACTAAAGAACTAGCACTGTGTGTTTTTGCAAAACGTTATATATATATATATATATATATATATATATATATATATATATATATATATATATATATATATATTACACAACCTGATCAGGATAAGAGATCAGACCAGATATATACACACATCTATGTCCTTGTTTTAAAAGTGCATTCACTCCTTTCTATAGAAATGAGCATCGTTTTGCAAACATGTATCATTATTTTTTTCCTTCCAAAAAGGGCACTAACTTCACAAAGAAAAGACAGACCCACCAGCAAAACAGTTTCAGCCATTAACCAAGGAAAAAAAAACAAAAAGGACTCCAGCTTTTCAAAATCATCTTTTCAAAACCTTAAATAATAATAATGCCGAATGGACAAGAGGGAAAATCAACACACTGATATAATTATGGAAATAAGACCAGCAAACCATTTTCCCCTCTGTAGCTGCCTGTCACAGCATCTTATGAAATTGAAGGGGGCGGAAGGGGGAGGGGGCATCGGTGCTAGTCAATGAGCAGATTAAATTTTCATTCCGGATTGCTGCATGCAGTCGGTACTACTTCCCAATTACTATGTTTCAGGAGAGGGGAGGGCGAGGGGGAGGTATATTACACTTTAACACAATGCAAACATCTTTATAATGTATCAGCTTATTGCACAGCAGATCAAAGCATAGAAAACAAACACTTGTCCAGAGCCGGACTGCACAGATCTGTCAATCCTTATTAAAAGAAGCACAGTTTAATGATTTCTGTCTATTTTCTTGTTGATTTTTTTCCAGCTTGGACTTACCATGTCTGAACTGAGCTGGGCTAAAATGGCGAAGGTGGAGAGCCGATCACAGGAACATTTAGTTCGGAATGAATCGACCGGGACTGTACGGCAGCCTCGGAAGGACCAAGCACCAAGCTGAGAAGATCTAAGGGGGGGAAGGGGGAGAATGAAAACCAAGGGGAGGGGAGGTAAAGAAAAAGTGAGGGGGGGGGGGGGAGATCAACACACACCGTGAGAATCAAAGCAGTCGACACCCATTGCAAAATCTGAAAACATCAGAGGAAAGGATGGGGTTGAAATGCTGAAGATTTTTTTTTTTTTAATCCAGACAGGGAAAAGAGAGTTGCTGGGTGGGAGGGGAGGGAGATTTGGACGCGTCATAGTGAAATGTGCAAAAGCACATCAAGACACAAACACACATCCACACAGACAGGAGATGAACACATACACTTTTTTTTTTTTTTTTGCAAGAAAAATAGCAAAAGGCCAATTGACATAGATTTAAATATAGATTGAATCTCTCATATAAAAAGGGGAGTATCCATCACCATCCTTGCATTTAATGCATGCAAATGAAAATAACAAGCACTTGTTTTGTTCACCCCTTCCCCAGGGCAATCGCCCCAGCACAATACTTTGCCTGGATGGGCGATTGCCTGGCTGCAACCACAGGGAAACCGAAAGCTTCAGGATGGCATGGCAGGATTGGAGAAGTGGTCACCACCACAGACTACACCAAAAAGTACATGAGATTTGGCTTTATCAGGAAAACTCACAGAGCAAAACAAAATGACCACCCAGGTGCTAGGGGTTTGATCAATGGATGAGGGAAGAATGCTTTGGAAGGAGGGGGAAAGGTCAGTAGGTAATAACATTTTTCATACCATCAACAATTAAAATGTGCTTCTGCAAAATTACAGATGTTTTTTAAAATAAGAAAAGAGACATAAATACTCCCATTTCCTGAAGGATCACGTGAAGACAAAGCTTCCATTTATTCAAAGTGAACCATGCACAATCCTCCAAACAAAAACAATAAATATTCAAATATGGTTCCACCAGGTATTGAGCCTTAATAACAAAATACATGGAGAAACTTATTTTTTATTTTTTATCAAGGTTCTGGACCAAAATGCCACATTGAGCCTGCAAATAGGTGGGAAAATGTGGGATACAAATGCAATAAATAAATAGAGGAAAATGACCCTCAGAATCACTTCCCTCCTCCTCTGTTTAGCTATTTTTAAACTGGTCTGTGCACTGCATAAGGTCAGACTAAGAAAGAACAAGGTAAGAGCAAATTGACTCCCAAATGAAAGTACCACCAAAACTTCAACTCCAAACTAGAACTGCAATCAACAAAAAGATTTAGCCCAAAAACAGCCCAGACCATGCCCCACAGTAGCCAACTTGCTCCTCCCTGACATTAACATATCCCAACCTATATCAAATGAAATGGTTATTTTAGTGCAGGGAACGTGCGGGGATGGAGGACATTCCAGTGGGGATGGTTGAAATTTCAGTCCCGGTTGAACTCTCTATTTCAGAAGCATCTCCATGTATGAAGAGGGACATTTTCATGTGTAAATTGCATTCATGTGTATTTTATTTCAAAGGAGGGGGTGGTTTGGGCAGGCTGAAAATGTATGTGTGTATTTCCTAGTTTACAATGAGAATACCCACGTACTTTAAGGCAGACCTCAAACCTGTCCTGGGGGACCACCAGCCAGTTGGGTTTTCAGGATATCCCAAATAGATATGTATGAGGCAGATTTGCATGACTGTCTCCTTCATTATATGCAAATCTATCTCATGCATATTCATTAGGAATATCCTGAAAACCCAAATGGCTGGTGGTCCCCCAAGACAAGTTTGAGAACCACTGTTTTAAGTAATTTCCATGTCGGCTTTTGCTCCTGCTACAAGGCATAAGTATGTGCCAGCTGCCTGTTGGTTTGAACCTGAAATCTCCACCAGTGAGTCAGGAGATAAGTGCACTAACCTCCCTGGTGTCCACCATCCACAACCTCAAAAATTCAGAAGAAAACATTATTTCACTCCTAGAAGAAAACATTATTTCACTCCTTTTGTTAATTGGTTCCTCTTATATCTGTGAGATTTTAAAATCTGCCACATGCATGTGTCAGCACTGGCAATTAGGGACAGGTAGTGGTGTACCGAGGGTGGGGCGGTGGGGGCGGTCTGCCCCAGGTGCATGCCGCTGGAGGGGTGCAGAAAGCAGCCGTGTGGCTGTCGGCTCCGCTGGTTCCCTGCTCCCTCTGCCCTGGAACAGGTTACTTCCTGTTCCGGGGCAGAGGGAGCAGGGAACCAGCGGAACCGACAGCCCCACAGCTGCTCCCAGCAGATAAGAATGCACCGGGGGGGGGGGCTTGGGTGATATGCCAGGGGGGTGTCGTGCTGCACCAGGTGGGAAGGACACCGCTGCACCCGGGTGGAGGTGTGCAGCAGCGATCCGCCCCGGGTAGCAGCTAATCAAGGATCACCACTGGAGACAGGCTAACCAAATAGACAGTGAATTGGCCCTCAGATGAAACCAAAGCTGGAGGCAGAGATGGTAGAAGCCACAATTTTATTAATTAGGGATGGGCTGCCAGAAAATGTTACTTCATATCGTTTCCCATGTCATATCCGGGAATGTTTCTTTAATTAATTTTCATTTGGCCATTTTTTTTCATCAAGACAGCAAAGTTGTTGGGTGGGCACTCCTTAGAAAGAGGATGCACCTGATTTATAGAGGTCGCCAAAAATTGTGCAAGCAAATGTAGGCGTGTTGCAGATTTGTGCACAGTTTAATAGAATAATGAGCCAATTAGTGCCAATAATTGGCTTGTTAACAAGCTATTATTGGCACTAATTAAATTTAATTGGGAATTAGTCGTGTAAAGCTAGGCGCAGGATCCGCAGTCCAAAAAAAGGGGCGCAGAAATGGGAGGGTCCTGGACATTTCAGAGCAGATCGGGGATGTGGTTTTGAGTTACACTCGCAATTGTAGAATAATGGTGCTCTGTACATAAATTTAGGTGTGGACCTTTGCACCATGTTCTCATTGGTGCAAATGGCCACACCTAAAT
Source organism: Microcaecilia unicolor (assembly GCF_901765095.1). Lineage (NCBI taxonomy): Eukaryota > Metazoa > Chordata > Amphibia > Gymnophiona > Siphonopidae > Microcaecilia > Microcaecilia unicolor. The sequence goes on along the minus strand of NC_044031.1, from coordinate 610,048,704 downwards.
TTATGCACAACCTTTCTACTTAAGCATTAATTCTATAAACCGTGCCAAATCTTAGGCATGGCTTATAGAATACCACTTACGAGGGTTTTTTTCAGGGCCAATATTTTAGGCCCCATATATAGAATCTAGCCCTATGGTGGTAATTGTCTAAAAGTTGTCTAATTCCATTATAAAATACTAGTTTATGTCCATAGGTGCTCAGCATGCCCCTAACTCACCCATGCCCTTCCAAATTCCACAACTCCCTTGCAGTTGTGCACAACGGATTTTGCATGCACAATTTGCAGAATCTTGCTCTAATGCATTGAAGTACCACATGAGGTAATTATAGATAACCATCAGAAGCCACGACTACAGATTGAACTTTCTGGCTGGCTCTAAACCCTTGTGAACTTTATTAGGGAGAAACTTGCAGTGCCTAAGTTACTTGAAGATTCTTGCAAGAGGAACGAAGGGTTAACTATATGTGGGTAAACATGCACATGCATGCTCTGTATGTGCTCATTCTTACTCATATTCAGGGCAGGACAGGGCCTGGGCGGAGTTTATTTACACATGTACTTTTAGATTTTACAAAATTTCATGCGTACATTTTCATGGCAGAACTTCCGGCGTTCAATGGCAGGTGTAACTGTGTGCATATACGTTTGCCAAGGTAGTCTTTAAAGCAAAATTATACCTCCCTCCCCCGATATTCAGCACTATTTAAGCAGCCAGGAACAATTCCTGACCGGTTAAATAGCACTTAATCAGCTATCCGTGAATATTCAGCGCATTGCCGGTTAAGATTGGCAGCCAAATCGGGCCACTCAAATAGCAGGATACCTTTGGTAGCTATAAATTTAACCAGCCAGCACAGAATATTGGCTTTGATGGTGAAGTTTAAACCAGCCAAAAATAAACCAGATATTCGATGCCAGTCATCTGAAATGGTCTGGCATTGAGTATCCGGGAGTTAACTGAGCTGCCTCCTACGGTCTGAATATTGGCCCCATACATTTCAGATTGTTTTGAAAATTGTCATATTCTATGCATGTAGCTTCCTGTAAATCCATTCAGACAGCTACAAAGTTATCTCCGAGGTGGTCACTGTGGAGTTCTTTTACCAAGCTGTGGTTAAAGGACCCCTGCGGTGGCATTGGTGCATGGGTTTTCCACACGCCGAGTCCCACTTCTACAGGAGTAAAAGGATTTTCGTAAATGGAAATGGCTGTGTGGTAAGTGAAGCACTTGCTGCACGGCCATTTACTTCTGTGCTAGCCCGGCGGTAAAAAGTATATATACAGTGCAATCCGCTTAAGTGCAAGGGTCTGGGACCAAAGAAATGCATGCAGTTAACCGGAGCGTGCACTTAACCATTGTGACCCAAAGAAGCTTGACATCTGATAAACATATGTACAGTACTGTTTATTATTATATGTACAGTATACAGTCTCAGTTAACTGATGTTAGCTTACTTGAAGTAATCAGTTACAGTCCTCTGTACACTATTGGGTCTTTGAGTTCCATAAACTACGTCTGCCAGACGGTAAAAACTGTCACAGCACTGACATCCAATGGCCTCCAGATAGGCCCGCACTGTGTTGAGACTCTCCAGCGCTCTTGCAAAAGTGACAGGACGAGGTTGTTGAATTTTGTCAGCATGTGCCTCGCTGCTCATTTCATCCTCTGTTTCATCATCAGCCGTTGTTGCCTGCGTGTAGGCGCATATCTCGACATCAGTGCTGTCGTCAGCTGTTTGTAGATCGTAATCAACAGCTACGTAACGATGAAACTCTTCAGTAACACCGGCTGGGATGTCAATAACCTGTTCATCTGACACGTTTGCAACAGCTGCATCTGCTTCATCCCTCTCCACATCCTTAACACAGCTTGCCCGCTTGTAGCAGTTCACAATGGTTGCCTGTGTAACATGATTCCAGGCTTCTTTCTGCATATGTAGGGAATCCAACAGTGATAGATTATGAGCCAGGTCAACAGCACGTTTATCCTTGCCAGTCTGGTCATCCATAACGCTCATTGGACGACGTAGCACAAGAGACCGATAATGTTGTTTGAAATTGGCTATTATGCCCTGATCCATAGGTTGGATCAGAGAGGTAGTGTTTGGTGGCAGGAAGACCACCTTGACGTTAGACAGCCTGACATCATCCCTGTGTGCAGCACAATTATCACATAGCAGCAAAATCTGACGCTTTTGTGCCCACATTATAGTGTCTAACTTCTTTAGCCACTGCTTCCAAATTTCCCCAGTCATCCATGAATTTGCGTTAGCCTCGTATGACACAGGAAGTCGCTTAACTTTCTTGAAGCAATGGGGCTGTTTGCTCTTTCCATTGACGAGTGGTTCCAACTTCTCACTCCCATCTATATTGCAGCAAAGGAGGATCATCAGTCGGTACTTCGACGTTTTACCTCCAGTAGTTTTGGCATGTTTGAATGCAAGTGTTCCATCAGGAATCGCTCGCCAGTAGAGACCGTTTTCGTCAGCATTGAAAATGTCACGAGGTGCAAACTCGTTCAAAATGGTAGGAAGAACTGAAACAACCCAATTTTCAGCACCAAAGTCATCAGCGTCTTGTTTCTCATCATGCTGTTTCTTGAATTTTATCCTGTTCCTTTCCTTCCATCTTTCCAACCATCCAACAGTGGCTTTGAATTCAGTTAGTCCATGACTTTCAACTAGCTGGTTAGCTTTCTCCATAAGCAGTGGACCACTGACAGGAAGCTGTCTGCTCCTGACTCGAGAAAATCACCGAAGAAGAGCAACTTCTACCTCCTCAGCTTTTCCCGCCCGCTTTCGTTTCCGTTGTGGATTTGTATTGTTTTGCCAGTCTTCCAGAAGCTGGTCTTTCTGCTTCAAGACACGTGAAATTTGACTGCCATTGACACCATATTCTTTAGCAATAGATGCTTGACTTTGTTTGACACCATATTCTTTAGCAATAGATGCTTGACTTTGTTTGTTTTCTAATTTTTTAAGAACTTCTATTCGTTCAGCCAGTGTTAAAGTCTTACAATTTCACCACGACGACGATGACCCCAGTGTATGCTCTAACAACATTCTTTTGCTTAATCTGCCTGTGGCAGTTAAAGGGGCGGTAAATTTGAAATCTCGTTGGTTGACATGCGCCAATTGGCTTCCATATTCCGTGTGCGCGCTTATGTGGAGTCTTTCCTGCAGAGAAGCGGTCTTGAACCATGCATATAAGCGAATCTTGCACTTATCAGTGGTGCGCTAAATCGAAATAGATGGTGCCAAAAATGGGACCAAAGTATGGCATGCAGTTAAACAGAGCATGCACTTATCTGACATACACTTAAATGGAGTGCACATGTTTATATATATATTTGAGTGCTGGAAATTTTGATTGCTGAAAATAGTGCATGGCTCCTCATGCAGCTTGTTGTGTATCCTAGAAATAAGCAGTGGATTTTCCCCAAGTTCATTTTAACGCACATTAACTAGATTTAGCGAGCACTACAATTTTTAAGGCCCATTAAAGACCTGAATGTGTGCTAATGAATGCACTTCCCCAACAAATAAAGCTACTGACATTCAGGAGTAAGAAAGTCACTCTTCTTAACTTTAAGCACATTTTCAGTTGACTTATCCCGCTATGGTGGATAACTGAATATAAAGTCCTAACATTAACTAGATAACAGATGTGGGTCTTTCCCACGTGCTTAAGGCCATTTTTACTGCAGCCATAAATATGGCTATTTTGTATTGTTTGCATTAATGGCCATACACCAATGTGTGAACTTACAGCCACCCTTTTTGTAGGTGGTAAAAGCTCAAATGTAATCCTTGCGCCAACAGCACACAGTAATGGAGATGTGCTGTTTGGTTAGTATAGGAGTACTCACTCTCCGCTCCCCTGATACCCCATCATAAAAAAAACCTTAAAATATGTTTTTTGACATGTGGTTAGCAAGCACACATTTGACAGTTAGCACGTCCCATGGTGCACCATTAGATTTATCGTATTGTAATTCGCAGTAAACCTGGCAGCTCACGGAATAGAAGTCATTATATTGAATTGTATTTTAAGCTCTGTTCGGCGTGCATTAGAGCCTAGCGCAGCTTTAACAAAAGGGCCCCTAAGCAATGTTCCCTCTAAGCTGAGTGGGAGTCCTCCATATACAGTCCTGCCAGTGGAGGGTGCTGTTTCACTATCATATTTTCAATAGTGAGGGACAGGCTAACTTTGCAGGACTCCAGGGAACTTGACTGTCCCTAGAAACTGAATCACAACAATGAAGCACCACCCCCTGTTAGTAGCAATGTACTTGGAGGACACCCACTCAGCTTAGAGAGAACAGTGCCCTTAAGTTAATCGAGTAACCTTAGGATAGCTATTTATGCAGTCAGGGGGTAATTCATAAAGTATGCACTAACATTTATGAACTGATTATGTGCATAAATGATTAGAATAACAACATGTATGTAAATGCCACAAAGAAGCCGCACAGATGCACAACAGAGCAGATGCAAAAAGACTGCAGTTCCAAATTCAATGTATAAAATGATGCCTTTATTTAAAAATACCAGACGTGTTCCACGTTTTGCCCACACATGGGCTGCATCAGGGGTTACAATACACCAGGGAGGAGTGCCTGGGATGCACAGTCCCGATCTAAATTTGTTAGTGCTCAGCAGAACAGCTTGAAGCACAAGTAAGCACAGGCTGTTTCCTCCATAGCTGCAACAGTAAACATACTAGTTTCTGCTCTGCTCTGCTACTGCTCACACAGTTCCAGCTTGAAGGACAGCTAAGCACCGGCTGTTTCCTTCACAGCTGCTGCAACACATTTAAATAAAGGCATCATTTTATATACTGGACTTGGATCTGCTCTCTTCTTGCGTAAATGCCAAAATTCAATCTAAGTGAATATCTTACATTACGCATATTTGACAGATATGTTATACATAGGTGGAGTCTGGGTGGAATGTGAGCGGGACTCACACATGGGTATATGTTATGCTGGATTCTCTGGCATTTAGACATAAGCAGTTAAAGCAGCTCCATGACTGGTATAAGTGATCATATCTAACATCATGCATGCATATATACTCATTCATACTAGTGTCTTATAAAAGAAAGAAGGTCCCTACTTTTTTTTTCATAGAATAGATGCCATATAAGCAACCTCTAGGCATCTAAATATAGGTGAACTGTTATAGAACTGAGCTTTCAGTATCAACTAGTTAACGTTAAGCAGATAGGGTTGAGTAGTGGCATGCCTCCAAGCCATCTCATTTTTCTCTGGTTAACCTCTGGCCATAAGAACATAATTGTCACCATGCTAGGACAGACCCAAGGTTCATCAAGCCCAGTATCTTGTTTCCAACAGTGGCCAATCCAAGTCAAAAGTACCTGGCAAGATATCAAAACAGTAAAGCAGATTTTATGCTGCTGATCCTAGAAATAAGCAATGGATTTTCCCCGAGTCCATTTTAATAATGGCTTATGAATTTTTCTTTTAGGAAATGATCCAAACCGTTTTTAAACCCTGCTAAGCTAACTGCTTTTACCACATTCTCTGGCAACGAATTCCAGAGTTTAATTACATGTTGAGAGAAGAAATATTTTCTCTGGTTTGTTTTAAATTTACTACTTAGTAGCTTCATTGTGTGCCCCCTAGTCCTAGTATTTTTGGAAAGAGTAAACAGGCGATTCACATCCGCCCATTCCAGTCCGCTCAGTATTTTATAGACCTCTATCATATCTCCCCTCAGCTGTCTCTTCTCCAAGCTGAACAGCCCTAGCCACTTTAGAGTTTCCTGATAAGACCAGTTATTGATTTGCCTGCCATGAAGTTAAGTACTCACTGGCCCTTAAGTTTTGAACAGAAGAATTTATTTGGTGAACTCCGAACTTGACTACATTAATTGATTTGAATATTGACCCCAATATAAATATAATTGATTAACAATTACTGCACGATGTCCGTTTACCATTGGGTTAGTGCGGGACATCTTAGCGCCACCTCAATGGGTGGCGGTATGTGCTCACTCCGAAATGGCTGCACAGCAAGTGTGAACTTGCCACAAGGCCATTTCTTTTTTCCACCTTTTTATCCTCTGCAGTAAAAGGGGACTATATGCATGGAAAAAACTCATGCTGCCACCAGCACAGGGCCCCTTTTACCACAGCTTAGTAAAAGAAGCCCTTTATGCTCTACCCATGGCTCAAAAATAACCGGATATTCAATGTCAAAGCCCAGACGGAGCCCAGCTTTGAATATCTGGGAATAACTAAGTCAGCAGTGGACAAAACGCTCACCACCACCAGCTGAATATCAGGACCTGGGTTTACCTAGAGGGGCATAATCGAATGGGGATGACCATATCTAAGGGCGTCAATCTCTAAGGACATTCCGGCAAAGGGGTGGGGAAACCCCTTATTATCAAAACAAGGTGGGCGTCCATCTTTCCTTTCAATAATACGGTCGGGGACACCCAAATCTCAACAGTTAGGTCGACCTTAGAGATGGTCGTCCTTAGGTCGTCCTTAGAGATGGCTGTCCCTGGTTTTCGGCCATAATGGAAACCGAGGACGACCATCTCAAAAATGACCAAATCCAAGCCCTTTGGTCATGGGAGGAGCCAGCGTTCGTAGTGCATTGGTCCTAATCACATGCCAGGACACCAACCGGGCACCCTAGGGAGCACTGCAGTGGACTTCACAAATTGCACTCAGGTGCATAGCTCCCTTACCTTGGGTGCTGAGCCCCCCAAACCCCCTTAAAACCCACTCCCCACAACTGTACACCACTACCATAACCCTTAGGGATGAAGGGGGCACCTAGATGTATGGTACAGTGGGTTTCGGGTGGATTTTGGAGGGCTCACATTTACCACCACAAGTGTTACAGGTAGGTGGGGGAATGGGCCTGGGTCCGCCTGCCTGAAGTGCACTGCACCCACTAAAACTGCTCCAGGGACCTGCATACTGCTGTGATGGAGCTGGGTATGACATTTGAGGCTGGCATAGAGGCTGGAAAAAATGTTTTTAATTTTTTTTGGAGGTGGGAGGGGGTTGATGACCACTGGGGGAGTAAGGGGAGGTCATTCTCCATTCCCTCCGGTGGTCATCTGGTTAGTTCGGGCACCTTTTCGAGGCTTGGTCGTGAAAAAAAAAGGGACCAAGTAAAGTCGACCAAATACTCGTGAGGGACGCCCTTCTTTTTTCCATTATCGGCCGAGGACGCCCATCTCTTAACCACGCCCCCGTCCCGCCTTTGGTACACTGCCGACACGCCCCCGTGAACTTTGGTCATCCCCGTGATGGAAAGCAGTTGAGGACGCAAAAAATCAGCTTTCAATTATGCCAATTTGGGCGACCTCGGGAGAAGGAAACCTATCTCCCGATTTGTGTCAGAAGATGGGCGCCCTTCCCTTTCGAAAATAAGCTAGCTAATCTGCCAGATCTATAGGCCATGGTTCTCAACCCCATTCTTATGGCCATACCAATCAGTGGGGTTTTCACGATTTCCACCATGAATTTGCGAGAGATACATTTACAAACAATGAAGCACAGCATGCAAATTTTTCTTGTGCATATTCTGAGTAGATAACTTGAAAGCCACTGTGGCTGGCAACGTTCTGTGGACCAGACTGAGAACCGCTGGGCTACAGAGAAATCTCTTGTGAAAGTAATGATCATCAGGACTTGCTACTCTAGCAGATGTCTTTCCTTCTTCTTCTTCTTCTTCATACTCAAGTCTGTCGACTCCTGAATGTGTCTGCTGGCCCCATCAGACTTCAACTGCAGTCTGATACCATAGTCTGTGTGGTGGCTCTGTTATGGCACCTCTTCTTGGCCTATACAGAATGTTCACGTGTCTTTGGAAAGAGAAAAAAAAAACAGTCTGATATTCAGCCAGTGGTGATAAGCATTTTGCTGACTTCCACTGGCGTTATACCCAGAAAGTCAACACAGGGCCATGTCTGGGCTCCAGCATTCAGTTTCCAGGTATACGGAGCCAGCAAAAACATAGCTGGTTAACTGGCATTTAACAGGCTATGAAGAACTGCATCAAAACAGAACTGTCTTTTATGCGGGACTATTTGTGAGGTTATCCTAGCTGGGTAAGTGCTGAATAACAACTTCAGCAGCTATGTTTTTGTCCCTAGAACACTCACAAAACAGCGAGTTTCAGTTTGGGTGTTAGCCAGGCATTTTCAGTAGCACTAGCCGGACAAGCGATTTAAACGGCCAGGAGCCTCTCCTGAACATTTGATTTGTTTTGAATATTGGGTGCTATAATTTTGCGGAAAATTAGTTTTTAAGATGAAATATGACAGACAGTTAAAGAATAAGATGTCTAGTGAATGTTACTTCTACTTATTATTTCTATAGTGTTACTAGACACCCACAGTGCTGTACATAAAACACTTAGGAGGTCATAAGGTCTTCCATAGCCCTCTACAAGGCACTGCAAAGTCCACCAGCAGCCCTGCCCAGGACAGCCAAGAGGAACCCACCGCCTAAGAATGAAGAACTGCCTGCTATGACAGCTCCTGACCTCCCGTAAAGGTGTTTCTTGGCTGCACATCCCTCAGAATGCACATTTAAACACTAACCAGCTCATTTGCATTGATTTGCATGCAATTCCCTTTGGCTGCCACCACGAACGGAAAAGAGCCTGCAAAACCCCTTTGTGTAAGTCTCGCAGAATACTGTGCTCACTAAACCGACTTGAACCTGGTAAGTTTTATGCATCGGGGCCTAATGAAGTTACATGGAAATACTTTTAAAACAAATAGGAGGAAATATTTTTTCACTCACCGAATAGTTAAGCTCTAGAACTTGATGCCAGAGGATGTGTTAACAGTGGTTAGCATATCTGGGTTTAAAAAAGGTTTGGACAAATTCCTAGAGGAAAAGTCCATAGTCTGCTATTGAGATAAACAGGGGAAGCCACAGTTTACTCCGGAAATGGTAGCACGTAATAGGACCCAAAAAGAGAGACTAAACAGAGCCCAAATCCAACCAAACTCCCCCTCCCCCCAACACACACACACACCAAAAAGGTAAAGCACTGCTGTAATTTTGCATGTTTCTACCTTTCTTTTCTTTTTTTTTTAATTAACAATGAACTAATTTCCTGGTATTTAATCCCTAACTATTCCTTCTGATTTTGACTCACACTCTGCTTTACAATTGCTTCATTCTACACAAATCTCACTGGAAACCAAAATACCCTTTTTAGCCAGTGGATGTTTCCTCCAACTGGTCCTGTTACGTGGCACAAATCTATCCTGGAGAAATCATGGTTCATTCCCCTTGTTTTCAATCTTAGCCGCCTTTGGCAGTGCCAAACATGGTGATTTTGGTGACATGGGTACCCGTTGATTAGGAAGTTAACTGATGGCAAAGCTCATTACACACAGGCCACCACATGGGCATGAAAGGGTAATGGCTCTCTGAATGCAACTGACTTCAGCTGCATCTGGTCAGTGATCCAGAACCAAAAGGTTTAGTTACTCTGCATCACTTCACTGAGCCTTCCAGATACGGCTTCTGATATGTGAAAGAATAAGAGAACAAGGTCTCCATGGATCAGCAGGCAGAGAGCAGCAGGCAGAAGGTGAAATAAATGAACGTGCCTCATCCCTTTAAATCAGCGGGGCTTACTTTGAGACAACAGTACACACTGTTTTTCAGATTTGGATAAGCAGTGAAAATCATTGTGCTTTGAAAATTTCAGGATCGGCACCTGGCCGGTTAAATGCCCCATAACCGGCTATCCGTGAATTTTCAGTGGACCTGGTCGGTCATCACCTGATGAAAATTCATGGTTAGTGGCTAGCTGGTTATATCACACAATATAACCTGCTATCTGCCAATTTTCAGGGCAAGTTTGGTGACCATATTTGGCCGCGGAAACACCAGGCATTTCTTTGGGCGGTTCAAACTTAACAGGCCAATTCTGAATATTGCATTGGCCGGTTAAGTTTGAACTGGCCAAAAATGAACTGGATATTCAATGCTGGTCACCAGAAATGGCCTGGCATTCAATATCCAGGTTCAGCACCCAACCACAGGAGTTTGCCAGGCTAACTCCTGTGGTCTGAATATCAGGTCCAGTGTGTCTATCTTTTAGGACCATTAAAAAAAAAAAAGTCCAAGGGAAAAATGCACAAAATCAAGCCACTGGAATGTAGGAGGGCCCAGCATTCTTAGTGGACTGGCCACACAGACATCCAAGCAGAGCTGTGGGACATACTAGCGGGCACTTTTGTGGACTTCAAATAAAAGGTCCCAGGTACACATCTTATCATTACCCCCTGATACTGTATGGTGAGCCCTCCAAAACCTACCAAAAACCTACTGTACCTAACTATTCACCACTACAATAGCCGTTATAGCTGCAATTGTCACCTATATGTGGGTTCAGTAGGGTTTTGGAGAGCTCACACTTTCCATCACAAGTGTATCAGTTAGAATGTGATATGGGCCTGGGTTCCCTTCTCTACAATCCATTGCACTGACCACTAGGCTACTGCAGGGTCTTGCTTGCTGCTCTAATAGGACTGGCCATAACATCTGAAGCTGTCAAAGAGGCTAGTTTGTACTGTTTCTGTCACACCTTTGGGGGTGGGGTGGGGTGGGGTGGGAGGGGGGGTCAATGACAACTGGGGGAGTAAGGGGGTTTATGCCTTAATCCCTCCAGTGGTCATTTGGTAATTTAGGGCACCTTTGTTCACTTAAGGCATCTTTTACTAAGGCGCGCTCACATTTTTAGCGCGTGCTAAAATTCTGGGTGCGCTAAACATTAGGGATGCACATAGGAATGCATTGGCGTCTCTAACATTTAGTGTGCCTACAATTTTAGCGTACGCCAAAAACATGAGCACGCCTTAGTAAAAGACCCCCTTAGTCATGACTGAAACAGATCTAGTCTTAATTTTAGTCCTACACATTTTCATTTTGTCCCATTATTGTAGAAAAACATCTATCTATTGGTGAAGCCCATGTCCCACCCAAAACACACACCCTTGAAATTTGGACGAATTATAGAGCAAAACGTCTAAGATCGGGATGTCGAAAATTGCAACTTGGACGTTTTTGAGAGAAAAAAACGTCCTTATGCCAACATGATGTTTTGGGACTTTTTTTGTTTTGAAAATGAGTCCCTAAACAACAAGAGACTAGTTTTAAGGTGAACGTTAAGCAGCCAGAGGTATCAGCCTGCAGGCTGGCTGGTGATTAAACCATCTGCAGTAATGAGCAGCAGTTTCAGACAAATAATGATGATTTGCATTCAGTAGCACAGTTTGCTAGTATGCCTTAAAAAAATAATTTAAAGCAAAATCAATTTAATACACATTAGTCTATGAATTAATATACATTGAAGGAAAAGGAGATGGGATTTGATATATTGACTTTCTGTGGTACAATCAAAGCAGTATACTTATTATATACCAGTATTTTTTTTTCTGTCCTTAGTGGGCTCACAATCTAAGATGGTTTTTTGTTTGTTTGTTTTTGTACCTGGGGAAGTGGAGGGATATGTGACTTGTCCTTGGTCAGAAGGAGCTGCGGTGGGAAGTGAAGGTAGTTCTGGATCTTCAGCCACTGCACTAAACATTACGCCATGATTCCACTTTGGTTTTGTACTATTGGTTTATGTACTATAATGTTTTAATTTATGATTAAAAAATGAGTTTGAAGTAAATGTCTGAAATTAATGTTTAAAAAATCCATAAATCAGGTAAAAGTCCTAACCCACAATTATTTTGCCTGTGCATTTTATGTAAATTGTACCTGCTGTACATGGCCTTGGGTGAATCTCTTCCAAAATGCGGTTAATAAATCACAATAAATAAATAACCTATAGTAACATAGTACAAGACAGCAGATAAAGACCTGTACAGTCCATCCAGTCTGCCCAACAATATAAACTTGTAGTATAAGGTATGATACAACATACTTATACTATATCTTGATTTGTCCTCACCATTTTCAGGGCACAGACTGTAGAAGTCTGCCTGACACTGGCCTTGTTTTCCAGTTACTGAAGCTGAATCTGTCCAGCCATGATCAGGGCACAGACCATAGAGTAAGTAAATTAATATCCCTAACAAATAAATATACCAAGGAGCTAGACTTTTCTAGCAGAGAGGAAATGGTTTTCAAGTGGCAGCTCTGAGCAATAAACATTCAGCTCCATATGAAAAAACACTTATCCTAACAACAGCAATTGATCCCTGGGCCAGTCAGTGATTTTCAGCACATTTAACAAGATTATGCCACTGAAAATATTACAGACCACTCCGGCACTATCCGTTTGTGGAATGAGGGCAGCCCTGGAATTATCTGGTTAATGGCGATATTCAGTCTGCTAACTGGGTAACTATCTAAATACAGTTCAGACAGCAAAAAGACTGGTTAGCTGCTCAGATAATGGGCTGCATATTGCTGCTATCCAGATAGGGGGTTAGATGGGCAGGAATTAAATGTAAGACTCAAATGTCAACAGCAATTCAATAAGCCCAAAACCGACAGCCCAAAACACAGCAGCCAGGCTGATATTCAGTAAAACACGTTTCAAAAGTGCCAAACCACTTCGAGAAAAACTGCATTGGCTCCCAATCAAGGAACGTATCACCTTCAAAATCTGCACCTTGATCCACAAGATTATCTATGGCGAAGACTCAGGATATATGGTCGACCTGATTGATCTCCCAACCAGAAATAGAACCAGAGCATCACGCACCTACTTGAATCTCCACTACCCAAGCTGCAAAGGACTCAGATACAAATTAACCTATGCATCCAACTTTCTCCTACATAGGCACACAATTGTGGAATGCACTGCCAAAGACTGTGAAAACAATCTACGACCACCTAAACTTCAGGAGATCATTAAAGACCTACTTATTCAGAAAAGCATTCCCCACCGACCTAACTTAGATGCCTCAACCCTGCAACACAGCAAAACCATAGATTGTACTGGACATTATATATTCCTTCCTATTTTCTAGCCCTATGTACCTGAAGATACTATCCTTACCCGACCCGAATACCGAATTGTATTTGTTTCATACCGGACTTGGCGATTGCCTGTACGGAATTATGTAAGCCACATTGAGCCTGAAAATAGGTGGGAAAATGTGGGATACAAATGTAACAAACAAATAAATAAATAAATAATGGATTAAAACCAATGGGCCCAATATTCAAAATGTTTAAATTGCCTGTCCAAGGCTAGCTGGACATTTTCAGTGTCAATTAACCACATACCCTGGGATTCTGTATATCGTGCCTTAATTTCCACGTGGAAATCGTAGCATCCTATATAATAAAACACACCTCCAACATTCTGAAGCTGACTGCATGGCTGAGGCAATTCTGCTCTCTATATCCATCTCCTGAATTGACATCACATACTTCCGGGTTCGTCACAAGCAGAAGTGACCAACCACAAGAGGTTTCTCGGCTTCAGAATGTTGGAGGTGCATTCTATTAAATAGAATTGGTCAGTTCCTTGAAGCACAGCCAGAGCTCATAGTCCTGCACAGTAAAGCTCAGACACCAGAGAGAGAGAGGAGGGGCCTGACACCAGAGAGAGGGAGGGAGGGAGGGGGGCCTGACACCAGAGGGGGGAGGTATCTCTGTCACACACACACTCTCTCTCTCACAGTCAACGTCTTTCTTTCTCTCACTCTCACACACTGTCTCTCACACACTCTATGTCTCACACTGTATCACATTCACTCTCTATGTGTCACACAGTCACTCATACACTCAGAGGGGCATAATCGAACGGAAATGCCTATCTCCATGGGCGTTTATCTCCGAGAACGGGTCCATGAAGGGGTGGGCCGAACCGTATTTTCAAAAAAATGGACGTTCTTGAGCTGGGCGTTTGGTTTTTTTAGCGATAATGGAAACTAAAAACGCCCAGCTCAAACATGTCCTAATCCGAGCCATTTGGTCGTGGGAGGGGCCAGGATTCGTAGTACACTCGCCCCCTGATATGCCAGGACACCAGCTGGGCACCCTAGGTCAGTGCAGTGGACTTCAGAAAAAGCTCCCACATGCATAGCTTCCTTACCACGGGTGCTGAGCTCCCAACCCCCCTCCCCCAAAACCCACTACCCACAAATGTACAACACTACCATAGCTCTTAGGGGTGAAGGGGGCACCTACATGTGGCTACAGTGGGTTTTGGAGGCCTCCCATTTACCAGCATAAGTGTTACAGGTGGGAGGGGGATGGGCCTGAGTCTGCCTGCCTGAAGTGCACTGCGGTACCCACTAAAAGTGCTCCAGGGACCTGCATACATGCAGGCCTCTAGGACTTGATACTGCTGTATAACATTGGCACACCAGTTGACACCTGAAGACTAATCTCTCCAAAAACGTCCTTTATTGGAATAAGCACGCTTACTCACAGTTAACTGCAGATCAGAGGTTGTGCCCCACCACTGGCAACGAGTCTCCCTGGTAGTGAGATTAGCAGGTCAGAGCTGGCAGAATGTTGTACAATGCCCTCTTTCAGCCACATTCAAGGTAAGAACTAAGTTGTCTAACGTGGCTAACACATGGAAGGGATCTAAAACTGTCTTACAAAAATGGCCACTACCTCATGGACTACCGGAAACACAACAGGGCACACTCTGACCCAGTAGGCAGGGGGAAAAGCACCATGGGAGAAGAGCCTACCAACTACCAACATTGTGAGACTGTAACACAAGCTAATGAAATCACAGAGCCCAATACCCTACTCCCACCACAATGCAATGCTGATGTGACCCGAGAGCCACATCTGACCCAGGGAAAGGCTGTGAGAGGATCGAACATATTCTGCTGTCATGGAGGTGGGTACAGAATGTGAGGCTGGCATACAGGCTGGGTAGTTTTTAAAGTGGGCTTTTTTTTTGGTGGGAGGGGGTTAGTGACCACTGGGGGAGTCCGGGGAGGTCATCCTCGATTCCCTGCAGTGGTCATCTGGTCAGTTGGGGCACTTTTTTGGGACTTGTTCGTGAAAAACAAGGGTCCAAAAAAAGTGACCCAAAATCGCGGTAAAAACGCCTTTTCGATTATCAGCTAAAGACGCCCATCTCTCCTCGGCTGCTAACCACGCCCCAGTCCTGCCTCCGACACGCCTCCGACATGCCCCCGTCAACTTTATTCGTTTCCGCGATGGAGTGCAGTTGGAAACGCCCAAAATTGGCTTTTGATTATACCGATTTGGGTGCCCACGGGAGAAAGACGCCCATCTCCTGATTTGGGTCGCAATATAGGCTTTTTTCTCTTTCGATTATAAGCAGGTCAGTCTCACAGAGAGTCTGTGTCTCACACACACCTTCTCTCTCGCACACACTGTATCTGTGTGAAACACACTCACTCTCTCTCACACTGTGTCTCACATACGCACTTGCACACACTCTCTCTCTCACAGACACACTCGCACCCAGACTCACTCTCTCTCTCTCACACACACACACTCGCACATTCACTCTCTCTCTCACACACAGTCACTCTCACATACACTCTCTCAAACATAAACACTCCGAGGAAAACCTTGCTAGCGCCCGTTTCATTTGTGTCAGAAACAGGCCTTTTTTACTAGTATTCTATAACAGTATGTGTAACTTAATTGGTTAACTAGCTAATCAGTGCTGTCAATCGGATGTTAACAAGCAATTATCAGCACTAATTGGCATTAAGATTTATGCACACAACTCACGAAGTGTATTCTATAAAGTGGTGTGCTTAAATTCTAAGTTGCATAGTTGAAAAAGGGGTGTGGCCATAGGCGGAGCATGGGCATTTCTAAAGTCTATGTGCTTTGTTATAGAATGTACCCGCTCTGGGCCTGATTCTATATATGGCGCCTAAAATTAACATGCGTTTGACAATCACGCCTAAGCATATTCTAAATACCACATGTAAATGTATGCACGCTATTTAGAATATACTTAGGTGTAATTCATGCGACTAAATCTATGCACGGCCATTTACGTCAATGAAAAGCTGGTGTAAATCCCTGCGCATAGATCTATGCACACTGGCCCATATTTTATAACAATGCATGTATTTTGGAACAGCTAGTTAAAACAATCTACATGCGTAGTTATAAAATACATCTTGATTTACACACAGAACCGCGCATATCTCTAGGCACGCTATATAGAATCTGAGGATCTACGCTTAATTTAGGCGTAGGATTTACACCACGTAAAACATGGTGTAAATGGCCGTGACTAAATTTGGTCACCTGGAAAGGTGCTCAGGGTATTCTAACCAATCAGAAATCGAATCCTATGCTATAAAATATAGGCCATAGTGCCACTGAAAGTATCCAGATAGCACCTAAACCGAAACGAGCTATTTTGTGGGTGTTCTGAGGGCAGAGTCGGCAATCACCCCATTTTGTACCGATACTCAGCACTTATCTGGCTAGGATAATCACATAAATAGGACCGCATAAAATGCAGCCCTGCCTTTATATAATTCTTCATAGCTGGTTAAGCGCTGAATATCGCATTTAACTGGCTATGTTTTTGCTGACTCTATATATTTGGAAATTCAACGCCAGAGCTCAGACGTAGCTTGACATTGAATTTTCAGGTATAACACCGGCAGCAGTCAGCAAAACACTGATTGCCACTAGCTGAATATCAGGCTGAACAAACCTTGCCTACACACACATAAAAATTGAGCCCTGTTGGTCCTTAACACAAGTGGGCACATGCCTGACATCAAAATCCCTTTTGGAAACTAGAATTCCCCCTTAAATCACAGCTCAGGAAACTTGGGGGTACAGCTGGATTCAACACTTACAATGATCTGCCAAATTCAAGCAACTTTCAGGAGCTGTCTTTATCATCTGTGACAATTACACATCTGTGTTCATTAAGAAGAGAAGTCTTGTCACAGTGTTTCACGCCATGATAACATCAAGGATAAATTACTATAATGCAATTCCATACTGGAATGACTAGAAAGGGTTTGCTCCAGCTGCATTAATTCAGAATGCTGTAGCATGACTGACAGAAGGTTGACATAATCACATCACATCATTTTTGCAAAATCTTCACTGGCTACCAGTACAATACAGGGCTAAATTTAAAACTCTGTGTCTGTACTTCAAGGCTCTTAAAAGAAGTGGGCCAGAGTATTTGAAGAACAGGATCTTCCTCTACACACATCTGCGGTCACCAAGAGGCGTATTTACAAAACACAAAGACTTACAAAAGACTCTGTCAAGGAATATCCCTAACTAATCCCTAACTGAAGGAAATCATGTGATCTGTCATCCACTAACAAACCTTCTCTGGAACAGCCCTCATATTCTGGAACACAGCCCCAGAAAGGCTTCACTATCTCTACATCAGGAAGCAGATGAAAGCTTGGCTTTTCTTCCAAGCCTTTAATGGAAGAAGCAGGGCTACTGAGAGGGGGAGGGGGCAAGATTCCCTGGGCCCGGCCTACAAGGAGGGCCTGGTGCCGACGATTAAAAGAGACTGCTTTTCCAGCCATAGGTCCTTCTTCCTGCCATGTCTTGCCTAGGTGGAAACAGGAAGTTATTTCACAGGAGGCAGGACACGGCAGGAAGAAGGCCGTATAGCTTGCAGAGCACTCTCATTCGCTGCTGTGGGGGGGGGGGGGGGGGGGGAGGTTGCCAGTGGTGGCAGGGGGCAGCAGCAGCAGCGGTGGTGGCCGATGGCAAGGCCCTGAAGATTGTTTGCCCCAGGCCCAGCTTTCTCTCTGGGTGGTCCTGGGAAGAAGCAATTAACTAGCTAGCCACACACACACAAAGACTAACACCAGCTGCATACAGTGTAACAGGACTTGCTTACCCACACTTGCGCAGCTTTTTCTTATTTCATGTTCAGCTTTCCCTTGAGTTAGCCACCCTTATTTTCTAACTCCTATTACTCTATTTTTATTGTCTATATGCTCCATCTCCACTTACACCCTATCCTGTCTATTAAGATACTTTAATTTGTATTGTGTTTTCTTTGTATGTAGCCTGGGCTGCTGAGAGAGAGAGCTGGGCCCAGGGCAGGGCCACCACAGCTGCCACCCCCCCCCCCCCCCCCTCAACTCGGGCCGCAACTGGCACAACCCCCCCCCTCCCCACTCGGGCCTCCACCACCACCTCCCACCCCTCCCCCCCACTTGGTCCACTGCCGCCCTCCAACCCCCCCCCCTTAGGCTGCTGCCACCCCCGCCTCCTTACCTTCCATGTCTGCTCCTCCCTCAGTCTGTCACTCTGTATGCCAGGATGTGGGTTATCACATTAACACAATCACCCAGGTCCCAACACACAGGAGCAGGAGAGAGACAGACCCCGGCACTGTGCCCCCCCCCTTAGAGAATGAGCCCAGAGAATCTTGCTCCCCGGCCCCCCCTTCTTGGTGGCCCTGTATGTAGCATACCATGGGGCAAATCTATAACCTGGGGCTTCCATACGCTGAGTGCCAATGTGCCAGTTCTATCACCATGATGTCGTTCTACAATACAAATGTAAACTCGAGTTAGTGTGCTTAAATTTTGGTGCACGCATTTACACCAGGGCAATGACAGCTGTAAATGGGAGTATCTAAGCACGCCACACAATGGGCGTAACTCATACAAATTGCAGGTGTAAGTTGACATTCAGATGCTCCTCCCATGCTCTGCTGATGTGTATACCCCCCTGTTTAAGAAGGCCTACCTTCATGACTCAACTTAATTTACCTCTTCATGTTACAGTAAATTCCATAGACCCTTACCTTTATTATTCACTCTTACTTTCACTGTTGTTCTTTATGATACCTATACGTTTAATATTTATTTTTTATTACATTGTTATGTTATTTAACTGAACTGTAGTTTGCCCTATGGTCTTGTAAGCCACATTGAGCCTACTATTGGTGGGAAAATGTGGGGTATAAATGTGTTAAATAAATAAATATACTAAGGCACTTACCCCCAGATTATATATACGTGCCTAGATTTGTGAGTCAAAATTTGAGTATGCTCCTGAGATGCCTGGGTAAATTAATCGCTTAACGAGCCAATTAACACCAATAACTGGGTGGTAACAACCAATTATTTGATGTTAATTGCCACCAATTAAAACTTGCACTCATATCTGTCTGCGTTCTATTCTATAAGGCATGGTGCCTAATTCTAATAGCGTGTAACTCAAAAAGGGTTGTGGCCACTGTTCCCTGTAAGCTGAATGGGAGTCTTTCAGCTACAGTCCTGCCAGTGGGAGGTGCTGTTTCACTATCACATTTTCAATAGTATGGGACAGGCAAGCTCTGAAGGACTCCAGGGAACCTGCCTGTCCCTAGCAATTGAAAACACAATATTGAAGCAAACACCCTCCCCCCCCCCCCACACACACACACACTGGCAGCAATGCAGCTGGAAGACACTTGCTCAGCTTTGAGAGAGCAGTGGTCATGGCAATGAGAGGGACATGGGCATACCAGGGCATTCTGAAAAGCAACATATGTTCTTACAGAACCCTCCTCAGCATGCCTAACTTGGACGCCAGCATTTACACCAGGTTTCAGCAGGTGTAAGTCTGGCACCAAAAGTTAGGTGTGGGAATTGGCACTAAGAAAACATGTCTCTTTATAGAATCACACTTAGTGTCAATTTTTTCGGGCACCACATTTTGAGCGTCATTTATAGAATTTCCCCCTTAATGCACTACCTTATAGGACAGTGGCTCCCAAATCTGGTCCTGGAGGCACCCTAGCCAGTCAGTTTTTCATGAGAACATAAGAGTAGCCGTACTGGATCAGACCAATGGTCCATCTAGCCCAGTATCCTGTTTTCCAAACAGTGGCCAAAACAAGTCACAAGTACCTGGCAGAAACCCAAAATGTGGCAACACTCCATACTACAAATCCCAGGGCAAGCAGTTGCTTCCCATGTTTACCTCAATAACAGACTATGGACTTTTCCTCCAGGAATTTGACCAAACCTTTTTTAAACCCAAATACGCTAACCGCTGTTAAGACATCTTCCAGCAAAGAGTTCCAGAACTTAACTATTCGTTGAGTGAAAAAATATTTCCTCCTATTTGTTTTAAAAGTATTTCCATTTAACTTCCTCGAGTGTCTCCTAGCCTTTGTACTTTTGGAACAAGTAAAAAATTGATTTACTTCTACTCATTCTACGCCAGTCAGGATTTTGTAGACCTAAATCATATCTCCCCTCATCCATCTCTTTTCCAAGCTGAAGAGCCCTAACCTCTTTAGCCTTTCCTCATATGAGAGGAGTTCCATCCCCATTATTATTTTGGTCACTCTTCTTTGAACCTTTTCTAATTCCACTATGTCTTTTTTGAGGTACAACAACCAGAACTGAACGCAATACTCAAGGTGCGGATGCACCATAGAGCAATACAAAGGCATTATAGTATTTTTGGTCTTATTCACCATCCCTTTCCTAATAACTCCTAGCATCCTATTTGCTTTTTTAGCCGTTGCCACACACTGAGCAGAAGATTTCAGTGTATTATCTACAACAACACTCAGATCTTTTTCTTGAGCGCTGACCCCCAAGGTGGACCCTAGCATCAGGTAACTATGATTCGTATTATTCTCTCCAATGTGCATCACCTTGCATTTGTCCACATTAAATTTCATCTGCCATTAGTATGCCCAGTCTTCCAA
Organism: Microcaecilia unicolor; assembly: GCF_901765095.1. Lineage (NCBI taxonomy): Eukaryota > Metazoa > Chordata > Amphibia > Gymnophiona > Siphonopidae > Microcaecilia > Microcaecilia unicolor. The sequence continues at coordinate 610,028,058 of NC_044031.1, read as the reverse complement.
TTTCCTAAGGTCTTCCTGCAATATTTCACAGTCTGCATGTGTTTTAATAACCTTGAATAGTTTTCTATCTGCAAATTTGATCACCTCACTCGTCATTCCAATTTCCATATCATTTATAAATATGTTAAATAGTACCGGTCCCGTTACAGATCCCTGTGGCACTCCACTGTTCACTCTCCTCCATTGAGAGAAATAACCATTTAACCGTACCTTCTGTACTCTGTCCAATAACCAATTCCTAATCCACACCAGAACCTTGCCTCCTATCCCATGACTCTTTAATTTTCGCAGGAGTCTCTCACGAGGAACTGTATCAAAAGCTTTCTGAAAATCTAAATATACTACATCATCTAGCATACCTTTATCCACGTGTTTATTCATGCCTTCAAAGAAATGAAGCAAATTGGTGAGGCAAGACTTCCCTCGGCTGAACCCATTCTGACTCTGTCCCATTAAACCATGCTTATCTACGTGTTCTGTAATTTTATTCTTTATAATAGTTTCCACTTTATCATTTTCGTTGCCCTTCTCTGTACCTTTTCTAAATCCACCATATTTTTTTTGAGATGCGGTGACCAGAATTGAACACAATATTCGAGGTGCGGTCGCACCATGGACTGATACAAAGGCATTATAACGTTCTCATTTTTGTTTTCCATTCCTTTCCTAATAATGCCTAACATTCTATTTGCTTTCTTAGCTGCCGCAGCACACTGAACAGAGGGTTTCAACGTATCATCAACAACACCAAGATCCCTTTCTTGGTTGGTGACTCCTAACGTGGAACTTTGCATTACGTAGCTATAGTTCGGGTTCCTCTTTCCCACATGCATGACTTTGCACGTGCTCACATTAAATGTCATCTGCCATTTAGACACCCAGTCTCCCAGTCTTGTAAGGTCCTCTTATAATTAGCTAGGGACAGGCAGGTTCCCTGGATTCCTGCAGAACTTGCCTGTCCCTCACCATTGAAAATGTGATAGTGAAACAGCACCCCCCACTGGCAGGACTGTAGGTGGAGGACTCCCACTCAGCTTAGAGAGAACAGTGGTGCTCATTCAGTGCCCCCCTCCCAATCCGCAACCAACCCTGTCCATCATCACATAAACCTCTTATGTTTTCTGCTGTTTTTTTTCCCATCCAGCAGACCTCTCATACTTCCAACTCCTTTCTTAGCCACCTCCATGACAATCCCTGATTTCATTGGCTGATTCCAATGCCCCATGCAGCATTCACATCTTCTGCATCACCCTCATGGGCTTTCAGCTCAGTCACTCTTTTCAGTCACTGGTCCTATAGTCTTCGGACTATAAACACAACCCTGATTGCTTGTGTGTTGCGCTTTTCCAAGTTCCAGCTCAATATACATATCAGATACTGTCTTTTGCACCGCTGTGTCGTCTCTGGCAATGTTTTAATATTCTCCACTCTCTTCTATGCGTTGTTGACAGTGAAGACCCCTGAGGAAGGCTTTTAGTCAAAACATGACCCATGTTGGGTCACGATTGTCTATGCACCTTGTGTGTACCTTGGAGAATAAAACTTTTTATGTTTTTTTAGAAGCATTGGACTTCTTGATTTTATTCTGATTGTCATCTTGGAATATCTTGCGTTTTAACCTTCCACCCTTTTTGACGTGATAATAAATTGTAAACTAGTTTGGTTGTGCTGCAAAAAGGTGGTATATCAAATTCATGACCTGTTACCCTTTACTGCTCTAATTGTTTATAACCACCACTATGACTTCTTGTCACTTCTACAGCACTACTAGACGTTTGCAGTGCTGAACATAAAACACATGAAAGACCGAGCTTGCAATCTATTATCTATATCTGGCCTACTCTTGCTGTACACTGCCTTTAGTATATATCTTCAAAAAGATGATACATAAATCCTAATGAATAGATAAATAAAACACACCAATTTCTTTGATTCAATGCGAGGTATTGCGCTCTCCTACTACACCTGCCACAAGAGAAGTGACGAGGATCTTTGCAAACTTTCAGGCACTTGCTTTCCTCTGGAACAAAATCTAAATCAACAAGGAAATGCACTCATCTTAATAATTATATTTGCTCAGCTGGCTAAATTATTAACGTTACTTGATAATGCTCTGCTCCTGAGCTCAGCAGCTGACTATGAATTATGATCCAAATGCAATTAGGGAAAACAATTATAGAATAATATGAATCTAATTCCCATGTTAGAGATTTTTTTTACATTTTTTTTTAATAGAGACTGATGAATTCTGGAAGCATCAGTCTCTATTAAAAAAGAAATTCTGGAAGCAAACCGAAATCTCTGTCTCTCAGTCGCCTTGCCCATCCTGCACCAGTGTGGGTCACAATACAACAGCAGCAGCAGCAGCAGCAGCAGAGGGATACCATGAAAATGCTAATTCTTTCTTTGGTCAAGCAAAAGAGCTAAAACCACAGATAAGTGTCTGTGAAAAGTTCCACCTGAAATCATCAGACATGGTTCTAGAAAAAATCTTCTTTTTCTTAAATTTTGGGACAGGTAATTTTTTTTCTGCTTCTTTGGGCTTCTATTCTCTATTTCAGTGGTTCCCAAACTATGTGCCGCGGCACCCTGGTGCACCGCAGCAAACTCTCAGGGGTGCTGTGGCGCATCACTCCCTACTTTCCCCTCCCATAGGTCTGGCATCTGCCACTTCTTGCTTCTTCCCTCGCTGCCACTGCATTGCTTACAGCTTACATTTTTGAGCCATCCGCGATTCACACAAGCACAGTGGGGTCTTCCCTGGCTCTCACAACAGGAAGTTGCATCCGAGAGGGATGGACGTGGCAGACTGGGAAGGCCCCGGAGTGCCTATGTGAATCGTGGATGGTCCAAAAATGTAAGTTGCAAGCACTACAGTGACGGTGGGGAAAAAAGAAGGAAGCAGCAGCGATCCTGGACCTGAAGGAAGGTAGCAAGTGATGCTGGATTTGGGTAAGGCAGTAGGCTACAGGGATAGAGAGTCCTATGTAGTGGGGGGGGGGGGGTGCAGAGACCCATGTGGCTGGGAGGTGCTGCAGAGATCCATGTGGCCGGGGTGGTGCCACGAACCGAAAAAGGTTCAGAACCCTTTCTGTACTTGGTTGTTGTGCCCTAAGCCTTCATTCACAACTATCTGGGGTAGTTTCTTCTGTTTTACATCTACTTCTCAAGTCAGCTCAGGAGTAGACTTGACCAAGTGCCATGCACCATAATTCTACCCTACATTTATGGACCCTAAGTCCACACACTCAATGTTAGTGTTTAGCTATTTTAGAAATAGAAGGAAGTGCAAAACTAGCATTGTGAGGCTCAAGGAGAAGGGAGGAATAAGTAGAAGCTGATAAGGATATGGCAGAATTCCTAAACAAATATTTCTGTTCTGTGTTCACTGATAAAGGGTCAGGAGTAGGATAGCAGAAGACAAACAGAAATAGGAATGGAAGTGTAGTAGACCTTGAAGGATTTTCAGAAGTCTCTTTTTATGAGGAGCTGGCTAAACTAAAGGTAGACAAAGTGATGGAACCAGATGACATACATCTGACGGAATTGATGGCTCAGGTGGCAAGGGGCTATCCATCCCAAAGGTGTAGAAGGAGCCGTTCTTTGTTCATAGTTTAGACCCAATCCTCAAATCCTTGCTACAAGGCTGACTGGCATAGGATTTAAGATTTCAGCACCCACAAGCAGGAACAGAAGTTGAGGGTACAAAACATTTCTTGAAGCTCAAAGACCCCAGAGGTGCCATGGAGAACAGAAAGTGGGAAAAGGGGGAGGGGGATTGGGTCAGAGGTTCATGGTGGTGTCTCTTTGAAGTGGTAGCAGTGGATGGTCCTAAAGTAAGTGAGAGAAGTTCTGGTGGCCCTGCTGTCTGACCTTCTCAATACTTCTCTAGAGTCAGGAGTGATCCCTGATGACTGCAAAAGAGCAGATGTGGTTCTTCTCCATAAAAGCAAAAGTAAGAAGGTTGTTGGAAACTACAGGATGGTCAGTCTGTAAATTAATGGAAGTGATTCTAAAACAGAGAGTAGTGAGGTTTTCAAAATCCAATTGATTTCAGGACCCAAAACAGCATAGTTTTACTAGAGGTAGCTCTTGTCGGGCAAATCTCATTAATGTCTTTGACTGGTAACCAGCGAGTTGTATCAGAGAGTGCTAGATGTAGTATACTTAGATTTTAACTAAGCCTTTGACATAGTATTGCATAGGTGATATAAACAAACTCCATGCACTCAGTATGGGTCCTAAAGTAATTGACTGGGTTAGAAACTAGTTGAATGGAAGGCAACAAAGGGTAGTGATAAATGGAGCTCACTCTAAGGAAAGAGATGTTATCAGGGGCATGCTGCAGGAATCAGTCCTTGGTCTACCTCTTTTTAACAATTTTGTGAGCGATATTGCAGAAGAGTGTCTGTTAAGGTTTGTCTCTTTGCAGATCTGCAAGAGGGTAGACACCTCTAAAGGTGGCATAAGGAGGGATCTATGATAGCTAGAAGAAAGCATAAGGAGGGATCTATCATAGCTAGAAGAAAGGGTCTAGAGTTTGGCAGCTGAGGTTTAAGGCAAAATGTAGGGTCGTGCATTTGGGCTACAAAACCCTGAAGGAGCAGTACTGTTTAGGAGGTGAAGAACTTCTGTGCTTGGTACAAGAGCGGGACTCGGGGTGAGCATATGTAATGACCTTTAAGTGGCCAAACAAGTAGAATAGGTGATGGTGAAAGCCAGAAGGATGCTTGGGTGCACAGGAAGAGAAATGGTTAGCAGGATAGAAGGTGAAAATGCCTCTGTATAAGTCTGGTGAGACCTCAATTAGAGTTCTGTGTACAATTCTGGAGACTGCACAGTCAAAGAAATATAAACAGGATGGGGTTGATCCAGAGGGCAGCTACTGAAATGCTCATGGGTCTTCTTCATAAAGCATATGGGGACAGACTTAAAATTTGAATATGTATACTTTAGAAGAAAGGTTTCAGAGGAAGGAAGAGGTGGGGATATGACTCAGACATTTACTTACCTCTGTGGCATAAATGCACAGGAGCCAAGTCTCTTTAGCTGTCAACTGAAAGGAAGCTCTGCAATGGGAGGGCATAGGATGAAGGTGAAAGGGGATAGACTGAGGAGTAGACTGAGGAAATACTTCTTCACAGAAAGGGTGATGAATTTGTGGAGCAGTCTCCCATAGAAGTGGTGGAGATGAAGATCGTATCTGAATTCAAGGAAGCTTTGAACAAGAACACAGGATCTCTAACGGAGAAGAAGGGATAGTAGATGGCATGTAGGCATGGATGGGCAGAATGGATAGGCCATATGGACTTTATCTGCTTTCATTTTCTAGGTTTCTATGTTATCAATGTCTCTTCAGCATCCCCAACTCTGGTTAACCTGGGCAATGGAAAACCTAAGCCAGGAAATAAAAATCTAGGTCCCCAAACAGTACCTCTGAGCCACCGAACTAGACTGATTATCATCTCAATAATCTTCAATGGCTTGGTGGAATTAAGAGTTGGGGGAGGGGAGGAGATTGCAAGTGTTTTGTTCAACACTTAAATACTTGTATGCAGTCAGCAAATCCTGCTTGGCACACTGGCATGCTCAGCAGGTGCACACCTCAGCAACCTCAATCCTTTTTCTGAGACACATTGTGCAGGCAGGAAAAATGTAAATCTAGGTGATAGATTTTTTGTATTAAGGTTTATGAAAAAAATCTATAGTGGAAATAGAAAACAGAAAAAAACATATAGGTACTCCTCCCCTTCCAGGGATTAGGTGCATGTAAAAAATGATTAATATAAATCAGTTTGTCCCCATAGATACCCCTTTCAAGTGACATCTGTGTCTCATTGTTCTCTCTCTTTCATGAATTCTAAAGGAAGTATCAAGCTGAGTAAAAAGAGAAGGGTCCCACTCATTAAAGAATGACCGCTCCTCTTCCCTAGCCCAACAAACATTCTTATTAGTTATTTAAAGCAGGGGACTGGTAAGGAAGTTAAAGCTGCCCAATAACATTATTTTAGAGTTATTTGCTTTCTTTTCTTACATCATGCTCGTGAGATGCATGAGATTGACAACACTGGTGATTGTAATTACACATTCATTCACAGAACAGCTAAAACATACAGGCCCAGACCCCAGACTTAGGGATTGACAAAATAGGCAATTGCTTAGAGTGCCAAACATTGAAGGTGCCAGATATCCATGCCAAAAAGAAGCCTTCTCTTACTCACTCTAGGACTATCCACTGGTACCACTTCCAACAGACATCACCATGAATCTCTGACCCAACCCCCCCCCCCCCCCCTCCCCTTGCTCTCACTTTCTGGTCTCCAGAGGACCCCTGGCGTCTTTGAGCTTCAACGGATGTTTTGTGCCCTCACCCACTGTTTCTGCTTGTGGGTGCTGAAATCTTAAATCCTATACTAATCAGCCCTATCATTTATTTATTTTGTTATACCGTCACTTATTGCTAGACAAGTCAGAATGGTTCACAGATCAAATTATACAATAAAACACAAATTAATTTAATTTAGGAACTACATTAAATAATAGGAAAGAACAAACAAATCCTCCATACCAGCGATCACAACACAATCAATTCACATGACAGTCATACGTGATACCCAACATAAACCCCCTTTGCAATAATCTAGGTACCTGTGCAGTCCTTCCCACTAACATGCAGTAATGTTAGATGGCAAAAGCTATTTGATAGTAAAATGTTTTCAGTGCTGTACGGAAAAGAGAGTATGATTTTTCTAATATGATTGGCTGTGGTAAAGAATTCCATAGCGCTGGAAACAAAAAGTGAAAAGCTGACGTATGTGTTGAATCCCATCTTGCCCTAGATGGCGGGGGTAGAACCAGCCTATTGTCAGTTAACAAGCAAAGTGTTCAAGCAGGTGTGTACGTAATAGTCAAAGCTGCAAGATAAGATAGGGTAGCAGAATGAAGCGCCTGTTGTGTCACAGTAAGAATTTTAAATTTCACTCCGAGTCCGATAGAAACCCAGTGAAGATGTTGTAGGAGAGGAGTGGCCCTATCATACCTTGAGGCCCAGCAGATATGAGCTGCAGTGTTCTGAATAGTTTGTATATGCTTCAAATTAGTTTTCATGATACCAGCAGACTGCCAAGAAGTAATGGTAGGCGGATTTAATCCCAAATCGCTGGCAATGAGTTTATCCCCCTGAGGAAACCTATGTGGTGAAACGGGTCCCTGTTGGGACTGCTCCTGCTTTGAAGCTAAGTGATTTCTTATATGCACAGTATACACACATTCTTGTTGAAAAGACTCAAGAAGAATTTATGTTTATATTCAACATAAAAAATTGTAGAGGTTTTTTAAGACCAATGATAGAGAACTGTGAGCTGTTTATGAATTATAGGTGTCTACCTGACTGTAGGTCTGCCTGCTTTTTTGGTTAGGTAAGACAGTCACAGCCAACTGAGGTCTTTTTCCTTCTTTTTTAAGAAATTTAAAAAATTAAAAATTATAAAAAAGTAATTAAGTAGAAGGACACTGAAGAGATGTTATAAGAACTGTGTGGTTATATGATCACTTTATACTTTACATTTTATATCCTGGAGTAGATTTGAAATATTATTGACCCACTATTTGTATTTTTTGCTGTGTTCACCTTTTGTAGTGGTTCTCCTTTTTTTATATATTTACCTTGACGTATTTACCAGTATCTCTCCCAAGTCTTCCTCTGTGAAGACCGAAGCAAAGAATTAATTTAATCTTTGCATTTGACTTGACATTCCTTATGCTGTTTCTTATTATTTTCAGTTGGATCCTCCTTCCATTTTCTGAAGGATTTTCTTTTAGCTCTAATAGCTTCCCTCACCTCATTTTTTAACCATGCTGGAACAGCACAGAAAACTTGCTCGCCAATGCTCAAAGGAAATGGCATTCAAATTACACGCATGCTGTAAAAGTGAAAGCAAGGGGGGGGGGGAGAACGTGCTTGGCGCATGCGCAGAAGAGTTTCATGGTAAGCTTAGCTCTTTTGCACATGTGCCAGGCAAACCCAAAAGTGAAGCACACATTAGTGCCTGCTTTCTGTGGCTTTAAATATAAGCTTTTCAATTTTTTTTTTACTTGAAAGGTTTATATTTAAGCACATGAAGCAGGCGCCAATGTATGCTTTCACTTTTGGGTTTGCTCGGACTCATGCACATTTTTTCCTTAGTACTGGCGCTTACAGTCTTGCATGGGTTTTCTTCCACTTCCAAAAGAAATCAAAACTAGCAGATTGTAAAGAATGAATCATGAGAAATCCTCTAATGCCTGCTCCATGCTGACGTTATTTTTTCAGCGGTAAGGGCGGCGTTGTTTTGTGCACTCTCTGAGCACTGGGAGGAACTAGGACATGACCTCATTAACATCTGTTTGACTATATTTGCATGCTGTTTGCACTAATATTCAGCATCCATATTGTCTCCAGCAATAGTGCTTCTGAGCATTCTGTGCTCACGCCGACGCTAGTACGGCACTAATCGCCTCTCATGTCCATGTTATATTTTGAGCATTGGCCTGTCAGAAACTTGCTTAAATAAACACTAAAGTTACGTGTCTAGGGGAAAAGGGAGGTGAAAAAAATTCAACTGCATTTATTGAATTTAATGACAGCTGTTCCTTCATTGCACCCACTCAGTTGCCCTAAGGCTGTCTCGCCTGTCAAGCCTGCTGAAAAGCTAAACTACTGTATGCAAGATGCCTTAAGCTTCACTTTGATATGGTTTCAGTGCTTTAATGTAGTTTGTACCTCAGCTGTCTAGGTAAGTATGCTGTCTATTTCAACAGCCGCAAATTGACCATGCCCGCCTCAGTCAAGGGTCGCAGCACAACAGGATGAGCAGCAATGGATAATCTCCGTTTCTAGCTTGTTGCACACAAGTGGTATTTTATGGCCTTGTTATGGGTACCAGAAAGCAGAGGCCATCACTACTGCTCTGCCCTTGTCTCCAAGCCCATAACCTCTGAGCTAGGGGGACATTGATTGACCAGTGGATTTTAGGACACAGCTCTGCACTAAAGAGAAAATCAACTCATTATGATAAACTGGATCATAGTTTTGGAAAAGCACCGAGAGTACCCTGACAAGTTTAGAAAAATCATTATATGCAACACTGTCTCCTCCTATCCCATTAGGACTCTCTGTTCTTTTTATGTGTGATATGTACGTATGTCTTCTTTTCTATAATACTACTACTTATTGCTCATATTTATAGTCCTCAGTTTCCTGCAACAGCTTACGGGTTAATTGTAAGACAAAAATTCTGAAATTCTGCAGTGGTTGTGTAGCACATTTGCAGTGGTTTGCATATTAAATGACATCAATATTATTCATTACAGACCTGATATTTTAATCCTGGATATTCAATGCCAGGGTATGTCTGGCCTCCAGCATTGATTATTGGAGTTAGGGCAGCAACCTGAAAGTTAACCACACACCTATAATCAGCCATGTGCTCAATTAACTGGGTGGATAAAGTTAAGCCTAGTCAGTTTGGCCGTGGCCAGTTAGAGCCAATACTCAACAGCACTAACCAGGTAAATGCTGCTGAACATTGGTGGCCAGTCAATTCAGTGAGATTTAACTGAGCAGAAGCCTCTCCTACCTGGTTAAACCCCTTTGAATAAAAATATAGGGTTCAATTTTCAGCGGCAACGCCTGTTGCATCCATATTAATTTAAATGCCAATGGCAGCATTTACATTAATATAGATACATGAAATGCAGTGACTGCTGTTGCCACAATCCCCCTTATTCTATAATGTAAATGCGTCATTTGTATACTCAGATTATACAACACTAGCATTTACATGTGTGATGTTATAAATATATAAGATTAGCCATACTGGGGCAGACTGATGGTCCATCAAGCCCAGTATCCTGCTTCCAGCAGTGGCCAATCCAGGTTACAAGTACACAGCAGAATCCCAAATAGCAGCAAGATTCCAGAATTCCAATGATCAGCAAGATTCCAGAATCCCAACGAGCAGCAAGATTCCATGCACGTAAGTGCAAGTTGGGCGTTAAGCAGTATTCTATAATGTTAGTATGCAACTTGCATAGCTCACAAATGCAAGGGGGGCAATCATGTGAGTGGACCAAATGGAAGGGCATAGCTCCCACAATAATGCACTCATGTTAAAAAAAAATTGTGTCATTTAAGTGCTAAATTGCAGCATTTAGATGCACAAATTTACACTTGTCATAGGGGCAATGGAACATCTTTTTGGTTGAAAGTGTCAAGCAAACCCATCTCTTGCCCCGCCCCAATATTTCCAGTTGTTGATGCTGGGTTGGGTAAAATATTGGTAGGACCATGGCCCAAGTGGCCTACCCCATTCCATTGCCTATGGTTGGCGTATAAATGCCAACTTACACTAGCATTCTATAATGGAATCTGGGCACCCAAGATCCATTATAGAATTTGTGCTTAGTGCACAGCATTTCGGCATCTAACTTTTGGCAACATTTATAGAATTGACCCCATAAATATATTTTAGCTTAGGCCTGCAGTTCAGCAACTGAATGTCACTACTATCTGAAAATGTTTTGTGGCCTGCCCTTGCTCCATATGCCCCTGTGCTGTACAGATAGCATTGGGCCATGTACATTTATTTATTTAGATTTTTGCTCACACCTTTTTTAGTAGTAGCTCAAGATGAGTTACATTCAGGTACTCTGGATATTTCTCTGTCCCAGGAGGGCTCACAATCTAAGTTTGGACCTGAGGCAATGGAGGGCTAAGTGACTTGTCCAAGATCACAAGGAGCAGCAATGGGATTTGAACCAGCCACCTCTGGATTGCAAGACCAGTGCTCTAACCGGTGGGTTTCGACTGCAATTCTAGTCATTGGGAAGTAGGGCCAGTGCATGGCAGACTTTTACAGTCTAAGCCCTGAAAATAGGAAGGACAGATCAGGATCAAGAATGTATATTAATACCACATTTATATCACATGCTATGAGTACAGGTGCTGTATATCTCACTTACGGAGGGGAAGACATCTTAAAGTGGAACTTAGAAGGTAAAATGTTGTTACTTAATAATACTATTGGTTTATTGGTTCAATCAAGAATTGATAATGAATGTGACTGTTGGGCAGATTGGATGGACTGCAAAGGTCTTTATCAGCCATCATTTACTATCTCACTAGGTTACCATATAGCACCTGAAAATCCACAGATAGGCTAGTTATTTGTTCACCTGCCACTTGCTTTGAACATTGCTCTGAAAGCTGATTCTAACCTTACTTGTCTATGTACTTACTTTACTCTTTTAATTTAATTAGTTTTAGGGGTGTTGAGAAAGGATTTCTGGTACTGGAACATGACAGAGCAGGGTGAATAAATGCACAGAGAAGACCTTGGGAATGGCAGGGGTAAAGAGATGGGATGCTCATGGAATGCAGTGGTTTGGCTTACTCCCCCTTGCTTTCCAACCCACTGTGCCCCCTCCCCTTTCTCATACACACCTCTCAGTTTTGATCTCATCTCATTCGCTCCAGCCTATAACCTCCAGTTGTCCCTCATCCTCCTTCTCCCTAGTGATGCCTCTCACCCGCCATTATTTTTGTCTCTCCATTGATCTAGCCATCAGTAGGAGGAAGATAAGATTCTCGTGTCACATCTTCCTCTGCCACAAGCAATTAACATTTTGCTGGTGTCTCATAAGAGTCTTGATTCCACCTGTGGAAGAGGACCTGTCTTCAGATACTACCATTAGCTGCATTGGTGGTCAGTGAGGGCATCAGTGGGAGTAGAGGATCAGTGCAAGGCAAGGGGAGGATGACTCACAGTCTAAGTTTTGTAAGTAAGAAGATCAGGGGTAGGGTTAGTAGAGAACTGTATGCTTGCCCAGCCTGCTCCCACCCCATTCAACCCACCTCCTATTTCTCCAAATTCTGCAAGAACTGCTCAGTTCCACAAGGGCCAGAATTTGCAGCCCGTCCTATGGCATTATGAGAAACCAAGGCTCCTGGTTATATAAAGTGGTAATAAACCATGCAGTAAGAGCACAAAGAAGTTGTCCATTTAGTGTCATATTCTCACTTGGGGTGATCTAGTTGAGTAATAAATTTCCGGTAATTCGTTCCAAATCATGCCCTTCTCTTTGGATTCTAAACAGTTGTACATGTATTTTCTCCCTTCCTCCCAGTGACAGGCTGGCTGAAAGAGATTTTTTTTTTCCTACAGCAAAGAAACATCTCCCTTTCCCCTCTCCCCCGCCTCTTTTGCCAGCAGCAGCTATTGAACCTGCCTTCACTAACAGTTCAGTGGTGCATGGATTTACTAATCTCTTGCTGAGATTCTGTCAGTGCCCTGGGAGACAGCCCCAGGCTCGGCACTCACTGAGGCCTAAACTCTCCATACAAAACAAACAGTGTACTATTTCCATAGATCTGCGGTCTCGCCTGTCATGCCTGCTGAAACACTAAACTATGCAAGATGCCTTAAGCTTCACTTTGATACGGTTTCAGCACTTTCATGTATTTCGTTAGTAAGGACACAGTTCTTCAGTTTTTCCTCAGCTGTCTAGGTGAACATACTGTCTATTTTTACAAAGGCAATGCCTGATTTTAACCAAAGAGGAGATCTTTGAAAACCCTTGAGGGATCTTAGCTTGCAACATTTGACAGGAGTCACATTCTCTTTTCACTGCGTCCTTGTCACAAGTCAGGGAAAAGGTGCACAGCATAATCCACAGAAGCACAGGGATGTGACAGGAGATGTAATGTGGAACACCAGGGCCTTGAGAACTGAACAACCATCTCAATTTAACTGAGATTTGAACTGCTGGTCTAGGCACGGCCATTATTAAACATGCAGGGGACCAGTGCAAAAATTCGGAAGACAGTCCCTAAATATCAGGCTGTATCTCCTTCAGATTTAGGTAGGCGAGGGGTTCCCTGTAACATTGGGGTCCAGGGCAACTGCCCTGTTTGCAACTCTCTAACACTGACCCTGAGCCTAGAGTTAAGAGGCTTTGATCATTACACCGAGCCAACCAACAGTATTTCTTCAGGAAGTAAGTCTATTCCTGGTACCACAGTTACAGGCTGATATTCAGAGGTAAATGTGGGCACTAGCGCCCACATTTACCTGCATTTAATGTTCAGCTGCCCGGAGCATCGGAACAAAAGAGCACACAACAGATCGACGCAAGTAGCATACTAATGTATGCTGGTGCACTCTCTCACGAATCTGCCCCATGATCAGAGAAGTGGCGCACTGAACAACCGTGCTCTATCACCTAAAACCCTACACCAGCTCGGAGCTGGCGATAGGGCAAGAGGGGAAACAGACAGACAGCAGCTAGGTGGCAGGATGCAGCTGAGGTGGATTATTCCAGCCTCTTCTAAGTATGGCAAGTCACTGGGAACATGTTTCCTGACTTTGTTTGTTGAATCTTGGGCTACAGACTGAGCAGCCTTTCTCTGCCCCCTGTAAGCTCCACATGTGCTTGAGTCCAGCAGTCTGGTTACCAGAATTCTTTCCACTGCTTTCACTTACCACACAGGTCTCCCAGGTCAGCTCTCCTGCCCCCCTCCCCCACCCGACCACATGTTTGGCAGCTTCCCATGGTCAAACTTTCCTGTTTGGTCTTATTTTGAGCTAATAAAGCATTTGTACTAAAGACAGGTCTTGTGAGTATGTGCTGGGCATGTCCCCTCCCTTCCTTATTTCCCAATGCTCAGAGCTAACAGCGTGCATAACATTTGCATACTATTGGATCTGAGCATTGGGAAGTTCATTTTCGGCAGTATTACAGCGGAATTTTCTGTCGCTGTTTTGTACAACACCGGAGTTTAGCGCATCCGCACCTTAGTGAACAGCAGGAAGAGTTCAAAGAGCCTGAGGCAAGGCAGAGGCCTATAAGCTGCCCTCAGCTCCTGATGATAGGAAATATCCATTCCATGGGTGGAATTACCAACTACCACAATGTCAAAATTAATAACCATTGAGAAAGTGAAAAAAGATAGGAAAGCGTTAGGGACCCCAAACCACACACTAACCCCCAAATTCTGTATAGGTCACCCAAAGGTAGGCATGCAATTTTGGGTGTGAATCACAGATACATGCGTAAAGTAACTGGCTAAATTGATAACAAACAATAATTGGCATAAACAAGCCCCACTTGGCACTAAATACTGGTTACGCACCTATCTGCTCTGCACTCCAATTCTATAACATGAACACCTAATTCATCTCACGTGCAACTTCAGTGGGGCCATGGCCAAGGGAGGACATGGTGGGCTATGGGATTTAGGTACAGATTTATTGAATACTTTCATTATCGCAACTGACAGTATTTAGGCATGAAAATGACAAGCTAGTATTCTATTAAAAAAAAGTTCTGCACTCTCCAGGGTCCTGAAAGAATTCAAACAGGAAATTGCTGATCTGCAGTTGGTGGTCTGTAACCAGTCATTAAAATTGTCCATAGTACCTGAAGATTGGAGGGTGGCCAGTGTAATATTTATTTTAAAAGGAGCTCCAAAGATGATCCAGGAAATTACACAGTGGTAAGCCAGACGTCATTACTGAGCAAAATGATAGAAACTATTATAAAGAAGAAAGTTACCAACACATAGACAAACATAGTTTAATGGGATAAAGCCAACATGGATTTAGCCAAGTGAAATCTTGCCTCATGTTTCATTTCTTTGAAGGCATGAACACTCATATGGATAAAGGTGAGCCGGTTGATGTAGTATATCTAGATTTTCAGAAACCTTTGGACAAAACCCCTAATGAGAGACTCCTGAAAAAATTTAAAAGCCATAGGATAGGAAGCAATGTCCTGTTGTGGATTAGGAACAGAGGATAGGGTTAAACGGTCATGTCTCTCAATGGAGGAAGGTGAATGGTGAGTGTCCCAGGAATCTGTACTGGTTCTGGTGTCATTTAACATATTTATAAATGATCTGGAAATGGGAATGATAAGTAAGCTGATTAAATTTACAGATGATACAAAACTATTCAAAGTTGTTAAATTGCATATGGACTGTGAGAAACTGCAAGTGAACCTTAGGAAATTGGAAGACTGGGCATCCAAATGGCAGATGAAATTAAAGTGGACAAATGTAAAGTGATGCACATTGGGGAAAATAATGCAAATCATCGTTACTTGATGCTAGGTTCAACGTTAGGAGTCAACACCCTAGAGAAAGATCTGGGAGTCATTGTAGACTGTACATTGAATCATTTACTCAGTGTGTGGCAGTGGCCAAAAAAGCAAACAGAATGCTAGGAATTATTAGGAAACTGGGACAGAAAACAAGACAAAGAATATTATAATGCCTCTGTATCACTCCATGCTGTGACCTCACCATGAGCATTGTGTGCAATTCTAGTCACCATGTCTCAAAAAGAGATGTGGAGGGGCATAATCAAAAGGGATGCCCAAGTTTTCCTGGGCGTCCCATGAAGGGGCGGGGAAACCCATATTATCGAAACAAGATGGATGTCCATCTTCCGTTTCAATAATACGGTCGGGGATGCCCAAATCCTGAAATTTAGGTCAACCTTAGAGATGGTCGTCCTTAGACTTGGTCGTTTCTGATTTTCGGCGATAATCAAAACCGAGGGCGCCCATCTCAGAAACGACCAAATCCAAGCCATTTGGTCATGGAAGGAGCCAGCATTCGTAGTGCACTGGTTCCCATGACATGCTAGGACATCAACCGGGCACCCTAGGGGGCACTGCAGTGGGCTTCACAAATTGCTCCCAAGTGCATAGCTCCCTTACCTTGTGTGCTGAGTCCCCCAAAACCCACTACCCACAACTGTACACCAGTACCATAGCCCTTAGGGATGAAGGGGGCACCTACATGTGGGTACAGTGGGTTTGTGGTGGGTTTTGAAGGGCTCACATTTACCACCACAAGTGTAACAGGTAGGGGGGGATGGGTCTGGGTCAGCCTGCCTGAAGTGCACTGCACCTACTAAAACTGCTCCAGGGATCTGCATACTGCTGTGAGGGACCTGAGTATGACATTTTAGGCTGGCATAGAGGCTGGTATAAAGTATTTTTAAAGTTGTTTTTTGAGGGTGGGAGGGGGTTAGTGACCATTGGGGGAGTAAGGGGAGGTCATCCCCGATTCCCTCCGGTGGTCATCTGGTCAGTTTGGGCAGCTTTTTGAGGCTTGGTCGTATGAAACAAGGGACCAAGTAAAGACGGCCAAGTGCTCATCACGGATGCCCTTCTTTTTTCCATTATGGGTCGAGGATGCCCATGTGTTAGGCACGCCCCAGTCCCGCCTTCGCTACACCTCCAGCACGCCCCCATGAACTTTGGTTGTCCCCACGAAGGAAAGCAGTTGGGGACACCCAAAATCGACTTTCGATTATGCCGATTTGGATGACCCTGGGAGAAGGACGCCCATCTCCCGATTTGTGTCAAAAGATGGGCACCCTTCTCTTTCAAAAATAAGCCTGATAATGGAATTAGAAAAGGTTCAAAGAAGGGTGTCCTAAAGATTAAGGGGATGGATCTCCTCTCATTTGAGGAAAGACTTAAGAGGTTAGGCCTCTTCAGCTTGGAGAACAGACGGCTGACGAAAGATATGATAGAGGTTTACAAAATCCTGTGTGGCGTAGAATGGGTAAATGTGAAAAAGTAGAAAGACTAGGGGACACTCCATGACATTACATACAATAATTTAAAAACAAATTGGAGAATTGTTGTTTTCACTCAATGAATTGTTAAATTCTGGAACTTATTGCTGGAGGATGTGGTAACTGCAGTTAGCATATCTAGGTTTAAAGCAGGTTTGGACAAATTCCTGGAGGAAAAGTCCATAATCTGCTATTAAGATAGACATAGGAAAGGCCACTACTTATCCCTAGGATTGGTAGAATGGAATCTTGCTACTGTCTGGGATTCTACCAGGTACTTGTAATCTGCATTGGCCACTGTTAGAAGCAGGATACCGGGCTAGATTGACCATCGATCTAACCCAGAATGGCTATTTTAATGTTCCTATGAACATGACACTATAATATAATATAATAACTGAAGCTCTGATATACCAAGGGAGCAAAAACCCCACTGATAATACACCCATGGCTCTGATTCAACTGAAGATTTGATTTACACAAGATGTGAATACAGAACCGATAATTCAACTGAAGCTGTGATTTACACAAGTAGTAAGTACCCCACAGACAATACAACTGAACATCCTATTGATAACACAACTGAAACTCTGATTTATCCAGGCAGCAGACAGACTACTGATACCGAAGCTCTGATTTACCCAAAAAATAAATGTTTAACTGATAATACAACTGAAGCTTTGAATAGCCTCTGCTTTCCAGAATGAGCCTACACTATACTAATACCACTGTACATGCCCTTATTTACCCAGTCGGTGCAACAATGTTGAATATCAAGAGACTCTAATTTACCATGAACCTATATCTTTACTAAGCTACCATGAATCTACATTTTTAGCCAAGCCTGATCAATAGATTAGATTCAGTAAATGGCGCGCAATTCAAAGATTGGTGCCCATTATAGAATAGCACTGAGTACCAATTTTGGGACCTACATTTAGGCATCAGAAGTTATGCCTGCTGAAACTAGGTGTGGTTCTTGATGCCCAATTTGGGTGCACACCCCAGCATTCTATAATTCTGTGCATAAATTTAGGAATGACCCTGACCCTCCTATGGACCTCCCATGGCTGCATCCCTTTTTGAGTTGTGCGCTATGGGATTTGGGTGCACATTGTTATAGGATAGTGCCTAGTAAGATGTGTGCCCAAATCCAAATTGGTGATGATTAGTGCTTGGAGAATAGACAGCTGAGGGGAGATACAATAGACGCCTATAAAATAATGAGTGGAGTGGAATGGGTAGACGTGAATCGCTTGTTTACTCTTTCCAAAAATACTAGGACTAGGGGGGCACACAATGAAGCTACAAAGTAGTACATTTAAAATGAATCTGAGAAAATATTTCTTCACTCAGCTTGTAATTAAAGTCTGGAATTCGTTGCAGGGTTTAAAAAAGGTTTGGATTGCTTCCTAAAAGAAAAATCCACAAGCCATTATTAAAATGGGGAAAATCCACTGATTATTTCTAGGATAACCAACATAAAATATATTGTACTGTTTTGGAATCTTGCCAGGTACTTGTAACCTGGATTGGCCACTGTTGGAAACAGGATGCTGGGCTTGATGGACCTTCGGTCTGTCCTAGTATGGCAATACTTATCTACTAATATGGAGATACTGCCGACCCAACACAAGTGTCGGTGGTAATTCCAGCCCTAGCATGTGTCATTTCCCATGCTAGAGAAAATAGGGCACTATTTTCTAGCATGGCAGTTACCTGACGGTAATCAAGCAGTGACGCTCGCTACCCAGCTACTGCTGGGTTAGCGCACAAGCCCTTACAGCCACCTCAGTGGGCAATGTCTATTCTCGGCCTTTTTACCCACTGCAGTAAAAAAGGCCGCAGCATGCGCAAAAACAGCTCCCACTGCTAGTGCCCTTTTTACCGCAGCTTGATAAAAGGACCCCTTAATGCCATAACAAAGTTCAGCCCAGGAGTCAGAAAAGCAAGGTTTTGACTTCAACATTTTCTACTAAATCTTCTCCAGAACTGCCATCATATGAACAGAATATCAATATTGTACCAAGATGCCTGTTTGCACTTCTTTATCCTCCTAAGTAATGTGTAAGAGTTCAAAGAGAGGTTTACATCAGTCTCACATTCCTGAGAATAGGACAAGGAGTTTGGCAGATAATGCACTTTATGGAGCAGTCAGCCACTGATCCCTCCCAGTTGACACAGCTCTATATGGCTAAAGTCCCTGGGATGCGTAGTCATGGAAATCATGATGACCCTCATTTAACCCTTTCAAGGAAGATGGGGTCTTATAAAGAGAATTTTCAAACACTACATCTATAGAGCCATCTCCCTTGAATTAGAGGCAGGGGGAATTGAGTGTCCGTATTTTTCTACAAAGGAAAGTAAAATTTAAGCAGGCCTTTTTCTGTACCATAATAATGCAAGCTGAAAGTCCAATCTCTAAGGGTCCCAGCCGGCAATCAAAATGTGGGACATGTCATCCCTCTGCTCAATGTGCTGAATGGAAATAGCCAGCTGGCTCACTTGTGCATTGTTAGAGAGCCAAAACCCGACCACTTCACATCCTACACTGGATCAGCCTCTGCTATTTAGGGGGCGAGGCCACGGGATAGAGGGGGGAAAAAGAGCTGGGGAGGAGCACCAGGGAGCCTGACAGTACAGCTTGCTCCACAAATGCAGCAAGGGCAGAAGAAGCCAAAGTTCAGCTGAGCCTCCTTTTGAATGGCAGTCTTTTGTCCAGACCTGTTGCTTCCTTTTCCCTTCTTCCCTCCTCCCTCCGGAATCAGCTGTTTTTGGCAACTTGGAGACCTGGTGGCTTCCTCTCCTCCCTCCCCCCTCCCATGGTAGTAAACATCCTGTTAGGACAAAAACCTGGACCACAGAGGCTGTTCTTCTTGTTAAAATTCCCAGCACAGTAAGAGCCATTGCAGCTCTGGTAAGATTCTAGAGGACAGTAAAGGGGAAAAATTGAGCAGAAGGCAGCGGGGAAGGGATCCCCTTAATCAGCCACCTTCCTGCTTGAAGATCTGAATTCCCAGACTTCACAGCTATAATACAAGCAAACATGTGATACAAAGAAAGTCTGGCAGAAGCATCCTGTTAGGTCACCCCAAATAGCACAAAGCGTTACTATGGCAGGCGGTGGGAGGGTCGGCCAGGAGTCTCGAATGCTAAGGCCGACATTTCCCACGCATTTGGGAGATTAATCAGACCCGGCCTGCCATCAGAACTCATATATCTTGCTGTAGTTTACCGCAGGGACCTACACAAGCAATTCCCAGCTGGTTTCTCTTAGCACATTGTGCTCCACCCAGAACAGATAAAGCTTTTCTAGGTAATTTGTTACGGCACTCGTCTCTCAAACCAAATTTATTAAGTCCTGCATATTTCTAACTTCTTAAACTGGACAGAAACTAGGTTAATTTGCACATTTAGCTGCTGTAGCAGCAGAAATATATCATTAGCAATAAGGACAACAAGAATGACTAGGCTAAAGATATCCTACGTATTCACGCAGCCAAATATAGCCGCTAAAGTGGGGTTGAAAATTGGCAGATAGCTGGTTATATTGCTAGATATCCACTAGCCGCTATATGATGGGCTAGCTGGTCTTTCTTTGGCTATCATCTATATTTAGAGCACCGAAATAATTTAATAAAGCATTTTCCACGTGTAAAGCCCAGGAGGGAGCTTTTTCTGTTAGGGCAACACAACTGTGGCCTGCTTCATTGGGGGAGCTTCATGGGGAGATGGATTTGTTGAGGTTTGAGAAGAGACTAAAAACATATTTGTTCCTGTGCATTTATGGTTAAGAAGGGAATGGATGCCCTTTTATGGTTTTATGGAGTTCATTATGAACTTTCAATGACATTTTATATTTGTTATTTGATTAATTCCACTGAGTTGTAATTGCAAGGCGCAGTGGCGGGCTGACAGTGATCTGGGCCCTCGGGCAGTAAAGGTCACTGGGCTCCCACTGGCTGCTGGCCACTGCCCGCCGCCTCCCCCCACCATAACACTGCCACTGCCCCCTCCCACACATTACAGTCTCCTGAGCCTCAGTGGGCTCTTCCCAGTCTTACCTTGAAGTGTCCTGGTGGTCTAGTGGCTTTTTCGGGAGAAGGAAAGAAACCAACTCTTTCCTGCCCACTACCGCTATTCTGCCTGATGCTGCTGTGTTTTTAAAATGAGTGCCAAGACTTCCCGCGGTGGTGTCGACAGTCTCACGAGAATGCCACAGGGAGTCTCGGCAGCCATTTTTGAAAAACTGAGGTGCTGGGCAGAATAGCAGCTGCAGACAGGAAAGAGTCGGGTTTTATTTCTGCTTCCGCAGAGGCCACTAGACCTCCAGGGCCCTTCAAGGTGAGACCAGGGAGGGCCCACTGAGGCTCAGGGCTGGAGTGCGCAACGATGGGGGGGGGGCGGGATCCTCTTGGCCCCTAGACACTGCCCGGTTGCTCGAATGGTCAGGCTGCCCCTGGCAAGGAGCATTTTCAGATTTTGCAATATAGAATAAGTAAACTAAACAAATCAAGGATGTTTTACCTGAGGAAAATGCCCATGAAGAGGGTAATTCTATAAAGAAGGTGATAATATTTAGGTGGCAAATACCCTCATAAACAAAGAACACCAGCATATACATACATATGTGTGCAGCACATGCAGGTGTAAATGTGCCATACCACACAGCTTGCAGGTGGGCATTCACAAGGCTGAACATGAGCAGGGCACGCACCTAGGGGCACTTTTACTAAGCTGCAGTAAAAAATGGCCTGTGCTAGTTTCGGCATGTGAAATTGGCGCATGCTGGGCCTATATTCCTCCCCGGGAACTTGGTTCATTGGGTAAATCTCTCTTATCTGCACCCTTCTCTTCCAATGCTAACTCCAGACTCCGTTCCTTTTATCTTGCTGCACTATATGCCTGGAATAGACTTCCTGAGCCGGTACGTCAAGCTCCATCTCTGGCCGTCTTCAAATCTAAGCTAAAAGCCCACCTTTTTGATGCTACTTTTAACTCATAACCCTTATTCACTTGTTCGGAACCCTTATTTTATCATCCTCACTTTAATATTCCATTATCTCTTGTTTGTCCTGTTTGTCTGTCCTAATTAGATTGTAAGCTCTGTCGAGCAGGGACTGTCTCTTCATGTTCAGGTGTGCAGCGCTGCGTACGTCTAGTAGCGCTATAGAAATGATAAGTAGTAGTAGTTATTTACCACAGCAGGAAAAAGGCCTTTTTAAAATGAGGCAGTAAATGGTTGTGCACTAATATTACAATTAGTGTGTTTATTTACCACCTGAGCACTTACCACCACCTATTTAGAAAGCGGTAAGGGCTCACACGCTACTTGCGCGGTAATCAGGTAGCGCATGGCAATGTGGCCATGCTGCTGATTACCTGGCAGGAACGTCCCCTGTGGTAGAAAACAGAAAATTATTTTCTACCGTGGGAAACTGCATGCCAACTGTGGAGCTACAGCCGAGCACTCCTGTACCCTAGTGGTAGGGTCGATTTGGTGCACGCTACCCATGAGGTTCCCCTACTGTGGCTTAGTAAAAGAGCCACTTAGCACCTTTCTTATAGAACATTCAAAGTTATGTGCACATATCGGGAAACTATGGCTGAAGGGCTCATGCTTAAACACAAATAGTCTTCACAAATCTGCATGGATATTGTTCTTAGCTGCATCCTCGACTAACAACCTAAGCAATTTTTCGGGAAAAAAAACCTTCTCGTTTGCACTCTACATTGTTACTCGGAAATCTGACTCTTGAGAAAGTCTGTTATAGAAGAGTTTTAGATAGTTCATTGATTTATTTATCAATCTAGTAAAATTTGAAATTGTATTCCAGTTCAAATTCGCATTCATTTAGGGTACTTTTTCTTTCATAAATCTTTAGAAGCTTATCTTTTTGATAAGTACTTAAATATATGATCTGGTAATTACTCCTTTGAATTGTATTTTTTTACCTTGTTATAAAAAAAAAACACCTTAAATGCCTCATAACTGGCCATCTGGCAATATTCAACAGGAGATAGCTGTCTCTACCGCTTAATATTGCCGGCTAGCGGCTAGCTGGTGTATAGTTTTAGGGTGTATTTGCCCCTCCTATTATAGTGGTCCAGCCACAAATATCCAGGAGTGAACAAATCACCCAAGGCTGCATCCATATATTTCCCTAGCCTATCCTGACTCCACAATCCCCAGAGAGGTGCACTCACTCTGAGTAATACAGGAGACAATAATCAGAGAATAACAATGGATATGAAAAATCAGCTCTCAAGTTTATTGGTTTTAATACTCAACCAAGCCATATTTATAAGATCATTTGTAATAGCAATCACAGCATATTTCTCACAGGGAGTTCAGACAGTGAATCAAACAGTTGACACAGATTCTGAGATCTCCACTACGCTGGTCAAGCTGTCAGTTTTTATACCCTTATGTCCTAACA
This sequence comes from Microcaecilia unicolor, assembly GCF_901765095.1. Taxonomy (NCBI): domain Eukaryota; kingdom Metazoa; phylum Chordata; class Amphibia; order Gymnophiona; family Siphonopidae; genus Microcaecilia; species Microcaecilia unicolor. The sequence continues at coordinate 610,004,990 of NC_044031.1, read as the reverse complement.
TCTAAATTACTGGCAGTTTCAGCTGACAATTAGTTATATTTACTAAATCTATTTTGCAAATTGTTACTTTCGACCACAGTGACAATTCTGGTCTCCAAGTTTCGGCCCACCCTTCTCAAAGTTCTGTTTTATTGCACCTGGTTGACTACTCATCTATCTCTTGCAAGATATCTCTGACCGCAGGTTCTCATTATGCCCCTGACCAGCTGGCATTTTTGCATCAGCTCAGCTCTTTTTGCACACTTGCCAAGTTTCGCTTGTCACAATTCCGTGTTGCTGTAATACAGTGAAATCTTGGGTCAGAGATGGTCTTATGATTGTTGAGGCCTAGCTGGAAGCTATAAGCCTCTTGACCTGTATTTCACTGAAGGCAAATGGTGACAATATTCTACACCAGTTATATCAAGCAATATTACTGGCTATCTGCTGATTTTCAGCCCCACTTTAGCGGCTATATTTGGTCATGTGAATACGTAGCATATCTTTGGGTGGTTTGAACATAACAGTCTAAGCCTGAATATCGACTTAGCCTGAATATCGACTATGTTCAAACTGGCCAAAAATTAACCAGATATTCAATGCCAGGCACCAGAAACAGCCTGGCATTAAATATCCAGGTTTAGCGCTGAGCGTGGGAGTTAGCTAGGCTAACTTCCACGGTCTGAATATATATACCTAGTTACATTAGTATTCTGTAAAGAAAAGTATTTGCCTCCTCTCCTAATAGAATAGTCTCCAATTAGGCTCACTCTAGGAGTCCTCCAAGGGGGTAACTCTAAATAGGGCACCTAGGATAAGAGGGAGGTTTGTGTGTCCAACATTCCCTCTAAGCCAGAGGTGGGAAACATCAATCCTCGAGGGCTGCAATCTAGTCAGGTTTTCCGGATTTCTCCCAATGAATATGCATGAGATCTGTTTGCATGCAATGGATGCAGTGTGTGCAAATCAATCTCATGCATATTCATTGGGGAAATCCTGAAAACCCGAGGGCCCTCAAGGACCAAGGTTATCTACCCTTGCTCTAAGCTGTATAGGAGTTGTCCACCTACAGTTCTGCCAGTAGGTGGTTATTTCAGGATCACATTTACAATTTCTAGGGGCAGGCAGATTCCCAAGAGTGTAGTTTGGGAAGAGTTGCAATGCACATATTATAAAACACATGTACGTGCACAACTTGCATCTTTCTTGTAACAGGTATAAATCTGCAGGAGAGAATTTGTACACTATTACCAATAACTCTGAGAGCCTATTTTATAAAGACACAGACGGGAATTTTCAAAAGAACATCCAAGTCAAAATTGGGACATTCTGCTCATAACGTCCATAAAAAAAACCTTCCATCTCATAGCCATTTTCAAACAGGAAAAACATTGGGGGGTTCTGGTTCAGCAATACATGAGAAGAACATTCTGGTGATAAATGTCCAAAATGAACAGCCATTTTCCAAAATGAAACACCCAAATGAGGTACAACAATGGCAACACACACATCCATGCAGAGCAGAGGGGCAGCCAAGTGGTCACTGCAGTGGATTTTAAACAATGGGATCCCACTTTAACTCCTTTATATGTTATTTTGAGACCTCCAGGAACAGATAAAAACATACCGTATCTAACGGTACACCACTACAATAGCCATCAAGCTTGCAAGTGTCTTATAAATTCAGGCACAGTAGGTATTTCAATGTTCCAGGAGGGCTCACATATTTGTACAGAAGTAAATGAGTTAATGTAGGAGTTACACCTGAGTCCTGTTGTTCAAAGTCCACTGTGCTGATTACTAGGCTACTTTCTTTGCTGCTCTGTTAGAAATGGTCATAATTCCTGTCATAGAGCCTGGTTTCCACTGTCACTTTCACTTCATAGGGGAGGTGGGTTAGGGGTCAGTAAGCACCGAGAGATGAAGGAGGGGGGGTCATGCCTTTATCCCTCTAGTGGTCAGCTGCTCGATCAAGGCATCTTTTGTACCGTGGAGGTGATTGAAACAGGTCTAAATGAAAACATCCTTCTTTTTTGTCTTGGGCGTTTCTTTCCATTCCATTATCTCTGAAAGACATCCTCATTTTGGGCCCTTCCTAGTCCCACCCCAAAATATGCCTCCAACATGTCCCCTTGCTATTGGGACACACTGCAGTATAAAACATCCAGATTCTGCCTTTGGAAAATCGTGATTTGGATGGTTTTGGTAGATGGACCTTTTTTGTCATTTTGATACATCCATCTCTTTTCGAAAATGAGTGCCTTAGGCACCAGTGTTGCTTTTATAAACAGGAGGGGGGGGTTTTTTTGGACATTTTACATAGGAGCCCTTACAAAATTACCACCATGTTACTGATATGTTGGCCATTGTGCATCCTTCCTCAAAGGAACATTTTGACTTAGTCAAGATTTTGAGTTAGGAATTTTGAAATGTTCTAGTAAAACAAAACCAAAAATAAGGAAAATGTTTGATTTCTTTTCCATGCCTCCCTCCACCTGGAAGGTGACACTGTCCAAGTGGGGAAGGGAGCAGGAAGATCATGACAGCTACAGAGCTCAACCTCCAATACACAGGAAGTGAATGAGCTTCTGCGAAATCAAGATGGCTTCAGCTATTCCCCATTGTATGCAACTTGCTCGAAGCCTCCCCCCTTGCCACACAAAAAAAGCATATCTCCCCAGGTCTAAAATGAAGACCAGCTGCTAAGCAGCTAACACTTACTTCAAATGGATGCCTAAGAACAGTGATGAAGAACTTAAACCATTTCAGGTCCTGAAATATTATCATCATCATCATCATCACCTTTATTTAATATACCACAAAGTCAATAAAAATTATCTAAGCAGTTTACAATGTAAAGGGTAAAGAGAAAACAAGACAAGGAACAAAGACAAAAGGGATAGACATAAAGGTGGAAGTTACAATTTATGGGGCTCCTTTTACAAAGAGGTGAAAACGATTAGTGTGCGCTGAATGTGAAGAATCCCATAGGAATAGAATGGGCTTCTTTGTATTCAACATGCCGTTAATTGATAGCGCTGCTTTGTAAAAGGAGCCCTTAATACGCTGTGAAAACACAGGGCCCGATATTCAGACTGCGGGAGGGAGCCCAGCTGCCTCCCATGGTCAGAGGTCAGCCCAGAAATTCAATACTGGGTCGTTTCTAGTGACCAACATTGATTATCTGGGTGTTTTTTGACCAGTTTATATTTAACTGGCCTTGCTGCTATTCAGAGCTAGCCGGTTAAGTTTAAACTGGCTAAAGATATTCCAGGTATTTCCGCGGCCTAATTTGGCCGCCAAACTTAACCAGCGATACGCTGAATATCGTCACATAGCCGGTTATATAATGTGATATAATCGGTTATCCGCTAAGCGCTAGCTGGAAATAGCGGGATATAACTGGCTGCCTCCCATTGAACATTATCGGATAGCCGGTTAAGTGCCATTTAACTGGCCAGGAGCAATTCCTGGCCAGTTAAATGGTTTTAAATATATAAGTACATAAGTAGTGCCATACTGGGAAAGACCAAAGGTCCATCTAGCCCAGCATCCTGTCACCGACAGTGGCCAATCCAGGTCAAGGGCACCTGGCACGCTCCCCAAACGTAAAAACCTTCCAGACAAGTTATACCTAAAAATGCGGAATTTTTCCAAGTCCATTTAATAGCGGTCTATGGACTTGTCCTTTAGGAATCTATCTAACCCCTTTTTAAACTCCGTCAAGCTAACCGCCCGTACCACGTTCTCCGGCAACGAATTCCAGAGTCTAATTACACGTTGGGTGAAGAAAAATTTTCTCCGATTCGTTTTAAATTTACCACACTGTAGCTTCAACTCATGCCCTCTAGTCCTAGTATTTTTGGATAGCGTGAACAGTCGCTTCACATCCACCCGATCCATTCCACTCATTATTTTATACACTTCTATCATATCTCCCCTCAGCCGTCTCTTCTCCAAGCTGAAAAGCCTAGCCTTCTCAGCCTCTCTTCATAGGAAAGTCGTCCCATCCCCACTATCATTTTCGTCGCCCTTCGCTGTACCTTTTCCAATTCTACTATATCTTTTTTGAGATACGGAGACCAGTACTGAACACAATACTCCAGGTGCGGTCGCACCATGGAGCGATACAACGGCATTATAACATCCGCACACCTGGACTCCATACCCTTCCTAATAACACCCAACATTCTATTCGCTTTCCTAGCCGCAGCAGCACACTGAGCAGAAGGTTTCAGCGTATCATCGACGACGACACCCAGATCCCTTTCTTGATCCGTAACTCCTAACGCGGAACCTTGCAAGACGTAGCTATAATCAGGTGGTTAGTTATTTAAAGGAAGATGGGGATACATCAGGGAGAGAGGCGTGTAATATACAGAGACTACTGGAAAGAACAGCAATATGGCTAAGATACAACAGAGGCAACAAACCCCAAAATCATTCACCTGGAAAGGCCTAAATAAGTTTTAAGCACTACTTTAAATGTACTGTTTGAGTGAATACTGAATGGAAAGACTGTTCCAGGGCATAGGTGCTACAGCTCGAAAACATGAATGATGTACCTAATCCAAGTGAATTTGTAGATAGGTGGGAACAAGTAACCAATATTGGGAGGATGGCATATAAAGGAATGAGAGAATTATACAGAAATGAGGGTTGACAAGGATATAAGACGTTACAAGCTAGGGCCAAAATTTTGAATGGTATTCATAAATTTCAACTTCTCCCTGCTCTGCCAGCTCATTAATCACATTGGGCCACAAAAAACCTAAGTTAAAACCCTCTTTCTGCCATGTTCTCTTCTTTAAAGAAATGGAAATATTGTGTGTGTGTGTGTGGAGGCCGGGGGAGGGAGAGCAAAAGGGAGGAGGAAAAGGAGGGGGAGGGAAGAAGAGGAATGAAATGGAACCCCAAAGGTCTGTGTTTTCTTATTCATCAAAAGAGCTAAAAATTAATATATCAGAACTCCATTATTAAGAATATGAGCTTGAATATCTATCTAAATGCAAATGAACAGACAAAGAGAGAGAGGGAAGAGGGGGCAGCCAGGTCCCTGCTTAACCGCAGCCTTTTTTTTAGACTGCATGATAAGTAATTGTCTCTGCTCCAATTAGTATATAATGGGTCACCCCTTGTGACCTCTGTATCTTACAGAAGCCCATACATGTTCATAGCTTGTTTTAAATATGCCTTCTGGTTATCTGCTTAAGGAAATGTGATGGAGTCTATACAATCAAATCACTGTGGATAGCAATGTTAAGCTGTAACTCTCGATCCCCGCACCCCTGCCAAGAGATTTACATTGTGAACACTGTTAAGTTTGGGCACTTGGCAGCTTTCACCCCACCAAAGACGACAACTGCCACTAGTAGCCTTGAAGATTTGCAGCTGGACTCGGTCATGGGTGTGAGATGCCAAAGGACCCCAGTTACTGGATGGAGGCCTGAGACTTGCTCTGGAGTTTTTCACACCCTTTCTAAAATTATTTTTAGCACTGTGATTGTCTTTGATATCACTGATGTTACAATAATGCCTTTCCAACTACTGTGGACTCTAGAGCAGAGGTTTTCAATCCAGTCCTCGGGGTACACCCAGCCAGTTGCGGTTTTCAGGATATCCCCACCTACTGTTAGGGCTGTAATTTCTAAATATTCTAAATAAATGACTGTGGATCCTGATCATATGCGTACCAGGGTTCTCAGTCTAATTCACCATCCTCATGCAATGTTACTGTAGCACACCCCCAGCAAGCTCCCTTGTTGGACCAGGCATATTTTGGAGCTACCTAGACAAACTGCATTTTGTTATAAGTCGCATGGGCAAAAGGGGAGGGGGGTGAGCCAATTTTCTCCAAGGTCCTAACACCACTGTCTCTCTGTGCTCACTCTGTTCCTCTCTTCATGGCGATCCCCTCTTGCTCACAAAAGAAGTCCACAGCACACAGAGTTTGTATAGTGAACTCCAACTACACTGAACAATGGCAGCTTCAACTGGTTACACTATCTTTTAAGAAGATACTGGGTAAAACATACGCACTGTTCCAGTAATAGGTCTAGTTACAGTTTCCTTCTTTACAGATGTTCATTTCTAGGGTTACCATATGGCTCCAGAAAAAGGAGGACACATTGATCCAGTCCGGGTTTTGCTTCCATTGAAAGCAATGGAAGTAAAACCCAGACTGCCTTAATCTGTCCTCCTTTTTCTGGAACCATATGGTAACCCTATTAATTTCTCTTCTCTACACCAGTATGCGCTCCACCTGTCACTCTTCCCCTTTAGAGAGAACACCATTTTCCTTAATCATTTCGGATGGGTTCCAGTCATTCTTCCGTCTAAGCTGAGCGGGAATCTCCAATTGCATTGCTGTCAGATTGGGGGGGGGGGGGGGGGAGGGTGCTTCAATATTGTGTTTTCAGTCACTAGGAACAGGCAAGTTCCCTGGAGTCCTGCAGAGCTTCCTGTCCCTCACTATTGAAAATATGATAGTAAAACAGCACCTCCTACTGGCATAACTGTAGGTGGAGGATACCCTCTAAATTTAGAGGGAACAGTTGCTCCAGTGCTGTACCACTAGTCTCCTCACAGAGGGGCCCTTTACCTAAAAGGTCAGCGAACGGCAATAGGCTTGCCATACGCCAATCTGGAACTATTGCCGGGCTACCACAGCAGCCCAGCAGTAATTCCACCCCCAGCATGCGCCATTTCCGGAGCTATGAAAATTTATTTCTGTATTTTTAGTGCCCGCGCTAACCCTTTAGTATATAAAGGGTTAGCGCGGGAGCCCTTACTGCCACCTCAATGGGTGGTGACAAGTGCTCCCCCCAAAATGGCCATGTAGCAATTGTGAACTTACCGCATGGCCATTTCTTTTTTCAGCCTTTTTACCCTCTGTGGTAAAAACATGCGCTGCTGGTAGGGCAGGACCTCTTTTACCACAGCTTGGTAAAAGGGCCCCTAGAGTTTGGTGACTGGAATTTATCCTAGGGAAAGTCCCCCTTCCTCCCGGGCCTTATGTTGCTGGTGCTACATTGTCCAAACACTCTCCTCAGCACATTTCACGCTGGCCATGTTGGATCAGATTTATTGACACAACCTGCATCATTTAATTGGAGAATAAAGCTTTACATGTTTTTGAAGAAACTGGAGTTCCACTCCTTGCTTGTTCATTTGACTGCTGTGGAAGCACTATTTCCCCCTTTTCGTTTTGTTTTTTATTAAGTAAGCCATTTTGAATGATAGTTATATCACGAATATAACCTCCGATATTCAAAAGCATTTAACCGACCAGGATCAACACCTGGCTGGTTATATGCCCCATAACTGTCTATCCACAAATTTTCAGTGGGATATGGCTGGCCATGACCTGCTGAAAATTAACAGCAGCTAATAGTTATCACGTGATATAACCGGCTATCCGCCGATTTTCAGCACAATTTGGCAGCCCTATTTGGCCGCTTGAATACCAGGCCTATCTTTGGCCTGTTCAAACTGAACTAGTCACTGCTGAATATCAGCTTGGCCTGTTCAGTTTGAAGCAGTCAAAAATAAACCACAAATTCAATGCTGGTCACCAGAAACGTCCCAGCATTGAATTTATCTGGGCTCAGCGCAGACCGTAGGAGTTAGCCGGTCTGCCTCCCACAGTCTGAATATTGGACCCATAGTATATAAAGAGTAATAAATAAATACTTTTGAATATCTTGCCAGCTGATTTCCACCAGCACTGAGCTGGCTTTGTCTATGCTCTACATGTCATTGCAAAAGAACCTTCTGTTCATTTCATTCATTTACTTACACATGCTAAACATGTCCATTACTAGAAAGAAACCCCAAGGCATTTTACAACTAAAATCAATATCAACACACAACAGAATTCTTTTAAAATAGCAGATTACATCTATCTATCCTTCCAACCTAATTGATAGTGGGGCCATCTCACTGCCGGAAAACCCAAGGGGTAAATATTTGGCCAGTGGCAGCCAGTGCTTTTCTGGCCACTACCAGTGTTATGCCCAGATAGTCAATGCTGGGCCATGTCTAGGCATCTGCATTGAATATCTGGGTTTGTGCAGCTGGTTGTCCCTTATCCAGTTGCATGCAATATTCCAGAAAAAAAACAGAATTTAAGGGGTCTTTTACTAAGCAGCGTTAGCATTTTTGGTTGAGGAAAGGCTAAAGCAGCTAGGGCTCTTGGAGTGGAGTAGCCTAGTGGTTAGTGCAGTAGACTTCAATCCTGGGGAACTGGGTTTGATTCCCACTGCAGCTCCTTATGACTCTGGGCAAGTCACTTAACCAGTGCTTTTCTTTTTCTAGGAAAAAAGATACTGGTACTCATTGTGGGCGGGGCCACCATCTATGGCTTTGCCCCTATGGTAACCACACTCACATTAGCCACACCCCTTATACCAGCAGTAGCACATACAAGCAGTATCATTGAAAATACTATAGTAGTATAAGAGAAAAAAATAACTTGTGATTTTGTTTTCATTATAAAAATGAAAAATGTTACAGCTCTAGTATACCCACTGCAAAATAAGACAGCAGATATAAATTCTCAAATTGGACATCTTCCAGACACTAAAATGAAAATAAAATGATTTTTCTACCTTTGTTGTCTGGTGACTTTGTTTTTCTGATCATGTTGGTCCCAGTCTCTGATTCTGCTGCTCTCTATCTGTTCCCTTAACTCCATTTCCAGGGCTTCCATTCCATTTATTTCTTTGCTTTCCTCCTTTCTTCTTCATTTCTTGCCCTACATCCACAGGTAAAAGCTGGGTCCTCCGCGGACTTGACTAGAGGAGGTATAGAGTGGATCCAGCTTTTGCCTATTTTATTCATCCATGTGCAGTTTTTCTCCTCTTTTCCCTTCCTCTCATCTCATCAGTATGCATCTCCTTCCTTTTTCCATCCATGTCCAGCATTTCTCCTCTCTCCTCCCCTCCATTCATGTTTATCTCACTTCCTCTCTCTTCCCTCCCCTCCATCCATGTCCAGTATTTCTCCTCTTGCCCTTTCCCTTCAACCATGTGCATCTCCTTCTTCCATGTTTCCTTCCCTCCAACATTTCTCCTCTCTTCCCTGCCCTCCACTCCATCCATGTCCAGCATTTCTCCTCTCTCCCCTGCCCTCCATGTCCAGAAATTCTCCTTTGCCCTCCCCTCCCATCTATGTCCAGCGATTCTCCTTTGTCCCTATCCTCCCCTCCCAAATATGTCCAGCAATTCTCATCTCTCCCCTGCCCTCCATGTCCAGCGATTCTCCTTTGCCCTCCCCTCCCATCTATGTCCAGCAATTCTCCTCTGCCCTCCCCTCTGTCCAGCGATTCTCCTTTGCTCCCTATCCTCCCCTCCATGTGCAGTAACTCGCCCCAGCCTCCACCTGTCCCCCCTTTTAAGCCCATGTCGTGTTCCAGTACCAACCCCAGCCTTACCTACCTGCCCGCTCTTAGCTCCCTGACAGCCCTGCTTTCTGTTCCTGCCGCCCCGCGACGCGTTTAAATCTTTTTTTTTTACCTGAAGTCAAAGAGCCGGCAGCGGCGTTAGTGAAAGGACCAGGATCGCCTCCTTCAGCCTTCCCTTCGTTAGTTTGTTCCCTCTCAGTGTCCCGCCTTCATCTGACGTTGTTTCCTGTTTCCACGATGGCAGGACACTGAGAGAGAACAAACTAATGAAAGGAAGGCTGGAGGAGGTGAGCCTGGTCCTTACAGTAACGCAGCTGCAGGGGCCGCGACTTCAGGTAAAAAAAATAAAAGATTTAAACACGTCGCGGAGTGCAGGAATAGAAAGCAGAGCTGTTGGGGAGCTAAGGGCGGGCAGGTGAGCTGGCAAGCTGGCCCGAGGGAAAAAAGGTGCTGGTACGCTGTACCAACGCGTACCGGCACAAAAAAAAGCACAAGTAAGTACCTGTATGTACCACGTAGACCACCTTGAATGTAGTTGCAAAAAAACATAGAAAGGCAGTATATCAAGTCCCAATTTTCTTCCCATTCCCCTCTTTAACTTGGAGAAAAGACAGCTGAGGGGAGATATGATAGAGATCAATACAAATAATGAGTGGAGTGGAACAAGTAGACATGAGTTGTTTGTTTACCGTTTCCAAAAATACTAGGACTAGGGGCCACACAATGAAGCTACAAAGTAGAACATTTAAAATATTTCTTCACTCAGCTTGTAATTAAACTCTGCAATTCATTGCCAGAGAATGTGGCAAAAGCAGTTAGCTTTGTGGGGTTTAAAAAAATGTTTGGATAGCTTCCTAAAAGAAAAGTCCATAAGCCATTATTAAGATGGACTTGGCGGAAATCCACTGCTTATTTCTAGGATATGCAGCATAAAATCTGTTTTACTGTTCTGGGATCTTGCCAGGTACTTCTGCCCTGGATTGGTCACTGTTGGAAATGCTGGGCTTGATGGACCTTCGGTCTGTCCCAGTATGGCAATATTTATGTACTTATGTACTAAATGCAGTAATCATTAATGCACACCAAAAATGCTAGCGTGGTTTAGTAAGAGACCCCCTGAGTTTTATGCGGTCTAGTTTTATCAGCACTTAACCATATAAATGCCAACTCCTCCCTTGAACCGCCGACAAAATAGCCAGCTATGGCTTTAGTGGTTAGTGCTGCTGAATATCAGTGGACAGCACCACACAAGTGATTTAACCGGCCAGGAGCCTCTCCTGGCTGCTTAAATGAACTTTGAATATCGACCCCCCCCCAAGTAATTTAAGAAACATATACACAAGCACACCTATTTTGTATTTCAACACCGCTGTTCTTTTCAGCTACAAGTCTAGTTATAGGGACCTTAAATTCCTTGTACTGAAGAGACTGATACAGGTTCTTTTCTGATATAAAATAGCTCAGTCTAGAGGAACATACTAGTGTCTCTCTCGACCAAAGAGGTTTAATTTACAGGACACAGCATCATGTGACACGGCTGAAGACGTAGTTCCATCTTGATACACTCAAACCAAAGCAAATTATTGGTCCAGGCCAAGCTATGCATAGGCAGTCCTTATTTCTAATAAACATGTGCTATTGTTTTGGGTGACTCAATATGGCAGTAAGCTCTGCCTACTGGCTTCAGCCAGAAAATGAGCTAAGTACACTCCCGCTGTCTCCTGTTAATTAAACCTCCTTGGTTGCAACTACAGGAGGCTACTGAAGTCCCTGAGTTGAACACTGGAGGACGTGAAAGAGAAAAATGAGTATGAACAGTGAAAAATAATAGATGTAAAAAAGGAAGATGCACATTTGTGCAATGAAGAATCCCCCTCTCTTTACCCCAAAATACTATGAAGGATATATTGCTTTTGTGGTTGGTGGGAGAGGGTAGAAGGGGAACAGTCCGATAACCAGAAACCAAGTACCATTCCCATATCACTAACTTTATCAGCTTCATTTGTCATATCACTGCTGTTACATAATCACATCCGATATTACATGATGAAATTCCAGGGTTTTCTAACCAAATGACAATCTCCTGAGATGCCAGCCCATACCATATGAACTGAGAAAGACATGATATCACCACAGAAGTCATGCAGTGGTGAGGGATTGGAGTGAGGGTGAGCCATGTAAAATTTTAGGGGTATGTTTACTAAGATGCATTAGCGTTTTTTAACACGCCTGTAAATTTAAGGCGCATTAAAATGATAATGCACCTATACATTTCTATGGGCGTGTTAGTGTTTAACATGTGTACACCATTTATACGCGTGAAAAACACTAACGTGCCCATAGCGCCGCTTAGTAAACCTAGCTCTTAGTCTACAGAAGAATTATTTAACAATTCCCCCTCAGTTCCTCTTCCATTCCAATCTCACCTCATACATTTGTCTTTTCCATAGTCAAGACTGTTCAACTCCATCCAAAAATAAAAAGCTCTTTTCATTTCAATGCTCAGATTTTGCAGGAATGAACAAGCAGCTGTAACTATGGATAAACTCTTTTCGTAGTAGATACTAGCATTGGAAAACAGCTGTAATGATCAGCTATTACCCATGTACCCCCTAATTTTATAATGTTAGGGCTCGATATTCAAACCTGTCAAACAGCCAAAAGAGGCTCCTGGACATTTAAATTGCCTTCCCAGGGCAAACTGGGCATTTTCTGTGGCACTTAACTGCTTAGTACCCGGCTATTTTGTGGGCATTCCGGAGGCGGAGTCAGAACTTAGCTGGTTAAGTGCTGATATTCAGCAGTCCTATCTTTTTATTTTATTTTTAAAGATTATTACTACGATTCTAAGAACAATCTTGTTACAAAAAAAAGGAATAATAAAGCAAATCTGTTAGATTACAATTTGTCAAAAGGAAAAAAATACATATTCTATTCAGTCCACAATTAGGAGAGGAGAACAAGGCTCAATAGTCAGGATAATTTTCATTAACTAATCTACTATTAGAGACTTGAAGGGAGGTTCACATGAGAAAAATCAAAATAACAGACTATGGTGTAGATAACATTACCATTTCTGGAATTGGAGATGGAGTTATTACTGACCTAGATTCCAGAATGTAATGGATCAAAGAAAACATATTTCACTGAATTTAACTTCACTATACATTTACATGGAAAATTCAACCAAAAAAGGCCTCCCAACTTTGGCGCTTTTTCTGGGTTACATGAGATACATCAGGAAAAATTCTCATCTTATAGTTCAAAAGAATTTCCTCCCTATGACGGAAGAACTGTTTAAGTATCCAGTCTCTATCCGGTTGTAGTACGAAAGTCACAATTAATGTTGCTGGTTGTAAACCCAGATTATCATCTTCAATAGTTTGCGTGAGGTTTAAAGTCTCAAAAACAGCATCAGCTTCTTCAGAAATAGGTTGATCAGTCCTTTTTTTCTTATAAGGTTGTAAATAATATATTTTTAAAATCGGAGGACAAGCTTGCTCCGGAAGTTTCAGTATTTCAAAGATATACCTTTTAAAGGTAATTAAAGGTGCAACCGACATCTGTTTTGGAAAATTTATTAATCGTAGTGTTTTTGATCTCTGTTGGTTCTCTAGGCTTTCAATTTTATTTTGCAACCACATATTTTCTTTAATGATATTTGTTTGAATTTGTTGACATTGTTTTATATCTTTACTATTAGTTTCAATTTTCCCTTCAAATATTGTGACTTTCTTTTCCATTATAGATACCCTTTCAGCAGTCCTATCTTTCTGTGATTTTTCACACTCAGTTAAATGCTGAATATCACACTATGGTTTTATGGCTCCATATACAGTGGGGGAAATAAGTATTTGATCCCTTGCTGATTTTGTAAGTTTGCCCACTGACAAAGACATGAGCAGCCCATAATTGAAGGGTAGGTTATTGGTAACAGTGAGAGATAGCACATCACAAATTAAATCCGGAAAATCACATTGTGGAAAGTATATGAATTTATTTGCATTCTGCAGAGGGAAATAAGTATTTAATCCCTCTGGCAAACAAGACCTAATACTTGGTGGCAAAACCCTTGTTGGCAAGCACAGCGGTCAGACGTCTTCTGTAGTTGATGATGAGGTTTGCACACATGTCAGGAGGAATTTTGGTCCACTCCTCTTTGCAGATCATCTCTAAATCATTAAGAGTTCTGGGCTGTCGCTTGGCAACTCGCAGCTTCAGCTCCCTCCATAAGTTTTCAATGGGATTAAGGTCTGGTGACTGGCTAGGCCACTCCATGACCCTAATGTGCTTCTTCCTGAGCCACTCCTTTGTTGCCTTGGCTGTATGTTTTGGGTCATTGTCGTGCTGGAAGACCCAGCCACGACCCATTTTTAAGGCCCTGGCGGAGGGAAGGAGGTTGTCACTCAGAATTGTACGGTACATGGCCCCATCCATTCTCCCATTGATGCGGTGAAGTAGTCCTGTGCCCTTAGCAGAGAAACACCCCCCAAAACATAACATTTCCACCTCCATGCTTGACAGTGGGGACGGTGTTCTTTGGGTCATAGGCAGCATTTCTCTTCCTCCAAACACGGCGAGTTGAGTTCATGCCAAAGAGCTCAATTTTTGTCTCATCTGACCACAGCACCTTCTCCCAATCACTCTCGGCATCATCCAGGTGTTCACTGGCAAACTTCAGACGGGCCGTCACATGTGCCTTCCGGAGCAGGGGGACCTTGCGGGCACTGCAGGATTGCAATCCGTTATGTCGTAATGTGTTACCAATGGTTTTCGTGGTGACAGTGGTCCCAGCTGCCTTGAGATCATTGACAAGTTCCCCCCTTGTAGTTGTAGGCTGATTTCTAACCTTCCTCATGATCAAGGATACCCCACGAGGTGAGATTTTGCGTGGAGCCCCAGATCTTTGTCGATTGACATTCATTTGGTACTTCTTCCATTTTCTTACTATGGCACCAACAGTTGTCTCCTTCTCGCCCAGCGTCTTACTGATGGTTTTGTAGCCCATTCCAGCCTTGTGCAGGTGTATGATCTTGTCCCTGACATCCTTAGACAGCTCCTTGCTCTTGGCCATTTTGTAGAGGTTAGAGTCTGACTGATTCACTGAGTCTGTGGACAGGTGTCTTTCATACAGGTGACCATTGCCGACAGCTGTCTGTCATGCAGGTAACGAGTTGATTTGGAGCATCTACCTGGTCTGTAGGGGCCAGATCTCTTACTGGTTGGTGGGGGATCAAATACTTATTTCCCTCTGCAGAATGCAAATAAATTCATATACTTTCCACAATGTGATTTTCCGGATTTAATTTGTGATGTGCTATCTCTCACTGTTACCAATAACCTACCCTTCAATTATGGGCTGCTCATGTCTTTGTCAGTGGGCAAACTTACAAAATCAGCAAGGGATCAAATACTTATTTCCCCCACTGTATCGTGAAATTCAATGCCGGAGGCTGGACGTTACCCAGCATTGAATTACCAAATATAATGCAGGCAGAGTCAGCAAAATACTGATTGCCACCAGCTGAATATCAGAAAATGGCACTCAAAAAACTTAATCAAAGCATGGAGCGCTATTCTATAAACAGCGCGGCAAGTTAGGCACCATTTATGCAACAGTGCTAAGAGCCAATTTCTGTGCCAAACTTTAGGTGTGAGGACTTACACCATCTTAAACTTACTGTAAATCTTGGCATGTAATTTAGGCGCAGATCCTCAATATTCATATCATTAGTCAACGCCCCTGACACGCCCATGTCCCTCCCATGGCCATGCTCCCTTTTGAGTTGCGCACTATAAGATTTGCATGTGGATCTTTACAGAATAGCGTTTAGCAAGATATGTGCGCAAATCCAAATTGTTGCCTATTAACACCAATAATTGATTGTTAGCACCCAATTGACGCTACTGGGCTCCTCAGGATTACAGGCAATTTTGCACGTGGAAATTTGCATGTCATTTATAGAATCCAGGGGTTAGTGCCTAAATGTAAACACCATTTGTGCACAAAGATTATAGAATACTAAAACTTATGCATGTGAATGTCCAATTCACGTGTGTACGTGCTGTTGGAACGCTAAGCTATATTGAAGAGGTTTAGGGGTGAATCCTATATATATAACACTGAAAAAAATCAGCACTGAAAACAGAACTATTCTTTTTTTTTTAAATACTAATTTGAACGTTTTTGTAAGAAAAATGTCCAAATGCAGATTTATACCACTTTTTGGACATTTTTCTCTTTTGAAAATGAGCTCCTAAAGCAACTTAGGGCTGTTAGAAAATATTTCTCTCCTGAGTAATTTAGAAAGCTGGTTCCGGCGACAATCCTGCCACAACTGGACTACTGTAGTTCATTATATTCGGGTTCTTCTCAAGTGTCCTGGTCATTTCTATAGCTCCTGCAAAATTGTGCTGCTAGGCACAATTTGACCATGTGTCTCCATGTTTGAAGGAACTACATTGGTTGCCTGTAAAAGGCCAGAGTAGAATTTAAAATGGCATGTCTTAGACATGTCTAATGTATAAAATTGTCCATGGGTATTGCCCACTAGGTCACGTGGAGGGGCATAATCGAACGGAAACGCCTATCTCCATGGGCGTTTATCTCCAAGAACGGGTCCGTGAAGGGGTGGGCCGAACCGTATTTTCGAAAAAATGGACGTTTTTGAGCTGGGCGTTTGTTTTTTTTAGCGATAATGGAAACTAAAAACGCCCAGCTCAAAAACGTCCTAATCCGAGCCATTTGGTCGTGGGAGGGGCCAGGATTCATAGTACACTGGCCCCATGATATTCCAGGACACCAACTGGGCACCCTAGAGATCTGTGTGGTGGACTTCAGAAAAAGCTCCCGCATGCATAGCTCCCCTTACCACGGGTGCTGAGCTCCCAAACCCCTCCCCCAAAACCCACTACCCACAAATGTACAACACTACCATAGCTCTTAGGGGTGAAGGGAGCGCCTACATGTGGGTACAGTGGGTTTTGGAGGCCTCCCATTTACCAGCACAAGTGTTACAGGTAGGGGGGATGGGCCTGGGTCTGCCTGCCTGAAGTGCACTGCGGTACCCACTAAAAGTGCTCCAGGGACCTGCATACACGCAGGCCTCTAGGACTTGTTACCACTGTATACCATTGGCACACCAGTTGACACCTGAAGACTAATCTCTCCGAAAACGTCCTTTATTGGAATAACTGCATTTACTCACAGTTAAGTACAGATCAGAGGTTGTGCCACACTACTGTCAACGAGTCTCCCTGGTAGTGAGATTAGCAGGTCAGAGCTGGCAGAATGCTGTACAATGCCCTCTTTCAGCCACATTCAAGGTAAGAACTAAGTTCTCTAACGTGGCTAACACATGGAAGGGATCTAAAACTGGCTTACAAAAATGGCCACTACCTCATGGACTACCGGAAACACAACAGGGCACACTCTGACCCAGTAGGCAGAGGGAAAAGCACCATGGGAGAAGAGCCTACCAGCTACCAACATCGTGAGACTGTAACACAAGCTAATGAAATCACGGAGCCCAATACCCTACACCCACCACAATGCAATGCTGATGTGACCCTGTAGTGCACCCGAGAGCCACATCTGACCCAGGGAAAGGCTGTGAGAGGATCAAACATATTCTGCTGTTATGGAGGTGGGTACGGAATTTGAGGCTGGCATACAGGCTGGGAAAAAAAGTTTTTAAAGTGTTTTTTTTTTATGGGAGGGGGTAAGTGACCACTGGGGGAGTCCGGGGAGGTCATCCTCGAATTCCCTCCAGTGGTCATCTGGGCAGTTGGGGCACTTTTTTGGGACTTGTTCGTGAAAAAAAAGGGTCCAAAAAAAGTGACCCAAAATCGCGGTAAAAACGCCTTTTTTTCGATTATCAGCTAAAGACGCCCATCTCTCCTCGGCTGCTAACCACGCCCCAGTCCCGCCTCCGACACGCCCCCGTCAACTTTATTCGTTTCCGCGACGGAGCGCAGTTGGAAAAGCCCAAAATAGGCTTTTGATTATACCGATTTGGGCGCCTTTGCCAGAAAAACGCCCATCTCCCGATTTGGGTCGAAATATAGGCGTTTTTCTCTTTCGATTATAAGCAGGATAGTTTTAATTCATTTTCCAAATATTTGATCAGTGGCTCGATCAAATTATCTTTTGGAATTGGGATTTAAATGATATCATGACATGTTTAGGGTTACCATTCTGCTTATTTTCAAAGGAGATGGCCTGCCATCTTCTGACACAAATCGGGAGATGGCCGACTATCTCCTAAACCCGGCCAGGAATCGGTATAATCGAAAGACGATTTTGACTGGCTTCAACTGCTTTCCGTCGCAGAGCCGGCCAAAGTTAAAGGGGGTGTGTTGGCAGGGTATGGAAGGCGGGACAGGGGCATAGTTACGAGATGGCTGGGTTCTGCAGATAATGGAAAAAAGAAGGCCGGCTCTGACGAGCACTTGGCCGGCTTCACTTGGGACATTTATTTTTAGGACCAAGCCTCGAAAAAGTGCCCCAATTGACTAGATGACCACCGGAGGGAATCGGGAATGATCTCCCCTTACTCCCCCAGTGGTCACCAACCCCCTCCCACCCCCCCAAAAAAATTAAAACATTTTTGTGCCAGCCTCTATGCCAGCCTCAAATGTCATACCCAGCTCCCTGACAGCACTATGCAGGTCCCTGGAGCTGTTTTTAGTGGGTACTGCAGTGCACTTCAGGCAGGTGGACCCAGGCCCATCCCCCCTACCTGTTACACTTGTGGTAGTAAATGGGAGCCCTCCAAAACCCACCACAAACCCAATGTACCCACATCTAGGTGCCCCCTTCACCCATGAGGGCTATGGCAGTGGTGCACAGTTGTGGGTAATGGGTTTTTTTTTGTGTGGGGGGGGGGGTTGAGGGGCTCAGTACACAAGGTAAGGGAGCTATGTACCTGGGAGCTTTTTCTCAAGTCCACTGCAGTGCCCCCTAGGTTGCCTGGTTGGTGTCCTGGCATGTGAGGGGACCAGTGCACTACAAATGCTGGCTCCTCCCATGACCAAATGCATTGGATTTGGCCGGGTTTGAGATGGCTGCCATTAGTTTCCATTATCGCCAGAAACCGATGACGGCCATCTCTAACGCCGGCCCAAATGTTGAGATTTGACCGGCCCCGACCGTATTATCAAAACGAAAGATGGCCGGTCAACTTGTTTCGATAATGTGGTCAGGTATGCCGCTTTACGGGGCCGGCCATTCGATTATGCCGCTCCATATGGCCCCAGAAAAAGGAGGACAGATTGAGCCAGTCTGGATTTTACTTCCATTGCATTCATGGAAGCAAAACCCAGACTGGATCAATGTGTCCTCCTTTTCTGAAGCCATATGGTAACCCTTAGTATGTTTAGCTACTCTGCTGCAAAATTATGGAATAATATTCCAATATATGTTAGGAGTATGGGCTCTTATCATCTTTTTAGATGTTCTCTTAAGACTCATCTGTAAATCTATCTGTTTATAAGTTCTGAGCTTAGTGTTTCTGTAACCTGCTCTGATTTCAATTTTGGATTTAGCGGGATATAAGAGCCAGAAATTAAATAAAATGAACTGTGATGGGAGTAAACATATGGACAGGGCATGGACAGGCCTCACACTCATGTGTATAACTTATAGAATACTATGTTATGCACTAAAGTGCAACATTTACACACTAGCATTTACATCTGCCCTTTTAGCACTGACATTTGGGCAACCTTTATAGAACTTTATAATTAATATTACAGCATATATTCAGCACAATATTAGTATAGTAAGCTGCACATGTGGGAAATACTATAAATTGCACTAAAAAATGGATGCCAAAAAAGATCAGCAACGAGGGCGATGCTATGAAAAGCACATGCCCTTTATAGAATCATGCTTAGTGCCGATTCCCGCACCCAGACGCCTGCTAATGCCTGGTGTAAATGCTGGTGCTAAAGTTATGCACGCTGAGGCAGTATTCTGTAACAATGCATGTAACTTTTTGGAATGCCTCTGACACGTCCATGCCCCTCCCATGACCATGTCCCCTTTTCAGATATGCGCTATGGGAATTGGGCACCCTGCCTTAAAGAGTAGTGCACACACAGCTAGATGAGTGTGCAAAATTCTAATGAGTGCCAATTAACCTCAATAATTGGTTGTTAGCACTCAATTACTGATGGTTCTGAGCACATTATTTAATTAGAGGTCCTTTTACCAAGCTACACTACAAAATGGCTGCCACTGGTGTCAGTGCATGGGTTTTCCGCCCTCTGCAGCCACTTTTAGCACAGCGGTAAAATGGCAGCCTTGCCATATGTTTTGTAATGGTCACACACTCATTTCACTATTAACGCATGACCATTACCACGGGAGCCCCTATCACTACCTATTTAGGAGGCAGTAATGGCTCCCGTGCTACTCCTGTATTAATCGGGTAGCACCTTTTAATGTGCCCATGCTAGCCAATCAGT
The DNA here is from genome assembly GCF_901765095.1 of Microcaecilia unicolor. Classification (NCBI taxonomy): domain Eukaryota; kingdom Metazoa; phylum Chordata; class Amphibia; order Gymnophiona; family Siphonopidae; genus Microcaecilia; species Microcaecilia unicolor. Next base: position 609,985,138 of record NC_044031.1, on the reverse strand, counting down.
GCAGGCACCCATGGGTACACCTCCCGCACTGGAAAATAAAAAGTACTTTCCCACGTGGGATTAGCACACTGAGCAGGAAACTACTGTGGGACAGCACAGCGTGTCCCGGATTAGTACCCTTTTAGTGCGCGGTCGGCCCGCGTTAGGCCCACTGTGCCTTAGTAAAAGGGCTTCTTAATTTGCACATGCATCTCGGCTGTGCATCCAAATTTTGGCGTGCAAATCTGGCCACCGTATATAGAATTTGGGGGATCATGCCATCTGTATTATTATACTACATATGAAACATTTCCATTTAGCAACTCAGTTCTAAAAATTCAGGAAACAAGTTTATCGCAACATATAGTTAGAAAGATGAAATAGATATGAAATAGATATGATAGGGCTGGAGTTATATGATCCAAGCTTCACATTAATCTATAATGCAGTTGTGATATAGAGAAGTTAGCGAGTCAGAGAACCACATTTAAACAGAAATGAAAACAGTTACCACAACTTACATATCAGTTTCATCCCATAGAATACATGTCTGATTTGTTGTTCCCTGCAAGCGAGTTGTGGAAGGTGGGGTGGGGGGGGGGGGGAATCAGGGGAGGAGAAAAAAAGAGGAGTAGTCAACATAATGTTGGTAATGCTTCATTATGAAATTAGCACACAGCAACAAGAATCACACCCTGTGTCAGAGTGGTGATGAGTTTGGGAAGCATAATTAAAGGATTTATTGGAGAAATAAGTATCTCCGAGTTATAAGGTATATAGGAAGGGAGGGAACCAGGCCCCGCTCTGATCAGCGACAGAGTCAGAAGGCTATAATTACATATTATGTGTCGAAATGAAATAATTCCACCCCGTTCCAGTAAAAGAAAGATAATGGAGTTTAAAGGGCTGAGAAAATGGATTACAGCTCCCACTTTCTGTCATTACCCACTGACCCAGTTAAAAGAGCAATTTTCTTATGACTGGGATGAGGAGGGTAATAATTGGAGAAGCTCACAGGCTGGGCTTATAAGACTTGAGAAAGCAACCAACCATACTTTCTACAAGGAAGAATATGGCACTCATTAGTGACAGGTCTCAGGATGGACAGTACATAGGATGGAAACTTACTCTTCTCATTGCCTCTTTCATATCCCTCTTTTTCACATTTTCTACACCAGGAGTTAGCTGACAGCCATCTCATGATTTATTGGCTGGAGCTCCATGTGGAGGACTGTCTCATGCCATGTATGGAGGGACAATACAGGAAACAGTGGAGATGACCAATAAAACAGCACAGTAGCATAAACATTCATTTGAACATACATTTAAATACATAAAACTATATAATTACAACCACTTAGCTTTTGGTCTTATATTTTAAGGTTATAATTTTCTTCTTTCAAAAAATGCTTTGCTAAAAAATTTTTGTTGGATTAATGTTATGATATATCTTGATGTTTATACACAGTTCACACACTTTTCGTTTATATAACACGGCCTCTGTCGAGTCAGTTCTGAAGACAATCAATAAAGTCATTATCGTGTCATTGGTTACTTTGCTGTTTCATTGGTCACCTTCACTGTTTCCTGTGTTATGTTGAATAGTGTGGGATTAGGGTCTTCTTTTTTGCTTGATGCATAGAGGGACTCCATGCGCACAGCTATTTCATAGACACTCAGTCTCAATCTGCTATTATTTAACTTACATTGTACAAGTGGGAGAACTCAATTTCCAAAGGGACAAGGATGGACCTTGGAGATGGTTTCACGATGACAGAGATGACTTTGGAATTAAGCACAGTGGTGTTCCTGAGGGTAGTTAGGGAAGAAAAACACATGTGATGAAAAACTTTTCCCAAGTTAGCCCCTTTTACATGGGTTCAAAGATTAATGTTAGTACAATGGAGATGTAACATTCATTGACTAGGATACAGTGTCATAATAAAATACCATAATGAGGTATGCTGTATCAACAGACATTTTATTCAAGAGATACTGAGGAACAGGGATAGCTGAAGGGGCTGTGGTGCCCTGAGCCAACTTCTGCACAGGCACCCCCTTCCCCCGGCCTCTGATCAAATATCTATCCCTCCATTCCCTCATCCCAAACCCACGATCCAGTATCTTCTCTTCGCTTTCAAATCCTCCCCCCCAGCTACAATCATGCTCTAGAGGGCGCTGTCAGCAGCAGTGATCCACCCATGCTGCCAGCGTCCAGCATGGAGCCTTCCTCTGCCATGTCTTGCGCTGCCAGAAATAGCAAGTTGTATCAGAGGGAGTGAGAAGAGGCAGAGGGAAGGCTCCGGGCTGGGAGCAGGCAGCATGCATGGATTGCTGTTGCTCCTGGTGCCCTCTAGTGTGGTAAGGTATCTGGGGAGGAGTATGAGAGAGAAGAGGAGATACTAGATCACAGGTAAGGAATGGGGATGGGGAGGGAATAGAGGGAGAAATGCTACACTGAGATTTTAGTGCCCTTTATCACTGGGTGCCCTGAGCCAGTTCTCACTTGACCCATAGGTTGAGCCGGCCCTTCTGAAGGGGCAGTTCTATAACTGGTCACGCCCATTTAGGTATCTCCCTCCCCCAGGATGCATGGTGAGACCCTATTCTATAACAACATTTGGACATCCAGATTCCATTACAAAGTACTAGAGTAATCTGGTATTGATGTGATTTACATTTACGCACCACCAGCCATACAGCTGACAAAAGTGCGGGCATCTGAATGTGGCAGGGACATGTGTAACTTATAATAGGAGCCCACCCATTGCCTATCCATGCTTCACCCATGTGTATGCCCCCCCTTGCATCTACATGCTATGCCACTTAGATCCACCCTTACAGACTGCCACAGAATCGCTTTGCTGTCACGTATGGACATAACTGGTAGCATTCAGTAAATTTACATGCGCAAGTGCCTTGTTACAGGATTTCCCTTCATGTGCCCAACCTGGGCTTCCCCATTTTAGGCATCTAAACTTCAGCTGAAATTAGGTGCCTAAGTTTTAGGATGAAAATGTGTGCAATTTAGGCATTGAAAGACAGACATTAAGGGAGAAAGTCTATATATGGTGCCAAATATTAAGTGCTTCTTCCGCACTGAAAATCCAGCATAGAAAAGCGTTCTAACAAATGCAAGACACTATAATGGGGCACAAATGGTAGAGCTGCATGGAAACACACTTACAAGTGCATTTATAGAATGGCACCGAAGTGTTTCCACGAGGATCCACAAAGGGTGCTGTGGCCATGGGCAGGTCAGAGGTATTTCCTTAAAATGTGTGCAGCGTTAAAGAATAATGTGCATCTGTGCCCAATTTACTTGGCGGGATTTACACCTGGTATCAGTTGGTGTAACTCCTCAGGCCCAATATGAAGCACGGATCCAGAGTGCCAATCTCGGAGCGCTCGTTACAGAATACTGTCCAGTGCTGATTTTTTTTAGGGTGTCGAATTTTGAGCACTATTTATAGAGTTTCCCCCTAAAGATGATGTCAATGTTGCATATCAGTATTGAGCACTTAATTTACTTTACCTGCCCAGGCCCCACCCATTTTTTGTTTGCTTAGGATTAGGCACTCAGTTTTAGTCACTTTTCAAAAGCGCCAAATTAGAGACCTAACTCTCTCAAAGTTAAGCATGTAAACCTTCAAGAATGATCTGCATTGACAATAATTCATACCTGCTGCCTGGGTCAATTTATATACTGGCTCTCTATATAGTCAGCTGTGGCTCATCCATTATGGCTGGCTTAAGTTGATATCGCTTAGTACTAGTGCAGGGTTGTTTATGCATGTATGTATGTATGTATGTATTTAGTTGAGGCATTTATATCCCACATTATCCCAAACAAGTTCAAAAGGTTAAATCTTCGTATGACTCCCTGACTGTCTTCTGTGTATGAGCTTTAACTAGCTGAGACTAGATAGTGAGAGACTGCTAAGAATATGTCTAAGCTGCATATAACCTTGCAGCAGAGAGAAGAAACTGTTCTTTACATGGTCTCACTGCCATGGACTTCGGTAAGACACTCCTCTGTCAAATTCACCTACAGATAGGGGATGGGACTGTTGGAAACAGAATGCTGGGCTTGATGGACCTTTGGTCTGTCCCAGTGTGGTAATACTTATGTACTTATTAATCTACTCTAAATTACTGTCCTATATCTATAGAACAGTATCAATAACATCATCTAATTATCTATGATACCAGGTTACTACTGTTGTACTTGGCCCCTTTGACTCTGGCTCTTGGACAGCTGTCTCAAAGAGCCCCATTCAATGGTGAACGTACGCTAAACATACAAGTCAATTCAATTTAGGTATTATACATCGCTAATATCCCCTGTTTAGGGTTCAGTGTGGTTTACAACATTAGTAGAAACAACAGGTACAGATTATAAATAGGTCAGTGGGTGAATATATTCTTATTGGATAGATGTGATATTATAGGGCATTATACTGTGTGATTATATTATTTGTTAAAATTGATATTTCTAAAGTGATCGATGGGTGTTATATAGCATTCGAAGGTTTTTAACTTTTTTTTGGAAGCTGAGGTAGTTATTCTCTGCTCTGATAGCCAGAGAGAGTAAATTCCATAATGTGATCCCAGTCTCACTGCTCACTCAGTTCTCCCCCGCTGTCTTTGCAAACCTGAGTAGTGTGATAGTCACACAGAGATCTTCCACCCCAGCAGGTTTTTCATCTCTGCTCTGCCATGTCCAGAGTTATCCATCCAGTTGTCTAGCTCCCAAAATATTCATCTGCCTGTCCATATGATTCTGTGTCATAATCTAAAATAAGCTCTTCCCTTTGGGTCCAAATTAGTCAACATGGGCTACTGCAGTTGCCCCTCTTTCTAGCTGTTCCCAGTTCTACCCATGGTGGATAGAATGGATCCCTCATCTCTTAAGTGAGTGATGTTCACTTCGCAAAAAACAGTGTCTCCATATGACTCCCTGTCTGACTGACGGAGGCTGAAATAACATTAGAGCCAACCGTGTTTAAAGGCTTCTCATGAGTGGAATGTATTATGGAATTCACTCATCCTGCTTAGCTTAATGCCTCCCTAGTTTTTACCTTGCGCTTCATTGGAGCCAAACCTGAAAGCATTTAAGATGTGTATAAGAGATTATCGACAGAGGTGTTCTGGCACTTATGGGAAAAGTGCTTATGCTAATCAGTGCAGAACAGATCTACACAGAACTTTAAGATGCTTAATTTACTGCCTCAGTACTGGTTCAAAATCAAAAATGAACACTCCCCCCCCCCCCCCCCACACTACCTCTGAATGGGAAGCCTATAGCCTGAGGCAGGTTTCAGGAGCTGGAAGACATGTACAGTCATACTTGTTACACAAGGGATCATAACTTGTAAGGACAAGGTAGTCAAGAAATAGAAGCAGGGCATCACAGGGGCTGTCAGGTGTCATTTAATAAAGCAAATGGGTGAAATACTCCCGTGACTGAACCAATGGCATAGCTATGTGGGGCCACAGGGGCCTGGGCCCCCGTAGATTTGACCCTGAACCCCCTGACGACAACCCTCTCGACCCCCCCTCCTGTCGCCAACCCGCCGTCGCCGTCGCCGTTGCCAGCCTTTGCTGGCGGGGGACCCCAACCCCCACCAGCAGAGGTTCTGTTCTTCCAGTGCAAGGCTTCGTTCTGCAGGACGTCAGAATCAGAAACAGAACGAAGCCTTGCGCTGGAAGAAGAGGACCTCTGCTGGTGGGGGTTGGGGTCCCCCGCCAGCAAAGGTAGCCGACGGCGGGTTGGCGGTGGAAGGGGGATCAAGAGGGTCATCGGCGGGGGGGGGGTCAAAGCTGTTGTTGTTGTTGGTGGTGGTGGTGGTGGCGGCAGCAGGGGGGGTCAGCAATGGCAGGGGGGTCAGCGGCACCAGGGGGGGCTAAAATGTGCCCCCTTACCTCGGGCTCTGGAACCCCTCTCCCGCCGAAGTCTGGCTACGCCCCTGGACTGAACAGGTGTAAAGTATATGCTTTTAGGGCCAGATGTACTGATTTCCCTCATTTTTTTTATTTGTACCCCGCGCTTTCCCACTCATGGCAGGCTCAATGCAGCTTAGGTACTTATTTGTACCTGGGGCAATGGAGGGTTAAGTGACTTGCCCAGAGTTAAGTGATAGGCACCAGAAAGATCTGTAATAAACAACTTCTATAAAGGGCGCTCCATGGAGTTAGGCATGAAATCCGTGCTAAGACAGTGTTCTATAAAGGGTGGTCTCCATGGAGCGTCCTTTATAGAATACTATCTTAGCACGGAATTCACACCTAACTCTGGGCACCAGCATTTACACCTGCTGAAACCTGGTATAAATGCGGGCACCTAATTTTTGGCAGTTGGGTGGGGTCCATTTGTACAGATCTATTTGGTCACTTAGGTCTGTGGGCACTAGCCCATGCTCTGTCCATATATATGTCCCTCTTGCAGTTACACACTATCCTCCAGATCCTATATATGGTGACTAAAGTTGAACATGTAATTTTGGCTGTGTGGCCAAATCGCACACATGCAATTTAATTGTTTAACAAACCAATCAGCACTGATAACTGCTACGGACAAGCAATTTCTCTGTATTAATGCACAAAAGGGGCATGTAACTACAGACACTTAGTAAAAGGATTGCTCTGGTTGGTTTGAAAATACATACCTATACACAGACTTCAGCCACATACATTTATTTATTTATTTATCTATCCATGACATTTAAATCCCACATAACCCCAAGGAGTCTTGAGTTCAATGTGGCTCACAATAATTAGTCGATAAAAAAACATTGGGGTGTGTTGACTAAGGCATTTTTAACGCACCTTTAAAGTTAAGTCACGTTAAACGCTAACATGCCTATACATTCCTATGGGCACATTAGCGTTTAATGCGCATCCACCATTTACACACGTTCAAACCGCAAACACGCCTATAGCACACCTTAGTAAACATACGTGATTAGAAGGTGAACAAGAAGTATAGAGAAATATAGAGTACATCAATTATTAATATTACAATAAAAGATGAGATAATAACAATGAAACAGTACATTATAGGATTATTATCCTGGATAACATACAGTCTGAGTTGAAATATGAATTGTAAGAGTACAGTTAAAATGATAAAATAAGGTAAGTAAAACACAAGGTAAGTTTAGGGTAAACATCTCATAACTGATATAAAAGAAGTTAAAACAGAGAATTATTGTTCTATTGATAAGTAACATAGTAACATAGTAGATGACGGCAGAAAAAGACCTGCACGGTCCATCCAGTCTGCCCAAGAAGATAAATTCATATGTGCTACTTTTTTTATTTGTACTGTCCTCTTCAGTGCACAGACCGTATAAGTCTGGCCAGCCCTATCCCCGCCTCCCAACCACCAACCCCGCCTCCCAACCACCAGCTCTGGCACAGACCGTATAAGTCTGCCCAGCACTATCCCTGCCACCCACCACCGGCTCTGGCACAGACCGTATAAGTCTGCCTAGCACTATCCCCGCCACCCAACCACCAGCCCCGGCCCAGACCGTATAAGTCTGCCCAGCACTAGTCCCGCCTCCCAACCACCAGCCCCAGCACAGACCGTATATGTCTGCCCACACTGGCCCTGCCTCCCAACCACCAGCTCTGCCACCCATTCTAGGCTAAGCTCCTGAGGATCCCTTTCTTCTGCACAGGATTCCATTATGTTTATCCCACGCATGTTTGAATTCCGTTACCGTTTTCATCTCCACCACCTCCCGCGGGAGGGCATTCCAAGCATCCACCACCCTCTCCATGAAAAAATACTTCCTGACATTCTTCTTGAGTCTGCCCCCCTTCAACTTCATTTCATGCCCTCTCGTTCTACCACCTTCCCATCTCCGGAAAAGGTTCGTTTGCGGAATAATACCTTTCAAATATTTGAACGTCTGTATCATATCACCCCTGTTCCTCCTTTATTTATTAAAGAGATGTGCTTTCAAATATTTTCTGAACTGTAGCTAGTTAAATTGATATTTAATGTTTTTGGGTAGTTCATTCCACCGTTTTGTGCCCAGATAGGAAAAGTCAGTTGATAGAAGAAATTTATAAACAATCTTTCTACACCTGCTCCCCAGTTAACTGCAATCTCTATAGCTTTTCTGAGGCAATTTCCTAAAGGTACATAAGTGCATGCTTTACCTCTCAATCTAGTCCAAGGGTGGTCAACCATGGCCCTTAAGGGTCACAACCCAGCTGGGTTTTCATGAGTTCCAACATAAATATGCATGAGATTGATTTGCATGCATTGCTTCCATTGTATCCATACAGATCTCATGCATATTCTCTGTGGAAATCTTGAAAACCTGACTGACTTCTGGCCCTTGGGGACCACGGTTTGCCACCCCTAATTTAGTCGATGAGGTCCAACAATGTCTCCTCTATGCTTCCAACTGAACTAGCCAATGCTCTTGAAAATTTGCTTCCTTTGTGTCTGTCATTGCATGAACAACCTCCAGCCAAGATACCCAACTGCCCACTTTTCAAAGTTGCCCAAATAGTGACATAGATACCAATTTCCCTGCGGGAGTCTTCACATCTTACCTCTGAAGAGAGAGGATACTGCCCAGGTTCCTGTACAGCACTGTCCCAATCACAAATACGGAGGAATCGTCTCTCTCTGACAAAATAAAGCACCAAGAACTATTCAAGGTTATAACAAATCAAAAATAACATCTTGATACAGGCTGTGGACCCAAGACTTTTGAACATTCACTTCCCGGAAAGAGCTTCTTTGTGTAGGAACACAAAGGTGGCAATGCTATGTATTGAAGCCTCATTTTAGGTGCCACAAAAAAGGGCACACTTAGCACCGTTCTATCACAGCTTAAGGGTACACTTAAGTCAATATACAATATTAAAGCAAAAACGCATTGGCATACGAAAAGTTAGAAACCCATACCTATGACAGGTCAATGGCTGGTGTAAGTGAATGTGCCTAAGCTTCACCCCTGAGCGTTGTACGCTAAGCTCTGGATTTTATATCTGGTGCCCAAAATTGGGCACCGAACTAAGATGTGCGCCCAACTAAATTGGCTAACAAGCTAATTAGTGCCAATAATTGGGTGCTAATTGGTATTAACCGGCACCGATTTCGATTTGCCCACGCATCTTGCTATGCGCTATTCTATAACAATGTGTGCTCAAATCCTATAGGGGGCATGACCACGGGAGGTGCATGGGTGGGTCAAGGGCATTTCTAAAATTTGTGTACAGTGTTATAGAATTGGGTGCTGGGAATTACACCTGGTTTCGGTAGGCACAAGTTCTAATCGGCACTCAATGCTAATTCTGTAATGGGTGCTCATTATAGAGTAGCATTGAGTGCTGACTTTTGAGTGTCATTTGGGAAATTATCGACCAATCTTTACTGCTCCTTTTGTTAGGAAAGTTATTGAAAAGGGGGCTTTGAAATAACTAGAGGAGTTTGTTGAAACCAGTGGTGGACTTGACCCATTTCAGTTTGGTTTTGGACGAGCACATAGTGTTGAGACTGCTCCGGACTCCATGGTGGATTTGATTAGAAAAGGTAAGAATGCTAACACCTGCTTTTCTTTGGTTTCTTTAGATATTTCTGGGGCATTTGATTCAGTAGATGTAGCATTGTTGTTTAGTAAATTAAGATGTTTAGGTGTGGGAGGACAAGTTATCTAAGCTGAGACTACCGTAGAACTTCTGCCTTTTCTGTGGCAGGGGTATTTTTATGGAATGTTTTGGCAGGTCAACTGTATTTATGTAAAAGCACTTTGCAGTGTAAAAAAACTGTTAAAAACACAAGGGCCCTTTTACTAAGCCGCGTAAGCGTCTATGCGTGCCCAATGCACGCCAAAATGGAGTTACCGCTCGGCTACCGCATGGCTTTTGTAGTAATTTCATTTTTTGGTGCACGTCTGATATGCACATCCCAAAAATAATTTTTATTTTCGGATGCACATAATGGATGAGTGCCAAGTGGCATTTGACGTGCGTAGGTCAGTATCGCCCGGTTACCGCGTGAGACTTTACCACTAGGTCAATGGCTGGTGGAAAGGTCTCAGACCCAAAATAGACACGCAGCAATTTTCATTTTGCTGCACATCCATTTTTGGCAAAAATTTTAAAAAGGCATTTTTTTTACAGATGCGCTGAAAAATGATTCTGTGCACACCCAAAACAGGCATCTACACTACCGAAGGTCATTTTTCAGGGCACCTTTGTAAAAAGGCCCCACAGTTTTTTGTGACAACCTTCTTTTAAGTTATGTAAGTCAGTTCCCATGTCATTTGAAACTGCTATGTTTTAGGGTATAGTAGGATAAAGTAGTGTCTTAAGTTTGTTATACTAGCTTTTTGTGTATGTTTTTTTTATAGAAACCACCTAGGTTTAGGTGATATATACATTTTTAACATAAATAAATAAATTTACTGAATCTAGCCGTAAGTTATTTAGGTGCACTGTTTATAGAATAGCACATACCATGTATGTATATAAGAACATAAGCGTTGCCATACTGGGACAGATTAAAGGTCCTTCAAGCCCAGTATTCTGTTTCCAACAGTGGCCAACCTAGGTCACAAGTACCTGGCAAGACCCCAAAACAGTAAAACAGATTTTATGCTGTGTATCCTAGAAATAAGCAGTAGATTTTCTCAAGTCCATCTTAATAATGGCTTATGAACTTTTCTTTTAGGAAATTATCCAATCCTTTTTTAAACCCTGCTAAGCTAACTCTTTTACCATCACTGCCAATTATTCATGCCAATCACTTGCATAACTGCTATTACTGTATAAAATAGGCACACTACCGGTACCCTAAATTTAAGAATTGCCTTTAAAAACGTATCTAACCAAGAAAGCACAGGCATCATGATTAAGAATGTGGAAACTGAAACATGGGCTATGACTGACAGCTCAGAAAGACTGCAGTGCCCATGTCTTTTCTTACTAGAATACTGTAAACTGTTTGATCTTCATTGCTAAGGTTTATATCACCTTTGCAGTTCCTGGGTCATCATTTCTGTATGACCCTGAGAAAGTCACTTAACCCCCCGGGTTATATTCAAGAAAGGGCACTTAAAGTTAGATGCAGGGAGACAGTGTGCCAAGAGTGGATTCTATAATGGCAATTGCACACACAAGTCAGCAATTATGTGCCTAACCGTAGGCAGTTAGGTTTGTAAATGCTAGTATTCTATAACATCTTATAGAATAGCATTGAGTGCTGATTTTTGAGTGTCATTTACTGAATCTAGCCCTAAGTGATTTAGGTGCACTCTTTATAGAATAGTGCCTACCACTTACGTATATAAGAATATAAGAACATAAGCAATGCCATACTGGCACAGATCGAAGGTCCATCAAGCCCAATCCAGGTCACAAGTACCTGGCACGATCACAGAACAGTAAAACATCTGAATAATGGCTTATGGACTTTTCTTTTAAACCCTGCTAAGCTAACTCTTTTACCATTACTGCCAATTATTTGTGCCAATCACTTGCATAACTGCTATTACTGTATAAACTGGGAACACTACTGGCATCTAAATTTAGAATTGCCTTTAAAAACTTGTCTAACAAAGAAGGCAACAAAGAGTTTACAACCTAACAATTATTTATATATTTGCTTTAGAATTTCAATATATTATTTCAACATTGACCCCGCATTTGAAAGAACTATTGGGATTTCAGTCTGTGAATATTCTATAAGGTGCATGCACAATTGCTAAGCATACCCCTGACCCACCAATGCCCCTCCCATGGCCACACCCCCAAGTACGTGAAAGCAATAGAATTTGCACACATGTTATAGAATATCGACTAAGGGCAGATGTGCAAGTAACTGCTAACTGGTGCCAATTAACCCCAATTAAGGCAAACTGAAGCTAGTTAACACCAACTAACAATTTGTTATTAAATTGATTTAGATATGCAACTGACCATATTCTGTAACTTGCTTGTGCAACCAGGGCTGTGCAGTCAGAGTCGGAATTGGAAGCAATTCTGGGTGGAGTCGGAGTCAGAGTTGGTGTCAATAAAAATGTACCGACTCTGACTCCAGCTTCAGAATAAAAACTTGCAACAGCATATTGCATATTTTCAATTAACACCATTTTTTTTTTGTTCAGGTTCTTTGTTCAAATATCACATAAATATATTTTGTGGTCTATTAGTCCTAATTTTGTGCATAAAGAAATATCCTGTTTCTATAATTAATCACATTTATCTTAGATGTTCTACATATAGTAGCAGTCAGCATCAGGAGGCAGAGTCAGGGTCAGAGAATAGAAAAATAGAGGAGTCAGAGTCAGCATTGAAAGTTTGGTGTATCAATTCCACAGCCCTGCACAAAATGTTTTGTGCTAAATGTAACATTAGGCATGCAAGTTTATAGAATCTGGGGCCTGGTGCTTAAACCTAGAGCCTATGTGGTCAATTTTCAAAAAAAAAAATGTTCAGTTTCTATATTAGATGCCTAAATATTAGGCACCTAAATTTATGCAGATTTTCAGATAAGTTTAGAAGCCTCAAGTGCCCTTTTACAGAGCTGTCCTAAAGTGTGAATGGTACTGTTGTTAGCGCATAGGTTTCCTGCATGCAGCGGCCACTTTTAGTACGGCTGTAAAAATGGCTGCAAATTCGTTTGTGCCGTGTGCATTAATGGCCGTGTGCTAATTTCCCAGTTAGCGCGGGGCCGTTACTGCTTGAACCCTTACTGCCTCCTATTTTGTAGGCACTAACGGCTTCCCACACTAATCCTGTGCTAATCGGCAGCACGTGTCAATTTGCCTGCGCTACCTGATGAGTGCAGGGCACGCCTACTCTCCACCTCCATACATGTCCCCCTCGCTAAAAAAATATTTGATATTTTTTTTAGCACAGGATTGGCATACGGTGATCCAAGAACCACCCTGGGTGCCTGAGCACATCCCAAGGTATTGCTTTTTCAGCACGTGGTAAGTATGCTTCCCGCCGCTTAGTAAAAGGGCCCCTTGAGTGTTCACAGAAAATTCATCTGAACTTAGGTATCTATAGCATAGGGTCATAAATTTAGATTTGCAGTTTGTTGGGTTAGATTTAGGAGCCCAAGATAAACATCCAGGGTGTAATTTTATAAGAACTACCTTCAGTTAGGTGGCAAGAACACATTTAAATGATTAGTTTTCAGCTACATGTTATTCTCTAATTACACACCAATATTTACTTTCCTTTTAGGACATCCCCAAATAGGTACATTATTAGCATCTAAAAACAGGCACTCCTTTACAGAATTACCCTCCTAGTGCGAAGTATCAGTGCTAAGCCATTTTAAGCCATAACCTTGCTCTGTTGCTGCCTACGTTTTGAGCTCCATTAAGCAGCGTCTGAGACGCTCACAGCCATGGGCTGAACTGACCCTGGATATTCAATGCCAGGGCTTGCGTGGTCCCAGCATTCAATATCCAGGTATCAGCAGACATCCAGAAGTTAACTGAGCACTGGCTGATATTCAGGCCAGTGCCTGGTTAACTTTAGTGCATAAAAGGCCCCTTTTATCAAGTGGTGGAAAAAGGGGGTCTGTGGTGACATTGGCACAAGGGTTTGCCACGCACTGAGGCCCCCCTTTGACTGCTACCCAGGAAAAGGAAATTCTGGGCGGGGGACAGAAATGGCCATACGGTAAGTGAATCACTTGCTGCACGGTCATTTCCTGGGGGGAAGCTCTTGCCACCTCTTTAGGAGGCAGTAAGTGCTCCCAAGCTACCCTGGCAGCAACCAGGCAGTGCACAGTCCTGCCCAATTACCACTGGAAAAGTCCCCAACACAAACATTTTTTAAAAATCAAATGCACCAGAAATGGTGTATGTGGGGGCAGGTACCACCGCCAGCGGTGGTGCTGGATTGGTGCATGGCAAAGCAGTAGTACCTGTACCGCCACTTTGTAAAAGGGACCTAAAGTTAGGACAGCCTTTTTGCTGTTCTAACTTTATGCAGTAACGGACTGATAATTGCCGCTAACTAGCTAAGTAAACTGTAAACACTCCATGCACTCTCCACCCCCAGACCACCCCTAACCTAATCGGTAAGATGATATTCTGCAGCACTAACTGGTTAACTGCCACTGAATATGCTCAATGAGGTTTAACTGGGCAGGAGCCTTCCCTGTCTGGTTCAACTCTTTTGAATATCGATCAGAATGTTATTAATTTACTTATTTATATGGCTTTATGCCATTCTAGTGAACTAAGTTCCTTCAAGATTGTTTACAGAGAAACAAAATAATTAAAGACAGAAAAGAAATAATAAATACAAGAAGATATATAAAATATAACATACAATGAAACATTAGTAATCATAAACAAGAAAAACACCACTATGCCCCTAGAAACAAAAAGAGTTTTCAAATTCTTTTGAAATTGCAAAAGGGTAGGATTCTGTTGCAACTGCACTGGCAACTTACTCCAAACCATCGGACCAATCACACTCAATGTTCATTTACACCACATTTCTCTATAAAAACTAGGTACCACCCACACATGCCCCTGGCTCTTAATGCCCTTGCTGGGGTGTAGGAACTATTCCAATCCTTTAACTACAACAGTTTGTTAAAGTAAAACACTTTATCCAAAATAACAATAAGCTTCAATATACATCGCTCTTTTGACTGGCAACCGATAAAGCTGACCGAGGAGAGGACGAGCACTTTCCTAAGGCTTACTACCTAATAGAAGTCTTGCAGCTACATGGTGAATTTCTATATACCTAAATAATTATTATTATATTATTAATGAACAGACCAAAATATAGAACATCGCAATAATTCAACATGCTTAGCGACAAAGCTTGCATAATAGACAAGACTTTCCCCATCCACAAAAGGTCTTATTTGCCTTACAAGTCTCAGTTTCAAAAATGCTACTCTAGTAGCAACGTTAATCTGCTCCTGCCCAGTCTCAACCTTGCTCAGCATAACTTCCAAAACTTACTAAGGCGCGCTGGCGTTTTTAGCATGCGCTAAAAATAGGAGTGCGCAAAACGCTAGAGACACCAATGTATTCCTATGGGCGTCTTTAGCGTTCAGCATGCGTCTATTTTTAGCATGTGTTCAAAACGCCAGTGCGCCTAAGTAAAAGGCCCCCTTATACAGAATCAACCCACACCAAATCAGTCTTTCCATAGTTAAGTGGTGTCAAGAAAGATTTCCATGTAACAAGTACGAGTTTTTCATCACCAAATCAGTTGAATTAATCCAACCATGAATAATCCTCACACATTGATTAATATTATCTATAAACACATTTTAATCTCCTTCCAGAGGGGATCGTTCGCATAAATATAAATATCTACATTGTACTTTTTAATCAGCCGACCCAGTAGCTTCAAATATATATTAAACAATGGTGAACCCTGTGGGACTCCTAACTCCATGAAAATACGTTAGTCACTTTTTTCCCCAAGATGGACGAGAAATTTCCAATCTATCAAAAATGAGGTGATCCACTGAAATACCGAGGGGCTCGTTTACTAAGGTGTGCCCCAACGTAGCTTGCGCTGGTGTAGGTGTGTGTTTTGGATGCATACTGATCCGTTTCCTGAGCGTGCCTGGAAAAAAGAGATTTTTTTTTTAAATTGTCCATTTTCAGCCTGAGACCTTAACGCCATCCATTGACTTAGCAGTAAGGTCTCATGCGCTAACCGGGCGGTAGGTGTCCAGCATGCACCATCTGCTGATTACCACCGGCTAAGCACCCCATGGTAGAAAATAGAATATATTTTCTACTGTGTGCTTTGGGCGTGTGCCAAAAATGGAATTACCACCTGGGGCATGCAGTAGCCAGGCGTTAGTGCCAATTTGATGTGCGTTAGATGTGCATAGGGGCCTACACGCCTTAGTAAAAGGGCCCCTGAACCTCCTATACTTAAAAAATCTGCCAATAAAGCAGGTTTAAATAAACCAATAGTCAATGAAAGATCTAATGAAAGCAACAAACTTAGGTCCCTGTTTACTAAGGTTCATAGCGTTTTTATCGCATGCACAAAATTAGGGCACACTGTGTAGGCGCTCATAGGAATATTGTGGGCATCTACACAGCGTGTGCTAGTGGTTAGCACACGCTAAAACCGCTGTGTGCCTCTAGCGCAGTTTAATAAACAGGGTCATTAGAGTGTAATTACCCAGATAAGAACACATCTGGTCCATCAATACTGCTAACACAATCACCACCACTTCCTCTGCAAAACCAGGTTGTACCAGACCAAAAATGCATTATTTTCCAAATACACACTTAGCTGACTACATACCTCCTTCTCTATCAATTTCAATACAGAGACAAGATGGGAAACAGGTTTATAATTTTCAACCTGAGATTTATCTGATCCCTCTTTTTTTGCACATTGGAGTAATTAATGCTTCCTTTAAACAAGGTAGAACTAAACCTAAGATAAGGAGGCCTTTATGATATCACAGAATCTTAAATGTAGGTACTCAGACCTAGTCAGTTTTCAAAGTTGCCAATTTAGGAATCTAATTCCCGACGTTTTTATAATCAATCAATAATGATACATAAGAATGGAATTTCATGAATAGTAACCAATCACTCCTCCCATTTAAAAAGAGAGGAACTTTGGTCCAGCTCAGGGATTTTCAATTCAGTCCTCAAGACTCGCCAAGCCAGTCTGGTTTACAGGATATCCACAATGAATAAGAGTAACACTAAAATTAAAGTAACTACGTATTAATGAGTAAATTCTTTATTCTTATCAAACTGTAAATATATAAAATCCTCTACAAATTTAATTCATTTGGTACTCATGCATTCCATCCACACACTCATACACCTAATCCACACTCTTTTCTCATTAAACCTCTCTTCTCATTTACATCCACTATAACCAATATTTTCATTACAACTTATATATTCTTGTTGCTCATGATTGTACTGTCATTTAAGTTCAATGTTCTATATCAGTACATTCCATATTCAGGTGCTACTAATACCCTTAGACGTGATGTGCTTCCTTCAAACTTATTGCATAGACCATCTTCTGAGCCAAATGTTACAACAGTTCTTCATAATTGCTGGATAAATTCCTCCAATCACTGTGTCGTACTTCTCCCTCGGGGTCTCAGTGTTGATCCTTCATATTCCAATTCAAATCGCCAATGTAGCTTTCACTGATGCAAACATTTAAACAGCACCACAATCGTCAAACCCTATGCAATCGATGTGTTTCACTTTGCCGCGTCTTCAGGGGTTTAACTATTTTAACGAGTCAGGCTGCTTCCACAGGATCGACCTCCTACAGGTGCCTTGATTGGAGGAATTTATCCGGCAATTAAGAACTGTTGTAACATTTGGCTCAGAAGGTCTATGCAATAAGTTTGAAGGAAGCACATCACGTCTGAGGGCATTAGTAGCACCTCAGTATGAAATGTACTGATATAGAACATTGAACTTAAATGACAGTACAGTCATGAGCAACAAGAATATATAAGTTGTAATGAAAATATTGGCTATAGATTGACAAGTCGGAATTTTTGTATCATACTGTCTCCAAGGGTAAAGTGGATGTAAATGAAAAGAGAGGTTGAATGAGAAAAGAGTGTGGATTATGTGTATGAGAGTAGTGTATGGATGGAATGCATGAGAACCAAAAGAATTAAATTTGAAGAGGATTTTATATATTTATAGTTTGATAAAAATAAAGAATTTAAACTCATTAATATGTAGTTACTTTAATTTTAGTGTTATTCAAATAGTGTAACTAGAGTGGAATTGAGGGATCTCATTATAAGGACCAATGAATATGCATGAGATAAATCTACAGCCTTTATTGTTTGCAAATCTATCTCATGCATATTTATCATGGGTATCCTGAAAATCTGACTGGTTGGGTGTGTTCTACGAACTGGTTTGAGAACCTCTGGTCTAATTAGAAAAAACGAGCACTAGTTCAGGTCGATGGATTGGTGCATTTCATAGGAAAAAATCCTAGTTCTGTCCCTGAGTTGGATTTTCTATGCCCTGGCTCATCTGAGGCACTGCTCACAGTATTTGGAGGCAGGTTGTAGTGATCATCAGTAAGAGTGATACCTAGTGGCTGGATTTAGATCCCCGTGCCACAGTGTTCCAGAAAGAGCCTTGAGGCATAACCACTGACCTCAAGACAATGCTGTACTGACCGGTCAAAGAGCAATGGAAGATTAGAATATCTCTCCAATTTCTCCTTGAAATCTACTGCCAGATGTCCTTATGCATGAAAACATGGATCAAGGCAATTGTTTGTGAAATAAAAGATTGAAGACAGTACAGAGAAGATGAAACAGAAGAATATAGTCACCATCTCAGGACTATTAACAGAAATAAACGTTACCAGAAAAATATCTAATATAAAACAAAATACTTTGGGGTTACAGAAAAACTGATGAAGTAAGCTCGAAATCAAATTACAGGACCCGTCTACAAGAAACAATGTTTTCCAGTAGGATTCCGACCCATGTGACCTACCTGATACTCCACTTGAAAGGATGCTTTTGGAAATGGTGACCTTGTCCTCGGAGTTCCTGGCCCAGTCTACCATGCCCCTCCAGCCCTTCATGGGGAAGCTGATGTCAGTCGCGCCATTGGCAGGGCGTTTGTGAATGCTAAGAACTTCAAACAAAAACTTTTTGTCATTATGGTTTATTGCAATCAAAACCTAAACTGGCCACTAGGGCTTCAAATGCTAAGAATCCAGGTACACTCTAATGTGCTATTGGCTTTTTTTGCTAACAGAAGCCATTACAGTTACCCCACCAAGTCAATTCACTGGTAAATTGGACAGATTTTTATGTGTGCTTGATATTTGAATATCCATCAAGAATTAGAGATATCTAGTCAGTTAAAACCAACAAAATCACCATATTGAAGAGATGAAAAGTGTCTGTGAGGTATGGTGCTATGGTTATCCAGTCACGTTAGGAAAGTGCTAATCCAGCCATTTTGAGCCAATCACCATCAAAGGCATGAACAGGGAAATCATTTTTGCTTCATTTTCACATTTTCCATATTTTTCTTGATTTTCGGGCATTTTTTTTCTGTTTGTTTCAGACATTTATTTTAATAAAAACTTTTTAACATTCATTAGAACTAGGGCTGCACTGAATATTAATATTCAATTCAATTTGGCCCTGAATACGTTATTCATATTTAGCCGAACAGTGATTTAAATTCAAAAACGAATAATCTGGGGCTCTACTGTGCTAAATCCTACTGAAATAAACACGTTATCATGTTGCTTCTTTTATTATTTGTTATGTTAACACTCAATGCCAATTATTTGTATTTGGCCAAATAATATTTTTCATTATTCATACTTGGCCGAATAGTAAAATATGCTATTTGGCACAGCTGTAATTGGGGCTTTTTAAAAGACGCAAATCAACTGAACACAAATTAGCTTGTAGGTTAATGAAGGTAAATTAATTTAGCACCTCAAAATTTTTCAAAGCTGAAATACACTTTCCTAATCACCATCTTTGAGGTAGGGAAGAAAATTTCTAAATTGCTGCAGAACTGGCTACTGATGAGGACGGATATCAAAAGGGAGGAATTGGTTGTAGAGAAAAGTTCCATGAGTATAAAATGTTGCAACTCTGGATTTCTATGACACTTCCTAGCCAATGAGCTACTATGTAAGCCACATTGAGCCTGCAAATAGTTGGGAAAATGTGGGATAGAAATGCAACAAATAAATAAATAAAAAATATATAGGGACGTGCTAAGGGCACAAGGAACCCTAAACTACCCTATTGAGTTCCCGTGGGTAATTGGTCAAACTGTGCATCTCTTCTTGCAAGGCAAACTGGCCATCAAACTACTTACTGGTAGACCAGGGTATCTAAAAGCTGAAGGACTAAGAGCAACATGTTCATCTACAGAGCTCCTGAAGAGCATAACTCCTCCCAGTGGGACCCTATCCAAGATAAGTTGCCATGAGTATAAAGTCGCAAACCGAGAAGCAACAAACATCTGACCTGTGAGTGGATATTACTTGGAACAGCATCACTATCCTCCGTAGAAGGAGTAATCAAATCTGAAGGACTTGGACTATCTGTTTGTGGTAGGAGTTTTGGAGTCTTAGAAATGTGAGCATAATTGGTGTTAATGATGGTTGCCTCCTGTTTGTATAATTCCTCTCCCACAGTATAAATTGACTTAATTAAATGTTGGTTCAGAACATAGCCTTAGATTCATGTGGTTGATTCTTGGTGAGTGGCCCAACCATGCCCCTCCCAGGTTCAAGCCTCCCTTTCAGTTGCTCATTATACATTTTGCATTCTCAATTTGTAGAGTACCAACTAAGGGCAGCTATGTGCCCATTAACAACAGTTATAGCCAATTATTGGTTGTTAATGCTAATGAACAGCTAATTTAACAAATAAGTTATGTCCACAAGTGGCAGTAGTCTATAACTTGCCACTCCGACTTAGCACACTAAGGTGATCATTTTCAAAGCAGATGGATGTCTCAAAATGGCCAAAAACCATGTATCTATCAAAAACCATCCAAATCACGACTTTCGAAAGGCAGAAATTGGACGTTTAACACTGCAGTGTGTTCAAACAGCAAGGGGGCATGTTTGAGGCATGTTTTAGGTGGGACTAGGGCGGGCCCAAAATTAGGATGTCTTTCTGCTATAATGAAAAGGGAAGAAACGTCCAAGGCAACAAAAAAAAGAAGGAAGTTTTTATTTCGACCTGTTTCAGTCACTCCAGGGTACAAAAGATACCCTGATTGAGCAGCTGACTACTGGAGGGTTGAAGGCATGACCCCCTCCTTAATCTTCAAATGGTTACTGACCCCCACTCCCACCCCCATAGGAACTGAAGGCGACAGTGAATACCAGGCTCTATGACAGCTTCTGGGAATATGACCATTTCTAATAGAGCAGCAAGGAAGTGTAAAGAGTAACCTAGTGGTCAGCGCAGTGGACTTGGAGCAACAGAACCCGGGTGTAACTCCCACTTTAACTCTTTTATTTCTGTACAAATATGTGAGCCCTCCTGGAACAAAGAAAAACTACTTTAGCTGAATTTATAAGACACCTGCAAGAGTGATGGCTATTGTAGTGGTGTATCTTTAGGTACAGTAGATTTTTATCTGTTCCTAGAGGGCTCACAATACAGTAACATATAAAGGAGTTAAGGTGGGATTTGAACCTGGGTCCCATTGTTTAAAGTCCACTGCACTGACCACTAGGCTGCCCCTGTGCTCTGCATTGACCTCTGTGTGGCCATTTTTGTAAAATCGATGTCAGACAGACTTTTTTGTGCTTGCTTTTTTAGCATTCATATTTTGGATGTTTCATTTTGGAAAATGGCTGTTCCTTTTGGACCTTTTCAATGCACAAACGTCCTTCTCACGTATTTTCGAACAGGAAATCCTTTTTTCCTGTTCGAAAATGGTTGTGAGACGGACTTTTTTTTGTGATGGTATGAGCAGGATGTCCCAATTCTGACTTGGATGTTCCTTCGAAAATGGCCTTCCATGTGTTAAATTGTTCATGCAAGTTTATAAAATTAGTGAGTTAGTGTGTATTAAAAGCTACAGCTCATGTTAAAACATTTTCATTAAAACAATGTGTGAAATGAACATTAAAAAGTACTAAAAATCAGGAAAAAGTCGAGTGAACTGCATGTTTTTGGCCCATGCATGCACATCCCTACCATCCTTTACTTCTAGCTCTCTGATGACTGGGATAAATATGGTATTTTACTGAAGGATGGGGAGTATGAGTGTGCTTTCAAGAGGGTTTGTGCAATATCGCAGGCTTAAAATCTCCCATTAAAATAAGGTTCCACTTGGCAGCTCCATTATTGGAGTTTGAAGGTAATAAAATCGTGATTCATACACGCATCTTCAGATTCTAAAGCTTTCCGCCCTGTTATGACCCTATAGAAGCTCTTCTCCAAAGGCAGAATCAGAAGAGAGAGTGTATGATCCCCACAGTGCCATGCACAAAGGACTGACTGGGTCCTGGGATTTCTGATCTGCTGCTTGACCCCCCCTCATAGGAGAGGAGCTCACACAATTAGGGTATCTACCTCGCTCCCAACCCACATCTTTCATAAATCTTTCATTGCATTTGTAGCTTACAACCAGCACTGGCAACTTACCCACGTTGTCTGTCACTTGGTAGGAGTCCCGGAAATCTTTCATACGAAATCCAATGACATCGATGAAATCCTCCACCAGCTTGAACAGTTCCTTAGCATTTGGCCCCATCTGTGAAGCAAATAAAAATAGTTCAAATGTGTATCAGATTTGTTAATAATGCAATTATCTCTCTCTCTTTCTGCTGTTCTCTTTCTTCGTGTTCTTGGAGGTTTGTAAGAGACTGATGGGCCAATGATCAGAAGGAAACGCAGGCGCTAGAGGCTATTAGTGCCATATTAGCGCCTGCATTTGCTACCGCCCCATGATCAGAGCCCCCGAGCGCGTGGCCACAAGAGACTTCTTACCAATGCTGGGGAGGTTAGGGGGGTTTGGAGACCCACTGAATTTCCAGCCCCCCATGAACCTGTGTCAGGAGGGTTGGGGGGACCAGATATCCGCTGGAAATCCAGCCCCCTGTCGCTGGGGGGGGGGGGGGGGGGTCGTCGGTCACCCGCTGGGCCACCAAGGACTTCTTAGGAATGCTGGAGGAGGGTTGGGGGGGGCTGGAGACCCACCAGATCTGCAGCCCTCCCTGAACCTGTGTCGTGGAGGGGAGGTCGGGGGGAGCGGAGGTCTGCCAGACCTCCAGCCCCCGTTTCACCTTGCTCAGGGCTGGGGTAGTTGGGGTCTAGTGGTCCAGCCCCTGTGTTTGACAGTCCTGGGCATTTGACATGCAATTTACATGCAATTATCTCTGATCATAGGTGCGATAAAGCCCCACGCTTTTCCAGTGCTATTTTTAGACTGCTGTTTGGAACAGCGTGGGGCTTTTAATCATCTGCCTGAGAGAGAGAGAGAGAGAGAGAGAGAGAGAGATTTAATCTTTCAAGCCTCCACCGCTTACAGAACTGATTTCTCTAGCTCTTCATTTCCATCTCCAGTAGATTGAAAGGAAAGCCTATGTAAATATTCATAGCACAGTGGAGTACAAGAATAGATGTCAATAGAAGGAAGTAACCTTATTGAAGGGCCTGAGGCAGTGTGGCTTGTGACTGGCTGCAGGACCTCATAGAAATGTGCCACACACCCACACAAGTTGCAGGTAAAAGTAAAAAGTACTTTATGTTCACCAAAAAGACTGCAGTCAACACTGTTACATCAAAAGCTTATTATTTTAAGCAGAGTCTCTCTCTCTCTTTCTCTCAGACAATATAGTCCTAGTCAATTCTATTCATAGGGGCTGGCTCCTAGCCAGGCCCAAACACTGTAGCAACAAATGCCTTCTCAGGTCACTTCTCTGCACACCCCAATCTTAAACATTTTAGGAATACACTGCAAGATTCTCTCCTACTTTGGTAGTCTTCTGTCCATGTATCATTTACTCCTGGAGGCTGACTTGCCTGCTTACAGTTTCCCACCCAGGGAAACACTTAACTCTGGCTACTTCTGTTCCCTGGCACTTCCCTCAGGTACTGAAGCCTCAGTTTCCACTCCTTTACAGATCTCTTGACTCGGGGCCTTTTCCTAACCTCTTGACTTGAGACCTCTATGATCTGTTCTATCTCAGAGTATCTAACCACCTGCCTGATTCATCCACTCCACTCTGACTCAACAGGTGTAACTCCACCTACCTTTAGGTGGCTAACTCTCAGTCTCAGTGAGGGTGTGATCCTATGGGAAACCGGCCACATACCACTCCCTCCCTCACAGGGCCCTCTTGAATTTACTGAGAATGTTGGGTGGATGGTGAAAGTATAAATAAGGTCCCTGAAGCAGAATACAAAACGGGGTACCTCGTCAGACCATGGCCAGTGCGCCAGCCCATTATTGGCAGATAAGTGTTATTTCATGAACAAATTGATTGAAAGTATATAATTTGAACACAAATATTATGTTGAGGTACTTTGTTGTTATTTTAGACACATCACATGCTATAATTGCAAAAAAATAAAAAAAAGAGTGATTAAAGACGTGCAAATACAAATGAAAGAAGTTAAACTCATTGGGGCTCAGCATTTGTCAGTCATCACACTGTGAGGAATGATGGAGAGCATGTTTCACTAGTGAAATGACAACACTGACAGTCTCCTTATTTCTAAACATTTAAACCAGATGGTGTGGTTTAATATTAAGATAGGAGTAGAGAGGGTCCATTCAAAAGTGAAGGCTCTAGACTTCACAAAAACTAACTCTATTCAGATGGGGGATTACCTCAAGTAATTGCTGTCTGGATGGGGACATCTGGAAGAAGTTGGAAATCAGTGGGCAAAACTGAAAGGAGCTCTTGTAAGAGCAACAAACCTTTTTGTAAGGAAAGTAAATAAAAGTAAGAGGAATAAGAGGCTACTTTGGCTTTCAAAAGTAGTAGCTGAAAAGGTAAGGGAAATAGGTTAACCTTTACAAATTACAAGAGATCACAGAAAGAGAAAGCCAGGCGACAAAATCTGGGAAAGTTAAAAGAAGCTGGTAGAGTAATCAGGAAAGCAAAGATGCAAATGGAAGAAAACAAATAGCCAATACAGTTAAATGGGGGGGGGGGGGGGGGGGAGACAAGACATTTTTTAATCTATGTTAGTGATAGGAGGAAGTGCAAAAGTGGCATTCTAAGACTCCAAGGTGAAGGGGAGGAATATGTAGAAACTGACAAAGATAAGGCGGAATTGCTTAACAAATATTTCTGTTCTGTATTCACAGCTGAAGGGTTGGGAGCAGGACCACAGTAGACACACACAAATAGGAATGGAGGGTGGTAGTCCCTGAAAGATTTTCAGAGGACTGTGTTCGTGAGGAGCTGGCTAAACTAAAGATGGACAAAGCAATGGGGCTGGATGACATACGGCCGAGAGTACTGAAGGAACTTAAGGAAGTTCTAGCGGCTCCATTGGGTGCCCTATTCAATGCTTTTCTAGAGTTGGGAGTGGTATCAGAGGACTGGAGAAGGGTGGACATGGTCCCTTTCCACAAAAGCGGAAGTAAGGAAGAGGTTGGGAACTACAGGCCAGTAAGTCTGATTTCTGTGGTAAGTAAATTAATAGAAACACTTTTAAAACAGAGAATAGCAAAGTTTTTGGAATACAATGGATTACAGCACCCAAGGCAACATCTGTTCACTAGAAGCAGGTCATGTCAGACAAATCTGATTAATTTCTTCATTGACTGGGTAACCAGAGAGTTGGATCAAGGGATAGCGCTAGATGTATTTAGATTTTAGCAAAGCCTTTGACATGGCTCTGCATAGATAACTAATAAACTGAGTGCCGTCAGTTTGGGCCCTAAAATGTTTGACTGGGTTAGGAACTGGTTGAGTGGAAGGCAACAGAGGGTAGTAGTAAATGGAGCTCATTCTGAGGAAAAGGATGTTACCAATAGTGTGCCATAAGATTCAATTCTTGGGCCAGTTCTTTTAAACATTTTTGTAAGGGATATTGCTGAAGGGCTGTCTGGTAAGTTTTACCTCTTTGTGGACAATACCAAAATCTGCAATAGGGTAGACACCCCTGATGGTGTAGATAAAATGAGGGAGGACATAGTGAAGCTAGAGGGATGGTCTGAAATTTGGCAGCTTAGATTTAATGCTAAAAAATGCAGGGTCATGCATTTGTAATGTAGAAATCCGAGGGAACGGTACAGTTTAGGAGGTGAAGAACTTTTGTGCATAAAAGAGGAACAGGACTTGGGTGATGTTGTATGTCATGATCTTACGATGGGCAAACAGATAGAAAAGGTGACGGTGAAAGCTAGAAGGATACTTGAGTGCTTAGGGAGAGGAAAGGCCATTAGGCAAAAGGAGGTGATGATGACCTATACAAGACTCTGGTGAGACCTCATTCAGCATATTGTATACAATTCTGGAGACCTCACCTTCAAAAAGATATAAACGGAATGGTCTAGAGGGCAGCTACTAAAATGGTCAGTGGTCTTCATGCAGACTTGGATTTCAAGAAAATATTGAGTGTATTAAATAAACAGGTGAAACTATGTGCAAGTATTTTCAGTGAGATAATTTGATATAGAGACAGACTTAAAGACCTCAATATATATATTTTGGAAGAAAGGCAGGAAAAGGGAGATATGATAGACATTTAAATACTTATGCAGAATAAATGCACAGGCGGTTAGTCTCTTTCAATTGAAAGGAAGCTCTGGAAGAAGTGGGCATAGGGTGAAGATGAAAGGGGACAGACTGAGAAGTAAACCTGAAAAAATACTTGTTCACAGAAAGGGTGATGAATTTGTGGAACGGCTTTCCGATGGAAGTGGTGGAGATGAAAACAGTATCTGAATTCAAGAGAGCTTGGGACAAGTACATTAGGATCTCTAAGGGAGTGACAGGGAGAGTAGATGGCATGGGTGGGCAGACTGGATAGTTCATATGGTCTTTATATTCCTATGTTTTTCTCTGTTTCTAAACATATTAAATAAATAAAATATACAAAAACTCAGATACACATATATAAAAACATTTTTGGAGTGCAACAGACTACGGTATAAAGAGAGTTTTTCTTGATTAGCTCTTCAACTGCTGCAGCCATAGATAGATTACTCCCACTTTTCAATGCCAGGGATATGGAAACCTGCAATGACTCATCAGTCTTCAACACCACACTTTGCCAGCATTTGTTTTTTGCCATCAAGGGAGTGGGAAACTTCTGCCAGATGTAGGTCACCACTAATTTTCTACACCTGCCATTTTGGAGGAATAGCCTAGTGGTTAGGGAAATGGGACTTGATATACCGCCTTTCTGTGGTATTTTACAACTACATTCAAAGCGGTTTACATATATACAAGTACTTATTTTGTACCTGGGGCAATGGAGGGTTAAGTGACTTGCCCACAGTCACAAGGAGATGCAGTGGAAATCAAACCCAGTTCCCCAGGATTAAAGTCCGCTGCACTAACCACTAGGCTACTCCTCCACTCTGCATAGTGCAGTAGACTTTGATCCCAGGGAACTGGGTTTGATTCCCACTACAGTTCCTTATGTCTCTGGGCAAACCACTTAACTTTCCACTACCCCAGCTACAAAATAAGTACCAATACATAAAACACTTTGAATGTAGTTGCTAAAACCACAGAAAGGTGGTATATCAAGCTCCACTCCCTAAATGTTTGAGCATGTACTTCTGCAATTAACCCCCCCCCCCCCCCACACACATACACACAAACACAAACACATTCCATGCTCGCAGAGAGCGAGAGAGGATTAATCCTCACCAGTAGGCACTATTGATGATGTGAAATATTTTGTACAAAGACATTGTTTTGTGCTGTTTTGGGATTAAGTTCTTTGGAATTTTTAAGTGATCTTTAGATTTTATTATTCATTTGGGATTATAATTACATTCTCTATGTCTGTTTTAAATTATTGTTTTTTCAAAAATGTTCTCATTGTTTTTGTGCACTTCTGGAATTTTCTATATATCCTCCTTTTGGTTTCAAAAAGGTGTCTTCTGAATATGAGAAAATACATTAACAGCTCCAGTGGAAGGTAATTTTCTGGCAGACCGATTACCTTGTGCAGGCAATACACACAAAAGGTATACCAAATAATCATGGGCATTCTTAAGGGATTGGCAGGCATGGCTGAGGTGTAGGCTAGTGGTTATTGCAGTGTATTGTGAAACAAGGGACACAGGTTCAATTCCCACTTTAATTCTTTTTCTTTTTTTAAATTGTGAGCCCTGCAGGAACAGAAAAATACATATTGTACCTAAATATATAAGACACCTGCAACCCTGAAGGATATTAAAGGTGCAGTAGGTATATTTGTTTTGGTCCAGGTGAGCTCACAATTACAAAAAAATAAAAAGTTAAAGTGGGATTTGAACCTGGGTCTTTTGGTTTACAATTCATTAATCCAACCACTAGGCTGACACTGCTCTGCACAAAGGTCAGTGTGGGCATTTTCTAACAGGGGCGTTCAGCGGGAGAGGGATCCAGAGCCCGAGGTGAGGGGACACATTATGCCCCCCCCCCCCGGCGCCGCCGATCCCCCACCACTTTTGACCCGCGTCCCTTTCAACCCTCCTCCCGCTGCCGCCAGGTACCTTTGCTGGTAGGGGTCCCCAACACCCGCCAGCCAAAGTCCCCTTCAGCACCAATCTCTGAGTCTGGCGCGTTCGCTGATCTGGATTCTGTTTCTGTGAGTCCTGACATCCTCTACGTTCCTAAGTACAGGACATCAGGACTCACAGAAACAGAATCCAGATCAGCAATGCTGGAGATCGGCGCTGAAGAGGACTTTGGCTGGCGGGAGTTGGGGACCCCCGCCAGCAAAGGTACCCGACGGCGGCAGCGGGGGAGGGTTGGCGGCAGTGGCAGGAAGGGGGGTCGAATGTGCCGGGGAAGGGTCGGTGGCGGGGGGGCTGAAAGCGGGCGAGCAGGGCTAAATCTGGGGGACCCATGCCCCCATGGCCCCACCTATCTATGCCCCTGTTTTCTAAGAATGCTGCTATACAGACATCCATAAGGCCATTTTATGCATGCAAATGGTTTTTAAAATTACTCCTTCACTATAATGTAGAGCAACTGCCTTGGGAATGTAGAGGCTTGTTTTCTATAGGACGCTTGATCCAGCCATGCATTGCACAGTAATGCATTGAAGCGGCATCCATTCGGATTCTCTGAGGTGCCATGTGGTGCCCTCCAGTGGTGCAACTACACAGGTTTCCACCCAGAAAATCATGTCACATGCAGTCTGTCATTCTACCTCAATTTTCCCAAGTACTTATATTTCAAATAGCTGGAGCCAGAAATTGCTAAGGAAGAGAGCATGACATTCAAATCTGATTAATTTATTAAGAAGTGCATGGGCAGAAGCAATTGCAGCAGGGATATAGTGCTATTCTTTACAGACATAAAAACATAAGGGTTACCCTACTGGGTCAGACCAATGATCCATCTAGCCCAGTACAGTGGCCACTCAGGTCACAAGTACCCTGGTAGCATCCCAAAATGTTGCAAGGTTCCATGCTACTTAAACTCGGAGACAAGCTGTGGCTTTCCTCAGATCTATTTTAATAGTGGTTTATGGACTTTTACTCCAGGAACTTGTCCAAAGCTTTTTAAGCCCAGCTATCATTATTATTATTATTAATAGATTCTTGATATGCCGTCTTTCTGTGGTACAATCAAAGCAGCTTACATATTGCATTCAGGTACTTTCTCTATTCCTAGTGGGCTCACAATCTAAGTTTTGTACCTGGGGCAATGGAGGTTTAGGTGACTTGTCCATGGTCACAAGGAGCTGCAGTGGGAGTTGAATCCAGTTCCCCAGGTTTTCAGCCCACTGCCCTAGTCATTAAGCCACTCCCGTATTAACTGCTTTTACCACTTGCTCTTGCAAAGAGTTCCAGAGCTTAACTATATGCTGAGTGAAAAATATTTTCTCCTATTTACTTTAAACGTGCCACTCCTACGTCCCCCAGCTATCTTGTGTTTCAAGTTTCTAGGTGTCTCCAGTTCTTACCATTTGAGCTTCCTCCCATTTGTCTCTGTTTTCTTCTGACAGCAGGTTGCTGATGATCTGAACAAAATTCTGGCAAGGGAAGAAGCAAAGAAATTCCAGATTAGAAACTGAGCAGCTATCATTCTTCCTCTTGCCTGATTCCAGGGCCATGCTTTATGATAGCTGAAGCATGGCCCTGGAAGCAGGCAAGAGGAAGAATCCATGCCAGGGTAGGAAGCACTATAAAATGTTACTCCTTGCCTTCAGGACTAGGGGTTACCATAGCTCTCCTCAGGCAGCAATTGCTCAGTAGGGATGGGCTGTGGTTTGCAACAACATGAGAAATGTCAACAACTTATCAAAGTCATTGCATATTGTTAATGAACAAAAATGAGTAAAAATAAAAGGTCTTTTTTTTTTGTTTGCCAGTAATACAGTGCAGTCTTTCAACAGATCGTGCATTATCCGCTGGATTCTATATATGGTGACTACAGTTGCGCGTGCAACTTAATTGGTTAACAAGCCAATTGGCGCCGATAATTGGTCACTAACTAGCAATTATCAGCACTGATTAGAACTTACACGCACAACATTCTAAGCATATTCTGTAAAGTGGTGTGTGTAAATTCTTGTGTGGATCTCAAAAGGGGGTGTGGCCATGGGAGGGGCATAGGCGGGTCTTGGGCATTCCTAAAAATGACACTAGTATTCTATAATGGCATCTTGGTGTATAAATGCTTTTATAGAATTGGTGCTCAGTGCGTGGCATCACTGTGCCTAATTGGAGGTGCCAGTTTACAGAATTTCCCTCATAGAATCAGATTTTATATATGACACAAAAAAACAGGTGCTAAATAAACATATTTAGCACTATTCTATAAACCTCACCAATGCTCGATCCATGCTTAAATTAGGTAGAGACATTTACACCAGGTTTTAGTTAGCATAAATGATTGTGCTTAACTTTTAGTCATGGGAACAAGTGTTACATGTATTCTATAAACCGCGCCTAACTTTAGGCGAGGTTTATAGAATAGTGCTAAGCATTGAGGTTTTTTTCAGTGCTGATTTTTTGGCGCC
Organism: Microcaecilia unicolor; assembly: GCF_901765095.1. Classification (NCBI taxonomy): domain Eukaryota; kingdom Metazoa; phylum Chordata; class Amphibia; order Gymnophiona; family Siphonopidae; genus Microcaecilia; species Microcaecilia unicolor. Next base: position 609,954,507 of record NC_044031.1, on the reverse strand, counting down.
ACTGAGTGCCAATTTTATAAAAGCATCTGTGTGCCAAGATGCCATTATAGACTACTAGCATAGGCCCAAATTGATGTGCCTACATTTAGGCTTGATCAATGGTAGGTGTACATGGGTGTGCCTTAGTGCACCATACAATGGGGCCCTTTTAGAAAGAGGCACTAGGGCTACTGCACTTGTAGTGTGTCAGATTGACGCTACTGCCCGGTTAGCACGCCCACCCAGCAGTAATGTTGAAATTGGCGCGTGCTGTTTCTCACAGTAGAAAATATTTTTCTATTTTCTACCGCGGGGGGTGTTTCCAGCGGTAATCAGCAGCATAGCCACATTGATGCGTGCTGCATGAGTACCTTCATGTGTAGCATATGGGTCAATGGGCGGCAGTAAGGACTCAGGCAGTAAATAGCTGTGCACTACCTTTAATTCTAGCACACGGCCATTTACTGCCCCCATTCAAAAAAGCCTTTTTTGCTAGCTGTGGTGATAAATGGCCCAGCGTGTGCCAAAAACATGCACCTACACTATAGCAGGCCACTTTTTTACCACAGCTTAGTAAAGGGACCCCAATGCACATAACTTATAGTATTCTAAAAATTATGTATATACATTTATTTATTTATTTATTTGACTTTATTTACCATCTTTTTGAAGGAATTCACTCAAGGCAGTGTACAGTAAGAATAGATCAAACATGAGCAGAAGGCAATTAGAACAGTAAAAATATTCAAACAACAATGCAAAGTATGGCATGGTATACTACTTGCAATGACAACACAATATGTACTAGAACATTATAATTGGTAGTGAAGGGTAAGGCAAAGTTGTAACATATGGATGAGTAAGAAAGTAGGAAGAATTAAAAAGTAAGGTGACTGATTTGAAAAAAGTTGCACATGAGGTCAGAGAGATGGTTAAATATTATCTCAGCTAGGGTAGGAGTAGATAAACATGTCCCGCTGCAGTATGTGCAGCCCGAGTCAATCCTTGTGTGTGTGAGTGAGACTAACAAGTTAGTTACTTCTTCCATTAAAGGTCTGGTTGAAGATCCAAGCTTTCACCTGCTTCCTGAAGTAGAGGTAGTCTTGTGTTAAGCGGAGCCTTTCAGGCAATGCATTCCAGAGTGTGGGGGCTACTCCGGAGAAGGCTCACTTGCGGGTATCACATCGTGTAATGTCTTTTGGAGAGGGTGTAGTTAGTGAAAGTCCTTGGGAGGACCTTAGTGTCCTTGGTGGTGTGTGGCGGATCATCCTATTCTTCAGATACTTTGGGCCATTTCCTTTCAGGGCCTTGAAGATCAGACATAGAGTTTTAAATTTAGCCCTGTATTGTACTGGTAGCCAATGAAGTTTTTGCAAAAATGGTGTGATGTGGTCATGTCACTTGCAACCTTCTATGAGTCTTGCTGCTGCATTCTGAATCAACTGGAGCTGGTGCAGGCCCTTTGTAGTCAGACCATTGTATAGTGCATTGCAGTAATCCTGTCTTGATGTTACCATGGTATGCACAACTGGGATAAGATTTAACTTCTCGATGTAAGGAGAGAGGCAACGTAGCTGTCACAAATAGTAGAAGCAGCTCTTGAAGGTTGCTTAGATTTGAGGAATTAGAGTAAGTGTTGAATCTAACTGTATTCCAATGTTCCTGACTTGTGATTTGAGGGGGAGTTCATACTTCCCAAAAGGGATTTTGATGTCAGGTATGTATCCACTTGTGTTAGGGACCCAGAGAAGCTCGGTTTTACATTGGAGATACACCCATGTCCTTCCCATGCTCTGCCAGCATATATGCCCCTTCCTTGCAGTTATGTGCTAAGGCACTTACACACTACCTAACAATATAGCATAGTGCAATTATGTGCACAAATGCCAATTATCTTGGTGCGTAGAACTGCCCTGTACATGCAAAGAGGGTACACTCTTTCAAAAGAGTGCATGCTCTTTTCCCGATAGTGCACCCATTTGAACTATTGTGCTTGTGCAAACCATTGTGCATGTGCAAATAGTAGAGAAAGAGTGTGCTTTTTTGCAAATAGCATGCAATCTTTCAAAAGAGTGTGTATTCAATGACTATGTTCCTGTGTTGACAAAATGGGCAAACAAAAATTAATAAAATGAACATTTACGGAAATGACTTAGGAAACAACATAAAATGAATGGTTCCCATTCCTATTGCTCAATACTCTGATGGTACACTTCCATAATCTGCTCTCCTCCTCGCATCTCTTTCCTTTCCTTTCCTCTCTTTTTGCCATTTGTTTCTCTGTATCTTTACCTTTCTTCCACTGAACAGTCATAGGCACATTTGTTTACATACAGGGTGTCAAAAATGCCTTTGCTCACCACATGGGGTGAGTAGATTCTCTTGACGAGTGAACATGGGAGCATGATATGACAGAGTCATATTTGGCCCTGATTGGAACCTGGGTGCAAGAGCCAAGACAGCTGAAGTGTCTTCAGTCCTGCTTAAGGTTCAAAGGAGGCACTATTAACCCATGGACATCCAGTGGGGGGCCAGGAGGGGGCATCAGGACCTGAAGAGTGAGAGGGCTTGGGGGAAGAAGAAGAAGGAGGATGAGAAGAGATCTTTAACTAAGCGGAAGAGGAAGAAGAGGAGGGTGTGTGTGGGGCAAGAGAGGATGAAGGTGGTGGTAGCAGGGGGAAAGGAGAGTAAGAGGGAGGGGACAGAATGAGGGATCAAGTTGTAGGTGAGTCCTTGATGAAGATTGCTTCTGGGTTTGATGGACTGAAGGAAGAGAATGAGAGAAGGAATATAATGAAAGGGCTACATTTGGGTGGAATAGAGAGGGTGTATTCAAGTAGAGAGATATAAGAGGGGCATAATCGAACGGCGCCGGCCATCTATATGGCCGGCCATCTTCGGGGCCAGCTCCGCAAAGGGGCGGTGCCAACCGTATTATCGACCAGTTCATGCTTGGCAAGGTTGAAAGTCAATGCAAAAGAGGAACACCAGCAATGCAAAGGATCAGCACAACAGCAAATGCGGATGCCACGTTATCAACGATTAGCCACCTGACTGAAGACCAAAAACAATTCAAGGCAACTATCCACAGGAACACCATGAATCAACACTGACCTGATGGCACTTAACAACAATATGATGATATAGCTGGAGATATCACATTAAACAGAGTGAAAATAAGGCATCCAACTGTAGAGGGAATGTCAAGGCATGTGTTCAGTGCCAAAATAATAATTAAGCAATTGAAAAAATATCAAACAAACTTAAGCTCCTCTCCAACATTCACATTCAAAAACATTGATGTGCTTTACAAGAAGGGACCACCAAGATAAGCCTCAATCCCAGGCCTCTTGTAAAGCTTTCAGCTCTCTTAAATGCACTGAAATACTGAGCGTACACAGAGAAGCAAATTCTCCTTTTGTTTTTTGAGACATCACCACACTGTCATCTGCAACTGTGCTGTACTTATGCACAAGACAGGACATGCAATGTTTATATACCAAAGAGGTCAGTTGAAAGCAGGAGGGATATGCACCGTCACAAAAAAAAAGTTTCTCAGATGTTTGCTCAATTTTTAGGCTTTTTGTTGTTGGTGATTTCACACATTGATTTTAATTTTTAAAAAGGTAGCGTGAAAATCAATTGTATGCATATTAATTAATAGATTAATATGAATTTTGAGTGCTCTACATTTAGCCTGAATGTATGCTGATGAACATAGATTCCGAACTCTTAATATAGTCGGTTCATGGTAGGCGCATATCCTTTACTTAGGAAACATGATTGACAGATATCTACACTATGCATCAATACAAAGCTGGATCATTATTGGAGGTACTTAATGCTTGTTTGATATATTTTATTTATTTATTTATTTATTTATTTCAACATGTAGCCTGTCCTCCCAAAATAACTATCATGGCAGGTTACAATACAAACATAAACATAGCCATTAGAACTTTAAAAACAAGACATAATAAACATAGAAAACAAGTTAAAACTAAACATTACAAAATCTAAACCCATACAATAATATAAAACAAGTATTAAGCATTTCTTAAAACCTAAAAATCAATATAAACAACTGTAAATCATAACAGCCTAATGGTTAAGGATTCCTTTTACTAAGGCATGCTAACAGATTTAGCATGCGCTAATAATTAGTGTGTGCTAAATGATAAGACACTGGTTATATTCTTAAGGGAATTTTATCAATTATCTGTTAGTGCACTTAGTAAACGGACCCCTGTCACAAAAAGCCTAGCCACCCACCTGGGCCTATCCTGCAGCCACTTAGAGGGTCTATCTCCAGCACAGCTCAGGTACGTCTGCACCTGCCACTTGTGATCTAAGCTAGCACCCTCCTCCCACCGACTGGGTCCCAACTACCTCTGGGTGAGTCTCCCGCTCTCAAATTATCCCCAGTGATTCCTAGGTTACTGGGGCCACACTCCCAGTGGTCCTAGAAAGCACTCACAGACCCAACACACAAACCTCCAGGATTCTTAGTCAGCCAAGACAAGCAGAAGCAATAACCTAAAAGTGTTTATTGTCATGAAAAATTAGAACAATGAACAGGTGCAATCAGCAAAACAATAACAGGTAACTTCAATATGGATCATTTATAACACTATATAAACATTTGTTTACTATCTAAAAAGTACCTGGGGAGCTCAGGACTTATAACTGCTCACAGGTTATCAAATATAACTGTTCACAGAGCCTCAGCAAAGAGATCCTTCTCTCTTTTCTACCTGGCTAAAACTTGAGAAAAAGTCAGTACATCCTAGCTGAATTGAGCTCCTGGCCAATCAGAGTCCAGAACAAGAAGTTTTAAAAATAGCTGGCCACATCACTGCAGGTTACCTCTTATCTGTGTTAACTAAAGAAGGCACAGTCAGTTCTCTGTAACAGCTTTAAACATAAACATGCACCACCTGCTGGCCAAACTAGAGAAATACATGTCAAGAAACATAAGTACATAAGTACATAAGTAGTGCCATACTGGGAAAGACCAAAGGTCCATCTAGCCCAGCATCCTGTCACCGACAGTGGCCAATCCAGGTCAAGGGCACCTGGCACGCTCCCCAAACGTAAAAACATTCCAGACAAGTTATACCTAAAAATGAGGAATTTTTCCAGTCCATTTAATAGCGGTCTATGGACTTGTCCTTTAGGAATCTATCTAACCCCTTTTTAAACTCCGTCAAGCTAACCGCCCGTACCACGTTCTCCGGCAATGAATTCCAGAGTCTAATTACACGTTGGGTGAAGAAAAATTTTCTCCGATTCGTTTTAAATTTACCACACTGTAGCTTCAACTCATGCCCTCTAGTCCTAGTATTTTTGGATAGCGTGAACAGTCGCTTCACATCCACCCGATCCATTCCACTCATTATTTTATACACTTCTATCATATCTCCCCTCAGCCGTCTCTTCTCCAAGCTGAAAAGCCCTAGCCTTCTCAGCCTCTCTTCATAGGAAAGTCGTCCCATCCCCACTATCATTTTCGTCGCCCTTCGCTGTACCTTTTCCAATTCTACTATATCTTTTTTGAGATACGGAGACCAGTACTGAACACAATACTCCAGGTGCGGTCGCACCATGGAGCGATACAACGGCATTATAACATCCGCACACCTGGACTCCATACCCTTCCTAATAACACCCAACATTCTATTCGCTTTCCTAGCCGCAGCAGCACACTGAGCAGAAGGTTTCAGCGTATCATCGACGACGACACCCAGATCCCTTTCTTGATCCGTAACTCCTAACGCGGAACCTTGCAAGACGTAGCTATAATTCGGGTTCCTCTTACCCACATGCATCACTTTGCACTTGTCAACATTGAACTTCATTTGCCACTTGCACGCCCATTCTCCCAGTCTCGCAAGGTCCTCCTGTAATCGTTCACATTCCTCCTGCGACTTGACGACCCTGAATAATTTTGTGTCATCGGCGAATTTAATTACCTCACTAGTTATTCCCATCTCTAGGTCATTTATAAATACATTAAAAAGCAACGGACCCAGCACAGACCCCTGCGGGACCCCACTAACTACCCTCCTCCACTGAGAATACTGGCCACGCAATCCTACTCTCTGCTTCCTATCTTTCAACCAGTTCTTAATCCATAATAATACCCTACCTCCGATTCCATGACTCTGCAATTTCTTCAGGAGTCTTTCGTGCGGCACTTTGTCAAACGCCTTCTGAAAATCCAGATATACAATATCAACCGGCTCCCCATTGTCCACATGTTTGCTTACCCCCTCAAAAAAATGCATTAGATTGGTGAGGCAAGACTTCCCTTCACTAAATCCGTGCTGACTTTGTCTCATCAGTCCATGTTTTTGTATATGCTCTGCAATTTTATTCTTAATAATAGCCTCCACCATCTTGCCCGGCACCGACGTCAGACTCACCGGTCTATAATTTCCCGGATCTCCTCTGGAACCTTTCTTAAAAATCGGAGTAACATTGGCTACCCTCCAGTCTTCCGGTATTACACTCGATTTTAGGGACAGATTGCATATTTCTAACAGTAGCTCCGCAAGTTCATTTTTTAGTTCTATTAATACTCTGGGATGAATACCATCAGGTCCCGGTGATTTACTACTCTTCAGCTTGCTGAACTGACCCATTACATCCTCCAAGGTTACAGAGAATTTGTTTAGTTTCTCCGACTCCCCCGCTTCAAATATTCTTTCCGGCACCGGTGTCCCCCCCAAATCCTCCTCGGTGAAGACCGAAGCAAAGAATTCATTTAATTTCTCCGCTACGGCTTTGTCCTCCTTGATCGCCCCTTTAACACCATTTTCGTCCAGCGGCCCAACCGACTCTTTGGCCGGTTTCCTGCTTTTAATGTATCTAAAAAAGTTTTTACTATGTATTTTTGCTTCCAACGCTAATTTCTTCTCAAAGTCCTTTTTTGCCCTCCTTATCTCCGCTTTGCATTTGGCTTGGCATTCCTTATGATCTATCCTGTTACTTTCAGTTGGTTCTCTTCTCCACTTTCTGAAGGATTGTTTTTTGGCTCTAATGATTTCCTTTATCTTACTGTTTAGCCACGCCGGCTGACGTTTAGTCTTTTTTCCCTTTTTTCTAATACGTGGAATATATTTGTCCTGAACCTCCAGGATGGTGTTTTTAAACAGCATCCACGCCTGATGCAAGTTTTTTACTCTGCGAGCTGCTCCTTTCAGTCTTTTTTTCACCATTTTTCTCATTTTGTCGTAATCACCTTTTCTATAGTTAAACGCTAGCGTACTTGATTTCCTAGTTTCACTTCCTTCAATGCCAATATCAAAACCGATCATATTATGATCACTGTTATCAAGCGGCCCTCGTATCGTTACCCCCTGCACTAGATCATGAGCACCACTAAGGACTAAGTCTAGTATTTTTCCTTCTCTTGTCGGCTCCTGAACTAGCTGTTCCATGAAGCTGTCCTTGATTTCATCAAGAAATCTTATGTCCCTTGCGTGTACAGATGTTACATTAACCCAGTCTATATGCGGGTAATTGAAATCCCCCATTATTATTGTGTTGCCCAGTTTGTTTGCGTCCCTGATTTCCTTTAACATTTCCGCATCCGTCTGTTCGTCCTGGCCAGGCGGACGGTAGTACACTCCTATCACTATCCTTTTCCCCTTTGCACATGGAATTTCAATCCACAGTGATTCCAAGGAGTGTTTTGCTTCCTGCAGAATTTTCAATCTATTTGATTCAAGGCTCTCGTTAATATACAATGCTACCCCTCCACCAATCCGATTCACCCTATCACTACGATATAATTTGTACCCCGGTATGACAGTGTCCCACTGGTTATCCTCCTTCCACCAGGTCTCAGAGATGCCTATTATATCTAATTTTTCATTTAGTGCAATATATTCTAACTCCCCCATCTTATTTCTTAGGCTCCTGGCATTCGCATATAGACATTTCAAACTATGTTTGTTGTTCCTAAGTACATCATGCTTAGTACTTGACAGTATTAATTGGCAATCTTTTGTCTGATTTTTATTGTTATTTAAAGATACCCGATCTACTACAATCTCTTTTGCAACCTCACTATCAGGATACTCTATCTTCCCTGTTATGGTGATATCTTTGAAAGATACCTTATCCCGAACCATGCTCTTTTGAGCGACTGTCGGCCTTCCCCCCATTTCTAGTTTAAAAGCTGCTCTATCTCCTTCTTAAACGCCGATGCCAGCAGCCTGGTCCCACTCTGGTTAAGATGGAGCCCATCCTTTCGGAATAGGCTCCCCCTTCCCCAGAATGTTGCCCAGTTCCTAACAAATCTAAAGCCCTCCTCCCTGCACCATCGTCTCATCCACGCATTGAGACTCTGGAGCTCTGCCTGTCTCTTGGGCCCTGCGCGTGGCACAGGTAGCATTTCAGAAAATGCTACCCTGGAGGATCTGGATTTCAGCTTTCTACCTAAGAGCCTAAATTTTGCTTCCAGAACCTCTCTCCCACATTTTCCTATGTCATTGGTACCCACATGTACCAAGACAGCGGACTCCTCCCCAGCACTATCTAGAATCCTATCTAGGTGACACGTGAGGTCCGCCACCTTCGCACCAGGCAGGCAAGTCACCAGGCGATCCTCACGTCCACCAGCCACCCAGCTATCTATATGCCTAATGATCGAATCACCAAGTACAACAGCTGTCCTAACCTTTCCCTCCCGGGCAACATTTGGAGATATATCCTCGGTGCGAAAGGATAATACATCCCCTGGTTGGCAGGTCCTGGCTACAGGAGTACTTCCTACTTCACCAGGGTGATGCTCTCCTTCTAGGAGACCTCCCTCCTCCAAGGTAGCACAGGGGCTACCTGACTGGAGGTGGGACTTCTCTACAACATCCCTGTAGGTCTCCTCTATGTACCTCTCTGTCTCCCTCAGCTCCATCAAGTCTGCTACTCTAGCCTCAAGGGAACGGACACGTTCTCTGAGAGCTAGGAGCTCTTTGCATCGGGCACACACATATGACACCTCATCAATTGGGAGATAATCATACATGTGACACTCAATGCAAAAGACTGGATAGCACCCCTCTCGCTGCTGGACTGCTGACTTCATCTTAGTGTTTTTTGAGTTTTTCCGTAATTTAAAACTTGCTAAAGTATTAAGGATATCAGCCTATCACTAACTTACAGTTCCTCCTTTAAACCCCAATCTTCAAGTTCCGAAAGCACAAGCAAAATTTGTTCACTTACCAGAGAAATATCCTCTTCTCCCAGCAGAGGCCCCGAGTGGATCGGAACGGACCTGGGAGTCACTCTGGCGAAGGCTCCGAGGATATGCAGATGAGCTGCAAGTCCTCCACGGCACCTGAGAAGGCAACCGGTGGGAGAGCTGGGCACCTCTCAACCAAGAAAAGGCTTACCAGGGGTTAGGCCGAAGCCAGCATTCCTCCCCCTGAGGGTCACCTGATCCTGGCTAAGAAGTACCTGGTAGCTCACTGTTTTGTCACAACCCCTAATTGACCTGTAAGGTGAAGAATTTTATTCCACAATAACATAATCAACTAGGAACATGAACACGCTCTTGCCCTTGACAACCGTAGTTTATTCCCAGACTAGCCGTTGAGCCCGTGAAAACGGGCTACTTTTGGAATGGGGGGGGGGGGGTTCCGAGCCTCCCCCCCCGAGGTCGGCGCCGCCCCGCCTCCCCCAGAGTTGCCGCCGCCCATCCACCCGGCCTGAGCAGCACTGTAAACTTACATCAGCACGCAGCAGCAGGCACATCAGCAAAGCTGCCGTCGGGGTGGGCTTCCTTCTCTGCCTGTGTCCCGCCCTCGTGTGATGTAACGTCGGCGAGGGCGGGACAAAGGCAGAGAAAGAAGCCTGACGGCAGCTTTGCTGATGTGCCTGCTGCTGCGTGGTGATGTAAGTTCACAGTGCTCGGGCCAGATGGAGGGGCGGCGGCGACTCCGGGGGAGGGGGGAGCGGTTCCGACGTCTGCAGCATGCCAGTAGAGACTTCCCTCTCTGTCCCACCCCCGTCATCACGTATTGACACGGGGGCGGGGCAGAGAGGGAAGTCTCTACTGCGCATTTGCGAGTGAGTACGGTCACTCGCCATTTATATGTTTGATGGCCACAAGCACTCCCTTTACGAACACAAATGGTAGGTGGATACATAAGGTGGAAATTCGTAAATAAGTAACCGAATGAACGCTAACAATTTCAAATATATTTATTTGACATCAGGGAGCCAATATAAGGACAAAGGTATTTGAACTCTTTCAATACATTTTTTTAGCACTGAACTCTTGCCTTTCCATGACTATAGCAGGGGCATAGCCAGGCTTCGGCTGGAGGGGTACATTTTAGCCCCCCCCCCTGCCATTTTGACCCCCCCGCCACCACCGCCACCAACAACAACTTTGACCCCCCCCCGCCAACGACCCTCTCGACCCCCCTCCTGCCGCCAACCCTCCCCCACCATCACCATCGGCTACCTTTGTTCAGGATGTCAGACTCACAGAAACAGAATGAAGTGTGCGTCTTGTGCCGGAAGATGAGGACCTCGGCTGGCGAAGGTTGGGGTCCCCCGCCAGCAAAGGTAGCCGACGGTGGCAGCGGGGGAGGGTTGGCGGAGGGAGGGGGGTCGAGAGGGTCGTCGGCAGTGGGGCCCAGGCCAAATCTACGGGGGCCCAGGCCCTCGTGGCCCCACGTAGCTACGCCACTGGACTATAGATATTAAATTGGTGAGAAATACAGGTATCCACTAGAAGCCTAGATTACTCATGTGCAACACATGCATTAAAAATGTCATTAACACAAATTAGTAGTAAGTGACTTGTGGTAAAATAATACAAATTAGCACATATTAGTAACTCTAGGCCAAAGGTAGGTAGATTCAGACAGTTCAGAACTGTGGAGTCGGTAGACCAAACCTTCGACTCTGACTCCTCTATTTTTCTACTGTCCGACTCTGACTCCTACTGATATTAGGCTTTATTTTTTTTTTGTTCTGGGTCTAAAGTACTGGCAAATATAACTTTAGATCCAGGGCAAAGGTATTTATATATAAGTATAGAATGATAAATTTACCATATATTATAATTTTTTTTTGAAGCTGGAGTTGCAGTTGGTATAATTTTACTAACTCCAACTCCACCCAAAATTGCTTCTGACTCTGATTCTACAGCCCTGAGACAAACAGAGATCACTGCCTTTCCCATTCCTTGTACTTCTAACTAGACACCATGAACAAAGCCCGGTCTGTGCTGCAGCACCATTCATATCACCAATGTAACCACTCCAAGCTCGGTAATCGCTTCTCTGACTGGTAGCTCACAAGATCAAACAAGAGCAGAATGCAGCAATATAAAATCTCTCTTCTGTGGCTGGGTTGGCAGGGGCAGAGCTTTGCGGATCATCGATCTCTGTCTCATATTCCAGCAGGGGATGCAGCCCTGCAAGGTGATTACAAAACTGCGCTTCAGGTTTCATGAAGTGGGCTAATGCCCTTCTGCAAGGACAGGCCTTATGCTATCAGAGGTCATTGTGCATGCAAAGAGACAGAGGGAGGCAGAGGAAAAAGCTGAGATGGACAGAGTGAGAGCAAACTACAATGCTACACAAGGACTTGAGTTTTGAAAGGGAAGCAATCATTCATTTATTTAACTTGCTACCCATGTGCTCACAAAAACGCTCCAAGCAAGGTAGAATTTAATCAGACATTTACTCTCCCTTGATCATTTGCCAGCTTATCACATGCTGCAGGTTCCATTTTTAAAGTCAAACAGTCACATATGCTGCAGGGAAACTGTTCCCTTATCGCACACCAATAAGAAAACAATATAAGGTGTTCAACTCAGCTAATCATTAGAGTCTTTGCTGAACTCAGTTCTGAATCTAGAATCAAGAGCATGCAATAAATAAAAGCAGGAATCATTAAAGCAGCAGATGGAGAAAACTTCATGAAACCCCCCGGGAACCAATACAAGAGACAAGGAATGTTCTGAAGATGAAATGGGATGAAGCCCTGCTTAATCCCAGGTCTGTCAGTGTGCTGCAATTTTTTTTAATGAATGCACCCATATCAGAAACATCTCACAACCTTCACTCAAGTGGCACTGAAAGACAAGTCACCTGCTGTAAAGGGCTGACTCTGAAATATGGCAATCTTTGGTCAGCTCCATGAAATATAGCTGGGTAAAAGCCCCAGACTAGTTGCGGCAGTCTGCAGTTTGTAATGGACTGATATGTATGTTGCACAGAATTCTGAAATCTTGCAGGGTGCTACCTCATATGCCCACAGGGTTTTACATAAGAACATAAGTATTGCCATACTGGGACAGGTCCATCAAGCCCAGCATCCTGTTTCCAACAGTGGCCAATCCAGGTCACAAGTATCTGGCAAGATCTCAAAAAAGTACAATACATTTTATGCTGCTAATCCTAGAAATAAGCAGTGAATTTTCCCCAAGTCCATTTTAATAATGGTCTATGGACTTTTCCTTTAGGAAGCCAGCCAAACCTTTTTTAAACCCTGCTAAGCTAACTGCTTTTACTACATTCTCTGGCAACGAATTCCAGAGTTTAATTACACATTGAGTGAAAAAAAAATTTCTCCAATTTTTTTTTTAATTTGCTACTTTGTAGCTTAATTGCATGCCCCCTAGCCCCAGTATTTTTGGAAAGATTAAACAAGCAATTCAGGTCTACCCATTCCACTCTACTCATATAGACCTCTATCATATTTCCCCTCAGCCGTCTTTTCTCCAAGCTGAAGAGCCCTAGCCGCTTTAGCCTTTCCTCATAGGGAAGTTGCCCCATCCCCTTTATCATTTCTGTCGCCCTTCTCTGTACCTTTTCTAATTCCCCTATATCTTTTTAAAGATATGGTGACCAGAATTGAACACAATATTCAAGGTACAGATGCACCATGGGGGCGAAAAAAAGGCATTATAACATCCTCATTTTTGTTTCCCATTCCTTTCCTAATAATACCTAGCATTCTATTTTGCTTTCTTAGCTACCGCCGCACACTGAGCAGAGGGTTTCAACATATCATCAATGACGACACCTAGATCCCTTTCCTGGTCGGTGACTCCTGATCTGGAACCTTGCATCATGTAGCTATAATTCGGGTTCCTCCTTCCCACATGCATCACTTTGCACTTGCTCACATTAAATGTCATCTGCTACTTTGGACTCTGAAAGTGAAGTGCATAAGATTCCTAGAGGCACTCAGGTGACACTCTCAATCAATCAGACTCACAGAAACAGAATGAAGCCTTGCACCGGAAGAAGAGGACCTCGGACGGCGGGGGAGGGTTGGCGGCGGGAAGGGGGTCATGAGGGTTGTCGGCAGGGGGGTCCAGGGCCAAATCTGCAGGGAAACTGTTCCCTTATCGCACACCAATAAGAAAACAATATAAGGTGTGCAACTCAGCTAATCATTAGAGTCTTTGCTGAACTCAGTTCTGAATCTAGAATCCAGAGCATGCAACAAATAGTACAGGGTCCTTCAAAATACCACCTAGGAAAATACTGAAAAGAAACAATTCTTAGTGTGAACTCCACCTAACTAATGCTCTCTTGTCTCTCTTTTCCACTTTCTAGCCCAATCAACTATCTTGGGCTACTGATATAGCAACTCAATTTAGGTATGATTCTCCTGGGTGGGGAATGGAAAAAAAAAAACAGTTTCTCTGAGACTCCATGCTTTCAACTTCAAAGCATGAACTGTTTCTCTTGAAATTTTATTATGAAAAATGCCAGCTTTTTCTGCTTTATTGAAGTCTTCTAAATAATTAAAGGTTTGAATCATATTGCCACTACCTTTTCTTTTATTCTAGAATATACATATTTTCAATCCTTCAACTCATCTTTCATATTTGCATGAAATGCTAATTTCTGAAACAGCAAGGCTAGAAAATACACGAAGGGTGAACCACTCAGGAGGCATTTGCCATGATTTTGCAAACTATATCAGAATCCAGAGAAATCCAGAAGGTTGACTCACAGGCTCATTTTCAAAAGAGATGGACATCCAAAAAGTGACATAAATCGGCACTTGGACGTCCATCTCACAGAGACGTCCAAAACCCAATTTTGGAAGTCTTTCTCAGAAGTCTGTCACAAGGACGTTCAAATCTCAAGAGGACGTATCGGAGGCGTGTTCAAGGCAGGACTTGGGTGTTCCTAAGACTTGGACGTCTTTGAGTCATAATGGAACAAAGCAAAGACGTCCAGGACTAAAACTTGGACGTTTTTACCCAGACCTGTTTTTATTATGAATAAGGCACAAAAAGGTGCCCTAAATGACCAGATGACCACTGGAGAGAATCGGGGATGACCTCCCATTACTCCCCAAGTGGTCACTATCCCCCTCCCACCCTCAAAACACATGATTAAAAAGATTACTTGCCAGCCTGTATGCCAGCTGCAGATGTCATACTCAGGTCCATGACAGCACATGCAGGTCCCTGGAGTAGTTTAGTAGTAGGTAAAGTGACCTTCAGACAGGTGGACCCAGGCCTATACCCCCCTACCTGTTACATTTGTGGAGAAAACAGCGAGCCCTCCAAAACCCACCAGAAACCCTCTGTACCCACATATAGGTCCCCCCTTCACCCATAAAGGCTATGGTAGTGGTGTACAGTTGGGGGTAGTGGGTTTTGGAGGGCTCAACACACAAGGTAAGGGAGCTGTGTACCTGGGAGCATTTTATGAAGTCCACTGCAGTGCCCCCTAGGGTGCCCGACTGCTGTCCTGGCATGTCAGGGGGACCAGTGTACTAAAAATGCTGGCTCCTCCCACGTCCAAATGGCTTAAATTTGGAGTATTAGACTTTGACATTTTTGGTTTCGAAAATGGCAGAAAATCAAAGACGTCCAAATCCACGGACGTCCGTGTTATTTTTGAATACAAAGATGGACGTCCATCTTTGTTTGAAAATGACCTTCTCCCCGCCTCCGAATTTAGACGTTTTACAAAGACGTCCAAATTCCAACTTAGACGTTTCTTTTGAAAATGCCCATCTAGGATGTCTACTCAGCTCACTGCAGCATGTTCACTTCCTCATCAGGCATAAAGAATTCTAGGATCCCATGCCACCTGTTTTGGAGCTCTGCAAGCGGGATGACAAATCTACTTTCTTCATAAAAATTATTTATGTGCAGTTTGACAGTGCTCTTAAGTGTCCCTGCAAGCCCTTTAATATAGCTGGAAATAATATGCATTTTACTATTGTTCCCACTTTTTTTTACTTAAGTTATTAACATAGTACAAATCTCACTTTCTATGCTAAAGTTAATTTCCTATCCCTACACCACTCCACATCGCGTCTTCATGGTGTGCTAGATAAACTGTATTATTAGCATAGGACTCTTTGCTGCCTTATTTTCCCATTCTAAAGTCCTACTTCCCTGCCATCTCAATCTAGCCGTGCCCTGTGCTCAAAGGAGTAGCATATGTAGGGATACTTGATTTCAGATCTAAGGGGTCTCCTGTCATTATCCTGCTCTCCCCTGGTTTGTCCAGGCACCACAACTGAATCCCAAAATGGAAACCCATCTTTACTAACCTCTACTCCTACAATGAAGAAAAGGGTCACAACCACATATGCTACCTGAAGATGCTCCTGTTTATTTCATAGCCCACTGTAGCTTACTCGGTCTTCTTTTGTTATTTACATATTTTCATATTTTCCAACCCCACGTAAAGGACTCTTGCCCGGAGGTAGCTATTAGGTATACAAGGAATATATTCACTGTCAAGAAGAAAGGATCCCACTACGGACTTTAAAATACATAAGAACAGAAAGGTTTTCTCTGGACCTCTACAACACTGTCGAGCAACGCCAATGTTGATGCATCATCTCATTCCAATGTTTGTACAAACAACAGCTAACCTGCACATCCCCAGAAGTGGGGCTGTAGTAAGCCCTGCGGAAAATCTCTGTGATGTTCTTGAGTGCATCCAGGGATGACAACAGGTCCCCACTGTAGCTGGTTCCATCCTGTGAGATGTCCGCCAGGTTCTGAATCACCTCAGACATGCCTTCTCCCAGCAGCCCTCGTTGAGCTTTGGCAAGATGTTCCTTTGTCTGCAAGAAGAAGAAAAGAGAGAGAGAGTTCATGGAAGAAGTGAGCAAGTGTTTGCCTAGAGACATCCAATGAAGAGTGGTTAAAAAGTTATCCGAGGACTCTGCTTAGAGTTTTAAACTGAACGTGATCTGTGAGTCAATGGGACAACTTCTTAGCAGAGAAAAAAGAAGTCACGTTTATCAATATTTGCAATATAAGCGGAGGTGGAATGAGTATTAAGGATTCAAATGATGAAGCATGGAGACCAGTGTTGGCTGTAATGGTTTAATTTTCCTGTAGAGAAATCAGGAACTCTGGGCTGAAGTAATAAGAGAAGCACAGAAGAATTATATTAAATCATGCGTGCTGTAAAATGAAAATCTCTTTGGCACGTACTCACAGTAAAATTGAGAGCTTCTGCTCATGCCAAATACAGTGTAGCTAAAGCATATGGTTCATTCCCATCCTGATATGCACAAGACAAAAACCCATTTGGAGACATCAGTCCTTGAATCCCTGGATGACCCAGAAAGAGGCATCACCATTGGTAAGTAGGTTCCTGCTAGGGTTACCCAATGGCACTGCTTTTTCAGGTCTTGCCGAACCAATCCTGGTTTCGCTCCACTGCCTGTATCAAGTCATTGTCCTACTTTCTTTAGAGAAATTGGAGCTATCAAGCCATGCAGGTAATAAATTGTTCTAAAACAATGGATTCAGGTGGCAACCCTAGCTTTCTCTTCCCCAGGCAGCTCTGCAGAAAGCCTTTTCCTTTTGGATTAAGATCTGTGATAATATAACTATGATACAGACAAAACTAAAATGGAAAAAAAATCAAATATTTTAAATACTTGGATTTTACTACCACACTCCTTGAAATGTATATCTAATTATGAATAATTATTTTTCAAAGCAGTGTATAAGGAAGGCTGAGGAATGCCGGCGCTGTTTAAATTAGGGGGTGTTGTTCCTTGAAACAGCTCCAGGGCGAAACATAGTCTATGTTGGATTAAGTAATCCCCTGACTGAATGTTTCTGAATTCATCTTGAGATGAGTATTTTCATTTAATTAACTTTATTGAAGAGTCGTTGAAGAATGTTTAAACTGAAAAGTTGAAGGATGTTATACAAAGAAAACAATAAAGAAAAATTATAAGAAAAATATGGTATACCTTAGACCAAGAAGGAGGTGGGTGCATAAACCTTACTGATTTTTGAAACCTAGTACGGGGCCCTTTTACTAAACCTACGTGCACCCTACATACACCTATGTGCATCATATACATGTCAATTTTGAACTACCGCCCAGCGACCATATGGCCCAGGTGGTATTGCCAATTTTTACATGCATCCACTAAGTGCGCTGGAAATTTTCTGACACACAACCCTAACCGGGCGGTAATCGGCATTGTATGAGAGTACACCATTACTGCCCAGTTAATGCGTGAGACCTTACCGCTAGGTCAATGGGTGGCGGTAAGGTCTTAGGCCCAAAATGGACGCGTGCCAATTTTTATTTTGCCGCATGTCCATTTTTGACCAAAAAAGGGCCTTTTTGCAGGTGTGCTGAAAAATGGACCTGCACACATCCAATACACGTGTCTACACCAGCACATGCCATTTTTTGGCAAACCTTAGTAAAAGGACCCCTCAGTAAGTAGCACTGCTGAGGTCTTTGGTGAAGTGAATATAAATAGGAGGTAATTGTCATATTGGATCTATTAAGAACTTTCTAATTCAAATTTGTGGTGGACGTGGAGTAATTATAAACAATGTCATAAATCTCAGAAAGCGTTTCTGTTTCAGAAATAATACTTCCTGAGTAGATTTAATATGGCATTGTTAATCCAATGTTATTTGTCTTTGTTGTTTATCCTGAGAATTGTTTGGTTTAGTCTTTTGTGAACCATCTAGAACTAGTTTGGTAATGGCGGGTTATAAATGCAATTTGTAACGCAATGTAACCTGATAACGGCCGCATGCTGGTATTTTAAGGCAACCCTATATTGTATGTCACAAACTAAGCAGACTTCAGCAAATTCACAGTGGATTGCTATACATAGAAGGCAGTAGATTAGCAAGACTACACTTATCACATGCTCAAACGCACTGAAATAAAACAGATGGTGTGTTACATTTGGTGTGATGTTTTTAGACAAACAAAATTAAATTCCCCTGTCTACAAAACTGGAATTCTTATGACATGTGATACTTTTCATTAGACTATTAAAAAAAAAAAGATGTTCTTTCAAAGATTCTCCTCCTTTAGAAATAACTGCAATGCAAAAGGAAGGATGCATTAACACCTTTAACATAGTAATTTTTGGCAGATAAATGGTCCATCCAGTCTGCCCAACAAGGTGGCCAAAGCTGAATCTGGCACTCTGCACAGGTTCCACTTCTTCATGATAAAACAATGGTATACTTTGAGGGGCATAATCGAACGTGAACGCCCATCTCCATGGGCATCTATCTCCGAGGACGGGTCCGCGAAGGGGCGGGACAGACCGTATTTTCGAAAAAGATGGGCATCCATCTTTTGTTTCAATAATACGGTTGGTGCCAGGGAAATGCATCGGATTTGGGCGGATTTGAGCTGGGCGGTATCGGTTTTCAGTAGTGCTCTCGTCCCCCTCACATGCCAGGACACCAACCGGGCACCCTAGGGGGCACATGCAACAATTAAAAAAAAATTAAAATACCTCCCAAGCCCATAGCTCCCTTACCTTGGGTGCTGAGCCCCCCAAATCCCCCCAAACCCACTCTCCACAACTCTACACCATTACCATAGGACTTATGGCTGAAGGGGGGCACCTAGATGTGGGTACAGTGGGTTTTTGTGGGTGGTTTGGAGGGCTCCCATTTACCAGCACAAGTGTAACAGGTAGGGGGGGATGGGCCTGGGTCTGCATGCCTGAAGTCCACTGCACCCACTAACAACTGCTCCAGGGACCTGCGTACTGCTGTGATGGAGCTGGGTATGACATTTGAGGCTGGCATACAGGCTGGAAAAAAAAGTTTTTAAAGTTCTTTTTTTGGGTGGGAGGGGGTTAATGACCACTGGAGGAGTCAGAGGTGGTCATCCCCGATTCCCTCCAGTGGTCATCTGGGCAGTTGGGGCACTTTTGGGGACTTGTTCGTGAAAAAAAAGGGTCCAAAAAAGTGGCCCAAATTCTCGCTTCTGCCGCCCTTCTTTTTTCCATTATCGGCCGAGCGCGCCCATCTCTCCTCAGCCGATAAACACGCTCCAGTCCCACCTTCACCACGCCTCCGACATGCCCTCGTCAACTTTGTTCGTTCCTGCGACAGACTGCAGTTGGAGGCACCCAAAATCGGCTTTCGATTTTACCGATTTGGGCGCCCATGAGAGAAAGGCACCCATCTCCCGATTTGGGTCGAAATATGGGTGTCTTTCTCTTTCGAAAATAAGCCTGTTTGTCTCTCCTTGCCAATTTTGGAGCACTAACTATAGAAGTCTGCCCAGCACTGGTCCTAATTCTTAACTACTGAAGTTGATGTTGAAGCCCCCTCCAGCCTTGATACTGATCTATTTTTGCTATTTAAAGGACCCAGACTGTAGAAGTCTGCCTGGCATTGGTCTTACTTCCCAACCTCTGAAGCTGCTGTCAAAGCTCACTCCAGATATGAGGTCATTTAAGTTTTGCTTTAATTGGATTCCATCCTTTTTCTATATAGTGTTCCTCTGAGCTTATCCCAAGTATTCTTGAATTCTGTCCTTGTTTTTGTCCCATGGGAGGGCATTCTAGGCCTCCAAAAGCCTTTCTGTAAAAAAGTATTTCCTGATGTTGCTCCTAAGTCTTCCACCTTCCAACCTCAACTCATGACCTCTAGTTCTATCATTTCCCCATCTCTGAAAAAAAGATTAGTTTGCATAATAATACCTTTTAAGTATTTAAATGTCTGTATTGCATCCCTCTATCCTTCCTTTCCTATTTCAAAGGGTCATTGAGAGAGATGATGCAGGGTAAGTGGAGGAGTAGCCTAATGGCTAGTGCACTGGACCAAGAACCTGGGGAACTGGGTTCTATTCCCATCGTGACTCCTTGCAATTCTGGACAAGTCACGTCACCCTTCATTACCCCAGGTACAAAATGAAATAAGAAAAACTTAAGATTGTGAACCCCCATAGGGACAGAAAAAGTACTTGCATATAATAAATATCAAATCCCTGACTCTTTACCCCTGGAGGAAAGGAGAAACAGGGGTGATATGATATAGTCGTTCAAATATTTGAAAGGTTAATACGTGGGGCAACGGGGGCCTGGGCCCCCGTAGATTTGGTCCTGGACCCCCCTTCCGACAACCCTCCCGACCCCCCCCTCCCGCCGCCAACCCTCCCCCGCTGTTGCCGTGGGCTACCTTTGCTGGTGGGGACCCCAACCCCCGCCAGCCGAGGTCCTCTTGTTTCCCGCGGAAGGCTTCGTTCTGTTTCTGACGTCCTGCACATTCTGTTTCTGCGAGTCTGACATTCTGCACGACCAATGTGCAAGACGTCAGAAACAGAGCAAAGCCTTGAGCGGGAAGCAAGAGGACCTCGGCGGCGGGGATTGGGGTCCCTCGCCAGCAAAGGTAGGCGATAACGGTGTGGGAGGGTTGGCGGTGGGAGGGGGGTCAAGAGGGTCATTTGCAGTGGGGGCAAAGTTGGTCGCGGCGGCGGGGGGGGTCAGAAGGGCGGGGGGGGGGGCTAAAATGTGCCCTCTCACCTGGGCTACGCCCCTGGTGTGAGCCCTTACTGCTAAGTAAATAGGTGGCAATAAGGGCTCAGGCAGTAAATAGCCGCATGCTACTATTAATATTAGCGCACGGCCATTTACTGCCCCGTTTAAAAAATGCCTTTTGTCCCATCGTGGTAAAAAATGGCCCAGTGCATGCCAATTTCATGCATCCAAACTAGTGCAGGCCACTTTTTACCGCAGCTTAGTAAAAGGGCCCCTTAGTTGGCAACTGAAAAGGGTGCATGGCCATGGGAGCTGCATGGGTGGGTGAGGAGCATTCACTAAAGGTTGCACACACTGTTATAGAATGTGGGGGATTCGCGCCTACTTTACATGTGAGAATTTACACCGGGTTTCAGTTGGGATAAATCTTTGCATCTAGAATTAGGCGCAGATCTCAGCACTAAGGGTGCCCGACTTTGAGCGCTGTTTATAGCAGAGCGCTTAATGCTCATTTTTTTGGTGCACCATTTATAGAATTTAGTTCAGCAAGTCTAAAATACCATCTCTACGTAATTGTACAACATATTTTTATCATTGTTATTATTATTATTACGCCAGTTCTTGTATTACACCTATTCCTATACAGTTCAAGGATGGATTACAGTAATCAAGAGCTGGACCAATCTATTCAGGAGCTACAAATAATTAAAAGAAGCTAATGTCACATATTAAGCAGTAGAAAGACCCACCTTACAAAATAGAAAATCTTTTAAATGTTTTCTAAACTGAAAATAGTGAGTGTAAGATCTCAAAGACAACAGAAGCTGGTTCCACAGGTCAAGATTGAATGGACAATGAAAGACTGATTTTAAGTTCTCATACACTTGGAATCTTAATTGAAAAAGATTATGAGTTTTGTATCTCACCATCATCTGCACATTTTTATAATCAATAGAAACGCATTTGATGTACGTAGGAGGCTCCCAGAAAGCATTTCCGTCTTCATCCAGAGTGCACCTTCTGAGAATCAACCCTAAAGGAACAAGGAAGATGAGCTTGAGGTTATAGACTTCATAACCCTTTCTGGTTTGGATCAACGGTGCTGCCCTGTTTCAGTACATCCAAGAATAACTTGTGATATGAAGATTAAAAAAAAAAACATTTTTAAAAATTAAAAAACTGATACAAAGTTAGGATACAATAAACACAAAGATATAAAATAAGGAGGAGGTTTTTTATGACTGGTGAGGAAGCTGCTCAATTGAAAGTCTGGTATACCAACACAGCGGACATGGTTTTGAATCTCTTAAATATTTTTCCTAGTGCACTAGTGTTTTTAGCTCATGCTAAATGCTGAGACACCCATTATATTCCTATGGGCACCTCAGCATTTAGTGCATGAGCTAAAAATGCTTGCACACCTAGGCAAAAGACCCCCTTACTTTGTTGATTAACAACTTGCATTTTGCTTTGTGGTTGAAGATTTTCTTACAGCAAGTTGATAGCCATATAGCAATTGTAATGACATAGGAAATGCCAATGACATATTGTATTATCATTGCATGTTGTTACAAAATGAAAACAATCAGAAAAAAAACACATTTCATGTCTTATCATTCACAGATAATGGAGAACACTGGGCCCCTTTTACAAAGATGCAGCAAAGGGGGGCCTGCGCTGGTGTCGGCGTGTGCTTTTGATGCGCGCTGAGGCCTCTTTTACTGCAGTGGGTAAAAGGCGAGCCTTTGTTTTTTTTCAGGAAATGGCCATGCGGCAACTGAAACCACATGGCCATTTTGGGGGAGGGGGAGCAGTTACAGCCACCCAATGAGGTGGCGGTAAGGGCTCCCACGCTAACCCAGCGGTGCTACAAAAATAAAAATATGACGTGTGTTGGGGGTGTGAAATACGACTGGGCAGTACTTCCCTTTTAGCGAATGGTAAGCTTGCGTTGGGCTTACTGCAGTTTTGTAAAAGGACCCCACTATTTGGGAAGAGGAGGCCTGATATTCAAAGGATTCATGCTTCTAACTTTGAGGCCCTTTTACTAAGTTGCAGTAAGCACTTGCATGCATGTGTGCACTGATTGCAAAAGAGCAAGTAATACCTGCAACTAGTGTGCCCCTTTTTGCAAAGAGAAAATACTCTTGACAACACTGCACCCTGAAACAAAAATGAAAACAAAAGAAAACAAGCAACGCTGTTAACGAGAAATAAACCCCCCCAAAAAATTTGAGTTGTCCATCCCTATATCAGATTGGCACAGTTTCTTCACTTTTCCCATAGGAATTAACCCCCCCCCCCCCCCCCACACACACACACACACACACAAATTTCAGATTGTCACCGGCTAAATTATCCCACGATATTCAGTGCTGAGCCATGTCCGGGCACTAGCACCGAATATCGGGGGATAATTTGGGGTAGGCAGGCTGCTGGATCTTATGTGGGCCTGGCAAATATTCAGCCAACACTATAAGAAAGTTATGCAGACCATGGCTGAATATTGGGCAGGGACCTGCATAAAAAGGTTTCTTTTTCCTCCTCCCACAGTGCCCAACAACAACCCCCCTGGGGTGTGCTCCCCAATATTTCTACTCCACTCCACCCCCCTGCAGCCCCCCCAACAACATCCCCCCCCCACCTCCCGGTCATGATAGAACCTTCCCTTGGGGCCTTCCTGACCTCCCTGGTGGTCTAGCGGGGCATTGGGGGGCAGGAGAGAATTCCCCTCACTCCTGCCTCTACTGGAAGCTTCTTGAAAATGGCTGCCGCAACCTCTTGCACCAGCCTTGTGGTACTGCAAGTACCGTGAGAGGTCACAGCAGCCATTTTCAAGAAGCTGCCACTAGGGGTAAGAGCAAGGGGGATATGCTCCCGCCCCAACGTCTCGCTGGACCACCTGGGAGGTCAGGTAGGCCCTGAGGGAGGGTCCTATCCTGACCAGGAGGTGGGGATGGGATGGGGCTGCTGCCGGGGGGGGGGGTTGTTGGGGGGGCTGTCTGGAGGGTGGTGGAGCAGAGATATTGTTGGGGAGGCGCACCCCGAGGGGGATGTTGTCAGGGACTATGGGAGGAGGAAAATATATATTTTGTTAATGTGGTTCCCGGCCCGATATTTAGCCAGGGCCCGCATAAAGATAAGCGGATGAATTTAGGGCAGCTTTTGAGCTGTCGTAACTTCACCTGCTTACCTTATGCAGGTCTTGGCTGAATACTGCCGGTGCCTGCATAAGCCCTGGCTCCTTCTCAGCACTGCCTCTTGGCCCGCCCCTAACTGGAACCGGTCAGAGGCAATACTCAGTGGCACACCCCGCTTTAGTGCCACTCAATATCAGCGGTTGGGTGGCGACAGGTGATTTAAGCAGGTAGAAGAGCTCCTGTCCACTTAAATTGCTTTGAATATTGGCCTCTAAGCCTTTTGACAGATATAATTTTTCATGAAGCAGGCTTCTGTTTGCCCCCTGCATCACAACAGAGTGTCATACAATTGCTACTGCAGTGTTAGGTGGCATGTTGTTTCCTTACCCGTGGCATTGCGTGGGCACCGCACAGCTGCAGCCTCGCCCGCAGGAGTCTCTTTCCAAACTACCGAGGCAAAACTTTCCTCATCACAGATTTCATGAGGCTCTGGAAGGAATAGATTGCAGAGTACACATTAAATACAGACTGCTTGCTTTCTCGAATGTTAAAAAATTAAAACAACTTTCCAGAGTAGGCCTGAGGGATGCCTGTCAAATTAATACTAAAATAGATACGCAGTATCCTTTGCCTGTTTACACTATTAAGGCCTCTTTATTTTCAGGACATAGATCCATGGTGTTGTCAGCATGTTTTAGCAGTGCTGTGACAAAGTTATACTATGCACTGTACATTAAACAGTGGGGGACGGGGGTCATGACTGACTTATTAAACCTATAGATCAGAGGCATGAGAAAAAAGGCATGGTAATGGTTTTTGATTATGTTGTCTATTTATTATGTATGTACAATTATAGAAGGATGCTCACATACATCAGAATTGCAATAACTGTGATTTCTTTTTTTAGGCTCAGCAAGAGATGGGACATGATGCCACCTTTCTGAAATGAGGCACTGCTAATGCCCACACCCACTGTCATCAAAATCCCTTGGCCTTTCATACTTGATAAGAGAGGTGTGGTAGCCGTGTTAGTCCACTTTTAAAGGTAATCAATAGAAATAAAACAAAATAAAACATGGAAAAGAAAATAAGATGATACCTTTTTTTATTGGACATAACTTAATACAGTTCTTGATTAGCTTTTGAAGGTTGCCCTTCTTCGTCAGATCGGAAATAAGCAAATGTTGGTAGATGACAGTATATATAAGTGAAACATCAAAGCATTTCAGTGACAGTCTAACAGGATGGGGGTAGATAGGTGAGAGGAAGGTGACAAACAGAGCAATACAACTTTATGGTTTATAATGGGCTAGAAAACCCAGATCTTTGTTAAGTCCTGTCTGGTGGGTGTCAAAATATTCAATCATTCTGACTTCAAAGGTCTTACGTTCCTGTATTGTTTTAAAGTTACCTTTCAGGATTCTTACTATGAAATCACTGGTACAGTGTTCTGGTTTTGTAAAGTGCTGCCCCACAGGAGTGGAATCCTGGCTGACACTGGCATTTTTCATGTGATGTCTATGTAAATTAAATCTTGTCTTGATAAGGTAACAAGTCAGCATTGGGAAACATACTCGTTAACCTGTCCCCCCCCCCCCCCCCATTTTAGGGAAAAAGTTATCTAACTGCAGTAAAAATCAGGTTTTTACTGCACCTTGATTTACCGAGGAAGTCAGCAACTGGCGGAAGCTCAGTTCCTCAGGTTACTGACTCCCACAATATATGAATAACGCTGCTTGTAATCAACCTCATATTCAACATTATTCTAATGTCCCAGGAGCATCAGACTGCAGTCAGTGGGGGAAGGGGTCTCCCAAGTAGGAAAACCTTTAAATTGGGTTGGATTCTGGGATGGGGTCATCTTTGAAGGGGGGCTTCTGAGTTGGAGAGGATTGATTAGAGGGCTCCCAGGGCAGGTAAGCTATATCTGAAATGGAGTTTTCTGGGTTAGGAAGCTATCAGTTGGGGCAGCTTCCATGTCAGTGAGTTGTGACTAAGGGGGGAGGGGGCCTCAGGTGGCGTCAAGGACATTTGACAGCCTCTTCTTTGAAGCCCACTGCTCCCAGAAAGTTATTTGATTTATACTCATGACCCTTCATTTCATGTTATTGTAGATAACTGTACCCTGCTTTGAGCACTGTGATCTGGAAAAGTAGATTAAAAATGTTTTTTCATATATAGAATTTAAATAAATAAATAAAGTGCAAATTCCAGATTCAGTGTGCATTTCTTCTAAGCTGCTGGATTTTGTGGACTCTTAAGGCATGAATGATGTGGGGAAGAGACTGGCTGCTTCAAAATTTAGGCACTGTCCTTAAGAGGAATATAAATTCAGGGCCCTTTTTCCCAAGCTACGGCAAAAGGGAGATTGCGCTGGCATCTGTGCATATTTTTCATGCCCACCGAGGCCTCTTTTTACCGCAGTGGGTAAAAGGGAAGTCTTTCTTTCCTGCAGGAAATGGCCATGTGTCAAGTAAAGCACTTGCCGCACGGCCATTTTGGGAGAGAGTCCTTACTGTCACCCATTGAGGTGGCGGTGGGGGCTCCCGCACTAACGGGGTAGCACACGGCACTGTCCAATTACCACCGGGTACACCCCGGCACTACAAAAAAAAAATTTTTGTAGCACCAGATATGACGGCGTGCTAGGGGTGGGAAGTACCACCAGGCTGCTGTGGTAGCCTGGTGGTACTTCCTGTTTAGCAAGCGGTAAGCCCACATTGGCCATTTAACCCTACCCTCTGTTTTCTATCCGTCAACCAATTTCCAATCCAAAACAGAACATTGCCTCCTATCCCATGACACTTTAATTTTCTCAGAAGTCTCTCATGAGGAACTTTGTCAAATGTTTTCTGAAAATCTAGGTACACTACATCAACGAGATCATCTTTATCCCCATGTTTATTCACACGTTCAAAGAGATGAAGCAAATTGGGTATCTTTGTGTGGTAACCCATAACTGGTTAAACGCTGAATATCACACAACTGGCTATGTGCTAGCCAGCACAAAAACCCGTAAATTCAGTGTCAAAGCCTGGACATGTCCTGGCATTGAATTTCCAGGTTTAATGCTGGCAGCAGTCAGCAAAACATTGAGCGTCGGCAGCTGAATATTGACTCCAGTGATCAAAAGAAGTTTACCTGGGCACTTCTTATCATTGCATGGTCTGAATTCTTCTTTCACTCCCTGGCACATTTCCCCACCAAAAAAGGGGCCATAGCAAGTCCTGTCCCGCTTCTGTGTGCCTCCACCACATGTACTGTTACAGCTGCCCCAAGAGCTCCAGGACTGCCATGTCCCATCCACTGAAAAATGAGAAAAGGGGTCAATGAAAAGGGCCAAACATCTACTGTTCCTCAATGAAAAATACATAGTGTAGCTCGTAATACTGAAAAACTATTTTCTATATCATAAAGGAACAACAAAACACATATACAATACCACTGCTTCTATACTGCAGTCACCAAGTCTTTGGTTCATTGCTGATTCACAATCAAGTGTACCCAGCCATTTCTGGGAATATTACAATTCCAGTCTATCAAATTGTCACCAGCGATATTGAACTTGACCCTCTCTTTTCGAAGGCCCAAAAACATTGTTTCTCTCTATGGGGTCTTTTTACTAAGCCACTTAGGCGCCTACATGCATCCAACACATGTCAATTTTGAGTTACTGCCCGGCTACCACGTGACGCTTGCAGTAATTTCATTTTTTTACGCGTGTCCGCTATGCGTGCCAAAAAATAATTTTTATTTTCTGGCACACGGCAGAACCGGACGGTAATCGTCATTCCAAGCAAGTAGACGATTACCGCAAGGTTAATGGGTGAGACCTTACCGCTAAGTCAATGGCTGGCGGTAAGGTCTCAAACCCAAAATAGACGCGTGCCAATTTTTATTTTGCTGCACATCCATTTTCGGCAAAAATTTTAAAAAGGCCTATTTTTACAGGTGTGCTGAAAAATGGATCTGCACGCACCCAAAACACGTGCCTTCACTAGCGCAGCCCATTTTTCGGCTTACCTTAGTAAAACGGCCCCTATATTTTTTGTATGAGTAAGAGACCTCAGAGACCTACTCAAAAGGTCAGGTCCATCCTGTTATGCATTGGAACATTTCTCTTTCATCGGTCTCAAAAACTCCCAATTTTATAATAAATATTGATTTTTGGTTTTTTAATTTTCAAAGTGTTTTAAAATATTTTAAAAATTCTTGTGGTGATCTGTATAACACCATAAAAGAGCGGAACTTATCTTTTATACCCAACAGAGCCACCGTTTCACTTTGGTAAAGCTTCCTCAGGGGCTCGGTGTTGTTTCTCTGGCTTCTCAGAAGCTATTAATAAAGGGCAGACGTTGAAGTAAGGAAGAAATTGCAAGAGCAGATTGCCCAGAGAATTCTGTGGTGGAACTGGAACAGCACCGAGCCCCTGAGGAAGCTTACTGAAGTGAAATGGTGGCCCCATCAGGTATGAAAGACAAGTACTGCTCTTTTATGACACTGATCACCACAAGAAATTTAAAAATAATTTAAAAACAATATTTACTATAAAATTGGGAGATTTTGAGACTGATGAAAGAGAAATGTTCCAGTGCATAACAGGATGGACCTGACCTTTTGAGTAGGTCGATGAGGTCTCTTACTCCTATAAAAAAACATAGGGCCCCTTGGTAAGGAAAATATTCCCTTATACTGTATACTTTTTGCAGAGGGGAGATTCAAAATGAGTTGGTCCATTGAATGGGATATTCTGTTTTTAAAAGGCAGAAAAGAAGATGAAGGGCAATACTGCAATCTGCTATAAACTCTATAGCAGGCTGTAGCAAAGCAGCTATGGTGCATCAAAATTGTCCATCTAACTTCAGAGTGGAAAAAGTCAGAGCATGAAGCCAAACTATAAATCTTTATTGCATTAATTGTGTGTTACTCATGAACATCAGCATTTCATAGTAACATAGTAAATGACGGCAGATAAAGACCTGTACGGTCCATCCAGTCTGCCCAACAAGATAAACTCATTTTACATGGTATGTGATACTTTATATGTATACCCGAGTTTGATTTGTCCTTGCCTTTCTCGCTCTGTAGCAAGGCCTTCTTCAGAGCCACAATTTACAAGGGGAATTTTATAACTGTGAGCTGATAGTTAAGCTCCCAGAAAGCACCCAGTAGAAAATTATTCTATACAGAAATGGAAATGTAGACACCTACCCTGCTTTACAAAAGAGCAAAAGTGAGTATATGCACATGTATGTGCTTAGACATGGACCCTTTAATTATATATGGAGTGGAGGAGTGGCCTAATGGTTAGTGCAGTGGGTTGTGGACCTGGGCAACTGGGTTCCATTCCTGCCACAGCCTAATGGACGGCAGTGGGTTGAGATCCTGGGGAACCAGGTTCAATTTCCTCTGTAGCGCTGTGTGACCCTGGGCAAGTCACTCAGACGGACTCTTACTAAGGCGCGCACTAAACGTTAGCGACGCCCATAGGAATGCATTGAAGTGTCTAACGTTTAGTGCATTCACAATTTTAGCTAAAAATGTGAGCAAAAGACACCCTTAGCCCTCCATTATTATTATTTATTTAGATTTTACTCACACCATTTTCAGTAGTAGCTCAAGGTGAGTTACATTCAGGTATACTGGATATTTCTCTGTCCCAGGAGGGCTCACAATCTAAGTTTGTACCTGAGGCAATGGAGGGTTAAGTGACTTGCCCAAGATCACAAGGAACAGCAGTGTCCACCTCTGGATTTTAAGATTGGTGCTCTAACCATTAGGCCACTCCTCCACTCCATTACCTCAGGTACAAAGTATACTACTTAGAATGTGAACCCATTTGGGAACAGTGCAAAGTACCTGTAAGACACTGTAAACCACTTAGGTCTAGGTAGTATATAAATATTTAAATACATATAATGGAGGGTCATGCATTTCAGGTCACACATTCATACACATGTTACAAGAAAACGAACTCTGATTTTTTCATGCTCTAAATCTGCCCCTGTTACCACCCATTTTTTATGCTCATAAATTTGAGTTTGAAAATTTACTAAAGCTTAGGGCATACATTTTTACTAAAACCTTTACTAAAGAAGCCAATCTGTGAGCACTAGGAGTGGCCTAGTGTTTAGGGTGGTGGACTTCAGTCCTGAGGAACTGAGTTTGAGTCCCACTTCATGCACAGGCAGCTCCTTGTGACTCTGTGCAAGTCACTTAACCCTCCATTGCCTCCATGTAAGCTGCATTGAGCCTGCCATGAGTGGGAAAGTGTGGGGTACAAATGTAACAAAAACAAACAGGCCTTTTTAATAAAGGTTAGTGCATGCTAATGGACATTGGTGTATGCTAAGTGCTACATGGTCCATAGGTACAAAATAGGACACGTAAAATTTAGGGGTCCTTTTACCAAGCTGCAGTAAAAAGGGCTCTGCAGTAGGGGCGGAGGCCATTTTTCCCACGCACCAGTGTCCTTTTTACTGCAGTGGGTAAAAAGCCCCTCCCCCCCAAAAAATGGTCATGCAGTAAGACTATTCCTACCATGTGGCCATGCGGCGGGGAACACTTATCGCCACACACTGAGGTGGTGGTAAGGGCTCCTGCAGTAATCTAACGGTACTGGTGCACTGTCCCGTTACCGCTGAGTTAGCGCCATGGTAAAAATTCCAGAAATATTTTCCAATGTGCTGGAAATGGCACGCACTCGAGCCAGAACTACCGCCGGCGGCCGCATTAGGCCGGCGGTAGTTCCAGGTTGCCACATGGCAACCCTTTCATAAAAGGGCCTCTTAATAGTACATAAGTACATAAATGTTGCCATACTGGGAAAGACCAAAGGTCCATCAAGCCCAGCATCCTGTTTTCAACAGTGGCCAATCCAGGGGCGTAGCCAGACTTCAGCGGGAGAGAGGTCCAGAGCCTGAGGTGAGGGGGCACATTTTAGCCCCCCCTGGCGCCGCCGACCCCCTGACACCATTTTTGACCTCCCCGCCGCCACCACCACCTTTGAGCCCCCCCAGCACAACCCTTTTGACCCCCTCTTCCCGCCTCCGCCAACCCTCCCTCGCCGCCGGGTACCTTTGCTGGCGGGGTCCCCAACCCCCACCAGCAGAAGTCCTCTTCTCCGGTGTGGCTGCATTGCTGATCTGCAAGGGCAGGCTTCTGTTTCTGTGAGTCTAACGTAGACTCACAGAAACAGAAGCCTGCCCTTGCAGATCAGCAACGCGGCCGCACAGGAGAAGAGGACTTCGGTTGGCTGGGGTTGGGGACCCCCACCAGCAAAGGTACCCGACGGCAGCGGGGGACGGTTGGTGGCGGGAGGGGGGGGGGGTCGAAGGGATTGGTGGCAAGGGGGCCAGGGACAAATCTACTGGAGCCCATGCCTCCGTGGCCCCATGTAGCTACGCCCCTGACTGGCAAGATCCCAAAAAATGTGCACTAATGTCCATTAACATGCACTAAGCTTTAGTAAAAGGACCCCAAAGTTAAAAGCAAATATCCTTTGAGCATTGGGCCCCTGCTGTTACTATACTCATTAGGTTCATTCAGTTACTATACAACAGTGACAAAACTAGTCTTCATAATAATAATAATAAGTTCATGCATATATCATGCAGGTAGACTTTCACAAGCTCTGATTAATGTTACTGTAATGAACTAGACACAAGCATCAGGTTTGTCAGAACAACTAGCAGCTCAGCTAGAGCAAAGTGTGCACCTGGCATGTCTTGGCTGTCTTCTCATATCCTTCTCACTCTTTTTTAATGTAATAGACAGGAATCAGGCTTCATACTATATCATTGCAGTAAGGTAGTGGTTCCCAAACCTGGTCCTGGAGGCACCCCAGTTAGTCAAGTTTTCAGAATATCCACAATGAATATTCATGAGAGAGATTTGCATGAACTGCCTCCACTGCATGCAAATCTTTCTCATGAATATTCATTGTGGATATTCTGAAAACCTGACTGGCTGGGGTGCCTCCAGGATCAGGTTTGGGAACCACTGCAGTAAGGTGAACAAAGGTACAGGGAGATGCAGTAATTCACTAAAGTCACAGAGAGTTTATCAGTAATTCAGGATGTAGAAGAGTTTGGGAAAGAGAGTCTGGGCTAGATTTCCAAAAGACAGAATGGGTTAACTTTGTCATCTGTGTACTGGGCACTTGAAATCCAGGTAATAAAGACCAGGATAGTGTCTTCTTACTATCCTAAACAATGGCCATAGAGTAGCTCACATGTGACTACAATCTGTAAGTAAGTCAAAATGCACGTTGTCAGGGCCGTCGAGAGCCAGGGCCGGGCCCGGGACAAGGCCGCCCCCGGCCCCCCCACTTGAGGTCGCGTCGTGCCCCCCCTTCCGAAGTCGCCGGGCCCCCCGTCCACCCGCTGCCAGTGCCGGGCCCCCTGATCTAACCTGAAGCGCCTTCATCTTCGCAGCAAGCAGCAGCAGGGTAGACATCTCCTTCCTTCCCTGCCCCACCCTTGCGGATGTTACTTCAGGTGAGGGTGGGACACGGAAGGAAGGAGTGGCCTGCCCTGCTGCTTGCTGTGAAGATGAAGGCGCTTAAGGTGGTTAGTTGTGGGAGCGACGGAAGGATGGGCG
The DNA here is from genome assembly GCF_901765095.1 of Microcaecilia unicolor. Taxonomy (NCBI): domain Eukaryota; kingdom Metazoa; phylum Chordata; class Amphibia; order Gymnophiona; family Siphonopidae; genus Microcaecilia; species Microcaecilia unicolor. Next base: position 609,922,054 of record NC_044031.1, on the reverse strand, counting down.
GGCCTGACTGCGGCAGCGCCGGGCTCCCCCCGGAGGCCCGGGCCTGGGGACTTTTGTCCCCCCCTCTCGGCGGCCCTGCACGTTATATCACGAATCAACAAATACCGACACCTGAACTATTTACTACCAGTGCTGTGTGTGTCAGAGGAGCAAGAAATGCTATTCACATATCTAAGTGAGCACTAACCAGGACACTGCCTGAGGAAGCAGTCTCGAATTTCCGCCCACTGTCCTTGGCACTCAGAGCCCCCATAGGAGGGTCCGTTGCACTCCCGGATACGTTGCTGGGTGCCATTGGAGCAGGTGTTGGAACAAGAGCTCCAGCTGGACCACTCATTCCAGTTTCCATCCACTGCAATATAGAAACATAGAACATGATGGCAGATAAGGACCACCAGGCCCCTCTAGTCTAGTCAGTCTGTTCTAAGGTCCATCCAGTCTCCTCAATTTCCTTCCTATTATAACACCACAGATTCCACCCGATCCCCGGTTTTCTTTTCAGTTCTTCTCAGCTAAGGATGCTCCATGTATATTCCAAGCTTTTTTTTAAATTCTGTTACTCATTTCGCCTTGATCCCCCCTCCCTGGGAGGTTGCTCCATGCATACACCACCCCTTCCTATAAAGAAATGTGTTTTTCACAGTTGCCCTTGGACTGTGCCCTTTGATCGTCATAACTTTTTGTTCTAAAATATCATTTCCACTATATATATAAAAAGTTTTGTTTCTTATATATTATTTATACCTTTAAGGTACTTGAAATTCTCTATGATATCTTTTTCCTCTCTTCTTGGGCATTGATTCTCAAATATCACTTCACTTCACTGCTATTCCCCATAGCAGCCTCTAGTGGTAAAAATGGGAAATACACTTTCGAAGGGAAACAACTTTTTAGCAAATGATCTCCAAATTGAGGGCCTTGAGATCAGATCGACAGTAAATCACCCTCACTTATATTGGCATGGATTTTGCATACATTTGGTCTATGGGCTCATTTATTAAAATGCATTTATTTTTATTTTTAATTTTCCTGAAAATCAGTGTGGTTGATAGATCTCATGAACCAGTACTGGAAAACCACTTCCAGCTGATAGTGATTTCAACTAGTATTATCATACCACAGTGTATACTTGAAGTTCCTCTGGTGTTGACTATTCAGTGACTCCCATTGCCACCAACAGGACTCTGAAGATACCACCAGCACAGCTTTCAGTCTGGCACAGACATACCTGGACAGAGAGCAATGTTGCAGAACTTGGTCTGTTTCTCAGGACCATCGCAGTCATTTCCACCAAACTGAGGTGGTCTGCAGATACGTGTTCTATCCCTGAACCCTCTGCCACATGTTGAGGAGCACAGACTCCACGGAGACCATTCATCCCATGTCCCGTGCACTGAAATCACAGAAAGGCAAGCAGACAGGCATGAGTCTATTCATTCAATGCAATTTAAAGGCCCTGCACACTAACAATAGATAAGTCTGCAGTGAAAGATAACTTAGTGACGCAAAGGAAACTGGAGAATATTGGAACGTTACCTCTTGATTTATTTAAGAATTACCTAACTACGATTTTGAAATATTCCCCTGAAGCTATTCCTCCAGTTATCAAAATTTATTATGTGCCTATACCTATAGGGAAATCTCATGGAGAAATGGAGAATGGAGGGGCCCAAGGCATTCAGCTAGATGTGGAAAATATTTCAGCCATCTTGGAAGGATATTTGGCAGAGTCATCAGAAACAGCTACATTGTTGGTATCTCTGTTTTTGAGCAAGATGTGAATGCTATATTTTAGACATTCGACAGAACTATTTTATGGTAAACTATTTACCCTGATGTAACAAAATCTACTCAAGAGAGAAGGAAACAATTTTTGGTTATGAGGAAAGAGACCAGAGATCTTGGTGCCACTGTTCTATCTGCTTACCCATGTAAATGCATGATTAAATCTGAAGGGACAAAATACACCAGAACAATTGAGGAGTTTTCTAGATATGAAGATTGTTTGAGTGTCAGCTTTGTACTTTATTAATGGGGGGGAGGGGTAACTGTTAAGCCTTATGTTTCCATGTACCCAATTTTCCTTTTTGCTTTCTCCTGGCCTGGGGATTCTCCTCCTTATTAGTAGTGGTCTAAGGAAGACTTAAAGCAGTTTTCTTCTTTAAACAAGATTTATGGAATATTTTTGATCTGTGTTTCTGAAACAAGAGTTATTCTTTTTTGAATGTATAATTGAAAATTATAATTTAAAACAAAGATAAGTGGTCGCTTTCTTCTTTCTCATTTAGAGCCCTGTTTACTAAGCCGCGCTGTAGGTGCGCTAACTTTTTAGCACATGCTAAAAATTAGCACACATTAACGATAGAGACACCCATTATATTCCTATGGGTGTCTCTAGCATTAGCGTATACTAAATTTTAGCGCACACTACCAAGTTTGCACGCCTACAGAATGGCTTAGTAAACAGGGCCCTTAATATTTCGTTTGATTTTGAAAACAAATTTAGATTAATGAACGTTGGACATTGGCAAACGATTGATACTATATTGTAAGCTTTGATCTGAAATAGCTGTGCGATAATAAGAGATCTCATAGCTTTTTTTATGTTAACTTCTGATGCTGCCGTGTCCTTAAAGAAAGTGATTTATTTAATTGAATGTTTGTTCACATTTTTTACGTACTAGGGTCTGCAATGATTCATATTTCGGCCTTGTTGTTTATTATTATTTTCCATTTGAGAAGGTGTATAGTTTTTCCCCCCTTTTTCATTGTTTCACTATTTCTACCAAGTATTTGTGACCTGAATTGGACACTGTTGGAAGCAGAATACTGGGCTAGATGGACCTTTGGTCTGACCCAGCATGGCTATTCTCAAAAAAAGAAAGGAAAACAAACGTCTTCCACAAAAAAAAAGTCAAAGGACAAACAAAACAAATGTTCAAGACTGTGAATAAGCATGAACAGTCCAATAATAACAATGTCCAGCAATTATACTCATCCATATTCAGTAAAACCTCAATCCAGTTACAGAAATGAGACCCAACACGGGCCGTGTTTCAGCACGCAAGCCTTCATCAGGGGTCCTTCTATAATTGTTGTGCCAATGGGCAGAAAGAGTTTTAAAGCAAAATCGAGGACAAACTTTGTCATCTATTTCAATGCTGAGAGCAAGTGTTGTGCACATTCCGCACTACTCGAATGCAAAGAACAGTCTTGAACATTTGTGATTTCCACTTTTGTTTTATTTATCCAGTATGGCTATTCTCATGTTCTTACAGGGCGCCTGGTTACCTTGCTTCTATAGTGACACCATATGTTCCTAATAGGCCTTTGCCTTTGACGTTTGAGCATAGGCTGCTGGTTCCATCATTTTCTTCAGCTCGTCAGGAGTCTAAATGTAGGAGAGTGTTTTTTTTCTGGTAGTGCCTCAGCTTTGGAATGGCCTCCCTGGGAAAATATGGGCCGGGTGCTCCCTTGTGAAATTTAAGGGTTTGTTGAAGACTCATTTTTTAGGTTAGCCTTTTCCCCCTGAGAGTTGCTGGGGGAGCTGTGTCTATCAGTTGGCCTTATGGGTAGCTGTTTATATAAGTATTTAGGGCAGGGGTCCTCAAATCCAGTCCTCAAGGTCCACAACCCAGCCTGGTTTTCAGGATTTCCACAATTAATATGTATGAGATCTATTTGCATTCACTGCTTCCATTGCATGGAAATAGATCTCAACATATTCATTGTGGAAATACTGAAAGCCAGGCTGGGTTATAGACCTCAAGTATTGATTTAGGGTATGCATGTTCTTTGTGTGATTATTTTTATTCTATCTTTTTTTTTTTAATTAGAGTTCCTTTTTTGGTTGATTTTATGTGGTTTTATTCATTGTTAACTGCAGTGATCTAGCATAACCTAGCAGTATAATACATTTAAAAAACTGTAAATCAGTGGTCCGAAAACTGGTCCTGGAGGCACCCCAGCCAGTTAGGTTTTCAGGATACCCACAGTGAATATTCATGTGAGAGATCTGCATACAAATCTATCTCATGAATGTTCATTGTGGGTATCTTGAAAACCTGACTGGCTGGGGTGCTTCCAGGACCAGGTTTGGGAACCACTGCTGTAAATTATGGGATACAGTTCTGCTTGTGTGGGTGTGGAAGGTGGGGGGGAAGGGTGCTGATACACTACAAGAATGCACAAATTCACACACTAAAGTTTCCTTACACTAACATATTTTTTTCTATGGCTTGCTAGACAGTGCTAAATATGCAGCATATTCTGTTATTCATTACATTCTGATTATTATTCATAATCAACCATACAGAAGAGTGAGATCATTCCCCTGAAAAACCTACTGCGGTTCCTCATATACTATACTCACAAAGCCACCTCAAGCATTCCACGTCACCTCCCAATGCTGCAGTTATAAACTATAAGCTCTTCAGAGTAGGGGACCCAGGGCTGTGAAAACTGTCTTGTTTGGAAGCAGGCTTTCATGCAAGAGTCACTAATAAGCTGGTTTCATTCCTGAGACATGGACTTTGGCCCCAAATTGGCATCATGCTTTGAAACTACATTCTCCCAGAGATGGGGGTTGGGAGGAATTGGGGAGGTGGGAGGACTGCTTTCTCAAAATCTATTTGCAATGCTAAATATCCCCTTGCCTCCACCTTCAGCATTTTGTCAATCTTCTCAGAAATGCCTTTTTCATTTTCAGGAGGGGAAAAATCTCTAGATATTTAACCTGCCTCTCAATATTTTAAATAACTGAGCAGGCCTCCAGAGTAGTATTAAAATAATATGTAAAAAGGAGAAAAAAAAATCCCACAGGCATTGATTGGTTTACCCTCTAAGTAAATAACTCTTAGAAGTAATTTAGTGTCTCTCAGCCTCTGTCTAAGATGCTTAATTTGAATAAATTATTAACACGTTTGATAAAGGAAGGCAAAGGGGGGGAAAAAAAGTCTGTGTCGGTTTGCAGAGGAAAGCAGAATCCATTCCTTGCTAGTATTTCTGTAACCTTGAATAGCTCAGCAGTATATGGAAAAAGGTGGAAGGATGGCACACGGTTATGAATCCTTTCACCCCCAGGTCAGTGAGCCAAATCCAACTTGAGTCAATAGTGACCAAAGGTTATTACCACCTGACAGCTGTTTGCGGCCAACATAGATGAGCTAGGGAAGAGGTCTCAGTCTAATCTCCAGTGGGCTGATGTCCACTCCTTCCGTTACAATGGCAGGAATAGCCAAAATCTTTGTGTTCTTGCAATGTGTTGCAAAGGCTGGGGAGTCAGAAACCAAAGACACAGGTTTTCAAATGGGGCTGGTGTTTTATATCAGTCTAGGTTTCCATCCAAAAGGGGTCTCTTCCTACCCTTAGCTTACTGCTGAAAAGAGTCCACAGCTTCATCTGGAAATGATGGGGGTACAAACAGGTCAAAAGACAACACTTTAGTAGAGGCTAGAAAAACAGAAGCTAACTGGACCAGCTTGATGACTCAATTGCATTAAGTTTGATCCTTGGTTTATCTTTCACTCCCTGAGTCAAATGGGATTGGAGATGCTGCAGAAGTAGTGCTCACAGTCCCTGGAGGGTGATAGTCCCTGTGTTTACACCCTGTTGCTGGATTTAGGACTCATGTTTGTAGGGATCCAGATGGAGTCCCAGTGTAGGCCTTCAGCAGAGGACTCTTGCTGCTTGGAAGGGGTTTGAAGTACCAAAACAAAAATCCTAGTATAATTGCGAATGAAGGCTGATGGTGCTAGATCCCAGCCCCAGTTCCAGCTGAGTTGAATGTATAAAAGGAACAGCAAAAAAAAAAATGCTGGGCCATAAAATAACAAATAACGAAAGCAGGATTGAGGTGCATCACCTCAAAGACCTTTTGCTCTTAAATTAAAGGCTGCACATATCAGCCATCAATTTGCAATAATTTTTCATGACCCCGCATTGACATTCCCAAACACAACTGGCACAGAGAGAGCCATAAGTTTGATAACAAATTTCTCAACAGCCTACTGTACCATGTGTCTATGGTTTGCATCTGAGTCACTTGACACAAAGGTATTTGACCAATGTCCACTTTTCTCAAGCTACAAATAAAATGACCTGGGACTGACTTGGAGGAATATTTGCTTCAATCCCGAGAGTTTGGCCTGTGGGTGGTTTTTGTTGTTGTTGGGTTTTTTTGTACTCTTTATGCAGCAGCAGTGAGATCATTATCCTACTGCAGGGGTGCTAAAACCAGGCTTTGGGACATACCCAGCCAGTCAGATTTTCAGGATACCCAGAATGAATATGCATGAGATAAATGTGCACTACCTCCACTGTATGAAAATCTATCTCATTCATATTCATTGTGCGTATCCTGAAAACATGACCTGACTGAGTAACTTTTGAGTCTTGATTAAGCAGCTTCTTACATGGTGATCAATCTGCTCTGGCTTGCCTGGGCTGTTTGAAAGGACAAGGTGTAGACCTTGTGAACAGTTGAAAAAAAAAACTTCTTGGATTATGGAGCCCCATTTTCATTAGGCTGTAAACTTACCTGATTACCTTCTAGAATGGATGTACAATTGTGCTATCGTGTTGATTCTATTGCAACCCCTTTCATATGGCTGGCTCCTCTTAGGCAGTACAAAAGAGATTTCAAATAAATATATGACTGCAATCTGAGTTATAGATATTCTGCCCAATATTCAGCAGAAAATGGTGTCTGAGCCACTCATGAACTGATCTCAAATTTTCAATCCTGGGACTTGTACGTCCCCCAGCATTGATATTCAGCCAGCAGTGACCAGCATTTGGCTGACTGCCACTATGCTAACCCCCCACATTCTATATATAGCGCCATAAGTTGTGTGCCCTAATTTGGCCGCATGGCTAAATTGGCTTTAATTAGAATTTACGCACACAACTTTCTAGGCATAGTCTATACTATGGCATGCATGAATTCTAATGCACTAAGTCAAAAAAGGGGTGTGGCCATAGGTATGGAATGGGCGGGTTGCCGGCATTTCAAAAAACTATGCGCACTATTATAGAATACACTCGATCTGCGCCTAACTTAGGCGCAGGTATTTAGGCCTGGTTTTAGCTGGCCTAATTTAGGCACAAGAAAAGCGAATGAGCATAGTCTATAAACTACATGTAACTTTAGGCGTAGTTCACAGTATCATGCGAACCGTGTGGTTTTACAGCACTGATTTTTAAGGTGCCATATAGAGAATTTCCCCTTAAACCCATAAGTTCAATGTTGGGCCATGTCCAAACTCCGGTATTGAATTTCTGGGTTTGCAGAGTCAGTTACACATAGCCGGTTAAGTGCGATATTCAGCACCGCGCAAAGATAGTATTACAACAGAGTAAAGCGAATGTTCCAGCTACCTGGGCAGATAGCAGAGTTGTTGCACTGGCGCTGCTCCCTGAGTGGGCCGCTGCACTGGGTGCTGTACGATGACGACACACAGAAGCGGGTCCTAGTTTGCCAGCCTTCCCCACAGGTGGTAGAGCAGACACTCCAGGGGGACCACTCCTCTGCTGCAGGATCACCTGTGCAATACAGAATATTAGTGAAAATAGCTCTTTGGTGGAAAATCATGATAACAACTGTGAATGCCCGGCACTCTGACACATTCTCTATAATTTCCCATTTACACACTGGGAATAGTTATCTGCACAATCGCCAAAAATACCATACTTTCTTTAAGGAGAAAATTCCTTTTCAACTAAGGTGCCATAACCAATATTGATATTTATATATTATTTTTATAATACGTAAAGATTGATACTTTATTTTTATAAATGGCCTATTAGAAAGAACTTTAGACTGTGCTGGATCCATGGAGATCTGGTTAATCTGTGATCCATCCCCTTCTCTTTCTCCCCAGTTTCCCTCCCTGTCTGTCATCTTCACTTTTCTTCTGTAGGCAATATTTTTTTTTCTTTTGTATGATATGTAAACACTACATACAAATCCCATATCATATTTGAAGGGTTCTTGGTTGCATCTGTAGACTTGTTTGCCATGGGCTTATACACCCTAGAAATGCATAATACAAGATCATTCCACAATTCCAGGAATAACATGTATAGAATGTTTGTACGTTTGGGAAGCTTGCCAGGTGCCCTTGGCCTGGATTGGCCGCTGTCGTGGATAGGATGCTGAGCTCGATGGACCCTTGGTCTTTTCCCAGTGTGGCATTACTTATGTATGTATTACTGGGGTTGAGCTAGATGTAAATACAGCAACTTGACAAGAAGATTGGGAAAAATAGGCTCTATATGGCAGTGATCACTTTAAAGTATCCTTCAGGACTGCCTACTGTGATGTATTCAGGTTTACAGATATACATACAATGAACATGCATTATCAGTTTATTACACTCTGTCAGTGCACTGAGGAAATAAGTGTCTACTACTACTTATCATTTCTATAGCGCTACTAGACGTGCGCAGCGCTGTACACTTGAACAAGAAGAGACAGTCCCTGCTCAACAGAGCTTACAATCTAATTAAGACAGACAAAGAGAACAAATAAGAGAAAAGGAAATATTAAGGTGAGGATGATAAAATAAGGGTACTGAACAAGTGAATAAGGGTTAGAAGTTAAAAGCAGCATCAAAAAGGTGGGCTTTTAGCTTAGATTTGAAGACGGCCAGAGATGGAGCTTGACGTACCGGCTCAGGAAGTCTATTCCAGGCATATGGTGCAGCAAGATAAAAGGAACGGAGTCTGGAGTTAGCGGTGGAGGAGAAGGGTGTAGATAAGAGAGATTTACCCAGTGAACGAAGCTCCCGGGGAGGGGTGTAGGGAGAGATGAGAGTGGAGAGGTACTGAGGAGCTGCAGAGTGAATGCACTTATAAGTCAATAAGAGGAGTTTGAACTATGCATGTGTGTGCATGTGGTGACTGGCAATTGGCGAGTGCGACCTCCCAGCCCGGCCCCCTGACACAGCGCCATCTTCACTTTTATTTCCATTAGTATCTCATAGCGTATTTGGTCAAGAACGAGGCTTGGAATGCATGATTACCTCTAACCTCAAAGCAAACCAAAAGGCTTTCTGCATCAGATATTTAGTTTTGAAAATGAATGATATGTCCCTTTTGGTTTTGAACCATTTGTGATATGTTTTATGATTTGCCTCTTTAAAGGTATGTCATCCTTAGTCAGCAGTTTAATGCTTGCCATGTTTCAAAAAAAAGGCTAGTCTGGAGAGCTTTTGGTTTATCATGTCATGTTAAAATGCTATCAGCTAGTTATTTAAGATTTAGAGCATATAATGAGTGTGATATGTGAAGTTTATTGCAGTATCTGTGGTGAAATATAAATGTGGGTGAGTATCCTGTTAAAGGTCTATAGATCTTAAGAGTAGGATAATTCTTGTGTATATAGGTTTTATAAGTAATTGAACTAAGCAAGAATTGTTACTCAGTGATTTTGGGATTTAGCACTGCCAGAGTGTGACGTGTCTTTGTAAGTTCTTAAGTATGTGTGATGAGTTTTGGTTGTGAATTTTTGCGGGCAGTATTGTGATAAGAAAGCTTCTTGTTTGTTTCAACATCAGAGGTTTTTAGGATGTACAATAAACATTAAATGTTGAATTTTTTGGCTCTTGCAACAAAATATAAGTGTGAGCTACTGTCTGTTTAAAAGATTTTTGTTCCTGCTGGAATACCAATACTAATGGGAGGGGGAGCTTTTATATCTATCTATCTATCTATCTATCTATCTATTTATTTATTGCATTTGTATCCCACATTTTCCCACCTTTTTGCAGGCTCAATGTGGCTTACAATACATCATAAATGGTGAAGATATAATAGAAAAATAGACAATTTAGTTAACAGAAGAATCATGGTAACATGATAATGATATAACAGGATAGTAATATAAAAAGCAGATATTATAAGGCAGTTCTGAATATCTGTGAAGGAGTAGTGAATGTTTACATTTGTTGATCTTTGTGGTATGCTTTATTAAAGAGATGGGTCTTCAGTAGTTTTCGGAAGTGGGTTAGTTCGTAACTCATTTTTAGGTTGCGCGGCAGTGCGTTCCATAGCTGTGTACTCAAGTAGGTGAAATTCCACACATGCATTAATTTGTATTTTAGGCCTTTGCAGTTTTGCAAGTGCAGATTAAAGAATGTGTGGGATGATCTTTTAGCATTCCTGGGTGGTAAGTCTATCAGGTCTGACATGTAGGCTGGTGCTTCTCCGTGAATGATTTTATGAACTAGGGAGTAAATTTTGAATGTGATGCGCTCTTTAAGTGGGAGCCAGTGTAGCTTTTCTCGTAAGGGTTTAGCACTTTCATATTTTGTTTTGCCGAATATGAGTCTATCTATCTATCTATCTATCTATCTATCTATCTCTATATAAATTTGTAATGTATATTATTTTGAGATTAACATGTTGTGAAAATAGCGTAATAATTACATTTTTGAAAGAAATAATGTAAGATTGAGCCAAACACATGATATATATATATAATAGATAGCTAAAGAGCTTATGCACATGCATTGGCGTTTTGTATTGAATGGCGCCATGTTGACCCTGCAACAAGTTGAAAGCTGTATTCAGTCTTTAACAAGTAAGTTCGGCTCATCATGGTACACAAAGCCATTCCAATTTTTTTTTTTTTTTTTTTGTAGGCACAAAATGGCCAAACACTCTGAATAAGGGATGAATGTTTCACTTTCATTTTCTGCTCACCAGTTCCAATTCTGAAAGCAAAAGCGTGGGCAAAAGGGGAACGTGGTGTTTGTGACGGAGCTGACAAACAGGGATGGGATTCAATATGCTGTCTTTCAGTGGTTACAATCAAAGTGGTTTACATATTATATGCAGGTACTTATTTTGTACCTAGGGCAGTGGAGGATTAAGGGGTCCTTTTACTAAGCCGTGTAAAAAGTGACCTCTGATAGTGTGGGCGTGTGTTTTAGGCACATGTTGGGCCATTTTTTACTGCAGCTGGGGAAAAAGGCTTTTATAATGGGAGCAGTAAATGGCTGTGCACTAGAATTAAAAGTAGCGCACGGCTATTTATTCCTGAGTCCTTACCGCCACCCATTGACCTAGTGGTAAGGGCTCACGTGCTTAGGGTTACCATATGTCTGGATTTACCCGGACATGTCCTCTTTTTGAGGACATGTCCAGGCAACCGGGCGGGTTTTGCCAATCTGCCCGTTTGTCCGGATTTCTGGATAAACGGGCAAAAATCCGGACAAACGGGCAGATTGCTAGCCTCCCCTCCCCTTACTTACTACTGCCCTGGTGGTCTAGTGACCTCTTCCGCCTTCGGAGCAGGAAAGAGCCCCCTCTTTCCTGCCCGGAGTGCTGCCCTGCATGCATCCTTCCTGTTCATGATCTCGGCGCCGATTCAAAATGGCCGCTGAGAGTTGACGTGACCTCGCGAGACTTCAACTCTCGGTGGCCATTTTGAATTGGTGCCGAGATCATGAACAGGAAGGATGTATGCAGGGTAGCGCTCCGGGCAGGAAAGAGGGGGCTCTTTCCTGCCCCGAAGAGGTCACTAGACCACAGGGCAGTAGTAAGGTAAGGGGAAGGGGGTGATGGGGAGGGGGAGTGATGGGGTGTGTGACAGGGGGGAGGGGAAATGTGACAGGGGTGGAGCGAGGGTGTCAAAGGGGGTGGGACGGGGAGTGAATGGGGCGGGGCATGTGTCCTCCTTTTTGGGGGACAAAATATGGTAACACTACACGCGCTACACACGCTATACTCATGCAGCACACACCAATGTGGCTGCACATCTGATTACCAATGGGAAAGACACCCCCCCCCCCCACCCACATTTGAAAATAGAAAAATATTTTCTACCACAGGAAACAGCACTTGCGGCTCCCTAACAGGGTGGTGGTGATGATTTGGTGCACGCTATATGCATGGTAGCCCTACCTTTGCTTTGTAAAAGGGTCCCTCAGTGACTTGCCCAGAATCACAAGGAGCAGCAGTGGGATCCAAACCTTGTTCTAAGGCCGCTGCACTAACCGTTAGGCTACTCCTTCACTCCAAAGGTGACTGCAGAGACCAATTCTGAGCTTATAAATTTTTCCAGAACGATGGCATAGGTTGGATTATTTTACCACAAGTCTGGCTATTTTAGTACAGGGGACGGGCAGGGATGGGCTAGATTTCAGTGGGGATGGATTAGATTCCGGTGGGGATGGGTGAAATTTCTGTCCCCGTGCAATTCTGTATAACACAAACCCCTTAATTCTATAAAAGTCACCAAAAATTGTGTGTGAAAATTTGGGCATGTGCCCAATTTGTGCACACAATTTAATCAAATAACGACCTAATTAGTGCCAATAATTAGCTTTTTAACAAGCAATTATTGGCACTAGTTAGATTTAACCAGAACTTACGCTTGTAATTTTAGGCATGGGCCTGCGCCTAAATTTTATGAATAAGTAAAAAAGGTGCACAGAAATGGGAGGGTCATGGGCAGAATGGGGGCATTCCTAGCATTTATGCACATTGTTACAGAATGCACGGGATATGTACTCAATTTAGGCATGTACATTGGCACCGTGTTTAAGTTGGTGCAAATGGCCATTAATCTATAAACCGCACCTAACTCTAAACACAGCTTATAAAATAGCATAGTAACATAGTAAATGACGGCAGATAAAGACCTGTACGGTCCATCCAGTCTGCCCAACAAGATAAACTCATTTTACATGGTATGTAGTCCTGAGTTTGATTTGTCCTTGCCTTTCTCAGGGCACAGACCATAGAAGTCTGCCCTGCACTGTTCTTGTACTAAGTTCTGAAGCTAACGTTGAAACCCTTTAAAATTTATACTCCAGCCCATCCCTATCTATTCTGTCACGATCAGGGCGTAGACCGTAGAAGTCTGCCCAGCTCCCAATTACCGGTGTTTTGTTTCCCAATTACTGGTGTCACCACCCAATCTCCTCTAAGATTCCACGGAACCATTCCTTCTAAACAGGATTCCTTTGTGTTTATCGTACGCACGTTTGAATTCCATTACCGTTTTCATCTCCACCACCTCCCGCAGGAGGGCATTCCACATATCCACCACCCTCTCTGTGAAAAAAACTTCCTTTTTCTGTGCTGATTTTTTCAGCACTATATATAGAATTCATCCCAAAGTGCATTACAGGAGTCAAGATGTGAGACAGTAATATTTTGTACTAGTTGCTTCGCACTACTTTGAAAGAAAAGCTCCAGTTTGTCTTTTAATAGATGCTGTGCTCTAAACAATTTCCTGGATACTACCAGTACCTGATCTTTAAAGACAACTAGGAATCAATAAATGCTTCACTTTAATTTAGGATTGAAATTTTTCTCCTTGAGCAGAATCCTCAGTATTGTGGCTGAGAAACTGGTGGTGGAAGCCTCTCTGGCGCTAATTGTGGCGGATGGCAAAGAGGGGCATGAGTACAGGTATTGCGTGTCACCGCTGAGAGAAACAGTCAGAAGTGCAGTAAGGGCCCCCTTTACACAGTGGCGGTACCTGTATCACCGCTTTCATGTGAGTCATTTTGCTGCTACTTCTGGGCTACCACAGGAGCTTGCACCATTTCCGGCGCTTAAAATATATTTTTTAATTTTTTAGAGCCGGGGGCTTACCAGTGGTAATCGGGCAGTGCCGCATGCTGCCTGGTTACCACTGGGTCACGCAGGAGCCCCTACCACCTACTAAATAGGTGGCGGAAAGGGCTTCCTCAGGAAATGGCTGTGTGTCAAGGGGTTCACTTACTGTATGGCCATTTCCTTTTTTTTAAAGCCTTTTACCCACTACTACTAATAATAATCATTTCTGTAGTGCTACTAGACATACACAGTGCTGTACAGTTATATGCAGGTACTTTCTCTGTCCCTAGAGGGCTCATAATCTAAGTTTTGTACTTGGGGCAATGAAGAGTTAAATGACTTGCTAAAGATCATAAGGAGCTGCCGTGGGAATCAAACCCAGGTCACCAGGATCAAAGCTCACTGCATTAACCATTAGGCGCATGGCAAATCCACATGCCAAAGCTACCACAGGGCCCCTTTTATTGCCGCTTTGTAAAAGGGGCCCTAAGAGAATGCAGGATTGCAGTATGGCCTAATAGATTTGGATAAAGCATTTGTTTATACCCTGTTTCCCCGAAAGTAAGACATCCCCCGAAAATAAGACCTAGTAGAGGTTTTTCTGAATTGGTAGATATAAGGCCTCCCCCGAAAGTAAGACCTAGCAAATTTTTTATTTGAAAGCAGGGCCGCCGAGAGCCGGACAAGCCCGTCCCCGGGCCGCCCCCCCCCCCACCCGAGGTCACCGGGCCCCCCCCTTCACCCACCGTCGCTCCCGGAACTAACCTTAAATGCCCCCTTTCACCTCCGCAGCAAGCAGCAGCAGGGCAGACCTCTCCTTCATTCCGTGCCCCGCCCTCTTGGATGTTACGTCAGGCAAGGGCGGGACACGGAAGGAAGGAGTGGCCTGCCCTGCTGCTGCGAAGGTGAAAGGAGGCGTTTAAGGTTAGTTCCGGGAGCGACGGAGGGCGGGCGGGCCAACCCCGATCCAACCCCGATATTTCCCCGAAAAATAAGACAGCCCCTGAAAATAAGACCTAGCGCATTTTGGGGGGCAAAAATTAATATAAGACAGTGTCTTATTTTCAGGGAAACACGGTAGCAACTATTATGGGAACAGCCAGCAGGTAAAGGTGTGCATTCATGAACACGCCATCGGTTCATTTGGGCGTCTAAATATTTCGAGGGAAATTCTATAAATCACGCTCAAAAATGGTCATGGGAAAAGATCGATGCTAAGGACTGTTCTATAAAGAGAGTGCATCCTTTACAGAACAGCTGGCTCCCACGCCCAACTCTGGGTGCCAGACTTACGCCTGCTGAAACCAGATGTAAAACACGGTGCCCATTGGTTAGGGAAACCCATGATTCTATAACACTGTGTGCAACCTTTTGGAAAGCCCATGGCCACAACTCCTTTTCAGTTATGGGATTTAGGCGTGTAAAGCCAGATCGTGTGCAAATCCTAATTGGTGCCAATTAACATCAATAATTGGTTGTTGGCATCCAGTTATTCATGGTTAACAGTTCATTAGCTAATTAAGTTGTGCACACATCTCAGAAGTGCACCCAAATCTGGGCACCATATATAGAATCTGTGGGTTAAAGTGCACATGAATCATTTGTACCCAGATATACCTATGAATTAATGTGCGTACAATCATTTGTGTGCATTTATAAATTCTTGCGTGCAAACAGTTCACATGTAAAAAAAAACAAATAGGTCAAACACAGAAAAAATGCCTAAAAATCAGGAACATTTTGTTTCAAATTAGTGTAAACTAAGCATTTTTTTTTGGCAACACCAGGGGCGTAGCCAGACCCTCGGCAGGCGGGGTATCCAGAGTCCAAGGTGGGGGCACTGTTTAGCTCGCCTCCCCCAGCCGCTGACCCCCCCCCCCCCCCCCCCGCTGCCGACCCCCTCACACTTTGTACCCCCCCTGCCGCCGACACCCCCACTGCCACCACTGCGCCAACCTTTCCCCGTCACCGCCAACCCTCCTGCCACCGCCGACCCTCCCCCATCACCACCGCCAGCAGAAGAGTCTTCTTCAGCATCAGTCAACTCCGGCGCCTTCGCTGATGACCTCTTTCTGACTCCTTACGTCCTGCGTGCATGTCCTGTGTCGACCAGCACTGAAGAAGACTCTTTGGCTGGCAGGGGTTTGGGACCCCCGCCAACAAAGGTACCTGGCGGCGACGGTGGCGGAGGGGGGGTCGGCGGTGGCAGGGGTCGGCAGCTGGAGGGGGCTCAAATGTAGAGGGGGCCAGGGCTTAATCTGTGGGGACCAATGCAGGGCAGAGTGAAAAAATCCTCAGACCCTTGGAATTGGAGCTGTTTGCAGACTCTGCCTCAGAGCTCAGCGCAAACCGTGACGGGAGGCAGTATCCTTTCAGTTCAGTTTAAAACTTATGGGACTGTTGCTTAATCATGTTCACCTGGCATGCTAATTGAGATCTTGGGAATCCACAAACACAGAAACTCTCACTAAGCACCAGTACTTAGCTCCATTCCATTGTGCTACTAGACTCAGCACAGCAAAGCAAAACCAAATGACTGAACTCGGTAAGTTATACAGATTTATTTCAATCCCTAGTACAAATTGCCAGCTTGTACGTGTTCCCCTTTTTGCCTGCTGTGCCAGCTTTTATGACTAACAACTCCATTCTTGTGACTGCTTCTGAGACATCTACAGCTGGCAATGACCCCAGAGGACTACAGTAAAGCACCCGAACCTGTTCTGCCCCCACAGCCTTATACTAGTTTTTATAGTGTAGCCCTAAAATGTGTTTAATGCCTTTTTTACTGTTATTCTCACTTCTAAGGATTTTTACTGCTGCAGTCACTTCCTGCAATAATATGTGAAGCAATGCATTGTGTGTAATGTAGCCTCACATGTACAGCAGCCGCCCCTGCTTGTTTGTATAAAGTGTGTTATTAGTGGCCTATTCTCTTGCAAAGGCCTCCTCCTTTTCTCAGCTGAGCTTGATTCCTTGTCTACATGCTGTTATTTCCTGCTTATTTCTACTATCTTTGTTCCAATGGGTCAGCAGGGTATGACCTTTCTCTCACAGGGACTGCCCTCTGTGACCACCTCTGCTACCTGTTCTCAGGTTCTGTTCCAATTGGTCCCTTTACCTCACCCTCCCTGGGCTTGTGAGTGCTTTTTCTTGATCTCTCTGTCTCCAGGAGCTCAGATATTCTCCATCTTGTCTGGGATGCACATGTCCCCTGCAGTGAACTGGTCTTTTTACCTCCACTAGCTCCCTCTCTCTTTTACAGTAGTGGACAAACCCAGCACCCCCATCTCTGAACTGCTTTCATCTACCTGACCACTCTCCCATCTCTGCTATAAAGCTTCCTTTTCTTCAGATTTTTACCTCCACACCCTCCAATTCAGAACTGCTAAGTATTTTGCCTTCGGGCAGTAACTTCTGAGAATCTGTGAACTGTGAGCAAATTAGCTGCATTTATTCAATAAAGTAAATGTCAGAAAAGAAAGAGACTTCAGGTGTGGGCTGGTGTGGGGAGGTTATACATCTTGGATATTAAAGCTCTAAGGATATTATGCTTTAAGAGGCCTTGACAGAACCATAAAGCTATAAACACAGGGCAGGAAAAATACCCTGTGCCATTAGGCAAAACTAAAAGGAAATGGGTTAGAGAAATGACTGTATCTGCCCCCTCTGGGGTAAGTAGCAATGGAATTTACCTACTGCCCTATGGTACATCTGTCTTACAAAGCTGCCTTCTCCTCGATTTTAGAGGGGAGGCAAGATATTTAGATGATAAATATAACCAAACAACAAAGCACAATGGATCTCAATGAGTAGGACTGTAGCCAAACTTTAATGGGGGTACAGTAAATTGTATGTGGGTTCCTCATCCATTATAATATTTGAAGAGAGTGAAAAATGCAAGATTGCACTACAGCCCTTTCATATATTGGCTGCTTTAAGAAGCAAATGCTATAATCATATTCAGCACAGCCATTAGAGAAGCCATCATTATGTCTGGTCCCCTGAAGGCTCCACCTGCACAATGCCAGCTCTCCTTATCACAGCCCTGACCCGCCACAATCCTGCAGTATTTATTGTATTTATTTGGATTCAGTAATACCTCAAGGTGAGTTATATACAGATTCACTGGGTATTTTCCTGTCCCCACAGGGCTCATAATATAAAGTAGTGCAGAAATGCATACAGAGAGAATATGGTGAACAGCATAGCACCCCTCCCCTCTTCTATCCCCATCTCCCGCCCCAATCCAGTCAGAAAATCATCTTTATAGTCCAAAACTTGTAGCATGAGTTGCCTCTCCCTACACACCTTGGAAGTTTACAGAGGCATAGCTTGGCTTTGCCATCACTAAGGATCCTCTGAGTATAGGAAAAGAAAATACCATCTTTCAGTGGGCAGAGGTAAGGCAAATGTGCACATTTCAGTGGGGTATGTAGTACTGCAGCAGAAAGAGGATATGGGAAAACTTAGTGCCCCCCCCTATTCCACTTCATAATCTACTGGCTTCTCTTTGGAGGTCAGATTACTGGCAGGACTGTCTATATATTGCCACAGTAATGCATAAAGGACGAGATTCTACATACCATGCCTAAAAAATCAGCACCGGAATGAAATACATCTAGGTGTATTCTATAAAGTACACCTAAATTTAGGTGTACTTTATAGAATAAGCCTAAATTTCCACTTGGTTTATAGAATACACTTGAGCGCCCATCCGCGTGACTAAATTTGGTTGGGGCGGCTATGCCAAGTAAAAGTTGGTGTAAATGCCGACGCCTAAATTATGCACGGACCAGATGTATTCTAGAACCATGCCATAGATTTTAGAAATGCCCAAGACCTACCCATTCCATGCCCATGGCCATGCCCCCTTTTCAACTAAATTTATGTGTATCACATGATAGAATACACTTAGACAGTTCTGTGCGTAAATTCGAATGCCCATTAGTATCAATAATTGATTATTAAGTTGCAGTTATTGGTGCTGATTGGCTTGCTAGCTAATTGAGTTGCACGTGAAAATCTAGAACACGACCATATTTCTGTGCGCAACTTAAGTTGCGCTATATAGAATCTGGGGAGAAAGGGGCACTTCTATAATGGGTGCCAAAATTTAGGTGCCCGCTTTTTGCAATCTATGAGCCTATTCTATAACACAGGACTGGACCACCTTGGTCCTTCAGGGCCACGACCCAGTTGGGTTTTCAGGTTTTTACTAATGAATATGCATGAGATTGATTTGCATATACTGCTTCCATTGTATGCCAAATAGATCTCATGCATATTCATTGGGGAAAGCCTGAAAACTCCACTGGTTTGAAGCCCTCGAGGTCCAAGGTTGAGCACTCCTACTATAGAAATGCTTAGGCTTGTAATTGCCAATATTGGATATTAGCATATTTTAGCGCCAACCTGTCTATATTTAGATGCTAACCTTTGCATCAGGTCTACGACTGGTGGAACTAGAA
The DNA here is from genome assembly GCF_901765095.1 of Microcaecilia unicolor. Lineage (NCBI taxonomy): Eukaryota > Metazoa > Chordata > Amphibia > Gymnophiona > Siphonopidae > Microcaecilia > Microcaecilia unicolor. The sequence goes on along the minus strand of NC_044031.1, from coordinate 609,903,014 downwards.
GCACCTAAATGTGACATTTAGGTGCCTAATTTATATTATTCTATGTTAAGCATGTAAATTTCTGCCCTGCCTCTGCCCCCATGCCCCTCCCCATGAACACCCCCCTTATAATCACATGCTAAGTCATTTTCACTACATAATTCAAGGGCTTATTTCTGCTAATTCTATTTTAGTTGCATGAACAAATACTTTTCATTTCCCAGAAGAGGTGGGGTAAATATTCATTAAGGGGCCTTTTTACAAAGCAGCAGTAAGCCCAACGCGGGCTTACTGCATACTAACCTAGAGCTACCACCGGCCCAATGCGGGTGCCGATTATAGTTCCAGCACTGGCACATGCCATTTCCCGTGCTAGGGAAAATCGGCCTGCATTTTATACCAGGGCACTAACCCAGCGGTAATTGGGCAGCACTGTGCGCTACTACTACTACTACTACTACTACTAACTAGCATTTCTAAAGCACTACTAGGGTTATGCAGCGCTGTACAATTTAAACATAGAAGGACGGTCCCTGCTCAAAGAGCTTACAATCTAAAAGACAAGAGAACAATCTAAAGACAAGTGAACAATCTAGAGGACGAGTGAACAGTTAATCTGATAGGGTGGATAGATTGGAGCATTCTATCTATCTCGAGCGGTTAGGCGCCGAAGGCAGCATTGAAGAGGTGAGTTTTAAGCAGAGATTTGAAGATGGTTACCGCCGGGTTAGCGTGGGAGCCCTTACTGCCACCTCAGTGGGTGACAGTAAATGCTGCCCCTTGCATGGCCATGCGGTCATGGCCATGGCTATTTTCAAAACAGCCTCAGCCACTAGCGCAGGGCCCTTTTAACTGCAGCTTGGTAAAAGGACTCCTAAAAAAGCTGTATCATGATAATAAAAAATATTATTTAAAATCTTGTATGAGTTATGTGTTACATATCTTTTTTTAAAATGTTGAATTTTAGAGGAACATCATAGAGATTTCATTCTATGCCAGTTTTATCACATAAAATCTTAAAATTCAATCGTATAATGTGTTAGGTGCACATGCTATAGTTGGACATGTTTATCCACTCCTACCCTAGCTAAGATCATATCCAAGCACCTTTCTGACCTGATGTGCAACTTTCTTAAATTAATCCCCTTATCTTCTTACTCTCTCTTACCTATCTATATTTTCCATCTTTGCTTATACCCTATGCTGTCTGTTAAAATGTTTTACTATATATTGTGCTGATATTGTGATGTAGCTTACTCTGTCATACTTTGTATTGTAATTTATATATTCGTACTGCTGTAATTGTCTTTTGCTTATGTTTAACTTATTCTTGCTTTACATTGCCTTGAGTTAATTCCTTCAAAAAGGCGGTAAATAAATCCTAATAAAAAAAAAAAAAATATATATATATATATATATATATAATATTGAACTAAGATTAAAACTGCAAAACATTTTTCTGTTGTCTATCACTACATGTAACAAAACTGGAATATACCACATTATAGGCATCTGCCTGCCATGCTACCTAGTATGTTACTACCATAGAATGTAGAAGACTTAGGGGGTCTTTTACTTAGGCGTGCTGGCGTTTTTAGCATGCGCTAAAAATAGGCGTGGTAAAATGCTAAAGATGTCCATAGGAATACATTGGTGTCTTTAGCATTTGGCACGTGCCTGTTTTTAACACGCGCTAAAAACGCCAGCGTGGCTAAATAAAAGACCCCCTTAATTGGTTTTGGAATTAACATCTGCCTAGACTTGGCAGATTTTAGAAACAAATCTTATTTTAAGTTGGATGAAGGTGAATAACAGAAGCAAAACAGACAACCAAACAGCAGCGGCGATCCAACGAAGGATAAACACAGCAAGAGTTTATCCAAATGTCAACTTTAATGGAAACAGGACCCAACCTGGCCAGGTTTCGGAAAAACCTTCATCAGGGGTCACAGGTTTCCACAATACATTCACAGATTCAAAACATGTACTGTAATCCCCGCAATGTCAGACTTGGTGGTTACTAACTTTTGGAATTGGACCAGAGCTTTTTCTATGCAGATGCTGTTGGCTGCATTCTTTTACTTTTGACATTGGGCCTCATTTTTTTCCTTTAAAGCAAAGGTATTGCAGTACATGTTTTGAATCTGTGAATGTATTGTGGAAACCTATCAGGCTTATTTTCGAAAGAGAAGGAGGCCCATCTTTCGACACAAATTGCAAGATGGGCGTCCTTCTCACAGGTTTGCCCAATCGGTATAATGGAAAGCCGATTTTGGGCGTCCCCAACTGCTTTCTGTCGTGGGGATGACCAAAGTTACCAGGGGCCTGTTGGAGGTGTAGCGAAGGCGGGACTTGGGCGTGCCTAACACATGGGCGTCCTAGACCCATAATGGGGGAAAAAAAGGGCGTCCCTGATGAACACTTGGACGACTTTACCTGGTCCTTTTTTTCTTACGACCAAGGCACAAATAGGTGCCCAAACTGACCAGATGACCACCGGAGGGAATCAGGGATGACCTCCCCTTACTCCCCCAGTGGTCACTAACCCCCTCCCACCCTCAAAAAAACTGTTTAAAAATATTTTGTGCCAGCCTCAAATATCATACCCAGCTCCGTGACAGCAGTATGCAGGTCCCAGGAGCAGTTTTAGTGTGTGCAGTGCACTTCAGGCAGGCGGACCCAGGCCCATTCTCCCCTACCTGTTACACTTGTGGTGGTAAATGTGAGCCCTTCAAAACCCACCAGAAACCCACTGCACCCACATCTAGGTGCCCCCTTCACCCATAAGGGCTATGGTAGTGGTGCACAGTTGTGGGGAGTGGGTTTTGGGGGGCTCAGCACACAAGGTAAGGGAGCTATGCACCTGGGAGCTTTTTCTGAAGTCCACTGCAGTGCCCCCTAGGGTGCCCGGTTGGTGTCCTGGCATGTCAGGGGGACCAGTGCACTAAGAATGCTGGCTCCTCCCACGATCAAAGGGCTTGCATTTGGTTGTTTCTGAGATGGGCGTCCTTAGTTTCCATTATTGCCGAAAATCAGAAACGACCAAGTCTAAGGACGACCATCTCTAGGGATGACCTAAATGTTAAGATTTGGGCAACCCCGACTGTATTATCGAAACGAAACATGGACGCCCATCTTGTTTCGAAAATACGGGTTTCCCTGCCCCTTCGCTGGGACGTCCTGCGAGGACGTCCTCAGGAAAACTCGGGCGCCCCTTTTGATTATGCCCCTCCACGTGACCCCTGATGAAGGTTTTTCCGCAACCTGGCCAGGTTGGGTCCGGTTTCCATTAAAGTTGACATTTGGATAAACTCTTGCTGTGTTTGTCCTTCCTTGGATCGCTGCTGATGAAGGTGAATGACAAACACTAATTACACTGGTACATAACAATATACTTTGTCCATGCAAAATTATAGCCCATTTTGTTTCAGAAAGTGAACTTAGTGGGTTTTGGAAATAAGCCTTTCAATTATAGAACTGTGGTTGGTCGTACTACTGCCATTTACACACATAAATGAACAAAAATGCTAGTACTCTATAAATTTAAGTGTGCAATTCACGTTTATATGTAGACAAGCTGATATAGAATGATGGGGAAAGTGGACAATTTTCAAAGGGAATTTTGCAAGTGGACTGTGGACTATGCCCTTTTTAAAAAAATGATCTCTCCTCAAAAACAGGGAAAAGGAGCAGTGCGGGCCAGGGTTAGCACAGGCAATCTGAACTATGCTCAGGGGTTTCATTGTTAAGTCCCACAGCATTATTTTTCTCACATATTTGCACTCTCTTACTAGTTAAAATAAAAGGAGAAAACAAGCATATAACAGTGATAATTTAATTGAATCTAATTAAACATTTATATCTTTAATTAGATTCAATCCAGTATCCAGAGTGTTTCCAGGTGGCACAAAACACAAATAAATTAGGCAGCTAATGGTACAGCAACATATAAAGACCCCAACAAAAGAAAACAAATAACCTGACAAACCCATTAACCAAGTCAACTACACATCCTTAACCTCTACTCAAATCACATAATCACACCTCCACACTCAGACTCTTAATATCAATGCCTCAAAGCCACAGACGTATGCCAGATACTTTCCAGAGGCATGGCTGTAATTGAGATGACACAGAGGAGTACCAAGTGGTTAGATCAGTAGGCTGACAACCAGGAAAGCCCTGTTCAAATCCTACTGCTGTTCCTTGTGATCTTGGGCAAGTCACTTAACCCTTCACTGCCTCAGGAACAAGATTAGGTTAAACACCTTCTATGCAGGACCAGCTGAAAAGAAAGTGGCACTCTGAGCCAATTTGCGTTGGCGACAATCCTCCTCTCTTTGCTTTGCATCTGGCCTCCTCATCTCCCCACACAGGTTCACAATCTCTCCTCCCCTCGGCCCAGTTTCTAGGACAGGAAAATACCTACTGTACCTGAATGTAACTCACCTTCAGTTACTACTGAAAAGATGTGAACTAAAACTATCCCTTCTCCCTCTCCTTTCTTTCTGGAATAGAAACCAAATATGAGGGCAAATAGGGACTCCAAGACCCATCTACAGTACCCAGTTTCATTCCTGGTGAATAGTTATGAAAAACAATTAGGATGCCAATTTATTTGCAAGATGGCATTAACACAGCCTTTCATTAGAGCTAAGTGAAAAATAGGCTACCTATGCATTCTGGGATTGGATTCCTAAAGTCATAGAGAGAGTGGAACTACAAATCCCAGAGTGCTTTGAGACTGGAGCACGACTAATATTCCGCCAGGGTCATTATGCTCATATTAGTCCTCTCCTCAAGTCACTTCACTGGCTTCCTATCCGTTTCCGCATACAGTTCAAACTCCTCTTATTGACCTATAAGTGCAATCACTCTGCAGCTCCTCAGTACCTCTCCACTCTCATCTCTCCCTACATTCCTCCCCAGGAACTCCATTCACTGGGTAAATCTCTCTTATCTGCACCCTTGTCTTCCACTGCTAACTCCAGACTCCGTTCCTTTTATCTTGCTGCACCATATGCCTGGAATAGACTTCCTGAGCTGGTACGTCAAGCTCCATCTCTGGCCGTCTTCAAATCTAAGCTAAAAGCCCACCTTTTTGATGCTGATTTTAACTCTTAACCCTTATTCACTTGTTCAGAACCCTTATTTTATCATCTTCACTTTAATATTCCCTTATCTTTTGTTTGTCCTGTTTGTCTGTCCTAATTAGATTGTAAGCTCTGTCGTGCAGGGACTGTCTCTTCATGTTCAAGTGTACAGCGCTGCATACGTCTAGTAGCGCTATAGAAATGATAAGTAGTAATAGTAGTAGTAGTAGAGCTGGAGAATCAGGAGGGTCAAAACTATTCTCGGGTGCACAGAACCAGATCACTGTTAGAAGTCTAAAATGTTGCTCTAGACATAAACATATGGGGGAAGGAGTAATTTTGTAAAGCTTTTCTCCTTAACAGCAAACTAATACATATCAATAAAACTTCAGAAGTTGGGAAGTAGGACCGGTACCAGACACACTCTTCGCTCTGTGCCTCAGAACTGGTATGGCGAGATAGAGAGAAGTAGAACCTGTGCAGAGTGCCAGATTCACCTCTGGCCACCTTGTAGGGTAGACTGAATGGACTGTGCAGGTCTTTTATCTGCTAAAGCAAAAAACGTTTTGGGTGTGGAAATACAGAATCACTAGACAAACAAATCAACAAAAATCCACAATACGAAAATGTTTATAAAAGGAAGGAAAAAGCCTCAAAGAGCTCCAAAATCATATTGATTTACAGAGCTGAATAGATCAAACAATCCTCTTCATCAACAAGGAAGGTTTTTTGCCAATGATGAAGAGAAGATTGTTTGATCTATTCAGCTCTGTAAATCGATATGATTTTGGAGCTCTTTGAGGCTTTTTCCTTCCTTTTATAAACATTTTCATATTGTGGATTTTTGTTGAATTGTTTGTCTAGTGGGTCTTTCATCTGCTGACATTTACTATGTAAGTATGTTATTAGAACTGTAAAATCAGTATACTGTTGTTCCCCAGAGTAGATCCAGAAGACAGGGCAACTCTTTTATTCAGGATCTGTTACACAGAAATACAGGATCTATTACACAGTGACAAAATCAAACACCCATCCTACAGCACGTAGGTGAACAGCTAGGATATACTGTGCTGCCACCTAGTGTGTGCTGGGCTGAATGCACCTTTCGGAATTCCTTCAATCAACATCATTCTAAGAAAGGGACAAGAATTCTCTCTGCAGCCAGCATAATGTAAAGCTGGAAGATTACCTAGAGAAAAAGCAAACTGGGGCCAGATTGATACCTATCAAACTTTATTCTACCTTTTGCCTGCCCTACTGATTCCAAAGAATCATTCCTTTCACTGAAACGTTGAAAGCAAAATCCAGAAATGAGGAAGAGAAGCACCCATATGAATGTAATTAAAGCTGTCACATAGCAACCCGATCGACAGCTCTCCCATTTATTGTTCAGTGGCCAGATCAGGCACAATAAAGCAAAGCTTCCTGGAAATTCTCCTTAATTAAGACTTCTCCACTCATGCCGATTGCTGTGATTGTTTGTATTCAGCTCTGTTAGTTCATAAGGTCTTTTTTTTTTTAATGACCACTTGGTCCCATCCTCCCATCCTTTTACCTCTTTTCTCTTTTCTTCCCCTCCTTTTCCCTTTCTCCCTTCCTTTGCCCTCCCCTCCCCCTTCCCTGTCCCCTTTTTCTTTGCTCTCCGGTTCTTGAAAACCTTTTCTTGTGAAGTCATAGTCCTATGTGGCTTTAAATTTGATGCAAAAGAGTAAGATCAGAGTAAATAAGAATAGTATTGTATAGGACATGCTAGCCAGATGTGTTTAAGTAACATTTTTTGGAATAATAATCAGGAATTTTAAGGAGGATAAGGGAGGGTGTTATAAACGTGGGCTACCATTAAGACTAGTTATTTTACCATAAGTTGTGCTATTTTAGTTCAGGGTCTCTTTGTATAAACTAAGTGCCCTCGGTATGGGCCCTAAAATGACTGACTAGGTTAGGAACTGGTTGAGTGGAAGGTGATAGAGGGTAGTGGTAAATGGAGCTCATTCTGAGGAAAAGGAGCTGACCAAGCTGCATCGTGAAAGTCAAGCACACAAACAGGTGGTGGCTCGGCTTGGCTAAAGAAAAGGCCATGGGGGCGGGGGTAATGGAAAGGGGGTAGGGAGGCAGGTTATGAGGGAAGGGCTGGAGATTGAGACGGGGTCACAGGCAGAAGCACGGGGGGAGCGAAAGCAGCGCGAGAGCGGACTTCTGCCAGCGTCAGCGCACATTTTCAATGTAACACGATGAGAAAAAAATAGGCGCCAGCAGAACTCTGTTTGGGGGAGCGGCTGCTCCCCTGGTGCCCCACCTAGCTATGCCACTGGTCACAGGTAGGTGTAGACTTAGGATAAGGAAAAGGGGAAGTCCGAGGGGTGGGGCATAGGGGATGGCCACAAAGAGCATGAAGAAGGATGTTTCCAAGAGTGCATTTGCCATTTTTGTCCCACTCACCATCCACGAATGCAGTGTTTGTAGGATGGGTCAGTGTTCTGAGTGCCATTCATGCACAGCGGCAGGCGATCGAGAACAAGAAACAGCACTTGGCTTCTAGTGTGGAGGTTGTCTACCATTGATGGACTCCCCAATTTTCATCAGTCTCCTCTTACACCTGCAGCTATAGCTTGGATAGGTCCCAGGCAGCAGTCATGGAAGTAGGCCACAAGATGTGTGGACATGGGGATGCCAAGCTCTCAGGGAAGCACAGCACCAGTGTGGCTTCAGCCCACCCACGGCAGCTGCCTGGGCAGGACATGGCTGCTGCTTCAGCTCATCACTTGTTGTACAGGTGTCACATGCGTACTCACCTCCACTGTGGGGAGCATGTGCCCCTGGTTCCTCTGCATTCTAGGACAGGGGGTTTATAGTTTTAGATGAGAGGATTGCTGATCGTTGGACTGGGCGGTGAGGTTGGGAGTAGCTGCTGCAACAGTCTCGGGTAGTTTGTTGAGCTGGGCTCGCATGTTGCAGGGGTACAGGCACAGTGTCCCTCTTTCTTCCCCTTGCCTTGGAGTTGCGGCATAGCAGGGCAGTTGTAGGCACTGCGTCAGTGGTCCTTTGGGCTGCAAACACAGTGTCCACACCTTTGTGGCCATATTGGGTGTGTCAATGAGGGATATACTGTGTATTGCAAGGTCTAAGAGCCATGTGCATGGCCCATCGGCCATAGTTATAGTGGCAGAGTATGGCCGACATTTTGAGTGTGGCATGGTTATGTCATACAGACATATTTATAGGTGCATTTGCCTGCACTACCATGAGATGTGACGCATCAGGCAGTCACCTCTTCAGGTTCTATCTCTTTGCCCATGGTGTACCTGCTGATTCAGGAGTACATGGGTTGAGTAGTCACCAACAGTATGAGGGCAGCCAAGTATAGTGTGAACCTTCATGAGGGGTGCACGTTAGACTTCCATAAAATGGCTCTATGATTATGGCAGCTGCACTGCCTGTTTTTATGTCTCATAGGCTTTGGGTTGGCACTACAGTGGGCTTCCCCAGTTGTGGCCTCAGTTCGTGACAGCAGCATGGGTCTTTCGATGTCATAGGCTGCAAGTCAGCATTACCATCTCAAGGATAGTGAGGGCCATTTTGCTGAATCACAGAATAAAGATATTCACTGTTATCGCAGGACATGAGGCCTGACTGCAAAGCATGTGTGCAGGAACTCCCACCTGCCAGCTCACATTTGCTGTGCTGCGTGCACTTCCTCCTATGAAATCCTTCCTTTATGCCTGCCTCTTGTCTTCCCCCACCCTGTCACTCCCCACAGGGTGGAAGTGCGGTAGCAGTCAAGTGGCATGGCGGTCACCATCAGCCTTTCCATTGATGGGGATCCTGTGGCTTCAACCTCTGGCAGGGTTGAAGGGATAGGGTTGCCATTTCAGATACGCTATAAGAATTGTTAAAGCAATATCTTTGTTAGGTCACTTGACATACTTGTCCCCTTTCATGTTGCATACCCATAAGACTATGCCACAGGACAACGGCCATCTTAATGAGGTCAGAGGTGGCGGCTATTATAGGAAGTCTTTCATGACATGAGTTGAGGCTGTAGGCCAGGCATCGCTACTTCCATTACAGGCATTCTCCGAGTGTGGACATATTTTATTAAGCACTTAGAAAGCAGTCAAATGAGGTCAATACATTAAAAAATAGTACTCATGCAGGCTAATTATTACTTGCCAAATGCATTTAATACAGTAAATTCAACTTCAAGGCTATTGGGATGAGATCTGAGAAGGCTGCTTCCATAGGTAGCTGGCACAACACAATTTCAGGCCATTTTGGTGAGTCAGATGTTGCTTCTTCATAGCAGGTAATCTCCAGGTGGTGGACATACCTTGATTCCTGGTGTGCTTGAGTGGATAGTGGGCTGGCAGGTGGGGCCTAGGCAATATCGCTAGTACTGTTGTAGCATGATATGATGACTTTTCAGAGTTATTGATTTTGCTGGATACAAATATATTTAAAAAATGCTTAGCAAAGACTTTTTAAATGCAATTTGCTCAGAAAGCAGATTGGCTCCATTCTCTCCCTTTCAGACCACTGATAGCCTGGAGTCAATCAGTGTATAACAAAAACAGGCTGGATGGATACTGGAAGGTTAATCACCACATTCTCCAAAGAACAGAATGTGTATATTGACAGCAATCACAGAGACTGGATATGACAAAAGAAAGCCCATCTACCTGAAACTCCCAGACAATGACCCACCTAGTCTTGTGTATCTTAAAGGTTCCTAATCTGACCATGTGTATACAACATATGGTCAGCCAGGAACTCTTATGATACCAGCTAAATCAACATTTCCAAGTCTCCATCTCAAAACCCAGAAAGAACCAGTTTCAGCTACCCCTGAGTTTTGATTGGTCTGATACACCCCACGTGATCAACTCTTATGGCCCAACAGGAATTATTATAAAAACTGGACTTCCAATAAATTCCCCTTCCTTCTTTGCTCTGGACCTTGCAACAACTCTGCAAATAGAAGTCTTCTTTTCCCAACAAAGGATCCACCATCCTGCTACAGAGAAAAGAACTCCTTCACCACTCCAGCCAGCAACAGAAAGAGTATATCTGAGCCTCAATCAAAGTGAGTTACTATTAATCCAGCATAGTTAATAGTTCTGCCTTGCTAACAATATTTATCTTGTGGCACATTTCCCTTGTATAAAATCCTTAAACTGCCTTCTAAAATCATTGCATTACCTGTATTGTAAATAAACTTTATTTGTACTATGAAAATAAGAATTTAGCCCTTATGTTATGAGCACATCTCCTTAAACATTATACAGTGCAGGTTAATGCAATTCCCCAAACATACATATGTTTTTTTTTATTTTTTTATTTTACATTGGTATTAACTAGCATGTGGTGGCTGGGAGCAATCAGGGCTTTTCCACAAACCAGTTTACAGTTTCTGTCTGCTATAGGAAGAGAGGCACATTGAAGCTGGGTTTCAGACATTTACAGGTTCCAGGCATTTCAATCAGGACAGCAGTTTTCCTTGGTACAAAGGGATCTCTATTCCCCATGGCTTTCTGTCTGCACATTCATGGTTAAGGACATTCATCCAAGGCTTTATTGCATTGCCTCAGGATATTAGACTAAGTGGCAAAGGGAGCTTTCACAGCCCTAATGGGATAAGGTTGTTGATTGCACTCATATAAGGACAGATTTATCCACAATTATTTCCATGAACCTACTTTCTGTCTGGTGTATTCCAGGAACACTACAAAGGGAGGTGAGGATGTTGTTTGCTGCACTTACATGATTGTTTTGCATCATTTGCATCAAGACAACAGGTTTAATCTGCATTCATTTCTGATTGTCCATGTAAGGAACACAAGGTTAAATTGTCTATGTGCACTTACCTCAGGGCCTTAGGCTATGAAACAAAGGTTTGAGGAACATAAGGGTGGGCAGAAGTTATTATATATATCAGGACAGAGTTCCCCACCTGGGTACTTGTCCCACCCTTTTTTCCACTTTGGGTTCTCATGAAAATAATACACACTGAGTTTCGGTAGAGTACTTACATCAGCACATGTGTTTCATTGGCATTACGTGGCTTGTGTATAACAGCACAGGACCTTCACTGGCATAACACGGCTGGTGTTTTACATTCCCAGTATGACAAAAAGTTCTTGTATATAAAACTGCTTTCAATACTGGTTCTTCATTGAGGGAATACGCATTGCATTCATCTGTAGCGTTGAGCTGTGGAGCTTTATGGTTGTTGGACATTGATGCTTTTCTACTGAGATGGAGTCCTCCATTGGAAGTGGTATAAACCACTTTATGGTTCACAGCAAATGGGGGTAGTATTAGTTACACCAGAACAGCAGTTGTGTTTAGCAAACAGCTTTTAGTGTTGAATGTTGTTTTTTCATGGATGGGTTACACAGCGAAGGAGTTAGAACATTCACCTCTTGGCAGCAGGGTTTTGTCAAGTATGTAATTTCAGATCAGCAGGTTCTAAGTCAGGTATGTAATTTCGCTTCGGGGTCTCCTGGAAAAGCATATGAAGTGCAGAATACCATTCACGCCAATTCCCCACATCCGTTAATGCGAGCACTTACCAAGCAGTTCCCAAACCATTCCGGCCATTTTTGAACATCAATCCATATTTCTGCACATCCGTTCCCAAACCATTCTGGCCATTTCTGAACACCAAAGCATAGGTGTCATCTGTTTACTCTTCGTGGGTAAAAGGCCCTACCAGTAATGTTGTAACCTGGAATAGCCATGTAAACACCATTAAGCCCATTCCTGAACATCCGCTCATGGTAAACTATTCCGCCCATTCCTGGACATCCGCCCATGCGGGGAATTGAAATGCTGGTTATGTCTTGAAGGGTCTACATGATACTACGCTATTGTCCTGTGCACACAGATCCCACCATATACCGATTAATCATTGGCTTGTATGCACATTCCTATTCCTATGCTGACCGCTTCTGTGGATGGGCTGTTCATTTCTAGACATTATCTGCGGCATTTTAGGACAAACTGTGTAGCAAATTTCTTTGATCTCTGTTCCTTGGGTAATTACAACCTCATTTTGCATCATTTTTCAGTTCTTCACAATTGGAAACCTATTTAGCAAATAGTTTCTGTATCAGGTAATTACAGCACCATTTCTCTATATTTGCACATATAGGATCATGTTAGCACGTTCAGAACTGCACAGATCACATACCGGCGTTATCCTTACTTTCAATAGGCTCACTTACTAACTTGGAAGTTTTCTCTTTGTTCCATGGTATATTTGGCTCATGGAATAAGAATAGCTCCATTATGCCTAGGCACACTATGTCGGTATAATGATTAGATATTATTTCTTTATTATTTGTAATTTCTTAATATAAATGTGATTTTACTGTAGATCTTATCTTGTTGTAAACTGCTCAGGACCCTTATTGGAATTTAGCGGTGTAGAAAAAATCTGATTAGATTAAGTAATGGAACATCACCAATATTTTGCAATAGGTTCTGACAAATAGTATATAGTGGATAGATTGTAGTTTCTTGGAACTTGCTATACCACGTTAACTGGCAAATGCAGAACCTTTTGTAAAATACGTAGTGCCAGTGGACTTGGTAATGTGGCATCTATTTTGCTTGTAAGTACCAATTCTCTACATTCATGTATCAATTTTGTAACCTACATAGGCGTTTTCCAGCACTCATAAGTGTGTGTGATCTGTTTTACCATTCTGTTTGTACAAGGGAAGGCTAATTAGGGAAATGGCAGCAACAAGGAAGTGAGGCAAAAAAAAAAAAACAGCACAGATTTCCAGAGTTGTAAAACATCTACGACCTTTAATGTAGTCACAGATTCAACCCATCTAAGACTCAACACAGCCACGTTTCGACGTGTGAGCCTTCCACAGGGGTCAACAATCCTGTAAACTATATCAGTAGAAAACCCGGTATCATATATTGATGAAATGCGGTCCTATTTAAAATCGATCACAGCGCAGGTTTCAGATCAAGGCACTCGTACTTTGCTGAACAGAGAACAGCTCTGGAAAAAAACGGCAGCGTATGCAGGTGGCCAGTGCCCCAATACCCGAAGGATAGTGGTGCCTACCTCAGACTTGGATGGAATGGGGCAACTGAAGGCAGTAAGAAAAGCCAACGGTTAAAGAAAGGAAAGGTGCTTTTACAGCAATCCCTGGCGAAAGAAGTGATGGCGGTGCCTCGGCACTTCTACTGTATATGCCCAAATTGGGCAATGTGTCTCATGTGTAAAGCAGAAATAGTGGAGCTGTGTGACTCAAAAGGTTAGGCAACCTGCCATGAAATGCTCTAGATAAAAAATCAATAAGGTTTCATGCATTCAACTGCATGATAGTGTAAGTTGCATGTATGCTTGTAAATTGCATATACTATAAATGCGTTTAACATAGGTAAGTACTAGAATGCTACGGCCATAATAAATGCACTTTTCTTATCGGATAAATTGCTGCATGCAAATATTTTGGAATGTAGTGTATATGATGATGGGAGAGTGCCAAGTGCTGCCTGCCCTGATTGAGGATGTTACTAGTGGTGTGCCTCAAGGTTTGGTTCTTATTCCAGTTCTTTATAACATTTTTGTAAGCGATATTGCTGGTAAGGTTTGCCTCTTTGAAGATGATACCAAAATCTGCAATAGGGCAGACACCCCTGATGGATTTGGCAAAGCTAGAGGAATGGTCTGAAATTTGGCAGACAAAATGTAATGCTAAAAAAAAACGCAGGGTCATTTGTATTGCAGAAATCCGAGGGAACGGTACAGTTTAGGGGGCGAAGAACTTTTGTGCATAAAAGAGGAACGGGACTTGGATGTAGTTGTATGTGATGATCTTACAGTGGCCAAACAGAAAAGGTGACGGTGAAAGCTAGAAGGATGCTTGAGTGCATAGGGAGAGGAATGGTCAGCAGGAAAAAGGAGGTGATGATGCCCTCTATAAGACTGTGGTGAGACCTCATTTAGAATATTGTGTACAATTCTGGAGACTTCACCTTCAAAAAGATATAAACGGGATGGAGTTGGTCCAAAGGGCGGCTACTAAGATGACCAGTGGTCTTCATCATAATGAGAATGGGCACTTAAAAATGAGACTTAAAAATCTCTCTCTCTCTCTCTCTCTCTCTCTCTCTCTCTCTCTCTCTCTCTCTCTCTCTCTCTCTCTCTCTCTCTCTCTCTCTCTCTCTCTCTCTCTCTCTCTCTCTCTATATATATATATATATATATATATATATATATATATATATATATATTGTGGAAGAAAGGCAGGAGAGGGGAGATATGATAAGAGGCATTTAAATATCTATGCTGCATAAATGCACAGGAGGTGAGTCTCTTTCAATTGAAAGGAAGCTTTGGAACGAGGGGGCATAGCATGAAGGTGAGAGGGGATAGACTCAGAAGTAACCTGTGAAAACACTATACATGCACCACCAGGATTTGCCTCAGAGGATATGCCTCCTATAAAAAAATACACAAGCTGATGGTGTTGCCATTACTGAATGGATAATATGATTTATTAAAAGCAGATGATTGGATTTAGGAAGCACTTTATTTTAGCAAGTATCTCATTTATAGCTGGGTGTTTATGGGATGGGTGGGAGGAATCATGGCACCTGCCCTGGATAGAACAAGAAGTCCTGGCACATAGTATGACAGGAGTTAAAAGAAACCAAGTCTGGCTCATCCGCCCCCGAGAGCCCCCCTGCCATCTGTTAATGCTGGTTCATCTTGGCCCATAGAGCTTGCTGCAATCAGCTGTGTGTTGCCGATAGAGAATGTTAATTAATTTCCCAGCCTCCTGTGATGGAGCAGAATCTCCTGGCACCACAGTCAAGAAGAGTGCAAATCACTCAGCTCTGAGCTGCAAAACCATCAAGTTTCTCTGTCTAGGAATGACTTCCAATCAGCGGTGTTAAAAGGAGCAGTTTGCAAAATGTCTCAGAGAGTAATTTCCCCTTCATTTCAGGCCACAGCTGTGTGCACTTCCATGTAAGAGAGGAGGCAGTTACCTACCCAGTGAGGGTGCAGATGTTTTTCTTTTTTCTTCCTGCACAAAGATCAACAGCTGCTGATCTACAGATCTAGTACCCGGATTTACCAAAAATACATCAGAACAGATTTCATCCCTGTGAGACAAATTCATCATTAGTGCAGTGTAATGAGACAATATTCAGCTACCAACAGAAGCAAAGATGGCTTCATTGCTGGTTTGCTCCTTTTAGGAACCAATCTACCTGGAATGCAAGGTTCAACATTAGGAGTCACCACCCAGGAAAAGGATCTAGGTGTCATCGATGATGATACGTTGAAACCCTCTGCTCAGTGTGCAGCGGCGGTGAAGAAAGCAAATAGAATATTAGGAATTATTAAGAAAGGAATGAAAAACAAAAATGAGAAAGTTATAACGTCTTTGCATCACTCCAATACTGTGTGCAATTCTAGTTACCGTATCTCAAAAAAGATATAGCAGAATTAGAAAAGGTACAGAGAAGGGAGATTAAAATGATAAAAGGGATGGGACGACTTCCCTTTGAGGAAAGGCTAAATTGGCTAGGGCTCTTCAGCTTGGAGAAGAGATGGCTGAAGGGAGATATGATAGAGATATATAAAATACTGAGTTGAGTGGAATGGGTTGAATTCCTTGTTTATTATTTCCAAAAATACTAGGACTAGAGGAAACAAAACGAAGCTACTAAGTAGTAAACTTAAAAGAAACTGAAGAAAATATTTATTCACTGAATTTGTAATTAAATGCTGGAATTCATTGCCAGATAATGTGGTAAAAGCACTTAGCTTAGCATGGTTTAAAAAGGGTTTGGATAATTTCCTGAAAGAAAAGTCCATAAGCCATTATTAAGATGAACGTGGGAAAATCCACTGCTTATTTCTAGGATAAGCAGCATAAAATGTTTTATTGCCTTGGGATCTTGCCATGTACTTGTGATCTGGATTGGCCACTGTTGGAAACAGTATACTGGGCTTGATAGACCTTTGGTGTGTCACAGTATGGCAACGCTTATGTTCTTATGCTCTTAGACTCTCAACATGCTTCCTCATTAACATACCTGTTAATTCTCCACCATTTTGCCCCCATGTTAGTTTTGTAAACCACATAGATAACTTTGATATGCAATATATCAAGTGTAATAATCTCCAACTTGTCCTTGGTGCTGCTTGGGCTGCAACATTTATTGCTCCCAAGAAGCCATCAAACACATCCGATTCTCCAACAACATGCATCTCACCCACACAGAACTCTTGTGGGCTCTTTTCCTCAGGATATAATTGTGACTGCTTATCCATCTTGTTTGATTCTATTTTTATCTGTTCAAATAATCACACTGTACAATCTCCTCTAAAACTGGACACTGTCCCCTTCACATAATGAGAAGTATGCATCGTGCAACTTGCCATACACTTTCAATGGAACAACTTATTTCCCAGTCAAGATTCGTGAAACAGTCTCAGCTCTTTCTACTGTTTTCTCCTTTAATTGAGGTTGAAAGAGGGCCAACTCAGGAAAAATGTCAGGAAGTATTTTTTCACTGAGAGGGATGTAGGTACCTAGAATGCCCTTCTGCGGGAGATGGTGGAGATGCAAACAGTAACGGAATTCAAAAATGTGTAGGATAAACAAAAAGGAATACCGTTTGGAAGGAATGGATCCAAAGAAGCTTAGCAGAGATTAGGTAGCAACACCACTAATTGAGGCTTGATAAGACTTCTCCAGTCTGTGCCCCGATTGTGGCTGAATAGATTTGGATGGGCTGCAGTGGAGCTTTTCAGGGGCTTCAACAACTTCAGAAATTTAGAATAAGGACAGTGTCAGATAAACCTGAAAATGGCAAGGATGAATCAAGATCAGGTATACATATGAAGTATCACATCATACCACATGTAATGAGTTTATCTTGTTGGGCGGGCTGGATGGATCATACAGGTCTTTATCTGCTATCATCTACTATGTTAGTATGTTACTATCCAGCTTATTTTCGAAAGAGAAAGACTCCCATATTTCGACCCAAATCGGGAGATGGGCGCCTTTCTCTCATGGGCGCCCAAATCGGTATAATCGAAAGCCGATTTTGGGCACCTCCAACTGCAGTCTGTCGTGGGAACGGACAAAGTTAACGGGGGCGTGTCGGAGGCGTGGTGATGGCGGGACTGGAGCGTGTTTATCGGCTGAGGAGAGATGGGTGCACTCGGCCGATAATGGAAAAAAGAAGGGCGCCAGAAGCAAGAATTTGGGTCACTTTTTTGGACCCTTTTTTCACGAATAAGTCCCCCAAAAGTCCCCAACTGCCCAGATGACCACCGGAGGGAATCGGGGATGACCTGCCCTGACTCCCCCAATGGTCAGTAACCCCCTCCCACCAAAAAAAAGAACTTTAAAACCTTTTTTTTCCAGCCTGTATGCCAACCTCAAATGTCATAGCCAGCTCCATCACAGCAGTATGCAGGTCCCTGGAGCAGTTGTTAGTGGGTGCAGTGGACTTCAGGCAGGTGGACCTAGGCCCATCCCCCCCCACCTGTTACACTTGTGCTGGTAAATGGGAGCCCTCCAAACCGCCCCCAAAACCCACTGTACCCACATCTAGGTGCTCCCCTTCAGCCATAAGTGGTATGGTAATGGTGTAGAGTTGTGGGCAGTGGGTTTTGGGGGGGATTTGGGGGGCTCAGCACCCAAGGTAAGGGAGCTATGGACTTGGGAGGTTTTTTTTAATTGTTACAAGTGCCCCCTAGGGTGCCCGATTGGTGTCCTTGCATGTGATGGGGACCAGTGCACTACGAATCCTGGCCCCTCCCACAATCAAATACCTTGGATTTGTTCGTTTTTGAGCTGGGCGCCTTCGGTTTCCATTATCGCTGAAAACCGATACCGCCCAGCTCAAATCCGCCCAAATGCAATGCATTTGCCTGGCATAAACCGTATTATCGAAACAAAAGATGGACACCCATAGTGCTCATATTGAGGACAAATGGTATTGTGCAGATTGGAATCAGCAGTCAATATGATGTCCTTCATGATGTCATATTCAACAAGGGCTGCATCTTATGGAAATTTTTTTAACAATAGCTCACTAACATTGCCATTGCCACTTGGTGAATATTTCTGCTTGTCACATAGACTTTTGACTTCAATGACCAAAAAATGTGAGTGATAGATAACAGAGCATGGTGGTCAGCCAAATTCACTTTCAGGAAGCCCTCTGGACACGGAAATACCTAGTACATAAGTACATAAGTAATGCCACACTGGGAAAAGATGAAGGGTCCATCGAGCCCAGCATCCTGTCCACGACAGCGGCCAATCCAGGCCAAGGGCACCTGGCAAGCTTCCCAAACATACAAACATTCTATACATATTATTCCCAGAATTGTGGATTTTTCCCAAGTCCATTTAGTAGCGGATTATGGACTTGTCCTTTAGGAAACTGTCTAACCCCTTTTTAAACTCTGCCAAGCTAACCGCCTTCACCACATTCTCCGGCAACGAATTCCAGAGTTTAATAACACGTTGGGTGATGAAAACTTTTCTCCGATTTGTTTTAAATTTACAACACTGTAGTTTCATTGAATGCCCCCTAGTCCTAGTGTACCTGAATATAACTCACCTTGAGCTACTACTGAAAAAGATGTGAGCTAAATCCAAATAAATATGTGTAGTTTTACAGGACACATCTGTGACAGGGATGCCAGTATGGCTTCATCAGGTACTATGAAGGCTCTCTGGAAGAGCCTGGGAAGTTCTCTACCAATCTTTGGATATGTGGGAGGATCCCTTTCTAGACTGTGCAGTGTGCTATTCTCCCCACCAGCACAGGGGAATAGCAATCCTAGTCCTGGAGCCTGGTATGAGCAATATCTTTGTGAATGATATTGCAGAGGCATTGGAAGGGAAGGTTGTCTTTATGCAGCACACGCTAAGAGCTGAAACACCTGAACAAATAAACAGAATAGGAAGTGGTAAGAAAGCGCCCAATTAAGAGGCTATGAAAAAAGTGCAGAATAATATCTTTAGGATACAGAAATCAAAGAAAGTGATAAACAGTGGAGAGAAGAGGTGAAATATTGATGTGAACCAAATAGAAGAGCGAGTCTGGGGTAATCATGTTTGATGGTCTTGTGGTAGCAAACTAGTAATATAAAGCTGGTGACCAGAGCTAGAGAGATACAGTGCGCATAGAGAGAGGCATAACAATCAGAAAAAAAGAGGTGTTAATGTATCTGTACAGGTTAGGTAATCTAGAATATTATGCCCGATTCTAAAGGCTAAACATATAAAAGAATGGAAAGGGATGGTCCAGAGAGGTCACCAAAATAGTTTAGAATCCACACCTAAAACCATAGCAGATGAGTTTTGCCTTAAAAGACAAGACACATTCTGCTTTGTCCGGAATTAATATAATAATCTGAAACTGAATCCAAACAAGACAAAGGTTCCCTGGTTCAAAAATCCAAATGTTACAGTAACTCCCTCATTAGTATTGACTAATAGTAAATTGTTACTAGTTGAGTCTGAGTCGAGAGTATTGAGAATTATTCTTGATTCATCATTGACTCATGGTCCCCAAATTAATCAAATGTGGCAGGAATCAATTTTTAAATTAAGAGAACTGCAGTTAATAAGATCATTCTTTAATCAAGATGCATTGCACTTTTTGGTCCAGATGATGATACTTTATTTAGGTTTGCTTTCCAAATACCTAAGAAAGCTTGGACAAATTCAAAATACTGTAGTTAGATTAATTGTTAGACTTAATAAGTTCACCAGTATTTCTGGTTACACACCAAAATTAACAATCACATATTATTTAAAGCAGTTTGTTTATTATTTCAGATTATCTATGCTCTACCTCTGAGTTACTGATAAATATGGTCTCTAAGACACTGTTTGTTTTTTCCTCTCGCCTGCGTGACCAATTAACTCTTCATCCTCCCACTTTTAGAAGTTTCTTGAAAGTGGTTAATACCATAGTTTCAGCTGTTGGAGTTTCATTATGGAACTCCCTTCCTTTTTTGTTTTTTTTTAATCAGGGTTAAACAAAATTACCTGAAGTTTTGGAAAAAAACTAAAGACATATTTTTTTGATCGATCACAATTGTTATGTAGTTGATCTGGAGAGACGTTCAGTTTGCTTTTATGTTATTTTTTTATTCTACATTTTTAGTGATTTACTGTTATTATAATCCTTCTGATGGATTTCTTTATTTTTTTGTACACTGTGCTGAACACTACCCAGGGGAAAATAGTGATCTAAAAGAGTTACATTGATATTGATATGAGGTAGGGAGAAAATATGATAGAGACATAAAAACCTTCAACGTTATAAATCATAAAAAACATTCCTTTTTTGAGAAGAAAGATGTCATGCTTGTTAGCATGACCCTGTGCTGTTCAGGGCCTACCCAGAAAGTTAACTTGACCAAAGGCCTCTGGGAAGTAAAACAGTCCTGATCCCTGGTGATGTCAGCGTAGACTGGATATCTCCAAAGCTTTTGGCTTATTTACATGTTATAGGAGCATTGCTCTGAACAACAACAACAAAAAGACCAGATGTGCAGGCTCTTGAAGCCGGAATCTTCAAAAGAATTCATATCTACTTGCATGGCGGTGTCTTCAGATATAAATATTCTACACAGGAAACAGAGAGATGCTAATAATATTCCTTCATGTATAAAAAACACAGGGGCTCAGAGACATACACACTTAACCATACAGACTCCCCCCCCCCCCCCACACACACACACACACACTCAGGCAGACACAGGCACATACAGGGTATGATACATACCTGTAGCAGTTGTTCTCCGAGGACAGCAGGCTGATTGTTCTCACGACTGGGTTGACGTCCGCGGCAGCCCCCACCAACCGGAAAAAGCTTCGCGGGACGGTCGGCACGCAGGGCACGCCCACCGCGCATGCGCGGCCGTCTTCCCGCCCGTGCGCGACCGCTCCCGCCAGTTGAATGACAAGCAATAAAGTATAAAACACAACTCCAAAGGGGAGGAGGGAGGGTAGGTGAGAACAATCAGCCTGCTGTCCTCGGAGAACAACTGCTACAGGTATGTATCATACCCTTTCTCCGAGGACAAGCAGGCTGCTTGTTCTCACGACTGGGGTATCCCTAGCTCTCAGGCTCACTCAAAACAAGAACCCAGGTCAATGGAACCTCGCAACGGCGAGGAAACAACAGAAATTGACCTACGAAGAACAACTAACTGAGAGTGCAGCCTGACCAGAATAAATTCGGGTCCTGGAGGGTGGAGTTGGATTACACCCCAAACAGATTCTGCAGCACCGACTGCCCGAACCGACTATCGCGTCGGGTATCCTGCTGGAGGCAGTAATGAGATGTGAATGTGTGGACAGATGACCACGTCGCAGCCTTGCAGATCTCTTCAATAGTGGCTGACTTCAAGTGGGCCACCGACGCTGCCATGGCTCTGACACTATGAGCCGTGACATGACCCTCAAGAGTCAGCCCAGCCTGGGCGTAAGTGAAGGAAATGCAATCTGCTAGCCAATTAGAGATGGTGCGTTTCCCGACAGCGACCCCTAGCCTGTTAGGGTCGAAAGAAATAAACAATTGGGCGGACTGTCTGTTGGGCTGTGTCCGCTCCAAGTAGAAGGCCAATGCTCTCTTGCAGTCCAATGTGTGCAACTGACGTTCAGCAGGGCGGGTATGCGGCCTGGGGAAGAATGTTGGCAAGACAATTGACTGGTTAAGATGGAACTCCGACACCACCTTCGGCAGGAACTTTGGGTGAGTGCGGAGCACTACTCTGTTGTGATGAAATTTAGTATATGGAGCATGAGCTACTAGGGCTTGAAGCTCACTGACCCTACGAGCTGAAGTAACTGCCACCAAGAAAATGACCTTCCAGGTCAAGTACTTCAGATGGCAGGTATTCAGTGGCTCAAAAGGAGGTTTCATCAGCTGGGTGAGGACGACGTTGAGATCCCATGACACAGTAGGAGGCTTGATAGGGGGCTTTGACAAAAGCAAGCCTCTCATGAATCGAACGACTAAAGGCTCTCCAGAGATGGCTTTACCTTCCACACGATAATGGTAAGCACTAATCGCACTAAGGTGATTCCTTACTGAGTTGGTCTTGAGGCCAGACTCTGATAAGTGCAGAAGGTATTCAAGCAGGTTCTGTGCAGGGCAAGAACGAGGTTCTAGGGCCATGCTCTCACACCACACGACAAACCTCCTCCACTTGAAAAAATAACTCTTTTTAGTGGAATCCTTCCTAGAGGCAAGCAAGACCCGGGAGACACCCTCAGACAGACCCAACGCAGTGAAGTCTACGCCCTCAACATCCAGGCCGTGAGAGCCAGAGACTGAAGGTTGGGGTGCAGCAACGCTCCGTCGTTCTGCGAAATGAGAGTCGGAAAACACTCCAATCTCCACGGTTCTTCGGAGGACAACTCCAGAAGAAGAGGGAACCAGATCTGACGGGGCCAAAAGGGCGCTATCAGAATCATGGTGCCGCGGTCTTGCTTGAGCTTCAGTAAGGTCTTCCCCACCAAAGGTATGGGAGGATAAGCATACAGGAGGCCGGTCCCCCAATGAAGGAGAAAGGCATCTGACGCTAGCCTGCCGTGTGCCTGAAGTCTGGAACAGAACAGAGGCAGCTTGTGGTTGGTCTGAGAGGCGAAAAGGTCCACCGAGGGGGTGCCCCACGCTCGGAAGATCTTGCGTACCACTCTGGCATGGAGCGACCACTCGTGCGGTTGCATGACTCTGCTCAGTCTGTCGGCCAGACTGTTGTTTACGCCTGCCAGGTATGTGGCTTGGAGGAGCATGCCGAACCGACACGCCCAACGCCACATCCCGACGGCCTCCTGGCACAGGGGGCGAGATCCGGTGCCCCCCTGCTTGTTGACGTAATACATTGCAACCTGATTGTCTGTCCGAATTTGGATAATTTGACAGGACAGCCGATCTCTGAAAGCCTTCAGTGCGTTCCAGATCGCTCGGAGCTCCAGGAGGTTGATCTGCAGATCCTTTTCCTGGAGGGACCACAGACCCTGAGTGTGGAGCCCATCGACATGGGCTCCCCACCCCAGGCGAGATGCATCCGTCGTCAGCACTTTCGTGGGCTGCGGAATTTGGAATGGACGTCCCAGGGTCAAATTGGTCCGGATGGTCCACCAGAGCAGTGAAGTGCGACAACTGGTGGAGAGGCGGATGACATCTTCTAGATTCCCGGTGGCTTGGAACCACTGGGAAGCTAGGGTCCATTGAGCAGATCTCATGTGAAGACGAGCCATGGGAGTCACATGAACTGTGGAGGCCATATGACCCAGAAGTCTCAACATCTGCCGAGCTGTGATCTGCTGAGACGCTCTGGTCTGCGAAGCCAGGGCCAAGAGATTGGTGGCCCTCGCTTCGGGAAGGTAGGCCTGAGCTGTCTGGGAATTCAGCAGCGCTCCTATGAATTCCAGAGATTGAGCTGGCTGGAGATGGGACTTTGGGTAATTTATCACAAACCCCAGCAGCTCCAGAAGTTGAATAGTGCACTGCATGGACCGGAGGGCTCCTGCCTACGAGGTGTTCTTGACCAGCCAATCGTCGAGATATGGGAACACGTGCACTCCCAGCTTGCGTAGGTAGGCCGCTACCACCACGAGGCACTTTGTAAACACTCGTGGGGCAGAGGCGAGCCCAAAGGGCAGCACACAATACTGAAAGTGCCGTGCGCCCAGGCGGAATCTGAGATACTGTCTGTGAGCTGGCAGTATCGGGATGTGAGTGTATGCGTCCTTTAAATCCAGGGAACATAGCCAATCGTTTTTCTGAATCATTGGCAGAAGGGTGCCCAAGGAAAGCATCCTGAACTTTTCTTTGACCAGGAATTTGTTCAGGCCTCTCAGGTCTAGGATGGGACGCATCCCCCCTGTTTTCTTTTCCACAAGGAAGTACCTGGAATAGAATCCCTGCCCTTCCTGCCCGGGTGGTACGGGCTCGACCGCATTGGCGCTGAGAAGGGCGGAGAGTTCCTCTGCAAGTACCTGCTTGTGATGGGAGCTGAAAGACTGAGCTCCTGGAGGACAATTTGGAGGCAGGGAGGCCAAATTCAGGGCGTATCCGCACCGCACTATTTGGAGAACCCACTGGTCGGAGGTTATGAGAGGCCACCTTTGGTGAAAGAATTTTAACCTCCCTCCGACCGGCAGATCGTCCGGTACGGACACTTGTAGGGCGGCTATGTTCCCGTGGATCCAGTCAAAAGCCCGTCCCCGGCTTTTGCTGTGGAGGCGCAGGGGGCTGCTTAGGCGCACGCTGTTGACGAGAACGAGCGCGCTGGGGCTGTCCCTGTGCCTGACGAGGCCTTCGGGCCGGCTGGTTGTACCTACGCTTTGCAAAAGAATAGGGTGCAGCCTGCCGTGCCCGGGAAAAACGCCCACCCGTGGGGGCGGGTGCTGAAGGCGTCCGGTGGGAGAGCTTGTCGAGAGCGGTTTCCCGCTGATGCAGTTGGTCCACCATCTGCTCGACCTTCTCACCGAAAATGTTATCCCCCCGGCAAGGGACGTCAGCCAGTCTCTGCTGGGTGCGGTTGTCCAGGTCAGAGGCACGCAGCCATGAGAGCCTGCGCATCACTATACCTTGGGCCGCAGCACGAGATGCCACGTCACAGGTGTCAAAAATCCCCCTGGACAGGAACTTTCTGCACGCCTTCAGCTGCCTGACCACCTCCTGATAAGGCCTGGACTGCTCCGGCGGGAGCTTATCGACCAGGTCCGCCAGCTGTTGCACATTGGTCCGCATGTGGATGCTCATATAGAGCAGGTAAGATTGGATGCGGGTCACGAGCATGGAGGACTGGTAGGCCTTCCTCCCAAATGAGTCCAGAGTGCGAGACTCCCGCCCCGGGGGCGCCGAGGCGGTATCCCTCGAACTCCGTGCCCTCTTGAGAGCAGAATCCACGACCGCTGAGTCATGGGGCAACTGGGGCCGCATGAGCTCTGGGTCAGAGTGGATCCTGTACTGGGACTCTGCTTTCTTGGGAATGGTGGGATTAGTTAATGGTCGCACCCAGTTCCGGAGCAGCGTCTCCTTCAGGACATTGTGCAGCGGTACCGTGGAGGACTCTCTAGGTGGTGATGGATAGTCGAGGACCTCGAGCATCTCGGCCCTCGGCTCTTCCACAGAGACCACGGGAAAGGGAATGCTTATAGACATATCCCGCACAAAGGAGGCAAAGGAGAGACTCTCAGGAGGTGAGAGCTTCCTCTCCGGTGACGGCGTGGGGTCCGAGGGGAGGCCCGTAGACTCCTCTGAGGAGAAATATCTCGGGTCCTCCTCTTCCCCCCACGAGTCCTCATCCTCGGTATCGGACATTAGCTCATGTAGCTGAGTCCGGTACCGGGCCCGGCTCGACGTCGAGGCACCGAGGCCTCGGTGTCGTCGAGCGGTGGACTCCCGCGCCGGCGGGGACGGAGCTCCCTCCATCGACGTCGACGGGGACTCCACCTGCGTGGCTGTCGAGACCGGCACCGCAAGCGGCGGCGGTGTCGACTGCCCCGGCGCCGGGCTAGAGCTCGCCGGCGCCACAGTCATCGGCGCCGAGGGCGCAAGCACCCCCGGCGCCGGCACAGCCTGGCGCATCAGCCCTTCCAGGAGCCCCGGAAGGATGGCTCTGAGGCACTCGTCCAGGCCCGCTGCCGAGAAAGGCGGTGGGGCCGGTAAGGGTGTCGGTGCCAGAAGCTGCTGGGGGCCAGGAGACGGCACCGAGGTGCCGGAACCCCGACGCGTCGGTACCTCCACCACCGACGGAGATCTCTCCTCTCTGTGATGACGCTTCGGCGTCGACTCCTCGTCAGGCACCGAGGGCTCCCGGTGACGGCGCTTCTTGTCCTTCTTCCGGTGCACGTCACCGGTGCCGGAGGGCATGGAGGAGGAGGAGGTCGATCCCCCTCGGTCTCGAGGTACCGGGTCCGACAGGGTTCGGTCCCGTGGCTCACGAGTTGAGGGAGTGACCGGGGCCGACTGCCCACGCGTTCTCTCTACCCCACTCTCGCCGGCGGACCGGCGGGCCGACGGGACCTGTTCTCCTGGGGTCGCTGCCATCGGTGCCGATGTCTCGGGCATCGATACCGGTACCGAAGAACCGGCCTTCGATACCGATGCCGTCGAGGTCGACGTCGAGGGGCCGGCGCAAGTTCCAAAAAGACGGTCCCGCAGAACTTGCCTCGCAACCTGAGTCCGTTTCCGGAGACCGAGACACAAAGCACACGACTTGAGATTGTGCTCCGGCCCGAGGCACTGGAGGCACCAAGCGTGGGTGTCGGTCTGCGAGATCGGCCGGCCGCAGCGACCACACTTTTTAAATCCACTCGGGACCTTCGAGGACATCGACGGAAAAATCGCGTCGGCGAAGTCAAAGTCGGCAATGGTGGCTAAAATCACACCACGAAAATTGAAACCGACCGAGCGGCCACTAGGCCGCAACGAGGCGTCCCCGCTAGAAAGCGAGGGAAAAGGGAGGAGCGCGTGCTCCACACGCGCAAAATTCTTTTTTTTTTTTTTTTTTTTTTTGGATAACAAAACGAAACGAAAGAAGAAGAGGCCGAAAAGGCCAAGAGCGACGACCCGCGTAAACGCGGTCGAAAATTCCGGCGGCTGAAACGAGAGAGTTGCAAAAACACGACTCTCTCAGTCGCGGAAAAAAAGTAACTGGCGGGAGCGGTCGCGCACGGGCGGGAAGACGGCCGCGCATGCGCGGTGGGCGTGCCCTGCGTGCCGACCGTCCCGCGAAGCTTTTTCCGGTTGGTGGGGGCTGCCGCGGACGTCAACCCAGTCGTGAGAACAAGCAGCCTGCTTGTCCTCGGAGAACCATAGGAACAGCTTTGTAGTGATCTGTGCTAAGGGTTGTATTTTTGTAACAAGCTTACTTTCTAGATACAATACCTTTTTGTCCCTGCAACACCTGTTTATATATTATTTTGCTACACTTGCTGCCTCTGGGAAGCAGATCAGTAGGACTGATCCAATAATATCAGAAGATGATATTTTGGGTGTAAGGCTTGAGGGATAGGCACGTGAGCAACAGAAAGATTTTCAAAAGGTTTGTGGATGCATGGAATGCCTCTCAGTGGAGGTGGTGGGATAGCAATGGAACTCAAGCAAGCTTGGAATGAGCACAGAAGACCTCTAGTTCAAAAGGAGAAAGGGTAAAGTCAGATGTGATAATGCGGCATAAATGAAATTAGGTATATAAGATTTGAATTTAGATTTTGATTAAATTACTCATATTTTCCAAATCCAGTGAAAATTCTGGTCTTTACCTACCACTATATCCTGTTTACATGCAATTGATAAAGTTGGCAATTGATTCCATGTTATAAAGGCCATACTAATCTAGTCTTGGTTTTAACCCAATACATTCACAGATTTTTTAGGTTTCTAAGGAAAGGACTACTTGTCCATGTGTGCATTGGCCTGAAACCAGGACTGGATTAGCTTGTTCTATTGATAATCTGATCTATGATGCCATTTGCTTTTCAGATTCTTGCTCGGTAGCAATTACTACTACTACTACTACCAGACGCACGCAGCACTGAACACTTGACATAGAGAGACAGTCCCTGCTCAAAGAGCTTACAATCTAGGTATTCTGGGTCTTTCCAGCTTTTAGCATCCTTGATTAGTGATACCTGAACCAACATTACTCCACATACAGTAAATGTCGGCACTGTTTGTTATACTAAGACTATGATACCAGTAGCCAATTTCAGTTCTCAAGGGCTACAATCCAGAAAATTCATTATAGGGTGATAAGAATTGTTGCATAAGCATGGGGGTGTCACAGATTAAATGGACATCTCGTGTGCAAGTGACCCCCCCCCCCCCCCCCCCAGCAATGCATCATTACATCTTTTTTTCCAACTCACACTGTAATTAGGAGTTTTTCTTTTCCTTCATGTTCCCCTGGTCATCTTAAGGCAAAGTCCTCTTTCTAACTTTCTCCAAAGGTGAGCTTGTGTCTTTATCTTGCAGGAGTTTCAAACACAAGAGCTTGGAGAGCATCAGGGGTTCAGATGGAATGTAGTTCTAATTCACAGATGGGGGGGGGGGGGGATTTAAATGAGGCTTTTATTGCACTACCAGCCTGACCTACAACTTAATCTTGTTTGATATCTTGCAGAAAAAAAGGCAAAAGGGTTATTACTTTTATTTATTTATTGCATTTGTATCCCACATTTTCCCACCTATTTGCAGGCTCAATGTGGCTCAATGCTGCTTACAGTAAATTGCCCGTCCCCCCCCTCCCATAGACATGCCCTTAAGCAGCAAAAATTACCCACTTGACTTTTACATACAGCAAACTATGTATGGACTCATTCATCAAACACATGACCTGGATAGAATTCCAGGTTTAAAATTACTAATGATCTTTCAGGTCACCTTGACAGGCTTAGGAAAGTTAGAACTAGACTGGACTGATGATTCAGCAGCTGGGTAATACCATGCAAAAGAGCCCTGCTTGATTCCCCTCCTTAGGATGCCTCGAGTGATAGAAGTAGTGTCCACAGACCCTTTGGGGGGGGGGGGGGAGACCCAATCATTTTACAACAGTGACACCTACTGGCTAGACTCAGTGTACAGGCCTTCTGGGTTCCAGAAGCATAAGCATAGTTTGGAGTACATGGTGGGATGATGCCCTTCCACAAATGTTGTACCAATGCTAAATTGGTCCCATCACCCAACCCCACTATCCATATGACATCCTTAACCTTTGCTTCTCCACTTCACCATCACCACCTCAAGAATGCAGGAAAATTACACCTAGGTTCCAGAGGGTGCCGTGGAACACGATCCCTGGCCAAATACCATCATTGGGATGTCTTGGATAGGTAGAATATTAAAAATATATATATAGGGGGGAAGCTACACATAAAAGGTGATTTTCATCTCAGCTGGACATCCAAAGCTATAGAAGGAAACTGCTGAGCAAAAATAAAATACAATTAGAAGCACAAATTCCACAAATGTAGTTGGGGTGGGGGATAAAACTAGAATCTACTCAAGCCACCCAGATGGCATGGTGCCTATTTATAACCTGCTGCTTGGAAAATCTGATGCTAGAAGCCTAGCTGAAGCCTGGGCAGACCACAGTAGTGACACCTAGTGGTTGAATCAAAGAAAGGTTCAGAAAGGTAAATAAAGGAAGTGCCAGCCTTCTGTTTTTTAGCCCAGAGGTTTTCAACCCAGTCCTCAGAGCACACCAAGCCAGTTGGGGTTTATATCCTGAAAACCTCAACTGGATGGGTGTGCCCCGAGGACTGGTGAAAACCTCTGTCTTAGCCTGTGTGTGTGGTTGGGGGGAGGGGGGGGGAGTAAACATTGGAAAACTGCCATAGATAGACCTGATGAGAACTGAAGGCAGAGAAAAATCTGTACACAGAATGATAAACCGTAGAGCTAATATTCTTTGAATAAGTTTTGTATGTTCCAAACCAAATGCCAAGTGCAGCCACTGTTCTTACTGCCTTTATCAACTAAACATTTTTAATTGTGTCTTGAGCATTCTTTGGGAAGCCATATGAGATAAACGAGGTACTGCCAAATAGATGCTTTCCAAAACCTACTCAAAATCTGTAAGATCAGAGGGTCCAGAGCAAAATTAGAACACATGTCCTAAATAAATAAATAAATAAATAAAGCCGCACAACCTGACCCAAATTCAGATATTCATTTTTCAGTTTTCACACTAAGAAAAAGTTGAACACAACCAGTATTAACCTGATTATTCAGACAGGCCTTATCCCATATTTATAATCCTGTTTGTATGGCTACTCAGGCAGAGATGCCAAACCACCCAGCTCCAGGCTGGAGATTTTTGGACAGTTCTGGATTTCTGACTACACATCATGGTGAATTATGGGACTTGTAGCACTGATTTCAATGGACAGGACCAGGCAGTACAAATCCCACACTGCTTTGGGAAGTAAGTTAGGGCCAACGCTAGCAGGGTGGAAACAGGGCAATTGCCCTGGGCCCCCCATGCTACTGGAGGTCCTAAGCCTGCTCTAAGCTAAATTATGCACACTCTGCTGGCAGGCTTCGTGCTTCCCTTCCAAATTTCTCAAGAAGGCACAGTCTGCTGGCAGAGTTTGGGCCCCCCTTCCAAATTTCTGCCCTGGTCCCAGAATGTCAAACTTCGGCTCTGTGATTAACCCCATAACCAAGCCAGCCTAAATAAACTGATTTAGACTTTGGATTTAATTACTGGACTTTCCAATTCCAAGCTCAAGGCGAGTTACAAGTTCACGTAAATTTTGTAGGCCTCTGCCTCAGAAAGCCTAGAGTCTTAAAGGCCTATTTACTAACACCCCCACCCCTCCCCAGTTTACTAGGCTGCGCTAGCAGCTGCTGGGTGCTAATGCCAACACAGCCCAGCCCATTCACTTTGAATGGGCTGTCATCATCGCCGTGTGGCTTAGTAAACAGGGGGGGGGGGGGGGGGTAAATGTTTTCTCCCAGTTTATATTTATGGGAAAATGTAAATAAATAGGGCCGTGAGTCTGTACCTGAGGAAATAGAGGGTGTAATCACAAGGCGCATAAATATGAACCCTAGCTTTTCTTGTTCTGTGCTCTCTGCTCTAACCACTGGAACACTCCTCCACTCCGTTCCTGGGTTTTTGCCCCATTACATTCATGGAGTTCTGAAACTACATATCCATGAATGCAATGGGTCCAAGAGTGGATTAACCTGTTTGGTTTGCTCTGGACAAAGTGACTACCCTACCTGAATACTTTGAAAGCTGGAATCTACTCAATTTCTGGAGGAGGGACTTCAGGCTGATCCTAGGTTTTTGGTAACCTCCTCCTCTCCTTTCCTATCACACCTGTGCAGTTGCTAGAATCTGATTGCATATGAAATTAGCAGGCCTCCAAATACCAGCATACTCTGAAATTTAGGTCCAGAATCCAGGAATGGTCCAAAGTCTCCCTGTGTCACCCGACAGTAATGTAGACAGGTAATTGAGGTAACTAGGAAACTTAAAAGTCAGATTTCCAGGCTAAAAGGAAGGCTGGTATTTGCTGCCAGATTCTATATAAGTCACCTAGAGTTGAGTGCTCAAACTTGGCCACAGATCTGCGCATAAACTAATTAGCTAATTAGGCGCTAACAATCAATAATTGATGCTTACA
Source organism: Microcaecilia unicolor (assembly GCF_901765095.1). NCBI lineage: Eukaryota > Metazoa > Chordata > Amphibia > Gymnophiona > Siphonopidae > Microcaecilia > Microcaecilia unicolor. Next base: position 609,871,762 of record NC_044031.1, on the reverse strand, counting down.
AGCATTTAATTGGCAGTAATTAAGAGTTACATATGGATCTGCCCTACACCCTATTCTATAACATGCATTCCTACATTTCATAGTACACAACTACAAATGGGGCATGGCCATGGTGCGGCACGAATGGGTTAGGGACGCTTTCAGAAATTAGGTACAATGTTATAGAATACTTGCATTTGTGCGCTTAACTTCCACACAGGCAACTGATTAATAAACTAAGTTCCCTCGGTATGGGACCTAAAGTGACTGACTGGGTTAGAAACTGGTTAAATTGGAGGAGACAGAGGGTAGTGGTAAATGGAGCTTGCTCTAATGATAAGGATATTATCAGTGGTGTACCGCAGGGTTTGGTCCTCTGGCCAGCACTCTTTAACATCTTCGTGAATGATAGTGCAGAAGGGCTGTCTGGTAAGGTTTGTCTCTTTGCGGAAGATAGCAAACTCTGTAATAGGGTGGACACCCCAGAGGGTGTGGATGGTATGAGGAAGGATTTAATGAAGCTTGAAGAATGGTCCAATAATTGGCAACTAAGATTTAATGCTAAGAAATGCAGGGTCATGAACTTGGGGTACAAGAATCCAAGGGAATAGTGCAATATAGAGATGACCAGCTTCTGTCTATGAAGGAAGAGCAGGACTTGGGGGTGATTGTGTCTGATGACCTTAAGGTGGCCAAACAGGTGGAAAAGGTGATGGCCAAAGCCAGAAGGATGCTTGGGTACATATGGAGAGGGATGGCCAGCAGGAAAAAATAGTGCCCCTGTATAAGTCTCCGGTAAGGCCTCATTTGGAGTACTTCGGGCAATTCTGGAGACTGCACCTATGGAAAGATATAAACAGGATGGAGTCGGTCCAGAGGGTGGCTACAAAATTGGTAAGTGGTCTCCATCATAAAACATATGGGGACAGGCTTATAAACCTCAACATGTATACACTGGAAGAGAGATGGAAGAGAGGGGATATGATAGAGATGTTTAAATACTTCAGTTGCATCAATGTATAGGAGGTGAGCCTTTTTCAAATGAAGGAAAACCCTGGAATGAGAGGGCATAGGAAGAATTTGAAAGGAAATACGCTTAGGAAGAATCTAAGAAAATACTCCTTCATGGAAAGGGTGGTGGATACGTGGAATGGCCTCCCGGTGGAGGTAGTGGAGACAAAGACTGTGTCAGAATTTAAGAAAGCATGGGGCAGGCATGTGGGATCCCTTAGGAATTAGTGGTTACTGAGGAAAAGCAGACTGGATTATCTGCCGTCGTGTTTCTATGTGAGCATTTACACCACAGGTGTAAATGCTCATGCCCAAAGTTTGGCATGAAATGTACACTAAAGGAAAAGTCCATAGACCGTTATTAAATGGAGTTGGGGAAAATCCACTATTTCTGGGATAAGCAGTATAAAATATTTTGTACTTTTTTGGGATCTTGCCAGGTATTTTTGATCTGGATTGGCCACTGTTGGAAACAGGATGCTGGGCTTGATGGACCTTTGGTCTTTCCCAGTATGGCAATACTTATGTACTTATGTAAGGTAGTATTCTATACAGGTCATTCTGTGCAGAACACCTTTTACAGAAAACTAGTGTAACGTGCATCATTTCAGTGCCTATCTTTGGGAGCCATTTACAGAACCTAGCCTTGAGGATTACTGTGGAGGTGGCTGCTTTTGAATTCTCTGTCCTGCTCCAACTTATTCAATCATACAATGCCCTTCAATGGGGATGTAGGACCCATTTACATTTCTCACCTATCTCAGACCACAGTATTCATCAAAAAGCCCTCGAAATTGACTTCCTGGCTTTCCACGAGATAGATCGCCTACCAGCTGTCAATAGGCTCCATCACCCTGCAAGTCCACTGAAAATCTGCAACAAGTATGTTGTTCATGCAGTCAGGGCTGACGACGAGAGAGAGGAGCAAGATTCCCCAGTCGGCCTCCAAGGGGGGCCCGACGCCAGGGTCTGTCTCTCTCCTGCTCCTATGTGTCGGGACCTGGGTGATTGCATTCACACGATAACCCAGGTCTTGGCACACAGGAGCAGGAGAGTGACAGACTGATGGAGAAGCAGACACAGGAAGGTAAGGGGGCAGGGGGTAGCGGCTGCCGGAATGGGGGGAAGTGGGGGACGGCAGTGGCCCGAGTGGGGGGTGCGGGCCAGGGGGTGGGGCGACTGAAGTGGCCCTGCCCCGGGCCCAGCTCTGTCTCTCGGCAGCCCTGCATGCAGTATAACAGCTTCAGAAAAGACAAAATGGCAGTCAACTCTTTCTGAAGTTTCAGTCTTTTACTTCCATTCCTTCTAAAGAGGTGGCGACATGGGGAGGGAGAGGAAGAAAGGAACACACTTTAAAAAATAGGATTTACTTTAGAATAGGTGATAAGAGGCAGAATATTAGTTTGGAATTATGAAAAACCACACCACCTTCTTGAGCACGGCACAGGAATCTTTCCTTTGGTGGCTAAAAATAGGATTTTGTTTCTGGTTAGAGAAGAGGATGCTGGGTATGTTTACTAAGCTATTTTCAGAGAATTAGAAGATCCCAACCCATGCCAAGCTTACAGATTGTGGCCTGTGTCATAATAATCTGCCTTTCTGATCTGAGGAGAAAGGTGTTGGGATGTTTTAGGTGAGAACACACTGTTGCTAGTTTACAAGTGATAGAACATGACAGCATGTCACGGAAAATCACAGGTGGCAGAGCTTTACACAAGTCAGTGAAGCAGCAGGTGGTGTTGTGCCCATGCTGCTGGCACTGTAACTGAATTCGTGGTAGTGGGAGGAACCCAGGGGTCTCCAGCTGGCTTCATTCCCCCTTCCCACTCGACAGACTAAGCCAGTTCTGGATTTGCTCCATTGCCTGCATAGACATGCAGTTCTTTGAGAAATCCAAGGTACGAGTCCTGCCACAGTACAGTGGAGACCTGGTATATACAAATCAATCTCATGCATGGTCATCATGGATGTCCTGAAAACCTGACTGGCTATGGGGTATCCAGGATAGATTTGGGAACCCTGCCTACATTCAGGGGAGGGAAAGCAAGGAAATGGGCGAAGGTAAGACCAAGACTAGATTAGCCTGTACAGGAAAATAAGGAGATGTGAACAATTCAAAGTACTGAATTTCCATCTTTGGTACAGAGATTTGCACCTGGTTATGCCTGCATCTGCTACCTTGAATTCTGTGTAGCAAGCACATCCTTAGAGACAAATTTCTCCTATAGGAAACCAGGCAAGAAATGGTGCCTGCCGCTAAACACAGCACTAACCTATGGCATTTATTTTTAATTCTTACTTGCAGAAGAGAAAAGGGCGATAGAGAAGGGAAGAGAAGGGTGGCTCAGCTGTTACACAAAGCAGTCTTTTTAGGCTCAGATTTAAATTCAGTGCACATTGTAGCGCTGCACTGCCTTCAGTATTTCCTAACCTCTCCTATGCTGACTAGTAGCTGCATCCTGAGATCCATCACATTTTTGTCCTGTCTCTCCTATATTTTGGTTACAGATGCAGGTAGCTTCACGCCAGATTCAGGGATATACAACACAGTCAGTTGTAGAAGTGGCGTTGTAGTAGAGATCTGTGTGTGTGAGCACTAAAGAGTATGCAGTGTTACAGCTATGATTTCCTGCAGTCAAAACTGGACATAAACGCCCCAGCAAATGAAAATTAATCTCAAAATGTGAAAACCTGATTTAATATCATCAGGCGCCAAGGGATTAAAAGCATTTTAACTAGGACAGTTCTTAGAACCAAATGTCCTAAGTTTTATTTTCCAATAGGCAGATAAGAGGAAAGTTCCTCAGTACATCTGGCATGTAGGCTGGGGATAGACAGATTGCATCAAGGAGACATCTTAAAGTTGCCCCTTAAATCAGATCTCAAAGTGGAAGCAGCACTAAAGGGAGCTGCATCTTGCTCTTAGCCAGAGGCTGCTGCATATGGGAGGGGCTGGAAAAGAAGTGTCGCTTGAGAGTGGGACTGGAAGAAGAGTGATGAATCTCTTCTGGTGGCTGTAGGTTTGGAAAATGGGGTATTGGTGCGTCCCAATAACTACCACTACCGGCTAACAGAGTCTCCCTGAGGATAGCAGCAAGATAGAGTTCTGCAAATGGAGATTCCAAGTTTCATTTGTTCAGGAGATTTTGCATCTCTAGAAGTTCAGAAATAGGGTCACCTGCAAGGTAGTAAGTCTGGTGGAGTGTAGGGTTACCATATGGCTCCAGAAAAAGAAGGACAGATTGAGCCAGTCTGGGTTTTACTTCCATTGCTTTCAATGGAACCAAAACCCGGACTGGATCAGTGTGTCCTCATTTTTGTGGAGCCATATGGTAACCCTAGTGGAGTGTAACAGCCAATCAGAATGCCTCCTATACCCTTGATTCTGAGCAGCGAGATTGATTGGAATGCCTGAGGGTTGCCTCTTCTGCTACTTTGGGAGAATAATCTTATACTAACAGTGTTTTTGTACTAAATGGATGTTATGTTCCTTTTTTATAATATTCTCTGTTTCATTTTCCTACTCCTGTGGGCTTCCTGTTCAACTGAAACCAGAACTGGGGATTTGGTGTCATGAGCCTCCATTTGTAACCACATAGGGATTCCCTTCCCCCATTGTATATCCTGTCTCCTATGGCTGAAGAGTCTTTTCACAGTCCTTGAAACACTGTCCCTAAATTCAGCCACTGGGTGTCACCAGTGCACAATAGCTAAGTCTCCGTGGCACATCCTCAGTCCTCATTAACCTGGGAAATGGAACACCTGAGCCCACACCCTGGGGATTTCAGTGTTCCCTGCACTGCCACTGAACCAGGCCAACTCAGATCTTATCAATTTTCCTCTCAGTACAGATACAGAACAGTTAGGAGCAATGACTTCCAGCATCTCTCCTGCATACAGGACACTAGCTACCAACAAATGTGAAGTAGGGTGAGAATTAGCAGAGGAGTTGCTTAGTGGACAAAGCAGTGGGCAACACTCAGTGCTAATACAGTATTACAGAGGGTGTCGTACTAAAGTAAAACTATACCAAACTTAATGAGAACACCTCTCAGTCATATACGTTTCAAACTTAAAACATGTAATTTTTGAGGAAAGGGAGACCTCAGATGTCCCAATGGAACAAACCATGGACTTAACAAACCTTGCAAATAATATGTTGGTTTATGGTTTCTTTCATCGGTCTCCACAAGACTTCCTCTTTTGTGAAAAACGTGCAAACAAAAGAATTTTTGAATTGTGCCTCAAACAGTGCTTCAATAATGTCCACAATACTTGTGAGCAAAAAGTTAACAATGTCTAGTGTTACAGTACTTAACTTACCCTGGTGGGACATTGGTGGTTAAGGATCTAAATGTCTTGTCAGTAACGGAAGAAAGAAAGCAGTCAAGAGTGACAGCAGTGTGTCTACAGAGTCCAGTGGATGCATTGTGCTCTTTCATTATCCATGTGAAAGATGAAGACTCTAAGCAGCCTTTTTCCCGCCCCCTTCCAGTTTTTGCAAAAGCACTGAAAAGTGTTAGCACATATTAAGCTTTTTTTTTCCTTTCCCCCCTGAGATTTCACTGAATTGGGTCACTGGGAGGGAAGCAGGAACAAGGAAACCAGTGAAGTACCTACTCTTCCCTGCACAGGCCTAAGAAGCTACTGAGATGAAGACAAGAGCCTTTTGTCTAAGAACGCCAAGCTTTTTTTTCCCCCTCCTAGCTTCAAACCAAAACAAGATGCAAACAGCTTTCAAACTCACTGCCCACCCACTTCCCCTATCGTGTCCAAATACTGAGCCCCCTTCTGTGATTTCATTTACATCGAACGTAATGTCCGGGCTTCCATAATAAGAGAGAAATTCAGCTGAAAAGTCTCACTTTGCTAATTCATTCAGCTGGTCATGTTCAACCCAACCATCTTGCTCCCATCTACTTTCAACAGTGTGCTAAAGTACAGCCTGTATTTGCCGAAAATGGCATTGCTTTTAAAGAATTATCCAATGTTACACAATGTATCTTGGAAAAAAAGAAAAGAAGAAGAACATAATATCCGGATGACACACCAGAGGACAAGGGTTCTCCTGCGGTCATCATTACCAACTGCCCTGAATGTGTCTCGGAAGTGGGATCATTCCTATTGTTGGTATTCATTGGTTCTCACTACTTCATCTTTAAATCAGTACCTTGTCTTTGTGACATCACAACCTTCTCTAAAGCAATGAATTATGATGTCATCAGCCTAAACAGAGGAATTTCAAGGATGCACAAACAGATGGATGAGTGTATAATTTAGACTCAAAGAGGGTAATTTTCTACACCTTTTCCACAAGTAAAGCAGTGCTTTATATGCAGAAATGACCTTTTATGAAAATGTCCACCCCACATGCAGACTCAAAAATAAGCGCTCGCGCTAAAAATAAGCGTGCGCTAAATGCTAGAGATGCCCATGCTTTCAATGGAAGTAAATCCCGGACTGAAGGCAAACTCTACAGGACTCCAAGAAACCTGCTTGTTCCTTGCAATTGAAAACACAATATTGAAGCACTACACTACCGCACCCCCCCCCCCCCCCCCCACACACACACACACACTGGCAGCAATGAAGTTGGAGGACTCCCGCTAAGCTTAGAGGAAACAGTGCCATATGGCCTATCCAGTCTGCCCATTCATACCATCTACTATCCCTTCATCCCCGTTAGAGATCCTATGTGTTTGTCCCATGATTCCTTAAATTCAGATACAGTCTTCAATTCCATGATCTCCACTAGGAGGCTATACCATGAGTTCACCACCCTTTCCAAAAAGATGTATTTCCTTAGATTACTCCTGAGTCTGTCCCTTTTCACCTTCATCCTATGCCCCCCACAAGTACCACATTCAAGCAGTTTTAACATGATTCTCCAAAAAAGCTAGATTATTGTAGAAGCCTTTGATCTAAGATAACAAAGATAAGATCAATAAACAAGACAAGGTGAGGCCTTTTTAATGAACTCAATTAAACTAGGGTGAAGGAGAGTAAATCTGAACTAGTTTTTGAGATGAGGAGGGGCATTTTCGATATGATGTCTAACTCTGATTTTGGAAGTTTTGCTGAAAACATCCAAACATCAAGTGGGGAACATAGCAATTTTTGAACCAGAAAAACATTTATCTTTTTGTTTTGAAAATGGCCATTTGTTAAATGTTTTGTAGACGTTTTGTGCTCAGTGTATTTTTCTTTTGTGACAATTTTCAAAAAACAAAAAACCTGTCCAAGGGAAAAATGCACAAAAAAAAGCCATTGGGATTTATGGGAGCCAACATTCTTAGTAGATTGGCCACACAGATACCCCAGCAGAGCAGTGGGACATCCTAAAGGGCAGTGCTGTGGCCTTTACATAAAAGGTCCCTGGTACACATCTCACTGTTACCCCCTTATATTGTATGGTGAGTCCTCCAGAACCCACCAAAAAACTACTGTACCCAACTGTACACCACTACAATAGCCCTATGCTGAAGGTATCACCTATATTTATTTATTTTAAAAATTATAGACCACCTAAAACTAGGTGGTTTCCAATAAAACATTCATAATCCATTACATATTATAGCACAGGGCAGTACATGGCAGAATACAAAATCCGCACAATACCAGAAAAACAGTTAAAAAAAAAAAGAAAAGAAAACACACAGCCACAATGAACTTAGTCTTTAACAATTTTTTAAACTGGACAAGACTATCATAAAGGCAAAACTGTCCAGGGAGAGTATTCCATAATCGGAGGTAGGGTATTATTATGGATTAAGAACTGGTTGAAAGATAGGAAGCAGAGAGTAGGATTGCGTGGCCAGTATTCTCAGTGGAGGAGGGTAGTTAGTGGGGTCCCGCAGGGGTCTGTGCTGGGTCCGTTGCTTTTTAATGTATTTATAAATGACCTAGAGATGGGAATAACTAGTGAGGTAATTAAATTCGCCGATGACACAAAATTATTCAGGGTCGTCAAGTCGCAGGAGGAATGTGAACGATTACAGGAGGACCTTGCGAGACTGGGAGAATGGGCGTGCAAGTGGCAGATGAAGTTCAATGTTGACAAGTGCAAAGTGATGCATGTGGGTAAGAGGAACCCGAATTATAGCTACGTCTTGCAAGGTTCCGCGTTAGGAGTTACGGATCAAGAAAGGGATCTGGGTGTCGTCGTCGATGATACGCTGAAACCTTCTGCTCAGTGTGCTGCTGCGGCTAGGAAAGCGAATAGAATGTTGGGTGTTATTAGGAAGGGTATGGAGTCCAGGTGTGCGGATGTTATAATGCCGTTGTATCGCTCCATGGTGCGACCGCACCTGGAGTATTGTGTTCAGTACTGGTCTCCGTATCTCAAAAAAGATATAGTAGAATTGGAAAAGGTACAGCGAAGGGCGACGAAAATGATAGTGGGGATGGGACGACTTTCCTATGAAGAGAGGCTGAGAAGGCTAGGGCTTTTCAGCTTGGAGAAGAGACGGCTGAGGGGAGATATGATAGAAGTGTATAAAATAATGAGTGGAATGGATCGGGTGGATGTGAAGCGACTGTTCACGCTATCCAAAAATACTAGGACTAGAGGGCATGAGTTGAAGCTACAGTGTGGTAAATTTAAAACGAATCGGAGAAAATTTTTCTTCACCCAACGTGTAATTAGACTCTGGAATTCATTGCTGGAGAACGTGGTACGGGCGGTTAGCTTGACGGAGTTTAAAAAGGGGTTAGATAGATTCCTAAAGGACAAGTCCATAGACCGCTATTAAATGGACTTGGAAAAATTCCGCATTTTTAGGTATAACTTGTCTGGAATGTTTTTACGTTTGGGGAGCGTGCCAGGTGCCCTTGACCTGGATTGGCCACTGTCGGTGACAGGATGCTGGGCTAGATGGACCTTTGGTCTTTCCCAGTATGGCACTACTTATGTACTTATATGTACTTATGAAATTCTCGCCAACACAAATGCAAAAGCCTTTGTGTCAGCATAATATAAATGCATTACCTCACCTGTTTACCACAGTGGCACATTTCCATTTTGGGTCTGAGATCTTACCGCCACCCATTGACTTAGCGGTAAGGCCTCACGAGTTAACTGGGTGGTAATGGTCTACAAATTGACATGCATTGGGCACGTGTAGGCGCCTAACGCAACTTAGTAAAAGGGCCCCTAAAAGCCATTTATACATTTGCTATGATTAAATATTTCTTTAGTAAAGGTAGGAACCATTTTTAATTTGTGTGTCCTCTTTTTTGTCTCCGCAAACATGGTAGCCGTAAATACAGCAGGCATTTAGTATGTCTTTATTTCTAATTCTGAAACAAACTGATGCTTTCTCAGTGACCTCTTAGCAACTGACAGTATGCCCTGTGTAATGGCCTTGTTCAAAAAGCGCTTAGCTTTCTTTAAAGTAACTATCTTCCCTCACATAGTCACCCACTGACTTCCAAGCATGCAGATTAGGCTAAATACACGATTCCTGACATTAGTAATGCGCTGACTGAATTATTACTCAATATATGCATAATAATAACATTAATATGATAATAATTCTTATAGACCAGTTCTATTCGAAGCACTATGAGATAATTACCATTGGTACTGCTGTAATTAGCAATTTGTTATTAGTAAAAACATTACAGTAATATTATAGCTATAATATACACATTGGAAAGTCAGGAAATTCTGAGTTATGGCCATCAAGTAACTCATTAAATTCAAAGATTCAAAGTAAGATGGCGTTGCTGCTGGCAACACAGTGCTGGTGACAGGGTACTGGTGAGATGGCACATTCAGTCTTTGGATTTAACGAGCTTCTGGTGGATATGAGAGCTTCAGTTAAGAGGCACGCCGGTCCCCATAGAAAAATACTCGAAACCCGGTGCCAAGTTGGGCTAGAGGAACAGCGGTGTCAGCAGCACCATTTCATATTGCATAAAATAAGTGATGGATCAGTATTTATTTTTCTGCCACAACATTTTAGGGTTTGTGAGTCTCAGACTGTGAAGATTTGATAAGTTATATCCACTGAAAGATGATACATACACTGTTATAAAATTATAAAGGGACCAATGAATGACACATAGGGTGCGTTAGTGTTTTTAACGTGCCTACAATTAACGCATGCACTAACCATATAGGCGCCTATAGAGATATTGTAGGCACATACACAGTTAACGCGCATACATGGTTAATGCACGTTAAAAATTCTAATGCGCCTATAATGTGGCTTAGTACACAGGGCCCATAGTTGCTGTAAGCTCATGGTGTATGAGGATCCCAAAAATCTTCTAGGTTAGTAGGGTTTGTTTGTGTTGTATGATTTACATATGTATGCTATTTACAACAAATAAATGCTGAGCAACACTCTTTAGTGACCTAAACATATATACAGTATAGGAGAGGTGTAGTGGGAGGCAATAAACACATTAAAATAGCTCAGAAGGGCTTTTTTCGGTTAAAGGAATTTCAAGAACTAGGGATTATATATGAAGGGGCTGGGGGAGGGGGAGCTAGATCCACAATATCAGTAGATATCCATGTGTGATCCGTAGGTTACCACTGAAAACTCATGGCACTTTTTAGTGGCATCACCTCTGGATTTCACCTGGGTAACCATGGCAGACCTTTAGACTATATTACATAAAAACTCAAAAGGCAATGTGGAAAGTCCCTATTGTATTATACAGCAAACCGTAAATTTTCCATTGTATGGTAATATGCAAAGCTCATACAGTCGCAGAAGAGTGGAAGGAAAATCCCCATTAAGCTCTAGAGGGTCCTTTTACTAAGGTGCACCAAAATGTGGCCTGCGCTGGTGTAGATGCATGTATTGGACGCGCACAGGTTCATTTTTCAGCACACCTGCAAAAAAGTCCTTTTTTTGGCTGAAAATTGACATGCGGCAAAATGAAAATTGGCATGCGTTCATTTTGGACCTGAGACCTTACCGTCACCCATTGACTTAGTGGTAAGGTCTCATGTGTTAACCGGGAGGTAATCATCAGCGTGTGTACAATACCGATTACCGCCCAGTTAGTGCCGTGCGCCATAACTTTTCTAGCGCGCGTAGTGGGCGCACAAAAAGAAAAATGAAATTACCACCCAGGACATGTGTCAGCTGGGCGGTAGTTCCGAATTGGCATGCATTGGGTCCGCGCAGGCGCCTACACGGCTTAGTAAAAGGGACCCTAGAATTATTGTCCATTGAGCTTACAAAATCTTTATTATCAACATAAAAAAACCTTCCACTTCTCTCACTCTTTTTAATGTATGTATATCTTCTATCTTCCATTCCAAATCTTACAAAAAAAAAATTTTCAAAACGTTTTTCAAAAACAACACTTATCTTTATAACTCCAGCGAACTTTCATTTTCCGAGCTCCCGACTCAATTGAAATCAAGCCCACAGCCAACACTAGCCAACCTTTTGCTGAGCTGCTTTAGGGCTCTGTGGACTTATTAATTAAAGTTGCACCTTCTGTCTGTGCTAACATACATCTAACCTTTAGATTATCATATGTCTTCATTGATTGACAGTGCAAGATTAAAGTGACATTGCTAAACACTGCTAACCCCAGACTAAGTCACCTAGGCTCTGGGTACCCAAGTTCTGCTGAGGAACAATGATGCTTATTTCTGTTCAAAGGAAATTCATTTTTTACAGCTCTGGAAAGAAAAAGTCTGGGGACCCTGGATCTTACCTATTTGAGGTGCTGGATATCCAAATTGCTGAAGGTCATCAAGGTCTTCTCGCTTTCGGTTATCAGTGGACCTCAGTGACTGGCTTCTGGAATTATAGCGTCCATTGTCTACAGCAAGACAATTGGTCACATAAGTAACTGGGCCTTGATGTATTTGGTCAGATCGACTCTCTTCACAAAGTTACAAGACAGCATTGACTGTGAGTTGCCATTAGCATCTGGTTTGTATCATCTTTCCCTCTCCCAAAATTAAATCACTTCTACAAGAGGGAAAGGCATTACTTGCCACTTGTAAATGGACAATAGCTCATGGTACGTTGCAATGGGTAGTGCCAGAGAACATATACATGGAACATGGAAAATAGAGCCATATGTCTTATTCAGGTTTTGATTTATTTGGCAACAATCTGGAAAAAACAACTGCTGCATTTTATTCTCAAGTAACCATGGCTACCACTGCTTCCTACAGCAAGGATTCAACCCCAGAACTGTACTTAGGTCACCATTACATATTGACATTCTGTTAAATAGTAAAGAAGCATATAAAATCAGAGAATTTGTTTCCAGAAGCTGTGGTAAAAGCAGTTAGCTTAGCAGGGTTTTAAAAAGGTTTGGCTAATTTCCTAAACAAAAATTCCATAAGCCACTATTAAGATGGACTTGGGAATATCCACTACTTTTTTCTAGGATGAGCAGCATAAAATCTGTTTTATACTTCTGGGATCTTGCCAGGTACTTGTGACTTGGTCACTGATGGAAGCAGGAAAAGAACATAAACGATGCAGTATTAGGACAGACCAAAGATCCATCAAGCCCAGTATCCTGTTTCCGGATACTGGGCTTGATGGACCTTCAGTCTGTCCCAGTATGTCAACTCTAATGTTCTTCTGTTCTACAGTGTGCAGCTGTGAGGGCTATAATGACGCCATAGCACCTTACAATAGAAATACATTCACCTCCTCATTATCTAACATGATGCTTAAATATAAGCACCAGCCCCCAGATTCCATAAATGACGCTCAAAATTGTACGCACAAATTTGGGTGCGTGTCCAGTTTGCACACACAATTTAATGGAGCAACAAGCCAATTAGCACCAACAATTGGGTGCTATCGATTATTGGAGTTAATTGACAGCCAGTTGGATTTGCACACATCTTGCTATGCGCTGTTCTATAGAAATACATGTACAAATTCTTTTGTGTGTAATTGAAAAGGGGACGTGGCCATGTGAGGGGCATGGGCGGGTTGGAGCATTTACTAAAGGTGTGCACAGTATTGTAGAATTGAGGGATCCATGCCTAATTAATGTGCAAGGATTTCTACCAGGTTTTCGGTTGGTGTGAATCCTCGTATCCAAAGATGGGCTTGGATCCCAGCGCTGAATTTTATTCTGTAAATGCCGCCCAACTCAGAGCGCCATTTATAGAACAGTGTTCAGTGCTCATTTTTTTTGGTGCCCAACGTTGGGTGCCATTTATTTATTTATTTGTTGCATTTGTATCCCACATTTTCCCACCTATTTGCAGACTCAATGTGGCTTACATTGTTCCATCATGGCGATCGCCAGTTATGGAGTGAGACATACAGGTGGTATTACATTAAGATCAAATGATTGGCATGGTAGATTAAGCAGTCAAGTATAAAGAGTTCATATTCGGAATAAGAGGTAAAGTGGTATTGCGTTAAAGTTCTTTCGTGGTAGAGTAGACTTTGGTAGAATGTAGGCTCAGGTGCAAACTTTAAATGTACAGAATGCTAATGCTTATGTTTATTTAAAACAAACTGATAAACTGCTCACCCTTACCAGACCAGAGCAGTTCACAACAAAATTCAGAAACATAGATTAGAAAAGAACGCCATTATACACATGAATACACCTATGCTAACAGAGTACTCGGTTCTATTCTATAATTTAAGTGTGTAAACTTAAATGATAGATTTTTGCAATATCGTAGTATGCAAGTGGATTGGAATGGTTCCTTTTCTCAGTCATGGAACATGGACTGGGGAGTCCCATGGTTTTTCCGGTTTTGCGTGATCTTTCAGAAACTGTTAAGTGAATGTCTCTCGTATTTGATAAGATCTCATCCTTAATGAATGATCTGAGTAAAACCGATCTTTTGTGGGCTGGGGGAATGAGATGAGGTGATCTCTATCACAACTGTTAGGTTGTCAGATGAAGATATTTCTCTACAGTCCAGCATTAAAATCCTTAGTGTGACTTTAGACTCCAATCTGAGCATGGAGTTGCACATAAATGAAGTTCCTTTTTTTAAAGTTAAAGCTCTTTCATAGATTAAAACCGTTTTTGGAGTTATCTCATTTGAGGACACATTTTGCAAGCTACCATCACTAGCCAACTGGACTATTGCGACATAGTCCTATTGGGTGTACCTAATGCTCAAATTCATCATCTGCGAAATGTTCAGAACATAGCTGCTAAGCTCATTCTTGTTGGCAGATCTAGTGATCATGCTATCCCTTGCTTAATCAAATTGCATTGTCTTCCGGTACAAGCCAGAATTCATTTTAAATTACTACTGTTTGTGTTTAAAATTGTATATGGTCAGGTACAAGGTTATCTTTCTGATGTGGTTTCCATGTATTCTGCTTCCAGAAGTCTTCGTTCTTTGCAGATTAGATTGGCAGAACCTTCTGTGTTGAAGTGGCGCAGGATAACTACTAGAAAAAGATCTATAACTGGCCGGGGCCCTGAGCTTTGGAACAAGTTACCCATGGAGATCAGAGAGATCACTTGTTATCATAGCTTTAGAAAGGCGATAAAATCTTTTTTGTTTAACCAATATTTAATTGATCCATTGGCTGATAGTTAGGTCTTGTCTGGCTAATCTATTGTAATTTCTTGGTGCTGGGATCCGCCTTGAGCCTTTATAGGTAAAGCGGAATATAAATGTACAGATTAGATTAGACAAATTGCTTAGGGGTCCTTTTGCTAAACTGCATTAGATGCTAACATATGCCTAATGCAGAAAAAATGGCCTAATGCAGGAAGTACTGAATCATCATGCGTTAGTTTTTGTATTTGTATGTGCTAACCACGCTGCATTTTTTCATATTTTTAGGGGGTGTTTCAGGAGCAGAAAGTGGGCACTCCTGTGATAACCAGTTAGCACATCTACATTACTGCTTGCCAACTAGTTGCACATGGACAACATGGGAGCCCTTACCGCCTACAAAATAGGTGGTGGTAAGGGCTCACATAGTAATTTTTTAAAATGGAAATGCACTAATGGTCAAAACAAAAAAAAGGTGGAAGGAGAGATGCTCTAAGGCAGCGTTTTTCAACCACTGTGCTCTGGCACATTGGTGTGCCGCGGCTAGTCCGTAGGTGTGCCGCGGGAGTTGAGGGTCATTTATTAGTAGGGCCAGCTTAATTTGTGCTGGAATGGAGTGTACCTTTTAAAAGTTTCCTTGTCTAACGGTCGGTGCCAGCGAGCAGCGATTCTTACAGCCTGCTGGCACCAACCCTGGAGCCTTCTCTCTGATATAACTTCCTGCTTCCACATAAGTAGGAACTAACATCAGAGAGAAGGCTCCAGGTTTGGCATGAACAGCCTGTAGGAATCGCTGCTGCTGACCGCTGGAGACAACAAAAATTTTAAAAGGTAGTTGGAGGGAGGGGTGTCAGAGACAAGGGAAGATAACTGGTCGCTGGACTGTTTGTGAGGATAGAGGGGAGGGAAGAGAAGGTAAATGGTGGACTATTTGGTGGGAGGAGAAGGTTAAATGCTGGGCCATGTGTGAGTGGGGGTGGAGTAGAAGGTAAAATGCAGGACCATTTGTGGAGGTGTGCCTTGACAATTTTAGCACCATGTAAGTGTGACATGAGACTAAAAAGGTTACAAATCTCTGTTCTAAGGTAATCAGACAAAAAAGGAAGTCCTTGCTTCTAAAAAAAACTCTATTCTTCAGTGAGTGATGAAACAGGTGTACAGTCTTGACCCGCCAAAGCATATATACTTGGTGTCCTGCCGAAGAATATGGTTTACCAATTTTTTAGATTGAGTTCACTTTGGTACATTCCAAGGTTTTAGCTTGGCATTTTCCATAGTCACATGAGTCATGATCGTTTACGCCTTTGGCAGGTCAAGGCTGTACACCAGTTTGATTGCTCACTGAAGAATAAAGAGGGTTTTTATAAGCTTAGACTTCATTTTTTGTCTGAATACTTTGGAACATCACTCCGTCTACCCTTTTTTGCTTTTCCCTTTAATTTGCTGTGGAAGTTTTGTGTCCCTCTTTTTGATGCAATGTGCTAATGGTAACATTACATAGAAAATACATAGAAAAATAGGGATTTTTATGGCTGCAGTAGAAATGGCCTTAGCGCATGGGAATGACTCATGTAAGGGTGAGCTAAGGCCAATTCTTGCCACAGCTGAAATGCATAATTATTAGCTGGATTAAATGGCCTTTTCTGTAAAAATAAAAGGATGCATGGTGGGGAGAGGGGAGGTGCTAGAGTAGCCTGCCAATCACTGCAAGAGTTTGAGGAATTGGGTGTGGCATTCGAAAGCCCTCTGATGGGAAGAGTGGACAGAATTTGCACTTGGTAAGAATTCTGAATCTTATCATGTTCTTTAGGTAATAAAAAACCCTTACTGAATCCTTTGGCATTTGCTTCAAAGTATTTGATCCATTTTGCATTCCAGACTCTGAGACTCATGTCTGGATAGTATTGAAGTTTATTTTTAAAATACAGTTATGAGGACACCAACAGAATAATCTGTCCTAAAAGAAAATTTTTTGTAAAACACCGGGAAAGTAAAGTTGTTCCCACCGAATTTACGTGACTTTGTAAGATTAGGCAAACGCATTCATAAAAACGACACGTATATGTTCAAATGAGAGCTGCCTCCGTACAGTTTTCTAAATTAAATATTCAGTCTCTGGCTTTGGGTATTATCGGTCTTTGTTGTACACTGCTTGACTATTAGCAAGGATTGCCTAGCTGTTTCTTTTGACCATCTGGGAATCCTTTTGTCTCCATTGCAATCTCTGAAATGAAGTTGTTCTTTAATTGCCTAGAGAAGTTAAAGAGGGAAATCATATCTTATTCGTCTTATCGGATTTTCTGTATTCCCTATTATGCTGTACATGTTTACTAATGTCTTGGCTGGAACATATCAAACAGGCTGCCAGTAATTTTGTTGGCCTATTGAAAGGATGAGAAAACTCAAGATTATCATTTTACGGTTGTTTTTTAGAACCCTTCCACACGTAATCACAGCTGATACAGCATGAACCCATGGCAAGGTCGATTTAGCAGCATCTGAAGGCATCACAATTTTAGAAGCTCATACACATATAAATACTGACCCTTACATGTATATATAGCATACATGTATAAAACTTAATTTTGGATAGCCTTGTAATTACTAATGTATGTCCAATCTATGCATATGTTAAAAGGGGGCATAAATTGAGTGATCTATGGGCAGGGTTAGAGCGGGACAGAAGGTTACATGTGTATTCCCCATTTCAGAAGGAGAATAGACATATCTGCCCTGACACCTCGATGTAAGGATTTACATCTGCTCCTACCTATGAACATGTTGTGGCACACTGCTAGTTTGAGCAGGAGGTAAGACTGCACTTACCTGCCTAAACAAGCACCTTGCTCTAACATGTTCATGAGCTGAACTGATTCCCCTTCAGCATCAAACTTCTGCACCTCCCCCCCCAATTAGAATTTATCCCAGACCAGAACCCTCAATCCCCTCTTGAAGTCTTTTCCCCAGTTAGCAAGCCCATCATAGCAGTCCTGAACTCTCTCCCCACTACCCCCCCCCCAGACAGCCCTGAACTCCTCACCCACCCCTGGGCCCTTCCTGAAATTGATCCTGGTTGTGTAGGGGTGGGGTTTGGAAGCAGTCTCCATCTGCCCCCACACCATCTGACCCATGAACAGAAATGGTGGCCATGAACCCTAGCAGTAGGGGTCGACCTTCCACGGAAGGCCTGTTAACTAGCAGAATATTCAGTGGCACTAACCAGACAGGGCCATTGAATATTCCTTCTGACCAACTTGGTAGTGTCTGGACAGTGCCCGGGTGGTATTTTTTTTTTTTAACCTGCAGCAGCCTGTATTTTAAATAATGCTGATTGCTAGGTGCTTAATATTGTCCCCATTTTTTGTACCCCCTCAGCAACATTTATTGGAAGACAAGCTACACATGTGCACAGATAGACTACAAACACACATTTACCCTTTCTTTCGAGCAGGTGCAAATTTTTGTGCTACTAGGTATAGTTCTGTGGATAGCAGGGCTCTTTTGATGCTCCCCCCCTTCCTGTTTCCTGTTCCAGCCAGGGCAGTGTCAGTACTCGGCTGGGGGGACAAAATCATAGCTTCTTCAGGAACCCGTCTTATGTGGATTGAGAGTTACAAGTCAAGCCATTAGTAACTTGCCGTGCAACTGCTGGAAATCTTTCCCATTAGGAGCTGAGAGTGCTTTCTCCACAAACCATGGAGCAAAAGATCTGAGTGGGAAGTCAATCCAAAACTCTGTATGGGGCAGTGCATAGCAATACTACAGAAACAATGGCTCAGGGTTAAAAAAAATGTCCAGATCAAATGTATACCATAGATGTATAGAAGCTCAATACTGATGCCTACACATCTAGAGTAAATGCATAGTGGGCCCTGGCCCAGAACATCCCTTCCACACCCATTTTTCTGCACATACAAAACTATATATATACTGGAGCCCATATAATTTTATGTGTGCAGATGGGATGAAAATATAACTAGAGTAGCACTTAGGCATCTGGCTCAGTGTCAAACATCTACGTGGTGTTTAAAAATTGACCTAATATGTCAACCTATGTACATAAATGACTAGAATATCAGCATTTATGCATGTGTCTGCTTCCTAACTTTAGGCAGCTCTTTATCGAATTATCACCTTCATGACTCCACTTATAATCTGCCCTCAGGTCATAAAAAAGCATGCGCCTTCATGTCACCATGAATACCTTTAGTGAGTGGTAATTAATGCTTGTCACATTCATACAACAGGGTTTATGCACCAAAAAATCCTTTCTAAAATTACCCTACCAAGGGCAATCCCATAACTGGGGGCTCACATTTACCATGCCCTTTGCATGTGTCAACTTACAAAATACTAGCACTGTCATAGGTAAGTGTACATTTACATGTATCCTTATTTCTTTCTTGACTCTTGAGCTCTTAGTATCCCTCAAGATTGCTCAAATCATCCCAACAGAATCAATTTATATTCCCTACCCTTTGAGAAATGCCATTCAACACTTCATTTTCTCTGTCCCAGAGCCGTAGCGAGGGGAGCTGACACCCGGGGTGGGTCGCCGCTGCGCACCCCCCCCAGGTGCAGCACAGCGCACCCTCCTCCAGCTGGAGCGCACCCCCCCCCCCCGGAGCACATACCTGCGGCGAGGGATGGGCGGGTGGGCCGAAACGCCCCGATTGCACGTTGCTGGGGTGTGTCGGCTCCGTGCTGGTTCAGTGCTCTCTCTGTCCCGGAACAGGAAGTAACCTGTTCCGGGGCAGAGCGGGCAGTGCACCAGCACGGAGCCGACACCCCCCAGCGGCGTGCACCCGGGGCGGACCGCCCCCCCCTTCCTACACCACTGCTCTGTCCAAGGTCCAGAACTTTGGAACAAGCTGCCACTTCAGCTTAGACTAGCAACTTCTCTCCAACTGAGGGGAGATATGATAGAGGTCTATAAAATAATGAGTGGAGTTGAACGGGTAGAAGTGAAGCGTCTGTTCACGCTTTCCAAAAATACTAGGACTAGGGGGCATGCGATAAAGCTACAATGTAGTAAATTTAAAACGAATCAGAGAAAATATTTCTTCACTCAATGTGTAATTAAACACTGGAATTTGTTGCCAGAGAATGTGGTAAAGGCGGTTAGCTTAGCGGAGTTTAAAAAAGATTTGGATGGCTTCCTAAAGGAAAAGTCCATAGACCGTTATTAAATGGACTTGGGGAAAATCCACTATTTCTGGGATAAGCGGTATAAAATGTTTTGTACATTTTTGGGATCTTGCTGGGTATTTGTGACCTGGATTGGCCACTGTTGGAAACAGGATGCTGGGCTCAATGGATCTTTGGTCTTTCCCAGTATGGCAATACTTATGTACTTAACAATTGAAAACAGACTTTAAGACTTACTTTTCTCTGATGCCTATGGCTAATGCTGCCTTCCCCTTTCACTTCCAGGGTAACCGACAGCCAGCTTGATCTACATATCTCCCCACTCAATGTGCTCTCCTCTCCCACTTTCCTATCAAATCTTGTACTTCAACCTTTCCCCTCTTTGTCCGTCCTCATACCTCTCACTCTCTTCTCTACCCAATCTTAGAATGTAAGCCATTCATACAACCTGTTTGTTGGGTGGGGTGGAAACCCTGAATAAACTTGGAAACTTGGAAGGGGGTGTGCACATGGAAGGAGCATGAGTGGGGCACCCATTTACACATGTAACTTACAGAAGACTATAAGTAACTCCAGTCCCTGCCTCATTTACGCAACTGTAGTTACGCCAACTCTACGATTGCTGCAACTGTGGACCCATAACTACAAGGTGCACTGATACCTGGTTACACCAGTGTTCTATAATGGAATCTGGGCTGTCACCATGCATCCTCGTGGCACCTAAATGGAGGTGCCTAGCCATAGAATTGCCCCCTTACCCCCGGATTCTATATAGTGCGCCTAGAGATCCATGCCAAAATCCAAGTGTATTCTATAAAAACGCACATAACAATTGAGCTCTTAACAAGCAATAATGGGCCCTAATTGGAATTAATTAGAATTTACGTGCACAACTTGCTAAGTGCATTCTAACACGCACAAGCAAAAAGGGGCTGGTTATGGGTGGGGAAATGGGCGTTTTGTGGGCATTATGAAATTTACCCGCGTAGTTACAGTGGGGGAAATAAGTATTTGATCCCTTGCTGATTTTGTAAGTTTGCCCACTGACAAAGACATGAGCAGCCCATAATTGAAGGGTAGGTTATTGGTAACAGTGAGAGATAGCACATCACAAATTAAATCCGGAAAATCACATTGTGGAAAGTATATGAATTTATTTGCATTCTGCAGAGGGAAATAAGTATTTAATCCCTCTGGCAAACAAGACCTAATACTTGGTGGCAAAACCCTTGTTGGCAAGCACAGCGGTCAGACGTCTTCTGTAGTTGATGATGAGGTTTGCACACATGTCAGGAGGAATTTTGGTCCACTCCTCTTTGCAGATCATCTCTAAATCATTAAGAGTTCTGGGCTGTCGCTTGGCAACTCGCAGCTTCAGCTCCCTCCATAAGTTTTCAATGGGATTAAGGTCTGGTGACTGGCTAGGCCACTCCATGACCCTAATGTGCTTCTTCCTGAGCCACTCCTTTGTTGCCTTGGCTGTATGTTTTGGGTCATTGTCGTGCTGGAAGACCCAGCCACGACCCATTTTTAAGGCCCTGGCGGAGGGAAGGAGGTTGTCACTCAGAATTGTACGGTACATGGCCCCATCCATTCTCCCATTGATGCGGTGAAGTAGTCCTGTGCCCTTAGCAGAGAAACACCCCCAAAACATAACATTTCCACCTCCATGCTTGACAGTGGGGACGGTGTTCTTTGGGTCATAGGCAGCATTTCTCTTCCTCCAAACACGGCGAGTTGAGTTCATGCCAAAGAGCTCAATTTTTGTCTCATCTGACCACAGCACCTTCTCCCAATCACTCTCGGCATCATACAGGTGTTCACTGGCAAACTTCAGACGGGCCGTCACATGTGCCTTCCGGAGCAGGGGGACCTTGCGGGCACTGCAGGATTGCAATCCGTTATGTCGTAATGTGTTACCAATGGTTTTCGTGGTGACAGTGGTCCCAGCTGCCTTGAGATCATTGACAAGTTCCCCCCTTGTAGTTGTAGGCTGATTTCTAACCTTCCTCATGATCAAGGATACCCCACGAGGTGAGATTTTGCGTGGAGCCCCAGATCTTTGTCGATTGACAGTCATTTTGTACTTCTTCCATTTTCTTACTATGGCACCAACAGTTGTCTCCTTCTCGCCCAGCGTCTTACTGATGGTTTTGTAGCCCATTCCAGCCTTGTGCAGGTGTATGATCTTGTCCCTGACATCCTTAGACAGCTCCTTGCTCTTGGCCATTTTGTAGAGGTTAGAGTCTGACTGATTCACTGAGTCTGTGGACAGGTGTCTTTCATACAGGTGACCATTGCCGACAGCTGTCTGTCATGCAGGTAACGAGTTGATTTGGAGCATCTACCTGGTCTGTAGGGGCCAGATCTCTTACTGGTTGGTGGGGGATCAAATACTTATTTCCCTCTGCAGAATGCAAATAAATTCATATACTTTCCACAATGTGATTTTCCGGATTTAATTTGTGATGTGCTATCTCTCACTGTTACCAATAACCTACCCTTCAATTATGGGCTGCTCATGTCTTTGTCAGTGGGCAAACTTACAAAATCAGCAAGGGATCAAATACTTATTTCCCCCACTGTATATAATATGGCCCAGTGCGCCTAAATCTATGTGCCAGGATTTACGCCGCATTTTCAGTGGTGTAAATGGATTTGCGTAGTTTTAGGCGCTAGGATGCCAACTAAGCATATTCTATATACCGAGCCTAACTCTAGATGCTGCTTATAGAATATACTTAGTCGGCACTGATTTCTGGACCGATTATTTAGGCGCCATATATAGAATCTCCCCCTCAATGCGCATAATGTAATTAATGTTAGTAGTAAAGAGGTCTCTTTGACAACAAAAGGGCTTTGCTAGATAACATACAGTACATTAAATTAAATTGCATTGATGCATGTTTATGCTCAATAGCACACGTTACAACATTAACACACATTTGTAATCTAGCCCTAAGGTTTGTATCTGAAGCAAAGGAGAGTGGAATGAGTTGCCAGTCACAAAGAGCATCGGTGGAAACACCAAATTTGTAGCCTAGTTTCCAAGATTCCCTGCCCCACTGTTCTAATCACTATGAAACAAGTTAATAAGTTCTGAGTATGAGAAAACAACATGTCTCCCCTGGTTCTTTGAGGACTGGATGTGAAAAGACTGTCTCTCATGAGAGTGACATGGACTGTATGAAGTATGTGCAAGCATGTGTGTGTTGGTTGTGATTTTAAGATAGCAAGTACTATGTTTTCATCTCTCTTTCTTTTTTGGAACTCTTTTCAGCCTAGAATTAGGACTGAGAAAAATAATGATATTTTTAGAAGAAAGATGAAAACTTATTTTGTTGGTATATTCTTGTTTAAAAAAAGAACTAGCTTTTTTTTTTTTTTAAATCTTATTTTAATGTATTGTAGCTGTTTTTAATTTGTAAACCACATTGGATCCTAATTCAGGGGCTATACCAGTTAATAAGAACACTACTGATATTGAAGTGTGTGTGTGTGAGTGAAAGAGAGAGAGAGGAGAGAGAAAATGTGTGTACGTGTATGTGTCTTTGTATATAAGTGTGTGGGTATGCACGCATGTGTGTGTGTACGCATGTGTATGCTTGTGTGAGTGAATGTGTGTCCATGTATGTCTTTCTATATAAATGTATGTGTATGTACATGTGCGTGTGTGTGTGAGAATGTTTGTATGTGTATGTGTCTTTGTATGTGTGTGTGTGTGTGTGTATGCACACACATATGTGTGTGTGAGAGAGAGAATGTGTAAATTTGTGACTTTGTATATGTGTGTGTGTATGCAAAAGCATGTGTGTGTGAGAGAGAGAAAATATGTGTACATGTATGTGTTTTGTATATAAGTGTGTGAGTGTATGCACATATTGTGTGTGTGTGTGTGAGGGAGAGAGAATGTGTGTACATATGTGCCTTTGTATATGTGTGTGTATGAGAGAGAATGTGTGTACATGTGTCTTTGTCTATAAGTGTCTATGTATATGTGAGTGTGTGTGTACATGTCTTAGTATATAAGTGTGTAAGAGAGAGAGAATGTGTGTATGTGTGTGTGCCTTTGTACATAAGTGTGTGTGTGTATCTATGCACATGTGCATGTGTGCGAGAGAATGTATGTACATGTATGTGTCTGTAATAAATGCGTGTGTGTGTTAAGAACCAAGACTTTAAAGGACAAAAAGAAACAGAACAAAATATAACTGATTTTCTGGAAAATTCTACCTGTGAGATTAAAGATCGAGGAACTCTGATAGTTCAATTTATTTTTGAGCAAGATTTGAACCATGTACTGAACTTATACTTTAAAAATACTTCCAAATTATTTCATGGACAAAAAGTTTGGGTATACCCGGATGTTTCTAGGTCCACTCAAGATAGAAGAAAGATGTTTTTGAGTTTGCGCAATGAGTTAAAAAATTTGGGAGCTACATTTATGTTGGCATATCCCTGTAAATGTAAGATCACATACTTGGGGAATAAGTATATTTTCCTAGAACCATCGCAGCTACAGCTGTTCTTGGACCAGAAAAAACTAAGCAGTCCGTTAGAGAAATAATAACTTTCAGTTATAAATAACATACGGTTATCAGGTTAAGCCGAGTTTTTTTTTTTTTGTTTAATTGATGCTTATAAAATCTCCTTTGTTACCTATCGCCCCCCCCCCCCCCCCCACAACCAAGGTTGTGGTCTAAGGAAGAGAGAATATTTAATTGCTATATTAATTCTTGTAATAATGTGGCTCTGTGTTTCTGTACAAGAAAAATTTTGTTTTTGCTTGTTATAAAAATTCAATAAATAATTTAAATATAAATAAAAAAAAATAATAAATGCGCGTGTGTGTGTGTGTGTGTGAGAGAGAGAGAGAGAGAGAGAGAATGTGTGTATGTGTTTCTGTCTTTGTGTATAAGTGTCTGTGTATGTATATGCACATGTGCATGTGTGTGTATGTGTGTGTGTGTGTGTGAGAGAGAGAGAGAATGTATGAACATGTATGTGTCTGTATGTAAGCGTGTGTGTGTGAGAGAAAGAATGTGTGTATGTGTTTGTGTCTTTGTGTATAAGTGTCTGTGTGTGTATGTATGCACATGTGCATGTGTGTGTGTATGAGAGAGAGAGAATGTGTGAACGTGTATGTGTCTTTATATCTAAGTGTCTGTGTGTGTGTGTAAAAGAGAATGTGTGTATGTGTGTATCTATCTATGTGTTTGTGTCTTTGTGTATAAGTGTCTGTGTGTGTATGCACATGCGCATGTGTGTGTAAGAGAGAGAATGTATGTACATGTATGTGTCTGTATGTAAGTGTGTGTGTGTGAGAGAGAGAATGTGTGTATGTGTTTGTGCCTTCGTGTATAAGTGTGTGTGTGTGTGTGTGTATGCACATGTGCATGCATGTGTGTGTAAGAGAGAGAGAATGTATGTACATGTATGTATCTATATGTATGCATGTGTGTGTGTGAGAGAGAGAGAATGTGTGTATGTGTTTGTCTTTGTGTATAAGTATGTGTGTGTGTATGCACATGTGCATACGTGTGTGTATGACAGAGAGAGAGAGAATGTGTATGTGTCTTTATATTTAATTGTCTGTGTGTGTGTGTTTGTGTGTGTGTGTGTGTGTGTGTGTGTAGGAGAGAGAAAGAGAGAATGTGTGCATGTCTATGTATCTTTGTACATAAGTGTGTGTGTGTGTATCTATGCACATGCGCTTGTGTGCATGTGTGTGTGTGAGAGAAAGAATGTTTGTACATGTTTGTGTCTGTATGTAAATGTGTGTGTGTGTGAGAGAGAGAATGTATGTAAATCTATGTGTCTGTATGTAAATGTGTGTGTGTGAGAGATAGAGAGAAAGTGTGTATGTGTTTGTGTCTTTGTGTATAAGTGTCTATGTGTGTGTATGTGTGTGTGTGTGTGTAGGAGACAGAGAGAGAGAGAGAGAGAGAGAGAATGTGTGTATGTGTATGTGTCTTTGTGTATAAATGTCTATGTGTATGGCTTTGTATCTTTCAGGGCCGGTGCAACCCTGTAAGCATGGTAAGTGTAGCAGAGGTGTACCAATCTCTGGGGGGCGCTGCAAGCCATGCTTGCCTGTCGCACTGGCCACTTGGCTATTGTTTCTTTCCTTCCCCAGCTCCCGTGCGTCAGGCATCGCTGCACCCCACCATCCCAGTGCAGTCTGGCATCACATTTTACCTTTTCCAACACCCCCTCCCTCTCCCGAAACATTCTAGGGTGAAATGTCAGTTTGAGAAGATATTGTATTATGGTTCTGAAAGGGAGCATTTAAGGATATATTTCTCCATCCAAAGCTTGGTGGATTCAAGGAAGTCTCTGACAGGAGGTGGAAGGGGGCAAGAGCATAAGTCAAGGCATCACGAGATAAGCACAGGGCATGGTGCTAAGTAGGAAAGTGTGAAGCTAAGATAAAAGAGGATCCTGCATTAATGACAGTGTGAAATCCTTCCAAATAGGGAGAGGTAGAGAGAAGGGGGGGGGGGGGGGGCGGGGGACTATTAAAACCACAAATAAAGCAGAGTCTGGGATACTGCAGTCAAATTGGACAAATTGGATGGGCCTGGAAGTGTTTACAGACCCTCACATTCCAGTGTTAAGAAAATTGTCTTCTAATTTGATGAAAGAATAAAAAAAAAAAGAAAACCATAAACCATTTTTTTCATAGTATTAATGACATTTAATTTTTACCCAGGTTCCCTGCTTGAAAGTTTTGCCTCTTTATTGGCTCTTCACAGAATAATTTGAAAATTGCAAAATCGGGCTTAAATCGCTGATAGCCTAATCAAACATGCATCCGTGTCAGCTGAGAAAATGGCCGCAATTATAATCAGAGTTAATCTTGCACTAACCAGGCTGGTGTTGCTTCTCTGATATGAAAAATAAATTCCAAATTAATAGAATTAGCCCCCCAACTGCTTGAAGAAATTGGATTTAATTATCAATATCCTGGAGGTTGTTGGTATTCCAGAGACAGCACCAGGGCTTAGCAAGAGAGAGAGAACACAAAAGTTGATTGAGGAGAATACAGTTGTTACACGTGGAGGGGGATAATCGAACGGGGGCGCCCATCTCTAAGGATGGCCCTGTAAAGGGGCGGGGCAACCCGTATTATCAAAACAAGATGGACGTCCATCTTTCGTTTCGATAATACAGTCGGGGACACCCAAATCATGAAATCTAGGTCGACCTTAGAGATGGTCGTCCCTGGTTTTTGGCGATAATGGAAAGCGAGGACGCCCATCTCAGAAACGACCAAATCCAAGCCATTTGGTTGTGGGAGGAGCCAGCATTCGTAGTGCACTGATCCCACTAACTGAATGGAAAAAGGCCTTCCCTTACCGATCTGGAAAGGAACGGGCATGCATGAAGGAAATTGCATGCAAATGAGCTGCTTGCTGTTTACGATTTCCTTCTGGGGAAGCGACAGCAGTTGAGGATGTCCAAAATGTGGTTGTTTCTGTGAGAAGGACATCCATGCCTTTGCTATGCCTCCAACACCGTCTTTATTTATTTGGACTTTGGATCACAAGTAGCAGCAGTGGGATTTGAACCAGCCATCTCTAGATTACGAGACCAGTGTTCTAACCACTAGGCCACTCTGCCACTTCTCCACTCTACTCCACTCCCTTGAAAATTGGCCATCCCTGTGGGGGGCAGTTGAGAACGTCCAAAATGTTTGAAAGAAGGACGTCCACGCCTTTGTTATGCCTCCCCCCCAGGGACCTGCATACTGCCACCCCCCGCAGGGATGGCCAAATTTCAAGGGAGTGGAGTGACATGGAGGAGTGGTGGAGTGGTCTAGTGGTTAGAGCACTGGTCTTGCAATCCAGCAGTGGCCAGCTCAAATCCCACTGCTGCAACTTGTGATCCAAAATCTAATTAAAGAGGGTGTCAGAGGCATAGCAAAGGCATGGATGTCCTTCTCACAGAAACATCCACATTTTGGACATCCTCAATTGCTGTCACAGGGACAGAGGAATAGCAAAGGACATACTCTAAAAAAAAAAAGACAAAAGTTTTTGAAGTTGTTTTTTCGGGGTGGGAGGTGGTTAGTGATCACTGGGGAAGTCAGGGGAGGTCATCCCCGATGCCCTCTGGTGGTCATATGGTCAGTTAGTTCGGGCACCTTCTTGATGCTTGGTCGTAAAGAAAAATGGACCAAGTAAAGTCATCCAAATGCTCGTGAGGGACGCCCTTCTTTTTTCCATTATCGGCCGAGGACGCCCATCTGTTAACCACTCCCCCATCCCACCTTCGGTACACTGCCAACATGCCCCCTTGAACTTTGGTCATCCATGCGACGGAAAGCAGTTGAGGACGCCCAGTATTGGCTTTCGATTATGCCGATTTGGGCGACCTTAGGATAAGGCGCCCATCTCCCGATTTGTGTCAGAAGATGGGCGCCGTTCTTCTTCGAAAATAAGCAGGTCAGTCTCTTCTGCCCTCAACAGCCAAGGACGTCTCTCTTTCCATTGCCAGAGCTAGCTGTTGATCCTGGGTGCAGTACCAATAGAAGAAACGTT
Organism: Microcaecilia unicolor; assembly: GCF_901765095.1. NCBI lineage: Eukaryota > Metazoa > Chordata > Amphibia > Gymnophiona > Siphonopidae > Microcaecilia > Microcaecilia unicolor. The sequence continues at coordinate 609,843,598 of NC_044031.1, read as the reverse complement.
GTAGCCAAGAGAAGAGAATGTTTACATTTGCTTGATTTTTATCTTATTTTTAATTTTTTACAGAAGATTTTCTGTTGCTGTGTTAGCTGTTTGATGCAAAAGTGTATAGACCAATGGATATTTTTAGTGACTTAAATATTATGAATATCATTGTGGGTATTAGTCTCCAAGTGTCATCTATTTCATTGGTTGTTTCTTTTCACTAGGTGTAAGGCAGGCTATATATGGTGCTTGCCTGTTATATTGCCTTTTGATGCCAAACCAGAATATATATGTGATATCCAGTTCCAGGGCTTTTTTTGAGGGGGTACTTGGGGGTACTGGGTACCGGGACCTTTTCCATTGCCTGCTAAAATTGACCCATAGGCCCCAAGTTTTAATGATAGAGCTCAGGCTCTACACAACAATTCTGTCTTGTAATAGATTCTGTGACTGGTTGCAGGGGGTCTGGCGGGGGGAAGAGGGGTTGGTGGTTGAGAGGCTAGGATGGGGGAGGGCAGACTTATACGGGGTCTGTGCCGGAGCCGGTGATGGGAGGCGGGACTGGTGGTTGGGAGGCGGGAAATACTGCTGCACAGACTTATATGGTCTGTGCCCTGAAAAAGACAGGTACAAATCAAGGTAAGGTATACACATGAGTTTATCGTGGGCAGACTAGATGGACCGTGCAGGTCTTTTTCTGCCGTCATCTACTATGTTACTATGTTACTATGTATTATGGGGTGGGTCCCTCAGTGATCATCCCACTCCTGAAGGGTGGCCTAGCATTTGAGTACTGGCACCTTTTTTGCTAGAAAAAACACACTTCCTACATTGTGTAAATGGACCGTCATTAAACAACACATGGTCAAGAACATAACAGATACCAGGTAAGCAAAGGAGCAACTTAAAGATTTCAACCACAAAGCAAAGTACAATCATTTCTCCTGATTCTTTTTCAACTAGAGTTTGCTTCAGACCTGTTTAGTAAGAATTTACTGTCTTTACTTAACTCCTAGGATTAGAGAATAAAACTTAGACTTCCTCTACCCCACCATTTCTGTCATGAAGTAACTTAGACCAGGGCACCTCATGTACAGGCTTGGAATTAGATATAAATAACTGTCTAGCATTATAAATTTCGAAGGTAGGAAATACCTGGGCTAGACAGAAGCCTGGTTCTGCTTGCTTTTCAATCATGCTCTATGAGCTCTAGGGATGGGCATTTGTTTGAAACGAATGCTATTCACCATCAAGAGACCATATTATGCACATATAGGGCTAGATTCAGTAAATGGAGCTCGAAAATCAGAGCCGAAAAAAATCAATGTGCAGTGCTATTCTATAACGGGCACTCAAAGAATCTGGGGGCTAGTGTGCACTCTTCTGAAAGAGTGTGTATTATTTGCACCAGTGGCGTAGCTACGTGGGGCCACGGGGGCATGGGCCCCCATAGATTTGGCCCTGGCCACCCCTGCTGATGACCCTCTCAACCCCCCTCCCACTGCCAACCTTTGCTGACGGGGGACCCCAACCTCCGCCAGCCGAGGTCCTCTTCTCCAGCGCAGCCGCATTGCTGATCTGCAAGGCTTTGTTCTGTTTCTGTGAGTCTGACATCCTGCACATACAACGTGCAGGACATCAGACTCACAGAAACAGAACGAAGCCTTGCAGATCAGCCAGCAACATGACCGTGCCGGAGAAGAGGACTTCGGCTGGCGGGGATTGGGGTCCCCCCCCCCAGCAAAGGTACCCCATGGTGACAGCGGCGGCGGGGAGGGGGGGGGTTGGTGGCGGCGGGAAGGGGGGTCGGAAGGGTTGGCGTCGGGGGGGGGGTCAAAATTGTTGGTGGCGGCGGCAGTGGGGGGGGGGGGGCAAAATGGTGGGGGGGTCGGCGGCAGCAGGCGGGGGCTAAAATGTGCCCCCTCACCTCGGGCTCTGGACCCTGCTCCCGCCGAAGTCTGGCTACACCCCTGATTTGCACATAGGACTTGATTCAGTAAATGGCACTGAAAAAATGGTACTGAAAAAATCCATCCAGAGTGCTATTCTATAAACAGCACTCTGAGTTGTGTGCCATTTATAACGCTTAGAACCGATTTCTACACCAAAATTTGAATGTAAAGATTTGCACCAATTGAAATCCACCTCTCCTCTTCCCAATGTTGCTATGCTCATATTAGCCCTCTCCTCAAGTCACTTCATTGGCCCTCTATCCGTTTCCACATACAGTTCAAACTCCTCTAATTGACTTACAAGTGTATTCACTCTACAGCTCCTCAGTACCTCCCCACTCTTATCTCTCTCTACACTCTTCCTCGGAACTCTGTTCATTAGGTAAATCTCTCTTATCTGTACCCTTCTCCTCCACCACTAACTCCAGACTCCGTTCCTTTTATCTTGCTACACCAGATGATGGAATAGACTTCCTGAGCCGGTAAGTCAAGCTCCATCTCTGGCCATCTTCAAATCTAGGTTTAAAAACCCACCTTTTTGAGGCTGCTTTTAACTCCTAACTCCTATTCACTTGTTTAGTACCCATGTCTAATTTCTCATTCCCACCTTAGTAATTTCCATATCCCTTATTTGTCCTGTTTGTCTGTCCTGATTAGATTATAAGCTCTGTTGAGCAGGGACTATCTCTTCATGATCAAGTGCACGGCGCTGAATACATCTAGAAGCACTATAGAAATGATAAGTAGCAGTAGTAAATCCTGGCACATATGTTTGGCATGGATCCCTGTTATTCATTAATAGTGCACATATCCTGAGTGAACGCCCCTGTCCCACTCATGCCCCTCCCATGCCTATACCTCCTTTTGAGTTGTGCACTATAAATTTGTGCGTGGCTATGTATACAATAGTGGTTAGCAAGATGCATGCGCAAATCCAAAATGTTGCAAATTAACACCATGTTAGCACCCAATTACTGGTGCTAATTGATTCATTAGCCAATTTAGTTGTGCACATATATACACAATTTTGCACATGGAATAGAATCTATCTCAGAGTGCATATTCTTTCCCAGTACACATGCATGCACGAGCATTCACAATGGTTCACGCCTGCGTAATGGTTCGTACATGCTTCAGGAATAGAGTGACCACTATGTGCAAATAGTGTGCACTCGTTAAGGAAAACTTGCACATTCTTGACAACATTCATTTGAAAACGCAAAAACAAAAACCAATGAGCATGACAAGTTTTTGACTGCCCATCCCTAATAATCTCTAGGGGAGACAGTTCCCTTCCTCACAATTCTCTGGTCTTGCCTAAGGGTGCCAACATCTTAAATCCAGCCCTGTTCGTGCACATCTGTTCAGAGTTCCAACTTACTTGAGCATGCTTTCCCATTGCAGAGTCTTCCCTCTTCTAGTACTCCTTCACAGATAAGGCCTTCGTCAGGCAGGGGATGGCAAGTTCGGGTCCGGGTCTGCAGTCCTCCTCCGCAATCCCTTGTGCAATCGCCCCAAGAGGACCACGCATTCCAGCCACCTGATTAAAAAAACAATAGCAGATCTCATCAGTTTTGACCCTCTGAAAGATAAGTAATGGGGTAAAAAGGGAAGCAAGGACCATACATGTGTGTATGCAACGTATTTAATGAATTAATTTATTTGAAAAATTGATTACCTGCACCATCCTCAAAAATCTAGGTGGGATACAGTTAAAACACATACATTCAAAACAAATTAAACAAATATTGTGCCAATTTTAACCATCTCACAGTCAGAAACAGAACATAAGAATCCTTTCTAATGACTCTGTTACGACACAGAGGGGCCCTTTTACAAAGCAGAGCTAAGAGCACATGGATTTCACCAGTGGCTTAGCTACAGGGGGCCACGGGGGCCTGAGCCCCCCAAAATAGATCCAGGGCCACTGGTTTGGCTGGTGGGGGTCCCCAACCCCCGCCAGCTGAAGTGTTTCCCCAATGCTGCTCTTCTTACATTTCCTGCCCTTCTTCCCTCTCATCACTTGCATGTTTGGTTTTAGTGAAACTGAGCATGTGCAACGCTTTGCACGTGCTCAATTTCATTAAAATTGAGCATCCACAGCATGAGGGGAAGCAGGGCAGGCAATATAAGGAGAGGGACCCCCGCCAGCCAAAGTATGTGGTGTTGCCCCCTCACTTTGTCTGGCTACGAACCTGGGTTTCACTTGTTCTGAGGCCACTCTTAGCATGGCTGTAAAATGGTCAAAAATTCTATTTTACCATTAATGGCCACGCGCTAATTTCTCAGTTTACAAGGCAGTAAGGTCTCCTACACTAACCCTACTACTACTACTACTTATCATTTCTGTAGCGCTATTAGATGTACGCAGCGCTATACACTTGAACATGAAGAGGCAGTCCCTGCTCGACAGAGCTTACAATCTAATTAGGACAGACAAACAGGACAAACAAGAGATAAGGGACTATTAAAGTGAGGATGATACAATAAGGGTTCTGAACAAGTGAATAAGGGTTAGGAGTTAAAAGCAGCATCAAAAAGGTGGGCTTTTAGCTTAGATTTGAAGACGGCCAGAGATGGAGCTTGACGTACTGGCTCAGGAAGTCTATTCCAGGTATATGGTGCAGCAAGATAAAAGGAACGGAGTCTGGAGTTAGAAGTGGAGGAGAAGGGTGCAGATAAGAGAGATTTACCCAGTGAATGGAGTTCCCGGGGAGGAATGTAGGGAGAGATGAGAGTGAAGAGGTACTGAGGAGCTGCAGAGTGAATGCACTTATAGGTCAATAAGAGGAGTTTGAACTGTATGTGGAAATGGATAGGAAGCCAGTGAAGTGACTTGAGGAGAGGGCTAATATGAGCATAACGACACTGGCGGAATATTAGTCGTACAGCAGAATTTTGAACAGATTGAAGAGGAGAGAGATGGCTAAGTGGGAGACCTGTGGGAAGCAAGTTGCAATAGTCTAAGCGAGAGGTGATAAGAGTTTATGGATGAGGGTTCTGGTAGTGTGCTCAGAAAGGAAAGGGCGAATTTTGGTGATATTATAGAGAAAGAAACGACAGGTTTTAGCAGTCTGCTGAATATGTGCAGAGAAGGAGAGGGAGGAGTCGAAGATGACCCCAAGGTTACAAACTGATGAGACAGGAAGGATGAGAGTGTTATCCACAGAAATAGAGAATGGGGGAGGAGGAGAGGTTGGTTAGGGGGAAAGATAAGAAGCTCAGTCTTGGTCATGTTTAGTTTCAGATGGCGCTGAGACATCCAGGCAGCAATGTCAGACAGGCAGGCTGATACTTTGGCTTGGGTTTCGGCTGAGATTTCTCGTATGGAGAGGTAGATCTGGGAGTCATCAGCGTAAAGTTAATACTGAAAACCATGGGATGAGATCAGAGTACCAAGGGAAGAAGTATAGATGAAGAAAAGAAGAGGTCCCAGGACAGATCCCTGAGGTACACCAACTGACAATGGGATAGAAGTAGAGGAGGATCCACTAGAGTATACACTAAAGGTACGCTGGGAGAGATAAGAAACCAGGAAAAAACAGAGCCCTGAAATCCAAGTGAGGACAGCTTATCAAGGAGTAGGCTGTGATCAACAGTGTCAAAAGCAGCAGATGGATCGAGAAGGATGAGGATAGAATAGAGACCTTTTGAGCTGGCCAGGACCAGATCATTGGAGACTTTAGCAAACACTGTTTTAGTTGAATGAAGGGGGCGAAAGCCAGATTGAAGTGGATCAAGAATAGCTTGAGATGAAAGAAAGTCAAGGCAACGGCGGTGAACAGCACGTTCAAGTATCTTGGATTGGAAAGGGAGGATGGAGATGGAGCGATAGTTGGAAGGACAGGTAGGGTGCAATGAAGGTTTTTTAAGGAGTGGTGTGACTACCGTATGTTTGAAGGCATCAGGAACAGTCGCAGTGGAAAGTGAAAGATTGAGGATATGACAGATAAAAGGGATGACAGTAGGAGAGATAGTGTTAAGTAGATGGGTGGCAATAGGATCAGAGGAACACCATGCTAATCAGGCAATGTGATGTGATTTAACCATGCTACCTGACTAGCACAGAGCACGCGTACTATCTGCCTCCAAATACACCCCTCACGTAAAAAATAAAATCTATTTTTTACTGCATGGGTAGCATACACCAATTCCAAAACTACAGCTGAATGTCTAAGCGTGTCCTGCGGTAGTGCCTTCTAGCATGTGGTAAGCATGCGTTAGTGTTTACCGCCGCTTAGTAAAAGGGCCCCAGACTTTGTTAAAGGAAGGTATATTCATTTCAAATGACACAGGCAATGTCAGTGATATTTCCCAAGTCATTTCATGCCATTGACAAATGAAAATAAGCAGAAAAAAGCCCCATGAAATCTCATGTTTTTTCATGTGCCGTTAATCTTGTGCACTCTTCCTAAAGAGCGTGAACTTCTTCGAAATAATACAGATTTTTTTTTCCAGAGGCAATGAATGTAGTTACTGCAACTCTTCCCTTGTTGGAACTACAGGTGTAAATTAAGAGTTCCTTTTACTAAGGTACGCTTAAAAATGGCTTGCTGTAGTGTAGGCATGGGTTTTGGGCAGGCAGCAATCCACTTTTCAGCGCGTCTGTAAAAAAGGCCCTTTTTAAAATTTTTGCCGAAAATGGACGTACGGCAAAATCAAAATTGCCACGCGTCCATTTTTGCTTTGAGACCTTACCACCAGCCATTGACCTAGCGGCTAAGTCTCACGCATTAAACGGGTGGCCATGACCTACACGTGCCAAATGCTACTTGGTGTGCATAGCTGACACATGCCATAAAATAAAAAAATATTTTTCTGGAGCGTGTATTGGACGCGCGCCAAAAATGAAATTACCACAAGGGCCACACAGTAGTGTTGCTGCAACTCCATTTTGGAGCACGTTGGGCGCGTGTAGATGCCTATATGGCTTAGAAAAAGGGCCCCACAGGCCACTGTAGGGTGCTACACACACACACACTATAACCCTAAGCACATTCCCATTTAAGAAACTGAGAAAAAGCACCTTAAATCAACATAGAAATCTAAAGTATCACTCAGAAGCAGATAAAAGGCAGTTTGGCTCAAACAAACTGAGGTCCCCGGATATATCACAGAAAAAAAGTTAAATTCCATTCTACAAGTTTATACCCTGTCCCCTTCGAATGACCGAACCCCCACCCACCCAACTTGTGAAAAATAACACTGCTCATTTGAATAGAGAAAGAATTACCATCTGCTGGGTGGCAGTTTGAAATGCTGCCCATTCTATCATTTTCCAAGTGCTTCCCCTTTGTAAAATTAATCCAAGAATACGAGAGCAATAATTAGCAGCCACATCAAAGGGAATACTGAAGAATATGGTCACCATGTTGCATGTTGCAATGTTGGAGCAATGTGAGAGGGTAGATGTGTGTGTTTTCTGTTCAGTATAGCCTCACTCCTGATATAGAGACCCATGACAACAGCCACCATAAAACCAAATCCAGATTACCTCCCTGTCATGGATTTAAAACACAGGTGATCAATTTGCCAAATCTGACTTTGTAGCTTTAACCAGAGTGGAGGATTAGCCTAGCCTAGTGGTTAGTGTAGTGGAATTTGATCTTGGGGAACTGGGTTCAAGTCCCAGTGCAGCTCCTTGTGACTCTGAGCAAGTCACTTAACCCTCCATTGCCCTACCTACAAATAAGAACATATACTGTATATACTAAGCAAACCACTTTCAATATAGTTGCAAAAACCACAGAAAGATGGTATATCAAGTACCTTTCCTTAATCTACACTGATAATGAATTATTCCTATCCCGTCAAAGAAAAAATGCTTACAGATGCCCTGGTCATGAACAGAATAAGGATTTGAAATCTCTAATTTGATCTTTTATTTCAGACTAACATCCGAGACAAGGGTCAAGATACTGTGGTGAATACAGAGACATATAATAAACTTTTTACATTGTTGTCCCCTTAATTATATATCATGGGGCCGATATTCAGATTCATGAGTTAGCCTGACCCATGGTCAGCATTAAACTCAGATATCCAACGCCAGGCTTTATTCAGAATATTCAGACTTAGCCGGTTATGTTCAAACCGGCCAATGATATCCTATGTCTCACACCTTGTTTTGTCTTCTTATATACTCTTCTTTATTTGGATTCATTGTAAACCAGTTAGCTATATTTTTTTGACTTTCCAATATATCAAATAAAGTTGATGATGATCATAAAATTCTACATTTTGTGACAAGGCGAGCCCCAGAGATTCCCCAGTGAAGCAGTTGAGCCCAGAACTACGGGTCCCAGAAGTCCTTGCAAGAATGAGAGAAGAGAGTAGTCCTAAATAGATGGAATGGATTCCCAGCCCCAGCAGGGGGAGCAATGGTTTGAGGCAGGGTGAGCCTGTTACTCCCTTCCCCACTAGAGGGAGAGGGAAGGATGAAGCTCAGTTTCCCTGGCTTCGCCATCAGTATATAATTCCCCCCAGCTGTGAGAAGGGCAGAGCAGATTTCCTGAAGGTTCTCAGCCACCAGGAGAGAGGGGAGACGGATGGAGAGAGAGAGAGAGATTCCATGGAGTATGTGGAGGAAGGAAGTAGCCTGTCACTAGAGCTGCCTAAGGGTGAGGAACCAGCTACCATGGAGTGGGAGAATTCAAACGTTGCCCTGCCCAACACTTGAAGGCAGTGGAGGAGGCCACACCAGGCGTGGTGCTGAGAGGTGGGAGAAACTGCCAACTCTGCTCTTTACAGGGTTCCCTCTGTGCTGTGAAAAGGCAGGTGATTTGTGGTACTGGTTTGATGTGCAAAGACTATCCATGAAGATTTGTTCTGAACTGTTGTGTTATATTGGAAGTGTGCTGAACTCTTACTAAACCCTTCTGAAGGAGGGGGAAGGGAAAGCTAATCCCCTAATAGAAGACCTGAGGTCTTGAGCAGCTGAGCGTTTGCTGAGGGATTCTGGGACCTGGACTGTACCTTTTTTTCTTTTGAAGATTATCTTATGAGGACTGTACCTTTTTCTTTTGAAGACTATATTAAGAGGGTTGTACCTTGTGTTTTGAAGAATATATTATGACTTTTGGTATGAAATTGCCTTGATAGTAAAATACTTTGGCCCTGAGCCCCAGTATCAGCAGCTTTCTGTCCAGGAACCCTGGGAGCCCCACAGGCTTGCTGGCTCCACCCAAGAGGAGGACGCAGCCCCCCCCCCCTTTTTTTACAATATACAGAGAAAAAGAACTACTTTTTTAAACAAGTTTTCAAATTATCATTACTATTCAGCTCAGTAATTAAAGGGAGTCATTTTATAAAGTCATTTTAGCACATTTGGCAATATGGCCTGGATTCTATATATGGCAACTAAAGTGCCGCATGCAAATTAATTGATTAACAAGCCAATTGGAGCTGTTAATTGGCCACTAATATCAATTATCGGCGCTAATTGGCATTAATTAGAATTTACATGCACAGCTTTCTAAGCATATTCTGTAAAGTGATGCACATAAATTCTAATGTGCTGATCTCAAAAGGGTGTGTGACTGTGGGAGGGGCATGGGTGGGGCATGGACATTTTTAAAAATTACATGCACTGCTATAGAATAGGCCCAATCTGTGCTTAAGTTACGCATGGGCATTTCCACCAGGTTTTAGTTGTCATAAATAGTTCTGTATAAATTTAAGTCACGAGGACGGGTGCTATGGGGGAGATTCTATATATATATGGCGCCTAAAAAATACACATGGAAAAATATTTCCAACTAAGCGTTTTCTATAAGTGTCGCCTAGATTTAAGAGCAGTATATAGAATATGATTAGTTTTATCCCAGCATCTAAAACTATGTGCCTCCATTTACACCAACAAAAACCTGACGTAAATCCTGGCACATAGATTTAGGTGCAGAGGGTCATATTCTATAACTACACGTGTAAATTTTGGAACACCCATGAAATGCCCATTTCCCCGCCCACAACCACGCCCCTTTTTGCCTGCACAGGTTAGAAGTTAGGAGTACTGCATTACAGAATATGCTTAGCGAACTGTGCACGTAAATTCTAATTATTACCAATTAGTGCTCATTATTGCATGTTAAGTGCTGTTATCAATGCTAATTAGCTTATTAAACCAATTAAGTTACGTGCATTGTTATAGAATATGCCTGTATTTTGGCATGGATCTCTAGGCATGCTATATAGAATTTGAGGGTATGTGTATTCTATAAACTGCACCTAAGTTTCGGCTATGTGTATAGAATAGCGCTAATCATGTTTTTGTCGATATTGATTTTTTTCAGCACGATATACAGTGGGGGAAATAAGTATTTGATCCCTTGCTGATTTTGTAAGTTTGCCCACTGACAAAGACATGAGCAGCCCATAATTGAAGGGTAGGTTATTGGTAACAGTGAGAGATAGCACATCACAAATTAAATCCGGAAAATCACATTGTGGAAAGTATATGAATTTATTTGCATTCTGCAGAGGGAAATAAGTATTTGATCCCCCACCAACCAGTAAGAGATCTGGCCCCTACAGACCAGGTAGATGCTCTAAATCAACTCGTTACCTGCATGACAGACAGCTGTCGGCAATGGTCACCTGTATGAAAGACACCTGTCCACAGACTCAGTGAATCAGTCAGACTCTAACCTCTACAAAATGGCCAAGAGCAAGGAGCTGTCTAAGGATGTCAGGGACAAGATCATACACCTGCACAAGGCTGGAATGGGCTACAAAACCATCAGTAAGACGCTGGGCGAGAAGGAGACAACTGTTGGTGCCATAGTAAGAAAATGGAAGAAGTACAAAATGACTGTCAATCGACAAAGATCTGGGGCTCCACGCAAAATCTCACCTCGTGGGGTATCCTTGATCATGAGGAAGGTTAGAAATCAGCCTACAACTACAAGGGGGGAACTTGTCAATGATCTCAAGGCAGCTGGGACCACTGTCACCACGAAAACCATTGGTAACACATTACGACATAACGGATTGCAATCCTGCAGTGCCCGCAAGGTCCCCCTGCTCCGGAAGGCACATGTGACGGCCCGTCTGAAGTTTGCCAGTGAACACCTGGATGATGCCGAGAGTGATTGGGAGAAGGTGCTGTGGTCAGATGAGACAAAAATTGAGCTCTTTGGCATGAACTCAACTCGCCGTGTTTGGAGGAAGAGAAATGCTGCCTATGACCCAAAGAACACCGTCCCCACTGTCAAGCATGGAGGTGGAAATGTTATGTTTTGGGGGTGTTTCTCTGCTAAGGGCACAGGACTACTTCACCGCATCAATGGGAGAATGGATGGGGCCATGTACCGTACAATTCTGAGTGACAACCTCCTTCCCTCCGCCAGGGCCTTAAAAATGGGTCGTGGCTGGGTCTTCCAGCACGACAATGACCCAAAACATACAGCCAAGGCAACAAAGGAGTGGCTCAGGAAGAAGCACATTAGGGTCATGGAGTGGCCTAGCCAGTCACCAGACCTTAATCCCATTGAAAACTTATGGAGGGAGCTGAAGCTGCGAGTTGCCAAGCGACAGCCCAGAACTCTTAATGATTTAGAGATGATCTGCAAAGAGGAGTGGACCAAAATTCCTCCTGACATGTGTGCAAACCTCATCATCAACTACAGAAGACGTCTGACCGCTGTGCTTGCCAACAAGGGTTTTGCCACCAAGTATTAGGTCTTGTTTGCCAGAGGGATTAAATACTTATTTCCCTCTGCAGAATGCAAATAAATTCATATACTTTCCACAATGTGATTTTCCGGATTTAATTTGTGATGTGCTATCTCTCACTGTTACCAATAACCTACCCTTCAATTATGGGCTGCTCATGTCTTTGTCAGTGGGCAAACTTACAAAATCAGCAAGGGATCAAATACTTATTTCCCCCACTGTATATAGTATCTGGCCTTATGTGCGGACAACACAACTTTTATATAAAATTAGATCATGAATAAAAATACACGCGCTGGCATGAATCTGCGCACTGTTATTATAAGTGTTGCCAGAGTGCAATCTGGGCAGAGAGTGGCCAAAGCTGTGAAGGATACACAGGAATGATAAAATATGCTAATCTATGCATGTCCTTGCTTACTCTAGCTGCAGACATGCACGTCCATTCTTGCGCAGGCAGGCGCTATTACACTAGTATTTTATATATGTGTCTTTATTTTAAAAAGGAGGGAAAAAGGACAAAATAGGCACCTTTTTGCTCATTAACCTAGGGGCCTTGGTCTAAAATTACCCTCCTGTTGTTCACCGCTAAGTATATACATTCCCTATTCATGGATTTTCAGCAGCACTATCTGGATAGTGTACTTGAAAATCTCTCTAACAGCCATGGCACTAAGGGGGGAATTTAATAAAATGGATGCTAAGATTGACGTGCATATAAATGCCTGTCTATTGCCAATATAACACCATCAAAGAGTTCCAGTGTCGGAACAGCGCATTGGAGTGTCACAGCTGTGTTTTTTCCTGTGTTCATGCTGTGACACTCTGGAACTCTTTGATTGTGTTATATTGGCAATCTTTTTATTGGATTGCTAGATTTTTATTTTGAATTGTCCCTTGAATTGAATTGTGTGACTCCTGAGGCAGGCGCTTTTAGTGCCGAAACGCAGCACTGCGTCGAGTTTATATATCTACTGTATATTTTAATAAATGTTTGCCCTTGTGTTGGAATCTGATTGGTCTTTCCTCATTCTTTTTTGTCTTTTTTTTGTTTTGTTGGGGGTTAAACAACAAAATCTGCCTGAACCCAAGCAAAACAGAGTTTCTGTGGTTCCCTAACACAAGTGAACAAGTACCTGATTTCAAAATTTTGTGAAGTATGAACTCCCCCTAAAATCACAGGTCAGGAATCTTTGGATACTGCTAGACCCAGCACTAATTTTGATCACACAAATTGTTCCAACTACCAGTGGCAACTATGAAATCTCTGTCTATATTTTGAAAATACAAGTCTGATAACAGTGGTCTATGTCACAACTAGACTACTGTAATGCAAACACCAGCTCCAACTAATTCAGCATGCTACAGCATGACTGAAAGAAAACTGCAAAAACAAAACTTGCTACAGTACCTTACAGGGCTAAATTTAAAACTCTATGTTTGATTTTCCTCAGACAAAATGGACCAGAGTACATAAAGAATAAATTAACCCTCTTACACATCTATGAGACCTATAAGGTCCTCTAAAGAAGCATCACTATCTGTACCCTGTCTAAAGAAACTGCAAGCCTTCTCTAGAGAGTAGCTCCCACACTCTGAAAACTTATTCCCAGAATGGCTATATCTAATTCAAGACTACCACTTCTTCAGGAAGCAAGTAAAAGCCCGGTTCGTCTCCCAAGCCTTTAGTACAGGTGGTGACTAACTGTCCACTCACTCCATATCTGGACTAACTTGCTGAATACCCTGTAACTTAGAGCAGTTCCTCTCACGAACCTTATTTAACTTAATGATGATACCCTTGGCCAAACTACTATCAAATCAAAACCTAAACCCATACATATATGCAGATGATGTAACGATCTACATCCCATTTAAACAAGACTTGAAGGAAATTTCCAATGACATCAACCAAAGCCTTCATATCATGCATTCATGGGCGAATGCATTTCAACTGAAACTCAATGCAGAAAAAACCCAATGCCTAATACTCACCTCTCAACATATCATGAACAAATTCACCACCATTAACACACCAAAACTGAATCTTCCAATTTTGGACACCCTAAAGATTCTTGGAGTCACCATTGATCGACACCTCACACTTGAGAATCACGTGAAAAACACAACCAAGAAGATGTTCCACTCAATGTGGAAATTAAAAAGAGTAAGACCTTTATTCCCAAGGACTGTCTTCCGAAACCTGGTACAATCAATGGTACTTAGCCACTTAGACCACTGCAACGCACTCTATGCTGGCTGCAAAGAACAAATCATCAAGAAACTCCAGACAGCTCGGGAACACGGCAGCTAGATTCATATTCGGCAAAACAAAATAAGTGCTGCACCACTACGAGAAAGGTTACACTGGCTCCCTCTTAAAGAACGCATCACGTTCAAATTATGTACTCTAGTTCACAAAATCATCCACGGAGATGCCCCAGCCTACATGTCAGACCTGATAGACCTACCACCCAGGAATGCTAAAAAATCATCCAGCACATTCCTTAATCTTCATTTCCCCAATTACAAAGGTCTAAAATACAAACTAACGTATGCGTCCACCTTTTCCTACTTGAGCACACAATTCTGGAACGCGCTACCACGCAACTTAAAAACGATCTATTAACTAACTTCCGCAAACTACTGAAGACCCATCTCTTTAACAAGATATACCACAAAGACCAACAAATGTGAACCCTTCACACTTACATCCAGAATTGTCCTATATCTGCTTGTTACACTATTTAATACCATGTTTTAGCATTATCATGTTACCCAAGTTCCTTCTGTAGTACTATATGTTTACTTCTCTTGTATTTCCACTATTCATGATGTATTGTAAGCCACATTGAGCCTGCAAAGAGGTGGGAAAATGTGGGGTACAAATGCAATAAATAAATAAATAAATATTGTATTCAACTGTGCATATAATTTGCCTTCAGTTTAGCCTCCCATCTATTTATCCCAATGGAATGTTGTTAATATTTGGGTTTATGCCTGGTACTTGTGACCTGTATTGGCCACTGTTGGAAACAGAGAACTGGGCTAGATAGACCACTGGTCTGACCCAGTATGGCTATTCTTATGTTCCTATCTGCCCACCTTCTCCCTGTCTATATATCTCAACTGAATTCTAATGTGTACTTATTAGGTATTCCACTGGTATTATGCTGATTTCATATTATATCTATGTTATTTGAATGTTCTTCCATGCTGTCTATTATGGTATTGTTTGTATCGTACTGACATTTATCATATCTCTGTTATATGATTGTTCTGCAGTGCTGTTAAATGTGTATATTTCTGATACTGTTTCATGTTAGTCCTATCATTAGGTTTCAATTTGCCATGTTCAGGTTCGCCCCATTGATTATATTTATGCTTCCATTTGGCCATTTTATAATGGTTAAGCTGTTAACCAAATTGTAAGTTAACTTAAACTATACCTACACTACTTTGGGTGAATCTCTTCATAAAGGCATTTAATAAATCCCAATAAATAAAATAAATAAATACAATACTAACTAGAATATACAGTGCACTCCATTTAAGTACACATCAGATAAGCGCATGCTCTGTTTAACTGTATGCCGTACTTCAGTCCCATTTTTGGTGCCATCAATTTCTATGGGGACAAACTTCAGTTTAGTGCACCACTGATAAGTGCAAGATTCGCTTACATGCATGGTTTAAGACCGCTCCTCTGCAGGGAAGACTCCGCATAAGCACGCGCATGGAATATGGAAGCCGATTGGCGCGTGACAACCAACGAGATTTCAAATTTACTGCGCCTTTAGCTGCCACAGGCAGAATAAGCGAAAGAATGTTGTTAGAGTGTACACTGGGGTCGTCGTCGTGGCGGAACTGTAAGACTTTAACACTGGCTGAACGAATAGAAGTTCTTAAAAAATTAGAAAACAAACTAAGTCAAGCATCTATTGCTAAAGAATTTGGTGTCAATCCCAGTCAAATTTCACGTGTCTTGAAGCAGAAAGACCAGCTTCTGGAAGACTGGCAAAACAATACAAATCCACAACGGAAATGAAAACGGGTGAGAAAAGCTGAGGAGGTAGAAGATGCTCTTCTTCGGTGGTTTTCTCGAGTCAGAAGCAGACAGTTTCCTGTCAGTGGTCCACTGCTTATGGAGAAAGCTAACCAGCTAGCTGAAAGTCTTGGACTAACTGAATTCAAAGCCACTGTTGGATGGTTGGAAAGATGGAAGGAGAGGAACAACATAAAATTCAAGAAACAGCATGGTGAGAAACACGACGCTGATGACTTTGGTGCTGAAAATTGGGTTGTTTCAGTTCTTCATACCATCTTGAACGAGTTTGCACCTCGTGACATTTTCAATGCTGATGAAAATGATCTCTACTGGTGAGCGATTCCTGATGGAACACTTGCATTCAAACATGCCGAAACTACTGGAGGTCAAATGTCGAAGGACCGACTGACGATCCTCCTTTGCTGCAATATGGATGTGAGTGTGAAGTTGGAACTCCTCGTCATTGGAAAGAGCAAACAGCCCCGTTGCTTCAAGAAAGATAAGCGACTTCCTGTGTCATACGAGGCTAATGCAAATTCATGGATGACTGGGGAAATTTGGAAGCAATGGCTAAAGAAGTTAGACACTAGAATGCGGGCACAAAGGCATCAGAGTTTGTTGCTTTGTGATAATTGTGCTGCACACAGGGATGATGTCAGGCTGTCTAACATCAAGGTGGTCTTCCTGCCAACAAACACTACCTCTGTGATCCAACCTATGTATCAGGGCATAATAGCCAATCTGAAACAACATTATCGGGCTCTTGTGCTATGTCGTCTGATGAGCGTTATGGATGACCAGACTGGCAAGGATAAACGTGCTGTTGAACTGGCTCATAATCTATCACTGTTGGATTCCCTACATATGCAGAAAGAAGCCTGGAATCATGTTACACAGGCAACCAATGTGAACTGCTACAAGCGGGCAAGCTTTGTTAAGGATGTGGAGAGGGACGAAACAGATGCAGCTGTTGCAAACGTGTCAGATGAACAGGTTATTGACATCCCAGCCAGTGTTACTGAAGAGGAGTTTTATCACTACGTAGCTGTTGATTGCGATCTACAAACAGCTAATGACAGCACTGATGTGGAGATATGCGCCTACACGCAGGCAACAACGGCTGACGATGAAATAGAGGATGAAATGAGCAGCGAGGCACATGCTGACAAAATTCAACAACCTCCACCTGTCACTTTTGCAAGAGCGCTGGAGAGTCTCAACACCGTGCGGGCCTATCTGAAGGCCACTGGATGTCAGTGCTATGACAGTTTTTACCGTCTGGCAGACATGATCTATGGAACTCACAGACCCATTAGTGTACAGAGGACTATAACTGACTACTTCAAGTAAGCCTAATGTCAGTTAACGGAGACTGTATACTGTACATATAATAATAAACAGTACTGTACATGTTTATCAGATGTCAAACTTCTTTGGGTCACAACGGTTAAGTGCATGCTCCAGTTAACTGCATGCATTTCTTTGGTCTCAGACCCTTGCACTTAAGCGGATTGCACTGTATATGCATTTATCTGCCAATATTCCACCCAAGTACTCTTGTGTGCACAGGGGCGGGGCCAGCTCAGAGCATGGGCACAACTCACATTTATGCACATAACTTACAGAATACTATAAGCTGTACACAAACCTACAACATTTAGGTGCAAGCATTTATACCAGCTCTATGACTGGTTAACTTACCCCCTATAGCTAGGTGGTTTCCAAGAAAACATTAACAGCAAAGGAAAAGAACAATATAAAACAAAGCCATCACTCAGCAATAAAAAGTCCAGTCCACCCGGATTTAAAACAGTCACAAACAGTTGTGTTTTCAAAAGTTTTCTAAGTTGTGTTAAACTGCTACAATGACAAAGCTGGCCAGGCAGTGCATTCCATAAGGAGATCCCTGCTGGAACAAAGGCTGAAACTCGTGTATCGGCATGGCGTAACTGCATCATTACATCAGTAGAAAGCCACATAGCAGTCTCTGACCTCAGTGCACGCCTCGGATGATGGATGTTCAAACTGATCGTGCCTAAGACTACATGCATATATACCCAGTTAAGCTAGTATAATTTAAAGGAAAGGAGGTGCCTATTTTCCTTTATAGAATAAACTCCTACCAGGTAATCTCTGCAAGCACCTTCTTATAGAATTGCCCTGTACACGGGACATGCCAGGGTGCAGCCATGCCATTAATAGTGTAAACTAACTCCTTAAATAAGCACTTAGTGAAGAACAGTGTGACTATGGAGCAAACCACTGCACAACCATGTACGCTATTAATGAAATTGTTATTTCCTTTATAATGTGACGTTGTAACAGTTTTCCTTTATATTTACCTTTTTTAGAAAGATTTGATTGAGTTCTGCAATATTATTTTCAGATTTATCTTGAAAATTTGTATTGAAAATTATAAATAAAGAAAAGAAAAAGAAATTGCTCTGAAATGAAATTGATAAACCCCACAAACAACTTGGGGGGAACTAAGCAAAATTAAGTTTTTTGCTTGCATATCCTTAACAGATACTGATGAGTTCAGCTGCTGTCATTATAGTTAAGTGGTTCAATCAATGCCAGAAAAAAAAAAGCTATTGGAAAGTAAATCATACAGCTCCGTGTATAGAGCTTGGCAGCTGTGACCACCTTGTAGATATACTCAACACTGCCCCCTATCTGGATGTTGCATGAGTAGCGGCTCATGTGCTGGACATTCAAGGATACCAATAGTCAAGGTTGCACAGCTTTCAACTTAATTTTTTTTTCTTTACAAATTCACTTTCCTTCCAGTCATCTCCTCTACCTAATGGCATTTAGTAAGCAGAAATGGATAGAGGTGTCTCTTCTAATTCCCAGGACAAAATGTATCACATTACAAAATAGATTAGATCAACGACCATTGGCATCATGGTTGGTATCCAGTTGCTTACTCTGCTCAATCAATAGGACGTCTGTAACCAGAGAAAGGCTTATGGACCCTGCAAGCACTGTTAAAAGGATTATTCCACCTCTTTGGACACTTCAGCTGAGTCTACATCCCTTTCAGTTGTTGCATTTAAATAATGACATATCCTCCCAAACCACTTTTCCATTCCCTGGTAAGCAATTTGAATGCACTAAAAGGTGATTTCATAGCACATTGTGGACTGGGATGCACTTCTGACACCTAAAGTGCTGGATGGTTTCCCTGATGAGCATACTTCTCAGATCCCACCATACCCCTCTTGGTGTTCAAGTAAATCTCTCCTCTCAGCTAATACTTCCAAAAACACCACACAATTTCTAGATCCTGTATCAGACAAAACTACACCAGCTAATAAATCAAAATAGAAAAGGTGAAGAAGAAAGCGAGAACTGGAAGGTTCAGACTCACTTCCCAACTTCTTCTCTTCCCAGTTGGTACTAAAGACTGTGTACACGTGTAATTAATTTAATACCAAGTTTTATAGCTTTCAACTTTCAACCAAAAGTCATACAGTTTGGGGTACAATCAGATAGTTTTGTTCTCTGAGCACTGATCTTAAAGAGTAGTGAGACAGTAGCGTATCCAGACACAGTATTCTGGGTGGGCCTGAGCCCAAACTGGGTGGAAATACAATCCCCCCAACCAAGCTTTCTGTTCCTGCCCTTTATACAATCCCCCTACCCACATGCACTTTCTGCCCCTGCCCCGCAGCACCAACCCTAAAAAATAAAATAAATACCTGAGCTGGCAGGGGATCCCCAAGCCCCGTCAACTGAAAATGTCCTCTGGAGGCCAGAACAAGTGATTTTCCTACCTGCTACAGCCGTCAGCACTTTCCACCAATTGCTGCCATGCTGGCCTTTCCCCTCCTGCACATGCTCGGTTTTCAGACATTCGCAAAAAACAAGCATGTGCACGAGGTGGGGGGGGGGGGGGGGTGCTGTGTCAATGGGTGGAAAGTGCTGCCAGCCGAAGCAGGGAGAAAAATCACTTGTTCTGGCTGCTGAAGTATATCTTCAGCTGGCGGCGCTTGGGGATCCCCACGAGCCATAAGGGTGTCAGAATTTTCGGGTGGGCCTGAGCCGAGACTGGGTGGGCCCAGGCCTTCCCAGACCCACCCCTGGCTACGCCCCTCAGTTCCTGAAGTCTTTTCTTCCCTGATAATCATACACTATAAAGTGTTTGGTGAACTTTGGACTTACTATTTGAGACTGGTACCGGGTACAAGCAGTAAAACATAACGGTCTGTGCCCTGAGAATAGCAAGAACAAATCAAACTTGGATATACATATAAAGTATCACATACCATGCAAAATTAGTTTATCTTGTTGGGCAGACTGGATGGACTGTTCAGGTCTATCTGCCGTCATTTACTATGTTACTATGTAACACTACCACCCTCTTCCATTCTCTTTCCCTTCCATCCACTTGTGGACTTTGGATCTACATCTTCTATCCAAACATGCATCTTGCTACCTGTGTGCTCTATCCAAACTTTGGACCAATCTGGGAATGAATCATTGAAAAAAGAGCCTAAAAGGCTTAACCTAGTAAATATTACCTTCCCATTTCTTACTCTTATCTAATCATAATGTGTCGTTCAGGTGAGACACATGGCCATGGAAAGGAACCATTGAGTTTTTACATATACAACAGCATACACAAAATAAGCAAGCAAAAACAAAGTATAGCATAAAAAACAGATCAAGTCAATAGAGAGTAACTGAACATTGACAATTGGCCCAAGGTAATTGCAGAAACAAGTACGTTAGTAACATGGATTCTTGTGGAAACCAAGGAATAGCATGGTTTCTTCTCCTTTCATAAGAAAACCAACAGTCCTCAGAAATATGCACCACACTACCCCAAACATGGCTCTGCAGATTGTTGAAATGAACTGTAACAAGGTGAAAGGAAAGGTACCACTGTCCATAAATCCAAACCCAGTTTCTCTGCTTTATCTCAGTCAGAACTCTGCATTGCTCATGGGCCTAAAGCTGATCAGCAGCCTCAACTCTGGCAACAGGCTTTTATCGCAGCCTCTGTTCACAAGCCAATAACGACAGCCCACAGAGCAGTACCCATGGTAGGAGTAACTTCCAAAATTCACATTTTAAGCATCGGAAAGGATTGGCACCACAGGGCCTGCATGAACACTAAATGCCTGATTCTATAAAGGGGAAAGGGAAATGGGACTTGATATACCACCTTTCTGAGGTTTTTGCAAGTACATTCAAAGCGGTTTTACATATATTCAGGTACTTATTTTGTACCAGGCAATGAGGGTCATTGGGCTCCCCTGATTGCTGCCCACCCCCCTCCTGCACACTACAGTACCCTGAGCCTCAGTAGGCCCTTTCCAGTTCTACCTTGAAGGGCCTTGGTGGTGAAGTGGTTTTTTCAGGGGACAGGAAAGAACCCCACTCTTTCCTGCCTATTGCCACTATTCTGCCCGGTGCCACCATGTTTTCAAAATGGGTGCCAAGACTTCCCACGGTAGTCTCGCAGGTCGCGACAATCTCAGTGGCCATTTTTAAAACCCTCTGCACAGGCCACTGGACCACCAAGACCCTTCAAAGTGGAACTGGTAATGGTCTACTAAGGCTCAGGGGCTGTAGTGTGCACCAGGGGCTTCTGGACCCACAGACTCTGCCTGGTTGCCCGAATGCTCAGTCTGCCTCTGGGGTGTGGTCATGGGAGGGCCATGGGCAGGTCAGAATTTAGGCACCATGTTATAAAACACTGTCATTTGTGCACCTAACTGACATTAGTTGGGTGCCAGTGACCAGCTTTTGGCAGGGCATAAATGCTGGCACCCAGTTAGATTTTAGATTTAGATTTTATTATTTATAACCTCCCTTATCCAGAGTAAAGTACAAAATACACTCATAAAATCCACAAAAAAGGGGGAAAAACTACATTAAAAAAAACATAATAATCCAACATTGCTAGCAATTTTTAAAAAGTCCAAAAATGCCAGCAAGCTATTTACACAGCAGGAGCAAAGAAAGCCAGACACATCAAATGACTCTTTAACTTTTGCTTAAATGTCAATAAATGTTTTTCATATTTCAGTCCAGCTGACAAACGATTCCATTCAAAGGGTCCAAAGTTAGGCGCACAATGTACGCTAAACTAGTATTTTATAAAGGGTGCTCGGCACAGAGCGTCCCCTACAGAATACTAACCTAGCATGAATCATCCCACAGCCTAACATTGGGCCCCATTTTCCGAATTCTGCCCTAATTCACCTTTGCAAAGGTTGTCTGTCTTCCTGCTGTTTTGCCGGTGTTTACAGATGAGCAAAGAAGCTCTAGTGAGCATGTGTTTACAGGGCTGACATAATGAATTGACTCAGTAAGAGACAAAGAAGAGCATCAGAGTCTGAGCTGGCGTTTTACAATCATGTTTATATCAGTGACCTTTGCTTCTAATGCCCTTAAACCCAAGCCACAGACAGAAGGAGGGTAGAAGAAATAAAGAGTAACTGCATTTAAGTGCTTTGCATTCTGATGAGGTTTTATTAAATCTAGATTTCAAGGGCACTCTAATGAAAGCTGGCCATAGATTATGATCTGCCAGCAACATCCCCTGGCAGTGGTTGGCTGGCTTAAAGTGTTTGTATCTCAGAGAACGAGTATGACTGTAGCATCTAGCAGGCCATGAAAACAGAGGTTCTTGACGCACAGGGTATAATGTGAATTCAGAGGCTTAAAGAGGGAAAAAAATGATCTGATACTCCAGCTACAATCATGCAACTTACAGAAAACAATCATCACCCGTGAAGACAATCAAATTGTTTTCCCCTTTCCCTTCTAGGGCTTGGAGGCGTGCTTCTGTGAGGATCCAATCTCACCGGTGCACCCCACAGCGTAAGTCATTTTCTCTCTAAGATTATATCATTTTATCCTGAAGGTCTTGAGGTTACAAACGGAGGACTTTAACACTAAGTTAAAAAGAAGCTGTCTTGGCTGATGGAGAGGAGGGCCTATGATGGACACATTCAAGCACTTTAAGGGCTAGATTCTATATAGGGTGCCAAAACAAATCAGTGCCACAAAAAGCGCTATTCTATAAGCCAAGCTTAAAGTTTATAAGATAGTACTTACACCCAGGAATAGCACCTAACTTTAGCCAACTAAAACGTAGTGCAAATGTATTCACCTACATTAAGTGTGAATCCCTGTTATTCTATAACAACAAACGTTAATTTAGGAATCTGCCTGTTATGCCCATGACCCTCCCATTTCTGCACCCCCTTTCTCAGATCACACATAAATTTTAGGTGTGGATCCCAAACCTAAGTCTAGCATGTAAATGTCAATTAACTCATATTAGTGCCAATAATTGCTTGTTGAAAAGTCAATTAGGGAAATTGGACTTGATATTTTGCCTTTCTGAGGTTTTTGCAACTACATTCAAAGCGGTTTACATATATTCAGGTACTTATTTTTTTGTACCAGGGGCAATGGAGGGTTAAGTGACTTGTCCAGAGTCACAAGGAGCTGCAGAGAGAATTGAACTCAGTTCCCCAGGATCAAAGTCCACTGCACTAACCACTAGGTTACTCCTCCACTCCATATTGGTGCCAATTAGCTTGTTATTCAATTAAATTGTGCGTGCAATTTTTGGCACCTTATATAGAATTAGGGGGTAAGTATGGACATAGACACATGTGAAGTCTCCTTTTCCAGGGCCACACTTCTGTACTGCAGAGCACTGACAAATTTAGGGTTTTTTTTTTTTTACTAAGCTGTAGTAAAAGGGGGCCTGCGCTAGTGTTAGCATGTGTTTTTGATGTGCGCTAAAGCTCCCTTTTACTTCAGCAGGTAAAAGGCTGTCTCTTTTTTTTTTAAAAATGGCTGTGGAGTTAGTGAACCACTTACCAAATGGCCATTTCAGTGGGGAAGCACTTACTGCCGCCCTGTGCTAACCCACCGGTAACCAGGCAGCACGCAGCACTACTTAATTACCGCCAGGTAAACAGCAGCACTACAAAAATAGAAAATGTTTGTAGCACTGGAACTGGTGTGCACTGAGGGTGGAAACTTCTGTCGGGTCCTGCGGTAGCCCGATGGGAGTTCCTGTTTGGTGCACAGTAAGACCACGGTGGGCATGATTGGCACACACAGCTATGGAACGCATTACCAAAAGCCGTGAAAACAACTTATGATCACCTAAACTTCCAGAAATCATTAAAAACTAACCTGTTCAAAAAGGCATACCCTACTGACCCAACTTAAATGCCTGTACCCTGCAACACAACGAAACCAAAGCTCGTAATGGACATATAATAACTGTTCCTTTCTACAATTCCCTAATGTGTCTGTACACACGAACCTTATTCTACCACAACATTACTGTATTTGTTCATACCAGAATTGGCGAATGCCTTTACAGTACTATGTATTTATTTATTTATTGCAATTTTTACCCCACCTTTTCCCACAGAATGCAGGCTCAAAGTGGCTCAAAGTAGACTGGAAAGACTAACGCCAATCCAGCGGTTTTACAAATACAATATTTAAATAGACAAATAAGCCACATTGAGCCTGCAAATAGGTGGGAAAATGTGGGATACAAATGTAACAAATAAATAAAATAATATAATATTTGGCTTATTTTATTTTGCATATATTAGAAGTTTCAATATTATCCATCTTTTCTGTATCAAGATTATTCTTGGAATTATTTTGTAAATTGCTTAAAATAAAATAAAATAAAAAAGACCACGGTGGGCTTACCACTGCTTAGTAAAATGCCCCCCTCAGTGCAGAACCAGACTTTAAGATACTTCCTATGGGTAGCAGCGAAAGCTATGGTGGCTGAGGGGATCACGCATGCGGTTTCTTCAGTAAAAGCCTGCATGCGTGATCCCCTTAGAGTGTTGCTCGACCAAAATCAAAATCCACTGAAAACAAAAAAAATAGGGATTTCAGTAGTGAAAAATAGTTTAAAACAGTTGGTAAAATTCAACAACCCCAAATAGAAACATACATATAGAGTCACTGGAATCCTGCAGTATGGATGCTTGCAGAGATTTTCAGAGCCTCTTCGTTAACAAGTATAATTGTACTTTACATTTGGCATCAGCAGTTCCTATGCAGAGCCTCAAACAGTCAGTAGATTTTAGAAGGAGAGCGGATCTACTGGCCCAATGTTGCAAAGAGAATGAGGGAAATGTCTTAGGAGGAGATCTGCCTTGAGTATAAAACCCTGCATCACGTGAATAACTATCTTTGGCTCTTTCCCCTCCCAGACCACGAGGAGAGAGCCCTTCCAGCCTTAAGCCCTAGTCATGTAAACTCAGAGGTTATAAAGTCATTATATTTTTCTACCCTAACTGGTATAAGGAATACAAGGAGTAATTCAGGAATACACAAGTGTAGAAAAGCATCTGCACTGTTTAAGTGCCTGAGAGTAGTAGTTTAGTGATAAGTGTACTATTTTTCATTCCGCTTTAATCCAAGAATGGATTCCAACATGAATGGGAGCCCTGAACATCCCCTCTCAGAAACTAAGGAGTACAGAGAGAATGGGCAACATGTGAATTTCTAGCAGGGTGACCTGGACTTTCCCCAATCTAATGGTGAACCAGGAATGTCTACTGGGCTTAAGGAGAAAACTTTACAATTCAATATGTAGGGTTTCTGGAGGATCCAGGCACAATCCTGCCAAGTTGAATTTCAAGGGCCTGCTTATGAGTCTCAGAGTCCCTGAGTCCTATCTCAGTCACAACCAGTGCTGTAAGTGAAGCTATTAACGGATTATAAATACCCCCTATTACCATCAGCAGTGGGATCATTGAGAGAAGAGATGGCGTTAAGAGAAGGATTATGAACTGTATCTGAAAGTTGGAGTGGAGAAATAGAACTCCACAGACATTGTAAATAATTCTTAGTGATACCTGGTGCCTCTGCTTTATACCTGCCACTGCTGCATTGTAATTGTTTCCAAAAGATTTTTATTTCAGTAAACAGTTGTATCAGAATCCCAGCTTTGGAGAGTAAACAGTGTGGAGAGAGTGTGCCTCTTGGCAATTACCAGTCCCGGCTCTGGTCCCAATTAAATAAATGTTTACATAGAGGACCCCACAATATCTGGGAACACGAGTTCCACTTAACACACACACTTCAATGTTTAAAAGGGGGGGGGGGTGGAATAATTCGGTGCAACTTCTTATGCTACTTGAGTTCAATTTGTAGATCACTTCCTTCTTTTCAAACCTGAGTGGAAAATTGGGTATCCTCTTGTCACGTAGACCAAGTTAAACAAATATCTGATTGGTGTCTTAGGTCTGAACAGACCTCTTCATCCCTGACATTACTATGCATACTTTTTCATTTACTTTAGTTTGTCACTTATTGAGGGGCATTTTCAATATGACATCTAAGACCAACTTTGGACATTTTGCTAAAAACATCCAAAATTCAAGCGGGGAATATAGCCATTTTCAAAACAGAAAAATGTATTTTTTTTCCCCAAAAATGACTATTTGCTAGATGTCTTTATGCACTGTGCATTTATCTTTTTGTCCATTTTCAAAAAAAAAAAGTCCAAGTGAAAAACACAAAACATCAAGCCATTGGGATGTAGGAAGAGCCAGCATTCTTAGTAGACTGGCCACACAGATATCCCAAGAGAGCAATGGGGCACCCTAGGGGGCACTGCAGTGGACTTCAAATAAATGCTCCCAGTTAAATATCTCACTGTTGCTCCCTTTTCTTGTCTGCTGAGCCCCCTGCCCAAAACCCACCCAAATCCCACTACCACCAACTGTACACCACTACAACAACCCTTATGGATGAAGGGAGCACCTATATATTGGTACAGTGGATTTCTGGTGAGTTTTGGAGGGCTCATGATTTCCACAAGTGTAAAAGGTAGGGGGAAGTGTGGGCCTGGGTTCACCTGCCTGCAGAGCACTGCACCCACCACTGGACTACTCCAGGGACCTGCATGTTGCTTTAATGAACCTAAGCATAACATTTGAGGCTGGCATAGGGTCTGGTAAGTAATGTTTTTAATCAACTTTTGTGGAGGGGGAGGGGGTTAGTGACCATTGGGGGAGTAAGGGGATGTCACCCCTGATTCCCTCCAGTGGTCATCTAGTCATTTAGGGCCCTTTTTGTGGCTTATTCATTAATAAAACAGGTCTAGACTAAAATGTCCAACTTATAGCCCTAGATGTTTTCGTTTTGTTCCATTATGGCAGAAAAATGTCCAAGTGTTAGGAACACCCAGATCCTGCCCTTAACATGCTCCTGACACACCCCTTTGAGATTTGAATGCACTTCTGAGAGACTTCATAGAAAAAGTCTAAAAATTGGTTTCAAAAATACCAACTTGGATATTTTTGTGAGAAAAATGTCCAAATGCAGATTTATGCCACTTTTTGGACATTTTTCTCTTTTGAAAATGAGCCCCATCATCTACTTATCATTTGAAATGGATGTTTTGCTAAAAAATAGGGCATACATTTAGGAGCTCAATGTTTAGTTTTATTTTTTTAAATCAGGCTCTATATTTTTAGCTGCTTCCTAAATACACTATAATTGGTCTCAGCCTTTATAGATCAGTGAGTAGACCATTACAAGCCAAGATTGATATATACCAAATGGGGCAAGGTTGAATAAACTTGAGACAAATATTTTTTTAGCAGTAACACTAACCTTATGCTTCTCAAATACCATGGAGCTGAATTCGTCCCACTACTCATTACAACCCGCTGGGAGAGCCCCACTCTCAGTGGAGAATAAAGCCAAGGCAATCTGCCCCATCCTCTCAGAGCAGAGGTTCCCAATCTTTGGTATGAGTACCCCAAGGGTACGTGACGCCTAAGCAGAGTGTCACAGAGGAGAGGGCTATATGGTAGAGGGACAGAGGGTTTAATGGCAGGGGAAAGAATGAGAGTGTCACAGAGGCAGCAGGAAAGAGAGGAAGTGTCGTGGAGGAAATCCTGGCAAGAAAGTTAAGAGAAGGCAGAGGCAGAAATACTGTGACCAGCATGATTAGAGAAATAAAATGACCAGACAATAAAGGAAGAAAAGTAATTTTATTTTCTGTTTCGTGATTAAAATATGTCAGTTTTTGGCATGTACATCTGCCAGAGCTGATCGGAGCTCAGGGCTCAATTTAGCGGGTATTCGGCGCTGTCTTAGAGCATGGAAGCCATTACACATTGCTGTCTCTCCTCCACTTCTTTGGTCATCAATTACCCTAGTGACTTAGGGAGTCATATATATAGGTCTGGGGGGAAACACACACAATACTACACTTCCCTAGAACCACCTTTACCATGTAGTAAGGCATTGCACACAGGTATAGAGTAAACCTATTATCAGTTGAAAGTTGGTCCTTGGGAGTCACACATGCCTCTGCTTATTAGAATACCAGCAATGAATATCCAGGCAATATATTAGTGCAAGAACCAAGATACTTTGTATGTATGTATGTATTTATTTATTTATTTACTTATTTATTTTTACACCTCTTCAAAATTCCTCAGTGTAGCAAAGGCTGGAAGAAGATGGGCTCAGGAGTATGGAGAGGGTGGATGTCTTTATAGACTGAGTCACATATGCATGGCTCAGTCAACCAGAGGTGATGAGGCAGAAACAGTATCTGAATTTAGGAAGACATGGGAGAAGCAATGAAGAGCCTTAGTAGAGATGGCAAGAGTGAAAGGGGAATAAGGGAAAAGTCATAGAACAACAAGGGCCCATGAAACTGAAACAGCTGTGAAACTGGCAGGTGAGATAAGCCTGGCCATTTTCATCTGCCATGTCCTTCTTTCCTCTTCGTGTTCTAAGACATTTCCCTCTGTTTAATTTATCCTCTCACATCTGAGAAAGGGATCTGTCTGTGTGATCTCAGAAGCGTATCAGTACTTCTTACATTGCTTTTGGGCAGGGGTCGGCAACCACATCCCTCAAGAGTCACAACCCAGTCGGGTTTTCAAGATGTCCACCATGAATATGCATGAGATCGATTTGCCTGTACTGCTTCCATTGTATGCAAATAGGTCTCATGCATATTTGTTGTGGAAATCTTCAAAAATCCAACTGAGTTGTGGCCTTCAAGGACTGTGGTTGCACACCCCTGCTCTACGGCAGTTCTTCTCAACTTTCTCCTGGAGGTATTTTATTTTATTTATTTATTGCACTTGTATCTCACATTTTCCCACCTATTTGCAGGCTCAATGTGGCTTACAAAAACCTGTAATGGCATCACCATTTCAGGAAACAGAGATACATTTGGTGGTCCAAAGATATCAATAATAACAAGGCTAATAGTCGATCTACTCAAGCAGTTACAGAAAGAAGACAATCAAACTGAGGGAGGGGTGTTGATGTGTTGTAGTTAGTTATGGATTCTCATGGTAAGCCTTGGTGAATAGATATGTTTTCAACGATTTGCAGAAGTTTGTTATTTCGTTAATTGCTTTCAAGTGGTTTGGGAGAGCATTCCACATCTGCGTACTCTTGTAGGAAAAGCTGGACGCATGTGTTAGTTTGTATGCTTGGTCAGTTGGGTTTCCTGTTGAATAATGCCACTGAAAAGCCACAGCTCTGGTGACTGGCACTTATCTAAGTCAAAGCCATATATCGACCCCTTTTGGGTTTACTTTCCAAATAAGGCTGTTCCAGAGTCAGAGCAATTTCATCCCCAGATGAATCCACAGAAAATCTCTGCATGAACAGAATAAATAATGGTTTGCCACACATACTCTGACATTAATTATGATCACTTTGTCAGCGAAACGCAAGTGAAATTTAAGAACATCTTTTAGATTTTGTAGCCCCATTTTTGGGCACTCATAATAAACAGAGTCTCCAAGTATTAATTTAATGTAAAACATATTCTGTACCTCTTTGCTTCAACAGTAACATACAAGGCAGAATGCAGACACCGGATAAAGAAATAAGTATTACAATCAGAACATACAGGAAATCATAGGGTGGATTCTCTGACCTGGGAGGGAGGGGGGATTGAGATTATGCAGGGCCCAGGGCAGTGGACTGAATATTGGGGGGTCAAATGTTTTGTGGGCAGTTAATGAAAATGTTTCACTTGTCTGGATCTTGCACTCAGGCATTATCCATTGTGGAATTGTCTGCTTTTATTCTTGCACCAGGAGACCAATTACCTTGACATTTTGGAAGCAATTACAACCTTTTTTTGAAGTTGGAGTTAGTCATTAGCTATTTTTGAGTTTATGGTAATTTAATTTGCATTTTTTAGATTCCACTTCATTTTATTTTACTCTTGCTTGATGTATCTTTCTTTGACATTTTTTGACCTTAGTACTTTTTGTTTCACATTGTTTCTATCATTGGGTCTTTGCATTTATTTTGTAATACCACAAATGAAATCTTTTTGAAAGAGGCAGAACAGACATTTTGCAAAGGGGTCCTTTTACCAAACTACGGTAAAAAGTGGCCTTAGCGTTTCCTTACATGGGTCATTCCCGCACATTAAGGCAATTTTTACCGCGTGGGTAAAATGGTCACTTTTTCTATTTTTTAAAATTAATGACCATGCGCTAATTATCTCAATAGTGCATGGCTATTAGCATGTGAGCTATTATCACCACCTATTTTGTAGGCGGTAAGAGCTCACTCACTATTTGGTCAGTGTGTGGCGATATAGATGCGCTGATTAGCACAGAACACGCCTACTCTCTGCCCCAAACCCGCCCCTAGAGTGTGGGAAACGTGTGTCAATCACAAAATTACCACAGGATGCCTGAGCATGCCCTGTAGTATGGCCTTTTTTGCTGTGGTAAGCATGTCCGCTTAGGACTATATTTTGTAATAGCAGACTATAAGTACTATAAGTGAAACTGTAACTGTATTAGATTTTCTGATGCAATATTATGCTAGTTTGGAGAAGACATCTGACTCCACATGACAGTGATTGTGCTATGAAGGAAGTGCTTTCAATTCCACCTCCTTTCTGGTGTTTCCCCTGACACAGCCCATGTAAGGCCGAAACATGGCCTCATCAAGCTTTCGTTGTTATTTAACACCAATTGCTGTGGTTCTGCTGATAAATGTCTTCAACTTTTATACTGTTTTGTGCTGGTGATCTGCTCCTGTTTCCAGTGCTACTGTTGCTTAACCTGAACCCTTTAACATTTCAATGTAAATTGCAGTCCAGAATTCATGTCATTGAGCGCATTTGTCTGTACAATTCTCCTGCAGGTATAAAAGAAGGCAAGGCACATATGAGTCATGGCAAACTATAACTTAATGTCTTAGCAACAAGCAGCAGGTATTGTGACTTTTAACTCCTGCTAAATATAATTCAAGATAGTTTCTGTATATGTGCAGTCCCATAGGGGACCTTCTACAGAGCGGTAGTAGGCCCCATGTGGGCTTACCGTTTGCTCTTCTGGGATTACCGCTGGCCCAATTCAGCTGCCGGCAGTAGTTCCACCCCGAGCACATGCCATTTCTGGAGGAAAAAGAAAACCCAGATAAATGGCTTACTTGGCGGTAACCTGGTGGTAATCAGGCATCGCCGCATGCTGTCTGATTACCACCGGGTTAGCGCAGCAGCCCTTATCACCACCTCAGTGGCTGGTGGTAAGGACTCCCCATCGCATGGCCACATGGTAAGAGTTCTTGTACCGCATGGCCATGTATGTCTGGGAGCTTTTTGCCCACTGCAGTAAATAGGGCCCTGGCACACGGGAAAAATGTCCCCCGCTGCAAGCGCAGGCCCTTTTTCCCACAGCTAAGTAAAAGGACCCCTTAAATTCTTTCTCATTCCCCCCTCCCACACCTTTCAGATGTGACACGCTGCGTATGCCTTGTAGCGCTATAGAAATGCTAAATAGTAGTAGTAGTAAATAGTGACACTCAGTATCCATCTCTGTGAACCAGGTGAGGTTCCTTGATTAAGGAAATCTGACCTTGGGCCTCTTCCTCTGGCTACCATCCATTTATGAAACAGACACGCGAGACAAATGCTCTCAAATTTTGGCACTGGAAAAAAATCTGCATTAAGCGTGATTCTACAAAGGGTGCATGCACTTTATAGAATTGTGCTTAGCACCGATTCCTGTGCCCTGATGAAGCAACTTAGTGAAATATAGATCTATGTTGGGACTGAGATATGGAATTTGAATTGCTTGATTTTCTGTCAGTGAATATTGCTGTTCTGAAGATCTAAAGCCTTCTGAGGGTTGTTTTGAGAGTTTCAGCATGAGAGAAATACTGTCTACTTCATTCTTCTGATGACAGACTAAGGGGCTGATTTTCAAAGCACTAAGACTTGCAAAGTTCTGTAGTTACTGTGACAAAACAGTGGGTTTTTAAGCCTGTAAAACTGTATTAATTATTTCTTGAACTTTATTCCTCTAGTTTGGTCAGCAAGTGGTGCATGTTTATGTTTAGCGCTGTTACAGAGAAAAGACTGCTCCTTCTTTAGGGGGTCTTTTACTAAAGCTTAGCTCACGTTATCTGCAGCAGGGCCTACAGGAATAAAATGGGCACTGCTGCAGATAACTCGAGCTAAGCTTTAGTAAAAGACCCCCTTAGTTACCACATTGATAAGAGGTAACCTGCAGTGATGTGGCCAGCTGCTGTTAAAACTTGTTGTTCCGGGCTTTGATTGGCCCAGGAGCTCAATTCATCTAGGAATGTACTGGCTTTTTCTCCAGTCTTAGCCAGACAGAAAAGAGAGAAAGATATCTTTGCTGAGGCCCTGTGGACAGTTATATTTGATAAACTGTGAGCAGCTATATGTCCTGATCCCCCCAGGTACTATTTAGATAGATAGCAAACAAATGTTTAGAAAGTGTTATAATTGATTCATATTTCAGTTTCCTGTTATTGTTTTGCTGATTGCACCTTTTCTGTTCATTGTTCTAATTTTTTCATGACAATAACATTTTTAGTTTATTGCCTCTTCTTGTCTGGACTGACTAAGAATCCTGGTGGTTTGTGTGTTGGGTCTGTGAGTGCTTTATAGGAACTGTGGGACAACTGGAAGTGTGGCCTCAGTAACCTAGAAGCCACTGGGGAACACCTTGAGAGTGGGAGACTCACCCAGAGGTGGTTGGGATCCAGTCAGTGGGAGGAGGGTGCTAGTGTAGAGCACAAGTGGCAGGTTCAAGCAGACCTGAGCTGTGCTAGGGATAGATCCTCTAAGTGGCCACGGGGTAGCCCCAGGTGGGTGTCTAGGCATTTCATGAGAGTTACTATATAACTTTGTAAGTCTAAGTGCTCCATGACTGCTTAATGTTCTATGATCACAATAGATGCAAGTCCACTCGTACACCCCTTGTTTACTAAGCCATGCTAGCATCTGCCATGTGTTAATGCCAACACAGCCCATTCACTTTGAGTTGGCTATGTCAGCATTGCCTTACAGCAGCTGCTAGCACAGCTTATTAAACAAGAGGGGTAGTGTTTTACCATTATATGTTATTTTTGAGTATATTGTTTATTATCACTGGATTAAATTGCTTCTACCGAACCTTTTTGTGTTGATTAAGCCTTGATTTGTTTTGTTTTCTTAATTTTTTTCCTTCTTTTTGTTTTGTTGTTTTACACGATTCTAAGTGCTATATATAGAATCTGGGGGGTTATTCCTCTCATTCTATAACTCTAACACTTAGTGGAGGAGTGGCCTAGTGGTTAGGGTGGTGGACTTTGGTCCTGAGGAACTGAGTTTGATTCCTGGCACAGGCAGCTCCTTGTGACTCTGGGCAAGTCACTTTACCCTCCATTGCCTGCTGCATTGAGCCTACCATGAGTGGGAAAGCGTGGGGTACAAATGTAACAAAAAAAATGTAAGCACCATTTGTAAGCTAAAATGATAGAATATTACACTTATGTGCATAAATGCTATGTGCACACTCAGAGCTATTCTATAAATTATGCACACAACTTGCTTATATGCAAGGGGCATAAATGTAGGTGGAGCATGGCATAGCATAGGTGGGTCTTCCACTTACAATTGTAACTTACAGAAGGCAGTAAGTTAGGCGCTAAGGTGCCACATTTAAATGCATGCATTTATGCCTGCTTCTGACATGATGTAAGTGGGCATGCCTAATTGTAGGCGTGTAGATGTCGATTTACACTAGCATTCTATTATGGAGTGTTGGTGTTGGATGATGTTATAGAGTCAGGGCCTGCTTAACCTAAAGACCAGGTGACTTATCTGGCCCAAGGCACCAAATGCCTGAGTCTGTGATGCCATTGGTCTTACAGGTTAAGCTGACCTAGAGCTCACTTGCTGGCATTGTATGTTCAGGGACAAAATGATGCGCCAACAACACCCTTCTTCTCTGTCAGAGGCCACCTTCCTCCATTTCCCTCCCAAACACAGATCGTGGTTCACCTAACACTACTCGCATCAGCTCCAGCGTCTTCCTTCTGCCATGACCCAGCCCCTCCTTTGACTTCACTTCCTGTTTCCACAGGGGCGTGGCTGAGGGAAGAAACAGGGGCCTATGCAGGTATTGTTAGGTGGAACGCTGTTAGTATTCAGGAGAGGAAAACTGTATTTAAAGGTAGGCCATGGGGAAAGATGGCATGAGAGGGGACATACCAATGGAGGGGGAGGGGGTCGCGACAACGGGAGGGCGCCAAACCAAAAGCTGGGTTAGGGCACCACAGTGGTTTGAGCCGGTTTTGTATAGAGTTAGTACTGAGCGTGCTTCATCTTAGGCACCTAACTTTGGTACCCAGTTATAGAATTGCCCCCTGTATTTGTAGTCATTAGGACATCCTGAAAATCAGATCAGCTTGGAAGTGAGGAGGGAGAGGAGGAGAATCAGTTTGAATAGTTGAATGGTGCTAGATTACGGGATCATGTGGTTCAATGTCAAAATGATCAGTATAAGCGAGTGGCAGTTTTACCACACTGTATCTATGGAGATGCAATCAGATGTGCATTTCCATGTTGTGCTTGGGCTAAGAATGGGAGCGACATAGTCTCTCCTATCAACGTCGCCCTTGTATCTAATAATCCATAAAGCCCTATAGAATGATACTCCCTACTAAAGTTTCACTATTCTGAATATTCACAGACCTTGTAGAGCACTGAGGTCCGAAGGGTCATAACGCCTTTTTATACCCTCCTTTTTCCAAAACTTATTTTGCTGAGATGAAAGCTAGTACCTCTTCTATTGCTGGACCACAGGATTAGGAGATCCTTCCACTTGAGCTAGGACTCACGTCTGACACAGTAGATTTCAGGAAGCAACCTAATGCCTTATTTTTTGTACAGGCTTTTGGGAGATACATGCTAACAATTATTGATATTGTTTCCACGTAATAAGCCAGCTTGCTGTGTTTATCTACTTAAAACATTTCTAGGCAGATAACAATAAAACAAACACAAAATCAAAAGGATAAGACAATACAAAACTCAGATATTATAAAGTCAGATTACGTGTGTTTTTAGTCTGTTTATATGCTTATCAATTATTTATGTTGATTTTTGATCCACTTTTCTCCAGGAATAATATTAGTTCCTTTGCTCACTTCTAGTGTTTTTACCTCGGCTCATCTTTCTGCTGTATCAACATGACAAATGACCTTCCATAGAGTCCCTGCCATATACACATAAATTGATGCCAGGGCATCCAAAGTAACCGCACAGCTGATTCTAGGTTGCAGTAAGTGACCAGTTCTATTTACTGACCCCAAGATAAAGCATCAGTCTACCAGGCTCCAGACACCTCTGTGTCACTGCTTGCTGCCTTTTGATTGTCCTAGAAATCTTGCTAGAGCTAGTGCTGAACACACTGCTCATTTCACACAAGACAAAAAAAAAGAGGCAGACACTGCATGCAAGTTCGCTAGACAGGTGCATTCATGAAACAGATCAACCATAAGCAGCATTATTCATGATACGCAAAGCAGTTTCAGACTCTCTCTTTGTTGGGAGGCAAAATATTTTTCACATGTCTTTGGTCGAATACCCTTCCACCTCACATTCTTCCTAAAGATTCTTTATTACAATGAACATCAACATAGGATTCCTCACTTCCCTCCAGTGTCCTCCAAATTATCCTCTTTGTCTTTTTTCAAATGTTGGGGTCTTTAGCACTGGGGAGGTTTAATCAGTCCTGTGCACTGTGGCATCAGACTCAGTGTGAATATGAATGTAGTATACAGACTAGGGATGTGTACCAAAAAAATGGTTGTTTTCTGACATTTTGGTAGACTTTCAGACTACTTTTCAGTTTATTTAACATTTTTGATTCACAAAAAGCTTTTACACATAACATTATGCATGTTAGTTTGTAGATTTATGCACATTAAATTATTTTTGTGCAGTTTTTGTTTTATTTTCTTTTTTTACATGTAAAATGAAAAAGAATGTGAACAGCAAATGTAGATCCTTAATACACTCAAGTCTGTAACTAAGTGTGAGGGAGTGGGTAGTCTAATGAAGAGCACTCCCTCACAGATGATACAGTTAAGCCTCCTCGCAGCAGGGGCCACTAGTCTGCCGAGGCAGAGTCCGAGGCAGTTACTGAGTCAGAGGAGTGGAGCTCAGATCAGGATGGAGCTAAAAGCCCTGAAGCTGAATAGGTTGGGGAGGTCCCGACACCGAGGACCTAGGAGGAGAGAAGCTGCACTGTAGTGAAAAGGTTCCTTCCCCTGCTGATACGCAGTGATCGTGACCTGGCTGAGGTCAGCCACTTTTGCTATTTGACAGAGACTTGCCAGTTGTTTTTTGAGGTCTGGCTGGAGCCAGATCTGGGACTTACAGGCTGTGTTTGAGGCATGGCAGCCCCACCAGCCACAGACTATGATTGGGCCTGTCGACCAGAGGCCTGCTTGTATCTGTGTTTATTGAATGGAGGAAGGTTTTCCAACTTATGTTCCTGGCCCTGTGAAGAAACAGGCCTCAGGACTCAGATAATTAAATACTTATTTTTGCTTATATCCTGTTGTCCGTCTGAGTTCTTCCATCAGCCCACCCATAAACCTTGTCGGGGTATCACATTAAGGGCTCCTTTTACCAAGCTGCGTCAAAAGGGGGCCTGTGCTGGCATCGGCACGTGTTTTACATGTGTGCCAATGCCCCCTTTTACCACAGCAGGTAAAAGGAAAGTCTAGCTTTCGTACAGGAAATGGCCAGGCGGCAAGTAAAGCACTTGCCGAATGGCCACTTTGGGGGAGCCCTTACCGTCACCCATTGAGGTGGCGGTAAGGGCTCCCACGTTAACTCGGCGGTAACCGAGCAGCACATGGCACTGCCTGATTAACACCAGGTACACTCTGGTGCTACAAAATGATGGCGCACTAGGGGTGGGAAGTACCACCGGACTGCTGTGGTAGCCCGGCAGTACTTCTTGTATAGCGAGCGGTAAGCCTGCATTGGGCCTACCGCCGCTTAGAAAAAGGAGCCCTAAGTATTTTAGTGCCTGGGGAGGCAAATGTGTTTTCATTCCTTCTCATTCAAAGGGAAAGGGGATAGGATTTGATATACTGCCTTTCTGTGGTTACAATAATTCCCCCATTCCCACTCCTATTCCCTCTTCTTTCACCCTTCACTGTGAATCCCCATTTCTTTTTCAATCTTTCCTCTCCTCCCTTCCCCATTGCTACTCAGATCCCCCTCTCCTTTCTTCCTCCACTCTGATCCCTATTCCTTTTTTGCTCTCTCTCTCTTCTCCAGCTACACTCATCTTGGATTTTTATCTGCTGCCTTCTGACATTTTTCTGCCGTCATAGGGCTTTGCATCTCAGGTTGTTATCTCTCTCACCCACCCCTAGTTATGGCACAGCATATAAATTGGCCAGGATGCCAAAGCCTGCCTGGGTGCCTGCAGCTGAATTTCTTGGTTTTGTTTTTTTCACCTTCTGGAACTGAAATTCTTCACCCCCTTGTTTCAATTCCCTCTTCCTCTAATCGCCTATGGCAGCCAGCACTCCTCCTCATGCTGTGCCTTTACCCCCATCCCTTAACTTTCTTCCAAAACACTGAACACAGTAACATAGTAAATATCGACACGGTCTATCTAGTTGTATCTGGCATCATAAACAGGGCACTCGGCAACTGACCACTTTGCCAATCTTATGGGGGAAATTCTATATATGAAGCCAAACATTAGGCACTACTGTGCAAATTTTCAGCACAAAAATGCATTCAAATGGATGCAAAGTGCCAAACAGCACAGAAACGGCAGATCCACGCAAAGAAAAACACGCTTACAAGACCATTTATAGAATAGCTTCTAAGTGTTTCTGTGTGGATCTGCAAAGGGGACATAGCCATGGAAGGGGCATGGATGGGCCAGGGATGTTCCTTTAAAATACACACAGTGTTATAGAATTCAGGGATCCATACCCAACTTATGCAACAAGATTTATACTCAGTTTCAGTTCATATGCTATTCTATAAAGGGCATTGATCCCAGAATGCCCATAATAGGATACCATTCAGTGCTGATTTTTTTGGCGCCAAATTTTGAGCGCCATTTATAGAATTTCCACGCTATATATGCAGTTATCTAATGTGATCTTGGAACATAATACATTACCATTGCTATCAACCCTAAGAATATCTTGCCGTCCCCAATCGCCGACTAACATCTTTTATCCACTAATGCCAAATTTATGATTCTACTTCTCTCTCCCAAGGCTCATAATGACAATCTTGGAACATACAATAATAACATTGCTTTCAACCCTAAGAATATCTTCCCCTCCCCCACTGCTGACTAGCATCATTTATCCACTATTGTCAACTCTTCTCCCCCAAGGCTCATCACAACTCATAAAGACTCTCCTATGTATGTCATCTGGTACCACAATAGAGAAATGTGCTCAGTTTAATCTTATGAGTTCTGAGAAATTATCCTGCTTATTTTCGAAGGAGAAGGGCGGCCATCTTCCGACACAAATCGGGAGATGGCCGGCCTTCTCCTAAGGCTGGCCAAATCGGTATAATTCAAAGCCGATTTTGGCCGGCTTCAACTGCTTTCCGTCGCAGGGCCGGCCAAAGTTCAAGGGGGTGTGTCGCAGTGTATTGAAGGCGGGATGGGGTGTGGTTAAGAAATGGCCGACCTCGGCTGATAATGGAAAAAAGAAGGCCGGCCCTGACGAGCATTTGGCCGACTTTACTTGGTCCCTTTTTGTTCACGACCAAGCCTCGAAAAGGTGCCCGAACTGATCAAATGACCACCAGAGGGAATCAGGGATCACCTCCCCTTACTCCTCCAGTGGTCCCCAACCCCCTCCCACCCCCCAAAAAAATTAAAAAACATTTTTTTGCCAGCCTCTATGCCAGCCTCAAATGTCATACCCAGCTCCATCACAGCACTATGCAGGTCCGTGGAGCAGTTTTTAGTGGGTACTGCAGTGCACTTCAGGCAGGCGGACCCAGGCCCACTCCCTCCCCCACCTGTTACACTTGTGGTGGTAAATGGGAGCCCTCCAAAACCCACCCGAAACCCACTGTACCCACATCTAGGTGCCCCCCGTTACCCTTTAAGGGCTATGGTAGTGTTGTACAGTTGTGGGTAGTGGGTTTTGGGGGGGGGGGGTTGGGGGCTCTGCACCCAAGGTAAGGGAGCTATGCACCTGGGATAAATTTGTGAAGTCCACTGCAGTGCCCCCTAGGGTGCCAGGTTGGTGTCCTGGCATGTGAGGGGGACCACTGCACTACAAATGCTGGCTCCTTCCATGACCAAATGCCTTGGATTTGGCCGGGTTTGAGATGGCCGCCATTAGTATCCATTATCGGTGAAAACTAATGGCGGCCATGTCTAACGCCGGCGATCACTAAGGGCAACCCAAATGTTGAGATTTGGCTGGCCCCGACCGTATTATCGAAATGAAAGATGGCCATCTTTTATTTCGATAATACAATCAGGTACACCGCTTAACGGGGCCATCATTAGAGATGGCCGCCCTTATAGATGGGCGCCCCCGTTCGATTAAGCCCCTCCACGTCTCCGTCCTGGAAAAAACATGTCATGCTACATTTGAAAGTCAACTTTCTCCACTGTGTATATAGGGGACTACTTAGTACATTGTTTAACATAGGTTTTAACATGCACTAAACACCATGGCACTGCATTAAAAGGTAATGTGGCACATTAACTGTTAGCTATTTAGGGTTCCCTCGCTATTCAGCAGCAATTATTAGGGGAAATGCCAACAGACTGATGCCAACTTCAGACACTACTTCCTGAAGCAGTGATTGAAACAAGGGGTTCTCATAGAACTGGAGGCATCTGAGCTCAGTCAAGAACAGATTGGCTGACATGATAAGAGATGACCCTTTGAGATAAGTGTTCTCATTATAGAATTAGCATTGAGTGCCAATTTTTTTCAGCACCAGGTTTTGAGTGGCATTTACTGAAAATAGCCTAAAATGTTTTCAATGCGCACTTGGGCCAGAAAAAATTAGACATAAGTAATGCCACACTGGGAAAAGACCAAGGGTCCATCGAGCCCAGCATCCTGTCCACGACAACGGCCAA
Source organism: Microcaecilia unicolor (assembly GCF_901765095.1). NCBI lineage: Eukaryota > Metazoa > Chordata > Amphibia > Gymnophiona > Siphonopidae > Microcaecilia > Microcaecilia unicolor. Next base: position 609,803,513 of record NC_044031.1, on the reverse strand, counting down.
TCCAGGCCAAGGGCACATGGCAAGCTTCCCAAACGTACAAACATTCTATACATGTTATTCCTGGAATTGTGGATTTTTCCCAAGTCCATTTAGTAGTGGTTTATGGACTTGTCCTTTAGGAAACCATCTAACCATTTTTTAAAATCCGCTAAGCTAACCGCCTTCACCACATTCTCCGGCAACGAATTCCAGAGTTTAATTATGCGTTGGGTGAAGAAACATTTTCTCCAATTTGTTTTAAATTTACTACACTGTAGTTTCATCGCATGCCCCCTAGTCCTAGTATTTCTGGGATACACAGTATAAAATGTTTTGTACTTTTTTGGGATCTTTCCAGGTATTTGTGACCTGGATTGGCCACTGTTAGAACAGGATGCTGAGCTTGATGGACCTTTGGTCTTTCCCAGTATGTCAATACTTATGTACTTATGTACCTCTCTTGCCTTGCAGTTAGTGCAGGTTAGCATTCACTGTTAAAACATTTTAACTAAAAACCTTGGCAAAGACCAGCACATAAAGTAACCAAAAAACACTGTAGAGCCTGAGAGAAACAGTTTCCATGAAACTGTAGTGTCTAGTGTCACTCACACTAACCTAAGTTTTTAGGTTGATGATTCACAGTAGGGCTATTTTGAGAAGGCGTAACATTACTTGCCTTGCTATAGGGTATTAAAAAATAAATGATGCAAACTGCTGGGATGCAAGTTCAGATCCACTCATCTGTAGAGTCCATGCTGAGCTGTGATAAATTAAGTTTGACTTTCTGTGCCTCAGCTTATCCAGCTGGAAGTGAAGGATCACATGCTGTCTAAGGCCCAAGTGATGCCTGTCCACCCACCCATCTCACCTGAATGACATCTACAAACCCCTTGATGACCTAATCAACCATTCTTTAATTCCACTTTATATCTTATCTAATGAGGATCTTTCTATTTCCAACATATCTTGTGGTCAAGGAAAGGCTGGTATTCACCATGACAACCTGCGTTGTTGGTAGTATTCTGAATCATTTATATTTTTCCCCTTTTCCCAAGACTGGAGGAGTCAGAGCTGGCCCAAGGGTTTTGTGGTTTGCCCCTTCCCTCCCCACTGCATCTGCATCTGCACCTCCCCTTCCCCTGCCTGCATCGGCACCTCCACTCCCCCATCTCCCACCTGAATCAGTACTTCCCTTATTTACCCCAACATCTGCATTGGTGCCCTCCCTAAAACACCCCACCCCACATCAGTGCCATTCCATCTGCATCAGCGTCAGCCCTGCACACCTCTACTCTCTCTCAAGCCAGCATTGGCTCTACCTGCCCTTTTACAGCAGCCAGAGTCCATTGTTTTTCTCTCACCGCTGTGATCTCATCTGTATTCAGCCACTCCTGGTTTAAACAATAGAATAGAAAATTACATGTTCTCATTTTTAAACCTGCACCAGTGCCAGCAACTGTGCAGAGAAAAGAACACAGCAGTGAGAGCAAAATACACTCTTGCACTATGAAGGCTGAGCCATTGAGACAGTCTTTTGATGCTCTTGATTTTTGGCACCCTGAGTCAGTGCCTCACCTTGCTCATGACTTAGGCTGGCTCTGAGATGACTAGTCCATTAGAGCAGTGTTTCCACACATTGCTAGTCAGGTATTCAGGATATCCACGATGAATATGCATGAAAGAGATTTGCATACAATGGAGGCAAATCAATCTCATGCATATTCATTATGGATATCCTGAGAACTTGACCAGCAAGAAAGTACTCCAGGTCCAACTTGGGAAACACTAAGTACCTGGCTGAGAGCAAGAGAAGCTGGGATTCAAGTCTTGTTTCTCTAGTGATGTCCCATGTGAGCCATACCCTATTACTTTCTTCTGCATTGCTGTATATGCAAACGTAAATGCAAATTTACTAAAGTGATTGAAATGCACATTGTTTTAGGCAAGCCCCTTATTTCCCATGGGATCTATCTGCTAATTATACACATAACTCACATTAATGCAGGTTAATAAATGAGGTCCTTAAATTGTAAGTTCTCTGAGGAAGAGAAATAAACTTGAACTGAGTTTGGATTTGGAAATTGTAAGTATTTATATTCAAAATCCAAATCCAAGATTCAATATTCACCTGGGTAGTTGGATTAGGACTGCATTAGTGATGCTGATAAAATGGTGATATAAAGATACACCTAAGCTATCCATCCAGACACCTGGGAACATTGCTTCACTATGACTTAATTAAAAAAAAAAAGTCTTATCCTAGGTTTCCACATTTTCAACCAACTACATCTATTTACTGATCTGAGATGCCCAGTAAATGGTGCCCAAAGATATGCGCTGGAAAGATCCGCATTAAACTAGTATTATATAAAGGGTGCTCCATGCTTTCAGCAGGCATAAACTAGGTGTAAATGCTGGCACATCATTTTTCAGCCGTTGGGCGTGCGTTGCACCTAACTTCTGCGAATGACCCAGATCCACCCATGCTCCTCCCAAAGCCATGCTCGTTTTGAGTTGTGCACTATAAAAGTTACGCCTGGATGTTATAGAATAGCGACTAGGGCAGATGTGTGTGCAAAACTAAATTGTTGTCAATTAACTCCAATTATTGATTGTTAATGTCTCGTTAACTGATTAATTTGTGTTCACATCTGCCCTGGGTGCCCAACTTTGGGCTACCTATATAGAATCTAGGAGTAAGGTCTACAGTATTATAATATTATAATTTATTATAAAAAGAAGAAGAGGCAGAACAAGATGGTGCCACCAGTCTTAACCATACTTGAGAGAAGCTTTGATCAATTGAATGCCTAGGTCTTCAGAGCTGCTTTAAATCTGGGGAGTGTGGATTCCAAATGGATGTGTTTAGGAAGGGAATTTCACAATAATGGTATCAAAATAAAAGATGCTTGAATCTCCAGTAGTTTTGCAGTGAGCCACTGAAAGAGGGGCAATTACTAGAAGGCTATCATTGTTAGAATGAAGATGATGAAAGAGGACTAAAGGAGTTGTCAATCAAAGAATGGTTCCAGTAACCCAATTTCCATGGCCTTATAGACCATTACCAAAACTTGAAATTTTTTCCTATAACTAATCAGGAGCCAATGGTATTGCCCAAAAAAGTAAAGTTATGTGATCATATGGGCTGGCATGAGGATGAAGACAGATAGTAGTGTTCTGGAAAGTTGAAGTCAACAAAGAGATGATTGGGTAACATCATTTAATAAAAAGTTACAATAGTCTAATCTACCAATCATGAAAGGATGTACCAATCAGTGGAATGCTTCAACTGGAAATAGGGAGCAAATTGACCAAATTGTCTGCACAGCAAAAAAGCAAGATTTAACCTGTGAGATGCGCAGTTCAAAAGATAATTCTGTATCTAAGACAACTCCAAGTGTTCATGATGCCAGAGCAATGACAGTGCTTATCCCATAAATTTGGGAGACACCATAGATGCAGGAGAAAAACTGGTCAACCAAAAAGCTTGACATTTAGATGGATTAAGACATATGTAATTTGAACTAAGTAATGCTGAGATCCTATCTAAGACTTCATACAATAATGAGAGGACAGAGTCTGTACGTGTCACAGATAAAGTGAATTGGTTAATCTAGTAAAGAATGTAACTGTAGAAGCGGAGTTTAAAAAAGGTTTGGACGGCTTCCTAAAGGAAAAGATCATAGACCATTATTAAATGGACTTGGGGAAAATCCACTATTTCTGGGATAAGCAGTATTTATTTATTTGTAGCATTTGTATCCCACATTTTCCCACAGATTTGTAGGCTTAATGTGGCTTACATTTGCCGTAATGGCAGTTGCCATTTCCGAGTAACTGAGTATAAAAGGTTTTGTACTTTTTTGGGATCTTGACAGGTATTTGTGACCTGGATTGGCCACTGTTGGAAACAGGATGCTGGGCTTGATGGATCTTTGGTCTTTCCCAGTATGGCAATACTTATGTACTTATTTAGCCTTCTAAGATATTTTTGAAATGACTGGGAGGTTTGAGAAGGGACGATAATTTATAAGATAGTTGGGTCTAGAGTTGTTTTTCTGAGAAGCAGACTGATGCGCACCGACTTCCAAGTGTTAAAGAAAAAGCCTGATTGTAGGCTGTGGTTTACCAGACATAAACTCCTGGATTCTATATATGGCACTTTGAGTTACACGCAAAGGTTTGGGCATGTGCCCCATTTGCACATGCAACTTAATTGAATAATAAGCAAATTGGCACTGATAATTGGCATCCTAACAAGCAATTATTAGTGCTAATTGGATTTAATTAGGAGTTACACATGTAAATGTAGGCGCCAGATCAGTGCCTCAATTTTATATATGAGTCCAAAAAGGTGGTGTGGAAATGGGAGGGTCACGGGTAGATTGGGGGGCGTTCCTAGAATTTACATGCATAGCTATAGAATAAGGGGATATGTGCCTAATTTAGGAATGAGGATTTGCACCACATTTCTGCTGGTGCAAATGGCCGTGCCTCAAGTTAGATGCGATTCCTGGGCATTGGCGCTATTCTTTAAACTGCACCTAACTTTAAGTATGATTTATAGAATATCACTGAGCATTATTTTTTTCAGTGCCAATTTTTTAGGCACCATATATTGAATCTACCCAAAATGGAATCAGTAAATACCTAAGGTAGGATCTTTAAAGGGGATGGGGTTTGATATACCCAGGGCCGCCGAGAGACTGGGCCAGGCCCGGGACAAGGCCGCCCCCGGGGGCCCTCCAACCCGAGGTCACCGGGCCCCTCCCCCTTCCACTGGGCCCTCTCTCCACCCCCGGGCCCTCTGCACTGACCTTAAGCGCCTCATCTTCGAAAGCGCAGCAAGCAGCGGCAGACCACTCCTTCCTTCTGTGTCCCGCCCTCACGGAAGTTACGTCAGGCGAGGGTGGGACACGGAAGGAAGGCGTGGTCTGCCCCTGCTTGCTGCACTTTTGAAGGTGAGGCGCTTAAGTTCAATGCCATGGAGTGACGGCGGGCGGGCAGGCCGGACAGCGGTGGTGGCACCGGCCCCCCCCCCCCAGAGGCCCGGGGAATTTTGTCCCCCCTGTCCCCCCCTCTCGGCGGCCCTGGATATACCACCTTTCTGTGGTTACAATCAAAGCAGTTTACATATTATATACAGGTGCTTATTTTGTACCTTGGGCAATGGAGGGTTAAGTGACTTGCCCAGGATCACAAGGAGCTCCAGTGGGAACTTAACCCAGTTCATCAGAATCAAAATCCACTGCACTAACCACAATGGCATAGGATCAAGTAATGATGAGCAGAAAGTGAAAGATGCCAGGTTCTTAGGAAGTACAAGGGAAGATACAGGGTTAAAAGTTGTCAAAGCAAAAGACAGTGAATGAATTTCCTTGTCAGAAATGTCCAAAATTCCTATTACTTTGGGGTGGATTGAAGGCTGGTATGCTAAACAGTGAATGATAGATTCAAGAGTTCAGGTTATCAGTAGGTGAAAAATCTGACAATGAACTGTAGTGGTATGAGTTGAGGTGACCAGGATAAAAGTAGGAGCTTTGTTAAAAAAAAAAAAAAAGCTATGATATCTGGATGTAAACTATATTGAACATAATTCAAAGGGGTAGTAAGAATGGAAACCAGGGTGATCTACTTGGATTTAACCAAGGACATGTAACACTTCCTTTTTGGCCTTGCAAATATCATGTTGTCACTCCTTACAAATCAAAAATGATCATGCATGTTGTATTTGCAACATGCCTGCTCAGATTGGCACATCTGACATGTTTTAAGTCTTAAGCCCCGGTGATACAGGGGTTTATTTATTTAGCACATTTATATCCTGCTCCATCCAAAGTTCTAGACAGATTACAAAAACATTAAAAAATGAGTCAACACAAGTGCCACATACAATAACATGCAAACAAATAAAAAAGCAGTATTTAAAGTCAAATAATAATCAAGATAGATACAGTAACTAATGAGTCTCAATATCATATGCCCCTTGAAACAGCCATGTTTTAAGTTCTTTTTTAAACTAAGCAAAAGGAGTAATACTACGGAAAGATACAGGTAATTCTAAACTTGGATTTCCTACTAGTTTCAAAGATGAAAAGAAGGAACCTTAAGTAAATCTTGGGAGCCAGAACGTAAAGACCTAGCAGGCGGATAAAGTCATAAATTAGAGGCAAGAATGAGTGAGAGCATTTTATGAAGTGCTTTATAGATCAAACAATCTTAAATTTAATTTGTTGCTCTATCGGCAGAACACTGGAGCAGGGCATGAGCAGTAAAAGCTTCCAAAAGTTGGTTAGAACTTGATATACACACTAAACTATGGTCAAACATGATCTCTGAAGGCTCATGATATAATCCTAAAGGGCTGATACGGAGAGTGATAGAAGAACACACCCTGGCAGTAATTTTGGATTTGCCACATGACCCTAATGCCTGTATGAATTATTTATTTATTTATTTATTTCCTCCCACATGTGACGTTTCCAGCAGTAATCGGCAGTTAGTATGCGCTGATCGGTCACCGCACGTGTAGCATGTGAGCCCTTACCGCTAGATCAATGGGTAGCGTTAAGGACTCAGGCCAGTTTTGGATGAGCACTGGTTTCAGTTTTAACACATGCCCTTTTCCCGTCCCATTCAAAAAAGTCCTTTTATGCAGACGTGGTAAAAACTGGCCCGGTGCACACCCAAAACACTCGCCTGCACTGCTGCAGGCCACTTTTTACCACAGCTTAGTAAAAGGACCCCTGAAATTTTATAAACATTTCAGGGGTCCTTTTACTAAGCTGTGGTAAAAGTGGCCTGCGGCAGTGCAGGCGAGTGTTCTGGGTGTGCGCCGGGCCAGTTTTTACCGCGTCTTGATTCAAATTTCTTTTGATGTATATTGAATTGCTATTTTTTAAAAAAATCCTACCATGTGCCCTTTTGCCTCCCAGATTTTATATATCGTGACAAACTTTGTGCACACATCAGAGATACGCACCCAAATAAATTAACTAATGAGCTCGGAAACAACGATAATTGGGTGCTAACAACCAATTATTGATGTTAATTGACAGTCTTCAAAATATGCACACGCATCTCACTGCACACTATGCCTTATATCTGAAAAGTGGCAGTCCAAAAAGTTGCATGTGGATTTATCGAATTTGCCCAAAGTGCACCTATGTTTGGTGCCGGCATTTACAGCTGCTTTTAGCAGATGTAAGTACGGCATCCAAAAGTTAGATATGGGATCCACGCTGAAAGATATTCTGTAAATAGCACTCTCCCTTTATAGAATAGTGCTTAACGCTCAAGTTTTTTGCTGGCATTTATTGAGTTCCTTCCTAGATGCCTATTTATAACAACACAGTTCTAGAACTACCTCCTAAAAATAGAGCATGAATACAGTTCCCCAATAATGCCAAAGTCAGGTTGCACACAATTCTCTACTGGATCAAGGTCATGCAACCTTTGGCCTAATGAAAAGAACGCCGTTGCCCAGGCAATACGTGCACTGGAGTGGCAGTTTAGGAAAGTCAAGCCTTGTTCTTTTTGCTCTTGACATCATTAGACCATCCATTGGTAACTCTTTAAGGGTTTCATCAACAGAAAGAACTCCGCTTGTGTACCATGAACACTGCCAGTATGTGAGTGTATAAAGGAGACAGGGGTATGTATGGAATTTTTAAAAAAAGCATTTCATGTTCTATGCATTTCATTTTGAAACGTACATGATTTTGTTGGTTTCACTTTTAATGCATGTCATTTTATTAAAACTTGTACACTTTTGCAAGTAGCACACGCCAAAATGCCTTCAGGATAAAAGAAATTTCATTTGGGTTGTGTGTGTGTGTGTGTGTGTGTGTCTGTGCTAGTAAGCAAAGCAATCAAGTCTCTAAGTCAGCATATCACAAACGGTCATTTACTACAGCCAAGGAACTTGAAGTCTGACAAAGGGTCATGCATTTTGGACTGAGAAACCCAAGGGATTGATACAGTTTAAGGGATTAAGAACTTTTCTGCATGAAAGAGGAGCGGGACTTGGGTGTGATCATATGTGATGATCTTTAGGTGGCCAAACAGGTAGAAAAGGCGATGGTGAAAGCTAGAAGGATGCTCGGGTGAATAGGGAGAGGCATGACCAGTAGGAAAAAGGATGTGATGATGTCCCTGTATAAGACTCTGGTGAGACCTCATTTATAATACTGTATACAATTTTGGAGACCTCACCTTCAAAAAGATATAAACAGGATGGAGTCGGCCCATAGGTCGGCTACTAAAATGGTCAGTGGTCTTTTTCATAAAGTGTATGAGGACAAACTTAAAATATTTCAATACGTTTACTTTGGAAGAAAGGAGGAAGAAAGGCAGGAGAGGTGAAATATGATAGAGATATTTAAATGCTTCCATGGCATAAATGCATAGGACGTAAATCACTTTCAATTGAAAGGAAGCTGTGGAATGAGGGGGTATTGGATGAAAATGAAAGGAGACAGACTCAGGAGTAACCTGAGCAAATACGTCACAGAAAGTGTGGTGATTTCGTGGAACAGCCTCCCGGTGGAGGTGGTGGAAATGAATTCTCATTCTCACACATCAAGGGAGTAAAAGGGTAATGGGATTTGACATACCACCTCTATGTGGTACAATCAAAGCAGTTTACCTTTATTATATGTAGGTACTTTCTCTGTCACTAGCAGGGTCACAATCTAAGTTAAGATTTTACATTCCAACTTCTCATCCTATCTTTCTTATTCATCCTTATTGCCTCACCTGGGTCCTCCGCTCCATCAATGACCAGCATCTCCAGATTCCTTCAGTTCATCAGGTCCATTACAAAACCACATGAACCAGATTTTTTTTTGTACTGACCCCTCCATCTAGAATTCCCTCCTAGATTCTCTCCAGCTCGAATCTTCCCACCCTTGGTTTAGAACCCTGTTGACAACTTACCTGTTTGAAAAACTTGTAATATCTAACCAGCCACTGGCAATGCCATGAAGGTCTACTAGGTCCCGCAATCTTCTCCCTCCCTCCTTTCCTTAGAATAGCCCCCCCCCCCCCCCGCCTTATCTTCTGTTTCCACTAAAACCTCTCTCTAGTCTCTGTCTCTCTCAAATTAATGGTATTCTTTTCTTGTATATTATGTCTTTATTGTATTCTGCCTTGTCATTGCTAAAAGAAAGGCAGTTTATCAAATAAAGTACACCATAGTGGAGGAATGGCCTAGTGGTTAGAGCACCAGTCTTGCAATCCAGAGGTTATCAGTTCAAATCCCACTGCTGCTCCTTGTGATCTTGGGCAAGTCACTTAACCTTCCATTGCCTCAAGTACAAACTGAGATTATGAGCCCTCCTGGGACAGAGAAATATCCAGTATACCTGAATGTAACTCACCTTGAGCTACTACTGAAAAAGGTGTGAGCAAAATCTAAATAAATAATAATAAACTAGATCTGAACTCAAGATAGCTTGGAAGAAATACATAGGATCTCTAAGGGAGAGGAAGGGATAGTAGATGGCATAGGTGGGCAGACTGGATAGGCCATATGGTCTTTATCTGCCTCCATTTTTCTCTGTTTCTACGGGGCCCTTTTACTGAGCCACATAGGTGACCATGCATGCCCAACGCATGCCAAATTGGAGTTACCGCCCAGTTACCATATGGCCCTTGCGGTAATTTCAATTTTGTAGCGCGTCCACTATGCACGTCCGAAAAATACTTTTTATTTTCTGACACGCAGCAGCCACGTGTGTCAAGTGGCATTTGACATGTGTAGACCATTACTGCCCGCTTACCGCATGAGACGTTACCGCTAGGTCAATGGTTTGCGGTAAGGCCTCAGACCCAAAATGGACGCACAGCAATTTTCATTTTACTGCGTATGTCCATTTTCGGCAAAAATAAAAATGGTATTTTTTGGTAGGCGCGCTGAAAAATAATTCTGCGCGTGCCCAAAACATGCATCTACACTACCGCAGGCCATTCTTGAGCGCACCTTACTAAAAGGACCCCTAAGTTTGTAAAGGTCATCACACAAACACTCCTAGAGGATAATTCTACAAAGGGGTTCTCCACCAAAAATGTACTTATTTAGAGCCTATTCCATAAAGAAAATACATTTCTTCTTTTCTTTGTAGAAGCCTAACATAACAGGTCAAATATGCACTTATACCAGACAAGACCAGATTAAATTGACACAGAACATATTACTCGCTGTCTTGCAGTGGAGACGTTACCCGCTAATTAGTGAGGTCTCTAGGAAGAAGCCTGGAGTGAAACGGGTCCATCGGGACCACACTGTTTTTCTTTTTGTCCTGCCTAGACTTAGTGACCATCTATTGGAACACTACTTCATTAAGACAAGATGTGTCATTTTGTGACGTCACCTGCATGACACATTTGAGTTCAATAAATGTTACAGTTTAGATTTCTTCACATTTTGATTGCATCTTTAAGCATTTGTTTAAGTGGATGGGGTTTTTTTTGTTTTTTTTTTACCTATGATTAATGTTTTTAACTGTGTGCATATGGAATTGCTGATTTAGCGCTTCTATCTTTGTGATATGTGCTACAGTTTTATGGGGTCTTTTTTCCTCCCTTATTATTTTTTTTGCACAAAGAGGAGGTAGAAATATGTTTATTATGATTCACTGTTTGTATTGAAGTTGACAGAACACATTACTACTACTACTACTACTTATCATTTCTATAGCACTACTAGACGTATGCAGCGCTGTACACTTGAACATTAAGAGGCAGTCCCTGCTCACCAACATAAACTATTCTGTAATCTACATATGTAATGGTGCACCCTGCCCAGGGTCTACCCAACTTCTAAGTGCATGCCTACAGAATAGTAAATAGCTGGAAAAGAGTCAGTTGAATACAGGTCCACATAGCATATAAATGACTCACATTACATACTTTCACATGCTATCTTGCCACTTCAATCTATGCAGTTTCTTATTCAATTGCCCCCTTTTTATATTCTCTGCCTTGCCATAGAAACACCTAAGGCAAGATACAGAAATAGAAAAGCAAGTAAGGTAACAATAAAACTGTGAAATTATAGATCAATAATAGAAGGCAATACAAAAATGTAAATAGGTCATAAGTTAACTAAAGCAAAATATACAGTATATTGTTTTGGATTACCGCCTACACAATAGCCTACCACAGCAAATTAATATAATAACAATTTACAATTCCATGGAAAAAAAGAGCTGCCAATAGACCTGAACCAGCTTAACGTTCACTCTGCAGTAACTTGGCGTTCATTGTATAAAGGTGCCGGGCATACTGCCTGGCCCTCAGAAAAAGTGCATGACAGAGAATAACCAGATAGACAAAAATTACACAGAAAACCTCAGCCTCAAGCACTGTGGCTCAGAATCCTGGGTACAGACCATGATAGTTATAGGCATCAATGTAATATTTCTGAGAATCTGCAAACACCCTCATGTCTTTCCATAGGCTGTGCTATGGGAACCACACTAAACAGCCAACTGCAGTGAGGTCTCATTAAATCTTGTCAATAGAGCAGTTTTGGGGGCTATTTTTCCTTACAGATCTGTGAGCATTAATACAACAGAACACTTGGAGGGGGATTTTCGAACAGGGATGACGATCTTTAAGGGCGCCCAACTCTAAGGACGGTGCCGCGAAGGGGCAAGGCAGCGCGTATTATCGAAACAAGATGGCTGTCCATCTTTTGTTTCGATAATACGGTCGGGGATGCCCAAATCTTGACATTTAGGTTGACCTTAGAGATGGTCGTCCTCGGTTTTCGGCGATAATGGAAACCAAAGACGTCTATCTCAAAAACGTCCAAATTCAAGCCCTTTGGTCATGGGAGGAGCCAGCATTTGTAGTGCACTGGTCCCCCTCACATGCCAGGACACCAACCGGGTACCCTAGGGGGCACTGCAGTGGACTTCACAAATTACTCCCAGGTGCATAGCTCCCTTACCTTGGGTGCTGAGCCTCCCCAACCCCCCCCCCCAGGTCCGCCTGCCTGAAGTACACTGCACCCACTACAACTGCTCCAGGGACCTGCATACTGCTGGATGGAGCTGGGTATGACATTTGAGGCTGGCATAGAGGCTGGCAAAAAAGTATTTTTAAACTTGTTTTTTATGGTGGGAGGGGGTTAGTACCACTGGGGGAGTGAGGGGAGGTCATCACCGATTCCCTCCGGTGGTCATCTGGTCAGTTGGTGTACCTTTTTGAGGCTTGGTTGTGAAAAAAAAATGGACCTTGTAAAGTCGGCCAAGTGCTTGTCAGGGACGCCCTTCTTTTTTCTATTATCGGCCGAGAACGACCATCTCCTAATCACACCCCAGTCTCGCCGTCGCTACCCTGCCGACATGCCCCCGTGAACTTTGGTTGTCCCTGCGATGGAAAGTAGTTGAGGGTGTCAAAAAAATCAGCTTTCAATTATGCCGATTTGGATGACCTTGCGAGAAGGACTCCCATCTCCCAATTTGTATCGAAAGATGGGCGTCCTTCTCTTTCAAAAATAAGCATGACAGCATCAACCAGCTTGAAATACAGAGTGGTGGGCATAATTAGGTTTTGTTTCCAAAATTTTGGCCATGATTGTGTTTTACCAAGTTTTAAGACAGCTCATAATTTGCATTTAAGTAGCCATGATTGCATTCCTTGTATGTTCTGAAGACAGTTTTTACTTCTGTGTTGACATTGTAAGTAGTATACTGTGCATTCTTTGTATTGTTAGTTGAATATTTTTACTGCTGTAATTATCTATTGCTTATGTTTGATTTATTCTTACTGTACACCACCTTGAGTGAATTCCTTCAAAAAGATGGTAAAGTAAAATCGTCCAAGTGCTCGTCAGGGACGCCCTTCTTTTTTCCATTATCGTCTGAGGACACCCATGTGTTAGGCACGCCCCAGTCCCGCCTTCACTACGCTGCCAACATGTCCCCGTGAACTTTGGTCGTCCCTATGATGGAAAGCAGTTGAGGGTGCCCAAAATCGGCTTTCGAATATACCGATTTGGGTGACCCTGAGAGGACACCCATCTCCCGATTTTTGTCGGAAGATGGGCGCCCTTCTCTTTCAAAAATAAGCCTTAAAGGGACCTATATTTATTTATTTATTTGTTACATTTGTACCCCACATTTTCCCACCTATTTGCAGGCTCAATGTGGCTTACATAGTACCGTCAAAGGCGTTTGCCCAGTTGGATGATAACAGATACAAGAGGTTGTGTAGTGATCGAATGAGGTATATGTGGAGGGTCGAAGGGATGAAGATTGTGTGTTGTCCAGTACGATCATTAGTCATGCTGTGTTGCCGGGTGAAGAGGTTTACGTAGAATCGTTGGGGTAAGCCTTTTTGAAGAGGTTGGTTTTTAGTGATTTCTTGAAGTTCAGGTGGTCATGGATTGTTTTCACAGCTTTTGGGAGGCCATTCCATAGTTGTGCGCTTATGTAGGAGAATCCGGATGCATAGGTTGTTTTGTATTTCAGTCCTTTGCAATTTGGGTAGTGTAGGTTTAGGTATGATCGTGACAATCTGATTCTGTTTCTTATTGGTAGATCTATAAGGTCTATCATGTACCCTGGGACTACGCCATATATAATTTTGTGGACCAGAGTGCAGGTTTTGAAGATGATCCGTTCTTTGATTGGGAGCCAATGCAGCTTGTCTGAGAGGGGTTTAGCACTTTCGAAGCGTGTTTTGCTAAATATCAACCTGGCTGCTGTATTTTGGGCGGTCTGGAGTTTTTTTTGTGAGTTGTTCTTTGCATCCCGCATAGATTCCGTTGCAATAATCTGCATGACTTAGGACCATTGATTGTATTAGGTTTCAAAAAGTTTCCCTTGGGAAGAAAGGTTTTAATCATTTGAACTTCCACATTGAATAGAACATTTTCTTTATTACAGAGTTTACTTGGCTCTCGAGAGTAAGGTTGCGGTCGAGTGTGACGCCGAGTATTTTCAAGCTGTCTGAGGTAGGTAGGGTGTGTCCTAGGGTATTTATGGTTGTGGGTTTGTACTTGTTATGTTGAGAGGAGAGGATGAGGCAGTGTGTTTTTTCAGTGTTCAGTTTCAGTTGGAATGAGTTTGCCCAGGAGTCCATGATGTTCAGGCCATCATTGATTTCACTGGTTATTTCTGTCAAGTCATGTCTGAAGGGGATGTAGATTGTAACATCATCTGCATAAATGAACAGGTTGAGGCCTCGATTGGAGAAGGACTGTGCCAGTGGAATCATCATCATGTTGAAGAGTATTGGTGATAGTGGTGATCCTTGAGGTGGTGATATATTTGAGTTTGATTTTACTTGATAAGTTCTGGTGGTTAGAAAACCTTTGATCCAGTTAAGTACATTTCCATCAATCCTGAAGTGGCCAAGGAGTCTTAGTAGTATGTTGTGGTTTACCATGTCGAATGTGCTCAACATGTCGAACTGGAGGAGGAGTATGTTTTTACCTATGGCTATCTCCTGCTTGAATTTGGCCAGGAGGGTGACTAGGACAGTTTCGGTACTATGGTGGGAGCAGAATCCTAATTGTGAATTATGTAATATTGAGAATGTGTCTAAGTATTCCGTAAGTTGTTTAGTCACCAAACTCTCCATCATTTTTACTACTAGTGGGATAGACACAACTGGGCGGTAGTTGGTGAGATTGTTTGTGCTTTTCTTGTTGTCTTTTGGTATTGGGGTGAGTAGGATGTTGCCATATTCCTCAGGGAAGACACCTTGTTGTAACATGAAGTTTAGGTGGGATGTAAGGTCTGCTATGAAGTGGTCGGGGGCAGATTTTAGTAGATGACTGAGACATGTATCCAGTTTGCAGTGGGTATTGGCGAACCTGTGAGTCGCTTGTGTAACTGATTCTGTGTTGAGGAGATTAAATGTTGTCCAAATACGGTCAGCTGGGTATCCATCAGAGGTTAAGTCCAGATCATTGAAGAAGTTTTCGATGTCGGTGTTGTGATGAGGAAATGTGCTGCGTAATTTTATTATTTTTTCGTTAAAGTAGTTAGCAAGTTTATCTGCGGGTGGGATGTCTGTGTTGGTTGTGGTGATAGGGGTGGTGTCTAGTAACTTATTTACAAGTTGGAATAGTTTCTTCATATCTTTGTAGTCCGGTCTTAGTTTGGTTTTGTAATAGGACCTTTTGGTTTGTCTTATTGCATAGTTGTATTTTCTATGTATTTGTTTCCATGCGTTGAGTGTATGTTCATCTTTTGTTTTTTTCCATGCTCGTTCAAGTTTCCTGGATTGAGTTTGTTATATGTGGGATGAATGTGATATTTCTAGACTTGGCTACACTTGCTGGGATCCTAGCATTGCAAAACATCTGAAATGCCTACACAACTTGTGCTGAAGGGATCCATCTGTCTACACATTGATGAGGCAGTGGATTCCTTCTTGGAGATGTCTTGCCCAAACTGACAACAGTCATCCAGGATCACTGGCAAATTCTTGTAGAAATATGCAGCTACTTGGGTGTTTGGTCTTCTATTGTACTTCCATAAGACTATTTACAGTAATAGCTAATGTTGTATCCTACCCAATCTCCTCTTTCCAGGTGGCTGAAAATCTTCCCTTATCTTAAACTGGAGCCTCCCATGATGATTCCAAGGAAGTAACTCTATAACGAGCCACCTAGTTGTAGGCAGAAAGGGGGACATGTAAATGGTGGTGTTCAAGTCAATTATGGTTTTTGGTATAAATTTTATTTGATATACCACTATTCATAAAAATAGTGCATAGTGGTTCACAATTTAAAACAATTCCTTAAAACAGAAACAAACTCTATTATTTGGACAAGATAGAGACATAAAGATATCATTCGTACCAAGAAAAGACAAAGTAGGAATAAGATGAATATTATCCGCATTCAGTCAGAACAGAATGCAGTTCATAGATGCCCAGCACCAGACAATCCTCAACCAACATATCCAAATGGAATTTTAAATATCCGGGTCTTAAGGGCTGCCTTGAAATTAGGAAACAAAAGTTCAAGACAGAACATAGGTGACAGTCAATTCCATAAGGCTGGGGCCACACAATAAAAAGCCAATTGCTTTGTAGAATTTAATCTTACAAATGATAGTGAGTGGATATGTAATCGCTGATCATTTAGGGGCCCTTTTACAAAGGTGTGTAAGGGCCTACGTGCAGCCAGTGCACGTCAAATCGGCTTTACAACCCGGCTACCATATGCACTGGGCGGTAATTCTGAATTTGGCGTGCGCCGAAAACATACAGTGGAAAATATTTTCTGTTTTCTATCACATGACACTTACCTGGCAATGAACAGCAGGGGGCATGTGCTGCATGTCTATTGCCCGGGTAGCGCGTGAGACCTTACCGCTAAGTCAAGGGTGGCAGTAAGGTCTTAGGCCAAAAATGGAAGTGCACTGGTTTTTATTTTGCCTCACATCCATTTTCTGGCCCCTTAAAAAAGGCCCTTTTTCCAGGGCACAGTAAAAACTGGCCCGGCGCATGCCCAAAAGATGCGCTCGCACTGCTGCAGGCCACTTTTTGCCACAGATTAGTTAAAAGGGCCCCTCAATGGCCTAAGAAGCTTGGGAGTGCATATGGAACTATTATAGTACACAAATATAATGGAATTCCTGTGGAAAGGGTTCTATGAGAGAGTCACGACTTTATGTTGAATACAATAAACGGAAGCCAATGATTTTCAGTAAAAAGAGCAGTGACATGATCATATTTTCTGGCTTGAGCAAATATTCTCAAAGCAGTATTTTATACTGATTGTAATCTCTGATGATGCATCTGTGCAACTGCAGAGTAAATAGCATTACAATAATCTAAAAGTGACAGAAGTGTAGCACAGAGGAGGGTAATTTGTGATTTTATAGATAACAGCAAACAGCATGAAACTGTCTCAAAAGTAATAAAACAAGACCTGGTCAGAGTTGCCACCCGTGGGGCAAATGATAACTCACGTTCAAGAATAATGCCTAAGTATTTAAACTGCAAGACTAACTATAACAGAGAGTCTTGCAGGAAGGTTTATTTACACACATAAATAGTCTGTTATAGAATACTAAATAGCTCAAAAGTATGTGCAATGATTTGATGGCATGTACAAAAGTGTTGCCATACTGGGACAGACCGAAGGTCCATCAAGCCAAGAATCCTGTTTCCAGCAGTGGCCAATCCAGGTTACAAGTACCTAGTAAGATCCCAAAACAGTACAACATATTTTATGCTGCTTATCGTGCAAATAAGCAGTGGATTTTCCCCAAGTCCACCTTAATAATGGCTTATGGACTTTTCTTTTAGGAAGCTTTCCAAACCTTTTTTAAACCCTGCTAAGTTAACTGTTTTTACCACATTCTCTGCCAACGAATTCCAGAGTTTAATTACATGTTGAGTGAAGAAATATTTTCTCCAATTTGTTTTAAAATTTACTACTTTATAGCTTCATTGTGTGCCTCCTAGTCCTAGTATTTTTGGAAAGCGTGAACAAGCAATTCATATCTATCTGTTCAACTCCACTCATTATTTTATAGACCTTTATCATATCTCCTTTCAGCTGTCTTTTCTCCAAGCTGAAGAGCCCTAGCCCTTTAGCCTTTCCTCATAAAGAAGTCATCCCATTCCTTTATCATTTTTGTTGCCCTTCTCTGTACCTTTTCTAATTTCACCATATGCGGTGACCAGAATTGCACACAGTATTTGAGGTGCGGTCGTACCATGGAGCAATACAAAGGCATTATAATGTCCTCATTTTTGTTTTCTATTCCTTTCCTAATAATACCTAACATTCTACTTACTTTCTTCGCCACCACCACAACTGAGCAGAGGGTTTCAACGTATCATCAACGATGACACCTAGATCCCTTTTCTGGTCGTTGACTCCTAATGTGGAACCTTGCATCACATAACTATAGTTTGGGTTCCTCTTTTGCATATGCATCACTTTGCATTTGCTCACATTAAATGTCATCTTCCACTTGGATGCCCAGACTCGTAAGATCCTCTTGTAATTTTTCACAATCCTCTTGCAATTTAACAACTTTGAATAACTTTATGTGTCATCCAATTTCATCACCATAGCACTGTTTTAAGGAACAAAGTGGCACACAAATAAAATTTGAACCTGCCATATTAGACAGCCATGAATTGATTAATCTGTTTTATAATGCTTTGACACCTTTAATAATTCATATTATTGCCTGATTGAGAGGTTTTTCACTCCAAAATCCCATGCCTGCTTTTTCAACTTCTGAAGACAAAGGTTACATCTTTCCCCATCAGCCCATACCTTTAAGCTTATTTTGACTTCTCCCTTCTTCTCTGCACACATCCAATAAGAGAACTGCTTTTTTTTTTTTTAACATAAAATCATCAAAATAAATTGTCTTTTTTTCTCAACATATCACCAAAACCCATCAAGTCTCTCAGATGTTCTGTTGAATTCCCAAGACTACAGTCTAAGTTGTGCTGCTGAATTTTCTTCTTCCAGTGTCATTGTGATTAATTCTTCTTTTCACATCACCACATTGTCTACTCATCTGCTTCCTCATGCAATTCAAGCTTCTTCTACTTATAAGCATATTCATTCTGCACCCTACTAATTTCTGTCTTTGTCCCTAGCTCCCTCCTTATGACCTATGTTAATCAATCAAGCTCTAATACATGCCTTTTCTCCTCAATAACCAACTCCCAGCTATAAGTTGTCTATCTTCTTGTGGCCTATGCCTGGAATAGCCTTCTTCTCTTGGGGTCCTTTTACTAAGCTGCGGGGAAAAAAGGCCATGCAGTACCAGTGGGGGAGGCTTTTCCCATGCGTCAGGGCCCTTTTTACTGCATTAGGTAAAAAGCCCCTTAAAAAATGGCCACACGGTAAGATCATTCTTACTTCATAGCCATTGAGGTGGCGGTAAGAGCTCCTGCGGTAACCCAGTGGTAACTGGACAGTGCGTGGTGATGCCCGATTACTGCTGAGTTAGAGATGCACTATAAAAAAAAATTTCTGGAGCGCTAGAAGTGGTGCAAGCTCCAGCCAGAACTACTGCCATTGGCCACATTAGCCCGGCATAGTTCTACGATAGTGTGCAGTAAGCCTGTGTTGGGCTTACTGACGCTTTGGTGCATCATGTCCCCTGACTGCCATATTCAAATCCATTCTGCTTTTAGGCCTTAAAACCTGGTGCTCCCTCATAGCCTCATTGACTTTAACTCTGTTTACTATAATAAGTATATTTGACACCTCTTATTTTACTCGTGTGTCTTGACTAGATGTAAGCTTTACAAAGAAGGGAACCTCTCTTATGTCTACAGTGCTAGAAGGAAAGGTAGCTGGATTATTGCTGCCATCAAAAGAAGAGAAAGAAACTCTTAAGACCATGTGAAATTTTCAATTACAGACTTTAATATCACTGTTTCAAAAGTACTCTTGGATTGGGATTCATATCAGTAAGATTTTCAGACTGACAACATGATGAAGCAGCAAGATGAAATTCCAGCTCATGAAGGATTCTACATATAATGGTTGTAATGTCTATGAGGATCTGTTTGCTCATAAACACTGCAGAAGGACAAATTTATCCAGTGCTATGTTTTCATGAATAAATGATTGTAAAATAAGCTTCAAAAGAAAATTACAAAGCCTTTGAGTTTGGGATGCTAACAGAATGTACTGCCAGTGTCGGAGGTTCTGTTTGTTTAATTCTATTTGCCTTTCCAATAACTCAAAGCAATTTACACTCTGTGTTCTAGTGCTAAAAGTTCTTTAGTACATTTTCAAAAAGGCCAATTTAAGCGCTCCAAGTTAGGAGTACAGCCCTTTGAATATCAGCCTCTCAGCTTCTGCCAAGGGATTACAAGGGCAGAATTGAATTTACACCAGGAGTGTTTTGTAATTGAGTTTAGACAGGCTGTGGCTGGTGTTAGTGGTCACATGTAAAGTCTAGGCTTATATTCTATCTGTTGTGCTAGTGTTCCATAAAGCAAAGCAGGTACCTTCAAATAGGCACCCTTTATAGCCTTCTACCTGCTTTGTTCTCACTCTCATTCTTTTCTTTTTTTTTTTCTTTTTGTTTTCTCATGTCTGCGCATTAAAGACAGGATAGGAGAGGTTGTAGCAGCCTGCCATGCCCCAGGAATATCATTAACATGGCATGCAAATAGTACTTATCCCAGAAATAAGCAGTGGATTTTCCTAAGTCCATTTTAATAATGGTCTATGGACTTTTCTGTTAGGATGCTATCTAAACCTTTTTTGAACTCCGCTAAGCTAACTGATTTTACCACAGTCTCTGGCAACAAATTTCAGAGTTTAATTACATGCTGATTGAAAAAATATTTTCTATGATTCATTTTAAATTTGCTACTTTGTAGCTTCATTGTGTGCCCCCTAGTCTTAGTATTTTTGGAAACAGTAAACAATAGATTCACATCTACATGTTCTACTCCCCTCAGCCTTCTTTTTTCCAAGCTGAAGAGCCCAAGCCGTTTCAACCGTTCCTCATAGGGAAGTCATCCCATCCTTTTTATCATTTTCATCGCCCTTCTCTGTACCTTTTCTAATTCCATTATATCTTTTTTGAGCTGCGGTGACCAGAAGCCAAATCTTTACTATTCTACCAGTTCAAGTATGCATAGATGTAGACCTCTGACAAACCTAACTGGAAGAGCCCTTTTCATTGTTTGAGAGGAAATATTATATGTTTGTCACACAGAATTAATATTTCCAAGGTCACTGCATGAGTCCTTCAGTCAGTTTCGTGTTCAAGAAGCAATTGGCAACAAAGAATGACCAATCAGACTACTGCTTCTTGGAGAGATTAGGTTTAAGGTTACATAGCTTGACTTCTTTTCTGACAAACAGAAAAGTGGTAGCATGCAGAATCACAACATTTTAATGCTTATCTTCTCACAGGAGGATTTAAAGAAAATATGAACATTTCTTGTATGCTGGAATGCTGCAATTTTCCAGCAGATGCTGTTGTCTGAGTACTGAAGGACCCATTAGTTGCTGCTGACAACCTGGTTTCAAGGGTCGCATCCCAAACTCAATTCAGAAGAACAAGAAATCAAACAAACATGAAGGGGGGGGCACAGTGCCTGTCTTTAAAATGGTGGTGTTTAAAATCAACTCTGACTGAGCATTAATGGACACCCTTTTCCACTCAAAACCATAATTCATTCACCAATAGAGTGATGAGACACATAGAACCGCTATACATTAATGTATATTATCCATTATATGACCATCAGGTGGCACTATTCTATTTAAGAAGGTTCAGGTAAAATGGGAAAATATTTTCTCTTATTGCCTTTCCTTTGAATGTTGACTGGTTTTTGCATAGCTACTGTTCTTACTGATCCTTCACTAAAGAAATATTTCTGTCCTTCTTTCAAGCTGTGACCAGCTGAACACATTCTATACTAAATATAGTTTTAAATTCGTACTGCATCTTTGAGTTTGTTGGAACAAGCTCATTCTTTAATATAGATCATATGACAGTAGAATACATCAGGCATTCTAAACACCAAGGAATCGATATTCAAAGCACTTTAAATGGCTGGGAGAGGGATATTCAGCATCACTTAATAGCGCTGCTGAATATCCCCTCTAACTGCCCATGCTGAAACTGGCTATTTTGTGGGTAGTCCAGGGAGGAGTTAGGGTGGAGTTAGAGCAGTGCAGAAACCTAGCTCATTAGCAAAGAGGTTCAGTCTGAAAACTGGCTGAGCAACCACATAAAATTAGGACAGTAAACTAAGCTGTCCTAACTTTCATATCAAAGTCATTCTGAGTATCAGCCAGAACCCAATTCACTTCCAGGTGATGGCATGAAGTTCTACCAACCCCTTACTTCCCTCACATCCCCCTCCTGGAAACACCCATAGCCACCTTTTCCAATCCCCTTCCCTCCCAATCCCTCAACCCCCACCTGGAAGCACAGCAAGACCTCCTTCCCTCCCACCTATCCCCAAAGGCTGTGAAAGATCTCTCCCCTTCTGATGCCTGCTCCCCCTCCCTCCCCCCAGAAGCAAAGCAAGAATTCCTACTAGATTCCCTTCCATTGGTGAGGATTCCGCTAGAGGTCATGGCAGTTATTATAGAAAGGCAGCTGCAATGGACAGGAGTGAGTAAGCATTGCTCTGATGTTTTTTTGAAGAGTGGTACATTAAATGATGCAAATAAATAAATAAATTTCACTGATGGACCACCAGAGAAATGGTCAGATAAGCCCACAACCATGGAGTGAGGGCTTGCTGTTCTGATGGGTTGGAGGTGAGGGGAAGGTTAAAAGACTAATGGGGACAGTCTTGCTGGCTATTGGGAGGGTGGGAGGGGGAAGTGAGCATTGGAAGGAGCAAATAATTATTTGTTCATTAATACCAGTTAGCATCTAGTTATTATGTTTATTTATTTATTTATACACACAACTGACACTATTCTATAAACTGTGTGTACGTAAATTTGGGCATGCAAGTTTATAGAATTAGGGAGAAGGGGTCTGTGTACTTAGAATTTTTTCCCTTAGTCACAAAATGAGAGAAAGTCTTTAGTACAATAGAGTCTTAAATGAGAAAATGCCTTTTCTACATTAGGCTTTATGTAAGCAGTACAACAGACAGGCAATGCTAATTTTTCAAACTAGATTCACCACCAACTATGATACATTTTGTTTATCTATTTATTTATTTAATGTATTACTCACCTCTTTCAAAAGTCCTGAAGTGATTTATACAAATTAAAATTATACAATTAAAATCATACCATACAAGTCTCTTACAACAATTCTCAATAAAATAAAATGACCCATCATAAGATCCCTCCCTCCTGTCCTCAATCAACCTTCCAATTCAATATATAAGCTTATATTGGATAATTCCCACAAAATCATACCTGACCCCCCCCCCCCCCCCCCCAATATTCCTTATACTAATCATCCTACAAACCTCAATTAAACCCAGAATCCTTAGGGAACAAACTGGGGAAACATGAAGAGTATATAAAGACGTTTGAGATTTTCTTCATAAGACATCTCATGACAAGGCTCTGCACTACACCATTTCTAAAGCAACCATATTTCTCTAATTAGATTGTAAGCTCTATCAAGCAGGGACTGTCTCTTCATGTTCAAGTGTACAGCGCTATGTACAACTAGTAGCACTATAGAAATGATAAGTAGTAGTAAGTAGTAGTAAAAATAGTATTATACCATGGAAAACCTCCATATTTGTACCTTAATGTACCTTAATTGTATTAATGATCTGAATTTCTCATCCCATTAATGGTGATCGCCATTGCATCATAATGTAAGCCACATTGAGCCTGCAAATAGGTGGGAAAATGTGGGATATAAATGCAGCAAATAAATAAATAAATAAATATTTCCTCAAAACTAATATAGCAACTACAATTCTGCCTAGCTTCTAAACATATAAACCAGTGCAGAAAATGAATTCATCTCTTCAGAAGAGAGGGAAGCCAAAAATACATACAAAGCCTTTTGCTAAACAACATAATTGTGCTAAAATGGATTAATGTTCCTAGAATGCCCCATCTGAAAATTACTATCCTCAGTCCAGTTCAAAGCATCTGCAGTCCTCCATACTATGCATGCTTATAGCAAGATCGAGAGGTGATGTTTCCAGCGGCACATATAGATTTTGACAGGAAACCAGCATGTGTGCATTATTATAGAGGCAGTTCTATAATGGGGTAGATATGTATGCATTAACTTCTCCCCAATTCTATATATGGCACCCAGATTTGTGCACCCAAATTAGCGTGCTCTCGAAATGCAAGCACAAATTAATTGACTGAGCCCTTAACCATCAATAATTGGGTGCTATCAACCAATTATTGATGTTAATTGGCATCTAAAAAATGTGCATGCACGTCTGGTTGCCTGCTATTTTATAAGGAAGTGTGCCTAACTCCCATAGTGTGTATTTCAAAAGGGGTTTGGCCATGGGTGTGTCAGGAGTATTTCAAAAAGTTGCATGAACAATTATAGAATACTGGCTCAGTGCACACAACTTGGGTACCAGCATTTACACCTGGTTTCAGCAGGTCTAAGTCTGTCACTTAAACTTTGAGTGCAGGAATTAGTGCTAAGCACAAATCTAGAAACAGTGCACACCCACAGAATCACACTTAATGCTGATCTTTTCCAACACCACTTTTTGAGTGAGATTTATAGAATGCAGCCGTATATGCATAAATATACAGACTGCTGACCTTGACATGTGCATGTGCATTCATTTGCATGTAAAATGTCAATATTCCCCCTAAACACTATTCTATAAGGGTATGCTTAAGTGGAATGATGCCTAAATACAAGAGGAGGGCAGTGCATGGGCAGGGCTGCTGCTTATACATGCATCTTTCAGAACTGCCACATTTGGATGTCCACCATTATACTGCAGGTACCTAGATTTTAAATGACCTATTGTCAGGTTACGATAGTATTCCACAATGGCATCTGGGTGTCCAGATGCCATTACAGAATAAGCTTTCAACCCATAATATCAGGGCACCTAAACAAAAGGTACCCATTTATAGAATTATCTCTTATGTGTATGTGTGTTATTCCCCCCCCCCCCCCCCCTTCTCCTAGTCAACCACACAAATATAACCACACACTAGGTTTAAAACAAAATGCCTTAAGTCAGGCAGGTCACACAATGAACACACCATTTTGGTCTCTACACAAGAACCTTTGGTGAGGTACATCAACAGGACTGAGGCATGAAAGCCCTATTTGCAAATTAATAAATAACTTGCTGCACAGAGAGCTATGAAACCCACTTTGAATTATGAGAAACTATGAGAAATCACGCCTTGAGAATTTCTGATGAACCTGAAGTACTTTCAGAACCATGGACAGCTCTGCAGAATGAATGCTTAAAATATGGAGCTGTAGTGAATGCTTTTGGTCTGTCCAGTCCTTTATTTAAGTTGGTCATGATAAGTACTATTTAGCATATCCATATGCACCAGCAGTGTGGGTCATAGATATGGGCCATGCCTCTGCTAGTATATTTTGACCAAGGACTCTACTGAAATGTACAGTTAGGAAAAACATTCTTGCTTAAGCCAGAGGGTGAAATGCGCTGAATAAATATCACTTATTACTGGTGAAATAAAGTGGGTAATTTATTCAGGCTGCCAGAAACTCATTCAGTATTCAGCCTGTGGAAACTGGAGTGAATTACTTAGTTTAGTATCCAGCAATGTGTAGCCTTTTATCATTATAAAATATTTCAGTCAGTTGATTAAGAATGCTACATTCAATGGGAATATGTTGTACATAAATCAAATTTCATGTTAAATCTTAAAAACTGAGAAATGGGAATGCTCACATTCAGTCATTCATATGAGGCATGGGAAGCAAGACAGCAGATGCAGTTCCTTTTAGTTTTCTACTTATTCTCTACTACAAAGTCTGTCTCATTATTTTTCCTCATTTCTGCAAGAAGTCACAAGCCCTCTCCAGTATTTTCTGCATTCTCCTACATAATTTAGGTGCCAGACCAGTTTCTTGTTAATTTAAATGTGATTGTGCTCATTGGCTCCCACAGAGGATCGCGTCCCAGTGTGACCGTGAAAAAAGGAGGATATTCATTTTTTGCTGATAATAGCGAATATCAATACTACCATTGTTGGAGATCCTGAGCACTCTTCCTTGTTTGTTGTTCACCACTGGAGCAGCCCTTGTGTTGGTGACACATGGTCCATGTCAGGTATTTTATTAATAAAGACTTTATTATTTACACCATTTGTTGACCCGCTATTTGTGCCATCTGTTCTAGTGTGGATCTAGTCAGCCTCTTTGTTTGTGTGCTATTCTATAGCATTGCACGCAATTTTTGGAACACCTATGCTCTTCCCCTGGTCATGTTCCCTTTTGAGTTGCACACAATAGTGTGCAAGAAGATATCCACCCAAATTCTAATAAGTGCAATTATTGACTGTTAAGGCTCATTAATTCATACTTGATAGCTTAATTACCAATTTAGTTGCATGTGAAACTTGACACTATGCCTAAATTTTGGTATTGATCTTTTGGTACCATAAATAGACTTCAGAGAAAAGTCACTTCATTAGCCCAACTACAATTCCATAGAATAAGTACATAAGTATTGCCACACTGGGACAGACTGAAAGTCCATCAAGCCCAGCATCCTGTTTCCAACGGTGGCCAATCCAGGTCACAAGTACCTGGCAAGATCCCAAAACAGTACAATGCAATAAAAAGCACACAGTATTATAAATATTTCAGTAGACAGTTTTTCAGACATACACAGTAATAAAGTAATTCTGAAGACTTACAAAAAAAACCTTAGCACATTACGGTTTCAAGAATTCTAAAGCAAAATATGCTTCATTTAATCAAATTAAACATCAAGTTCTTTGCACAGATGAAATGCACACCCACTCATACATCCATTGTTAATGTGCTTTTGATGTATAGAAATAAACAGAATAATGGAAGCCCAAGTTCAGGTTATGTTTCTGCAATATATTCTACTCAAATAAGATCTTACTGCACCTGAACTTGGGCTCTGGCAGTTTTAAAATTAGTTTTTAACTCACTGAGTTGCAATGAAGAACACAAACTCCTCTGCATGCGGGAAAACCAGTGATCCCAGTCCCAGGGTCCTGGACTGGTCCCAGAACTAGATAAGGAATTACTAGGAACAGGGATGATTTTGCCACAAGTTCCATGGCTAACTAGCTATGTTACTGGATGACACTTGAATGAACAGAAATGTTGGATACTTGAAATTATGCATCATTAGTGAGAGTATTACAGCTCAATCTGTACATCATTACCCAGCTTTAGTGACCTTGGTGTGGTTGTAAGCATCTGTGTGCTGATTGAACTGAAGATACTTGGAACTGATATTGAATTTGTGAGGGCTGATATTTCAGTTACTGAAACCTCGGTGTGAAGAGAAGCAGTATATTTGTGTTCTTATCCCTGAGTTTAAATAACATTTAGACCTGGAGAAACGAACTCAGGATAATAACTTGACAGCTTGCCCATTAGGGCAGCAGCTACTTCTGGAAGAGTAGTCTAATAGTTGGCATGGTGAGCTGAGAGTCAGGGGAATTGGGTTGCATTCCCACTGCAGCTCCTTGTGACCTTGGGCATATCACTTAACCCTCCATTGCTCCCAGTATAAAACTTAGGTGCTGAGCCCACTAAGGTCAGAGAAAGCACTTGTATATAAAGAATACACCACTTTGGTTATACCACAGAAAGGTGGAAAATTAAGAATCAAATAATAATAATAATCATTCCGATGTCTAAACTATCTGAAGAGCTTCCAAAGATGGAGATGGCAGGCTGTAAGCTGTTATCACTTTTACCCATAGGCTTTCTCCTGCATGAAACTGTGGATCAGAAAGGGTGATTGACTTTTGTTCTTCCTTTTTCACCACTGAAACCAATGACTGAAGCTGATTGACAGAGAAAGGATTTATCCTACAGTTTAATCTCATCCTTTACATGAAAGGAAACACCTACTTGAAAGCAAATCACCTCTAGGTTAAAAAGAAGCCAAGAACAGAACAAATAGGTCATCACATTCATGTATAAAACACACACTGTTCAGGTCTTATTTACAAACCCTGACATATCATTTAATTAATCTGACCCAACTCTATCTGCTTTCAGCTTATTTTCAACTCTCCCAATTTAAGACACAAATTAGCTAACCCTATTGCATGTACCAGAATATTCTGTGGCACAATTTACTGCAGCTTCCGGTTATTCTACTTCAATGAACATGCTACCTGGACAGGTTCAACAATGAGGAGAATGAAGGGCAGGGACGCACAAGACTTCCCACACTGAATTAATTGTAACTTAGGGTAGAGGGTTATGGTGAAGGTTATGATGTAGTATCCACTAAAATATATGAAAGTATAGGATGTGGAAATATACAATCTTTAGATACTGTCACTTTACACTGATTTCCACTGATTGAAGAAATAAAGGTATTCAACCATAGCACCGTTCTATGATTAAGAAGGAAAAAAGGCCTCATAGAGCTCCTAGATTATAGCCATCTATCGGAGCTAAAATGAATCTATGCAAACCCTCTGTTCATCATTGGCCAAAAACCTTCAAAAGTGTGTGGTGTTTTGATATCCTTCACACAATTATTTAAATATAAATTGTTAGAGATTTCTATCTCACTGTTGTGCTCCAACAAGCTACTCAACATGGTGATACAGTGAATATATATGGTTCAAAAGAACACTTATCTTTTAAACTGCTTGCACTAAGAAATTCAACGATTCCAACTTGTTCCTTCTCTCCCATCGCCCCAAGCCAACGGTGGCCAGCATTTCGTCTCGCTGCGTCAGGGTCTTGGTGGAGGGACTGCTTTGGAACCAGGTTTTCAGTTTGTTGCAAAGCAGTCCCGCCACCAAGACCCTGACGCAGTGAGACGAAACGCTGGTAAAAATGGGCCTCAGCGCACATCAAAAACACACACTGATGCTAGTGCAGCTTAGTAAAAGGGGTCCATATACACTAACTTATAGAATAGCACCTAAGAGCAGTTAAATACCCAACTACCATTTACCCCATTTTGGATGCCTAACTTCCATTTGAGCACCTAAAGTCAGACATCTAACTTGCGGCATAGTATATAGATTTAGGGGACAGTGCACGTGTGGATTCAGCACCTTGCAGACAGCCTCACTCTCTGTTGCACCACCAAAGATCTGTAGCAGTAATTGAAAAGAAAATCTGAAGGAAATATGTTACACTGATGAATGAAAGTTGTTTTCACAGAACATTATGATCATCTCAGGCTCCCCAAAGCCAGTGTTTCTTTCAATAAACCAGGATGCCAGTCCTGGTAGACATCCAACTCAACCCCTCCCCCTTGCATCTTATAATTCCATGATTTGTTTAGATTGGATTTATTGGCTACTAAAGCACCTTTCTTCAAAACATAAGCCACACAAACTCAGCAACTTACACACCTGCAAAGCACACTCACACGGTTCTCTTTGATGGAAGATCAGGCAGCACATTTCTGCCACCTGGACTCCGTGAAATCTCCCAAGGTGGTGAGAGCAAAGGGAATTATTTCACTCTGATCAACCAAAGCACAAAGACATAAAGTGACCTTCACTTGGACCCACAAAGAGCCCATGGGAGAGTGGGGTTTGAGCACACATCCCAGATACATTTCTGACTGGGAGCTCAGTTTTCCAAGTACTGGTTTACACCTCCTGCCTGAGGAAATTATTACAGCACACCACCCACCAGCTTCTCTGTCAGCAATGTCTTGGCCTGCATCCCATTCTCATTTATAATCCCACTGAATCCAACATTCATCTTCCCTGCATAATGCCTTAATGTTCAATTACTTAGCACTAGTTTGATGACTAAAAGTTCTGCACACAGGCTTAGGAGAAACATGTTCGCTCCCAGTAGTCTGCAGAAGCCCACTGCAAATGCTTTATCAGTAGTGAGCTCCAGCCCACATGCACTGCTCGGGAACAGGTAAAGAAGGCCCTGTGTGAAGCTGCTTTACTTCAGCAGGTGTTACTATGGAAACCGCAAAGCAGGTGACAAAGGTTTTGAAATCTGCATTCCACTGGGTACTTACAAACTGGGTAAATTCATGGATTAAAAAAAGCGAGGGAGCATTTTATCATCTGGTCTCCTAGAAACGTCTGAATGAAAGGATTAAATTCATACCCTTTACGTCAGTCCCGGCCAGTAGGGGACATATCGTGCAGCTCCTCCACCACTGTCATCTGCCATTATAACCTACTGGTTAGAACAGCAGACTGAGGATGAGGGAAGCCAGGTTCAAATCCCACTGCTGATCCTTACCTTGGGCAGGTCATTTGATCCTCTATTGTCTCAGGGGACAGGAAAGTGTCTACTGTACTTGAATGTAACTTTCCTTGAACTACTCAGAAAGGCATGAGCTAAATCTAGATCACTTTAATTAGGTAACCATGAAAGGTTCATTATTAAAGTAGAATTTCTTCACTGTACAGATATAACTAATGATGACAGACATTTTCTGATCATGGTTAACTCCTCTGTGCTCCGAAGAAACCCAGGAGTGATTCAAGCGCTGTGCAAGGGGAGTCTTACTTCCATTTCTGTCATCTGATTTGCAGGATATTTCATCTTGCCTTCTGAGTAAGGCCATACCCTTCCACAATGAGAATGAGAAACAGTTATATCTGGTCCACAAGGACAGGAGCTTCAATTCAATTTAGATTCTGTTTACATGTTCCCCAGATCTTAAAGAATGTGGACTCTGTTTGGTCTAAAGCATCATGCACAATGGGATGTGATAATGTCTCTGAAGATTTAGGTGCTCAATTTCAAAGCACATCTCCCTGATATTGAAAACTATTTAAACGGCCAAGAATGGCTTTTGGCCAGTTAAACAGCGCTTATGTGCCTAACCGTAGATATTCAGCAGGAGATAACTGGCATGTTATTAGTGGTGGTGGAGCTTTCATAAGATAGGAGGGACAGCTGTCTAACAAGCAAGATGAAGCAAAAAGCTTGGACACTTTAATATTACTAACCAATAAAAAAGTTTTCAAAAGTCTATCAGCAGGAGCACCTGGAGAGGTCAAGCAAGCAAGCAGAAATAGAGAGATCAACTACTACTTGCAATTCAGGTGTGACTAAATTCCTGATTTGTAATATTTTATTTTTAAAAACGTAGCCAAACAGGAAGAGGATGGAAAATGAATGTTTTAGTTATATTAGCTATATTTAGATATATTAGTCATATCATTAATGTTTTAAATAGGCCAAAATGTTGTTTAGAGGAAGACGATGCTTCCTTTATAAGCGATGAAAAATAACATTTTTTTGCTTTATAAATACCTGATTTATATGTTTTCATAGCTCTTTTCCAGTCCGTTTGGAAGGATGAATCTTGGGAATGGCACCAATGATGTTCTAAGTTCTGACAAGTTGTTTTTATTTTTGCCAAGTCATGTGTATACCATTTAACCCTATGATTAGGTGGAATCTCTTTTCTCACTAGGGGATCTATCGCATCCCTAGTTGAGGAAAGTATATTAGGTCAATTGGTATAAGATTGTAATGGATCAGAAAAGTCAAATTTGAGTTGCGAAGATACAATTTGCCAAAAATTATTGGGCCCAGTCTTAAGTACAGTGAGAGGACAAGTTCACAAGCAAACATTTTAAGAGAAAGTGTAAAATCAGAAATAAAATGATCTGACCAGGGGATTGGTGACCAATTAATATCAGAGATACAAAAATATAAGGAATCACAAGATGAGGCTATCAAATCTAGACAATGGCCCTTCTTATGAGTAGGTTGAAGAGGCTTAAGCACTAAACCTACTGTATCTAAAATGGCCATAAATGAAGCCACATCAGGGTCAGCTTTATCCTCAAGATGTAAGTTAATATCACCGAAAAACAATAATGCAAGAAAACGAGAAGCTTGGCAGAGCAGAAATTCTAATAACTGATCATGAATACATTTCCAGCTACAAAGAGGACGATAAATTAAAATTAACCCAGTACTATCCACCAAATTGGAATCCATTAATTTACAACATAATATTTCTAAAGCAGAAGTGGAAATAGAATCTACCTGAAAAAGTTTTTAAAACTCCTTGTAAATCAGTGCAATGCCACCACTTTTTCCATAACTTGCAGAGCTCTTCTGAACTCACTTAATGATCTGGTAATTAAAGGATCAGTTCAGTAATGCTTGAGGAAGGGTTTGGCCTAACGCTGACTTATGGTACATTGTCTTGATAGCTAGATTTGCATATTATTAGAATTTGCTGGTGTGTAGATGAGTTTTATAGTGTTTTGTTATTATTTGCAACTCGCCTTGGGGTTCTTCTAATAATAAGGCTAGAAATAGTTTCATTATCTAAAGAAATTAGAACATGCATCAGAAGACAGGGCTCCAACATAATAGCTCAAGTCCACCTGGCCTGCTCACCCCTGCAACTACACATCCCATCATGTTATCAATGCCCTTACATATAAGACGCCTATATGTGTATTTGTGGTCCCTGTCAGTTTAAGAGGCTAAGAAAGCCATTAACACTTGGAGGAGTAGCCTAATGGTTACTTTGATCCTGGGGAACTGGGTTTGATTCCCACTGCAGCTCCTTGTGACTCTGAGCAAGTTACTTAACCATCCAATGCCCCAGGTACAACTAAGTACCTGTATATACTATGTAAACCACTTTGAATGTAGTTACAAAACCCACAGAAAGGCAGTATATCAACTCCCATTTCTGTTTCCCTTCCCTCCTCTGCAACCAGGCTAGAGCAAACAAAGGCCTTACACTATATGGCATTCTTTATCATGTTCCATAAAGTTCACGCAACAAAGCCCGTTAATTAAAACATGAATATTTAAAATGGTTTCCATGGGCAACAGCAGAGGCAGAGAAAGAAAAATTTAAGAATGAGCAAAAACAGAAAACAAAGTTGTGAGGCCTGACAAATTTGGATGATGTCTTCTGAAAGAGGCACATTCAATTATTTAATTGCTGAATGAGTGCATTTTCCCAGCTGATGTTAGATATTTGGTTGCAGCCTATGAAATTAAAAAAACAAATGATATGGGACCATGTAAAGGAAAGTCTAGAATTTTAATTAAAGTGTTAAAATGATTCAGTGATTGTTTCCTACTGGGAGAAAAAGAAGGGTGTGTATCTGTAGAGCCTAACTGCTACAATTAAGGGGGTCTTTTACTTAAGCTTAGCTCGAGTTATCTGCGGCAGGGCCCATTTTATTCCTATGGGCTCTGCTACAGATAACTCGAGCTAAGCTTTAGTAAAAGACCCCCTATTGGTCTGAATTTATATGACTGCATTATTGTCAGTGTTTCTGCAGGGTAGACTGCATGCACATAGGCTTCACCTACGGAAAGAAAAAAAGAACAGTGCCATGTGCTAAAGGGATCTTCTCAGAGACTCTTGGGTCCCTCTTGCTCAATTAACTTGTGAAAACAAGGTTTGTCACAGTGCAGCAGAGCTGACAAGTGCCTTGTGGTAAGAAATTGGTCGCACATAATCGGAACAATGGCCTTTGGTCTGTGAAGTTCAGAGGTGTGCATGCTCTTTCCTGTACAGGGAATAAAGCTCAACAGGGTAAAGTCAAAGATCCCATCAGCCAACACAAATATTCAGGTATTATTGTAAAATAAGGAAAAGTGCAGTTGATCAAGTATTTGCCAAGTGTTTGGAATGATGCCAACGTTCAGCACTTGCTGAGCACACACCAAACACAACTTCCGTGGAGGACTAAAGCCCTTCATTGAATCCATATTCTAGAGGACTGTTTCACACATTTTTCAGTGTCATCTTGTGTGCCATGTTTCACATTACATTTTAAAAACTCTTCCTCCACTAAGGTGGATATTTTAGAAGCTCTGGAGCTCTTTTAAAAGAAGCGGTAGGGCTACTGTGCATGTAGCGTGTGCCGAATTGACACTACTGCCCGGTTAGCACACCCAACTGGCGGTAATTTCGAAGTTGGTGCACCCTCTTTCCTGCAGTAGAAAATATGTTTCTGTTTTCTACTGTGGGGGGGATGGGACATTCCTAGCGGTAATTGGCAGCGCAGCCACATTGGCGCATGCTGCATGAATACTATATGTGTAGTGCGTGAGCCCTTACTGCTAGGTCATTGGGTGTCGATTGGGTGTTTTAATTTTAGCGCACGGCCCTTTACTGCCCCATTAAAAAAAGCCTTTTTTTTTCCCAGCTGCGGTAAAAAATGGCCCAGTAAGCGCCAAAAACATGTGCCCACACTACCACAGGCCATTTTTTACCTTGGCTTAGTAACAGGACCCCTCTGTTCTTGTTTTGAACATTTGAAAGCTGGCATTTAGACATCTGTATTGCATGGACGTCCAAATCCTAATTTTACAAAGGCAGGGTATGGATGTCTAATACTGTAGTATGTCCATATGGCATGGGGGCTTGGTCTGGGCTTGTTTTGTGTGGGACTAGAGAGGGCCCAAAATATGGACATCAAGTTCCAATTACAGATGAGGAAGGGACATCCAAGTCTAAAAGATGAACATCCATATTTAGACCTAGGACTTTGGCATGTCCATGTTACAGAAATGTGCTCTGACTGACCAGTTCTCTCCTGAATGGAGATAAAGAAAGTCACAGCAGGTATTTCTCTGTCCCTGGAGTGCTCATAATAATAATAACAAAGAGCCACAGTGGAATTATAGCAGATGGGCTGGAGACAGTTTTTAGGATGGGCAGGAAAGGGCTTCAAAAGAAACTCCAATAATTTGGAATTTGAAGGCAGTGCCAGGCAGACTTTTATAGTCTGTGTCCCACAAATTACATGACAGATTCAGATAGACTGGAGTGGGCTCCAGTCTATCCGAATCTGTCATGTAATTTGATGGTAACTCCAGTAGTTGGAACATAAGGACAGAGCCAGGTGACCTTCTACAGTCTATGTCCCAGAAATACCAAATAAAGACCATGATCAAGTATATAATTTCACATTCATTGTTGATTTTAATCTTGAATTGATAATGAATGTGACTGTTAGGCAGACTGGATGGACTGTTCAGGTCTTTATCTGCCGTCACTTACTTTGTTACTATCTCTGCTCTGGCTCTTAAGTGGCTTCTTTAGCCATTAGGCTACTCCTCCACATAGCAGTCTCTTTGGCCATTTTATAATATGGATGTTCATCTGCCGCCACAAAGAAGTCTGTGTCCCTCATTTTACCCCATTCATAATTTGGACATTTCAGTTTGTAAAATGGATGTTCATTAGGCTATCCTCCACATGCAAGTCCATATCATGTGTATTTCCGAACAGGCTGTATGCTGTTCTAAAATACATGTGAGATGGATGTCCATTTGTGATATACTGACTTGGACATCCACATTCTGAGTTCAAAGTCCTTTCTAAAATGCCCCTCCACATCAACGATCCACTAGAATTGATGGTTTGGAGATATCAGTCATTTAAAGACTTGCAGTCGATGCTGACACAACATAAGGCTATTATAATGAAAAAAATGTGGAAAATTCAAATAGAAATCTAACCTCAGTCAAGTATTACATCAGCAAAATATCTTTTACAAAATTCAATACAACTGTTTTTGGTTATCTGGATACAACCTCTACCATTACAAAGAATTTACTATCTGTCTCAACGAAGTGGCTCTGAAGGAGATGCTGCTCCTTTAAATATATCAACTATATTGGAATCATCACAAGAAGAAGCAGTTGGCAGAAACACAATCTAACTTATTTTCAAAAGGGAAGGACGCCCATCTTCCGACACAAATTGGGAGATGGGCATCCTTCTCCCGAGGTCGCCCAAATAGGCATAATCAAAAGCTGATTTTTTGCATTCTCAACTGCTTTCCATCACGGGGACAACCAAAGTTCACAGGGGGGGGGGGAGTGTCAGCAGTGTACCGAAGGAGGGACAGGGGCTTGATTAAGAGATGGGCGTCCTAGGCCAATAATGGAAAAAAGAAGGGCATCCCTCATGAGCATTTGGTCGACTTTACTTGGTCCCTTTTTTTTCACGACCAAGCCTCAAAAAGGTGCCCGAACTGACCAGATGTCCATCGGAGGGAATTGGGGATGATATCCCCTTACTCCCACAGTGGTCACCAAGGCCGTCCCACCCTAAAAAAAATTAAAATGCCAGCCTCAAATGTCATACCCAGCTCCATCACAGCAGTATGCAGGTCCCTGGAGCAGTTTTTAGTGGGTGCAGTGCACTTCAGGCAGGCAGACCTAGGCCCATCCCCACCACCTGTTACACTTGTGGTGGTAAATGTGATCCCTCCAAAACCCACCCGAAACCCACTGTACCCACATGTAGGTGCCCCCTTCATCCCTAAGGGCTATGGTAGTGGTGTACAGTTGTGGTGAGTGGGGGGGGGGGGTTTGAGGGGGGGTTGGGGGGGGGGCTCAGCACCTAAGGTAAGGGAGATATGCACATGGGAGCAATTTGTGAAGTTCACTGCAGTGCCCCCTAGGGTGCCCGGTTGGTGCACTGCAAAGGATGAAATGGGAATCACTTTACAGATGAGCTGATGGCTACTACAAATCACCTCTGTAGAAGATTGCTCCAGATGTTGGGTTGCACAGTAAGAAATCAGCCCTCAAGGTACTGAGTGAAGCAGAGTTCCAAACGGAATCGGGAGGAAACCAAAGCCTTTGTATACCATGGTACCTCTTTTATTGTTCTATTAAGGAATTACCCGAATATAATCTGCTATATGAGTATCTGAAATTATACTGACTCCTCGTTCATCTAGTAAAGTGTGAGTAGGTCTTTGCTTTGTCAATATTATTCCCATTTATATAAGACTCACCTGCTCTTCTCAAATCAAATTTGAGCTGATATCTGGAGTGAAGTCACTAAGGAAACCTACTGTAGCAGCATTTAATTTTCAAAAGGGCAACTATGACAAAATGAGGAAAATGGTTTAAAAGAATCTAAAAAGGTTGACCGCAAAGGTTAGGACTTTAAATCAGGCATGGACATTGTTTAAAAATATCATTGTGGCAGCCCAGACCAGAGATTTTCTACGTATTAACAAAGATGGAAAGAAGAGCAAATGACAGTCAGCATGGTTAAAACGTGAAGTGAAAGAGACTATTAGAGCCAAAAGAGAATCCTTCAAATAATGGAAAAAGGATATGAATGAAGAAAATAAGAAGCAACATAAGCACTGTCAAGCTAGATGCAAAGCATTGATAAGAAAGGCTAACAGAGAATATGAAGAGAATCTTGCCACAGAGACAAAAACTCATAGTAACACCTTTTTCAGGTACATCAGAACCAGAAAGCCTGTGAGGGAATCCTTGGGACAATTAGATCATGAAGGAGCAAAAGGAGTGCTGAGTGAGGACAAGGTTATATAGAGAGAATGAATAAATTCTTTGCTTCAGTCTTTACAGAAGAAGATGTAAGAGATCTACTTATACCAGAAATGGTTTTCAAGGGTGACGACGCGGAGCAACTGAATGAAATCTTTGTGAACCTGGAAGATATACTGAGCCAAATTGACAAGTTAAAGAGTGATAAATCACCTGGACTGGATGGTATGCACCCTAGGGTATTGAAAAAGTTCAAACAGGAAATTGCTGATCTGCTGTCATTAAAATCGTCCATAGTTCCTGAAGACTGGAGGGTGGCCAGTACAATGCCAATTTTTAAAAAGAGCTCCAAAAGTGATCCAGGAAATTACAGACTGGTAAGCCTATTGTCATTGCTACGCAAAATGATAGAAACTATTATAAAGAATAAAATTACCAAACACATAGACAAACATGGTTTAATAGGACAGAGTCAAAATAGATTTAGCCAAGTGAAACCTTCCCTCATCAATTTGGTTCATTTCTTTCAAGGCATGAATACACCTGTGGATAAAGGTGAGTCGGTTGATGTAATGAATCTAGATTTTCAGAAAGCTTTTGACAAAGTTCCTCATGAGAGACTCTGAAGAAAATTAAAAAGTCATGGAATAGGAGGCAATGAGGAGCATAATCGAATGTGAACGCCCATCTCTATGGGCGTTTATCTCCGAGGACGGGTCCGCGAAGGGGCGGGCCAGACCGTATTTTCGAAAAAGATGGGTGTCTATCTTTTGTTTCGATAATACGGTTTGTGCCGGGCAAATGCATTGCATTTGGGCGGATTTGAGCTGGGCGGTATCGGTTTTCAGCAATAATGGAAACCGAAGCCACCCAGCTCAAAAACGAACAAATCCAAGGCATTTGGACATGGGAGGGGCCAGTATTCATAGTGCACTGGCTCTCCTCACATGCCAGGACACCAACTGGGCACCCTAGGAGGCACTTGTAACAATAAAAAAATTAAAATACCTCCCAAGTCCATAGCTCCCTTACCTTGGGTGTTGAGCCCCCCAAATTCCCCCCAAACCCACTCCCCACAACTCTACACCATTACCATAGCACTTATGGCTGAAGGGGGGCACCTAAATGTGGGTACAGTGGGGTTTGGGGGTGGTTTGGAGCGCTCCCATTTAGCAGCACGTGTAACAGGTGGGGGGGATGGGCCTGGGTCCACCTGCCTGAAGTCCACTGCACCCACTAACAACTTCTCCAGGGACCTGCATACTGCTGTGATGGAGCTGGGTATGACATTTGAGGCTGGCATACAGGCTGGAAAAAAAGTTTTTAAAGTTCTTTTTTTTTGGTGGGAGGGGGTTAGTGACCACTGGGGGAGTCAGGGGAGGTCATCCCCGATTCCCTCCGATGGTCATCTGGGCAGTTGATGCACTTTTTGGGGACTTGCTCGTGAAAAAAAAGGGTCCAAAAAAAGTGACCCAAATTCTAGCTTCTGGCGCCCTTCTTTTTTCCATTATCGGCCGAGTGTGCCCATCTCTCCTCGGCCGATAAACACGCCCCCATCCCGCCTTCACCACGCCTCTGACATGCCCCCATGAACACTGTCCGTTCCCGCGACAGACTGCAGTTGGAGGTGCCCAAAATCAGCTTTCGATTATACCGATTTGGGTGCCCATGAGAGAAAGGCGCCCATCTCCCGATTTGGGTCAAAATATGGGTGTCTTTCTCTTTCAAAAATAAGCTGGTTAATATTATGATACTGCATTAAAAGGAATGTTTCATTCTGTTAGACTCAGTACTATAGCATCTCAACCTTCATAAGAGCATCAAGGCACAGAAGCTGAAGTGATACATGGACGTTAACAATAGACTTGGAAGCACCCAACATGAAGGAGATCATTGTGACACATGAGACAGAAGAAAGACCTCTAATTTCACCCAGTGTGGGCTACTGTCTCTATCCATTATGTCACTGAAAACCCTCTTTCATCTCCGGTTGATTGGGCTGTGTTGGCTTTGTAAGCAGGGGGGTTAATTTTTAATGTCCATCTCTCTCCTTTAACAAACAATGCTTTGATTTCTGTACATGGTCTTTTAATGTTAATTTTTTAGATTTTCTGTGGCTAAAACAAACAGGCAGTTTGTACTCCTTCAGCGGGGAGGGACGTGCCTGGTAGTTGGGAACTGGATTGGTCACTACTGGAAACAGGATACTGGGCTTGATGGACTTCCGGTTTGACCCAGTAGATCAAATTTTATGTTCTAAAGACTCAGTCATATATGGGAAGGTCCCTACCTGGTGGCCATTAATATCGTATGAACATCACTCTGAACCTCCTAAACTAAAGCATATGGATATATATAGAGAGGACAATATGGAGTGAGTTGGATGATGGGGTGAGTTGTAAATTGTACAACATTTTTGTGGTTTTGTCCTATATTTTGTAAATCAATCCAAGGCTGGTTGACAAGAGTAATTGATATACATATACATATGTATTTATTCAACATAAGCACATAAGCACCGCCATACTGGGAAAAGACCAAGGGTCCATCAAGCCCAGCATCCTGTCTCTGACAGCAGCCAATCCAGGCTTCAAGAACATGGCAAAACCTCAAAAAAAAAATATATATATATTTAATAATGTTCAATGGACTTTTCCTTCAGGAATCTGTCCAAATCCCCTTAAACTCCGTAAGGCCAGCTGCCGTCACTACATTCTCCGGTAACGAGTTCCAGAGTCCAGCTACACGCTGAGTAAAGAAAAACTTTCTCCTATTTGTTTTAAATCTACCATATTCTAGCTTCATCTTGTGTCCCCTGGTTCTATTATGTTTTGAAAATGTAAACAAACATTTCACATCTGTCCACTCTACTCCGCTCATTATCTTGTAGACTTCTATCATATCACCCCTCAGCCACATTTTCTCCAAGCTGAAGAGCCCTAACCATCTTAGCCTTTCCTCATAGAGAAGTCGTTCCATTCCATTTATCATTTTCATCGTCCTTCTCTTCACCTTCTCCAATTCTTTTATATCTTTT
Organism: Microcaecilia unicolor; assembly: GCF_901765095.1. Classification (NCBI taxonomy): domain Eukaryota; kingdom Metazoa; phylum Chordata; class Amphibia; order Gymnophiona; family Siphonopidae; genus Microcaecilia; species Microcaecilia unicolor. The sequence continues at coordinate 609,763,643 of NC_044031.1, read as the reverse complement.
TTGAGATGCGGCGACCAGAATTGGACACAATATTCAAGGTGCGGTCGCACCATGGAGCGATACAATGGCATTATAACATCCTTGTGTTTGTTTTCCATCCCTTTCCTAATAATACTCAACATTCTGTGCGCTTTCTTAGCTGCCGCAGCACACTGAGCAGAAGTTTTCAACGTCTTATCAACGATGACTCCCAGATCCCTTTCTAGGTCTGTGTCTCCTAACGTGGAACCTTGCATGACGTGCTGTAATTCGGGTTCCTCTTACCCACATGCATCACTTTGCACTTGTCAATATTGAACTTCATCTGCCACTTGGACACCCAATCCACCAGTCTAGCGAGGTCCTCCTGTAATCTTTCACACTCCTCCTGGGACTTGATGACCCTGAATAACTTTGTGTCATCTGCGAATTTAATTACCTCACTAGTTACACCCATTTATAGGTCATTTATAAATATGTTAAAAAGCAGCGGTCCCAGCATAGACCCCCGAGGGACCCCACTAACTACCCTTCTCCATTGAGAATACTGACCATTCAATCCTACTCTCTGCTTCCTATCCTTCAACCAGCTCTTAATCCAAAGTAATACCCTACCTCCAATCCCATGACTTCTCCAGTTTCCTCTGGAGTCTTACACAAGGCACTTTATTTTTTTATTTTTGTTACATTTGTACCCCATGCTTTCCCACTCATGGCAGGCTCAATGCAGCTTACATGGGGCAATGGAGGGTTTAAGTGACTTGCCCAGAGTCACAAGTTGCTGCTTGTGCCTGAAGTGGGAATTGAACTCAGTTCCTCAGGACCAAAGTCCACCACTTTAAACACTAGGCCACTCCTCCACTCCACTTTGTCAAATGCCTTCTGAAAATCCAGATACACAATATCCACCGGCTCCCCATTGTCCACATGTTTGTTCACCCCCTCAAAAAAATGCAGTAGATTGGTGAGGCAAGATTTCCCTTCATTAAATGCGTGCTGACTTTGTCTCATCAGCCCATGTTTTTGTATATGCTCTGTAATTTTATTCTTAATAATAGCCTCTACCATTTTGCCCGGTACCGATGTCAGACTCACCGGTCTATAATTTCCCGGATCTCCTCTGGAACCTTTTTAAAAAATCGGCATAACATTGGCTACCCTCCAGTCTTCCGGTACAACACCTGATTTTAGGGATAGATTGTATATTACTAACAGTAGCTCTACAAGTTCATTTTTCAGTTCTGTTAGTACTCTGTGATGAATACCATCTGGTCCTGGTGATTTACTACTCTTCAGTTTGCAGAACTGACCCATTACATCCTCCAAGTTTACAGAGAATTTGTTTAGTTTCTCTGACTCGTCTGCTTCAAATACCCTTTCCAGCACCAGTGTCCCTCCCAAATCCTCCTTAATGAAGACTGAAGCAAAGAATTCATTTAATTTCTCCGCTATGACTTTGTCTTCCCTGATCTCCCCTTTAACACCACTTTTGTCCAGTGGCCCAACCGATTCTTTAGCTGGCTTCCTGCTTTTAATGTATCTAAAAAAAATGTTTCCAATGTATTTTCGCTTCTAACGCTAACTTTTTTTCAAAGTCTTTTTTTGCCCTCCTTATCTCTGCTTTGCATTTGGCTTGGCATTCCTTATGTTTTATCTTATTATTTTCATTTGGCTCTCTTCTCCATTTTCTGAAGGATTGTTTTTTTGCTCTAATGGCTTCCTTTACCATACTGTTTAGCCACGCCAGCTGACGTTTGGTCTTTTTTCCTCTTTTTCTAATATGCGGAATATATTTGTCCTGTACCTCTAGGATGGTGATTTTGAACAGCATCCACGCTTGATGCAAGTTTTTTTACCCTGTGAGCTGCTCCTTTTAATCTTTTTTTCACCATTTTTCTCATGTTATCGTAATCTCCGTTTCTAAAGTTAAACGCTAGTGTATTTGATTTCCTAAGTTCACTTACTTCAATGCCAATATCAAAACTGATCATATTATGATCACTGTTATCAAGTGATCATGAAAATGGTTTTAGAACTGTCAATACACATTAGCCTCACTCCTGAACTGAAATAATGGGGTGACCAAAATAATGAGAACATTGTGTGTTGCCAGTATTTTATGCCCTCCTAACTGCAAATTGTAGGCTGGGAGATGCTGACATACTTCAAGGTTTTTCCTGTGGCAGAGATTTTTCCGGAGAAGGGTTGTCATTTGGCCAATTACTGGTGATAACTGGTGGTCATATCCGTTACTGTGATCACTGCTGGCCACCTAGATCTTGAATTTCCCACACATATGGCACATCTTGTACACGATAAGGTAATAGGCTAATTCAACTGCCTTAGAAATGCTGACACATCACTATGGTTTACAGTCTGGAATGCCAAATTGCTGTTATAAAATGGCTGACACTGCATGCCTCTGACTCCTGGGATATCAGCACAGGGTGGAAGTTTTAGCAGTCAGTCATCCTCACCATTCAGTGAAGGAGAATTATTATCAGATACTCATTCTTCTGTATTATGAAAAGAGGAGAAGAAGGCATGAAATATGATAGACTACCAAAAGTTCTACCCTGCCCTAGACTGTGTTTCCACTCTGATGTATAAGTTCAATGGTCCAAACTTATGAATAATATAAATTAACAATTTATATCGTCTTTTATTGATGACATGTTGCAAAGAAAAGGTCACATCCTGAGACAGCAGCTCTAGTTGTGAAAGAGGTCATGATAATATGCAGCATTTCTTGGAGATTTCAATTCTAAATAATATAAAGATATGTAAAACAGGTATATATGGCCACTACTAGAAAAAGCTGACAGAAGGAATAAATGTAGACTTTTGGAGTTGCTCTTACTGACAGGATATAATGGCAGCTAAGTGACATTTTTGTGCATGATATTTTTCTGTTAATTTTTAACCTTCCTTGCTGTTATCTTCTGTGGAAGCAGTGCATGCAAACCTCTCTCATGAATATTCATTGTGGATATCCAGAAAACCTGACTGGCTGGGGTGCCTCCAGGACCAGGTTTGGGAACCACTGATCCAGGGGTTCTCTCATACTTCAAATTCTGGACACATGTATACAAATCACTCCAAATTTACAGGTGGAGTCTGTGGTCTCTTTCTAGCCCTCCTACCCACCCAAGCTACATCATCCATCTTTGACCAATTACTTTCAAGAAACAAATAATCCACAATGAAACTCACTAGTTAGCTGTGATTGTCCACAATACTGTCCCGACCACTGCACCATGTCTGGTCTATGGCATATAGGTCTCCTTTCTTCTTTGTTAGGCAGTGCCAGGGCCTGAAGCCTTCCTGTATATTTGTATCAGTTCTTTAGGGAGACAGGAAACCTAATGTGGATATGCATACCAGATGCTTGGGACTAACGTTGTTCTAGATCAGGGGTTCTCACCCCAGTCCTTGGGACACACCTTAGCATTACAAGATGTACGCAGCGCTGTACATATTATACGCAGGCACTTTCTCTGTCCCTAGTGGGCTCACAATCTAAGTTTTTATACCTGGGACAATGAAGGGTTAAGTGACTTGCCCAAGGTCACAAGGAGCTGCAGTAGGAATTGAACCCAGTTCTCCAGGACCTCAATACGCTGCACTAACCATTAGGCTACATGAGATAAATTTGCATGCACTGTTTCCATTGTATGCAAATCTATCTCATGAGTATTCATTGTGGATATCCTGAAATTCTGACTGGCTAGTTGTGTCCTGAGAATTTTCTAGACGAACCATGTAAAGACACCCAAATATTGCATATTTGGAAGGAAGTGCCACAGCTGCAGCACATGTCTTGTTGGTACATTATGGGGGAAATTATGTATAATGGGGACCTGCTTTTAGGAGCTGCAATGTGGCGTGGTGAGAGCCTCTTCTCTAATGGCATCTTGGTGTCCAGATTCCATTATAGAATTCTAATGCCGCCTGGCATTGGCATGCTTTATATTTACATATCTACAGGCCATAGCCTTGGCATAATTGCGGGCGCCTACGGTAAGGGTGTACCTAACAATGTATTCTGTAAGTTGTGTGTGTACATGGTAGCTCTGCCCATGGCCTGTCCGTGTGAATTGTCCCCTTTGCATTTGCATGCCTTGTGACACACACATGCCCTTACAGAAGAGGGCTTAGTCATTTTATTGCCACTTCTGTGTAAGTTGTACAGTTACCTATAAAGGGGGCGATTCTATATATGGCACCTAAAAAAATCAGTTCTGAAATCAGTGCCAACTAAGCGCATTCTATAATGAGTACCTAGATTTAGGCACAGTATATAGAATATGCTTAGTTGATATCTCAGTGTCTAAAACTCCGTGCATCCATGTACACCAAGGAAAATGTGGCAGGTAAATCCCGGCGCATACATTTACACTAAATTTTCGTTATATTCTAAAACTATGAGTGTACATTTTGGAACGCCCATGAAACACCCATTTCCCCACCCATAACCATGCCCCTTTTTGCCTGCATGCATTAGAAACGTGGCACATTTTGTTACAGAATACACTTAGCGAGTTATGCGTATAAATAAGTGCTGCGATTACGTGCACTGTTTTAGAATCCACTTGGATTTCGGCACATATCTCCAGGCACACTATGTAGAATCTGAGAGAAAGTGGCCATTTATTCTGGGGGCATAAGTGTGGGCTCCCAGTTATAGGACTGCCCTTCAAATGACCCATTGTTATTGCTGGTGAGCAAACATCCTGCCACATCCACTTTTTAAATGTATACCCTTTAGCTCACACAAAACGTTGAAAAAAAACCACAAAGAAAAAAACTAAAGGAAAATGTAAGAGTCTGGGTGTCCTTTACATACCAAATAAAAGCCTCTGGACTGTGTATCCTGTACTATCCCTAGCAAAGCAAATGGCTAGATTTAAACAGCATTACGGATACAAATTATGCTTTGGTTTCTTTTTCCTGATGTACAAAAAAAAAGTTAGAAGGAATTCACACTTACCCTGAAACTCGGCCATACTGCTGTCCCTTGAGCTACCCATGCAGTTCTCCAAATAGATTCCATCCTTAAAACACTCGTCTTTCCCCCTGGTTGAGCTGCTAATCTCACCGGGCTGATCCAGCGCCTCCGCCCCATAGCAGGAGCAAGGGGTCTGCATGATGCCACAGGGGTGGAAACTGCTGCTGCCCACCAGACAGGATTCCAGCCATTTGCACAGCATTTGGCAGGCAGCCTTGCTAGGATTTCTGTTGCCCACCACCAAGTACTCAACTGAAAATTCCCTCTCTTGAGGTTTGGGTGGTTTCCATTGCACATGTCCTCTCTCTGACCAGGACAAGGTCTGTCTCATCTGCAGAAACTGCTTGTTAGACTGGAGGAAGGCGTACCTGACCGAGCTGTCACACAGCTTCAGCACATCGTCAAAACTTTCCATGCCCAAATATGTGCGTGTAGACTCCAGGAAAGAGTCAAACTGGGAAGTGCGAATCTGGTGCTGGTATTCACAACTGCCACTGGGCTTCTGGACCTTCATGAATAAGGTGTACCTCCTCGGGTCGGGGTTTTGGATGACCCAGGAGCAACGGGAAGAGTTGAATGGGAAGACGGTGGAGGAGGAGAAGTATCCAAAAAATTTTCCCTGGACCAATGTGGTGCAGGGTACTTGTCCCAAGTCGAGGGCGCCCACCATCCACACAAAGAAAAGCAGCACCAATAAAAACAGGTTCAGGGAAGATCCAGTGCTCCTCATCCTAGGTCTCTGGTCCTTTGGAATCCAAAGTAATTGTCAGGCAGGGGCCAGATCTTGGACATAACAGGTGCAGCTGGAGAAAAAGAGACAGTTTTATGAGACCAATGCAAGATCAATCCACACTTCCTATGTTTGAACTTGGGCTCCCCCTTGTGGCCATAAGCAGCAGCTGGAAAAGAAGGAAAAAAATAGAGTTTAACCCTTCATAAAACAATCAGTTAAAGCAGAGATTGCAAGTACTAGTTCCTAGCGTGTTTCATATCAGGAAAAAAAAGGAAAAAGAAGGCAGATAGTTTCAAAATAGCTGCTTTCAATCCCCAGGCACATATTCTTCAACTAGCAGTTAACAATCATTTGCGGTGTGGCATCTGGAAGGACTGGCTTTATTCACTAAGAACTCTCCAGAGCAAGTGAAGCCCAGAACACAAGCTGCCTGCGTGCCTCTCCCAGCAGTAACCCAGAGTACATGCAAAAAGCTGATATACCAATCCCTCAACCTGCCTACAGGAAATGAGACTTCTGCAGGAAGATGCAGCACTGGAAAATATCTTGTCAACCCAATGCTGCATTCAAGTGAAACCCCTGCAGTGCATTTTTTCTGTATGTGTGTGTGTGTGTGTGTGTGTGTGTGTGTATACATTTATATATAAGCACTGCGTTTTCAGATCAGGCAAGATAAACCTCCCCAAACTAGGGCCAAAAGCATGATATCCTGCACCTTTGAAAGGATCACTGGAACAAAGAAAGGTTTGTTTGCTTGTTTTTTAACTGGGAAAATCCTCCCTCCCCCCCTTTCCATCTTCCCTTATAAAAAGGGCAGGCTGGGAGGCAAGCTACTTCCCCTTACATATGGGTCATGGATTAATAGAGAAAAGAAATTCCCTGTCAGTCTGTATAGCTTCCTATCCTCCCAGGGGGCACATCTAAGGGGCTCTTTTACTAAAGCTTAGCATGGACTATGCTAAATGTTATGCATCCTATTTTATACCTATGGACCATGTGGCACTTAACTCACTCTTAACATCCATTAGTATGTGCTAAGCATTAGTAAATGAGCTGCTTAATCATTACTTTTCTGGGAGGAAAAAAAGTCATATTTCGTGGGGTGTGCTCTGAGAATGATACTTCTGTAGCTTACCAAGGACCCCCAGTCAGAAATAACAAATAGAATGTTGGATTGTCTAATTTAAAATGAATTCCAACTGAAATGGTCAAATCTGCAGAAACAGAAATGGTAGAATATTGCTAATAAGCATGAAAAGGAAACTGTTTGCACACACGTCTCATTTGAAAGTGGCAAAGAGGAAGAAAGGAGGATAGAGGTTATAGTCTGCCACTAATGGATTGGAATTTAAGAATTCTTAGGCAGGGCGCTGAAAATAAAGAGAGAGGGAAAAGGTTGACTCATAAGCAGAAGCCCCTCTCCAGATAAGGGATTTTTTAGTTAGTTTGGCATCTCATTAGCCCAAGGCAATTCCAAAGGCCAATAAAACATTCCAAATATGTTGTAGTACATTTGACCAGATGGTGAAGTACCAGTACAGGATACCTGGAAATAATTGCCAAGATTTGGTTCTGCTCTCTAGGCTGTTTGGGCAAGGAGATGCCATAGAGACAAGATTCATTACCCTCCTGGGGAACAGTAAGAGGGAGCCTAGGGGTTCCAGCCAGCAGAAAATGGTGCCACCTAGTGGCTGTATTCAGTATATTCATAGTGAAGCAGGGTTGCTGCAAAGTGCATGGATGCGTTCATATGCATGGACATTGCAGCTAACTTTCAAAGGGGGAAAAAAGCAAGTAGTTTCCCCATGAAAATAAGGGCCCGTACAGTTTGCACCTGTTATTTCTGCAGGTAGAGAAACAGGAGCACAGCATGAAATTCAAATGTACACAAGCTGTCTGTTCCCCTGATTTACCACCACACACAAAAAATGATGTTTTTTTTTACTCCAGTTAAGTCTGTGGATCCTGAAAGCTCACAGACAGGGTTCGATTCAGTAAATGGTGCTCAAACTTCAGCACTGAAAAAAAAATCGGTGCTGAGCACAATAGATTTGCACCTAGTGCCCATTTCCATGCCCAACTAGGCACCAGATTTATGCCTGCTAAAATCTGGTATTAATGCTGGTGCCCAAGTTAGGCACGCTGAAGCTGCCTTCCATAAGTCCACACATGCAGCTTTTTGGAACGCCATTGGCCATGCCCCATTTTGAGTGACGTGCTAATAGAGTTAGTCTTCTAGAATAGCACCCAGCCAGATGCGCGCACAAATTTTAATGAGTGCCAATTAAAATCAATAATTGGTTGTTAGCAATTATTGATGCTAATCAGATCATTACTCAATTCATTTGTGCAAACATCTTGGATGTGCACACAAATTTGGACATGCAATTCTGGACATGCCATTATCTGGGGGATAATTTGACCAAATTAAGTGTGGGGGGGGGGGGGAGAGAATGACAAATTTCAGCCAGGAGAGTGTTTTCCAAACCTGGTCCTGGAGGCACCCCAGCCAGTCAAGTTTTCAGGATATCCACAATGAATATTCATGAGATAGATCTTTATGCAGTGGAGACAGTGCATGCAAATCTCTGTCATGAATATTCATTGTGGAGATCTTGAAAACCTAACTGGCTGGGGTGCCTCCAGGACCTGGTTTGGGAACCACTGAACCAGGATAATGAAGCCAGTTGGCCAGTTAAATCCCCTTTGTAAACAATTCTTCCTCAGTTTGCAAAGGGAGCCCAGTATTGATTCTTCAGTGCTTGAGCTTGACTGGACAGGGGAAGGGGAGGCTATAAACACCAACCAGGATGAAGGTCAATGGTACTGTAGCTTCGGTAAAAGCCAGTTCCTATTTAGGCAAAAGCCCAGAGGAGCAGGAGAAAGCTGTCGGAAATAAATAAGATGTTGCAGTTCATGGGTTTTCAGAACTAGATAGGCTCCTTCATCTGTAACTAACGAGAAAGCCCTGGGAAATCTGTGTTCAGGAGAGAACAGCTCACTTGAAACGAGTGAGACAGGTTAGCACATTACAACCACACTTCAAAGAAGCTCTTCTTTTGGATACATTTAGGCAGTTTTTCTCTGTTGTGTGCGTGTGCATGAATATACACACAGTTATACACATGCACATACAATACATATACACACTTGCTCATTTCATAAAGACATTGAACACAAATAGGTTAGATAGTGTTTTTACAGAGCTGCCACCAGGTGGTGCTCCCTCTCTCATTCTGGATGAGATTCAGCGTAACAACCTCTTTTGAATGATACTAAATAACTTGCAGTTTACATGACCTAAACAAAAAAAAAAAAAATATCTCTTCCAAGGGCAGAGAGAGTATGGTACCCTTCTATTTTTGCAACACCCTTTCAACTCCAACCCCCATTCTCCAACACAAAAGAAAAAGAAGTGTGTAGGGGGGGGGGGGGGGGTATAGATGCAGTGATGCTAAGGTCACTGGCAGGCTCAGTTTAATTAGGGGACCTAGACCCAGGTTTGGTTTTATCCCATCACCTGCATGTGCTTGAAGAACTGCTTTTCTGTAAGAGAAGATCATGCATATGGTGGCATAAAACCCAAACTATGACTGCCAAGCCTTGCCTGTCCTACACAATGAAGCCAGCCACTCACCCTAGGGAGAACAGTGTCTAAATACTTCCTGGGAAAACCCATGGGTGAGCAACAACAAAATTGGTGTATCTGGAGAAGAGATTTGAAAGAGATGAAGGCAACAGCTTGAGAGGTATCTTTTAATAAATGTTGATATACCGCCAAACTTGAACAAGCCAAGGTGAGGTACAAAAACATAAAGTAAAATAAAAACAAAAAATTAAAATAAAAGAACTACAAAATCTGATTGGAAAAGTCACTAAATCACAGGAAAGCTCCCAAAGAAGTAACAGAAACATGCTTTCCCCCAGGTACTTCACATCTCAATGGGCTTCTATCCTGAGGCTGTAAACCCCTTTTCTAACAGGGAGGTTTTTAACGTTATCAAGGGCTAGTAAAGGAAACTAATGACTGCATGGAGATGAACAGTAGCTCTTTCCACCGAGTGCCCCCTTCCTGCTGGTTTGCAGGTCACAAACTACAGCCAAGTTGCAGGCCATGTAATTTATGGACGGAGGACATAGTTGAGTTACAGGGATATAGAATAGCTTGCCACACATGGAGACATGCTCAAATGGATATGGAAGAGGTTATGATCTCCTCCCCTCTGAGATCACTTACCTGGTACAGTGTTGATCATTTTAACTATTATCACAACAGTGCTATAACTAATTGTGATGTCTTCCTGTGGCTAATATTACTAATGTCATGGAGCTCACAGCCATTTAGATGATAAATAGCAGCATGAAAGCCATTGGAAGTTTTTATTTTTCTGCTGATGCTAGCTAGCATCTTTTAAACTGCAGCTTTATTTTGTAATGGGTTGGTAGGGAGCATCTACTCAGAAAAAAAGGCATTTCTTGTACAGTAAATAATATTATCATGGGAGGCAAAACAAGGACAATATTCTTCATCTGGTCTTCTGTTGGTCCTTTCTTTTTTACCTTTCTTTCATTTGCAAATCTATGATAACGTTCCCCTCCTGCACCCTACACTTTCTCTCTCTGCACCATTGTCCATAGAGACAGCTGCTCTGTTCTGGGCTTCCTTGTAGCAGAGTGCTAAAGTGAGCTGCCTGTCCTGAAGAGTTGAAATGGATAAAGGCAGGAAAGGCACAGTCATGCTCCTGCCTGCTCCTCTCTCAGACTCCTCTAACCTCCCAAGAGAGTCAACCCTTCCTCCTCTCTCCTGAACCATCATCCTGAATAATCCAACTTATTCTGAATAACTGCGAACAGGAGAATCAGAGACTCGGTACCATATTGCAATGTATGTGCTTAGATAGGTACCAGCTCCTATGAGACCAGGTAATGATGACGTCTTGGTCGTCATAGCTTGCAATGTTGATAGACCTTTCCATCCATGCAGGGATGCCAACATTCTTTTCTACCTCAACACAGCAATATATTGATGGCAAACAAAGATCTGTTTACCAAACTAGTTTACTCAGATTTTATGATTCATGCACTTACCAATTGCCTGATCTATATGACAGTTACTATAGGGAATAAGGGGTAATGACATGCACACACTATGTCCAGCTTTGTCGATTGAGGCACAGCAAAAGCAAGTTGCGTGTCCATGATGTCATAAAGAATTTAGAGGAAAGCAAGGTTTTGACTTCTGCATCTCAGCAATGTTCTTGGCTCACAGTTCATTGCTTGGACTTCTGACAACCTGTTCCCAAATCCTGGTGGCCAGACATTCAGTATATAGTGGGGGGGCATGGGAGACACACAGGCTTATTTTCAAAAGAGAAGGATGCCCATCTTTCGACATAAATCGGAAGATGGGCGTCCTTCTCCCAGGGTCACCCAAATCGGCATAATCGAAAGCCGATTTTGGGCGTCCCCAACTGCTTTCCATCGCGGGGATGACCAAAGTTCCTGGGGGCGTGTCAGAAGCGTAGCAAAGGTGGGACTGGGGCGTGCTTAACACATGGGCATCCTCGGCCAATAATGGAAAAAAGAAGGGCGACCCTGACAAACACTTGGCCGACTTTACTTGGTCCATTTTTTCTTGCGACCAAGCCTCAAAAAGGTGCCCAAACTGACCAGATGACCACAGGATGGAATTGGGGATGATTTACCCAGGCCCATCCCCCCCTACCTGTTACACTTGTGGTGGTAAATGTGAGCCCTTCAAAACCCACCACAAACCCACTATACCAACATCTAGGTGCCTCCCTTCACCCCTTAGGGCTATGGTAGTGTTGTACAGTTGTGGGGAGTGGGTTTTTGGGGGCTCAGCACACAAGGTAAGCGAACTATGTAACTGGAAACAATTTATAAAGTCCACTTCAGTGCCCCCTAGGGTGCCCGATTGGTGTCCTGGCATGTGAAGGGGACCAGTGCACTATGAATGCTGGCTCCTCCCAAGATCAAATGGCTTGGATTTGGCCATTTCTGAGATGGGTGTCCTCGGTCTCCATTATCACCGAAAACTGGGGACGCCCATCTCTAAGGATGACCATCTCTAAGGTCGACCTAAATGTTGAAATTTGGGCATCCCCGACCGTTTTATCGAAACAAAAGATGGACGCCTATCTTGTTTCGATAATATGGGTTTCCCCGCCCCTTCACGGGGATATCCTGCGAGGATGCCCTCAGGAAAACGTGGGCGTCCCGTTCGATTTTGCCCAGTTATCAACCTCTGACATCTCTACCAATAAAACTAGAGAGTACCCAGGAAAACTCTGGAACAAGGGGGCATACGATGAAGTTAAGAGGGAATAGGCTTAGGAGGAATCTAAGAAAGTATTATTTCATGGAAAGGGTGGTGGAAGCATGGAATGGCTTCCTGGTGGAGGTCGTGGAGTCAAGGACTGTGTCACAATTTAAGAAAGCGTGGGATAAGCACATGGGATCCCTTAGGAAAAGGAAGAGTTAGGGGTTACAGAGGATAGGCAGAATGGATGGGCCATTTGGCCTTTATCTGCAGTCATGTTTCTATGTTTCATTTAGAAGCAGTGAATCTTATGAGTTGTTCCTCCAGCTCTCTAGAGCTAGGGAGCCATGGGACTCCACTGCACCACAAGAAAGAAAGGAAGAACGCTTCTAAAAGTCTCCCTACCCCAGGAAACAAAAACCAGTCGGAACAGAGTTGCCCTATTTGAGCACCAGCCTCTCCTGGCTGTTTACATCATTTTGAATATCTACACCACTGAGGAGCCCTTTTACTAAGGCGTGTAAACGTCTACGCGTGCCTAAAGTGCACCAAAATGGAGTTGCCACCCGTCTACCACGTGGCTCTAGCGATAATTTCATTTTTGCTGTGCATCTGATATGCACATCCGAAAAATAATTTTTATTTTCAGACGCGCGCCAAGTGGCATTTGACGCACATATGTCATTACTGCCCGGTTACCACATGAGACTTTACTGCTAGGTCAATGGCTGGCAGTAAGGCCTCAAACCCAAAATGGACACGCAGAATTTTCATTTTGCCGCACGTCCATTTTCAGCAAAAATATTTTTAAAAGGCATTTTTTACAGGTGTGCTGACAAAATGACTTTGCACGCGCCCAAAACACACGTCTACACTACCGCAGGCCATTTTTCAGTGTGCCCCTGTAAAAGGGCCCCTGAATCTCCTTTGGCTGACTGGTGCCATATAGATTTTCACTGTTAGATTTAAAATCCATGCAGTTATTTGGATTTGGAGTTTAGATGCCATTACTTGCTTTCTAAATCCAAGCTGAAGCCACTACAGCTTAGGGCTTCATTCTAGCAAACACCTGAGAGGAACACAACAGAATGCCCTGGCTTTCAAACTGCCAGAGTTAATCAAAGAGCTTCAGATTCAGCAGCTAAACATGTGCAAAGGCAAACTCACGGTTCAGGTCCAAATCTTCTCAACCCATAATCTGGACAAAATTCTGGTCACAATTCATAATCAAGTTATCGTATTCCCAAGCCATCTAATTGCTTAGAAAACAGTGGCACTCCTAGTATGGATATGCAAAAGCAGGAATGTTCACGTTACTTTAGGAATTTTGGGGCATTTTCTCAGTTTTTAGGTGCTTTTTCCAAGGTTCAAAGGTTCATATGCATTTGATATTCATATGCAGTTGAAGGATAGGAAACAGAGAGTGGGGTTAAATGGGCAGTATTCACAATGGAGAAGGGTAGTTAGTGGGGTTCCTCAGGGGTCTGTGCTAGGACCGCTGCTTTTTAATATATTTATAAATGATTTAGAGATGGGAGTAACTGGCGAGGTAATTACATTTGCTGATGACACAAAATTATTCAAAGTCGTTAACTCGTGACAGGATTGTGAAAAATTACAGAAGGACCTTACAAGACTGGGAGCCTGGGCGGCTAAATGGCAGATGATATTTAATGTGAGCAAGTGCAAGGTGATGCATGTGGGAAAAAAGAACCCAAATTATAGCTATGTCATGCAAGGTTCCACGTTAAGAGTTATGGACCAAGAAAGGGATCTGGGTGTCGTTGTCGATAATACACTGAAACCTTCTGCTCAGTGTGCTGCTGCGGCTAGGAAAGCGAATAGAATGTTGGGTATTATTAGGAAAGGTATGGAAAACAGGTGTGAGGATGTTATAATGCTGTTGTATCACTCCATGGTACGACTGCAGTTCAATTCTGGTCACCGCATCTCAAGAAAGATATAGTAGAATTGGAAAAGGTGCAGCTAAGAGTGACTAAAATGATAGCGGGGATGAGACGACTTCCCTTTGAAGAAAGACTAAGGAGGCTAGGGCTTTTCAGCTTGGAGAAGAGACGGCTGAGGCAGTGGCGTTCCTAGGCTGCCTGACACCCGGGGCGGACAGGAAGTAACCTGTTCCGCGCAGAGGGAGCAGCAGGGAGGGAACGAGAGGACTCAGCCAACAGGCGCGCAGCACCCCCCCCCCCCCAGCGGCGTACACCCAGGGCGGACCGCCCCCCCCCCCCCTTGGTATGCCACTGGGCTGAGGGGAGACATGATAGAGGTATACAAAATAATGAGTGGAGTGGAACATGTGGATGTGAAGCGTTTGCTTATGCTTTCCAAAAATACTAGGACTAGGGGGCATGCGATGAAACTACAGTGTAGTAAATTTAAAACAAATCGGAGAAAATGTTTCTTCACCCAACGCATAATTAAACTCTGGAATTCGTTGCCGGAGAACGTGGTGAAGGTGGTTAACTTGGCAGAGTTTAAAAAGGGGTTAGACGGTTTCCTAAAGGACAAGTCCATAAACCACTACTAAATGGACTTGGGAAAAATCCACAATTCCAGGAATAACATGTATAGAATGTTTGTATGTTTGGGAAGCTTGCCAGGTGCCCTTGGCCTGGATTGGCCGCTGTCATGGACAGGATGCTGGGCTCGATGGACCCTTGGTCTTTTCCCAGTGTGGCATTACTTATGTACTTATGTACTTATTCCACAAAATCTAAAGAAAATCTAAGCTTTTACAGAAAAAAAAGTAGCCTAATGGTTTGCGCATCGAGCTGAGAACCAGGAGAACCCAGTTCAAATTTTGCTGCAGCTCCTTGTGATCCTGGGCAAATCAGTTAGGGGCCTTTTTAATAAGCTGCAGTAAAAATAGGCCTTAACGTGCCTTTATGTGGTCTTTCCTTCTCACAAAGGCCACTCTGATTTTCCATTTTTTCCCATGAATAGCCATGTGTTAATGTTACCATTAGAAGAGGTGGATCAAAGAGACTCTCGCAGCCAGATGGCAGGTTTGACGGCATCTTTGGAGACACCATTTTCATGGTATAGATTTTGGTATTTTACTGCTTCATTCTGCACAGACTCGTATCTAATTTTCTTCCTTTGAGTGTATGACCCTTGAAGCAGCACGCGCTCCCCCTTTTACAACAGCTTAGTAAAAGGGACCCTAAGTTAGGACAGCAAAAAGGCTGTCCTAACGTTATGTGCTAAAATTAACTAGGCACTAGTTTCAATATCGGCGGTGTCCGTTTAACTTCTGGGTGACTGCTGATAGCTCAATATTCAATGCCGAGAGCTACGCTGAATATCAGGCCCAGTGTGCTTTAATAGGGACTTTCCTATGCACAAAGCCCAGGTTTAATGCAACACTATTTAAAAAAAATATGTTTTGATGCCGGTCAGACAGAGGTTGAGGAGGATTTGGTATGATTGCATGACTATTGTCTAGAGTGGCTGGCTCTTTCCTATTTTATTTTTGTTGTTCCTTTTTTCTCTTATTCAAGTCAATTTGCCTTTGTAAACTGCTTTCACCTTTACTAGAAATAGCAGTATATCAAAATTCGATAATAAATGTAAACAGCACACTACACCTGCAGACACTTAAACTGGGAGCATTTACCACCTCCTATTTAGAGTACACCTGCATTAAATTTCCATTATTTAGTTAGCATACGCTAATCATAACGCATTAGCTGGATAACGCAGGAATGCTCAATCTCCACACATGACATATGCCCCCTAAAAATATTTTTACAAAGTAGGTAATGCATGGGATAGCGCACACAAACAGGCAAATTACGGAAAAATGCTTTCATGCGTTCTGTGGTAGGCCATTGGCAATTGCTAACCATGCGTTGCGCCCACCTGGTGATAATTTCAAAGTTGGCACGCACTGTTTCCTATGATAGAAAATATTTTTCTATTTTCTACCACAGGGGCCGCTCCTAGCAGTAATCAGCAGCGCGGCCACATTGCAGCGTGTTGCATGAGTACTGCACATGTAGCACATAAGCCCTTACTGCTAAGCCAGAAAGGGCTCAGGCAGTAAATAGCCACATGCTACCTTTAATTCTAGTGCACGGTCATTTACTGCCTCCATCTTTAAAAAGCCTTTTTTCCCAGCCGCGGTAAAATTTGGCCCAACACATGCCAAAAATATGCACCCACACTACTGCAGGCCACTCTTTACCATGGCTTTGTAAAAGGACCCTTTAATGCCCTTTAGTCAAAGCCCCTTATGAACCCTTCAGAGACAGAAAAACACCTACAATACCTGAATGTACATTGCATCGATAACTCTTACGCTTGCCAGTGGTATATAAAACATAATAAAAATTAGTGATAGACAAGATAAATCATTGATGTTGGTCATAGAGGCAATGCACAACATAAGATAACACAAGAGAACTAGGTACAATGGAACAGACTAAAAAGAAATAGGCAAGCATAAGGAGAGCCTAGTATATAAGGCTTTATTTATTGCTTTTCCTCATTACCTATGTCACTGGTTGAGTTATTGAACTCCTGCTAGATCATTACAGTCTTCTCAGCATGGTCTGCTGTGTTGACCTACTCTCTCTGATGTGTTTATTGTCTACCAATCATGGCACCTTTTGTTTTATGGGGCCACATTCCTGGAATTCACTACCTCAGAGTTTGAGGAATGAAGGCAGTTATATCCAGCTCAGGAAGCACTTGAAGGCTCTATTTTTTAGACACTATTTTGGAGATGACTAAGAATGATGCCATTCCATTTATCAAATATATATATATATATATATATATATATATATATATATATATATATATATATATATATATACAGAGAGAGAGAGAGAGATGTATATAGATATGTTTTGCCTGTAGTTTTGGAGGAAATCAAGAAATATTAGTGAAAAAAAAATGAAAACGAAGCAAATTGTTTTGGCCTGCACCGATCTCTAGCTTAGCTGCCCCCCATGTCCTTTACCAACACAAAGCGTGGAGGAGTAGCCCAATGGTTAGTGTAGCAGCCTGAGAGCTGAGGGAACGGGTTTGAATTCCCTCTACAGCTCCTTGTGACTCTTGGCAAGTCACTTAACCCTCCATTGCCATAGGTACAAAATAAGTACTTGTATATGATCTGTTAACCATTTTAATTGTAACTACAGAAAGGCAATATATCAAATTCCATCCCCTATCCCTATCCCTAAAGACATGGAGAGTGAGAAAAAACTGCAGGCACAGCACAGATATGTTAAGTAGTAATAGTTTATAGCTGAAAATTAGTCTGGGTCCATTCAATTCTCCAGGGTAAAAATTTCCACTGAAGCAAAATTAACAGAGAGGGTCATGGGATTGCCGAGTGCTGGAGGTACAGTGTTTCCTTTGTCTTTTTTTTTTTTTAACAACTCATCTTCAGATCACAGTGAAGAAAAATGGTTGTGCTCAAAATCAATCAGCTGACCCTTCCCCTTTGCAGGAAAGAATTAAAGTATGAAATGTCAGCTGAATCCTGGTTCCTCATGTACACAGCAGGGATCAAACCACAGGAAGATGAAAGGCAGACATAAGAAGAAGGCTAGGCTCAGGTGGCAGGCCAAGGAGCTGTTGTCTGACATTTGATGCATAAGACCAGCCACTAGAATTCCTCAGCTCTGACTCATATCCCCCAATAGATATCCTGTGCAGCCATGGCTGAGCAGCAATCTCCCTACTGCCGCACCTTGGCCAACCCCAACAGCAGTTACAGTAAAATTGCTGGCCTACCCAATCGACTGTACTAATTTCCAAATACATGTAGGCCTGCAGCCTTTTGGGAAGGGAAAAACAAGAGAATAGAATGGTTTTGATATACTGATGACAATGAAAACAGTCTATGTAGACAAAAGTGGTCAGGAAGAGGACAATGTCAATGAAATGAGACTGTCTCCCTCAAGCTGAGTTGGAGGGGTCTACTAACATTCATTTAATTCCACCCCAGTAAGTGTACATGTTATGTGCAAGTGCTGAAAAAGCAATCTCATCATCCATGATTTTATGGTGATAAGGGAAGGTATATATTACTGTGAGACTATTTAGCTATGGCATTATGTAAAACCAACCAAGACAGTACGGTTCCCCAAAGATTAACTTTCAAAATGGCCTCTTGGCGATACTGGCTAAAGAAATGCCTGCATTCCAGGGAAGGCTTTGTAATCCTCCCAGTGTCCTGAATTCTGTGCTAGATCTGATTTTTTATTATATGTAGGAACACTGTAGAGGTCCAGTAGTTGGAGAAACCTGTATTCTTGTCAGCCAAGATATAGCTAAACAAACACACACCATTGCAGTCATAGTTCAAGGTGAGTGATATACAGGAGAAATAGGTATTTCCCTGTTCCCAGACAGCTTATAATCTAATAGGCTGATGCTCAAAATATAACACTAGCGCCAGAGGCAATTAATGCCAGACTAGTGCCAACATTAGTGAGAGGAAGCAGAATGCTGAAGGCTCTAGTGTGGGAGACGAAATGTGCGCCAAAGATTAGTGTAAATAGCATGCAAATGTAGTCAAACGGATGTTAATGAGGTCTTTCATAGTCTCTCCCAATGCTCAGAGAACTGCGCACAAAACAAAGCCACCCTTGCTGAAAATCTAACACCAGCTTGGAGCAGGCGCTAGGGTGTTTGAAGAGAGGATTTCTCACAATTCTTTCTTTAAAATCTATCAGTTTTTACTTAATTTGGAAGCTGATGGAAGCCCATACAAGCCCCTAAGCAGTGGTAGTGAGCAGGGCCGCCAAGACACTGGGCCGGGCCTGGGGCAAGGATGCCCCCCCGGGCCCCGGCCCTGCCTCTGCCCCCTCCACATGCCCCCCTCCATCCACCACCGGGCCGGGCCCTCCTGAATTCAAATCATAGCGCCTCACCTCAACCTTGCTCCATGTGAAAGAAGCGCAGCAGCGGCAGTCTGCAGATCACATCCCTTCGGGTCTTCCCTCCGTGTCCCGCCCTCATCTGATGTAACTTGCGCGAGGGCGGGACACAGGGAGGGAAGGACTGAAGGGAGGCGATCTGACTGCCGCTGCTGCGCTTCTTTCACAAGGAGCGAAGTTGAGGTGAGGTGCTATGATTTTAATTCAGGGGGGCCCGGCCCGGTGGTGGATGGAGGGGGACGGGTTGAGGGGACTGTGGCGCCGGGCTCCCCTTGGAGGCCTGGGCCCGGGGAATTTTGTCCCCCCTGCCCCCCCCCTCTCGGCAGCCCTGGTAGTAAGAGATTAATGTGTGCAAGTCAGAGCAAACCTGAAAGTGAAAGCACACATTGGCATCTGTTTCCTGCTATAAAATATAAGCCTTTCCAAGTAAAAACAAAAAATTGAAAAGTTTAGCGGAAAACAGGTGCTAATCTGGGCTTCGCTTTCGAGTTTGCCTGGCGCACGCGCACAAGAGTTGAGCTTACCATGAAAAATCTTCTGCTCTGCTCATGCGCCAAACTCGCTTCTCCCATTTGCTTTCGCTTTTACAGCATGCTTATAATTTGAATACCATTTCCTTTGAGCATTGGCGAGCTAGTTTTCTGCGCTGTTCCAGCAGTATGGGTTCTGCAATGTTAGCTTGAGTTCTGAGCATCGACCTATAAGTTTGCACCTGATGCAATGGAACAGTGGTGTTCCTAGGGAGGCGGACACCCGGGGCGGCGCCCCGCTCCCCGTGTGCAGCGCCCCCCCTCCCTCCCCGATGCATTGAGGATCCCCCCCGGCGAAAGACACCCCCCCCCGTGAAAGATCCCCCCCCCTCGGGTGCATGCCGCTGGGAGGGGTGCCTCAGCATGCGCCTGCTGCGAGTTTACTAACTTTGCTCGTTCGCTGCAGCTCCCTCTGCCCCGGAACAGGAAGTAACCTGTTCCGGGGCAGAGGGAGCTGCAGCGAACGAGAGAAGTTAGCGAACTCGCGCAGCAGGCGCGCGCCGCAGCACCCCCCAGCAGCGTGCACCCGGGGCGGACCGCCCCCACCGCCCCCCCCCCCTTGGTACGCCACTGCAATGGAAAGTTAAGTGACTTTCCAAAGTCATAAGGTGCGTCAGTGAGACTTGCACTCTGGTTTCCCTGATTCTCATCCCACTGTTACTCCTGCAGTGCTAGTGCAGTCAGATGCAAATATTAGATGTCACCTCCTGAGCATATGGGCTCAAAAGCTAATGTATATCACTTATGCATAGTTTTCATGTCAGAAGATATCACTGTCTGAACTGCTTTTATGAGGATTCAATGATCATGGTATAGATAAAAGGCATCCAGGGAATTAGATCAGAGGTTGGTGCAGGATGTAGTCTATGTGGATTTCAGCAAAGCTCCTATTACTGTCTCACAGAGGAGACTAATGAGTAAACTGCTGCCTAGGGATAGGCAGGCTGGATGAAAGAACAGTTAAATGATAGACAAGAAAGGGTGGTGTTAAGAGGAGCTCAATCAGAGGAAAGAAGGGTGAACAACAGAGTGCTTCAGGAATCAATCCTGTGGCAGATTCTCTTCAATATCTTTGTAAAAAATACTGCAGAGGGGTTTTTAGGGATGACACATACTGGAAACAGAGTGCACGCCCCTGTAGACCAAATGAAAAGTAATCAGGAAATACAAGGGATAGTCAAGTGGTTGTCAGCTAAGATTTGATACAAAAACAAGTGTAAAAATCTGCTTTTGGGATGTGAAAAGAGAATAAAGCAGAAAACAGTGAAGGATGACATAGTGATGTGCAATAACCAAGAAAAACAGACCTTGTGGTACAGGGTCAGCTTAATCATTGGATCAGGAAAAGCACTGGCTCAGGGCACCAAAATCCCCAGCCTCTGGCATCACCACCAGTGTCTCACCTGGTCCAATGGTTAAGCTTTATCTTCCCCACCCCCTCCTCATTGATCCTACATTTCTCTCTCCCTCTGTCCAGCATCTCTTCTTCTCCCTCTGCACCCCCTCCCCCACATGGGTCCAACATTCCTCCATCTCCCTTCTTTCCTTCCCACTGCAGTCTGCAAGTTTATGTGGGTTGCCAGCAGCAGCAGCATGAAGACAGGCTGCTTTAATCCAGCCCAGCAAAAATACATCAGAGGAGGTGGGATGCAGCAGTAGAAAGACCCAGAGGATGGCCAAAAGCAGCCTATCTTCATTCTGATCCTGCCAGCAGCCTACATAAAATGTACAGGACTGTGGGGGATGGAGAGAGAGAGGAGAGGGAAGGATGCAGGAGGGTGTGGAGAGGGAGATAGACCAGGCCAGAGGGATGGGGAGAGAGTGGGAGAAATCCTGGACAGAGGGAGAGATGCTGGACATTCAGGGGAGAGGGAGTGGAGGGTGGAAGGGAAGGGAGAGAAAGGGAAGGGAAATGGGACTTGATATACTGCCTTTCTGAGGTTTTTGCAACTACATTCAAAGTGGTTTACATATATTCAGGTACTTATTTTGTACCAGGGCAATGGAGGGTTAAGTGACTTGCCCAGAGTCACAAGGAGCTGCAGTGGGAATTGAATTCAGTTCCCT
Source organism: Microcaecilia unicolor (assembly GCF_901765095.1). NCBI lineage: Eukaryota > Metazoa > Chordata > Amphibia > Gymnophiona > Siphonopidae > Microcaecilia > Microcaecilia unicolor. The sequence continues at coordinate 609,742,132 of NC_044031.1, read as the reverse complement.
GGGATCAAAGTCCACTGCACTAACCACTAGGCTACTCAGAGATACCAAACTACATGAGGGTGGAATGGGGTGCCACCGATGCCAGGAAGTGGGGTGAAACGAGTTGGTGCAGGGTGCTACAATCCCTTGAGCCGGCTCTGTTGTGGTGATAGTGACTGATGATTTCTAGGCAGTGATACAGTGAAAAGGGAGTGGCCAGAGCCAGAGAAGTACTGAGGTGCATAGGGAGAGACACAACTATCAAATGGAGAGGTGAAAATGCCTCTGTATAGATCATCACACTCACCTAGAATATTGTGCCCAGTTTTGGAGACTCAGACTGTACCCTCCAAAACAGGAATTCTCAACCATCCTTGGGACACACCCAGCCAGTCAGGTTTTCAGGATTCTGACAATAAATATTCATGAGATAAATTTGCATACAATGGAGGTAGGGCATGCAACTATCTCTAATGAGTATTCACTGGTACAATCACTGGTACTTAGTCATCTAGACTATTGCAATGCACTCTATGCTGGCTGCAAAGAGCAAATACTCAAAAAACTCCAGACAGCCCAGAATACTGCAGCTAGACTAATATTCGGAAAATCAAAATATGAAAGTGCTAAACCACTATGAGAAAAGCTACATTGGCTCCCGCTTAAAGAACGCATCACGTTCAAAATATGTACCCTAGTTCACAAAACCATCCACGGCGATGACCCAGCCTACATGTCAGACCTGATCGATTTACCACCCAGGAATGCTAAAAAATCATCTCGCACATTCCTTAATCTTCATTTCCCCAATTGTAAAGGTCTAAAATACAAACTAATGCACGCATCAACCTTTTCCTATATGAGCACACAATTCTGGAATGCGCTGCCGCGCAACCTAAAAACAATCTATGAACTAACCAACTTCCACAAACTACTGAAGACCCATCTCTTTAACAAGACATACCACAAAGATCAACACATGTGAACTCCCCCACATGTACCCAGAATTGTCTCATAATGTTTTCTTGTTATCTTACTATCATGTTCTAACATTATCATGTAACCCAAAAACCTTCTATAATACCAAATGTCTATTCTCTTCTTATTTCCACTATTCATGATGTATTGTAAGCCACATTGAGCCTGCAAAGAGGTGGGAAAATGTGGTATACAAATGCAATAAATAAATATCCTGAAAACCTGACTGGCCAGGTGTGTCCTGAGGACTGGACTGAGAACCCCTGCTCTACCTCAAGCCTTGCTACCTGGCTGTGATAAACAGGATGGATTGGCTTGAGTTGCAAACCTTTTAGACTGTCATGGTTCTGGAAAAAGATATTTTGGGTCAACAGCTACCTTCCCAATACCTCCTGTGGCGTTGGGCTTCACAGCTGCTCTGTGGAATTTTATTAGATATGAACTCATGCTCATTCTAGGGTACACAGACTTCCCTGCAAAACCCATCATGTCCAGAGGTAGGAGCTAACAGCAGGCTTTAGTGGCATCTGGCTCGCTTATGAACACATTCAAACACCTCAACGTTAAAAATAATGCACTAAGAGCAAACCCTTTTCAGAGGAAAGAATGCTCTTGAGGGATGAGGTCCCAATAACTTTAACTCAAGCACACAAACAGAAAATAATTTTTTTCACAGAAAAGATGATGGTTGCATAGAATGTCCTTGCAGTGGAGAAAGAAATAGTAACTGAATTCATGAAAAGCTCAGATCAGGATGGAAAGAGCCCAGCTGTGATATAGTGAAAGAAACAACTGGAGGGATGATATTAGGCATACTGGATGGATGGGTCTTGGTATTCTTATTGCCCATCATTTCCCCATTCCTATCATGGAGTCTAGTGCTTCAAAATCTGAGGCACTGGTGTGAGTGTATCTGATGACTGCAATAACAGCCACCTTCTCTTCAGTGTTTATCTTTCCCCAACCTCCAATTTTTTCATTATGCCAAAATTATTTCAATCCTTATATGTATGTAAGTGTATGAATGCTCAGCTCATCTCCCCTTCCTGACCACCATAAAAAGTATTACAACGTACAAAGAAACAGTGTACATAACAGCAGATGAAAACCTGTATGATCCACCCAGTCTGCCAATCACTAGGCTGCAACATACCTTAATCATACAGTGTTGTATGAATTTGTCATATAAAACAATGTACTACTCCCATATCAAGTCACTTATCCGAGTCTCCAACTGTCTATACCCCACCCACCCCCTCCCCTTCTATCCAATCCAGGGTTTATCAAATGCTTTTTTTCTACACACTCTGCCCTCAGTCTTCATCCCTAAAAGATGTGGGCCAACTATTCCAAATTCGTATATCTTTTGGTGAGCATGTATTAGGCTCTAGATCAGAGATAGGCAACTCCGGTCCTCGAGTGCACAGGTCAAGTTTTCAGGATATCTACAATGAATAGGCATGAGATAAATTTTTGTACACTACCTTCCATTGTATGCAAATCCATTTCATGCACATTACATAAATACATAAGTGCTGCCATACTGGGACAGACTGAAGTTCCATCAACCCCAGCATCCTGTTTCCAAGAGTGGCCAATCCAAGTTACAAGTACCTGGCAAGATCCCAAAACAGTACAATACATTTTATGCTGCTTATTCTACAAATAAGCAGCAGATTTTGCCCAAGTCCATTTTAATAACGGCCTATGGACTTTTCTTTTAGAAAGATATCCAAACTTGTTTTAAACCCGGCTAAGCTAACTGCTTTTACCACATTCTCTGGCAATGAATTCCAGAGTTTAATCACATGTTGAGTGAAGAAATATTTTCTCTGATTTGTATTAAATTTACTACTTAGTAGCTTCTTTGCATGCCCCCTAGTCCTAGTATTTTTGGAAAGAGTAAACAAGCCATGCACGTCTACCTGTTCCACTCCACTCACTATTTTATAGACCTCTATCATATCTCCCATCAGCCATCTTTTCTCCAAGCTGAAGAGCCCTAGCTGCTTTAGCCTTTCCTCATAGGAATGTCGCCCTATCCTCATTATCATTATCGTCGCCCTTCTCTGTACCTTTTCTAATTCTAGTATATCTTTTTTGTGGTACAGTGACCAGAATTCATTCATTGTGGATATCCTGAAAATTTGGCCAACCTGTGGCACTGAAGGACAGGAGCTGCCTATCCCTGCTCTAGATAAATGGCAATTTGCACTAATTGCAGCCAGGGTTGTACCTGCTGCTCCATTGCAGCCTACACCCCTCCAAGCCCTATTCAAAGTGTGAAGATTTCCTCAAACACAGATATTTCAACTGTTATTTACTATTTTCCACTGTTCATTTTGTCCAGGTAAAAGAGAAGGTGGTGGCGGTAGTGGTGGCCAGACCACCAGAGTTGATCTTAACTGCTGGTCTGAGTGCTTTAAAGGTCTTTTCTTTGTTCTCTCCACTTGCACTCTATGGTATCCATAGAATATGAAACACAATTCCAATTTTATTTATTATTTATGTCATTTATACCCCACATTTTCCCATACAATTTTGAGTTCAATGTGGCTAACAAGCTAAAAATAAGCCATTACAAATATGAAACAAAACACATAAACCCACACATATCTATAAGGAAAAAATCATAAATATATAAAGAATTCAATAATAAAGCATAATGGGAAGAAAGGGAGGGGGAGATTAGGCACCAGGATCAATTGAGAGAATTTTTTTGAAAAGAAAGGTTTCATGGTTGTGGACAAGATGGCGTCCGTGTGAGGGAGCGTTACACGTCACCTCTCAAGCTCCAGGCTTTGCTCCAGTAGCGCGTATTTTCTCTCACCTGATATTATGGTGAAGAGAAAAGGGAAAGTCGGGGCAAAAGCCGCCGTGAGCCCTGGCGGAAATCCGGTGGTCCGGCAACCGACCCTGGAATCTTTTGGCCTTCGTGCATCGGGAGCCCTGACACCAGCTTTGGTTGGATCCCCAGACCAACAGGGGGATCTTAGCTTAGAGGCGGCGTCTTTAAGTCCGCCTCTTCAGGCTGCACCACCGAGACCAAGCGGTGAGAAGGGAACAATGGGAGAACCCCGGACAAGTCTTCTGGAGGTTAGCGGTGGCCCTATTGGATTCTCGACTCCGGGAGGAACGTCATCTGGAGAGAGGGCAGGAGGTATTGATTCCTCGCCCTCCCCCTACCAGGAAACACCGCTCAGTGTGCTCGGCGTGAGGAGTAGACCTGCAGCAGTTACTTTGGAGGCCCTCTGGGAGGTGATTCAGACCATCAACTCATCTCTAATTCCTTTAACTCTGAAGTGAAAGATTTGAAAATATTTCAGCAAACAATGGAATCGAAGGCTCAGGAGCAGGAAAGAAAATGTGAGTCAAATTTGCATGAGATAAAGAGTTTACAGTTGTTGCTAAAATGGTAACAGATAAAGACTTAACTCAGAGGAAAATTGAATTTTTCGACAATCAACTCAGGCGTAACAACCTGAGATTTCTAAATTTTCCAAAGACTCCTTTAATATCACCAATAGAAATGTTAAAAAAGTACTTCATTGAAGTGCTTGGTATTCCTAAAGAAGCTATGCCTCCAATTATAAAAGCTTTTTACATTACAGGAGCTAATATAGCTAGAACAGAAGCTCCAGAATTGAATGTATCACAACTTATAGAAACATCTTTAGAAATAATAACGGAGCGTACAACTCTCCTTGCTATCTTTGCATTTGAGACTGATAGAAACCATGTTTTCAGACTTTACTTCAGACATATTTCAACCCAATTTCTCGGATCAAAAATACAAATTTTTCCTGACCTTAGTAAAAATACTCAAAGGAGGAGGACAGAATTTCTAGGACTTAGGTCTCGGGTTCTCTCCTTAGGTGGTACCTTTAAATTGAAATTCGCTTGTAGATGTATAATTTCCTTGAACGCTGTATATTATGTATTTTTTGAACCAGATAAACTGCGTCAGTTCATAGTTGCTAAAGAGAGTGGAGGTGAAAGAGGCCCGGTCACCCCAGTAGGGAGCTGAAACCGCAAGTTGGGAATGGTCTCTGCCCTCGCAGTTTAAATAGTTTACTTTTAAATCTCAATGTACAATTTCCTTGTGTCTTGACCATATTATTGTGGACTAAGTAACAATATAATTTCTCATTTGTTCCTTGATGTAAAGGACAAAATATTTTTCCTTTATATTTTCTTGATTTTCCTGCATTTATATTATGTAAATGTTTATTTTGAAATAATAAAGAAATAATTAAAAAAAAAGAAAAAGAAAGATTTCAAAAACTTACAAAAAAAAACAAATAATCATTTTCTCATCACAAACTGCAGTTCTCAAAATTCCTTTTTAAAAAAAAGAGAATTATATGAAAACCACAAGAACAGAAAAGCCCCACAAGTAACCTGGGGCCTGTTGGCAGGTTTTACAGCTCCCAGAACTGCAGAAAATGGATGTGTTCAGAGGAAAATGTCAGTGAGACACAGTGAAGGGATTCTTTTTTTTTTCTTTTTAATCATGTCACATACTGTAACGTGACAAGCATGCAGAATCCCTGGGGCAGTGGTCAACTGCCAGTGTTAATGGGTCTTCATTCATTTGCAGTTGGATGCAGTTTCTCAAAAGAGTCAGTAAAATTGGGGAAAAAAGGAAGAAAATATGCACATTTTCACAGTGTAACTATTCTGAAGGAACTTACGAGCTTAGAGGGTATTCTTGTATTTCTAAACTGACTTGCTAATTTGAACTCAAGACAATCTATATAATACTTTCCCCCAAAGAACTTAAGGGGCTTCTGGCCATTTAATCATTTGCTCAGGGCTAACTGGGCATATTCAGCATCAATTATCTATTTATTTATTAGGATTTATTTTCCGCCTCTTTGAAGAAATTCACTCAAGGCAGCGTACAACAACTTAACTACACAGTGTCGCTGAAAACACCAGTTTAGGAGCAGATTCCATATATGGATGATGAAATCAGTGCCGACTAATCATATTCTGTAATCGGCACCTAGATTTAGAATATGCATCCATTTACGCCAACTAAAACCTGGTGTAAATCTCAGCATGTAGATTTATGCGCAATTGGCCATATTCTATAACTAGGCGCCAAAATTTGGAACACCCATGAAACGCCCTTTTCCCTGCCTGTAACCATGCCCCTTTTTGCCTCCACATGTTAGACGTTTGGCGCACATCGTTACAGAATACACTTAGAGAGTTGTGCGCCTAAATTTGAATCATTGCCAATTAGTGCTCATTATTGCTTGTTAAGTGCTTTTATCAACACTCATTAGCTTGTTAAGCAAAGAATCCACGCCAATTTTGATGACTAAATATAAGTGCACTACCTAGAATCCTGGGGTTAGCGCCTAACCCAGAACCAGCTATTTTGGGGGTGTTCCTGAGGCAGCATTGACATTTAGTCCCTTAAGTACTGATTCAGCACTTAAGTGGCTAGGATAACTGCATAAATAGGACCACGTAAAACACAGTTCTATCTTTATGTGGTTCACCATAGTTGCTTAAGCTCTGAATTTTGCACTTAACCGGCTATGTTTTCGCTGCCTGCATTTATCTGGAAATTCAATGCTGGAGCAAGGACATGACCTGGAATTGAGCTTCCAGAGATAACACCAGTGTCAGTCTACAAAATGCTGAGCTCTGCTGGCTAATATCAACCCCTAAAACCTTTGTGGGTGCCTGAGGCAAAAGGAGATAAAGCAAATTGCTCAGGATCACAAGGAATGTCAGTATGACTGGGGTTAGAATTCAGAGGTCGATGCATGAAAGTCCCGGCACAAAACCGTGAGCGTTAAGATGCACGGAAAAATTAGTGAATTCCAAAAAACGAGCGATGCTCAAAATAAATTGCATGCAAATGAGCTGTACGCTATTCCAGAGGCCAATGCATGAAAGTCCCAGTAATGTGTTGAAATGCTATTCCAGAGACCGATGCATGAAAGTCCCAGTAATGTGTTGAAATCCACGGCAGTGAGGTTGCTAGCACACAAAGCACCCAGTAAGCGCTGCTGCTGTTATACACACATCCAAGAAAATTGCATCATAGACTAGCATCCAAGGCGTGTGTGATAAGCATCAGGCTGTAAGTTGTGGACGTAATGAAGTGTCGCAAATGACACATCCATGTCAGAAAAATTTGGTTTGCACCTGCTGGGACCCAGCACACCTTCCATTTCAGTGCAGTTTTTTTTTTTTTTAACCACTCACACACGCTTGCTTGCTTGCTTGCTTGCATGCATACACAAACAAGATGCCTTAATAACACGCAATGTTGACTGCACAATACATGCATATCATGGATGTGTCATGTTATGTTGACAGCTGATGACAGCTCACCGAATCTATCAACAGCTCCAGACCACCTGTTAAATGTCATGTGTTAAAGGTGAATGGTCCTTTCTGTGCATCGTCTGGTAACGGCTGTGCACTTTCCATTATGCTCATTTCAATGTTAGACAAGCTCATTGGCATACATTTGCATACAATTCTCGTTATATGCTGTACCCCTTTGTGCATTTAACGTTAAATACCTTGCTTGCTAAACAGGCTGGAACCAGTTGAAAATTCATGTTGTTTGCACAGCAAGCTTTGTGCATGGGGGCCTCTGTGCTTCTAGGTCATTCCATTTCCCAGGTAGGATCATTTTTTCACACTTTTGAGGTATGCCAACTTATGGAAAAGGAAATTCTATAAACTGGTGCCAAAATTTAGGCATCAACAATGTACCTAGCTTATAGATTAGTAACACTCATGTCCTTGATTGATGCCAATTATGCATACATAACTGCAATACATAATTGCATACATAACTTGCATACATAATGCCAGTTATATATGCAAGTGCTGGGCATTATTCCATAAACAATGCACCTACATTGACATTATAATGCCTATGTATCACTCCATGGTGCGACCGCACCTCGAATATTGTGTTCAATTCTGATCACCGCATCTCAAAAAAGATATAGTGGAATTAGAAAAGGTGCAGAGAAGGGAGACGAAAATGATAAAGGGGATGGAACAACTTCCCTATGAGGAAAGGCTAAAGTGGCTAGGGCTCTTCAGCTTCGAGAAAAGACGGCTGAAGGGAGACATGATAGAGGTCTATATGAGTGGAGTGGATTGGGTAGACGTGAAGCGTCTGTTTACTCTTTCCAAAACTACTAAGACTAGGGGGCATTCGATGAAGCTACAAAGTAATAAATTTAAAACAATCAGAGAAAATTATTCTTCACTCAACGTGTAATTAAACTCTGGAATTCGTTGCCAGAGAATGTGGTAAAGGTGGTTAGCTTAGCGGGGTTTAAAAAAGGTGTGGGCGGCTTCCTAAAGGAAAAAATCCATAGACCATTATTAAATTGACTTGGGGAAAATCCACTGCTATTTCTGGGATAAGCAGCATAAAACGTTTTGTACCTTTTGGGATCTTGCCAGGTATTTGTGACCTGGATTGGCCACTATTGGAAACAGGATGCTGGGCTTGATGGACCTTTGGTCTGTCCCAGTATGGCAATACTTATGTACTTATGATCCCCTCCCACCCTCCAAAGAACCCTCGTTCTAGAGCAGTGGCTCTCAACCCAGTATTCGAGACGTAACCCTACGTACCAGGTTTTCAGGATATCCACCATGAATATGCATGAGCTCAATTTCTATGTATATTGTGGATATTCTGAAAATCTCACCGCAAGGGTACTGCATCAGGAAAAGTTGCAGCATTGATTACCTGCTTAGCTGATGCATCATTTCACTCCTACTCAGCTTAGGGAGAAAGAGACCCACTATTGTATATGGGTGACAAAAAAAATCCCAAGAATAGAATCCTGAAAATTCTACAATGGAAAATGGTATCTTGTGCTTACTTCTGCATTCTAGGACTTGAGAGTATGACCTTTCCTAAGCAAGAAGCCCAGCAAAATAAATAAATAAATTCATAAATAAATAAATCTTTTAGCAATAAATAATGTCTTGCTTTAGAGTTAATGACCCAAGGAAACACAGAAGGCAATTAATGATCAAATAAACCAGGCAATATACTGTGACAATGAGCAATTATAACTCACAATCACCAGTTAATACAGTAGGAGCTTACGTTTTTGTTTCTCAGGCTTTGAAGAACCTGAACCCCTGAATGGGGAATATCAGTCACTCTCTGGCAGTCAATAGCTAGGCAGCAGTACACTGATGAATTTCAAATGGTTTAGACAAAACTGAGGAGCACTTGCCATAGAAACCAATGAGCAAAACAGATAATGAAAGCTATCTTGACTCCCCTACACTTGTTATTTTAAAGTGCCAATGTAAAAAAAAAAGCATGTTTACAGAGATAGAATTGTGTATATGTGTGTATAGATAGATAGATAGATAGATAGATAGATAGATAGATACAATGTATGCACATGCATCCTGGGCTCATGCCAGCATACTCCACTCACTTCCTCATCCCAACCCCCCCAAACCCAGCACAACAATCTCCCTCCCCATGCTAGGATTTCTCCTTCCTTCCCCCACCTCCCCATCTCAACCCGAGCACTGTCTTAATGCCAAGTACCCTTCCCACATCTCAGGTCGTGATATTCTCCCACCCCCCTTCCAGAGCATTCCCTTCTTCACCTCCTCCACAGCCAAACCTGAACACTGCCTCTCCCCCTCCCCCACCAAGCTTGATCCCAGCTCCCTTTCTTTTGGTTCCTTGCTATGTCTTAGGCTACAAGTCCCCTCCCTTCCAGGACACCTGCTCTGCTAGCACAACCCCAGCACACATGGTTTTTCATTACTGCTCATTTCCCCAGCACACTACTCCTTGCCCCCTTCTAACTTCTTGTTGGTTTGATTATGATATTATCTATTTTATTTTATTGATGTTAGTCTGGTATTATTGAAAGTTATTTTTAATGATTTTATTTTTATATTGTTTATTTGTTGTTGGTGGAATTATGAATGTGTTGTTGTTATCCATTTTGGTTAAAGGTGGAATATAAATAGATAAACAATGAAAAACAATCTTACCCTCCTCCTTTTACAAAGCTGCACGGCAATGCCGGCATAGCCCATTCAAGTCAGAATTACCACACCAGCAGCTGCTAGCACGGCTTTGTAAAAGGGGGGGGGGGGGGGTTAGGCTGAAGGAGTCTTCTTCCTTCCAGGCTACCAGTCCCACTGCATCTCTCAGATTCAATGGTTCTCAAGTCTGTCCTCAGGACACACCTAGCCAGTCAGGTTCAGGATACTCACAATGAATTTACACAAGATAAATTTGCATGCATGTGAGGGACTAAGTGGTATTGTGACAGGTCTCCCCAAGACCACGCCCTCACTGGTGGTGCAGTTAGGTCTTCTTATAGCAGGTGGCGCTAAAGAGCCATCTCAGAAGCTGAGTCAGAGGGGCAGGGCTCAGGCTATGATAGAGTTAAATGTCCTGAGTTAGTGTAAAGCAGAGAGGCTCCAAGGACAGAGGTCTCCTGCAGAGGTCCTGAGGGCAACGATCCTCACAAGGTGATCTAGCTTAGGCTAAAGTACCTGGCGGAGTTCTGGGGAAGAGGGATGGCCCTAGCTCAGACCTTGCATGCTGAATGAGAAGAAGTCTGAAGCTTATGTTTAAAGGAATTACAGGGTTGAGTGCTTGTAAGAAAGAAGACTGCAAAGGTAGGCTCAGAATCCCTGAGTTTTCCTGCTGTGATAATTGTTTTGGACTAATTTCTCTTTTATCATTTTCTCTTATTATTACTTTGATTTTTGTCAACAAATATTTGGGGGATTTCACTAATAAAGGCACTCTTTGGGCTGTGTTCTCGAAAGCAGCTTTGAGGAGAGTGTGTGCAGATTGGCAGTGAGGCACTGGAGCCATTGCCTCCCCCTCCCAAGCCCACAAGGACCCTCCTTTCCCACAAAAGTAACTCCTGCTGGGTAGCCAGAAACCCCCACGTGGTCTGTGGCCTTGTAGGTGGAGTCAAGAAAGAAGTGCTAAAGATGAGAAATTAAAGGTTGCATGCAAAATAAAGGGTACCAGACGACACATGGATAATGACACAAAAGCAAACTGTGCAAGTCTGCATCCATTTACTATGTATCTTTCTTTCCCATGATGCACCTGTATGTTTCCTGTATATGCAAGTAGACTTAGAAAAAAAAAAACTATCATTCAGGAACAAGAAAGGGAAAGCAGTGAAAACAGCATGATACACCTCATAGAAGGGACCCCTACATCCCTTGTGAAAGCAGAGCTTTGTCTTCAGTACAAATTGGAGCCTCGTTACACTGTCTGATGCTTCCTTTCTCTCTGCTGAAAACATCTTGGCATGGAATCTCTTTTCATTATCATTCCAAAGCAAAGAGATGGACAAAATTCAGCCTCAAATCAGTTCTAGGTGACGGAGCACCGCTTACAAGTCTGGATGAAAAGAGGCATCCTCCACCACCCCCCTCTTCTACATGGGAATCTAAAACAAAATGCTTTCCCGGCACTTCATTTTCTGGCACATTCTGCAAGGTCAGGAGTTTAATCTGTCGATTCAAATGCCGTCAGCCTGACTTCAGTTTCATGCTTCAGTTTTAGCTTAGATTTAAGGTATATCACAGTAGGTAATTCAATGTTGAAAAGGCAACTCTTTGGGGTTCTTTTAGAAAGGCGAGCTAGCGGTTTTAGCGCATGCTAAAAATAAGCATGCACTAAATGCTAGAGATGCCCTTATATTCCTATGGGCGTCTCTAGTGTTTAGCACACGCTAATCAGCAGGTGCTAAAAACGCTAGTGCTACTTTTTAAAGGACCCCTTTAAGCTGTTACCTAGATGTAGGTATCAATTATGCACATGTGTTACAGAATAGTAGCAGCTATGCTTGTGATTGGTGCCATGTTATCCTAGGCACTATTCTGTAACTGGCACACAAAAGTAATGTATGAAACCACTGCACAGGACTGTAAATGTGGGTGGAGCATGGGCTAGCTGCCAAGCAACACTCTCAACATGTGAGCGCACACACTCTGACCAATAGTAATCAAGGCCAACATATACAGTTTTATTTAAAGAGACACCATGCCAGTATAACTGCATAGTATTGTATATAAAACCATTGTCATTGAAGCTCTTCAAGCATTTCTATACCATGAGGGTAATTTTATAACATGGCACCTAGGATAAGAGGGAAGCCACTGGTTGCCCTGGGATTAATAGCATGGAATGTTGCTACTATTTGAGATTCCGGAATCTTGTTACTCTTTGGGGTTCTGGAATGTTGCTACTATTTGGGATTCCAGAATCATATTTTTTGGAGTTGTGGAATGTTGCTACTATTTGGGATTCCGGAATCTTGTTACTCTTTGGGGTTCTGGAATGTTGCTACTATTTGGGTTTCTGCCAGGTCCTTGTGACCTGGATTGGCCACTGTTGGAAGCAGGATACTGTGCTAGATGGACCATTGGTCTGACCCAGTATGGCTATTCTTATGATCTTATAGAATATTATCAGCTGCACACGTTGCATGGCACACTTAGGCATTGATATGACATAAGCTGGTATGCCTAACTTTTGGCACATGTTAGTGGTTTGCTCTACTATTCTCTAACAGCTTAGGTTCTAAGTGCACCGATTGTGGCACCTATATCTTGGTGTGAGTTTATAGAATTGCCCCTTTTACACCCTAACTGTATGCATATTTTCATGCTTACCCCCAGCTTCTACAATTACCCCCCAATATTTAAAACCATTTAACCGGTAAGGACAGCGTTATTTTGTGCACTGTTCTCTGAGCATTGGAAGAGAATAGGAAATGACCTCAGCATCCATTTGACTACATTAGTATGCTATTTGAACTAATCTTTGGCGTACTCATTTTCTGCGCAAGAGACTCTGAGCATTCTGCGCTCACTAATGTGGATGCTGATCCAGCGCTAATGGCCTCTACTGTCCATGTTTGCATCTAAGCATTGGGGCAAAGATGAGTTTGTATTATTTAAAGGTAGTATAACAGCATTGTTTCTTCATTGACCTGATGGGGAGAGGATAACTCTCAAAAGCTCATCAAAGATACATTAAGGGCACTTTTACTAAGCTGGGATAAAAAGTGGCATTAGCATGCTCTTATGTGGGTCTTTCCAGTGTGCTAAGGTCATTTTTACCGCAGCAATAAAATGGCCAATTTTCAAATTTTTTGGTATTAATGGCTGTGTGCTAATGTTGCCATTAGTGTACGGGAGGGAAAAGGGTACTCCGTTTCTTCTGTTTTTGCAACCATCATTTTTAAGTATTATTATTCAATATTATTATATTGTTTTTCATTTTTAGCGTTTTTACTTTTACTTTCATTTTCAGCACCCTTACACTTGTGCTTTCCTAGCACTCAAAGTTTGGTCTGATATTCAGCAGAAGATTTATCGGTTTGTCTCATTACTCTAGTTTTTAGCATTTTTACTTTGTATAATCTTACCCTCATAACATCACGGCACTTTATTCTATATGTTTAAATATAATTGGCCATTCATATACATTCATCTCATGATTACTGTATTATGTAAATATGTGGAAACCACTCTTTCCTCAATAGCTTTATAAAACAATCTGGCTACCACCACATTCGGTTATGATTACATAAATAAGTTTTGTTGCATTTATATTTTTTAATTCTGTGCATTATTAATGTTAGTATTAAATTTATCATCAACGTTTGCTTTTAAACATATACTTTCTGGATTTCAATTGTGTGTGCTTTATTATTTTTATTTCTAATTTCTGGTATGTTCTTTGTAGTTTTCAATATTGTAGTCTTATTAATTTATTTATACATTTATTTAATTATTAATCATTTATTTGTTTATGTTTATTTTTATTTTTACTGCTACCTATGTGTTGATTTTAACCTTGTGTTTTTAGACCCCTGAAGAAGGCAGTTCTGCCACAACACAGACCGTGTAGGGTCCTAATAAAACTTTGTTGGGAGCTCTTACTTTTGTGTTTTGGCTGGTCACTTGGACTTGGTTTTCTTCCACCTTTTGTTTGGTGTGCCATTAGTGTACAGCCATTTAATAAAACTACTGTGTGAGCATATCCATTTAGTAGGTGGTAAGGGCTCACACGGTAGTCCTATGTTAACCAGTTAACATGCAATAATGGAGCTGTGCTGTTTAGTGCAGGAACATCCACTCTCCTCCTCTAGACACACCCCTCCCTGCGCTGATTTGGAAGTTACAAAAGGATACCTGAACCAATCCCACAGTACGCCATTTTGAGCTATGTTAGGCATGCTTTAGCACCTAACTAGGTTTGGTAAAAGAGCCCCTAAGCTAAGGGTCCTTTTACTAAGCTGCAGTAAAAGGGGGCCTGCGCTAGCATCAGCACGTGTTTTTGATGTGCGCTGAGGCCCCCTTTCACCACAGCCTAACTTAGTTGCCAGCATTTACACCAAGTTTTAGTTGTCGTAAATTCCCATGACTAGATTTAGTCGTGTGGACAGGCCCTAGACTTATTTTATAAACTACACCTAAAGATAGGTTGTATGCTTGCTCATTTGATGACTCTTATATGATCTGAATATATGTCATAAATATACATCCCTAGTGTATAAGCTTTTCAGAAGAAGTTGGTCCTTTCTTCCATCTTTAGGTTATTTCTCTGTTGGTCTAGTAGATTCCAAGTTTCTCCAGGACCAATATGGCTGTTAAAACTTTGCACTCCTTGCTCTACTAATTAACAGAGACAAAACTTCTGTGTTTTCTATTTTCGTGCTAACAACTAGCAAAAATAAAGCTTATGATGAAGGTTATTAAGGGATGCAGCTGTATCGTCCCCATTTTCTCTCTCATTGTTTAGCGCTAATCCCTCGCACTTCATAGTCTGCTCCTCTTCCACTGATATGTAAATCATTTCTAATTCGTAAGTGCACTGTAGAGATGTCAATCCTCCTTTCAGTCTTCAGTAATTAAGCAGTTAATAACTAGCAATTACCCTGTAAGTAAACTGAATGGTGCCCCATTCTCTTGCTTTTCTCTATTGTTCCAAAACTTTCTGCCTGCCAATTATATGTCAGTCCCACCGAAAACTCGTTCATGATCCAGCATCTCAACTTGTGTTCTTTATCATGAATGAAAACTAGAACCCTTCTTAGAAATTCTCCCCATTGTAATTTCTTCTGGAGATAAATATAGAGGGTTGCAGAGTCAGCTGTGGGCCACCCTTTTGATGGAATCTCTTGCATTCTCAGAGGACCTTCCCAATCACTGTGTTTTTCCTCCCTGTAAATTTCCAAACCATGATTGCACCTATACTCTCATTTATTACAACCCAAAATTTATGCCACACCTAGTGAACTAGTATAGACACCGGAAGTAGAGTACTTACCATAATGATGTAATCTAGCCTTACATTATAAACTGCTGTGTTGGACCCTTCTGTTTCTCTATAGCTTCCAAATGTCACCTCCAGAGAAATTGGCCTATGATGGCATATTTTATCTCCAGTGTCATTTGGATCTCCCAGAAACCTAGAAATATGATCAACAACAAAAACCTTTCCCAGTCTGCTCATTTTTCTTACCATAGACTTTACTCGAGATCCAGTTTTATTTTTGCTTTCCCAGCAGTATAGCTCCTTTATACTTGTCCCATGCTTTCTTTGAATTCCATTACTATTTTTGTCCCCACAATCTCCATTCAGGGAGCAGTGAAAAAGTCTAATGGTTGGAGAAGCAGACTCGGATCTCAAAGGCCCAGATTCAAATCCCACGGCAGTTCCTTGTGACCCTGGGAAAGCCACTTAACCCTCCATTGCCCTGGGATGGTCAGGGGTAGCACTGGCAACCTCATCCCATTTAAGGCCTACCATAGAAACCATTATACCTGTGACAACCACCATAAGCTATTCACAAATTGGTGCATGTACCCATGGAACATAAAGAGAGAGAGAGAGACTCTAGAATTTCTATTCAGACACACCTTTAGCCATCCATTACCCTTACTGTGAATTACTCCGTGAACAATGGAGCATATATAGAAAAACATTCTGTGATAGGTAGGCTTAATTATTTGCTATAACAATACAACTATATCTATTTTCTTTAAATTTAATATTTTCCATATATCATCATAACAACTGGTACGAAACCAAGATTTGCTGAAGACTCCAGTGTTCATGAAGCCATTTGCTCATCGTAGCCTGGATGAAAAGCCTTGAAATGTCATAACGGTAGATAACATTGTCACTTGCTTCTAAACATGCTGTTTAGTCCATTTGACCTATCATTGCTCTCTCTATTATATCAATACAGTCTTACATTTCCTACATTGAATGCAGATGGTGTGCCAAACTAATTTCAGTGTTGTGCTCCATTGCAAAAAAATGTTCTACAAGTGATCCAACCAGAGGCTTGGCATATTAGCATAAAATTGCCTATTAAATTATGTTGTTCATATTTTCTTTTCTTTATAAAAATTGTCATTTTCTGACACTTCTTGTATGCTAAGTTAATATATTTGACCCTCTTTTGACGGGAAAGGGATATTAGTGATCAGCGTGGTATCCCCACGTAAATCCACTAAATGATCCAGAAGTGGTTCAAATATGAATTTTAAAAGAGGAAAATGTATATTGCAGTGGTTCCCAAACATGGTTCTGGAGGCACCCCAGCCAGTCAGGTTTTTAGGATAGCCACAATGAATATTCATGAGAGAGATTTGCATGCACTGCACTGAGTATCAGCCGGGCCCGCATAAGTGCCGAGTGCCCAGCCCACCCAAAAAAAATCCCCGATGTTCAGTACCAGTGCCCGGCCATACCTCAGCACTGAATATTGGGGGATAAGTTAGATGGCGATGATCAGCATTTAAAAAAACGCTGACCACCGACTGAATATCAGGGTGTTAATCTTTCTGTAAATGTTACTAAGAAATGGTCTGGTTTTTCCCAATTTATTCAATCCTCTACTCATTCATCTTGAGATCACCTAGTCGCCTCTCATGTGATTCTGCTTGTTATCTGTTTGTATTTACATTTCTCTGTAGCAAAATTCAATAAATAAACTCAGACTAAAAAAAAAAAAAAGGATGGGTATCCATATGCCAATAGAAGGGAAAGGGTATGACTGAGGCTTATGATAGGATTTGCACCTCTATTTTCTTTTGTTGTTTTTTTTTTTTTTTCATTTGTTTTATTGTCTAATTTTATGTTTATTGAGATTATTTGTATTTATAAACAATTATTATTCCAGGAAAGCAGTATATAATTGCTCTTAGATTTTACGCTGCCTAGGGCATGGACTTACTGTATGTGACTTTTCACTTGCTTTGATCATGGGTTGGTAAAAGAGAGAAATTAAATTAAAATCTCATCCTGGCATTATGCCCACTCTGATAGCAAAGAGCATATGAATATGTGTCTGTGGGCATTTATCCAACTGTTGGATTTATGCTGTAGGGTCATGGTTGTGTGGCCTCCTTCTATTCCATACTGTGCATTTTAGGATTTAAAGACTGCAGCTCCATTCTCATCTCTGACATTCATGCCTTGCCAATCCATCACCTTTGTATTGGCTATATTTCAGCCTCAATTACCCTTTGTATTAATAGATTGGTACTATGGGCAGATTTAACCAATGACCCCATTAGCAAGGTCAAGAACTGTAATTTACTAAACATAACAAGGGTGAAATGTCCCAGGCCAGCTGTTCTCTGATAAGAAATAGGATAAAACCAAAAGGGATCCTTTAACTACATCTATCCAGACTAGACTGCTCTTCAACCTGTAAATGCCTTGATCTTTGCTTACACACAAGACTGAAATCAATTATGGAACATGAAAACACCAGCTGGAAAAACAGAAACCAAGACTAAAAGGTGCTTTCTGAGGAAAGGCTCACATTAAATCTAATTTTATGTGGTAAACTAATTCCCACAATTATACTGAGGCTACAGTACTTTACCACCACCAATTTGTTGATTATAGGACAATTCAAACAGGATGTACAATAGCAAAATACAAATACAAATTCTTGATATCCGGTCACGATTCAGTTAACACATACTCAGGACTTCTAATAGCATCCGATCAAAACATTTAAACCTTTATATCTTCAGATCATATCATACAAATTTCCCCAGTACCTCAGTGATGTTAATCGCTATCATTTTCAATCTATAGCGATATATAAAACATCAACATCTTCATCGGTTCCTTATATATAGCCTCCTCTTATAATTAGAACATTTTTTAAATATTTTTACTTATCTTTTTCAAGCTTGTTTAATTTGTCTTGGCTGATGACTAACTTTTGCTGAGCTGGCGCTGAGAAGACTACAACAGGGGGAATGTCCTTGAGACAGCCCATGTTTGGGTGGAACGTGCATGTCGGGCAGCTGATCCCCTTGGGTCCGACAAATGAAACAAGCTTGAAAAAGATAAGTTAAAATAATAATAAAATTTTCTAATTATAAGAGGAGGCTATATATAAGGAACCGATGAAGATGTTGATGTTTTATATATCGCTATAGATTGAAAATGATAGCGATTAACATCACTGAGGTTCTGGGGAAATTTGTACAGTGGTGGAAATAAGTATTTGATCCCTTGCTGATTTTGTAAGTTTGCCCACTGACAAAGACATGAGCAGCCCATAATTGAAGGGTAGGTTATTGGTAACAGTGAGAGATAGCACATCACAAATTAAATCCGGAAAATCACATTGTGGAAAGTATATGAATTTATTTGCATTCTGCAGAGGGAAATAAGTATTTGATCCCCCACCAACCAGTAAGAGATCTGGCCCCTACAGACCAGGTAGATGCTCCAAATCAACTCGTTACCTGCATGACAGACAGCTGTCGGCAATTGTCACCTGTATGAAAGACACCTGTCCACAGACTCAGTGAATCAGTCAGACTCTAACCTCTACAAAATGGCCAAGAGCAAGGAGCTGTCTAAGGATGTCAGGGACAAGATCATACACCTGCACAAGGCTGGAATGGGCTACAAAACCATCAGTAAGACGCTGGGCGAGAAGGAGACAACTGTTGGTGCCATAGTAAGAAAATGGAAGAAGTACAAAATGACTGTCAATCGACAAAGATCTGGGGCTCCACGCAAAATCTCACCTCGTGGGGTATCCTTGATCATGAGGAAGGTTAGAAATCAGCCTACAACGACAAGGGGGGAACTTGTCAATGATCTCAAGGCAGCTGGGACCACTGTCACCACGAAAACCATTGGTAACACATTACGACATAACGGATTGCAATCCTGCAGTGCCCGCAAGGTCCCCCTGCTCCGGAAGGCACATGTGACGGCCCGTCTGAAGTTTGCCAGTGAACACCTGGATGATGCCGAGAGTGATTGGGAGAAGGTGCTGTGGTCAGATGAGACAAAAATTGAGCTCTTTGGCATGAACTCAACTCGCCGTGTTTGGAGGAAGAGAAATGCTGCCTATGACCCAAAGAACACCGTCCCCACTGTCAAGCATGGAGGTGGAAATGTTATGTTTTGGGGGTGTTTCTCTGCTAAGGGCACAGGACTACTTCACCGCATCAATGGGAGAATGGATGGGGCCATGTACCGTACAATTCTGAGTGACAACCTCCTTCCCTCCGCCAGGGCCTTAAAAATGGGTCGTGGCTGGGTCTTCCAGCACGACAATGACCCAAAACATACAGCCAAGGCAACAAAGGAGTGGCTCAGGAAGAAGCACATTAGGGTCATGGAGTGGCCTAGCCAGTCACCAGACCTTAATCCCATTGAAAACTTATGGAGGGAGCTGAAGCTGCGAGTTGCCAAGCGACAGCCCAGAACTCTTAATGATTTAGAGATGATCTGCAAAGAGGAGTGGACCAAAATTCCTCCTGACATGTGTGCAAACCTCATCATCAACTACAGAAGACGTCTGACCGCTGTGCTTGCCAACAAGGGTTTTGCCACCAAGTATTAGGTCTTGTTTGCCAGAGGGATTAAATACTTATTTCCCTCTGCAGAATGCAAATAAATTCATATACTTTCCACAATGTGATTTTCCGGATTTAATTTGTGATGTGCTATCTCTCACTGTTACCAATAACCTACCCTTCAATTATGGGCTGCTCATGTCTTTGTCAGTGGGCAAACTTACAAAATCAGCAAGGGATCAAATACTTATTTCCACCACTGTATGATATGATCTGAAGATATAAAGGTTTAAATGTTTTGATTAGATGCTATAAGAAGTCCTGAGTATGTGTTAACTGAATCGTGACTGGATAACAAGAATTTGTATTTGGACTGTTGTGAGGATCCAGCTTAAAAAATTATTAATGTGCCTCAATACTTAGTCTTGGTACTATACTACAATAGCAAAATACATACATTCAAGGAAAATGACAAAAGCTACAGAAAAATTGCAGAAAATGTGCCTGAATTATAAGCAGCCAAAAGCAGCACCCCTTGTTTCCACTAATCAACCTGACCACAGTTACAGTGGAGTTTCTGTGCAGTCCATTAGATTCTTTGTAAGCTGTGGCATCCTTATTCAACCAAGAAAAGAATTAACCAGAAATGTAACTATACAAGAACCACCCAGGCAACAAAGACCCCTTTCTCTAGATGCGTCCTCTGAAGAATTCTTACATCGGTATAATCATCACCTGAACAAAATCCAATATTTTCCAAATGCCAGAGCCAGATGCACGAAGGCAGCCAGCTCCATTCATGCTAGAAAGAACTCATGTTAAAGGTCAAAGCTAGTAGAGACTGCATCATGTGAAATAATAAGGCATGTGCACTTCATCTGACAGCCTACTTAATGCCAGATTAGGCCTTGCAAAATCAGGATAAATGTCAAGCTTGTTGGCTTTTAAGCATGTTGAAAAAAGTAAGATAAAGAAATATTATCTCTTCGCCCATGTACCCATTCCCATTTTAGAATTAGCTTGATCCAGGCTGTGCTAGACACATATATCAACAGTGTGTTCCTTTGATATCATGTCAGCTAATTAATTCAACCTGTGGCTTCTAGAAAGATGCATAGCAGTTCTAGCACATGAGCCAGACATGCAGTCATATTTTTTCTCCAGTTTGTCTTTTGCATTCTAAGGCCTTCTTTCCATTAGTATTAACATCACTTTAATAACAATGCAGTGCATGTGACTATAGCAATGGATGCCTCACCCTAGTAGTGTATTTTCCTAACACACGCATGCAAAATACTTAACATCTGTACAATGCAGCTAATAATCTGCAAATGCCACAAATAGATGGCCCAATTATCATCTTAATTGGCAGGATTCACCGTTTTATAGCGTCCCTTGCAAATGCCCTCAGCACTAGTACAGCTTCTGTTCTGCTCTTGCCTCTACCACTAAAGAGACCCCTGGAGTCTTAAAGCATGAACGTAAGATAAGATAATTCCTGGCCAAGAGGGAAAGCAATAACCATCTGAAAAAGAGATAAAAATAAACGTTCACTTCATTCTCAGGCTGCATTAGTTACCAGGGGTGAAGAAAATTCCGCAGCTGCTGACCTTTGAAAACATCAGACCTCCACTAACAGTCCTCGAATTGCCTTCTGATCCCTGCAGATAGGCCCCTGCCATTCGAGAATTGCAAATTCAATGCCAATGGCTATTAAGCAATCCAGCTGGCTGTATGGCTCAGAATCTGCGGTGCTAACTACTTGCAAGGATACATTCTCTAATCTTTTTTTTTTAATGCTTTCTTAAAATTGGTGCTAACCCAATGTGCAGAAACAGATATGAATACGCACACATGCACACACACCAGGCTCACTAAATAAGGACTCTGGTTCTGAAAAGTTCAGGCCTTAATTAACTGGTTGATGCAGAAAACTTTCCACAGAAGTTGAGTGTCTTGATGCAGTAAGCAATAAGCTTATACATTATTGCCACATTAAAAAGTGTCTGCTGTTAGAAAAAAACAGTGTACATTTTTACAGAAATGTCTACTCATTGGTAAAATATGTCCCTTCATGCACAAGCAATGACTGGTTCATGCACTGACAGAAGGAAGACATTTAACAAAAAGCCCGCTATTCTCCCCCCCCCCCCCCAACACTACCCAAAATATCACTGGTAGTCAAGTAGACCCCTACCCCAACACCCTGATCTTCCATAGACCCCCTCAAAAAATATCTCTGGTAGACCCCCATTCTTCATGGCCTCCTAGGCCCTGCAAATCCCACTATACCTTGAAGAGGAAGGAGCAATGCCTTTTCTGTCTTCCAAAATGGTGGTGCATGACCCCACACACAGTGCATCCTGAGATGTACTGTGCAGGGACAGTCTGAGTATTTGGTAGACTGACCTTACATGGTATGTACCAGGATGCACTATGTGCCATTTTGGAAGATGGTGGTGTAGAGGCAGGAGCAAGTGGGCATTGCTCCTGCCTCTTCTCAAAGGTATGCAGGGGCATCTGGGAGTTCAAAGGGGTCTAGGGGGTTAGGGGGTCCTCTAGACTATCAGAATGTTTTGGGAATGTTGGGGGATTAGGGGGTAGGGGGTTCAGGGGGTCTACTAGACTACCAGGGATTTGTGGTTAATGTTTAGGGCATGGGGTATCTCTGGTGGATGGAGGATTAGGGCATGGGGGGGGGCTTCCCTGATGTGTGGGATCAAAGGATCAGGGGGGCACCTTAGGGAGGTAGGGATTCATAGGATTATCTCAGGGGGTTGAAACAGGCAAACAGATGATACTAATCCTTCTGTGTTTCCTCTGAGGTGGCATTAAAGCTCCTACCTTGTGCTCAGCCTTAAAGTCTTCTGAGCACTTTTCTGCAATGAGGCTGAATAGCTAATAGCTTCATTTACATTTATTTCAATATACTGTGTGCGGGCGTCCTATGCACAGATTCACGCTGCATTACTTTGTGTAGGAAACACCTCTCTACATAGCACAACTATAAAATTGCAGCTGAAGTCGCACTAATCGCAAGTCAACATCTGCACAAGCTTTCTGCATCTCTCTCTCTCTCTCTGTTAGCTTTGTTACACTAGAATGATACAACTACCCCTTTGAAAACTCTAACATAAGGCTGTGATCTTAATTAGTCAAAGTTTTGCCTTGGTAAACTCATTCCAGCTTTTCAAAATTCCTGAAACAGGGACACAGCTGCCTTTACTGCCAAGGCTCTGGGATATGCCCTTATAATCACATGGCAGTTATAATAAAGACGGGTTGTCAGTTCTCTTCCTTATGCTACAGCGGCACTGTACTGACTGCTGTGGCAAAAAAGACATCACGCAACGAGAAATGAAGCTGTGTCCATCCATGCATGTCAGAAGTGCTTGCTGCAAGGAGGAGTGCTTACACTGATCAATTATACTCCATACAGATCATGATCTTTAAAATCAATAGAAAAATGAAACAAAAATAATGGTATATACTGGTTTTTTTTTTTAAGGCCAGATAGGTTCTTTACTAGATAAGACATTAGGAAATGAACCCAGTTTCCCTCGTTTTTTTAGGGCATTGCACTAACTATTAGGCTACTCCTCCACTCCAGACCTTTATATGTAATAGCAAAGAGCCAATTAGGAGGGAGGAAAGATCCATAGTGGAATGGGAGAGGAACCCCATCTGACTGTGAGTTAACAAGCACAATTGGTTTAAAATCTTTTGGTTTCTACTGATAGGCCATTATTTTAAAAGCCCTATTCCCAATTTACAGTGCAAATCCTCCAGTTGTAGAGAGGATTTACACATGTAAATCTGCAATATGTACATATGGCAAAGGGGGTATGGTTTGGATGTGGTTGGACAGGACTAATGTGAGACCAAGACCTACATTTATATTCCCCATTTCAGAAGAGGAATGCACACCTATGATCACTACTGCCGGCTGCTCTCTCCAAGCTCACATTCTCCACATGTCTTACCTCAGATCAGAAAAGATCAGGACTGATACTCTGTCCCATGCTCTCCAGTAAACCTCTCTCCTTCCCCTTTCTTTTTTTTTTTTTTTTTAAGGTTGCTGTGCTGGAAAAGGAGAGCTCCACAGAAAACAGGGGAGAGGTGAAGGGAGGGAAGAAGTAAGTTTGCGGGGCACCAGAGACATGGTTCTAAAGACCTGAAGATATAACTCTGCAGACTCAAGCCACTCGCATAGCTCACCTGGGGACCAGTTGACCAACCAGACCAGGAGCAAATCACTCTAAACCAGAGGCTGAAAAGTGTATCCATCCACCTGCTGGAGACAGAAAATACTGAAAAGTGTGTCCATCCACCTGCTGGAGACAAAAAATACTGAGGACCTGGATTGGATGCCAAGAGAGAAATGTCAACTCAGTTTTCAGTTCTCTGTCTCCACCTGCTGGTTGATAGACACAACTATCTCACAGGCTCTGGAATAGTGGGAAGCTAGTTGATGGACACAACTATCCCACAAATTCTGGAATAGTGGGAAGCTACTTAATAGAATACCAGAATGTGACAACTCCCACCCTGGATGTCTTAGTTCTAATTTCTACATTCTACCTAAAATGGGGCTGCAAGTGTAACAATTTGTTATATGTTATTACTTGAATTTAAGCTGTTGTTTTTAAGCAAAATGCAGTAGCAAAAGGCACTCTGTGCTCCTATTAGTTACATTTTTAAAATTCCAATCAATTACTAGTAGTAGTTTATATTTCAATGCTTGAGTTCAATCCATTGTTTCAAAGCAATATTAAGTAGCGAATGGTACTCTGGGACTTCTTTCCTTGTCATAACGGTGATTTGAATAGATTAGTGTAAGTGATTCTTTCATATTGGTATCTCTGGCAACTCAACAATGAGCTTTTTAGACAGTATACTATTAAGATGTTTTATCACAGAGAGGCTATATATATTTTTTTATGTATTATTAGATTTTCTTTCAATTCTTTCTTTTTAAACACAATGGATGGATCTCAAGCATAAAAGTTTGATCCATTGCTTATAATTCTGATAGCAGAAAAACTGAGATAATAGTGATTTCTATATATATAATTATTTTCTTAAACAGGTTTATTTTCTTGATATTTCTGGATGGATTTTCTGATAAGATGTTATATCTTTGTATGATTTTCAAATAAATAAAATTAAAAGAAAAAAGAAACTGAGATTGAGAATAAAAAATGTGCAACGAGTTTAGATAGCGTGCAATACTTGTAATAAATGCTTTGTGGACTAAAAGAAGGACTTTGAATCCGGTTGGCAACAGATAGCTAGTGATTATGGAATAGTAGTGGAATAACATGGTCAAACTTAGATGAGTTACAAACAGTTTCAATGGCAGTATTCTGAATGATTTCTAAACATTTTACGGTCTGAGGTCCTAATCACTGAATAGATAGAGTTGCAATAATTAATGTGAGATAAAATTAAAGCACAAAGCAAAGAATGTAATGCTAGAGTATCTAAACAAGATTTCAAGGAATGCAATTGACAGAGTACACCAAAAGAAGACAGAAACAGTTGAGATACTTGGGATGCAAAAGTCAAGTGATAGTCAATAATGACCCCCAAATGCTTAAATAAATTGGCAAGCGAAACAAGGGAGCCAGAGAGACGTGCAAGTGAAGGATGAATACATCTCCCGGTGAGCAACACCGTCACTTATTTGAAAGGATTAAGAACCGGAAGACTTTCTCATAACCAACTGAAGATCATCTCTAGACAGGCATTGATCAGACCAAGATCAATGAGGTAAGGGTCAGTGTATTAGACTAGGAGGAGGACATCATCGACGTAATTATAGCTACTGACCACTAGATATTGAAGCAGAGTAGCAAGCAGAAAAAATATTGAAGAGGAGCAAGTATAGAGCCCTGTGGCACACCAAAAGTCAGAAACCTTGTAGTACAGTTAGATTCAACACTTATGCTGATCCCCCAAATCTGAGCAACCTTGAGGAGCTGCTTCTATTATCTGCGACATCTTCTCTCCATACATTGAGAAGGCAAGTCTTGTCACAGTGGATCATGCCATTAAGACTGGATTATTGTAATGCACTCTACACTAGTCTGACTACAAAGGGTTTGCACCAGCTCTAATTGATTCAGAAAGCTGCAGCAAGACTGCTAGAAGGTTGTAAGTGATGTCATCATATCACAACATATTTGCAAAAAACTCTTTAGCTACTAGTAAAAAAGGCCCGTTTCTGGAACGAATGAAACGGGCGCTAGCAAGGTTTTCCTGGGAGTGTGCATGTTTGAGAGAGAGAGCCAGAGTGAATGTGCAGGTGTGTGACAGAGTGAGACTGTCTGTGTGACAGTGTGTGTGTGAGAATGAGAGTGTGTGACAGGGCCCCCTCCCCTGTTCCTAATGCCCCTCACCCCGTTCCCTCCCCTCCTTTTCCTCCTCCTTCCCACACTTTGGGTTTCTTAAGGCTTTCAAAAGTATATGTACCCCCGTGGCCCTAACGCCCAGTATTCGGATAACCCACCGCTTTCCTCCTCACCCCTCCCCCAAGATGTAATACTTTCACGTCCTTCATTTGTTTTTAAAGTGTCCTATCTACCCTGTGTACAAATGCCCGGCATTCAGATTGTGTTCCTCTGGTACATTTTCATTTCTTTTATTCATTCAGAACTTGCCCCCCCCCCCCC
Organism: Microcaecilia unicolor; assembly: GCF_901765095.1. Taxonomy (NCBI): domain Eukaryota; kingdom Metazoa; phylum Chordata; class Amphibia; order Gymnophiona; family Siphonopidae; genus Microcaecilia; species Microcaecilia unicolor. The sequence goes on along the minus strand of NC_044031.1, from coordinate 609,715,625 downwards.
CCCCCGAACAATTTTTGTTGTTTTCCTGTCCCAAATTTGCATGTCTTTCAGTCATTCACAACTCCCCCCCCCCCTTCTCCAGTTTAACACTTTCGTTTCCTTCAGTCTTTTAAAACTCTCCTATCTACCCTGTGTCCTAATGGCCAGCATTCAGATTGTTTTCCTTTCACAAATGTTCATGTCTTTCAGTGGTTCAGAACTCCCCCCCTCCCCCCATTTAACACTTTCGGTTCCTTCAGTCTTTTAAAACTCTCCTATCAACCCTGTGTCCTAATGGCCAGCACTCAGATTGTTTTGCTTTGCCAAATTGTCTGTCACTGAGGTCACTGAGGTCAGTGCTTGCCTGCCTAGCAGACCACTTCCGGCAGGCAGGGTCCCAAGCACATCCTGTTGGAGGTGAGAATTATTATATAGGATCAGTACAATAAAGGATAAATTTAAACTCTGTAGGGCTCATTTTCAAAACAGAAAAACGTACAAAAAGCATCTTAAAGCAGGGGTTTTTTTCTGGCAAAATGTCCAAATCGCTATTTTCAAAACCCATTTTTAAGACATTTTTCTATGAAGTTTGTATGCAGAGGGTCCAAACCACAAGATGACATGTTGGGGGATGAATATAGGCATTCCCAAAATTTGGATGTGTTTCAGAACATAAGCATTGCCATACTGGGACAGGCTGAAGGTCCATCAAGCCCGGTATCCAATTTCGAACAGTGGCCAATCCAGGTCACAAGTGCCTGGCAAGATCCAAGAACAGTAAAACAGATTTTATTCTGCTTATCTTAGAAATAAGCAGTGGATTATTGCAGGCCACGTTTTACCATGGCTTAGTAAAAGGACCCCAGAAATTGGGTAGCTTGAGAGTGTGTGGGGTATAAGAAGAAGCTGGAAACTCTGGGCTGTTTCTCAATTCTAAATGAACCTTTGTTTTTAGAGCCTGGTTCTATTGAATTGGTCAATTTCAAGTTTCAAGTTTCAGTGTTATTAGTGTTTGATATACTGCCAATTTAGACAAGTCCTGTTAGTGGTTTAGAGAGAGATCTAAACTGTAGAAACTAGATCATAGGTAGAAAATTGGAAAATAAGAGAGTTAAATTTGCATTTAAAGAGTATAATTCCTCTTTTAAACCATTCTGCACAAACCTGATGGTTGTGTGTGTGTGTGGGGGGGGGGGGGGAGATTATTTAAATAATTAGAAAGACAAATTGTTAATTGGTAGGAAGAGAAAAGGAAGAGCAGGGACTAAAATTGATTTCCCAAGGGTTAGCTCTAGCTTAACTTGTGACTGACAGATGTTTATCCTGCACATTTGGAGTTTTGCTGGAAATTTGCCAAATCTGATGCATACAAATTGTTTTGTTTTCTTGCAGGTTTTTTAAAAATATATTTAGCATAACTAGAGTATAAAATGCTCTCATCACAATAATTTTTTCTAGTAATCACAAGAGTGTGGTGACAAAGCTCTTAAGCCTGATCATTCCTTTTGGAGGTTCTCCTACCGTTGGCATACAGCTCACTAAAATTTGCATTACTAGAGTTCTACAGTTGTTCAGTAAGCCAGTGGTGGCACTGCAGGCTGCCGTGAGGGAGACCAAGCTTTGGTTTCTGGACTGGGCATCAGCTTATTAGGCTGGCAGAGGCTGTGCAGATCTTAGGTGGAGGGAAGAGACATTAGGTCTTACCTGATCATTTTCTTTCTGTTAGTCCTTCCCACCTGTGAGATAGTTGTGTCCATCAACCAGGAGGTGGAGATAGAGAACTGAAAATTGAGCTCAGACATGAGATATATCTCTCCTGGCATCCAGTCCAGATCCTCTGTATTTATGTAGATAAGCAGTAAGGATAAACTCAGAATAAACACAACAACCTTAAATAACTTGCTAATCTAACACTAACAAGACAAGCAAATATGTACGGACCTCTCTCATCTCTGACAACTTGTAGAGAACAAGAGATATACAGGAAGCACCAAGCAAGGTGACAGTCATTATTTGACCCATTACTTTGCACTGACTAAACATCTCAGAAGCCTCTGGTGGGCCTCTGGAATAGTGGAAAGGACGAATGGAAAGAAAATTATCAAGTAAACCATAATTCCTCCTTCCATTATATAGCTTCCTGCTAATCCAGAACCTGTGGGACATGAAAAAGCAATCAATATACAAAAAGATCTACAGTAGTAAATGTTCAAAACATATTACTCCAAATGATTTCAATTAATCATTTAAAATAGGAGGAAAAGACTTCATAGACCTTCAAGAACAGACCATAAATATCTGTATCATCAGGTACAAATGTCTATTCTCAGTCATAAAAACCTCTTAATTTTTATATAAATTTTTAAAATTTTTAAACGTGTTCATAAATATGAATGTATTGTGTACTATAGCACTGACCATGCAAATTATATGAATTTTTTTTTTTTAACTTTTTAAGCAAAAACTCTTGATGGACACTTATCTTAGAGACCCAACAGGGCCTGTTTCACCAAATATAAAGGCTTAATCAGGAGTCAATTGTGACCTCAGAAAAGTTTTTGATTTTATGTGCTGATCAGTTTCTAAAAGCAATCTCTAGAGTGGTGGGATCCTGGTGCCACCACCCTGAGGACCAAGGCCCCATAACTGGTTTCCGAGCATGCCGCAATGTCCACCCTGTAGTTCTTGGTAAACGTATGCAGCGTCGACCATTTTACCGCCTTGCAGATTATCTGCCAGAGACACTAAAGTAGTCTCCACCCAGGATGTCACTGTATGCCTCATAGAATGAGCACGCGAGGCCTGAGCAGTCTGCTTCCCCACAAGAAAATAAGCTGACACAATAGTCTCCTTCAGTCATCTAGCAATTGTGAGCTTGGAAGCAATAATGCTAAGCCTCTGCTTACCAAAAAGCACAGTCTGGTCTGATTTGCAAAACTCATTCTTGACTTCCAGATATCGAATAAGGACTATACTCACATCAAGAATCTTCAAGGAAGCTTCTGGAGTGGCTCAAAGGAGGTTTCTGAAGAGCCTGAAGCAGGGGTGTAGCCAGACCTCATGGTAGGAGGGGGCCAGAACCTGTGGTGGGGGGGCACATTTTAGTCTGCCACCCCGCCACCTGGCCCCCCCCCCCCCACTGCCTTGCCGCACCCACAGCACCAAATACCTTTGCTGGGGGGGTCCTCAACCCCTGCCAGCTGAAGCCTTCTTCGGCACCGGTCTCCTCACCTCCCCCACCGCTCCCCTCGCCGCACCCCTGAGATGATCCCTGTCCAGCAGTTGAATCAGGTCCACATACAATAACCTCTGTGGCCAATCCAGGACTATGAGAATTATTTGACTCTGGTGCAATGCAATCCTTTTCAACACATGGCCTACCATGGGCCAAAGAGGGAAGATATACAGAACATGTGTCTCTGGCCAGGGCTGCAGTAGGGTATTGATCCCCATCAAATTCATTTTTTTCCAGCAACTAAAGAACTTGAGCACTTTGGCATTCATTTTCATCACCATCAAGTCCAGAACCAGAGAACCCCATTGATCCATTGTTATATTTATTTATTTATTTATTTGTTACATTTCTACCGCACATTTTCCCACCTATTTGCAGGCTCAATGTGGCTTACATAGTACCATAAAAGCATTCGCCAAGTCCGGTAGAGAACAAATATAAGATTATATTGTGGTCGAATAAGGTCGATGTGTTTCAGGCACCATGAGGGTCGAAGGGAGGGAAGGTTGGATATTGTCCAGTACAATCATTGGTTTTGCTGTGTTGCCAGGTGTGGGGATTTATGTTGGATTGGTAGGGTAAGCTTTTTTGAACAGGTTGGTTTTTAGTGATTTCCTGAAGTTTAGGTGGTCATGGATTGTTTTCACAGCTTTTGGGAGTGCGTTCCATAGTTGTGTGCTTATATAGGAGAAGGTAGTACAGCTCAGCTCTTCTACTCTCTACAATGGCCAGGTCCTGAGATGTATCAGGCACCATTCACAGCCTCTAGTACATCTCAAGACCTCACCTCAGGATGAGAAATGGAGAAGTGTGTCATGCTCATCACATAATTCTGACTAGATTTATTTAAATATGAAAACCCTGGATGGATAGTCCACCTCCACATTCAAGAATCCAACGATGTGAGCTGCCAACAATCAAAGAAGATTTTTCTCCACCCAACTCATAAGGGAGGTCACTTCCACTTCAATCGGACAGCTGTGGGTCCCACCGTGCTTGCTGATATAAGCCACTACTGTTGCATTGTCGAAGAAAACTTGGACTGGGGCCTCTGCCAGAAAGGGAGTGAAGTCACATAAGGCACTCCACACTGCCCTGAACTCCAAGCAATTTATTGACCACTGACACTCCTGTTCCATCCAGGTGCCCTGTGTCAGATGGTACTTGTAATCAGCTCCCCAACCCGCCTTGTTGCCATCCATTATCACCAACTCCCATTGTGTTATCGGAAAGGGAGTTCTGACAGTCAAATTCCTGGGCAACAACCACCACTGTATACTCTGGCAATCAGCATCCAAGAAAGATTAAAGTCATACTTCTATGACACCGGAGACCAGCAGCTGAGAACAGACTCCTGTAATGGCCGCATATGATCCCTTTCCATGGCACCACTTCCATCATTGCTGTCATTGACCCCAGAACCTGGATGTAGTCCCAGACCCTGGGCCTGCCTTGACTGAGGAGAAGACAAATCTGTTGAAACAGCTTTGATCTCCTGCACTCCATGAGGAAGATATTCTCCCTTGCTGTGTCACAATGCCAGATATTCCAGCATGTGTGATGGAGTTAGTCTGCTCTTCTCAAAATTTATCATCCAACCTAATGACTGCAGAAGACATACAACTTTATTCATTGATGCACGCTGTCCAAATAGGACAATGCACAAATGAGCCAGTCAATGATATATGGGCAAACTCAGATTCCCTGGCACCTGAGGTAGGCTACCACCACCTCCATAACCTTGGTATACATTGGTGCTATGTCAAGACCGAAGGGCAAAGCCCTGAACTAGAAGTGACAGACCAGTACCACAAAACATAGAACCCTCTGATGCAGTGCCCATATGGGTATATGCAAGTAGGTCTCCTTGAAATCAAGAGTGGTGAAAAATTCTCTGGCTTGAACCGAGGCCATGACTGTTCTTAGCATTTCTATGTGAAAGTGGGACATGTGGGGCAAAAATTTAGACTTTTGAGACCTATGACTGGATGAAAGGTGACTTCCTTCTTTGGGATAATGGAGTAGATGGAGTATCTGCCTTGTCCATGTTTGGCCTGGGGAACTGGAAAAATGGCTTGGAGCACCAGCAAGAAATCTGTGATGACCTGAACCTAGACCACCTTGGTTCCCTCTTGACAAGGAGACTTCAAGAAGACAGGAGCGACCGGGTTATATAACTCCAACTTGTAACCTTCTGTAAGAGTATTCAGAACCCATTGGTCTGATGTGATTTTGGAACACACCTCCCTAGTGGAGGAAGAGAAGAATGGACCAATCTTGCATCATTGTTATGCTCAAGAGGCATTGGGTGCTCTAGCTGACTGAAAGGAGGACTTCCTGTCTGCATGGAAGGAAGATTGGCATGTCTGAAAGAGGGACTTCTGACCATATTTCTGGTTGGTACTGTCTGATGTCTCAAAATCAAGATCAAAAGCTCCCTGAAAATGGATAGCCAGAGGCTTTCAGCATATCCTTCAGCAACTGCTGTGTCTTAGTTTTCCCAGTTCTTTTACCAAGTTACTGAGATCTTCTCCAAATAACCACTTGCCTCAAAAGGGCAGTTTAACTAGACATGACTTTGACACTGCATCCACTGCCCAATGCCTCAACCAGAGCTGCCAACGTGCCATGACAGCCAAAGACATACTGTGGGCTGTAACCCATAACATGTCATAAATAGAATTTGTGAAGTAGGACAACCCCGCTTCCAACTGGGCATTATGCCTCCTATCTTGTGTTGCAGACTGATGATGCCACTTCAGGCATGCCCTACCACAAACGAGCTGCACATTGTCACTTGAATGCCTGAGGCCATTTCAAAGGCGTGTTTCAGTGAGCCTTCTAGATTCATACCCTGTAGGTCATTTAGGGAAATGCCCCCTTACAACACCAAGGTGGTCTTCTTAATCACCACCATATCAAGGGAGTCCACCCTGGAAAGCTGCAATTTCTCTTTCTCCTCTAGAACCAGTGGGTAGAGGTGAGCCATAGTTCTTCTCACTCTCAGCCCCATGTCTGGTGAGACCCATTCTGCTGTTATCAGGTCTTGAATGTCTGGACCTCCAAGTCCACTCATGATCGACAAAGATAGCACTCCTGATGCCGAGGCAGAAGGCTCTTCAATGGAAAGTACTGCCAATGCCTCAGAAATAGAACTACTGAGCTCCTCCTTATGAAACAAACTCAGTACTTTTGGGTCATTCCCTTCCTCAGAAAAGAGCTCTTCCTCTTTAAACAACTATTTCAATGATGGCTCCTCATTAGATAAGGAGGGATAAGCAGCGATAGACCTCCAGGAGTGGACAGTTGAGGCTAAACAAAATCTCTTAGGAGCTGGAGAGGCAGCGGGGTAAGAAACTGAAACACCATGCAGCAACTCTGATTGTCCCTACTTCAGTAAATAGGCCTGGTGTAAGAGCAATATAAACTCTGGAGAAAACTATGATCCCAATGCAGTTGAATGCTCTATTGGGCTCTGAGGTTGTAAAATGGCAGCTATGCTCAGAACATAATCAAACAGAGGCTGTTCCTCACTGCCAGTCGACTCCGACAAAATGGCTCCCATTCCTGCACTCTCCTGCATCAAACTGTGCATCAACCTTGTCAGAGATTCCAAAGTCCTTGGCATGTTTGGATGGTGCACAAAATCTTAAAACGTGCTGCTCCTGCTACCTGTTTCTCCCATGTTCCATGGGATTCCTGGTTTGCACAAACTCCCCGATGCCGGCTGGTGGGTCCCAAAGTGGGAAAACTGCTTAACTTCCTCTGCAGGAGTCACCATTCACCCAACTGGCACAAGCACAGCACAACACATTTCCAAGTGGTGAGTCATGATCCCTCCCCTGCGCTAAGTAGAACTTGCAGCCCTCCAAGCAGTTCTGAGTCAAATATTAGTCAGACTTACCACTGCTGGCTGCTCCCCCCAAGCTCACACTATCCACAAGTCTTATCCCAAGTAAGAAAGAATCAGGACTGATACTCTGTCCCATGCTCTCCAGTAAACCTTTTTCCTTCTCCTTTTTTTTTTTTTTTTGAGGTTGTTGTGCTGTGAAAGAAAAGCTCCACAGGAAACTGGGTAGATGTGATGTGAGGAAAGAAGTAAGTTCGCAGGGCACCAGAGACAGGGATCTGAAGATCTGAAGATATGACTCTGCAGACTCAAGCCATCCATAAAGCTCAACTGGGGACCAGTTGATCAACTGGACAAGGATGAAATCACTCAGAACCAGAGGCTGAAAATTGTGTCCTTCCACCTACTGGAGATAGAAAATACTGAGGAGCTGGACTGAATGACAAGAGAGATATGTCTCAGCTCAGTTTTGAGTTCTCTATTTCCACCTGCTGATTGATGGAAACAACTCTCCCACAGTTTCTGAATAGTATGAAACTGCTTAATGGAAATTCCCATCCCCATACAACATTGGCATTTCAGGGTGGCATTCAGAGTGTTAATTATAGTGGATTCTGAAGGGAGTCATGATCATATCATCCCCACTCCTCCTCATTGAGGACAAACACTGTGAAGACTGGGTTAAAATGGAAAGAGGAAATAAAAGTAGGGAGAGTGGGGGAAACTGTAGAGCCACCTTAAAAGGCCCATGTTTGTACCTTTCCTATTTATCTAATGGAGTTCTTTCCTCCCCCTTTTTAAGTTATTGCAATGCATTCTACACTACTTAGATTTGACTCCAAATTAGACAGTATAGCAAATTGTCTATAAACAACAGGGTCAGCTCTAATTGAGCTGGGAACGGCACATCCAGTCGAAGTTTTCAGAAATCCTATAATTCAATAGGGATATCCTGGAATTAGAAAAGGTTCAACGAAGAGCGACCAAAATGATAACGGGGATGGAACTCCTCCCATATAAGGAAAGGCTAAAGAGGTTCAGGCTCTTCATTTTGGAAAAGAGAAGGCTGAGGGGAGATATGATTGAGGTCTATAAAATCCTAAATGGTGTAGAATGAGTAAAAGTGAATCGATTTTTCGCTCTTTCAAAAAGTACAAAGAACAGAGGACACTCAATAAAATTACATGGAAATACTTTTAAAACAAATAGGAGGAAATATTTTTTTCACTCAAAGAATAGTTAAGCTCTGGAACTCGCTGCCAGAGGATGTGGTAACAGTGATTAACGTATCTGCGTTTAACAAATGTTTGGAAAAGTTTCTGGAGGAAAAGTCCATAGTCTGTTATTGAGATGGATATGGGGAAACTACTCCTTGCCTTGGGACTAGTAGCATGGAATGTTGCTACTATTTGGGTTTCTGCCAGGTACTTAAGACCTGGTTTGGCCAATGTTTTTCACTTGAAACTGGGCTAGTTAGAAAATTGGTCTGACCCACTATGGCTATTCTTAAGTTCTTATGAGACATATTGCGCAAATATCTGAGTCAGAAACACTTTGACGTATATATCAAAAGGAAATCAAGAACTACTCTAGGCTGCAGGCCTTTTTATAAAGCCCACATCAAAAGATGATGTGGAGGGGCATAATTGAAAGGGAAGCCCATGTTTTGCTGAGGGCATCCTCACAAAACGTCCCGGCGAAGGGGCGGAGAAACCCGTATTATCGAAACAAGATGGACGTCCATCTTTCATTTTGATAACACAGTCGGGGACGGCCAAATCTTGACATTTAGGTCTTCCTTAGAGATGGTCGTCCCTAGACTTGGTCATTTCTGATTTTCGGCGATAATGGAAACTAAGGACGCCCATCTCAGAAATGACCAAATGCAAGCCTTTTGGTCGTGGGAGGAGACAGCATTCGTAGTGCACTGGTTCCCCCGACATGCCAGGACACTAACCGGGCACCCTAGGGGGCACTGCAGTGGACTTCATAAATTGCTCCCAGGTACAGAGCTCCCTTACCTTGTGTGCTGAGCCCCCAAACCCCCCGCAAAACCCACTACCCACAACTGTACACCACTACCATAGCCCTTACGGGTGAAGGGGGGCACCTAGATGTGGGTAAAGCGGGTTTGCGGTGGGTTTTGGAGGGCTCACATTTACCACCACAAGTGTAACAGGTGGGGGGGGGGATGGGCCTGGGTCTGCCTGCCTGAAGTGCACTGCACGCACTAAAACTGCTCCAAGGACCTGCATACTGCTGCAATGGACCTGAGTATGACACTTGATGCTGGCATAGAGGCTGGCACAAAAGATTTTTAAAGATGTTTTTCGAGGGTGGGTGGGGGGGGGGGTTAGTAACCACTGGGGGAGTAAGGGGAGGTCATCCCCGATTCCCTCCGGTGGTCATCTGGTCAGTTATGGCACCTTTTTGTGGCTTGGTCGTAAGAAAAACAGGACCAGGTTAAGTCGTCCAAGTGCTCGTCAGGGATGCCCTTTTTTTTCCATTATGGGTCGAGGATGCGCATGTGTTAGGCACGCTCAAGTCCCACCTTCGATACGCCTATGACACGCTCCCGTGAACTTTGGGCATCCCCAACCCCACAATGGAAAGCAGTTGGGGACGCCCAAAATCGGCTTTTGATTATGCCGATTTGGGCGACCCTGTGAGAAGGACGCCCATCTTCCGATTTGTGTCGAAAGATGGGCGTCCTTCTGTTTCAAAAATAAGCCTGATATTCTTCTTCAGGTGTGACCAATAGAGAGGGACTTATATATTTGTATATACTGATTGGCCCAATAAAATTTACCACTCTCTAATGAGATTCCTATAATCTCCAGGACCAACATGCTTACTAGAACTCAGAACTAAGAGGGGGAGGCTCTGAAAATCCAGGACACTTGAAATGGTGTTGGCTTTTCCTAGACTGTCTTATTCTGAAGAAACTCTTATTAATGGCTGCTCCAGCTATTATAAACATTCATAATTACACAACCTATTTGCCAGCTGTGCATGAAAGCAGCATTCTGTGAAACTAATTTGGATTTTCTAGCAAGAAAGCTATGTGTGGAGGAGTGGCCTAGTGGTTAGGGTGGTGGACTTTGGTCCTGGGGAACTGAGTTCGATTCCTGGCACAGGCAGCTCCTTGTGACTCTGGGCAAGTCACTTAACCTTCCATTGCCTGCCGCATTGAGCCTGCCATGAGTGGGAAAACGTGCGGGGTACAAATGTAACAAAAAATACATATTGTACACATCTAGTTCCCTACTGAAATGATTCCTTACCTGTGGAATATGAAATATCTCTTTCACCAACAAAGACCTGCCAGGTAGCTTCTTCTACTTAGAGCTATGGTAGTGAACCACACAGCTGACTCGAATGGCTGCAACACTGCACCCCACTGTTGTTTATCCACAAAATGAGCAGTCAGGGGAAGGGACACATTCATTTGCTATTGACTATAATTAAGTCTAATTGTAAAGTTAATTGTTTAGGAGAATGAAGACATAAAAAAAAACAAACAGCTGGAGATGAAGAGAGGCTACTGGAGTCAACAGCATTTTACAATACTAAGGCATGAGTAGAATTATTATTATTTTTTTTTTTGTATGACCATCTTTTATGTGCATGTCCGTACATCTGTCTTCATTTGCTTCAGTCACAAATCCTAATGCACTGTACCAGTAACGCAGCAAAAGCACTTAAGAGCGTGCACTACTGCCACTAGCACTTCTGTGGCATTTGTCAAATCTAACTGAACCTCATAGACCATTGGGAGCAGGTGAGAAAAACATCTTGCTCCCCTTCTATTCATCACACTTCCTTTCCAAGAAGACTGTTTCACTATGACTGCTCCTAAGCCAGCTTGAAGCAAGATGATTTGTAGCTGTCCAAGGTAAGGGGAGATGAAGGATGCTGCCATTGACAACATGGACACTCAGCACATAATTCCCCTCCACCAACCCTCATTTCCTTCTCCCCTTCCCAAACCCCCCTCCCCAAATCAAACACGTGTAGAAACAGATAGGGTTTTGCTCCTCTAACGATCACAGAGATATGTGGAGGGGCATAATCGAACGGGGCACCTAAGATTTCCTGGGGCCGTCCTCGCAGGATGGCTCCATGAAGGGGTGGGGAAACCCGTATTATCGAAACAAGATGGGTGTCCATCTTTCATTTCGATAATATGGTTGGAGACGCCCAAATCTCAACATTTAGGTCGACCTTAGAGATGGTCGTCCTTAGGTCGTCCTTAGAGATGGTCATCCCCGGTTTTCGGTGATAATGGAAACCGAGGATGCCCATCTCAGAAACGACCAAATCCAAGCCAGTTGGTCATGGGAGGAGCCAGCATTCGTTGTGCACTGGTCCTCCTCCTCACATGCCAGGACACCAACCAGGCACCCTAGGCGGCACTGCAGTGGACTTCATAAATTGCTCCTAGCTGCATAGCTCCCTTACCTTGTGTGCTGATTCCCCCAACCCCCCCCCCCCCCCACACACAAAAAAACCCCACTCCCCACAACTGAACACCACTACCATAGTGTCAGGGAACTGGGTATGACATTTGAGGCTGGCAAAAAAAAAATTAAGTTTTTTTTTTAGGGTGGGAGGGAGTTAGTGACCACTGGGGGAGTAAGGGGAGGTCATCCCTGATTCCCTCTGGTGGTCATCTGGTCAGTTCGAGCACCTTTTTGAGGCTTAGTCGCAAGACAAAATGGACCAAGTAAAGTCGCCCAAGTGCTCATCAGGGACACCCTTCTTTTTTTCCATTATCGGCCGAGGACGCCCATCTCTTATGCACGCCCCAGTCCCACCTTCACTACGCTGCTGACATGCCCCCATGAACTTTGGTCATCCCTGCAACGGAAAGCAGTTGAGGGCGCCCAAAATCGGCTTTCGATTATGCCGATTTGGGCGACCCTGAGAGAAGAACGCCCATCTCCCGATTTGTGTTGGAAGATGGGCGCCCTTCTCTTTCGAAAATAAACCTGATAATGTCTCTACTAAGATATTTAAATACCCTCACAACTTATAGAACAAGGAGAGAGCTCTCCTGACCAGTAACTGATCAGGTATAAATACCTAGCTTGGTTTGATTTTTTTTTTGTCTTTTGCTCCTGTTTCCCTGACCATTGTATCACTCTTCAAAAGGGAATATGATCCTTGGCTAGTCCAACCTTTGCAGCTGGAGAAACAAGGAGTAGAGAGCGGTGCCAGAGCAACAGAGGCTTCTGATGTAGCCACCTGGTATAAGCTGGAACAGGGAAGAGACAGCGGGCAAGCCAGTTGGCTCAACCAATTTTATTCAAAAGTATAGGTATAATCAAGTGGTTATCAAATGTATGTGTGTCCAGACCCTTTGTTTCAATTGTCTACTAGCCAAACATGCTTTTGTAAACATGCCTGTATCAGGGACAACTACAAAGCTTACATCAAGTTGGACAATGTATATACACATTCACCTAAAAGATATCAACACAACAAAGACAATAAAAATAAAAGAAAAAAAGGGAAAAATAGAAACAGGTTACATATTACCTTATAAATTATACCAATTTTACTTATGCTAATATAATGAGCCTACTTAGGTAATACTGTAAAAATATTAAAAAATATTAAAGTGAAGCTTAATATCAATAATTGACAAGCAAACAAAAGCACCACTGTACTTTACAACTACATAGATTAGTAAAAACTGACCCCCATATAGGCTGCTGACAAGCAAAACAAAAGTAGTTATATAGAGCTATCAGATCTACAGCAATCACCAGTCTTCCACTACTACTAATCATTTTTATAGTGATCTATACATTATATGCAGCTTCTTTTTCTGTCTCTAGTAGGCTCACAATCTAAATTGTTTTGTACCTGGGGCAATATAGGGTTAAGGTACTTGCCCAAGGTCACAAGGAACTGCAACGCTAACCATTAGGCTACTCCTCCACTCTATTAATGGTGAATTAACTGGAAGGTTTGGATTTCAAAGCCACTAACTGCATAGGGATGACCATTCACTCAACAATGGCTGATGTATGAAAGCCAGTTCATGTGTGAACAGAAAATAATTTATTATAGTTTTAATGATGTCCTAAATAGAGTATGATATCTCAGTTTATTTGTTTATCAATATTTTACTACTACTTATCATTTCTAAAGCGCTACTAGACCTACGCAGCGCTGTACACTTGAACATGAAAAGACAGTCCCTGCTCGACAGATGTTACAATCTAATTAGGACAGACAAACAGGACAAACAAGAGATAAGGGAATATTAAAGTGAGGATGATAAAATAAGGGTTCTGAACAAGTGAATAAGGGTTCAGAGTTAAAAGCACCATCAAAAAGGTGGGCTTTTAGCTTAGATTTGAAGTCCAATAAAGTGGACTTCAAAACAGTTTACAAAAGTCAGGTACACTAGCATTCATTATGCATAGCATTCTTAAAAAATACAATCCCCATTCACAGCCCTTAATTAATAATAACACCAAATAATGCCTTTCATCTCTTATAGAATGCAGGATCATCATCAATGGCCTTCAATATAATCTGAAATAATCTTCTAGCATTAATCTATGTGCACTTTTGTCAAAGTCTGAGCCACATGTAGATTTCTATTGTTGAAAATTATTCCAGATTGTACCAAGGCACTCTGCATGTTTCAACATATTATGCTATGCCCGATCCTATTCTAAACTCTTTGCCTCCTGGCCAGAACCTTAAAACCCTCTAAAAACTCAGTTAACCGAATATTCACAAATCTTTCTAACAATTTACCCACAAATGGTAAGAAGAATATTGGTCTGAAATTCGAAATGTCAAGATCCCCCAATGGTTTATTCTTTGAAATCAAACCTACTACCCAAACTCATGCAGGACACACCTCAGAAAAAAGTAACCTCCTCATACACATTCATCCAAGTTTCAGGCACACACAGCATATCAAACTCTCCATTCACCAATAAATACATTCCTTCAACCTAATACCCTTCATATTAATACACTTACAGTTTTCAATTCCTGCATATATACAAGATGGCCCAACAAATCCTGCCTCTGACCCCCCAAAAAATCTCTCAATGAAATTCTTTGTAGGGGCAGGAAAAAACAGTTGTATTCAGAGCAAAGTAGGTTCTGAAAGCCTCACAAAGTCAAAAAACCATCAGCATATACTCTAAAGTATATCTGTATAGGATGCTTGAGTGAAGATCATGATTGAGTTTCATAATCAAATTTCAAAACCTTGGGTGGGGTGAGTGGAACACTACATGCTTGGGCCTAAAAGATAATTGAGGTGAGGTGTAAAGTGATGGTTTGCTTAGGGTACACACCACCACTGGCTTTGGTAATATTCAAACATATTGATGATATAATTGTCCCTATAAATACCCATATATGGGATGTGGCTGAGTGGTTTTTGTTGCTTACACAAATGAAAAAATTAAACGTGCACAAAAATCATTTTGTGAAGAAACAAAGACACCGTGCATGTATCCAATAGAAGCTGTGTCATAATCTCAGCACAAAGTCTGGGCATAAAACCTTTCAAGAACACTGTGAAATTTCACAGGTACTCATGTGTGTGCCAAAAGAAAGTTGTAAACAGCCCTTCTCCACCTCTAAGTTTCCAGTAGGGCTCCCAAAAGCTTCTGGTGTTTTGTTTTTAAAGGCAGAGCAGACTATGAAAATGCAGTCTCTGTGCAGCTATCATAAAGAGACACGGTGTGGGGCCTGGCATTTAAAAAGGTCAACAACAAAATAAAATAAACAGTTCCCAAACCATAAACAAGCACAAGGGGAAATCAGGACATGAGGAGAGATTCTTTGGGGTATAACATCAGTTTGTCATGCTGTAATGAAACCATCTAACAGGAGCCCTGGGGATCCAAAGATAGGTATACCCAGAAGCAAAGGTACTGAAATGTTTGTATATGTGGCAGGGTCGAAGACTGAAGAGTGTGGGGAAAGGGGTTCCCTCATGGTCTGGCATCCACAGTATCCCCTCCTCTTCCACTACATAAGCTGGCCTCATGAACTCCATTAACCTCCTGCCCCAGACTAATCCCTCCCAGCCCTACAAGATCTCTTGGTTCTTGAAGCACACAGAAACTTCCAGACCTGGCAATGGTAGTAGAAGAAATAGGTAGTGAATATAGAGACCGAGTCAAGGGCCTCACCTCTCATTCTAAAGCCAGGAGGAGGTAGAGCCTACAATTACCCTGTATCAGTCTCCATATTAGCTGACTACAAGCACTACTGGGCAGTTAGTTTGGTTCTTCAGGGAGGAATCCAGCAGTTGCCTTGCTGACGTATTCACCCTTTGTACTTCTTTCTTTCTCTTCCCCATGGTCCCCTGAAGCCATGGGATTCATGGCCAGGATTAGTGGAACTTGTGGTCTATCACTCTCCCTCCCCACTGGTTCCAGTATGCAGAAGAATGAAGCACAGAAAAAAATGCTTAAAGACAAAAGATTCTGTCCATTCTATTTTCAAGAGCTGTAGAAGTACTGTGGAGCCAGTTTGGAATGGGCCACACCTGATATATGTATCTCCCGAGGCCCCGCCAGTGGAGGAATCCAGCGCTGCTCTTCACTCCATGTCTTCCCTGCCCTTGCGGCTGCTTTTTTCTCTCATCGCCTGAGGGGGAAAAGCAGCCACTCGGCACAGCGGTAGAGGCGAGCAAAGAGCAGCGTTGGAGAGGGGCAGATGCCGGAGTTTTCTCTCTCCTGCTCCTGTCAGGACCCGATCACTCGGGGCCCATCAGGAGCAGGAGGGAAAGAGAGGCGCCAGGCCCCCCTTGGAGACCGGACACGGGCAATTTTGCCCCCCCCCCCCCGACCCCCTCTTGGCAGCCCTGGAAATAAGGAAATAGCTAATTTTTTTCCAACAGATTTTGCCAAGTTTGTAGTTCTTGTTTTAGCATTTTAATGGAGTTCTATAAGAACTTCTTATCCTATTATGAGAGCCTTCACTTCTTTCTTTTAATGTAAATTGAAACTTGTGATTTTTTTTAATGTAGTTATTTAGATAGTTAGTTAGTTATTTTTAGACTATTCAAAGGACATGGCCTCCCGAAATTTCATTACCAAGCATTGGAATTAATTATGGCAGCAACAAATTTGAATAACCTAAAACCCCCTTTCATTTGTAAATCAAGTGCAGTAAAGTTTGCGCTTAGTGTGTTCTAATTCGTGACTTTCCCATGTGTTAAACCCAGATTTAATGTGGCACTTTGTAGGGCATCTCTTTTCTTTCTTTCTTTCTTTCTTTCTTTCTTTCTTTCTTTCTTTCTTTCTTTCTTTCTTTCTTTCTTTCTTTCTTTCTTTCTTTCTTTCTCTCTCTCTTTCGCAGATTGTGAGCTAAAGTTCCCATTAGCAAATGGTACATGAAAAAATTAACATGGGAGCACTTACTGCCTCCTATTTAGGAAGGACTAACCCCCAGATTCTATATAGCATGCCTAGAGATCTGCTCCAAAATCCAAGCGGATTCTATAACAGTGCGTGTAACTTAACAAGCTTAATAAGCTAATGAATGCAGATAACAGCACTTAACAAGTGATAATGAGCACTAATTGGCATGAATTAGAATTTTAGCATACAACTCGTTAAGCGTATTCTGTAACGAAGTGCGCCGAACTTCTAATGCATGCAGGCAAAAAGGGGCATGATTAAGGGCATTTCATGGGCATTCTGCAACTTATGCACATAGTTATAGAATATGGCCCAGTGCGTCTAAATCCATGCACTGGGATTTACGCCACGCTTTTGTTGGTGTAAATGGATGCATATAGTTTTAGGCGCTGAGATATCAACTAAGCGTATTCTATATACCGCGCCTAAATCTATGCACAACTTATAAAATACGCTTAGTTGGCATTGATTTCCTGCCTGATTTTATAGGCGCCATATACAGAATCTCCCCCTAAGTGCTCTTGCATTAACCCTGCAGTATCCAGTTAGCGTGTGCTAATCCTAATGCGCTAACTGAATAACACTGGAATGCTTACTCTCTACCCATGCCTAGAAATAGGTAATGCATGAGTTAGCACACACTAAGTGGCAAAATAACGCAAAACACTTTAATGTGTTTTGTGATAGCATGTTGGTACTTGCAAATCGCACTTAGGGCTTAAAGCGAATGCTACATACCTGTAGAAGGTATTCTCCGAGGACAGCAGGCTGATTGTTCTCACTGATGGGTGACGTCCACGGCAGCCCCTCCAATCGGAAACTTCACTAGCAAAGGCCTTTGCTAGTCCTCGCGCGCTCATGCGCACCGCGCATGCGCGGCCGTCTTCCCGCCCGAACCGGCTCGTGTTCGTCAGCCCCATATGTAGCAAAACAAAGCAAGGGAAGACACAACTCCAAAGGGGAGGCGGGCGGGTTTGTGAGAACAATCAGCCTGCTGTCCTCGGAGAATACCTTCTACAGGTATGTAGCATTCGCTTTCTCCGAGGACAAGCAGGCTGCTTGTTCTCACTGATGGGGTATCCCTAGCCCCCAGGCTCACTCAAAATAACAACCGTGGTCAATTGGGCCTCGCAACGGCGAGGACATAACTGAGATTGACCTAAAAAATTTACCAACTAACTGAGAGTGCAGCCTGGAACAGAACAAACAGGGCCCTCGGGGGGTGGAGTTGGATCCTAAAGCCCAAACAGGTTCTGAAGAACTGACTGCCCGAACCGACTGTCGCGTCGGGTATCCTGCTGCAGGCAGTAATGAGATATGAATGTGTGGACAGATGACCACGTCGCAGCTTTGCAAATTTCTTCAATAGAGGCTGACTTCAAGTGGGCTACCGACGCTGCCATGGCTCTAACATTATGAGCCGTGACATGACCCTCAAGAGCCAGCCCAGCCTGGGCGTAAGTGAAGGAAATGCAATCTGCTAGCCAATTGGATATGGTGCGTTTCCCCACAGCCACTCCCCTCCTATTGGGATCAAAAGAAACAAACAATTGGGCGGACTGTCTGTTGGGCTGTGTCCACTCCAGGTAGAAGGCCAATGCTCTCTTGCAGTCCAATGTGTGCAGCTGACGTTCAGCAGGGCAGGAATGAGGACGGGGAAAGAATGTTGGCAAGACAATTGACTGGTTCAGATGGAACTCCGACACAACCTTTGGCAAGAACTTAGGGTGAGTGCGGAGGACTACTCTGTTATGATGAAATTTGGTGTAAGGGGCCTGGGCTACCAGGGCCTGAAGCTCACTGACTCTACGAGCTGAAGTAACTGCCACCAAGAAAATGACCTTCCAGGTCAAGTACTTCAGATGGCAGGAGTTCAGTGGCTCAAAAGGAGGTTTCATCAGCTGGGTGAGAACGACATTGAGATCCCATGACACTGTAGGAGGCTTGACAGGGGGCTTTGACAAAAGCAAACCTCTCATGAAGCGAACAACTAAAGGCTGTCCTGAGATCGGCTTACCTTCCACATGGTAATGGTATGCACTGATTGCACTAAGGTGAACCCTTACGGAGTTGGTCTTGAGACCAGACTCAGACAAGTGCAGAAGGTATTCAAGCAGGGTCTGTGTAGGACAAGAGCGAGGATCTAGGGCCTTGCTGTCACACCAGACGGCAAACCTCCTCCACAGAAAGAAGTAACTCCTCTTGGTGGAATCTTTCCTGGAAGCAAGCAAGATACGGGAGACACCCTCTGACAGACCCAAAGAGGCAAAGTCTACGCTCTCAACATCCAGGCCGTGAGAGCCAGGGACCGGAGGTTGGGATGCAGAAGCGCCCCTTCGTCCTGCGTGATGAGGGTCGGAAAACACTCCAATCTCCACGGTTCTTCGGAGGACAACTCCAGAAGAAGAGGGAACCAGATCTGACACGGCCAAAAAGGAGCAATCAGAATCATGGTGCCTCGGTCTTGCTTGAGTTTCAACAAAGTCTTCCCCACCAGAGGTATGGGAGGATAAGCATACAGCAGACCCTCCCCCCAGTCCAGGAGGAAGGCATCCGATGCCAGTCTGCCGTGGGCCTGAAGCCTGGAACAGAACTGAGGGACTTTGTGGTTGGCTCGAGATGCGAAGAGATCTACCAAGGGGGTGCCCCACACCTGGAAGATCTGTCGCACTACACGGGAATTGAGCGACCACTCGTGAGGTTGCATAATCCTGCTCAACCTGTTGGCCAGGCTGTTGTTTACGCCTGCCAGATATGTGGCTTGGAGCACCATGCCGTGACGGCGAGCCCAGAGCCACATGCTGACGGCTTCCTGACACAGGGGGCGAGATCCGGTGCCCCCCTGCTTGTTGACGTAGTACATGGCAACCTGGTTGTCTGTCTGAATTTGGATAATTTGGTGGGACAGCCGATCTCTGAAAGCCTTCAGAGCGTTCCAGATCGCTCGTAACTCCAGAAGATTGATCTGCAGATCGCGTTCCTGGAGGGACCAGCTTCCTTGGGTGTGAAGCCCATCGACATGAGCTCCCCACCCCAGGAGAGACGCATCCGTGGTCAGCACTTTTTGTGGCTGAGGAATTTGGAAGGGACGTCCCAGAGTCAGATTGGACCAAATCGTCCACCAATACAGGGATTCGAGAAAACTCGTGGACAGGTGGATTACGTCTTCTAGATCCCCAGCAGCCTGAAACCACTGGGAAGCTAGGGTCCATTGAGCAGATCTCATGTGAAGGCGGGCCATGGGAGTCACATGAACTGTGGAGGCCATGTGGCCCAGCAATCTCAACATCTGCCGAGCTGTGATCTGCTGGGACGCTCGCACCCGCAAGACGAGGGACAACAAGTTGTTGGCTCTCGTCTCTGGGAGATAAGCGCAAGCCGTCCGAGAATCCAGCAGAGCTCCTATGAATTCGAGTCTCTGCACTGGGAGAAGATGGGACTTTGGATAATTTATCACAAACCCCAGTAGCTCCAGGAGGCGAATAGTCATCTGCATGGACTGCAGGGCTCCTGCCTCGGATGTGTTCTTCACCAGCCAATCGTCGAGATATGGGAACACATGCACCCCCAGCCTGCAAAGTGCTGCTGCTACTACAGCCAAGCACTTTGTGAACACCCTGGGCGCAGAGGCGAGCCCAAAGGGTAGCACACAGTACTGGAAGTGACGTGTGCCCAGCTGAAATCGTAGATACTGTCTGTGAGCTGGCAGTATCGGGATGTGTGTATAGGCATCCTTCAAGTCCAGAGAGCATAGCCAATCGTTTTCCTGAATCATGGGAAGAAGGGTGCCCAGGGAAAGCATCCTGAACTTTTCTTTGACCAGATATTTGTTCAGGGCCCTTAGGTCTAGGATGGGACGCATCCCCCCTGTTTTCTTTTCCACAAGGAAGTACCTGGAATAGAATCCCAGCCCTTCTTGCCCGGATGGCACGGGCTCGACCGCATTGGCGCTGAGAAGGGCGGAGAGTTCCTCTGCAAGTACCTGCTTGTGCTGGAAGCTCTAAGACTGAGCTCGCGGTGGACAATTTGGAGGTTTTGAGGCCAAATTGAGGGTGTATCCTTGCCGGACTATTTGGAGAACCCACTGATCGGAGGTTATGAGAGGCCACCTTTGGTGAAAAGCTTTCAACCTCCCTCCGACTGGCAGGTCGCCCGGCACTGACACTTGGATGTCGGCTATGCTCTGCTGGAGCCAGTCAAAAGCTCATCCCTTGCTTTTGCTGGGGAGCCGAGGGGCCTTGCTGAGGCGCACGCTGCTGACGAGAGCGAGCGCGCTGGGGCTTAGCCTGGGCCGCAGGCTGTCGAGAAGGAGGATTGTACCTACGCTTGCCAGAAGAGTAGGGAACAGTCTTCCTTCCCCAAAAAATCTTCTACCTGTAGAGGTAGAGGCTGAAGGCTGCCGGCGGGAGAACTTGTCAAATGCGGTGTCCCGCTGGTGGAGCTGCTCTACCACCTGTTCGACTTTCTCTCCAAAAATGTTATCCGCACGGCAAGGCGAGTCCGCAATCCGCTGCTGGATTCTATTCTCCAGGTCGGAGGCACGCAGCCATGAGAGCCTGCGCATCACCACACCTTGAGCAGCGGCCCTGGACGCAACATCAAAGGTGTCATACACCCCTCTGGCCAGGAATTTTCTGCACGCCTTCAGCTGCCTGACCACCTCCTGAAAAGGCTTGGCTTGCTCAGGGGGGAGCGCATCAACCAAGCCCGCCAACTGCCGCACATTGTTCCACATGTGTATGCTTGTGTAGAGCTGGTAGGACTGAATTTTGGCCACGAGCATAGAGGAATGGTAGGCCTTCCTCCCAAAGGAGTCTAAGGTTCTAGAGTTCTTGCCCGGGGGTGCCGAAGCATGCTCCCTAGAACTCTTAGCCTTCTTTAGGGCCAGATCCACAACTCCAGAATCATGAGGCAACTGAGTGCGCATCAGATCTGGGTCCCCATGGATCCGGTACTGGGACTCGATCTTCTTGGGGATGTGGGGATTAGTTAAAGGCTTGGTCCAGTTCACCAGCAATGTCTTTTTTAGGACATGGTGCATGGGTACAGTGGACGCTTCCTTAGGTGGAGAAGGATAGTCCAGGAGCTCAAACATTTCAGCCCTGGGCTCGTCCTCCACAACCACCGGGAAGGGGATGGCCGTAGACATCTCCCGGACAAAGGAAGCAAAAGACAGACTCTCGGGAGGAGAAAGCTGTCTCTCAGGAGAGGGAGTGGGATCGGAAGGAAGACCCTCAGACTCCTCGTCAGAGAAATATCTGGGGTCTTCCTCCTCTTCCCACGAGGCCTCACCCTCGGTGTCAGACACAAGTTCACGGACCTGTGTCTGCAACCGTGCCTGACTCGACTCTGTGGAGCCACGATGGGGGCGTCGAGAGGTAGACTCCCTCGCCCGCATCGGCGAAGCTCCCTCCGCCGACGTAGTCGGGGAGCCTTCCTGGGAGGCGACGGCAGCCGGTACCGCACGTGGCACCGACGCCGGAGACCTCACCTCGGGCGATGGGCCAGCCGGCGCCACGCTTGACGGTACCGGTGGCGCAAGCACCGCCGGTACCGGAGGGGTAGGGCGCAACAGCTCTCCCAGAATCTCTGGGAGAACGGCCCGGAGGCTCTCGTTCAGAGCGGCTGCAGAGAAAGGCATGGAGGTCGATGCAGGCGTCGACGTCAGAAC
Source organism: Microcaecilia unicolor (assembly GCF_901765095.1). Classification (NCBI taxonomy): domain Eukaryota; kingdom Metazoa; phylum Chordata; class Amphibia; order Gymnophiona; family Siphonopidae; genus Microcaecilia; species Microcaecilia unicolor. The sequence goes on along the minus strand of NC_044031.1, from coordinate 609,693,477 downwards.
CTGTTCCGGGCGTGGAGGCTGTTCCGGGCTGTCCAGAGTGGAGCGCATCGACACCTCCTGAACAGAGGGTGAGCGGTCCTCTCGGTGCCAATGCCTGCTGGGTGCCGACTCCCTCGGCGACCCAGAGCTCTCGGTGCCGACCCGGGAAGGAGACCGATGACGATGCTTCTTCGATTTCTTGGAACGAAGCATGTCACCGGAGCTTCCCGGCACCGACGAGGAGGACGTAGAATCCAGCCGTCGCTTCCTCGGGGCCGAGGCCGAAGGAGGTCGGTCTCGGGGGGGCTGTACCGCAGGAGCCCTCAGGGTAGGGGGAGACCCACCCGAAGGCTCACCGCCACCAGCAGGGGAATGGACAGCCCTCACCTGCACTCCAGACGAAGCACCACCGTCCGACGACATCAGCAGACGAGGTCCCGGTACCACCGACGTCGATGCAGCTATCCGATGTCTCGGCGCCGATGCAGAGGGCCGATGCCTCGATGCACTCGATGCACTGGCGGCCAAGGATGAAGCTCTGGACGCTGAAGACGTCGATGCACTCGATACCCACGGTGCCGATGCCGACGAAGAGCCCGAGAACAAAACGTTCCACTGGGCCAATCTCGCTACCTGAGTCCGCTTTTGCAACAGGGAACACAGACTACAGGCCTGCGGGCGGTGCCCAGCCCCCAAGCACTGAAGACACGACGCGTGCCTGTCAGTGAGCGAGATGACCCGGGCGCACTGGGTGCACTTCTTGAAGCCGCTGGTAGACTTCGATGTCATGGGCGGAAAAATCATGCCAGCGAGATCAAAAGTCGAAATGGCGGAAAAGGCACCGAAAAAACAAGGGGAAGAAAACTTCGACCCGAGGCCTAAAAGCGGCCTACCCCGACGACGAAAGAAAACTTACCGGGGCGAAAAGCTGAAATTAGCGGGGGGAGAAAAGACCAAGAGTCTTTTCCCACACAGAACGGAGTATATATATATATATATATTTTTTTTTTTTGAAAACACACGAACGAACGCGCGAGGTCGACTTTGCGGGGCCCGACACGGCGAAAACACGACCGTATCGAGCGCGGACAAAAGAAGACTGACGAACACGAGCCGGTTCGAGCGGGAAGACGGCCGTGCATGCGCGGTGCGCATGAGCGCGCGAGGACTAGCAAAGGCCTTTGCTAGTGAAGTTTCCGATTGGAGGGGCTGCCGTGGACGTCACCCATCAGTGAGAACAAGCAGCCTGCTTGTCCTCGGAGAATGCCCTTTATTAAAAGGGCTCCCAAGTTAGGTGGAAGGCATGTTACAAAGCTATATCACCACTCATCTCCATTTAGGAGTTATTATTTACAGTAAACTCTTGATTCAACATCCCCAAAGTGAGGTTATGCCTTGAGGCCCCCATGTCACTCGTCAGTAGCTTGGAAAATCAAATGGATCTCATATCAAACTCTATGATGGGAAAACACAAATATTATTATATGAATAACACATTTTGATTTGTGTCGTTAACAACTTTGTGCCAGACCTTCCAGTTTCACTAAAGAGAATAATCTTGACATTTTCCAACACAGCACATTTTAATTCATATTGACATAGTATTGATATTGACAAACATCATGACATGTTAACACCGAGGGCCTGGGGAAGTTGAAGATGGTCTAAAAGTGTCAGGAATAAGTGAGGCTACACCACGTGTTTTTGAAGGATCAGAGAAATTGAATAAAAGTGAAAGTCTAAGCATGTCTAATGATAACCATCTTCCTCTTTTTCTTTGCCATGGCAACTAATTGGCATGATCTAAGAATAGTTTATCAATTCTGTCCACCATTTTCCTATAATCTACTTAGTGTAAAGATGTATAAAGGGATCTATGTATTACAACTGATTAAAAACATGTCTAAAGTCTGTAGGTAATATCACATACCATCATTGATAATGCATGTGCATTATAATCAATGGTAAAGCATCTGTGTTATTGACCATAACAACACCAGTCGGATACCACACACTTCCCCTTGTGAGAAAAGGGCCACTGTGTCTCAGTGACCACAATTCACTCCTGGATGATGACTCCTAATAAATATATATACAAAGACTTAGAACCCCAATATCTCGTCTGTCCCTCAGCTGATTCCATATCCCCCACATTTATGTTTATTACAGTGCTTGTTTTACTATGCTTTGCAAGAGCAACAGAAAGTTTCACAAATGCAAAATACACACATGAGCTAAGCAGAGGCTCTGGGCCCTGATAGCCCTCTCTCCAACCCCACCCCATCCAATGTTGTAGAGAGTACTGGATCATCCAATGCCATCTGAATCTTTGGAGTAAGCATGACAGAAGGGATTGGTGGGGGGGGGGGGGTCTTTCGTGCCCCCAGCAGCCTTTCTTCAGCATTAGATGGTGTATGCAAGGGGGGTGGACATCAGGGTTAAGAACCCTTGCTCAGGTCTGTGGGAGGGGTGGGAAAAGTGACACTGGGTTGGAAAAGGTCCTTTAAACCACCATGGAAGAATGGGATAAAATCAGGGAGACTGCCTTTTATGCACACTGCTCAGGTTTCTGAGAGGGGCTGTGGAGGGTGACATTGGATTGCAAAAGGTCCTTTAAACCATGGTGGAAGAGTGGGATAAAATTGGGAAAACTGCTCTTTCTGCACTTTGCAGGCCACTGGCTGACATGTTCACCTGCCAATGTTGTCAGCAAAAAATGGACTAACATTTTATGATTGCTTCAAATTGCATAGAAACAGAGAAAAAATGTAGACAGATAAAGACCATAAGGCCTATCTAGTCTGTCCATTCATGCCATCTATTGTCTCTTTCACTCTCTTGGAGATTTTACATAAATGTCCCAACCTTTCTTGAATTCAGATACTGTTTTCATCTCCACCACTTCCACCGGGAAGCCATTCCATGAATTCACTACCCTTTCATGAAGAAGTATTTCCTCAGGTTACTTCTGAATCTATCCCCTTTCACCTTCATCCTATGCCCCCTCGTTCCAGAGTTTTCTTTCAAATGAAAGAGACTTGACTGCTTTGCATTTATGCTGCATAAGTATTTAAATGTCTCTATCATATCTCTCCTCTCCCGCCTTTCTTCCAAAGTATACATATTGAGATCTTTAGGTCTGTCCCCATATGCTTTATGACGAAGACCACTGACCATTTTAGTATTCACCCTCTGGACCGACTCTATCCTGTTTACATCTTTTTGAAGATGTGGTCTCTAGAATTGTACACAATATTCTAAATGAGGTCTCACCAGAGTCTTATACGGGGGCATCATCACATTCTTTTTCCTACTGGCCATTCCTCTTCCTGTACACCCAAGCATCCTTCTAACTTTCACCATTGCCTTTTCTACCTGTTTGGCCATCTTAATATCATCATCTCTCTAACCCACTTCGTGAGTGTATATTTAAAGGAGGAAAAAGACCTCATAAAATTGTTGCAAAAATCACAATAGACCTACTTAGTTACAGTGTCAATAAACCAGTTAAAACAGTAATCATTGGTCAAAAAACCTCCGTGCTGTATAAAGTGTCCAAAATCCCAAATCCAAAAATCATTCAACAAACCAATCTTAAAATATTTAAGCAAAATGCAATACAAGAATGGAAACAGACACTTATCTTAGTGACTATAATGTCCCAGTACTTGATCGTGCAGTCTTTGCAGGAAAACGTAACAGTGCAGTCCTGGACCTGTGTTGTTTCTGGCTTCTTCTGGAGACCCACTGCGTAGCAAATTCAGCAGCCTGCATCTTACAATCTCCAAAGAGGCTGAAGAATGGGAGCACTGTCAGCCTTCCTTGCACTCCTGCCCAAACAATAATTCCATGGCAGAAAATGGTGCCCAAACAACACTCCTCTATCTCAGTCTGCATATTTTACATGTGGTGTGGTATTTTAAAAAAGACATTTAAATCGTAAATTAGACATCCAGGTCGGGACGTCTGAAGTTCCGCTAAGTATTTCAGAACAGGATCTGCTGAGGTAAAGTCTGTTTTAAAATACATGGTGAAATTGACATTGATGTGCTGGTTATGTGCAGCAAGGATACCCATTTCAGGGGAAAAAAATGTCCAAAATATAGACAGGGAAAAAGCAGGAGCATAAATGTCCATTTGATATCAAATAGCAACACAGACAATCATATTGGCCCAAGCTGTCACCTGACACCGCACCAAGAGTACCTGAGCTCCCTCTCAAATCACCCCCCCCCCCCCCTCCAGTTTTTGGCTATACCTTAATGCTTCCCTGCTTAGCTAGACTGGGCATAGAGGAGTTATTGTTACCCAGCTGGTGAACATAAAACTTGAGTTCTATGTACAAAGTTCCTCTTTAAGTCACATCCTCTCCTTATCTTAGTTTTCATAAGCTTTTAAAAATGTGGCTATTTCAGCAATGCTTTGATTCTGTATCTTTGGATGATAGGGTTGATAGGTTAGATTGAATTTGTTATCTGATAGTCTTTCTATTTAACTCTGCACAAATTAGTATATAAAATTAATGGGCCCATATTAAGACTGTGGGAGGCAGTCCGGCTACCTCCTGCGGTCGGCAGTGAGCCCAGATATTCAATGCCGGGCCATTTCTGGTGACTGACATTGAATATCCAGTTTATTTTTGGCTTAATTTGCCAAGCCAATATTCAGTGCTGGCCAGTTAAGTGTATAATGGCCAAAGATAGGTCTACTATTGGGCCAGCCTGATTTGGCCACCAAACTTAGCTGGCGCTGCGCTGAATATTTGTGGATAGCTAATTATGTTGTGTAATATAATTGGTTAGCTGCTAAGGGTCAGATTCTATATAAGGTGCCTAAAAAATTCACACGGAAAACATTTCTGCCTAAGCATATTCTATACATGGTGTCTAGATTTATGCACAGTATATAGAATATGCTTAGTTGATACCCTAGGGCATAAAACTACGCACCTCCATTTATACCAGTTAAAACATGGTGTAAATCCCAGCATGTAGATTTAGGCACAGAGGGCCATATTCTATAACAACACATGTACATTTTGAGATGCTTATGAAATGCCCACGTCCCTTTTTGCTAGCACGCGTTAAAATTTAGATGCAGTGCATTACAGAATATGCTTAGTGAGTTGTGCACATAAATTCTAATAATTGCTGTGAAGAAAATGTTTTAAGCCTGTAAAATGTATTGGATATTTTCCTGCATTGATTATGTTCTGAAGTGTATTTCTCCTATTTGGCCAGCAGATGTTTTTTTCTTTAGTTTGACCAGTGCTTTTTTTTGTAGAAAAAAAGGTGCTGGTACTCATTATGGGCGGAGTCACCACATATGGCTCCTCCCCCATGACAGCCACACCCACATTAGCCACACCCCTTATACCAGCCATGGCACATATGAACAGACATCATTGAAAATATTATACTAGTATAGTAGAAAAAAATAACGTGATTTTTTTTCATTATAAATAACTTCTGTAAGCTGTTACAGCTCCAGTATACCCAGTGCAAAATAAGACAGCAGATGTAAATTCTCAAACTGGACATATTTCAAACACTAAAATGAAAATAAAATGATTTTTTTCTACCTTTGTTGTCTGGTGACTTTGTTTTTCTATCCATATTGATCCCAGTCTCTGATTCTGCTGCTCTCTATCTGTTCCCTTAACTCCATTTCCAGGGCTTCCTTTCCATTTATTTCTTTACTTTCCTCCTTTCTTCTTCATTTCTTGCCATACATCCATGAGTAAAAGCTGGGTCCTCCTCCATGGAATTGACTGGAGGAGGTATAACGTGGATCCAGCTTTTGCCTATTTTCTCCATCCATGTGCAGTTTATCTCCTCTCTTCCCTTTCTCTCATCTCCATCCATGTGCATCTTCTTTTTTCTTTCCTCCCCTCCATCAATGTCCAGCATTTCTTCTCTCTTCCCTCCCCTGTATCCATATACAGCAATAATTCTCTCTCCCCTCTCCTCCATCCAAGTCCAGCATTTCTCCTCTCTCCGCCAACCCCTCCATCCATCCATGTCCAGCAATTCTCCTCTATCTCCTGCTCTCCTCTCCATCCATTTCCAGCATTTCTCCTCTCTTCCCTGCCCTCCCATCCATGTGCATCTCCTTCCTCTCTTCCCTCCCCTCTGTCCATGTCCAGCATGTCTCCTCTCTCCCCTGCCCTCCCCTCCCATGTCCATCGATTCTCCTCTGTCCCCTGTCCTCCCCTGCCATCCATGTCCATCAATTCTCCTCTCTCCCCTTCCCTCCCCTCTCATCCATGTCCAATGATTCTCCTCTCTCCCCTGCCCTCCTCTTCCATCCATGTCCAGCGAATCTTTCCCTGTCCTTCCATCCCATTCATGTCCAGTATGTCTCCTACTTCCCCTGCCCTCCCCTCTCCTCCCATCCATGTCCAGTGATTCTTCTCTGCCCCCTGTCCTCCCCTGCCATCCATGTCCAGCGATTCTCCTCTCTCCCCTGCCCTCCCCTCCCATAATGTCCAGTGATTCTCCTCTCTCCCCTGCCCTCCCCTTCCATCCATTTCCAGTGATTCTCCTCTCTCCCCTGCCCTCCCATTGATGTCCAGCAATTCTCTCTTCCCACCCCTCCCATCCATGTCCAGCGATTCTCCTCTCTCCCCTCCATGTCCAGCAATTCTCCCATCCCTGCCCTCCCCTCCCATCCCATTGATGTCCAGTAATTCTCTCCCCTGCCCTCCCCTCCCATCCCATTGATGTCCGGCAATTCTCTCTTCTCTGCCCTCCTCTCCCATCGATGTCCAGCAATTCTCTTCTCTCCCCTCCATGTCTAGCAATTCTCCCATCCCTGCCCTCCCCTTCCATTGATGTCCAACAATTTTCTCTTCCCTGCCCTCCCCTCCTATCCCATCGATGTCTAGCAATTCTCTCTTCCCTGCCCTCCCCCCATCCCATTGATGTCCAGCAATTCTCTCTTCCCTGCCCTCCCATCGATGTCCAGCAATTCTCCTCTCTCCCCTTACCTCCCCTCTCATCCATGTCCAATGATTCTCCTCTCTCCCCTGCCCTCCCCTTCCATCCAAGTCCAGTACGTCTCCTCCTTCCCCTGCCCTCCCCTCCCATTGTTGTCCAGCAATTCTCCTCTCTCCCCTGCCCTGCCCTCTCCCATGTCCAGTGAGTCTTCTTCCCCAAGCCCATCCTCCTCCCAGTCCATCCTCTTTCTCCACTGCCTGCCAGCAAAGAGATAGAAAGGCTGCCAGTGTCGGACTCAGCAGCGCGAACGGTGCAGGCAGCAACTGAGAGAGGCTGGAGCTTCCCTCTGCGAGTCCCACCTATGTGGAAACAGGAAGTTGAAACAACATAGGCTGGACTCGCAGAGGGAAGCTCCAACGCTGCCAGCCTCTCTCAATCGCTGCCTGCACCATTTGCGCTGCCGAGTCTGACGTAATAGTAAGTAGGGAAGTGAGAGGAAGTGTGCAGGACTCGCCAGGAGGAAAAAAGGTACCGGTATGCCGTACCGGTGCGTACCGGCACAAAAAAAGCACAAGAAGCAAGAAGCAGTATATATTTGAAATCTTGCTGACTGGGATCTGATTGGCCTGGAGTTTGATATTACCCAGCAGTTGTTGCTGGTTGTTGCTTCAGTCCTAGCCAGGAAGAAAAGAGAGCAGGATTTCTTTGCTGAGGCTCAGTAAACAAATGGTTATATATCCTGACCTTCCCAGGTACTTTTTTTAGGAAGTATGCAAATGTTTAGTTAGTGTTATAATTGATCCATATGTCAGTTGCCTGTTATTGTTTGTTAATTGCACATTTTTGCTCAGTGTTCAATTTTTACTACTACTACTACTATTACTTATGATTTCTATAGCGCTACAAGATGTTCACCCTGCTTGTCTGGACTGATAAAGAATCCTGGCAGTTTGTGTGTTGGGTCTGTGAGTGCTTTCTGGGAACTGTGGGACCACTAGGAGTGTGGCCCCAGTAACTTAGAAATCATTGGGGATAATTTGAGAGCAGGAGACTCGCCCAGAGGCAATTGTGACTCAGTTGGTGGAAGAAGGGTACTAGTGTAGAGCACGAGCAGCAGGTGCAGGTGGCCTGAACTCTGCTGGGGATAGACCCTTTAAGTGGCCACCGGGTAACCCCAGGCAGATGCTTAGGCGTTTTGTGACAATTCCCAATTAGTGCTCATTAATGCTTGTTAAGTGCCGTTATCAATGCTGATTAACCTGTTAAGCCAATTAAGTTACGCATATTGTTATAGAATACGCTTGGAGTTTGGTGTGGGATGCTAGGTGCGCTATGTAGAATCTGGAGTTAAGAGCTGACTGTGACTATTCAGGGGAGATGATCGGCTATCTCCTGCTGAATATTTGCAAATAGCTGGTTAAGTGCTATTAAGCACTGAATATCAAGGAGAATATATCAAATCCAATCCATTTTTCTCACCATATACATCAAAGTAACCCTCAGAATGTGAAAGTCAACTATTCCACCCTTAACTTATGTGGTTGCTTGGACCTATGGTTTTTGTCTTAAATGCAGCAGCTCTTTGCCGCCCCTCTTCGCACAGACACTGCCATGTTAGGCCACTACCTAATGGTTAAAGTGGCCCTGACTGAGTTACTTCAGCTTGTATATTATCACTGTACAGTAGAATGTCCTTCAATGACATTTGGGATTATAACTTGGAAAGAAGCACAGGCTCTGCATATACTCCCCCCTCCCCCGCCAAAACACTTAGGTTTCCTATCAACAAGAGCAAGGAAAAAGAGGGGTGGGAGAATCAAGAAGAAAAAATCCTTTTGTTTTTAAAGCTCAAGCTTAACATTGTTTAGGGCTAATAGTGTGGTTGCTCACTCTAATTGTTCAACATGCTCTTTGATATGACAAAAAAACATTTTTTTAAGGTTGATTGCTGTGTAAATACATGATACTATAAAAGATAAAAGTATCTTGTGATTTTTGTCTTGTTAGTTTTGGTCTCCATGGGGGAATCCAGCAGTTGCCATGGTGATCTTTTCACACTCTGGTTTCCTTCCTAGCACTTCAGTGTTTTTCTTCTAAGTGCAACTCCATTCTATTCCATTAGATTTAACAGAAGTCTCTGTGTTTGTTTGTGTATGTGTGTGTATGTGTGTGTGTGTATTTGTAAAAATCCATATACCAAAATTCAGTAGATGGTGCATTTACTGTGCCTCCAATTCCCCCTCCCCCCCAAAAAAAACAACTCTTTACATTTTTATTTAAGATTACGCTTGTAAAAGCACTTGCTATATTTAGGGAGGTCCACGTTTTTGGTTGGTTTCATGAGGAGATGTTTCGAAAATTTCAAGAATTATCAAAAACACAGAGGGTGAGTACCAAACTTAAGGCACTCTTTCACTAAAGTGCATTAAGAAATGGGCTTAATATGTTTTAATGCAGGACTTTCCTGAACACTAAGCCCATTTTTGAATCAAAATCTCACTCAAGAACTTTGGCTAAAAATGGTATCACAGAAATAGGGAGAACATTTAATGGATTAGTGCCATCCAACTAAAAATTCTTAATCAAAGGACAAACACTAGGACAGAGATCAAGAGGACTGAAGATATTAGGCAAGGACGAGGTCATAGTCTTAACTTTTTCAATAGGTACCATTTCAAATTCATACCATCCAACTAAAAATTCTTAATCAAAGGACAAACACTAGGACAGAGATCAAGAGGACTGAAGATATTAGGCAAGGACGAGGTCATAGTCTTAACTTTTTCAATAGGTACCATTTCAAATTCATACTCAACCATACTGTCATAGACAGTAATGGTATCAGGCGAGTAGCCACCCGGACAGTTCCCACCAGACAGTTTCCACCCACCAATTCCCCCCAGGACAGTTCCCACTTAAGGGGGACAACTTTTCTCACCCTCCTTATCCTTTTTTTTTTTAACGTAGCTTCTTTTAGTTTTCATTCATGTATCGGGACTCTTTTGTTTCCCCGCGAAAATCCTGGCAGTGCATCATGTTGCATTGTGGCACTGCTTATTTAGTCAGGGACAGGGAGGATTGTCGGGAAGCTGGAAGGTCAGTATGAAAAAGTCCCAACGGTGTGTTGCTTCGTGTTGCAGCTCTGCGAGGATCACCTGGAAGCTGTAAGAAATCTGAGTTTGACAGTGACCTGTAGCTCTAACTTTTTATACTGAGAATGACTTTAAATGCATAAAATGTCTCATATATAAAACTGTGAACCTCTTCTGTGTTGCTTGTTCTGATTAAAACAATGGTGTGGTTTTAATGGATTATGTAATGTTAGTTATGCTGCAACATCATTATGAAAAAAAGAAGAATTTGAATCCACAAATTCTCTATGAACTGCAGAGACAGAGCTTGGTTTTGGATAGTGGACACTTCTCTTAGGGGTCCTTGTACTAATGTGCACTGAAAAATGGCCTGCGGTAGTGTAGACGCGTGTTTTGGGCACGCACAGAAATATTTTTCAGCGCACCTACAAAAAATGTCTTTTTTTTCTGAAAATGGACGTGTGGCAAAATGAAAATAGCTCTATGTCCATTTTGGGTCTGAGACCTTACCGTCAACCATTTTTCAGATGCGCGTATCGGACGTGCGCAAAAAAGAAATTACTGCAAGAGTCACACAGTAGTCGGGCGATAATTCCATTTTGGTGCAGATTGGGAGCGTGTAGACACTTACGCAGCTTAGTAAAAGGGCCCCTTAGTTTGATGCTAAATAGTCACATATTGGGAGAATATTAGGGATGGGCATTCATTTGGAAAAATATTGGTAAGCAATAATGTGGGGTATTTTTTTTCCAAGTATCTTGGGTTTGTTGTGGTATGTTAGTTTGGTATCTTTTCATCTTTTATGCTCACTTGCTCTGATCTGATTCACAGTGGTTATTTATCTTTTTCTGGTGTGGTGTGGCCTGTTAAAGCTAATGTTTGGGGGGGCATGGGGGGGAATTCCCTCACCTCCAAACAATCTAAAAGGAGAAAAGGAAAGAGATTAATTGTCCCATTATGTTTTGCATTTTTTGGGTTATATGTGGGAATTGTCCAGTGGTGTGCTGGAACAGGCTCTCACAGGCTCTCGAGAGCCGTTTGTTAAGTTTTTAAGAATTTTGGGAGCCGGTTCTCCATGGCTACTTTAACAAATGGATCCCAAAATGTGGGCTTGGGCCCCTCCTGAATTCTCTTTTACTTTGCTGGTGAGAGAGAGCCCCCTGTTAACAATTTACCAGCACACCCCTGGAATTGTCCTCCCTGGTGTGGTGGGAATTGGTTCAATGATTTATTTATTTATTTATTTATTTATTTATTTATTTATTTATTGCATTTGTATCCCACATTTTCCCACCTATTTGCGGGCTCAGTGTGGCTTACAATACATTGTGAATGATGGAAGTACAGTTTGTTACATTAAGATTATGGGCTACATTAAGATAATTGTCCAAATGAGAAATGGTGGGTGAGAAATGTCCAGTGTGAACTCTCCAGGTGGGAACTGACCTAGAATCAAGCTAATGACACATGATCAACAGTGAGAAGATAAGTACTAGAAATATAGAAACATGATGGTAGAAAAGGGCCAAGTGGCCCATCCAGTCTGCCCTTTCTCAGTAATTGATAGTAGTAATGCTATTTTGCAGTGTTTCTACAAACTCCAGACATGAAATCAAGACCAGCTTCAATCTATTCTGTAAGTTGCTGGTAAAACCCTAAACCAAAGAAAAAAGGTTGATAGGAAAATGTAAAGTGATCCATATTTTACTGTATAAGGGGCTTTTTTTTACTAAAGGGCATTAATCCCTAACACATGGTTAGCACACAAGAAAAGGCTTACCACAAAATGTGTTAAAGTGTTTTGCAATAATTTCCCTGTTTTTGTGGTTTATGTGCACATTAACTATCTTTTAAAAATATTGCTTTAGAGAGGGTGGAGAGTGGGTGTTCCCACATTATCCAGCTAGTGCAATAGAATTATCACATACTAACCCCCAGATTTTATATAAGGCACAGTGAATAACATGCGTTAACTTGGACAAGCGCCCAAATTCCGCGTGCCTCTTAATTGAGTAACAAGCCAATCAGTGATGATAATGGCTGATAACACACCAATTACCACCCCCAATTACCATCACTTGGCGATAATTAGAATTTACGCGGGTTTCTTTTTACGCATATTTGAAAAAGAGGCATGTGTAAATTTTAACACATGTAGCTGAAGTGGAGGGGCATTTTCGAATGGGGACGCCCATCTCTAAGGGCGCCCATCTCTGAGGATGACCCTGCGAAGGGGAGGGGCATCCTGTATTATCGGTGACTGCTGTGGACTGTCACCCGTTCCAGACTTCGGCCCGGTCCGGTCCAAATTTTCCGGGCTGCCAGACTTGCTTCTCTTGTTTGGGCCTGAACAGCACCAGTAGCTGCCTGGTGATTCCTGCAGCTGAATGAACTTCAGCAGCTGATGGGCTTTATTAATCACCTGGAAACTTCTGTGTTTGCCTTTACATCGTCTAAGGTCCCTGGTTTGTTGGTGCTTTGTTGCACTTCTGCCTAGTCTGGTTTCTTGTTTGTGTTTCTTGTCCAGTTCTAGTTAGTCTGTGTGTAGTTTAGCTTAGGTTTATTGCTTATTTCTTAGTCTTGTTTCTGGGTTGTACTCCTGGTCTAGTTTCTGTTTGTCTGTGTCTCTTGCTTAGTGGCTGCTCTGCAGCTTTCAGTCCTGACTCTTGTCTGTCAGTATTTGTACCCTGTTTCAGTGGCTGCTTGTCAGCTTTCAGTTCCTGTGCTTTAGCTTGTCCATTTCTTGCTTTGTGTAGTATTGTCTGTCTGTGAGTCCTAGCCCAGTTTCCTGCCTGGCTGCCCATGTATATTCCTCTCCCCTCTGACCCTCAGTCTCTGTTTAGCCTAGTTGGTATCCAGTTCCTGCCCTGTCCGGTAAGTCCTGCCAGCCGCCTGCACCCAGGGGCTCAACTCCTGGGGAAGGGATGTCAAGGGCAGGTGAAGTCTAGCTGTTCCTGTCAGAGTTCTGCCTTGTCTCTGGTGTGGGGTGGTTTTCCCTGCCACTGCTGCTCTACGGCAGTGGCCCAAGGGCTCACGAACCTAGTTTCTGCCTTGAAAACCTGACACATTGTTATGGAGTAGATAAGGCACCATTCACGGAAGAAAGTGTTTATGAACAACTTGAAAAATTGAAGGTGGACAAAGCCATGGGACTGGATGCGCTCCATCCCAGGATATTGAGGCAGCTCAGAGAGGTTTTGGTGGGTCCTCTTCAAGATTTGTTTAATAAATCCTTTGAGACGAGAAAGCTTCCTTTGCAATAGAGAAGAGCGGGTGTGGTCCCTCTTTACAAAAGCAGTGAGAGAGAAGAAGCTGGAAACTACAGGCCAGTAAGCCTCACTTCAGTTATTGGAAAAGTAACAGAGTCACCGACCAGGAGAGGGATCTAGATGTCATCATTGATGATATTTTAAAACCATCTGCTCAGTGTGTGTTGGTTGCTAAGAAAGCAAATAGAATGTTAGGAATTATTAGGAAAGGAATGGAAAACAAAAATGAGGATGTTATAATGCCTTTGTATCGCTGCATAGTGCGACCACACCTCGAATATTGTGTGCAATTTTGGCGCTGGGCTGGCTTGTATGGTCTAAATCCTGCATATGGTGATCCGGTATAGGATGGGCTGGAGAGAGCTCCAATGGAGACGCCAGTGGTTTGGAATGTGAGGACAGTGCCGGGCAGACTTTTACAGTCTTTGTCCCACAAATGATGAGATGAATTTGGATAGGCTGGAGTGGTCTTTGACAGCAACTTCAGTAGTTGGAACATAAGGACAGAGCTGGGCGGACTTCTATGGTCTATGTCTCAGAAACATCAAAGAGAGACCATTATTATTATTATTATTATTTATAGCATTTATACCCCGCTCTTTCCCGCTCAATAGCAGGTTCAGTGCAGCTTACAAGGTATGGGTACAAAGTATCAAAGAGGTAATACAATGTATGGGTAAAAGTATCACAAAGATAGTACAATTATATAGAGGAGGACAAGAGGAAGACAAGGGGGAAGGGTTGAGGCATGTTTAATGTTAGTGGTGTGGATTAGGATCGCAAGTTAAGTTGGGTCATTTGGATAGGCTTGTTTGAAGAGGTATGTTTTCAGCAGCTTTCGGAAGCGTAGATGTTCGTTTGTTGTTTGGATGAATCTTGGTATGGCGTTCCAAAGTTGGCTGCCTATAACCATGATCAAGTATATAATATCACGTTCATTGTTTGTTTAAATCTTGAATTGATAATGAATGAGACTGTTGGGCAAGCTGGATGGACCATTCAGGTCTTTATCTGCCTTCACTTGCTATGTTACTATGTTATAGAATTCGGGAGAATGCACCTATATTTAGGTGTGGGTATTTACGTTAGGTTTTCAAGGGTGTAAATGGCCATGCCTAAATGTAGGAGCATTCCCTGACTTTATGCACTATTCTATATACCGTGTCTAAGTTTAAGCACATTATATAGAATACCACTAAGCACTTTTTTAGGATGTATCTAGATTTTATACATCATTTACAGAATCTGGCCCTAACTAGATAAAACTGGGTTAACGTGGGAATGCTCTGCATCCTATTATTTTTTTGCAGGTGCTGCATGCTAACAAGAACGTTAGCTCATGATCTGCAAACAAAAAAAATAAAATGCCTGACTTCAATGGCACAATAAATCTGGGCTTAGCACATGGGAAAGTTCTACATTAGAACACACTAAGTCCTGATTTCACCTAACAGTAAATGATCCCCTCAATAAGCCTTATTAGCAACAGTGACCTGATTCTGATAATGCATTAATGTCTTCAAATAAGGAGTCTGATTATAAGAATCTGGGGATGCATGCCATTTCCTATTTTGCTGCCAAATGTTCTTTTCAGCATGCAGTTGAGGAGTATGCCTCACTACTACATTAGATTCTCTGACAACTCATTTCAAGGATTTTGTCAATGAAATGCACCAGAAGTTCACTACTTTTGTTACATTTAATTGTGTAGTGTCAGCAAGGTGAGGTAACCATGTAGTTTTTTTTAGCATTGAATCTTAGCTGCCAATCTCCAGGTTCACTGGATCCTTCTTTGTGTTTCCATACCTCCCAGGATGTCTACCCTGTTGCAGATTTTGGTATCTTCTAAAAAAAAAGACAAAGATCTCGCAACAGTCCCTCAGCAATTACATACAAACATATTGAAAAGACCCAGCACAAGAACCAATTCTGTGGCACACAGCTGGTAACTCTTTCCTCAGGGTGAAGTCCATTTATTACTGCCTTTCATCACCTCTAACTCTACCAGTTTCTAACCCAGTCAGTCACTTTAGGGTCCATTCCAAGGGCACTCAATATATTTATGTCACCTATGTGGAACTGTGTCAAACATTTGCTAAAATCAAGTACACACATCTAGCATTCTTCCTTGATCCAGCTATCAAGTCACCCTATCAAAGAAATTGAGCAGATTTGTCTGGCAAGCCATAACTCTAATAAAAAACCATGTTGCCTTGGATCCTGTAATCCACAGAGGTCAAACTCAATGAAGTTACATAAAAATACTTAGGAGGAAATATTTTTTCACTCAATAAATAGTTAAACTTTGGAACTCATTGCCGGAGGATATGGTAACATCAGTTAGCATATCTGGATTTAAAAAAGGTGTGGACAAGTTCCTGGAGGAATAATCCATAGTCTGCTATTGAGGCAGACATGGGGAAGCAACTGCTTGACCTGGGATTGGTAGTATGGAATGTTGCCATGATTTGGGTTTCTGCCAGCTACTTGTGACCTGGCTTGGCGACTGTTGGAAACAGGATACTGGGCTAGATGGACCAGTGGTCTGACCCAGTATAGCTATTCTTATCTTCTTAAACTAACGAGCCATAGTCCCAGCCTCCTTTTTACTTTCTCTTTTGTGGAGAGGAACCAACATCCTCTGAAACTGTAGCCACTGCTAAGAAAGCATTGAAAAACTCAGATACCAGAGCTGCCAGAACTACCTTATTTCTCCTACTGCCCTCAGATGTATCCTGTTTGGATGATGAACAGTGTCTTCAAAAACAGGGAAGGAAACCACCCATCAGGGAGTGCGGAGGGAGAGGAAGGGAAGTGGAATAACCAAGGATGGGGAGGTGAGTGAATCCAGGAGGGTGAGAGAAAGGGGTTAAAAAAACTGGTGGGGGAGGGTATGGGCACAGGATAAGAAAAGGGGAGGTAGGACTTCAAACAGTTGCTAGGCAGATAGAGAGCTAGGCAACTAATAGTGATTTCCTGTGCGGCGTCTGTGGCTCAGCCCTAAGGGAGTTTCAATCCGGCATGCAGCCACTGAAGGTGTAGAACAAATGTGATGGTGGTTCCTCCTGAGGAAGATTTGTGAAATGCGGTCCTGCATTGAGGAGCCGGCATAACATGAAACAGACATGGTGGACTGTTGAGTTAGTCACCGAGCACACAGCACCTGTATTGTGATGCATACTAATGACTGGAGGTGGCGTATTTGAACAGCCAATGGAGGTTTAACGGACATACAGAGTTTGTCCATGAAGAACAGTCATCCAGCATTTATGTGGAAACATTTTTACTGCGTCCATGCAGAAGGCATGGCGTTTGTAGGAAAAGGACTAATTTGCTGGCAGGACTGAGTTTTGATTATTTGAGTATGATATAAGCATGGCAAAACATATGCACAATACGAAACAGTATAAGTATGTAGTTTAAGATGTAAAATCAACTGTTTTGTATTTAAATTAAATACAGGTGTGCAAGGTGAGCGGAGGAGTGAATGTGTGAGGTTTTAATAGTAGGTAGCAGTGCTAGTGAGGTTAGCGGGCATTGCAATATAATAAAATGTTTTTGTGATAAAGCAAAAATACTGGAGTCTTTGTGTAGTTGATATTAAAAGTGACTCTGGAATTAAAAGAGTTATCCCCTGATTAGTAATTTTGGTATCAACTAATAGCAGACCAGAATTTTCCTGCTAGAGATTGGGAGGTGGAGGAGTTAGCTTGGATAATGGAGGGGTTGGGCTAGTATCAGCTAGATGCTCATTGTGCATGGTAACATTCTCACCCCAAATCTATAAATCCCAGGTGCCACACGCACCAAGGTAGGGAGGGATTGACCAGGGTAGAAACTGGTAGAGTGAGAGGCAACAAAGGGCAGTAATAAATGGACTTCATCCTGAGAAAGAGTTGCCAGCTATGGTATGGATCCTAGCCTGGCCCAAGTATGCAGCACCGTGTCAGTCAATAGACACCTGGTTGTATATGAAAGTAATCAAATGAAGAAAAAGGATCTGCTGTATGCCATTGTTTGTCCAATTCTGAAAATCAATACATGGTGAGTTCTCCTAGCCTTGACAGTCAGGAGGCCAGTGACATGCTCAAGTGAATGCATAAGGTGGGGACCCATCCTTAGATGGGATGGAACTGATCTAAAGACATTTAAAAGTGATGGACAGGAAGTGCTTGGACGACAGCTCCATAGAAATGTGACGGGGAGATTTGCTACAATCATCCCCACATTAGCAAAATTCATAATTGGAAGGGCTGTATACCAATAAGAGGTTTGTTTGAGTCAACCCTTGAAGAGATTCACGTAGATTATTGTTCTAATGGATCATAGTGGTTAAGGTATTTATCAGTGCTGTTGGTTTGTTTAGTTTGAAATGCACTGTTCTTTGCTGCAGCCGTAGTAAATCCAGTTATTCTCAAAATACACGCTGTCAGTTGTGCTGTTTTTCCCAGGGTCACCAGGAGTGGGTACCAAGTGCTGAGAGCCCAATTTGTGGCTCAAGAACTATCTCATTTCTGTTCCTATTTATCTATTTCTGTAGTCCTACCCCCTAGTCAATCCTCAGTGAACACCGAACAGAAATATCTGTTAAGCAATTCCACATTTTCCTCATCAGCCTATACTTATTTTTCTACTTCACCTCTGAATCTCACTGTGTAATTTTGCACTTCCTCTTGCCACTAGCATACCTAAAAACCTCTTCTTTCCCTGTTCTGCTATTTCAGCTATATTTCTTGTTTGTATCTTTGCTGTCCCGACTGCTTCCCGAGTCTCTTATATCTTTGTCAGATATTGTTGCCCGTTTTACTCTTTCTGCATTCTTTTATAGTTTATGAATGTTAACCTTTTTTTTCCAGCTACTTTGAAAACCATTGTGGCCTCTTCTTCTTCTTATCTTTATTCATTTATAATTGAATACGGTAGGTCATTTATTTTTCATGAATTGTAATTATACCTTCACTGTTGACAAGCGGAGAGATAGCTTAGTGGTTAGAGAAGTTGGCTGAGAACCAATGAAGCTTAGAGATGCACATTCATTTGAAATGATGTGGGGAATGTCAGGGTTTTTTTTATATGTCGTTAATAGTGTGTACTCTGCCAATAGAGTATGCACATTGTTTGCACAGAGTTCACACTTTTTGCAAAGAGAGTGCACTCTTGTGGAAAGAAGGCACTGTCTTTCCCGACGGTACAGGCATGCATGACCTACTGCACATATGCGAATAGTGTGTGCATGCGTGCACTATCAGGAAAAAGTGCACACTGTTTTGGAAAACATGCAAATGTGTGCACTTTTTCCATGTGCGCACTCTTTCTCAAAGAATGCACACTCTTAATAATATTACTCCCCCTAAAGAAGTTGACCAGCAGTAGAACATAGGAAATCTTTTACTAAAGCTTAGCTCGAGTTATCTGCGGAAGGGCCCATTTTATTTCTATGTGCCCTGCTGCAGATAACTCAAGCTAAGCTTTAGTAAAAAAAAAAACTTCCATAATGATTTGGCTTATAGGATATTTTTAGAGGCTGGGAGATATCCTAGTTATATCTTTTCTTATTATATTTCCTCTATTTGATCTCTTTCATCTATATTTCCACTCCCCCTCTTACAGTGGTCTGAGGATAAAGTTAAGCTTCTTGATTTCATTATTTCTCGATTTATGTATAATTAGGCAATAGTTTATTGCTTTCTTATGATTTGATTTGTAAGAAGTGTTCACTGTTTTCTTGTGCAATTGTTCTACTTGTAATGTATGTTTAAAATTTATAAATAAATAATAATAATAAATTAATTATATTCAGTGGTGTGCTGGAGCAGGCTCTCACAGGCTCTCAAGAGCCGTTTGTTAAGTTTTTAAGAATTTTGGGAGCCGGTTCTCCATGGCTACTTTAACAAATGGATCCCAAAATGTGGGCTTGGGCCCCTCCTGAATTCTCTTTTACTTTGCTGGCGAGAAAGAGCCCCCTGTTAACAATTTACCAGCACACCCCTGATTATATTACTCCTATAACAAAAAAATTGCAAAAACAAGCAAAACAAAACAATTCCTGAAAACCACATAGGAAACAATACAAAATACATATTTGGGGGCTGTGCACCCCTTTGAAGCTGAGGTTCAAATGCCACTTCTACTGATACTTTCTGACATTGGGCTAATTGCTTCACCTTCTTTTGCCTCAGGTACAATTAGATTGTAAGCCAGTTTGAGCAGGAAAATAATTCATAGTACAGTATATATGAATATGTAACATGCTCTGATCTCAGATATGGAAAAGGTGAATATTAAATCTAAAATCCCAAAGACAACTGGTAGAAACCCCCTACCTACCTTTTCCTAAGTACATAAGTATTGCCACACTGGGACAGACCAAAGGTCCATCAAGCCCAGCATCCTGTTTCCAACAGTGGCCAATCCAGGTCACAAATACCTGGCAAGATCCCCAAAAAGCTCAATACATTTTATGCTACTTATCCCATAAATAAGCAGTGGATTTTCCCCAAGTCAATTTAATAATCGTCTATGGACTTTTTCTTTAGGAAGCTGTCCAGACCTTTTTTAAACTCTGCTAAGCTAACCGCCTTTACCAAATTCTCTGGCAACTAATTCCAGAGTTTAATTATACATTGAGTGAAGAAACATTTTCTCCAATTCATATTAAATTTACTACTTTGTTGCTTCATCGCATGCCCCCTAGTCCTAGTATTTTTGGAAAGAGTAAACAAATGATTCACATCTATCCATTCCATTCCACTCATTATTTTATAGACCTCTATCATATGTCCCCTCAGCCGTCCTTTCTGCAAACTGAAAAGCCCTAGCTACTTTAGCCTTTCCTCATAGGGAAGTCGTCCCATCCCCTTTATCATTTTATTCGTCCTTTTCTGTACTTTTTCTAATTCCACTATATCTTTTTTTGAGATGCGGCAACCAGAATTGAACACAATATTCAAGGTGCGGTCGCACTATGGAGTTATACAAAGGCATTATAACATCCTCACTTTTGTTTTCCATTCCTTTCCTAATAATACCTACCATTCTATTTGCTTTCTTAGTCGTCGCAGCACACTGAGCAGAGGATTTCAATATATCATCAACAAAGATGTCAGGATCCCTTTCTTGGTTGGTGACTCCTAACATGGAACCTTGCATTACGTAGCTATAATTCAGGTTCCTCTTTTCCACATGCATCACTTTGCACTTACATTACACGTCATCTACCATTTAGATGCTCAGTCTCCCAGTCTAGTAAGGTCCTCTTGTAATTTTTCACAATCCTATCACGATTTAACAACTTTGAATAACTTTGTGTCATCAGCAAATTTGATTACCTTACTAGTTACTCCCATCTCTAGATCATTTATAAATATGTTAAAAAGCAGCGGTCCCAGCACAGACCCCTGAGGAACCCCACTATCTACCCTTCTCCATTAAGAATACTGACCATTTAACCCTACTCTCTTTTTTATATCCTTTAGCCAGTTTTTAATCCACAATAGGACACTACCTCCTTTCCCATGACTCTCCAATTTCTTCTGGAGTCTTTCATGAGGTACTTTGTCAAACTCCTTTTGAAAATCCAGATACACAATATCAACCGGCTCACCTTTATCCACATGTTTGTTCATGCCTTAAAAGAAATGTAATAGATTGGTGAGGCAAGATTTCCCTTCACTAAATCCATGTTGGCTTTGTCTCATTAATCCATGCTTTTGAATATGCTCTGTAATTTTATTCTCCTTTCCACCAAGTGATGATAGTTCTAACAAAATGCTCTCTTCCCACTCTGTTTGAAATCTTTGCTCCTACCTTATCCATCTTAACTTGTTTATGTCCAATGTCCAGAAAATGCTAAGTCCCTCAATTTATGGGCCTAAATTGTGGTTTCAAAATAGGTACTAGAATTTTAACCACCTAAAATTAGGCCAATAAGCCTTGGATGAAAATGGTTGCAGAGTACCTGCTTTCAATATTTAGGGGAGAAGTTATCAATGTAGGCTATCATTAAGATGGGCTATTTTACCACTAGCTTGTGCTAATAAGCACAAATCCCATTTTTTTCCATGAGGCCTAGTTACTGTAATAACTGAAGTTCACAGTAAAATAACACATCTTAACAGGAATCTATGTTGATAACTACCCCCCTCTTAAAGAAAAAAGAAATGTTTCTGTAAATCTAAATCACTGCCATATATAATTAAAAGTGAGCCAAGTATAGGGCAATCAAGCCATTGTGACATCACTGATAAGGTTGATCTTAGACATTGGTAGAATGAGACATTATGATATCACAATATCAGCTCTAGTTACCAGAGTCTGAAACTCTTCCCAGTAAGGGGGAAGTTATCAATGTAGGGACTATTAATATGGTTTATTTTACCAATAAATTATGCTATTTTAGCACAGAATCCATTTTTAATTTTTTTAATTCAAATTTTTATAAACATTCAAATATAAACTTGATTAGAGACAACACTTCAATTCACAGGAAATTTCACAAGAGAAAAAAAAAGAAAATCTTTATCAGAATAAGAGTGTAATAAGCCACGTTTCAAGGAAAAAAATTGGAGCAACAGGAAAAACGAAAAACAAAGAACTCATTTTATGCAATGAGACCTAGTTACTCATAACCTAACAGTAAAATAACCCATTTTAATGGTAGCCCATGTTGATAACTCCCCCTTGATTGCTAAGTAGCACTTCCAGGATCTTGCCTTTCTCATGATACAAACCAGTCCCTTCTCCAAGTATCTCCCATCCCTCCTGTATGAAATAGAGTCATGCTGGAAGAGTTTTGAATGAGCATTGCTGGTAACTAGAAACATGGAGAAACTTAGAAAAATGAAATCAGATAAAACCCATATGGCCTATCCAGTCTGCCCATCCACGTAATCTACTCTTCCTTTCACTCCCTTAGAGATCTTATGTACTTGTCATAAGCTTTCTTGAGCTGAGGTACTGTTTTCATCTCCACCACCTCCTTCAGGAGGTCATGCCACAATTTTGCCACATTTTCTGTGAAGAAGCATTTCCACAAGTTACTTCTGCGTCTATGCCCTTTCACCTTCATCCTATGCCTCCTCATTCCAGAGCTTCCTTTCAATTGAAAGAGACTCACCTCCTGCGCATTTATACCACATATAGGGGCATAATCGAAAGGGATGTCCAAGTTTTGATGAGGACGTCCAAATCTTGAAATTTTGGTCATCCTTAGAGATGGTCGTCCCTAGACTTGGTCATTTCTGATTTTCAGCGATAATGGAAACCGAGGACAGCCATCTCAGAAACGACCACATGCAAGCCCTTTGATCGTGGGAGAAGCCAGCAATTGTAGTGTACTGGTCCCCTGACATGCCAGGACACCTTCCAGGCACCCTAGTGGGCACTGCAGTGGACTTCATAAATTGCTCCCAGGAACATAGCTCCTTTACCTTGTGTGCTGAGCTCCCCAAGCCCCCCAAACCCCACTACCCACAACTGTACACCACTACCGTAGCCCTTACGGGTGAAGGGGGCACCTAGATGTGGGTACAGTGGGTTTCTGGTGGGTTTTGGAGGGCTCGCTGTTTCCTCCACAAACATAACAGGTAGGGGGAATGGGCCAGGGTCCGCATGCCTGAAGTGCACTGCACTCACTAAAACTGCTCCAGGGACCTGCATACTGCTGTCCTGGACCTGAGTATGACATCTGAGGCTGGCATATAGGCTAGGAAAAATATTTTGAAAGATATTTTTTAAGGGTGGAAGGGGGTTAGTGACCACTGGGGGAGTGATAGGAGGTCATCCCCGATTCCCTCCGGTGGTCATCTGGTCATTTCAGGCACCTTTTTGTGCCTTGGATGTGAGAGAAACAGGACCAGGTAAAGTCGTCCAAGTGCTCGTCAGGGACGTCCTTTTTTTTCCATTATGGGTCGAGAACGTCCTAGTGTTAGGCATGCCCAAGTCCCGCCTTTGCTATGCCTCCGATACGCCCCCTTGAACTTTGGCCGTCCCTGCGATGGAAAGCAGTTAGGGATGTCCAAAATCGGCTTTCAATTATACCGATTTGGACAACCCTGTGAGAAGGACTCCCATCTTTCGATTTATGTCGAAAGATGGGTGTCCTTCTAAAAGGGCCCTTAAGGGGACTAATTTAAAGAAAGTTACACCTGAAGTCAGAAAGCCGCATGAATATAATCTCAGCTGGAATAAGAGTTGATAGGCAGATCCTGCTACTGTATGTGCAGTTGGTATTACTCCTTGCATGTTCCTTATTGATCAACTTGGAAAGGATAGAAGATATTTTGACCAATGAAAGGAAAGGATCATGGTTGGGGGGGGGGGGTGTAATGTGATCTTTCATCCCTCCTTTCCCCTTTTTTCAGCCAGAAAGGACTGAGGTTGCCTGGAGGAGGTTTTGGTCCCCCTCTTTGGCATAACATTTTCACCACAAGAGAAAGGCAGATGACACACAGCCAGATTTAGGGTAAAACCTAAATTTCATCACCCTGGTTAGGTGCTAAATGTTGAAAATCAGCACTAGGCACCTATTATCCTCCTTCTGACCTATCCCCAACACAGTATATCAAAATTTAGATGCCTACTCCAGGATTCTATATATGGCATATAGAATTGTGTGCCCAAATTTGGGTGTGTACCCAAGATGTACATGCAAATAATTGAATAACATGCCCTTAAGTATCAATAATTGGGTGCTAACAACCAATTATTGAAGGTAATTAGCACTTGTTAAAATTTGAGCGCATATTTGGCAGCACATTTTTCTATTACGCATGGTGCTTAACTCTACTAGTGCATAACTCAAAAGGGAGGCATGGCCATGGGTGTGTCAGGGATGTTCTCAAAACTTGCACACAGAATTATAGAATACAGCATCAGCACGTCTAATTCGTGCCAGCATTTGCACCAGGTTTCAGCAGGTGTAAGTCTTGCACCTAAAGTTAGGCATGGGAATTGGCACTATACACAATTCTATAAAGGGCATGCATCCTTTATCCTTTGGAGTGAAGGAGTAGTGGACTTTGATCCTAGGGAACTGAGTTCAATTCCCACTGCAGCTCCTTGTAACTCTGGGCAAGTCACTTAACCCTCCATTGCCCCTGGTACAAAATAAGTATCTGAATATATGCAAACTGCTTTGAATGTAATTGCAAAAACTTCAGAAAGGCGGTATATCGTCCCATTTCCATTTCCCCTTTTATAAAATTGCACTTACTGCTGATCATTTACGGCATTGCATTTTGAGCACAATTGTATTCCCTCCTTAGTGAATTCAGTCACCTAAGTTTAATGGATCAGTGCAGGTAAATGTTTTATTGTCTATGTCTACAAACCCATTTCTTTAGGCACTTATATTTTTCGAATATTGGGCTCCAAAGTTCTCTTTCAACTTCTGTTGCTGCTCTACAAATTATCGTATCTCTGTGAGTTACAGCATGCTTGGGATCCCAGCACCAATACATCTGAGTTGTAAAAATAGTATACAGAGCTGCCAAGGAGGCTGATCCACATATCGGGAGATTTAGGGTCTGCCCCCAGCCCACCCCAGCTTCGCCCCATCCATTGCTACCCTCAACTCTGCCCATTTCTCCACCCCCAGCACAGCTGATTCATAGACAGTGACTCCCTGTCCAGCGGCAGCAGGAAAACTTTCATAAAACATCATCTCCTGCTGCCATGGAGTGGGATCAGTGGTAGCTGGAGATGGTGCTTTATGAAGGCACTTCCTACTGTCGCTGGACGGGAAGCCACTCAGTGGGAGATCCCGATTTCTTGGTGGGAAATGGCCCATGAACGCAGGAGTCTGGCAGGTCTGGGTATACCTGAAATAACTTATGTCCTTTGTGTAAATTATTGTTCAACATGTTAAACATATATGGCCAAAAAACTAGATGCATGTAGAATTCTAAATTTAATTTCAATTTACATTTGCCATTGATCATGATGGAATTCAGAAGCCTCGGTGCTTCTTCTGCTGAAATACTTTCTGAAGCTTACAATTTTCTGAAGCATATTCCCCCAGATTCTATATAGAATGACTGAAATTGTGTGCGCAAACCCAGTCATATTCTGTATTTGCACGTGCAATTTAATGACATTAACAAGTCAATCAGCACTGATAGTTGCTACTTAACAAGCAATTATTGACACTAATTGGCATTAATTAGAATTTACATGCACAACTTGCTAGGCATATTCTGTAAAGTGGCGCAGATCCCGTGCCTATCTTTACACACGTAACCCCCAATTAAATCTAATTAGTGCCAATAATTCCTTGTTAAAAAGCCAATTACTGGCACTAATTGGCTTGTTATCAATTTTGTGTGTGCAATTTTCAGCGACCTCTATAGAATCAGGGGGATAACTTACAAAAATCTGTAATTTATGCATGCACCTATTTCATTTAGACAATCACACATCAGCTCTAGGGCTAGTGTAACTGTGGACACCTAAATATAATGGAACTTACTTGCCCACTTAGGGGTCCTTTTACTAATCTGCGGTAAAAGGGGGGCCTGCGCTAGCGTCAGCTTGTGTTTTTGAAGCACACTGAGGCCCCCTTTTACTGCAGTGGGTAAAAGGCTCTCTTTATTTTTTTTTTTTAGGGAAAGAAATGGCTGTGCAGTAAGTAAAACACTTACTGCATGGCCATTTTTTTGGGGGGGGGGGAGTCCTACCGCCACCCATTGAGATGGTGGCAAAGGCTCCCGCACTAATCCAGCGATAACCGAGCAGCGCCACGATAAGGGTAGGCACTGCCGCCAGGCTCTTGTGGTACTTCCGGATTGGCGCAAGGTAAGCCAGCGGTGGGCTTACCACTGCTTAGTAAAAGGGACCCTTATAGAATTGCTTCCTCATTGACTTTCTTTCCATACAGCATAACTTTTCATGGGTGCCACAGAAGCAGTTTGTGTGATGTATTACCTGCCTATTGTCATATTTCTAGTAAAATAACAACAACTGAAGTGTTGTAATAAACAACAAAGACCAATCAGCTGAACTGCAGGGATCTGATTCTTCTTTTCAGCATTTCATTTTAGATAGTGTTCAAACCTGGTTTCAATCATTTATTTTCCCTGGCAAAATAATTTTCAAAAAGACAGCTTAAGAGGATGTATGAGTAGTAATAATTTATACATGGCTTGGAAGATAATTTTACACGGAGGAACCCTTATCAGTCGAGGATATTGATTGACTGGTGTTGGGTTTTGCTTAAAGATGGAGCTGATGAATTTTGAGTGAAAGCTAAGGAAGCTTTTACTGAAGTTCTCACAGGAGCTCTACATTACAGTGATCTGGACTCTGACCTTCTGTCACTAATTAATTCATTCATTGCCTTCATTACCCTTTTTCCTTTTACTTTCCCTCTTCAATCTGTGCAGCTCAGATACCAGAGTGTGGAATCTCATCTGGGCAGATTGTATGGGCTATTTTAATCTTTCCTGATTTTGCACATTACTATGGAGGGGGAAGAGTGACAGGACAGGCTGATATAACCTTCTCTGTGGCAAAAAGCTTTATCTTGAAATAGGGTAGAGAGGGAGGTAGTGATTGCTGTTTAAGTGGGAGAGCTGATCTTTGCTAAGCCACAGAGCTGGAAAACGAGACTGGGCTAGATGTACCAACCATAGACCCTAAATGATTTATAGTTTATTTTTTTATTAACAATATACAGCCTTTGGTTATAACATCGAGGCAGTTTACAATAAAAGGTAGACAATTCACTGCAAGTCCAGACAACATAATTACAATAATCTCATTAAGAAGGGCTGGAGTATACTTATGCAAATACGACAACATAGGCTATAACATACAACACAACATCACAATATGACAGTAAAAATATATGCTTCCCAAACTGCAAGTTTAATTAAAATATATAATTATCAGTATCTTCACAACGTCAGACTCTGAAAGTGAAATAGACAAATGCATTTATAAGTAGCCAAGATGGGACATGAGCCCTGAAAGCAGAATAAGTTAGGCCTGCCCTTGGGCCATTTGGAAGGGAATTTCACAATAATGGAGCCTGAAAACTAAAATCTGTTTTTCATGTTGCTTCCAGATGAAATCACATTGGAGACAGACATTTGTGAGGTAGGAAATGGTTAGGGCTAATAAAATGAAATGTATAGAATGCTCTGGAGATTTGCTGTTATCTGTTGTCACAGCTCCTAGACATGACTGGCATTAGCCAATTTCCTATTAAAGGCCTCCTTTTACTAAGGTGTACTACCAGATTTAGTGCACACTAATGATTAGCATGTGCTAAATGATAAGATGCCCATAGTAATATAAAGGGTATTTTATAGTTTTAGCGCACACTAAATCCATGAGTGCACCTTAGTAAAAGGAGCCCATAGTTTCTTATTAGTTTCATCTATAAATTGTGGTTCTGGGTCTTCCAAAATGTTGTTATGGAATCGTAGAGCAGTAGAGGCAAGTGATAACTCTGGCTTGCATTTTAATTTAACTTAATTAATTTAATTTGTAATAATTTAATACAAGAATAATGACTCTTCAACTTCCAAAAAGGACTTTAGCAGAGACCTGGGTTTTCTAATTCACTACCACAAATAATCCTACTGCTTCTGTCACCATCTTATCACTCTGACACATCAAGCCACCCTCTTCCTCCTTCTCCCTAATCCTTCATATTGTTGTTCCAGTTTTATTCATATTTTCTGGCATTAACTTCAGTCGATTCTGTTTGGAGCTGAGTAAGGGAGTCTTCACTCCCAACAGATAGTCAAGAAATGGTATCAGCTTACTTTATGTTCTTGGTTTGTTAGCTCACTTAAGTACCTCAATGCATGCATAGCACTTTATCTGAGATAGAAACTGATTAACTCCTTCTGCCCATATTTACAGCATACTAACTGTACATGTCAAAAAACATGTGCTACTTGTATGGATTTCTGTAGCTAAAGTTACACATGCATGCTTGATTCTTAAAGTCCCTTTGAAATGGATGACTTCCAGAAGTACATAAGTATATAAGTATTGCCATACTGGGACTGACCAAAGGTCCATCAAATCCAGCATCCTGTTTCCAAGCCAATCCAGGTCACAAATACCTGGCAAGATCCCCAAAAAGTACAAAACATTTCATGCTGCTTATCCCAGAAATAAGTGGAGGAGTAGTCCAATAGTTGTTGCAGTGGCCCCCTGAACTACGGGATCTGGGTTCAAATCCCACTGGAGTTCCTTGTGATTCTAGGCAAGTCACTAACCCTCCATTGCCCCAGGTATAAAATAAGTACCTGTATATAATATATAAACCACTTTGATTGTAACCACAAAAAGGCAGGATGTCATATCCCTTCCCCTTTCTTTCCATGAAACCTAATCCCTGCCCCCCCCCCCCCCCCATCAATAACTGCACAGTGTGTTTGCTTGTAGGTCTCTATAACAAGGAAGGGGGTTTTGCATTTTGCTCTTGATTTTTTTTCAGTAGTAGTTCAAGGTGAGTTACATTCAGGTACAGGGAACATATCCCTGTTCCCAGGGGGCTTATATTTTAAGTTTGCACATGAGGCAACAGAGGGCTGAGGAGTCTTTTTACTAAAAAAATGTTTGGAAATGGGCTCAGTGTGTTTTTAACATGGGTGTTTCCCATACACTAAGACCATTTCTATTATAGCATCATTTAAGGCATTTTTCAATTATTATTTCTTTTTCAGGTCATGCACTCATGTTCACATGAGTGCATTTTACCTTAAAAGACATTTAATACAGGAGCACTTTCTGCCTCCTATTTAGGAGGTGCTAAGTGCTCCTGCATTAACTCTACATTAGTAGGAATCAGCAACAAGGGGAAGGACCAGACGCACAAGCCGGGGAGCCGATACTATGGGGCTCATTTTCAAAAGAGAAAAACATCCAAAAAGAGGCATAAATCTGCATTTGGATGTTTTCTCACAGAAACATCCAAATTGGTGTTTTTGAAATCAATTTTTAGATGTTTTTCTATGAAGTCCATCAGAAGTGCATTCAAATCAGAAAGGGTGTGTCAAGGGCGGGACCTGGGTGTTCCTAACACTTGGACGTTTTTTCTGCCATATTGAAACAAAACAAAAACATCCAGGGCTATAAGTTGGACTAGACCTGTTTTATTAACAAATAAGCTACAAAAAAGTGTCCTAAATGACCACTGGAGGGAATCAGGGATGACCTTCCCATGCTCCCCCAGTAGTCACTAACCCCCTTCCACCCCCCCCAAAAAAAAATGTGATTAAAAACATTACTTGCCAGCCTCAGATATTATACTCAGGTCCATTAGAACAGCATGCAGGTCCCTGGAGTAGTCTAGTGGTCGCTGCAGTGCACTGCAGACAGGTGAACCCAGGCCCATATCTCCCCCTTCCTGTTATACTTGTGGTGGAAACTGTGAGCCCTCCAAAACTAACCAGAAACCCACTGTGTCCACATATAGGTGCCCCCTTCACCCATAAGAGCTATTGTAGTGGTGTACAGTTGTGGGTAGTGGGTTTTGGGTGGGCTTTGGGGGGCTCAGCAGACATGATAAGGGAGCAATGGTGAGATGTGTACCTGGGAGCATTTATTTTGTGTCTACTGCAGTGCCCCATAGGGTGTCCCTTTGCTCTCCTGGGATGTCTGTATGGCCAGTCTACTAAGAATGTTGACTCCTCCTACATCCCAATGGCTTGATTTTATGCATTTTTCACTTGGATGTTTCGGTTGTTGTTGTTTTTTTTTTTCAAAAGTGGACCAAAAAGATAAATGCACAGAGCATAAAAACATCTAGCAAATAGCCATTCGGGGAAAAAAAAGCTAGACATTTTTTCTGTTTTGAAAATGACTATATTCTCCACTTGAATTTTGGAGATTTTTAGCAAAACGTCCAAAGTTGGACTTAGACTTCATATGTTCTTTTTTGACAAACAATATACAAGGAACAGATGTTTAAAGCTACAGCAGACTTGACTTGAGCCGTGTTTCAGCGTAAGTGCCTTCATCAGGAGTCCACAAACAACATAGACACCCGGATTCTATATATTGTGCTGAGATTTCCACACGGAAATTGAAGCATGTTCCATAACAATGCACATAACAACCTAATCAGCGCTGATAATTGGATGTTAACAAACAATTATCAGCACAAATTAGAATTTACGTGTACTAAGTGCTAAGCGTGTTCTGCAAAACGAAATGCGTAAATTCTGATGCATTCTGCTGAAAAGGGGGCATGGCTTTGGGCATGGAATAGGCAGGTCATAGTCGTTCTGGTAAACTACGCACAGGGTTATAGAATACACCTGCTCTGCGTCTAACGTTTGTGCTGATATTTACTCCAAGATCACAAGGACTGGCACTGAGATCTGAACCTGGCTTCCGCGGTTCTTTGGCTGTTGCTTTAACCAAGTTAGGCATTTGTGTGCAGATGAATGAATTATGAAAAAGGTGTATTAAGATATCTATACATGTGTATATATTTGGAACAGTAGCAGTACTTCAGCTAAAAAATAAAAGCTTTTCAAATTCTAATTTTCCCCAAATAAGAGCCTGTGATTAGAACACCTGCAGGTTGCTTCTTTTTAAGTATGTGTTTACCCCTGAGCGTAGTTTGCCTTAAATGTCATTGTACAACACATTTTCCTGAAGACATGCCTGGCATAGAGATAAAAATGTTATATGAATCCTGTATCAGCCTCCAATTCCTATGCACATTTCTATATCATTTTTATTATTTTCAGAAGGCCATCTATCCAATGGTACAGAGGATTCAGATCTTTGGAAGGGACATAATCTATCTTTGGAGCCTCCAAGGGGGTCTTTTACTAAAGCTTTGCTTGAGTTTTCTGGAGCAGGGTCCATTTTATTCCTAGGAGCCCTGCAGCAGATAACTCAAGCTATCCCCCTCTCCCCTCCTCCTCCTTCTCCTCCCTCTCCTCCCTCCCCTGTCCTCCCCTCCCTCCCCCATCCTCTCCTTTCTCCTCCCTCCCTCTCCTCCGAGTTCCAAGCCCCCTCCCCCTCCTTCCCTTTGAGTTCCAGGCCCCTCCTCCCTCCAAGTTACAGGCCCCCCTCCCTCCCTCCGAGTTCCAGGCCCCCATCCCTCCCTCCAAGTGCCAGTCCCAACCCCAGCCCTACCTCTTCTCCCACAACAGTCCTCCACCGGTCCACCCTCACCTTCCTGCATGCCGCCCAGAATTTTAAAAGTCATCTTACCTCGGGGTTTCAGCGGCAGCAGTGAAAGGCGAGCAGGCTCGGCGCTTCAGCCTTCCCTTCTCTCTCAGCTCTGGTACCGCCCTTGCGGAAACAGGAAATGAGGGTGGGACCAGAGCTAATAGAGAAGGGAAGGCTGAAGTGCCTAGCCTGCTCGCCTTTCACTGCTGCCGCTGGGACCCCGAGGTAAGATGACTTTTAAAATTCTGGGCAGCACGCAGGAAGGTGAGGGTGGACCGGCAGAGGACTGTTGAGGCAGAAGAGGGCGGGCACCGGGCAGGTTGGGCTGGTGAAGGAAACTTCCGATTAGGACTTCTGGCGGGTGAAAACACTGGGGGTGCTTGAGCACCCACAGCACCCACGTAGTCGGCACCTATGAATGGGGGCCAATTCAGGAATAAGGTCAGGAAGTGTTTTTTCACAGAGAGGGTGGTAGATACCTGAAATGCCCTCCTGCGGGAGGTGGTGGAGATGCAAACGATAACCGAATTCAAAAATGTGTGAGATGTTATGCTATGTTATACAAGGCTTATTGTCCACAAATACCTATACATAGTTCATTGTGGATTACAAATTAAAGAAAAGAATACTAAGATGTATCTCAAGAATTGTATCGCATATCACTCATCATAATCAAAATTATGAAAAACATATAATATGCACGTCTAGTTATATCAAATATACATGAAACAAGGCTGTTTTAAGAACTTTATGAAAAATCTGATAATTCCTGAGCATATGTATTTCTAAAGGTAGAGAATTCCACAAGGATGCAACTAAATAATGAGAGTTAAACATCTTCTTAAATCTTGTTAAATGAACTGCTGGAAGCTTTAATAACGTACAATCACAAGTTGCCATGTTAGTAGTCGAACTACCATGTAAAAACTGCACAAGATCAGATTTATACAGTGGAGTATCACCATAGGTAAACTTAAACAGAACTGTAAGCAGTTTAAATTTAATCCTGGCTTCAACTGGTAGCCAGTGTAGCTTGACCAGCAAAGGAGTGGCTGGTGTAAACCTGCCAGCAGAATAGATTAGCTATGCTGCCGAGTTTTGAATGACTTGCAATTGTTTTCCAAGAGTTTTGGAGCACCCATTATATATGATATTACAGTAATCTAATCTAGATAGGGTTAGAGCCTGGACTAGCAATCTGAATTTATCACAGCCAAAATAGTTTCAAATTGTTCTCAGTTTTCTTAATATATGAAATGATTTTACACGTTGAGAAAATGTTAATAAACTATCCAGCTCTGCTCCTAAAACACTAAAACAAAAATCAAACGAAAACAATTTGTTCCAAGAGAAAACTGCAGAGGAAATGTAGAACAGTCAAACAAACCCAACCAGAGAAATGTAGTTTTTTTCTGGATTGAATTTAAGTCTATGACTGGAAATCCAGTCCTCTATAACCTGTGATCTCGGAAAAGCGGCAAAATCGGTATAATTGAAAGCTGCTTTTTTGACAGCATCGCTGCTTTCCCGTCGCCTCGCTGGTGAAAGTTCAAAGGGGCATGTCGCCGGCGAAGCAAAGGAGGGACATGGGCGGGCATGGGCGTGCTTACCAGATGGCCGACTTTCACGGATAATGGGAAAAAAAGCGGCGTTAAGCAGTATTTCGCCGAGTTTACTTGGTCCTTTTATTTTCATGACCAAGTCTCAAAAAGGTGCCCCAACTGATCAGATGACCACTGGAGGGAATGGGGGATGACCTCCCCGTAGTCCCCCAGTGGTCACCAACACCCTCCCACATGAAAAAAATAAAAATAAAGCACTTTTTTGCCAGCCTCTATGCCAGCCTCAAATGTCATACCCAGGTCCCTGACAACAGTATGCAAGTCCCTGAAGCAGTTTTTAATGGGTGCATTGCACTTCAGGCAGGCAGACCCAGGTCCATCCCCCCCCTACCTGTTACACTTGTGGTGCTAAGTGTTGAGCCCTCCAAAACCCACTGTACCCACATGTAAGTGCCCCCCTTCACCCATAAGGGCTATGGTAATGGAGTAGAGGTGTGGGGAGTGGGTTTGGGGAGGATTTGGGGGGCTCAGCACCCAAGGTAAGGGAGCTATGCACCTGGGAGCTTTTTTTGTATTTTTTAAACATTTTTAGAAGTGCCCCCTAGGGTGCCCAGGCATGTGTGGGGGACCAGTGCACTAAAAATGCTGGACCAAATGCCTTGGATGTCGCCGGGTTTGAGATGGCCGGCATTTTTTTCCATTATCGCTGAAAAACAAAACCGGCGATCTCAAACCCGGCGAACTCTGGCATTTGGCTGGGCTAAACCGTATTATCGAAAAAAAGATGGCCGGCCATTATTTTCGATAATACGGTTCCAGCTGTTGCACCACCGCCAAAATAGATCACCGGCGATCTATTTCGCCGGCGACATTCGATTATGCCCCTCCACGTATTTTTCTGTTTCAGGTGGGCCCACAATTTAAAAAAGAGAAAAAAAATCACAAAACGTTGAAGTGGGACTTGAACTAGGGTCCCCTGATTCTCAGCCCATTGATCTAACCATTAAGCTACCCCCCTGCACTGCAAGGATGTCTGTGTGGCCACTTTATAAGATGGATGTTCCAGTGCTACCACACAGACATCCCTATCCTTACTTTCCCTGTTTATAATTTGGATGTGTCAGTTAGCAGAATTGATTTTCATGCTAGACATTTCCAGCACATGGACATCTATCTCGCATGTATTTTAGAACAGGTCGTATCCTGCTCTATGGTTGTCCATTTGTGATGTACTGACTTGGACATCCATATTCTCAGTTGGATGTCCTTTCTAAAATGCTGCTCCACAAAAAGTGTAAGCAAACAAGACAAGAAGTCCTCTCATGCATTGAAAGTCATGTAGTTATCCAGCTTCTTACACTTAAGAAAGCTCTTACATCCAAAGAGAAATTTAGCTTCGTGAATTTTCTCACACTTCTGAAAGAGACAAACTCAGTTCCACCACTGACTAGCATTTAGAACAGAATTGTCTTTCTAAACTTTATCATTAAATAATGTTTTAATGATGGTAAAATTATAAGTAAATTAAAAAATAACCACAAATCAGATGCTCTAACTATATTCCACTCTGTTTAATCCTAAACATGGGCCCTATTCCCTTACAAAAAAAACATGAGATCCTAGATTCTATATAGGTCACTCAGAGCTGGGTGTGCAAATTTGAGTACTGATCACAGATCAATAATTGGTATTAATTGGCAGCAATTTACATGTGCATCTGCTCTATGTTCTGTTCTATAAAATATGTGCCTAAATTTCACAGCACATCACTCCAAAGGAGTGTGTCTATATATGACAGTGTGTATGTCCCATTATGCAGGAAGGAGAGCCTCCTATGCTGATGAGACCCTCTTAAGCGTGTTTATACGTAGATAACTTGGGGATAGTCCCCTCTAAGATAGAGGGACCATCAGGGATGCTGTTCAGGTGGTAGTAGCCAAACAGGGACGGGTATGCGAGTTGTGGCAGACTTGACTAGCCCATTAAGAAGTTGTTGAGACCATTCCCTGATCCAACGAGCATTGAGAAGTGGAACTGAACCTCTGATTTGCATATGATTTGCTTAGGCCAACAAACTCGGTGTTGACCTGTCCTTTGGACCCTGTTAAAGGCCGGGGAGCCACAAGTAATGGAGTGGGAATTTCCCTAGGCTGTATAGGATCCAGAGGTGTGGGGAGTAGGGAGAATTCTGGGACTCACCCTGAGTCTGCAAGGGAGCCCTGATGAGGACCTAATGGCTAGGGAAGCTAGGGAACAGGAGGCAGATGTTTTCCTTTTGAGAGGTGAGAGGTCTTTTGGGGGATGTGAAAAGATCTTTTGAGGCCTGATGTAAACCAACTCCAGCTGGAGTATAGACAGCGGATTGTTTGAGAGCTTTCAATCTCCAATTCAGTTAGGTGGTGCATTGCTTTAGAGCCTTGGTTTACACCTTCAGGTAGGCAGCAACTTCTCTATGACACAGGCAGATCAGGGGGTGTTCCCAGAAGTTAGACACAATATTATAGAATACCATCAATTGCATGCCCAACTGCCATAAATTGGGTGTCAGTATTTGTACCAGGTTTTGGCAGGCATAAATCCCCAGGTTCTATATAGTGCAACTTGAGTGGCACGTGCAAATACAGTCATATTCTGGATTTGTATGCACAACTTAATTAGCTTAAGAAGCCAATCAGTGCTAATACTCGCAATTATTGACACTAATTGGCATTAATTAGAATGTATGTGCACAACTGTCTACTTGTAGTCTAAAAAGAGATGTGCATAAATTCTAAGATGTGAATCTGAAAAGGAAGAATGACCATGGAAGGGGCATGGGTGGGTCATGTGAATTCCTAGAATTTACGCACACTGTTATAGAATATGCCTGCTCCACGTGTAATTTAGGCATTGGCATTTACACCATGTTTTCATTGGTGTAAATGGCCTCAACTAACTATAGTTGCAGAAAATGGGTGTTGGGTGTATTTTGTAAACTACACCTAGATTTAGGCATCTCTATATATAAAAGGCAACTCCAACGTTCTATGAAGCCTCCAACCGGAACTTTGAAGCGGGCGAGATATCCGGTTTGCCCAAGAGTGTGTGCCCCGCCCTCGCGTCACAACGTGATGACGACGAGGGCAGAGCTAACACACTCCACCAAATGCCATCTCCCCCTGCCCCTCGCTGGCCATTTTTCACATGCACACCGCATCGCGGAGCGCCAACGACAGCAGCGGACAGGTCCCTGGAGGGGGGTTGGGGTACAGCTGGATCCCTGGCCATGGGTGGCTGCAGGGGGGGCCGGGGGATGGAGCGACAGCAGCGGACAGGTGCCTGCCTGCAGGGGGGTTGGGGGACAGCTGGATCCCTGGCCATGGGTGGCTGCAGGGGGAGGCTGAGGGATGGAGTGCCAGCGACAGCAGCGGACAGGCGCCTGCCTGGAGGGGGGTTGGGGGACAGCTGGGTCCATGGCCATGGGTGCCTGCAGGGGGGGCCGGGGAACAGGACGGTCGCTGGACACAAAAACCTTGCTAGCGCCCGTTTCATCTCTCAAAGAAACGGGCCTTTTTTGCTAGTATTCTATGAAACGTGCCTAAATTTAGGTGTGGATTATGATATACGTATTTTTTTCGGCTCCAGTTTTTTTAGGCTTGATATATAGAATCTAGCCCAAAGTGCACACTAAACTAGTATTCCAGAAAGAGTGCTCTGCATGGAGCACCCTTTACAAAATATTAGCTTAGCGTGGATCATCCCAGCACCTACCTTTGGGCACCATTTACTGAATGATGCCCAAGGTACACAGTGCATCACAAGTCACCCTAAATCAATTTGGAGTGACTAATGCAGGCCTTAACTGGTGTTTCCCCAAGTTCACTGGGACATAGAACATGTACTGGGTCTTCCCAGGGCAACTCAGGAAGCCATGAACAAGCTGGTTGGATGGGCAGATGAGTTTAGCAGTGTTTAGAGAATTTCTGTTCATTTTAAAGAATCTTTTCAAACTCTAATATATTCTGATTTCTTTCTTATGGTTGCCTTGACATGTAATCACCTGTTTTCTATCACATGTACATTATTTACCATAGCAACAACTGCCGACAAAGGGAATTAAATTTGATACAGAGCACAGTGATGCCTTTAAAAATCTCTGCAGTCAGATAAAACATTAATACCTCTACGGAGAACTGATTATTTTAAGAACATAATCATTGGCAGGGCACTGTGAAGAAGTGGTATGATGGGGGGAGGGAGAGTAGTGAAAGGTAGGACTCCATGCTTGGCTACACTGTTTGTTTTTCTGTAGTATATTATTTGAATGATACATAAAGAGGTCTTTGTTCCAGTGGCACCAAACTCCTTACCGCCCTCTCATCACTAGAGATGGTCACCCTTGCCAAAAGATGCTGGAACCCTCATTTCTTATGTTTAATTCCATTTTGTCAATCATCCATTTACTACATAATGCATGAATTGGGTGTCAGAATAATTTGGAGGGAAGAAGGAGTGGCACTGATACGTAAGTATTTTAAGGGATAGGATCTTGCCTCCAGCTAACTTATGGTGACCACATCTGCCATAATCACACATATGCATTATTATTATTATTAACATAGGGGTCAATATTCAAAGCCAAAGGAGAGGCTCCTGGCCATTTATATCACTTGCCTGGGGCTAGTCGGGTATGTTCAGTGGCACTAAACCAGATAGTGCTACTGAATACACCAGACTTGTACCCAAGATGAAACCGGTTATTTGGTGGGCTGTCTAGAGGCAGAGTCCACATTTGTCCAGATAAATAGGGCTGCATAAAACACAGACCTATCTTTATCCACATTTAACATCTCCAGTTAAGCACTGAATATCTTACTTAACTGGATAGGTATTATCTGGTTATATATGATGGAATATTCAATGCAGGTGACTTGACATGGCTTAGCACTGAATTTCTGGGTATACCACCACCACCAGAGGCCAAAACAATGCTGACCGCAGCTGAATGTCAACAATATAGTATGTATTTGGTTCTCTACATGTATTTATGCATGCATGTCTCCAGTATATATGTATGTATCTATGTTTGCATGCTCCTGAATAAAGCTGAGGTAGGCAGGTGTTTATTTACGTTACATATTTATTATGACATTTCTACCCCGCATTTTCCCATGAAAGCTCAGGTTCAATGCGTCTTACATAACAAATTAAGAATAAGCATTACAAGACAATTAATATTAATACAAGAATTCAACTATTAAAAGAATTATTTTCATATTAGCTGAACACAGATCTAAAGAAGTGGGCTTTAAGTAAACTTCTAAATGATATATAATCAACTGAGTGTCTGATATACTGTACTTGGGTAATGAGTTCCAGAGTTTGGTACTATGGGAAGAAAAAAATAGCATAATGGATAGTTCTGCAGGTTAAGGTTTTACAACTTGGGAAATGTAATATGAAATATTGCCTAGATGATGAGGAGGCATTTCGTGGTGATAACTTAATGAGATCTATCATATGAGATGGTAAGATACCATAAAGAATCTGATGAACAAGAACACAGAGCTTAAATGAAATTCTTTTATTGATAGGTAACCAATGTAGATCCTTAAGAAGAGGAGCTGCTGTAACGTAACACGGCGATCTATACAGAAGGTGGGCAGCCATGTTTTGTGCAGTATGTAGTTTTCTAGGAGACTTCTCTTAATACCTGCATAAATTGAATTAAGACTAACGACTGAACTAAAGTACGAAAGACTGGTCTTGAAAAGAACGGTCTTAATCTTTTAAGTTTCCACAATGAATTAAAGACATTCAAGACTACTTTGGAAATTTGGCAATCAAAAGAAAGAAACTGATCAATTAAAGTCCTCAAGATTTTCATTGTTGAATCCAAAGAATAAATAACATTATCAGTCTTAAAATTTGAGATGGTTATTGGGTGATAAGGGCTAGTTACTTTCATAAATTTTGTTTTATCAGCATTAAGCTTCAATTTGAAATTAAGAGCACAGGATTCCATTAAATTGATACCTACTTTGATTTTGTTTGCAATCTCATGTAATTCTTTGATGAATGTGATATAAATTGTAACATCATCAAGTAAATGAATGCTGAAAACCTGTTTGATTCTAGCAAATGGCCTAAAGGGATCATCATAATGTTAAACAAAATAGGTGACAAAGTCTAGTGGCACTCCACTACAAGAAACCCATGATGACGAGATAGTACCCAGTTGCTTAACTTGGTAAGACCTGGATTTTAAAAAATCCAGATAACCATTTCAAGACAGTTCCACAGATTCTATAATAGTCAAGTATGTTTAAAAGGAAGTCATGATCTACTGTATCAAATGCACTAGACATGTTGAATTGGAGAATTAAAACTGTGTTGCCTAAGCTTAATTCTCATCTAAAATTGACTACTAATGTAGTAAGAATGTTTTCAGTACTATACAAGGGCCTGAAACACGACTGATTTATGTAGAATTGAAGGTTGCTGAAGATATTCCATTAACTGATGAGTGGTAAGGTCCTCCAAAACTTGCCAAATAGAGGTATTGAGGCAACCTCGGAGTCATCTTCGACTCCTCCCTCTCCTTCTCTGCGCATATCCAGCAGATAGCCAAGTCCTGTCGCTTCTTTCTCTTTAACATCAGCAAAATTTGTCCTTTCCTCTCTGAGCACACCACCCGTACTCTCGTCCACGCTCTCATTACCTCTTGCCTTGACTACTGCAACCTACACCTTACTGGCCTCCCACTTAGCCATCTATCCCCGCTTCAATCTGTTCAGAACTCTGCTGCATGTCTTATATTCCGCCTGAACCGATATACTCATATCACCCCTCTTCTCAGGTCACTTCACTGGCTTCCAATCAGATACCGCATACAGTTCAAGCTTCTCCTTCTTACCTACAAATGCACTCAGTCTGCAGCCCCTCATTACCTCTCTACCCTCATTTCCCCTTACGTTCCCGCCCATAACCTCTGCTCACAGAACAAATCCCTCCTCTCAATACCCTTCTCCACCACCGCCAACTCCAGGCTCCGCTCATTCTGCCTCGCCTCACCCTATGCTTGGAATCAACTTCCTGAGCCCTTACACCAAGCCTCGTCCCTACCCATCTTCAAATCCTTGCTCAAAGCCCACCTCTTCAATGTTGCTTTCGGCACCTAACCTTTATACCTTTCAGGAAATCTAGACTGCCCCTATTTGACTGACTGTACATTTGTCCTTTAGATTGTAAGCTCCTTTGAGCAGGGACTGTCCTTCTATGTTAAATTGTACAGTGCTGCGTAACCCTAGTAGCGCTTTATAAATGTCAAGTAGTAGTAGTAGTTGGAAATAATACTAATACTAATTTGACTATTTTGGGGGATCAGAGTTAAGATTATGCTACCATTGCAAGTAGGGAATATACCCTGAGATAACATTAAAGTTAGACTTGAATGTAGGTGATCAATTAAAACCTTAGGGGCTGGTTTCAAGTGATAATTAGGAGAGGAGTCAAGAAAGCATTATGATTTGGTATATTTGCAAAGGAAGTGATTGACTTGGTCCAATGTGATAGGTTGAAATGTTGACCAAATTCTATTCATAGATGAGCAAAAGGGTGATTGATTTTGTAAATTAAGGAATTGCTCTAATGAGATGGAAGGATTTTTCAATTCTTGTTTTATTTTAGTTCTGTTCTGTTCAAAAAAATAGGCCAATTGGTCCACTAAAGGGATAGATTCATTTATGGAGGCTACTTGTTGAGCATTCACCAATGAATTAACTAAAGCATATAGTTTTCTAGGGCTAATTGTAGTGTTTGATATAAAAAGGGCTTTGTGTCCTCAATAGTAATTGACCATGACAAACAGCTGGATCTACACAAATACATAGACTTTCAGCTTTCCCACTCAACTAAAGCATCACACTTATGTAGCAATCCTAAGGTTCTACTCCCTTAAGGAACTACAGAGACCTCTACCAGGATAATGGAGTTTTACCTTTTTCTTACCTTAACAGTTCTAAAATAAGATGAAAGTTCTCCTGCCAGTGATTGATAATGGTTTATGTTTATTAGGCATTTGATACACCATCTTTCTGTTATGACAAAATAGTTCAGATAACTAATCAATAGAAAATAAAAATAACTATAATCATTAGTAGAAAAAATAAAGGAAAAGGGGTAGGATTACAAAAGCAACTAGGGGGTAACTGTTAGGGCCTGTGGCTAACACAGCCAGCGAACCTCAAGAAAAAATTAAAGAGATAGGTAGGTACTAGAGGCAATATGGGGAGACTGGAACATATATGCACATATGAGACCAAATTCTAAAAATAGCGTTGAAAAAGTGGCACCAAAAAACCCCCGGGATAAGCAATATTCTATAAAAAGTGTTGAAAGTTACGCGCTGTTCATAGAATATGCTTAGCACTAGGATCGGTACCTTTTAAATGCAAGGGTTTACACCAAGTAAAATCTAGTATAAATTCTCGCATCTAAATTAGGCATGGATCTCCCTTAGTCTATAACAGCACGCATAAATTGTAGGAATGTCCCTGATCTGCTCATGACCCTCCCATGGCTATGAGCCATGCTTAAAATTTACATGTGGATCCCTGTGACTAAAAATGCATACATAAATGTCAAATAATACCAATTAGTGCCAATAATTGATTATTTGCACCCAAGTTTTGGTGCTGATTGGCTTGTTATTCCATTAAATAGCATGCACAAATTGGGCATGGGCCAAAATTTGTGTACACACTTTTAAGCACCATGTATAGGGTGTGGGGGACATGTCCTAAGGTTCAAGAATTTTGGACAAGGTTCATAGAGGTGATGAGTAGTAGAGGGATGGGTGAGAATATCCAAGCAACCCAAAATTTGTCTCTTTGGATGGGTCACAGGAAAGAATAGGAAAGACACACATACAGAGGATGGGAGTGTCAGTTGCTAGGTGTGAAATTGCAGCACATGATTGGAAGAACAGGTTGGAGATGTAAATGTTATCAGATAAGAAACACGGTGTTATGCAACGGACGGACGGGGAAGAATGAATGCAACTTCAGGTGATGCAGGAGATGTGATGCTAGGCTTGATTTTTACACTGCCTACTCAGGATCTAAGGGGGGGGGGAGGGGGAGAAGGAAGGATGGGGGTGGGGAGATGGTATGTGCAGCCTGACATCTGAAGCAGCAATGAGCAGCAGGCGGGGTAGAGAGAGGAGGAGGGGGCAGGGGAAAGAGTTCAATGGCAACCAAAGTATGGTTATTTCTACTGTTGAGATATGGTGCTTTATGTTATAAGGTACAATTAAAACTCAATAAAAAAAATATTGATAAAAAATATCCTTCGGCCTCATTTTTGAAGGGGATCACAAAAACCCTTCCTCCCCTCATCGGAGTAATTCTATAAGGAGCAACCTAGACAACATGAAGATGCAATACTGGTGGAAAACTGTGCTATGATTTGAAGGTACATACTTTGCCGGTGGGCATGAATACTGGTGGAGTTTGAGCGGAGCATGGCTAGTGCACACAGGCTCACTCATAATACAAAACATACTTTACATGCATTCTAGCTTACATCCAGTAATGTTTCTAGGTTGGCTGCCACCCGGGGCGGATCGCCGATCTGCACCCCTCCCCCTCCCCGGGTACAGCACAACACCCCCCCCCCCCCCCCCCCGTCTGGCACAATGACACGCCCCCCCCCCCCCCAGCGCATCAACCCCTCCCCCGGGTGCATTCCTGGCTGCTGGGAGCAGCCGCACAGCTCTTGGCTCTGCTGGCTCCCTGCTCCCTCTGCCCTGGAACAGGAAGTAACCTGTTTCGGGGCAGAGGGAGCAGGGAAACAGCAGAGCCAAGAGCCGCGCAGCTGCTCTCTGTACCCCTCCAGCGGCGTGCACCCAGGGTGGACCGCCCCCACTGCCCTGCCCTTGCTACGCCGCTGCAGACATCTAAGCAAAGGCACTTACATCAACTATAGAGCTGGTATAAGTGCTCACACCTAATGTACATTCAATCTCTGATACTTATGTTTGTAATCTAAAAAGAAAAATAGATGCCTAGTTAAATAGGTACCCACTTAACCTCTTATAGGCACCCTGTTATAGAATTACTTTATAAGTTATTGTCTAATAACGCGCTTATTTGAACTTTTTCTTGTCAACTTGAAGGCTTGGTATTTTTAAGAGGAGAACTATCGAGTCCAACATTTAAGTTATGCTCCCTTAAGGATCTGTAGAGGCGTCTGGTGGTTCTACCAGGATACTGCCGTTGACCTTTTTTATAACCTTAATTATTCTGGAACAAGGGGTGACCCTTCTGCCTGGATTGACAATGGTAGGATTCGCCCCTTGGAGGGAAAATTGGGGTAATATAAATACCAAGCCCTGAGGAAATGTCTTATCTTTGGCTCCAGCTTCCCTGGCTATCTCACATAGTTAAAGCGTTCAATATCTCGTGAGATGTGATGTCAGAGGGCCATACCCTGATGCGGCTGTTGACAAAGCATGATTCATGTTGGTTGCGGGTCCTTCTGTTTAGATAAATACACTTTCAGTGTTCACTAAAAGTCAATAAAGACAGACTAGCCTGCACTGGACTACTAATAGAGTCTTAGCATGGCATTCAACGGGTACAGACGAGGCTGCCGGTGCCCATGGCATGTCAAGAGGAGAGCGAGATGATTTGTACAGTGCAAGGAACCTTTTCTTGTTAATTCAACAGTGACAGCTGCACTAAACAGAGTCGCTAATAACTCAGGCATAGCCTCTTGTTCCATTCATCACAGCCCTCATCACTAGCTGTCATGTCTACTCTAATCCAGAGTGGTAGATCTGCATCCCTCTCTCTCAAATGGCCACCACTGAAGATATTAGTATCGCTGTTTTCCTGCCCAGTTCAAATTAATATTGTTGCTCAAGCTGGGGTCCAGCAAGTTAGAGCCAAGGTCCAGACTTACTATCACAGCAACTGTGAGTTAATATTTTTCAGCTGGGGGTGATGATGCAGATATGTGCTAATATAAGGCTGCCAAGTGGATCCAGATTCTCAGGACAGGGTTGATCCAGTCCTGGGTTTACCCCAGTTTATACTTGGACTTGTAGTCTTGCTTTTCTTATGGAATGCAATGGGGAAATCAGAACTACAAGTTCCTGCATGCAATGGGGCAAACCCAGGCTTAGATCAACCCTGTCCTGCAAATCTGGATCCACTTGGCAGCCTTATTCTTATAGCCAGCAGGAAGCAGCAGAACAAGAAAGTAATTGTATAACAGGGAACCTGGTTTAAAAGGACAAGTAAGCATCTACTTAGGATTGAAGTGGATGAGTAGCCTAATAATTGGAGCAGCAGGACTCATCCTGTTCAAATCCCACTATGGTTCTGTGTGATCTCATTGCCTTGGATACGAAGAAAGATTGTG
The DNA here is from genome assembly GCF_901765095.1 of Microcaecilia unicolor. Classification (NCBI taxonomy): domain Eukaryota; kingdom Metazoa; phylum Chordata; class Amphibia; order Gymnophiona; family Siphonopidae; genus Microcaecilia; species Microcaecilia unicolor. Next base: position 609,649,087 of record NC_044031.1, on the reverse strand, counting down.
AGCTCTCCAGGGATAGATAGATACCTACTATACTTGACTGTAGATGCTTCAGTGGCTTGTAGATGACATATAACAAATTAAAATATTATATCATCAAGAGACTCATGAGCCCATGCTTCTCTATAAAACATTAGCATAAGAAGCAAAAATCACGCCTACATTGCAGGAACTTGCTTTTGAGCAGATGTAAATGTCTGCACCTAGATTATGCAGGTAAACATGCAGGTTACTGTATTGTATAATATACACTCATACTTGCAAATTCTACACATGCCCTGCTCAGACTCTGCTCCTCTACATGCCTACTGGCAAAGTACATGCGCCATTGTATGCCAGTCAGTAATTTATATGAGGCCGTTTATGCATCTTTGTAGCCACCTGTGCTTGAAAATGACTTTATATTCATGGTTCTGCAAGCTACAATCCAGCGTTTGAAAGCTTTTCTAACAGAGTTCAGTAGGATAAACAGAGAAATAGGACAATTTTCGTAAGCCCCCCCTCCTCTGTTTATATTGGGAAAAGTGTGTGTGTGTGTGGGGGGGGGGGGGGTAATATTTTTGCCTAATAAAGAAAACCCTAAAATTAAGAAGACTTAGCAAGCGATAATACTCAGGCAGGGAAAGGGCCATGTAGTGCACCTCACAAGATTGAGATGAAGTGGCATGATGTCAGATCCAGCCAGTAAACCAAATCAGATAATTTCCTCAGCAGCCTTCCTTCCTAGTACCCAGCCAAAGGAGAACATCCATTAATTATACATCTAGCACTTCATACTGTGGACAGAATCACTGCAGTTTTCCCAGGAACCTTGTCTCAAGCCACAGCTTTATCTAAAATACATTACAGTCCCACAGTCCTCATTAACATTTCCAAAGAGTTATTTAAGCTATGCAAAACCAAACCAGCTGCTACCAGGCCACATTATTCACCAGTGGCCAGTGCTACAATCTCCTGATCTTTTTTGGTGAGTTCTGCTGTAGCTTAATGGGGTCTTTGTTAGCTGAACACGAGAGAGACAGAAACTGAATTCATGGACTTGTGTAACTATCAACATTCTGATATACAGTACATGGGATATTGTCTAGCCTCTATTTTAATATATAAAAAACAATGTACTGTAATTTTACCAGTATAGAGGGGCTTGCCATTCCCTCTCCCCACTATTTGTTACATGATGAATGGCAGGTCTCACACTTAGAGCTGCATCTGATCCCCCCTAAGGAGCTGTGTGCTGGTAGGAGTATGTGGAGTGAAGTTTCTAAAGGGGAGATGTTCTAGATTGGACCCTTCCATAAGGGTCATAAATTTCCCAAGAAAACAAACTTTGTTGAGTGCCAGGGAGGTAGGATAATTAGTGCAAAGCCAGGAGAGATACAACATCCTACTGAGGCAGGGCTTTCGGTGTTCCCTCCACTTAACCACAACTACCCAGGGGTCAGAAGCCTGAAAATTTGCTCCTGCCCCACCCTGCACATTCTAATACCACTGTGTCTGCTTAGCTTCTAATAAGCGTTTCATATCCAGAATCTGCATGATGTCAGTTCTGCTGGAGGTGCATTAGTTGCCTATGAAGAGCAGAGTTCAAAAGTCTATCTGTGTTTTGTAAATGACTTGATCAGTTTATCCCTGCTTATTTGGTCAAACTGCCATGTCATTTTCAGCTTTGTAGAAACCTGATGATTCAAAATTAGCTCCTGCTTAGCTGCACCCATGTCATGAACTCCCTCCCTTAAACATATGTATCTTGTAAAGAGCTACTTGTCCTGTAGGAAAATACCAAAAGCCTGTGTATATGTCCAGGCGTTCAATTACTAATCTATATTTGAGACCTCTGATGTTAGATGCTGCTGTCTTTTTGGTTGGTGACATGGGTATCATACATCATTGCCATGTTATTGTTTATTTTCTGTATAATTGCATTGTATTGCTCTATTGGAATTTGTTTTGGGCCTTCAAGGGAAATATGAAAAATATCCAGTGGAACAAAATATTAAATAAAGTGCATTTTGTGAAAAAATGTAAAGTTTTATCAACCTATTTTCTACAGCTAGCCCAGCTCTGCTGCAACATTGACTGTTTCCATGGATGCAATTAAACATAACCATAGGAACGACAGAAATATGACAGCAGAAGGACTGGTTCTCCCAGTGAATTGACGTAGGCATACACTGACTTCATTTCTAGGCCACCAGTTCAAATCCAGCTTAGGTTTTGAGCCACTAGTGGTGAAGGTCATTGATTATCACAAGCCCATAGAATGGTCTGCATGACCCAAGTTGGTACCATGTGACCATGTCACTACAAAAAACGGCATATCTGTATATTCAACAATAGAGGAGATCAACCAAAATAAACCAAAGAATGTCAGTGCTTAAAGAGCAGCATTTTGCAACCAGCCGTGTGTAACCAAAAATGTGCTCTAAAAATAGAAACTTGATGCCATAAAAAATACCAAAATTATAATAATCTTTATTTGTTATTCCTCCCCCCCCCCCCCCCCCATCCTTTTGATGTATTTGCCATTCATGGCTTTGGAAGTGAGCAAAGATCCCATCCTGGAATCGAATTGAAGTAATAACTCCTGAAGGAATCCAGCAGGCCACGGGATTTGGTTTTCACATTCAGGCCCCTGAGCTGCTCAGAGCAGTATGTAGTTCATCTGCATCACACATATTCAAAACTGCAAGTCCAGGCCTGTGCTTGAAATCATACAGACATCACCAATTATGGCCAAGAAAGGCACCTTTCATTTGATTCTATCAATTCTTGTTCCTAATTTGCATGATCTGCAGCAGACTTGGTCAGTTGTACCGATATGGAGAAGGTACAGATTCCAATTAAAAACTAGCTAGATTACAGTGGGGGCATCATCCAGGGTGATCTCTGGGTGAAAGCCCTGAATCTGTCTGATTTTCAGGATACCCAGAATATTAATGAGACATATCTGAGTTTTCACTCTGAAAATTCCAGAAGGAAAAAAAAAGTACTGCCATGCATTTGGAGAAGGGGTGAACCAAGGGTAGGAACAAGAGGAAAAGAGGGGCTAGGTTACGGCGTACAGCAGCTCTGGTCCAGGCTAACTTTTTCCCTCTTATGTTGAATAAACATAAGAACAAATTGTACCCTCTTTCCTTTATAACATGCCTAAAGTATATCCCATTAAACAGGCACCTCGTGAAAAAGTAAAACAAAATGGAAGGAAAAAGCCTCAATACTGCTCCAGGTGTTATAGACCCTGTGAAGCTGGAGTTGTCATCATCAGCACAAAAAAAAAACCTTCCTTATTATACTATTATCATTTTTTTTATTTAATAGTCCACAAAACTTAAATGCTTCAAAATACTGTGATAATAAACAAACAAACAAACAAAAAATCCTTAAAACAGCAGTACTTATCTAAACAGTTTCTCTGTTTGCTTCAAGAGGTCCTGCAGAGAGTCATCTAGATAAATACATTTATTTCTTCAAGTCCCACAGTGACAGTCGACGGTAGCCAGCGATTCGCAAGGCTGCTTCAGGATATAGTCGTCTGGGGTTTTCATGGCGCAATAATGCTGCTCTCAAAGACTCTCGCCTTTCCTATTACTCTATGAACTGATGTAGTGAATAAATATCAATACTGATATGTGTATGCGCCTATTGTAACTTACTGGACTGAGGCATGTCATCGTATTGCCGATATAAGCTGCAGATAATTGATATATCTGCACTAGGGGCCCTTTTACAAAACGGTGGTAAGGCTACTGCGCATGTAGCGTATGCCAAATCGACACTACTGCTCAATTAGTGTGTCCACTCAGCGACAATGTCGAAGTTGGCATGCACTGTTTCTCGTGGTAGAAAATTTTTTTTTTTCTATTTTGGACTGCAGGGAGCATGCCCAGCAGTGATTGGCAGCAAGGCCACTTTGGCATGCGCTGCATGAATACTGCACATATAGCGTGTGAGCGCTTACCGCTAGATCAGTGGATGGTGGTAAGGGCTCAGGCAGTAAATACCCGTGCGCTACCTTTAATTCTAGTGCACAGCCATTTATTGCCCCCATTGAAAAAAAAAAGCCTTTTTCCCAGCCGCAATAAAAAAAATGGCCGAACGTGCACCAAAAACACTACCGCAGGCCATTCTTTACCACGGCATAGTAAAAGAACCCCCTAGTGACTCTAGGAAGGGATTGAGAATACCAATTAGCATAAATACATAAGTATTGCCATACTGGGAAAGACCAAAGGTCCATCGAGCCCAGCATCCTGTTTCCAACAGTGGCCAATCCAGGTCACAAATACACAGCAAGATCCCAAAAATGTACAAACCATTTTATACTGCTTATCCCAGAAATAGTGGATTTTCCCCACGTACATTTAATAATGGTCTATGGACTTTTCCTTTAGGAAGCTGTCCAAACCTTTTTTAAACTCCCCAAAGCTAACAGCCTTTACCACATTCTCTGGCAACGAATTCCAGAGTTTAATTACACGTTGAGTGAAGAAATATTTTCTACAATTCGTTTTAAATTTACTACATTGTAGCTTCATCGCATGCCCCCTAGTCCTAGTATTTTTGGAAAGCGTGAACAGACGCTTCACATCTACCCGTTCAACTCCACTCATTATTTTATAGACCTCTATCATATCTCCCCTCAGCTGCCTTTTCTCCAAGCTGAAGAGCCCTAGCCGCTTTAGCCTTTCCTCATAGGGAAGTCTTCCCATCCCCTTTATCATTTTTGTCGCCCTTCTCTGCACCTTTTCTAATTCCACTATATCTTTTTTGAGATGCAGCGACCAGAATTGAACACAATATTCGAGGTGCAGTCGCACCATGGAGCGATACAAAGGCATTATAACATCCTCATTTTTGTTTTCCATTCCTTTCCTAATAATACCTAACATTCTATTTGCTTTCTTAGCCGCAGCAGCAGCACACTGAGCAGAAGGTTTCAACGTATCATCAACGACGACACCTAGATCCCTTTCTTGGTCCGTGACTCCTAACGTGGAACCTTGCATGACATAGCTATAATTCGGGTTCCTCTTTCCCACATGCATCACTTTGCACTTGCTCAAGCAATTTTGGATCTGTACTTTAAACACACTGTAATCTCAGGGATTGAATGAAGAAATGGGACAGCTTGCTCTGTTCTGATTGGCCAAACTGACTTGTTTCTTTTGATCTAATTCATGTATCAATTTTACTGTAAAAGTGGGTGACCACTGACTCTGCTACTCCGCTGTTACATTGCTGATGACAGTTTGACCAATGGATCTAAGGGGGGAAGTTGTCAATATAGGCTAAAGTTAAAGACATGATATTTTACTGTTCACCCCAGTTATTAATAGCTAGGTCTCATTGCATAAAGTTGGACCTGTGCTAAAATAGCATGTTAGTGGTAAAATAACACATCTTAATGGTAGGCCACGTTGATTACTTAACCTAGTGTTTTTCAACCAGTGTGCTATGACATTGGTGTGCCATTGTTGATCCCCATCTGTGCCTTGGGAGTTGGGCCAGCTTAATTTGTACCAGAATGGAGTAAGTTTTATTGGTGGTCAGTAGCAGGGAGCAATGATTCATATAGCCTACTCACGCCAATCCTGGAGCCTTCTCTCTGCTGTACCTTCCTAATTCCATATAGATAGGAAGCAACAGATAGACGGCTCCAAGGTTGGTGCGAGCAGGCTGTATGAATCACTGCTTCCTGCCACTTACTGCTAGAGACAAGAAAACTTTTAAAAGGTACATGGGGGAAGCGGTCAAGAGAAACAATGGGAGATGCCTGGTTTCTGGCTGGAGAAGGAACAGAAAGGAGAGATGCTGGACTATTTTTGTGGAGTTGAGGTGGGTTTAAAAGAACGTAAATGCTGGACTATTTGTGAGGGAGGGAGGAATAGAAGGTAAATGCTGGAAACTTTGTGTGGGTGGGAGGGGGAAGAGAAGGTAAAATGCTGGATTTTGTGGTGGTGTGGGTGCGGGTGTGATGGGAGGGGAAGAAGGTAAAATGTTAGGCCCTGTGTGGAGGTGTGCCTTGACAATTTTAGTGCCATGTAAGTGTGCCATGAGATGGAAAAGGTCGAAAATCTCTGATTTAATCCCTGAGTGCAAAGAGTTTCAGTCTCTGGTAACCAGAGCTGATTTTATGATCTCATAATGCCTCATTCCATCAATGCCTAAGAGCCAGCCTCATCAGTGATGTCACAATGGCTTGATTGTTCTATACTTGGCTCACTTTTATTACATATAGCAGTGACTTCAATTTCAAGAGACATTTCTTGTTTCTTTAATTAAGGGGAGAAGCTTTGATGTGTTATTTTACTGTTCACCCCAGTTATTAGGAACTAGCAGGCTTATTTTTGAAAGAGAATGGCGCCTATCTATCGACACAAATCGGAAGATGGGCGTCCTTCTCTCAGGGTTGCCCAAAATCGGCATTGGCATAATCGAAAGCCGATTTTGGGTGTCCTCAACTGCTTTCCTTCGCGGGTACGACCAAAGTTCACAGGCGCGTGTTGGAGGCTTAGCAAAGGCGGGACTGGGGCGTGCCTAAAACATGGGCGTCCTCGACCGATAATGGAAAAAAGAAGGGCGTCCCTGATGAACACTTGGACAACTTTACCTGGTCCTTTTTTTCTTACGACCAAGCCACAAAAATGTGCCCTAAATGACCAGATGACCACTGGAGGGAATCAGGGATGACCTCCGCTTACTCCCCCAGTGGTCACTAACCCCCTCCCACCCTCAAAACAAAATTTTTAAAATATTTTCCAGCCTCTATGCCAGCCTCAAATATCATACCCAGCTCCATGACAGCAATATGCAGGTCCCTGGAGCAGTTTTAGTGGGTGCAGTGCACTTCAGGCAGAAGGACCCAGGCCCACCCCCCCTACCTGTTACACTTGTGGTGGTAAATGTGAGCCCTTCAAAACCCACCATAAACCCAATGTACCCACATCTAGGTGCCCCCCTTCACCCCTAAGGGCTATGGTAGTGGTGTACAGTTGTGGGGAGTGGGTTTTGGGGGGGATTGGGGGGGCTCAGCACACAAGGTAAGGGAGCTATGTACCTGGGAGCAATTTCTTAAGTACACTGCAGTGCCCCCTAGGGTGCCCGGTTGGTGTCTTGGCATGTCAGGGGGACCAGTGCAGTACAAATGCTGGCTCCTCCCAACGACTAAAGAGCTTGGATTTGGTCGTTTCTGAGATGGGCATCCTCGGTTTCCATTATCGCTGAAAATCGGGGATGACCATCTCTAAGGTCGACCTAAATTTTGCAATTTGGGCATCCCTGACCGTATTATTGAAACGAAAGACGCCCATCTTGTGTCAATAATACGGGTTTCCCCACCCCTTTGCTGGGATGTCCTGCGAGGACATCCTCAGGAAAACTTGGGCGCCCCTTTTGATTATGCCCCTCTAGGTCTCCTTGCATGAAATGGGACCTGTGCTAAAATAGCACGTGTTAGTAGTAAAATAACACATTTTAATTGTAGCCCACACTGAAAACTCCCCCCTAAGTTAACTAAAATATATGTTCTGCTTTGATATTATGAGTAATCAAGAGATTTATGACAGAAGATAAGTACATAAGTATTGCCATACCGGGACAGACTGAAGGTCCAACAAGCCCAGCATCCTATTTCCAACAGTGGCCAATCCAAGTCACAAGTACCTGGCAAGATCCCCAAAAAAGTACAATATATTTTATGCTGCTTATCCTAGAAATAAGCAGTGGATTTTCCCATTTTAATAATGGTCTATGAACTTTTCCTTTAGGAAGCGATCCAAATCTTTTTAAAACCCTGCTAAGCTAACTGCTTTCACTACATTCTCTGGCAACGAATTCCACGTTGAGCGAAGAAAATTTTTCTCTGATTCATTTTAAACGTGCTATTTTGTAGCTTCATTGCATGCCCCCGTAGTCCTAGTATTTTTCAAAAGAGTAAACAGTCTGTTGAAATACTAACATTTTGTGCACAAGTCACTATTTTTGAAATAATTTTAGAATCTATTTTCACAATTTCTCAAGGATTGATGATTATATTTTTGAAGCAGTTTCCTGGACATTTCTGAATGCTTCTAGTATGATTTTTAAAAAAGGCTTAGTGAAGTACATTTGGGTGTTTTGGTGTGGGTATGAAGTAATCAAGAATATTACGCTTGCCCTGAAGCAGGCAGACAGAATGTGCCGGCAAGCTATGATGCAAAGATTTGAAAATGCAATCTCCACATGTATATTTACCCATAAAGGGGAGGGGAGAGACAATAATCTGATTACTTGACCCTAATGGAGGTGTAGCATAATATATTGAGGGACAATAGGAGAAGGAAGCAAAAAGGGAATGGGGGTGGGGACTCAAATTTTTTTAAAATAAATCTGCAGGTCATTGGGTACCTGAGACCTTTGTAAGAGGACAGATACTGTAACATACATAGTAAATGATGGCAGATAAAGACCTGTACGGTCCATCCAGTCTGCCCAACAAGATAAACTCATTTGTGGAATTAGGCTAAAATTAGGGCTCACCTTGACTTCTAAGAAGTCAAGGACAGAAAGACTTGTAAAAGAGCAAGTGGATGACAGCTTACCCATGAAGCACAGTGGAAATGATAATGAGCTATTACAAAAAGAAAGGGCAAACAGCAGTCACCTCTTAATATAACTGTGTGTGTTTTTGTTATGATAAAAAGCAACCAGAGATTTGGGGAAAATGATGTCCAGGTTTTCAGGGCTATAAAAGGTCCCTTTCTCAGCTTCCATGCTCCTCCTTTCTGCTTCACAAAGCAGAATAGCATTGTGTGAGTGTAGTGGCTCTACAGAAATGATAAGTGGTTGAAGAATAGGACTGTTAGTCTTGAAGACAGATGTCTAATGTCCCTGTGGGAAATCCATGCACATCCGATCACTGAGGCTAGCAGTTTTCCTTGCAAGGGGTGGTTACAAAATCACTTACAGGACGTGGCTACTCTAGCTCATTTTGCACAGTGGCTAGTCCAGCAGCGGCAGCAGTAATAAATGCATCTATTTATTACAGACAAATCACTAATTACTTAAGTTCCTCAGTGCCATTTTGCTTCCTTCTAATATTCACCATGAGATCTCTTCTTTTCTAAGATTGCATCGCAGTGCAACAGATGGAAAGCCAGGTGTTACTGCTACAAGTGGGACTAGACACACATGAAGCCCACAGCCCCCAAATATATGACTTGAGTAAATGGATGCAGTTCCTACACTCTGTGGTCAGTCAGTGCACCTGCATGTTCTACAGGGAAACTTGGGTACATACTGCAGGAAAGGCTAAAGGGATTTAGGGCTCTTGAGCTTGGAAAAGAGATAGCTGAGGGGGGGGGGGGGGGGATATGATTGAGATCTATAAAATCCTGAGTGGTGAATGGGCTGTTGTCAGTATTAGCACACAGCAGCCGCTAGCACGGCTTAGTAAACAGGGGGATTAGATTGTGAGCCCTCTAGGGACAGAGAAAGTACATGCATATTATATGTAGAGTGCTGTGTACATCTAGTAGTGCTATAGAAATTATTATTAGTAGCAAAGAATAGTTAAGCTCTGGAACTTGCTGCTGGAGGATGTGGTAACAGCAGTTTTTAAAAAAAGGTTTGGACAAGTTCCTGGAGGAAAAGTCCATAGTATGTTATTGAGATGGACATGGGGGAAGACACTGATTGCCCCAGGATTGGTAGCATGGAATGTTGCTACTAATTGGGTTTCTGACAGGTACTTGTGACCTGGATTGACCACTGTTGGGAACAGGATATTTATACCCTTCACTGTCAATTAAAATGTTCTATTACGTATTATGTTGTCATTGTAAGTAGTATACCGTGCTATACTTTGTATTAAAATTTGAATATTTTTACTGCAGTAATTGCCTATTGCTCATGTTTGATTTATTCTTGTTTGCACTGCCTTGGGTGAGTTCCTTCAGGAAGGCGGTAAAGAAAGACAGAAAGAAAAGTATTTCCACGTAAGTTCATTGAGTGTTCCCTAGTCTTTGTATTTTTTGAAAGAGTGAAAAATCAATTTACTTTTATCCACTCAGGATTTTATAGACTTCAGTCATATCCCCCCTTGGCCGTCTCTTTTCCAAGCTAAAGAGTCCTAACTTCTTTAGCTTTTCCTCATATGAGAGGAGTTACATCCCCTTTATCATTTTGGTCGCTCTTCTTTGAACCTTGTCTAATTCCGCTATATCTTTTTTGAGATACGGTGACCAGAATTAAATGCAATACTCAAGGTATCACGATGGAGCAATACAGAGGCATTACAGTATTCTTGATCTTATCTACCCTTGCCTAATAATTCCTAGCATCCTGTTTGCTTTTTTGGCCGCCACCACACACTGAGCAGAAGATTTCAGCGTAGTGCCTACAATGACACCTAGATCTTTTTCTTGGATGCTGACCCCCATGGTGGACCCTAGCATCAGGTAACTATGATTCAGATTATTCTTCCCAATGTACATCACTTTGCATTTGTCCCCATTAAATTTCATCTGTCAGCTTGAAAAGTGATAATAATGAGCTACTTTGCATGTTTGGCACCTAACCTGAGGTGCACTAAACCATGTGTATTAAAAGGGCAAATAATGCACAATTTTGCCATTTAAAGTGTATTATTTGGCAAAAAAGCATGTGCTATTCCCTTAATACACACTGTAACTATCCACTTGGGGCCCTGTTTACTAAGCCACGTTAAAGGCACGTTAACATTTTTAACGTGTGTTAACCATGCATGTGCGTTAACTATGTACACGCCTACAATATCCCTATAGGCGCCTACATGGTTAGCGCATGTGCTATTTGTAGGTGTGTTAAAAATGCTAACGCACCTTAGTAAAGAGGGCCCTAATTAGTCTCCAAATCAGGATCCTGTAACCCCAGCATCTCATCCTCTCCTAAAGGCCCAACGTTTCTACAGTTGAGCCTCAGTACACTCATAGGAAGAGAGTCCACAAGAAGAAAGGAGATCCAAACTGGGGAATGTCTGCAATATAAAGCACTCCTTCTCTAAGACTGCATCAGTTCAGTGCCTGTGAAGACACTGTTGAATATAGCAAGGGACACGTGTGCTACACTTATAATTTAATCCTGGTTTTTGATGTGAAGACTTAGTGGCATGACTGTGTCAAAAAATCCCTTGGGCCTAGAAACTGGAGAAACTCCTGGGACTACAGCAAATTTGCAGAGACTCAGTTATGCTCAATAAAGATGTGCATGGAAAAAGAATTTCATTCCATTTCTGGTTCATTTTAGGACATGTTTTTTTTTAATGAAGATAAGGGTCACAACACCCAACTTTCAGGGCTCTAGGGTAGAGTAGAGAAAATGGATGGTGAGCTCCAAACTGTGGGGGTTTACCTCAGGCCTGTGGACAACAGAAGATCACTGTGAGCAAACTTCATTTTGATTCACAAAGAATCCATTTTGATTAGAAACAAAACTGTTTTGCTTCAGAGATGCCTGGGAAATGACTTTGCAAATGTACTACCACCAACTCCAAACAGTTGCATATAGAAATAAAACATTTCTAGATGAAAAAGGGAAGTCCATGGCCCCTCTGTAGCAAGGAGGGATGAAGACAAAGGCCTACTATCAGTGGAGTCCCGGACTCAAAAAGTGATTTTAACTATTTGAGACTGATTACAGATGTCAGCAAAAGTATATGGCTACCAGTCCTTTGTGTGGGGGTGGGGCTGGAGGGACAGTGAGACTAACATGCAGAATGAAATGACTCTGCAAAAAAGTCATATCTATTCACCCATTTAGGGCAATGCCTGAGATATAATTATACAGATGTGCATTAGAAATCAGCTAGGTAGAAGGAACAAAATAGATAAGACCAGTAAGAAGGAGCAGAGAGAGCATTAGAGAGGAATGGAAGGAACAAATGCTGACTATGAAGAGCAGGAAGGCACAATATCCTAGGACAGGCCATCTGGAGCATACCACATGAACATTCTTCAGTGAGACAAATCCATACCTACACAAATTTCGGGGCTTAGTTATCATTATTGAGGTAGATATTCAGCCCATGGTGGTCAGTGATTTTTAAGCCTCTTACAACCATGAGCTGAACTAATCCTGGATATTCAAGGCCAGGCCATGCCCATGTTCTGGCATTGAATATCCGGGCATGTGCAGTCACCCGAAAGTTAACTGGATATCGGCTGATATTCAGACCGGTGCTCTGTTAGCTCAGTAGATAAAGTTAGGCCAGCCTTTTTGCTGTGCCAACTTTACCCGCTTACTATGCTACTAACCGGTTAAGATCCAGCTCCGCCCTCGGACTGCCCTTGCACAAACCAGACAGTGCCACTAAATACTGTCAGATGGCTAGCTCAGCGGGGTTTAACCAGGTAGGTGCTGTGGAAAGGCAATTCCTAAAGCCATATCCCATTTCCCAGAGCCCTCTGTAACATCATTATTCATTGATTTTTTTTTGGTTCATTTTATGCTTTTATCAATAACATTTTTAAATGTACGTTCAAACATTTTAAAATCTGGAAATCCTGCTGTATTCATGTTAATTCTTAGGTTAGTATGCGTTGAATTGATTTTATGTGCACTTTTATATGGTGTTTATACAAATCAAAAGTGCAATACCAAATGAAATATCCTAGGGGTCGATATTCAGTCAGCGGCACTGAACATTTTTTTAGCCGGCGGCAGAAATATTGCCAGGTATTCAATGCCGGGCCATGTCTGAGCATCAGCATTAAATATCCAGGTTTATGTGGCTCTGGCTTATGCAGTTGAGTGCAATATTTGGGTTAATGGCCTAAACAACACCACAAAAAGATAGGAATTAAGAACATAAGAATATCCACATTGGGTCAGACCAATGGTCCCTCTAACCCAGTATCCTGCTTCCAACAGTGGCCAATCCAGATCACAAATACCTGGCAGAATCCCAATTGGTAGCCACATTCCATGCTACCAATCCCAGGGCAAGCAATAGCTCCTCCCATGTCAATCTCAATAACCGACTATGAACTTTTCCTCCAGGAACTTGTCCAAACTTGACTGCACATACCCAGATATTCAATGCCAGAACATGGACATGGCCTGGCCTTGAATATCCAGGATTAGTTCAGCTCATGGTTGTAAGAGGCTTAAAAATCACTGACCACCATGGGCTGAATATCTACCTCAATATTGATAACTAAGCCCCAAAATTTGTGTAGGTATGGATTTGTCTCACTGAAGAATGTTCATGTGGTATGCTCCAGATGGCCTGTCCTAGGATATTGTGCCTTCCCGCTCTTCATAGTCAGCATTTGTTCCTTCCATTCCTCTCTAATGCTCTCTCTGCTCCTTCTTACTGGTCTTATCTATTTTGTTCCTTCTACCCAGCTGATTTCTAGATATGCTGACCGCTGTTACCACATCTTCTGGCAGTGAGTTCCAGAGCTTAACTATTCTTTGAGTGAAAAAATAATTCCTCGTATTTGTTTTAAAAGTATCCTATATAATAAAAAGCACCTCCAACATTCTGAAGCTGACTCTGGCACTGTGGCAGTGTAGGGTACGTAAGTCTGTAGTTCAGCGTTTCATTGGCTCTCACTGTCCCCGCCCTCACGACGAGGAAACAGAATGCTGCATAGTTGCCAAGCAAACAAACGCAACATCACAGGATCGAAAAACCAATCACACAGAACGGAACTTGGAAGAGGGAAGTAGAGTGGATTGAATCTCTAACAAACAATCATATACAGGGAGCTATGAACATCAGGAGGCAAGTGCACAGAACAGAAGGGAAGACAAACATTTAATCACTTTGTCACTCACACACATCACACACACACTCAATCACTCTGTGTATCTCTCTCTTACACTGTCTGTAAAACACACTGTCACTCTCAGTCTCTCACATGGGCAACTATATGTTGCATTCTCACGAGTAAGGAACTCTTCTGATGTGATTGTTAAACTGATTGAAGGGCCTGAACAAGGAAAACTTTTACCACATTGTAACACAGTTTACACAAAAAATATTGTATATAAAGAAATCTTACACATGTAAACAACAATTATATTCAGAATACAACCGTGGAAACATTAATGGCAGGAACTCATTACATTGCTAGCGCCCGTTTCATTGCGTTAAGAAACGGGCCTTTTTTACTAGTTCCTATATAATTTCATTGAGTGTCCCCTGGTCTTTGTACCGTTTGATAAAGTGAAAAATTGATTCACTTCTACCTGTTCTACATCACTCAGGATTTTATAGACCTCAATCATATCCCCCTTCAGCTGTCTCTTTTCCAAGCTGAAGAGCCCTAACCTCTTTAGCCTTTCCTTATATGAGAGGAATTCCATCCCCCTTTATCATTTTGAACCTTTTCTCATTCTCATTTTTTGAGATTCAGCAACCAGAGTTGAACACAATATTCAAGGTGATGTTGCACCATGGAGCAATACAGAGGCATTATAATATTCTTGCTCTTATTTTTTATCCCTCTCCTAATCATTCCTAGCATCCTGTTTGCTTTTTTAGCTGCCGCACATTGGGCAGAAGATGTCAGCGTATTGTCTACAATCAGGCTTATTTTTGAACGTGATCGCCGGTGATCTTCCAACATAAATCGGGAGATGGCCGGCGATCTCGCAAAAGCGGCGAAATTGGTATAATCAGAAGCTACTTTTTTGACACCATTGCCGCTTTCCCGTTGCCACACCAGCGAAAGTTCAAGGGGGCGTGTTGGCGGTGAAGCAAAGGCGGGACATGGGCAGGCATGGGCGTGGCTATCAGATGGCCGGCTTTTGCGGATAATGGAAAAAAAAGCGGTGTTAATCAGTATTTCGCCGCTTTTACTTGGTCCTTTTATTTTCACGACCAAGCCTCAAAAAGGTGCCCAAACTGACCAGATGACCACAGGAGGGAGTGGAGGATGACCTCTCCGTACTTCCCCAGTGGTCACCAACCCCCTCCCACACTAAAACAATAAAAATAAAAACCTTTTTTGCCAGCCTCAAATGTTATACCCAGCTCCCTGACAGCAGTATGCAGGGTCCCTGGAACAGTTTATGTTGGTTGCAGTGGACTTCAGGCAGGTGGACCCAGGCCCATCCCCTCCTACCTGTTACACTTGTGGTGGTAAGTGTTGAGCCCTCCAAACCCCCCAAACCCACTCTACTTACATGTAGGTGCCCCCCTTCACCCATAAGGACTATGGTACTGGTGTAGAGTTGTGGGGAGTGGGTTTTGGGGGGGATTGGGGGGGCTCAGCACACATGCTAAGGGAGCTATGCACCTGGGAGGTATTTGTATATATTTTTAAAAATTTTTAGACACCGCAGAGAAAGCAGTGGGAAATACAATCAGGAACTAAAACACAGATTCACCTTATAAACCAGGATGCCTCCATTTCTTTTTCTCAGTTCTTCCTCCTCTCCTCGGCATCACTTATTTTTCATCTCTTCTTTCCTGTTATATGTGAGCAGCACACAGACACATACACCACATTTCTACACTGCCAGTTGTTCACCTTATTATGGCTGGAATTTTCTATCAGAGTGACCAAGAGCTTCTTGGAGGGGGGGGGGGGGGTCCTTCCTTTTTCTCATAACATTAGTACTAACATCTAAGCTAGCTTGCCTTCAAAGTATTTGTGATAAAAAAATAATCCAGGAGACAAGCTTCCAAAGCCACTGTTTTTTTCTACACACCGTACCATTTCTGTGGCTCCGTTCAAAGTGAAGATGGGACTGGCTCTACTGGAGTATGTCTTCACTCTTCACCATAGTGACCAATCTAGCTTAGAGCAACCACCTGCAGTCTGTGCTGCGAGGGACAGCGGGGGCTACATGGAGATGAGAACAGCAGAAAAACGAATCACAAGAACTAGAGATAAAAGGGATAGGCATAGGAGAGTCCTGTTTTTCCTGCCTTGGTCTGCCCTGAACAGGATTTCCTTGTTTGCAACTTATAATACCTTCTCTGTCTCTTCTGCTGCATCTGCAGTTCCTCTGTCTGTAGAAATGAGAGAGACTCCCTCCTAGTGCTGCTAGATACAGTATTTCATTGTCTGAGCCTGCCTGATTTCTCTCACACAAGCAGGGATTGCTTTATTCTCCTCCTCCCTGTAACCTCCTGCCCCCTTTAAAGGGGATAAAAAAGATGGTTTACTATAGCTTCCCGTTCTCCTTTTTATTTTAAGAGAATCTGGCTTGCAGCTAGTTCTCATGTCTTTTCTTTTTACCAGAGGGAGACTTCTGTAAAGGAAAAAATACTGCAATGGCTTTCTGCCTTTCACTGAATTCTTCATACCATAGAAGGTCTGTAATAGCCACAGCATTTAACAGAGACCTACAAAGCAGCAGCTGGCAACATCCCATTGTAATCTTGGCAAGACAATAGGCATCAAAGTACGATGAAATTAGAGTCACCAAATCAAGAGTTGCTCTTAGCTTATCACCTTTGCTTATCTATTTGCTGTAAGAAAACCAAAATTACGTGCCCTATGCATGCAGTGAGCTAGAACTAGGACTGGCTCAGTCTATCCGATAGAACCTGAAACTAAATGGGATCCCTAACGGGACTGAGGAGAGAAAATTAGGGATTTATAGTAGCATAAAGCTAGATTAGAATCTATTGGGCCAGTATTTAGCTGACATTGTCACCACTAAATGCTGGCTATGGCAGTCAAAAATATCTAGATATTCAGCATCACTATCCAGATAATGTGGTCAGTGGAAGAACTTATCCGTATTGTGGCTATTTTCAGTTCACTATCTGGATATCTTATCTGGATTACTAAATACAGCTGACTGAATATTCCACTAGCCAAATGAGTTCCAAGATCACCTTGGCTTTGCCCATGCTGCATGCCAGCACTAGCCGGATGGTGTTGAGGCAGCCTGCAAGGAAATTCAGAGGTGGTGGTGTTCCTGGACAAGTGCTTCTGAATACTGACCCTGCCTGAGTCAGTTGATTGTTCTACCTATGGTGGTACTGACTTTGTTTGAGTCAAATGTTCTACCTATGGTAGTAGAATCTTCTTAACTCTAGAGATATAAAATACTTATGGTATGAAGGCTGCTATCTTACCAGTACAAATCCAAGATAGCTAGCTTAACAGCAATGGCTTCTGATCCTAGACCTAGCTTTGCCAGTGCTGGGTATTTTACAGAGGCAGCATTCACAGTTCCTTTGAAAGAAAGGACTCCAAGCCATTACCAATGGTGACACCTATGGGTTATAAGGGTGAATGAACACTGGCTTCTGGAGGGAATCCTGCTCTTTAGCTCCCACATCAGATTATAGAAATGAAGGCAATGTGCTCTCTCCCCAGAGTGGTACGCATTGAATTTCATGGTGCTATTGCCCAACAAAGGCTAGTTCTGGTTGAATTGAAAGCCTGAAGAAACTAACAGGCCAAAAAATAAAGGTCTAAGATCTTGGCAAGTAAAGATAATTTTCCCTTGACAAGCATGACTGAGTCAGGCGCACAAGTGGATGATGTCATCCAATGGCATCAAGCAGGAACAGCTCTCTCAAAGCTATGAACTTAGTGTATGGTCCTGAGCACGTGCAGCCCTTCCTACATGCAACAGTCTTGTCAGCTCCTTAGTCATTCAGTTCCAAAGCTCAACAGTTATACAACTTTCAGGGAAGTGGGAGGGTTTGTGTACCTTATCAATCCTGCTGTCTACAGAAAACATCTGTTACAAGTTAGCACATTGCCTTTTCCTTTTACAAGCAGGACTGAGTCAGGAATACAAGTGAGTGATTCCCAAGCTTAGGGCTTCTCAGTCTTAGTCTTAGGAGGAGCCAGCCCCATCAAGTGTGCAAGCTGTCAGTTCAGAAGGATAGATGGCCAGCATTGTACTGTGTTGAAGTCTGTCCAAACACTGGTGTGCAGCAAAAGTACAAAGAGAGGACTAGGTAGCTGTCTTGAAGATAGTGTTCAGGGAGTCACATTTCAGAGGGGCTACCTTATTGCAGCAGTTCTAATCTGATTAAACTTGACTTTGGAGCTAAAAGTCATACCCCATTTATTCATAGCAAAATTGTATACAAGATACTAACCAGTTTGCTAGGGATATTTTTGCAACTGGCATGCCATTCTTATTTTGGATTGAATGAAATTAACAGTTGAGTCAACTTTCTCAAGGGTGCAGTTCTTTCCAAATAGCCCGTTTACAATCTAAAGTATATAGAACGCCTTTATTCCAGTATTTGCATGAGGCTTCAGATAGAAGGTGGACACACTTTATCTTTATGAGGAGGAAAGGTATGACAGCGTTAGGTAAAAACCTGGGATGTTTTGAGTATGAAATTTGAAATTCACTAATTCTTATAGCTACTAGTTTTAAGTTTATTAATAACTTGCTATCCTGCCTAACAGGCATACCATCTAAGCGGCTTACAGGCTAATAAAGAGAGGTGGAAACGAGAAACAACAGAGACAACATCAATAGAAGGGGAAGAAGGTGGGGGGGAACTACAATATTCATGATAGAAAAGAGGGGTATGGGAGTACAATAGGAGAGGGAATGTTCTCAGAGCCAAGTTATGCCTACCCATGTTTGAGGCAATAGTGATCAGTGAAACGCCTCCAAGAAAATATAAGCTTTGAGTTCGGATTTAAACCGAACCAAAGTGGTGTGCGATCTAAGGTGTACTGGGAGCTTGTTCCAGAGCTCAGTGCCTTGCACAGAGTTTCTAATTGGAGTAAAGTACCTAGAGTTCCATCAGAAAATACTGGGTATAATTGTCGCACTGCCACGCTCCTCACCTGCTGCATGCCTCGCTCGCCCCCTGCCTCTGCGTCCATACGGGGGAGCGTCAGCCATATTGACAGAGCCGATGCTCCGATTGCCGTACTCCTCTCCTGCCCGCCGCTGTTGCTGCTCTTCTCTCCTGTCCGCCGTTGCTGCCGCGCTCCTCTCCTGCCTACCACTTCTCCCACAGTTTGGAGCACCGGCCATTTTGGCTGCGCCGGCGCTCCGAGGATTGGCTCTGCTCTCCTCTTCCAGGTGTGGTGCACAGGAACTCTCGCTCCACCCCTTGGTGCCGGATTGGCCTTCCGCAACCAGACTCCACCTCCTCCTGCTAGCCACCAATCAGGAATCTCCCTGGCCAGCTGATTCCTTTCGTCCTTGATGGTGAGGGCTACTTTAGGAGCATCTGTCCTCCACTCTAGTGCTTCGGCTTCTACTTCGGTGGAGATTCGGTTGTGTGTATCTACTTTCAAGCTGCTACTTCTCGTTGCTGACCATTGCCTGTATCCTGACTACTCTCTGCTTGCTGCCTGACCAGACCATTGCCTGTATCCTGATTACTCTCTGTGTGCTGCCTGACTAGACCATTGCCTGTATTCTGACTACTCTCTGCTTGCTGCCTGACCAGACCATTGCCTCTATCCTGATTACTCTCTGCATTCTGCCTGACCAGACCATTGCCTGTATCCTGATTACTCTCTGCTTGCTGCTGGACCTGACTACTGCCCGAATCCAAATAACTCTCTACTTGCCGCTTGTCCTGAATTCTGTCTGACCCCAGACTCTCCTCTGCTGGCTGCCTACGGCCATCCGCCCCTGCCTACTTCCGGACGTCCTGCCGGTTGCTTGCACCTGGGGGCTCAACCCTCGGGGAACAGCGGTCACCGCAGGTGAAGCCTCGGGGTTGCGCGGCTGCCCAACAGAGCACAGGTTCGTGCCCTCGCCTCTGTGCTCCGCCTGGGTCCAAGGACTCATTAACTCGACAATAATGCTGGATAATAATTTAACATTTGAGATGCTTGTGCAGTGCCTGTCAGCAAATTTTTCAATTTAATGTGGAAGTTGAGATGAATTAGATCTTGTTTCGAAACTAACATCTTCCAATTAGCTGTTCAGACGTTGGTACTGTCTCACATAGATTACTGTAACATCATATATGTGGACTGCAGTGTTTTGATTCATTGTAGACTGTAGATGCTACAAAACACTGCAGCGTGATTGATTTTTAAATCTTCCAAATCTGAGCACACCTTGCCACTAAACCGAAAGCTTCACTGGTTACCCACTAAAGCCCACTCATTTTTTAAATTGTGCTGCTTTGTATTCATGATATTATATGGTCTGGCTCCTTGGTATAGGTCATCTTTAATTTCAAACTATGCTAAAGAGGCTAGACATTATCTTTCACTTCAGTTTCCCTCTCCTCAGGGCATTATTTATAAATCAGAATTTTACACTCTTTGTTTATCAAGCAGCTAAATGGTGGAACATGATGCCATCTCATGTACGACAAGAAGCTAATTATTTAATTTTTCATCAACTTTTGAAGACTTGGCTTTATCAAAAATGTGTATCCTGTTGAAATATGTGTGAGTTTTTGTGATGGTAAGGCTGTTTGTCATGATCTAGGGTTTGCCCTGCTCTTATTAGGTACGCCACACTGATCTGAATTTCTTTTTCGGTATGTACGGACCAGAAGCATTAATTGTAATTGTAGTTAAATAAAAAATAAAAAAAAACTCAGGATGGGAATTATCCTGCAGACTTCATTCTACACATTCATGCTTATCTCTGGGTCACTAGTGTGACCCTACTTTATCAGTTCCATTCAGCTGCCCATTAAGCCTGCTTTTGGCCCATGGTCTTCTGACACTAAGCTATAGAGGGCTTTGCTCTCTCCCTTAAATTAAAAAGCAGAAATAGAATAAAAACATGAGTGGTTTCCTATCAGCAATTAACCTATGGTTCAACTCCATCAGACAGATTTAACTGTAGGACAACATCCGAAAAGAATAGTTCAGAAGGGCAGTCTCTTTCAAAGCTCTCACAAATGGGTCAGCCATTTAAAAACTAATTTTTCTGTTGTATTTGATTAAAGATTTGAGCCATTACCTTCCGAGAGGATTAAACTAGTGCCAGGAAGGGTTTATTGTAAGTCAGCCAAACACATATCCTTTCGTGTCCTCTGACCATTAATGAATAGAATTTGTACAATGTTGCATCTGTTCTACATACATGTAGCTATTTTCTTAAATAAGAAGTTAGGGCCAGTGCAAGGATATTAGATACGCAGTCAAACCTTCACCCCACCCCCATTCAATTAACTTTCAGGCCCTTAGGCCTCCTTCCTTGAGAATCTGATCATTAAACTCAACAATCATAAACTCCCCACCACCTCTTCCATAATAATCCTATAAGGGGTCAATATTCTAAGTCATTTAACCAGGCTCCTGGCTGGTTAAATTGCCTGATTGGAGCTAACCGCTAATTTTCTGTGGCACTTAACTGGTTAATGACACTCAAAAAAAACAGTTAGCACTGAACTGAAAACTGGCTATTTTGGGGGTGTTCTGGGGGCAGAGTTGTCTCTTGGCTTTTTAAGTGCTGATATTCAGCACTGAACCAGCCAGGTTAACTGCATAAAAGTCAGTCCTATCTTTATGCGGTAACCTTTAGCTGGTTAAGTGCTGAAGATTGCACTTAACCAGCTATGCATTGAACAGCTCCAGAAACCCAGAAATTCAATGTCAGTGCCTGGATGTGACCCGGCATTGAATTTCTGGGTTTAATGCAAGCAGAGGTCAGCAAAACGCTGACCATCACCGGCTAGATATCGGGCCTTAAAAATCCATAATCGGACATCATACTTTTAAATAATAAAAACTTTGTTTTGTATATAAATAATGAGGCTAATAACTCTGGGATCTGGGACTGATCCCCCATTTCTGCTCCCCACCCCTCCACCTCTTTTACACCCCTTGAATCCATCCCCCTTTCATGCCTCCTGCATCCCACAAAGTCACTCAAACACCAATATTAGTATAAACAGTATAGGCCGCAGATTGTTTATGAACATAACTATTTAAACACAACAATCTTAACCAAACTTTAACCCGAGCTACAATATACATAACATAAACATCATAAACATATCTTAGCCCCTGTTTACAGCCCTGCCCTGACAGCTAGGGCAGTATTAGTGGCATGGACCTCCATGCCACCTTGCACCAGATCACCTGACCCACCAACCTGCCTACTCATAGATCCTCAAGTAAGCTCATCTCACGTTGAGCTGTCACCAATAGCTTGGGTGTCCGCCTTTTGTGACATCCGAGCTAAGGTAGACCTCCCACCCTCACTACCCCTCCCAAAGCTCAGGGCAGATGGCTAGGTAGGCTGGCTCTGAGGAGCAGAAAGACGACTCTGTGCCTAGGAGGCACCCCCTCTAAATCCCCTTCCTTTCTGTCATCCCCCCCCCCCCCCCCATAGACCTCATCTAATCACAACCCAGAGCCTTGGCGGGAAAGGCCACTTACACTTGAATTAGCCAATCCTCCCGTGGCTCCCTCCACTGCCTGCTCCTAGGCCCCTCCTCAGCACTATGGTGCAATGCAGGCTGATGGAGTGTCCAGCCCATACCCAGGTTAAACTCACCCCTGCAAGACCAGGGGCTCTTGGGCTCACATTTAGTCGGGTAACTTTTTTTTATTTGTTTGCATTTAGCTCACACTTCTTTCAGTAGTAGCTCAAGGTGCATTAGCTTCAAATACAGTAGGCATTTTCCTGTTAAGGGCCTCTTTTTTCAAGCCACGCTAGCGGCTCCCAGGGAGGTAATGCCGACAAAGTCCATTCACTTTGAATGGGGTCTGTCAGCATTGCCATACGGGAACTGCTAGTGCAGATTGATAAAAGACGCCCTAAATTTGTACCTGAGGCAATGGAGGGTTAAGTAACTTGCCCAACATCACAAGGAACAGCAGTGGGATTTGAATTGGGCTTCTAGAAACTGTTCACCCTCACTGTGATTAAAAGTACATATTGATGATATTAAGAATTAGGTTGATAGTTTGGACATATTGTTTTGCTTTGACTCCAGCAACTATTTGCTCACCTCTCCCCCCCCCCCCCCCCTACTCCTGGAAATTGCCACCCTTGGTGACAACTTACTTTTGTCTTATGGTTTAGCTGGCCCTGATTGGAGTGAACTCTTCCTAACGATGTAGTCCATACACAGTGAAATCAGATGCTCCAGAATATTTTTGGGGGGTGGGGGAGGGGCAGGGGAGAGGAATTCTGCTTAGGTAGCAATAGCAGGAAGTCCTATTCAAACCAATCTTTTCATGACTATGTACCATGACACCCTGTAAAGTACATTAAGAAACCCCTTAGCATGTGTTGAGGCCTCTAGGAGGTTAAGGGGACTCATTTTCAAAGCACTTAGATATATGCAAAGTACCACAGTAATCTAGAATACTAAATTCTGCAGGAGAATGCTAAAAAGCAAACATCACCTTGAGTATTGCATTCAATTCTGGTCACCGTACCTCAAAAAGATATAGTGGAATTAGAAAAGGTTCAGAGAAAGAGCGACCAAAATGATAAAGGGGATGGAGCTCCTCTCGTATGAGGAAAGGCTAAAGAGGTTAGGGCTCTTCAGCTTGGAAAAGAGACTGTGAGGGGAGATATAATTAAGTTAAGTGAACTGGAAGGCCTCTATTTTATCAGGTAAATAGGCTCCTATTTACCTTTATAACATACTAATGTAAATCCTGCAGAGATCACGCCTACATTGAAGGTGTGAACATAACACCACCAAGAGAGCATTCTGTTCAGCCATTATTATTTTATGCAAACTACTCTGAGTTGTCTGACACATATAGTATATCAAATATTTTAAACTATATACCACCTTTCTGGTTATAATCAAAGTGATTTGCATATTTTGTACCTGGGGCAGTAGAGAGTTAAGTAACATCTCCAGGGTCACAAGGAGCTCCAACAGGAATTGAACCCTGTTCTGTTGGTTTTCAGCCTACTACACTAACCATTAGACTACCCCTCCTCTTCCAGTTCTGCATCAAAGCCCTTGAACAAGTATCTAGAAAGGTCCCCAACTCCCATTCAGCAGCACCAGGAAGGAAACAAATTAGAAAGAGGATGGTAATAGACCCCATGTTCTTTTCATAGGCAGGATCAAGCAATTGACATCACTCTAAAGAATACAAGTGTATGGAACCAAGTGAGTCACCTTTACTAAAGCTTAGCATATACTAATGGACATTAGTGTGCGTTAATTGCCACACAGCCCACAGGTATAAAATAGGGCAAGCAGCATTTACCCCCAAATTCTATATCATTCGACTTGAGTTGTGTGCACAAATCTGGGTGTATTGTGATTTGCATGCGCAACTCAATTGGCTAACAAGCCAATCAGTGCCAATAATAGGATGCTAACAAGCAATTATCATCACTAATTGGCGCCAATTAGAATTTGCATGCAGTACTTGCTAAGCGTATTCTATAAAGTAGTCCACATAAATTCTACCATATGGATCTCAAAAGGGGGCATGGCCAGGTTGTGGGCATTCCTAAAATTTATGAGCAGTGTTATAGAATAACCCATTCTGCGTCTAAAGTTAGGCGTGGGCATTTACACCAGCTTTTCATTGGTATAAATGACTGCACCTAAATTTTAGTTGCATGGACGGCGGTATGCGTATTCCGTAAACTGTGCCTAACTTTAGGCGCAGTTTATAGAATATGCGTAGCTACATTTTTCATCAGGGCCGATTATTTCGGCAGCAAATATAGAAGTTGGCCCTTAACATGCACTAATGTCTATTCGCACGCACCAAGCTTTAATGAAAGAGCCCCTAAGTTTGGTTTAATTAACATCAAATGTAATATCCTGCTTTCTGTAAGCATTTCAAAGTTCAATGCAGAAGATCATTTAAAATATAAATACATATAAAAATAACAAAAATAGAAAAAAAAGCAAATGCAATATAAATTCAAGGAAAATGTTTACAATATGGGGCAGATCTATAACTGGGAACTTCCTGTTAGGTGCGCAAATAGCACAAGGTGAGCGAAAGGTCTATGACAACATTGATGAGTAATTTGTAGTATTCTGTAGGTTAAGTGTGTAAATATCTGACCTGCCTATGGTCCACACATGCCACTCTCCTGTGAATGCTTCCTGACAATTACACGCTTAGCCATTTGACCGTGTACTTATAGAATACTGGTTGGGTGTGTAACTGCCATTTACCAGCGTGAATGGCAGCATTCTATAAATTTCAGCATATAAGAGGTGTTTAAATTTAGGTGACATGATAGAATGGGGGAAGGGAGTATAAGTATACAGATATGAAAAATCTAAAACTGGAAAGAGACTGAAATGCTCTTTAATCCCATTTGAATGCCCAGATGCCACCTGGAAATAGTCGCTCGAACATCCAGGTCTTAGTTTCAACCTAAAGGTCGGGCACTAAACCTCAGACTGAACCAAGCTCTGTAGCCAAAATCAACAAAAGATGAATGACAGGTCAATTCTACTCTGATTACAGATGGGAAAGAAGACTGCAGTAACCCCTGCTAGGAAGATCAAAATGGCCATGCTAGTGAGCAAAACAGCATTACAGCACTCGCATATTTTGGCCCACAATGATTAAAGCACGTGAAGGTAACATGAATTACCTTCAACGTAATACTCCAAGAGGCAGGTAGCCAATAAAGCCTCTTCAGAACTGGTGAAATGCAGTCTTCAGCTTTTCACCCAGTGGTATTTTTTTTTTATTTGTTTGTTTTCATGTCAGTAATAGATTCTTCCCTGCTCTTAAACCAACAGTGAATTATTTCCTCAGCTCAGATAATAATGTACTGGCTTTCAGGGGGATCTACTATGCTGCTAATTATTTCTTTTATTCTTGATTCAGTGTACAGTTTGGGAGATGTAGTATACAGTTCCATCAATACCTGAAAGAATGGTATTTTTAAATTAAATGTATTAGGGATGGACTGTTGTTTGTAATGACATAGAAAATGTCAATGATATGTTGTTGCATGTTATTAAGGAATGAAAATGAGCAGAAAAACACATGTTGTGTTTTTTTTTTTGGACTGCCAATAATAGTGCACACTATTTTCAAATAGTGCACATTTCCCAGATTCTTCTATATGGCGTACCTAATGTTCCACGCAGAACTCCAAGCGTATTCTATAACAATGCACGTAACTTAATAGGCTTAACAAGCCAATCAGCGTTAACAGCACTAACAAGCAATAATGAGCACTAGTTGGTAATAATTTGAATTTACATGCACAACTCCCTAAGCATATTATGTAATGCACTGCACCTAAATTTTAATGCGCGCAGGCAAAAAGGGGCATGGTTATGGGCATTTAGTGGGTGTTCCAAAATCAATGCACGTTGTTATAGAATATGGCCCTCAGCGCCTAAATCTACATGCCATGTTTTCGTTGGTGTAAATGGAGGTGTGTAGTTTAAGGCACTAGGATATCAACTAAGTTTATATGTAGCTTATTTTCGAAAGAGAAGGGCACCCATCTTCCGACACAAATCGGGAGATGGGCGTCCTTCTCGCAAGGCCGCCCATAATCGAAAGCCGATTTTTTTACACTCTCGATGGCTTTCCGTATCGCGGGGATGACCAAAGTTCACGGGGGCGTGTCAGGGTAGCGAAGGCAGGACTGGGGCGTGATTAGGAGATGGGCGTCCTCGGCCGATAATGGAAAAAAGAAAGGCATCCCTGACAAGCACTTGGCCGACTTTACTTGGTCCATTTTTTTTCATGACCAAGCCGTGAAAAGATGCCCGAATTGAGCAGATGACCACTGGAGGGAATTGGGGATGACCTCCCCTTACTCCCCCAGTGGTCACTAACCCCTTCCCACCATAAAAAACAGGTTAAAATACTTTTTTGCCAGCCTCTATGCCAGCCTCAAATGCCATACTCAGGTCCATCGCAGCAGTATACAGGTCCCTGGAGCAGTTGTAATGGGTGCAGTGTACTTCAGGCAGGGGGACCTGGGGGGGTTTGGTAAGGGAGCTATGCACCTGGGAGCAATTTGTGAAGTCCACTGCAGTGCCCCCTAGGGTGCCCGGTTGGTGTCCTGGCATGTCAGGGGGACCAGTGCACTACAAATGCTGGCTCATCCCATGACCAAATGACTTGGATTTGGCCATTTTTGAGATGGACGTCTTTGGTTTCCATTATCGGCGAAAACCAAGGTCGGCCATCTCTAAGGTCGACCTAAATGTCAAGATTTGGGCATCCCCAACCGTATTATCGAAACGAAAGATGGACACCCATCTTGTTTCAATAATATGGGTTTCCCTGCCCCTTCGTGGTGCCGTCCTTAGAGATGGGCGCCCCCGTTCGATTATGCCCCTCCACACCGCCTAAACCTAGGTGCTGCTTATAGAATACACTTAGGTGGAAATGCTTTTTTGCACGGATTTTCTAGGCACCTTATATAGAATCTGGCACATTAAGCCCCAAATTCTACATATGGCACCCAGATTTGCAAGCTGAAATTTATGCACGTGCAATTTAATTGCTTAGCGAGCCAATAACACCAATATTGGGTGCTAACAACCAACTATTGATGTTAGTTGGTACTCATCAATATTTTTGCGTGCAGATCTGGCTGCACACTGTTCTATAAGGCATTTCACCTAACTCCTAAAGTGTGTACCTTGAAAGGGGCGTGGTCATGGTAGGAGCCTGGTTGTGTCAGGGGCATTCTGAAAATTTGCGCACGTAGTTATAGAACACTGGTCAATGTGCTTAAATTAGGCACCAGCATTTACACCAGGTTTTAGCAGACATATCCCCTCTTGTAAAATAATACAAGATTAATGTATGATTTTACAAGAGGGGATATCTGCATAGTCATTACTAGATTCAGGAGTTAGACAATAGTCTTTGGTAGTTTGGTGTTTAGTGTCTTTCATTAGGTGATAATTCAGGAGGAAAAGAGTTTTTCAATTCATTTGTTTTACTCATGTATGATGAGTTTTTACATTTGATGTTTTTTTCTCTTTTCCTCCTGACTGGAACTAATGATAGTAATGGACTCCTGAGACTATAGGAATAGTTCTAATACATTTGTATTTCCCTATGTGAAGCTTTGAGGTTCCAATTTGAGAAATTAAGTACTTTAAATTCCCGAGTTGGAATCTTTAGGGAATCACCAGGAGACACCCGCAAACTAACTCTTATATTTTCAAACTTCCTAGAGTTGTGGATTGTTTATTTATTAAGTTTGATTTTCCCTGTGGTTTGATAGAGTTGCCTAATTTTGAGTGTCCTTTAGAGACTCCAGCCCTGATAATGCACACATGCATGAACTCTGAAGCATGCCTGCACTATCAAGGAAGAGTGCACACTTCTCGCATATACCCCCAGATTCTAAACAGTGCGACTTAAGTTGTGCATGCAAATCCGGTCATCTTCTGGATTTGTACGCGCTACTCAATTACCTAACAAGCCAATCAGTGTGAGATAATTGCCACTTTGGAGCGGAGAAGTAGCTGCCTAATGGTTAGTGCAGTGGGCTTTGAGCCTGGCGATCTGGGTTCAGTTCCCACTGCAACTCCTTGTGAACTTGGGCAAGTCACTTAACCCTCCACTGCCACAGGTACAAAAAAACTTAAGATTGTGAGCCCTCTGGGGACAAAGCACCTGCATATGACATATACAGCACTGCGTACATCTAGTAACGCTATAGAAATGAATAGTAGTAGTAAACAAGCAATTACCGACACTAATTGGCATTAATTAGAATTTAGGTGCAGAACTGTCTACGCATATTCTGTAATGTGATGGGGGTCCTTAATGTAAAACTGCTGCCGAGGCACAATGCTTCTTTCACTAGCCACCCTGGCTAACTACCAGGAAGACAACT
This sequence comes from Microcaecilia unicolor, assembly GCF_901765095.1. NCBI lineage: Eukaryota > Metazoa > Chordata > Amphibia > Gymnophiona > Siphonopidae > Microcaecilia > Microcaecilia unicolor. The sequence goes on along the minus strand of NC_044031.1, from coordinate 609,620,422 downwards.
GGAAAGGCTGAGAGAGGTGAACCTTTTTTTTTTTAATCCCCTTTCAACTCAAATTACTCCTTTATCATGTTAGCTATCATTATCCTATAAATTGCTATATCTTGCTCGAAATTACCCATGAGTCTGATGGGTTATTCTTCTCCTACCACTTCAGGAGCACCTGAGCCTTCAAGCCACTCCCAAACATGTGACTAAGAAATGGTGTGCTGTTATCACTACCTGATACCCCTAAAAGATCCTTGTAATAGATTTACAACTGAGACAAAACAGTTTTCTGGAACATTGTGAAGCCAAGGTTATCACATAGTCTGAGAATGTGATTAGCTCTCGGCTGGATTTTATGGCTTATTGTTATTACTATTTATGCATTTACATTTATATCCTAAAGATGCTGCAGGCTACTAAAGAATGCACCATTTAGAAAATTAGTCTGAGAGACTTTTTTTTTCTGTGCTTCATTAATATCTTTAGTGTAGATGAATTTTTGCAATGCCAGACTCTGCCATTCATGCTCGGGTCCAAAAATCACAATCCTGTAAAAATTACCACTGAATCTTGATGTCCAAGGAGTAGGGAAGCTGCTGGTTTCATGCTTTATTCCCAAAGATGCACTCAGTTTTAATTAAGACATTATTCACTAGCCAATAGAATACCGATTCCAGACTTTACAAAAGTCTCATTTAGGTTATTTATGAGCAGGTCTATTTCACTTCAAGTGATCCCCTCACACTCAGAAATTACTGGAGTAACTTATGATCCCATCTAACTGCAAGTTCATTGTTCCCTGTGTTCCCAGCAACTGATGGACACTGGTCTGCCGAGCAAGCAGTTGCCATTTTGAGCCCAGCATAGCTCAGATTTTAAGTGTCTTCATTTTTTAAGGGGATACAGCGATTGCATAACCACAGAAATGAGATTTTGCTGAACCGAGCAAAAGAATCCATGTGGGGAGGGGTCAGAGCACATGCTGATAACCCTGGTAGGCAGTAGATAACACAAATGGTTCTCCGGACTGGAAAAGCTATTAGAGGAATTGAGGTGTGTTGGCAGATCTGTGTGGGAACATTTGGAACATGCATCTGTGCATCATGTCAATGGCTCTGACCAGTGCCACCAGTCCCTGGCTTTCTTGAGCACTGAAGCAAAATGGAAACTGCTCACGTGGTTGCTACAGAATAAAGGAGCAGTTCAGAATTTCTGAACACATCATCCCCAACATCATTTGCACAGTGATTGGGAGGAAACGGCATTTTATTTGGACACAAGCTCCATCAGATTTCATAATCAGTGTACAGTGCTATCAGCATAATTCCAGACCATGAAGAAGTCCTTACCCTGTCCTGCTTTTTGTCACTCCCAGCCCAATTTGCACTGCAAGGTGACAAGCAACAGACTGCAGTGAGTTTGCCAGTTAAAAATCTAGGTCTGAACTAGCATGACCGGATGACGGTGGAGTAACATCAGAACATCAGAGAGGGCTTTGTGTAGGTAGAGAGAAAATCGAGTTCTGAGTTCAAAACTCTGAAAGTCAAGGCTGGTAGTTCTGCAATATTCAATGGTCCTAGAAAGGTAAAGGGAATTAAGGAAACCCAGAAATCAATACAATAAATGATCTGCTCTCATTTCTTAAGTTTCTGGTCTCATTCTATTTTCTCTCTTCCTTTAAGGAAAAATAGAGGATGTTTTGTTTGACAAGCATTACTTCAGGGTCCCGTTGCTTTTCTTTGTATTTGCTGGCTAAAGTTAGATTGTGGTGAGGAGTGGGGGGGGTTGGGAAATAATATAGGGCAACCTCGAAACCTCGAAGTCTGGAAAAAAAAAAAAAGCAAACTTGTTTCGGGAAAAGAAAACAAACAAACCGATCGCCTGGCTTGTCAAAACCAAGCTCTGTTAAGCCTGCGTTTTTCACAAGGAGCTGTCCAGCTTTATTATACGGCACTTCACAGAGCAGAACATCTTGTAAAGCTGTAGAAAAATAGAGAAAGCTTGTTCGGCAGAAGCAGTGCGGCCCTTGAAAGGACCAGGATGGCAATGGGTCATAGGCGTGGAACTGGCGCCCTCTCTCTGTTGCTCTGTGTTATACTTTTGCTTCCCAAGTTCCAGAAATCCAGAAAGCTTTTATTTTCCACATGGCAGAGAGATGGAGCAGGTAAAAATACAACTGCTAGAGTGCTATTTTTTTTTAAACAGAATACTTACTTTGTGTTTCAAGCAAGCAGTGTCTGTATCCCGATTGTGCAATAGGCCTTTAGAAACATCAAGACCTTACATGGAGTCACGCTGCTTGGGTTTCTTGGCCAGAGCGTTGCAAAGCTACCAAGTTACCCAGTCCCTGGAGGAAGACATTTTGGCCAGCCCTGGTTTTAAACTTACATCCTAAAGCAGTGTGGGGGTTGCAGTCCTTGATTCTACCCATTGAAATCAGTGCTGCAGGTCCCATAATGCATCGTAATGAGCGTGGCAGAAATCTTCCTCCTGGAACTGGGTAACTTGGAAGCTCTGGCTGTGGCCTTGGAAAGGCAATGGGTTAAGGTAACATGAGCTGCCGGCATGTCTTCGCTACAGAGGCGCCAACAAACATCATATCCTATGGGACAGGCTGAGCCAGCCCTAACGTTGCCCCCATTTCATCTATGAGCCAGTAACCCCCCCCCCCCCCCTTTTAGGAACTACAAGCTTATATCAGAACTGTCAAGTTACCCATTCCAGGAGGGAGACATTTTGGCCAATCCTAGTTTTAAACTTGCATCCCAAATCGGTCTGGGATTTGTAGTCCATGATTGTCTCCATTGAAAACAGTGCTACAGGTCCTATAATGCACCAGGATGAGGTTGGCAGAAATCTAGGACTGGGCAAAAGGTGTCCCTCCTGGAATGGGTAACTTGGAAGCTCTGGGAGCTGAAGGCCATGACTGACTCAGTCTGTCCCTTACAACATGGAGCTTTGTGACAACCCAATGAGATGCCCAATAAACCAAGTATTACATTGGTAGAATTATCAGTTATGTTGTATCAAGGGTTAATTGATCCCTGCTGAAGGGGGTACCCAAAACATGTCCTCCAGTATCTGCTTAAATAGAAAGAATCGAAGTACACGAAAGTCATGGTTGATAATACCTTCACCATACTGCAGCGCCTCCTACTGGTGCAAACGAAGCCAGTCACCCAAAGTTAATGGTTATTGCAGCGAGACGCGGCTGTTCTAAGAACATCAGACCTATTTCTCCTGCACTTTCTGTTGAGGAATGTGTCCCAGAACAAATGTACTCTGACTCAGTTGAGCAGTGACGGAAAATAATAATGCCCTCCCCCCCCCCCCCCTTCGTCCTTGGCTACAGCCAATTATTATTCATCATTTTCTACTGTCGCCCTCCCTGTTCTATGGCACCTGCGATAGACTGTATGTGTTACTGACAAGTACATTCACTAATTCGTGACCCTGAAAATATCTTCCAAAGGATTCAAGGAAAACGATCCTGAGGATTTTATTTTGGGATCTGCTGTCTTAGAATATAGCGGTTCCCTCCTTGCGCGCAGTTTGTTCCTCGAAGTTTTCATATATACAGGTTGTCATTTTTTCTTTTCTTTCTGTGGTATCCCCCTATCATGAGTCTATCCACAAGCTTAACCAACATTCTATGTTATGATGTTGCATAAACAAGCAATTTACACCCTTAGATCTAAAGAATCCCATCTACCCAGAAGTACACTATCAAATCTTGCAGAAGGCATCGTGCCTCGGGGGGGGGGGGGGGGGGGGGGGGGGGCAACCTCAGTCCCAATTGATTTTCAAAGGGGGCTGCACAGGAGCTACAATGGCAACAAATCTAGACTTTGAGATCCTTCCTACCCAGCACCATGGCCAACCAGGCATTCTTGCTAACTCATTTGGAGGCACCTGCCCCTCGAGCTACCTGGATCACTTCTGCCCCGCTCCGCTTAACGGTCCAGTATGGATCAGATGGGTGGTTAAAATACCTAGTGATCCCTGGGTTAGCTCAGCGACCCTATTCCTTCATCAAAAAGTAGAAAAATGAGCAGAGCCTGAGCGCAAGGCGTAATTAACAGGACTCTCTCCCTGTCTCTCATTTCTTTAAATTAATGATGGAAACCGCATTACTGTTCCGAGAGTCCCTCACTCCAGAGGAACCTGCCACCTTCTCCTCCGCCCTCCTTTCACTTTGGGGTGGGGGGGAGGGTGCGAAGAGCCTCATCAACCCTACCAACTAAGTGGCTTCATAATGCACCTGACAAGGGTGCTATGCTGTGTTTCGTTAAAAGAAAACATTAGCGAAAGAGCAGATCAACAGGTTAATAGGGGGGAAATAACGAGAGATACGGGAAGGGTTTCCTTTGCTTTCGCTCTGAAGAAAATAAAAATCACAGCCCGGAAAAGGTGTTTGGTGGAGCTGAAAAAGAGATAATGCCTTGGCAAGGATCTGCAGGAAGTGTTGCTTTACCCCCATCCACCAGCAATAGAAAGAAAAAAATCTGGATTTCTCACAGCAGGTTTCCAAAGCGCTGCTGCAACGCTGCCAGATTGGGCATTTTTATGACCTTGCATTCATATTCGAATGGTTACAGTTGTCAGCGAGATTAATTCCGCTGGACGATTTGTTTGATCAACCCCACTGATGTATGAGACACGCACCCCCATCCCTTTCTCACAAAGGCTTTGTTCTGGCACCTAAAGCATTTGCCATTTCCCCCTCCCGGCCGGTTCTTAGGGAGCATGGGACCGGTTAAAATGGCCAGAAAGTCAAAATCGCTGCAACTGCATGCCTCTCTCTTCCACCTCCCCAGCCCTATCTTGTGAAGCCTTGGTGGTGGTGGGGGGGGGGGGGGGGAGAGAGAGGGAGATTAATCATATTATCTGCATATGATGCTGGTGATTACACAACATTTAAATGGAGGTTGGGGGAGGTGGAAGAAATCCAGACAAATGTGCCATTAACTCCTACATCCATGCCCGCACCAGGGTGATTCAGAGCGAGCGAGCTGGTAATTACCTACCCGCTGGCTAATTCTCCCTTCACTGAAAAGCTGGTTGCCATAGGCTAGCTGGTTCCCTATCTCTGCCCCATTGGGCACAAAAGACATAGATGATGGGCTAGTGGATTTTTCATTGCAAACGTCTTGCGCTCTGAAACCGACCAGTAGTTTCTTAAAAGGTTTGACTCCCACAGAGTTCCAGAAAATAAAACTTAAAACGCAGTGGTCTGAACTCCGTTTTATTACCTAATGCACAGAGGCAGACAGAAAGGTAAACTAAACGGAGAATACAGCAGGGAGCTGCCAGAATCACACTGGTTCTTGGATCACTGCGTCTACTGAATTACCCTAATCCCGAGCATGAGAAAACAACAGATCTGGTTTAACAGCCCCCTTACTTTAAACCTCTCGACAGGATCCAGTCGATGAAAATTGTTTTAGGTCCCCAAAGACTGTTCGCAGCCAGGCGGAAAGCGATTTATTCCGATCCCTTTTCCGTGTGGCCGGTGGTGTTTGCTACCGATTCTCTGAAGACGGGCAAAAAAAAAAAAAAAGGCATTTTCTGATTAGATTTGAGATGGACCGGGTAGACCAGCTCCCTCATGTTCACAGCAGTGCTGTACAAAGAATTGGGTTTTTCAAAAGTTGATACTGCTAAAGAAACCTGCTAAAACTGCGGGAAGGAGAGGTCTGCAGGGTAAACTGTAGATTAGACCTGAACGGTTATTTAAGCCGTCTTAAAACTATTGATGATAAGCCCTACCCTAGTCTTAATTACTGTATGTATCTTTCTGCAAACTGATGGAATTAGGCGTGCAAAAAGCTAAACGTTTAGGACAGTAAGTGGAAATAAAAAGTGAGTACCAAAAAAGGAGACTGCTCTTACCTTAAAGGAGTTACCAGCTTACTTTTTCCCCACCTTTTCGAAAATTCCAGTGTTAAACCATCACCAAAATCCACAGTTCCCTCTCTCCCGCACACACACAAAAAAAGCGACGCTGCAGCAAGCACAGTCCAGAGGAACTACAAGCGATTTTTCCTTTTTGCAGAAACAGGGGAAAAGAGCCTAAAGAAGGAAAAAAAAAAAATCCGTCCGGCTGCGGAGACAAAACGCCGAAAAGATAGAAAGAAGCCTTTGGGGAAATCCAGGCAAAAGGCAGGTGGAAGCCAAGAGATGATTAAATCCAAGGAGGCGATAGAGTCTTCTAACACACACCGGGCACTTTCCCCATCATCGCTGAGGACCATGAGCTTCTCAGAAAGACGTTTTGTTTAGATCCACTTCGGTTTGTTTTGCTCTGTCTTCTTTTTTTTTATTATTTTTCCCCTCCCGTGTGAAACTAGATCCAGTCTTTGTAGCCAGGGGCCGCATTAAGAATTGCATGAGGCTTTTATAAGCTTTCCAGATCACACATTAGAGGAGTGAGGGTGGGGGGGAGGGAGAGGGTGGGAGGGAAATGGAGAGAGAGAGAGAGGGAGAGGGGACGGGATAAAACACAGAGACATACAGGGAGAAAGAATGTTGAACTGGTCTTTTGTCAAACATGCAAGCTTTAGGAGTGTCCTCCCTAACACAGGCTGCATCTTGCACGCTGCTCCAGCAGCCTGGGATGGAGCACCAGGGGCTGTTTTTAACCTTCTCTACGCAGGAGGAACTTTCCCTTTCTCAACAAGCGGACCAGGGGCTATTTGGCCATGTATTTTAGGAACATAACTACATCCGGCAAGGCAACCTAAGAGAACAAGGTGAATAGTCCACCTCTGTGTGTGTGTGCAAGACTGGAAGGAACAGCCTGTGCTTTAATGCTTAGATCTTGCGGAGGGAGCGGAGGTTTTTTTTTGCCTGGGTGGTCCTTAGTGAAGCTTTGCTAGCCCTCAGTGACAAGTTAGCTGGTGATCGGTTACTGGATGGTGGTGCTGAAGACAAGCGGAAGAAATCTGCTCGTTTCAAAGGCTGAGAGGAGGGGGGACTGTGGAGCTGCTGCAGCTCGACCTGTGGAGAAGAACGAGAGAAAGTGTCGTTTCTCACCCCCTTCAGGGATGGGAGAAAGGACAAGATCCTGGGGCGGGAGCGAGACACAGAGGCAAAAAGGATGTGACAATCTGAACCCTGCCGGGGTAACCGAGTTCTTGTATTAAACTAGCCCCTTGTAAACTGCTGTCTAAGGCTGGAAGTTACCATAACGACTGTGCTCTTTTGCGCATTGGAAGTATCCGCTCATTACACGGGCTTGCACACGGGAGAGCCTGGAAAGAAACATCACTGCAATTTAAACAAATACAGGTGTGCAGAGAGGAGGCATTTCTTGTTTTCTTTTATCTGATTGAACCCAAAGGCAGGGAAGAAAGAGGAAACACTTAAGGTCAGCCCAGAAGGAGAACTTGGGTAGCTCTGCCGGAGCTGGGAGTTTGTAAATCAGGTTGGAAAGCACCGTTTTTAAATACAGGATCTCATGCAAAAGAAGCCCTCTCTCTTGATCCTCTTCTCCTTCGCTGAGTGGAGGAGAAGCAGAACTGGTGAGAATTGGGATTCCCCGGAATTTGTAGAGTCCCAGGCTGTGGAGTACACTCCCCGCCCCCACTCCAGGAGGAACAGCCTTGGTCAGACAAGCCCCCAGACCCTGAATAGCGGGGACATCAGGGCTGCCCCCTGCCCTGCTCCCCTGCCCAGCCCCCCACATAGAGGCGGCTGCAGATCAAGATATGTGATCAGCAGACAGGCAGCTACATGCTCTGAATGTGAATCTGAGAATTGTTTCCCTCTCCCACCCCTTTCTCTGCTCCCCTTGGGCTGAAATGGATCTTGTGTCTGACGGTGCCAAGACTACTCACTTGTGAGGTGGAGGGTAAGGGGGCCATCCTTTAAAATTCAGTGGCGTAGCCATGGATGGCCTTGGCTGGGCCAGGGCCCACCCTATTTGGACTCAGGCCCACCCAAAATTGTGGCACTCTTGCTATGACTGGCAGAGATCCTCAAACCCCACCAGCTAAAGATTTCCTCCTCAGGCGGCCAGTGCTTTTCCAAATGGCAGCTGGCAGCACTTGCCTCGAGCTGAAACCAACACCAGCCCCTGCTGGCTGTGGCATCAGCTCCAGGAAAGTGCTCCTGGCTGCTGTCTGGAAGCACGTTGACTGCCTGAGCAGGAGGAAAGCTTCATCTGGCAGGGTTTGTAGATCCCCTCCTGCTCAGGTATTTAATATTTTGGACTTGCAGGTGGAGCAGCGAGAGAAGCAAAGCAGAGCAGAAGGGAGCTAGGGACAGGGGGGCATGAATTCCATGCCCACCCACTTTAGACTCAGGCCCACCCAAAATTGTCTGGCTATGCCCCTGCCTTAAATACTGGAAGGTTTCTCTCCCTTCCCCCTTACAGGTGAGTTCTATTGCTTTATTGGACATGTTTCTCCAAAGTGATAGCATGATGCATCTCTTAGGTAGTGCCCATTCATCTGTCTGTCTGTCTCTCTGTCCATCAGTACATACGCTTAAGTGGTAACAGTCCTCTGCATCCCAATAAGTCAGGCTTCCAACACCAGAAGAGGCACAGCAGAGTGTTAATTCCCACACAGTGGTACTCTCGTCAATGTGCCAGCAGGAACCCCATCCTCCAGTGGCCATGAAATAAAAAGGAAGGCCACAGCAACTGTAAAGGGAGAATCCCATCCAACCCTCCCCCCCCCCCCCCCCCCAGCAAAATAACTGAACAAGGCTACTGAAATGGTGACAGATGGTGACAGAGATCCCAAACTCCACAGGCTGAGTAATATAACAAGGCCACGAGGGCAGCAAAGGCAAGTGGTGTCCGTCAGTGGAGACCCTAAGCTCTGTGGGCAGAGAAAGAGAAAAAGGCTGTGACAGCGGTGAAGAGGATACCCAAGCCCCTCCAGCAGAGGGGCTTCCAATCTTCACTGCTGCTCTGGCCTTGCTGATGCAGGAAGTTGGGAGGGTAGACGTTGGGAGGTGGAGAAGAATGAAGGAAAGGGAAGAGATAGAATGTAGAAGGGAGGGGAGGGAAGGAGCATGGAGAGAGAGAAGGGTGTAGAGGGCAGGGACAGAGTGGAAGGGTTAGGTGAGGCTGAGGCTGAGCCCTGGAAGAAAGAGGAAGAAAATATTGGTATCCAGGAGAGGAGGGAGAAAGAAAGTAGAGGTGGAGGTGGGAGTGAGGAGACAGTGCACGAGGATGGGATGTCAAGGATTTGAGTGCATGGGAAGAAGGGAGTCAAAATGACTGTATCCAACAGGCAAACATTTTGTACCCTCCCCCCTCCCTCACAAACATATTCCATAACCCTCCATATACATTTCTTCCCACACACCCTGCTCTCACCTACCCCCTCCTCCCACACACACAATGCACCATCCCCACACCCCTTACACACACACACACACCACTCAAACACATATTACCCCCCCACACACACATACTCACACCTTCACTCCCCACAACCCCCATGCATACACACACACACACACTCAATACCCTTTCTCCACCCTTACCATCACCCCACATCAGCATCCCCCATCCCCCACACTTGTCCTCCTCACACATCAGCCCACATGTACCCAACCTCTACATGCCCACCCATCCCACCACACACATCCCACAAACATCTCCCAACCTTCTCTCTATGTACAACCCCCCCCCCCCCACACACACACACACACACACCGTTTCATACACACACTCCATGCTCAGCCTCCACACAAATACATTAAATCCCCACCTCCTCCCCACATACCACCTCCCAATACACTGAAAACACAGACAAATATACACAGACAAATATATATATATGGTGTGCTGGTAAATTTTTAACAACAGGCTCTCTCCCCGGTCCACCTCGGCGCCCCCCCCCCCCCCCCCCCCCATCCACCTCTGCACCTCCCCCCAAATTGCAGAGCTGACTATAGCCTGGGGGGGCAATGCATTACTCTCTCCAGGAAAAAACTATTAAATGATCCCAGGTTCCAATCTAATTCATGTTTAATGTGGGATAAAATGCCATAAATAAGTAAATAAATATAAACTTTTAATGTTGAGCACCTGATTCTCAAGGTGAACATATTCCAAACACTATAATGAAAATAAAATGAGTTTTTTTTCTACCTTTGTTGTCTGGTGACTGTTTTTCTGCTCATGCTGGCCCAGTATCCGATTCTGCTGCTATCTGTCCTCTTAACTCCGTTTCCAGGGCTTCCTTTCCATTTATTTCTTTCCTCCTTTCTTCTTCATTTCTGGTCCTCAGCTTCTGCCTATTTTCTCCATCCATTTGCAGTTATTCTCCTCTCTTCCTTTTCCCTCTTCTCATCTCATTCCTCACTCTTCCCTCCCCTCCACCCATATCCAGCATTTCTTCTCTCTCCCTTCCCTCTCCTCCACCCATGTCCAGCAACCCTCCTCTCCCCTGCCCTCCATCCACCCACCCATGTCCAGCAGCCCTGCTCTCCCCTGCCCTCCATCCACCCACCCATGTCCAGCAACCCTCCTCTCCCCTGCCCTCCATGCACCCATGTCCAGCAGCCCTGCTCTCCCCTGCCCTCCATCCACCCACCCATGTCCAGCAACCCTCCTCTCCCCTGCCCTCCATGCACCCATGTCCAGCAACCCTCCTCTCCCCTGCCCTCCATCCACCCACCCATGTCCAGCAGCCCTCCTCTCCCCTGCCCTCCATACACCCATGTCCAGCAACCCTCCTCTCCCCTCCATGCACCCATGTCCAGCAACCCTCCTCTCCCCTCCATCCACCAATATCCAGCGACCCTCCTCTCCCCCCTGCCCTGCTCTCTATCCACCCATGTCCAGCAACCCTCCTCTCCCTGCCATCTACCCATGTCCAGCGACCCTCCTCTCCCCCCTGCCCTCCATCCACCCATGTCCAGCAACCCTCCTCTTCCCTGCCCTCCATCCACCCACCCATGTCCAGCAACCCTCCTCTCCCCTCCATCCACCCATGTCCAGCAACCCTCCTCTCCCCCCTGCCCTCCTCTCCATCTACCCACCCACCCATGTCCAGCAACCCTCCTCTTCCCTGCCCTCCATCCACCCACCAATGTCCAGCAATCCTCGTCTCCCCCCTGCCCTCCTCTCCGCCATCTTCCAGCCCTCTCCGCTCCCCTGGTCGTCCATCTTCCGTCTGCCCTCTGCTCCCTGATAGTAGCCCTGCTGGTTTCCTTTCTGTGCTGCCGCCACCGCCCTGCCTTTAAAAAATTTATTTTCCCTCGAGGTCCGCCAGCGTTGAAGCGAAGGCAGCAGGCTTAGCTCAGTTCCTGCCTTCGTTCCGTTCCTTCACATCATGGCTCCGCCCTTGCCTGACGTATTTCCTGTTTGCACAAGGGCGGAGCCATGATGTGAAGGAATGGAACGAAGGCAGGAACTGAGCTGAGCCTGCTGCCTTCGCTTCAATGCTGGTGCGCCTCAAGGGAAAATAAAATTTTTAAAGGCAGGGCGGCGGCGGCAGCGCAGAAAGGAAACCAGCAGGACTACTATCGGGGAGCAGAGGGCAGACAGAAGATGGATTAGCGGGGCGGGGGAGCAGAGGCGAGCCGGCTCACACGAGCCAACAACCGGCTCGCAAGATGCCAGTAAATTTAACAAACGGCTCTTGCGAGCCGGTGCGAGCCGGCTCCAGCACACCACTGAATATACACACGGAACCACTCATGGAGTTGTTGTACAGCCCTGCTACCCTAATTCAAAATTCTTTACCATGTGTTTTGGCACCCAGTTCCCCATAGATATGCATGAGTTTACAAATACAGATAAAGGGAATTGTTCTAGTTTGTCACAGTGTATAGGTACACTTTTCAACTTGTTTACTTTTAAGTTGGGTTTTACCCACCCTCCATCTCCAGCTAGTCTTAATCTCGCTTTGGGGCGGATGCACCAAAGTTCTGGTAAAGCACCAATCAATATTGCCACCTCGGTAAAAATTACTGAGTTGGAAATCGCGAGGGATGCTCAAAAGAATCAGCATGCAAGCAGCTCGGCAGGGGGGAAGCCAATCAGCCACCCAAACATGCGTAGAATAGCCAATTGCTAAGCGTGAATGCTCTTCGCATGCTACAGATGTCTTACATACAGTGGGGGAAATAAGTATTTGATCCCTTGCTGATTTTGTAAGTTTGCCCACTGACAAAGACATGAGCAGCCCATAATTGAAGGGTAGGTTATTGGTAACAGTGAGAGATAGCACATCACAAATTAAATCCGGAAAATCACATTGTGGAAAGTATATGAATTTATTTGCATTCTGCAGAGGGAAATAAGTATTTGATCCCCCACCAACCAGTAAGAGATCTGGCCCCTACAGACCAGGTAGATGCTCCAAATCAACTCGTTACCTGCATGACAGACAGCTGTCGGCAATGGTCACCTGTATGAAAGACACCTGTCCACAGACTCAGTGAATCAGTCAGACTCTAACCTCTACAAAATGGCCAAGAGCAAGGAGCTGTCTAAGGATGTCAGGGACAAGATCATACACCTGCACAAGGCTGGAATGGGCTACAAAACCATCAGTAAGACGCTGGGCGAGAAGGAGACAACTGTTGGTGCCATAGTAAGAAAATGGAAGAAGTACAAAATGACTGTCAATCGACAAAGATCTGGGGCTCCACGCAAAATCTCACCTCGTGGGGTATCCTTGATCATGAGGAAGGTTAGAAATCAGCCTACAACTACAAGGGGGGAACTTGTCAATGATCTCAAGGCAGCTGGGACCACTGTCACCACGAAAACCATTGGTAACACATTACGACATAACGGATTGCAATCCTGCAGTGCCTGCAAGGTCCCCCTGCTCCGGAAGGCACATGTGACGGCCCGTCTGAAGTTTGCCAGTGAACACCTGGATGATGCCGAGAGTGATTGGGAGAAGGTGCTGTGGTCAGATGAGACAAAAATTGAGCTCTTTGGCATGAACTCAACTCGCCGTGTTTGGAGGAAGAGAAATGCTGCCTATGACCCAAAGAACACCGTCCCCACTGTCAAGCATGGAGGTGGAAATGTTATGTTTTGGGGGTGTTTCTCTGCTAAGGGCACAGGACTACTTCACCGCATCAATGGGAGAATGGATGGGGCCATGTACCGTACAATTCTGAGTGACAACCTCCTTCCCTCCGCCAGGGCCTTAAAAATGGGTCGTGGCTGGGTCTTCCAGCACGACAATGACCCAAAACATACAGCCAAGGCAACAAAGGAGTGGCTCAGGAAGAAGCACATTAGGGTCATGGAGTGGCCTAGCCAGTCACCAGACCTTAATCCCATTGAAAACTTATGGAGGGAGCTGAAGCTGCGAGTTGCCAAGCGACAGCCCAGAACTCTTAATGATTTAGAGATGATCTGCAAAGAGGAGTGGACCAAAATTCCTCCTGACATGTGTGCAAACCTCATCATCAACTACAGAAGACGTCTGACCGCTGTGCTTTCCAACAAGGGTTTTGCCACCAAGTATTAGGTCTTGTTTGCCAGAGGGATTAAATACTTATTTCCCTCTGCAGAATGCAAATAAATTCATATACTTTCCACAATGTGATTTTCCGGATTTAATTTGTGATGTGCTATCTCTCACTGTTACCAATAACCTACCCTTCAATTATGGGCTGCTCATGTCTTTGTCAGTGGGCAAACTTACAAAATCAGCAAGGGATCAAATACTTATTTCCCCCACTGTACATGCATACAAGCTGTGTGTATAAAAGCAATGTGTAGCTTTGTTTTCAAACATTTTTATCACCACCACGTGCATGCTACAGACGTCTTTCGTACATGCATACAAGCTGCATATATGAAAGCAGTGTGCAGCTTTTTTTTCCCAAACTTGTTTTTAATCAACACCAGACTCTCGGCAGCAGTACAGGCAGGGAGGGAAGCTAGGGAGAGCGAGGCAAAGGAGAGAGTGAAGGGCTGCTGTGCATGCTTGGTGAGCCAGGGGGGGAGCTCTAGAGATGCCGCAGCTCTCAGCCATCCAGTAGCTGCTATTTCAGTGGTAATGGGAAGGAAACAGCAGTACTGGCAGCTCCTGACCACCCGTAAAATTTTCATCATAAAGGTAGGTAGTCCTTTCTGTGCATTGCTAGGAAAATGGCTGTGCATCATTCGGAATGCATATTTGAATAGTAATTAGCTCGTTAAAATAACTTTGCATGCAATTTTCCAATTTTCATTAGCTGCTACCGTGACAGAAAAAGAGCTCACATAACCCTTTTGTGCATGTCTCACTGAAATCCGTGCTCGCTAAACTGGCTAGAACCAGAGTTTTGTGCATCTGGGTATATCCTTCTTCCTGCCTTACTTCCCTCTGCTCTCTGCCTAGTGATGCATTACAAAAATATTTTTCAACACTTTTTTTTTTACAGTAAATGAAATGGAAATGGTGTCCACAAAGAAGGCACTGGAAATTATGCACTGGGGACATGATGTCACTTTCAGTAGCAAGTGGATTTGGAAGTGACATAGGGCTGTGCAGTGCAGGTGGAACATGAGACCCTCACGCACAAAAGTATCTAGAGATAGAAAGACAGGTATCTACTGTGCCCCCCAAATGTTGAAGGCACTAATAATGAATTGTCTCCCTGCCAATATGACTTCCTTACTCTTCGCCCCTTCAGAGTACGCAGAAAGGCCACACCAATGCTGTCCACCCCACCCAACAGACACACACAGATCCTAGTCCAGACATTTCAGCAGTTGTTTAGAGCAGTGATTCCCAAACTTGTCCTGGGGAGCCCTAGCCAGTCAGAGTTTCAGGATATCCACAATGAATATTCATGATATCTATTTGCATACACTGCCTCCTTCGTATCCAAGGGACTTGCACAAGTGCTTCTTTCAGAACCCTGTATGGTGGGCCTTGATCTTGGTGCCAGAGCTTGTCTGTTGCTCTTGTTGTACAATCAGACAACATGAACAAACCTTTATGTTGAAGGCACTGGTGATCCACTTGCAACCATCAGGTTCACACAAGTAGAATTAACCACTGAGACAGTGCATGGGCCCAAGTAGGTAGGTGCCCACCCTCTTTGGTTCACCGTTGCTGTGGTGGTGGGGATCTCCAAGCCCCAAAACTATGTGCAGAAAATTAAGGATTGTGGGCTTTAGGCAGTGGGAGCAGCTCAGAGACAGTGTCACTGACTGCCAAGTTTGGTAGGAGTTGTGGCCGCTGGAGGAGGTCTTCAGTTGAAGGAACATCGGGATCATCCCCACCTGCTAAGGCGTAGGGCAGCAGCCTAACGGTTACTGCAGTGGGTTGAGATCCTTTGGAACTGGGTTTAATTCCCACTGCAGTTCCTTGTGACCCTGGGGAAATCACTTAACTATCCATTGCCCCAGGTACAAATAATCTTAGATTGTGAGCCCATTAGGGACAGAAAAATTACCTGCAAAAAATAGTATATCTACAGAAAGGCAGTATATCAAGTCTGGAATAAATGTAAACATTTATATTTTGAAGTGTTGGAGAGGGAGTTTGCACTGGGAGGGGATGGAGAGTGGGGGAGGGTAGTGGTGGAGAGAAGATTTCATGCCCATCCACTTTGTACTCAGGCCTACCCAAAATTAGCCCTCTGGCTATCAGTATCAAACCAATAACAAGCACTAAAAAAGTCTTAAGAGTATTCTTCCCAACAAGATTGATGACAGTCTATAAAGTAGCATCTAGAACATAATGTTCCCTGATCCAACAGCAATTTCATTCACGAGGACAGGGAACACAGCCTTAGGTTAATAGATAATAAGCCTGAAGATCATCTGAACAGGAAATGATGAAGGGTCCAACATAGCCCATAGTTTAAAAACCTGTAGTAGGGATGTACCATGGTAAATTGCTTACAATTATTTTTTCAATAGTTAAATCTCTGTGATAGTAATTTGAGGTTTCCTATTCAAAGTCATTGTGTGACTGTTTCATAACTTCACAATTAGATTTCTAAGAAATCATATTGAAGTTCATATGAATATCTATAGGAAAACCACAGATAGGAATGCTTTCCTCCATTTCTAGAATTATCAACCAAGAAATTCAGGTAGAATATCCCACAAAATCAGTTTTGTAGACCAGAAATTATGTTCTGATATCAGCAACTTCAAGAATATTTTGATTCCAATTCCCAACAGGGATTTAGCCCATTCTGAAGGCAATTTTTAAAGTCCTTTAACCAATGTAAGTCTATGAATAGAATTTTATATTCTTTTACTTTTCACAGTCTCTGAACTTTGAGAAGAAAGGAGATTCTCAACCTGTGTTCTCACTCTGGATGCCCTCACACAAGTGACTGCAAAACTGTGGCTGTGATAGCTTCTATTTTAGTTTTGAGACAAACTGGGAATTGTTTGGTTGGAGACCTACTTGCAAGGGATTGGATATGTTCCTTTTCCCATCCTACACTGGCTTCAGGATTCATGAGTTGAAAAGAAAACATGAAAAGCTTCTGTTTCCCTATAGTGTTTAAATGCAAATGAAGGGGCCATTTTATCATTTATTGTTTATCATTTATTAATTTTCCTATACCATATCTATTTGCTGAGCAAGTCAGAGCAGTGTACAATATCTAAAAATAATCAAACATAGTAAGGAACTCCATAAAATTGTAGGACAGATTCCATCCACAGCACATTCATAGAAGGTGCAAAAAATTGAATCAAAGATCGACCAAACCATTCACACAAGATAGAATAGTATCAGACATTCAAAATAAGTGATATTTAAATGAGTTCAAACTAAAATATATTATCATTGCTTTCAATATTTCCAATATTTCTCGTTACAGAGACCCATTGGCAAGAAAATAAAAATTATGGGGTGTTAAACGCTAACTGAAAAAAGCGTGATTTTATAGTAGAGTGAAAGAGAGCATAAGATCTTTCCAAATGAATTGGTTGGGGAAGTGAATTCCATAGAGCTGGTGCAAGAAAATAAGTTGAGGTCCTTATAGATTCCCATCTAGTAATACTATAGAAATGATAAGTAGTCAACGCTCCTTTGCCGGCGCTAATCAAAGCACTCGCCAACCCTTTCATCTGTGGGCAGTTCGTCGTGCAGCGGTCCCACACTTGCTGCTCAGGGGACAAAATGCTGGCCATCGGCAGCTGACTGCCGGTTGTCCCCTTATTCTTTTTTTTTTCTTTTCAAAACCTTGCGGCACAACTTATATTCCGCCAGTGTCGCTATGCTCATATTAGCCCTCTCCTCGTCACTTCTTTGCCTCCCTATCCATTTCCACATACAGTTCAAACTCCTCTTCACT
This sequence comes from Microcaecilia unicolor, assembly GCF_901765095.1. NCBI lineage: Eukaryota > Metazoa > Chordata > Amphibia > Gymnophiona > Siphonopidae > Microcaecilia > Microcaecilia unicolor. Next base: position 609,603,190 of record NC_044031.1, on the reverse strand, counting down.
GCAGCTCCTCAGTACCTCTCCACTATTATCTCTCCCTGTACTACTCCCCGGGAACTCCGTTCATTGGCTAAATCTCTCTTCTTTGTACCCTTCTCCTCCACTGCCAATTCCAGACTCCATTCCTTTTATCTTGCTACACCATATGCCTGGAATAGACTTCCAGAGCCAGTACGTCAAGCTCCATCTCTGGCTGTCTTCAAATCTAGGCTAAAAGCCCACCTTTTTGAGGCTGCTTTAAACTCCTAACTCCTATTCACTTGTTCAGTACCTATGTCTGTTTTATCATTCCCACCTTAGTAATTCCCTTATCCCTTATTTTTCCTGCTTGTCTGTCCTGATTAGATTGTAAGCTCTTTCAAGCAGTGACTCTCTTCGTGTTCAAGTGTACAGCGCTGTGTAGGTCTAGTAGTGCTATAGAAATGATAAGTAGTAGTAATAATAGAAAAACAGTGCCGTGTCATCATAAAGAGTCATCAATAAAAGTTTTAATTTCATAATGTGTGCTCCTTGGTCTGTGTTTGAAGTGTCTGGATCCGTCTCCCATTCCTGTTTCTGGCATGTGTTCTGTAACATGCATGCACAAGTCCTGGGGATGCCCCTCCATGTTTCACACCCTCTTTACGTTGTGCACTATGGATTTTGCACGCACATTTCATAGAACACTGCATGGATAACTGCTAATTGGCACCAATTAGTATCAATTAATACTAATTAGTGCCAATTATTGCTAATTAATATCAGTTATCAGCTCATTATTATATTAAGTTACACACATAACTGTCCTCATTCTATAATTTGTCTGTGTAACTTTACACGCTAAGAGTAAATTTGGGTGCCCAAACTAATAGAATCTGGAGGTTATCTCAAACTGTTCATCTTCCATTAGGATCCCCCAAAAGCAGCAGGAGAGGATGAGCTTGCCCTCTGTAGATAATGTGATAGTGTAAGGCAGGGTCATCTGGATACAGCGACACCTTCCAGTGCTTAATGTGAATATACTTTTTGTGATTCAGTTATCTATGGTGTGACCTCACCTTAAGTATTGTATTCAATTCTGCTCACTGTATCTCAAAATAGATATAGTGGAATTAGAAAAGGTTCAAAGAAGAGCGACCAAAATGATAAAGGGAAAGGAACTTAATATACTGCCTTTCTGTGGTTTTTCCAACTACATTCACTGTGGTTTACATTATATACAGGTACTTATTTGTAGCTGGGGCAATGGAGGGTTAAGTGACTTGCCCAGAGTCACAAGAAGCTGCAGTGGGAATTGAACCCAGTTCCCCAGGATCAAGGTCCACTGCATTAACCACTAGGCTACTTCTCCACTAAAGGGGATTGAACTTGTCTCATATGAGGAAAGGCTAAGGAGTTTAGGGCTCTTCAGCTTGGCAAACACATGGCTGAGGGGAGATATGATTGAGGTCTACAAAATCCTGAGTGGTGTACAACAAGTAGAAATGAATCAATTTTGTTTACTCTTTCAAAAAGTACAAAGACTAGGGGACACTCTAGGAAGTTATATGGAAATACGTTTCAAACAAATAGGAGGAAATATTTTTTCACTCAATGAACAGTTAAGCTCTGGGACTCGTTGCCAGAGGATGTGGTAACAGCAGTTAGAATATCTGGGTTTAAGAAAGGTTTGGACAAGTTCCTGGAGGAAAAGTCCATAGTCTTCTATTGAGATAGACATGGGGAAGCACTGCTTGGCCTGGGATTGATAGCATGGAATGTTGCTGTTTCTGTCAGGTACTTCTGACCTGGATTGACCACTGTTGGAAGCAGGATACTGGGCTAGATGGACTATTAGTCTGATCCAGTATAGCTATTCTTATGTTCTTATTCTTCTCCTACATCTGCATCCTAGGAAGCTTGCTCACAGTCTCTGTACTACCTCCTCCTTTCTACCTCACAGCCTCCATTAAATATCTTGCTATCTCTGATAGGGAACGTGCATTCATTAGTGTACATTCGGTTCATTAACATGCTTGAGAAATGTAGTGCATGTTAAATTGATTTAATGCATGTCAATATGAATTAATGAGCATTAAATCAATTAATACACTTTAAAAAACATTAATATGTATTTTATTAAAACAAGTGTGTGAATTGAGTCCAGAAAATGTCTGAAAATCAGAGGAAAAGTCTGAAAATGGCTCAAAAATGAACCAATATTTTAAATGCACATTCTTAATCTCTCACTAAAACAAAAAATCCCTAAACAATGGAAGAAATATGTATACCACATACCCACAAAAAAAATTCCTCTCAATTCCAAAAAAAGAGGCGAGATCACTCTAATATATTGAGCTAGAAGGATTCAGTTAAAGAACCAGCACTGATGTTAGCCTACGGTTCAAAGAACCACAGTAATGAACTTTAATCTGTGTGTACTGAATTATCATATTAGTGCTCTTACACACCATCAACCTTCCAGCATGTTAAATCAAGTGCACATTAGATAATGACAAATCACATGTCCCAGTGAGTAAAAGTGCACAGCCACTGACTTGTATGTGTATAAAATAGTGAATTTCTGTAATTTGGATCTCCAAAAGAGTAGTCCGTTTTCTAAAGAATAAATGAAAACAGCAGCCAAACTTTAAAACTCCTCATTAAACTTGCCACAAAAGTGTAGAACTAATCTGTGCATGACTGAATCAATAGAGTACCACCTCCAATAGAGTGCCTTGTTTTGTTTGGTACTTCTTCAGGAACAATCTCTGTATGCAGGTAACAGGCTAAAACTACTGGAACAACATGCCAAGCAGTTTAGTAATATGGCATCATTAGAATGTGGACAGATCTTTTGGAGGTTCACACTACAAAAGTTCATTAGGTTATGTATATACAAGTGTGCACTGTTCCCTCTAATCTGAGCAGGAGCCTTCCACCTACATTGCTGCCAGTGTAGGGGGTGGCGGAGCTTCAAAGTGTTATCAATCACTAGAGACAGGCAGGTCCCCTGGAATATTGCAGAGCCTGTCTGTCTCTCACTACTCAAAATGTGATAGTGAAACAGCACCCCCCACTGGCAGGACTGGAGGTGGAGGACTCCTGCTCAGCTTACAGGGAACAGTGCAAGTGTATGCACTTTTACTCATTGGAACATGTGATTTGTCACTCTTTAATGTGCACTTGATTTGGACAACAGATATCATGCGTATTACAGGGGGGGGGGGTTGCTGCTTTACGGATGCTTGGGACATCAAGGGCATTTTTTGAAAATGTCTCTTTGCATATATTATTACATTCACTTGTAATATCAAGATTAGATTATGGTGATGTGTTATATTTAGGTGACTAAGGACCTTGCAAAATTGTGCTATTAGATTGCTAGGGGGCATAGGAGTTAGGGAGCATGTGACTCCGTTACACGAAGTTTCATTGCTTGCCAGTTGAATATAGGGCATCCTGTAAGATCTTAATTTTGGTGCATCAGAGCTTAGATCTGAAGCCTATGATTCAGTGGTATACCTCTGAGAGGATTCTGAGGTCAAATACTGCCCACTTGCTTGTAGTTCCCAATAATTATAGTGTACGATTGATGGCTATTAGAGAAAGGGTTTTGTTTTTTTTTGGCAGACTCCAGTGTTGTAGAACTGCTTGCCAGTGGAGTTACATATGGAGGTTTCTTTGAAACAATTCAAAGAGAAGCTAAAGGCTTTATATTTTTCAAAAAGCATTTCAGAGAGCTTAAAATTAATCTGAAGTGTCATTATCTATATATTTTTCCATATGAATGAATGTGACTATTCTGGATGTATGAGCTTTCCTATCATTTTATGGCATTGCTTTCCCTTTCTATTTTTAATTTTCTTATTGTAAACCACTTTGATTATAATAGAGAGGTGGTATATCAAATTTTTCAAAATATTAAACTATTACACTGGAAGGCTGATGATGTGTTACAGCACTAATATGATAATTCCGCTTACACAGAGTAAGAGTGGCTGACATCAGTGGTTCCTTAACTGATTCCTTCCAGTTCAGTATATATTAGAGCAGCCCTTGATTAACCATTAAACAAAATAAGCATGTGCTTAGGGCACCAAGGGAAGGGAGGGCACAACAGAGATTTTTCCCCTTAACTCTTTCACTGCCGTCTGCCATACCCATTCCAATACAAATTTTGCTATTTTTCTATTCATTATAAATATGTATGGTTTTGTTTCATACAATAATAATATTTCTCAGCACTTCTTGAGTTAATATCTTGTTAGTTAAGCAACAGAAGGGTCAAAGGGCACCATTGCTGGACTGTACCTAGGGCATCAGTTGGCCTTAATCCGGCCCTGTATTAGAGTAATCTCTCCTCTTGTTTTGGAGTTGGGAAGAACTTTTTTGTGGGCATTCTTAATCTCTAAACAACAGAAGAACTGGAACCCTTGTAGCCACACAGACAATATACCCAGTCCATATGACTCTTAAAAATACAGAACAAGATCAACTGTAAAAATCATATGTGAGTGAATTAGTTAAGATTTTTGAAACTCACCAACAGAATCTCCCTACAGGCTTAGGGGCTGTTTTACCAAGTCATGCTAAAAAGTGGCCGGTGCTGTTGTCAGCACATGGGTTTTTCGTGGCTGCGTCCACTTTTAGCACAGCAGTAAAATGGCCACAACTCCATATCTTTTTTTTAATGGCCATGCGCTAATTTCAACTACATGTTTAAGGATGCTCTCATTATATCATAATGGATCAAGGACTTTCCAAACATTAGATTCAATTTAAATAAGTAAAACCTCAAGAATCCAGGGTGCCTACAGAGATGGTCTATCCTTTAACAGACTCATCATCATAGGTTTCTTACCAACCTCCGAAAACAACTACAGTGTAAAAAACTCCTTAATGGAGAAAAGACACTGTGGCAAAAAAAATGGAAGAATCTCTTTAATAGAAAAGTCCCCGACCCATAACCATATATTTCAAAAACCTGGAAAAATATAACAATAATTAAAGTACGGGTGCACCACATACATATAGGAAAAAAAACATCACTTAGCTTCTACCACTGGAGCAAAAACCAACTGTTATAGTCCGATCCAGGAAAGCGATGGCTTTAATCATAAAGCTCAAAAGGTGGCCACCCGTTGTTGTTGCCTAGACAGAGGGATCCCCTGTTTCGATCCTGCCTCAGGGGGAATTCATAATAATATCCACCAGTCTTGAAAATAAAAGCCCCATTAGCACATGACTATTACCACGGGAGCCCTTACCGACATCTATTTTGTTGGCGCTAAGGACTCCCACGCTAACCCTGTGGTAATCGGGCTGTGCATGGCAATGTGCCCATTCTACCTGATTATCACAGGGAATGCCTATTCTCTGCCCATAGTCATGCCTCTCATGCCAAAACATTAAAAACATATTTGGAACACAGGAATAGCACGCATTGATGGGCACACTACCATGGGAGGAGTGGCCTAGTGGTTAGGGTGGTGGACTTTGGTCCTGAGGAACTGAGTTCAATTCCCACTTCAGGCACAGGCAGCACCTTGTGACTCTGGGCAAGTCACTTAAACTTCCATTGCCCCATGTAAGCTGCACTGAGCCTGCCATGAGTGGGAAAGCACGGGGTACAAATGTAGCAAAAAATAAAATAAAAGTGTGTCCTGGCAGTGCTTTTGCCATGCAGTACCATGGCTTAATAAAAGCGCCCCTCAGTGTTGCAATAGGAATGAATGTGCTTCAGCAAGTTTATATGGACCCACAAAGGTCAAATGAGCTTGAATGCAAACTCCAAAAACCACAAATAAAAAGTTGTTATGATATGCTGATGTTTCATTAAAAAAATTTTTTTAATGAAAAATAAAACTATTTCCAAAATCAAAACTAAAGAACAAATCATGCAGTGGAATGTATGCCAACTTGAATCGCATCAAACTTGCCATTCAGAATCCTTTAAAATCAGTTCAAAAGATGCTAAAAATGCTATTTGTTCCACCATGCATTCTAATGGTATAGCTATGCATTTCAGTTGCATTATCTGCTCTGAGACTCTGCGTAAAACAACCGAGGAACACTTCCAACTTAAAAACCATTTATATTTATTGATTATAGACTAAAAAAAACCTCATTGATGTCAATACATTCCCATTTCAGGCACAGGCAGCTCCTTGTGACTCTGGGCAAGTCACTTAACCCTCCATTGCCCCAGGTACAAATAAGTACCTGTATATAATATGTAAGCCGCATTGAGCCTGCCATGAGTGAGAAAGCACGGGGTACAAATGTAACAAACAAACCCATCAGAAACCACAATTAAACTCAATAAATAATGAATACATGGAGATAAACCTAAACTTAAAAACTTTTACATAGGGTAGACTAATGTGTGTAGTGATAAAAGATGAATATAATCACTAAAAATGTACATAAATAATGAAAGCATAAAAATATCCAGATTAATAATAAACAAGTCAATGAGTTACGTTAAAAGCATTTATACAATGATAAATGGTTAATAAAATCATAAATAGCATACATAGAACCATAAATAATGAATACAGAAAAATATCCAGGCGAATCAGTGTGTTAGGTTAAGAACATGTATGGAATAATGAAGAATGCAATCATAAACATGATTTGAAAGCGCAAAACCCCTCCGTGAAAAACTACACTGGCTCCCAATCAAAGAACGCATTGCCTGCAAAATCTGCACTCTGGTCCACAAAATTATCTGCGGTGAAGCCCCAGGATACATGACAGACTTGATCGACTTACCAACTAGAATCAACATGATCATATCTAAAGCTGCACTACCCAAGCTGCAAAGGACTTAAATACAAATCAACTTACACATCCAGCTTTTCCTACATAAGCACACAATTGTGGAACGCACCACAAAAAGCCCCGAAGATGACGTACGACCACCTAAAACTAACTAAAAACTAACCTGTTCAAAAAGGCATACCCCACCGATCCAATGTAAATGCCTGATCCCTTGAACACAACAAAAGTATGTAATGGACAAAACTCAACTCTTCCGATGTATGTTTCCCCAATGTGGCCATGCCACATGAAATTTATCTTACCATAACATCACTTTGTATTTGTTCTCACCGAAGTCTGCAAATGCCTCTCCGGTACTATGTAAGCCACATTGAGCCTACAAATAGGTGAGGAAATGTGGGATACAAATGTAACAAATAAATAAAATAAAATACATAACATACATAAAACCATTAATAATGAACGCATACAGTTGTGCAGGCAGATCATAATTAAATCAATGGTTTTGCTTAAAAGCATGAAATATTGGCCAATAAAATCCTTAGAAATAAAGCACAGTCACACTTGTCATAAAAGCACAGACAGATCTGTTTCTTGCTTAAGTTCATTTGGCACAACAGTATTAAATTTACGAGAATGAATCTCTGGTCCTTCCTCAGATCTCAGTCTCTCACTACTGTCTATGTCCAGGTCAGGATATGCTCAATTCCAGTATTATTTTAGGAAAGAATCTGCTAACATACAGCCGTTTCTAAAATACATTCAAGAGTGCATGAGTATTTCCCTACAGGTGTAGCCAGAGCAGCCATTTTACAAAGATACATGTTGAAAACCTGAGTGAAGTTAACACGGCAGTTTACACATGAAAGTTGATATTCCGCAGTCTGCATGTGTAAATGTCAGCACTTTTTTTTTTTGGATTGTAGGCATTTTTCTGTTCCCAAGAGGTTTAGGGGTCCTTTTACTAAGGTGCACCAAAAATGGCCTGCGCTGTTGTGGGCGCGTGTATTGGACATGTACAGGTCCATTTTTCAGCGTACCTGCAAACATGCCTTTTTTTGGCCGAAAATGGATGTGCGGCAAAATAAAAATTGACGCATGTCCATTTTAGGCCTGTGCCCTTACTGCCACCCATTGATTTAGCAGTAAGGTCTCACGCGTTAACCAGGTGGGAATCGTCAGCGTGCATATACTGCTGATTACCGCCCGATTAGCGACATGCAGTAGAAAATAATAAATATTTTTGAACGCACATATCGTACACGCATAAAAAATGGAATTACTGCCCGGGGCATGCGGTAGCCGGGTGCTAGTTCCAAATTGATACACGTTGGATGCGCATGGGCCCCTTACAGTCTAAAGCAGAGGTAGGCAACTCCGGTCCTCCAGAGCCGCAGTCAGGTCAGGTTTTCAGGATATCCACAATGAATATGCAGGAGATAGATTTGCATACCATGGAGGCAGTGCTTGCAAATCTATCTCCTGCATATTCATTGTGGATATCCTGAAAACTTGACCTGCCTGCGGCTCTCGAGGACCGGAGTTGCCTACCCCTGGTCTAAAGCATCCTTTTACTAAGCTGTGTTAGATGCTAGCATACATCTAGTACAGCAAACACGGGGCATGCTAAAATGTTCCACATTAGTTTTACCATTTGCTCATGCTAATTGTGCAGTAATTAATTATTTTTTTTTAATTTTGAGGGGGAGGGTGCATATCAGGGCAGAGAATGGGCATGGATGCACTATTCAGCTGGCATGATAACATTAGTATGTGCTAACTGACTAATGCAGATTTAATGCAGGAGTCATTACTGCCTCCAAAACAGGAAGCAGTAAGCGCTCCCAAATTAATTTTATTTTAATGGCTGCTCGCTAATGCTAACATTAGCATATGGCCATTAATGACACAAATAGACAGCTGCACTAGAATGGGCTTAGCTTGCAGAAAAAGTGTAAGGACACGCTAAACCCATTTCTTAGTACAGCTTAGTAAAAGGACCCTAAGGGGGCCTTTTACTAAGTGGCAGTAAGCCTACCATGGGCCTACCGTGTGCCAACCTGGAGCTATTGCCAGCCCAACGTGGGTGCCGGCAAAAGTTCCAGCCCCAGCATGCAGCATTTCTGGCGCGAGTGGAAATATTCCAAAATATTTCTGCAGGGGGGTTGCCTAGTGGTAATCGGGCAGCGCTGCGTGCTACCCTGTTACTGCCATGTTAGCACAGGAGCCTTTACCTCCACCTCAATAGGTGGCAGAAAATGCCCTCCACACATGGTTGTGGTAAAAAGAGCCTCAGCACACAGAAAAAATGGCCCCTGCCGCTAACACGGGGCCCTTTTACCCCAGCTTAGTAAAAGGACCCTTAAGTTTGTAGCTGAGGCAATAGACAGGTGACTTGCTTATGACCACAAGGTGGGATTTGAGCCAGGATTCCCTAATTCTCAGCCCACTCTTTTAACTATTAAGCTACTTCTTCACCTCCATGTGTATGTCTGCTATTTCTCAAACTTTACATGTGTATATGCAGCTAAGTAACAACAGAAGCCTTAATCCTTATTTATTTTCAGACTGGAAGGGGAAAACACAGTGGAAAATAAGAGGAAGAATTCCCTCAATCCCTCCTGTTAATGGCTGACCAAATCAAGCACTTTATGCAAACCCTACATGTGCTAGAGAACAGCCAAAAGCTGAAATATGGGGAACATCCATGTGCATCCCCTTGTGAACTGGAGAATACACATGTAGGGCCTGATATTCAGCATTATTTAACCAGCCAGGAATTGTTCCTGGCCAGTTAAATAATGCATAGCTGGCTAAGCGCTAATGTTCAGCGTGAGATAGCTGGTTATTTGTCTGAATATTAACGCTTAGCGCACAACAGCTAGCTGGCTATATTGCATGATATAGCTGGCTATCTGCGAATATTCAAGCGCTGGCCAGCAAATCAGACCACATAAATAGCAGTCCTTTTAACTCAGGAGCCCTTTTACTAAGCCATGTTGGCACGTACGCATGTTCTACATGCATCAATTTTGAACTACCGCCTGGCTACTGCATAGCCCGGGCGGTAATTTCATTTTTGATGCGCGACTGCTATGCGCACCAGAGAATATTTTTTATTTTCCGGCGTGCGGCACTATCCAGGCGGTAATTGGCAATGTTCACATGCTGATGATTACTGCCCGTTAATGTGTAAGACCTTACCTGTAAGTCAATGGATGGTGGTAAGGTCTCAGGCCCAAAATGGATGCGCACCAGTTTTCATTTTGCTGCACGTCCATTTTTGGCCCAAAAAAAAGCCTTTTTTGCAGATGCACTGAAAAATGGACCTGTGTGCATCCAAAACACATGTCTACCCCAGCGCAGACCATTTTCAGTGCACCTTAGTAAAAGGAACCCTGAACCTGCCAGCACTGAATATTCACATAGGCAGTTATGCTAGAGCCAGCTGACACCCCCCCCCCCCCCCCGGCGAATATTCAGTACTGGTCACCAGAAAACGTCCAACACAGGTCTCCCACTTAGCCATCTCTCTCCTCTTCAATCTGTTCATAATTCTGCTGCATGACTAATATTCCGCCAGTGTCGTTATGCTCATATTAGCCCTCTCCTCAAGTCACTTCACTGGCTTCCTATCCGTTTCCACATACAGTTCAAACTCCTCTTATTGACCTATAAGTGCATTCACTCTGCAGCTCCTCAGTACCTCTCCACTCTCATCTCTCCCTACATTCCTCCCCAGGAACTCCGTTCACTGGGTAAATCTCTCTTATCTACACCCTTCTCCTCCACTGCTAACTCCAGACTCCGTTCCTTTTATCTTGCTGCACCATATGCTTGGAACAGACTTCCTGAGCCGGTACGTCAAGCTCCATCTCTGGTCGTCTTCAAATCTAAGCTAAAAGCCCACCTTTTTGATGCTGCTTTTAACTCCTAACCCTTATTCACTTGTTCAGAACCTTTATTTTATCATCCTCACTTTAATATTCCCTTATCTCTTGTTTGTCCTGTTTGTCTGTCCTAATTAGATTGTAAGCTCTGTCGAGCAGGGACTGTCTCTTCATGTTAAAGTGTACAGAGCTGCGTACGTCTAGTAGCGCTTTAGAAATGATAAGTAGTAGTAGTAGTATCCAGGATCAGTGCCGCCAGCAGCACCTAACCACACTGCCTGCTACTGACTGAATATTGGGAAGGGAGGGTAGATTTTAGTTCTGCCTAAACCAGGGGCGTATCTGGAGTCCAGCGGTAGGGGGGGCCAGAGCCAGAGGGAGGGGGCACATTTTAGCCACCCCCCCCCCGCTGCCACCGCCGACGACTCTCTCCACCCCCCTCCCCCCTCTGACGTCGCAGCACTCCGAACTGGATTCAATCAACAGCGTTACTTACAGCATGGCCACGGAGGAGTCGGACGAAGAAGAAATATGAAGACTTCAGGTCGGCTGGCGGGGGTTGGGGTCCCCCGCCAACGGAAGAAATATTTTTAAGGCAGGAGGAAGCGGACCTCGGCTGGCGGGGGTTGGGGCCCCCCGCCAGCAAAGGTAAGCAGCGGGGGAGGGCTGACGGTGGGAGGGGGGGCCAGGGCAAAATCTGCGGGGGCCCAGGCCCCTGTGGCCCCACGCAGATACGCCCCTGGCCTAAACCCCTCCCTTGGAATCTATGCATAATACAGAAATGCTGGCTTTCTACAATCAGGTTTTACACATTTATGTGATATTGAACACAGCTAAAACAGAATTTTTATGGGTCCATAGTGAATGTTGTACCTTCTCTCGGCTTGTATTGTTATGGGATGATTCTACTATATCAGTTTAGGACTAAGTTTTGGAGTTGATCTATATTCTGGTCTTTCCTTTCAGATTCATATTTCACGAGTGGTTAGCTCTTCTTTTTACTATCTTTGTCAGTTGTGATCGATTCGTTGTTATATTTCTGGTTTAGATTTTCCTCAATTAGTGTATGCCTTTGTAATTTCTCAGATTATTGCAATGCATTGTTTGTGGGTTTGCATGCTAAAAGTTTAAAAAGGCTAAAACGAGTACAAAATGTTGCTGCTCATCTTCTGTCTAATTCTCCAAGGTTCTGCCGTATATATCCTGTTCTGTTATCATTGCATTGGTTGTCTACTAAGAAACGTTGTTGGTTGTGGCTTGCAAAGTTTTTCATTTTATAGCACCTAAATATGTGTCACAGAAGTTACCATTTTATGCACCTTCTCGTACTTTACGATCACAAGGTGAGAGGCATTTTTCTCTCCCTTCTGTGAATTTTTTCAGACTTATCTGTGCTCACAAGCATGCTTATTCCTGCTCTTTTGGCATGCTTGTCTTCCATTATCCATTAGGAACATCGATAATGTTTTGGATTTTTGGTTAGGTACTGACTTAGATTTATGGATCTGTTGATGCATATTATATTTTTATTTGTTCTGATTGTATACTATGCTGCTATGTTGTGATACTATGGAAGGTGTATTAATCTGATTATGTATGTTAATTTGTAACTTGTTCTGGGCGCTATCGGTGGAGTGTGCTAAATACATGAATAAATGTGTAAATTGAGAATAGGACCTCTAAAGTAAGGACCCAAAGTGGACAAATATCAATGTTTCTACATATGGACTATGAGAACAATTCTACAACTGAGCACCTCCATTCAGTCACAGTAGGATACACAGTGGGATCCTTTTCTGTAACATCATTTGGGTGCTCGGATTCCATTATAGAATACTACCAAAATCCAGTATCAGCACACCTAGCACTTATGCACCCACAGATACACCAGCCATAGACCTGGTGTAACATAGTAGCATAGTAAGTGACAGCAGATAAAGACCTAAATGGTCCATCCAGTCTGCCCAACAGTCACATTCATTCCCAATTCAAGATTAAATCAACAATGAACATGAGATTATATACTTGATCATGGTCTTTCTTTGTTGTTTTTGGGACGTAGACTGTAGAAGCCGTCAAAGCCCACTCCAGCCTATTCGAATCCGTCTTGTCATTTACAGGACATAGACTGTAAAACTCTGCTCGGCACTGTCCTCACATTCCAAATTACTGGAGTTTCCATCAAAGCTCTCTCCAGCCCATCCTAAACTGGATTGCTATGTGTGAGACATAGACCATGCAAGCCTTAGTTGATGTGGCCAGAGTTGGCATCTAACCACAACTTGACATGCAAACACATTGCGACCCCTTAAGTTTTTTTTTTTTATATAGCATTTATTTTCTAATTAAAGATCCTCTGTGTTCATCCCACGCCTTTTTGAATTCCACCACAGTTTTTTTTTCTCCAGTCTCGTAAATGCAACAGGGATACATATAATTTACAGTATTCTGCTACACTCTAGTAGAAGCCTCACCCATGTCTTGCCTTCCAGTACCTAATATAGCTGAATGAATTCACCTTGAGCTAACACTAGAAAGGCATGAGCTAGATACTAGATCTAGTCCTTAGTGGACTGTATGATCTGGTACAAGAGGAAACAGTACTGGCGTCACTCAACAACAGTGATCCTAACATGGTCAGATTTGATTTATTAACTGGGTTAAGTACACACAGGAAATCCAATATGTTGGCATTTAACTTTCGCAAAGGAGACCATGATAAAATAAGGAAAATGGTTTAAAAAATACTTAGAGGGGCATTTTCGAAAGAAACGTCTAAATCAGAATTTGGACATTTTACAAAGACGTCCAAATTCCTAACCAGGAAGAAGGTAATTTTTGAAAAAGATGGACGTCCATCTTTTGTGTTCAAAAATACCATGGTCGTCCTGTGATTTGGATGTTTTGCGATTTGGACATCTTTGATTTTCGACCATTTTCGAAAACAAAAACGTCCAAGTCTAAAACATCCAAAGTCAAGCCATTGGGATGTGGGAGGAGCCAGCATTTTAGTAGACTGGTCCTCCTGATATCCCAGGACAGCAATCGGGCACCCTAGGGGGCACTGCAGTGGACTTCATAAAAAGCTCCCAGATACACATCTGACCATTGCTCCCTTACCTTGTGTGCTGAGCCCCCAAAACCCACTACCCCCAAATGTACACCACTATATAGCCCTTACGGGTGAAGGGGGCACCTATATGTGGGTACAGTGGGTTTCTGGTGCATTCTGGAGGGCTCGCAGTTTCCTCCACAAGTGTAAAAGTTAGTGGGGATATTGTCCTGGGTCCACCTGCCTGAACTGTACTGCACCCACTACTAAACTACTTCAGGGACCTGCATGCTGCTATAATGGACCTGAGTATGACATCTGACGTTGGCATAGAGGCTGGCAAATAATGTTTTTCATCACAATTTTGGGGGGGTTGGAGGGGGTTAGTGACCACTGGGGGAGTAAGGGGAGGTCATCCCTGATTCCCTCCAGTGGTCATCTGGTCATTTCGGACACCTTTTTGTGCCTTTTTCATAATAAAAACAGGTCTAGTTCAAAACATCAAAGTTTTAGTGCTGGATGTCTTTGCTTTGTTCCAGACGTCCAAATCTTAGGAACGCCCAAGTCCCACCTCGAACATGCCCCTGATACACCCCCTTGAGATTTGGATGTCCTTCTGATGGACTTCGGAGAAAGACGTCCAAAATGAGGCTTTGATTATACCGATTTGGACGTTTCTTTGAGATGGACGTCCAAATGCCGATTTATGCCGCTTTTTGGACGTCAATCTGTTTCGAAAATGAGCCTGTTAGTGGAGCAGCTGCAAAGGTCAAAATTTTTCAGCAGGCATGGATGTTGTTCAAAAATACTGTGCTGGTAGTGCAGACAAGATATATTCCAGCTGGCACAGTTAAAAACTGAGGTGATGGAGCCTATTAGAGGTCCAAAAATATCCTTCAGAAAATTGGAAGAAGAATCTGACTGAAGATAATAGAACACAGCAAAAGAAATGGTAAATCAAATGTGATGTGTTGATGAGGAAGGCAAAGCGAGACTTTGAAAAGAAGATTGCCTTGGAGGCAAAACATATAATAAAATGTTTATAGGTTATTAAAGCAAGAAGCCAGTAAAAGATTCAGTTGGACCACTAGATGACAGAGGGGTAAAAGGGACACTCAGAGAGGACAAGGCCATAGCGAAAAGACTAAATAAACTGTTTGCTTTAGTCTTTACTGAGGAAAATATGGATACCCATGCCAGAAATGGTATTTAATGGTAATGTCGGAAGAACAGAAACAAATATCTGTAAACCTGGAAGATGTAATGGGGCAATTTGACAAACTAAACAGTAGCAAATCACCTGGACCAAATGGTATACATCCCAAAGCAATGATAGAACTAAAAAATGAATTTGTGGAGTTATTATTAGTAATAAGTAACTTACCTTTAAAATCAAGCTTGATTCCAGAAGATTGGAGGGTAGCCAATGTAATGCCAATTTTTAAAAAGGATTCCAGTAGTGATCCAGGAATTTATAGACCAATGAGCCTGACATTGATGCTGGGAAAAATTGTGGAGCAAGTGCAAAGTGATGCAAGTAGAAAAGAGGAACCCAAACTATAGCTATGTGATACAAGGTTCCACGTTAGGAGTCACCGCCCAGGAAAAGGATTTAGGTATCATTGTTGATGATATGTTGAAACTCTCTGCTCAGTGTGCAGTGGTGGCTAAGAAAGCAAATTGGATGTTAGGAATTATTAGGAAAGGAATGGAGAACAAAACTGAAAATATTATAATGCCTTTATATTACTCCATGGTGCAACTGCATCTCAAATATTGTATGCAATTGTGATCACTGCATCTCAAAAAAGATATAGCAGAATTAGGAAATGATAAAAAAGATAGGACAGCAACCCTATGAGGAAAGGCTAAAAAGTCTAGGGCGCTTCCGCCTGAAGAACAGATGCTGAGGGGAGATATGATAGAGGTCTATAAAATACTGAGTGGAGTGGAACGGTAGACCTCAATTGCTTGTTTACTCTTTCCAAAAATACAAAGACTAGGGGGCACGCAATGAAGCTCCTAAGTAGTAAATTTAAAACAAATCAGAGAAAATATTTCTTCAATCAATGTATAATTAAACTCTGGAATTCATTACCAGAGAATGTGGTAAAAAGCAGTTAGCTTAGCAGGGTTTAAAAAAGATTTGGACACGTTCCTACAAGAAAAGTCCATATGCCATTATTCAGATGGACTTGGGAAAATCCACTGCTTATTCCTGGGATAGACAGCATTCATTCTGTTTTTATTCTTTTGGGATCTTGTGACATGGCTAGGACACTGTTGTAACCAGGAAACTGGGCTTGGACCTATGGTCTGACCCATTATAGCAGTACATAAGTACATATGTATTGCCATACTGGGACAGACCAAAGGTCCATCAAGCCCGGCATCCTGTTTCTAACAGTAGCCAATCCAGGTCACAAATACTTGGCAAGATCCCAAAAAGTACAAAACATTTTATGCTGCTTATCCCAGAAATAAGCAGTCAATTTTCCCCGTCCATTTTAAATAATGGTCTATGGACTTTTCCTTTAGGAAGCCGTCCAAACCTTTTTTAACCCCTCTAAACTATTCGCCTTTACCACATTCTCTGGCAACGACTTCCAGAGTTTAATTACACGTTGAGTGAAGAAAACGTTTCTCCGATTTGTTTTAAATTTACTACTTTGTAGCATCATTGCATGTCCCCTAGTCCTACTGTTTTTGGAAAGAGTAACCACGCCTCACGTCTACCCGTTCCACTCCACTCATTATTTAATAGGCCTCTAACATATCTCCCCTAAACTGTCTTTTCTCCAAGCTGAAGAGCCCTAGCTGCTTTAGCCTTTCCTCATAGGGAAGTCATCCCATCCCTTTTATCATTTTTGTCACCCTTCTCTACACCTTTTCTAAATCCACTATATTTTTATTAGATGCAGTGACCAGAATTGAACACAATATTTGAGGTGCGGTCGCACCATGGACAGATACAAAGGCATTGCATTGTGTTTATGTTCTTATCAATCAATCAATCAATAAATAAATAAATAAAGTGCTATGCCCCTTCCCTGCACCATTGTAGAATAACACTTATGGGCCCACATTAGGGCTAGTTTTCTATACTTAGACACACATAAGATGCACATACAAAGGGGCACCTCTATGGTAAAATTGCCCTGTATGTGCATGGGATAGTTTACGCACAGAAATGGGTACAGCATCACTAGATGGTGAGATCCAATCTGTAATAAACAGCTACCTTGTCTGTCTTTGCAGCCTGCTTACATACTTTCCCAGGGGGGAAAGAGATGCAGGAATGTGAAGGGGAGGAGATGGGGAGAGAAAGAAAGACATGATTTTTTTTTAAACAAATCAATGCTTCAGTGCTTCCCCTGGGCAGCAGCAGCCCCCTTTCTGGCCACCTCTTTTCTCAGGATAATCATAGCCTGTTTAAACATGCAGCTGGTTATGTCAAAACTTGCTACAAGCCAACTTCCAAGCCCCCAAAGCATGGTCTCCAGGAGTACAGCGCTGAATTGCGTGCAATTCTTTTGGTACAATTGCATGTAATTTGTTCTCTGGTATTGTGCTTGTCCAGAGTGTTCAGAGGAAATTGTAGCATTAGTGGCTCTCAGATGCCCAGGACTTGCCAAGTTTGAGCTATAATGTCTTCAAGGACAGCATGGCTGGCAGATACTTTGAAAAAAAAATGGGAAAATGAAACATTTTCTTTGGAGTTCTGACAGAAGAATGAGGGGGGGGGGGAGGTGTTATGCACATCACTTCACGCGGGTGGCCTCTGGAAGGGGCAGAATAGAAAGGGCAGTCAATAGGGTCATTTACCAGCTATCTACAGGCCATGGAGAAATTAGTTATTCTTTCTCACAGAGGGAATGTTAGAAGTATAGAACCAGTCAGCACCCAGCATAAAATACTCAACATGTTCCTGATTAAAGCCAAAATAAAATAATCTTTTACTAAAGATTAGCTCATATTATCTGCAGCAGGACTCATAGGAATAAAATGGTCCTGTGGCAAATAACATTCACTAATATTTAGTAAAAGACCCCCTAAGTTGGTTAAAAGCACTTTGACTAAAACAATGCTTGTAGTTGTCAAAATACAAAATTACATTGTAGCAATCCCATGCTTTCTTCACCCTGGGAATGTCTCCACTGAATACAGCATTCGCTTCTACCTGCGTATACCATAGGCAACTTTTAAATAGTTCTTTAACCTATGTACATTCAAATGGCTTTTGAAATCACTTTCCGAGGGATAACATGGAGGGGCATAATCGAACAGCGCCAGCGAAATCGATGGCCGACCATTTTCGGGGCCGGCGCTGTAAGCAGGCAGAACCAAGCATATTTTTGAAATACACTTGGCGCCGGCCAAATCGCTCACTGGGTTTGGAATAGGATCGCCAGTGGATCGCTGGGTTTAGATGAGATGGCCGGCTCCGATTTTCAGCCATAATGGAAACCGGACCCGGCCATCTCAAACCCAGCGAAATGCAAGGCATTTGGCCGTGGGAGGAGCCAGCATTTGTAGTGCACTGGCCCCCCTGACATACCAGGACACCAACCTGGCACCCTAGGGGGCACTTAAAAAATCTTTAAAAAAAACCAAAATTAGCTTCCAGGTGCATAGCACCCTTCCCTTGTGTGCTGAGCCCCCCCAAATCCCCCCCAAAATCCACTGCCCACAAGTCTACACCATTACCATAGCCCTAAGGGGTGAAGGGGGACACCTACATGTGGGTACAGTGGGTTTTGGGGGGTTTTGGAGGGCTCAACATTAACCACCACAAGTGTAACAGGTAGGGGGGGTGGGCCTGGGTCCACCTGCCTGAAGTACAGTGCACCCACTACAAACTGCTCCAGGGACCTGCATACTGCTGTCAGGGAGCTGGGTATGAGATTTGAGGCTGGAATACAGGCTGGCAATAAATGTTTTAATTGTTTTTTTTTGTGGGGGAGGGGGTTGGTGACCACTTGGGGAGTAAGGGGAGGTGATCCCCGCTTCCCTCTGGTGGTCATCTGGTCAGTTGGGGCTCTTTTTTAGGACTTGGTCCTAAAAATACATGGACCAAGAAATGCTTGTTCGAGCTGGCCTTTTTTTTCATAATAAGGTGAAGCCGGCCATCTCGTAACCCCGCCCCGCCCCCCTTCCAGCCTTCGCTACCTTACCAACATGCCCCCTTGAAGGTTGGCCGGTGCCACAACGAAAAGCAATTGGGGCCGGCCAAAATTGGCTTTTGATAATACCGATTTGGCTAGGATTGAGAGATTTCGCCTTTCGAAAATAAGCCTTAAGTAGAGGAGTGTGGTAGCCATGTTAGTCCACTCTTAAGGTTATCAATAGAAATCAAACAAAATAAAACATGGAAAAGAAAATAAGATGATACCTTTTTTATTGGACATAACTTAATACATTTCTTGATTAGCTTTCGAAGGTTGCCCTTCTTCCTCAGATCGGAAATAAGCAAATGTGCTAGCTGACAGTGTATATAAATGAAAACATTCAAGCATTACTATGACAGTCTGACAGGGTGGGAGGATGGGGGTGGGTAGGAGGTATGCATGGGGACATCAAAGCATATCATTGATATTCTAACAGGATGGGTGTGGATAGGTGAGGGGAGGGTGATCAACAGAGACATACAGCTTTATGGTTTATAATGGGCTAGGAACCCCAGATCCTTGTTAAGTCCTTTCTGTTGGGTGTTAAAATATTCAATCATTCTGACTTCAAAGGTCTTACGTTCTTGTATGGTTTTAAAGTTACCTTTCAGGATTCTCACTGTGAAGTCACTGGTACAGTGTCCTGGTCCTGTAAAATGTTGACCAACAGGCGTGGGAACCCTGCTGGCACCAGTATTGTTCATATGATGTCTATGTAAATTGAATCTTGTCTTAAGCATCTGGCCTGTTTCTCCAATATAGCATCCTTCGTTACATTTTTTACACTGAATGATATATACCACATTGGAAGATGAGCAAGTGAAAGATCCCTTTATGTTGAATATCTTTCCTTTGTGGATGACTTTGGAGTCCTGTGAAATATTTTGGCATAGTTTGCAACTGGATAAATTACAGGGAAGTGTGCCCTTCTGTTCCTTTTCAGTCTGTGAAGGAAGTTTACTTCTGATTAGCTTGTGTTTTAAATTGGGTGGCTGTCGGAAGGCCAGTACTGGTGGGGATGGGAATATCTCTTTCAGTAATTCATCCTCCTGGAGTATAGGTTGTAGATCTCTTATGATTTTCCTCAGTTTTTCCAGCTCTGGATTGTATGTCACTACAAGCGGGATTCTGTCTGTGGATTTTTTCTTTTTGTACTGTAGCAGATTCTCCCTGGGTGTTTTGAGGGAGGAGGCAATATTCTTGGAGATTATTTTGGGGTTGTAGCCTTTCTGTTTGAAGGATTCAGTCAGGCTTTTAAGGTGTCTGTCTCTGTCCCCTGGGTCAGAGCAGATACGGTGGTATCTTGTGGCTTGGCTGTAAATGATGGATCTTTTTGTATGTGAAGGATGGAAGCTGGAGTTGAGGAGGTAGCTGCATCTGTCTGTGGGTTTCTTGTATATAGATGTTTGTATACAGCCATCACTGATTGAGACCGTGGTGTCCAAAAAATTGACTTTTTCTGGGGAGTAGTCAATTTTGAATCTGATTTTAGGATGGTATGTATTGAAGGCAGAATAAAATTGTTTCAGAGTTTCTTCACCCTCCGTCCAAATCATAAAAATGTCATCGATGTACCGGTAGTATTTTAGAGGTTTGGTCTGGTGTGTATTCAGAAATGTCTCTTCCAGCTCAGCCATAAAAAGGTTGGCATATTGGGGTACTGTCCTGGTGCCCATCGCAGTGCCCATTATTTGCAGATAGATATCATTGTTAAAGTGGAAGTAGTTGTGAGTTAAAATGAATTTGATTAATTTTGTAATAGTTTCTGGTGAGTATTGATGGTCCAGTGTGGATTTTTTTAGGAGTCTTCCACATGCAGCTATGCCATCCGCATGTGGAATGTTGCTGTATAGTGATTCTACATCCATCGTGACCAGAAGGGTGTTAGGTGGTAGTTGCTTGATATTTTTCAATTTATTCAGAAAGTCTGTGGTGTCTTGTATGAAGCTGTTAGTTTTGTGTACGAGAGGTTTCAGAATTTCCTCTATGAATCCAGATATTTCTTCCATGAGTGTGCCAATACCTGATATGATTGGTCTGCCAGGGTTTCCCGGTTTGTGGATCTTGGGTAGCATGTAGAATGTGCCCACGGAAGGTTGATTTGGTATGAGTTTCTTCAGATGAGGTTGTGCTTGTGTAGGAAATGTTTTGATAAGGTCTTTCAGCTGTTTTGTGTAATCCTGTGTGGGGTCCTCAGTTAGTTTCCTGTAGTATTTATTGTCTGAGAGCTGTCTGTGCCCCCTTCAATGTATTTTTGTATGTCCATAATTACCACTGCGCCTCCTTTGTCTGCGGGTTTGATGATAATGCGTTCGTTAGTTTGTAGGGTTCTTATGGCCGCTCTTTCTGGTGGGGTAAGCCTGATAGTAACATAGCTGAGAGGTGCCCAGCTCTACCACCGGCTGCCTTTCAGGTGCTGTGGAGGACTTGCAGCTCATCTGCATATCCTTACAGCCTTCTCCGGGGTGACACCCAGGTCCACTCCGATCCACTCAGGGCCTCCGCTCTAGGTGGGGGCATTTTTCTCTTTACATCTAATCTTCTTCCCAGTTGCTAAAGTACCTCAGTCATTTATGGCCCCTATTCACATTCTCTTCCTAGCCCTGTCCCTTCCTAATCATTTCCCTCACCCCCTACCTCTCTCCGCTACAGGAACTCACTGCCCATCCATCGACTTCATCACCTCACCTTCTCTCCTACCCTCTTCCTCCCTCTTGGCTTTTAATCTCCGCCTCTTTCTTCCGTCCATTTTGCCTTCCCCATTCCACCTAAATACCTCTTGCCTTCGACGCCTTCGTGGCCACACCTCTCCTACTCTCCTCCGCTCTCTTTTACTCCTTCTCTTACTCTCAGCCGGTGAAATCAATCCCAATCCTGGCCCCCCTCACCAACTATTATCCCAACTCTACAGATCTCACCGCAACCTCTCTAACCTCATCTCTATTTCTCTACTCCCCTCCTCTTCTCTGCCCTTCTCTTGCGCCCTATGGAATGCCTGCTCTATCTGTAACAAACTCGCCTATATCCAGGACCTCTTTATCTCACGTCACCTCCATCTGCTCGCCCTAACAGAAACCTGGCTCTGCCCTGATGACTCTGCTTCAGTCGCAGCCCTGTGCCATGGCGGTTATCTATTTTCACATACTCCTCGCCCTGCTGGTCGCGGGGGCGGTGTTGGACTACTTCTCTCTCCCTCCTCCAGATTTCAACCCCTTCTTCCACCTCAATCTCACTGTTTTTCCTCCTTTGAAGTCCACTCTATCCGCCTTTTCTCTCCTCTGCCTCTTCGAATAGCGGTCATTTATCATCCCCTAATACAGTAAGTCCCTTTCATCCTTTCTCAGTGACTTTGATGCCTGGCTTGCCTTCTTCCATGATCCTTCCTCCCCCTCTCTCATCCTTGGTGACTTTAATATTCCTGCTAATGATCCTTCCAACTCTTATATTTCCAAGTTACTCGCTTTAACGTCCTCCTTTAATCTCCAACTATGCTCCACCTCCCCCACTCATCAAAATGGTCACTGTCTTGATCTCATCTTCTCCTCCAACTGTTCACCCTCTAGTTTCCTTGCCTCTGATCTTCCCTTCTTTGATCACCATCTTATAACTTTCACACTTAAATCTCCTCCCTCCCAGTCCCGTCCTATTTTATCTAATTTATCTAGGAATCTTCACGATATTGACCCTTCATCTCTATCCTCCCATGTTTCAAACCTCCTCTCTACTGTGGCACCATCCACGTCTGTCAACGAGGCTGTTTCTTCTTAAAACAATACTTTATCCTCTGCCTTAGACACTCTTGCACCTTTGATGACCCGCCCTATACGGCGTACAAAACCCCAACCTTGGCTGACTTCTAATATCCGCTACCTACGTTCCTGTACCCGCTCCGCCGAACGCCTCTGGCGGAAATCTCAGGCCCTTGCTGATTTCTTACACTTTAAGTTCATGCTGACCTCCTTCCAATCTGCTCTTTTACGTGCCAAACAGAATTATTATATCCAACTGACCAACTCTCTTGGCTCTAACCCTCGACTTCTCTTCACCACACTGAACTCTCTCCTCAAGGTGCCCCCTCCCCCAACTCCCCCTTCATTATCTCCTCAGACCCTTGCTGAATTCTTTCACGACAAGGTTCAAAAGATAAACCTTGCTTTCTCTACCTCACCACCTCTCCCTCCACTAGTCCGTTCTCCTCTTTCTCCTTCCCCTCATTCCCTTTCCTCCTTTCCTGAAGTTACTATTGAGGAAACTACACTTCTTCTTTCTTCCTCAAAATGTACCACCTGTTCCTCTGATCCCATTCCCACCCACCTTCTTAATGTTATCTTCCCTGCTCTTATTCCTTTTATCTGTCACATTCTCAACCTCTCACTTTCCACTGTGACTGTCCCTGCTGCCTTTAAACATGCTGTGGTCACACCTCTCCTTAAGAAGGCTTCACTCGACCCTACTTGTCCCTCTAATTACCGACCCATCTCCCTCCTTCCTTTCCTCTCCAAATTATTGAGCGTGCTGTTCACAGCCGCTGCCTTGATTTTCTCTCCTCACATGCTATTCTTGACCCACTACAATCTGGTTTTCGCCCTCTCCACTCAACGAAAACTGCGCTTACTAAAGTCTCCAATGACCTATTACTGGCTAAATCCAGAGGTCAATATTCCATCCTCATTCTTCTTGACCTTTCCGCTGCTTTTGACACTGTCGATCACAGCATACTTCTCGATACCCTGTCCTCACTTGGATTCCAGGGCTCTGTCCTTTCCTGGTTCTCTTCCTACCCCTCCCTCCGCACCTTTAGTGTTCACTCTGGTGGATCCTCTTCTACTTCTATCCCTCTGCCTGTCGGCGTACCTCAGGGTTATGTTCTTGGTCCCCTCCTCTTTTCTATCTACACTTCTTCCCTTGGTTCATTAATCTCATCCCATGGCTTTTCCTACCATCTCTATGCTGATGACTCCCAAATCTACCTTTCTACCCCTGATATCTCACCTTGCATCCAAACCAAAGTTTCAGTGTGCTTGTCTGACATTGCTGTCTGGATGTCTCAACGCCACCTGAAATTAAATATGACCAAAATCGAGCTTCTCATTTTCCCCCCCAAACCCACCTCCCCGCTCCCCCCGTTTTCTATTTTTGTTGATGGCTCTCTCATTTTCCCTGTCTCCTCAGCTCGAAACCTTGGGGTCATCTTTGACTCTTCTCTCTCTCCTTCTCTGCTCATATCCAGCAGATTGCCACACCTGTCGTTTCTTTCTTTACAACATCCGTAAAATCCGCCCCTTTCTTTCCGAGCACTCTACCAAAACCCTCATCCACACCCTTGTCACCTCTCGCTTAGACTACTGCAATCTGCTTCTTGCTGGCCTCCCACTTAGTCACCTCTCCCCTCTCCAGTCGGTTCAAAACTCTGCTGCCCGTCTCGTCTTCCGCCAGGGTCGCTTTACTCATACTACCCCTCTCCTCAAGTCCCTTCACTGGCTGCCTATCTGATTTCGCATCCTGTTCAAACTTCTTCTACTAACCTATAAATGTACTCACTCTGCTGCTCCCCAGTATCTCTCCACACTCGTCCTTCCTTACACCCCTTCCCGTGCACTCCGCTCCATGGATAAATCCTTCTTATCTGTTCCCTTCTCCACTACTGCCAACTCCAGACTTCGCGCCTTCTGTCTCGCTGCACCCTACGCCTGGAATAAACTTCCTGAGCCCCTACGTCTTGCCCCATCCTTGGCCACCTTTAAATCTAGACTGAAAGCCCACCTCTTTAACATTGCTTTTGACTCGTAACCACTCGCCTCCACCTACCCTCCTCTCTTCCTTCCTGTTCACATTAATTGATTTGATTTGCTTACTTTATTTATTTATTTATTTATTTTTTTGTCTATTAGATTGTAAGCTCTTTGAGCAGAGACTGTCTTTCTTCTATGTTTATGCAGCGCTGCGTACGCCTTGTAGCGCTATAGAAATGCTAAATAGTAGTAGTAGTAGTAGTAGTATGACGGCAGATAAAGACCTGAATGGTCCATCCTGTCTGCCGATGATTATACCATGATCATGATTATACCAACAATGAATGTTGTATAAAATATAGATAGTTGATTCTGCTTTTCCTTTGCCATTTTCAGGAAACACACCATAAAAGACTATCCAGAGTTATCCATATGTTCCAACTACTGGAGCTGCTGTTGAAGCCCTGTCCGGGCTATTCTAATTTGTCTTGCCATATATGGGACACAAACCATAGAAGTTGACCTAGTACTGGCCTTAGTTTCTCACAGTTGGAGTTGCTGTCCAAGCAACAAATTGATTCACATCCTTTTCCCTCCATGGACTTGACTTTGTAGGATTTTCAGAGTAAAGGCATGTGCAGAGATCCATTTGGAAAATTATCCCAGGAAATGTACATAACCTTACCCCCAGGTGTGTAATAATTACTAGATGGATTCCCATAGAACTGGATTTGTGGGTGCAGAGGACATGGAAGACCTCCATTGACAAAGGACAGATTTCAGGAAGCAAAGGTTGCCGAGGTATGAGATCATTTGGGTGGCAAGCCTGTGCAAAGTCAGCAGTAGAGATGTGCCTTAGAAAGGGGTGCAGTGCCCACAGAAGACAGACACTGTAGTTGCTGTGCCTTAATGAAATTGTGTAGAACATAAGAACCAAAAGAGTTGCCCTACTGGGTCAGGCCAAGAGTCCATCTAGCTCAGTATCTTGTTTGCAGCAGTCTAGGGTACAAGTACTTGGAGGAATCTCAGCAAGCAACAAGATTCCATGCTACTTAATCCCAAGGATAATCAGTAGCTTTCCCCATGTTTTCTTTAATAATGATTTATGGACTTTTCCTCCAGAAATTTCGATAAACTCATCTGCATTAACTGTTTGTACCACATGCTCCAACAATGAGTTCCAGGGCTTAACTATATGCTGAGTAAACAAATATTTTCTCCTGTTTTAAATGTGCCATCAGTATGTAACTTCATGGAGTGCCCCCCCCCCCCTAGTCTTTGTACTTTATGAAAATGTAAACAATCAATTCTCATTTGCTGCTACTTGTAATCCAAATAAATAAATAAAGGGGTGTTGGAGGCATAGCAAAGGCATGGATGTCCTTCTCCCAGAAACATCGACATTTTCGTCATCCTCAACTGCCCATCACAGGGACGGTGGCGTACACATGGAAGTCCTTCACCCATACTAAAAAAAAAAGACGTCCCTGACAAGCACTTGGACGTTTTCACCTGGACTTGTGCTTTTTTAAGGTTGTAGACGGCAATTTATTTAAGGTTGTAGATGGCTATTATACACACAGCTTGTCTGTGTGTATGAAGTCATCTTTGGCATGCGCAGAGCAACCACGCATAACGCTTGGCTGCTCTGCGCTGGCTTCCCCTCCTTAGGAAGGAAATCATGTGCAAATGAGCTAACAGCAAGCAGCTCATTTGCATGCGATTTTCTTCATGCATGCCTGTTCCTTTATGAATCGCTAAGGGGTCAGTAAGGGAAGGGCTTTTTCTGTTCAGTTAGTGCATCAGTTAGTCCACTGCAGTGCCCCCTAGGATGCTTGGTTGGTGTCTTGGCATGTCAGAGGGACTAGTGCACTACGAATGTTGGCTCCTCCCATGACCAAATGAGTTGGATTTGGTCATTTTTGAGATGGGCGTCCTTGGTTTCCATTATCGCCAAAAATCGGGGATGACCATCTCTAAGGACGACCTAAATTTTTCGATTTGGGCATCCCCCGACTGTATTATCGAAACAAAAGATGGATGCCCATCTTGTTTCAATAATACAGGTTTCCATGTCTACATAATGCAAGGGTCCACATTAGGAGTCACCCCCATATGATCTGGAAGAGGAAAGGGAAGGGAAGGGGAAATGGGACTTGATATACCACCTTTCTGAGGTTTTTGCAGCTACATTCAAAGCGGTTTACATATATTCAGGTACTTATTTTTGTACGAGAGATTAATTGTCCTAATATGTTTTGCAGTTTTTGGGTTGGAGTTGTCGCTGCGTAACCCTGGCAGTGCTATAGAAATACTAAGTAGTAGTAGTAGTTGTTGTCCTCCCTGGTGTGGTGGGAATTGGTTCAGTGGTAATTGTCCTAGGTGGGAATTGTTTAGATGGGAATTGATGGGTGGGAAATATCTGGTGGGAACTGTCCAGTTGGGAACTGACCTAGAACCATTGTAATGACACATGATCAACAGTAGAAAGATTAGTACTAGAAACAGAAACATGATTTTATTTATTTATTTATTTATTTATTTATTTATTTATTTATTTATTTATGTGCTGCATTTATATCCCACATTTTCCCACCTATTTGCAGGCTCAATGTGGCTTACAATATAATACAACAACAATCAAATTGATGGAATAAAAAAATCAAAATATAGATAACAGATAAGGTGCATAAGAATATCATGGCAATCATAGTAAGAATTCAGAATTGTTCCAATTAAGGTGCATAAGAAAATTATGTATAATAAGAGGTGGATAAGTAGATAAAACATAACATAATGATATCAGGACAAGGTATAATGTTCAGTAATTAGGGTGTAAATTAAAATAGACAAATTCAAATGATGGGAGATAAGGATTAAGTTACCCATCCAGTCTGCTCTTTCTCAGTAACTGATAGTAGCAATATAATTTTGAAGTATATCTACAAACTCCAGACATGAAATCAAGACAAACTTCAATCTGTTCTGTAAGTTATTGTTAAAACCTTAAACCAAAGAAAAAAAGTTGCTTGGAATATGTAAAGCGATCCATATTTTGCTTTTAAGAAGGTCTTAGGGCATTAATCCCTAATGCATGGTTAGCAAACTAGAAAAGACTTACCACAAGATGTGTAAAAGTGTTTTGCAGTAATTTCCCTGTTTTGGGGTTCATGTGCACATTAACTTTCTTTTAAAGATATGGTTTTAGAGGGGGCAGAGAATAGGTATTCCTACATTATCCAGCAAGTGCATTGTGGGGGTCTTTTACTAAAGCTTAGCTTGAGTTATCTGCAGCAAGACACTTAGGAATAAAATGGTCCCTGATGCAGACAACTCGAGCTAAGCTTTAGTAAAAGACCCCCCCCTAGAATGACCACACACTAACCCCAAGATTCTATATAAGGCACGACGAGTAGCATACATTAAATTGGGTAAGTGCCCAATTTATGCATGAAACTTAATTGAGTTACAAGTTAATCAGTGATGGTAATGGATAATAACAACCAATTACTATCACTAATTGGCAATAATTGGAATTTACACTGGCTTCTTTTTAGTCATATTCTCAAAGGAGGCAAGTGTAAATTTTAACGCATGTAGCTGAAATGGGGGTGCAGCTATGGGAGGAGTGTAGGTGTGTCAGAGGCATTACTCAAATTTATGCACATGTTATAGAGTGGATTTGGCACCATTCATGGAAGAAAGTGTATATGAACAACTTGAAAAGGTGGACAAAGCCATGGGACCGGACGGGATCCATCCCAGGATATTGACGGAGCTCAGAGAGGTTCTGGTGGGTCCTCTTAATGATTTGTTTAATAAATCCTTCGAGTTGATGTAGGTTACTTGGGATTGGAGAAGAGCAGATATGTTCCCTTTTCACAAAAGTGGTGACAGAGAAGAAGCTGGAAACTATAGGCCAGTAATCCTCACTTTGGTTATTGGAAAAGTAATGGATTCACCGACTAGGAAAGGGATCTAGGTGTCATCGTTGATGATACGTTGAAACCCTATGCTTAGTGTGTGGTGGCAGCTAAGAAAGCAAATAGAATGTTAGGTATTATTAGGAAATGAATGGAAAACAAAAATGAGGATGTTATAATGCCTTTTGTATTGCTCCATGGTGCAACCGCACCTCGAATATTGTGTGCAATTCTGGTCACTGCTTCTTTGAATTAGAAAAGATACAGAGAAGGGCGATGAAAATTTATAGGGGATGAGGTGACTTTCCTATGAGGAAAGGCTAAAGCAGCTAGGGCTCTTCAGCTTGGAGAAGAGAAGGCTGAGGGGAGATATGATAGAGGTCTATAAAATAATGAGTGGAGTGGAATGGAATGGGTAGATATGAATCGCTTGTTTACTCTTTCCAAAAATACTAGGACTAGGGGGCACACAATGAAGCTACAAAATCATAAATTTAAAATGAATCAGAGAAAATATTTCTTCATTCAATGTGTAATTAATCTCTGCAATTCGTTGCCAGAGAATGTTGTAAAAGCAGTTAGCTTAGTGGGGTTTAAAAAAGGTTTGGATAGCGTCCTAAAAGAAAAATCCATAAGCCATTATTAAAATGTACTTGGGAAAATGCACTGCTTATTTCTAGGATAAGCAGCATAAAATGTATCGTACTATTTTGGGATCTTGCCAAGTACTTGTAACCTGGATTGGCCACTGTTGGAAACAGGATACTGTGCTTGATGGACGTTTGGTCTGTCTCAGTATGGCAATACTTATGTACTTATGTAGTTCTGTAACCTTTTAAAAAATGTTCACATAAGGTTGGGGTTTGGACTATTGTATTGCCTGCTTTAGTAGAATTCATTAAAACCCAAGTTTTTGTTTCTGGTGACTTTAGTCATGCTTTCCCAGAGATGGTCCCATTGATGCTCATTGAAATGAAATTCTGAATAATTAGCTTTTACGTGAAATTGATAAACAGAAATTATCTGGATGCAGGGCTGGAGACATTTTCAGAAGTCAGAACTTCTGTTAAGTGCTATTTCTCTCAGCATCTACACATTTCAAATAGTTTGTTACAGAGATTTTTTTTTACACAAACACAGTAACGCATTCTGAAGCATGCAGTCAAGAGAAGGCAGTCACACGTCTCAAGTGCTGGAAGCACCCAGCCCACAACCTCCAGTATATTTCCTATGGCTGATGGTTATTAGAACACCTTCCTACCATACGTGTTAATGCTAGCTCACGTTCAGTGCTTTTTCCACACCATCTGAAGCTGTTGTCAGGTGTACATTCTACACCCCTTGGATCAGGAGAAGATACTGAGAACAATTTTCATATAGATACTATAGAAGCAAGCTAAAGGGTCCTTTTAATGATATCTATGTGTTTATTTATAGCATTTGTACCCCACATTATCCCAAACAAGTTCAAATTCAATGTGGCTTACTTCAAACTTTTAAAGCAGATTGCAATAAGAGAACTATAATGAAATTATAGACCAGTGTGCCTGACATTGGTGCCGGGCAAAATGGTAGAGACTATTATAAAGAACAAAATTACAAAGCATATTCAAAAGCATGGATTAATGAGACAAAACCAACATGGATTTAGTGAAGGGAAATCTTGTCTCACCAATCTATTACATTTCTTTGAAAGGGTGAACAAACATGGATAAAGGTGAGCCGGTTGATATTATGTATCTGGATTTTCAGAAGGCATTTGACAAAGTACCTCATGAAAGACTCCAATGGAAATTGAAGAGTCATGGGATTGGAGGTAGCATTCTATTGTGGATTAAAAACTGGTTAAAATATAGAAAACAGAGAGTAGGGTTAAATGGTCAGTATTCTCAATGGAGAAAGGTAGATATTGGGGTTCCTAAGGGGTCTGTGCTGGGACCGCAACTTTTTAAAATATTTATAAATGATCTAGAGATGGAAGTAATTAGTGAGGCAATTAAATTTGCTGATGACGCAAAGTTGTTCAAAGTTGTTAAATCGCAAGAGGATTGTGAAAAATTACAGGAGGACCTTGCGAGACTAGGAGATTGGGCATCCAAATGGCAGATGATGTTTAATGTGAGCAAATGCAAAGTGATGCATGTGGGAAAGAGGAACCCAAACTATAGCTACATAATGCAAGATTCCACATTAGGAGTCACATTTCAGGAAACGGATCTAGGCAGTGGTGTGCTGGTAAATGTTTAACAACAGGCTCTCTCCCCGGTCCACCTCTGCGCCCCCCCCCCCCCATCCACTTCTGCCCCCCCCCCCTGTCCACCTCTGCGCCACCCCCACCCCCAAATTGCAGAGCTGGCTATAGCCAGGGAGAGAGCCTGGGGGGGGGGGGTTCAATGCATTACTCCAGGAAAAAAAATTAAATGATCCCAGGTTCCAATCTAATTCATGTTTAATGTGGGATAAAATTCCATAAATAAGTAAATAAATACAAACTTTTAATGTTGAGCACCTGATTCTCAAAGTGGACATATTCCAAACACTATAATGAAAATAAAATTATTTTTTTCTACCTTTGTTGTCTGGTGACTTTGTTTTTCTGATCATGCTGGCCCAGTATCCTATTCTGCTGCTATCTGTCCTCTTAACTCGGTTTCCAGAGCTTCCTTTCCATTTATTTCTTTACTTTCCGCCTTTCTTCTTCATTTCTTGCCCTACATCCGTAAGTAAAAGCTGGGTCCTCCGCAGACTTGACTGTCCAGTGGATCCAGCTTCTGCCTATTTTCTTCATCCATGTGCAGTTTTTCTCCTCTCTTCCTTTTCCCTCATCTCATCTCCTTCCTCACTCTTCCCTCCCCTCCATCCATGTCCTGCATGTCTTCTCTCCCTTCCCTCTCCTCCATCCACCCATGTCCAGCAACCCTCCCCTCCATCTACCCATGTCCAGCAACCCTCCCCTCCCCTCAAGCCACCCATACTCAGCAATTCTCTTTGCTCCCCTGCCCCCCTCCAGCCACCCATACCCAGCGATTGCCCTCTCTCCCCTGCCCCCCCTCCAGCCACCCATACCTGGTGATTGCCCTCTCTCCACTGCCCCCCTCCAGCCACCCATACCCAGCAACTGTCCTCTCTCCCCTGCTTCCTCCTCCAGCCACCCATGCCCAGCAATTGCCCTCTCTCCCCTGCCCCCCCTCCAGCCACCCATACCCAGCAACTGTCCTCTCTCCCCTGCCCCCTACTCCAGCCACCCATACCCAGCAACTGTCCTCTCTCCCCTGCCCCCCTCCTCCAGCCACCCATGCCCAGCAACTCCCTTCTCTCCCCTTCCCCCTTCTTCCTCCAGTCACCCATATCCAGCGACTCCCTTCTCTCCCCTGCCCCCCCTCCAGCCACCCATGTCCAACGACTCCCTTCTCTACCCTGCCCCCCTCCAGCCACCCATGTCCAGCAACTGAGACTCCCTTCTCTCCCCTGCCACCCCCTCCAGCCACCGAGTTGTTCAGCAAATTCTTTGGGGCAGGCAATCTTGCCTGCCCGCTGCCGGCGCTGACTCTCCCCTGCTGCCGGATCGCTCTTCAAAATGGCCGCCGAAACTTACAAGGGCGGCCTGCAAGACTTCAGCAGAAGTCTTGCAAGGCCGCCTTTGGAAGTCTCGGTGGCCATTTTAAAGAACGATCCAGCAGCGGGGGAGAGCCAGCGCCGGCAGCAGGCAGGCATGATTGCCTGCCCTGAAAAATTCGTTGGACGAGGTGACTCAGGTGAGGGACCAGATCCGGAGGGAGGGAGGGAGGAGAGCCGGCTCGCACTCAGGAACAACCGGCTTGCAAGTCGGTACAAAATTTAACAACCGTCTCTTGCGAGCCGGTGCGAGCCGGCTCCAGCACACCACTGGATCTAGGTGTCATTGTTGATGGTACGTTGAAACCCTCTGCTCAGTGTGCGGTGGCAGCTAAGAAAGCAAATAGAATGTTAGGTATTATTAGGAAAGGAATGGAAAACAAAAAGTATGTTATAATGTCTTCATATCACTCCATGGTGTGACTGCACCTCAAATATTGTGTACAGAGAAGGGCGATAAAAATGATAATGGGGGTGGGATGACTTCCCTATGAGGAAAGGCTAAAGTGGCTAGGGCTTTTCAGCTTGCAGAAAAGACAGCTGAGGGGAGATATGATAGAGGTCTATAAAATAATGAGTGGAGTGGAACAGGTAGACGTGAATTGCTTGTTTACTCTTTCCAAAATACTAGGACTGAAGGCACACAATGAAGCTACAAAAGTAGTACATTTAAAATGAATATTTCATCACTCAACATGTAATTGAACTCTGGAATTCTTCTCCGTAAAAGCAGTTAGCTAAGCAGGGTTTAAAAAAGGTTTGGATAGCTTCCTAAGAGAAAAGTCCAAAAGCCATTATTAAAATGAACTTGGGGAAAATACGCTGTTTATTTCTAGGAAAAGCAGCATAAAATGTATTGTACTGTTTTGGGATCTTGCTGGCTACTTGTAACCTAGATAGGCCACTGTTGGAAACAGGATCCTGGGCTATTTTATTGCTTGTAAATTTAAATTCTTATAAATAAATAAATAAAAAGAAGCAGAAAGCCCATGAGGGAATCTGTGGGACCATTAGATCATGACTGAGCAAAAGGGGCAAGGCCATAGCAGAGAGATTAAATTAATTCTTTGCTTCATTTTTCACAGAAGAAGATGTAAGAGAGCTGCCTGTAAAAGAAATGGTTTTCATGGGTGACGATGTGGAGGAACTTAATGAAACTTCGGTGAACCTGGAAGATGTACTGAGCCAAATCAACAAGTTAAAGATTGATAAATCACCTGGACCGGATGTTATACACCCCAGGGTACTGAAAGAACTCAAACATGAAATTGCTGATCTGCTGTTAGTGATCCATAACCTGTTGTTAAACACTTCCATAGTTCCTGAAGATTGGTGTGTGGCCAATGTAACGCCAATTTTTAAAAAAGGTTCCAGAGGTGATTTGGGAAATTACAAATTGGTAAGCCTGATATTAATGCTGGGCAAGATAGTGGAAACTAATGAGACAGAGTCAGCGTGGGTTCAGCCAAGGGAAGTCTTGCCTCACCAATTTGCTTCATTTTTTGAAGGCATGAATAAACATGTGGTTGATGGTAGCCAGTTCATGTAGTGTATCTAGATTTTCAGAAAGCTTTTGACAAAGTTCCTCATGAGAGACTTCTGAGAAAATAGAAAGTCATGAGATAGGAAGCAATGTCCTTCTGTGGATTAGGAATTCATTATTGGACAGAAAACAAAAGGTAGGGTTAAATGGCCATTTTTCTCCATGGAGGAGGGTGAATAGTGGAGTTCCGCAGAGATCTGTACTGGGCCCAGTGCTATTTAACATTTAGAAATGATCTGGGAATTGGAACAATGAGTGAGGTGATTAAATTTGCAAATGACACAAAACTATTCCAAGTTTTCAAAATGCATGTGGATTATGAAAAATTGCAGGAAGACCTTAGGAAATTGGAAGACTGGACATCCAAATGGCAGATGCAATTTAATGTGTACAAATGCAAAGTGATGCACATTGGGAGGAATAATCCAAATCATAGTTACCTGATGCTGGAGTCTACCTTAGGAGTAAGCACTCAAGAAAAAGATCTAGGTGTCATTGTAAACAACATGCTAAAATCTTCTGCCCAGTGTGCAGTGTCAGCCATAAAAGCAAACAGGATGCTAGGAATTATTAAGAAAGGGATGCAAAATAAGACCTAGAATGTTATAATGTCTCTGTTTTACTCCATACAGCTACCTCACCTCAAGTATTGCATTCAATTCTGGTTGCCTTATCTCAAAAAATATATAGCAGAATTAGAAAAGATTCAAAGAAGAGCAACCAAAATAATAAAGGGATGGTACTCCTCCCATCTGAGGAAAGGCTAAAGAAGTTAGGGCTCTTCATGTTGAAAAAGAGATGGCTGAGGGAAGATATAATTGAGGTATGTAAAATCCTGATTGGTGTAGAACGGTTAAAAGTGAATCAATTTTTCACTCTTTCAAAAAGTACAAAGACCAGGGGACACTCAATGAAATTACATGGAAATACTTTTAAACAAATAGGAGGAAATATGTTTCTCTCAATGAACAGTTAAGCTCTTGAACTCACTACTAACATTTGTGGCAACAGCAGATAGTATATCTGGGTTTAAAATAAAGTTTGGACATGTTCCTGGAGGAAAGTCCACAGTCTGTTATTGATATGGACTTGGGGGAAGCCACTGCTTGCCCTGGGATTCATAGCATGGAATGTTGCTATTAATGTTTTCTGCTAGGTACTTGTGTCCTGTATTGGCCACTGTTAGAAACATGATACTGGACTTGATGGACCATTGGTCTGACCCAGTATGGCTATTCGTACGTTCGTATGTTTGCTTAGTGGAAGGTTTATGTGCAGCTATCAAGATATCCTGGATGGGCTGTGGCACACCAAGAGCAGAAATTAGAGGCTGCTCAATTTCCAGTTTGTGTGGGCTACAGATGTCAGGTCATCTAGATGGGTATTGAAGCAGCCTGCAAGGAGGTAGAACTTCTAGCTTTTTGAAAAGAGAGAAGCAGTTCTGTTATTGCAAGTAGTGTTCTTGGCCTTGTTGGAACTTGTTTAGAACTCTTGATGTAAGTGGAATTGAAGCACAGAGGAATGGCCAAGTCCTGGAATTGTCAAGACGCAAAAGCACAGAAGAATTGAAGAGTAGACAGATAGCTCTGCATTTGCTTTGCTGACAAAAGGTTGATCTGAGGCATTCACCATGCCTAAAAGAGGGAAGTCAGAAGAGCTTCATCAAGGGACCATCTGTGTGACCAAAGCTCTCTGCTGAGTCTTTCGGTTAACTATTTGTTCACAAAAGACATGGATACTTGAATTATGAATTTGGTAAAAGAATACTCAAAGAGCACGTCCTTGAAATTCAAGTATTTCATATGAAAGATAAAGGGTCATAGACTAGGGTTACCATATGGCTCCAGAAAAAGGAGGACAGATTGAGCCAGCCGGGTTTTACTTCCATTGCTTTGACAGCAATGGAAGTAAAACCCGGCTGGCTCAATCCGTCCTTCTTTTTCTGGAGCCATATGGTAACCCTATCATAGACGTTCTGTGCTACAACCAAAGCAGTTTACATATTTTATACAGGCTCATTCTCTGTCCCTAGTGGGTTCACAGTCACTGTTCCCTCTAAGCTGAGTCCTTGGGAATTAAATCAATTTCAACAGGTTCTCAGCCCACTTTCCTGCTTATAGCTTGACCACATTTCCTGTGAATGGTGATTGTTGAGATGAGCTCTCAAACCTCTGGTTGATCCATCTGTTTCCAGGACTAATTGGTTCTATCATAGGGCGAAGTGAATCTACCACGGCAACATAAGGAACAGCCTAGAAAGTGGATAAAATATGGAGAAGAAAACAGGAAGCATTGATCCTATTGGAATTGAAGATGCTACTGAAGATGTCACACAGCCACCGTGGGCCTCAAGATTTGTAAGGACTCTGTGGCTGTGACGTTTGGCATTGGCTGTATGGCTTAAATGCTCAAGGCCAATATTATTCTGCTATCTATGGAAAACTAAATTTACAGGTAAGCAACACTGCTTTCTGTGTTTCCACAAATTTCTTCTAATACATCTTTCTTAAATAATATTTATTCTAAGGATGATTATCAGTTAGTCATTCATTTAAAGGTGAGCAGAGCAAACTGAAGAGTAGCAATCTGGTATTTTTCTTTCTCAGTAACAGATTAATTGATCTTATTGAAACAGGAATAAATTTGGGTTTTTAATAGCCAAAGAATAATATGAAGCCATGTAGCATGAGTAATGTTGAAGAAAATTCAGATATGATAATAGGATTTAATGTGAATATGCATGCACATTTACATATAATGATATTTCTGGTTCCTCTTTGGTGTTTATCTGTTCTTCCAACATACAAATATTAACAAAATGAAATGTTCATCTTTGCACAGGAGAATAAATCACTTAGAATATCATTTTTATAAATCAGTTCTGAAAATGTTCTTGTACTGATAATTTACACATGTGATAATTTATTTTGAAAAATTAAATTTAATATGCTAATTAAAAAAACTGTGGGGCCCTTTTACTAAGCTACGTAAGCATCTATGCGCGCCCAATGCATGCCAAAATGGAATTACCACACAGCTACCTCATGGCCCTTGCGGTAATTTCATTTTTGGTGCGTATCCGCTACTTGCGCCTGAAAAATATTTTTAATTTTCTGCCATATGTCAGCTACGCGTACCAAGTGGCATTTGTAGTGCGTAGGTCATTACCGCCTGGTTACCGCGAGAGACTTTACCGCTAGGTCAATGGCTGGTGGTAAGGTCTCAGACCCAAAATGGACACGCAGCAATTTTCATTTTGCGCACATACATTTTCGGCAAAAATTTTAAAAAGGCATTTTTTGCAGGTGCGCTGAAAAATGATTCTACGTGCTCCCAAAACACTTGCCTTCACTACCACAGACCATTTATCAGCGCACCTTAGTGAAAGGACCCCTGTGTCTATTACCATTAAAAATATTTCTCCAAAAAGGTTGTGAAATTCCTTCTGTGGATTTAATTTAGGGGACCTTTTACTAAGGAGCGGTAGGCCTACCGTGTGCTAGAAAGGCACTACCATGGGACGCATTGAGGTGTCCCATGGTAGTTTTGGGGTTAATACATGCTAATCCTGCACCAAAAAATATTTTTTATTTTTTGTCACAGGAGGCATGTCTAGGGACAGAGAGTAGATGTGTCCATGTTAATTGGGTACTGCAGGAACATTACCATTTGCTACCCAATTAGAGCGTGAGCAGCAAAGGACAGTAGGGGCTCCCAGCAGTAATGGGCATGCACTAATGGGGAAATTAGCCCGTGGCCATTAATACAATAAATAGAAAATTGGCCATTTTACTGGTGCGCTAAAGGTGGCCACAGCACATGGGAAACCCATGCCAAAGATAGCGAAGGCCACCTTAGAGCACGCCTTAATAAAAGGACCCCTTAATTTTGCATTTAAGGTGTTTTCACTATTCCTTCAACAGTTCATGGTATGAACTCCAGTGTGGTAGTGGTTGTGGTAGTATGGGGAAAACCAGAAGCCACATTACATATATATAAAAAAGTTTCTTTATTAAAAGAGTAGTAGATACACAAGACGAATTCACAAGTGAAATGGTAAAAAAAAAAAAATACAACAGAATTTAAGAACAGACTTAAAACAAACTATTTTACTTGAACCTTTGACCCCTAACCATTTCTCACACAGATTTCCTGGAATCAGTAGTGGGCTAATGAGAATGGGGAGACTGGGACTGCTATGTGCAATGGAGTGGGTTTTCATATTATTTCTTTTTAATATCTTATTGTAATCTGATTAGATGTTAGATGGATGAGCAGTTTATTAAATGGTAGATTACATTGAAACTAGGGCTGCATTTTAATAAAAATTTTAATTGTAATTAATGTTTTTTTTCCACTACAGCTCCTTGTGCCCAGCGTCATTTAATCAAAATGCAGCCCTAAAAATGTTAAAGAATAAAAAGTAATGAAAAGATAAGAAATACAAAATACAAATTGAAAGATTACAAATTAAAGAATCTAAAAGAGCATGCAGAATAGCTATAAACAGACTTATAGTTCTCAGAGCCTACTTCAGAACAAGTTGAAACAAGTAAGCAAGCCTACATGAAACAGTTCAACAGTTGAAACGTGCACACATGGGGCCATGTTTACGAAAGCTTAGCGCATGCTACTGTACATATTTTATTCCTATGTGTGTGATGCCTAGGGGGACATTGTGGACGTGTGGGCCCGATACCCAGGTTCCACCCATGATGCCTACATACTACAGCATTCTTGAATCTACTGCAGGTTTGACCATGGGGAGATCACTGGTGGATGGCTCCTAGGTAAACGCAGCAGGGATCTGCCAGCCCCATACCCCCTCCTCCCATAAACCATTAGCGCTCCCTCCCTCCAGGTGTCTCCATAACTCACAATCCCCACCCCACCTCCACAAGATACAAGGACCAGCCAATACATACCCATCTCTCTCACTCTGCTTCCCCCCACAGGTGACAGAGGATATCCACAGCAGACCTGGCTCATGACTTCGCTAGAGCACCCCCAAACTACAGCAGAGGAGGACCACAACAGACATTGGACCACACGCAGCATCACAGAGTGCGCCTTTGGTCATCTAAATAATTGGTTCCAATGCCTCAATTGGTCCAGAAGGGAACTCCTCTATAGAGAACTATAATGAAATTATAGACCAGTGTGCCTGACATTGGTGCTGGGCAAAATGGTAGTGGATAGGAGGTAGTGTTCTAATGTGGGAGTGTTCTAATGTGGATTCAAAACTGGTTAAAAGATAGAAAACAGAGAGTAGGGATAAATGATCAGTATTCTCAATGGAAAAGGGTAGTTGCTGTGATTGGCTGTGATTGGCTGAGAGAGACCTGAAGGGCATAATCAAAAGGAGGGACATCCAAATAAGTGGAGCTGTGGCCAAGTGGTTAGAGCACCGGTCTTGTAATCCAGAGGTGGCCCTGACGAGCACTTCGATTTTTTTTGGGTGGGAGGGGATTGGTGACCACTGGGGGAGTAAGGGGAGGTGATCCCCAATTCCCTCCAGTGGTCATTTGGTCAATTGGGGCTCCTTTTTGAAGCTTGGTCATGAAAAAAAAGGGACCAAGTAAAGCCGGCGAAATGCTCGTCAAGCCTGGCTTTTTTTCCCATTATCGAACAAAGCCGGCCATCTCGTGAGCATGCCCCCATCCCGTCTTCACTACCCTACTGACACGCCCCCTTGAAATTTCACCGGCTCTGCGACAGAAAGCAGTTGAAGCTGGCCAAAAATCGGCTTTCGATTATATTGATTTGGCCGGTTTCAGGAGATCGCCGGCGATCTCCCGATTTGTGTCGGAAGATCGCCGGCGATCCCTTTCGAAAATGTCTGTTGTGTCTCTATCTTCTCCTCCCCATTCCAGTAGTGCCCTCTCTGTGTCCCTATCTCCTTACCCCCCTTTCTAGTAGTGCCCTCTCTGTGTCCCTATCTCCTTACCCCCCTTTCTAGTAGTGCCCTCTCTGTGTCCCTATCTCCTTACCCCCCTTTCTAGTAGTGCCCCTGTGTCCCTATCAGTGAACAGTGAAGAAAATGAGCTCAACCTATAGAGTTTATAATTGCGGTTTCTACCGGCTATAATAATTTTTGAAACTGTTTTAGTGATATTCAATTGTTATTTCTTTTCTCCTCCAGCTTTTAAGGCACTGCCTATCCAACTGAAACTGCTTTTGACTTGTTACAGATGAACCAACAATACAAAATTACAAGTTGGATGCAGTAGCTCATATGTTTGCTTGCTTTGTTTCGAGTGAACGGCAATGACAACTGCATGGGGGAGTAGAAACAGATTAACCAAACTGGCTTCCCTGCTTACAATGGACTAGATAAGCTGAGTTAAACTCCTGTCTATTAAACCTTCTTGGGCAGCTTTCTCCCTTCTCCAGCCCCAGCCTCTCCTCCCAAGTCTTACATGTTTCATCAGTGGTGGTTTTCACTGCCCTCCCATGCGAGTCTTGCATCTACTCCGAGTCCTGTCTCTTCCGCCCACTCTCTACCATCTGCGTGGTTGTTTGTTTTTAAAGCCCTGAGGCGTTCTCCCTCTGACACCGGCAATTCACATAACCAGCCTTCTGCCAGCATCAGAGCCTCTCCTCAGAACGTGTCCCCGCCTCCTCTAATGCAACTTCTTGTCTTCCACAGAGGTGGGACGCATCTGAGGGAGAGGCCCCGATGCTGGCAGAAGGCTGGCTATGTGAATCACCGGTGTCGGAAGGAGAACACCTCAGGGCTTTAAAAACAAGCGACCACGCAGATGGTAGAGAGTGGGCGGAAGAGACAGGACTCGGAGTAAGTGCAAGACTCACATGGGAGGGGGAGGAAGCAGAGAAAGCTATTGGTACTGCAGGCATTTAGTGCTTAGGTGCCATTTCTTCTAAAAAATCTGTTTGGGGGAGCGACCACTTCCCTTGCACCCCACCTACCTATGCCACTGCTTCCCCTGTCTGTTTGCTTCCAACCAACCAACAAACTCTAAGTGCATATTCAGTTTATAGGTGCAAGGCTTCCTGGATTCCTATTCCCTAGTCCTTTCCTTTCCCAGTTCTTTTAACAACCTAGGAAAACATGTGGCCTTCTCCCAATTAGCCAAGCTTCTGCCATCCCAGCAACAACCTCTCTCCAACTCAGTGAACTGCTTGACCTCTCCTGAAAAAGCTTGGCTTACCAACTCCTGGAGGAAAAGCTGTGGTTCCACACTCCAGCCAGCTACAGGGACTACTATTCCTTTTCACTATCACTACCAGCCTTCTGCCTCTTCTTGTATTCCACCTCCTGCAAGTCCCTCTGTCTCACACAGCGGTTGCCATATGGCTCCAGAAAAGGAAGACACATTGATCCAGTCTGGGTTTGGCTTCCATTGAAAGCATGTAAGTAAAACCCAGACTGTCTCAATCTGTCCTCCTTTTTCTGGAGCCATATGGTAACCCTACTCCCAGGAAACCCCTTTTCTTCTTCCTTGCATCTTTCCAGTGGGCTTCTTCCTTCCCGCTGGCTTCTAGGGAACCCAACCCTTCCTTTACCATGGACCCTCTATTCTCTGTTGGATTGTTACTTTTAACCAGAGATGCTCTCCAGCCACCCTCTCTCTCTCTCTCTCTCTGGTTGCTGGGGAAACCAAGAAACACATACAGCCAGGCTGCCATATCATCCATCCAGC
This sequence comes from Microcaecilia unicolor, assembly GCF_901765095.1. NCBI lineage: Eukaryota > Metazoa > Chordata > Amphibia > Gymnophiona > Siphonopidae > Microcaecilia > Microcaecilia unicolor. Next base: position 609,561,862 of record NC_044031.1, on the reverse strand, counting down.
TTCACTATGACTGGAGCCATTGTACGTCACCTTCTCAGGTGACACTTGATTGGCATCTTCCCCATGTGGCTGGAGCCATGTTAGGCCATCTCCTTTGGTGCTGTGAACCTTGGGCTCATTGTGGCACACACACACTCCATCTTTGCTATAGCTGATATATATATATATAATATAGATATATATATATATATATATAATATATATATATATATATTTGTTTGTTTTGGTTTTTTTTTTTTTACTTCATTCACATTTATGGTAATCTCATTTTCTGTATATATTCTGTATGTATTTTGTGTTTCAGCATAACAATTACTCTATGTCTTTACTGATTTGAAAGTTTTGGACACGCACCAAAAATGAAATTACTGCAAGAGCCACGTGGTAGCCGGGCGGTAACTCCATTTTGGTGCACGTTGGGTGCATGTAGACACGCAGCTTAGTAAAAGGGCCCCTAAATGTGACCTCACCATTTAGAGTGAAGCCACAGCAGGCCACCTTGGCCCTCCATAATACCAACTGCTCCTTCTTCCACCTGCTCTACATAATGACAAACAACCCTAGGCAGTGAAACAGCCCTAAAAACAAACAGCCATGAATTGTTGAAGGGAGGTAGAGCAGCTGACAGCAGCTGTCCTTGGTCCTGAAAGTTACTTTGCGCTTTGCATAAATAGAAGAGAAGGAAATGAAGATTTTACAACATTCATGACCGATGAGATGTTAAGCTAAGCTATGAGAGAAAACAGTAATTTAAACAGTGACTAGAAATGCGGATAAAAATAATATTATTAATTTAATATTTTGGCACCAGTGTGTATGTGAAGGTGAATGAAGTTAACAAAATAGATGGGGGTTAAATCTGCCACTTGTAATATAAAGTGCCAGAAATGGCTAATAAAGAGGTTCTGGAAAAGAAGAAGTTGTTAAAAAGAGGTGAAACATTAAATAAGGTTGTCAATGGGCTTAAAATAAAACACTTGACAGGTGAGAAGGCCATTTTCTACGTTGGGTGTCAAGTGCTTGACAGTTTAGAATAATAATAATAATAATGCCTATGCTAACTTTGACGTTATTGGGACAGTGAAACTTCTGAGACTGATAGGCAAATCTCTAACATTGCTGGTTATTTTATTATTAGCAGAAAGAAAAGGATTATTAAAAGAGCCATGGATCCTCATAAAAACTGACAGTGTTTAAATGAAAGAACTGACATGGGAAGACAATTGAGCTCATTTTCTCGAAAGAGAAGGGCGCCTATCTTTCCACACAAATCGGGAGATGGGTGTCCTTCGCCCAGCGTAGCCCAAATCAGCATAATCGAAAGCCAATTTTGGGCACCCTCAACTGCTTTCCATCATGAGGATGACCAAAGTTCCCAGAGGCATGTCGGAAGCATAGCGAAGGCGGGACTGGGGTGTAATTAACACATGGGCGTCCTCGGCTGATAATGGAAAAAAGAAGGGCATCCCTGACGAACACTTGGCCGACTTTACTTGGTCCTTATTTTTTTACGACCAAGCCACAAAAATGTGCCTAAATGACCAGATGACCACTGGAGGGAATCAGGGATAAGTACATAAGTACATAAGTAGTGCCATACTGGGAAAGACCAAAGGTCCATCTAGCCCAGCATCCTGTCACCGACAGTGGCCAATCCAGGTCAAGGGCACCTGGCACGCTCCCCAAACGTAAAAACATTCCAGACAAGTTATACCTAAAATGAGGAATTTTTCCAGTCCATTTAATAGCGGTCTATGGACCTTGTCCTTTAGGAATCTATCTAACCCCTTTTTAAACTCCGTCAAGCTAACGCCCGTACCACGTTCTCCGGCAATGAATTCCAGAGTCTAATTACACGTTGGGTGAAGAAAAATTTTCTCCGATTCGTTTTAAATTACACACACTGTAGCTTCAACTCATGCCCTCTAGTCCTAGTATTTTTGGATAGCGTGAACAGTCGCTTCACATCCACCCGATCCATTCCCTCATTATTTTATACACTTCTATCATATCTCCCCTCAGCCGTCTCTTCTCCAAGCTGAAAAGCCCTAGCCTTCTCAGCCTCTCTTCATAGGAAAGTCGTCCCATCCCCACTATCATTTTCGTCGCCCTTCGCTGTACCTTTTCCAATTCTACTATATCTTTTTTGAGATACGGAGACCAGTACTGAACACAATACTCCAGGTGCGGTCGCACCATGGAGCGATACAACGGCATTATAACATCCGCACACCTGGACTCCATACCCTTCTTAATAACACCCAACATTCTATTCGCTTTCCTAGCCGCAGCAGCACACTGAGCAGAAGGTTTCAGCGTATCATCGACGACGACACCCAGATCCCTTTCTTGATCCGTAACTCCTAACGCGGAACCTTGCAAGACGTAGCTATAATTCGGGTTCCTCTTACCCCCATGCATCACTTTGCAGTTGTCAACATTGAACTTCATCTGCCACTTGCACGCCCATTCTCCCAGTCTCGCAAGGTCCTCCTGTAATCTGGGAGAATGGGCGTGCAAGTGGCAGATGATCTCCCTCTACTCCCCATTGGTCACTAACCCCCTCCCACCCTAAAAAAACATTACAAATATTTTTCCAGCCTCTATCCCAGCCTCAAATATCATACCCAGCTCCATGACAGCAATATGCAGGTCCCTGGAGCAGTTTTAGTGGGTACTGCAGTGCACTTCAGGCAGGCGGACCCTGGCCCATCCCCCCTACCTGTTACACTTGTGGTAAATGTGAGCCCTTCAAAACCATCACAAACCCACTGTACCCACATCTAGGTGCCCCCTTCATCCCTAAGGGCTATGGTAGTGGTGTACAGTTGTGGGGAGTGGGTTTGGGGGGCTCAGCACCCAAGGTAAGGGAGCTATGCACCTGGGAGCTTTTTCTGAAGTCCACTGCAGTGCCACCTAGGGTGCCCGGTTGGTGTCCTGGCATGTCAGGAAGACCAGTGCACTATGAATGCTGGCTCCCCCCATGACCAAAGGGCTTGCATTTGGTTGTTTCTAGGATGGGCGTCCTCGGTTTCCATTATCGCCGAAAATCGGGGACGGCCATCTCTAGGGACAACCATCTCTAAGGTCGACCTAAATGTGGAGATTTGGGTTTCCCCGACCGTATTATTGAAATGAAAGTTGGTGGCCCATCTTGTTTCAATAATACAGGTTTCCCCGCCCCTTCGCGGGGACGTCCTGCGAGGACGCCCTCAGGAAAACATGGGCGCCCAGTTCGATTATGCCTCTCCATGTTTCCTACTTCATATGCTTCAAATGCTAGGTCAATAAAAATAATTTGTATAAGGGATTGTGTGGTTATAGCAATCATTTTGAAATTAAATGTAACTTCTGGGGTGCTGCTTCAGAGAGTGGAGAGAATCTTGAACCTGTCGGAACATTTAAACATTCTGACAGCAGATGGTAGAGCAAAGAAATTTTAAAAACCTCCCTATTTTTGTTTCCTTTACACTGCTGTAGGAAAGTCAATTAACCAGGAAGTTAAAAATTACTGAACCAGGTTCTTCTTGATTATTATTTTTTTTTTTAATGGAAAATGTGAATTAGTTTAATTTTAAAACTGGAAATTCTGTGACTGAGGAACCTTTTACCATGCTGCAGAAAAAGGGGTGCAAGTGCTGGTGTTGGTGCATGGGTTTGACAAGCACCAAGACCTCCTTTTACCACAGTAGGTGAAAGGTGTGTTCTCCGTTAAAAAAGGAACTGGCCGGGTGTTAAGTGAAACACTTGCCATGAGGCCATTTCCCGGGAGATCCCATACTGACTCCTATTGAGGAGGTGGTAAGGGCTCCCACACTTACCTGGTGGTAGCTGGTTGTACAAACCTACACATATAAATGCTATCAATTAAGTATGGAGGCTGCAATTTTAATGTAGCTTCATTGCAATAGTGGATATAAATAGTCGGCCCCCATCTTTGAAATTCATTACCTCTTAGGCTAAGAGGGATTCCAAGTTTAGATCTCTTTAAAAAAGAGTTGAAGACATTTTTGTTCATCCAAACATATGGTGGAGTCTAACATTTATGTACTATCTGGGTTAGGAGAAGATGAGGATTTGCAGTTGATGGAGAACTTTTGTAAGGATTTTGAAACTGATTATAGTATTTTATGTTTGTTGGTGCTACTATGTATTATGTTTGGTTACTTTATTGTGTATGTTTTATATTTATATCCACTGAGAATTGCTAAGATCATGCAGAATATAAGTATTTTAAATAAATAAATGTGAATTATATGGGATACATGAAAAGCCCTGACGGAAACAAATACTTAAAAAAAATTATGCATGCCATTCAACAGCTCTAAAAGCAGATGTGGGCATTTGCTTCCTTTGTGAAATGCAGAATACAGATGTAGATTTTAGCCCTGCCCAAAACATGCCCCTTTGACATCTGTAACTAGTGTGTATCTCTACTTGTAAATAGCAGCTTTCTGAATGCATATATGAAACACATTGTGCAATGCCAGATGTCCACATGAAAGTTATAAATAAAGCTTCTAAAACAACCTTCAAAGTGCTGCAGAAGAATACTGGGGAGAGATCTTGGGATCTTTCATTGTAGAAAAAAACGCAGTGTCTGCTAAAGATAGGTAACGTAGTACTAATAAACACTAAACCTAGCTAATATCATTCAAAACAGCTGATGACTTCTATTTGGAGAAAAGCCCTCAGAAACCAAAGCACAAAGTCTATGGTTTTAAATGCTGTCACAATATGCTTATATGTGTATAGCATTGATTTCAATCACTGGGCTAAAAAACTCCAATTGATTTTTAAGGCTTTAATTATGCTTTAAAGTGTGAATAAAGTGCAACAAAAAAGTGCAATCTTCCAACAAAACGTCTCTCAATATTCTCAATACTCGATGTATTATCTCATCAAATCAAAGTATTGGCTTATTGAAACAGTACTTAACTTCTTTTCATTGTATCCAGCACAGACTCGTGTTCAACGGGGCCACCGTTTCACCCCTCAATAGGCTTCATCAGGAACTGGTGCTGAATGGCAGTGCAAAGATTCTAGAGAAGTAAAGTGACAATTGGGATCTAGCCAGGTACATGTGACCTGGATTGGCCACTGTTGGAAACAGGATGCTGGGCTTGATGGACCTTCGGTCTGTTCCAGTATGGCAATACTTATGTAGATAAGACAGTTTTCTTTGTGGTACAAATGGAGAAAGGGCTCTTAGGAAGAGGGGCAGCACAGAATAAGAAATGCAGAGAAGTGGCAGATTTTGGCATCTGATGCTCTCTAGATTCTGAGCTGTAAGTCTACAGCAGCAGAATCCACATTAATATTTCTAGTCAGAAATATTTTAAGAAAAAAAAGGATACATTATACTATTGAAATTTTAAGGGCACTGGAACAAAGCCTCTTCTGGTAAGACAGGTGAGGAAGAAAAGAATACGTGCCTTGACAGGTCTTCTGTTCTTATGAATTAAGCACAGGTGTGACCCATGGGGGGCCAGTAAAATGGAACATCTGTAAACTTGGCACATACATTTACAATATACAGAATACATGTACAAACATACTCATACAAATATTTATATTTATGTTTATTCAAGCATTTGATATACCGCTTTGCCAGAGGTCTGATCAAAGCAGATTACAATAACATGAACATTTCACAAAAGTTTGGAAAAGTAATGCAATTTCATATATAGGAAGTGACATGATCAAACTAGGAAGGATTAGAAAGAGAAGTTCGGGGAGTGGGGTGCAGGGGAAAAGACAGGCAGGTACATAAGAAAATCCATACTGGGTCAGACCAATAGTCCATCTAGCACAGTATCCTACTTCCAACAGTGGCCAATCTAAGTCACAAGTATCACACAGTAACCCTAAGAGTAGCAACATTCCATGCCACCAATCCCTGGGCAAGCAGTGGCTTCCCCATTGTCTATCTCAATAACAGACTAAGGACTTTTCCTCCAGGAACTTGTCAAAACATTTTTTAAATCCAGGTATGCCAACCGCCGTTACCAGATCCTCCGACATGAGCTCCAGAGCTTAACTATTTGTTGAGTGAAAATAATTCCTTCTATTTGTTTTAAAATTATTTCCAAGTAACTTTATTGAGTGTACCCTAGTCTTTGTACATTTTGAAAGAGGTAAAAAATTGATTCACTTTTACCTATTCTACACCACTCAGAATTTGCACGCCTCAATCATATCTCCATTCATCCATCTCTTTTCCAAGTTGAACAGCCCTAACCTCTTTAACCTTTTGTGCTGAAGATGACTGTTACGAATACCATGGACAGCCAAGAAATCGAACAGATGGGTCCTTGATCAAACAAAACCTGATTCTCACTAGAAGCACACATAACAAGACTGAAACTATCATATTTGGCCAGAAACTCTATAAAAAGCAGTTATGCAAGGAAAGGTTGAAGGAAAAGAGAATGTGGAAGTCCAGCAATGAGATGGATTGACACAATCACAACAATGGAATGTTCCATTAAAAAGCCTCTGCACACAAATAGAAGACAGGATGCTCTGCAGAAAGTCAATCTATATGGTCACCAGAAGTCCAGCTTCAACCTGAAAGCAATCCACTACACCTGATTAGGTACCTACTTCCTTCATAGAAAAGGCTCCTACTGCATTCCCTCCAGACACCTAATTATACATACCCTGTTAAAGAATTACTGTTATAGAGCTACTGTCTTAGGGCTCCAGGCCTATTATCAGCCTCAATAGATTAAAATAAGTCAATTTGCAGTCCACTATGAATGCTCAGAATGTCACCCCCTGTTTTAACACAGGCCTTCAGTCACTTTGGACGATCTTAACAGCCTTGTTGTTCGGTCCCTCTGGCAGGCTGACCCAGATCGTCTGCAACGCTTCCTTCAGTTGGTGATTGTGTGCAGCTTTGGGTGGAGCTTGGGTAGACCTCCAACAGTGCCTCCACAGACAAAAGTATACATCACTATTACAAAATTAACAGTAAGCTGGTAGCCGGGGAGGGGGTTCAAATAAGTACATAAGTACATAGCATAAGTACCATAAGTAATAATGGTGGTTTTACAATGCAAACGTTCTTGAACACATGAAAATTGATGAGTGGTCACAGTAAAAAGTTTGCAACTTCAATGTGTTTAAAAATAATCTCATTCCACTTGGCATATAAATGTAGATAGTAACAACAAATAAAGCTGTAAAATTTTATGTTCAAATTCCAAGCAGTTGCTGAGAAAACAGCAAAACAATCTCTAGGGTTTTTTTTTTTTTTGCCTTACACTGTACATTGATCAAAACCAGACATACAAATTGCTATACAGACCAAAGGATGAGTGATTGAAACTTGCTGCCCAGGACAGTAGATCACAGAGGAGATGGTTCACAACAAGCATAGAAATAACTGGTACAACAGACATATATTCTGTAGGAAAAAGCTGGAAATGGTTACTCATCTCATAGCTGGCTGCAAAGTTCTGATGACTGAAAATTTCTATACTATACAGAAAAACACAACAAGATAGCATGTCTCATCCATTGGAAACTTTGCAAGCATTACAACATGTTTTTTTTAAAATCAGAAAAGCATTGGGATCATGACCCTAAAGAATTATAAGAATGAAGAGGTTAGGATCACCTGGACATCCCCATTCCTCACCTGGGACATCCCCATTCCAACTGATAAAAGCTAGATGCAAGAAAACGGGACATCATGGTACAAGAGAAAAACAATAGATCAGCATTATAAAAATGGGTTTCAGTTCTAAACATTACTCTGTGAATTGAATGAAGAGGGAGAAGATCCTTAAATATCAAGAAATGATTGTCCATATATGTTACATTTATGAACTCCAGAAGGAAGCTCTTTATTTCATTATGCAAGTACTATAGCAAGTGCTAGCAGTACATTTGAGAGACCAAGATCATACTCCATATACGCAGGCTTAGAAGTGAGATTCGATAAATTTACATGTGCATCTTTTAGTCATTATTCGATACAAGATGTGTGTGTACAAAAAGGGGAGTGGCCTAATTTAGGCATGAGGATTTACACCAGGTGTTGCTTGATATAAATCCTCATGCCCAAAATTGGGCGCAGATCTCAACACTATTCTATAAATGGAGCCCAACTTGGAGCGCAGGTTTATAGAATAGCTCTTAGCACTCATTTTTATTGGCGTCCAAGTTTGGGCGCCATTTACAGAATTGAGTCCTAAGGGGGGAATTCTATATATTTGACGCTGACGAAAAAACGTGCTTAATGCTATTCAATAAACCTCACCTAATGTTAGATGGGTTTATAGAATACACATAGCACCCATCCCCATGACTAAAATTTAGGTGCAACCATTTACACCAGGGTTGTCAACCTTGGTCCTTGAGGGCCACAATCTAGTCGGGTTTTTAGAATTTCCCCCAATGAATATGCATGAAATGTATTTGCATGCACTGTCTCCACTTTATGCAAATAGATCTCATGCATATTCATTGAGGAAATCCTGAAAACCCGACTAGATTGTGGCCCTCAAGGACCAAGGTTGGACAACCTTGGTGTAAATGGTTGCACCTAAATTTTAGTCATGGGGATGGGTGCTATGTGTATTCTATAAACCACGTCTAACATTAGGTGAGGTTTATTGAATAGCATTAAGCATGTTTTTCGTCAGCGTCAAATATATAGAATTCCCCCTTAGGACCTCAATTCTGTAAATGGCGCCCAAAACTTGGACGCCAATAAAATGAGTGCTAAGAGCTATTCTATAAACTGTGCTCCAAGTTGGGCTCCATTTATAGCACTGATCGTTTGGCACCATATATAGAATTCCAGGGTTAAAAACCTCCTATTTAGAAGATGGTAAGCGATCCCATATTAACTCTGCATTCGGCAATTAGGGGGGGAATTCTATATATAGCAACTAAAGTTGCATGTGAAATTTTGGCCACACGGCCCAATTGCACGCACAACTTAATTTTTAACAAGCTAATTGGTGCCAAATTTAGGCACCTAGAGTGTAATTTTATAAAGATGGGACCAAGATATAGGAGTCAGCAACACCCATAAGTGACCTGAATATCAGCATATATGTATGTGCACACATATTGTGAGAAAGGGGGGGGGAAACCGGGGGGGGGGGGGGAGGAAAGGACTACCTGTGCCCGCCGGGGATCAAAAGAAGAAAGAGTGGGGCTATAAGAACTACAAGTCCCAGAAGCCCGAGCTGAGCAGGAAACAGGAGTGGGAGGAGAAGTCCTCTCAGAGGGAAAAGGGGGAGGGGGTTGATTGGGAGATGAAGTCAGAGGAAGGGGGATGAGGAACACCTGTGGGAGAGGGGAGTGGTGGAACAGATGGATTGGCAAGGGGGGGACGGGGGGAGTGGAATCAGAGGAAATGGATATCTCAGCCTTTGCTCAGGGCCAGAGGGAAAGGAGAAAGAGTGCTGTGTGTACTGGATAACAAAAGGTATGAATTCCTTAACCCTGTGGGTGGTTGTCAGGAGTTAGTGCTGACAATGAGGGAGGTGGGTCTCTAGGTGTAGCCAGTAGGAAGTGCTAAACCTAGAGGAATTCATACCATAGGGGAAACTTTGGAACTTTATAGTGTTGCTTGAGAAAAGCTGAACTGTGTGATAAGCATTTGATTCTGAATAGAGACTCTAAAGAAAGGGGCCTGTGCCAGGAACAGGGCCCGGTCCAGAGGCCTGGGTGGGGGACTTAATAGCCGAACTTTATAGTGTTGCTTGAGAAAGCTGAACTGTGTGATAAGCATTTGATTCTGATAGAGACTCTAAAGAAAGGGGCCTGTGCCAGGAAACAGGGCCCGGTCCAGAGGCCTGGGTGGGGGACTTAATAGCCGGACTGGAAAGAATCTAGGCGGCTAGGCTACCAGGGGGGGGACTCCACCCGGAGACGTATACTTGCCAGTAGCCGGTAGGGGTTGAAACAAGGGGGTGGGGCTACTGGCTGGAGAGAACGCAACTGAGTTAACCTGAGGGAGGTTGGCATAACTTACAAGGATTGCAGCCAGCACGGAGAGGTGCATCTCGAGCGCAGCTCGGAGAGGAGCGGCAGGCTGACATTGGTGCGGCTGGGTTGCAGACAGCACGGAGAGGTGCGGCTGGCTTGCAGACAGCACGGAGAGGTGCAACTAGAGTGCAGACGGCCGGAGAGGAGCAGCAGTCTGACATTTGGTGGCAGTGGTGGGATCGGTCGAGCCCTGGTTCCAGTAAGCCGAGGAGGAGGACGGAGGAGCTGGCAGACCAGAAAGCTGGGGAGCTTGAACCCGGAGGCGAACAAACCTCCTGCTTCCGGTGAGCATATTGGGAGCAGGGGGGGGATTGGAGTGCGAAGTGGAAGTGTTGTGAAAGTCCACACTTGGGTTTTGTTTTTCTCTTGTGTTTTCTTATAGGAAGAAGATTAAAGTTATCGGGATGGATCCGAAAGAGATGTTTGCCTTTATGACTCACCAATTTCAAAAGCAACAAGAGATGGCCCATAAACTTATGGAGGAGTCGTTGGCAGCTTCCCGAGCACAGCAACAGCCACTTTTGGACCTATTTCAGGAATTTCTGCGGGCCGGAGGAAGAATGTCCGGACCTAGCGAAAGTGGGACAACCTTGCGGGGCGAAGGGACTGCTGGACTGGTAGGACCTGTGGGGGTGAACTGGTTACCTTGGGGAAAATTAACTGAAGCGGATAATATCGAAGATTATCTGGGGGCCTTTGAGAGGGTGGCGGTGACAGCAGGATGGCCTCAGGAGCAATGGACCCTAAGACTAGCTCCGGCGCTGGCTGGGGAAGCTTTAGCGGCTTTTCGGGCCCTTCCTACGGGACAAATAACAGACTACATGAGGCTGAAAGCCGCTATTTTGGATAGGTTTGGGCTAAGCAAGCATACGTACCGAAGGAGGTTTCAGGAGTTCAGGTGGGTGGAGGGAGAGACACCTAGGGTTCTTGCTCAGAAACTGAGTGATTTGGCGGGAAAATGGTTAGAGCCTGAAAGACGTTCCATGCAGCAGGTAATGGAAGACCTGGTGCTGGAACAGTTCTTGGAGTCCTTACCTAGAGGGCTTCAGGTGGACTTGATTAAACGGGGCTGCAGTACCCTCGAGGAGGCAATCCAGAGCATGGATTGTTTCCTAGAATCGCAGCATTGTGCCCACAGGGGAACCCCGCCGGGAGGGGGATTGGGAGGTCCAAAAGGGCATCAGGTTCCCGAAGGTAGGGGTATGAGAGTTTGGGAGGGGAGTAAAGGGGAAGAAAGAATGTGTTATCGTTGTGGGCGGAAGGGCCATGTGAGGAGAGACTGTGTGGTGAAGTTACAATTGGGGGCCGGAGGGGGGAAGGGGGGCAGGTGGAAGTTCTGCCAACGGGTAGAAGTGATGGGGGTGGGGGTGGAGGGGCTGTTGGACTCGGGAGCAGACCAAACTATGCTTGCCCAGTCCTTGTGGGAGAGGATCAGGGAGAAGGGAGTTGGGAGAGGGGGGAAGAAAGGGCGAGAGGTCACCATACAGTGTGTGCATGGGGCTTCCAGTAGATACCCGTTGCGGCAGGTGAGGATCGTAGGCCCTTTGGGGGCTCATTGGGTCTGGGTGGCGATACTACCTAGGTTGCCTCAGGCTCTTATCTTGGGAAGGGATTGGCCCCCATTTTCGCAATATTTGAGAGAGAGAGAGGGGTTAGTGGTTACCCGGTCCCAACGGGGGACGGAGGGGACGGAACAGGAGCAGGCTTTAGCCCAGATATTTCCGTTTCACATGGAGATATTGGGGAACCCGGGGGAAACCAGGGATTCGGGGGGGCATAAGAAGACGGGGCAGCGTCAGCGAGCTCGGTCTATGAAAGACTTAGAGCAGGCGGCGGATTTCCCTGAGGAGGCAGGGGAGGTGCAGGAACAATTCCCCTCTTTTAGGAGGGAGCAGCAAACCGACCCTACTCTGCAATATGCTTGGGCGCGGGCAAGGGAGGGGGACAGGGAGGTGCAGGGACCCGGGTTTGTGATAGAGCAGGGCCTTCTGTTTCGGAGACCTGCAGGAAACGGAGGGGAGGGGGAACGGAGCCAGTTAGTGATGCCGAGGGGATTTAGGAACCTACTGTTACGGGTAGCTCATGATCACCCTCTGGGGGGGGCATAAAGGAGCTCAGAATACGGTCTCCCAATTGTTACGGCGCTTTTATTGGCCCGGGATATATAAAGAGGTTGAGAAGTATTGTGAGTCTTGTCCTTTATGTCAGAAGGTATCTGAACAGGGTCCAGGGAGAGTTCCTTACATCCTTTGCCCCGCATAGGGACCCCCCTAGAGAGGATTGCGATGGACATAATTGGTCCTCTTCCGAAGTCGACTCGGGGGTTCTCCTATATCTTAGTAATTATGGATATGGCCACCAGGTTTCCTTGGGCCATTCCTTACGAAACATTTCGGCTAAAGTTATTGCTGCGGAACTGGTTCACATTTTCTGTGAAGAAGGATTCCCTCGGGAGGTGTTGACTGACCGGGGATCCAACTTTAGATCACGGGTTCTAGCACAGGTATGGGAGGCCTTCGGGATTGTTCACATTTGTACGGCTGCATATCACCCGCAGACCAATGGCCTAGTTGAACGATTTAATAAGACCCTGAAGACTTTGCTTAGGAAGGGAGTGGGCTCTTGCCCGGAGAAATGGGATCAATTGCTGCCCTTTGTCCTGTATGTAACGAGGGAGTGTGTGCAGGCCTCCCTAGGGGTGTCTCCCTTCGAGTTATTCTTTGGGCGAGCACCAGGGGGGGCTTAGATATAGTGAGAGAAAGATGGGTACCCCCGGAAGCTGAGGATAACACGGTAATATCTTACCTTCATGATTTAAAGGGGCGCTTGAGGCGGTTGGGGGTTTACTCTAGAGACAGATGGCAGGCGGCTCAGCAGTATCAGAAGGCCTCCTATGATAAGAAGACCCGGGTCCGGGAGGTGGCGATAGGGGATAAAGTGCTGATCATGGTCTCGGATAGTCCTCATAAATTTAGTGGGAACTGGAGGGGCCCGATGATAGTTACGAGGCGGTTGGGCCCAGTCACGTATGAAGTGAGGAATGAACGGGGGAGGAGGCAGACTTATCATATAAATTTGATCAAACCTTGGCAGGCCCGGAGGTTGTTGGGCGACTGCAGAGGATTTAACGGAGGAGGATCTAGGTCCTCAGATATCGGAGATGGATTCTAAAGGGGGGTTGCAGGTGGGAGAGGATTTAGAGGGAACTCAAAAAGAGCAGATAAGGGCTCTTTTGGGGGAATTTAAGGATGTGCTCACTCCTTGCCCAGGGGCAACGAGATTGATTACGCACGATATCGTAACGGGGGAGGGAAAGGTAGTAAGGCAAAGACCGTACAGGTTATCCCCCATGAAGCAGCAAGAGGTGAATCGGCAGGTTAAGGAAATGTTGGAATATGGGGTGATTGAGGAATCACACAGTTCCTGGGCAAGCCCGGTAGTGCTGGTGCCCAAGACCGATGGAACCTGGCGGTTTTGCATTGATTTTCGGCAAGTTAATGCTCTATCGGACCCGGATGCTTATCCGATGCCGAGGATAGAGGAACTGCTAGACCGACTAGGGTCAGCCCGTTTCTGTCAAACGCTTGACTAAACAAAAGGCTATTGGCAGATTCCGCTCTCTACTGCAGCTAAGCCCAAGACAGCCTTTTGTACTCCTCTTGGCCTGTTCCAGTTCAAGCGGATGCCATTTGGCTTGAATTCGGCAGCGGCCTCTTGTCAACGCCTGTTAGATCAGGTATTGAGGCCTCATCAGGCATACGCCGCCGCGTATCTAGATGATGTCATCATACATAGCCAAGACTGGGGGTCTCATCTACTCCAGGTGGGGAAGGTATTAAACGCTTTTCGGAAAGCGGGGCTTACTCTGAATCCCCAAAAGTTGTTATTTTGCGCAGAAAGAGGTGAAATATTTGGGTTACAAAGTGGGAAATGGCCAGATAAAACCGTTACAGGGTAAAGTCGAGAGTATCCAACTATTTCCCCGCCCGGAGACCAAGAAATTGATGAGGGGGTTTTTTTGGGACTAGTGGGATACTATCGAAGATTCATTCCTCACTTTGCTACATTGGCCGCTCCTTTGACGGAGATGTTAAAGAAGGATAGGCCCAACCGGTTAAGGTGGGGGAGGTGGAGCAGGGAGCATTTGTGGCCCTACGGCAAGCCCTGTGTGAGGAACCTGTGCTAGGGCCGTTGATTTTGACAGGGAATTTATCCTACACACGGACGCTTCGGGCACCGGGTTGGGGGCCGTGCTGTCGCAGGTTTTTGAGGGGGGAGGAACACCCAGTATTGTATTTGAGCCGGAAGTTGCTCCCTCATGAAACGAGGTATGCCACTATTGAAAGGGAATGTCTAGCTGTCAAATGGGCCATACAAAAGTGTCAGTTCTATCTAGAGGGACAGACATTCAAGTTGTTTACAGACCATTGCCCCTTTAAAGTGGTTGGCCCGGATGAAAGATAGCAATGCCAGATTGATGAGGTGGTATCTGGCATTGCAACCCTTTCAATATCACATTGAGCATAAAGCAGGGAAGTTGTTGGCTCATGTAGATGTCTTGAGTCGGGTTGCTAGCCCGGGGAACGAGGGAAGGTTGGAGAAATGGGCTAGCAATCGCTTAAAGAGGGGGGTATGTGAGAAAGGGGGTGGCAAACCGGAGGGGTGGGGGAGGAAAGGACTACCTGTGCCCGCCGGGGATCAAAAGAAGAAAGAGGGGGGCTATAAGAACTACAAGTCCCAGAAGCCCGAGCTGAGCAGGAAACAGGAGTGGGAGGAGAAGTCCTCTCAGAGGGAAAAGGGGGAGGGGGTTGATTGGGAGATGAAGTCAGAGGAAGGGGATGAGGAACACCTGTGGGAGAGGGGAGTGGTGGAACAGATGGATTGGCAAGGGGGGGGACGGGGGAGTGGAATCAGAGGAAATGGATATCTCAGCCTTTGCTCAGGGCCAGAGGGAAAGGAGAAAGAGTGCTGTGTGTACTGGATAACAAAAGGTATGAATTCCTTAACCCTGTGGGTGGTTGTCAGGAGTTAGTGCTGACAAATGAGGGAGGTGGGTCTCTAGGTGTAGCCAGTAGGAAGTGCTAAACCTAGAGGAATTCATACCATAGGGGAAACTTTGGAACTTTATAGTGTTGCTTGAGAAAAGCTGAACTGTGTGATAAGCATTTGATTCTGAATAGAGACTCTAAAGAAAGGGGCCTGTGCCAGGAACAGGGCCCGGTCCAGAGGCCTGGGTGGGGGACTTAATAGCCGGACTGGAAAGAATCTAGGCGGCTAGGCTACCAGGGGGGGGACTCCACCCGGAGACGTATACTTGCCAGTAGCCGGTAGGGGTTGAACAAGGGGGTGGGCTACTGGCTGGAGAGAACGCAACTGAGTTAACCTGAGGGAGGTTGGCATAACTTACAAGGATTGCAGCCAGCACGGAGAGGTGCATCTCGAGCGCAGCTCGGAGAGGAGCGGCAGGCTGACATTGGTGCGGCTGGGTTGCAGACAGCACGGAGAGGTGCGGCTGGCTTGCAGACAGCACGCAGAGGTGCAACTAGAGTGCAGACGGCCGGAGAGGAGCAGCAGTCTGACAATATTCACATAAATGCCAGTATTATGGCTACCTGCTATTCTATAAAATGGCAACTAAATGTGATAGCACATACTTTGTAGGTGGACATTCACATGGGCAGAGTCATAACAACATAACAGAAGAATAGCCATACTGGATCAGACCACTAGTCCATCCAGCCCAGTATCCTCCTTTCAACAGTGGACAATTCAGGTCACAAATACATGCCAGAATCCCAAAGAGCACAAGATTCTGGAATCCCCAAAAATGTCAACATTCTATGCTACCAATCCCAGGGCAAGCAGTGGCTTCCCCATGTCTGTTTCAATAGCAGACTATGGACTTTTCCTTCAGGAACTTGTCCAAACCTTTTCGTAGAGCAGGGGCAGGGCATACATTTGCATATGTAGAATATAGAATATTGCTGTGCTTTCTTGTCATTTAGGTATGATCATTTGCCCCAGCTTAATAGCTGATGTAAGTGACCACTCCTTTATTCTAGTCATGTGTTTGACATGTTATACTGGTATTCTGTAAAGAAAAACCCATGCGTACTTTTTCTTTATATAATAGGTTACAAGTAGGCACATTATTTGCACCTAAATGTAAGCAGCCCTTTATAGCATTACACTTCATATATGCTGAAAATCCCTGGCCTAAATCTGCCCCTTCTGCAATCCATTTTTAAAGCTTCTAAATTTAGGAACCTAGTGAAACTAAAAGGATAAATCTAATGCTCAATATTCAACATGGTTTAAGTGAGCAGGAGAGGTTTCTGTTCACTTAAACCATACTAAGCAGGTCATCTACTGATCTTCAGCAGCACTTAAGATGATAGTAACTCTGAATATTGGTTATAACCACCCTTCAAAATCTGGGCAGTAAAGGGCAGTATGAGGGCAGAGTTGGGGAGGAGGTGAAAGTTAATCCAGTGCCTGCATAGCTAAGCGACCAGATAGGACAGCACAAAAGGCTGCTCTAACTTTGGTCATTTAGCTATGTAGGTGACAGCACTAAATACTGGCTGGCACCTACAAAACCTCTCGCTAGTGGTCTGACATTCCTGTGCACTCCCCCTCCCCAAAATAAATCCACCCTCCCATTTGCCCCCCCCCCCCCCCAAATATCAGTGTTCCCTTCTGGACCTCCAATATCAGTGCTCCCTTCTGAATCTCCAATATCAGTGCCACTTCTGGACCCTCTCCCCACAACACCAGTGCCCCCCTTCTGGATTGCTGCAAATAGAAATGTCCTCCTTCTGACCTTTTCCCCCAAAGCAGCTCTCCCTCCAGAAGTACCACCCACTTGACTAGCCCAGACCACCCCTCTAGACCATCAGCAATTGTTAAGGTAGGCTCAGAAAGAGGGCCCTACACGTAGGTGAGTAGTTTAGGGAGGGGAGATGATCATGAGAGTTGATTCTGGGAGGAAGCATTATTATGGAAGGTCCAGAAGAGGACACTGCTATTGGAGGGCTTGAAATCTGGTTCTGCTATTTGATAGGTCAAAATAGGGGGGAGTGATTCTTACATCTCCTTGGGGTCGAAGTAGCCACTTTGAGGTTAGAGCCACCATGAGCAGGAGCAAATGGGGATTGCTGCTGCCTGGGTTACCCCACTAGATCACCAGGGACTGTTAAAGTAGGCTCAGAAAGGGGGACCTACAGGTAGGTGGGTAGTTCAGGAGAGGAACTACTCTTGGGGGGGAAAGGGTCCAGGAGGAGGCGCTGCTATTGTGGATGTGTCTGGGAAGGGGAGCTGCTATGGGGGGGTTTGGAAGGGGGCATTGCTATTGGAGGTCAGAATCAGATATTGCTATTGGAGGGATCAGAACTGGGGGAGTGGACCATGGAGATCCTCTTCTGTGGGGCCCGCATAAGTCTGGTCAGACCCAGATATTCAGTGCTGATGCCCAGACATAGGTTGACATTGAATATCTGGGTGTAACTTAGCTGGTGATGGTCAGCACTTTAAAAAAAAAAAAAACACCTATAGCTGCCAGGTGAATACCTATGGTTAGTAACTCAGCCCTGGTAAATTTGTTTTACAGACCAATTTACGAGCCTAACTCACAAAGTTAAGAGCCCAAATCCTTCAAATACTGGCCTCAAAGTTTCTAAGATCAAGCTGGAATTTCCAGGAGAAGAAATCTTTTCTCCCGGAAATTCCAGCTTGAATCTAGGAACTTTTGAGGCCAATATTCAAAAGGTTTGAGGGCACAGTTATCAATGTGGGCAACTGTTAAAACATATTATTTTACCACCAACTCATGCTATTTTAGCACAAGTCCCATTTTATACAATGAGACCTAGTTACAAATAACTGGGGGTGGCCTCCTCACTAGCTCCATGAGCAATGTTTAGTGCTTCTGTTCCCTATCCGCACACATCTGGAATCAACATGCAGTATGGCTTTTTTCTTTTTTGCCACATCTTTGTGGAATTCATTGCCTGTATCATTCCATAATGATATGTCTTTAAAGAAATGTAAAACTATGTTGAAGTCCCACTTTTTTAAAGTTAGCTTGTGTCACTGTTTAGGAGGTGGTGAGGGCTTTGGAGGAAAGCCTGGCACATAACCCCCCCCCCCCCCCTACACCCCCTGGCACTAGTAATTACAAAAGTATTTTCTAGTGCTGGAAATGGTGAATGGGAAAGGCGGAACTATTGCTGGGCTCCTGGGTTAGCCCAACGATAGGGCCAACTCGCTGCACACAACCAGCTTATTTTCGAAAGAGATCGCCGGCCATCTTCTGACACAAATCGGGAGATGGCTGGCGATCTCCTGAATCCGGCCAAATCGTTATAATCGAAAGCCAATTTTGGCCGGCTTCAACTGCGTTCCGTCACGGGGCCGGCAAAAGTTCAAGGGGGCATGTCGGCACGGTAGCGAAGGCAGGACGGGGGCAGGACAGGGGCGTGCGTTGAGATGGCCCAATAATCGAAAAAAGAAAGCCGGCCTTGACGAGAATTTGGTCCACTTTATTTGGTCCCTTTTTTTTCAGATCCAAGTCCCAAAAAAGTGCCTGAACTGACCAGATGACCACCGGAGGGAATCGGGGATCACCTCCCCTGACTCCCCCAGTGGTCACTAACCCCTCCCACCCTCAAAAATGCAACTTTAAAAACTTTTTTTGCCAGCCTCAAATGTCATACTCAGGTCCATCGCAACAGTATACAGGTCCCTGGAGCAGTTGTGGTGGGTGCAGTGGACTTCAGGCAGGCGGACCCAGGCCCACCCCCCACCTACCTGTTACACTTGTGGTGGAAAATGGGAGCCCTCCAAAACCCACCCGAAACCCACTGTACCCACATGTAGGTGCCCCCCTTCACCCCTTAGGGCTATGGTAGTGGTGTATAGTTGTGGGGAGTGGGTTTTGGGGGGGTTGGGGGGCTCAGCACCCAAGGTAAGGGAGCTATGCACCTGGGAGCTATTTTTTTAAACTTTTTAGAAGTGCCCCCTAGGGTGCCCGGTTGGTGTCCTGGCATGCGAGGGGGACCAGTGCACTACGAATCTTGGCCCCTCCCATGACTAAATGCCTTGGATTTGGCCAGATTTGAGATCGCCGGCTTGGGTTTCCATTATGGGCAAAAACCGATGCCGGCCATCTCTGACATTTGGGCGGCCCCAACCATATTATCGAAAAAAAAGATGGCTGGCCATCTTTTACGAAAATATGGTTGGCTCTGCCCCTTCATGGCGCCGTTCTCGGAGATAGCCGGCGCCATTCGATTATGCCCCTCCAAGTCAGCACTAGCCCTTCCACCCTTTAGTAAAAGGACCCCTTAGTCTTTTTGGGGTGATGATTCATGAGTGGGGATCCAAATGATTTGAGAGTAAAGTTCACAAATTTGCCTCCTTTGGTTAGACCAGACCTTCTCATTGACTGAAGAAACTAAATTAAGCGATTCCTAAGGGCTAGCCAACTTAATTAACAAACGGCCAAGTCACTACAATGTAGAACTATAATCTTTCCTATGACCTTGTTTGCATCATGTTAAACATAGAAACAGTGGGAAATGTAGGCAGAAAAAGACCATATGGCCTATCCAGTCTGCCCATCCATGCCATCTGCTTTCCCTATCACTCCCTTAGAGATCCTATGTACTTGTCCCAAGTTCTCTTGAATTCAGATACTGTTTTCATCTCCATCACTTCCACCGGGAGGCCGTTCCATGAATTCACCACGCTTTCTGTGAAGAAGTATTTCCTCAGGTTACTTCTGAGTCTATCCCCTTTCACTTTCATCCTATGTCCCCTCATTCCAGAACTTCCAATAGGAAAGAAAATAGAAAACACAAGGATCAAAAACAAAGAAATATTTCTTCACTTTAAAGTCCTCTCTTCTTTAATATCATATTGCCAATGGTCTTTGCTTTTATACTTTGGAAGACTGGAACTTGTGGCAAACAACAAAATCCAAACTAAATCCATTCCTTCTGGGGAGTGCTGTGGTAGAGCTATTCCATTCCTCCATCCTATACTGCATGATAAGATCAAACAGGAGCAACAAAGCCTTACATTGTATTCAGGTTAGTTCATTCCCTCAAGAAACTGACAATATTGAATGTGGGTTACCATTATATAAGCATGACAATCTAATGTCATTTTAAAAATAATCAGTGTTGCAGAGGTGGAAGCCATTCTTATAGCAGTACATCCAGCCACTTCCTCCACTAATAAGTATCCTTCCAAACTGATTCACACATCAAAGGATGTGTTATTAACCCCATTTCAACATATGATAAACACCACTAAAAGAAGGCTGTTTTCCACTTTCCTTATAAAGAACAGTAGTGAGACCATTGTTTAAGAAATTTAAACTCGGTCTGTCTTTTGCCAAAAACAAATGACCATGCTCTCTTGTACAGTTATTGATGACCTGAGCATTGAGCTAGATAAAGGATCTAATGCTGCACTGACATTTTTAAATGTATTATTTATTATAGTATTAAACAATACATAAAACACAACTTTATGCACTGAAATCAATCACAATGTGAAGAAATACTAAAACAGAGAACAAAGGAAACATGCAGTTACAGATGCGTATTTTAAGGCCACAAATTAAGAAACCCAATCTGGCAAGAATAGTAAATTCCCAACAGAAAACGCAAGCAAAAAAATGCCATAAAAATGATGGATATCAGTGAGAGCTCTATTTATGAGCAACTATTGATCTACAATTACACAAGAAAAGAAGGTGTGGTGGGATAATTCCTAAGATATTGGTGTTGATAGTGTGGATGAGCAAATATAAGTCTACTAGCCGTTAAGCCCGTTAAAATGTGCAAGCTTTTTGTTTTTAAAAATGTAATGAAAGAGCGAAAGGAAGAAATGAAAGTTGAGGGGAGAGTTTTTTGTTGTAAATTTTATAATTCTCACCTCCATCCATCCATGTCCACCAACCCTCCTCTCTCCCCTGCCCTCCCCCCATGTCCAGCAGCCCTCCTCTCTCCCCTGGCCTCCCCCCTGTCCACCAACCGTCCTCTCCCCTGCCCTCCCCCCATATCCAGCAAACCTCCTCTCTCCCCTGCACTCCCCCCATGTTCAACAACCCTCCTCTCTCCCCTGCCCTCCCGCCATGTCCAGCAACCCTCCTCGTTCCCTGCCCTCCCCCCATATCCAGCTATCCTCCTCGTCGCCGCTCCCTCCCCCCTCCGTGCCGGGCCCCCTGCACTGACATGACAGCGTCTCTCACCTCCATGTGAAAGCACTGCAGGCAGCAGCAGATCGATCTTCTGCTGCCTGCAGCGCTTTCACACAGAGGTGAGAGGCGCTGTCATGTCAGTGCAGGGGGCCCAGCATGGAGGGGGGCGGGAGCGGCAGCAGCAACGTCGGGGAGGGGGGTGGTGGTTGGTGCTTCGGCGACCTCGGGGAGGGTGGTGGAGGGGGTAGCAGCGGCGGCGACCTCATGGGGTGGAGGGGTGGGAGCAGCGGTGTAGTTAGGGGGCCCAGCACAGAGGGGGGCGGGAGTGGCGGCGGCGGTGATGTTGGGGAGGGGGGATGGAGGTTGGTGCGCCGGCGACCTTGGGACGCCAGGCTCTCAAAGGCAGTTCCCACGGTGGACTCTGCGGCCATCCACTTCTCAGAGAGGGGGGCTGTTGCTGCTCTTTCTGCTGTCTCCCTCCCCTTAGCAATGCACATAGCCTCCGTCGGTGGAAGGGGCGGGACAGCGACACCGGCAATGGATTACTGTGACCTGCTGCGCATGCGCAGAATGTTGTTCTCTGAACGTTTGGCCTGTACTGCTGGTGGAGGCAGGGCTTGGACTTTTGTTCTCTCAATGTTCGGGCTCTACTGCGCATTTGCTGGTGAGTCGGTCCAAGCTCATTTATATAGATTGATTCACCTGGCATATCAAATAAAGAAAAAATGTAGCCTTGAATATGACAGGCTACCACTAAGCAAAAAATTTCTTTTTAATACTCAGAGTACTTTTCAACAGATCTAGAAAGATCCTGAAAGTAACTCAGAAAAAAAAGCTTAGTTAATATGCTGTCATGACAACTAAAAAATTTCATACTATGGAAGGGGGAAGGAAATGGATAGGGAATGGGTATAGACTGCGACCTACAGTAAACACATGGCAACTAACCACATGCTAACTGTTACCAAGGCAAACAATGCAGACCACTTAATGCCACTTCATGTACATGCAGAAACTTTCTTTCTCTGCATTAACTGCATGGATAGATGCTAGAAACAACCCCTGCAGTTAACACAGAGGCTTTACAGCTATTGCAGATTAATGTTTGCTAATAGCTATAGCTGTTGTACAATCAAAAATTTTAATTGCATGATTAACATTTTTTTATTGTAGTTAATCACATTTTTAATTACTGTCCTGGGGAATGTAACTTAAAGAGCTCCACTGCAGCTTGTCTTGACCTACCTACTGCAGTAATATTTAGGTCACTGTGGTGAGATGGAAAAAATGCAAATATTATGTATAAACCAGAGCACACTGCAAGTCACATTTCCAAAGATTTTATATAGTGAGCCCAGCGATCCGAACCGAAATCCAAACATATCCTACAACAATGCATGTAACTTAATTTGTTTAATCAGCTAATCGGCATTGTTAACAGCACTTAAGTAATAATGAGTACTAACGGGCAATAATTAGAATTTACGCTCATAACTCGCTAAGCGTATTCTGTACACTGTGGCTAAATTCTAATGCGTGCAGCTAAAAATGGGCGTGGAAATGGGCATTTTGTGGGCGTTCCAAAATGTACATGCACTGCTATAAAATATGACCCTCTGCACCTAAATCTACTCACCAGGATTTATGCCACATTTTCGTTGCTGTAAATGACGGCACATAGATTTAGGTACTAGAATATCTACTAAGCATATTCTATATATCATGCCTAAATCTAAGTGTCACTTATAGAATACGCTTAGGCAGAATTGTTTGTCGTGTGGTATTTTTAGGTGCTATATATAGAATCTGGCCCATTATGGGCATAAAATGACAGTAAAATAATCCCAAACAAAAGCTCAAAAATCTGTGTGACTTGTGCCCCCCCCCCCCCCCCCCCCGACATCCCACATGGCTGATCAAGCCCTCCACTCCCAATCTCATCCTCCCAGTCCCCAAAGGGCTCCCACTTTCTTAGTGGGCCTACCAGCCTTGTACCTAGTGATCCAATGGTCCTTGGGCAGGCACGATCCCCAGCCAGCACATTCTCCCTTATCCAAATGAAAGCCATTTTAGATCATAGTTATCAGAAATATGTGGAGGGTGGTTGATATATGGAATGCCCTCCCACGGGAGGTGGTGGAGAAGAAAACAGTAATAGAATTCAAACATGTGAGGGATAAACACAAAGGAATCCTGTTCAGAAGGAATGGTTCTGTGGAATCTTAGTGGAGATTAGGTGGCGACGCCGGTAATTGGGAAAAACCGGTGCTGGGATGACTCATAGGGTCTACGCCACCCTCGGTTTCCATTATTGCCGAAAATTGGGGACGACCATCTCTAGGGATGACCATCTCTAAGGTCGACCTAAATGTTGAGATTTGGGCGTCCCTGACCATATTATCGAAATGAAAGATGGACGCCCATCTTGTTTCAATAATACAGGTTTCCCCGCCCCTTCATGGGAACATCCTGTGAGGACGCCCTCAGGAAAACTTGGGCGCCCCGTTCGATTATGCTATGTTACTATGTAAAGTGGGCTACTGTTAAGATGTTACATAGTAGCACATTTAAAACATTCCTGGCAGGCCCACCCAGCGGTGGAACCCCACATCAACATTTCTCCTCCTCCGTGGCACTCTGGCATCTGCCCACCCGTCGCTGAACCCCATCCCTCCCCAGTGTACCTTACAGGCGTCTCCGGCGCCTGCAGTGATCCATTATTGCTGCCTGTGCTGGCCCCACAGGCTTCCATCGGCCGGCTCCCACCCTTGCTGATGTCATTTCCTGCTTCCTGTCTGGCGGGTTCACGACGGGCAGACAGATGCTGAGATGCCGCAGAGGAGAAGAGATGTTGATGAGATAGGCGAAAAAAAAAAACTACATTTTTTTAGATCTTGGGGGGTGGAGGGGTGGCATGGTGTGGAAGGGCCCGTCTAAGTTAACTCTGGGCCCATCCAAAATGCTGGGTCTGGCTATGCCATTGGCCTTCGCTGATCTGTTTCTGTCAGTCCTGACTCCTGACATCCTGCGTGAATGTCCTGTATGTAGCCCTGTGCAGAACGTGCATGCAGGACGTCAGGAGTCAGGACTGACAGAAACAGATCAGCGAAGGCGCCGGAGACCGGTGCTAAAGAAGACTTCAGCTGGCAGGGGCTTCAGAACCCCCGCCAGCAAAGGTACCTGGTGGCGATGGGGGGGGGTCGAATGTGGCGGGGGGTTCGGCGGCTGGGGGAGGAGGGCTAAAATGTGCCCTCCCACCTCAGGCTCTGGACCCCCCTCCTGCCGAGTTCTGGCTACACCCCTGGTTCAAACCAGAACCACACACACAGAAAAACAGAACAGGGCTTTGCTTGGGAGCAAGGTTAACAGGCAAGTAATCCATACAGGTTCAACCCAGAGCAACACACACAGAGAAACAGGGCTTTGCTTGGAAGCAAAAATAGCAGGTAAATAATCCATACAGGTTCAAACCAAAACCACACACACAGGGCTCAAGGCTGTGCCCAGAGGCACAGCTAACAAGACCACCAGTTCCCTCAGAATCAAACAACAGTACAACAAGAAAAGGGAAAAATAGACCTGTTGCAAAAGCAACGTAGGAAAGCTCCCTGGGTCCTTATAAAGGAGCAGGCTGATGATGTCACAAGTAGGAAATGAAGCAGAAGCAGGAAGACCAATGCGAAGCTTGGCTTCAGGGACACCAAAGCGAGGCTTGGCTAACAAGAAGAACAACAACAGGGAAAAAGGCAGATTGGAGAGGTCAGAGAGCTAGATACAGAGAAACAGTAGGTCTGGACATAAAGGCACAGCAACAACCGTGACAGTGTCGGGTCTATATTGGAATATTGATTTTGCCAATTTAAGGAACTGTGTCCCATTTCTGAAGGTGCTTTTTGTTGCATTTCAAAAGTCTGTGTTATAGCACATTAAGCCCAAAACATAATGCATTTAACTAGAAGGACGCCTTTGTTCTTTATAACAATTTCTACCATTGAAAATGGGTGGTTTTATTCATGAGGTTAGATCAGGGCTTCTCAACTTAGTCAGATTTTCAGGATACGCACAAAGAATATGCATGAGATAGATTTGCATACAATGGAGGCAGTGTATGCAAATTTATCTTATGCATATTTATTGCGAGTACCTTGAAACCCAGACTGGCTTGGTGTGTCCCAAGGACCAGTTTGAGAACCCCTGGGTTAAAATCTAGGGATGGGTGTTAACGTGTGCTCATTTCATTAGTTCCCCTTAAAAGGTTTAGGGGTAAATTCTATAAATGGCACCTAAATAATTGGCACTGAAAAAACCCACTTAAGCGATATTCTATAAGCTTGATATTCTATAAGCTACACCTAAAGTTTGGCATAGTTTACAGAATACACACTCAAGCAGAATGTCTCACATAAATTTGGTGCAGCCATTTTCACCAACGAAAATATGGTACAAATGCCTGTGCCTAAATTTACGTGGGGAACATCATTATTCTGTAATTATGCACATAACTCAAAGCCAGATCCCCATTCTGCCCTTAAATGCGCATGACCCTCCCATTTCCACACCCCCATTTTTGGAATGTACGTAAATTTTAGGCATGGATCCCGCACCTAACTTTACGCAAGTTTATCCCAATTAAATCTAATTAGTGCCAGTAATTGCTTGTTAAAAAGCCAATTATTGGCACAAGTTGCATAATTAAATTGCATTAAATCAGTAAATTGCACACACAAATCAGGAACACACTTAAATTTGCACACACAATTTTTGGCGACCTTTACAGACTCAAGGGGTTAGTGTGTGCAAGGTCAATGTGATGAGCATTATAACCTATGAATGAATGCACGTAAAGTTGAATTGCCTAGGTTGAAAAGTTCTAACACAGGCTAGCAGTATGAAACAAACTCAAAAAAAGTCTGAAAATTGGGGGGGAACGCTTTAAAAAAAAAAAAAAAGAAAAATGAATGTTTTCCTCTTTTCATGTCCCTATTAGACTTTCATATAATGTTGAGGGGTGATGCGCTTGTAACGGTGATTTCCTTTTATTGTATTGATTTTCCACTGCTCACCATTTTGGGCAGATTTTGTACCTGGCGAGACAGTAAATAACAAATCATATGATTAATGACTGGAAAAAGTGTAGAAATACTAACTCTAATCCATATTTCAACCATCCCTGGAGCATCTGTCATCTTGAGTTCATATACACAGTGCTATAGTTTTCAGGTTAATACCGGCTATTGATCATGAGAACATCTTAAGTACAGAACAGGTGAACAGAGGCACAGGATTCAGTAACATAAACCTGTGACAATGAAAAAAAAAAAAGAAAATGAACTTGTTGACTGGCAGGTCTGTTGGTCCTTTAACATGGCCAGCAAGGTCTCTGGTTACAGCAGGCAAAATATCTATTTCTGCTCATTACAGGATTAATGAACTGAGTAATTACAGCACTCTTTACAACATGGCAAAAGCCTGCGGCCACAGAAACACTGCAGAGGCTTCTCAGTATGGGTGTTTAGATTGATTATTGAGAAATTTGTTATTAACTTATTGAGCTAAGCCTGTGGTAATATAAGTTTTTAAAATATATTACCAACCAATGTTCCCATTCTCCCCACATATACTATCCACAGGTTTTCTGACTCAGATTCAAACCTCAATCCCGTTCATTCAAACCCAGGTTTTCTGAATTCTTTTAAGCTGAGGGAGGGGTGGGGAAGGGGAGACTTTTCCTAACTATTTAATCTGATGTAGCTCTGGGTATTCTTAGTAGCTTCCAGAGTTTATTTTATTTTTTTAAGCACATGAGCAGCAAGACTGGAAGCGGTGCAAAGAAAAGCTACAAAAGTGGTATGGGATTTGCATTGCAAACCGTACGAGAGACTTGCTGACCTGAACATGTATACCTTGGAGGAAAGGATACAGACGTTCAAGTATTTGAAAGGTATTAATCCGCAAACGATCCTTTTTCGGAGACAGGAAGGTGGTAGAACTAGAGGACATGAATTGAGGTTGAAGGGGAGCAGACTCAGGACTAATGTCAGGAAGTATTTTTTCACAGAGAGGGTGGTGGATGCTTGGAATGCCCTCCCGCGGGAGGTGGTAGAGATGAAAACGGTAATGGAATTCAAACATGCGTGGGATAAACACAAAGGAATCTTGTTTAGAAGGAATGGTTCCGTGGAATCTTAGTGGAGATTGGGTGGCGACACAGTTAGGGCTTTTTGAATAGCCATAATTAATATGCTTCCATTATATGTACAACTTCCATTTTTCAGGTTCATAATTTATGGGGTTAATATTTAGCCACAAGCACAGTGTATAATTTGACCTGTCTAATTTAGGGGCCCTTTTACTAAGTCGCATAAGCGTCTACGTGCGCCCAACATGTGCCAAAATGGAGTTGCAGCCCAACTACCGCGTGGCTCTAGTGGTAATTTCATTTTTGGTGTGCATCTGATATTCACAGCCAAAAAATAATTATTTTTGGATGCGCATATCGGATGCACGCAATTTCGATTTTGCTGTACATCCATTTTTGGCAAAAATAATAAAAAGGCCATTTTTTTACAGGCACACTGAAAAATAGATTGGCGCGCACACAAAACCAGCACCTACACTACCGCAAGCCGTTTTTCAGCGCACCTTAGTAAAAGGGCCCCTAAGATGTTTTTCAGTTGGATATTTCAAATTATGGCAGCTGTTTGTGCAGACCAGATGTCTAAGTGGTAACACCCCAAATCCCACCCCATTTTCGGACTAACTTTGGGCAAAATTATTGTCAATTGCTTTAGATTTTTTTTAATTATGCGGTCGACCCTGTGCTTTTGAAAGTTGAAGTCTGAAATTTTGATGTTTGTTTTCCAGATCATTAGCATTCTTTGAAGGGGGGAGTGGAGGTTGTCTCTCCCCTTGATGTGGCTATTTGAAATTCAGTCCTGAGATCACTGTTTGGAGCAGTTGTGCAGTGGAGATGGTGGAAGGAGAAGGAAGGCCTGCCAAATGCTAAAACCTTGAGTAGCTGAGCAGGGGACGAATAAGACAGTACTGATAACAGTGATTTTCTTTTCTAGTGTATATCTAAGAAAAACAGTTTTTGTTGTTGCACTGGGAGCATTTTATCTGTGTTTATCACCTGAGATCTAAAAACAGAAGGTCTAAATAAAGATATCCAGAAACCCAGACTGCTTAGGTGTACCTTTTTTACAAGGATGGAATCCATTGGTATAGAGGATTGCCATGTAGTTCGACCTTCACAAACCTGTTCTGTTAAAAGAACTGACAGTCTTTGCTTCACCTGAGGAAAAACAAGAGAGAGAAAATGGATCAGCAAGTATGATTCAGCCATGGCCTTATCAGAGATATAGTAACATAGTAACATAGTAGATGACGGCAGAAAAAGACCTGCACGGTCCATCCAGTCTGCCCAAGATAAACTCATGTGTATACCTTACCTTGATTTGTACCTGTCTTTCTCAGGGCACAGACCGTATAAGTCTGCCCAGCAGTTTTTCCTGCCTCCCAACCACCTGTCCCGCCTTCCATCACCGGCTCTGGCACAGACCGTATAAGTCTGCCCTCCCCTATCCTCGCCTCCCAACCACCAAACCCTCTTCCCCCCACCTGCTCTGCCACCCAATTGTAGCTAAGCTTCTGAGATAGCTAAGTGGGAGAAGAATCATTCCTATATTCTGAAAACATAAAAGAACCTTTACTTTTCTAACTGCTATTGCCCCAGCCCACTTCTTAGGGATCAGAATGATAAATGAATTGAGGTACCACTGAGAGGAAACATGATCAGATCTGAGAATCTTTGAAACCAGCATATACTCAGAAGTTCTACAGGGGCCAATCCCCTACAATTACCTCTAAGCTGAGCAAGAGTCCTCCACCTACAGTCCTACCAGTGAGGGGTGATGTTTCACTATCATATGCCCAATAGTGAGGGACAGGCAGGATCTGCAGGACTGCAAGGAACCTGCCTGTCCCTACTGACTGAAAACACAATATTTAAGCACCACCCCCTACTGACAGCAATGCAGTTGGAGGACTCATGCTCAGCTTACAGGAGATGGGGGGAGGGAGGAAGTAGAGAGTGTCAGAGATCTGTGGGGTGGGGAGCCTTCCAGAGGTTTGAAGTAATGTAAAGAAAGAAAATTGAAATTTGTTAACTTTTTGTGTTGAAGCAAGCTGAAGTCTCAAGACAGATGAAGGAGGTCATAGCAGTGGCGTAGCCAGACAGCCAATTTTGGGTGGGCCTGATCACAATGTGGGTGGGCACAAAAGTTTCTCTCCCCCCCCCCCCCAGCCAAGCATCTGTTCCCTCTTTCTACCCTCCTCACCCTCATAGCCTATTTCCCTATACCTTTTACCTCCCACCACCAGCATCTTCCTGTCCCATCTCTCTCTCTCTCCCCCCCCCCCCCCCCCCCATTGTCCAGCATTTTCCCTTTCTCTTCCCTACCATCCATTGTCTATCTTCTCTCCCTGGATCCATCTTCCCTCTTTCTCCCCTCCCCGCTTGTGCATCTCTCCTTTCCTCTCCTCTTCTCCACCTTCTTCATGTCCAACTTTTCTCCCACTCCCTGCCTTGAGCCCCTGGTTTAACATCTCCCCCTCCCCCCCCCACCATCTCTCCATACTTACTTTCCCTCACCTCAATGCCATGATCAACATTTCCCCTCTCATCTCTCCCTCCCTTCCACTTTTATGTCCAACACTTTTTTTTTCTTTCATGCCCTTTCCCTCCCTCTCCCCATCCCACCCATATCCAACCATTCTCCCTCTCTTTTCCCTTGCAGCATCTCTCCGTCCCTCCCCCTACCTGTCTCACTCCCTCATCCCAACAGTGCTCCTGTCTCTCCCTGAACCCCCCCTCCCCCCCCACCAGCACACACACACCCACAAAACAAACCTACCACCCGCCAGTATGCTGCAGGTTTTTTTTTCCCTCCCTTTCCCCAGCCACCACTCACTGACATGCTGGCTGCAGGCCTTCTTTCCCTCGGGCCCTCCCTCCCCTTCGGGCAGCACCGCAGTCTACCTGTACAGGAAAGCTGCACAGCACCGGGTCCGTCCTGCCGCTACGCTCCTGCCCTCCGCTGTGTTGTCATCATCTTTCTGGCACAGAGTTGTTACTTGTTCTTCTGCTGCATATCTGCAGCAGATCCGCGCGCTGCCAGGGCTGTATGCTGCTGCGACTGCTTCCTCTGCGCTGGCCCCACCTTCTTGAAGAGGCAAAAGGCGGGGCCAGCGCTGAGGAAGCAGTCGCAGCAGCATATAGCCCTGGCAGCGCGCGGATCTGCTGCAGATAAGCAGCAGAAGAACGAGTAACAACTCTGTGCCAGAAAGATGATGACAACGGAGCGGAGGGCAGCAGCATAGCGGCAGGACGATCCGGTGCCGTGCAGCTTTCCTGTACAGGTAGACTACGGCGCTGCCCGACGGAGAGGGAGGGCCCAAGGGAAAGAAGGCCTGCAGCGTGCACCGTTGCTGGGTGGGCCTGAGGCCAAAGTGGGTGGGCCCCGGCCCACCTATGGCTACGCCCCTGGGTCATAGGAAGTTGTAATGTTATATCCAATAATTTTAGGGGCCCTTTCACTAAAGTGTATTAAAGGGCTTTGTATTATTATAACAGTTAACCTCTTTGTTATCTGAATTACAAATTAGTCATCTGTGGACCAAGACATTCTTTAATAAATTACGAGAATTGAGACAAGATTAGAAAGAACCTACTTTAATCAATCTACTACTACTACTACTATTTAGCATTTCTATAGCGCTACAAGGCATACGCAGCGCTGCACAAACATAGAAGAAAGACAGTCCCTGCTCAAAGAGCTTACAATCTAATAGACAAAAAATAAATAAAGTAAGCAAATCAAATCAATTAATGTGAACGGGAAGGAAGAGAGGAGGGTAGGTGGAGGCGAGTGGATACAAGTGGTTACGAGTCAAAAGCAATGTTAAAGAGGTGGGCTTTCAGTCTGGATTTAAAGGTGGCCAAGGATGGGGCAAGACGTAGGGGCTCAGGAAGTTTATTATTAGTTCAGATGTTAGTTTTACCACACTTAGGGATCCTTTTACTAAACTGTGGTAAAAAGGGTAATTCCCTTTTACCGCATACTAGGCAAGCATTAGGCCTACCGCACCTTAATAAAAGGGCCTCATAGAGTTTGATAACCTGTCACTTGCTTAATTTTATTATAAGAAATGCATGCAGTTGTTCCTCACCTCCACCTCTGAAGAAACATGGATATTGTTACATTTCTCACAGTACTAAGGAACAGTAAAATTAATGTAGATTACACTAAAAAGGAGCTGTGAACAAAAATATCATTTCATTTGACTGTGACAGAAAGGGGGAATACATTACAACACTTCCTAATGGCAGGCTCTTTACATTTGGATGTGGAGTAATTGTGTATGGAAAGGGGAAGGGAGAAAAAGCTTTCCAGGGGTCAGGGGGTGAGTAGTGGTTTCGGGGGGGGGGGGGGGGAGGGGGAGTAGGTAATGATATGCAGCCAAGTAAGAAGAGCTGTCTGGATATTAAAAATAAGAAAAACAGAACCTGGCATGGTATTGAGAGCTGGCAAGAATGATAATAGAGGAGGAAGGGGAGACAGAGAGAGAGAGAGACCAGGGTATGGAGAAGGCATACAGAGAAAAAGGTTAGAGATGCAGGGCTGCACTTCAATTGTGGGCACTCATACAGGTGGGGAGTTTGATTGCCTCCTTCCCAGATTCTGCCCTCTTCTAAGAGCAAAAGAAGTGGAAGGGAGGGCGGGGTACTGAGGAGTCTGTCAGCAGTCGAGGGCTTGTGGGCCCCAAGCTGAATGTTGTTGTCAGAATTCCTTAGAGTTATGCCACTTGACAGGATAGTGTGGCTGAAGTGGCAAATCTAGATTGAGGCTTGGCAGTGAAGACACCATCGAAATGTGACATTGGAAGCAGTTACCTACATTGTCTCTGCCTAAATCTAGGCCTGGAGAGAGGGACCTAGAAACGGAGACCAAAGAAGGAGGGAGTTGAAGGAGAAGGAGGACCCAGAGATGAAGGAAAAGTGGTGATAGAGAGGACTGGGAATTGATAGGGATGGGGAGAGGAAAATGAATAGTGGGAGAGATTGAGAATGGGGGTGAGAAAGAGTATCCGGGATTCATTGGAGAGAGAATTGAGAAGAATATAAGAGAGAGTGGAGGCAGGAAGAGGAACAATAGAAAGAGGAGACAAGCAAGAAGAGAAAAGAATGAGGGATAAGAAAGAGAAAATACTAAGATATCTATTCTGAATGAAAAGGAAAAAAAGAATGGAGAGAACAGAAACAGACATAAGGCGGACACCAGAGAGAAAAAAAAAAAAAACCAAAAACGGAAGTGCAACAAGACCAGAGAATCAAAAAACAATTAGAGCAACTAACCCAGAGAACCAAGCCATAGATGCGTGAATAACATAAGAATAGCCATACTGGGTCAAACCACCAGTATCTTGCTTCCAACAGTGGCCAATCCAGGTCACAAGTCCCTGGCAGGAACCCAGTTAGTAGCACCATTCCATAAAGAACCCCAAAGAGTTGCAAGATTCCATTCAGAATCTCAAATCTTGCAACAGTCCATGCTACCAATCCCGTGGCAAGCGGTGGCTTCTCCCATGTCCATCTCAATAATGTTTCCCCAGAATATTAATAATATCAATGTTTAATATCCTTGGAGCCAGTTCAAAGTGTCTGACTTGGACATGTCTCCCACATGGAATTTGCCTGTTAGGAAAAATTGGATTCTTCTGGAAGATTTGACTTTTTCCAGGTCACTGTTAATTCTCTTTTATATATAGACAAATACAAATAAAAAGGTATATTCCACAAATTTCCATTTACGGTCTTATGCAGATTACAATAAAATGTACTAGACATTTCTAGGATATAAAAACATAATAAAACAATCAAAAACTCAAACAGAAAAGTATTTCTTAAAGAAATATGTTTTCAACTTCCTTTGAAATATCATATAATCAGTTTGAGATGGGAAGGGAATTCTAGGTTGGAGCTGCTTGAGACATAAAGGTTTGAGAGGACACTCATCTCTGGTTCCTTTCATGCCAGAGAAATCCTTTCCTTGTCATAAATGCTTCACATACAAGGGAAACGATACTAAGGAGTTTATTTCCAAAGCTTATGGACATCTCAAAATGTGCAAAAGGATGTCAACATTCTTGAAATGTCCAAATCAGAATTTTGCAAAGGCAGAACAGGAATGTCCAACACTGCACTACATCCAAATAGCAAGGGGACATGTTTTGGGTGGGAGTAAGGAGAGCCCAAAATCGGGATGTCCAACAGCGATTACCGAACAGGAAGAAATGTTCAAGCCTAAAAAGAAGGCCGTCCTTACACCTGTTTCAATCATGACTAGGGTACAAAAAGGCGCTCTGATTGAGCAGCTGGTTGCTGTCCCCCTCCCTCTCCCCTGAAAGTGATAGTGGAAAGGCTCAGTGACAGCTTCAGGTATTATAGGCATTCTGAACAAAGTAGTAAGCAGATCTGAGGAATAGCCTAGTGGATAGTGTAGCGGACTATAAAGCAAAGGACCTAGGGTCAAATCCCACTTTAACCCTTTTTATTTTTTTGAAATTGTGAGCCCTGCAGGCTATTGAAGTGGTGTACATTCAGGTACATCAAGATTGAATTATACAATGATAATAGATGAAAAGAGATGGAGCAATGGAGCATCAATAAAACAACCACTCTAATAAAAGAATTTCTTAAACAAATATGCCTCCAAATGGCTTGTGAAACAGCAAATAAGAGGTATCTTTTTAAGATCAGCAGGTAAAGAACACCCTGCAGAAACTGCTTGATAAGGAAATGAAGTTGATAAAGATTTTTTAAACTTAACTTTTATAAAACAGAAAGTACGTAAGACAAGAATCAATAGCTCGAGATGAAGGTGACAATTGAAACGAAAATAAGGAAAATAAATGTGCCATTAAACATCTTAAACACCCAGTTTAATAACTGAAAAATAATACGATCTGACCTCTTCTGTCCTACAATCATCTTAGCTGCAGATTCTGCATCACTTTAGAAATGAGATTGTCCGAACGAAGACAGTAGAGACCATTGCAATAGTCCAGTTTTGATAAAATCACTGCCTGAACCAACATTTTAAAATGTTTTTCTTAAAAAAAAAGCATGAATTTTTCTAAGACAATACAAGTTATAGGCAATGGCTTTAATAACCGAAGTTTCAAAGACAAAGATGCATCCAAATGAATACTCAGTGTATTTGAAACATTCTCAACCTTCAATGTAAACTCATCAGGGAATAACAGTTCTTTAGGCATATTTTGACCTACATGATCTAATCAGAGCAACTTAGGGCTCCTTTTATCAAGCTGCGGTAAAAGTGGCCCTGCGGTAGCACTGGCACATAGATTTGCTGCGTGCCGAGGCCCCTTTTACCACAGTGAGTAAAAAGCCAAAGAAAGGAAATGGCTGTGCGGTAAGTACACACTCGTCATGCAGCTATTTCCGGGGGGAGCCGTTACCACCACCTATTTAGGTGACAGTAAGGGCTCCCGCACTAACCTAGTGGTAACCGGGCAGTGAATGGTACTGCCTGATCACCGCCAGGTAACTCCCCAGTGGTTAAAAAAAATTCTGACCACCAGTTCCTATGTTAAGCTGGCAGTAGTGCTAGATTGGCGTGTGACAGAGCAACGATAGCTCTATTGCTACTTTATAAAAGGATCCCTTAGTCTTGTCTCTATTAAGTTTAAACCCATGAGCTGAACTCAATATTTCTAACATCCTTATACAAAGTGAAATCTGCAATAAAGGCACTGTAAAGAATCCTGTATCCATATCAGTAAAAACATGTCATCAAATGTAGTAGATTGGTGAGGCAAGATTTCCCTTCACTAAACCCATGATGGCTTTGTCTCATTAATCCATGCTTTTGAATATGCTCTGCAATTTTGTTCTTTATGGCAGATTTACCATAAGCGAACAATGTTTTTTTTTTTATCTCAGAGACACTAACCAATAAAACTGATCCTGTAGAGTGATATGGTCTAAAACCAAATTGTAACTGATTTAAACAATCAAATGTCATCCAAAATTCCAATAATAACTCCGCCAAATAAGCCTCTGCCAGTTTAACAACTAATGGAATAATATTTGCCACTGGTCTACAATTCAATGGAAGGCTTGCATCCAAAAGAGATTTTATTGCAAATGAGGGAAAAGTCTCAACTACTACGGCTATTTTCACACATAGGTGTTCATTGTATAGCTCGTAGAAAAAGTCATCACTGACTCAAAAACCCTCAATTATTATATTTTTTCTCTTTTTTATTTTCAATATATAAATGTCTATTTCAGACTTAAAAACTGTTAACCATATCAAAAAAATCAGAACTGGTTCACTTATCTTGCCCAGTATTGCCGAATGTGTTTTTTTCAATGCTGTGCCAATTTTTTCTTAAAGAGGCGCTAGATCCAATTAAACATGGGTAATGCACCGGTTCCTACGGTCCCGTTTCGAATATCTTCATCAGGGAACCTGCTTGCACCTGGAACACTGCACCGTAACCGCTTTATCAACAATCTGGATCTTCAGTCTTATGAAGAAGATCGTGCCGAGAATTTTTTCAGAAGACACGATCTTCTTCATAAGACTGAAGATCCAGATTGTTGATAAAGCGGTTACGGCGCAGTGTTCCAGGTGCAAGCAGGTTCCCTGATGAAGATATTCGAAACGGGACCGTAGGAACCAGTGCATTACCCATGTTTAATTGGATCTAGCGCCTCTTTAAGAAAAAATTGGCACAGCATTGAAAAAAACACATTCGGCAATACTGGGCAAGATAAGTGAACCAGTTCTGATTTTTTTGATATGGTTAACAGTTTTTAAGTCTGAAATAGACATTTATATATTGAAAATAAAAAAGAGAAAAAATATAATAATTGAGGGTTTTTGAGTCAGTGATGACTTTTTCTACGAGCTATACAATGAACACCTATGTGTGAAAATAGCCGTAGTAGTTGAGACTTTTCCCTCATTTGCAATAAAATCTCTGCTATATATGTAATTAGATTATCTAGCATAGTAGCAGAGTATCTGTTGTTGGAATTTGTATATTTGCATCCAAAAGAAACATTTTTTTAATAAGAGGTATTTTTCTATTCCTGGAGTGCTCACAATGACAAAATAAGAGTTAAAGTGGGATGTGAACCTGGGTCCCTTGGCTTAAAATCCACTGTACTAACCACTAGGCTGCTCTGCTCTGCATGGATATCTGTGTGGCCATTCTTCTAAAAATGCTACCAGATAGATGTCCTCGTTCCTGCTTTTTTGCTGTTCATATGTTGGATGTCCCAGTTTATAAAATGGCTGTTCATGCTGGTCATCCTCAGCACATGGACATCCATCTCATGTATTTTTAAGTATGAATACTTACATATTTTCTGTTTGAAAATACATATGAGATGGACGGCCGTTTTGGACGTTATGAGCTCGACATCTCTATTCTGACTTGGCTGTCTTTTCGAAAATGCCTTCTGTATGATTAAGAAGAAAAGGGGCCTGGCTTTGAATGATTTTGAATACTAAATAGCTCAGTTTAAATGCAACCCTACACTCTATAGGCAGTCAATGTAACTTGCAATGCAAAGCAATGTAGCTGCAATGCTCTGAAGAGTTCGCAGTTTAACAGTAAATTTTTGAATACAGCCCATATAAAAGGCTGTTACGATAATCAAATTGTGATACATATACTTGAATCAGAATTTTAAACTGGTCCTGATGGAAACAATGCCCAATCATTTGAATTTGTCTCATCCTCCAAAAGACCTTTTTGATTAAGACATTGACCTAAGTTTCTATAGAAAGAAGTAAATCCAAATGTATTCCTAACACCTTCAAGAGAGGCTCAAACAAGGCAAAGATTTCTGTTATCTTTATTTTTTTAATTTATTATTATTATTATTATTATTTTAATCTATCTATTCTAGATAGTGTTTTCCTAGCTGGAGGATTTTGATCTTTTCCATATTCACTTTCAAAAAGTGCTAAGACACTCATTTCTCCACCAGAGAAAAAAAAACAATGATTATTTCTGAATAATCAATAACAGTTAGAGCAACTGCAACTATAGTAATGTATTCCCAAATTAGTTAGGGTCTTACCCAAAGACTGCATATAAATATTGAACAAGAATGGTGACCGTGGAGAACCTTGAAGAACACCACAGTCCATATGCCACTGGTTATACAACATGCTTTGGCCTACTCTTATAAGAACATGTTCCCATTTCCTTATATTTATTGAAAAATCAAAGACCTTCATAAATAATGATGACAAAGAGCACTTATCTCAAATTGCATATCAACAGACAATAGCCATGTTTTGCTACTACACTGGGAACAATTCTGCAATGAATCACAATATAATGTCATAAAATCAATGAACATAATAGAATACATCTCTAAAATATACTCACAAAGCCATTTACAAAACATATGTGCTCACACCACCTAGAACCTTCAAAAAGTGTGATCGCACAGAATGTGACGTAAATCTTAGAAGCAAACCAACTGATCCAGCCGTCAGTGTTTTTGGTTAAATCCTGTTTGGTGTTGGGTGTGTTTTGCTATATTTCTGATACCCCCGCCTTGATATTTTGCCTCAACTTAACAATTTGATTTATCAACTGGTTATACAAAGCTTCTTTCACTTTAACTCTATAGACTCTATCAGATAGAAAGCCACTGACTCAATCCAATACTGATCCTCTAATTTTTATCTAACGTTCTTAATGAATAATCTTCAAGATCAAATGCTGTTGTCAAAAAGAATGGCTTGATGTCCCTTTGCCGAAAGGGATTTTGCATCTGCTATTAAGGTGGCAAGTAGTGTCTCAGTACTAGAATGACTACCAAAACCAAATTTATTTTATTTATTTGTTACATTTGTATCCCACATTTTCCCACCTATTTGTAAGCTCAATGTGGCTTACATAGTACTGGAGAGGCGTTTGCAGATTCCAGTGTAAACAAATACAAAGTGATGTTGTGGTAAGATAAAGTTCACGTGGTACAGCCACATTAGGGAATCGTACAATGGAACAGTTGTGTTATGTCCATTACGTACTTTAGTTTTGTTGTGTTGCAGAGAACAGGCATTTATGTTGGATTGGTAGGGTATGCCTTTTAAACAGCAAAAGCCATTTTTTGGCGTGCCTTAGTAAAAGGGCCACTTAGTGTACTGGAAAAACTCCATTTCCCTTCGAGTTCAGTACTGGCACAATGAAGAATAAGTAACTCAGATTCACCAAACAGAATGCTGGTAGCTTCACTCTACACCACGGGTTCTCAACCCAGTCTTTGGGATGCACCTCAACAGTCAGATTTTCAAGATAGCCATAATGATGTAACCTGGATATCACCCCTTACTAGCTCAGATCCGCAACAACCCAGACCCGGGTCACAGGGAAAACACCAGTTATTTTCTCTCTCTCCAGTCATGGTGTCACAGGGGATCATACACACACATCACACTCAAGTCCCAATTCACCTGCAGTCAACTCAGGAGTGGATCAATGGTCCGAAATACAGGTCTAGGGCACTGGGGGTTTGAGAGGAACTCTATATGTAACTTTACTCTCTGTCTGAGAACAGAGGTTTTCACTCTCTCACCAAAATCACTCTGCACTCCAGGTTTGAAAGAATGCAAACCAACTTTACTGGAATTTCTGCAACCAGCAGTCAACATTTCAAACTCTTTATGTACACAGTTCTTTTCAAAACCATTCATGGGAAACTTCTTCCCTCTCAAGGTAGTTCACAGCTGTACATATTTACACCAACACCTGTCCTTTACCCATCCTGTTGTGCTAGAAATAACCCCAAATGGTTACTCATGCATTTGATGTCATTCCAGCTCCTTCAGGCACTTACCCTTTAAGCTGTCCTACTTCCAGTAGTACACCTTGCTGGACTGCACTCCAGCCTTGGACAGGCTTCCCCTGTCCTGGTCCCACTTCCAGTCTGGACTTCCCTTATCCACCTGAAGCTCTGACTCCTTTCCAGTTGCCACTTTTAGGGGCAGCAACTATGCCTTCATTTAGTCTGAAGTTATCTCATACACTCTAGGATCCCGCAATGCTCCCAAAGGGTCCTGGTGGGGGGGTACAAGCAACCAAAGACCTCATGTACCTCACTCTAATCCCTTTTATTATTTTTCAACTCCACCCCTGCTGTCACTCACTACGGGGAACTACTTTATCTCTGCAACGTCTCTGCCAACCCCTCCCCTGGGCAGGCCTGCCAGACTCACTCTCCAGCCCACTGACAGGGGCCTCCCTCCCCACAGGGCCTCCCTCCCCACAGGACCTCTGAAAAAATCTGTCACTGGGGTATTATGACTATGCATGAGATCAAAATGCATGCACTACCTCCAGTGTAGGTGTGAACAAAAAGAGCAGACTATGAAATTTGCAGACTTAATTCACTACTTTAACTCCCAAGTATTATACATATGCGCCTGACATGGCTATGGTTTGCCAAAGAGGTGAAGATATGGTCAGAAATACAGTTTTCAGCAGGTTGGTGAAGTCTGGACTATTACATCTACTGGTATTAATTTGTCCCTGAAGCAGCCCCTTTGGCGAAACATGGTCATGTTGGGCATGTATGTACAATACCTGGGAGCTAAAGTAGTGAATAAAGCCTGCAAATTCCATATGGTCTCCTCTGTTTCTTGACACCCTTATTGGATCTTGCAAGTTGTTTGCCTTGCTGTTTTCTTGGACCTACCTCCATTATATGCAAATCTATCTCATGCAAACTAATTATGGATATCCTGAAAATTACAAAGATTAGGGGACACTCAATAAAGTTACATGGAAATACTTTTAAAACAAATAGGAGGAAATATTTTTTTTCATTCAACAAATAGTTATGCTCTGGAACTCATTGAAGGAGGATGTGGTAACAGTGGTTAGCGTATCTAGGTTTTTAAAAGGTTTGGATAAGTTCCTGGAGGAAAAGTTTACAGTCTTCTATTGAGACAGACATGGGGAAGCCACTGCTTGCCCTGGGCTTGGCAGTATGGAAACAGGATACTGGTCTAGACGGACCATTGGTCTAACCCAGTATAGCTATTCTTATATTTTATCCTTAAACCTGACTAGCTAGGTATGTCCTAAGAATTAGATTAAGAACCACTGGTCTAATACCAATACACCCATGATTGGTGTTCAGACATTCATAAACTTATTGTTGGGGGACAAAAATCTGCGAAAGGCTCCAGGAAGGGTGACAGTATGGAAAGAGGCAGGCCAGTAATTGTTTGCACATGGCAGCAAAAGAGATAGCATGAAGCCTGGTTCAGGTCTAACTCAGCTATGTACACCAGATTACTCCAGCCTTCTCCTGTGCATCAGCCTACATCAGCCTAATCTATGTTATGGTCTACTGTGACCCGAAACCTAGGACCAATTCAGTCCCTTGCATTGGCATTTGTGATACTGCCACCACGACAGCTCTCTAAAATTCTACCAGTGCAGAACTCCACGATTCAGCTTTTCCTCTGTTCTTTTTTAGGGTAGGACACTTTCTTCCTATTAATTGCAGGTGCTGCTTTTCACAGTGTTTAGTATTAATGAAAACAGTGCTAACTGAAGATGGGTATTCCTCACGGTGCACAGACTCATCTGGCATGTGCGAAAAAGAAAAGAAAAGTATGCCACTTGAGGTGTGACTGTTTCTTTTTTATTCTAGCTGACTTGCTTTCTCTAACTATTGATCCTGAAATGCAGAAGAAATGTCATTCTGTCTCATTGCTCTGGCAATCATGACCAGGGCAGGTCAGAAGCTGAGACTCATATGGGTCATGTTCGTAGCTGCTATGTTTTTTTTCTCTAACCCTAGGGATGTGCTGGATGATATGCTCTGTTATCATAAAATAATTCTACAAGGACTTCTCAGGAATACCCTATGACAGTTTCCTCCAGCAAATTCCTGTTTTTCTAACTTTGCTCAATAGTCCAGACATGATAGTGGCTCTCCTGTAGCATATTCATATAGTCATTGTGCTTAAATTTGTTAACCATAAAAGCCAGATTAACATTACAGCCTTGCTACCTGTGTCCATTTTGGAGGGAGGGGGTGGTATGAGCCAGCAACACTACCTTGGAAATACTTAGACATCAGATAATCAAAGCCAAACTGGATCGAGCCTAGCCAATGACTGGATAGGCCACTACAAGGAAAAACAATGGTAAACTACTCAAAAAACCTTGCAAGAGTTTTATGGTTGCAAGATGGATTGTGATTGTCTACCTTATATGTTGTGACAAGAAGCAATGCTCGAGTCCTTAAAGGGCCTTGTCACAGGCTTAGAAGGTCTTATTAAGAGGGTCAAAAAGCTGTTCTGACATTTGCATTGCCCTCTGTATGTTGAAGGGTCCAAGGTGGCTAGGGTATATCACGAGGACCAGAGAGAAGAAATCCCTGCTCTCCTTAAGTAGTGTCCCTTTAAGGAAAGGAGGATGGGAGAAAGGGGTGAAAGTTCTTGGAGTATGTTACAAGAGATTTATGAAGGAAACTTCTTAATCCATGAATGATGAAGGAAGATAGACCAATCCCAGAGAAGGGGGAGGAAAGATTGTGAGAAGAAAGCTGCAGTTTCTTTTTCTTCTAATGCTGAAGGACCATTGAATGAGCAGCACTCAGGTTCCTCCAGTCAAGCACAGCCAGTAATTAATGTAGCTAAAGAGGCAACAGACCCAATTTTGGTGGCAACTGCCACCATGTTTGCAGTGTCTGCGGCGGTTGTTGCCAGAGATGAGCCTCCTCAGTTGTCTCCTCCCTTGCTGGCAGCAAAAGATCCTTCTCTTGTGGGTTGATCACAGGACTTAGGTTTGCTCAAAATTTCTTGCCAGAATTTATTCTCTTGTTGCACAAAGTCTTCTGTATGGACAGAGTTTTGCTCTCTACTTCTTTTTATTTTACCTAATGCCCCTGATTCTTCTCAAAATGTATCTATTATGGAGCTCATATTGGGAAAAGTAGAAGATCAGGATGATAGGCTTTCTGTAGTCTTTGGAGTGGAGGAAGAGCTAGATTTAAATTTGGCAGAGCAGCAGGTTGGGTAGAGGAAGACATCCTCTCTGAGAGGTATGAAGTTCCACCAGGAGAAGATCCTTCTGTGGTTAATATTTTTGGTAAGAAGGACATAGCTACTTTAATTCTCCAGGTTTTGTCCACTCTTAAGATTTCAGTGGATAAGCCCAGTTCTATTTCTGGTTCCCAGGACCCCCAATTGGTTGGTAACAGATAGCCTTCCAAGGCATTCCCTATCCTTCAGGAGACAGATATCATTTCTGCAGAATGGGAGGTTCCAGATGCCAGTTTTTGTGTTAAGGTTTTATCCAGTAGCACTTCAGCAATCTGAAAGACTTAAGCTGCCTAAGGTACCTGCAGTGATTTTGGTTGTGACAAAGAAGTCTACTAACCCAGTTGGGGGAGGTGCAGTGTGGAAGGATCCCCAGGACTGCAGAATGGAGTCTCTTTTGAAGCAAGCATTTAAAGTCTCTTCCTTAACCTTGCAGGCAGCTGTCTGTGAAGACTATGTACATAAAAACATGAGAGTAGCCATACTGGGTCAGACCAATGGTCCATCTAGCCCAGTATTCTGTTTTCCAAACAGTGGCCAAGCCAGGTCACAAGTACCTGGCAGAAACCCAAATCATAGCAACACTCCATGCTACCAAGCCCAGGGCAAGCAGTTGTTTCCCATGTCTGTTTCAATAGCAGACTATGGACTTTTCCTCCAGGAATTTATCCAAACTTTTTTTAAACACAGATACACTAACTGCTGTTACCACATCCTCTGGCAAAGAGTTTCAGAGCATAACTTTTCGTTGAGTGAAAAAATATTTCCTCCTATTTGTTTTAAAAGTGTTTTAAAAGTACGTAGATTGGGTATTGTGACACTTGTGAGGGGTTAGGTAGATCCAGGAGCCAGAACTCCGGACCGGGGCACTGGAGAAGCAGGCGGAGGTGGGAACAATGGAGGGACATCCCAGCATCCTCGGGAAGGATCACCTGAACCCTCTAGAAAGGCTAACCAGCGCTGCAATGCCCCTGACTCCCAGAGGAGGCCACTAGACTCCCTTAGAGAAAGTGATCTAGACTACAACTCCCAGGTTCCTAGGGGGGAGGAGGAGGACGCTTTGGAGCAGGCTCATGATAAAGATTGGGAGCAGCTGGGGAGAGGGGAGAAACAGATAGAGCCTATGGAATGGATGATTTAGGAGGTGATTACCGAGGCCAAAGAGGTTGGTGAAGGAATGCAGGTAGAGCCCATGGATATTTTTGCCTTAGCTCGGGTGAAAAAGGGGCAATCTCAGGGCCTACTAGCAACCTTGATGAACCGGTTAATGCAATTCATTGAGAGAAAAGCCCAGAGAAGTATCTGAGCGGGTTCCCTGGGGAAGTAGCTTCCACCTGGCCCTGGGCTCAAGCATGACCCTTGGGGAGGATACCAGGAGTTAATGGCTGGTATGAATGGGAGGGGGTCCCCTTTCCTCAGGTTGCTCTGAAGTGAGGGTTTGCTCTGGTGAGCGTGAAGTGCGCAGAAGAACCTTTTTGCTGAATGAACTTTGGGGAACTTTTGGGTGAAAGAACGTTGGGGCTTTTTGCTGAAAGGACTTTCGGAACCTTTTTGCTGGGGAAAGTGCTGGAACTTTTGCCCAAGGATTAGTGGACTTGATGAACTTGGGGAGGGAAGAATTTGGACTGTGGGAGGGCTGGGTTAATACCTGTTGGAAAAGAGCTTGTTTTTTTGTTTTCCTTTTTGTTGCTGAGTTGAAGCTATTGTAACCCAAGGGGTTAAATAATCTCAACTGGGCTGAATAAGGGTTCTATTCAGTGACATCACTCTCAGACATCACTCAGCTGAGCAATTGGTTGTCTGGGAAACGGCTTGCTGGGCAGTTGGGTGGTAAGCTGGTCACTGGGTAGATGTGTGTTAGTGCTCAGTGTATGATTGTTTGAGGAATTGGAGTGAAAATTGACTTAAAAGGTTTAAAAAGTTTGGTGTGGTTATTAGAGATGTGCTGGAGCAGGGCCGTGCCTAGGGTCTCTGGTGCCCCCCTGCAGACTATCAGTTGGCGCCCCCACCCCCTCCGTCTAGCAGAGCAGGAACAGAAGGGAGCAGGCAAGTAAGCTGGACCTCAGGAAAAAAATAGCACTGTATGTATCCCTCATTGATAAATCTCTGACTCTAAAGTTTAGCAATTTCATTAAAGCAAAATGTATTTTCATAACACTTCAAAGATTTCCAACTCAAAATAGGAATGCTAATTCAAAATGTGAGCAAAGTCCTCTTAGTTTCCAAAGATTCTTTTTCTAATCTCCTTTGCACCAAAGGATATAATTCAGATCAAACATTTGTCTCTGATCAACTATCTCAGATCAAATATTTATTTCAGATTAAATATTAAGGTTTCCTTGCTTACAGTCACTTAAATCTACCTAGCCTTTATATAGCTT
This sequence comes from Microcaecilia unicolor, assembly GCF_901765095.1. Lineage (NCBI taxonomy): Eukaryota > Metazoa > Chordata > Amphibia > Gymnophiona > Siphonopidae > Microcaecilia > Microcaecilia unicolor. The sequence continues at coordinate 609,517,088 of NC_044031.1, read as the reverse complement.
ATAGGATTTAAACACTCTTAAACTGAAATTCACCCTTTTCTATTCTTCATAAACTTCAAGTAATCCTGAAATATTCAGATCCTTTTTCACTAGAGAAATCTCAAACTTCAATCTCCACCAACCTCTTTTCATTCATATTTTCTCATTTACCACATAATCTGGCAGTCTTTTATAATTTCAGTCAACACACACAGGAACTCACAGCTGCATGTCTCTCTTGGCCAAACCGACAGTCAGTTGCTGTCTCACTCTGTTCCCTTCCCGGCAGATTTCTAACAAAAGCTGATCATCCAATCAGAGAGCTCTATTTGAATGCAGATTAACATACAGACACTGTAATCGGAATTTTTAGTGAAAAACACTAGATAAACCCTTCGTTTTTGGACCAAACTTCACACTTTTGATCAGAGCCATGCCCTAACATTAAGGCTGTAAACACTTCCATCATTTTTTATTCATAAATATGCAAATGAGAACCTCCCAAAAACGGACTAATTTGCATACGATTTAAACAAATCTGAGCATATGACAACCAAGTACAGACTCCCAGCACCTGAATTCTGCAATTAGATTTAATACAAATACTTAAAAAACTTATTTTTAACACTTTTAAAATTTCAGGTTGTCTTTAATTTGAATGCGGTTCAAGCTCTGAAGCTCACCCTGAGTGAGGAATTAGCCCCAAACCACAGCATATATAGCAATTTGGTTGCATTCTTTAAAATAACTTGAAGAGCCTGCCTGCCTCAGTGAATACTGCTGTTGCTTTCACTTCCGGTTTGCCATGAAAAGGAGGGCAGGGGCGATCGCAACTTCAGCTAAAAGATTTTGCAAGTGAGTGGAAGGCAGGGACCGTAGCGCAGCAGCGCCCCTCGAAGGCAGGCGCCCCCCTGCATTGCTTACCTGGCTTACCGCATTGGCACGGCCCTGTGCTGGAGGTTTGGTATTTAAAATTGTAAAGCCCTACGCGAGTTTAGGGGGCTTCAGGGAAATGCTGATGATTGTTTGAAGGGGTGGAAATTGTGTTGGGGTAGTCTAATTATTGTGTTGATAAAATAAATTTTCCTAAATTTTTGAAGTGGGATGTGTAAAAAGTTAAATGTATCTAACAAAGTTAATGTCCAGCTGCAGTAGTGCAACTCAGAATTCTATGGAGCCTGATTGTTTCAGGAAAGCATAGAGAGATGTGATGCTGCTCTGAAGCTTTAAAGATATAGCCATTTGGGGAATTTTGATATTAGTAATTCTGAAAGGAAAATTATTTGATGCGTCCTGTTCTGATTGCTTTGCAATACAGAAGTGGCTACCTCTGTCTAATGAGCTAAAGGGAAAGAATTAAAGCACTATTGTGCAGAGCTGGTTTAAAGGAAAAGAACTTTACATGCTGTGTGTATTGTGGCATTGGCTGTAAGATCTAAAAATCTTTATTAATTTAAGGGTTAGAGTATCCCAATATTTTGTTTCCAACTTAAGCAGGTGTGGAAGGGCGTAGAATAGGGAAAAATAATTATCTGTTTTTTTTTAATTGGAATAGCCAGCTAGGGAATAAATTTATAGTGAAGAACATAGATAACTTGTTAAATAATTTTAGTTAAGGTGTAGGGTTTTTATTGTTGATTTTGTAAAGCATAGGTTAGTAGGTACACGTCTGTTCCTGAGTCCGGCTCCCTGGCCAGGGATCAACGCGATCGATCATCCAATGGTACCCACCGTTCACAGAGAGAGAAAAGAAGGAAAGCTGACCCTGTAAAATTTAGGAAAAGTATCCTTTTCGATTATCACAAAAGTAAGAGAAAATGAAGAGGACAGAATTGTAGAATTCATACTTACCTGAGATCCGTCTGAAGAGGAACCTGGAAGAAAAAAAAATAAACAAAGGATCAACTCTTGACATTACACCAGTACTAAGCTAATTTAATTGCATGCATGATTAATTTAGGAGTTAATTGAAGAGTTACTTATCTGATATTGATATTTTTTTTTCTGGACAAATAAATCTGGGGAGGGAATAGAAAAACAAATGTTAGAATTTTCTGTTGTTAAACCTATGAATGTTTTATTATTAGGTAATTGAAAATAGGGGGCATTAGGAAATTTAAGCAAAGGATTTTAGGTATTGGAATGTTTCTATGAATAGAGTTATTAGTGAATTCTTATTATCTGAGCTGAAGATTAATTTTTAAATAAAAATTTTCTGTTAAAAAAAATCATTTCCATCTTGATCTAATTTTTTTTGTATTGTTCCGTCTGTTCCTGAGAAATTTTCCTGAGTGCCTGGCTCGACTACATTAAAGGGGCACTCAGACTGCCTTCTCAGGAGGGGCGGGGCTTACACTATAAGAGTGCTGGAGTTATGTACTAAGCCCGGGGAGGCATGTAGCCCAGGGAAGAGACTATTTCTAATTAAATACAGGAAATTTCTGACTGGTTTGATATTGTTTGAACTGCTAAGCATCCAGAGTTACCTAGTAAACCTGGTGTGGAGCTGGGCCTAGGACTGGGAAAGTTGAAGCACAGTCAAGCAGCGGGGGAAGTGTTTGCAGTATGTTTTAAGTGGTCAGAGCACCCTGGCTATGGGATGGGAACTCCCAGGCTCCAATCCCATGCTCCAAGGCTGGGTCACTCCACTGCCTACCCAGAGCTCTTTTTCACAGTTGCTGTTTTTGTTCTTAATAGCAACTCTCCTTTTCTTTAGCCAATGGATTCACCTCCTTTAATTCTGGGACTCCCCTTTACCTTCCAGGTCAATGATAAGGGACCATGAGGCAACCAAAGACCTGCAGGCAACCAAAGACACCCCCCCAGAGGGCAAACACTACCCCCCCAGAGGGCAAACACTCCTCTTCATCTTCTTCCAATCTCCTCTCCTCCCGTCACTCTTCCATCTCATGGTACTATCTCTCTGCATTTTATTTCCAAAACTACTCCCTTTGGGCTGGGCTTCCTCCCAACCAGGGACCTCCCAGTCACTCCCCCAAGTGACTCTCTACATTTGTATGTTTTGCATCTCAATAATATGTAAACAATTGGGACCTAAATATCACTACAGTAGAGCAGGACAAGCTATGTTAGAGCCCATTTCAGACATGTTAAGGGGAAAATAATAAGGCACTAACACAGCATGAAAACGAAGAGCCAACAGGTGCGCGGCACCCCCCCCCCAGCGGCGTGCACCCGGGGCGGACCGCCCCCCCCCCCTTGGTACACCACTGCCCCCTACCCCCTTATTACTAATGACCTAGGTTAACAGTAAAATAATCTATCTTAATAGTAGCTCACATTGTTAACTTCCCCTCTTAATCTTCCATTATCTCAAGTACAAATTTAGGGGGGATGTTAGCAATGTGGGCTACCATTAAAGCATGTTATTTTACTGTTAACCCCAGTTATTAATAACTAAGGGCATCTTTTACAAAGCTGCGCTACCGATTCTCGGTGTGGCAAGTGAGAGAAACCCCATTCAATTCCTATGGGCTTCCTCTCATTTGCCACACGGGAATCGCTAGCATGGCTTTGTACAAGAAGCCATAGCCCCCCTAGGTCTCATTGCATAAAATGGGACCTGTACTAAAATAGCACAAGTAAAATAACACATCTTAACGGTAGCCAGGTTGATTTTTTTCCCTCTTAGTTTGTATGTCTTCTCAGGATAGGAAATTACCTACTATAACTGTAGCAGTTCCCTTGTTAGCAGGGCCACTGAGAGACTGGGCCGGGCCTCCATCACTGCCGCCGCTCCCCCTCCACCCCCCCCCCCCCCCCGAGGTCGCCGCTGCCGCAGCACCCCCCTCCACCGGCCGGGCCCCCTGCATTGAAATTACAGCGCCTCTCACCTCCATGTGAAAGCGCTGCAGGCAGCAGCAGATCACCTCCCTTCGGGCCTCCTTCCCTCCCTGTGTCCTGCCCTCGCGGAAGTTATGTCAGACAAGGGCGGGACACAGGGAGGGAAGGAGGCCCGAAGCGAGGCGATCTGCTGCTGCCTGCAGCGCTTTCACACGGAGGTGAAAGGTGCTGTGATTTCAATGCCGGGAGCCCGGCCCGGTGGCAGATGGTCGGCGACGGAGGGCGGGTGTCCCCCCTGCCCCCCTCTTGGCGGTCCTGCTTGTTAGTTGGGGCTGAGAGTCACCCTAGAGGCAGATACATTAAAAAATGTGGTGTTTATGGCCAAAATATACTCTATAGCTCCTTGCAGTCTAAAGAAGATAAATATGAACAGTGTTACAGAGAAAGTGGAATGAATTTTGTACCCTTTGCAATCTATAATTCTTTGCAAATCAATAAGCAACCATTAAAGGGACTGATTCTATACTGTTGGATCTGTAGCCTTTGCCCTCTTAATTTTCTTTTGTATTTTAGGCTATCAGCATCAATAATGAAGCTGCACAACTCAACTGTACGTAAAAAGCATTCAATCTTTACTAAAACTGGCAGCTTTAGCAATTTGTTTGTTCACAAATATTCATGAGAAAAAGGTTCCAGAAGTATGCAGCTGACTTTATGTGCACTCTGCAAGATGTGCTGGGAGCACAGCTATTAGTATACTCTAACAAGTCTTTGCACTAAACAGTGTCCCAATTTGCTTTCCCTACTGCGCTGCTAGTGAGAAACATGAAGGGATTGGTGCAGGCTGTAGCTGCAGATTCCAGGACTTCCAGCTCCAGAAGCTCACTGCAGAAAGACTCTCCAACTTCTCTGGCACCCTGCTACCTTGAAGTCCTCACCTTGCATTCATTACCCCTTAATTACAAACAGATAACTTTAAGTATTACACAGAGCTGAGCAAACAGACTTCCACCTGGTTTCTCTAGCAAGATCAACTGACTGCCTGTGATCAGTGTTCATACACAAGAGCTTTACCAACTTTAAAACTTCACACACACTCAACATTTCTTCTGTCAAACAGGACACTATTTGTGAGGCTAATTGCACTGCTTTCATTGCAGTTGAATCATAACAGGTGTACAAGCTACACAGTGGCATAGCAAGGGGGGCTGCCATCCGGGGCGGTTCGCCATTGCACCCCCCCCCCCCTGGGTGCAGGACAATGACATCCCCCTCCCCAACCCAGTGCCTACCCTGAACTCCATCTAAGCTCCCGCACCCTACCTTTAAAAAAGCTCAGAAACCGAGGCGAGGCGAGGCACGGCGCCTCGCGCCTGCAAGTAAAAGAAGTATGGATGGATCGTCTCATCGTCGATCGGGCCTTCCCTCGCTCTGTCCCGCCCTCCGCTGACGCAACTTCCTATTTCCGCAAGGGCGGGACAGACAGAGCGAGGGAAGGCCCGATCGACGATGAGACAATCCATCCATACTTCTTTTACTTGCAGGCGCGAGGCGCCGCGCTTCGCCTCGGTTTCTGAGCTTTTTTAAAGGTAGGGTGTGGGAGCTCAGATGGAGTTCAGGGTTGGCACTGGGTCTGGGGGGGGGTGTCATCGTGGTGCACCCGGGGGGGGGGAGGAGCTGGCAAGAAGCACCCCCCTTGAGTTCACACCTGGGGCGGACCGCCCCTCTCGCCCCCCCCCCTTGCTACGCCAGTGAAGCTACATATTCTAACATGTATTCATGCAGAAAGAGAAGTATTGGTAACGCCAGCGTATTTTCCTCAAGAACAGTTACAACTCCCAGTTCAATTCAGTGGTGTAGCTACGTGGGTCACCAGGGGAGCGGTCGCTCCTCCAAATGGACTTCTGATCATGCCAGCGTCTATTTTTTTTTTAATGCGGTCTCACCGGTCCATTCCGCCTATATGCACCTGTGCAGTCTGCTCTCCCCAACTTCTCAACCTGGCTACTCTTCTGGTTCAATTCCTTTTGTAACAACAGGAAATATGGAGTGTTATTTTACCTTAATTAGAAAGAGATGTAATCCCCTGGGAGGTTGGGAGCACTTTGTGCATTACTACGATTGGTATTAGGAGCTCTCCAGGTTTACTGGGGGGGGGGGGGGGGAGGGATAGTGTTATTGAGGAGGGGGGGTGAAGAACAAAGCTCAGCAGGAAGTATTGGGAGATGAGTGACAGCGGATGTCATATGGGGATGGGGTTAAGTGTTATAAATTCTGTAGCACTGCAGATCATAGGGTTTTTGGTTGCCCTTACCCCCGCTAGGACTCATGAGGAGAGGACTTGTGGAGGAGACCAGGGTTACACAGATAATAACTTTAACTGTTGCACAGAGCAGAGCAAACAGACTTTCTCCTGGCTTCTATACCAGAATAAATAAAATAAAATGTCACAAAATAAGATTATTTTGCTTTTGTGATGAAGTGATAGTGTTTTTCTAGGACTGATTTCAGAGGGAGAGATGTGAATCATAGTTATTGAGCTAATTGTCAATATATCCACTGACCTGGACATGCTCAGTTTGCAATGTTACAAGTCTTAGAAAGAATACACCCAATTTGTAGCCCTGCATACGCTTGAAGTCCCTTATTAAAGTGGGTTACAAATTGTTTGTGGTTGCTTTGAATTCTAAATAAATGTAACTTGCTGTCTGAACAGCATCTGTGGTTGTTACCTTTAGATTGTAAGCTCTCTTGAGCAGGGACTGTCCTCCCCATGTTTAAACTTGTACAGCGCTGCGTAACCCTGGTAGCGCTATAGAAATGCTAAGTAGTAGTAGTAGTAGTGGTTCTATGACTTTTGGGGAAGTGAGTATGTGCTTAGAGGCTTGAATAGGTAGATATCACCACCCACTGCCCCCTCACACACACACCATTCTGAAAATCCATACAGAGGTCTTCCAGAGTCAAGGAGAGGACCAGAACCTAGAGAAGTGAGTCACCTGAGTATGCCTGGCAGGTGCATATATTGACAATTAGCTCAATAACTATGATTCACATCTCTCCCTCTGAAATCAACCCTATTTATTTATTGCATTTGTATCCCACATTTTCCCACCTATTTGCAGGCTCAATGTGGCTTACATAGTTTAGTTATGATATTGACATTCCAAGAAATCAGATACAATTAGTAATATGTAGAGGTTAAGTAAGGGGAAGGAGAAGGAAGTGATTGGATGAGTAAGTTTAGAAGGTGGACTTTCATAACTGGATGTATTGGTGAGGTGGATTGTTGGGGCTATGGGTTCTCTTTGTAGGCTTTGTTGAAGAGATATGTTTTCAGAGATTTGCGAAAGTTAATTATTTCCTCAATTGTTTTTAGGTCTGTGGGTAATGCATTCCATAGCTGCGTGCTCATGTAAGAGAAGGTAGTGGCATGCATCAGCTTGTATTTTAGACCTTTACAGCTGGGGAAACACTATCACTTCATCACAAAAGCACAATAATCTTATGTTGTGAAATTTTATTTATTTATTTAAACATTTATAATCCGCTTTAATTCCAAAAAGAATTACAATAAAACATTCATAAATTTAGTAAACACTGCAACAAATATTACAACAAACACATACAGTGGGGGAAATAAGTATTTGATCCCTTGCTGATTTTGTAAGTTTGCCCACTGACAAAGACATGAGCAGCCCATAATTGAAGGGTAGGTTATTGGTAACAGTGAGAGATAGCACATCACAAATTAAATCCGGAAAATCACATTGTGGAAAGTATATGAATTTATTTGCATTCTGCAGAGGGAAATAAGTATTTGATCCCCCACCAACCAGTAAGAGATCTGGCCCCTACAGACCAGGTAGATGCTCCAAATCAACTCGTTACCTGCATGACAGACAGCTGTCGGCAATGGTCACCTGTATGAAAGACACCTGTCCACAGACTCAGTGAATCAGTCAGACTCTAAACTCTACAAAATGGCCAAGAGCAAGGAGCTGTCTAAGGATGTCAGGGACAAGATCATACACCTGCACAAGGCTGGAATGGGCTACAAAACCATCAGTAAGACGCTGGGCGAGAAGGAGACAACTGTTGGTGCCATAGTAAGAAAATGGAAGAAGTACAAAATGACTGTCAATCGACAAAGATCTGGGGCTCCACGCAAAATCTCACCTCGTGGGGTATCCTTGATCATGAGGAAGGTTAGAAATCAGCCTACAACTACAAGGGGGGAACTTGTCAATGATCTCAAGGCAGCTGGGACCACTGTCACCACGAAAACCATTGGTAACACATTACGACATAACGGATTGCAATCCTGCAGTGCCCGCAAGGTCCCCCTGCTCCGGAAGGCACATGTGACGGCCCGTCTGAAGTTTGCCAGTGAACACCTGGATGATGCCGAGAGTGATTGGGAGAAGGTGCTGTGGTCAGATGAGACAAAAATTGAGCTCTTTGGCATGAACTCAACTCGCCGTGTTTGGAGGAAGAGAAATGCTGCCTATGACCCAAAGAACACCGTCCCCACTGTCAAGCATGGAGGTGGAAATGTTATGTTTTGGGGGTGTTTCTCTGCTAAGGGCACAGGACTACTTCACCGCATCAATGGGAGAATGGATGGGGCCATGTACCGTACAATTCTGAGTGACAACCTCCTTCCCTCCGCCAGGGCCTTAAAAATGGGTCGTGGCTGGGTCTTCCAGCACGACAATGACCCAAAACATACAGCCAAGGCAACAAAGGAGTGGCTCAGGAAGAAGCACATTAGGGTCATGGAGTGGCCTAGCCAGTCACCAGACCTTAATCCCATTGAAAACTTATGGAGGGAGCTGAAGCTGCGAGTTGCCAAGCGACAGCCCAGAACTCTTAATGATTTAGAGATGATCTGCAAAGAGGAGTGGACCAAAATTCCTCCTGACATGTGTGCAAACCTCATCATCAACTACAGAAGACGTCTGACCGCTGTGCTTGCCAACAAGGGTTTTGCCACCAAGTATTAGGTCTTGTTTGCCAGAGGGATTAAATACTTATTTCCCTCTGCAGAATGCAAATAAATTCATATACTTTCCACAATGTGATTTTCCGGATTTAATTTGTGATGTGCTATCTCTCACTGTTACCAATAACCTACCCTTCAATTATGGGCTGCTCATGTCTTTGTCAGTGGGCAAACTTACAAAATCAGCAAGGGATCAAATACTTATTTCCCCCACTGTATACTACTACTACTACTGTGACTTGTCCATGTGCCTACCAATATATGATTAAAAGTAGAGTTATCACACCATTGCTTCAATCTGAGTAAGCCTGCACAAAATAACAAGTTTTCAAAAGTTTTTTGATGCTCAAAGCTTCAGATAACCAGGAAGTTTTTTTTTCCACAGCAAAGGTCCCGCCAGGGAGAGGGCATGAGTACAAGTTTCTATACAACAGAACACAGTAGCCAGGATAGCCTATTGTTTAAATGCCTCAGACCTCAATTCCCTCCATGGTTTGTACACTTGTAACACCATAGATCCTTTGAGAAACCAATAATGCAAGTTTATACTGCACTCTATATATTAGCAACCAATGAAATGATTTCAACCCAGGGGTAATATGTGCCACCCTAGATATGCCAATTAGTCTGCACAGCTGTAATGCCTGAAGCCGGGAAGAAGCAATTCCCAGGTACAGCAAGTTGCAATAATGTAGTCATATTAATACTATACTTTGAACTACTGTTTGAAAATCAACAATAGAGAGCATAGGTTTTAATTTACTTAAAAGCTGCAGTTGATAAAAAGAAGAAGAAACCACACCTGGGATTGCATTGTCAGACCTGCATCCAACATAACATCTAAACTTCTAGCAAATTAATTTTAAGTTGCATGGAAAAAATGACTGGTGTTTATTTCTCCGCATATACTCCACTTTTTGTCCCTGTCACCTCACAGCTTCTTCCCCTCTACCTCTTATATGGCTCTCTCCTTTCCACTATTAGCCCACTACCCTAAGATCCTGATCTGCTACTGCTCCTTAAGTCCATCTTCCCAATTTCCCCATCAGGCAATATCTCCCACCCTCCTCATTCATCAGAGGCCCCCTTTTCCCCCTCCCAACTAGGTGTGCTTTTCCACCCTCCTTCCTCAGCAGGTACTCCTATTCTGTTCCTCCTGTCCCAGCTCTATCAGGATCTCTTATTCCCATCAGGCATCCCTCATTCTTCTCTTTCCCCCTCCTCCCCAATCTCCATCAGGCACTTCTTTCTCCATCAGACATACTCTTTCCCTCACTCCCCCCCCCTAATCAGCAACCCCTTTTCTTCCCTTCCTGCCACATCAGGTGCCCCCTTTACAATTTCTTCTCCTCCTTCCCTTTCAGTTCTGTCCATTTCATTACACATCCTATCTATCCTCTCCAATCCCACCTCCCTCAGGCACCTCCTTTCTCCCCTTCTTACCCATCAAATTCAGATAGCTTCATTTGCATGACAATGTTATATGTGTCACCAAAGTAACTATTAGGTATCCCTGCTCTCCCCTTCACTATTAAGCACCTCTCTTCCTTTCCATCAGGTACTTCTTTCCAGTCTTCTCTCCCTCATCTGGTACTTCTTCTAAAGTACCTGTACTTTCTTCCTCCCCCTTTACCATCAGGCATCTTCCATTCCATCTGATTCTTCCTTTCTATCAAACATCACTTTTCCACTTCTCATCTACATCAGGCCCCCTCTTCCCTATCAGTCACCTCCTCCCCCCCCCCCCCACCTTCCTTATTAGGCATCCATAATTCCCATTTACACCTCCTTCTCTATCAGGTACTCCCTTCCCAATCCATGATATCTCATGTTCCCTCAACCTTCCAGAGTTTGCTCTTGTTTTTCTTACTCCCACCTCTTGAGGGTTTTTCAGTGCATGCAGTCAGTGCAGCTCCCCCTTCTCCCTCACCATTCACTGCTAATCTGTTTGAACCATATGGTGCTCTGTACTATGGAGGCTCACGCTGGTCATAAAAAAAAACAACAACAAAACATGATAGAGGTATATAAAATAATGAGTGGAGTGGAACAGGTGGATGTGAAGCGTCTGTTCACGCTTTCCAAAAATACTAGGACTAGGGGGCATGCAATGAAACTACAGTGTAGTAAATTTAAAACAAATCGGAGAAAATTTTTCTTCACCCAACGTGTAATTAAACTCTGGAATTCGTTGCCGGAGAAAGTGGTGAAGGCAGTTAGCTTAGCAGAGTTTAAAAAGGGGTTGGACGGTTTCCTAAAGGACAAGTCCATAAACCGCTACTAAACGGACTTGGAAAAATCCAAAATTCCAGGAATAACATGTATAGAATGTTTGTACGTTTGGGAAGCTTGCCAGGTGCCCTTGGCCTGGATTGGCTGCTGTCGTGGACAGGATGCTGGGCTCGATGGACCCTTGGTCTTTTCCCAGTATGGCATTACTTATGTACTTAAACCAAATTAATGAATCGCATGGAACAGGGAAGAAAGACACCAGTAATTAAACGTGCTACAAAGATGTGAGAGGATTGAGAAGAGCAACATTTGGGTCTAACAATGCCATGCTTCCCTGGACATTAGGAATGTACACAAGAAAAAAAATTGTTTTCAGAAAATTTGGCATTTTCCTCTAATTTTTGTTTTTTGGTTGTTTCATGTGGTCTTGTAAATACAAAGTGGGTGAATATTTAAGGCGAGTTAATGGGCTGGAAACAGCTCCTGGCCAGTTAAAATCACCTGTTTGGGGGCTAACTGCTATTTTGAGAGGCACTTAAATGGTTAGTGCTGCTGAAAATAACCGGTTAGCACCAAACTCAAAACCGGCTATTTTGGGGGCATTCCAAGGCAGAGCTGGCACTTGGCTGGTTAATTGCCAATATTCAGCACTTAGCCAGATTAATTCTATAAATAATGAGTCCTATTTTTATTCGGTTCACCATAGTCACTAAGTGCTGAATATCGCACTTAACTTATCCGGCTCCGGAAATCCAGAAATTCAGGGGCCCTTTTACTGTGCAGCGACCAGGAACTACCACTGGTCCAACGTGGCTGCCAGCAGTAGTTCCGCCTCGAGCATGCACCATTTCCAGTGCTATGGAAAATAATTCTGTGATTTCTAGCACAGCATTAAACCAGTGGTAATCCAGTTACCACAGGAGCCCTTAATGCCACCTCAATGGATGGTGGTAAGTGCTCCCCCCGCAAAGCCACATGGTAAGAATAATCTTACCACATGGCCATGTCTTTCTCAGGGGCTTTTTACCTGTTGTGGTAAAAAGGGCCCTGACACACGGCAAAAACAGCCCCCACTGCAACCAAAGGGCACTTTTTACCACAGCTTAGAAAAAGGACCCTTCAATGCCAGTGCCTTGACATAGCCCGGCACTGAATTTCTGGTTTTAACGCCATTGGCGGTCAGCTAAAAGCTGATCACTGCTGGCTGAATATCAGGCCAACATTTTTTTAAATTGCATTAGAATTTTAAATGCACAGAAATTGATTGTACATATGTTCATTTATAGATTAATGTATATCAATTTTGCTTGCAATAAGATGTTTAAGTTGCCTCATTGAATCAATGCGTGCTAAAGATGCGCATCCAGAGTGGACATTACGCAGTCCAATTATACTGGGAAGTGAACATCAGAATTTTAGAAAGGATGTCCAAGTCAGAATATGGATGTCCAAGTCTTTACATCAGACATCGATGTCCACTTCTTATGTACTGTAGGACAGAACCTGGCAATGTCCAGTTTGAGCATCCATTCTACAAACTGAAATGTCCACATTTTGAATGTGGGGCAAAACAAAGGACATGGATGTTTTTGTGGCAGCATAGGAGTGTCCATGTTATAAAATGGCCACATAGATGTCCTTGCAGAGCAGAGGAGTCACTTAATGGTTAGAGAAGTGGGCTGGGAACCAGGGAACCCAGGTTCAAATTCTATTTCGGCTGTTTGTGATTTTATTTTTAAAATTTTGAGCCATCCAGAGACAGAAAAATACCTACTGTGCCTGAATGTATACCGCTTTTATAGTTTTCAGACTTGCAGGATTCTTACACATTCAGGCACAGAAGGTATTTTTCTGTCCCTGGAGAGCTCACAATTTAAAAACAAAATCACAAAGAACTAAAGCTCAATTAGAACCTGGGTCCTTTGTTGCCCAGCGTACCGTACTATCCATCAAGCTACTTCTCAACTGTATATGGAGGTTTATTAAGATGTTAATTTAAAAAACACTTTAGCACCATGATCCTAAGTAGTTCCTGAAGCTGTCATAGGAAGTAACATTGAATGCATATGACACTGCCCTCTATAGCTTAGGAGGACTGTGCACAGCTTAAACTTTCTCTCTCTCCCCCCCCCCCCCCCCCCCCCCCCCCCCCTCTCTCGGTCAGGAAAGAAAATAGGTATTTCTTTTAGCCTTCACTCTTCACACTACTTTAAATTCCTTTTTTTCTGAGCAGTGCTGCAAAAAGGCTTGACCCTAGATCCCCCCTTCTTCTTCCTCCCAAGCCCCAGTGTCAGACAGATGTTTTTCTTCTCTCTGGAAAGAAAGACTTGTTGTTTAACAAAACATTGAACAATTCATGCCTGAAGAGCTGTTTGATTTTTAAGACAGCAAGCCCTAAACTGTATATTTGCGGTGCATGCTGCTAACGCCAGACTCCTCTCCCCTCCTCTTCCTGGAGCATATCCAGCTGATGGAGCAATGTGCTGTGTTATGTGAGAGAATCCACACCTCCTCCCCCTATCATCCACTCCCTCCCTTCTGTAGCCAGACCGATAGAAAAAAAAGCTGTGTTGAATGTTTAAACAAACCTACTGGTTTTACAATCTTTTTTATTTTTTCTGTACACAGAGATCAGCAAACATGCTGATTTTAACTTAGTGTGAGCTCAAACAGGCTGACAAGTGGCGTCTATCTCTCTCTCCCCTCAAGCACTTCCCATTCCCTTTTTTCAGCAGTCATGTTAAATGGAAAAATCTGCTGTTTTTAGCCATCAGAGCCTCATACAATGGTCAGTGTGTTTTAAGACATAAAACCCCAGAGCCACACAATGACAATGTTTTTTTTATCAAAAGTCATGCAAAACACAGGAGTTCCTTTAGCAAAGAAGACTATCCCCACATCCCCCTCCTTTTCTATCACAGCAGACAAAGACATGTGAATGAAATGTATAGTCCAGACATGTCTGGACAAGCCTGCAGGCAGATCATAAGGGGTGTAAAAAGACAACATATTGTAGGGAAAGTATTGGGTTAATCATTTTTTACATATATAGCTTCTGGACAAGAAGCACTGTACTTTGTTCCTAGACATGCTTTTGGCTAGCTTATAACACATGTTTATCCAAGCTTAGAAGGTATGATACAGCTGCATGTAAATAAAAGTACAAGAATGTACTAATTGTATGGGTCATGAAGTTCATCCAAAAGGAGGTTACTGGGAAAATGAAACGTAATGATGCAGGTGCAGGATGAGGTAAGACATGGAGAAATGTAGATGGGAAACTGGGTAGATAGACCATATAAGGGAATAGATAATTGGACAAACAGGATAGGAATTGATCTAATGGTGAAAGAAGGTATAAAATAACAGGGGAATTTGTATAGAGTTAGACAACAACCTCCTGCTTGTGTGTTGGATTTATCTCCAGTGTGCTGGATTAATCTCCTGGATGTTGTCTCCTTGCAAGTAATAAAGCTGCTTTAACTGCTTTAAGCCTGACTTGGTCTTGTGGTGTCCGTGAGTATTGGTAAAATTCTTTTAACACATATAACAAGACAAAAAGCATTATACCATTCTAAATACACCACCCAGTTACATTTCATCTATCAGGGGATCAGAAAGAAACATCATCTAAACATAGATACCTATAAAACCCTTAACATACAGAGGGTCAGAAAGGGTAAATAGCTCTTGTTGCTAAGCCACCTAGATTACTGTAATGCCATCTAGGCCGGTTGCAAAGAACAAATCATTAAGAAACTCCAAACTGCCCAAAACACAGCAGCCAGACTCATATTTGGAAAAGCGAAATACGAAAGCACCAAACCCCTAAGAGAAAAACTACACTGGCTCCCACTAAAAGAACGAATTGCGTTCAAAATCTGTACCCTGATCCATAAAACCATTCACTGAGGACCCGGTATATATGTCAGATCTCATAGACCTACCAACCAGGAACACAAAAAGGTCAGCACGCACATTCCTGAATCTCCACTACCCCAGTTGCAAAGGACTTAAATATAAATCAACATATGCATCCAGCTTTTCCTACATTAGCACGCAACTATGGAATGCGCTACCAAATGCCATAAAAACAACGTACAACCTAACAATCTTCTGAAAATTATTAAAAACCAACCTGTTCAAAAAGGCATACCACAATGATCCATCCTAAATATCAGACAAAGAAACTCTTCCAGAACTAGACAAAACCGAACTCTCTATACCTGACTGCTTGTTATGATTGGGGTCAGAACCCCTCTCAAACTTACCTCTTTCCTGGGGGTCAGCTTCTTAGCTGGCTTCTGTTTCTTTTGTCTGTCCTTTCTGAGCTGGCTCTGTCTCTCTGTGTTGGCAGCTTCCAGCAGCATTGGGTTAATTGTTTCACTTTACTACAGCTGTGTGGGTGGACTGAGTTAGCTCTACCTCTTTTTGGGTGTACTGGCTTCAAGTGCTTCACGGTGTTGCATTGGTGTGGGTTGGGTCTCTCTGGGTCAGTGTGCTTTTGCCTAGGTCTAGGGAGTGTGACATCATCAGGGAGGGCCTTGATAAGGAAGTGGTGTTGTTTCCTTCAGAGCTTTTGCAACGGTGGTGTTTGCTTTAGGTAGGGTGGTGCAGTGTGCACTTCTGACTTTGTGTCTAGTTTCCCTGCTTGCTTTTGCTAAGGTCCAGGTTAGTGTTAGTGCAGTGTGCACTGGTGTTTGTGTGTTTAGCTTTCCTGCTTTTCCCTTATGGTTCCCCTGCTTTTCCCTCTTGGTTTTGGAAGCATTGCTGTGTGTAGGGCTTTGGAAGCTCTGTTACTGTTAGAAGTACTTCAGGATTTGGTGTTGTTAGGAACACTACAGATTTTGCTGTTAGAAGTACTCCTGGTGTTTGTGCTATTGGGAGCATTGCAGTCTTTATGTTTGGGTTTTGGTGCTGTAGGAAGCACCTTGTTAGTTTGGTGTCTAGCTTGCCAGATTAGTGCTTAGGAAGCACCTTGTTAGTTTTGTGTCTCGCTTGCTAGGGTAGGGCTTAGGAAACTCCTTGTTAATTTTGTATCTAGCTTGCTAGAGCTGTGCTTAGGTAGCTTGTTAGTTTTGTGTTTAGCTTGTTAGTGTAGAGCTCTGCTTGTAGCCTGGTGCTTAGTAGCACCTGTGTTAGCATTGTGTTTAGTTCCCTGCTCTGTTAGTTTAGGGCTTAGGAAGTCCCTTTGTTGAGCAGGGCTTAGGAGCTCCTGTTTAGTATAGGGCTTAGGAAGTCCTTTTGTCAGTTAACTGTTAGGAACACTCCTGCTGGTTTAGGGCTTGGGAGCACGTAGATAAGTTTAGGTTTAGGAGTACTTCTGTTTCCAGTCCTGGTCCCTGTGTCATCTGGTATCCGGTAAGTCCTGCCGGCCACTGAAACCCAAGGGCTCAACCCTTGGGGGGATAGTGGCCGAGCGCAGGTGAAGCTGAACGGACCAGTCCAGTGTGCTCCAATCCAGTGTGTTCCAGTCCGGTGTGTGTTCCAGTCTGGTGCGCTCCAGTCCAGTGTGTTCCGGTCCAGTGTATGTCCAGTCTGGTGTGCTCCAGTCCAGTGTGTTCCGGTTCGGTGTGTGTTCCAGTCCTGTGTCCTCCAGTCCGGGGGATTGCAGTCCAGTGTTCCAGTCCTGTGTCCTCCAGTCCAGGGGATTCCAGTCCATGTGTTCCGGTTCACTGGGCAGTGCCTGCAGTCCCTGCCGGTGTGCTTGCCCAGTGTTGGTTGGTGGGTTTTGCCTGCTGCTGTCGCTCCTCGGCAGCAGCCCAAGGGCTCACGTTTTCTCCAGAGCTCGGCCCCGCGGGCTCTGAACCTGAGAACCTGACACTGCTTCAGTCACTCTGTCACTAACGACAAATATAAATCAACATATGCATCCAGCTTTTCCTACATTAGCACGCAACTATGGAATGCGCTACCAAATGCCATAAAAACAACGCACGACCTAACAATCTTCTGAAAATTACTAAAAACCAACCTGTTCAAAAAGGCATACCACAATGATCCATCCTAAATACCAGACAAAGAAACTCTTCCAGAACTACACAAAACCGAACTCTCTATACCTGACTGCTTCAGTCACTCTGTCACTAACGAACGTTAATGCACTACCACCTTATTTCTCACGCCGGAAATGAATTGATTATCTAATTTACTCTATAATTTACTCTACCATTTATGAACATATTGCACTATACAACATTGCTGGTCCCTGGCTGTTGCTAAAGGCTGTCGCAGCTGTGCAATGTGGGGACTATGCCAGCACGCATGCCTGAGATGTCACCCTAATGTAAAAGCACAGAAACTACAAGCGCTTTGCAAGAGACAGTGCTTGCAGCATATTGTAGGCATCATTCTGATAGATGGGTATAAAATGGAAACACTGATGTTTGTTTGTTTATTTATTTATTTATTTATTTATTTATTTTATTTCTAAATTTACAAACATAATACACAAGTATCCATTTGTTACATTAAAATCCGGGGGGAAAAACACCACAGAAAAAAAATTAACAGAAAAAGGGAAAGAAAACAATAATGGCACAATTATTCCTTCTGCAGACCACAATACTTGGGAGAGTGGCTATAATGACAAGGAGGTGAAATAAGGACAACATTTTTTTTTTACTTAACAAGAAGGAAAGGCCCAAGACTGACTAATAAAGAAATACTGATGGTTTTTAATGAAACTATTAACACCATCACTGACCTCATGGAATCGTAAAATCAGCACCTAATCCTTTTGAAAAGCTAAATGCTATGGCAAACCGTTTGAAGGAGCGAGGTTATATAAATTATATCCATTGTATTATCCTTGAAAGAAAACTTGGATCCTTTTACAAACGTCTGTAGTTCTCAATATGTTTGCATCTGTTTCAGACTTTGTGACATGTTGAACAGAGACAACATGTAGAAGTGTAGATCACAGCCTGCGCAGACTATGGTCGTTGAATAAAATATATGAAAAGGTAGTAGTAACCGATGTACCATATATCAAAATAATAAAAATCATAAACTAATGAAGCATCACATGTGTTCTTATGAAACTGTGCAAAACATTCAGTGCCTTTGTCTTTTTTCCTACATGTCAGTGGTCCTAAAATATGTGTGGTGTTAATGGCAGTATGGGAGGGTGTTACATAGGAGGGGGGGCTCTCATTTGTCCAGATGTATTCCTTATAGACAAGTTTAACCAGAAACGCTCCCCTGAACAGGATATTATAGTCCAGGGCATGTGGAATCTACAGAGAGCAGTGGCAGTGATGTGGTAAGATTTTTAAATCATTATAATTGTCTCTTTGTACAAACTAACATGATCCTTAACTTACTAAAGGCATATGTGTTCTGTGCAGGAAGAACAAAATCATTTTGTCTATCAGGGACCAGCAAATAAGGACGAAAAAACCCACCAAAAAGCACATTTCCGTCGCCATTAAATGACCACGTAAGTGCTTGCAGGTTCTTAAGCTATTTTGTTAAATCAATCAAGGTATTTAGGTACTTGTGTTTAATGTGTTGGTATTGCATGTATTTTGACAGCGCAGAATATGAACAGCACCGTGAGCCCAATCACTCCTACTGCTCAAAGAAACATCTCACGCAGGATGGAGATTCTGTACAACAAAAAAGTAAGCATTTATGCTTTGAAAAGAGCAGCTGTTTTACATTATGCTGATTCTAATATGAAGTTACTTGCCTATAGATGCAGAGCCTTTTTCCTCAGCATTTGATAGTCATACAAAATGGCACTTGTAGATGCATCCATGTGGCATCCACATGGTGCTGTGTTGGTGGCCATCTTGACAACCCCCTCCCCCCCCCCCAGCAGCAGACACCTATGAATGAAAGGGCGTGCATTCATTAGTTTCATGATGTTCTACCTTTTTTTTAGTAACAGATCAAGAAAAAGAGTCAGTTGGCGAAACTTCATAATCAGCAGACCAGGCGCAGGCGCAGGCACAGTCGTGCACAAAACAAACCCAACCATATCATCAAAAAAAGAGGACAGAACACAAACAGCGCTGCAACCACCCATCACCCCTACTGTTCAAAGAAACATCACAACCAGAGCGGTGGTTCAGCACACCAAAAAAGTAAGTGTCTATGTTTTTTAAAAGAACAGCTTCTGCATCACATTGATTCTAATTCAAGGTTACTTACCTATAGCTGCTGCATCTTTTCTCATGGCTCTTGATAGTCTTACAAAATGGTGTTTGTAGCTGTCACTATGTGGCATCCACAAATGGTGTTGATGGCTATCTTGTTGGCACTTGACAATCTTACAAAGTCATATGTAGTTGTGGCCATGTGGACATCCACATGTTGCAGTGTTGATGGCCATCTTGATGATCTCAGGTGACAGGGACCTGCGATCAAAACAGTGCTTGTTTGTTAATTTCATAATTTTTGTACTTTTTTTATCCCCCAGATCAAGAAAAAGAGCCAGCTAGTGAAACATCGTGAGCTGGGCAGCTGGCGCAGACACTGCGATACACCACACCTAGAGGCAAATCCAATCATGGAGATCCTGCGCAGGCAAATCAATACACCAAACCTAGAGACAAATACAAACATTGGGAAAAACAACCAAGGTGCACAACCAAGATAAGAGGAAAATGTCAGAGCCACCCTCACAAGAAAAAAGGGTGAAAGAGGGTGCGTCATGACACCAACTCAGATATGGACACCACCAGTAGTGATTATGAGGCCAGAAATGATTCTGAAACTGTGAGTGGTTCTGTTATAGACACGGTTTCTGAAAATGTTACAGTGGACCCTGAACCAGTGAGATAAAGTTTGTGAACAGGTGGACTAGAACCTCACCCTACTTTAATGGCATCGGTTATTCAGATGAATTTTGTTTTGTTAATATAGACACAACAAGATCATTCAGCAATGTTCAAAATGTCATACGGCAAGGTATCCAACAAGCTTTAGATATCATAAACAGTGGAGCATTGCCCAAGGATTGCTTACAAATAAGATTTATGCCTGATGGTTTATATAGAGAAATACACATCAATGAGAACATGTCTCATTGTGATGGTTATCAGAAACAGAGGTGGTGATGGGAGTTGTAATAGGCCTTTACAAAGTATTCTTGATAGCCACATTATCGGGGGGAAAAAAGAAGACATTTAGTAGATCTAAATTATGTGGGTAAACACTTGTGCTTTGCAGGGAGTCTCAAGGCACTCACGGCTGCTGTAAAGGTAAAAGATGTAGAATTGTTGCAAAAAGCTAGAAAATTACACGCTGAACAGGGATGGTCAAAAAACAAAAAAGTTATGTTGAGCGACGTAATAGTTTTTAAACAACATCTGGGTGTAAACATACAGGTCCTACATCATACAGATAGAAATGGCTGGTGTCTTTTTAAAACAAGCAACCATCAGCTGTTCCTCAAGACCTATTACTCCATTTTGATCATTTTTATGGCATCTTGGATATCAAACACTTCTATGGCAAGAAAATCTCTGTAAACACTGTGAAACACTTTATAGCCGTAACCACACATGCAAATTATGCTGTCATCTCTGTTTATCCGACACATGCATGGTTCAGGCAGATGGTAGAGAGAGGTCTCCTAACTGCCGGCTGTACTTCCATTCTAGGGAATGTTTAAAACAGCATACAGCCCTGACGTGCAAAAAAGAGATAGAATGCGTATCTCAAATATTTTGCGATGTGTAACTCTTACACAGATTAAAAGCACAAATGCAAAGTCTAAAAATGTCTGCAATGCAATGATCCTTTTCTGAAAGTTGAAAAACATTTATGCTGCATGACACAACTGGCTAGGCCTAAAACATCTGAAAGGTATAGCATTTATGACTGTGTATGTATGCAGGAGTTGGGAATTCAAGGGGGTGAGCTGCCTTCCTGAGTTCTTAGGGTCTTTTATTGGCAAACAGTTCAAGGATTACACTTTCATAGCTCACAATTTGAAAAGGTACAACAGCTATTTCATTGTCAGTCAGCTGATGCATGAAAAGATGGATGTGGGTTTGATATCGCTGGACAGTAAGCTTTTACAAATCAGGGTTGAAGTGCTGGGCATTTGCTTTATAGATTCTCTAAATTTTCAGCCCATGAAACTTAGCAAGTTCCCACAAGCCTTGGGGTTTGAAGGCAGCAAAGGGTACTTTCCTCACTTTTTAACACCATAGAAAATCAAAGCTATATGGGGGAAATGACTGAGGAAAAATATTATGGTGTTGAGAGCATGATGCCTGATGAGAAAGAGG
Organism: Microcaecilia unicolor; assembly: GCF_901765095.1. Taxonomy (NCBI): domain Eukaryota; kingdom Metazoa; phylum Chordata; class Amphibia; order Gymnophiona; family Siphonopidae; genus Microcaecilia; species Microcaecilia unicolor. The sequence continues at coordinate 609,495,824 of NC_044031.1, read as the reverse complement.
CTTACACATGATGGTACAGCAAGAACAAGTATAAGATGTTTGATTTACAAAAAGAACTTGCCTTCTACTCTGCAGAATGTTTTCATTTTGCAACAGGGGAAATAATGAAAATGACAGAGAGGGTTGTATAAGTAGAAGAAATACCAGGAAGTAAGCCCGCAACCCTAAAGAATTGTACAGACCCATTTCAATACATCACACTTGCCTCCGTGTATATATGGCCATGTTCAGGTTTATATGTTTAAAACCGAGAACCATAGCTCTGCTATCGGCCAATGATTATCAATGGCAGACCAAGAAGAGATATTCAACAGCTGACATCCAGTAGCTGATGTACACTGAGGACAAGGAACATATACATATCAGGCATGATCTAAGAGGCAGCGAAATGTAGGTGGGTGACTACTTTCCTGACGGTTATACATCGTTGACAGCGACCGCACACACAGCCTTTGAATTTAATGGGTGCTTTTACCAGGGCTGCATGATCTGTTTTGATTCTAAAAAACAGAATCCATTAAAAGGCACCATCTTTGAGTTTCTCAACTATAAAACACGGTGCAAGGCAGATGACCTACAAGAGAAAGTATTTGGGAACATGAGTGGGACAGGTTGGTTAAAATGGATAGAGAATATGTGACCCAATTCCATGGGACACCCTTTTTGGAGGGAGAATGAATGCCACCTGTCTGTACTATCAGATTAAACAAGGTAAGAAACTACACTATTATGATTTTACCAGCCTATATCCTGTTGTCAATAAAACTAAAGAATATCTGATCTGTCACCCCCAAATCATTGTGAAAATTGTGGCCCCTTCTCTGATTATTTTAGGCTTGTGAAAGTCAAGGTGCTATGGTTTATGGTTTATTTACATTACCTATACTGTCATGATTGTCAGCTCTCAGCGGTTTACAATAGTTAAAAAAAAAAGGAAAAAAAGAAAGGAACTACAAAAATTAATAGGAAAGAGGATAGATTAAGCACAAAAAGGAGCAGGGATACAAATAGGGGATAGTGAATAGGTGTAGAGAGGGGAAAGAGGGGCGAACAGGAATAAAACCTGGGATAGAAAGAAGGGGTTGGGGGGAGGGGCGGCAAACAAATTGCAACCTCTCAGTTTGAGGTGAAGGCCTTAGTAAACAACCAGGTCATCAATTTTGATTTAAAATGTTTAAATAAGGATTCTGCATGGATATCTAATGGGAGGGAATTCCGGTGGAATTCCACTGCATGGACTCTTTTTCCTAGTACTACCTGTTAGGCTGCACAGTAAGGTCATGTTTCTGTTGTGTTGCATATGCACCGAGACGGGTCAGTAGGAAACATGCACCCACGATGACGGTGAGGGGGCCCTGATGGAAACATGGTGTACCATAGAACTAGAAATGGAATCACTAAAAAGTACAGGGTAGGAGGAATCTACGAAGTTTGGCATTTTGAACAGACCTCTTCTCACCTCTTTGCAGAATACATAAACATATATCTGCATCAAAAGCAGGAAGCATCAAGGTTTCCTTAGTGGTGTACTGATGCTGAACAACAGAGCAGGTACATTTCTACCAGAAAGAAGACGTGCTTTGATGCGCTGATCAGATAAGTGTGAACCCTGCAAAACTGTTCTTACTGTTTGTAGGGAAAATATGGTCAAAGAAGAAATCTACTGATCACAAGCATCGTGAGAGTTCTCAGTGAGCTGCACATATACCTGTTCTCCCCCGATTACGCCATGTCATCGTGTGATCTTATAGACTATGATGACACAGCTTGCATCACCCGGAAGCAGACAAAAGAACTTTGTGCACTACCAGGTAACACTAACATCTAAAGGGTTCTTTTAAAACCATGCACACCTGTCTAGAGCGGTACAGAGTTCTTGACGTGCTACAAGAATGCTGTCTTTATCATGACACAGACTGTCATTTTTGTGAGTGAGGGTGAGTGGAATCTTCCACTGGGAGATTATTTAGGTAAATTAATGAGTGATATCCCTAAGGATGAGCATATCACAGAGTTCGTCTCAGCTTGCCCCAAATCATATAGGTATAAGTTATCCAATGTAGAGACACACATGAAGGTAAAAGGAATCACACTCAGCAGTGAAAACAGCAATAAAATAAATGTTACAGTCTAAAGGACCTAGTTATGGATTATGATCCAAGTGTGCCAGCAGCTGAACAAACAAAAATATTCATCCAGCAAAAAGGGATTGTCAAGAAGAAAGCCCAATAGCTCATAGAGAGTCATGTTCTTTAAAAAAAACAATCCAAAGGGTCATTCATATAAGATATACTACTACTACTACTACTATTTAGCATTTCTATAGCGCTACAAGGCGTACGCAGCGCTGCAAAAACATAGAAGAAAGACAGTCCCTGCTCAAAGAGCTTACAATCTAATAGACAAAAAATAAATAAAGTAAGCAAATCAAATCAATTAATGTGAACGGGAAGGAAGAGAGGAGGGTAGGTGGAGGCGAGTGGTTACAAGTGGTTACGAGTCAAAAGCAATGTTAAAGAGGTGGGCTTTCAGTCTAGATTTAAAGGTGGCCAAGGATGGGGCAAGACGTAGGGGCTCAGGAAGTTTATTCCAGGCGTAGGGTGCAGCGAGACAGAAGGCACGAAGTCTGGAGTTCGCAGTAGTGGAGAAGGGAACAGATAAGAAGGATTTATCCATGGAGCGGAGTGCACGGGAAGGGGTGTAGAGAAGGATGAGTGTGGAGAGATACTGGGGAGCAGCAGAGTGAGTACATTTATAGGTTAGTAGAAGAAGTTTGAACAGGATGCGAAAACGGATAGGGAGCCAGTGAAGGGTCTTGAGGAGAGGGGTAGTATGAGTAAAGCGACCCTGGCGGAAGACGAGACAGGCAGCAGAGTTTTGAACCGACTGGAGAGGGGAGAGGTGACTAAGTGGGAGGCCAGCAAGAAGCAGATTGCAGTAGTCTAAACGAGAGGTGACAAGGGTGTGGATGAGGGTTTTGGTAGAGTGCTCGGAAAGAAAGGGCGGATTTTACGGATGTTGTAAAGAAAGAAACGACAGGTCTTGGCAATCTGCTGGATATGAGCCGAGAAGGAGAGAGAAGAGTCAAAGATGACCCCAAGGTTTCGAGCTGAGGAGACAGGGAGAATGAGAGAGTCATCAACAGAAATAGAAAACGGGGGGAGCGGGGAGGTGGGTTTTGAAGTCAAAATTTTAGCACACTGCCATACAGCTACTGATTATGTCCACACATCTTGTGTAATACACTCAAAAACATTTTTGCCAGTGTTTTATTTTGTGCCTATTTGCATTGCACTTATAATTTTGGGCTTGTATTTTTACACAATGTTTCTTAGGTTATCACTGCTAAAGCACATCAATCCCTGTATAAGGCACTGTTCTCTAACTATTTTATAAAAAGATAAATAAATTTCTTATCTGTAACTTTTCCCAGTCAATAAAACCCAGGAAGCTGCTATACATTTCATGCACGTGACCTTGCCTGCTGGAATAGAGAGGGACAGGGTGTGGGAGTAGTCTTCTTTGCTGAACGAACTCCTGTGTTTTGCAGGGCTTGTGCTGTATTGATAAGAAAACTCATTGTGTGGCTCTGGGGGATTCTACCTTAAAACACACTGACCACTGTGTGAGGCTTTGCTCTCTAAAAACAGCTGTTTTTTTCTTTTAACATGACTGCTGATAAAAGGGAGGGGAAGTGCTTGAGGGGATAGGGAGGAGGGCCACTTGTCAGCCCGTTTGAGCTCATACTGAGTTAAAATCAGCATGTTTGCTGATATGTGTATGGGGGGAAAAAAGGTTGTAAAACCAGTAGGTTTGTTTTAAAAATTCAACTCAGCTTTTTTTTTCTATCAGTCTGGCTACAGAAGGGAGGGAGTGGATGATAGAGAGAGGGTGAGGGGGAGGAGGTGTTGATTCTCTCATACAACTCATTGCTCTGTCAGCTGGATTTGCTCCACAAAGAAGAGGGGAGGGAGGGGTCTGAGGTTAGTGGTATGCACTATAAATACACACTTTAGGGCTTGCTTTCTTAAAAATCAAACAGCATGAATTATTCAATGTTTTGTTTAAAAAAACCAACAACATATGTATGACACTGGGGCTTGGGAGGAGAAGGAGGGGGTTTAGGGTCAAGCCTTTTTGCAGCATTGTTCAGAAACAGGAGTTTAAAGTAGTATGAAGGCTAAAAAATGCCTATTTTGTTTTGCTGCACTGGAGCTTAAAGTAGTGTGAAGGCTAAAAAATGCCTATTTTCATTCGTGACAGAGAGAGAAAAAAAAGTTTAAGCTGCACACAGTCCTCCTAGGCTGTAGAAGGGCAGTGTCGTGTGCATTTGATGTCCGTTCCTGTCAAATTACAACATCTAAGATGGCAGTGAATAGTGTGAAAGAGGAAGTGATCCACTAGTTGCAGCCATCTTGGAAAAGGAGCAGAGTTATGGTGTCATTTCCTGTGATGCCACCAAAAAGGGTGGGATTATATAAAAAGGGGCAGGGTTTGTGGATAGGGTTATGCAAGTAAGGCAGGTCTAGGGTCAGGATTATGCAAAAGGGGTGTGGTATGGGTAGAGCTGTGATGTAATATCCAGTGATGTCATCAAAGGGGGCAGGGCTGGGCATAGAGTGGGTGGGGTGTGAGTGGAGAATGGATGTAGCCTGGGATGATTATCATTTCTGATTGGCTGATGTGACCTGAAGTGGACATGGCCACCTGTCAAAATCAAGGATAATTAATGGTTGACAAATGCTAGTGAAGTATACTACTCACCATAAATGTGTGAGAGGATGGGCTGATTACCAGTGAGTCTGGGATACCCTCCAATCTGGTGACATCCAGATGTGTAGGACATGTCTATAAAGGAACTCCTGATAGGAGCCTATTCTGTAAAGGAAAGTAGGCACTTACTTTTCTTTATAGAGTACTAGGCACAAGGATTTATACCAGCCATAGAGTTGAAATAAATGTTCTCCCTTACATTCAGGAGGGATGCAAGAAACTCATAGTATTCTATAAGTTAAATGTGTTTGAGTCTACCCACGCTCCATCCAGACTCTGCCCATGTGAATGCCCACCTGAAAATGTGCATAAGATTTCTGGCATTTATGTGCTGGTATTGTAATCATTTACAAGCATTTTTGCCACATAAATGTTAGCACCTTCTTTCTTTCTATATTTCTTTATTTGTAACATTTATGTTCCATATTATCCCAAACAAGTTTGAGTTCAATGTGGCTTACACTAAACAGTATAGGATACATAACAAAGAATAATGCATAAGAAAGTAATTTGTTGTAAGAATCCAATTTTTTCAATACAATATCATAAACATAATTTAAAGAATTAGTCCATATTTCATGACACTTGGCATGCCTGTATAAGGAGTTTCTAATAAAAAATAAGTTGCAACTCCTCCCCAATACATTTATCCCTGTGTATCCTGAATTCCTATTTTCATATTTAAAAGATCTTTTACTAAGTCACAGTAGTATTTTTAGCTCATGGCAGAAATCAGATGGCAGTAAATGCCGAGACACCCATTATACTCCTATGAGCGTCTAAGTGTTTACCACTAGGTGATTTCTACCGTGAGATAAAACCCCTACCGTGGCTTAGTTAAAGACCCCCTTAATCAATTAATTTGGATCAAGGAAGTTCTATCAATTGCTTTCACCTTTTTTCTAACTGTTCACTACTCACTCTGATAGGAGTCACAGGCAAGGGGCAAATTTCAAAGGTTTTTACGTGAGTAAACACGTGTTTACCTGAGAGAACATGCTTTTTGACCATCCCCATCAACCCCAGCATGGATACAAAGAAGCATGCTGTTGCACAAAATGTATGCTTCTACTTGTGGGGGAATAGTGGAGGGGTCAGGTGAGGAAAAGCATGCTTATCTTTATTTCAGAATGTGATGTACCGCCTTTAGCAACAGCAGTAGAGGAGTGTACAAATAAAACAATAATCAGGTAGCGTTAAAAAGAAAAGTATAAAGCTCACTGCAGGCACTACTCATCCCCCCTTACCCACCCAAGCAAGCCAATCACATCTCTAGAAAGCGAAGATACTTACCTGTAGTAGGTATTCTCTGAGGATAGCAGGCCTTATATTCTCACAAGTGGGTAACGCATATGACAAGCATAAGAAGAGCTTTGTGGAGCACAATACATACTCCACCATGCATGCACAAGTGCCTTCCTGCCCAGTCACCTCAGTTGAGTATAACAGCAAAAAAGGAAAAATAATAAAGGAGACAACAACTCCAAGGTGGGAGGGATTATGAGAACATAAGGCTTGATGTCCTTGGAGAATACCTGCAACAAGTAAATAACTTCGCTTTCTCCGAGGACAATTAGGCCTATCTATTCTCACAAGTGGGCAGTGGCATACCAAGGGGGGGGGGCAGTCCGCCCCGGGTGCACGCCGCTGGGGGGGGTGCCACACGCCATCAGCTTCGTTCGTTTCCATGCTCCCTCTGCCCCGGAACAGGAAGTAACCTGTTCCGGGGCAGAGGGAGCATGGAAATGAACGAAGATGATCGACGCGTGGCACCCCCCTAGCGGCGTGCACCCGGGGGGGGGGGGGTTCTTTCGCCGGGGTGGGGGGTGTCCTTTCACTGGGGGGGGGGCACTGCACCCGGTGGGGCGGGGCACATCAGCGATCTGCCCCGGGTGTCAGCCCCCCTAGGAACGTCACTGCAAGTGGGGAATCCCTAGCATCCAGACTCACAAAAAACAACAAACATTGGTCAATTGGGAATTGCAACAGTAAGGACATAACTCAGATTAACCTGAAACTATATACAAACTAAGTGAGAGTGCAGCCTGGAACAGAATAAAATGGGCCTAGGAGGGTGGACTTAGATTCTGTACCCAAAACAGTTTCTGCAACACTGTGTGTCTGAACTGACTGTCGAGTCAGGTATCCTGCTCAAGGCAGTAGTGTGATGTGAATGTGTGGACTGAAGACTACGTTGCAGCCTTGCAAATTTTTTTAATGGAAGCTGACTTCAAGTGTACTACCGATGCAGCCATGGCTCTGACATTGTGAGCTGCGAAATGATCCCCTAGGGCCAGCCCAGCCTGGGCATAAGTGAAAGAAATACAATCTGCTAGCCAATTAGAAATGGTGCATTTCATGAGGTCGGGGAAATAATGTTGGCAAGATAATCGACTGGTTCAGGTGGAACTCTGACACTGCTTTCGGCACAATCTTAGGGTGCATGTGGAGGACTACTCTGTTGTGATGAAACTTAGTATATGGTGCATCCACCACTAAGGCTTCAAGCTCACTGAACCTACGAGCTGAAGTAACAGCCACCAAGAAAATGACCTTCCAGGTCAAGTACTTCAGATGGCAGGAATTCAGTGGCTCTAAAGGAGCTTTCATCAGCTGGGTGAGAATGACATTGAAGTCCCATGACACAGGTGGAGGTTTGACAGGGTGATTTGACAAAAGCAAACCTCTCATGAAGTGAACAACTACAGGTTGTCCAGAGATGGTCTTATCCTCTACATGGCGGTGATGATAAGCACTAATTGCACGAAGGAGAACCCTTACAGAATTGGTCTTGAGACTAGACTCTGATGTGTAGAAGGTACTCAAGCAGGGTCTGTGTAGGGCACACAAGGGGATCTAGGGGCTTGCTGTCAGACCAGACTGCAAACTTCCTCCATTTCAAAGAATAGCACCTCTTAGTAGAGTCTTTCCTGGAAGCCAGCAAGACCCGGGAGACACCCTCTGAAAGACCCAAGGAAGCAAATTCTAGGCTTTCAACATCCAAGCTGTGAGAGCCAGAGACTGGAGGCTGGGATGTAGAAAAGACCCCTCGATCTGCATGATGAGGGTTAGAAAACACTCCAATCTCCACAGCTCTTCAGAGAATAACTCCAGAAGTAGAGAAAACCATATCTGCCATGGCCAGTACAGCGCGATCAGAATCATGAGTTTCAACAAAGTTTTTCCCAATAGAGGAATGGGAAGATATGCATAAAGAAGACCTGTCCCCCAACTGAGGAGGAAGGCATCTGATGCTAGTCTGTCATGGTCCTGAAGCCTGGAACAGAACTGAGGGACCTTGTGGTTGATGTGAGTGGCAAAGAGAGTGGAGGAGTGGCCTAGTGGTTAGGGTGGTGGACTCTGGTCCTGGGGAATTGAGTTCAATTCCCACCTCAGGCACAGGCAGCTCCTAGTGACTCTAGGCAAGTCACTTAACCCTCCATTACCCCAGGTCCAAATAAGTACCTGTATATGTAAGCTGCATTGAGCCTGCCATGAGTGGGAAAGCACAGGGTACAAATGTAATAAAAATAAATCCACAGAGTTCTATTGCAAATATTAAATTCATCTCACATCAGTTTTATTTTTATTATCAGCATCATTTTGATTTTTGCCACTTTACCCAGTGTATTTACATGACCATTAAATTGTTTTACAAATGTTTTCTGTGTGGTAATCATAGTGTGTGCTTCGCAGTTGCACTCCAAAGCATGTCAACGAGAAAACTGCAACCTGCACTGACAGGCTGAAAACTACTTCTAAAGAGCTCTCTATCCTCTGATGACAAAGGCAGGCTGAGCTTGTTCTATTCTTGCCTGTTGCATGCTGCAATATTCTGTTCTCATTTCCCTAGAAAATCAAGACTTCAATACAGGAAGTAGGAGCAAATCTAGAATAAGATTAAGGTGTCCTGGCCGACCCTAAACTCTGCCACTGCTAATGAGTAGGATCTTGCTGACCTGCTGTGTTTCAGTGCAAAACTGGAGTCATAATATACAAAAGTACAAAAAGACTCATATCTTTGTCACTCATTGCCTGCAGCCCAGTCACCCCCCTCCTACAGGTGACCTACAAGCCTAGCATAAGAACAGGTGATACATCAGAGCTTCCTTTGCATCACCAAGTTCCACCAGTCATCAAAGGTTCTCCCAGACCTATGATGGTGAATAGTTTTTACTCACTGCATAGCGCACTGTGGTCCAAATGCATGCACTAGAGCAGCCCTCTCACAGAGGTGACTCATAGTGATCTTCCAGACTTCAGCAGCAGGAACATTTCCTTGTTATGTTTCGTACTTATTGATCAGTTCATGCTGGTAATCTCAGTTGTTAGCACAGTCAAAAGCTAACCAGTGATTATGTTTTCAGCTGACCTCAATCCTTCTAATGTACCTAAGAAAAACCGCATGCACCATGCAGACAATGTTTCCTAGATCTGCCTTCAGCACTGAGGTATGTATGTGATCTAGATTACAACATTGCCCCCTACTTCTATAAAAGTCATCAAAAACTATGCACGCAGTTTCATTGAATAATGAGTCAATTAGTGCCAATAATTGGCTTTTTAACAAGCAATTATTGGCACTAATTGGAATCAATTAAGATGTACAGTGCAATCCGCTTAAGTGCAAGGGTCTGGGACCAAAGAAATACATGCAGTTAACCGAAGCGTGCACTTAACCATTGTTACCCAAAGAAGCTTGACATCTGATGAACATATGTACAGTACTGTTTATTATATGTACAGTATACAGTCTCCGTTAACTGACATTAGGCTTACTTGAAGTAATCAGTCATAGTCCTCTGTACACTATTGTGTCTGTGAGTTCCATAGACTACGTCTGCTAGACGGTAAAAACTGTCATAGCACTGACATCCAGTGGCCTCCAGATAGGCCCGCACGGTGTTGAGACTCTCCAGCGCTCTTGCAAAAGTGACAGGAGGTTGTTGAATTTCATCAGCATGTGGTTCGCTGCTCATTTCATCATCTGTTTCATCATCAGCCGTTGCCTGTGTATAGGCGCATATCTCGACATCAGTGCTGTTGTCAGCTGTTTTTAGATCGTAATCAACAGCTACGTAGTGATGAAACTCCTCTTCAGTAACACCAGCTGGGATGTCAATAACCTGTTCATCTGACGCGTTTGCAACAGCTGCATCTGTATCACGATCCCAGGCTTTGCACAAACAGGCATGAACTCTGGAACAATGTGAGCCCTTGGCCTACTGTCGTCGAGTGGCAGCAGGAGGCAAACCCTCCCCAAGTAGGACTGGACAGGATACAGGGTACACTTGGCTTGGCTAGAATCAGATACTGGAACAAGCTTGGCTTGACTGGACTGGAACCAGATACTGGAACAAGCTTGGCTTGACTGGAACCAGATGCTTGAAGCAGAAACAGGATTCAGGATACTCAGGCAGGATTCAGGATTTCCAAACAAGCTTGCAGAAACAGGATTCAGGATACTCAGGCAGGATTCAGGATTTCCAAACAAGCTTGCCAGAAACAGGATTCAGGATAGTCAAGCAGGCTTGGCAGAAACAGGACCCAGGATACTCAGGCAGGATTCAGGATTTACAAACAAGCTTGGCAGAAACAGGAGCTGGAAGCAAACAGGGCAGAGACAAGCAGGAAGGGGACTGGAGCTGAAGGCAGAGGGGACTAGAACAAGCAAGACAGACTAGGCAGAACACAAAGTTGACCACACAGACAAACAGCAGAACTAAGGCTGAAGCTAAGGTAAAGGGGACTAGAACAAGCAAGGCAGACTAGGCAGGACACAAAGCTAACCCACACAAACAACAGAACAATGGCTGAAGCTAAGGTAGAGGGGACTAGAACAAGCAAGGCAGACTAAGCAGGACACAAAGCTAACCCACACAAACAAACAACAGAACAATGGCTGAAGCTAAGGTAGAGGGGACTAGAACTAGCAAGGCAGACTAGACAGAACACAATGCTGATCCACACAGACAAACAACAGAACTATGGCTGAAGCTAAGGTAGAGGGGACTCGAACTAGCAGGGCAACTAGGCAGGACATAAAACTAACAAACAGGGAAGAACAGAAACAGAAGTGCACACAGGCACCCAAATTAAGAAAGCAAGACACAGAAGTGCCTACAGGCACACAGACTAGAACAAGACAAGAAATTTCAACAGAAGTGCCCACAGGCACACAAACTAGAACAAGGCAGAAATGCTACACTGCACACGGACTAACCTGGGGACCTTTGGCATTGCAAAGGCCCTGAATGAAAGTCAACCACTTCCTTATAAACAGGACAGAGAAAGGTAATACACAGAACCCAAAGTGAGGCTTGTAACACAGAGGAAGTGGAAACCCTACAGGACAGAAACAGGAAATACACACTGAACACTGAAATGAGGCTTGGAACACACAGGACAAACACAACAATGCAGATAGAAGCCAGCTCATGAGCTGACCAGCAGAAATAAGGTGAGTCAAAAGAGGGGTCACGGCCACAATAGTGACAATCTGTTTCGTCCCTCTCCATATCCTTAACAAAGTTTGCCCGCTTGTAGCAGTTCACAATGGTTGCCTGTGTAACATGATTCCAGGCTTCTTTCTGCATATGTAGGGAATCCAACAGTGATAGATTACGAGTCAGTTGAACAGCATATTTATCCTTGCCAGTCTGGTCATCCATAACGCTCATCAGACGACGTAGCACAAGAGCCCGATAATGTTTTTTCAAATTGGCTATTATGCCTTGATCCATAGGTTGGATCAGAGAGGTAGTGTTTGGTGGCAGGAAGACTACCTTGACATTAGACAGCCTGACCTCATCACAATGTGCAGCACAATTATCACAAAGCAACAAAATCTGATGCTTTTGTGCCCGCATTCTAGTGTCTAACTTCTTTAGCCACTGCTTCCAAATTTCCACAGTCATCCATGAATTTGCGTTAGTCTCGTATGACACAGGAAGTCGCTTAACTTTCTTGAAGCAACGGGGCTGTTTGCTCTTTCCAATGACAAGTGGTTCCAACTTCTCACTCCCATCCATATTGCAGCAAAGGAGGATCGTCAGTCGGTCCTTCAATGTTTTACTTCCTGTAGTTTTGGCTTGCACTGACCTCTTTATTTTTAGTTGAATTTTGTGTATTTATTTTAGAACACAAACAAAAAATCAGTGGCACAGTTCTTTCACTCAGTATAAAATGTGGCAATTCAGATCCAAACTGGAGGATAAAGACCTCAGAAGCTTAAGTCTACTCAACTCTATCAACACTGTTGTAGGTAAAATCACTGGTCAAAAAAAACACCTGATATTTAACATCTTCTGAAATTGTCACTATTTATTTATTTATTTATTTATTTATTATTTTTTTTTAATCTTTTCAATTTTTTTTTAGTTCAAAATTTTTACTGAAAAAATATATAACAACCAACAAAATAAATGCCATCCATTATGACTTATATAAAACAGAAAAACGTTTTCTTCAAGAATAGGATATTATCATCCATAAGAAGATCCAGGAAGCCCTCCCTACCCTCCCCACCACTATCGCAGCCATGTAGTCAGCACTAACCAAGACAAAAAGTAATACACATTTTTTGCTTGCAAAAACTGCAAAAAACATTTCTTCATGCATGCAACCATCTCTTAAATGTAAGAAAAGTAAAGCACTTATCTTCACTAAAAGATCCCAATGGGGACCCGTTTCACTTCAAGCTTCGTCAGGGAATTGATAGGTGCTTCAAAATAACCAAATATTTCAGCCTTAAGCCTCTGAAGTCAGTTTCCTCCCATTTGGATCTGAATTGCCACATTTTTTGCAGAGTGAAACAGTTCCACTGATTTTTTGTTTGTGTTTTGTTAACATATTTTCGAAGTTTATTTTAGAATAGCCTGACAGCAGTATTATCAGTTCCAGGGTGCAATCCCCCTTCCCTCCTCCCCCTTCCCTCCTCCTCCTCCTTCCCCTGGTACCAGTGCTGATCTGCAGTTCCTCATATGATAAGCCCTGTGCCTCTTTTTAGAGTGAAGGCAGGGCTGAATTTCTCCTTTTAGGTCACTTTTGGATAGATCAGAAGAGGAGAAAGGCACTGAAAGGTTGATCGGTATTAGCACTTGTTAGGGAGACTGCAGGCCTCAGCAATTTGTCACCAGGACTTGGTTTCTTTGCATGAGAATTGCCAGTTTTAAATCTGTAGGTATCATCTTATTTTCTTTTCCATGTTTTATTTTGTTTGATTTCTATTGATAACCTAAATCTGTAGTGAAATGTGCTCAGTGAACTCCAGTGTAGTCCATTAGACAGGCTATGAATAGATGCATTAAATCCCTGGCTGGCTACAGTAGCTGATATCAACCACATACCCACACTGGCAGCTTTTAAGATCTGCATGTGAAATGAGTTGGTCATCTCAACCACAGTAAAAGAAAAAGAAGAAAAGAGAAGAGAAGAAAAGACACACACTGGCTATTACCCTCCCCTCCCCATTTAGCCAGGCCTTGCAGAATAGCACTCACAGGTGTTGATAGGGTGGGAGGGCAGGGTAACAGTTTCTACCCTTGTTATCTGGTCTGCCCCTATTACGCCTTCCGGATATAAGAAGCACTTCAATGTAGTGCACCTGGAACTTTTCATAAGTGCTAAAATTGCTGGAGAGATTTAGACAATAGTTCTAGAAGAAATTCCCACTGTACTTCCTAAACCACAGATTAATTCTCAATTAGACATCAATTTGCAGACCTTGTGATAATAATTCAGATCCTTTCTCTCTATCCACAGCGTAAACCTGTTATTCTGTCCTAGAGCTGCTCTGTTGTACTGGACACACCTATGCATCTTTCATTTCTAAATTAATGCGTGTCCGGTATCAGTTATAACCACAGGAATTAATGCCTATGAACTGTGTGAACCAGATGAAATAATAACCTATTGTAAGGCTTGAGAACTACTTAGAATCCTGCCTAGCATGCCTACCTATATAATGGAGTCAGGAAAATGAAGTTTTGCTTTAAAAAGTTACATTTCGGTAGCTCACTTGTTGCAATTAGGGTGATTGTTTTAATAAACCACATTATTCTTCAGCCTGCTGATCTGCTCTCTGCCTTGCTGCACGCGCTAATTTGGAAATTAACACCAGGCTATTAATGGGAAAATGGAAATGCATTTATTTTACAGTCATGCTAAAAGTGGCCTCAGCATACAGGGAAACTCACATGCTAATCTTAGCGTATGGCCCCTTTTAGCGCAGGTTAGTAAAAGGGCCACGATATTTGTATCTGTGGTTGATGCCTACTGCTGTCAGCATTTTGGTGCATCGAATCTAATAATGAACCTGCACAGATGTGAAGTGTTTTTTTAGACTGCGACTCAGCTATGCCAATCCACTGCATTGAGCATAGATTATGTACATGCTGCATCATTTTAATATATTCATTTATAAGTACATAAGCACCGCCATACTGGGAAAAGACCAAGGGTCCATCAAGCCCAGCATCCTGTCTCCAAGAGCAGCCAATCCAGGCTTCAAGAACCCGGCAACCCCCCCCCCCCCCCCTAAAAAAAAAAAAATGTTTTTATAATGTTCAATGGACTTTTCCCTCAGGAATCTGTCCAAACTCCCTTTAAATTTCGTAAGGCCAGCTGCTGTCACTACATTCTCCGGCAACGAGTTCCAGAGTCTAACTACATGCTGAGTAAAGAAAAACTTTCTCCTATTTGTTTTAAATCTACCATATTCTAGCTTCATCTTGTGCCCCCTGGTTTTGTTGTTGTTTGAAAATGTAAACAAATGCTTCACATCTGTCCGCTCTAATCCGCTCATTATCTTGTAGACTTCTATCATATCACCCCTCAGCTGCCTTTTCTCCAAGCTGAAGAGCCCTAACCTTCTCAGCCTTTCCTCATAGGGAAGTCGTTCCATTCCCTTTATCATTTTCATCGCCCTTGTCTGCACCTTCTCTAATTCCTTTATATCTTTTTTGAGATGCGGCGACCAGAATTGGACACATATTCAGAACACACCCCTGATGCAGGCATGTTGCTGAAACACGGCTCACGTTGGGTCTTTTTGAGTTCATTCATACCAATTATTGGGGTCTATTGTGCTTTCTCCTGTTGTGTTGCAGTGGCCATGGCCAGAAGGATGCTAGGCTGCATAGACAGAGGTATAACTGCAGAAGAAAGGAGGTGTTGGTTCCTCTGTAAAAGTCGTTGGTGAGGCCCCACTTGGAGTACTGTGTTCCGAGCTAGAGGCCGTATCTTTGCTAAAGATGTAAAAAGACAGGAAAAGATTCAGAGAAAAGCGACATAAATGGTATGGGGTTTGCATAGCAAGCCATATGAGGAGAGACTTGCTGACCTGAATATGTATACTCTGGAGAAAAGGACAAACCGAGGTGATATGATACAGACTTTCAAATATTTGAGGGGTATAAATCTGCAGACAAACATTTTCCAGAGACGGGTAGGGAACTAGAGGACATGAATTGAGGTTGAAAGAGGGCCAACTCAGGAATGTCAGGAAGTGTGTTTTCTCTGAGAGGGTGGTAGATGCCTGGAATACCCTTCTGTGGGAGGTGAGAATGGATTCAAAGAAGTTTAGCAGAGATTAGGTAGCAACACCGCTAATTGGAAAGCAAAACTAGTGATGGGCAAGACTTCGACAGTCTGTGTCCTAGTCATGGCTGAATAGATTGGGATGGGTTGCAATGGAGTTTTTCAGGGGCTTCAGAAATTTAGAACAAGGACAGTGCCAGACAGACTTCTACAGTCTGTGCCCTACCATCTGTAATGAGTTTATCTTGTTGGGCAGACTGAATGGACCGTACAGGTCTTTATCTGCTGTCATCTATTATGTTACTATGCCATTAACGCATGGCCAGTTTGTACAGTTACCATGTGTGCGCTTACCACCAACCATTATGCAGGCAGTAAGGGCTTCACAGTATCCGTGCGCTAACCAGTTAGCAAATGTAAGAATGCCCACTCTCTGCCCATGACACACACCCTCAAAAAAACTTTTTAGCATGTACACATTTGGCAGTTACTGCAGAACTTCTGAGCATGTCCCAAGGTACTCCATTTCAAGCTGAATTAGATGTGCATTAGTGCCTACTGCATATTAGTAAAAGGGGCCGCTAGGGGAACCTTTTTACTAAGCTGTACTAAGAAATGGGCTTAGCTTGTCCTTACACAGAAATGTTTATCACGGTCATCAAAAAAGGCTTTTTTGGTGGCCCTTTTACTAAGGCAAAGTAGGCCTAACATGGGCTTCCCAGGTGCTAAAAGAGCACTACAGCGGGATGTGCTGAGTTATCTCATGGCAGTGTAATAACTGAGATTGGGTGGCAGAGCTGGTGGTGGGAGGCGGGGCTGGTGGTTGGGAGGCGGGGCTATTGCTGGGCAGACTTCTACGGTCTGTGCCCTGAAAATGGCAGATACAAATCAAGGTTAGGTGTACACAAAAAGTAGCACATGTGAGTTTATCTTGTTGGGCAGACTGGATGGACTGTGCAGGTCTTTTTCTGCCATCATCTACTATGTTACTTTCTGCTTAGAGCATGCTAATCCAACGCTGAAAAATATTTTTTATTTTTCAGCACAGGAGGCCTGCCTATGGGTGGAAAGTAGGCGTCCCTGCGCTAATCAGGTAAAGCAGGTACATTATCATGTGCTACCCAATTAATGCAGGAGTAGTGTGGGAGCCCTTACTGCCTGCCAAGCGGCTGCTTTTCCCCTTAGGCCAAGCATTCTCGGTTTTAAAACCAAGCATGCGCGACATGAGAGAAAAAGTAGCCGCAGGGGCAGAGCAGGCAATTGAGGCAGAGTGAAGAGCAGGCTGGAGGAAGACTTCTTCTGTGGATGGGGCCTCAGGATCCCCGCTAGATAAGTTATTTGTAGTTGCGGCAGGGGGGGGTGGCAGCAGTGGCGATCCTGGGGGGCGGTAGTGGTAGTGATTCTGGGGGGCAGCAGCGGTGACAATCTTGGGGGGGGGGGCAGTGGCCCTGTCCCGAGCCCGGCGGCAGCCCTGCCCTGGGCCCGGCTCAGTCTCTCGGCTTATTTGTTGATTATGTGGCCATGAGCTAATGTTAGCATTAGTGTGCGGCCATAAAAAAAAATAATTAACACTAAGTGCTCCTGCGTTAAGTCAGAGTATTCAGTTAGCATATGCTCATGTCAGCGCACTGGCAGAATAGCATTTTCACAGCCATTCTCCATCCGTGACAAGCCACCTCCCAAAAAAGATATTAAAAATATACATAATGCACACTTACACATTAGGCTATTCTTGCTGCATTAGGCAGGTGTTAGTACCTAACACAGTTTAGTAAAAAGGGGCACTTTTACTAAGGTAGAGTGAAATTTGGGCTTAGCACATTTTAGCACAGAACTTTTCCAGAATTGTGCCCGGATTTACTGTGGCATTAAAACCAGGCACTTTCCTCTTTTTTTTTCAGCAAGTTATGGGCTAATGTGCACATTAGTTCATGAGAAGTACAAAAAACAAAATGAAATACTGCGGGAGCACTTAGAACCTCCTATTTAGGAGACGCTAAGGGGTCCTTTTACTAAGGCGCAGTAGAGCTACCGCACGAGTAGCGTGTAGTAAAACAGCACTACTGCACAGCGCTCCCAGGCACCCTGAGCTTACCATGCACCATGCTCCATGGTAGAAAATTACTTTCTATTTTCTACCATGGTGGCGTTCCCGGCAGTTATCCACAATGTGCCTATATTGGTGCGCCCTGCCCAATTACAATCGGGTTAGCACATCAACCCTTAACGCCGATTAAATAGAAGGCAGTAAGGGCTCAGGTAGTAAATGGCCATGCGCCAATTTTTTTATTAGCACATGGCCATTTATGACCTCCATTTTTAAAAAGTGGCCCCAGGGTAGGGGATAGGGGATAGGTTATTTGGGAGGAAGGGGAAAGAGAGAGAAGAGACAGGGAGATAGAGAAGAGATATTGGGCATTGAGGGAGCATAGGGACAGGGACACAGAACAGAAGTGATGGACAGAGAGGAAAATAGGAGCCACAGGGACAATGTTGATCATGGGGAGGGGGGATGCTGATCACTGGGGAAGAGATATGGACTCAGGATGGAAATGGAAGACAGATTAAGATAGGGATGCAGAGGAGAGAGAGGGGAAATGCTGGATGGAAGTGGGGAGGAGAGAGGGGGCAGACGATGGAAGTGGGGAGGAGTGAGGGGCAAGCTGTAGGTAGACACAGTCGAAAGAGGGAAATTGAAGATTGGATAGTAAGAAAAATGTGGACAGAGGCAGAAAATAAATTGAAGAAAGCTGAAAGGAAAATGAGGAGAGAAAAACGACAAATGAACAGGAAATCCTGGCAATACACTTAAGAGAAGATGACAAAAGTAGAAACCAGAGACTGGGACCAACACAATTGAAAAAAAGTAAGTGGCCAGACAACAAAGGTAGAAAAAATAATTTTATTTTTAGTTTAAGTAAAAGTAGTTTGGTAGCTGTGTTATTTTTTTATTTTATTTGTAGTTGTTAATATGTAATGTAGTGAATGGAATATGTCATGTTTGAAATTTATGTCTGCTATCTTTATAGCAGTACAAGGGGAAAATATTTTTGTTTTTCTGGTGTTTGTCCTGCATGCCAGAGTCTGTGTTTTGGGGGGTTTCAGCTGAAGTTTTGTCTACATATTTTATTAATGTATGGTCAGTCTTAGGGGTTCTTTTGTTGGACCCAGTGACCAGTTTACTATTTTCAGTGATGCCTTTTTATATGTGCCATGGCTGGTAAAATAAATGTGACTACTGTGGGGATGCGGCGACTTTAGGGGTAAAGCCATATATAGTGACCCTGCCCTTCAGGTTGACCCTGTATGACTACTGGTACCTTTCTTCCTACAAAAAAAAAAAAAATCACTGGATATGACAGTACATAAAAAAATAAATCACCCTTGGGTCCTGGCTAGGCTGTTCACATGAAAGATTAATGCCAAAGCGGACATATATATTATTATCAATAAAATAGCAATATGGCAAAGCAATATACAAAAATATACTAATTATTACACACACACATCTCTCTCTCTCTCTCTCTCTCTCTCTCTGATATGTATATGTATATGTAGAGTTACCATATGGCTCCAGAAAAAGGAGGCCAGATTGAGCCAGTCTGGGTTTTACTTCCATTGCTTTCAATGGAAGCAAAACCCAGACTGGATCAATGTGTCCTCCTTTTTTTGGAGCCCTATGGTAACCCTATGTATATGTGATTACATCATTACAATAAACCCTGAGAATAAAATACCAACTTAGCAAATAAATTAGGCTAGACTATGAGCCTGCAAAACCTTAAATCCTTCTGAATATTGGGCTTCCAGTATATTTGGACTCAGTTCTACAAGTAGTCTAGGAGTTGCCCATAGCCAATATGTTTTTCCTGATATCCATAATGAATATGTATGTGATAGATTTTCCTCCACTGCATGCATATTCATTGTAGATTTCATGAGAACCATATCACGGCTCTGCCGTGCCTTTCACACCTACACACCTTTTCTCCTGGTAGGTCCCGAGGTGTTTGAGACTCACATCAAGCAGTGTGGCTGCCTCTGGTGTCCTGCAGTGAGATGCTTCCAGGTTGCTGGACCTTCTAGGATGCGCACATGCCGAAGAGGCCTTTTTTATATTATCGGTAGCAATCCTGGGAGACCCCACAAGGGGCATTACTTACTGCCCCGCGGTATTTAAGGAAGGGATGGGCTTGCTCCCGGAACCTTCACCACAAGGTCTCCAGCCCTAGCCTTGCCTCGTGTGTCTGCCTTGTTTGGTTCCTGCTTTGCCTTGCCAAGTTCCTACCTTGTTCCTGCTCCAGCCTTGCCTCGCTGAGTTCCTGTCTTGTTCCTGCTTCACCTTGCCTTGCTGAGTTCCTGTCTTGTTCCAGTACTAGCCTGCTTTGTCTCCAATTTCCTGCCAAGCTCCAAGCCCTGCCTTGTCTCTGAGTTTCCTGCCAAGCTCTATACCTGCCTTGTCTCTGAGTTCCTGCCAAGCTCTATACCTGCCTTGTCTCTGAGTTCCTGCCAAGCTCCAGCCCTGCCTTGACTCCAAGTTCCTGCCAAGCTCCAAGTCCTGCCTTGTCTCTGAGTTTCCTGCCAAGCTCCAATCCCTGCCTTGTATCTAAGTTCCTGCCCAGCTCCAGCCCTGCTTTTTCTCCAGACTTTGCCTTGCCTTGGACTCTTGATCTGCCCCTTATCTTGTCTAGTCTTACCGTGTTGTGCCTGTCTGAACTCAGTTTTAGCTTAGTTCCTTGTTTTGCCTTGTCCTGTCTGGGTTCCAGTTCTTGCCGCATTGCCTAGTCCTGTTTTGTGTTACTCCTTGTTGTGTCCGGATCCAGTTCTTGCCTTGCCTTGTCTGAACACAGTTCTAGCCTTGGTTCCTTGACTTGCCTTGTTCCTGTTTGGGTTCAGTTCTAGCCCTGTTGCTTTGCTTCCTTGCCTCATTTTGTCCCAGTTCCTGTCCTGTCATTCTTGCCTTGTCTAGATGTGCCTAGCCTTGCCTTATCCTGTCTTGCTTAGTCTTGCCCTGCCCTGTCTTTCTTGCCTTGTCATACCTAGCCCGGTCTGCCCTTGTTCGAATCTTGCCTCAGTTCCTGCCTTGTACAAGCCCAGGGGACTTGTCTGCCGCAGCTCCGTCTGCGGCCCAAGGGATCAACGTCGATGTGGTCAACACAACCAGACTAAGGGGTAATCTAGGGATACGTTGAGAAGCTCTCTTCTACAGCATAGAGAAAGAATATGGAGTTCCTTAAGCCTCTAATGCAGCATACCAAGCTTGGTGATCCACAGAGGCAATTGATTTTACAGGGTATCCACTATAAAAATCTGTGAGATAAATTTGCATATATTGTCTACTGTAAAATATTGTTCTACATGCTCAAGGCTCTTATAAAATTATCCTCTAAATATTGCTCTTGAGCAATGACCATTACTCAGCATGTCCACCCCCAGCCATTCAGAAGACTTAACTGGGGTACTGAACCAGGGACTTTCTTCGTGTCACTAAACCATCAGGCTAACTCATTGTGACTGTTATCTAGTTTTTATAAATGTCAAATATGATTCTTGCTACCATCTGACTAGCCCCTCCCATTTCCTGGAATTAGCATACACATGCATGGAAATAGTATAACAGGGCACCTGGTAGGAACCTATTCTGTAATGGAAAGTAGGCACCTATTTTCATTTATCGAATACTAAGTGTAACCAGGTGCATACACATATACTACTACTATTACTACTACTACTACTACTACTTAACATTTCTAAAGCGCTACTAGGGTTACGCAGCGCTGTACAATTTAACATAGAGGGACGGTCCCTGCTCAAAGAGCTTACAATCTAAGAGACAAGTGAACGGTCAGTCCGATAGGGGCGGTCAAATTGGGGCAGTCTGGATTTACTGAACGGTAAGAGTTAGGTGCCGAATGCAGCATTGAAGAGGTGGGTTTTAAGCAAAGACTTGAAGATGGGCAGGGAGGGGGCTTGGCATAAGGGCTCAGGAAGGTTGTTCCAAGCATAGGGTGAGGCGAGGCAGAATGAGCGGAGCCTGGAGTTGGCGGTGGTGGAGAAGGGTACAGAGAGGAGGGATTTGTCCTGTGAACGGATGGAAAATATAGGAGGGAAATCTAGAAATGGCACTCAAAATTCAGCACCAGAAAAAACTGGTGCCAAGCGCTATTCTATAAAGAGCACACGCCCTTTATATAATAGCTCGTAGTGCTGATTCCCATGCCTAATTTTGGGTACCAGACTTATGCCTGCTGAAGCCAGGTGTAAATGTTGCTGCTTAAGTTAGGCGTGCATGTACAGTATTCCATAACTATGTGCATAACTTTTTAAAAAGCCTCTGACATGCCCATGCCGCTCCCATGCCCCCCCCTTTTTGGATACATGCTATGGGTGTTAGGTGCCCTCACAAATTTTAATGAGTGCCTATTAACATCAATAATTGGTTGTTGGCACCCAGTTATTAATGGTTAAAAGCTCATTAGCCAATTAATTTGAATGCGTATCTCAGCAGTGTGCCCAAATTTGGATGCCGTGTATAGAATTCAGGGGATAGCATTTAGGCACAAGCACTTACACCAGAAATACTTGTGCCTAAATGCCAGAGATGCACATGTAACTTATGGTGTTCTATAAGTTATGTGCATAACTGGGAGTCCCACCAATTTCATGCCCTAGCTCAACCCCTATGAATGCCCCATTGCAAATACATGCTATGCAAGATACATGCATACTTACAGAATCATACTTACACAGAATATTTGTATGTATGTACATATGTGCATACATACATGTCTGTGAAGAAACAGTGTATTTTAGCCTGTAAAATGTATTGGATATTTTCCTGTCTTAATTGTCCTGAAGTTTATTTCTCCTATTTGGCCAGCAGGTGGTGTTTCTTTGCTGTAAAGCTGTTTCAGAGAAATGAATGCTCTTTTCTTTCCTATAGTTTAATAAAAACAGGAAGCAAGATGCATTATATTTTTGAAATGTTATGTTCTGGGCTCTGATTGGCCTGGAGTTCAAAGCTAACTAGCAGTTACTGGTTTTGAGTTGAGTTTTAGCCAGGAAGAAAAGAGAGCAGGATCTCTTTGCTGATGCTCAGTAAATAAATTTATATGTCCTGATCTTCCCAGGTACTTTTTAGAAAGTACGCAAATATTTAGTTAGTATTATAATTGATCCATATTGGTTACTGATTGCACATTTTATTTTGTACACTGTTCAATTTTTAAAGACAATAAACAATTTAGTTTATTGCCTCATTGTCTAGACTGATAAAAGAATCCTGGTGGTTTGTGTATTGGGTCTGTAAGTGCTTTCTGGTAACTGTGGGACCACTGGGAGTGTGGCTCCAGTAACCTAGAAATCGCTGGGAAAAATTTGAGAGCCGGAGACTCATCCAGAGGCAGTTGTGACCAGGTCGGTGGATGGAGGGTGCTAGTGTAGAGCACAAGTGGCAGGTGCAGACGGACCTGAGCTGTGCAGGAGATAGACCCTCTAAGTGACCGCGAGGTAACTCCAGGTGGGTGGCTAGGCATTTCGTGACATCTGGCAAGCTTCCCAAACGTACAAACATTCTATTCATGTTATTCATGGAATTGTGGATTTTTCCCAAGTCCATTTAGTAGTGGTTTATGGACTTGTCCTTTAGGAAACCGTCTAACCCCCTTTTTAAACTCTGCTAAGCTAACCGCCTTCACCACGTTCTCCGGCAACGAATTCCAGAGTTTAATTACGCGTTGGGTGAAGAAATATTTTCTCCGATTTGTTTTAAATTTACTACACTGTAATTTCATCGCATGCCCCCTAGTCCTAGTATTTTTGGAAAGCGTGAACAGACGCTTCACATCCACCTGTTCCACTCCACTCATTATTTTATATACCTCTATCATGTCTCCCCTCAGCCGTCTCTTCTCCAAGCTGAAAAGCCCTAGCCTCCTTAGTCTTTCTTCATAGGGAAGTCATCCCATCCCCGCTATCATTTTAGTCGCCCTTCCCTGCACCTTTTCCAATTCTACTATATCTGGCCCACAGGCGGGGTTTAGGGCAGGAAGAGGCCTGCTCAAGGCTGGGGTGTAGCCCTGTAAGGTGCACCCACGGAAGGAGGACAGCCATAAGGGACTGTGCCAGGTGGTAACAGAGTGTTTCTGTGGAGGAGAACAGCCCTTGGGGTTACAACTGGCTAACAGGATAGGCATGGACAGGGGCGTGTATACATATATAAATAGACCTGAGGTATGAAATCCCCTATAAATACACCTGTGAAGAAAGTGGTATAGGTGTTCCCCACAGAACAGTAGGAGACTGGGATTGATTTTAAATAAGAGTTTATACAATTGACTATGGTGAAGAATTATTGAAGTTGCAATGCGCCTGTTGCAGATGTTACAATAAAAGCTGAGTTTGTTATTAACCCATCTGGCGTGCTGCTTGGTTCCTGGACTGAAGAGTGGAGTGGAACTCTGAAATGTAAAAGTGTCTCTCAAACCCATGGATCGCTATTCCAGACCACTGACCCACTCCCAGCTAACCTGCAAGTGGACTGGAAATTAAATGTGTGGTAAGAGTGGCCCGAGAAAGAGTGGAGACTGTGGAGGAGTGGCCTAGTGGTTAGGGTGGTGGACTTTGGTCCTGGGGAACTGAGGAACTGAGTTCGATTCCCACTTCAGGCACAGGCAGCTCCTTGTGACTCTGGGCAAGTCACTTAACCCTCCATTGCCCCATGTAAGCCGCATTGAGCCTGCCATGAGTGGGAAAGCGGGGGGGGGTACAAATGTAACAAAAAAAAAAAATTCTGTGGTCCAGAGCTAGTGCATGGATGAGACCCGGGTTACACAAATAATGCATGGTAAAAGGAACTGGCATGCACTGACAGCTACTAATGGATGCTAGTACACTTTACAAAGCCTGTGAGCCTATTCTATAAGGACATATACATGCGTGTTCTTATGGAATACTAGTATCAGTTGGCATTGGCATACATTTAGGTGTAAGTAGGTCTATGGCTGGCGTAAATGCGACATGTAAGTGCCTAAATTACAGGAGTCTACAAACTAAGCATGTAAATGTCTGCCCTACCCATGTGGGTGCCCCCTTGCATTTACACACCAAGCCATTAGTGCCTTAAGATAATAGAATAGCGCTACATGCATGGCTGCCATTCACACGTGTACGTGTACACTTACGCACAAGGATGGCAGTATTCTATAAACTGAGTGTGCAAATGGCACTTCTCTTTAGGCAACCTGTGATATAATAAGGGGGTAAATGTAAATAAAGCATCCTAAAAGTGGAGGGGAGGAGTTGCCTAAAGACCAGGGGAATTGGGTTTGATTACATTGGGTTTGATTACATTGCAGCTTCCTGTAACTATGGGCAAATCACTTAACCCTCCATTACCCCAGATATAAAACAAGTACCTGTATATAATATGTAAACCGCTTTGATTGTAACCACAGAAAGGCAGTATATCAAATCCCATCCCCCTTCTATAAAAGGAGTACATTGGTAAATAATGCTTCTGCCAGTGACTACCACAGAAAAACATTCCATTTACTGGGAATTTTCAGACAAAAATCCGAAAAATACCGATTTGTTTGGTTCACTCCTCTTTTGGGGATATTTAGACTTGATCGTGGCAAACTCTAATGAGGTGGCCATAGCATATGCAAAATGAATAAATAGAGGAAGCAACAGCCACTGATCCTGGCGCTCCCACGCATGCTCAGTTCATGCTGCTAAACTGAGCATGCATAGGAGTGCTGCTGTCAGTGGCTGAAGCACACCATCGACTTCATCGCTGCTGAGGCAGCACTGGAAGAGGTTTGGGATATGGACCAGCAGGCAGGGCTTGGACATCCCCACCAGCCATTCCATGGGTGCAACAATTTTGGAGGGGGCCAGAGCCAAAAGTGAAGGGGCCCAGACCCTCAAGTCCCACCTCCCTCTCTGTGGCTATGTCACAGGTTGGGGAATAAGGCTAGTGCTGGGTAGACGTCTATGACCTGTGCCCTAATTATGGCTAGACTGATCGGGAGTGGGACTTCAATGGCAACCCCAGCAGTTGCTGCCTATAGTTGATTCTCACACAGTGGAGTATGCTGGAAGTGAGACTGAACTGCATAGCCTACCTCTTGTGTGTTTTCCCCTAGCTTTGCTATGAAAATTATAGCTCCACTCTTACTCCCTTGGCTTTTCTGTTATGTTTTAACCTTCCTTTCTGTTTTCCTCCCATATATTAGTAAGCCACTCAGACAGTGTTCTGATGGGTGGGATAGAAAGTACATAAATAAACTTGGAAACTTGGAATAAGACTGGTACTGGGCAGACTTCTACAGTCTGTGCCTCGAACATGCCAAAACAGTTCAACTATGCACGATACCATATGTTATGAGTTTCTGTTGTTGGGCAGACTGGATAGACTGCAGGTCTTTATCTGCCATCATCTATTATGTTACTATCGGGCTTATTTTCGAAAGAGAAAAACATCCAAAAAAGCGGCACAAAGTGGCGACATTTTTCTTGCAAAAATTTCCAAATCGCTATTTTTGAAACACATTTTCAGGTGGTTTTCTATGTAGTTCATCTGCAATGAGTCCAAATCACAAGGAGGCATGTGAGGAGTGGGATTTTGGTGTTCCCACAACTTGGGACATTTTTCTGCCATAATGGAACAAAGCAAAAACGTCCAGGGCTAAATGTTGGTTGTTTTGGTCTGGACCTGTTTCAATCACAACTAAGTCATAAAAGGTGCCCTAAATGACCAGATGACCACTGGAGGGATTAAGGCTTGACCCACCCTTACTCCCCCAGTGGTCACTGACCCAGTCCCACCCACCCCCGCCAAAGGTGTGAAAGAAAGAGTATATTCCAGCCTCAATAACAGCGTCAGATGTTGTGCCCATTCCTATTACAGCAACAAGCAGGTCCCAGAGCCTAGTGGTGGGTACAGTGCACTGTATAGAAGGGGGTCCCAGGCCCATATCCCACTCTTGGTACTCTTGTGGTGGAAAGTGTGAGCCCTCCAAAACCCACCAAAAATCTACTGTTCCCATATATAGGTACAGGAATATGGGCTACTGTAGTGGTATACAGTTGGGTGCAGTAGATTTTTGTTGGGTTTTGGAGGTCCCCCCCCCCCCCCATGCAATATAAAGGGATAAAGGTGAGATGTGCACCTGGGACCTTTTATGCAGTGGTGTGCTGGTAAATGTTTAACAACAGGCTCTCTCCCCGGTCCCCCTCTGCGCCCCCCCTGTCCCCCTCTGCGCCCCCCGTCCCCCTCTGTGCCCCCCCCCCAAATTGCAGAGCTCACTATAGCCGGGGAGAGAGCCTGGGGGTGGGGGTGGCAATGCATTATCCAGGAAAAAAAAATTAAATGATCCCAGGTTCCAATGTAATTTATGTTTAATGTGGGATAAAATGCCATAAATAAGTAAATAAATATAAACTTTTAATGTTGAGCACCTGATTCTCAAAGTGAACATATTCCAAACACTATAATGAAAATAAAATGATTTTTTTTCTACCTTTGTTGTCTGGTGACTGTTTTTCTGATCATGCTGGCCCAGTATCCGATTCTGCTGCTATCTGTCCTCTTAACTCCGTTTCTAGGGCTTCCTTTCCATTTATTTCTTTCCATTTCTCCTTTCTTCTTCATTTCGAGTCCTCAGCTTCTGCCTATTTTCTTCATCCATGTGCAGTTTTTCTCCTCTCTTCCTTTTCCCTCATCTCATCTCCTTCCTCACTCTTCTCTCCCCTCCATCCATGTTCAGCATTTCTTCTCTCTCCCCTCCTCTCCCCTGCCCTGCATGCACCCATGTCCAGCAGTGACCCTCCTCTCCCCTGCCCTCCATCCACCCATGCCCAGGAGTGACCCTTCTTTCCCCTGTCCTCCATCCACCCATGTCCAGCAGTGACCCTAATCTCATCTGCCCTCCAACCACACATGCCCAGCAGTGACCCTCCTCTCCCCTGCTCTCCATCCACCATGCCCAGCAGTGACCCTCCTCTCCCCTGCCCTCCATCCACCCATGTCCAGCAGTGACCCTCCTCTCCCCTGCCCTCCATCCACCCATGCCCAGCAGTGACCCTCCTCTCCCCTGCCCTCCATCCACCCATGCCCAGCAGTGACCCTTCTTTCCCCTGTCCTCCATCCACCCATGCCCAGCAGTGACCCTCCTCTCCCCTGCCCTCCATCCACCCATGCCCCGCAGTAACCCTCCTCTCCCCTGCCCTCCATCCACCCATGCCCAGCAGTGACCCTTCTTTCCCCTGTCCTCCATCCACCCATGCCCAGCAGTGACCCTCCTCTCCCCTGCCCTCCATTCACCCATGCCCAGCAGTGACCCTCCTCTCCCCTGCCCTCCATCCACCCATGCCCAGGGACTCCCTTCTCTCCCCTGCCACCCCTCCCGCGTTGTTCACCGGCGACTTCTCCTCCCTCCCTCCGGATCCGTCCCTCACCGACCTGACTCTTCTAATTCTTCGGCGGGGCAGGCAGTCTACCAGCGCTGACTCTATCCTGCCGGTTTGCGCTTCAAAATGGCCGCCGAGACTTCAGTAGAAGTCTCGCGAGGCCGCCTCTGGAAGTCTTGGCAGCCATTTTTAAAGCGCAA
Organism: Microcaecilia unicolor; assembly: GCF_901765095.1. Classification (NCBI taxonomy): domain Eukaryota; kingdom Metazoa; phylum Chordata; class Amphibia; order Gymnophiona; family Siphonopidae; genus Microcaecilia; species Microcaecilia unicolor. Next base: position 609,467,898 of record NC_044031.1, on the reverse strand, counting down.
ACCAGCAGGGGAGAGTCAGCGCTGGTAGCGGGCAGGCAAGACTGCCTGCCCCGCCGAAGAATTAGAAGAGTCAGGTGAGGGACTGGATCGGGCGGGCGGGAGGGAGGAGAGCCGGCTCGCAGTGGGAAACAATCGGCTCGCAAGTCGGTACAAAATGTAACAACTGGCTCTTGCGAGCCGGTGTGAGCCGGCTCCAGCACACCACTGCTTTTATGTGAAGTCTACTGCAGTGCCCTCTAGGGAACTCCACTGCTCTGTTGCGATGTCTGTGTGGCCAGTCTACTAAGAATGCTGGGTCCTCCTACATGCCAATGGTTTGATTTTGTGCATTTTTCACTTAGACTTTTTTTTCCGAAAATGGTCACAAAAGAAAAACACACCGAACACAAAACATCTAAAAGCATCTAGGAAATGGCCATTTTTTGAAACAAAAAGACAGAATTTATTTAGGTTTGAAAATGACCATGTTCACCACTTGATTTTTGGACATTTTCAGCAAAACATCCAAAATCATATTTAGAGGTTATTTCAAAAATGCCCTGCCACATAACCCTCAAGCCAGGTGTACAAAAGTGAAGGCCAAAATTAATCCAGTAGGCTAGATGGAACAGGTTGAGGTCTTCTGCCTGCACAGGCCACCTTTTCCTTAGGCTGTGTCCTCAGGAGCTGGCGGCCAGCAGGTTTTGGCAGAGAGAAATAGCAGGTTCCCCGTCATGTTCTATAAAATAATGAGTGGAGTGGAAGGGGGATATGTGAATCACTTGTTTACCCATTCCAAAAATACAAGGACTAAGGGACAAGCACTGAAGCTACCAAGTATTAAATTTATAACACACCAGAAAAAAATATTTCTTCACTGAATATGTTATTTAACTCTGGAATTCACTGCTACAGAATGTGGTAAAACCAATTAGTTTAGCAGAGTTTAAAACAGTTTTGGAGAAGTTCTGAAAAGAAAAAAACATTATTAATATGAACTTGAAAAAAATCCATTTCTTATTCCTGGCATAAGTAGCGTAAAATTTGTTTTACTCTTTTGGGATCTTGCCAGGTCCTTGTGACCTGGATTGGCCACTGTTAGAAAAAAAAGATGCTGGGCTTGATGAACCTTTGGTCTGTCCCAATATGGCGATGCAATGCTTATGTAATGTCTCCTCAGGAGCATCCTTGAGTTCAGGGGCCGACCTGACAAGAGCCCCCAGCACCAGCTCTGATGATCCTTATATATGTGGTGCCTTGTGCTTCCACCTAAGGTAAAAAGTATTTTAATGGGTAGGATTTGCCTCCCTTTTTTCCAGGAAATTACAACAATGTACTGCGGTACACTGAACACTCTTAAGCTTTCTCCATTTCTCTCTTACCTGTAACCTTCATTTCTGACAGACTTAACAGGGTTGCCAGGTGGAAAATTTCTTTCCAGCCCAAAGGAGCCCAAAATCCAGCCCAAAACCCGCCCAAACTCAAACCCCGCCCCTGACACCCCCCGCCCCCGCGTCATCACCCCCGCCCCCGCCGTCATCAACCCCGCCCCCGCCGGCATCGGCCCCGCCTCCCCCGTCATCGGCCCCGCCTCCCCCATCACTAACCCCGCCTCCCCCGTCACTAACCCCGCCTCCCCGTCACTAACCCCGCCCCCCACGTCACTAACCCCGCCTCCCACGTCACTAACCCCGCCCAGAAACGTCATTAACCCCGCCCACCGCGGCCGAAAAAGCCTGCGAAAAAACCGCCCCGAAGCCAAAAAGGAGCCCAAAAAACCGCAACCCGCCGCGGGCAAAAATTTCCCGCGGCGGGTCGCGGAAAACCGCCCAATTGGGCGGTAAAACCGCCCACCTGGCAACACTGAGACTTAACTTTGTGAGCAGACACCCTCTGTATTGACTCTCTCCTCAGAAACTCCTTCCTCCTCCTCCCAAGCACAGGTTGCTATGGAGATGAGAAAAGATACATTTCACTGGCAGAGCCCACAGTCATATCACATCAAAACTGACATAGAAATCTCACAGACAAAATGCCAGCCTGCTTAACACACACAGACATGTCTTATTGAAAACCTCTTTTTAAAGGAGGCTTCAATTATGTGCTTATGAAGAAGCATGCATCTTGAAGAAAGAAGAAAAAGGTGCAATTAAACTGCTGAATGATGTAAAGAAGTGGATTTCCAATTTTAAGGAGGAAGAAAGAAAAGTTCTAGTAACTTATAGCTTGAAGAACTGAAAATATATATGAATCCTAGACAGGAAACAAGATGACTACCATCAGAAAGGGTGTATCATAGAGTTGGGAGGACTACCAGCTAGGCCCAAGTCCCATAGAGGCCTCAGCTGTGGGAGGCAAGAACTGTCTATCAAGGCTTTATCATTTCTGAAAGGAATTTCTGTGTACTGAAGAATTCTTCCTTTTGAAATGTACATTTTCACCAGGCCAAGCTGTTACTTTATGACAGCCAAAGATGGATTAAATCCCTATGGATAAAAAAAACATCTAACCTGTACAAACATAATAATGATTCTTTGTCAAGCAGCACCCACACAGTTAGAGTCACAGAATGAGTCACTCTACCTAGTCAAAGCAACAACAAAGTTTATTAGAAGGGGAAAAGACTTAGTTCAGACAGTCATCTACACACTGGTAGCTCTGAAATTCGTTTCCAGCTTTACCACCTGCTTTCAGGAATCTGAATAGTGAAGACAAATTGCTATTGAATTGTATAGTCACCTCATGTCACCTGCACTGACATGTTGCAACAATACAATGATTTTTGTAAGCAATAAGGGAGATTTAAAAAAGCATTAGACCTTTTGACAGATGATTACATAGCATGAAGACCCAATTCAGAAGTCAGGAGAAGATGGGATAATGAAGGAACTAGGGGGTAGAGGAAAAGGGTGAAGTAGTAAAACAAGGGAAGAGGAAATGAGACTGTCTAGATTTTACAGTGGCAAGTTGTTTGATGCCAGCTCAATTTAACTTTTAATTAAACTTATTCTAACAAAAGAAAACATAACATTGTAATAGAAACTCAGAGATACAGGTACTGACGGCATTGACTTTAGGTCAATGACATCCTGAGCTGGATCTGTGCACAGTCTCCTGAGTCATCCAATCCTCTCTGAGTCCTGCTTTTTGTAGCTGTGTGTTAAACACTTGGAAAAATTTTCTGCTCTTAGTCACAGCTATTCATTCTGCATATCATGAAAAACAACCCAGGCCTTAACGTTCCTGTATATGTTGTTTTGTTATGTCATCAACTAGTGTTGTTCGTTTTAAATAATTCCTTGTTACAGACGCACATATTGGATACATAGTAACAAATACATAAAGGGTACAAATTCTCAACATTATTGTTATAATGCCTCTATATCACTCCATGGTACGACCTCACCTTGAGTACTGCATTCAGTTCTGGTCACCGTATCTCAACAAAGATATAACGGAATTAGAAAAGGTTCAAAGAAGAGTGACCAAAATGATAAAAGGAATGGAACTCCTCCCATATGAGGAAATGCTAAAGAGGTTAGGGCTCTTCAGCTTGGAAAAGAGAAGACTGTGGGGAGATATGAGTAGAAGTGAACTAATTTTTTACTCTTTCAAAAAGTACAATAACTAGGGAACACTCAATGAAGTTACATGGAAATACTTTTAAAACAAATAGGAGAAAGTATTTTTTTTTCACTCAATCAATAGCTAAGCTCTGGAACTATTTGCCACTTTAGGCAAGTTTCTGAAGGAAAAGTCCATAGTCTGCTATTGAGACACACATGGGACTAGTAGCATGGAATGTTGCTACAATTTGGGTTTCTGCCAGTTACTCGTGACCTGGATTGGCCACTGTTGGAAACAGGATACTGGGATAGATGGACCAGTATGACTAATCTTATGTTCTTATGAATATTACTTCTAGATCTATTACTGTTACTTCTACTAGATATACACAGTGCTGTCCAGATACACATAGGAGAAAGTCCATGTTCAATGGAGCTTATAATCTGGTCAAAACACACAAATAAGAGAAATCAGAGGCTTCAAGAAATAGAAAATGTGATTAAAATCAACAGGGCCAGGAGAGAAGCCAATATGGCAGCATTGGCAGAGCCACTGAGTTGAGAACTCTGGAAGAGGTTGTATTTTCTTATTTTTTTTTCTCTTTTACTGCACTTTTCTTTATGGGGGAAATGCAAGGGAGCTGTGTGACATAAATCATCCTCTTCAATGTTTCAACAAATCTTGTGGCAGGTTTCTATGCTAGAGTTTCTTGCAGGGGGATCCTTGGATTTGAATACTCAGGGGTAAGGTTATCTGTGTGGGTTACCATTACAACGTGTAGTTTTACTGTTGACTTCAGTTATTGGTAACTAGGTCTCACTGCATAAAATGGGACCTGTGCTAAAATAGCATGTCAGTGGTAAAATAGCATGTCTTAACAGTAGTCCATGTTGATAACTTCTCCCCAGAGGCCACACTTCCAGGTGCAAGGGAAAAGAGGCCTATTAGACCTGGAAACATTGTTGAGCCCAGTAGGCCCTGTTCTACCTTTGTTTCCGGTTGGCACTAGACTTTAGGCTTACAGGTTACAGTTTATATACCACTAACACCAAAGGTTTGAAGCAGTTTAAAATAAGATTAAAATCAAGACAACCTCTTGATGAAAAAGTTAACAACAAATAGTGAAAGCTCAATCATGACTAACAAAACGATTTTTTAAAAGGGAAGTTTTTAACTTCTTTCTGAAGTATAAAACAAGAGACATATGCTTGCCAGATTTTAGGAACTTCATAGGCAAAGAGCTTATCAATGATTTTAAAACTCTTAATACCCTTAGCTGAAGGGAAGGCAAAAAGGGAATAATTTAGAGTTCTTCCGCTCCTCAAGGAACCTGAAAATTCAAAATGGGGCAATAAGTATTCAGGACATTCACCATTCAAAACATGACATAGTATACAGGAAAATGTGAATAAAATCCTGGCCCTAATCGGGAGACAATAAAGCTTCATATAGAATTGGGAAATCTTATGTTTGTATAGAGAATAAATCAATCGCAGGGCCGGTCTTAGCAACTGCGGGACCCTGTGCAGACCAGTTCAGTGGGGGCCCCTGGCCCCTTCCCTTGCCTAGCCCCTGAACAAGAGGTTTATTAAAAAAAAAAAAAAAAATATATATATATATATATATATATATGTATCTGTTACTATCTATCCAATATGTGCATCTGTAACAAGGAATTATTTAAAACAAGCAACACTAGTTGATGACATAACAAAACAAAACAACATATACAGGAACATTAAGGCCTGGGTTGTTTTTCATGATAGGCAGAATAAATAGCTGTGACTAAGAGCAGAAATCCTATGCACATGGCAAAATATGTCACACTTAAGAAATTATAATACTATGCTGACATTCTGGGGGTAGAAAAAGGACAGTGGCTGTGAGTGAGCAGTATCCTGGCAGCTCTGTCCCCATCCTGTGGCCAAGAGGAGGAAGGGAACTTAAGAGCGTCAGTTTCTTCTGTGGCACAAAATCAGTCTTGTGAGATGATCCACACGATCCCAGGATGAACGTCATCTGTGAAAGTATAATTACACCCCTATTGTGGACTATATAATGTTAGGATAATTTACCAAGTTGAATTGATTTTCCTACTATTTTTCTTTTTCTGGAATCTTTATTTATGTTGGATTGCATAAATGTAAATTTGAATAAAGTATAATAAAAAAAAGTGTAATTACACCAGAGCTGCCACTAGTAGATAGGCTGTAATGGAGGAAGGGAGCAAGACCAAAGGTTTGCCTAGCGCCTAACATTCTTGTACCAGTCCTAATAATTATCCTTATGTTTATCCATAAAAATATGAAATAAAATATCATTTATTTGATGTTTCTAATCATTTAAAACAAACTATATGCTAAAATAACTTAGGAGCCCATTTTCAATGCCGCGGTAGGGATTCCATAGCAATGGCATGTGGCAAGTTGGCCTACCACCAGGCTACCACAGGAGCCTGGCGGTAGTTTTGGTATGCACCACATACTGTTTCTAGCACTTTATCTACTTTTTTAGCGCTGGGAGCTTACCCAGCATAATTGGGCAGTGTCACGTTCTGCCTGGTTAAAGCCAGTGGCATAGCTAGGTGGGGTGCCAGGGGAGCGGCCGCTCTTGCAAACAGAGTTCTGCCAGTGCCGGTGCCTATTTATTTCTCGTCGTGTTCCATTGAAAATGTGCACCGGCGGAAGTCCGCTCTCGCGTTGCTTTCGCTCCCCCCATGCCGTCAACCTGGCTCCGCTTCTGGTTAGTGCAAGAGCCCTTACCACCTCCTAAATACCACCTCGCTTACCACATGGCCATTTCCTTTTTTTTTTTAACTCCTTTTACCCCCTGCAGTAAAAGGCGTCCTTGGCACATGGCAAACACGCGCGCTGATACCACAGCAGAGGTCCTTTTACCGCAGCTTGGTAAAAGGACCTCTTAATGAAAAATTACTTTCATGAAAACAATTGCTGAAATAACACTTGAAATCTCAACATTATTTGCATCATATTTGCCAATGCACACTTGATTTACAGTGCACAAATTTAAACTCAGCTTATAAAAAGTTGCACTAAACAAAAATTTATATATATAGCCTGTCAAAAATTAGACGGAGCATTGCTCCTGCAAACTCACTAAGAATGTTACATGGCTGAATGGACAAAGCAATCTCTCTTGCCTTACAACGAAGGTTTGTAACTGTTTCATTGACAAACAATATACTAATAGCCTGACTGCATCAGTAAGTTTTTCTCTCCATGGGTTACTTTTATTAGGCTGCATTAAGCATTAATGCATGCTTAAAGTAGCAAAAATAGCCTAATGTGGGATATGATAAAGCATTCTGTGTTAGTTTTGGCATGTGCATGTGCTAAGTGTACTATATATATATATATATATAAATTTTTTTTTTTTTGCAGTTTTTTTGAGGGGGCATGTCAGGGATGGTGTACTGTTCTAGGCAAAATATAGTGTAGCTTAAACAGCCAACTTAAACCATCCCCAAGTAGAAGCTTTTCCAGTAGACTTTCAATTCTTAAGCAAATCTTTATTATAGTAGTCAGAATAAACAAAGAAAACCCAACTTACAGTTCAGTAGCTTAGACAGAATTGTAGCCTTCTGCACAGAGTCTGTAGCTAGCCACCCCAAGAGGACAGAGTTTTGCATTAAGCTCCACAGACCCTGATGCAGACCATCGAAACTTTAGCTATTGTCGGCTGTGGAATAATTGGGCCGTGGAATAATTGCTGATGGTGTTTATACCGGGAGTTTTTTTATGCCAGTGATGACTATGAGCACTCCTATACATTAAACGTCTTTCGATGGTGTGAAGTCTGTTGAGGCTTTTTCCTCCCCCCAAAATGTTCTCTATTTGCTGAGCGCTGCTGCAGGTTTTTATGAATGTACTCACAAGAGTTCATGTTTAATTTGTCTATATTAATAGTTTGAATTCCTAATATATACCAATATTTGAGTAGTCAATGATAGATATTGTGACAGAGACAGTGGGTCCTGCCACAAAATCCCCGAAATATATAGGAAACTATGGCCCAGCAAACCAGGCCAGGGAATAAGATACCCTAGAGCAGAGAAGTGTAGGCAAGCCAGGAGAAGTAGAAAAAAAGAATTACATTTTTTTTTATCATGGGGGAAGGGCAGGAGGAGAAATCCCTTTCAGGAGAAACTCAAGGAAAGCATATGGGAAGTCCCATGGAACTCAGGAAGGCAGAGGATAAGTCAGTTCTGGCCAATGGAAGACCAACAGAGAGGGACCCAATCAGGAAGAAGTACGATAGGAAGTAGAGTTTTTAAGGGGCCTTTTCCTAGGTTGAACGAAAAAAGGAGAGATCTTCCAGAAGTCTCTGAGATGGTTTGGGAGTCTGGAGAAGAAGAAGAACCTATGGATATTACTGAAAGGAACAACCAGGAAGAAATGGAGTTGGAGTCTTATGAAACCTAAGGTAGTTTTTCTTTTGGCTGTTTACTGAAACATTTTGTAGAAAGGCCAGTTGGAGAGCCAATTGGCTGTGAAATCAAGTGATAGTGGCCTTCCTCCTTTTCCCTGGCTCATACTATATGGGCAGGAAAAAGACTTTTGACAAGTGGCTTGAAGGAAATTGTGAATGTTTTTGTTGTTGTTGCTGTGGACTTTTAATAATAGCAACTCTTTTGGGAATCAAAGAGAACCCTCTCCCAAAGAAGAAGTTCAAAAGTGGAAGCGAGGAGTTATAATAAGAGGCTGGACAGATATTTGTTTTGTGTATGTGTGTGTATGTGGGGGGGGGGGGGGGGGGGTTGAAGCCTAAAGAACTTGGTTTTGGACTGTTAAGACAGAAAGAGACATAGTGGTAAATTGCATATGTGGTAGTGGGATTTAATTTACATATGCTAATGCATGGGACCGTATTTGCATGTATCCTCCTTGCTAATGAAATTATTCTGCTTAATGAAGTATCCATTATTTCAAAAAGAATTTTGAGTACCTGCAGCACCACTCTTCAACAGATAACAAAATAGCCCTCAAACCTTACGTCTTTTGCATCAAACTTTCCTAAGCGGCATAAAATTGAGGGGGAGACCTAGAACGATTTTACTTGTGTCCACTCTCCATGAGGGCTGTACCAGAAGTCCATGTCTGTTGTTATTTTTATCACTGTAATATTTATGTTGGAGGTGATTTCCTGAAATGATATTTTTTTTTATCATCTACCACTCCCTTTCTCTAATTTAAATGCATATCCACATAGTGCTAGAATTTTTCAGCTAGGGTCCTTTTTTGTCTGCAATGGAAAGATGTTGCCCATCATTACAGTATAGCCTTTTGCTCTTCCATCTATTGCCACAGGCACTTATATATCTAAAATCTTCTGCTTTTACACCAGGTTTGGAGCCAAATGTTAAAATTAGTTGTGCATCACAACCTCTCATCCCCTTACCATGAACGGATAGAACTTCTGAAAATAGTACAACACTAACTATAGTTTTAAGACTCTCCACCAAAATCTGGAAGTCTCTTTGTACTGCAGAGATGTTATTTCTAGTCAGGTCATTTGTTCCCAGATGGATAATAACATCAGTTCTATAATCCTTACTTTCTTCTCTGAGGTGACTAACAATTTGATTTATGTTCCTGCTAGCTAAAATTCCCAGGAGGCATTTAACCTTTTTCTGCTCCCTGAACTATGATCCCAAGTTGATTCCTCTAATAATGGAGTCTCACAGCAGTACTAGCTTTTTGTTTTTATTTTGAGCTCTTTTGACGTTGACTAAGGAATAAATGAAAAATTGGATGCATTGGCTGTCACTTCTATTTCCTGAACTCACTTCAGATCTTATTCCTGGTGCATCCTCATTTTCCAAGTTAGAAAAAGCATTACTCAGTTGTATCCTTTGGGCGGAGTGGGTGTTTCTGTATAACATGTCACACTCTACCAGAACCCTCAGTGATCCATTTATTCCTGGGTTGTTTGACTAGTTATATACGAACATAAATGTTGCCATACTGGAGGCCCTGCAAACCCAGTATCCTGTTTCCAGCACTGGCCAATCCAGGTCACAAGTATTTTATTTAAGTATTTATATACTGTACCACCTAGACCTAAGCAGTTTACAGTTTCTTACAGGTCCTGGCTGTTTTGCAAATGGGCTCACAATCTAAGTAGTATGTTGTACTTGGGGCAGTGGAGGGCTAAGTGACTTGCCCAGGGTCACATGAAGCTGTAGAGGGAATTGAACATGGTTTCCCAGGATCTCAACCCACTGCCGACAGACACCAGCGGGAATTGAACCCAGTTCCCCAGGTCCACAACTCGCTGCACTAACCATTAGGCTACTCCTCTCCTGGCAAGCACTTGAAGACCTACCTGTTCTAGAAATTCTATGGTTAACTAAATACAATGCTGTTGCTCCACAACACTTTTTAACTGTAATACACCACTGTAACTTCACCTAACAGTAAATTGTAAGCCACTCTGAACCAAAACTTGTTTTTGGATAATAGTAGAATACAAGAATGAATAAATAAATAAATTCCAAAACAGTAAAACAGATTTTAGGCTGCTTATCCTAGAAGAAAGCAATGGAATTTCCCAAGTCTATCTTTACTAACGGACTGTTCTTTTAGGAAATTATCTAAACCTTTTTTAAACCCTGCTAAGCTAATTGCTTTCCCACATGCTCTGGCAACAAATTCCAGAGATTAATTACATACTGAGTAAAGAAGTTTTCTCCAATTTGTTTTAAATTTACAACTTAGAAGCTTCATCATGTGCCCCCTAGTCCTAGTATTTTTGGAAAGAGTAAACAAGCGATTCAACTCTACCCGTTTCACTTTACTCAGTATTTTATAGACCTCTATCATATCTCCCCTCATCCTTCTCTTCTCCAAGATGAAGAGCCCTACTACTTTAGCCTTTCTTCATAGGGAAATCATCCCATTCCCTTTATTATTTTTGTTGCCCTTCTCTGTACCTTTTCAAATTCGGCTATATCATTTTTAAGAGTCAGTGACCAGAATTGCACACAGTATTTGAGGTGCAGTTGCACCATGGAGTGATACAAAGACATTATAACATTCTCAATTCTTTTCCTAATAATTCCTAATATTGTATTTGCTTTCTTAGCCGTCGCTGTACACTGAGCAGAGGATTTCAACTTATCATCAATGACATCTAGATCTTTTTCCTGGGAGGTGATTGCTAATGTGGGACCTTGCATCACATAGCTAGAGTTTGGGTTCCTCTTTCCCACATACATCACTTTGCACTTGCTCACTGGCACTAAACGCCTAGCCACCCACCTGGGGTTACATCACAGCCACACAAATCACCAGGATTCTTTATCAGTCCAGACAGGCAGAGGCAATAAACAATTGTTTATTATCTTAAAAAATATATTAATGAACAAAAAATGTGCAATCAGCAAACAATAAAAGGTAACTGAAATATGGATCAATTATAACACTACATAAGTACATAAGTATTGCCATACTGGGAAAGACCAAAGGTCCTTCGAGCCCAGCATCCTGTTTCCAACAGTGGCCAATCCAGGTCACAAATACCCGGCAAGATCCCAAAAATGTACAAAACATTTTATACTGCTTATCCCAGAAATAGTGGATTTTCCCCAAGTCCATTTAATAACTGTCTATGGACGTTTCCTTTAGGAAGCTGGCCAAACCTTTTTTAAACTCCGCTAAGCTAACTGCCTTTATCACATTCTCTGGCAACGAATTCCAGAGTTTAATTACACGTTGAGTGAAGAAATATTTTCTCTGATTCGTTTTATATTTACTACATTGTAGCTTCATGGCATGCCCCCTAGTCCTAGTATTTTTGGAAAGCGTGAACAGACGCTTCACATCTACCCGTTCAACTCCACTCATTATTTTATAGACCTCTATCATATCTCCCCTCAGCCGCCTAGTTTACTTTCTAAAAAGTACCTGGGGAGATCATGACATATAATTGCTCATTGAAGCCCCGCCCAGCACATCCCAGGATGCGCTGGGCAAGGCTGGACGCCACCTTTTTCCAGGTGGCGCCGATGAAAGAGGATGGAGGCCACTTCCCTCCTCCAACTGTAGGGGGTGGGGAAGGGCCACTAGACCACCAGGTGGGGGGGATTGACCTGCGGCCTACCGGGCCACCAAGAACATCGGAGGAATGCTGGGGGGGTTAGGGGGGGCTAGAGACCCACCGGATCTCCACCCCCCTTGAACCTGTGTTTGGGGGGGTTGGGGGGACTGGAGGTCTACCGGACCTCCAGCCCCTATTTCTCTTGGCTCAGGGCAGGGGTAGTTGGGGTCTGGTGGCCCCATGGACCTCCAGCCCCTGTGTTTGACAGGTCTGGGCTTCTGATAGCCCAAACCTGTCAAACAAGTGTGGGATGATTGTCAAGTGCAGGAGGATTGTGCCCAAGCGCATACTCAGGCACAATCCCCCCACACTTTTACCCCACGATCAGAGAGAATTGTGTGCTTAAATTTGCATGCAATTATCTCTGATCATAGGTGCGGTAAAGCCCTGCGCTATTCCAGTGCTATGTTTAGAGCGCTGTTTGGGCTTTTGATCCTCTGCCCATTTGCATCATTAATCCATGCTTATTTATATGCATATATAGTTGTGGGAATGGGAGTAGATAGGCTTAATTTTGAATCCTGGGGAGATTTGTTTTAGTGCAGCTTATTCTTCTCTTAACTGGGTCAACGTTTATCAAAGCAGAGAACTGGAGACATATGGGGCAAGTTTTAAGTTTCCAAACTGATTACCTGAGAGTTAAGGCACAACAGCTATTTCCTTGAATAATAGTCATTTTGATTATTTGATTGGATATAGACCAGTTTTATAACAATGAGAACATTAGAGAGAAAGACAATTGAAGGGGATGGGTTATGGATTGGGCAGACTATATAGGAAAAGCCAACCTGTGGTGCATGAGTTAGGAGGCAGGGTGGATGGGTTTATTAAGGGTGGTTGGGTTTACTTATGTGTCCAAGGTCCAAAGATCATGTCTAGATTGGAAGCAATCCCAAATCCTTTATTTATTAAAAGCCAGTAGAGAAAATAGAGAAGCCAAAGACCTTTTATAGTTTAATGTTTAAAATATAGCAGTTTATCGATAGATTGAAGTAGAGGAGGGCAAAGACAAGATTAGAGCCCTGCTATCCAGTTAAAAAAGCAGGGCAGAAGTAGGATTTTTTTTTTAAATGAGATTATAAAAGAAGCCAGAAAATGTTTAGCCATTGAGGAACTTGGTATCTGCAGGCTGGGTACTGTAAGGCCCAGGTTCAAACTCCACAGCAGCTCCTTGTGGCCAAGTCACTTAACCCTCCATACCTCAGGAGAATGCAATGCAATCCTGTATCATAGCAAGAAAAACCACAAGGGGGGTCACCAGGAGTCAGCTTGACTCAAGAACTTATCTGGATCTGGATTATTACCAGAGGGTCTGTTTAAGTACATAAAAGTGATATTAAAAAAAAAATTAATCTGGTTCTGGGAGAGGCCACCAACATAGGCTCCATCCAGAGTCTTCTAAGCAAAGGCCCTGAGTTTGGCCACCAGGTATCATCACTGCATAATGGGCAGGCTTCCTCCCCCACACCACCAGGGTTTGTGAATGCTACCTCTGCAGCAGTTCCAGTCTAAACTGGACCTGAGAACCCAAGCCTCGGTCATACACACAGTATAGCCATTGGACTGCTGGGCCAGTCCCTTCACTCTTGGTTCTAAGGAAGCCTTCAAAAGCTCACTGATTTATCCTGGCATTCCTCAGGAACCCTTGGATCCTACTTGCTCTGTTTTAGAATCAGTATTAAAATGAAGAGAAAGCCATGGGGGGGGGGGGGGGGGGGAATGATAAATGATTTCTCTCTCTTAATTTGGGGAGAATATTAGAGGTTTTGTATCCCAGTAAGAGAGATTCAAAAAACAAAAGGGACATAAAAGAACATTCACCGTAGTGAATGGAGTGGTAGAAAATGATATTCTTGTGCTGCAACTCAGGATGCTCCGCACTGCAGCCAGTCATGTTATCCCAATGCAAGAAGCGAAGAAAAGCCAGCGGTTCAGATTATATTCATTGCCATCAGGGCTGATGAGAGACAGAGCCAGGCCCGGGGCAGGGCTGCTGCCACTGCCCCCACCCACTTGGGTCGCCCTCCCCCACTCAGGCTACTACTGCCCCCTTGCACCCCCCCCCCCTCAGCCAGCCACCACCCCCTGCCCCTTTTACCTTCCTGCATCTGCTCCTCCCTCCGTCTGTCACTCTCCTGCTCCTGTGTGCCAGGACCTGGGTTATCGCATTAATGCAATCAGCCGGATCCTGACACACAGGAGCAGGAGAGAGACAGACAGTGCCAAACTCCCCTTGGAGGCTGGGCCCAGGGAATCTTGCCCTCCTACCCCCCTTTCGGCGGCCCTGATTGCCATTATGGACTTTAGCTTTGTTAATGCCATAATTTGCTTTGAGCAGTTTCTAGTAAAACAGGATAAAATTGTTTAGCTTAAAATAGATTTAAAAGTGCATGCATTCTGTGTTTTTGCTCTGCATACAGACCTTGGGCTTTTCTGAGGCTTAATTAAATAGAAATTACTGTTATCAGAAGTGTTTTGTGCACTGACAGTGGTGCAGACGGTCAGCTATCAAAACAAAATTAAAGCAAGTCACCCAAGAAGGTGTCCAACCCCAGATACTATCATGCTCAATTAGTGACTCACTCCAGTGGGAATAAAATTGGGTCTTTTGGCATTTTTTACTCAGCTGAACCAGTTCATTGGCATTTGAGTAACTGAGGGGGCACGTCCCGATGTGAGCTGACTCACCCGCAGTTATAGCAGTCATTTCCGAAGAGTGGGAGAGTCAGTGGAAAGCAAACAAAGGGGGAAAAAGAATATTGCTGTGCCACAGCAAGTCACAGGCAGCAGGTAGTATGCAAAAGTGCTCTCAGTTCTGCTCCATGCAGGGCTCTGCGGCTGTAGGCCCCCACAGATCGGGAATACTGGCCAAGATGTAGTGACTTCTGTAGGTGAGAGGAGTTTCTTAAATCCTGTCTAAGGAATGTTTAGTACAAGGTATCTACCATGTGTAGGCAAGTTTCATTTGGGCTCCTTTTACAAAGTGGTACTGCCGATTAGCCTAATGCAGCCAAAAATGGAGTACCGTGGGATGTGCTCAGGCATTCTGTAGTAACTTTGAAATCTGTGTAACCACAGCATGCTACAAAAATTTTGTGAGGTGGCATTCAGGGACATAAGTATATTGTATATTCTTATGACTTGTAATTCTTCTTATTGTTACTGTGTAAGCCGCATTGAGCCTGCCATGTGTGGGAAAGCGCGGGGTACAAATGTAATAAATAAATAAGTACATAAGTATTGCCAAACTGGGACAGACCGAAGGTCCATCAAGCCCAGCATCCTGTTTCCAACAGTGGCCAATCAAGGTCACAAGTACCTGGCAAAATCCCAAAACAGTGCATTTTCCCCAAGTCCATTTTAATAATGGTCTATGGACTTTTCCTTTAGGAAGCTATCCAAACCGTTTTTAAACCCTGCTAAGCTAATTACCTTTACTATATTCTCTGGCAACGAATTCCAGAGTTTAATTACACATTGAGTGAAGGAAAAAGTTCTCAGATTAGCTTTAAATTTACTACTTTGTAGTTTCATTGCATGCCCCCTAGTCCTAGTATTTTTGGAAAGAGTAAACAAGCAATTCACAACTACCTGTTCCACTCCACTCATTATTTTATAGACCTCTATCATATTTCCCCTTAGCCATCTTTTGGGCATTACTGTGCTAACCAGTTAATGCCTGCCTGAAGTGCACTGCACCCACTAAAACTGCTCCAGGGACCTGCATACTGCTGTGATGGAGCTGACATCTGAGGCTGGCATAGAGGATGGCAATCAATATTTTTAAAGATATTTTTTAGGGTGGGAGGGGGAGGGGGGTCGTCATCTGGTCATTTCGGGCACCTTTTTGTGCCTTGGTCGTAAGAAAAACACGACCAGGTAAAGTTGTCCAAGTGTTCGTCAGGGACGACCTTGTTTCTTTTTGATTATGGGTCAAAGACGTCCAAGTGTTAGGCACGCCCAATTCCTGCCTTCGCTACACCTCCGATATGCCCCCTTGAACTTTGGCCGTCCCTGCGATGTAAAGCAGTTGGGGACGTCCAAAATCGGCTTTCGATTATACTGATTTGGACAACCCTGGAAGAAGAACATCCATCTTCCGATTTATGTCGAAAGATGGGCGTCCTTCTCTTTCGAAAATGAGCCCAATAGTAATTTAAATAAGTGGCCAAGCGCTAATGATAACATTAGCACATTGAAAGAAAAAGATCTAACACTAATATCAAAAAATAATTTTGCTTATATCACAATTTGGAAGGACACCCTGTCACCATACACAAGAATTATAATTAAAAAACAGGAATTTCAATAGTCCAGAGAAAAGTCAGACTTTTTCACAAATCCTATTGAACTCTACTATCACTGGTTCCCACCATATACCGGAAACTAAGGGGTCTGTGCCTGCGGTAGTAAAGGCACGTATATAGGCCAGTTTTTACTGTATCTACAAAAAAACGGCTTTTTTTTTAATGGGACCGGAAAAGGGCCTGTGGTAAAAATGAAACCAGCATGTGCCCAAAACTGGCCTGAGCCCTTAATGCCACCCATTGATCTAGCAGTAAAGGCTCGCGTGCTACATGCACAGTGACTGGTCGGCGTGCTCCAAGTGCCGATTAACGCCAGACCTGGTGCACGTAGGAGGAAATAAATAATTAATTAATCCACACGTTATGGGCGCTCGCCACATCTGAAATTATCGCCAGGAAGGGCACTGGCCTGCTGCTAGTCTCATTTGGGTGCATGCTGCACGCGCGTAGAGCCTACCATGGCTTAGTTAAAGGGCCCCACAGGCCATTCAAAGTGCATGAGCTGTGTCAGCACTAGCTCACAGCCAGCCGTTCTAGTGGCTTAGTAAACCCCAGCATAAGAATAGTAGAAAGCAACTCTCAATATAAAAAAACAGAGAAAAAGAACGCTACTCCACAAAAAAAAAATTGGTATGTTCAACCAAAAAAAACAAATTAGTAGCAAACACCCCTGTTCACAAAGCCGCCCTAGTGGCTGCCGGTGCGGTAATGCTGATAGAGTCCATTTACTTTGGATGGGCTTTGTCAACTGCCCCTAGCACAGCTTTGTGAACAGGGGGAAAGTGTCCTTTCAAATAGAAAATTTTAAATCTCACAATGGCATATCCAGAAAGTTCTTTGAAGCTGTGCGACTAACAGCAATCAATCCCCCACCCCCACCCCTACTTATCTGGCTGGGCGGTCTGCTTCCTTTGTATCGGACAAAGAACAGAAGTCATTTAAATCATCTAAAATAATTCTCAAAATGACTTCTGTTCTTCAGATTTAAATGGACTCTTCCTGAAGGAGAAAGGAAACATTCTACTCACCCCCATACCTAAAGACGCAAAGAAAAGTGCCAGTGAACTAACCAACTACAGGCCAGTAGCATCCATTCCATTAATAACCAAGCTAAGGGAAGGGTTGGTGACCAAACAACTCACAAACTATTTAAACAAATTCTCAATACTCCACAACTCCCAATCAGGATTTCGGTCCAATCACAGTACTAGTCACTCTCATGTCTAACTTCAAAGAAATAATTGCAAATGGAAAGAACATACTACTCCTACAATTTGACATGTCAAGCGCTTTCGACATTGTTGACCATGGAATACTACTACATATCCTTGAGTATTTTGAAATTGGAGGTAACGTTCTCAACTGGTTCAAGGGATTCCTAACCACACGATCATATCAAGTGACATCCAACTTGATTACCTCAGCCACATGGATACCTGAATGCGGAGTCCCACAGGGATCCCCCCTCTCGCCGACTTTATTCAACTTAATGATGTAACCCTTGGCCAAACTATTATCAAACCAAAATCTCAACCCATACATATACGCAGACGACGTAACAATTTACATCCCATTTAAACATGATCTAAAGGAAATTTCCAATGACATCAACCAATGTCTCCACATCATGCATTCATGGGTGGATGCATTTCGGCTGAAACTTAATGCAGAAAAAAACCCAATGCCTAATACTTACCTCTCAACATAACAAGAACAAATTCACAGCCATTAACATACCAAATCTGAACCTTCCAATTTCGGACACCCTGAAAATTCTTGGAGTTACCATCGATCGAAACCTAACACTCAAGAGCCATGCGAAAAACACAACCAAGAAGATGTTCCACTCAATGTGGAAATTAAAAAGAGTAAGACCTTTCTTCCCAAGAACTGTTTTCCGCAACCTGGTACAGTCAATGGTGCTCAGTCATCTGGATTACTGCAACGCACTTTACACCGGCTGTAAAGAGCAGATAATCAAAAAACTTCAGACAGCCCAAAACACAGCAGCTAGACTAATTTTCGGCAAAACAAAATATGAAAGTGCTAAGCCCCTACGGGAAAAACTACACTGGCTCCCACTAAAAGAACGCATCACATTCAAAATTTGCTCCCTAGTTCACAAAATCATTCACGGAGATGCACCAGCCTACATGTCAGACCTGATAGACCTGCCACCCAGAAATGCCAAAAGATCATCCCACAAATTCCTTGATCTGCACTTCCCTAACTGCAAAGGTCTAAAATACAAATTAATACACACGTCAAACTTTACTTACTTGAGCACACAATTTTGGAATGCACTGCTGCGCAACTTAAAAACTATCTAAGAATTAACGAACTTCCGAAAACTACTGAAGACCCATCTCTTCAACAAGGCATACCACAAAGATCAACCTATGTGAATATACACAGCTCCTCCACATACATACAGAACTGTCTTATAATATTTGCTTGCTATACTAATATCATGTTTCATCATTATCATGTTACCCAAAATCATTCTTGATACACTATGATTACAATGTTGTTTCCTTTTATCATATTGCCCAAGATCCTTCTATAACACTAAATGTCTATTTTCTATTATATTTCCACTGATCATTATGTATTGTAAGCCACATTGAGCCTGCAAAGAGGTGGGGAAATGTGGGATACAAATGCAATAAATAAATAAATAAATAAATAAAATCCAATATGAAAGAAGCAGACCACCCAGCCAGATAAGTAGAGGGGAGGGGTTGCTGTTAGTCACCAGATAAGTGGGGAGGGTTTTTTTTGCTGTTAGTCACATAGCTTCATGGAGCTTTCTGGATATTCCATTTTAATATTCAGGGGCCTTTTACTCAGTGGCGTTCCTAGGTCGGCTGCCACCCGGGGCGGAATGCCGCTGTGCACCTCCACCACCCCCCCAGGTGCAGCACGACCCCCCCCCCCCCCCCGCAGCATCAACACCCCCCTCCCCCGATGCATCAGCATACCTGGCATCAACACATGCTGCTGGAAGGGTGTTGGGAGCAGCCGTGCGGCTGTTGGCTCCGCTGGCTCCCTCTGCCCCGGAACAGGAAGTAACCTGTTCCGGGGCAGAGGGAGCAGGGAACCAGCGGAGCCGACAGGTGCGCGGATGCTCTCTGCATCCCTCCAGCAGCGTGCACCCAGGGCGGACTGCCCCCACCACCCCGCCCTTGGTACGCCACTGCTTTTACTAAGCTGCAGTAAAAAGCGGCCTCGATAGTTTGGACACGTGAAATTGGCATGTGCTGGGCCATTTTTTACCATGGGTAGGAAAAAGGGCTTTTTTAATGGGGCAGTAACCGGCCGTGCGCTAAAATTAAAAGTAGCACATGGCTATTTACTGCATGAGCCCTTACCGCCACCCCTTGGCCTGGCTGTAAGGGCTCACACGCTACTCATGTGGTCATCAGGCAGTGCAACACCAATATGGCCACGCTATCAATTACCACTGGGAATGCCCCTGCGGTAGAAAACAGAAAAATCTTTCTACTGTGGGAAATAATGCACGCCAACTTCAAAATTACCGCCAGGTGTCCGTGCTTAGTAAAAGGGCCCCTTAAAGTTTTCTATTTGAAAGGATTCTTTGTTACTAATTTGATTTTTCTGGTTGACCATACCAGGGTTTCATTTTTTTGTTTTTTGCATAGTGGGTTTTTTTCTGTCTTTTCTTGTATTGAGAGTTACTACTACTACTACTACTATTTAGCATTTCTATAGCGCTACAAGGCAGCGCTGCACAAACATAGAAGAAAGACAGTCCCTGCTCAAAGAGCTTACAATCTAATAGACAAAAAATAAAGTAAGCAAATCAAATCAATTATTGTGCACAGGAAGGAGGAGGGTAGGTGGAGGCAGGTGGTTACAAGTGGTTACGAGTCAAAAGCAATGTTAAAGAGGTGGGCTTTCAGTCTAGATTTAAAGGTGGCCAAGGAAGGGGCAATACATAGGGGCTCAGGAAGTTTATTCCAGGCGTAGGGTGCAGCGAGACAGAAGGCGCGAAATCTGGAGTTGACAGTAGTGGAGAACAGATAAGAAGGATTTATCCATGGAGCGGAGTGCACGGGAAGGGGTGTAGGGAAGGACGAGTGTGGAGAGATACTGGGGAGCAGCAGAGTGAGTACATTTATAGGTTAGTAGAAGAAGTTTGAACAGGATGCGAAAACGGATAGGGAGCCAGTGAAGCGACTTGAGGAGAGGGGTAGTATGAGTAAAGCGACCCTGGTGGAAGACGAGACGGGCAGCAGAGTTTTGAACCGATTGGAGAGGGGAGAGGTGACTAAGTGGGAGGCCAGCAAGAAGCAGATTGCAGTAGTCTAAACGAGAGGTGACAAGGGTGTGGATGAGGGTTTTGGTAGAGTGCTCGGAAAGAAAGGGGCGGATTTTACGGATGTTGTAAAGAAAAAAACGACAGGTCTTGGCGGTCTGCTGGATGTGAGCAGAGAAGGAGAGAGAAGAGTCAAAGATGACCCCAAGGTTTCGAGCCGAGGAGACAGGGAGAATGAGAGAGCCATCAACAGAAATAGAAAACGGGGGGAGTGGGGAGGTGGGTTTGGGGGGGAAAATGAGAAGTTCGGTTTTGGTCATGTTTAATTTCAGGTGGCGTTGAGACATCCAGATAGCAATGTCAGACAAGCACGCTGAAACTTTGGTTTGGATGCAAGGTGAGATATCAGGGGTAAAAAGGTAGATTTGGGAGTCATCAGCATAGAGATGGTAGGAAAAGCCATGGGATGAGATTAATGAACCAAGGGAAGAAGTGTAGATAGAAAAGAGGAGGGGACCAAGAACAGAACCCTGAGGTACGCCGACAGGCAGAGGGATAGAAGTAGAAGAGGATCCACCAGAGTGAACACTAAAGGTGCGGAGGGAGAGGTAGGAAGAGAACCAGGAAAGGACAGAGCCCTGGAATCCAAGTGAGGACAGGATATCAAGGAGTATGCTGTGATCGACAGTGTCAAAAGCAGCGGAAAGATCAAGAAGAATGAGGATGGAATAGAGACCTCTGGATTTAGCCAGTAATAGGTCATTGGAGACTTTAGTAAGAGCAGTTTCAGTTGAGTGGAGAGGGCGAAAACCAGATTGTAGTGGGTCAAGAATAGCATGTGAGGAGAGAAAATCAAGGCAGCGGCGGTGAACAGCATGCTCAAGTAATTTGGAGAGAAAAGGAAGGAGGGAGATGGGTCGGTAATTAGAGGGACAAGTAGGGTCAAGTGAAGGCTTCTTAAGGAGAGGTGTGACCACAGCATGTTTAAAGGCAGTAGGGACAGTTGCAATGGAAAGTGAGAGGTTGAGAATGTGACAGATAAAAGGAATAAGAGCAGGTGAGATGGCATTAAGAAGGTGGGTGGGAATGGGATCAGAGGAACAGGTGGTATATTTTGAGGAAGAAAGGAGAAGTGTAGTTTCCTCTATAGTAACTTCAGGAAAGGAGGAAAAAGAATGAGGGGAAGGAGAGAGAGAGGAACGGACTAGTGGAGGGGGAGGTGGCGAGGTAGAGAATTTAAGGTTTATCTTTTGAACCTTGTCGTTTAAGAATTCAGCAAGGGTCTGAGGAGATAATGAAGGGGGAGTTGGGGGAGGGGGCACCTTGAGGAGAGAGTTCAATGTGGTGAAGAGAAGTCGAGGGTTAGAGCCAAGAGAGTTGGTCAGTTGGACATAATAATCCTGTTTGGCGCGTAAAAGAGCAGATTGGAAGGAGGTCAGCATGAACTTAAAGTGTAGGAAATCAGCAAGGGCCCGAGATTTCCGCCAGAGGCGTTCGGCGGAGCGGGTACAAGAACGTAGGTAGCGGATATTAGAAGTCAGCCAAGGTTGGGGTTTTGTGCGCCTTATAGGGCGGGTCATCAAAGGTGCAAGAGTGTCTAAGGCAAAGGACAGAGTATTGTTGTAAGAAGAAACAGCCTTGTTGACAGACGTGGACGGTGCCACAGTAGAGAGGAGGTTTGAAACATGGGAGGATAGAGATGAAGGGTCAATATTGTGAAGATTCCTAGATAAATTAGATATAATAGGACGGGACTGGGAGGGAGGAGATTTAAGTGTGAAAGTTATAAGATGGTGATCACAGAGGGGAAGATCAGAGGCAAGGAAACTAGAGGGTGAACAGTTGGAGGAGAATATGAGATCAAGACAGTGACCATTTTGATGAGTGGGGGAGGTGGAGCATAGTTGGAGATTAAAGGAATATTAGCAGGAATATTAAAGTCACCAAGGATGAGAGAGGGGGAGGAAGGATCATGGAAGAAGGCAAGCCAGGCATCAAAGTCACTGAGAAAAGATGAAAGGGACTTATCAGAGGGACGATAAATGACCGCTATTCGAAGAGGCAGAGGAGAGAAAAGGCGGATAGAGTGGACTTCAAAGGAGGAAAAACAGTGAGATTGAGGTGGAAGAAGGGGTTGAAATCTGGAGGAGGGAGAGAGAAGTAGTCCAACACCGCCCCCGCGACCAGTAGGGCAAGGAGTATGTGAAAAAAGATAACCACCATGGCAGAGGGCTGCGACTGAAGCAGAGTCATCAGGGCAGAGCCAGGTTTCTGTTATGGCGAGCAGATGGAGGTGACGCGAGATAAAAAGGTCCTGGATATAGGGGAGTTTGTTACAGATAGAGCGGGCATTCAATAGGGCGCAAGAGAAGGGCAGAGAAGAGGAGGGGAGTAGAGGAATAGAGATGAGGTTAGAGAGGTCACGGTGAGATCTATAGAGTTTGGATAATAGTTGGTGAGGAGGGCCAGGATTGGGATTGATGTCACCGGCTGAGAGTAAGAGAAGGAGTAAAAGAGAGCGGAGGAGAGTAGGAGAGGTGTGGCCACACAGGCGTTGAAGGTGAGAGGTATTTAGGTGGAATGGGGAAGGCAAAATGGAGGGAAGAAAGAGACGGAGATTAAAAGCCAAGAGGAAGGAAGAGGGTAGGAGAGAAGGTGAGGTGATGAAGTCGATGGATGGGCAGTGAGTTCCTGTAGTGGAGAGAGGTAGGGGGTGAGGGAAAAGATTAGGAAGGGACAGGGCTAGGAAGAGAATGTGAATAGGGGCCATAAATGACTGAGGTACTTTAGCAACTGAGAAGAAGATTAAGGCACCCAGAGCGGAGGCCCTGGGTGGATCGGAGTGGACCTGGGTGTCACCCCGGAGAAGGCTGTAAGGATATGCAGATGAGCTGCAAGTCCTCCACAGCACCTGAAAGGCAGCCGGTGGTAGAGCTGGGCACCTCTCAGCTGAGGAAAGGCTTACCAGGGGTTAGGCCGAAGCCAGCATTCCTCCCCCTGAGGGTCACCTGATCCTAGCCAAAAAGCACCTGGAAACTCTGTGCACTTGGAGCGAGGGCCCTGGGAAGCTCGGGGTGGACCTGGAGTCACCCCGGATACAGCTGTGAGGAAATGCAGAAGAGCTGCACGTCCTACACAGCACCTGGTGGGAGTGCTGGGCACCTAGAGCGGAGGCCTTGGGTGGATCGGAGTGGACCTGGGTGTCACCCCGGAGAAGGCTGTAAGGATATGCAGATGAGCTGCAAGTCCTCCACAGTAGTTTTCTACTACTCTTGGTTTCCGGTATAAAGTAAGAATTAGTGACAGTACAGTCCAACTGGGGTTTGTGAAAAAGTCAACAACTTTTCCCTGGATTATTGAAGTTCCTGTCTTTTAATTATAATTCTTTTATATGATGATAGGCTGTTCTTCCAAATTGTGTTATAAGCTAAATATTTTGTAATATTAACATTGGAACATGGCCATTAATGCAAAAATAGACAAAAAAGCATTTTTATGGTTACAGTAAAAATTGCCTTAGCACATGGGAAACCCCCACATAAGGGTGTGCTAAGACCACTTTTCACCACAGTTTAGTAAAAGGACCCCATAATGAAACAGCTTCTCTGCCCGATCTGATCTACTGCAGTCCTCAAAACTTGGAAGAGTTTATCCTGCCAAAAGCCTCACTAAAAAATGTTTTAAGATCTTCCATTAACAACTTATGTGAAGTTTTGGCTCAAAGACACAGAGGCAAAGAATTCTATATGAAAGGGGCAAGATAAAGTAAGTAGCTGAATTTCTAATATAGTAAAGGTTTGAGTGAGCAACTGAAGGAATAGTCAAAAGGTTTGCATACTGTGATCTAAGACAGAATACAGTACGTGTATCCCAAGGGGTACGCGACACCTAAGCAGAGGATACAGGGCACCTTGCAAGCTATCCAATGTAAATGCCAGTATTCTGCTGCTGCAGCTCCCTGACTCTGCCACCCACAATAGGTGCCCCATATAGCCCAAATTGTGCCCTCTCCTCTCTCTCTCTTCAAACCCCACGCCCCATCCTCCTTGGTCATCTTGCTGCCTTTCTAAATCATTAGCATTGACTGCTGTGGTGGCAGCAGAAACAATGTGGTAGCACATGGAGCCATTTCCCTGCAAGCATCACATTGTTTCTGCTGCTGTCAAGGCATTTGCTGATGAATTGGAAAGGCAGCAAGGTGAGAGGGGAAGAGAGAGACCAGGAGATGTTGACCTGGTGGGTGGAGAGAGAGAGACAGAGTGATGATGATCTGGGAGGAGGGAGAGACAGAGAGAGAGAGAGAGACTGGGTGATACTGATCTGGGAGGGGGGGAGAGTGCGAGAGAGAGAGAGAGACTGGGTGATGCTGATTTGGGGGGAAAAGACTGGGTGATCCTGACCTATGGGGAGAGACAGAGAGAGATGTGGTGATGCCAACCTGCAAGGGGGCAGGGGAGACTGAGAGTCAGAGAGTTGATGACTGCATGGCAGCAGAACAGACAGAGAGAGAGAGAGAGAGCCTCAGAGGAGATACCTGCTTCAGAGGGAGAAAGAGAGACTATGTGTATCACAGAGGAGATGGCTGTATTGCAGAGGGGGGAGACAGAGCATCACAAAGGAGAGGGCTGCAAGGTAGGGAAAGAGAGAGTGAGTGTCACAGAAGAGAAGGCTGTGTGGCAGGGGAGAAGAGAGAGTGTCATAAAGGAGAGGGCTATATGGTAGGGGGAGGGAAAGAGAGAAAATCAGAGGGCTGCATGGCAGGGAGAGAGAAACAGAGACAGAGAGAAGGGCATAATCGAACGGGGCACCCAAGTTTTCCTCAGGGCGTTCTCGCAGGATGTCCTCGCGAAGGGGCGGGGAAACCCGTATTATCAAAACAAGATGGGCGTCCATCTTTCATTTCGATAATAAGGTCGGGGACGCCCAAATCTCAACATTTAGGTCGACCTTAGAGATGGTCGTCCTTAGAGATGGTCGTCCCTGGTTTTCAGCGATAATGGAAACCGAGGATGCCCATCTCAGAAACGACCAAATCCAAGCCATTTGGTCATGGGAGGAGTCAGCATTCATAGTACACTGGTCCCCCTGACATGCCAGGACACCAACTGTGCACCCTAGGGGGCACTGCAGTGGACTTCACAAATTGCTCCCAGGTGCATAGCTCCCTTACCTTGGGTGCTGAGCCCCCCAAAACCCACTCCCCACAACTGTACACCACTACCATAGCCCTTAGGGATGAAGGGGGCACCTACATATAGGTACAGTGGGTTTCTCATGGGTTTTGAAGGGCTCACATTTACCAACAAGGTAAGGGAGGATGAGCCTGGGTCCGCCTGCCTGAAGTGCACTGCACCCACTAAAACTGCTCCAGGGACCTACATACTGCTGTCAGGGAGCAGGGTATGACATTTGAGGCTGGCAAAAAAATATTTTAAAAGGTTTTTTTGAGGGTGGGAGGGGGTTAGTGACCACTGGGGGAGTAATGGGAGGTCATCCCCGATTCCCTCCGGTAGTCATCTGGTCAGTTCAGGCACCTTTTTGAGGCTTGGTCGCAAGAAAAAAATGGACCAAGTAAAGTCGGCCAAGTGCTCGTCAGGGACGCCCTTCTTTTTTCCATTATCGGCCGAGGATGCCCATGTGTTAAGCATGCCCCAGTCCCGCCTTCGCTACGTTTCCGACATGCCCCCGTGAACGTTGGTCGTCACTGTGAAGGAAAGCAGTTGAGGACGCCCAAAATCGGCTTTCGATTATGCCGATTTGGGCGACCCTGGGAGAAGGACGCCCATCTTCTGATTTGTGTCGAAAGATGGGCATCCTTCTCTTTCGAAAATAAGCCTGAGAGTGTCACAGAGGAGAGGGCTGCATGGCAGAAGAGTGAAGAGGACTACATGGTAGAGAGAGAGAGAGTGAGAGAGAGTGTGTCAGAGAGGTGAGGGCTGCATGGTAGCGGAAAAAGAACAAGAGTGTGTCACAGAGGAGAAGGCTCCATGGCAGGGGGAGAGACCTCTGAGACCTTTGGATAATTTGCATTCCGTTGTTATACTCCCCACCCCATCTACTCCTAATCTATTTTATATTAGCATTGTAAACCACGCAGTAGCCATGCTGGACCTCGTGTGGTATATCAAGCCTCTGGAAATAAATTCAATAAATAAATGTGTCACAGAGGATATGGCTGCATGGCAGGGGCGAGAGAAGGGGAGCGAGAGACAGAGTCATAGAGAAGAGGGCTGCATGGCAGGGAGAGAGAGAATATGTCACAAAAGAGGTGGCTGCATGGAAGAGATAAAGAAGGAGAGAGAGACACAGAGGAGAGGGCTGCATGGCATGGGGAGAGAGACAGTTTCACAGAGGAGAGAGTGTATGTTGAGGAAGAGAAAGAGAGAGTGAGTGACACAGAGGAGAGGGCTGCATGGCAGGGGAGAGAGACAGAGGTTCGTAGAGGTTGAGAAGGTAGAGGAAAGCAGAACCAGATACTGAGACCAACATATTAGAGAAATAAAATGACCAGTTAACAAAGAAAGAAAAAATTATTTTATTTTCTACTTCGTGATTGGAATGTACATCTCCCAGACTGATTGGAGCTCCGGGGTACTTGTTTTAAATTTTTCAATTTAGGGGTTATTTGGCTTGAAGAATTTGGAAACACTGATCTAAGAGAACACAATGCTGGCACTGGTGATGTTCCTGACAACACTCCCCTCTTCTAGAGATGCTGATGTTTTCTAAGGTTCTCCCCGATGCTGACTCTGATGCTGATGATGGCTGTGATCATGCTTCTGAGGTAATGCCTACTGGTAGTATTGTAGAACTCTGGAATCACTGCAGCACTACACATTTGTAACCTTTACTTGTACAGTAATTACTGCTTACAGCACTTTTTATTTTCTGCATTTATCTCTCTCCCCTGCTGTGCTGCAGATACTAGGATCCAAAATACAAAAACAGGAGGGGTCCTCTACCACGAGAAAGCACACAAAGTAAAAGTAGAGGCTGACCAAAGGTGAGTCACCACTGGAGATATGAATCCAACAGTCTTTATTATATACTTAAAAGGAAGACCTGACACGAGCCGTATTTCGATGCACGCAAGCATCTACTTCAGGGGTCATACAGTGGGATCCAAAACAATATACAGGACAGCAACCCTGCTCTTCTCGGTGGTTTTGGATCTTACACAAATTGTTTGTATAGTCAAAACAAGCAAACGAGCTTCTAGTAGCAACTTAAGTCTCCAGATGGTTTGCCTGGACTAATTGTCATCTGAATGCTCATTCCTTCCCTGTAACTTTGTGTCACTGTTACTTAGATAACAAATCACTTTAAATGAAGTACTATAACACCTCTTGGGTTTTTTTTTTACCGCCCCAAAGCTCTCTGAAATGATTCCTGGTGCCATTCAGGACTTGGCTTTCTCAAGCAACAGTCAAGACAAACAGAACACAACGATAACCTTAAGTTGTGTAAAGAACACCAGCAGGAATACTGAAATAGCATTAAAACTGCAAAAAAGAAGCTATTATTTATTCAAGCCACAATCATTTCAAAACAATAGGAGGTGATCAACAAGATTGACCATGCACAATAAGTCTAGGGAAAGAAAGCAAGTTTTCCTTGATCAGTGATGGTATGCATGTCATTTAATAAGGCAGTACAGAGAGTCTCTGTGTTATGCCAGTCATGGAACCCTGCTTGTTTCAGATGATGGACCAAGGATTTGGCTAGGAAATTAATAAGTTGTGTAGACTGTAACTTTTTCCATAATTTTCAAGAGAAAGGAAAGATTTGAAACTGGGCATTAATTTGACACAAATAATGGATCAAGAGAATATTTTTTTAAGAATAGGCCAAATAATTGTTTGCTTCCAAATGGGTTGCATTTAGCCAAAGGAGACACTTTTGCAGACCATAACTAAAATGCCTGGTAGAAGATCTGATAAATATTATTTTAAAAGTTTGGATGGCAATTGATCAAATCTTAAGTTG
The DNA here is from genome assembly GCF_901765095.1 of Microcaecilia unicolor. NCBI lineage: Eukaryota > Metazoa > Chordata > Amphibia > Gymnophiona > Siphonopidae > Microcaecilia > Microcaecilia unicolor. The sequence goes on along the minus strand of NC_044031.1, from coordinate 609,439,662 downwards.
GCTACAAGAACAGACACATTATAGTAGAGAATGGCCTGTTGAAAGGAGTCCAGGATGATGAGAACCTTTTGTGTTGAAGTCCTGTTTTCTAAGTCAAGGTGATCAGAATCAAAAATTAGCTTGTTAGGCCTGATTGAGTAATATGATGGACCAAAGACTGGGAAATTGAAGGAATAGTGACAGTAAGCTCCTTCCTAGTGATACTAATTTTAGAAAAAGGGTAAGATGCTAATGCATCAATGGATGAGGGTAAAAAAGAATTGATGGCACAGATAATAAAAGGAGGAGTTATTGAAGTAATTGCCTGTCTTTGTCTTAATAGGCGTTAGTGGTAAGGCACTGAATTGGATTACCTCAAATTATCCATTTGGCCTTACCATGTGACTAGTGGTTTTTGTTGCTCTCTATCTCACGCCTTGAACTGAGGCATTACCCAAGGGTCAGTTCTTGCCTCACACCTATTTAAGCTCTTTCTTATCCCACTAACCACTCTGATACATTCTCATGGAATAACTGGTTATTACTTTGCTGTTATACAATTTGTGATAGGCATCAATTCAATCAGCGTATGCTAAACTCTTATCTCAAAAAGAGTGCACTGGTTCTGTGAAAACAAATTGAAATTAAACTCATTTCTCATAAAATATTTCTTCTCACTGAACCCTAGAGCCCACCTTATAGGCCATATAATTTCTTAATCTTCCTCTTAGAAAATATTAAGTTATCAAATCGGTTCACATTTAAGTTTTGAGACACAAATTTTCACTGTTACTCAAACTTTTTTTTGTGCTATGCCAGCTACACACTGCTGGATCCCAGCGATTTACAGAATGCATCAGTTTTCTCCTAATACGACTATTTCAATTCCTTTTTAAAATGACTCATGCCTTCTGCAATAAAAAGACTACAAATGGTCCAAAATACTGCAGTAAAGATGCTCCATAATGCTATAGATCAGATCATGGGACCTTATTTTTGTTTGTTGAATATTGACATCCGGTATCTTATTGGACTACTACTACTACTTCATTTCTAGAGCGCTACTAGGGTTGTGCAGCGCTGTACAGTTTAACAAAGAAGGACAGTCCTTGCTCAAAGGAGCTTACAATCTAAAGGACGAAATGTCAAGTTGGGGCAGTCAAGATTTCCTAAATAGAGGTGTAGTGGTTAGGTGCCGAAGGTGACATTGAAGAGGTGGGCTTTGAGCAAGGATTTGAAGATGGGCAGGGAGGGGACCTGGCGTATGGGCTCAGGGAGTTTATTCCAAGCATGGGGTGAGGCGAGGCAGAAAGGTTGGAGCCTGGAGTTGGCGGTGGTGGAGAAGGGTACTGAGAGGAGGGATTTGTCTTGAGAGTGGAAGTTACGGGTAGGAACATAAGGGGAGATGAGGGTAGAGAGGTAAGGAGGGGCTGCAGATCGAGTGCATTTGTAGGTTAGCAGGAGAAGCTTGAACTGTATGCGGTACCTGATCGGAAGCCAGTGAAGTGACTTGAGGAGAGGGGTGATATGAGTATATCGGTCCAGGCGGAAGATAAGACGTGCAGCCGAGTTCTGAACAGACTGAAGGGGGGATAGATGGCTAAGTGGGAGGCCAGTGAGGAGTAGGTTACAGTAGTCAAGGCGAGAGGTAATGACAGAGTGGACGAGAATTCGGGTGGTGTGCTCAGAAAGGAAAGGGCGAATTTTGCTAATGTTATAGAGGAAGAAGCGACAGGTCTTCCTCTATAACATATCTTTATGGATATGCGCAGAGAAGGAGAGGGAGGAGTCGAAGATGGACCAGTTTTCAATTATTGGTACTTACTTATAAAGCCTTACTGGGCATTATAACCTATACAGATTCTGGGGGGAAATGCCACTCAAACGTTTCTAAGGCACACCCATTGCTTGAGAGATACAAGCTGCCATCAACAAGAACTTTAGCTAATACATCACAAGCAAATTAGTAAGGAGGGAGGGAAATGGCAACCCCACTATAATAGTATACCTCCCCCTCAGTAATTTGGTTTGTAATCATTTCACATTTATGAATGCTATTTTCTGCTTTAAGCCTCTCGCCTTCCCCTTCTGTCAATACTGAGCAAAAGAACTTACTTAAGATTTCTGCTTTTCTGCAGGGCCACCTCTTCACTAGTCCATGTTCTCACATTATCTTGCCTAGTCCACTTTTTTTTTCCTCTCATATAAAGAAATTCTTATTTCCTTCTTTTATCGATTGGGTAATTTTGTCTATCATTTGGCTTTTCTTCTGCTAAACACCTTTTCTGACTTCCATTATATTTTCAGATCGTTCTGTATATGGGTTTTTTTTCCTTTTATATTTTGTGAATTCTAATCTTTTTTGCTTTGGGGCAGGATTAAACCCCATTCTCTCCTGCCCATCTCGGTTCCTCCTTGAAAATGTCCGCGTTGTTCTCTGTCAGTAGTTTCGCGGTATAAGCAGTAGTATATACAAATATATTTCAGAGATAGCTGACAAAACTCAGTGCAAACCAGGTTAACAAAGGAAAAAAGGTGAAACTATTGAGACCATCAGAAAGCATTGAAAAGCACGGAGAGCAGCGCGATGGGCAGGAAAGAGGGGGCTCTTTCCTGCCCCGACGTCACTAGACCACCAGGGAACATGGAATCCTGTAAGTACGGAACGGAGGTCCAAAACCCGGACAAGACGCACCGGAGCACCTAGGTTTTAGAGGAGGGAAAGAGGAAAATTTTTTTTTCCTATTTCCCTCCTCTAAAACCTAGGTGCGTCTTATGGTCTTATAGTCCGAAAAATACGGTAATGTAAATTATTATAAATATTATTATATATAAATTGTTCAAAATCCTCTTCCTGTTGTAAGCGGACCCATCATCCAAAAAAGCAAACCTTACTTACCAATTCGAAATTTAAAGCTTAAAGTGTCATGGAGGGGCATAATCGAAGGGGGCGACCATCTCTAAGGGTGCCCATCTCTAAGGACATCCCGGTGAAGGGGCAGGGAAACCCGTATTATCGAAACAAGATGGGTGTCCATCTTTCGTTTTGATAATACGGTTGGGGACGCCCAAATCTCAACATTTAGGTCAACCTTAGAGATGGTCAACCTAAATGTTGAGATGGTCGACCTTAGAGATGGTTGTCCCCGGTTTTCGGTCGGCGATAATGGAAACCGAGGACGCCCATCTCAAAAACGACCAAATCCTAGGCATTTGGTCATGGGAGGAGCCAGCATTTGTAATGCACTGGTCCCCCTCACATGCCAGGACACCAACCAGGCACCCTAGGGGGCACTGCAGTGGACTTCACAAATTTGTTCCCAGGTGCATAGCTCCCTTACCTTCAGAGCTGAGCCCCCCAACCCCCCCCAAAACCCACTACCCACAACTGTACACCACTACCCTAGACCTAAGGGGTGAAGGGGGACACCTACATGTGGGTAAAGTGGGTTTCAGGTGGGTTTTGAAGGGCTCATATTCACCAGCACAAGTGTAACAGGTAGGGGGGATGGGCCTGGGTCCGCCTGCCTGAAGTGCATTGCACCCACTAAAACTGTTCCAGGGACCTGCATACTGCTGTCATGGAGCTGGGTATGACATTTGAGGCTGGCATAGAGGCTGGCAAAAATTTTTATTTTTTTTTTAGGGTGGGAGGGGGTTGGTGACCACTGGGGGAGGTCATCCCCGATTCCCTCCGGTGGTCATCTGGTCAGTTTGGGCACCTTTTTGAGGCTTGGTCGTGAAAACAAAATGGGCCAGGTAAAGTCGACCAAATGCTCATGAGGGACGCCCTTCTTTTTTCCATTATTGGCCGAGGACGCCCATCTCTTAAGCACGCCCCAGTCCCATCTTTGCTATACCTCTGACACGCCCCTGTGAACTTTGGTGACGGTAAGGGATCCCTGCCACATGGCCATGCCGTAAGAGTTCGCTTACCATATGGCCATGTGTGCTAGGATGCCTCCCCTTGCCCCCCTCTCTCCCAATCCAGTATTTCTCCCCTTGTCCCCTCTTTCCTCATCCAGTATTTCTCCCCTTTCCCCCCTCCCCATCCCTTCCCCTTCCTCCTCTCACCTCATCCAGCAACTCTCCTAGGGCCACTGCTGCTTCTCCCAACTAGCAGCAGCGGTGGGGAAATCAAGAAATAAAAGGTATGAGGCCACAGTGCTCAGCCATGCGCTGTGAGCTCTGCTGATCCACTGCCCTTCTGACGTCAACTTCCTGTTCCGGGGCAGGGGATCGGCAGAGACAACAGCACGTGTCCTAGCACTGCAGCCCCGCATCTGCTACTCCTTGCTGTGCCTGTGGTGCTGCTGATCATTGGGAAAAGCATCTGTGGCCACGGGAGACAGGCAGGAGATGAGCGGGAAGGGGAAAAAAAGGTGCCAGTACACTGTACCAGCGCTTACCGGCACAAAAAAAGCACTGCTTTAAATGTACAGTGCTCTATATACAAACAGGGCATAAATAAAGTCATAGCACATATTTGCTGGTTCTACACACCTAAATTCATTATTTTATAACTTTGCAAATATCTCTAGAATCATTTAGACATTTATTTAAAATTTCGGGTGTTAGTAGGTCTCCCTGCACCTCACTGAGCATGCACAAATTTTCACACTGTTTCTGGCTGTTGCTGGGCTGCCCTAAGCCCCCCTTCAGGTAAACAAAATAATTTTAACCACAGATTACACTCTTCTTATTAACAATACAAAACAATCAATTTTTGTCATTGTTCTCATATATAAAAGTACTGAAACTTAGCTTAGTCATTCTGATGCAGGTCAAACCCTCCTCCAGGGCAGCAATACTCCAAATGGCACAGCACCAAAAGCACTGAGGCAGGTTGGTGTGGGGCCTTGCACATCTGTGCATTCCCAAGGCCTGCCAGCTTCTGCCCCCTCTGAAACAGGAAGTTTGGAGGGGGAGGGAGCAGACAGGCCTTGAGCATGGACAGATGCTCAAGGCCCTGTGCCCAACAGTCTCTATGCTTTTGGTGCTGTGCCAGTTGGAATATCGGCACCCCAGGGAAGGGAGGTAAGGCACTAAACATTTTGTGGGGGGCGGGGAGGTGGAGAGAACTACTGGTAGCCATGGGGAGGGGTTAGGGAAGTGTTAGATACTATGGGGGAGGAGAGAAGAGAAATGCTGGGTACCATGGTGTGGGGGGGGGGGGGTTCAAAGGTACGGAAAGATGCTGAATTCCGTGGGAGGGAGGTGGATCATGGGTGGGGGTGGAGCTTGGCAGACCCAAACAAAAAGGCATTCCGCTGCCCCTGTATGGGGCACAGATCATACAAGTCTGCCCGATATCGGCCCTAGTTCATTACAGTCACAGTCGCCATCTGAGCGTCACTCGACACATCCACACACATACAGACATTTGACGTTTAGGTTTTTTTATACCTTCCATTTTCTAATTAGAGATCTTCTGTGTTCATCCCATGCCTTTTTGAATTCCATCACCATTTTTGTCTCTACCAGCTCCCTTGGGGGGGCATTCCAGGCTGCAACCACCCTCTCCATGAAAAAGGATTTCCTGACATTACTCCTAAGTCTACCACCCTGCAGCCATAATTCATATCCTCTAGTTTTACCATTTTCCCTTCTCTGAAAAAGATTTGTTTCTATATTAATACCTTCCAAGTATTTAAACATCTGTATCATATTTCTTTTTTCCCCTTTAAGCTATAAACACTTCTAAGCTAACTGCTTTTACTACATTCTCTGGCAATGAATTCCAGAGTTTAATTACATGTTGAGTGAAGAAATATTTTCTCCGGTTTGTTTTAAATTTACTACTTAGTAGCTTTATTGCGTGCCCCCTAGTCCTAGTATTTTTGGAAAGGGTAAACAAGCGATTCACATCTACCCGTTCCACTCCACTCAGTATTTTATAGACTTCTATCATATCTCCTTTCAGCTGTCTTTTCTCCAAGCGGAAGAGCCCTAGCCATTTCAGCTTTTCCTCATAGTGAAGTCATCTCAACCTCTTTATCATTTTCATTGCCCTTCTATGTACCTTTTCTAATTCTGCTATATATTTTTTGAGATGTGATGACCGGAACTGCATGCAGTGTTCAAGGTGCGGTCACACCATGAAGCGATACAAAGGCATTATAATATTCTCATTTTTGTTTTCCATTCCTTTCCTAATAATTCCTAACATTCTATTTGCTTTCTTAACTGCCACTGAACAGAGGGTTTCAACGTATCAATGATGACACCTAGATCTTTTTCCTGGGTGGTGACTCCTAGAGTGGAACCTTGCATCTTGTATCTATAACTTAGGTTCCTCTTTCCCACATGTATCACATTGCACTTGCTTGCATTAAACACTAGAACCTTCCCCCTTTTGGGACCTGCTGTCTGCTGTAAGAGGAATGGCCATTATATCTGCAGCTGTCATACAGCCTCTATGTACTGTCACTTTTTGGAGGGGTCCAGTCACCACTGGGAGATTAAGAGGGGTCGTCTGGTCAGTTTGGGCACCTTTTTGGCACTGAGGTCCCCTTTTACAAAGCAGCTTCCATTGCTTTGCAGCTTGGTAAAAGGACCACTTAGTGACTGTTTCTTGAAATCCAGCAATAAGAATATGCAAACATCTTTATAACAGGTTCACAAACTACATTGATAAACCCACATTAAATGCAGAGATTTATCAAATTGGTTCACAAACCTTCTTTCATGGGAGAGGCCGAGTTGCTAGAAGAATCCACAACAGGACTTCAGAAATCCACAGGGTATGTACCGAATTCCACTCAATTTATATAAATTTCTTTGGACTTCTGGTGATTTTTCATGAGTATAGGGGAATTATGTTAGTCCACTCAGGAGAGGGAGAGAAAAGTCTGGAACATGTATTAAAAATTAAGGGGGTGTATTAACTAGAAATGATGGATTAATGCTCTGATATGCACGTCATCCTGCTTACTGATTATAGTTTTCTACAGTCATAGATTCCAAGTGTGTAAGAATGTTACTAGTGAATTTAATTTTGCATGCATAAACTTACACACACACACACACACACACCTCTCTCTCTTTTTCTCTCTCTGTCACAGCAAAAGGATTTATACATCTATTGACATACTGGTTTGCTGGGAGAAACCTTATGCTGTTATTTTCCTATGAGATATAAGTGTAGAGATCAATTTCTTATCTTGGTCTATTAAAAGTTATTCCCGAACAACTTGTAAACCGATTGTGTTTTTTGCACTGAAGTTATGCAAGTACAATTCCACAGTATGTTACAATACTTTATAAACTGTATTGACATTGTCAGTGTGAGATGCATTTACTGTAGGAAGTACATTTATAAAACTCAGCTGTGTGCTGCTCCAGCAATAGATTGGTTAAAAAGCCCTTTGTGTGAGCTTTCACGTAAAACATGCTAGAACTAATTCACCTCCTCCCTTATATCACAAATAGACTGGTCAGTGCCCAGACTGATATTCTTTCTGTGTACTATACCTGTCTGGTGGCTGATTCAAACTTTAGCCTCAGCAACCATGTCTAGAAATTCCCAGTCTTTGGACTTGTTGTAAGACCAATAGGAGAAGACCATTCTCTAATCTAATCGAGCAGGGACTGTCTCTTCATGTTCAAGTGTACAGCGCTGCATACGTCTAGTATCTCTATAGAAATGAAAAGTAGTAGTAGTAATCCAGACATCAAGGGGTTATCAATCCCTGGATGTGTGACCTAAGGAGAGGGGAGGGATTGTGGGCATCGTTTAGGTATCTTGTGACCTGTATAACCTACTTAGTCAACATTTCTCTCCCTGCAAGCTATAGTCCCTGGTATCATTGGAGCAGACTCTGTGGGTGCTTGAACACCCCCAATATTGAGACAAATTCCTTGTATTTGTCCAGGGAGGGGTTATTTTCATTGGGCTTAGCACCCCCAATAATTTTGAAAAGTTGGCTCCTATGCCTGGTATGATACTCTATCAACACAATGTAAACTGTATAAACCATGTATTAAACAAAACTCAGCAATGAGACCTGCTGTCAAAAAAATGACTGATAGCAAACTAGTGCAACACAGTAGCGGAAAAAGCCTCAAAAAGCTTCTGGGTCTTGAATTGACTTGAAGAAGCTATAACGGGTCAAAGGACCTCACTTTCATCACTGGCATAAAAAACCGCTACTATAACTTTACTTAAACTCAACTTTTGATCATCTATGATTTATACTTTATATAAACGCCACACTTATCTTTACGGTGGGTGCTTGTAGCGTGAAAATGCTGATTTCTTCCCTGTCCACAAGTGCGGGGCCAACGATGGCCAGCGTTTCGCAAGGCTGCTTCAGGGCCTCTAACGCACTGTCTATGGAAAGAAATATTAAACATTAAACACGCCAAAACAAATCTAAAACACTTACTGATCAAAATGGCTGCAGCCAAATGCAGCCAAATGCAGCCATTTTGATCAGTAAGCAAATTGCTAGGAAAGCGTAGCAGTTGAGCTGTCCTCTAGTCCCAGTAAGTGTGTGGTTTTTCTATGATCCTCTGTGTTTTAGATTTGTTTTGGCGTGTTTAATGTTTAATATTTCTTTCCATAGACAGTGCGTTAGAGGCCCTGAAGCAGCCTTGCGAAACGCTGGCCATCGTCGGCCCCGCACTTGTGGACAGGGAAGAAATCAGCATTTTCACGCTACAAGCACCCACCGTAAAGATAAGTGTGGCGTTTATATAAAGTATAAATCATAGATGATCAAAAGTTGAGTTTAAGTAAAGTTATAGTAGCGGTTTTTTATGCCAGTGATGAAAGTGAGGTCCTTTGACCCGTTATAGCTTCTTCAAGTCAATTCAAGACCCAGAAGCTTTTTGAGGCTTTTTCCGCTACTGTGTTGCACTAGTTTGCTATCAGTCATTTTTTTGACAGCAGGTCTCATTGCTGAGTTTTGTTTAAACCATGTATTAACCTATCCCAATTTCTCTCAACTAAATTATTCTAGTGTGCACCTTCAGGAGAATTCTTTTAATGCTTCATGATAAGCTCTCTGTTCTGAGACTACAATGAGTGTACTGCAACTGCAATAGGAACTATGGAACTCTTGTATTTGCAGGACAAAACTATTATCATGCATCTGAAATTGAATGGGAGAGGTTTTGTCTTCACCTTGATATTTAAGACAAATAGAAAAAGCACAAACCAGTGAACCCGCATTACTGTGTAAAAACTTTCACAATGGAGAAATGGGCAACAGATCATTTAATCGTAATTTAAAATTGCATTTATGGCCTGAATCCACCTCATTATTTTGATGCAGATAAGAATATACAATATCTACATTGCACAACTACAATATTAAACAGCACTATACATTTGTGGACTGTGTGGTAGAAGGCATGGGGGCATCTGCAGCCTGCATTCAACAGCATTAAAACTTTATTCCTTTCTTTATTTTCTATAATAGATTGTAACTTCTCTCCTTTCTTATTCCTCTCATTTGTCCAACAAATTTTTGTTTTTATTTTTAATTAATTTATGGAATTTGAAAACCACCTAGACATATATAATTAGGCGGTATTTCAAATAAATCTGAACCTTGATTCAAAAATGACATAATCCTTGCCCACATTCTACCACCAAAAATTAATTTGGTTGCAGTAGTCTGCAATCAAACAGCAGGCTTTGAGACATACCCAAAAATAACGCATTATGATAGTCCAAGTGGGAGAGGATAACAGACTGAACCACCAATCTCAGACTGGATTCCATCAGGTAAGACCTAATCTGTTTAATTAGATGTACAATGCTTATAGATTTACAAACTATACAGACTTCATCAACAACAAAAAGAACTTTTGCCACTTTTATTATTTTTAATTAGATAGAAATCTTTATGAAGGAATGAGTGGTATAGCAGCAGGTGTCCCTGAGAACACTCCCTAACTGATATTGCAGTTAAGCCACCTTACAGCAGATGGCGCAAGCTCACTGAGCCAGAGACTGAGTCAGGCAGGGTGGTGGTTAAATGCCCTGAGAAAGAGTAGCGCAGGGAGACCTCAAGGCAACAGGTCTCTAAGAGAGATACCCCAGATACAGAGGTCTCCTGGAGGAAAGATGTGAGAGAAGAATCCTCCCAGGAGTTGGCTGGGCTATAGTACCTGGGGATGGCTTAGGGAAGCAGAATGGCTCTCAAGCTTATATCTCGAGAATCTGTGTGAGAAAGACAATCAAGGTAGGAAGTTTCTGCAATTACCTTGAACACTCATATTTTTGTGTGTCCAGGCTGAAGGCAAGCCTGTGTGGGACTATGTTTGTTTGGAACAGTGACATTGGGTTTGGGGTGTGGGTAGAAGCCAGCTTTAGTGAGACTGCTTCCTTTGGGTTTGACAAGAGCACTAATAGTACTGCACTTAGCTGTGATGCAACAGGCTTTTGTATTTTAGAACACAGTAATAAAGAATTATTCTGTTTACTCTTAAAGCTTGTTTGCCTGTCTGCAATTCACTTTATCACAATCTTAAAAGTAAATTTTACTAGTTTTTCAAAGTAAACATATACATTTAAAATGTTGACTAAGCCTGTCCGTTACTGTTCTGCCCCCCAATTGCATGGAGACAGGGAATTAGCTTGTGCCCTTGAACTACAAATACCTGTAATTTTGTAGTTCTCTGTAATAGGCTCTTCCAGAGCACAAGTCCTATTCCCTGTGTTTTATTGGACTCTTTCTATTGTCTTGCCTTGTTCTCTGTGCAGACTGGGCAAGTTGCCCCCCTTTTTCTCTCCATCAGGTCTGTAAGAGTTAGTCTGTAGCATATCTCCTCTGTGAACTGAAACTGCCCAGGCTGTATTCTGTTATATGATCTTTTCAAGCTACTGTGACTCTATTGAAATTTTACCAGTATAAAAGTGTAAACAGGTTTACTCTCAGTGTGCTGTTGAAATACTCCTAGCTTCTGTCTTGCATGGGAAAAGAGCTAGTGGAGAATAGACTCTCAGTATGAAAGGCAAAAACTCTTGTCCAGCATATCTGAACTATAGGTTATTTTTCCTTGTTTGATTACTGCATTAAAGAAGATTTTGGTTCAAGAGTTCTGAGTCTTCTCATAGTGATGTTCTATACTCTGGTTTAAACTGCATGTCAATCACCCAGTGAGAGGGTAGAACAGTAAAATCTTGAGAGTTGCAATAAAATCTTGTGGGTCTCAGTAAAAATCTTAGGATTCTTCAATGGACTTCAGTTTAATAAAGTCTCTGCACTTACTCAAAAAAATCAGCTGCTTTCAGAGGGTGCATACTTAATTAGCTCTGAAGCCTGTTCAGTACAGGGGCAAACAAAACACACTCTCTCTCTCTCTCAGGAAGTTTAGGAAAGCTAAACATTGTATTGTCTTAAGGAATTGAAGTGAGAGACTGGACTGTGTGGATAACTGAGAATTAAAAAGCCTTTAAGAGCAATTTTAACAAAAATTTACAAGCAGGAAAGCTGTATCTCTCACCTGCTGCTCCAGATATATAGAAGTCAGTTTCCTGTGCACTGAGAGCTCAAAGCTGCATATGTAATGAACTAAGTAATGTGTACTAGCAGAGGAAGGCACTAATACACATCCCCCATCTTGCTCTAGCAAAAAGTAACAATTCTGGCACAAAGCCAAGATTCACCATTACTGCAGAGGGTGTTCTAAAAAAAAAGGAAAAAAAAGTGGAAAAAGAGGTTTATTTTTACCAGTGCAAAGCAATGGCAAATTCTATTGTGGCAGACAGTGAAGTTACTGAGCAAACTGAACAAAATGTTCAAACCAAGCTAGATGATGCTGGGAACATAGATGGGAATGGACAGTCTACTAGTTTAAAATAGCACATAAGCTTATGGAAAGGACCAGAGAAAATTATGAAACAGAAATAGACAAATATCTTTCTTTTGGACAAGCTCTGGTTAAAAGTGGAGAAAGATATGTTTGAGGTTTCAAAAAAAGGCAAAGCTGATAGCTTCCATAAAGTGCAATTACAGTCAATCTTTAAACAGTACCCAGGACAAATGTGAGGCTTTTAAATCAGGCATGGACGTTGTTTAAAAATACCATCATGGAAGCACAGACCAGATGTATTCCACATATTAACAAAGGTGGAAGGAATAGCAAATGACAACCAGCATGGTTAAAAGGTGAACAGAAAGGGGCTATTAGAGCCAAAAAAGCATCTTTTAAAGAACTAAAAAAGGATCCAAATGAATAAAATAAGAAGCAACATAAGCAATGTCAAGCTAGGCTAGAAAAACTTACTGCAGAGACAAAAACTCACAGTAACACCTTTTTATATATCAGAATCAGAAATCCTGTGAGGAATCTGTGGGACTGTTAGATCATCAAGGAGGAAAAGGGGGAATCAGGGAGTACAGGGCCATAGTGGAGAGATTGAATGAATTCTTTGCTTCGATCTTTACGGAAGAAGATGTAAGAAATCTACCTGTACCAGAAATGGGTTTAAAGGGTGATGATATGAAGGAACTAAAAGAAATGTTGGTGAACCTGGAAGACGTAATGAGCCAAATCGACAAGTTAACAAGTGATAAATCACCTGGACCAGATGGTATATATCCCAGGGTACTGAAAGAATTAAGTACATAAGTATTGCCATACTGGGACAGACCAAAGGTCCATCAAGGCCAGCATCCTGTTTCCAACAGTGGCCAATCTGGGTCACAAATACCTGGTAAGATCCCCCCAAAATACAAAACATTTTATACTGCTTATCCCAGAAATAGTGAATTTTCCCGAAGTCCAATTTAATAATGATCTATGGACTTTTCCTTTAGGAAGCCGTCTAAACCTTTTTGAAACTCTGCTAAGCTGTTCTGTCCTCTGACAGTCTTGCCCTGATTTATAAGCCAAGAGAGAGATACGTCTGGCGAAAGCGCAAGTGGAAGAACAAATGGCTAGAAAGGTAAGGAGGGGTGACAAAAATTTCTTCAGGTATATTAGTGAAAGGAAAATGACTAAAAAGGGAAATGTGAGACTGAAAGATGCTGCAAACCACTATGTAGATAATGATGAAGAAAAAGCAAATTTGCTAAATAGATACTTTTCTTCTGTTTTCACAGAAGAAAATCCTGGAGAAGGACTGCGATTGACTGGCAAAAGCACAAATGAGAATGGAGTGGATAGAGCACCGTTCACTGAAGAGAGTGTGTATGAACAACTTGAATATCTAAAGATGGACAAAGCCATGGGACCGGATGGGATCCACCCCAGGATATTGAGGGAGCTCAGAGAGGTTCTGGCGGGTCGTCTTAAAGATTTGTTTAATAAATCCTTGGAGACGGGAGAGGTTCCGTGGGATTGGAGAACGGCGGATGTAGTCCGTCTTCACAAAAGTGGTGATAGGGAAGAAGCTGGAAACTACAGGCCGGTAAGCCTCACTTAAGTAATGGAAGTGATGCTGAAGGAAAGGATAGTGAATTTCCTGGAAGCCAATAAGTTGCAAGATCCGAGACAACATGGTTTTACCAAAGGGAAATCGTGCCAAATGAATCTCATTGAATTCTTTGACTAGGTGACCGGAGAATTGAATCAGGGACGTGCTACAGACGTAATCTACTTAGATTTTAGCAAAGCTTTTGACACGGTTCCCCACAGGAGGCTCTTGAATAAACTTGACAGGCAGAAGATAGGACCCAATGTGGTGAACTGGATTAGGAACTGGTTGACAGACAGATGCCAGAGGGTGGTGGTTAATGGAATTCGTTCGGAGGAGGGAAAGGTGAGTAGTGGAGTGCCTCAGGGATCGGTGCTGGGGCCGATTCTGTTCAATATATTTGTGAGTGACATTGCCGAAGGGTTAGATGGTAAAGTTTGCCTTTTTGCGGATGATACTAAGATTTGTAACAGAGTGGACACCCGGGAGGGAGTGGAAAACATGAAAAAGGATCTAAGGAAGCTAGAAGAATGGTCTAATGTTTGGCAATTAAAATTCAATGCGAAGAAATGCAAAGTGATGCATTTAGGGAGTATAAATCCACGGAAGACGTATTTGTTAGGCGGTGAGAGTCTGATATGTACGGACGGGGAGAGGGATCTTGGGGTGTTAGTATCTGAGGATCTGAAGGCGATGAAACAGTGTGACAAAGCGATGGCCGTAGCTAGAAGGTTGCTATGCTGTATAGAGAGAGGTGTGACCAGCAGAAGAAAAGAGGTTTTAATGCCCCTGTATAAGTCATTGGTGAAGCCCCACCTGGAGTATTGTGTTCAGTTTTGGAGGCCGTATCTTGCTAAAGATGTAAAAAGAATTGAAGCGGTGCAAAGAAAAGCTACGAGAATGGTATGGGATTTGCATTACAAGACATGAGGAGAGACTTGCGGGCCTGAACATGTATACCCTGGAGGAAAGGAGAAACAGGGGTGATATGATACAGACGTTCAAATATTTGAAAGGTATTAATCCGCAAACAAACCTTTTCCGGAGATGGGAAGGTGGTAGAACTAGAGGACATGAAATGAGATTGAAGGGGGGCAGACTCAAGAAAAATGTCAGGAAGTATTTTTTTCACGGAGAGAGTGGTGGATACTTGGAATGCCCTCCTGCGGGAGGTGGTGGAGATGAAAATGGTAGCGGAATTCAAACATGCGTGGGATAAACATAAAGGAATCCTGTTGAGAAGGAATGGATCCTCAGAAGCTTAACCGAGATTGGGTGGCAGAGCTGGTGGTTGGGAGGCGGGGCTAGTGCTAGGCAAACTTCTACAGTCTGTGCCCTGAAAATGGAAGATACAAATCAAGGTAAGGTATACACAAAAAGTAGCACATATGAGTCTACCTTGTTGGGCAGACTGGATGGACCATGCAGGTCTTTTTCTGCTGTCATCTACTATTTTACTATGTATAATGTGGCCCTGGGATGAGTTTGATACCTTTGCTGTCATTCTCACTGCAGAGTCACATGAACGACGCATTGTGGATTGTGTGGTTCTCAGGCAATGCAGCTTCACTTGCCTGTCTGCATACAACTGTTCATTGGTTGTGCTGTTGCTAGATGGCAGGCTCTGTTCCCATTGGTGGGTTTCCCCCTGCTTCCTGGGTCAGAGTGTGCGCTTCTCTGTCCCTCTCACCATGAAGTAGTCTCCATCTTGTTAAGACAGCACCCTTTCCTGCCATACCCCCTGTTAATGTATTTGGTTTTTACCTTGTGTATATCTTACTGAAGAGATATTGCACTCCAGCCACCCAGCTCTGAGCTACTGTCTTCTCAGAATTACGGAGTCTCTATGCCATGGGGCAGTGCTTCTGAATTACATCTGACTGTGAGTAATCTTTGTTATTCAATAAAGGAACTTCAGAAATATAGAGTCTTCAGGTGTGAATTGGGGTGCCAAGGTTAAACGTCAAGGATATCTAAACTTAGAGGACAGTTTATGAGAGGCCTGAACACTAACCACCTTTACCACATTCTCTGGCAATGAATTCTAGAGTTTAATTACACGTTGAGTGAAGAAACATTTTCTTCGGTTCGTTTTAAATTTACTACTCTGTAGCTTCATCACATACCCCCTAGTCCTAGTATTTTTGGTAAGTGTAAACAGATGCTTCACGTCTACCCGTTCAACGCCACTCATTATTTTATAGACCTCTATCATATCTCCCCTCAAACATGAAATTGCTGATCTGCTGTTAGTGATCTGTAACCTATCGTTAAAATTGTCCTTAGTATCTGAAGATTGAAGGGTAGCCAATGTAACACCAATTTTTTAAAAGGGAGCCAGGAAATTACAGACCAGTAAGCCTGACTATTGCCAGGCAAAATAATGGAAACTGTCATAAAGAATAAAATTACAGAACATAAAGGAAAAGCTTCAAACATTATTATTCCTAGAAGCATTCGGCGATCAGCAAGCCTCTGTTTAGGTATGAGTCATATCTGCTTTGGTAAACTAGTGAGTAATGTATAGTTGATGTTAGTTTGTTTAATATGTGTGGACTCCTTGGTGTAAGTATGTACGTGGTGGTTATGTTTGTGTTATAATTGGTCATTTCATCACTATGAATGTACTTATTGTAAACCACCAAGAGCTCTAGTGACTGTGCTGGTTATAAATGTTTTAGATAAATAAATTACACTCAATAAGAGTCAGTAGATGGGTCTTGTTGCTACCATCCATCGCTTCTATCACTTATCCACTTGCTGTTCTTCCCATCCTCTTTGTCATGCCTCTGTATCGCTCCATGATGTGACCTCACCTTGAGTATTGCATTCAATTCTGATTGCCGCATCTCAAAAAAGATATAACAGAGTTAGAAAAGTTTCAAAGATAAGTGACCAAAACTATAAAGGGGATGGAACTTCTTCCGTATGAGAAAAGGCTAAAGAAGTTAGGGCTCTTCAGCTTGGAAAAGAGACGGCTGAGGGGGGATACGATTGAGGTCTATAAAATCCTGAGTGGTGTAGAATGGGTAAAAGTGAATCGATTTTTTACTCTTTCAAAAAGTACAAAGACCAGGGGACATGCGATGAAATTACATGGAAATACTTTTAAAACAAATAGAAGGAAATATTTTTCCACTCAAACAATAGTTAAGCTCTGGAGCTTTGCTGCCAGAGGATGTGGTAACAGCTGTTAGTGTATCTGGGTTTAAAAAAGGTTTGGACAAGGGCCTGTAGGAAAAGTCCATAGTCTGTTATTGAGATGGACATGAGGGAAGTCACTGCCTGCCCCGAGATTTGTGGCATGGAATGTTGCTACTAATTGGAGTTCTACCAGGTACTTGTGATCTGGATTGGCCACTTTTGGAAGTAGCAGGATACGGGGCTAGATGGACCATTGGTCTGACCCAGTATGGCTGTTCTTATGACAACATAGTTCTTCAATTTTAGCTGACAAAAACCCAAAAAACGTTTTAAAAATTTTAAAAACATCCATTCAATATTATGATTAAAACCCTAAGGTAGCAAAGTTTGGTAATAATAAATATATTCCAGTTTGCTTTGCAGCAATCTCTCAGCTAAATCATCACCTTGAATCAGTTACATCTTCTCAGTGATAATGAATTTTAATTCTTCTATACTGTGAGATTTTTCAACCTGATGATCCACTTAAAGAGCATTGGGCTTTAAAATCCTAATCACTGAACAATGTTCTATAATGCGCTGTCTAATGATCTGTTTTATCAAAATAAATGTTCTGCAGAGACATATAATAATATATATTATATCTGTAGCTGTACAATCTGTTCTCTGTCTCAAACGATGTATAAATCCCAATATGAAGTGCTGAAATTTATAGGATTTCAAAGTGTGTGGACAAACCACAGAACCTCCACATCTGAAAAAGCCTACATCTTTATTCTCTTCATTATTTTCTAATTTTCTATATAAATGAACTAATATATCTCTGATATTTCTCTGTTGAAACTTTAAATCTAGTAACTTCTTAACATTCTGGGTATATTTTAATATATCTATTCAAAAAATTGGATGCTGCCACAATGATTCAAAACAAATGCTATTCCACCACCTGAAGTGGCCAAATATAATTGGGCAGTTGCTATTTGTGTTATTGGAGGAAAAAGCCTCTGTATTCCCGATTTGGAACATAATAACGTCTGTTAGACAGGGGTGGAATCTTCATCAGCTGAAAAACCTCCAGGTAAAACTTTAATTAGCAAATAATCACATCAAATAACGAACACTTATCTTAGTGCCGCAGGTGCAGTATGGTTTCACTCTTGTACGCCCGACAGGGTCCCGTTTCGCTGTCACAGGCTTTGTCAAGGAAACAACCTTGTACTGTGATGTGAAATCTGTAAACGAAAGAAGCAAATTAGCCCCTGCAAAAATACCACTCTCATATACTCAGGTTCCGGTTTGCACTCATATGCCCAACCTACTTGTCGTTCTGTGCGGTTTCTCTTAACAAACCAGTACTGACTAGAAAATGGCATCTTAAATCTGCTGCCCGATGATGTCACTGCTGTGCTATTGGTTGACATATTTAAAGGGAACCCAAAGTCAAATTCACTAAGATAAGTGTTTGTTTATTTATGTGATTATTTGCTAATTAAAGTTTTACCTGGAGGTTTTTCAGCCGATGAAGATTCTACCCCAGTCTAACAGATGTTATTATGTTCTGAATCGGGAATACAGAGGCTTTTTCCTCCAATAACACAAATAGCAACTGCCCAATTATATTTGGCCACTTCAGGTGGTGGAATAGCATATATTTTAATATATGCCAATATTTTTAAATAATATGCTTAATATTGTTAGCTCATATAACTTGTGATGTACCTTAACCCCCCCCCCCCCAAGCCGCTAGAGATTGCAGCAGCCATTCTCAAGATTCACTAGGGGCAGGAGCAAGTGGGCTTCACTCCAGCCCCCATCATCCTGCTGGACCACCAATGAGATGAAGATAGGTCTGGGCTCCTATGGGGTTCTGAGCCTTGTCAGAGGAGATGGAGGATCTAAGCTTTGTCAGGGGTGGGAAGGAGGGTCTGAGCCTTGTTGGGGGGGTGAAAGGGAGAAGAGGACATTGGTAACCTGCTAGCTGGTTCCAGAAGTTATCTTAGTCCTGGCCAATACTCAGTGCCAGGAGCCACATAGCTAACCAGTGTGATAAACATAGGACATGTTTCAACAGGACCTAGCCACCAGAGAGGGCTCTTATGGTGGAAGCCTGCTGTAATGACCTGAAGGGAGCCACTAGAGAGTGCGCAGGAGTACAAGAAGCTTGCTTAGATAGGTAGTAACCACTAGAGGGCATGCTAACGGTGAAAGTCCTTGTGTTATTTTGTAGAGGCCACTAAGGGGAGCCCTGCCTCAATGATAACCCAGACAGAGATAGCTGGGGAGGGGCGGATGTTACCCTTGTGCAAAGTTGAAAGAGGAAGGCCCGTGGCTGAAGGTGGGAATAGTTCAGTGGATAAGGTTCTGTACCTTTTCCAGAATATAGGAGGAGTCCTGGAAGGGTGGGGTTGTTAGGAAGCAGCCCTTTAAAAACGCCTTTTTCCCAAGAAGAGAGAGAAGGAGCTCTCCAAGAAGAATGAAGGATGCCAAGTAACTGATGACTGGACACCAAAGGAAAGGGTCTCTAAAGAATGACAGATACTTACCTGAAGTTGAGAATAATGGGGAGGATGAGCTTTGATTTGGCCACAGTGTGGAGGGAACACCATGAGCCTTGAAATAAGACTGTAATATCAGCAGCCGAGGGTGGAGGACAGGACTGCACAGTGATAATGGAGGTTAAAAGTCCTGTCCAAGGGGTGGTGGCTGTTTTTATCTGAGACCCTCATTCCCCAGTGGAGGCTCAGTTAAAGAAAGTGTACTGAATTGTTTGTTGAAAGAAGAGTAACCCCTACAGAGTGATTAGCAGAAGCTAATTGTTGGAGTGGATTTGCATTTAGAATGGTTAATTTGCATATCCTGGGAAGCCAGTTGAGGATTGTATAACTGACCCACACGTTCCCCAGTGGAGGGCTCAGTTCATGAGTGCTTGCTAAAGTGTTTGGTGTAAGAAGAATACCCCTTCAGAGTAATTAAAGTATAGCCTGTGAGATTTGCCTTCTGAGAGGTTAACTTGCATATCCTGTGAAACCTGTTTGTCAAGTGGGTATTCCCTAGACCGAGCGCTAGGCAGCGCAAGGAGGGTAACCAGGGAAAACTTCAGAGAGGGGAATATTGGCTGAAACAACAGATGTCTTATGAGTATTCACCCTGAGTTAAAGGGAGCCTTGCAGATTGACTTGTAAAGGGAAATAAAGCAGTTGAAACAGAATTTTCTTGTGGAAGCGTTCAGGCTCTGTAGCACCTCCTGTTGAGAAGGAGGCAATGCTACATGGTCACCGCCTGTTAAAAGGGATGAGGAGCCTATTGGAGTTTCCATCACACTTCCCTGGATGGGGGTAAGTGTTGTTAGAAGGAACTCAAGATATCACTTTCTATTGAAAGGGGAGAATGTCATCTCAGCAGGCATATTTAGGACTGCCTTTTATGCAGTCCTAAATGCCCACTTAACTGTGCAGGTGCCAGCACTGAATACTGCTGGCACTTGCATAACTCCAGCTCCCTCTCTGATTCTAGTCCCATAATGTCCCTGTGTGGTCTGGCTCCAAAATGACAAATACAATAAAATTTCTATTCCACTAGAAGCCACAACGAATAAAATCAACCAGTGCTAAATTAACATATCACAAATGATTTCAATAAACAAGTTAACTCAAATGTGTGGAAAATAAATAAACTTTTTAGGAACCTACAAAATTTCAAATAGGATGAGGTCAGTCTCAACTCCAAAGGAAGCGAACAGTAAACAAAGCCCGAATCACAAATACTTCAAATTTTTGGAAGTAGGGGGAGCTGTAATAAGCAATGACCCCTGGATGTAAGTGAACAGCCTACAGTTCCAACAGCAATTCACTCCACCAGATAATCCTGACACAACCATAAAGTGTCATATGCACTAAAGTGCAGAGCTTAATCTGACAGCCAGCCTCTATTGGGAGCCAATGAAAACTCCTTAGGAGGGGTATCACATGATCTGACTTACATGTACCAAAAATTAAATTTTGCTGCAGTATTTTGCAGAATCTGCAACTGTCTCAGGGCTGTTTTAGAACAGCCAATATAAAGCAAATTACAATAATCAAGCTGAGATAGCACCAATGCTAGTAAAATCGCCTTAAAAGCTACTGGCATTAAGTTCATTAAATGTGTTGGACAACTATCCAAACAGCAGTGAGATTTTGCAAATTTTAAATATAATAGGTCCATATCATGCATGGAAATCTTGGAAAAAGTACTCCAGTTACAATCCATTAAGCAACCTTCATCTGAATATAACCCATTAGATGATCTATCTATGCTACCAGTAGACTTTTGTAAAGTTTCAAACAGAGCAGTAATCATTGCCTGAAAACAAGAAGCTAACTGGTTAACAGTAAGCAATAATTCACCTGATTTCTCAAATATTTGTGATGTATCAATTAAACTATTTACTGTGTGAAAAAGTTTGCCCACATTCGTAATATCTCGTGCTATGGTACCTGAAAAATATTTCTTCTTAGCATTAACAATTGCTTTTTTGTATGTATTTGTAGCTAACCTCCATCTCTTTTTATTTAGATGGGATTTATCCTTCTCCCATAACCTTTCCAGAATCCTGCAATTATTGTTCATATCTGCTAACTCTAACGTACACCACTTGTTACCAGGCTGCTTAATTCATTTTAGGCACATAGGAGCTATCTTATTTAGAATTATATTTAGTATACATTCCAGTTATGCATCCTGTCAATCTGTTTATCCTCTGATAGAGGAAACTGTAGCATAATCTCATTACAAATCAATTTTTGGCCTACATAATTTTGTAAATGGACCAATTTTAACAGGTCTCCTCTGAGTATGCGGTCCAGGAAGCTTGAAAATGGTCTGACCATATAATTTCATTCCATATTGGCTCTGAAATAATTATATTTCCCCTTGTTATGTGAGAATAAGCTAGTACAGCTAGTTGATGGCCCTTTTTGTGTGTTGATAAGGTTGGTGGTAATACAAAATCCAAGCTTTCTAAAAATGACCTCAAATCTCTGACGTTTACATTATCCACTAGCTCAAAATGTAAATTTACATCACCCAACAATAACTTGTAAGGAGAATTCAAGATAGCCTTACCAACAAAATCGTAAAAATCATCCTTTCTGTTTCCTGGCGGACAATAAAACAAAATACAGTTTAATCTTAGTAAAGAGGAATCACATATTCTACAACAAAAAGTCTCTAAGGACAGAGAACTAAATGATTCCTTTAAACTAACATTTAAAAAATCTTTATATAAAATACCAATGCCTCCCCCATTTCTCCCTCGATGTGATACAGATAAGAATTTAAAGCCCAGGGGTCACAAATCATTCAAAACTGGATTGTCACCTGAAGTTAACCATGTCTCAGTGAAATAAATGAATCCAGGCTGAGCCTCTGCAATCCAGTCCTGTATAACATTCGCTTTGTTTCTTACATTTACATAAAAAGCTGATATAGGGACACTTTCAGATCTCCGTACAGAGCCCTCTGAAGTTTGTGAACAATAAATCCTATAACTTTTCCTGTTCCCGTCCATGTAAGGATCTTTTTCTATCTCTACTAAAAACCTCAATGGAATTAGGCATATAACAGGAGCAGTCTAATAGATAACTATCCTACTGCATATAAACTATGAGTCAATAAAATGGGTAAACCATGAACAACTAAATCTATAGCATCTTTTATAGCACCATCTTCTGTATTGGATTGTCCCTCGGCCAGCCCCTGCTTCTTTGTGCTTGTACTGCCTATGTAGAGGTTTCTCCTGTTTGCTGTGCCTTATCAATAATCCCACCCATAATTAAAAATATCACAATGTAAAACCAAATCCGATCCATTTTAGCCATCCTAAACATGGATGCTTACTAAAGCAATATTCGAAAGCTTACAGTCCTTTCTACGCCCCACTTCAGGTACCACACAATTTTCATTTTGCCACACATCCCGCGGGAGGTGGTGGAAATGAAAACGGTAACGGAATTCAAACATGCGTGTGATAAGCATAAAGGAATCCTGCGCAGAAGGAATGGATCCGCAGGAGCTTAGTGGAGATCGGGAGGCGGGGCTGGTGGTTGGGAGGCGGGGATAGTGCTGGGCAGACTTATAAGGTCTGTGCCAGAGCCGGTGGTGGGAGGCGGGACTGGTGGTTGGGAGGCAGGGATAGTGCTGGACAGACTTATAAGGTCTGTGCCAGAGCCAGTGGTGGGAGGCAGGAATAGTGCTGGGCAGACTTATATGGTCTGTGCCAGAGCCGGTGGTTGGGAGGCGGGGCTGGTGGTTGGGAGGCGGGGATAGTGCTGGGCAGACTTATACGGTCTGTGCCCTGAAGAGCACAGGTACAAATCAAAGTAGGGTATACACAAAAAGTAGCACATATGAGTTGTCTTGTTGGGCAGACTGGATGGACCGTGCAGGTCTTTTTCTGCCGTCATCTACTATCCATTTTTGGCAAAAATTTTAAAAAGGCATTTTAAACAGGTGCACTAAAAAATGATTCTGTGCATGCCCAAAACATGCGTCTGCACTACCACAGGCCATTTTTAGCACGCCTTTATAAAAGGGCCCCTTAGTAAATAACTTCCCCCCCCCACCCTCCCAAACTGAATAGTCTTACATCCCTCACTTCCTGAGCAGGGGCGTAGCCACGGGTGGGCCCGGGTGGGCCTGGGCCCACCCAATTTGGGGTCAGGCCCGCCCAGCAGCACAGCGATACCATTCCCCCGTGGCGTGCCGCAACTTTTATCCCCATCTTCCCTCACCCTCACCCTCGCAGGCCCGCCCAGCAGCGATTTCGATCGCAGGCAGCTCCTTCGGCTCGCACACGCTGCCTGCCGGCTGGGCTGCCTGCCGCTCAAATCTCCTTGCAGCTACTAGCAGCGCTAACTCGGAAGCCTCTCCTCTGAGCTTCCGGGTTAGCGCTGCTAGTAGCTGCAAGGAGATTTGAGCGGCAGCCGGCAGGCAGCGTGTGCGAGTCGAAGGAGCTGCCTGCGATCGGAATCGCTGCTGGGCGGGCCTGCGAGGGTGAGGGAAGATGGGGGTGAAAGTTGTGGCACGCAACGGGGCAAGGGATGATGGGGAAAAGATGTTGGAATGGGGGAGGGAAGACGGGGACAGCAGCTGCACGGGGGGGGGGAGGGAAGAAGATGGAAGGAAAGATGCTGCACAGGGAGGAGGGAAGATGGAATGATGAGGCATGGTGGGTGGGGGAGAAGCTGCATGGGGAAGAAGGGAGAGATCCAGTAAAGGGGTGGAGGGGTCAGGAAGGGAGAAGTCTTGGCTGCATATGAGGTGGAGGAGAGGTAGACATGCTGCATAGAGAGGGGATAGGTGGTGAGAGGGGGAGAAATGTTAAACATAGGGGTGGAGAGGAGGGCAAAATGGTGGGCATAGGGGTGGAGGGAAGGGAGAAATGTTAGACATGCTGGTAGAGGGGAGGAAGGTAGATATGCTGTATGGGAAGGGGAGAGAGACGTTGGACAGTGGGAATGAGAGGGGGAGATAGACATGGGGGTGGATGAGAGGTACACAGTAGGTGGTGAGGGGGGAAATGCTGGGCCATGGGGGAGAGGGCTACTACTATTACTATTTAACAGGAATGAAGAGAGAAGGGGCAGGAAAATATAAGGCTACCATGGTGGGGTGGGGAGGGGATCAGATGCTGGTTAGAAGGGTGGAGGGAGAAGATGATGGGAATGGTGGAACCCTGTGGGAGAGGGCAAGAGGGGGAGGAGGGGGTGGCAAGGAAATGAATGAGAGATAGTGATTACAGAGGGTAGAAATATGGTAATGGGGAGTAGATTAAAGATAAAAGAGAAAGTAGGGATGAGGAGGAGTAAGATGGGGAATGGGAGAGCTAGTGGGTGAAAGAAGAAGATGGAAATTTGATAGGTAGTTGAAAAGTAAAAAGGACACAAAGAAGGGTGAGAGAGAGGCAGAAAAGAGCTACAAAGGAATGACCAACATGTCAGAGGCAGGA
Organism: Microcaecilia unicolor; assembly: GCF_901765095.1. Lineage (NCBI taxonomy): Eukaryota > Metazoa > Chordata > Amphibia > Gymnophiona > Siphonopidae > Microcaecilia > Microcaecilia unicolor. Next base: position 609,415,180 of record NC_044031.1, on the reverse strand, counting down.
ATATTGAGGGAACAGACAGGAGAGAGGAGAAAAGACAAATGGACTACAGCCGCTTGAGGAAGAATTAGCAGACGGCAGAGAGGAAAGCAGAAAAGAGAAATTGGAACCAGCAAGATGGAAAAATAAAATGTCCAGACAACAAAGGTAGAAACAAAGCATTTTATTTCAAATGTTTTAAATGGAATATGTTAGCTTTTGGAAATGTGCATAGGAAATGTCTTTGTATTGTGTTCTGTAGAAAAGGAAATGCATGTTTTGTGTCTCCAGTGTTGCAGTAATGCTATGTTTAACTTCTTGGGGTTCCTTTTCAATTTTTGTCTAAATATTTTTATTTCTAATTTGTGATCCCTTGTTCTGTGTTTGGTGAGGTTCTGTTGGTGTGATAGTAATGGCAGGTGGAAAATTGGAAGGGAGGCAAAGAGGAGAGGGAATCGGGGAGGGGAGCCCTCCTTTATTTTCTGACCTGGGCCAAGTAGGTCTTACAACAGTCCTAACCCTTGCTGTATAGCTGGTGAGGATTCCCAGGCATCCCCAGCTAAGGACCTCCTCCAAAGGTGGCCAGAACTCCCTTCTACAAAGCTCTGGCAACAGCATCCTTGAGCCATCGACAGCTAAGCATGTGTGGGGTGCTGGCATCAGTGGCTTAGGGTCATTGCTGCTGCCTGCCAAGCTTGGTAAAAGAGAGTTCTGGCCACCTTCAGAGAAAGTCTTCAGCTGACTGAGCTTGAGGATCCTCATTAGCTAAAGTATTTATATTTTGAGGTGGAGGTAGGGCGGAGCAGAGAAAATTTTGTGCCCACCCACTTTGGGCTCAGGCCCACCCAAAACTGGCTGTCTGGCTACGCCACTGTTCCTGAGCACTCTATAATACATGTTTAATAGAAACTATAGGGTCTTCTTATTAAGGTGTGCTAATGGATTTACATAAGAACATAAGAGTAGCCATACTGGGTCAGACCAATGGTCCATCTAGCCCAGTATCCTGTTTTCCAAACAGTGGCCAAGCCAGGTCAGAAATCCAGGACACCAGCTGATACTGAGACCAGTGCCCGGCTATCTGGGCACATAAAGTTAGGACAACTTTTTTGCTGTCCTCTATTATGTGATTACTTATGTAACCCTGACCACACAGGGGGATGGGGGGGAGGAGGGTGGTGAGGAATGGGACTTGATATATCACCTTTCTGTGGTTTTTGCAACTATATTCAAAGCAGTTTACATAATATATACAGGAACTTATTTGTACCTGAGGCACTGGAGGGTTAAGTGACTTACCCAGCAGTGGCGTAGCCAGAAGGCAAATTTTAGGTGGGCCAACAGGTTGGATGGACGGGCACTAGACAAACACCTGCCACCTGATATGCCCTACCCACGCCCCTACTCCTACCGCACACCTACCCCAATCCCAATAACTTCAATGGGAGTAGCAGTGCTGGCCTCAGTGGCTGCAGGCCACATTGAGAGCTAGGGAAAATATAAGAGGGTGCACTATTCATCCTCCACTGAGCCATGGTCCACCAACATATATATGCTTCCCCCTATTATGCCCTAAATATTACAGTGGGGCCCTAAAATATCAATACATCAAGAAAACTGAACAAGCCAAAGTACTATAGAATACTACATAGAACAGAATACTTTGGTCACACACACAGAACACAAATGCCAAATACAGAATAAGTGACCAGAAACCATAAACAAATTAAATCATAATCCCAAGAGGCTAGACCTTGCATTTGGCACAGCACAGAGAAATACAAAGGGATGCATTTTTTTCTATACTGTGCAAAATATAATAGCACATGCAAGAGACAGTGTTAGGGGAGGTACAACTAGGGCAACTGCATTTGCCCCCCCCCCCCCCCTAGCCAGAGAGAACCCCAGGCCACCTGAAAGCTGAAGAAGGTGCAGCCTGTTAGTAAGCTTTGGGGTCCCCTCCTAAATATCTGCCTTGGGCCCCAGCCATATCTAACACCAGCTCTGGCAGGATGTACATTTCGAATCTGACATATTCTAGTCACAAAATAGAAAAATAAAATTATTTTTTCTACCTTTTGTTGTCTGCTCATTTTATTTTTCCAAGTCATGTTGGTCCCAGGTTCTGGTTTCTACATCCTTCTGTCTTCTCTTAACTCACTCACCAAGGTCTCATGTCCATTTGATATTTCTACTCTCTCTCCATGTCCACTATCCATTTTCTTCCATCTCTGTACCTCTATCTTCCTCCACGTTTAGTATCTCCCTTTCTCTGTGTCCCTATATTTCTCTGAGCTTCTCCCCTCTCTTTGTCCCCAGTGCCAATATATCTCTACCCTCTCTGACCCTACCCCATCCAGCTTATCTCCCTCTCACTCCCTCCCCTTTCCAGCATCTGGTTTGGTTGCTTGATTCCCTGCCTGCCCACCCACCCATCCACCCCGCCCTCCCTTCCTCCCTCACGCTGTAGGTTTAGTATTTGTTCCCTTTTCCTTCATCTCCTTGGTCTGGTATCTCTGTTTCCCTTCCCTCCCTCCTTGTGCTGTACCAGCAGTTCTCTCCCTTCCCTCCAGTTCTCCTCCCCCTCTTCCTCCCACATCCAGCAGCTCTCTCTCTTCCATCCAGATCCTCTCCTCTTCTTCCTCCCACATCCAGCAGCTCTCTCCCTTCCACCCAGATCCCCTCCTCCTCCTCTTCCTCCCATGTCCAGAAGCTGTTTCCCTTCCCTCCAGTCCCTTCTTCCTCTTTCTCCCTTGTCCAGAAGCTCTCCAGCCCCGTCCTCCTCTCCCTCCCATGTCCAGCAGCTCTCTCCCTTCCCTCCAGTCCCCTCCTCCTCTTCCCCCTATGTCTAGCAGCTCTCTCCCTTCCCTCCAGTCCCCTCTTCCTCCAATGTCCAGCAGCTCTCTCTCTTCCTTCCAGTCCCTTCTTCCTCTTCCTCCCTTGTCTAGCAGCTCTCCAGCCCCTTCCTCCTCTCTCTCCCATGTTCAGCAGCTCTCTCACTTCCATCCAGATCCCCTCCTCCTTTTCCTCCCTTCAATTCAGATCCCCTCCTCCTCTTCTTCCCACATCCAGTAGCTCTCTCCCTTCCCTCCAATCCCTTTCCTCCCACAAGTCCAACTCCGGCAAAACTATCCCTTCCCTCCAGCCCCCTTACTCCTCCTCCTCCTCCCCCCAAAAGTAAAGCACTTACTTTAGTTCTGCCCTCCAGGCCCGCCCATCCAACATCTTTCGATCGCTGTCACTGCCTTTTCTCCCGCGGCTCCGGGTGCGGCCGTCCGGGAGGCAGCGTTCAGCGTTTCCTGCCTGCCCTGAAATTCTTCTTCTCCCCAGGCTCCGTCCGCTGCTCAGTCCCTGCATTCTTTTTTTCGCTCGTCGTGCAGCACTGCCATTCACACAGGCAGCTCCGCTCCCCCTGCCGCGTCCATCAGGCCCTCTCTGATGCACTTCCTGTTTACGTAGGGCCAGATGGACGCGGCAGGGAGGAGCGGAACTGCCTGTGTGAATGGCAGCGCTGCGCGATGAGCAAAAAAAAGAATGCAGGGGCTGAGGCAGCGGACGGAGCCTGGGGAGAAGAATTTCAGGACAGGCAGGCAGGCAATGCTGAATGCTACCTCCCGGACGGCCGTACCCAGAGCCGTGGGAGAAAAGGCAGCGTCAGCGAGCGAATGATGTTTGATGGGTGGGCCTGGAGGGAAAGTGGCTGGGCCTGGGCCCATCCAGGCCCATCCAGGTCACAAGGAGCCGCATGGGGAATCGAATCCAGTTCCCCAGTATCAAAGACCACTGCACTAATCACTAGGCTACTAATCCATTCTGAGTTCAGTTTCACATTCAGGGCTAATCTCCCCTCACTCATCAGTTCCAGCACACGTGCAGTTGAGCTTGAGAGTGGGTCTATGGTCCAGAATAGAGATCTTTGAGCAAACAGCAACTGGCAAATTCTCAATCCAAAGTATTCCTTGTTGTTATTCCAAAGGGGAACTCTCTTTTCCACTTCTTCCCTCAATTATATGTACAGGATATGTAATGTTATATTTATAGATATTCACAACTTATCATGTTCATGCCTATCCTGTAGAAAGATATTTTCCCCAAAGACTGTACACCTCTTCTTTATACTAGTTTAATTTTTTAGGCTTAGACCCCCCCCCCACCCCACACCTGACCCTCCTCCAGCAGTGACGCGCCCCCCCCCCCCCCCCCCCCCCCCCACCTTTGGTCCACACTGGTTTTGGGATGAGCTTTCCCTGGCTCCGAATCCCCGCTCCCGGGTTGGGCCTTCCTCTACCCACCCGTAGCACACTATCTCCCAGTTGCCACTTATTTGAGCCACAATCTGGCCTCTCGCAGCCAGTGGATCTCTCCAATTCTCAGGACTCCCTTCTCTCTCCTCCTGTTCAATGGCAGGGCATGTGCAGGCACCTCCAGACCTGCAGGCAACCAAAGACCCCCTAAAGGGCAATACTTTAGCTTTATTTCCTTCCAAACTCCTCCCCCCCCCCCCCCCCCCCCCATCACTCTTCAGTACCAGGGCACTATTTCTATGCATTTTATTTTGAAACTACTCGCCATGGGCTGGGCTTCCTCCCACACAGGAACATCCTACCACTCCAGCTTTCTGGCAGGGACCACACTCCCCCCAGGGCTGTGGAAAAGTCTATCACTCTAGTAAGGCCCATTCCATGGGGTATTACACTTAGCTGGTTAGTGGACTGGAAATTGCTGCTAACTGGATAAGTTGATGCACTACTCTTAAGTCCATCCTTGGCCCACCTCTAACCTATCCGCTTAGGGGTTGACTGGTTAGCAGTGATATTCATCAGCAGTAACCAGTTAAGTGCCTCTGAAAATCAGCTGCTGGCTGGCTTAGTAAGGTTGAACTGAGCAGGAGCCTCTCCTGCCCAGTTAAACTCTTTTGAATATATACCTCTTCATTAATATTCAAAGACCTTCTCCAGTTATGCACCTATATTATTAAACATGAGTGCACACTTTTACACCTGCTATAAATATTGCCTGAGCTAGACCAACTTATCTTTCGGGACCTGACAAGTAGTTTTGTGGTTGGCACTGGAGATTTACTTGAGAACTACTGATCATTCAGTGTTACTTTTCGTGCTTCTTTGTCCTTTGCGTATCTAAAAAAAGAAATAGTGCAAAAGGTACAGAGAAGGGTGATGAAAAGTTAGGGCTCTTCAGTTTGGAGAACGGACAGCTGAAGGGAGATATGAAGTCTGTAAACTCCTGAGTAGTGGAATAGATAAATGCAAATCAATTGTTTGCTGTTTCAAAAAGTGCAAAGAGAAGGGGATACACCATGAAGTTACAAAATGAAAGGGTCCTTTTACTAAGCTGTAGTACACATACATCACGTGCTAAAATGTTTTGGGGTTTTTTTGTGGAGGCATGTATGTGGTTGGAGATTGGGTGTTTCTATGCTAATCAGCTGGTGCCGACATTTTAATTGATCAGCGCATAACTCCTTCATGCTTACAAAATAGGTAGTGGTAAAGGCTCACATGCTAATCTTTTTTAATAGCCATTAATGCTAGACATTAGCAATCGCAAACAGAAAAGAGAAAGGGGTAGATCAGTGGTTTCCAAACCTGGTTCTGGAGGTACCCCAGCCAGTCAGATTTTCAGGGTACCCACAATGAATATTCATGAGAGAAATTTGCATGCATTGCCTCCACTGCATGACAATATATCTCATGAATATTCATTGTAGATATACTGAAAACCTAACTGGCTGGGGCGCCTCCAGGACCAGGTTTGGGAACCACTTGGGCAGACTAATGTAGTTCCAAAGCAAGTGGTTTATTGGCTAAAAATGACTCGACGCAGAACTGCATTTTGGCGCTACAAGCGTCTGCCTCAGGAGTCAATTGTACAGTCTCAGTCAAAGTTGGTAAATGCAGATTCATATAGCATAGGATATATCCTCTAGTACAGTATTAAGAGCATTAAGAAACCAAAAACAGCAGAGAGTAGGTGGTGCAGGTCACACAGGAGAAACAGCTCTACGTCGAGTCATTTTTAGCCATTAAACCACTTGCTTTGAAACTACATTGGTCTACTCCCTTCTCTTTTGTGTTTGTGTTTTTTGCTAATGTGGTCACTTCCATAGGCGGTCGGTGGCCCAACTGTTTCAGGAGGCTAAAGGAGGCAGGGTTAGGGGTGGGGCCAGGGGTGGAGCTTAAATCCATAATTGTCTGATCACACACAGAAAAAAAAATAAATAAATGTCACAATTAATACCTTTTATTAAATTTAGATATTAGATATATATCATATGTCAAAGAATAAAGTGGTTCCTCAAAGCATATACTAACCACAATCGCTCAACTGCAAAACACTATGCACAACTTTGTGCAAAAACACACTCAGAACCTTACTGTACCATAAATATTACACTGGGCAAAACCTAATACACCAATATACCACCCATACGGAAAATGCAGACCGTCAACAATATGAAACAAGGGATCATAATATCACAATTTTCACGTAGAGCCACAAAACACCCTAATTCATGTTTAATGTGGGATAAAATGCCATAAATAAGTAAATAAACTTTTAATGTTGAACACCTAATTCTCAAAGTGGACATATTCCAAACACTATAATGAAAATAAAATGATCTTTTCTACATTTGTTGTCTGGTGACTTTGTTTTTCTGATCCTGCTGGCCCAGTATCCGATCCTGCTGCTATCTGTCCTCTTAACTCTGTTTCCAGGGCTTCCTTTCCATTTATTTCTTTACTTTCCGCCTTTCTTCTTCATTTCTTGTCCTACATCCATAAGTAAAAGCTGGGTCCTCCGCAAACTTGACTGTCCAGTGGATCCAGCTTTTGCCTATTTTCTTCATCCATGTGCAGTTTTTCTACTCTCTTCCTTTTCCGTCATCTCATCTCCTTCCTCACTCCTCCCTCCCCCTCCATGTCCAGCAACCCTCCTGTCCCCCTGCCCTCCCCTCCATCCACCCATGTCCAGCAACCCTCCTCTCCCCTGCCCTCTCCTCTCCCCTTCATCCACCATGTGAAGCAACCCTCCTCTCCCCTCCCCTCCATCCACCCATGTCCAGCAACCCTCCTCTCCCCCTACCCTCCCCTCCATCCACCCATGTCCAGCAACTCTCCTCTCCCCTTCATCCACCATGTGCAGCAACCCTCCTCTCCCCTCCCCTCCATCCACCCATGTCCAGCAACCCTCCTCTCCCCTGCCCTCTCCTCTCCCCTTCATCCACCATGTGCAGCAACCCTCCTCTCCCCTCCCCTCCATCCACCCATGTCCAGCAACCCTCCTCTCCCCTGCCCTCTCCTCTCCCCTTCATCCACCATGTGAAGCAACCCTCCTCTCCCCTCCCCTTCATCCACCCATGTCCAGCAACCCTCCTCTCCCCTGCCCTCTCCTCTCCCCTTCATCCACCATGTGCAGCAACCCTCCTTTCCCCTCCCCTCCATCCACCCATGTCCAGCAACCTTCCTCTCCCCTGCCCTCTCCTCTCCCCTTCATCCACCATGTGCAGCAACCCTCCTCTCCTCTCCCGTCTGCCCTCATTTCCTTCCTACCCCCCCCCCCCATACCTTTAAATATTATATTTTTGCTGGAGTCGCGGGCAGCGCCGGCATTAAAGGCATCAGCAGGCTCATCGCGGTTCCAGCAGCCTTCCCTCGCAAGTCGGATGATGGCTCCGCCCTCGTAGAAACAGGAAATACGTCAGAAGAGGGCAGAGCCATCATCCGACTTGCGAGGGAAGGCTACTGGAACTGTGATGAGCCTGCTGATGCCTTCAATGCCGGCGCTGCCCGCGACTCCAGCAAAAATATAATATTTAAAGGTATGGCGAGCGGCGGCAGCGGGGCAGTGGCGGGCTGGGGAGGCTTAGCCTCCCCAAGCCTCTTATACGGGGCGCCTATGGACTTTTGCTTTTTTGTTGCTAAACATTGGACATCGACCATTTTCCAGCTGCAGAAGAAATTGCATTAGTGCACAGGAAAGACTCGCATAAGGTGGCGCTAAGGACACTTTTTCATGCACCTTTGAAAAGGACACCTAAATCTTTCCTAAAGCAGTGTGTTTAAATCATGAACATTCTTTGCTAATTGAAATTTTAACTAAAGCGCTAGGCATTATTTTAGATTCCTCTCTGACTTTTGAACTTCAAAATAACAACTTATAGAAAAACAATTAAAAAAAAAATTGAAACAATTAAGGGACATTCATTCATATTTTTATGAGAATCAGCTTGGAGGGGCATTTTCAAATTTGATTTGATTTCCTATTTGATTATGGTTGTGAGATGGACATTTTTGCACTGAAAACAACCAAAATGAGTTGCCATTTTCTAAGTGAAAAGTCCAAGTTTTGAATGATAGAAAAACAGGGACATGAACTTCTGTCTGGCATTATTCTCAAAAGTATAGCCACACAGCACCCCCCCCCCCCCCCTTCTCCTGCAGAAGAGAGAAGTAGCCTAGTGGTTAGTACAGTGGATTGTAAACCAAAGAACACGGGATTTGAGACCTGTTATAACTTCTTTTTATTGTATATGTGATCCCTCCAGGACCTGAAAAATACCTACTGTAAACCACTTCAATAGCATTTGGGCTTGCAGGTGTCTTATATATTTAGGTACAGTAGTTATTTTTCTGTTTCTAGAAGGCTCTGAATTTTTTTTTTTTGAGGAGTTTAAGTGGTACTTGAGCCTGGGTCCTTGGTTCACAATACACTACACTAACCACTAGGCCATTCCTCTGACTTTGTTGTTGTTGTTTTGTTCAGAATGGCCATAATACCTACAGCTCACATGCAACCTGGTTTTCCTGTCCAGTTTCACTTTAAGGGGAGAGGAAGGAGGCCAGCAACCACTGGGGGAGTAAAGAGAGGCCATGCCTTAATCCATCCAGTGGTCAGCTGCTCAATTAGAGCAACGTTTTGTAACTTAGATATGACTGAAACAGGTCTATATAAAAAGGTATTTCTTTTTAGATATGGATGTTTCTTCTCATTTGAAAATCTCTATTGGATGTCCTACTTTTGGGTCCTCCCTAGACCCATGCAAAACATGCCCCATTACTATTTGGACCAGCTTTGGTTGAAACGTTCAAATTCTGACTTTACTAAATTGGGATTTGGATGTATTTAGCAGATGGATGTCTTTTAGGCATTTTAAGACATCTATCTTCTTCGAAAATGAGCACCTTGTTGTATTAGTACAATTGTCAATTTTATCTCAACTAGAATAGTGCAACGCAAGGCAAAATGGTAGCGACTATTATAAAAAACAAAATTACGAATCATATTCAAAAGCATGGATTAATGAGACAAAGAGGGGCATAGTCGAACGGGGCGCCCAAGTTTTCCTGGGGACGTCCTCGCAGGACGTCCTCGGGAAGGGAAACCCATATTATTGAAACAAGATGGGCGTCCAACTTTCGTTTCTATAATATGGTCAGGGACACCCAAATCTTAACATTTAGGTCGACCTTAGAGATGGTCATCCTTAGAGATGGTCGTCCCCGGTTTTCAGCGATAATGGAAACCGAGGACGCCCATCTCAGAAACGACCAAATCCAAGCCATTTGGTCATGGGAGGAGCCAGCATTCATAGTTGCACTGGTTCCCCTGACATGCCAGGACACCAACCGGGCACCCTAGGCGGCACTGCAGTGGACTTCACAAATTGCTCCCAGGTGCATAGCTCCCTTACCTTGGATGATGAGCACCCCAACCCCCCCCAAACCCACTCCCCACATCTATACAACACTACCATAGCCCTAAGGGGTGAAGGGGGGCACCTACAAGTGGGTACAGTGGGTTTGTGGTGGGTTTTGAAGGGCTCACATTTACCACCACAAGTGTAACAGGTAGGGGGGGATGGGCCTGGGTACGCCTGCCTGAAGTGCACTGCACCCACTAAAACCGCTCCAGGGACCTGCATACTGCTGTCAGGGAGATGGCTATGACATTTGAGGCTGGCAAAAATATTGTAAAAGTTTTTTTAGGGTGGGAGGGGGTTAGTGACCACTGGGGAAGTAAGGGGAGGTCATCCCTGATTCCCTCCGATAGTCATCTGGTCAGTTCGTGCACATTTTTGAGACTTGGTCGCAAGAAAAAATGGACCAAGTAAGTCGGCCAACTGCTTGTCAGGGACGCCCTTCTTTTTTCCATTATCGGCCGAGGACGCCCATGTGTTAAGCACACCCCAGTCCCGTCTTTGCTATGCTTCCGATACGCCCCCGGGAACTTTGGTCATCCCCGCAATGGAAAGCAGTTGAGGATGCCCAAAATCAGCTTTCGATTATGCCGATTTGGGTGACCCTGGGAGAAGGACGCCCATCTTGTGATTTGTGTTGAAAGATGGGCACCCTTCTCTTTCAAAAATAAGCCTATCAATAGAAATAAAACAAAATAAAACATGGAAAAGAAAATAAGATGATACCTTTTTTTATTGGACATAACTTAATACATTTCTTGATTAGCTTTCGAAGGTTGCCCTTCTTCGTCAGATCGGAAATAAGCAAATGTGCTAGCTGACAGTGTATATAAGTGAAAACATTCAAGCATTACTATGACAGTCTGACAGGGTGGGAGGATGGGGGTAGGTAGGAGGTATGCATGGGGACATCAAAGCGTATCATTGATATTCTAACAGGATGGGTGTGGATAGGTGAGGGGTGGAGAGAAATACAGCTTTATGGTTTATAATGGGCTAGGAACCCCAGATCCTTGTTAAGTCCTTTCTGTTGGGTGTTAAAATATTCAATCATTCTGACTTCAAAGGTCTTACGTTCTTGTATAGTTTTAAAGTTACCTTTCAGGATTCTCACTGTCAACTTGAGGGTTAGCCGGGCCCCAAATCACAGCTGGCAAGTCACCCAGACTAGGCACAGGCCAAACAGAGCTAGAGACAAAGCTTGGCTGGAACTGAAGGCTTGGCTAGAGCTGGAGGCTTGGCTGGAATGGAGACAAGGCTTAATGGGTAGACTGGAGACAAGGCAAGGCAGACAAACTGGAAGCAGGAGAAGGCAGGATGGAGAAAAGGCAAGACAGGCAAATTGAAGGCAGGGCAAGGCAGACAAATCAAGGCTGGCTGGAGGCAAGGCAAGACAGCTGGAGATGGGGCAAGGCAGACTGGATACAGAGCAATGCAAGGCTGGCTGGAGGCAAGACAGACTGGAGACAGAGCAAGGCAAGGCTGGTAGGAGGCAATGCAGACTGGAGACAGGGCAAGGCATGGCTGGCTGGAGGCAAGGCTGCAACACTAGCAAGGACTAGGTGACCTGTGTTGCAAAGGCAGTGATAGAGGGGCTACTGCCTCCAAACATAGGCCCAGTGTCATGATGTCATCAGCGGGTGCCCGGTTGGCTTCCCCACAGCTGTGCCTTTAAATAAATGTTCCCAGCTCGTGCACGCCCTGGACCACTGAAGGTGATGGCACAGACAGCCTGCCGCACTGGAATGGCCGGCAGAAGCCAAGGAGGACACTGCGGAGCTGAACCCCTATGCCCCTCAAAGTCAAAGGGTGAGCTGGGGTGCAGGGCATGGTGGCGGTTGTGACAGTTCTTATGTTCTAATGAATCCAAAGTAGATGTCAGTACAAAGTTCCAACACTGGGCCTGCTCCTCAAGGGACAATTTGTAGAAGTCAGACAGAAATTCCTCAGAGACTTGGGCTAGGTCCTCTAGACTTAATATGCATGATGGTCATTATATTTGAAACTATATGGTAGTGGAGGGATAACTCAAAAAGATGACAATCTGTCTAAGAAAGATGAAATGAGTGAATGCCAAAGATAGCTGGAGAAAGCAATTTAGAGGAGAAGATTGGATCTTAATATATGGCCAGCAGTATGGGGTAGGCACAGGAACCCACTGATGTAATTTCTTGTTATTAACAGGATTGTATTCTCCTATTGTATTGTATGCTCCCAGCTGGGTTGGGCTGGATTTCTTAACGTTATAATCCATTGCGAACCTTCAACGGGTGTGTGCAGAATATAAATTTGTGATAATGTATGGTAAAATGTAATTTGTAATCTGAGTTTAGCCAATAGGCAGATAAAGCCTTTTTCATAGCTCTTAACAGGGTGTGCAATATGAATTTTAAAATTCCTTAATATTGTAACAGAAGGGAAAACTTCAGAGTTAAATTGTCCAATTGATCAAGATTTTCATTACAATGGGATGGGATGGTGGGCAGAAAATCATTAATAAAGTCAACAGAATAGGTGCCTTATTAGCAACAAGCACGGTTTCGAAGGAGTGATGACCTTCTATAGGAATTTCATGAATATTGAAAGATGTATTATAGTACAAGTTGATGCTCCGCTAAGTCATCCCTCTCTCTGTTTCACCAGGAAGACAACATCTGGGGGCCAGGCCTTTAAGTAAAGTGCACTTTCACCTTCCTTTGTCCATGTTTCTACAATGCACAGAAGTGTAATTCTGTGTGTCAGAACTGTATCTGCTAATAGGGCACCCAATTTCCTAAAAGAGTGAGAGTTAAGAAGACTTACTCATGAAGCAAGAACAGGGTTTAACATACCTGCAAGCTAACACAGAATCAGGAGTCTGACATCGAACCTGGATGATCATAAAAAATAGAAGCCATTGAAAGCTTAAAAACCACAAGGGAAAACATGAATAAAAAATTACTAGCTACATGATGAAAAATAAAGACCAAGGGTCCAATATTCAAAGCAATTTAACCTGGTAGGAGAGCTAGTACCACTAGGCTATCGCTAGAAGTTGTGGTGGCTATTTTGAGGTCAGAGCCATGTTGGGTAGGAATAAGTGGACATTGCTCCTGTTCTTAGGACCCTCTAGACCACTAAGGATATCTAAAGTAGGCCCAGATGTGACCTACAGGTTGTAAGGGGTGAGGATCAGATCAGGGGTTCTAATTATCTTTGGGTGGGGGTGTTCTAATTATCTTTGGGAGGGAGGGAGGAGAATAGAGACTAGAGAAGGGAGGATGGACTCAGAGGGGTGAGTGCACCTGCTTCCCTTATGCAGGTCCTGGCTGAATATTGGCTGGGACTGCATAAGGTCCAGTGAAGTAAATTAATGAATAACTACTGAAGGAGTTGAAAATAATGTGAGAAAAGTGTACCGGTGAAGATGATTGACGCTTTATGATACCTCCATGTAATTCCTGTGAGGGTGGTGGATGTTGAGTGTCACTGAGGTCACTTATGAGAGACTGTTAAAGAAAAATATATATATTTCTACTTATCAGGAAGTTGAAATTCTGGGAATTACCTTATATTTATATGGAAGGATGGTAGATGAACTTTAACTGGATATAATGATGTTTGAATAAGTATGGTATTGGATCCAGTAGAAATTATTGATATAATTATTGCCTAATTTTTGAGCTGTCCAAGATATTCAATGCCAGTGGCCAGACATGGCCCGGCATTGAATACAGAGGCATAATTCTGCCCGTCGTGGTCAGTATTTTAAAAAAAGCTGACTGCCACCAGCTGAATATTGACTGGTATATGATATATCAAATTTGTCCATCCATACAAAGTACTAAGCTCTCTAATCCTTTCTTCAATCTCAGAGATCCTCTGTTTCTCATGGTTTCAGTCCTCATCTCTATGTATCCACCATCCTTTCTGTAAAGAAATAGTTCCTTAGATTTCTCCTGAATCTATCCTGTTCACTTTCACCTTGCAATCCCCACCTCATGTGCATTTATACCAGAAAAGCATTTAATGTCTCTACCTCATCTTCCCTCTCCTGAGATCTTTAAGTCTGTCCTTATATGCTTTGAGGTTAAGACTGCTGGCTATTTCCGTAGGCCCCCTCTAAATAGTCTCCATCCTGTGTATGTCTGGTGTCCAGAAAATACAAATGAGACCTCACCAGATACTTATACATAGGCACAGTGACTATACAGGTGTCATCTTAAGAACTCCCAAAGTTCAAATCCTTCTTTTCTGAACCTTTTATTCAACGCAAGTTACTTTCCAATTTCCCTTCTACCATTTGGATTTTTGTTTCTCTGTTTTTCTAGGGCTGGAATGAATCCAAGTACCAGGGAGCTGAAGGAGGCAAAACTCCAATCAATTTTAATAAAGTTGAGATGTGAGCAAGGATCCCTAGTTGTAGAGAAATGAAAAGAGAAACATATCAACTGATGCACGTCTGTTGCATTTGAGCCAGGAAATAATTTGGGCTGCCTAGATAAGCCTCCCAGCGCTTATCTGCTGTTTTATTCTATTTTTCAGAGATGAAAGGAACATGTAACCTTCTCTGGTATAAATAGATTAGTTGCTGCTGTACTCCTTTAAGTTTTAACATTTTTATTGATGACACTCTGAAAAATACATCATTGTACGCACATAACTGATGTGACATAACACACTCTCAAAGAAGAGGATATTGAAGCAATACAATCAACACACGTATCATCAGCAGTTTTCAATTTCTTCCCCCTATAAATCTGACACCCGCCCTCCCATCCACCCTCTATTCCCAAACTTCCAGATGTGAAAAGGCTAGTACTAGCGACATTCAAGTGACACCTGCTTTGTAAGGATCAAATAACAATGTACACATAACAAGTAAGTTAGATGTCAACTTGCCTCACATTTTACATGGCCTCCCCCCCCCCCACCCTTTATGAAGTGCCTATGCAAAAACCTCTAACCAAAGCCTTATACTCCCCCCTCCTGGGGAAAGTCCTAGGGCCTGTGCTCTGATAGCCCCTTCCCCCAGTCCTGAGAGCGCTGTTCTTAAGGTAACATTCTTGTATTTCTGAATGCCAGTCAACACTTTACTTTATGATAACATAACTACATGGTAACAGTATATTGGTTAAATATTTGTTCAAAAACTACTTTGTCTTATCAGTCAAAACCTTTGAAGTGCTCATCTTTCCCCTCCTCACCCTCCCCTCACCCACCCCTGTAGAATAAAATTAAAATAAAATTAAGTAAATAAATAAAAAAAAAAACCCGAACAAAATACTAGTTTTACCCCTAACAGAGGTATTTCTTTCATATCTGGTGATGCCTGTCTATACAGTAATGATGCACATTTTTCAAGCATCTGAGGAGATAGATTGGATTTGGCTGAAAGAATTTGGGAAAAACTCTTGTTATACTGCTGGAGATAATCCTATAAAATAGGCTGATTATGCATATAAACGATTAGAATAATGGCATATAAGTGTGTATCTGTGCACATATGCAAACCGTATCTGAACTGGCAATTGCTTTGACTAATATTGTTTTTCTGGGTGATTTTAATGTTCCTATGAATGAATTGCTTTTACCGCATTCTACTACTACTACTTATCATTTCTAAAGCGCTACTAGACGTATGCAGCGCTGTACACTTGAATTCTCAGATTGTTCACTTGATTTTGTGGAACTTAGAAATGATACAATGGGGCTCATTTTCAAAAACATTTTCAAAACAGAAAAATGTTCAAAAAGTTGCACAAAGTGGCAGACGGGTTTTTTTTGCCAAAACATTCAAATCGCTATTTTCAAAACCCATTTTTAAGATGGCTTACAATGCAGTTCTTATGTAGTGAATCCAGATCACAAGGGGGGGTGTTGGGGTGGGTCTTGGACTTTCCCAAAACTTGCCATTTTTTCTGCTATAATGGAACAAAGCAAAAACGTCCAGGGCTAAAAGTTAAACGTTTTAGTCTAGACCTATTTCAATCACAACTAAGTCACAAAAAGGTGCCCTAAATAGCAGCCGCTATGACAGCTTCAGATGCTATGACCAGCAGTATTAGAGCAGCAAGCAGTTCCCTGGAGTATCCTAGTGGTCAATGCAGTGCACTGTAAAGAAGGGGATCCAGGCTCATATCCCACTCTAACTGTTATTTATTTATTTATTACATTTGTATCCCACATTTTCCCACCTATTTACAGGCTCAATGTGGCTTACATAGTACCGTGATGGCGATCGCCAATTCCGGTGAGCAAAATAGAGTGGTCTAGTGTTAATGTTCATAAGTGACAGAGTATATTAAGTATTCAAGAGAGAGAGTTAAGTTTTGTCCAGTTCTGGTAGGAGTTTCGATTGTGTTGCAGGGTTACAGGTGTTTAGGTTGGATCGTTCTGGTATGCCTTTATGAACAGGATGGTTTTTAACGATTTCCGGAAATTTGTTAGGTCGTGCATTGTTTTCATGACGTTTGGGACTGCATTCCATAGTTGCATGCTTATATAAGAGAAGCTGGATGCATATGTTGATTTATATTTTAGTCCTTTGCAGCTAGGGTAGTGGAGATTTAGGTATGTGCATGCTGATCTTTTTGTTATGCTTCTGGTGGAAAGTGTGATGCTTTCAAAACCCACCAAAAACCTACTGCACTTACCATATAGATGACACCTACAGCCATAAGAGCTACAGTAGTGGTGTACAATTGGGTACAGTAGATTTTTCATGGGTTTTGGAGGACTCACCATATAATATAAAGGGTTAAGGATGAGATGTGTACATGGGACCTATTATGTGAAGTCCACCGCAATGCTTCCTAGGCTGCCCCATTGCTCTGCTGGGATGTCTGCGTGGTCCGTCTACAATGAATGCTGCCCCCCCCCCCCCCCCCACCCATGTATCTCAATGGCTTGCTTTTGTGCGTTTTTCCCATGGAATTTTTTTTTTGTTACAAAATGGTTCAAAAAAACACACACTGAGCACAAAAACATCTAGCAAATGGCCATTTTCAAAACAAAAAGTTGTATGTAATTGAACAACTGCTAAGTGTGATTTGAGTGTTGAAAACCTAATAATAGTGTTTTTGTGAAGAATTGGAGTTGAAAGGATTGTTGCCAGATCAGATGTGATTGAAAAGTCTATTTGATATATTGTGGACTGGTGTTGAGACTTCAAAATTTTGCCATCATTTGGTTTATTGCACTGAAAGAGACATATTGTTGCATCTTTAGAATGTTTTTCTTTCCTTATATATATATATTTCAATCTGCTTAAGTGCAAGGGTCTGGGACCAAAGA
This sequence comes from Microcaecilia unicolor, assembly GCF_901765095.1. Taxonomy (NCBI): domain Eukaryota; kingdom Metazoa; phylum Chordata; class Amphibia; order Gymnophiona; family Siphonopidae; genus Microcaecilia; species Microcaecilia unicolor. The sequence continues at coordinate 609,398,211 of NC_044031.1, read as the reverse complement.
AATACATGCAGTTAACCGGAGCATGCACTTAACCGTTGTGACACAAAGAAACTTGACATCTGATAAACATATGTACAGTACTGTTTATTATACATACAGTATACAGTCTCCGTTAACTGACGTTAGGCTTACTTGAAGTAATCAGTCATAGTCCTCTGTACACTCTTGTGTCTGTGAGTTCCATAAACTACATCTGCCAAATGGTAAAAACTGTCATAGCACTGACATCCAGTGGCCTCTCCAGCACTCTTGCAAAAGTGACAGGAGGTTGTTGAATTTCGTCAGCATGTGCCTCGCTGCTAATTTCATCATCTGTTTCATCATCAGCCATTGCCTGCGTGCAGGCGCATATCTGGACATCAGTGCTATCGTCAGCTGTTTGTAGATTGTAATCAACAGCTACGTAGTGATGAAACTCCTCTTCAGTAACACAGGCTGGGATATCAATAGCCTGTTCATCTGACGCGTTTGCAACAGCTGCATCTGTATCGTTCCTCTCCACATCCCTAACAAAGCTTGCCCGCTTGTAGCAGTTCACAATGGTTGCCTGTGTAACATTATTCCAGACTTCTTTCTGCATATGTAGGGAATCCAACAGTGATAGATTATGAGCCAGTTCAACAGCACGTTTATCCTTGCCAGTCTGGTCATCCATAACGCTTATCAGACGAAGTAGCACAAGAGCCCGATAATGTTGTTTGAAATTGGCTATTATGCCCTGATCCATAGGTTGGATCAGAGAGGTAGTGTTTGGTGGCATCTTAACATTAGACAGCCTGACATCATCATCACTGTGTGCAGCACAATTATCACAAAGCAACAAAATCTGACGCTTTTGTGCCCACATTCTAGTACCTAACTTCTTTAGCCACTGCTTGTATATTTCCCCAGTCATCCATGAATTTGTGTTAGCCTCGTATGACACAGGGAATCGCTTAACATTCTTGAAGCAACAGGGCTGTTTGCTCTTTCCAGTGATGAGTGGTTCCAACTTCTCACTCCCATCCATATTGCAGCAAAGGAGGATCGTCAGTCGGTCCTTCAACGTTTTACCTCCAGTAGTTTCAGCTTGTTTGAATGCAAGTGTTCCATCAAGAATCGCTCACCAGTAGAGACCATTTTCATCAGCATTGAAAATGTCACGAGGTGCAAACTTGTTCAAGATGGTAGGAAGAACTGAAACAACCTAATTTTCAGCACCAAAGTCATCAGCGTCTTGCTTTTTACCATGCTGTTTCTTGAATTTTATGTTGTTCCTCTCCTTCCATCTTTCCAACCATCCAACAGTGGCTTTGAATTCAGTTAGTCCAAGACTTTCAGCTAGCTGATTAGCTTTCTCCATAAGCAGTAGAGCACTGACAGGAAAGTGTCTGCTTCTGACTTGAGAAAACCACCGAAGAAGAGCATCTTCTACCTCCTCAGCTTTTCCTGCCCGTTTTCGTTTCCGTTATGGATTTGTATTGTTTTGCCAGTCTTCCAGAAGCTGGTCTTTCTGCTTCAAGATACGTGAAATTTGACTGGGATTGACACCATATTATTTAGCAATAGATGCTTGACTTTGTTTGTTTTCTAATTTTTAAAGAACTTCTATTCGTTCAGCCAGTGTTAAAGTCTTACAGTTGCGCGACAACAACGACGGCCCCAGTGTACACTCTAACAACATTCTTTCATTTATTCTGCCTGTGGCAGTTAAAGGGGTGGTAAATTTGAAATCTTGTTGGTTGTCACGCACCAATCGGTTTCCGTATTCTGTGCACGCGCTTATGTGGAATCTTTCCTGCAAAGGAGCGGTCTTAAACCATGCATATAAGCGAATCTTGCACTTATCAATGATACGCTAAACCGAAGTTTGTCCCCATAGAATTTGATGGCACCAAAAATGGGACCGAAGTACGGCATGCAGTTAAACAGAGCATGCGATTATCCGACGTGCACTTAAATGGAGTGCACTGTATATATATTATATTATGCAACAGTCATTTTATTTCTATCCATTATTTGTTTTTGGGTTTTTTTTTGGGGGGGGGGTTAAGAAAAGGAGTGCTGGTTTTAAATATGTTGATCAGAAACTCCCTTATCAGAAACATGAGTACAGACCAACAAAAACCATGGCGTGAACTTGTTCCATGTAAGATCTCTGTTAAGATTATAGTTAAAGTTCTAGGAATGAGTCAGATAGTCTGTTTCAGGAAAAAAAGAAATAGGGGTTGAAATCAAGACAGATAGTTTGGAACAGAGAATTTTTGTCAGAAATGGGCTAGAATTTGCTGAGGTTAGCAAGCTTTTAAAGGGAGAGAGAGACAGAGAGAGGAATGGTGAAAAATCTGAAGAGGCTTTCATAGTATTTTGCTTCCTTTTAACAACTGTAGGAGAGCAGGTTGCCAGGAAGACCGTCAAGAAGTTACTATAGTATAGAATGTGTCTGACAGCTCCGAAGCTGTACAGCTCCGTCTCCCACATGCTAAGTTTCCTCTTGTTCGCCGGCCTCCCACACTCTTCCTTTGTTAATGTACCTTTGCTTGCGCAAACAGAGAATCTGGGGTACGGAAAGCAAAGTATGTGCCACAGCACAGGAATGCAAAAAAAAAACAGCAAAATAAAAGCGAGGTACATCAACTTCCGGCAATGACAATTCAACCTGTTAATCCCAAATAATAGATTTCTGATGTCGTAATGCTCTTTTACAGTTGATTGCTGAGTGACAACAAGACTGTTCGTCTTTACCAAGGGTGGGTGATCACAATGATAGTTTTTTGCAAAGAGCTCTGCCACTGCTAGCGGGGGGGGGGGGGGGGGGTGGAGGGGAGAATGAAGCAGTTTGCGTAGTAGTGTGATTGCTGGCAAGCTGATTCCGTTTCTGGCTTTACTCCTGTGAGCTCATGAGGGGAGATCTGTGCAATAATTTAGTAATAGTGGCATGGGGGCACATAGAAAAAAAGATACCACACAAAGGAACTGCATTATCAACTGCAGAATAAGAGGAGCGCTGCTTCTCTGCCATTCTGGAGACAAAATGATGCCCAAAGATTACAACCACAGAACGTTAGGCTCAGGAGAAATCCTCAGATGTTTGAGACCGGCTCTAAATCACCTTGGGAAAGCCATTTTCTTTAGCTCTGTATACTCAGATGCAGTAGGGTAACAATACTGACATTGTTCCTTCTGTCATCCCCATCTCCCCCTGGAAGGAATCTGTCATGTGGTCCAGAGGTCTGAAATATGCTGAAAGAGAGAGCTGGCTCTCTGTACTGCTATGCAGAGAACTTGGCTTCAATTCCCAGGCCAGGTCCTTCCCTCCTGGGGTGACTGTAATAAGGATTGGGGGGGGGGGCTCTGGGAAAGTTCTAGTTATCACATAATGGTCATATCTACTGACAAGTCGTAGGGTTCAGGAAGGAAACCCAGTACATATCCCATCACTGATACTCTGGAAGCCCAGAAGAGAGGTAATGCTAACCAGAAAATTTAATCCCCAGAAGAAAGACAGAGGAAAGATCAGGAGGGGCGTTGGGATGGAGAATGGGCATAGAAGTGCTAGTCAGCTAGCATGCTGACATCACTAGCACACTAACTGGTTAACACATCCATAACACGAGAGCCCTGGCGTCTCCTAAATAAGAGGCAGTAAGTGCTCCCACATTCATTTTTATAAATGGCCATGAGCAAATGCAAATATTAGCACATGGCCATGAATTCTACAGATTTTTAAAAATGCCTCTTTTACAGCAGTGTTAGAAATGGGTTTAAAGTGCGGGAAAGTCCCACTTTAGGACATGTGTGATATCGTGAGCGAGAGCGTGCTCGGGGCCTGAATAAAATGGCACCACACAGCAGGTTAGGATAAGCAAAATTATCATTTATTTAAGGTGTTGAGAAAGGGGGTCCAAACTAGTCTTTGAACATAAGAATGTCCTCTGTGGCCTGCTCCTGCAGGATCACGCATGCACTATAGCCTCTTGGTAAGGTAGCACTTTCTCTTGGCTCTGGTCTGGTTTCCCATAGTTATCAGTACATTTCTTAGAGCTTCACCAGCCAGCCTGCCTCAGGCTGGGTCCAACATGCAAACTACCTGACTGTTGCGATTACATTTCACAGGAATGTGGTGGAGTCACATATAGTAGGTTTTTGCTCCTTCCCTCTGGGCCTCCTCTAACCTAGCTCTGGCCTGGCCTTTTATACTTCTTGGGCCATGCCATCCTGGCTCCACCCCTCCCATGTCACCTCCCCCTTGGGCTGGACTAGGGTATTAAGTTAGCCCTGACACTGTGAGGAAGTATTCTTAAGGGGGGTAGCAGCATCCTATAGACCCCCTCATAATGTGCTAAGTCCATTTATTAGTGTAACTTAATAAAACAGCTGCTAAGTTTTCATATGCCTGATAAATCCCACTTAAATAGAATTATGGTGCATTCTTGCTATTCACGCAGATATGGTTCCAAAAAACTCGTGTGAACCGCAAAAACCATGAAAGGTGATGCATTGTTCCTTTGGGAAATACAAGGTTAAGTTCCTGACGATCTCTGGATTTGCAAAAATGTGAAAAGTGAAGCATTGCTTTTATGAGACATACAGGGTTAGGGTCCAGCTTGCATTCTTGTCATACAATTAAAACCCAAAAAACTGCATACTGAATCAAATACTGTATATTGATCACAAATTATTTATTTACAGTAACATTAAAACAGTTACAGTACTAAAAGAAACATGCACAGAAAATAATGCAGAAAAATGAAACAGCATTATACATAAACAACTGCGTGAGAGGGAGAGGTTTGCACCACCTGCACAGTAGGAGACAATGAAGATATCAACACTGTTAGATTAACGTCAGGAGAGGTTTTCACTCCCTACAAAGTAGGAAACGATGAAGACTGCAAAGCTGGCAGATCAACCTCTAGAGCCTGGCTCTCTCGATTTGTTGACTGGAAGAACTGTGTCAATCTTCTCTGCTTGGCTTTGAGTCTAAGTGTCTTAGTGTAAGGAGCAAATGCAGAGTTTGGAAGACCCTTAAATTTTAGCCTGTACTCTAGCATGGAATCACATTCTTCCATTTCGCTGAACATTGTATCCAACGTTGACACCCACTCTGCAATTTTTGCTGCTGTGACAGGCACAATTTTTGGAGCCTTAGGCTGATCTTCCTCTTTGTCGTCATCATCGCTGCCTTTGATGCTTTGTTGTGCTATCTCATCTAGGTCTTCACTGCTGGGCCCTATTGCGGTTTCAGCCAAAATTTCCTCCACATCTTCTTATGTCATATCCTCAAAGCCACCTTTTTTCATGTTTTCCACAACACCTTCAAATCCCTCAAACTTTGTTATGCTGCATAAAAGAGATTTACATATAATGGAGGCAGTGTATGCAAATCTAGTTTATGCATATTCATTGTGGCTATCCTGAAAACCTGACTGGCAAAGGGTACTCCAGGTCCGGACTTGGGAAACACTGATCTAAAACGTCTATTTTATCACTGAGACATATTACAAATTTCTTGTGCTTATGAATGTTAACTTGAGTCTCAATTGCAAAACACTTAGGTGCCATTTTCAGTGTATTTTTTTGTAGTATCATGATCGAATGTAACAGTTTTTGCAATCCTATGGATGATAAAATCTACAAATTGAGGCATTCAACCACATGCAAATCATACCATGTGATTTATGTCCTACAATGCCCGTGTAACAAAATATATGTAGGCAAGACTGATAGATGTTTGAACCGAAGGTTCAGTGAACACAAGTCATGCATTGCTTCATCAAAATTAGGGGCACCATTAGTAATCCACTGTAGAGATTTTAACCACGGTTATGATGCATTTAAATGCTGGGCGATTGATTGTGTGATCAAACACATACGTGGGGAGACCGCAGTAAAAGGCTATTACAAGTGGAACAGAGGTGGATCCATCGATTAAGGACTTTAGAACTGTATGGTTTGAATTCGACCATGCACTGGACTGCTTTTCTTTGAACCATTTATGAAAATGGTCATTTTTTGAATCATCGATTTTCTGAATGATTTATTTTTCAATGACCTTTTGTTTCTATGTTGGACTCATCAATATGTTCAATTCATGTGTGCTTTACTAATGCGAGCAACTATAAAAGCCCTGACATAACGTTGCTGCTTTAGGCAGTTGTCAGTATCAGCTGATACAGAAAGCGGTTGCTAGATTGACAATTAGGCGTCATCCATGACCAGTCAGATATGGATTGGGTAAAAGAATGTTTAAAACTAACACTGTCCTGTATCGCCGACATCAGTGTGTGAATGAGTTCTCCAGCATGTGAGTAATAGTATTAGGACATCATCCGCCTTATTTTCGAAAGAGAAAGACGCCCATATTTCGACCCAAATTGGGATATGTGTGTCTTTCTCCCATGGGCGCCCAAATCGGTATAATCAAATGCCCATTTTGGGCGTCTTCAAATGCAATCTGTCGCGGAAACGGCCAAAGTTGACGGGGGCGTGTCAGAGGCGTGGTGAAGGCTGGACTGGAATGTGTTTATCAGCCGAGCAGAGATGGGTGTCCTCGGCCGATAATCGAAAAAAGAAAGGTGTTTTTAGCGCGAATTTGGGTCACTTTTTTTGGACCCTTTTTTTTTCACGAACAAGTCCCAAAAAAGTGCCCTAAATGACCAGATGACCACCGGAGGGAATCGGGGATGACCACCCCTGACTCCCCCAGTGGTCACTAACCCCCTCTCATCCAAAAAAAACAACTTTAACAACTTTTTTTCCAGCCTGTATGCCAGCCTCAAATGTCATACCCAGCTCCCTGACACCAGTATGCAGGTACCTGGAGCAGTTTTAGTGGGTGCATGCACTTCAGGCAGGCAGACCCAGGCCCATCCCCCCCTCTACCTGTTACACTTGTGGTGGTAAATGGGAGCCCTCCAAACCGCCCCCAAAACCCACTGTACCCACATCTAGGTACCCCCTTCAGCCATAAGTGCTATGGTAATGGTGTAGAGTTGTGGGCAGTGGGTTTTGGGGGGGATTTAGGGGCTCAGCACCCAAGGGAAGGGAGCTATGGACTTCAGAGGCACTTAACTTTTTTTTAATTGTTACAAGTGCCCCCTAGGGTGCCCGGTTGGTATCCTTGCATGTGAGGGGGACCAGTGCACTACGAATCCTGGCCCCTCCCACGACCCTATGCCTTGGATTTGTTCATTTTTGAGCTGGATGCCTTCAGTTTCCATTATCGCTGAAAAATAATACCACCCAGCTCAAATCCGCACAAATCCGATGCATTTGGCTGGCACAAACCGTATTATCAGAAAAAAGATGGAATCCCATTTTTTTCGACAATACGGTTTCTCCCGCCCCTTCACGTACCCATTCTCGGAGATAGACGCCCATGGAGATAGGCGTTCACGTTCGATTATGCCCCTCCATGTCTACTGTTGTATTTTATGCACAAGATATAATCTAGATGTACAGTTTAATTCTTTTTTGATGATCCATACACTAAACCTCTAAAAAGATTTTTTACTACAGCAACAGCTATTAATTGAAGTCTTGAGGTATGGTTCCCTGAAGAAGAATAGCAAAACGGGACCATTTGGAATCAACACGCAAGCTGGAATTCATCGTAGAAAGATAAGTTCATGTGTTTATTTGACCCTTTGATTTTACTAACGATTTTGATACACGAGGATGTGTTGCATGGTATAAAGAGCCTAAACAATAAAGAAGATACTAATCTATGGGAGGTTTTCAGTCGATGATGACATTTTTCTGCGTGCTGTCAATGATTGAGATGTGATGCCGCAGTAGTTGAGACTTTCCCCCCTATTCAACATAGACACTTCGTTACTGCTAATTTGATTTTGTTGAGAATATCAAGATTCAGCAAGCAGTAATTTTTGATCTGTGTGTAGTATTTAGGTTACATATACGTGTTCATGAATGTGAAAATCCGCAAATCTTGAACATGTGAATAGTGAAAATGCACTGTAGCATATTAGCATATGAAGGTGCGTTAGTCTTAGCACTCTTGACTGTGTATAAAGTTGTGCTAAAGCATTAGTACATTAGGCGTTATATAGCACACTTTTAAAATAACGTTCAAGGAGCACTAATGGTGTGTTAAACTTAATACATAGGCGGGTGCCATGGAAGATTATTTACAAGGGTTTTGCTGTAAAAACGTCTTTAGTTATGGTTGTTGAGGTATCCATAAAGTCAGAATATCCTGACTTTGGCGCATTTTACATTATAACTAGTTGTAACTGATAAAACACCCTTACTGCAAAAAAAAAAAAAAAAAAAAAAAAACACACACGCACATTAAAATAGGACTTTACTGGATACGTGGAGGGGCATAATCGAAAAGGATGCCCAAGTTTTCCTGGGGACGTTCTGGTCAGTTCGGGCACCTTTTTGAGGCTTGGTCGTACGAAAAAAGGGACCGAGTAAGGTCGACTAAGTGCTCATGAGGGATGCCCTTCTTTTTTCCATTATAGGTCGAGGACGTCCATGTGTTAGGCATGCCCAAGTCCCACCTTCGCTACGCCTCCGACACGCCCCCGAGAATTTTGGTCATCCTCGCAACAGAAAGCAGTTGGGGACGCCCAAAATCAGCTTTTGATTATGCAGATTTGGGCGACCCTGGGATAAGGGCGCCCATCTCCCAATTTGTGTTGAAAGATGGGCGCCCTTCTCTTTTGAAAATAAGCCTGATAGGCACCCGCATTGCCAAACACAATTAATATACTCTTCCCTGGACATAATGAAGGTTCAGTATTAGGGGTGCACAACACTCATTGGCACCTACAAAGCTGGCTGCTACGACTGGATAAACACCAGAAATACACCCCACCCCCCAGCACTCTCTCAGCCTCCCCTGACTTCTCTTGTACCCTCCATTTTCATTTTACCATTTCTGCCCTGGCACTGCCTAAGTGATAAAAGCATACATTATTTGTACCAGAAAAGATACCCAGCAACAGTACATGTGGCACAAAAATCTTCAGAATACTATTTTTGTACCTTCAAAAAAACTCTAACTGGAAAATAATTATCTACTCCATTCACTTAAGAATGGAGGTGCTGCTTATAACAGGGGTTCTCAATCCCATCCTTGAGACACACCCAGCCAGTCAGGTTTTTAGGATATTCACAATAAGTATACATGCACTACCTGTATTGTATGCAAATATGTCTCGTGCATATTCATTGTGGATATCCTGAAAACCTGACCGGCCTAGTGTGTCCTGAGGACTGGACTGGACTGAAAACCCCTGCATTATAACTCTAACATTTTTTAGTTCACTGTAAGGATGTTAATTGTTCTGTGCTAAGCATTAGCATTTCTGACATTTTTATACCTTACCTTCCTTTCACTATTAACAAATGTGAACAAATGCAGATTCCTTGGTCACTGTGCAGCCACTGGATATGCCCAAGTGACACACATGGATTGCAGCACTAAACCCTAGGCAGAAGAAATATAGGGGCTTAGCATGCCAAGTTTGTTAGTTGTAAGACTGAAGTGATTGCTTGGAGTCAGAAGTGACAGTGTGTCATGTGTTGAGAGTGAGCACCTTTGGATTTATTTATTTATTTATTTATTTGCTACATTTGTACCCCACATTTTCCCACCTATTTGCAGGTTCAATGTGGCTTACATTATATTGCAAAAGATATAGTTATGAACAGAGTAAGAGGATTCAGATCCCAGAGAGGGACACAAATTCCACCACCCCCTCCCCATCTTCCCCCACTGCTTCAGAAATTTGCAGTGTGACCTTTTTGAAACTAGAGGCATTTCAAATGTAAATCTAGCCAAGACTGGGGACACATCCACTTTAACTAATCCAGTTGCATTTTTTTCCCCAAACAACATATTTATGCTGCTGGAAGTATTTTATTTTTTGCAAACCTAAGCAAATTTTTAATGCTGCCATCCTGTCCATTTTAAAATGTTCAGGCAAATTGTAGCAATACTATTTTTTTTAGTTTCCCTCCCTTCAGTACTGGATTTTTATTGTCGCAGTCCAAAAGTGTTCTGTGTGAATATTTTGCTCATGCTTATGAGAGCTATATCCATGACTAAAATTAATAAACACGAGCTTGGTTTTTGATATATTTGGGTAACTTTGTTTATGCAGGCATCATTTATTTTCCTAACTATGGAGCACTTTTACTAAGAGGTGTTAGGCCCTAATTAGTGCGTGAAAAAAAGGATGCCGCAAAACACGCTAAAGCATTTTGCAGTATGTTGCCTCTTTGCACGTGCTAATCACATATCACTTGATATTCTGACTGTTTTCTTGTTTACTGAATTGATGCTATCCATTTTGTCACAATTGTTCTGTATGTAATTAATTGTGTATCTACTTTTGAATGATGCTTGATATGATGTAATATTGTAAGCCACATTGAGCCTGCAAATAGGTAGGAAAATGTGGGATACAAATGCAAGAAATAAATAAATAAATATATATATATATATATATATATATATATATATATATATATATATATATATATATATATATATATATATATATATTATGTTTGGGAGAGGCATGGCATGTGTGAGGCATGAACATGGAAGTGTTATCCAGGTAGAGCATTTCGATTAGTGCACTCACTAACTGGATAACACAAACTTACCATGGGAGCATTTACCACCACCTAAATAGGAAGCGGCAAGAGCTTCACATCCCGTGCACGAATGGAAAAATTAGCACGGGACCTGCAAAAAAAGAAAAAAAAAGCCTAAAAATCTGGGGTTAGCATGCAGGAAAGTCCCATATTAAAATGCACTAACCCCAGATTCTAGCATAGTTTAGTAAAAGGACCCCTATATTCGCATAAAGTTGGAAGGCCCCTCATTCATTCCGATATTGGGTTTTCCAGTATGACTGTGCCCTCTTTACCTCCCTCTTATCTGGCCAAGCACATAGATGTCAGAGATACTATAATAATGTGTCACAGACACGGCCTCACCATGACTTAAGGGCTCAAGGCCGTGGTAGGCACGCACCTGTGGCCACCTTGAAAATAGTTTACAGGATAGAATTTAGAAATGTTGTTGTTCCATAACTATGGAGGATTGTAGGACTGTGTTCAATAATGTGGAAAAGACATTCAGTGTATATATGCTTCCCCCCCCCCCCCCCCTCATCCCCAGCAACCTTGAGAATGGGTGGGCACTTCATAAAATGGGACTGGGGTTCACCACATAAAGAAGGATAGAACCTACCGCGGAGCGGTACAGGCCCAATGGGAAGCGGTACAGCAGCTCCAATGGCTGGAGCACAGCATCGAGGGCCAGTGGCGTAGGAAGGGGGGGGCACGCCGCTGGGGGGTGTAGGCGCCTCGCTGGTTCCTTGCTCTCTCTGCCCCGGAACCTGTTCTGGGGCAGAGACAGCAGGTAACCAGCAAGGTGCCGACACCCCCCAGCGGCGTGCACTCGGCGGATTGGCTCTCCCCCCCGCCCCTCACCGCCTTCCAGGTATGTTCTCGGGGGGGGGGGGGGGTTGCGCTCCGGAGGGGGGAGGGTGCACCGCGCTGCACCCGGGGGGGGGGGCACAGTGGCGACCCACCCCGGGTGTCAGCTGCCCTCGCGACACCACTGTCGAGGGCCTATGCTGTGACCTGCAAGCACACAGTACAGCCCTGATGCACCAACAAGTGGCGGCTCCTTCCACCACTGCACAGCAACCCCCGCCAAACCTGGTGAAAACAGAGGTAAGATTTGAATGCAGAGAACATACAGAGAATGGGGAGCCCTTGACCATGAGGGATGCACACATCCATTCTCAGGGCCTCTTCCCCTCCCCCACCCCCATCCAACAGGCAGCCACAACTGAGTGTGTCCAATAAAGAACAAGACATCTGTACAATGAATTGGGTAGAAACAATCATGGCTCTCAGAGTCCAGTGTATTAGAGTTCACTGCTGTCCCTTGCAATCCTGTTGACCAGCTGCAGTGCAAGATGCAAGAGGTATTTGTTTAGCACCTACATAGCAGAAGGAGAAGAGGTGGCTGAGAGGTATGAGCTTACCTTGAACTTGTGGTGCCAGAAATTGCCAAAAGGAACACAAATCTGTTTGCTCCAAGGGGCCAGAGGCTGGCTGCTTCAACTAAGGAGAGAGAATGGGGGTCAGTGAGGACAGCATCAAACACAGCAAGCAGCCCCTGGAGGGTAGAGGTTGGAGAGTTGGTCAGATGCAGAAAATGCAGAGTATATGCTAAGCTGCCAGTCTGAAACTTTTTGAAAGGAGAGGTACACAGCCCACACACCAGTTCTTTTAAGAATTGACCAAAAGGTGCCCCCCCCCTCAAAAAAAAACGAACAGGTGTATAAAAGCATATATAGTGCACTCCATTTAAGTGCACGTCAGATAAGAGCATGCTCTGTTTAACTACATGCCATACTTCGGTCCCGTTTTTGGCACCATCAATTTCTATGGGGACAAACTTCATTTTAGCGCACCACTGATAAGTGCAAGATTCGCTTATATGCATGGTTCAAGACCGCTCCTCTACAGGAATGACTCCGCATAAGTGCGTGCATGGAATATGGAAGCCGAATGGCGTGTGACAACTGAGATTTCAAATTTACCACCTCTTTAACTGCCCCAGGCAGATTAGGGGAAAGAATGTTGTTGGAGCATGCACCGGGGTCGTCGTCGTCACGGCGGCGGAACTGTAAGACTTTAACACTGGCTGAATGAATAGAAGTTCTTAAAAAAATGAGAAAACAAAGTCAAGCATCTATTGCTAAAAAATATGGTGTCAATCCCAGTCAAATTTCACGTGTCTTGAAGCAGAAAGACCAGCTCCTGGAAGACTGGCAAAACAATACAAATCCACAACAGAAACAAAAGCGTGCAGGAAAAGCTGAGGAGGTAGAAGATGCTCTTTTTGGTGGTTTTCTCGAGTCAGGAGCAGACAGTTTCCTGTCAGTGATCCACTGCTTATGGAGAAAGCTAATCAGCTAGCTGAAAGTCTTGGACTGACTGAATTCAAAGCCACTGTTGGATGGTTGGAAAGATGGAAGGAAAGGAACAGCATAAAATTCAAGAAACAGCATGGTGAGAAACAAGAATCTGATGACTTTGGTGCTGAAAATTGGGTTGTTTCAGTTCTTCCTACCATCTTGAACGAGCTTGCACCTCGTGACATTTTCAATGCTGACGAAAATGGTCTCTACTGGCGAGCGATTCCTGATGGAACATTTGCATTCAAACATGTCGAAACTACTGGAGGTAAAACATCGAAGGACCGACTGACAATCCTCCTTTGCTGCAATATGGATGGGAGTGAGAAGTTGGAACCACTCGTCATTGGAAAGAGCAAACAGCCCCGTTGCTTCAAAAAAGTTAAGTGACTTCCTGTGTCATACGAGGCTAACGCAAATTCATGGATGACTGGAGAAATTTGGAAGCAGTGGCTAAAGAAATTAGACACTAGAATGCGGGCACAAAAGCTTAAGATTTTGCTGCTTTGTGATACATGAGGAATTGTGATATTGAATAAATAAGTGTATGTTTGTGTCCCTAGTCATGCATCCTACGTTTATATAATCCTTTCAAAAAAATCCAGTTAATTGTTTAACATTAGTGGAACATAGCCACAGAGGCATGGTGGTATGGTTGCATTTTTAATATGGTAATACTAGGGCCCAGCTAAGAACAGGTTATTTTTGAGTTAGTCTTCACTGGACCAAACTTGCTTTCCTTGTGCCTCACTATCCAGCAGGATAGGCAGTGTCTTAAAAGGTGGAGGATTTTTTTTTCAACAATAGTGACAACATGGATGCAGCAGCTCATAGGTTTGCTTGCTTTGCTTTGAGAGTACAGCAATGACAGCTGCGTGGGGAAGGGGAAAGTGAAATTGGCCTAATTGGTTTCAACATTTTGATGTCACTTGGTGTCCTGTCTATTAAACCTCCTTAGAGCTGCCAGAGGATGGACCGTGGGAGCAGGCCAGGGAGATATGTGGCCCCAAGGAGGATGGGGAGCACTGAAAGAGACAGGGAAGAAGGCTAACATGGGGAGAGAGAAGGGTAAATGCTGGACAGGGAGGGAGAAGGACACAGAGTCAATACTGGCCAGGGAGAGGAGAGGGATATTAGAACGCAAAGAGGCAGTGCAGGAAAATGAAGAAATGGGTACACAGGGGCACTACTGAAAAGGGGGGGGGGATAGGGGCTCTACTGAAAAGGAGGGGGATAGGGACACAGAGGGGCACTACTGAAAAGAGGAGGAGGAGGAGATAGGGACACAGAGGGGCACCACTGGAAGGGGGAATGGAGATATGGGGACAATGGTGACAAAGGGGCAAGATGGGGACAAAGAGTTAATGCTGGAAAAGAGAGAAGATGGTAACACATGGGTAGTGCTGGAAAATGGGGGAAGATGGGTACACAGGGCAATGCTAGAAAAAGGGAGAGATGGGGACACCTGGATGGCAGATGCTAGAAAAGGGGGAGATGAGGGGACCAGATAGGCTTGTGCTGACAAAGGGGGGGAGATGGGGGACACAGAAATGGCAGATGCTGAACTTGGGGGTAGGATAGGGACAAGGGGCACAGAAGGGAGATGCTGGACAGGACAAATAGTGGTTCAGAGGAAAGAAGGATGGTGCACTTGGAGACAGAAGGGGAAAGGGAAATGGGACTTGATATACCGCATTTCTGAGGTTTTTGCAACTACATTCAAAGTGGTTTACATATATTCAGGTACTTATTTTGTACCAGAGGCAATGGAGGGTTAAGTGACTTGCCCAGAGTCACAAGGAGCTGCAGTGGGAATTGAACTCAGTTCCCCAGGATCAAAGTCCACTGCACTAACCACTAGGCTACTCCTCCACTCCACTCCAGAAGAAATGTCAAATGGGCAAAAGATCCATAAAGGCAGAAGAAACAGAGAGAAACAGAGAAAAACAGAAAAGAGACAGCGGGACCAAAGCAAATGAGAAAATAAATTGTTCAAACAACAGTAGAGGGGTCAGAGTGCATTTTCTTAAGTCATTTTGGATGTACTGCAGTACAGATTTTGATGGGTACAATCAGGGACTGCAAATCCCATATGAATTTGGGATGTGAGTTCACACTAGGACTGGTTGAAAAATCTCCCTTCTGGAACTGGATCACGTGGCAGCTCTATACACAGCTATTTGATAGTGGGGACGTAAAATGCAAGATCAGTCCCAAACAGATGTAGAGAAGGAAATGAAGAAGACAAGAGGCGAAAGAAGAAATGGAAAGGCCAACCTGGAAAAGAATTTGTAAGGCTGACTCATGGAACATGGAAAAAAAAGACTGGGACCAGCCAAATTCCCAGACAACAAAGGTAGAAATTTTTATTTAGTACTTTGTAAAGACTGAGATGTACCTGCTTTGTAAAATGTATAGGAGAAAATGCATTTCTGTCTCTTTTTTTTTTTTTTTACCAGTGTTGCACTGTTTATAGAGTCTGGCTTCCTTGGACAGAGAGAGTGTGTGTGTGTGTGTGGGGGGGGGGGGGGGGGGGGTCTCTATTTCAATTGTGTTGTTGTTGTTTTTTTTTGTGGCTCCTTATTCTGTATTAGATTGGTAGAATGTGTGACTGAGATGAAGGATTCTGCTAGCATGTAGTGTCTATGTAGGAGTGTATAACAGTGCAGTTTGTTCCAGTTTCCCAATAGTAGGTATATCGGTGCTCCACAGTCCAGTGTAATATATATATAGCACTGTCTTCTGATAGGTGGGTTAGGGCTGTTATGGTGTGCTAAGTTTTGTGTTCTAGGGCAGTCCTGGAGTACCCCCTTGCCAGTGACCACACAAGCAAAAGCCCATCTGATTTAAACAAGGTGTCTAGCAGTGGAAGGAATGTGTGTGCTATTCCTGAATATTTTTACTTTGTAGTTAAGAAGACAGGTTGCCTGCTCTGGCCAGTCCAGGTACCTCTTCTGCATCCTGCCTCCTGATGTAACTCACTGTTTCCTTGTAGGCAGGACGCAACAGAGACAGCCTGTATTAATCATTGCCCGCCATAGCACCCGAGCAACAACCAGCACCTATTTTATAAAAGTCTGCTCCCCCTGAGATCAGAACCTGGCTACGCCTCTGCAATAGGG
This sequence comes from Microcaecilia unicolor, assembly GCF_901765095.1. NCBI lineage: Eukaryota > Metazoa > Chordata > Amphibia > Gymnophiona > Siphonopidae > Microcaecilia > Microcaecilia unicolor. The sequence goes on along the minus strand of NC_044031.1, from coordinate 609,382,130 downwards.
ATACCTTAATCAACACCTGGCATATTATAATCTCCTATTAGTAGTACTTCCCCTTTCACAGTTATATTTTGAATGTCTTCAATTAAATCTGTGTTTACAATAATATTATGATAATAATTATCATTCAGTCGGTTTCCAGATTGATGTGTTCTTATGTTTGCAGTCATAATTTGTGCAAGTGATCCCCAGCATGTAACAATATTAGCAATCATTAAAGCCATTTGTACCATTATCTTAAAGCAGTGATTAAACCCTGGATGCCTCTGACTTGTTCAGAGAGTGCTGGTGATTTGCTTAATCAATAGTGCCTGATTCTTCTTTACTTAATAATGACAGGGTAGATTAGTTTGTTATGGCCCATCAGGCCCTTTGTGTACTGTGGGGGATGGATGGATGGATTGAAAGGCTACATGTTTCTAGGCATATTAAGAAAGGGATGGAAGAGAGAGAGAGAGAGAGAGATGATAGAAAACCAGAAATGTCAAGAAATAAGTTTTCATAAAGAGAGGCTGTCAGCCAGCAGGACAGCAAACTGGCCAGCCTCCATTTGTTCAGAACTTACTCCGGGGCAGCATTAGGCAGTGCAAACAAAGCAGTTGCTCTGGGCCCAAATGCTACAGAGGATTCCAAATCAGCATAAATCTGAAGAAGATAGAGATTGCTAGTGGGCTTTGAGACCTCGTTTTAAATTTCTGTCCCAGGTCCAGCATATTTAACACAGTGGCGTATCTGCGTGGGGCCTCTGGGGCCTCAGGGGCCTGGGCCCCCGCAGATTTTGCCCTGGCCCCCCCTACCGCCATCAACCCTCCCCCGCTGCCGTTCTTACTTTTGCTGGCGGGGGACCCCAACCCCCGCCAGCCGAGGTCTGCTTCCACCTGCCGCTGCCTTCAAAACTTCTTCTTCAGCCGGCGGGGGACCCCAAACCCCCGCCAGCCGCCCCGCGCTGTTTAAAATTCATCTTCGGCCTCCGTGGCCGTGCTGCTGGGATAGGCGGCGCTGTTGAAATCCACTTCGGAGTCTGACGTCGCAGCACGTACAACGTACAACGACGTCAGACTCCGAAGTGGATTTCAACAGCGCCGCCTATCCCAGCAGCACGGCCACGGAGGCCGAAGATGAATTTTAAACAGCGCGGGGCGGCTGGCGGGGGTTTGGGGTCCCCCGCCGGCTGAAGAAGAAGTTTTGAAGGCAGCGGCAGGTGGAAGCAGACCTCGGCTGGCGGGGGTTGGGGTCCCCCGCCAGCAAAAGTAAGAACGGCAGCGGGGGAGGGTTGGCGGCGGGAGGGGGGTGGAGAGACTAAGTTATTGGTGGCGGTGGGGGCTCGGCGGCGGCGGCGGCGGGGGGCGGGGGGGGGCGCTAAAATGTGCCCCCTCCCTCTGGCTCTGGCCCCCCCTACCGCCGGAGTCCAGATACGCCCCTGATTTAACACCAGCCCTGCTGTACCTGCAGTTGTTCTGCCCTCCCTCCTGATTCTTACCAGCATGCACACCACCAGGCATGAGAATGGCCCTGCAGCACCAGGAGCTGTTGTGCAATTTAACACATCTCCTTCTGATGACCTCTGGTTTCAGTGTCCTTCCCTGGATTCTGGCCTTGGGTTCTGCATAGATGAAGAAAGGAGAGGAATTGGGGAATGAGTGTAATGGGGAGGGGCTTAAGGGAGGGTGTGAGAATGATGGATTTGGGAAGGCGGAAGGATAAAGAATGAAGGATTAGTTGGAAGGGAAGGTGAATGATGGGGGAATGCAAGAGTAAAATGAGGAAGAAGGAAAAAGATGGGGAAAGAAGGAGACATGAGATGGGTGAAGGGAAGAGATGGGAGAGTGAAGAAGTGGGGGAGAGGGAAGATGAGAGAGATGGAAAAATAAGTGGAAAGGGGTGTTAATAGAGACAAGGAAAACTGTGATGTGAAGGAGAAAGATGTGTGATAGGAGCAGGAGGAGACAACATGAGATAAGTAGGGTGAGCATGTAGGGAGGAGGCATGTGAGAAGGAAATATAGGGAGAAATGAATGGATTAGTATAGAATAATTTAATGTGAAATTTATATTCCACTCTTCACAGAGAAATCTTGTCAGGGTGGCTTACAACAGAGTACAAGCAGATTATATAACAAAATACTATGGTCCCAGTATTCATGCTCCTAACTTTGAGAGTTATGCTCTTAAATTGGCCTCTTTGAAAATTTACTAAGGCTAAGTTCAAAACTTTATACTCAAAGGTATGCTTTTTAAGCTGCTCACAACCTCAGGCTGAAATAAGCCCTGGATATTCAATGTCAGGCCACGTCCTGGCTCTGGCATTGAATATCCAGGTCAGCGTGGCTACCCAGAAGTTCCCAGGCTGAAGCCAATATTCAGACCAGTGCCCATGTAGCTCAGTGGATAAAATTAGGCTAGACTTTTTGCTGGGTAAATCCCAGTTCTACTCCGACTCTGCTCCAACACTGCCTTGAAAGTGTTGTGGTGGTCAGAGGAAATATTCAACAGCACTGGCCGGTTAAGTGCCGTTGAATATCCCTTCCTGAGGCACACAGTATCCTCTTCTGCCCAGTTAAACTCTTTTGAATATCAGGCCCCAAATTTCACTAAGTTCTTAAATTTAAGAGCACAAAAAGTGAGCAGCAAGGGGTGATTTAAGGTGAGGAAAATAGGAGATTAGCATTAGGCTCATAAATCTAGTTTTATATTAAGATGAATTTTTAGCTGAAAATGTGGAGGGGCATTTTTGATATGACTTCCAAGTCCAATTGTAGATGTTTTGCTGAAAACGTCTAAAATTCTCATCCTGAGCATAGCAATTTTTGAATTGGAAAAACATGGGAGGAGTTTTTGTTTCAAAAATTGCTGTTTTCCAGATGGTTTTGTGCTTAATACAAGGTAATCAATAGAAATAAAACAAAAGAAAACATGGAAAAGAAAATAAGATGATACCTTTTTTATTGGGCATAACTTAATACATTTCTTGATTAGCTTTCGAAGGTTGCCCTTCTTCGTCAGATCGGAAATAAGCAAATGTTGGTAGATGACAGTATAAATGAGTGAAACATCAAAGCATTTCAGTGACAGTCTAACAGGATGGGGGTGGATAGGTGAGAGTCAGGGAGACAGGAAGGTGACATCTACCAACATTTGCTTATTTCCGATCTGACGAAGAAGGGCAACCTTCGAAAGCTAATCAAGAAATGTATTAAGTTATGTCCAATAAAAAAGGTATCATCTTATTTTCTTTTCCATGTTTTATTTTGTTGTATTTCTATTGATTACCTTTAAAAGTGGACTAACATGGCTACCACACCTCTGTGCTTAATACATATTTCATTAGGTATCATTAAAAAAAAAAGTCCTAGAGAAAAATGAAAAAGAACAATCCATATGGATGGCTGTGTGGCATCATTCCTAGTAAACCGGCCACACAGACATCCCAGCAGAATGATACAATTTAGGTGGTGAAGAACTTTTGTGCACGAAACAGAAGCAGGACTTGAGTGTGATCATATGTGAAGATCTTAAGGTGGCCAAACAGGTAGGAAAGGTGATGGTGAAAGCTAGAAGGATGCTTGGGTGCATAGGGAGAAGAATGACTAGTAGGAAAAAGGAGGTGATGCCGCCCCTGGGTAAGACTCTGGTGAGACCTCATTTAGAATATTTTGTACAATTCTAGAGACCATACCTTGAAAAAAGATATAAACAGGATGAAATTGGTCCAGAGGGTGGCTACTAAAATGGTCAGTGGTCTTCATTATAAAGTGTCTGGGGACAGACTTAAAGATCTCAATATGTATACTTTGGAAGACAGGTGGGATATGGGGGATATGATAGAGACGTGTGGTATAATGCACAGAAAATGAGTCTCTTTCAATTGAAAGGAAGCTCTGGAATGAGGGGGTCATAGGATGAAGGTGGAGGGGATAGACTCAGAAGTAACCTGAGAAAATACTTCTTCATGGAAAGGGTGGTGAATTCGTGGGGCGGGCTCCAGGTGGAAGCAGTGGAGATAAAAACAGTATCTGAATTCAACAGAGCTTGGGATAAGTGCATAGGATCTCTAAGGAAATGATAAGGAGACTAGATGGCATGGATGGGCAGACTAGGTAGGCCATATGGTCTTTGCCTACATTTTTATATGTTTCTAGATAACAGGCATGAGTTCAGATGCCAGTATGGACTAGAGGTGTGCATGGGGACATAGTCTGGTCCCCATACCCACCCAATCCAACTTCAGTCAATTCTTTTCTGTCTCCACCCCATCTCCATCCCCATCATATTGGTACTGTTCCTTCATCATCCCCCCAGTTTTCTTTCCCATCCTTGTACCCAATCCGCATTTAAATGGTCAAACAATAGATAAACTGACCAATATTCAGCGCTATTTAACCGGCCAGGAACAGCTCTTATCGCTTAAATAGCGCATAGCCATCTAAGCGATAAAATTCAGCACTAAATAGCCAGTTATCTCCATTAAATATTAACGCTTAGCGCATAGTGGCTAACCAGCTATATCTTGCAATATAACCAGCTATCCGCAAATATTTGAATGCTGGCTGGCTAAGTTTCACAGCCTAAATAGCAGTCCTATCTTTGGCTGCTATAAACTTAACTGACTAGCATTGAATATTCACTTAGCCAACTAAATTTGAGCTGTCCCCCAAAAAAACGGATATTCAATGCCAGTAACCGGAAACAGCCCACATTGAATATCCATGTGCAGCGATGATCACAGCACTCAAAGTGCATCCTATAAGTTGATAAAATTTAACACAAAACAATAGGCTTTACTTTGTTAAATATGCAAGAAAAACATTCTTATCATAATCTCCTCTTTCAATTTATTTTTTATTTTAGCTGAAGTGTTTGTGTTTCAGGTTTTCAAATTGAAGTATGCACTGGGAACATAATCTGACCCTCATGTCCTCCTGTCCCAATTCATTTCCAATCCATCCCTTCCCATTCACTTTGGATCTGTCCACTCCTGTCCCCATGGTATTAATTACTATTTTGTTTTTCTGAGGGTTTTCCATTGTCCCCATCCCCATGTAAACCTCTAGTGTGGATTAGGCTGTCTCTGGGGTTTTCTTTGGTTTTCAGAATTCTAAGCCATGTTCATTTCATATGTTTGAGATGCAATTAGAATAGAACATGGACCTCGGCAATTGGAAGGCAGGAGGAATTATCCGTCTGTACTCTCTAAGGGCACTTCCATAACATGGTGCTCAATTGTTGTTGCCGCCGGTGACCACGAAGGCAAGATTGGAGCCTTATTTGAAACCCCTGAAGCAGGTGGCGGTGTCCACCGAAAAATGGCCCATGTCAAGCTCCTAAGGCTGGTGCTTTTGAATTAAGAAGTGCTTTTGTACCTTCCCTGTGGCTGGTGGTCATTTGTGTCATCCTCTACTTTTCTTGGACTGACTGCTCACATTTATGCACCATTTAAGCGTGTAAGTATACACAATCCTTGGATTCTATAAAGCAAGATTTAAGTTGCATGTGCAAATCTGGTTGTATTCTGAATTTGCTTGCAGAACTTAGTTAACAAGCCAATCAGTACCGATAATTTAACAAGCAATTATTGACACCAACTGGCATTAATTAGAATTTATGCGCAGAACTGTCTAAGTGTATTCTATAATGTGATGTGCATAGCTGAAAAGGGGACATGGCCATGGATGTGGAATGGTCATGTCATTGGCATTTCTAAAATCTATGCACGTTGTTATAGAATACACCCACTCCGCGCCTAATTTAGGCGACAGCATTTACACCTAGTTGTACTCGGCGTAACCGCCCACGACTAAATTTAGTTGTGTGGGTGGGCGCTCGGTGTATTCCATATACTGCACTGAAATGTAGTCATATTCTAAAAAGTGCGCCTAAATTTAGAAATACTTTGTAGAATACGCCTAGGCGTATTTTTTTCAGTGTCCATTTTTTAGGCATAATACATATAGAATATAACCCAATATGCTCACTTTTGCAGAAAAGTGTATGCATAGACATACACATGTAAGTGGCATGGCACATGGGTAGAGCGTGAGAGGGGCATGGATGGTGCTGCCACTTCCACACGCGCATTGCAGAATACAGTAAGTTAGGCACACCCGTACCACATGTAAGCACCTGCAGATCTATGGCTGGTTTAACTGTGGGTGTCTAAATGTAAGATACACTGATACTGAATTATGCTAGTGTTTTCTAATGCAATCTGGAAGCCCAGGTGCCATTATAAAATAGGTTCTCACCACTTATAGAGTTACCTCCTCTGTGTCTGAATAAGCTACTTACACAGGGCAGACCTTGACCTCCTGAATACACCTTCTTCACTCATGCCCAGGAATATAAATTCCAGTCAAGTAGTTTCCACAGAGCAGGAGAGCACAGGGAGGAAGAGGACCAGTGGCAGAGGCATTGTTCAGTATGACCTCACAGAGTCCCAAGCCCTGGCTCTCCACTCCCAAAGCTTGCATCTTGTTCCTGTTTCTGTCCTACCTAGCCCGCCTCTTTCTTTCGGTCATCTCCCCTCGCCCTGCCACAGTGCTAGCCTCTTCTCTTTCTCCAGTACATATCAGCAGGGCCATGCAATGACACTACAAAGTAGTAAATTTAAAATGAATCAGAGAAAATCTTTCTTCACTCAACATGTATTTAACCTCTGGAATTCGTTGCCAGAGAATTTAGTAAAAGCAGTTAGCTTAGCGGGGTTTAAAAAAAGGTTTGACTAGCTTCCTAAAAGAAAAGTCCATAAACCATTATTAAAATGGACTTGGGGAAAATCACTGCTTCTTTCTAGGATAAGCAGCATAAAATGTATTGTACTCTTTTTGGATCCGTCCTAGTATGGCAATACTTATGTACTTATAAGATTGTAATATATTTGTAGCTCCTGATTCTGCCGATTGAAATCAGTGCTTCAGGTCTCATAATGTATCAGGGTTGCCTAGGAGTTCTGCTGTTTTCTATCTTTATCCCAGTATGGCTATTCTTATGTTCTAAATGTATTGTACTGTTTAGGGATTTTTTTTCTAGGTACTTGTAACCTGGATTAACCACTGTTGGAAACAGGATACTGGGCTTGATGGACCTTCGGTCTGTCCCAGTATGGCAACACTTATGTTCTTAAGACTTAAAATGAATAAGGACAAAACAAAGGTGTTTGGTAGCAAATTCAGTATGGGAAGTGAGAAAAACGTATGTATTGATAATATTGATTTTCCACTGGAGCCTTCCCTTAAAATTTTAAAAGTAATTTTTGATAAATATATCTCGTTTAAAGAGCAGGTGAAGGCAGTAGCCCATAAGGTGTTTACTGTGGCAGCTATGTCGTAGAAGGTCAAATTTTACGTTGGAAGTGTTTAGATCGATTGCGTAAGCAATTGTGCTGTCGCATATCAATTACTGTAACTTCATTTATCTAGGTTGTAAGGATAGAGTGCTAAAAAACTTCAAACTTTATTAAATACCACTGTGTGATTAATATTTAGGGTTTCTAGATTTAACAGAACTCCCCATTATTGATACAGTTGCATTGGTTGCCAATGCAAGGACAAGTTGTCTTTAAGCTTTGTTGCCTTGTTTTTCGAAATCTGCATGGTGAAGTACTGGAGTATATGGTAAGTCTGATATGATTATCGCATAGAAGTTTTATGCCTGGATCTAGATGTTTTCTACTTTTACAATATCCAGATCCAAAACAGGTGGTTTATTAACAGGTTTTCTCTGGCACGTTTGCTGATTTGGCAGCTAGCCACTGGAATGATTTACCCATTGATCTAAGAAGGCAATCTGATTATATGTTTTTTTCAAAAACCGTTGAAAGCCTTCTTGTTTAAGAAATCTTTAACATGACTGTGTTATTTTCCTTGACAGTTAGCTGACCATCATGTGTAATATTCCTGGAGTTGGTCAAGTTCACTCTTATGATACACTGAACTCTTATGGTAAGTGTGGGATACAAGTGGCATGTATTATTATTGTTATCCCTTCTTCTCCCTTAAGAGATCCTATGTGCTTGTTCCATGCTTTCTTAAATTCAAATACAGTCTTTGTCTCTATGGAAGATGTTCCCAGTATCCCCCACCCTTTCCTTAAAGAGGTTTTTCATTATATTGCTTTTGAATTTACCCCCTTTTATCTTCATCCTAGACCTCCTCATTCCAGAACTTCCTTTCAATTGAAAGAAACTTGTCAAATAGAGAGTTCTGAGCACTAGCAAGAAACTCTTGGAGTCAGCAATCCCCTCCAGAGTTGAATTCTGGAATAACAATAATTTCTTATTTATTGTTGAACAAGTTGAAGAAGGGAAATGTGCTGTGAGTTTTAATGCCAATTGTATTTGCATGGACCATAATTAGACTGCATAAATTTGGACCATTCTCTATTTTGAAGTAAATAAGAAAGTCGTAGGAATATGTGGGTACAGTGGGTTCTGGTAAGTTTTGGAGGGCTCACAGTTTCCACTACAAATGTGACAGGTAGAGGGAGATAGGGATCCGAGTCCCCCAAGCCATGGTGTGGTGTACTGACTACTATACTACTCCAAGGACCTGCATGCTGGTCTAATAGACTTGGCTCTAACATCTGAGGCACTCATAGAGGCTGGGAAGTCATATTTTTATTCACATTTTTGGGGAGTAGGGGGAGTAGGAGGGGGTCAGTGACCACTGTGGGGGTATTGGGGGGGGGCTCACCCGGATTCTCTCCAGTAGTCATCTGGCCATTAAGGGCTCTCTTTTGTGCCTTATTCATTATAAAAACAGGTCTAGCTCAAAACATCTTAGTTTTAGTCCTGGACGGTTTTGTTTTGTTCCATTATGGCTGAAATCCATCCAAGCAAACGCCCATATCCCACTCTTTCACACCCCCGACATGTCCCCTTGTGTTTTGAATGCACTTCTGATGGACTTCATAGAAAAACATCTAAAATTGGTTTTGAAAATATTTATGTGGACGTTTTTGTGAGAAAAATGTCCAAATGCTGCTTTATACCATTTTTTAGATGTTTTTCTCTTTCGAAAATGAGCTCCATAGTAACATAAAGAGCAATTTTCAAAATGACGTCTAAGTCTGACTTTGGACGTTTTGCACAAAACGTACAATATCCAAATAGGAAAGAAGGCCATTTTCAAAAAAAAAAAAAAGAAAACGTCTATCTTTTTTCAAATTTACCATTTTGAATAAGGTATTGTGATTTGTATTTTTTTTTTTTGGCCCTTTTCAAAAAAAATTCCAATTGAAAAACATAGAAAATCAAGCCATTGGGATATAAAAGGGGTCAGCATTTTTAGTAGACAGGACCCCCAGACATCCCAGGACAGCAATGGGGCAACCTAGGGGGCACTGCAGTGGACTTCAAATAAATGTTGTATGTGCAGGACGTCAGACTCAGAAACCTGAAAGGAAGAAAGAAGACTTTGACTGGCAGGGGATGGGGTCCCTGCCAGCCTAGGTAGGCGACGGCGAGCGAGCGGGCAGGCGAGCGGGCGGAGGGGTCAATGGTAGGGGGGTCCAGGGCCAATTCTACGGGGGCCCTGGCCCCCGTGGCCCTATAGCAGCAACGCCACTGATTGAAACACCACCCCCTACTGGCAGCAATGCAGTTGGAGGACTCCCGCTCAGCTTAGAGGAAATAGTGTCAGTTAGCAGTTATGCATGTAACTGCCCTTAGCCACTATTCTAAAAGGTGGGTGCTCAAATTCCAGAGTGCATAACTTCACAGGGGGTGTGTACCAGGTTGCGAAAAATGGATCTTGGGAAGAAAGGTTTTACTCTTTTGAGTTTGCACATGGAGTGGAACATCTTCTTAGTTGTATTCTTCACATGGTTTTCAAGTGTGAGATTTCGATCAATGGTAACTCCAAGAATTTTCAGAGTGCTTGAGACGGGAAGGGAAAAGTTTGGTGTAGTTATAGTGGTGAATCTACTTGTATTATGTTGTGAGGTGAGTATGAGACATTGTGTTTTTTCTGCGTTAAGTTTTAGCTGAAATGCATCTGCCCAGGAGTGCATGATTTGGAAGCTTTGGTTGATATCGTTGGTGAGTTCCTTTAGGTCATGTTTGAAAGGGATGTAGATCGTAGATCATCTGCATATATGTATGGGTTGAGGTTTTGGTTGGCTAGTAGTTTGACTAAGGGTATCATCATTAGGTTGAAGAGGGTTGGTGAGAGGGAGGATCATTGGGGGACTCCGCATTCAGGTGTCCAAGGGGTTGATATGGTCGCGTTGGTTTTTACTTGGTATGATCTTGTGGTCAGGAATCCTCTGAACCAGTTAAGAACATTATCTCCAACTCCAAAGTATTCTAGGATATGTAGTAGTATTCTATGGTTGACCATGTCAAAGGCACTGGACATGTCAAATTGTAAGAGAAGTATGTTGTTGCCCGTTGCAATTGTTTGTTTAAATTTTTTCATTAAAGTTACTAGTACTGTTTCTGTGCTGTGGTTCGACCGAAATCCTGATTGAGACTCGTGAAGAATTGAGTATTTATTTAGGTAATTAGTGAGCTGTTTTGTCACTACGCCCCCCATAAGTTTGGTTATCAGCGGGATAGATGCTACTGGACGATAGCTGGTTAGGTCATTTGTGTCTTTCTTTGCATCTTTAGGTATCTTTATCCTCATAAAACTGAAAATGGTTAAATGCTCAACTAGCTGGAAAATCCACTTTGCAAGATTTTATACCTTATTAGAAGTTAGCTGAACTTAGATACTTTTTGATATTTTCAAAGTTTTGAATTTGGGGGGTTTTGAAAATAAGGTAGTATGTTTTTGTGTTAGTTCATGTCAGCGCTTTTTTTGAATGGGTACTTGGGGGCACCTTTTCCATTGTCTGCTAAAGTAGACTCATGGACTCCAAGTTTTAATGAAAGAGCTCAGGCTCTACACACCAATTCTGCCTTGTCATAGGTTCTGTGACTGGTTGCAGAGGTCCTGGCTATTGTGGTGGGGTGGGTCCCTCAGTGATAACCCCACCCTTGAAAGGTGACCTAGCATTTGAGTACTGGCTCCTTTTTTGCTAGAAAAAACACACTGGTTCACGTACAGACACAGAACTAAAGGCCAGAGGTGACACCCTTTGATTTGGACTGACAATTCTTTTTTGGCTAGTTTTCAGGTCAGCTGAAATGTTAAGAAATGTGGGTTGAAAAATTGTCACCTGCACACACATAGCTTAAAAAAAATCTGATAAAAAATACAGTGTTTCTGGGTTCCTAACATCATGATTAATACCTGTGACACCTAAAGTGTAGTGAATTCTTTAATGAGAAATTCATAGTCAAAATTAAAGAAGCAGTAGTTGGTTTATTTAGTGTAAGTCACCAATGAACTGTGGAGAAGGAAGTAGTGATGGTGTTGGTGTTGGTATATGGTGGGGGAATTATCAAGTTCATATTTTAGAAATGTTTGCTGACTTTGTTCTGATGGGCTTTGGATCAACATGGAGACAGAGAGGCATATTTTCAAAGCACTTAGCCTTCCAAAGTTCCATAGGTTTCTATGGAACTTTGGAAGGCTAAGTGCTTTGAAAATAAGCCTCTGTATTATTAGATTAGATTGTAAGCTCTTTGAGCAGGGACTGTCTTTCTTCTATGTTTGTGCAGCGCTGCGTATGCCTTGTAGCGCTATAGAAATGCTAAATAGTAGTAGTAGTAGTAGTATTTGACTTGTCATCAAAATCTGAGCCAACACCCTACTCTGGCCTGGCTGCTATCTTTAGACATGGCTTTGGCTAGTTGATAGACACTAGCTGAAAGATAGGGAGCCCTGAGCAGTGGTTCTCAAACCTGGTCCTGGAGGCACCCCTGCCAGTCAGGTTTTCAGGATATCCACAATAAATATTTATGAGAGTGAATTCCATTCAGTGGAGGCAGAGCATGCAAATCTCTCTCATGAATATTCATTGTGGCTATCCTGAAACAGTGAAACAGCACCCCCCACTGGAAGGTCTGTAGGTGGGGGACTCCCACTCAGCTTACAGGGAACAGTGCTAATTGGTGCCAGTTAGCAACACTTAAGGCCCATTATAGCCTACTACTGCTCATTAACACAAATTATCAGCTCATTATTAAATTAATTCATGTGCACAACTATTCTATAACTTGTGCACTAATCGCAAATTTGAGCGTATAACTTTCTAAAACTAGGGGGACAGTGCTCTGGCAAGCTAGTAGGGATGTGTACAAGCCAAAACGTTTTGTTTTGTTTGGCTTTCTTCCACGGTTTTCAGGTGTTTTTTTCAATTTGTTTCACTCATTCATTTTACTAACTTTTTTAATCCACACAAATGTTTGTTTATTTTTATTTCATATGCCCTAAACCGCCTTTAGGGATCCATTTACTAAGCTGTGGGGAAAAGGGCCCTGCGGTAGCAGTGGGGGCTGTTTTTCCTGCACACCATGACCCTTTTTACCGCAGCCAGTAAAATGCCCCCCCCCCCCCCAAAATGGCCATGCAGTAAGATAACTCTTACTATGTGACCATGCGGCAGGGAACACTTACTGTCACCCACTGAGGTGGTGGTAAGGATTCCCGGGGTAACCCAGCAGTAACTGGGCAGCGCACACCAATGCATGATTACCTCCGGGTTACCGCCATTCTAGGGAAAAAAAATTTCCATAGTAACATAGTAAATGACGGCAGAAAAAGACCTGCATGGTCCATCCAGTCTGCCCAACAAGACAAACTCATATGTGCTACTTTTTGTGTATACCCTACTTTGATTTGTACCTGTCCTCTTCAGGGCACAGACCGTATAAGTCTGCCCAGCACTATCCCCGCCTCCCAACCACCAGCCCCGCCTCCCACCACTGGCTCTGGCACAGACCGTATAAGTCTGCCCAGCACTAAATGACACATGCTCTAGCCAGAACTACCGCCAGCGGCCACGATGGGTGGTAATCCCACATTGGGCTTACCCTCGCTTTGTAAAAGATCCCCTCACTGACTTGAGGAACAAGGCAGTGTACAGACCAGAGAAGCAATGGGAAAGAACTGCAAAATTCAAATAGGGAGATTGAAATACAATTCAGCAGAGCAATGAAACCAAAACTAGAGAGAGTAGGGATGTGGACAGTTCAGTTGAGAGGAAAGATAAAAGCTAGGGGAAGGAGTAGAGCCCTCAGTGGTTGTTATAAGCTTGTTGGAAAAGCCAGGACTTCACTGCAAACTTGAAACTGTTAAATGATAGATCACTATGGATACATAAAAAGGTTATTCTAGGTAAACAGGGCGGTGAAGATGGCACAGTGATACTTTCCAATTCGGCTACCCTAGGGCCTGGAAGAACTAAACGGTGATTATTAATGGACCTCAGAACAAAAGCTGAGGGATAGCAAGGGAGGCTATTTAAAGAGGGACACCCAGCCCAAAAGCTTTAAAAACAAGGATTAAGATGTTTTAGGTGACTGTTTGCTGAATTATAGTCAGTGATGTCTTTTTTGAAGGAGTGAAACATGATCTGATTACTACTACTATTACTACTACTTATCACTTCTATAGCGCTACAAGGCATACGCAGCGCTGTACACTATACATGAAAAGACAGTCCCTGCTCAAAGAGCTCACAATCTAAATAGGACAGACAAACAGACAGAATAACTAAGAGGTAAGGGAATTAAGGAGGTGGGGATAAAAGGGTACAGGGCAAGTGAGTAGTGGTTAGGAGTCAAAAGCAGCGTTAAAGATTAATGATTAATCTGATTAATGAGTGTGACACAGTAGTCAGATTGCTGTATTTTGTAAAGACTGGAGTTTCTTCAGATTCATTTTAGAGATACCAGAGTGGACAATATTATAATAGTCTAGTCTCGAGATGAGAAGGGAGAGAATAAGTTTATATTCAGACTTATAGTTTATTCAGACATAATAGACCGCTCTAGCTGCCGAGGCAGAGTAGAGTCATAAGAAAAAGGAAAGGACAGTGAAGTCAAAAAGATACTACAGGCTATAGTAAAAAGAATCAGTTTTGCACATGTTAATTCATAGGTTAATGTACATTATCTCAGTTTTGCATGTACAACATTTTTTGGTGCATTAATGAACCGAATCTGTGTTAACTAATAGGCATATCTATAAAATAAGTTGAAAGATTACGCATGAAAAGGAGATTGCTTTGCAGCTGAAACCTCCCACAGAGCAGCCTGCGCTAAAAGTGCTGTGGCTGACTTAGAAAAGGCAGATTGAATGGAGAGCACAGCTAACCTTGTACAGGTACAGAAGCAATTGGTAGCATGAATCTTTGATTTTAACTTGCTGCACTATGTGGGTGTTAGTTATGTAAGCAATGAAAGAGTACCAGGAAATCTTCAGAGGTGGATAGGTTGTCTATACACGTTACATCTTATGAACTCCAGAAGGAAGCTCTGTTTGACACAATGCAAGTACTATGTGGTGAGTGTTAGCAGTAAATTTGAGAGACTGAGATCATACTCCACATACCCTGGCTTCGGAGTGAGATTCATTACTATTTTTCAGAAAGTGGAAAAAGACTGCTTCCTCCTACCCTGTATATGGGAAAAGGGGTAGTGTCAGTGGTAGAATTTTGTACAAGATACCTAAAGTATGCATTGGGATTTAATGTTGAAATCATTCCATATACTTTACACCTGAAATCACTGCTTTTTGCCATTTTTTGCACTAAAAAGATCTAGCAACTGTTGTGCATTCCCTGTTAACAAACCAAATCTGTTATTACAGTGCATTTTATCAGTTGTTCCAGCCAATGCCAGTTCCATTCTCAAAATGGATGCCATGACCTCCCTGCTACAGGAAGTCAGGACAGCCATTTTGACTTCGCTACCAGCCCAGGCAGCAAAGAGTGGGAATTCCTCCTGCCCTGAAAATACCACCGGGACTTCTTAAGGATGGTCTGGAGGAGACAGATCTCTGCTGGGGGGGACCCACTTTCTGCCATGGAGATGGAGGCTTGGAGCGACCCATCTTCTGCTGTAATGGGGGGCATGGCACAACAGTTTCAGTTTCAGCTTCATTTCTGGCCAAAACTGAGTGGTGAATTTTGACTGAAACCATAACCCTTAGTTTCGGTCGGCCTCTACTCTTGTTATTCAGCACAGATAGTGGCCGGCTGACTTGTGCGGGTAACCGGATAACTAGCCAGATGAAGTTAGGCTAGCTGTTTTGCTGTTCTAACTTTATCCAGACAGTTATCTAGTTAGAGGACTTAATACTGCCAATAACCAAATAACTCTGGAGTCTACCATCACTCTACCCAAGGACAGCACCAGCTCTATCCAGATAATGTTGAGGTGGTCTGCAATGATATTTGGTGGCATTATCTGGATGATGCTGCAGAATTCAGTGCACAGTCATGACTAAGGGAAATATCCAGATAAAAAAATGAGGTTTTAATGAATTTTGTTAATGAACAGTTTGTAATAAAACAGTCCAAACCCCATCCTTTTCTGTGAAAAAATAAAAAAGCTACAGAAGTTCAAACATATAAATTTTTCAGACTGCTTATGGACCTATGACAAGAAAAATCAGCCATTTTCAACATTTTGCATCCATTACTTTAGTCACCTTCTTCCAGAGACGGTCACATATAGCATTTATTGAATTTGCAGAATGCCCTTTTTCAGACAACTATTAACTCTGACTGTAATTGGGTATGTAAAACCATTTCCCTATCATTTAAATGATGCAATCTCCACAAAGATGTCTTCAGTTCAGTATTAACGGAGAGCGATCAGATCTAGGTCTAAAACCTTGGATCTAGGTTTAAAAACCTTTAATTGATCTCCCCTTTCACAACGCTCTCACTGGTTCAAAAGATTATCTAATCCTCCACTATACAAGTTGCAAAAATGCGATCTACAAGTCAATCTACATGTTAGGATTCCCTTACCTCTGAATTCCCTTCCGAAATTCATCAGATGGGAACCTAATTATTTGATATTCCGGAAATACCTTTAAGCAGTTTCTTACGAAATAATTTAACCCCCTAATTGTACAGTTATTCAATTTCTCAATTCTATTCTAATTGTTGTTATACATGGATGACTATAAATTGTTACCTTTTAGTGTCTAGCATTTATTCCATATTACATATTGTAATACTCAATCCTCATTTATTTTATTATTACTACTTATTTAAATGGTATTGAATTGCTGTGCTGGTGATTTCCTATTCTTTGTGCTGAAATCATGTTGGAGGGGCTCTCTGGGGCTGTGCTTTTCTCTACCCAGTGAAGTGAGCCATTTCATTTGCATAACATAGAGGAGGAGGGGTGATTAGTGTATATCCAGGTGGTAAGTGACGGAGCTTCACTTACCTTGAACCTGTGGGATTCTTAGAGCTGGTTTGGTTTAGTACAGTCTGCCTAAAACTTTTCTTACTACACTACTACTACTACTATTTAGCATTTCTATAGCGCTACAAGGCATACGCAGCGCTGCACAAACATAGAAGAAAGACAGTCCCTGCTCAAAGAGCTTACAATCTAATAGACAAAAAATAAATAAAGTAAGCAAATCAAATCAATTAATGTGAACGGGAAGGAAGAGAGGAGGGTAGGTGGAGGCGAGTGGTTACAAGTCAAAAGCAATGTTAAAGAGGTGGGCTTTCAGTCTAGATTTAAAGGTGGCCAAGGATGGGGCAAGATGTAGGGGCTCAGGAAGTTTATTCCAGGCGTAGGGTGCAGCGAGACAGAAGGCGTGAAGTCTGGAGTTGGCAGTAGTGGAGAAGGGAACAGATAAGAAGGATTTATCCATGGAGCGGAGTGCACGGGAAGGGGTGTAGGGAAGGATGAGTGTAGAGAGATACTGGTGAGCAGCAGAGTGAGTACATTTATAGGTTAGTAGAAGAAGTTTGAACAGGATGCGAAAACACTGTTTGAGGGACTGAGGCTGTTAGAGTCCTAAAACATTTTTTCTATAACTGTTTGAGTATATATCTTATCTAAAACTTTAATATTCAATATTCAATCACATGACTGCTAATCATTTAAGTGTAATGCACAAATTACTTTATTGATATGTATACTTTCAAATATAACTAGTATCAGATGTTCATGTATCTATTATACAAATTTATTCTTCCATCCATTCACTCCACATATTCCTTAACTAATACTCTTTGATTCACATGATACCAAGTATAGAACTGGATACTTTCTGAATAGAACCCAATAATTAGCTCACTATATATACACATGAATATTGACTTTAGTTGGGACTCAAGTTCATTGGAGACTCCAGAGTTTCTAAAGTCTCATGAAATGTCTTTAGATATTATAACCAATACCCCCACTGTGCAGAAACGTCCTCAGAGAGATTCTTCAGGAAAATTCCTTCCAGCAAAACTATTACAAACAATTCTTCAGATCTCGCCCCGCCGACCTCCGGTGGGCTGTAACAACCTCTGATGAACAGATACCACAGTCCTTCCTTGGATAGCTGTAATCCTTTCAAATTAATGATCTCCACTGCTGTTCTGAATGGTAGACCTTAACTGTAGCCAGCATCTACATATTAACGTACATCAAACCCAACGCCTGCAAAGCGTTTCTCCTGTTGGCTTCTTCAGGGGTTTAACTGTAATAAGATAGATACAAATACTAGCTAAACCATACTCTCTTCTAAATACATTTTTATAATAAGTTTTTGAATTTCTTAAAATGCATACCTTTTATCCCTATACCGGCTACTTGCACAGGATCAACCACACAGGTGTCCTGGAAAATGGTGCTGCTGCTGAAAACGTGAGCGCATGCGCTCTTGTTTTATCTAGCAGGGGAGAACAAGAGCTGCCAATCAATGCTATGAACTCATAACCCAGCCCACTCCACTTCCGTATTGAGACCACCAGGGTATACTGTGTCCTATTCATAAATCATTCTTTGCTCCCTGTTCATCATTTTATGTAATATATTGGACCTGTCAAATTGATGAAGAACCACGAACCGCAGTGAAGAAACCTCATGTTTTTCAGACAGCCAATGCACTTCGAGGATTGTGTCCAATTCTGGTCGCCGCATCTCAAAAAAAGATATAAAGGAATTAGAAAAGGTGCAGAGAAGGGTGACGAAAATGATAAAGGGAATGGAACGACTTCCCTGTGAGGAAAGGCTGAGAAGGTTAAGGCTCTTTAGCTTGGAGAAAAGGCAGCTGAGGGATGATATGATAGAAGTCTACAAGAGAATGAGCGAAGTACAGCGGACAGATGTGAAGCGATTGTTTACACTTTCAAACAACAACAACAAAACCAGGGGACACAAGATGAAGCTAGAATATGGTAGATTTAAAACAAATAGGAGAAAGTTTTTCTTTACTCAGTATGTAGTTAGACTCTTCTGAAACTCGTTGCAAGAGAATGTAGTGACAGCAGCTGGCCTTATGGAATTTAAAGGGGGTTTGGACAGACACCTGAAGGAAAAGTCCATTGAACATTATTAATTTTTTTTTTTTTTTTTTTGGGGGGGGGGGGGGGGGTCGCCGGGTTTTTGAAGCCTGGATTGGCCGCTGTCGGAGACAGGATGCTGGGCTTGATGGACCCTTGGTCTTTCCCAGTATGGCGGTGCTTATGTACTTATGTATTATCCTGCATTACTTTTTGTACTGTAAATTAAAATAAGTTGTTAGCCACATTGAACCTGATATATTGGGATAATGTGGGATATAAATGAAATAAATAAAATAAAGGGCACGAGGCATGAAGGCGTATTTTTTAAACTCAGACTTCCCAGACTACTAAACGGAGTAGAGGGGGTTACATGGGTTTCATTTGCCTTTTGTTTCATGATTGAGTATAAAGGCACCCGTTTGTTACTTTTTCAGGATTTTTTGGTGCGAGTAATGGAACAAAGGAAGCTTCTGGTGCCCTACTGCTCCCAACTGTTTACAAGAGGAATTAAGTTCGCTTTTCAGTACCCTGCTTGGGTCCGGATCTCTCATGATAACTGAACGGTCACACTGACTAAAGCAGAGGACCTAAAGGCATTTTTGGAAAAGCTCCCGCCCGCGTAATGAGGACATAGCTTGTATAAATCACCCAATGGTATCGAGGGTGAGGACCTGATTTAATGCAAGGAGCAGTGTTCTGTTGTGACAGAGAGTTGGCAGACTACTGGGATTATAGTTACTATTTTTCTAAGCTGCGGACCAGGGCCGTGCCGATGCGGTAAGCGGGGTAAGCGCCGCAGGGGGGCGCCCACCTCTGGAGGGCGCCACCGCGGTGCTTACCCTCGCCCCGCGCCGCCAAGGACTTTAAATCTTTTACCTCGGTCGCAACAGCGTCAGTGAAAGCGCTGCCGACGTCTCCCTTTCCTTGCACTCATTGGTTCCCTCAGTGTCCCGCCTTCTTTTGACATCAGAAGAAGGCGGACACTGAGGGAACCAAGAGCGCGAAGGGCAGGGAGACGTCGGCAGCGCTCCACTTTCACTGACGCTGCTGCGACCGGAAGTAAAAGATTTAAAGGCCCCAGGACGCGGAGGAAAGAGCAGAGAGGCATGGATGGGAGGGCAGAGAAACAGGCATGGATGGGAGGGCATGGATGGGAGGGCAGAGAGGCATGGATGGGAGGGCAGCAGCAGGGCCCAGGGAGAGGACAAATTGCTGGAAGGGGAGGGGAGAGAGGAGGATTGCTAGCTATGGATGCAGCAGGGAAGGGCAGAGAGGGGCAAGGATGGACATGGGGGCCCAGGGAGAGGACAATTTGCTGGAAATGGAGGGGAGGGGAGAGAGGAGGATTGCTGGCTATGGATGGAGGAGGGAAGGGCAAAGAGGGACAAGGATGGACATGGGGGCCCAGGGAGAGGACAAATTGCTGGAAATGGAGGGGAGGGGAGAGAGGAGGATTGCTGGCTATGGATGGAGGAGGGAAGGGCAGAGAGGGACAAGGATGGACGTGGTTGGGAGGACAGGACCCAGGGAGAGAGAAGAAATTGCTGGAAATGGATATAGAGCAAGAAATGAAGAAGAAAGGAGGAAAGTAAAGAAATAAATGGAAAGGAAGCCCTGGAAATGGAGTTAAGAGGACAGATAGCAGCAGACTCAGATACTGGGCCAGCATGATTGGAAAAAGAAAGTCACCAAAGGTAGAAAAAAATCATTTTATTTTCATTTTAGCATTTGGAATATGTCCACTTTGAGAATTTACATCTGCTATCTTATTTTGCAATGTATAGCAATTTGTTTCTAAGAATATTGCTGACAATTCCTGTCAGTGTGGCAAGTGGTGAGCGATCATTTTCACCGGGGGGGGGGGGCATGATCATTTTCACAGGGGGGGGGGCGCCAACTGATAGTCTGCAGGGGGGCGCCAGAAACCCTAGGCACGGCCCTGCTGAGGATCACTTTTGTGCCTGGGGGAGAGCCGGGAATGTTGCCGGGACGGTACTGTGCGGTGTTGAAGGCTCCCCGCAGCCACGATCTATGGCCCCAGTGTGGCATCAGTGATGGACATGACGAACTTGAGGTTTGACTGATCACTGGGGCACAAGAAGAAGATGATTTGAGCAGCTTGCACTGTTTTGGGTTGGTTATCCTGTTCGTCAGGATATGTTCTTGGTGGTAGAGTTAGCAAGTTATTCTGCTGAGGAGATGGGGGAGGGGGGAAGGGCATTGTGTTTTTGGGTATACTTTAGGGGGGGTGAGGGGAGGTACTGTGTTTAGTGCAGGGTGAGGGGGGTTTGACTGGGTGATGGATGGTTGTGAGAGTGGATGAGGGGTGGGAGTGGAGAAGGGGAGGTTTGGTATGGGGGGAAGGGGGAAGCAGTGGCTGAATGAAAATTTCATTGGGAGAAGTGTGAGGGAGACATCTTTACAACAGGATTCCAAAATGTTAACTCCTGTGGGGTGGTTTAGCTGGGACGCCGCCCTGAGGAGATGTGTAGAGGTTCAATTCTTCACAGTTGAAGTTGGGTTTGGTTGGAATGGGTAGTTTGCCTGTGGCCACATTAAATGTAGATGGCATCCATTCGCCTGTCAAGAGATCCAAAATTTTAAAATATAGTAAGCATCTGAGAGCGGATGTCTTATTAGTCCAGGAAACCCATCTCTCACCTCTGGAATATGTAAAGTTGAAACAAGGGTGGGTTGGGGAGTTGGCTTTTGCCTCCTTTAATAACAGGCAGAGGGGGGTGGCTATACTGATTAACAAGGGTCTTGACTCCACCCACCATAGGATCATACAGGATCCTGAGGGTCAGTTTGTCATATGGGCTGGTGTCCTGCAGGGAAGTAAGGTTGTCTTGTACTCAGTTTACGCCCCTAATGTGTATTCACACAGATTTTTTTTCTTCCCTGGTGGCGGCTTTGGTCTCCTTAAGCGATTACCAGTTGGTGGTGGGGGGGGTCTTCAATATCACAGCAGACCCTCTTGTGGACTGCAATCCTCCGAAAAAGAGGCCTAAGGGGATGGAGGGAAAAGGTTTAGGTCTTATGCAACATGAGTTGGGGCTGGTGGATATTTGGAGGGCGCTACACCCAGATGCCAGAGATTACACTTTTTATTCTCATGTGCATAAGGTCCAGGCTAGACTGGACTATTTATTGCTATCTCCCTCCCTTTTTTCGATGGCCTGAGCAGCAGACATTGAAGCAGGCGCCGTGTCAGATCATAGCATGGTATGGGTAGACTTGGGTAATTTAAAGGGAAGGATATCGACAGGGTGGCGTATGAACCCTACACTTTATTTAGATCCAGAGTTTAGGCCCTTTTTACTTGAGGAGTGGCAACACTATCTTGGGGATAACGATCCGCAAGACACAGATCCAGTCGTGTACTGGGAAAGGGAAAAGCGGTGATGCGGGGTAAAATCATAGAATACATGGTACATACGAGGAAAAAATGAGATGGGGGAACTCCTCTTTCTGCTAAAGCAACTCCAGGATGCTAGATTGGCGGTTTTGCAAGGTGATCAAGAGGTGTGGGATAGCTATAAGGCTTTGAAAGGTAGAATCAATGAACTCTTGAACCAAAGGGCCATGAGAGATATCCAATTATATAAACATAAACTCCACAGATGGGGAAATAAGGCGGGTAGGTTACTAGCAAGCTTAATGCGTAATAGACCTGCGAAACAGGTGATCTCACGTGTTAAATCGGTGACGGGGGAGACGCGCGAGACGGAGTCAGAGATTCAGGCAGCGTTTGTGGAATTTTACCAATCGCTGTACGACTCGGGGCACTGTGACTCAACACAGCGCACAGATTTTTTTCAGGGGCTCCGTATTCCAACGTTGCCCCAGACCAACTGTCTATTCTGAATGTGCCCATAAAGGGGGAGGAAATTCAGGCTATCCTTAAGAGGCTTAAGCTAGCGAAGGCGCCTGGTCCAGATGGGCTGGGTTCTGAGTTTTACAAGCTTTTGGGAGTGCACATGGTGGGTCCCTTCAGTAACTTGGGACAGGCATTGTTCTCACTGGGTCAGGCCACGGGCACTTTGACTCATGCCTCAATAGTAGTATTGCCCAAATCGGGTAGAGATAAAGAGCAGCTGGGATCGTAAAGACCGATTTCCTTATTAAATCAGGATATCAAGATGTTCGCTAGCATTTTGGCCTCCAGATTGGGATGGGTCCTTCCCTCATTGGTTCACGGAGACCAATCAGGATTCATCCCAGGCAGATATGCTTCTACAAACATCTTGAGGGCTTCGAGTGCTATGCAGGTTAAAGGGGGAAGGCCTGGAGATGCCATTATTGCCAGCCTAGACGTGGAAAAAGCTTTCAACAAAATACTTTGGGATCATCTTTTTTTGGGTCTTGCCGCAATTTGGCATCTTTGGTGAACTTTTGTCAGGGGTGAGAGCACTGTATAGTAAACCCACAACACAGATACTGATAAATGGAGAATTGTCAAACACGTTTGCATTAGAGAGGGGAACAAGACAAGGTTGCCCTTTGTTTCTGTTCAGAATTAAGGGGTCCCAAGCCCCCTCCCCAAGAAGGCTAGGGTGACCTTAATCTGACTCCATCCCTAAATAGCCCTAGAACTGGGGCAATCAGGGGGTTGTGAAGTTCTAAGAGGAGTTGCTACTGAGAGAGACACTAGAGCTAAGGAAAAGGTACCAGCCTTATGACAAACTGGAACCAGATTACAAGTTATACAATGCAGTGAGAGATAGCTGCTGGATGCAACAAAAGCATTTATACTTACAGCCTTTCATCATTAAGTTAAGCCCACAAATCATCATTTGGAATAAGGATTTTATTTGCACAACAGACTTTAATCAGGTACATTCAGCAGACAGATTCTGGGTACAACCGGACAGAGCTTCGCCGTCTGAGATAAGCGTTGGGGCGGATACCAAAGCTATGGCAAATTGTCCCCTCTTTTATACACAAACTCTCCATAGAAGTCTATGGTGAGGTACCTAGCTCTCGATTTCTGAGATGATACTTTCCCACACAGTCTTATCAGCATGTTTTGGGAAGCTTTGAGATAACAGTTCCACATCTGTCTGTGTCGCAATACTTTTAAGAACTCTGTATAACCTCTGTAGCCTTCTATACAAAACTAATAGACTCCATTTTGTTCATCTGATTTAAAGTGACAGTTGTACCAGTTTGTGTCAGGACTCATTGTTCAGACCTGTTTATTACAGATTCTCAAATATTAAATCACTTTCTTGTTGTTTGGCCTAGTCAGTACTTCTTCATTTATTTTAGGCTTCATAGCTTTGGCACTCACTATTCCAGTGGTAGATCCAAAGCTAGGCCATATATTAACATTCCCCTCTTCACCCTATCCCATAGGGTGACACCAGGGTTAACATACCTTGGTACCATCCATTCCAGAAGGTATTCTATGAGGCCATCAAATTATCTGAGTCTTAAGCTCAACTGGTACAATTTGGATTGCTAGTAGGTGGTATATTTCTGGGCATATGGAATTCCCTTTATATTACCCAACCCCTTGGGCCTTAATCTTGATATTACCCCTCTTGAGGCGTAAATGGGACAAAACCATGAGTTCATCTACAAAATCTCACGAAGTATATGTATACGGGTAATAGCAATTTCAGGTGGATCATACTAATACTTTCAGGTTTTTTCTATGACTTCTATTGTATCTGTTGCATAGTACATGGGGAGATAATCTAATATATGTATCTCAGTGGTCTTGAGAAGGAATAGTGGTTTTGATTAAGCATTGTTATGGGCTCACCAAATATATGGTTAGTATTCAGATTGCAGGCTGTTTAAGGTTGTAGATATTCAGAATCCTCAAACAGGTCGGGATTCTTGGACCTTACTAGTACTTATCATTGGCATTCAATCATGAGCACTAATAAGTGGATAGCAAGAATGAGGTTGCATTATACAGCAAAAATGGTCAATTTATATTAAAAAAAAGGTCATGCATGGATCTTGACCTATGCATAATGACTTGGAAGTATGGGAAGCAATTTATATATCCATTACCCCACTTGGAGCTTAGTCAAACCTACAGAAAGACATGCAACGTAAGTAAGCCTACACCAGAGTTAAACAATTGCATAACTGGTTGATACTAACAGAGTTTACATCTACATTATGATATCTTAGCCAGTATTAGGGTTTGATGTTACCCTTGTATCTGAGCAAGATCAACTTCAATTTTAAATTACCTAAACAGAAATAATAGGGAAACTCTTAGAAAAACAATTAGAACAATAAAGAACAATAAAGAAAATAATAGGAAAATAAAATAAAACCTTTTCAATATCTAGACAGGATTACTGCTAAACTGAAAAGAAAACAAAATATGAATCTATAATGTCCATAAACAGCAACAGCAATTCTCAAATTAAGTATCAGTTCCAAATTCTCTTTCATCGATCATGGTTGAGGCGGTGGAAGCGCTGAAGAATCTGGACGGAGATCTGGAAGATTTAACAGGACTGGGTTTTCAGGCTGGCTTGCTGAAGGAAGTGACTGGTCTTGAGATGGTTAGGCTGGTTCTGCGTATATCTTTCACATGGACCCAAAACTTATGGTCCAATAGTTTGCTAGGTGTAAAGATTATTGCCACAACCTTGGGGGATCTAACATCATTTGGATAATCTTGAAGACGTACTTGTGGTGTATAAAGTGGGATCTTTCCATGTCTTTATTCTAGGCATATACTATCATAATCAGTCCATCAAGAGCCAGAGGCTGGCAAAGGAATAAGCAAAATGATAACTGTATATCTTAGTGGGCATAATCAGTGTGAATTGAATAGACATGAAAGACAATGTCAACATGGAGAAAACAGTGCTAATTAAGTGCAAAAGAAAAAAAAAGGGAAACCAGAAGGGTTCAATAATGAAAAGCCAATTTACATAAATAGCAATAGTATATATGAAATTATATCTCCTGATTGGTAGGGATCAGAGTTTCAATTTCAACCCTCTTAATACTAGGAATTGGGATTTGCATAATATATCTCCACTTCAGATTGGTAATTATTACAAAGACATGATCAAATAACAATGGTAAAGTATATGGAATAAAAGAGAAGATTACAAAAAAAACAATTAGAATTTAGAGATGATGGTAAATGTTCAATTATTGATGTATGGAGGGCAATGCGTCGTAATCTATCGCCAATAGATATGGAATCTTCACCTACGATGACTACCATTCACCAAGGGTTGAGCCCTCAGCTGCAGGAGGCCAGTAGGACTTACGAGTGAGATGATTCAGAAGGGTAGATTAGCAAATAGTCATAGTCAAAGCTGAAGATTAATGTGCAGAAATCTAAAACTCATAAATAGTCCAGGTGATGGAAGTATATTCTGGAATCACGGTCGTTGTCTGTTGTAATAGAGAGCTCATACGTAAAGTGACATGTAGGTTCTGAAAAAGATGAGAAGCCTGCAAAAATATTCAATATAACAAAATATTTGAGAGCATAACCAAGAAGGGCTACATTAATGACATCATTTGGACAAAAGAAAATTCTCATTGGAGAAGTTGGTGCTTCTTTTTCTTGCCAGAAGTCAGTTGCAGTAGAAGTACTAAACTAGAATAGAGGCGGTAGATCAGAAATTGGATTGACAGTCTTCACTCAACCTACAGGACTTAATAAATAGAGGTGATATAAGAAGTAAAATCAAGTGGTCAAATCTCAGCATAAGACCATTAGAAAGAATAGATTATAGAATGCATTGTTAGTTCCTTTGCGCATCAGTAGGTGGAGCATAGTGTCAATATATAATATAATAAAATGTTCTTTGTAAAGTTGATGTTGCTGGCACAGGAAGTAAGCAGAGTCTGAGGAAACATTGTGGTAAGAGATAGAGAAAAGCCAATATCAGAAAAGAAAGATGTAAAAACTATATATTTCTATGAGGCCTCCTTACGTGACCTTTACAAGGTTAAAATAGGTCAAATGAGAAGGACAATAACCTATAGTCCTCTGTAATAGTTCACAGCCAATTTGGAAAATAAAACTTATATTAAATTTTAATTTGATCATTTCTATGCTTTCACAATTTTGGGCCCTAAATTATGACAGCATATCAAGATTCACATTCAGAGGGATAGCTAAAAATAAGCTTATATATTCCCAGCAATCAATTTACAATTTAGAGTATATTTTAAATACAGAGGAGGAGCAGCTTTATAAGCAGAAGACAAGAAGTAGGAGCATTTCTTTAAACATTTTAGTAATATTCAAAAATCAAGGATATAATAACAATTTTTATTAATGCAATAAATGCAATAAATGCACAAATTGACCAGTAGGCTATGTTCATATGATAAATGGAACAGCTTGTAAGCCTACATTGTAAATTTAATTCTAAACAAAGAGTACCAAGGATAACACAGAAAAGTCTTCAGTTCTGATTTACCAGTTAGTTATGTTATGCAAGGGTTAATCTCTAAATCCTATTGAGAACCAAAAATGCTGGAACTCTATCATAAAACTATAAATCTTTAAGAGGCAGGGAAGGAAGTTTGAAAGTAGTAGATAAGACGTGAAAAGAAAAATTAAAACAGTTAATTCATTATTACGGAACACATCCCCAATAAAAAACCAGGAAGTGAACATCAGCACTAGTTATTTTAAACAACGTCACAAAGAAACAGTGTTTTAGATGGCACATAATGTAGAACCTTTCATAGTAAATATCTGAAACAATTATGCAATTTTCAAAGATCACATACACGGACACACACCTATAAAATTAAAACAAAAAAAGTGCTTACATTTCTAGTGAAAGCAATTTACCAGAAATCAAAAACAATCAGGTATGTCACAAATCAAACAACCATTGCTTAAATGAAATAATATACAATCCTGGAAACAAAACACTCCTTTGAGATTTACTATCACTGCAGTTGATAGGCAATCTCGCAGAGTAACCTTAAAGCACAAATTTAAAACTAAAGAGATGATTCCCTAATAAATAGCTGGTTTAATATATGCCATTTATTACAGGACACACAGGAACATACAGACGTAAAATTAAAAATGTAACCTAATCCTGATACGTGGAAAACTTAAAGTTAAATATAGTTTAAAACCAATCATCGGAAATGTGCACGGTTAAGGAATTGTTTAGGGTTTCAAAACAAAAAACATAAAAATAAATACTCCAGTAGCCAATTACAAGTCATAGCACACAGACAGAAAAGAAAAGGAAAATCACACTCATACACATACACAGTTATTGTCCCACATACAGAGGTGTTCTTCTGTACTGAGGACAAAATCTTAATCCTAAATATGGAAAAATAAAACATTTAAATTAGAGCTAATCCAACATGCCATGAAAGTATATAACGGCAAGCTTAATAGTAACACATACAATAAATGAAAATATACTCACAATTCATACAATGTAATTTCCAGCGTAGAAAATCAATTGAGAAAGAGAACAGTTGGCGGGATCACTATGCCCTTCCGAACTCTCGGTGGCATAGGGAGGTCAACCGCAAAATAGAAAGGTTTGTTTCGGACGGAAAGTCCTTACCAGAGATCTGAATAGATGGTGTTGGGTGCGGAGAGGAAGATATGATATAATGGGCAGTGAACAACATCACCCAATATGTATAATAACGGGACCTAGTGAGCAAGTGGTCTACAAATAAGCTCCAGATCTGTAATTTGCTATAGGGAAAAAATGAACTAGATTAATAATATATATATTGACCAGACTTGGTACAAGATTAGTGGTTCAAAAGGCAGCTTCAGGGATAACAAGGAGACCTAGAAATGATAATGTGCTAATAGGTTACAAAAACATGCAATCATTATCCTGATAGTAGAACATGCAAAGACATAACACAATCATACTCACGCATCTGCTAATGTACTCCAACATAGGGACCCAAAATAAAAATTACTAAAAATTAGCGGACAGCTTTGACCGTTAGTGACATAAAAAGGGAGAGAGACAAAAACAGTAAACAGGGATGTACCCAAAGAATGGGTGAATAAGTGAATAAATACCTAGTGTCAGCTATTATATATTTATACTACTCTATCCCAAATTGATAAAAACTACTCCCCAGAGTGTGCTTCTAAAGACAGCTACAACATGCCTGCCAAAAACTACACTGATAATTATTGGCCATGGGCACCAACGCCATGATAGAGCCCCCAAAAAGGGACATTGCAAACACTCCCAAAATGAACTCAAAAAACCTGCGAATAAGGTCCTCTGAGTCGAGGAGCAGCGGTCCAACGGGTCCCGCTGATTAGCTACAACGTAATCACCCCAATGAACCTTAAGTGGCTACAACGCACGCAGTGAAATAAAAATTTTATAGGTTAGGCTCTCCCGCGTATACAACTAACCATTTCTAAACAATTTTAAATTACCCGAGTCAACCTGTACACAATCGCAACGAAAGTCGTTAGACGTCTCTTTATTAACCCCGCGCTCATCTATACAGGTAACTCATAGGTGGGCAATAATGCCGAAACCGCAGGCCACTCCGAAAAATGGAATGGAAGTCTGCTCCTACTAGTCGAGATACCGTCATCCATTGAGGGATCCCCCTCGATGGATGTAAGTCCCAGACATCGGTATCAGAGTTATAGCATGACACTAGTAGAAGAAATTAATAAAAAAAAAAATTTTTGAAATAAAGGGAAAAAGAAAATAAGAAATATAGCATGTCCCTAGAAAGAACCTCTGAAACCTAATCCAGAAGAAGCAAGCAAAAAAAAAATTATTTTAAAGGGAAAAAAACATGTAAGCTCTTCTGGTAAGGCACCTTAACTTTACCGTGTATATTGAGGCTGCCACACAGCAAATTATGAAAGGAAAGCTTGAGGGTGGTAGAGCAGAACAGAAAGGAAGCTAGGGCAAGTAGTATAAACTCAGTCATGCAAGACGAACAAAGCTGAAAAAAACTGTGAAATACTTAACCTTGTAGAACAGTTTTGACATACGTAGCTTAGTGTTAAAGATTGTAGATGGGCAGCGGTCCAGCACTGCCATCATAGAAGTAAAAGTTATGAAAATTTGAGCACAAATATTTTTACAAGAAAAAGTCTGTAGTTAGCATGCTCTGGAAATCACGCTATATTCCTGTATTATAGAGCACGAGCACAATATGATAGCATTTAAATGTAACAAAAACAGTTGCTTCTCAACAATATAACCAAAATATGCAACAGTCTTCCTAAAGTACTACCAGTTAAGCATTCAGCAAGAAATACATGCGTATTAATCATACTAAGGTAAATGACATTATAGTGGAACATTAAGACATATATCTGTACAGGGCAAAAGAAAGTAACATCTTTAGGAATTGAGTAATACCATTTAAAGTGCGAAAACCAGGATCATGAAACATAAATCATGGGGGGCCACGTAAATGAATTATCAGCATAATACCAAAAACAGATTAAAGAAGCATTGTAACGTAATTACAGGAAGCCGCACTAGGACAAAGAAGGAGAAAGCCGGTTGTCAAAGGAGTAAATTATGATACCCTTTGAATACCCTGTCTCGAGGTTAAAATCATGGCTCAAAGGCAGAATGAGAAAGCATTTGTTTAAGGGAGATGAAATGAAACAGAGGGCAACGGCCAAAAGTCAAAGCAGTATGAGCAGAGAATTGTGGGGAGTGGGAGACAACGTCCTAATAACATGACATCACAGAGGAGGAAAAAGTATACCCTGATAAAAGGAGAATGCAGAGTAAGACTAAGATGCAGTGTCATAATCTTAAAAGTGGAAGGAAAAAAAAATACATCCGTACATTGTTACATGCTCAGAGGTGCCCGTATAACGGACTTGGCAGCATGAGGCATGAAAAGATAAGTCATTTTACAATTATGATACCTGCTAAGGAAATATACCAGAGAATCTCGTCGGCGTTAAGGGAAGGACCCTTGCATAAGTCCACCGTCGAGAAACGGAGTTGAAAGATATGCAAAAGATATGAAAGAGATGGATTCAGGAGCAATACAGTTGACAGAGGATAGACAGTGAGAAGTTAAAAAGAATATCTGTGTAATTGACTGTTTAATTTGTACCACTTCAGCATAGAACAGGGACAAAAAACGAACGGAACAGGGAGGGAAAAAAAAAGTCACTTTCTGAGCTTTAAAAGTGATCTGCAGAGTCTCGTCTGCCAAAGCAGTGCTGGACTGATAAGGCAGCTAAAGTGGGCAAGCTTCCCAGAATCTCATGTCCTTGAGATAGTAAACTACAGCACTTGTTAAAAGCTACAGAAAGAAATGGCAGTTTCGGAAGCCTGGATAAGGATATGTGAGGGAAAAAAGGGTTTAGAACTTCAGCTCTTCGGACAAATTTAAATGGATTTATAAAGGCAGATTCGAAGCCCAAGAGGGAGTATATATGAAATATGACAATTACTAGTAATGTAGTAAGTTTTGTTCCAGAAAAAAAATTAAAACTCACACCACATGGGACTGAGAAGGAAAAAGAATAGTTTTATAGGGAATCAAAAAAAAATGATTTCTAGTTTGCACCAGAAGCCAAAAAGGTGTATGTAAGGTGTTAAGTTACCCCAATTGGTATCGTGCGGGCCACACCCTTATAAATTTTACACGGACCACGAACAGTCGGTAGAGCATCAGAGAGGAGGGCAGGAAGGATTATTGTGGCCGAAAAAGGGGTGAATAAAATGTTGTGAAGGAAGGGATTCAGATTGGACTTAAGGGAAAAAAAATGGCTATGGGGGTGGGGTGAAAGCACAGAACTGAGCAGCTGTGAAAAAGAGCAATTAGTTGAACTACGCAGTAGATAATAAAAGACAGGAAATGCGCTTCAAAGTGAAAACGCCAAGCCAGATTTAGACAGCGGCATACAGAGATAAGAAATAAGAAAAAAACAGAGACGGTACAGTATAGTGCACACAAAAAAATCCAAATCAAACGAAGTGCAGAGACACACACAAAGATGTAAAAGAAAAAAAGAGCGGACCCGCCCCCAGACCACAAGACAGCCATATACTGCTACAGAAGTTAAAAAGGGGAGATAAGAGATACAGAATCAGGAAATGTATGTAACAGCGGAACAGATAACACAGGAGCATGAGATAGAAACTACATATCCGTGAGGAGAAACGGAAATCAGAGGTTCTAATGCTGCACTAGGAGAAAGAGCCGAGAAAAGTACAGGAAGAAGGGCTGTTAGAGGGAAAGCATAGTGCAGAGGACTGAAAGAATAGAATAGGGTATGCTGGGAAGTGTAGTGCACAAAGGTGTGGATACGGATGGCAAAGAACTGAAGGAATATACAATTCTTGCAGTTATCATGAGAGACAGAGAAGTTTAAAACAACCGCAGATAAGACTTAGAGAGATAAGGGGAAAGCAGCAGTTGGACGGCAGTAAGCAGTGTTTGCAGCTGAAAAGAGAAGAAAGTTATAGGAAGTGGGAGGGACAGTCCCGAGGCAATAAAAAATCTCGAGGATAACTGTGTCAGCATAAGCAAAAGTATGTGTCGCACACACAGAGTGAAGGCAATAGCAGATGTGAAAAGGTGGGGGCTGTCAGAGAAACCAGAAGGATTTTAGAAGGGAGCAATCTGAAAGCGTGCTGCTCTCCTAGGGTAAAGAAAATTCCCCCGATCCGGGAGCCTACAGAGAAGAACGGAGCAGGATTAGAGCCAGGGGATTAATAGGAAGAGGTAGATAGAAGAAGTTAGGATGAAGGAGAACAGGAAAAGGGGGAAAGAACAGAATGCATAGTGAGGACAAGGATTTGATAAGGAGGGATTAAGACAGAACACAGGGTGGGATGGGAAACAGAAAATGCACAATCTCTAAGGATTGTTAAGCGAGTATGCTAGCATAAAGACCAATCCAAAGATTTTGAACATTGAAATAAACTTACAGCAAACCCCAAATCGCAGTCGCCTGGATTCGTTGTTATGCACCATTCACACAACAAGCACAGTCTTGCGCACATCTCACAAATCAAAGAGATGGACAGGATAGGAGAAAGAAAAGAGGGTGAGAAAGAACAGAACAGAATATTGAAAGTTAGAAACGAAGGTTTGAACGCAAATATTTATCCCCACTGCGTTCAAAAAAAATTAGGGAAAGAAGGACAGTAGTGGGGTGCAATTGTGTTAGATCAGCAATCCGGGGTCACCAATGTTCAGAATTAAGGGGTCCCAAGCCCCCTCCCCAAGAAGGCTAGGGTGACCTTAATCTGACTCCATCCCTAAATAGCCCTAGAACTGGGGCAATCAGGGGGTTGTGAAGTTCTAAGAGGAGTTGCTACTGAGAGAGACACTAGAGCTAAGGAAAAGGTACCAGCCTTATGACAAACTGGAACCAGATTACAAGTTATACAATGCAGTGAGAGATAGCTGCTGGATGCAACAAAAGCATTTATACTTACAGCCTTTCATCATTAAGTTAAGCCCACAAATCATCATTTGGAATAAGGATTTTATTTGCACAACAGACTTTAATCAGGTACATTCAGCAGACAGATTCTGGGTACAACCGGACAGAGCTTCGCCGTCTGAGATAAGCGTTGGGGCGGATACCAAAGCTATGGCAAATTGTCCCCTCTTTTATACACAAACTCTCCATAGAAGTCTATGGTGAGGTACCTAGCTCTCGATTTCTGAGATGATACTTTCCCACACAGTCTTATCAGCATGTTTTGGGAAGCTTTGAGATAACAGTTCCACATCTGTCTGTGTCGCAATACTTTTAAGAACTCTGTATAACCTCTGTAGCCTTCTATACAAAACTAATAGACTCCATTTTGTTCATCTGATTTAAAGTGACAGTTGTACCAGTTTGTGTCAGGACTCATTGTTCAGACCTGTTTATTACAGATTCTCAAATATTAAATCACTTTCTTGTTGTTTGGCCTAGTCAGTACTTCTTCATTTATTTTAGGCTTCATAGCTTTGGCACTCACTATTCCAGTGGTAGATCCAAAGCTAGGCCATATATTAACATTTCCCATGTTATTTGTTCTCGCTATCGAACCATTATCCTGTAAGATTCAGCAATCGTTAGACCTTCAGGGGATACGGGTCAGGGCGCATGAATGTAAAATTAATCTCTTTGCAGATGACATGTTGATATTTTTGGACCATGCTTCTCGGGAGCTCCCCCTACTCATTGACCTATTCAGCAATTTGGGACTTTTTCAGGCATTGTCATCTAACTGTGCATGTGGGCAATTGCAGAATTTTCCCCTAGCTTGGTCGGTGGGCCCTTTGAAATATTTAGGAATCTACTTGCACTTAGATTTCCCCCTAATGTACAAAAAGAATGTTTCTGACAAGCTGGAGGCGATTTGGGGGCTTTGTGGTAGATGGAAGGACTATCCCATTTCCTTTCTGGGTAGAGTGGCTTTGGTGAAAATGGTTCTTTTCCCTAAGGTTTTGTACCCTCTTCAGATGATGCCTTTATGGATTACAGGTAGGGATGAGAGAGCATTCCGGGGAGTAATCTCCTCCTTTATATGGGGGATGCGGAAGGCACGTATTGGGTATAATAAACTGACCCGTGAAAGGGGCGAGGGAGGAGTCAAGTTACCTGATCTTAAACTATACAATGTTGCGGCAGGCTTAAGATGGATTCATGAGGTACACAAAGGGTCATGTGTTTTTGCCCCTGCTAGCATGTGGGAAACTGCTGCCGCGCCGTTTTCGGTTTTTTCAGTTATACATAATAAAGATTCACATGTTAAGTTATCTCCGCTCCTGTGACCGCTTAGACTGGCCTGGCACTGGTGGCAGGCCAGGGTGGGGAGGGCGGGTGGAGCTTCTCCGTTTCTGGAAATACAGAATAACCCACAGTTCCCTGCGGGGCAGGAAGGGTCATCCTTTCAGATTTGGGTTAAACTGGGGTGTCGGTATGTAGGTCAGTTGGTTGCTACGGGTGGGGGTTGCCCCCTCTCTTTTACAGTTTGTCAGTCCAAATGGCACTTACCGCAGAAATTATTCTTCTCCCATTTACAACTTGTGCACTATGTTCAGTCACTGAGAGGCCCAGGCAATATACACCCGACATTTACTACACTTGATACAGTATTTATGCAGTTGCCCATGGAGCAAAATAGACTATCCCACTGGTATCGGACAGGATTAGCCTGGCGATCGTCACCATTTTTTGCTCAGCTAGCATAACAATGGAGCTTACTCTTGGGGGTGGAGTTGACAGAAAAGGAACTTTTGCAATGTTTTTCCTTGGCCTTTAGGATCACTCCCAATGTTGGGCTTCACGAAATTCAATCTAAAATATTACACAATGCATATATCACCAGATGCAAGGGTAAGGCGATGGGTTTATGGGACTCTGAGGAATGCGATAAATGTCGGCAGGGCAGAGGCACCATAGTACACCATTTCTTAGAATGCTGGGTTTTGCGGGATTTCTGGAAGGGAGTCCTTGACAAATTGGAGGAGGTTCTTCATGCCCAGATGGATTAGGTCATATGGTATTTTATTATTAGGTTCCAATTCTGATCTTGTAGCTCAGGGGCTCTCTGCTTATCATTGCAAGTTCATCCTTCTGGCCTTAGTGCTAGCTAAAAGTCATTTTGCAGCAGTGGGTAGATAAATCTCCACCTCCCTTAACTAAATGGCAAGCCAGTATGCTACAGATGGTGGAGTGGGAGGGGGGGATAGGAACCCATCCCATAGGCGTGATAATTTGTATAATAGCCTTTGGCGGCAATGGAAGGCGACGGTCACATAGGTGTCTCCCACACAAAACACATCCCATACAGTGGAATGAGAGTCTTGTTCAGTCAAGGGGAGGAAGGAGGGAGGGAGGGGGGAGTGGGATGTGGTGGGTAGAGGGGGATTAGTAGATGGGGGGGGGGGAGGATATTCCTATCCCTCGGGATTAAAAGTAAAAGGAGAGAGACAAACCTTTGTGCAAAGTGTTTGATGTTCTGGTCACTACAAAGGACAATGGGGACGTGTTGCGTAGGATCTGGTAATGCAGAGAACGCTGTAATTGCATTGTGCCCCTGTGTGACATGTATTTGTATTTGTACTTTTGATACACAATTGGTGTTATATTGTGTTTTACTTTTTGTGTGTTGTATTTCTCCAGTTAATAAAAATATTTTCAAAAAAATATATATTGAGCTTTTTATGACCGATGATAGAAACAGAGTCAAGCTAATGAGAATACAGTGCAATAAATAAAGTGTCATTGCAGACTTTTGAAGTCTTTTTCCTCCTTATTTATATTTTTAATATTTTATAAATGTGGTTGTCATATATAATTACTACTTTCAACTTGAGTTTGGTATTGATTGCAATTATCCTTTTGCTGAAATTTCCCTAGTTTTGATTTTGCATGTTTGAATGTTGCCATTAGTAGATGGCCAATAAAAATAAAAGGTATTGTGTGACATCTATTTTATAAGCAGTAATGGCTCAAGTGGTAATCCGTACTCTCTGCCTCCCTGACATGCCACCTCCCAAAAATTACAAAAAATTAATAGTGTCTAGACAAATGCACACCGATTCAGCAGTTACCGCAGGAAACCTGAACGTGCTCTGCAGTATGCCTTTTTCAGTTGTGTTAGACACATGTTAGCATAGTAACATACAGGCCCATTTACGAAGCAGTGGTAAGCCTAACACAGGCTTACCACTCGCTAAAAGGGAAGCACCACCGGGCTACCACAGCAGCCCAGTGGTAGTTTCCTCCCCCAGCATGCACAATTTCCGGCACTGCAAAAATATTTCAGGCCCAAAAATGAGGACATTATAATGCCTTTGTATCGCTCCATGGTGTGACCATACCTCGAATATAGTGTGCAATTCTGGTCACCACATCTCAAAAAAATATAATGGAATTAGAAAAGGTACAGAGAAGGGCTATGAAAATGATAAAGGGGATGGGATGACTTCCCTTTGAGGAAAGGCTAAAGCAGCTAGGGCTCTTTGGCTTGGAAAAAAGACAGCTGAGGGGAGATATGATAGAGGTCTATAAATTAATGAGCAGCGTGGAACAGGTAGATGTGAATCGCTTATTTACTCTTTCCAAAAATACTAGAACTAGGGGGCACACAATGAAGCTACAAAATAGTAAATGTTAAACAAATCGTGTAATTAAACTCTGGAATTCATTGCCAGAGAATGTAGTAAAAGAAGTTAGCTTAGCAGGGTTTAAAAAAGGTTTGGCTATCCTCCTAAAAGAAAAGTTCATAAGCCATTATTAAAATGGACTTGGGAAAATCCACTGCTTATTTCCAGGATAAGCAGCATAAAATGTATTGTACTGTTTTAGGGTCTTGCCAGGTACTTCTGACCTGGATTGGCTACTGTTGGAAACAGGATGCTGGGCTTGATGGACCTTCAGTCTGACCCAGTATGGCAATACTTAGGTACTTATGTACTTATGACCTGGCTGCTCAGTGACTTGCACACTGACACCTCTTCCAAAGAGGGGAAGCGCACCTCCCAGTGTCAACACTTCGCAGGTATCAGGGAATCTGATGCCCCAGTGCTACTGGTACCATGTGTCGAGGAAGATCAGCATTTATGCTTCTTGAGCTTCCCCCGATGCATAGGATCCTTGTCCCCTGGTGCTGATGAAGACGCCACCAAACCTGTGCATGCCCTCGGTGTTGTGTCTGATGCTGACCGGTCCTGGGACCTGCTATCAGCACCCAATGCCGAGACAGTTGGAGACCTCCTCGATGCTCATGCAATCCCAGTGGATGTAGAAGTCTGAGCAGCCATGGAGGTCGATGCTGCCGGTGCCGAAATTGATATATCGGCCTTCAAGGAGTCCAAAATCTATTCCTGTTGAACCTTCCGCTCGCGCTGAGTTCTCACCTACATTTGTAAACAGAGAGAACAAGCAGAAGGGTCAAGGTCAGGTCCAAAGAACCTGATTACACTTGGTGCACCTCTTGAAGCCACTGGGGGGTCTTCTGCGACATCAATCTTGAACAAGGAAAAAGGAGCAGAGTTCAAATTGGGCCGGGCTGCAGGCTAACTGCACAGCCACACCCAAAAGAAAGGAAACTTAAAAAGCCAAAAAACTCTACTGAAATAAAAGGGATTTTTTGGTAAAAGTAAAATAAACAAAAAATGAGCAAAACTAACTTTAAAAACCTGCATGGTAAGGCACAATAAAAAAAAGTCTTGAACTGTGTGAGGAAAAGAGAACCCAAACACGTCCTCTCAGCTCCATGGAAAATCTAAGACTAGAGTATCCGCGCTCGTACATTGGGCAGGAAGGCGCAATATTCTGCTAGATGTTTCTACAATGCTCGCTAGTCAACATCCGCACTGGGTCCTATTGCATGACATCACTCAGACGTGAGAATATGAAGGCCTCCTTGTACTCAGGAAACTGCTGATTAACACCAATTATCAGTTCATAATTAAATTATTAACCGTGCAATGGACCTTATTTTAAAACTTGAATGCGTAAATTTGCACTCTAGTCACAGACTTGGGTATACAACTCTCTAGAATTAGATGGATGGTGTGCACTGAAGCTAACTACAAAACAATACTCATGTTTCTTAGTCTCAACTCTGAGTCCTTGCTTTATACAACACAGTATCTTGAAAGTAGCGTTACTGGTCTTTTAGTTTCTTTAATTTGATATACCACCCTTCATATATATTACTGCAAATGTAATCATAAAATACAAGGGAAAACATTTATCATTAAAAAGGAAAGAAAAAAAACAAATTAAAAAATATATAAATGAAACAAAAGGTAAAAGAAACCCATGTGACCCCTTCACTCTGTTCAGTCGTATGGGAAGGCTAAGTTAAAAAAATATGCCTTCATGTTTCATGCCCTTTATTTTATTTATATCATTTATATCCTACATTATCTCAATAGATCAGGTTCAATGTGGCTAACCACTTATTGCAATTAACAGTACAAAAAGCGATGCAGGATAATATACATTAAGTAGTAATAAAGTAAATGAGGATTGAGTATTACAATATGTAACATGGAAACGAATGCTAGATACAAAAAGGCAACAATTTATAGTCATCCATGTATAATAACAATTAGAATAGAATTGAGAAATTGAATAATTGTACAGTTAGGGGTTTAAATTTATTATGATCAGCCGTGAAAAATTGTTTAAACAGAGAAGCTTTATGATATTTCTGGAATATCAAATAATTAGATTCCCATCTGATGAATTTCAGGAGGGAATTCCACCATTTGGTACAAAGGTAAAGGAATCCTGACATTTAGATTGACTTGTAGATCACATTTTTGCAACTAGGATAGTGGAGGGTTAGATGAACTCTTGAACCAAGGAGAGCATTACAAAGGGGGAGATCAATGAAAGGTTTTTGAACCACACTAGGTTGATCTCATTCCTCAAATCAAGAAGGAGTGCATTCCATAATATGCCGGGGTAGATCTGATCGCTTTCAGTTAATACTGAACTTTGTAGAGATTGCATCATTTAAATGATAGGGAATTGGGGTTTGACTGTTGTATTACGTATTATTTGCTCTAACAGAATTCATTCAGGGGCCATTTTACTAACCCGCGTAAGCATCTACGTGCCCAACGCGTGCCAAAATGGAGTTACTGCCCGGCTAAAGCGTGGCTGTTGCGGTAATTTCAATTTTGATGTGCATCCAATACGCACATCTGAAAAATATTTTTTATTTTTGAACGCACGTATTGGATGCACGCCAAGTGGCATTTGACGCACGTAGGTCATTACCACCCAGTTACTGCGTGAGACTTTACCGCTAGGTCAGTGGCTGGTGGTAAGGTCTCAGACTCAAAAAGGACACGCGACAATTTTCATTTTGCCGCACGTCTATTTCAGCAAAAATTTTAAAAAGGCATTTTTTGCAGGTGTGCTGAAAAATGATTCTGCGCGCACCCAAAACACACACCTACACTACCGCAGGCCATTTATCAGTGCACCTTTGTAAAAGGACCCCTAAAAAATATATTCTGCGTATTAAAAAAGGAGGGCGGAAGACCAAACGACAGCCGGCATGGTTACAAAGTGAGGTGAAGGAAGCTATTAGAGCTAAAAGAAAATCCTTCAGAAAATGGAAGAAGGAACCGACTGAAAATAATAGGAAACAGCATAAGGAATGTCAAATCAAATGCAAAGCGCTGATAAGGAAGGCTAAGAGGGACTTTGAAAAAAAGATTGCGTTGGAGGCAAAAACACATAGTAAAATATTTGTTAGGTATATTAAAAGCAGGAAGTTGGTAAAAGACTGCTAGATGACTGAGGAGTAAAAGGGGCGATCAGGAAAGACAAAGCTGTAGCGGAGAGATTAAATGAATTCTTTGCTTCAGTCTTCACCAAGGAAGATTTGGGTGAGATACCAGTGCCAGAAATAGTATTTGAAGCTGATGAGTCAGAGAAACTGAATGAATTCTCTATAAACCTGGAGGATGTAATGGGGCAGGTCTACAAATTGAAGAGTAGCAAATCTCCTGGCCAGGATGGTATTCATCCCAGAGTACTGATAGGACTGAAAAATGAACATACGGAGCTATTGTTAGCAATATGTAATTTATCCTTAAAATCGAGTGTGGTACCGGAAGATTGGAGGGTGGCCAATGTAACGCCGATTTTTTTTTAAAGGTTCCAGAGGAGATCCAGGAAATTATAGACCGGTGAATCTGAAGTCGGTGCCGGGCAAAATGATAGAGACTATTATAAAGAACAAAATTACAGAGCATATTCAAAAGCATGGAATAATGAGACAAAGTCAGCATGGATTTAGTGAAGGGAAATCTTGCCTTACCAATCTAATAATTTCTTTGAAGGGATGAACAAACATGTGGATAAAGGTGAGCTGGTTGATATTGTGTATCTGGATTTTCAGAAGGCATTTGACAAAGTACCTCATGAAAGACTCCAGATAGGAGGTAGTGTTCTATTGTGGATTAAAAACTGGTTAAAAGATAGAAAACAGAGAGTAGGGTTAAATGGCCAGTATTCTCAATGGAGAAGGGTAGTTAGTGTGGGTTCCCCAGGGGTCTGTGCTGGTATCGCTGCTTTTTAACATATTTATAAATTACCTAGAGATGGGAGTAACTAGTAACATACATAGTAACATAGTAGATGACGGCAGAAAAAGACCTGCACGGTCCATCCAGTCTGCCCAACAAGATAACTCAAATGTGCTACTTTTTGTGTATACCCTACTTTGATTTGTACCTGTGCTCTTCAGGGCACAGACCGTATAAGTCTGCCCAGCACTATCCCCGTCTTCCAACCACCAGCCCCGCCTCCCGCCACCGGCTCTGGCACAGACCGTATAAGTCTGCCCAGCACTATCCCTGCCTCCCAACCACCAGCCCCACCTCCCACCACCGGCTCTGCCACCCGATCTCGACTAAGCTCCTGAGGATCCATTTCTTCTGCACAGGATTCCTTTATGCTTATCCCACGCATGTTTGAATTCCGTTACCGTTTTCATTTCCACCATCTCTCGCGGGAGGGAATTCCAAGCATCCACTACTCTCTCCGTGAAAAAATACTTCCTGACATTTTTCTTGAGTCTGCCCCCCTTCAATCTCATTTCATGTCCTCTCGTTCTACTGCCTTCGCATCTCCGGAAAAGGTTTGTTTGCGGATTATTACCATTCAAATATTTGAACGTCTGTATCATATCACCCCTGTTTCTCCTTTCCTCCAGGGTATACATGTCCAGGTCAGCAAGTCTCTCCTCATACGTCTTGTAACGCAAATCCCATACCATTCTCGTAGCTTTTCTTTGCACAGCTTCAAATCTTTTTACATCCTTAGCAAGATACGGCCTCCAAAACTGAACACAATACTCCAGATGGGGCCTCACCAACGACTTATACAGGGGCATCAACACCCCCTTTCTTCTGCTGGTCACACCTCTCTCTATACAGCCTAACAACCTTCTAGCTATGGTCACCGCCTTGTCACACTGTTTCATCACCTTCAAATTTTCAGATACTATCACCCCAAGATCCCTCTCCCCATCCGTACCTATCAGACTCTCCCCGCCTAACACATACGTCTCCCGTAGATTTCTATTCCCTAAGTGCATCACTTTGTATTTCTTCGCATTGAATTTTAATTGCCAAACCTTAGACCATTCTTCTAGCTTCCTCAGATCCTTTTTCATGTTTTCCACTCCCTCCTGGGTGTCCATTCTGTTACAGATCTTAGTATCATCCACAAATAGGCAAACTTTACCTTCTAACTCTTCGGCAATGTCACTCACAAATATATTGAACAGAATCGGCCCCAGCACCGATCCCTGAGGCACTCCACTACTCACCTTTCCCTCCTCCAAGCGAATTCCATTCACCACCACCCTCTGGCGTCTGTCCGTCAACCAGTTCCTAATCCAGTTCACCACTTCGGGTCCTATTTTCAGCCCATCCAGTTTATTTAAGAGCCTCCTGTGGGGAACCGTGTCAAAAGCTTT
This sequence comes from Microcaecilia unicolor, assembly GCF_901765095.1. Taxonomy (NCBI): domain Eukaryota; kingdom Metazoa; phylum Chordata; class Amphibia; order Gymnophiona; family Siphonopidae; genus Microcaecilia; species Microcaecilia unicolor. The sequence goes on along the minus strand of NC_044031.1, from coordinate 609,340,348 downwards.
GCTGAAATCTAAGTATATTACGTCCATAGCTCGTCCCTGATTCAATTCTCCTGTAATCCAATCAAAGAACTCAATGAGATTCATTTGGCACGATTTCCCTTTGGTAAAACCATGTTGTCTCGGATCTTGCAACTTATTGGCTTCCAGGGAATTCACTATCCTTTCCTTCAGCATCGCTTCCATTACTTTTCCAATAACCGAAGTGAGGCTTACCGGCCTGTAGTTTCCAGCTTCTTCCCTATCACCACTTTTGTGAAGAGGGACCACATCCGCTGTTCTCCAATCCCTCGGAACCTCTCCCGTCTGCAAGGATATATTAAACAAATCTTTAAGAGGACCCGCCAAAACCTCTCTGAGCTCCCTCAATATCCTGGGGTGGATCCCGTCCAGTCCCATGGCTTTGTCAACCTTTAGCTTTTCAAGTTGTTGATACACACTCTCTTCCATGAACGGTGCTCTATCCACTTCATTCTCATTTGTACTTTTTACGGTCCATTGTGGTCCTTCTCCAGGATTTTCTTCTGTGAAAACAGAACAAAGTATCTATTTAGCAAATTTGCTTTTTCTTCATCATTTTCCACATAGCGAAGTAATTAAATTTGCTGATGACACAAAGTTATTAAAAGTCGTTAAATCGCTGGAGGATTGTGAAAAATTACAAGAGGACCTTACGAGACTGGGAGACTGGGCAACTAAATGACAGATGATGTTTAATGTGAGCAAGTGCAAAGTGATGTATGTGAGAAAGAGGAACTCGAATTATAGCTACATCATGCAAGGTTCTACGTTAGGAGTCACAGATAAAGAAAGGGATCTAGGTGTCGTCGTTGATGATATGTTGAAACCTTCTGCTCAGTGTGCTGCTGCGGCTAAGAAAGCAAATAGAATGTTAGGTATTATTAGGAAAGGAATGGAAAACAAAAATGAGGATGTTATATTCCGTTTGTATTGCTCCATGGTGAGACGGCACCTCAAATATTGTGTTCAGTTCTGGTCGCCGCATCTCAAAAGGGATATAGTGGAATTAGAATGGGTACAGAGAAGGGCGTCAAAAATGATATAGGGGATGGGATGACTTCCCTATGAGGAAAGGCTAAAGCGGCTAGGGCTCTTCAGCTTGGAGAAAAGGAGGTTGAGGGGAGATATGATAGAGGTCTATAAAATAAGTGTGGAGTTGAATGGGTAGATGTGAAGCGTCTGTTTACACTTTCCAAAAATACTAGGACTAGGGGGGCATGCGATGAAGCTACAATGTAGTAAATTTAAAACAAATCGGAGAAAATGTTTCTGCACTCAAAGTGAAATTAAACTCTGGAATTTGTTGCCATAAAATGTAGTAAAAGTAGTTAGCTTAGCACAGGGGTAGGCAACTCTGGTCCTCGAGAGCCGCAGGCAGGTCAGGTTTTCAGGATATCCACAATGAATATGCAGGAAATAGATTTGCATACCATGAAGGCAGTGCTTGCAAATCTATCTCCTGCATATTCATTGTATAAAGCTCTCTGCCAGTTAATTCATTTTTAGAAAATACCTTTATTATTTATTTGCTTACAAAACCTAATACCTTAACATATCATTCCTTCATACACACTCATGCACGCTCACTTACAAATGCACACTCATACATATTTCACAATAAAACCTTAATGGAGCAAACCCACTAATACATGTAATATCCTAACTGTTCAAAATGCCCAGTAACCTCAGCAGGATATTTGTTCAAAAAGTTCCTCTGATGCTAGTACTGCACTGCCCCCACGGGGTGTGCCTGTTGCTTTAATCTTAATCATGAGTGTGTATGAAGGAATGATATGTTAAGGTATTAGGTTTTGTAAGCAAATAAATAATAAAGGTATTTTCTAAAAATGAATTAACTGGCAGAGAGATTTATACTGGTAGTATTGTTGGTTCAGTTAGCAAGTAGGGTATAGCCCCGTATTATAAGGTTGTCTGCATATTCATTGTGGATATCCTGAAAACCTGACCTGCCTGCGGCTCTCGAGGACCGAAGTTGCCTACCCCTGGTGTATGCGCATAGCTGCCGCACATCAGAAAATAAAATATATTTTTCAGACACACGTAGCTTAGCCGAGATTGGGTGGCAGAGCCGGTGGTGGGAGGCGGGGATAGTGCTGGGCAGACTAATGCGGTCTGTGCCCTGAAAATGACGGATGCAAATCAAGGTAAGGTGTACACAAAAAGTAACACAAATGAGTTTATCGTGTTGGGCAGACTGGATGGACCGTGCAGGTCTTTTTCTGCCGTCATATGCTATGTTTACTATGTATGCGCCAAAATTGAAATTACCGCAAGGGCCACGTGGTAACCGGGCAGCAACTCCAGTTTGACGCGTGGGCATGCATAGTCGCCTACACGGCTTAGTAAAAGGGCCCCTCTGACTTTGCAGTTTAACAGTTTCCTTTGAATATACCACATTCTGAATCACGCACTTCTAAGTGACTGACAGCTTTGTGATGGGAGAGTGACTATTAGCATTTGTAATGGTGCATACCAATTACATCTACTTTTTCCAATTCTGAAATAAAACATTTAAAAAGCAATTTGTTATAAATCTTTAGGGATGGTGCTATATTTTCTACATTTTCCCTCAACACTAAGGAATGAGCACACCAGATGTCCCTGCTTTAAAAAACAAAACAAAAAACAAAGAGATAGATATAAACATTCTTTTTTGGTCTCTGTGCTTAGAGTACCAAGAAAGGGACACCTAAAAGCTTGTGACAGTGATGTGTATACTTGCTCTATTGTCCAAAAAAAACCCTCTTTTTTTTCAGCATCTCGCTTCAGGTCACCTAGAAGTCTCCATATCACTACAATCATTTGAAAAATAAAACAATCCTATACACAGTCAAAAGGTAATATGATATTCATGCTCCATTGTGTAGCTTTTTAAAACGTATTTATTTGGGGGGGGGGGGTCTTTTACAAAGCGGCAGTAAGCCCAACATGGGCTTACCACTCACTACTCCGGACTACTGCTGGCCCAATGCGGACGCCGGCGGTAGTTCCTGCTGGAACGCATGCCATTTCCGTCACTCTGGAAATGGTTTTCTGTAGTGCGGCACTAACCTGGTGGTAATCGGCCATCACCGCACTCTGCCTGGGTACTGTGGGAGCCCTTTCCACTACCACAGGGCCTTTTTTCCTGCAGCTTAGTAAAAGGACCCCTACATTTTCGGAAATATAGAATAAAAAAAAATATAATCTTGTAACAGAAACAGGACCGATAGTCCATACACATACGTTACAGAAAATTCTGTAAAAGAAATAAGTTCGCTCTAATAGCAAGGGAGTGAGTGGTATAGCAGCAGGTTTCCCTATGAACAATCCCTCAGTAGTGATGAAGCTGAGCCCCTTACAGCAGGTGGTGCTAACCTGCTGAGTCAAAGGGGTGGGACTCAGGCAGGGAGGTAGTTAAATGACCTAGAGCAGATTAGGGAGGCCCTGAGGGAATAGGTCTCTAGGAAGGGAGGTCAGGAGTGAGAGAATCCACCCAGGATGTTGGCTGGGCTGCAGTACCTGTGGGGAGTCCCAGGGATGCGAGAAGTGACCCTAGCTTAGATGTTTGAACCTGGTGTCAAGAAGTAGATGCCCAGGGATTACATGAGAAGAAACAGAAGACTGCCAAGGTAAAAATTTGCCTTTATTTATTTGTGAGGACCCTGTCCTGGTTGTCCAGGCTGGAACCTGGCCTTGATTTATGTGTGAGTAATTTGAACTGTGTTGAAGGACAGAACTATTAAAAGATGTGGAGATAATTGTCAATGTGTTTGTTGCCTGAGTTGTGACAGGAACAGAAAGTGTCACTTTGATTGCTCGTTCAGTAATAAAGCTTTTCTTTTGATTTACACTATGCTCTGCCTGTGTCTGTGAGGGGTCCATGCCTGCTCATCAGCCACGCTGCCAAATGACCCTTTTACTAAACCTTAGTGTATGCCAGGGGCATAGCTACGAGGGGCCACGGGGGCATGGGCCCCAGTAGATTTGGCCCTGCCCCCCCCCACCACCAATCCCTTCAACCCCCCCTCCCGCCGCCGTTGTACGTGCAGGACGTCAGACTCACAGAAACAGAAGCCTGCCCTTGCAGATCAACAATGCGGCCGCACAGGAGAAGAGGACTTCGGCTGGCAGGGGTTGGGGACCCCCGCCAACAAAGGTACCAGACGGTGACAGCGGGGGAGGGTTGGCAGCGGCGGGAAGAGGGGGTCGAAAGGGTTGGCACCGTGCGGGGGTCAAAAATGGTGGCGGGGGGTTAAAAATGGCGGGGGGGGGGGCTAAAATGTGCCCCTCACCTTGGGCCCTGGACCCCCCCTCCTGTTGAAGTCTGGCTATGCCCCTGGTGTATGCTAAGCACCACTTGGCCCCTTTCCGAGCACTCTACCAAAACCCTCATCCACACCCTTGTCACCTCTCGTTTAGACTACTGCAATCTGCTTCTTGCTGGCCTCCCACTTAGTCACTTCTCCCCTCTCCAATCGGTTCAAAACTCTGCTGCCCGTCTCGTCTTCCGCCAGGGTCGCTTTACTCATACTACCCCTCTCCAAGTAGCTTCACTGGCTCCCTATCCGTTTTCGCATCCTGTTCAAACTTCTTCTACTAACCTATAAATGTATTCACTCTGCTGCTCCCCAGTATCTCTCCACACTCATCCTTCCCTACACCCCTTCCCATGCACTCCGCTCCATGGATAAATCCTTCTTATCTGTTCCCTTCTCCACTACTGCCAACTCCAGACTTTACGCCTTCTGTCTCGCTGCACCCTACGCCTGGAATAAACTTCCTGAGCCCCTACATCTTGCCCCATCCTTGACCACCTTTAAATATAGACTGAAGCCCACCTCTTTAACATTGCTTTTGACTCGTAACCACTTGTAACCACTCGCCTCCACCTACCCTCCTCTCCTCCTTCCCGTTCACATTAATTGATTTGATTTGCTTACTTTATTTTTTGTCTATTAGATTGTAAGCTCTTTGAGCAGGGACTGTCTTTCTTCTATGTTTGTGCAGTGCTGCGTACGCCTTGTAGCACTATAGAAATGCTAAATAGTAGTAGTAGTAGTAGTAGGTATAAAATAGAATGCACAGCATTTAACATGTGCTAATTCAGTTGGCGAGTGCTAAGCTTTAGTAAAAGGGCCCCAACATTTCTCATCCGCCCTTTTAAGTCCACAAATAGAGGATCCAAGGTATCATTCCAGAAAAAAAAAAAAAAAAACTTTAAATACAAAGAAAAAAGTCAAAAAAGGTTGTGATATAGTGGAATATCAAATCGTATTCAGGGGTAGAAATTAAAGGAGGTAGCCAAAAGCCCATTATATCTAGAATTCAAAAACATATGCAGATAGGCTGGGTCATGAAAAATGTTCTTTTGGGTTTCTAATTTAACAACGTATTTGCAAGGAAAATTCAATCAGAATAATCCACCTAGCTGCTGAACCTGAAATTGCAGTCCTAAAAACTGTTCTCTCCTCTCCTGAGTTACCAGAGCAACATCATTATTAAAACTTTCTGCCTTGTCTAGCCAGCATGTCTAGGAGGTGTACAGACTAAACAACATTAATAAAAAGAACTGAGACACCCATTATATTACTAGTTGAGTCACATGTAAATCTCGGCTTTCTCATATTGTGTTTTCCACATTTTTCAGAGTATATGTCTAAATGCCATTATTGCTCATGAGGCCTCTCAATTGTCTTAATCTTGTCTTAACTTGTAAATAGTGATGAGTCTGATGATAAAAATAAGTAAGAAATTCAAGTATAAGCAAGACATTTAAGAATGATTTTGGACTGATGACAAAATAAGCTGTTCCACCTACTTTCACAATAGGGGTCAACCCCCAGTGAAAGATCACCTCTGATGGTCCGTTAAACTTTAACATAAAATTACTATAGCTCTATGCAGTGGAAATATATGTGTTGATTAAATGCCATTATTTATACGTGTAGATTTCAAATAGGGCTTCTAAAGTAAGTTCAAAAGCAAAGAGGGTCCAATAACATTGAAGGTGATCAGATAAGGTAGAACCAAGTCAAAGCAAATCCTGTCAACAAAGCAAAGAATTAGAAGAAAGAGAAAAACAAACAACCAGGATGGCATCAATGTAAATAAAGAGATTTATTAGAAGTCCATCATAAAACCCAAATCAAAATAAAACCCAATGTACTCATGTTTTGGCTGCTACGTGCATCAGGAGTGTAATGAAATAGCTTGTGGAGGAGTGGCCTAGTGGTTAGGGTGGTGGACTTTGGTCCTGGGGAACTGAGTTCGATTCCCACTTCAGGCACAGGCAGCTCCTTGTGACTCTGGGCAAGTCACTTAACCCTCCATTGCCCCATGTAAGCCACATTGAGCCTGCCATGAGTGGGAAAGCGCAGGGTACAAATGTAACAAAAATAAAATAGATACTATTGGAGATTCTACATGGAATGTTGCTACTATTGGAGATTCTACATGGAATGTTGCTATTCCACTAGCAACATTCCATGTAGAAGGCTGCGCAGGCTTCTGTTTCTGTGAGTCTGACGTCCTGCACGTACGTGCAGGACGTCAGACTCACAGAAGCAGAAGCCTGCGCGGCCACATTGGTGATCTGCAAGGGCCGACTTCTACATGGAATGTTGCAACATTCCATGTAGAATCTCAAATAGTAGCAACAGTGGAGGAGTGGCCTAGTGGTTAGGGTGGTGGACTTTGGTCCTGAGGAACTGAGTTCGATTCCCACTTCAGGCACAGGCAGCTCCTTGTGACTCTGGGCAAGTCACTTAACCCTCCATTGCCCCATGTAAGCCACATTGAGCCTGCCATGAGTGGGAAAGCGCGGGGTACAAATGTAACAAAAATAAAATATAAATGGAAAGTAGTTATTAATACAAATACACAATTAGCAAAACACTAACACATAAGTCAATTTTGAGAAGTACCATGCATCAGAAAATTGTTATTCAACTAACTGGAATCAACTTGTCTGACTTGACATTTTATCTTCACAGAGAACATCACAGTAGTGTTGATAGTGTGGCAAAGCCCCACTCGTTTGGTGACATCAGTACTCCATGACCTATTTGTATAAAGGTACAGCAACATCATGGCGCACCCAAAACAGATACCATCCATTGTTATTCAGCTAAATGGAATAACTAGCCTGATTGATGTTTTACCTTGACATAGAACAAAAAAAAACGAGAGAGAGAAAACAAAAATAGAGGAACATTGCTAATAACTTTTATGTTTTAAAAATGGCTGCCGAGACCTGCAAGACTACTGCGGGAAGTCTCGGCAGCCATTTTGAAAACACAGTGGCACCGGACAGATTAGTGGCAGCAGGCAGGAAAGAGTGGGGTTATTTTCTGCCCCTGAAGAAGCCACTAGGCCAGAAAGGGTACACTGAGGCTCAGGGGTTTGTTGTGTTTAAGAGGGGGCAGCAGCTGCGGCAGTAGGGGAGGGCTGTAGTGTGCAGGAAGGGGGTGGCGGACAGCAGCCAGGAGACCCCAATGACCTTTACTGCCCAGGGGCTTAGGTCACTGTCAGTCTGCCTCTAATTATAAACATATTTTACTCCATTTTATTTGTAATTTTATAGACTTTGGATTCATGCAGTTATTGCTTTTGTTTTAGAGGATTAGAGACTCCTGAGGAAATTAAAAAGCATAGGAGGCAATGTTCTGTTGTGAATTAGGAACTGGTTTATGGATAGAAAACAGAGGCCATTTTTCTCAGTGGAGGAGGGTGAATAGTGGAGTGTCACAGGGATCTGTACTGGGACCTGTGGTATTTAACATATTTATAAATGATCTAAAAATGGGAACGAGAGAGGTGATTACATTTAAGAAATTGTTTTATTTGACCTTTTCATACTTAGCAGCAAAAGAATGCAACATCTACCCAGTGGCGTAGGAAGGGGGAGGGCGGTGGGGTTGTCCGCCCCGGGTGCACGCCGCTGGGGGGTGTGTCGGCTCCGCTGGTTACCTGCTCTCTCTGCCCCGGAACAGGTTACTTCCTGTTCTGGGGCAGAGGAGCAAGGAACCAGCGGAGCCGACGCAGCTCCCAGCGACGACGTGCACTCGGGGCGGAGCGCCAGTGGTAAGAATGCGCTCCGAGGGGGGGTGCGTGCGCCGAGGGGGGGGTGAGCCGTGCTGCACCCGGGGGGGGTGCGCAGCGGTGACCTGCCCCGGGTGTCTGCCGCCCTCGCTACGCCACTGCATCTACCATTATATATTAGATCAGAACAAATCCATCAGCATTTTCATAAACAGCTAAAAGTTTATCTTTGTGGTGAGATATATTGTTTTAATTGTTTTAATTTCTTATGAATTATGCAATTTGTTTTCATGTTTTAATGATTCCAAGGTCCAGTATTTTATTTTGAGCCACATACAAAAAATTATAATAGGATTGTTGTGAATTATAAGATATGTATTGTATTGTGTGATGATGCTTCTGGATGAGACAAATTAATGAATGCATGTCAAAATTCAATATATAAAATGTTGATCTTAGTAATAAATTAATATGACATATGTGTGTCTATTTTGTTTGAAATATATTAAACAGCAGGCAATTATACCATGCACAATGTAAATCTATGAAACTATTTCACATCATTTGTACATACCCTCTAGTGTAAACAAGAAATATTTCCATATGAATTGCCTCTTCTTAATTCAACTCAGCTAAAATTGATATTCTGAAATAATATAAACATACAAGTACTTCATGTATCTGTGAATATGTTCATAATATTGTCTGTAAGAACAAAAACTATAATTATTTTAGTACTTTGTGAAAAGAATAACAAAAATAAAAAAAATTGTGACAGCATTGTGTACTACTGATAAAGCAAATTCTTACTGCTGAGATGTGATAGAAAACACAAATCAATGTCCGTTTCCTAACCTGCTGTAGATGTAAGATGTGGAGGGGCATTTTTGATATAATGTTTAAATCAAACATTGGACATTTTGCTCAAAATGTTCCAATTTCAAGTGGTGAATATAGTGCTTTTCAAAACAGAAAAACCTTTATCTTTTTCTTTCAAAAATGACCTTTTGCTAGACGTTGCTGTACTCAGTGCATCTAGGGTTTTGGACCATTTTCTAAAACAAAATGTCCAAGTGAAAAACGCACAAAATCAAGCCATTGGGATGTAGGAGGAGCCAGCATTCTTAGTAGACTGACCATAGAGACATCCCAACAGAGCTGTGGGGCACCCTAGGGCAGTATTTCCCATGTCAGTCCAGGAGTACCCCATGCCAGTCAGGTTTTCAGGATATCCACAATGAATATGTATGAAATTGATTTGTATATACTACCTCCATTATATGCAAATCTCTTTCAAGCATATTCATATTGTATATCCTGAAAGGGGAGTACTTCAGGACCGACTTGGGAACACTGCCCTAGAAGGTACTGCAGAAGACTTCACTTAAAAGGTCCCAGGTACACATCTCACCGTTATCCCCTTAATCTTATATGGTGAGCCCTCTAGATTTACACCTGTCTTTTAGATTGTACACTTGTCTTTAGATTGTACACCTGTCTTTTAGATTGTAAGCTCCTTGAGCAGGGACTGTCCTTCCATGTTAAATTGTACAGCGCTGTGTAACCCTAGTAGCGCTTTAGAAATGTTAAGTAGTAGCCCTCCAAAGCCCACCAAAAACCCACTCTAGCCACCTGTACACCACCACAATAGTCATTAGTCCTGCAAGTGTCACCTATATGTAGGTACAGTAGGTTTTTGGTGAGTTTTGGAGGGCTCACACTTTTCAGCACAAGTGTAACAGTTAGAGCAGGATATGAGCCTGAGTCCCCTTCTTTGCACCAACCACTAGGCTACTCTAGGGACCTGCTTGCTGCTCTAATACTACTACTACTACTACTATTTAGCATTTCTATAGCACTACAAGGCGTACGCAGCGCTGCACAAACATAGAAGAAAGACAGTCCCTGCTCAAAGAGCTTACAATCTAATAGACTGGCCATAACATCTGAAGCTGCCCTAGAGGCTGGTATGTACTGTTTCTTTCACATCTTTGGGGGTTGGGTCATGCTATAATCCCTCCAGTAGTCATCTGTCATTTAGGGCACCTTTTTCTGACTTAGTTGTGATAAAAACAGGTCTAGAACAAAACATCTAAACTGTAGCCCTGGACATGTTTGTTTTGTTCCATTATGGCAGAAAAACATCCAAGTGTTAGGAACACTCAATTCCCGCCCAAACATGCCCCCATATAACTTGGATGTACTGCCGACAAACTGAATAGCAAAACGTTTAAAAATGGTTTTCAAAAATAATAATTTGAACGTTTTGGCAATCAAAATGTCCAAATGCTGCTTTGTGCCAGTTTTTGAATGTTTTCCCGTTTACAAAATGAGCCCCATATTCACAAGAAAAAAACAAAATCACTATTGATTTGAAATCACAATGAAACCAGAATTATTTAGAAGTGAGAAAAATCACAATCCACCAAATTCTATACAGGGTACTAAAAAGTGGGCATGCAGGGGTCATTTACGTGTGTAATGAAATTAGTTAATTGGCACTAAATTGGCATTAAGTACCAATAATTGGTGTCATGAAAATGACTTTCATGCCTATTCTATAACCTTAGTGCCTACGTTCTACTGCATGCAACTCCAAGGGGGGTGAGGGGGGACTTGAACATTGGAGGGGCATGAATGGGTCAGGGTGTACCAAGTAATTAGACACTAAGTATTTTTTTTAATTTCCATTTTGGTCACACCTTTTTCAGTAATAGCTCAAGGTGAGTTACATTCAAGTACACTGTAGAATATTGTCAGTTACACACATGACTACCAGTATTTGGGCACAAACATTTATACCAGTCAGCACTCTAATAGGAGCTGGAAATTTATTTTTTTGAGGCAAAAACTCCAATGGGTCACCATGAGATTTCTGGCAGCAACCTAATAACCATGATGGTTCAAAGAGAACTGTTTCGAGAACAGAATAATGTAAGTATTACAGGCATGGAGAGCTATGCTTTGTACCTCTAGCATGCTAGGAATAGAAAGGAGCTCTTCTAGGAAATGTTATTGAGGAAGAGAACAAAAAGAGAGAATGACAGGAAGTGGGAGAGCTCTCAGGGACTGTACAATGCAGAAAACCTGGGCCTTCTTTAACAACAAAACCATGGCATATTCAGCTCTGCGGTAGTTTCTGATATACTACAATGAGTCATCACAGTTCCCTCTAATCCAGGGGTTCTCAACCCAATCCAGGGGCCACACCTAGCCAGTCAGGTTTTCAGGATATCCACAAACAAACAATATGCATGGTATAAATTTGCATGCCCTACCTCCACTATATACAAATCTACCTCATGCATATTCACTGCTGACATTCTGAAAACCTGCTCCCAGGACTGGGTTGAGAACCCCTGCTGAGCAGAAGTCCTCCAACGGCATTGTTGCCAATGAGGGGCAGTACTTCAAAATTGTGTTTTCAATCACTAAGGAAAGGAAATCAGACTTGATATACCAAGTGGCTTAAATAGTATATACAGGTACTTATTTGTACCTGGGATAATGGAACATTAAGGAGCTGAAGTGGGAAATGAACGCAGTTCTCCAGGATTAAAGTCCCCTGCACTAACCACTAGGCTATTATTCCACAGGCTTCCTAGAGTCTCACAGAGCTTGTCTGTCCCTCACTATTGAAAGTGTGATAGTAAAACAGCACCCCACCAGTGCCTTAGCGAGAGCAGCTGACACCTGGGGCGGCTCGCCGCTGCGCACCCCCCCCCCCCCCCAGGTGCAGCATGGCACACCCTCCCCCCTCTGGAGCGCACCCCCCCCCCCCCCAGAGCACGTACTTACCAGGGAAAGCGACAAGGGAAAGTGGCGAGGGATGGGCAGGAGGGCCGAACTGCCCCGACTGCATATCGCTGGGAGCTGCATCGGCTCCGCTGGTTCCCTGCTCTCTATGCCCCGGAACAGGAAGTAACCTCTACTCAACTGCACCCCACACTGGCAAGACTGCAGGTGGAAGACTCCCGCTCAGCTTAGAGGGAACGGTGTGAGCCTTTCCCGACACCTTATTCTAGTGCTAAATGTATTTGAGCAAGGCAAAAGAGCCTCCCAGAGAGAAGTTCTTCATCTAAGAGGGTCTTTTACTAAAGATTAGCTCGAGTTATCTGCAGCAGGGTCTGTAGGTATAAAATGGGACCTGCTGAGATAACCTTTAGTAAATGACCCCCTAAGTGAATACTCCCTGGCAGCATAGGTATATTTAATAAAGCTATTTGATCTGATTCACTGGCTAATTATAAATCTGTATGCACTGTTCACAAAGTATGAGCACTATTTGAAAAAAGTATGCATTCTTCCTGAACTTGCAAACAGTGTGCAAACTTTCAAAAGAGTTTGTACTCATTAGGACAAGTAAGCACTCTTAGAGCCAGATGCACTAAAGTCATTGGTAATTCCCGTTCCCTACCGATTCCATAGCGAATCGGTAGGGAACGGGAATGCATCAACGATAGGGAATGCAAATGAGCTACTCGTTGTAGCTCACTTGCATTCACTATTTTCCTCGGTTGCCAGTCGGAGAATCAGGACATCCCTTTCGATTATGCACCTCTTCCTGGTCTCTTCAGCCAATCAAAGCGGGTTTAGCTGGCTGTTGTCAGCGAAACGCACTCTGATTGGCTGAAGAGACCAGGAAGAGGTGCATAATCGAAAGGGATGTCCTGATTCTCCGGCAACCAGGAAAATAGAAAAATTTTGCTGTGGAGGGGTAAGTGGCGCAGCGAAGACAACATAGAAGGGGGGAAAAAACACGAGCGCCGGCAGAGCGAAAAACGGCGAAAAAAAAGACGTCTCTCACAAGCGCAGGGAGAGTACACCCATAAAGGACGCCCCTCACATGCGCGCCCTGCTTTTTTTTTCTTTTATACCTTTTTTGGGGGGCCCTTTTCCTTTCCGATTCCCTCACAGGAGCCCTAACGAGAGGTGCAGACCTCCCATTAGGGTTCCTACGGTAAGGGAATCGGAAAAACGGTAGTGCATCTCATTATAATAGCTTTTGAATAATTTGCATTCCGTTTTCGTTACCTGCTACAGTGGCAGGGAAAATGCCCGTAGTGCATGCCCCTGGTAAACTACTTGCGTTTTAAACTGGCTGGAACCAGTTTAAAATGCAAGTTGTGGGCTCATTAGGTTTAGTGCATCTGGCCCTTAATGGCATTGCTCCCATGATACAAAATGGGAGAAAAATGACATGGGAAATGACATGAAACAAAAGGTTTCTGCCTGCAAACCCCAAGGGAGCAGGGAAACTGCAGGATGAATGTACATAAGGGTTCCTAAGAGCCGGATTATATATAAAAAATATATATTAAAAAAAAAAAAAAAAAAAAAAAATATATATATATATATATATATATATATATATATATTATATGCTGATCCTTCATAAATCATATGTCAACCCAAAAAGTTTTCATCAAACTTTTATCAAAACATTGTTTTAAAAGATTATTGAACATACTCAGAAAAAACTGAAAGTGCCTTTAAATCTTTTGACCAACAGCAACTGTTCTGTTTCATCGCACATATGAAAATATAGAGTATCAGAGCACAAAGAAGATTTCCACATGCAGACACTTATCTGAAATTCTCATAGGTCTAATCAAATTCTTCTCTTGATCCCCAGTTCTTTGTGCAGAAAAACTTTTATTTAATAGTCCACTGTTAATGTGATAGAGGTGGTGCCTTCACATACCCTGACACAGATCCATTTTTCAATCCTCTCGGCTTCATCAGAGGAAAATTAATAATAAATGGCAAGGTAAAGAACCACTCCACTTCAGATGGAATCTCAACTGACATTTCAGACCCTATGTTGGCCTAAAAAATGTTGGCTACTTGATAAAAATGTAAGAGATCCATCATTTCTCAATATAAAGGCTCACACTAGTGGGACTAATGCTTCCTTCTTTTGTGAAGATCCTGACTATCCTCAGATTAATGCTTTATAACCTTGTCAGCCGCTCTATAAATTAGCTGATCTTGCTAGTACAGTAGAATCTCGATTATCCAACATAAATGGGACTGACAGGTTGCTGGATAATCAAAATCGAATAATACAGAAAAAGTGGATGAGGGATAAAGCAAAAGTATATTGAATGCATGTTTCAAACGAGAAAGAGAAACCCACGTGCATCTCACGGGCATAACCGAGGTATGATGGATAATCCAGAACATCAGATAAGCAAAACTCTACTGTAATGGTAGACTAGCTGTTAGGACTGTGGTTGGGAGCTGTAACAATTACCCAACAATACGGGTCTTTTAGTAAGGCACACTGACATTTTTAGAGCGTGCTAAAACTAGGCACACGCTAAACACTAATGATGCCTACGTATTCCTATGGGCGTCTTTAGCATTTAGCATGCGCCTATTTTTAACGCACACTAAAAATGCCAGCACGCTTAAGTAAAAGATCCCCCAATGAGTTTACATTAGCTGTTGAGACCAGAAACATATGAAAGCAGAAAAACCATCTTTGAAAAACTTTTCTGTGTTGGTTCAATAAAAGGTCATCACAAAAACCCAGTATCAAGGCCAATGTTTGTACCTTCCTGTAAGGAGGTCAGGGCTGCGTGAGAAGGAGCAGAGCAAGAAACTGTGGAGCTGGTGTACATTCTGACACCTCCCACCAGGTTTGAAATCTTGTAAGAAGCACACTGCATTCTCTCCAGGCAGGCTTGCCGTCACGCATACAGACAAGTTGTACGTTTTCCAGCAAAAGAGCTTCGGGAAGGCCTTCACAGTTTCTCTAAAGCACAACAGATTTATTTTTGAACTCACACGTTTTCCAGATTGAGCTCTGGCAGATACTAATAGCACTGTGTTTTCACACTATACCACTGCCGCTCAGATAAATGATGAGTCGAGGTGACTAGGCATTCATGCGGCATGCTTGCAGAGTGCTGCCAGCTTAATTACACTCTGATATGTATGGCTTTCATTCTCTTTTCTGTTCTTTCTGTTTGTTATTTTTTTCCTTGGATCTCAGTTTCCCTTGCTACTGTCTTGCGCAGAATATGGCATCGTTTTCTCAATCCTGATAAATCTGCACTAATCTTCTTTGTATAGAATAAACAGAGATTTATATCATGTCTTATGAAATAGGAGGAAAGGACCTCATATGGCCAAATGCATAGACTTAAGTAGCCAAAATGGCTTAAATCAAGCCTGCATTTAAAGGTCCCCTTTATAATCATGGGTCCTACAAAACTCCTACTATGAGGACAAGTATAAACGTTTTCACTCATGTGCTATCTTCACCCATTTATGTGAAATATTAAAAATAATTTCATTGCCTGTTCATTTAAATATATGACAATACTTTCAGTAACTGCTGTGTCTTAGTCATGTGTACAGTTCATTCATTTACAAAATCAGTGATTCTTCATTAAAGGACGACTCAGCACTTAGATAAGTCTATGCGCTTGGCCATATGAGAACCTTTTCTCTTATTTCATAAGATACGATATAAATCTGTTTAGTAGATATACTGGTTTAGTATTGTAGTGGGGGGGGGGGGGTTCCATCTTTGGTATTTGCACTAATCTTCTTTGTACAACAGTAACTCTAATTCTGCGACCTGTCAGATTCTTGAACCCACAGAAAACTGGAATCAGACAGAAATTAATGCACTATAACTCGTTAGCTGGGTTCTAAATAGATCATATGCACTGAATTTACAGTGTTAATAATAACCTTGGAAGTCTCAGGAGTCAGTAGGAAAAACGAAGAAGGTTAAATGAAAGGACCCAGTGCAAATCTGACATGACTTTAACATGCATTTAAGGAATACAGTTTTCAAAGCCATTTACCAGGGTAAAATAGCTTGTCTGAAAATTAACTTCTCTGGCTAGCAAAAAGCATGCGTGGGTTTCCATAGCACATACACTTTCAGCTGAGCTGCTAGCAGGCATTCCCAAAGGCAAGTTTAAGAAGATGAAGAAAATAGTTTCTAAACATACTCAATTTTCCCACTACTGGACACCCACACAAGTGAGCAGTTTGAAAGTGTGGGACTTGACTACCTTTAGCATGCATGCAATGCAGTACACTAATTTTCAAAGAGGCACAATGTGTGTAGTTTCTCTGAAAATTATGTATAAAGTGCATACATTAAAGAGCCTGATTAATAGGGCTATTGGAAAACTGCCCACTGAAAGTGCAGACATTGATCTAAAATCGTACGAGGAGCGGGGAAATAAAAGGCACTGTGAGAGCAGAAGCTAACACGGGTGTGCACAGATAGGGGGTAATTCTGTAAAGCATTTTCCATGAATAAAACATATTTTACTGTAACCCTTCTTTATCCTCTGATCTGCTTTCTGCCCCCCTCCCCACCCCAGCTACTTCTTATTCTCCCTTTCTGTCAGCCCAGCCTCTGTGCATTTCTGTCTACAACTGCCTGGACCTCTATCTGCAGGTAAGAAATACAAAGAGATATCTAGCCAATATCTGCCGGATTCTATATAGGAAGCCTAAATATCCATGCCGAAATCCAGGCATATTCTGTAACAATGCGTATAAATTAATTGGTTTAACAAACTAATCAGCTTTGCTAACAGCACTTAACAAGCAATAATGAGCACTAATTGGCAATAATTAGAATTTACGCACACAACTCACTAAGTGTATTCTGTAATGATCTGTGCCGAAATTCTAATGCATGCAATTCAAAAGGGACGGGGCTATGGGCGGAGAAATGGGCATTTCATGGGCGCTCCAAAATTTGCATGCATAGTTTTAGAACGTTGCCCAGTGCACGTAAATTTACGCACAGGGATTTATGCCACATTTTTTTTAAATTTATTTCTTTATTAATTTCGCATTTTATCAAAGATAACACTCTTTGAAGGATACATCAATGTTTAAGTAACATCTTTAAAGGAAATTATACTAAATTTCTAATTCCAAAATATAAACAAACATTGATTACAACAGTCCACAAAATAAGGAGAATCCAATTTTCACCAAGGGAAGTTGGTTAAGTGGAAATAATTTACCATTTAAGTTTAGAGCAGGTGGTATCATTTTACATTTGAACCGTAATTCCAATATTTATTTGGCCGGTGTTTTTTCCCCTTGCGCAACCAGAAATCTAGACAATTGTTCAGGTTCATAAAATATATATTTAGTATTCTTGAACATTATTAAACATTTGCATGGGAATCTCAACTGAAAAGTAGCTTCTATTTCCAAGGATTTTTGCCTCAGTTCCAGAAATTTCTTTCTTCTTTGCTGAGTCCATTTTGAAATATCTGGGAAGATCAAAATCTTATCTCCCATAAACTGAGGTTGTAAGTTCTTGAAATACTGTCTCAGTAATGCTTCTTTGTCTTGTATAAAGACAAAGGAAATTATCAAAGTTGCACGAGTCTTGATTTCTTCTTGAGATTGTTCCAAGAATTCAGATATATCCAATGATTCAGGAGGTGCTTGTAACTGAGTAGAATCCAACTGAGAACTTTTCCCAGGTAATATAGCTTCTGCAAAGGAGGAAGCGAATCATCTGGATACTTAAAATTCTCCTTCAAAAATTTATTGAACAGTTCTCTAGCAGTCATAAATTGTGTTTGAGGAAAATTTAACAAGCGTAAGTTTAAGTTTCTTGAAGAGTTTTCCAAGTTTTCAAGTTTCCTATGAATAATCATACGGTCTCCTGCTAATTGAGATTGCTGTTCTTGAATCTTCACTAGATCCGATTCCATTGCAATTTGTTTAACTGAAATCGCTTCAACTTTCACTTTAAGATCTTGTACTTGTCTAGAATTATTTAAAGTCACAGTAATAAACGAAGTACAAACCCTGTGAAGGGCTTCTAACGCCGACCAAATAGATTCCAGGGATATTACCTGGGCTTCACCAGGGGCTGGATCACATTAGCGCACAACACGGCTTCCTCCCCAAGAATTACATTCTGGGTCACCCCCGTCGACGCCTCCTCTAACGCCGTCTCCGACGAAGCCTGGAGATCCCCCCAACAAAAAAGTTATTTTGCCATCTTCTCAGGTGAGGTCTGCCGCCCCTTCGAGTTTTTATCTTCACTCGGTACTCTGGCCTCAGCCGGTTGTGGCGGTGGGGTAGTTATTGGTCCGATAAGGCTGAGCGAAGTTCCGCTCTCCAAACCGGGGCTCTTCCCTGCCTCAGTTGCGGATATGCCCGACGGTGTTGATACCAAATAAGCGGAGATGGAAGTTTGCCCCCGAGAAGGGGCTTCCAGTCTGGGGAGGGGAGGTCCCTTCGACTTGCCCTTTCTCTTTGGCATGCTCGTTTAGTCCAGGAGAAGAAAAATAGGAAAATTTAAGCAGAGCGTTCCACTCCTGCTTCCTGCTCGGTCGCCATCTTGGATTCCCCGATTTATGCCACATTTTCATTGGTGTAAACAGAGGTGCATAGTTTTAGGCGCTGGAATATCAACTATGCATATTCCCATAAGCCATGCCTAAATCTAGGCGCAGCTTATAGAATACGCTTAGGCGGAAATGTTTACTGCATGGATTTTTTTGGCGTATTATATAGAATCTGGCCCTATATGTACAGGGGTGACACATTTGTACTACTGCTGTGTGTACATGGGATCCCTGTGCAGAAGGCCAGGATGTCAGAAAAACAGCAACCTGTTAAGAATGCTGCAGACAGTATGCTCAAGTCTGAGGGGCCTTTTTACTAAAGCTTAGCGTGTGCTAACTGACAATAACATTCTAAGTGCCATGTGGTCCACAGGTATAAAATAGGAGCACAGCATTTAGCACACACTAATTCCATTAGTATGCACTAAGCTTTGGTAAAAGGGCCTCTCAGATTTGTTTCACCAAGTCCTCAGGCCAGAACCTCCACCACTGTACCACGTCCTTCCATGAAGAGTGGGATAGCTGCTCTTGCCTACTACATATCCTGGCAGTCAGAGGTCAGAAAGATCTTAAGATTCCGGCATCAGGCTGCCAGAAGGCTGAGATCTTGGAGAGGCAGAGTGGCCTGGCCGGAAGGATTCACTCTCGCTTTGGTTTCTTTCCTGAGGCCTATATTCCAGAGGTCCTATTAGCGTGATATACCACAGTTTACAATAAAAATGCAGACTGTGAGAAATAGCAGGAGGACATTGTGAGGCTGGGGAATGTTGCATTTAAATAACAAAAGTACAGTTATCCACTACACAAATCAAAGGGAAGGAGAATCAAAAAAATATGAACCATATCAAAATATATAGAAGAGTCTCCACCTATTAAATCACAAGCATAACAGTGAAAACATAGAGAAATCTCTCAAACTAAACATCAATAGGAGGGAAAGGCCTCAAAGACCTCCAAACTGAAATTGTCTTCAGAGCTATTCATTCTTCATCATAGGCATAAAAACCTCCTATTGAAAAACAAAAAAAAGTATACATATAACTTTCTGGCCTACATGCAGCCTTCTCTTAGTGCCAGAGATCAAATGAATCAAAGGTCATGGCCAACAATGGCCAGCGTTTCGCTGGAGCTACTTCAGGGTTCATGGACTACACTGTGAAAAAAAGGCAAAAAATGTATCACAAAACAGCGCTCAGTTTTATAACACAATATGTTTACTTGATTAGCGCTCCGTACTAAGCAGCTGACACCAGTATGGGCTTCAAACAATCTATACAAAATGACTTCCCTTTATATAGTGACATCAGATGCCAAGTTCCCCATCAGCCAATGGGAATTAGTTTTGGATTGCTGTCATATTCAATAAAAGTGACACCATTCTATTCAGGCATTTAAACCCCTGGGGAAGCCCTCCACCTACAGTCTTGCCAGTTGGGGGGGGGGGGGTACTATTTTGCTATCACATTTTCAATAATGAGGGATAGACAAGCTCTGCCGGACTCCAGGAAACCCGCCTGTCCCTAGCAATTAAAAACACAATATTGAAGCATCACCCCCCCCCCCCCCCCATACTGGAAGCAATGCAGTTGGAGGACTCATGCTCTGCTTAGAGGGAACAGTGATCCCGAAACCAACCCTGAGAGTGAAACACTGAGAACAGAGAAATTCCCAGCTGTGAGATAGAAGTAACAAAAGTGCAAGCAGCTACATATTTGGCCAAATTATTCAGTTCATAAACCACCTTCAAAGTTTTTCTAATGCTATATTGGCTTTGTAATAGCAGGAGGAAAAAAAGTGAGAGATAAAAAGGCATTTGAAGGGATCAGAGAGAAAACCCAGCCATACACAGTACCGCATACAGTAAGAACAAACATCTTACCAGTCGCCAAGTGATAATTCTTATCTCTGTGCAACTCTAAACAGTCAAATTCAAAGTCTCCAGATTCCCATCCACCAACACTGGTAAAAACGTAAATGACAAGTTCTCATAGCATTATAAGAAAGTGTTTATTGTATCAACACTGAAAAACACGGATTCAGCAATCAGATTCTCTGTCTGAACTACATGCTTTGTGCAATACCTTATATAGTGTTATAATACTATGATTTCCATAAGTACAACCCAGGATAATACATACATGGCTTGTTAGTGCATACACGTAATACTGATTAGTAACATAACGCTTGATAATCTTGCCAACTGCCTCTCACTAATGAGTGATGCTCTCTAGCAATACCTACTTTGACAGAAGATATATAAAATGATACAGGCCAGATCTGCGTAGTTTCAAAAAGTCAGTCAAGGGGTAGCTTGAGGAGGTCAATACCTGACCCCTCACACCTTTACACACTTTTGAAATTCTGCTCAAAACCAGTTTGTCTCAAAATTGAGTTACGTTAGTCTCCATGTTGCAGCATTGTCCTTTTAGCATTCATATTTTACTATGTTCTGTTCACTCGCAGGGTGTTTATTCTTCTTTGTGATCCGCACTGAACTCTCCAGATTGTTGTGGAATATATGTAATGTAATATAATGTATGTAATGCTATACAGATGTCTAGGAAATTAAAAACTAGACTAATTTGAGCACCGTGGAGGGGCATAATCGAACGTGGATGCCCATCTATAAGGGCGTCCATCTCTGAGGACGGCGCCGCAAAGGGGCGGGGCATCCCGTATTATCAAAACAAGATGGGCGTCCATTTTCATTTCGATAATATGGTCGGGGACGCCCAAATCCCAACATGTAGGTCGACCTTAGAGATGGTCGTTCTTATGTCGTTTTTGAGATGGTCGTTTCTGATTTTCGGCGATAATGGAAACCAAAGACGCCCAGTTCAAAAACGACCAAATCCAAGGCATTTGGTCAAGGGAGGAGCCAGCATTCATAGTACAATAGTCTCCCTCACATGCCAGGACACCAACCGGCCACCCTAGGGGACACTGCAGTCGACTTCAGATATTGCTCCCAGGTGCATAGCTCCCTTACCTTCGGTGCTGAGCCCCCCCAAAACCCCAACTCCCCCCAAAACCCCAACTCCCCCCAAAACCCACTCCCCACAACTGTACAACACTACCATAGCCCTTATGGGTGAAGGGGGGCACCTACATGTGGGTACAGTGGGTTTTGGGTGGGTTTTGGAGGGCTCACATTTACCACCACAAGTGGTCCGCCTGTCTGAAGTGCACAGCACCCACTAAAACCTGCTCCAAGGACCTGCATACTGATGCAATGGAGCTGGGGTAAGGCATTTGAAGCTGGCATAGAGGCTGGGAAAAATGTTTTTTAATTTGTTTTTTTGGCGTGGGAGGGGGTTGGTGACCACTGGGGGAGTTATCCCCGATTCCTTCCAGTGGTCATCTGGTCAGTTTGAGCACCTTTTTGAGACTTGATGGTGGGAAAAAAGGTACCAAGTAAAGTCGTCCAAATGCTCGTCAGGGACGCCCTTGTTTTTTTCCATTATCGGCCGAGGACACCCAGCTCTTAACCACACCCCGTCCCGTCCCGCCTTCAGTACACTGCCGACACGCCCCCGTGAACTTTGGTCATCCCTGTGACGGAAAGCAATTGAGGAAGGCCCAAATCGGCTTTCGATTATGCCGATTTGGCCGACCTTGAGAGAAGGACGCCCATCTCCCGATTTGTGTCGGAAGATGGGCGTCCTTCTCTTTCAAAAATAAGCTAGACAGTACTCTGCAGAGGAAAGTGTTAAATGCGCCTTTGGTGAACCACTGTATTACCTGACAGCATAAGCTTGTTGATCTGAAATGCTGTGTCATTGATCATGTATAAACAATCTCAGAGGAGATTTAAAATTACACCTTTTGAGGTGTGAACAACATGGGATATACAAGCTGGAATTTGGCATCCTAAGGCTTTAAATATGAAAATTGAACGGATTCATTTTTTCTAAATAGAAGTAAAATCTGGAGTGGATGGGGAGCAACAATTCCAGGAATGGGTTCCCTGGTGAAGATCTGAGTGTTTGATTTTTGACCAATCAACTATTTTTGATGGAAGACGGTTTAACCAATACAAGTTTCTGACTGAAGAAAATTTAAAAATGTATCCAATCCAGGACTGGGCTCTGGTGAGAAGTTTTGATTGATAGGAATTTTAACCAATAAGATTTTAAATGAAGGAAGTTGGGCCAATCTGGAACATATTTTTTTTTGGAACAGGGGTTTGAAAGATAGTTGTTTAACCAATTACAAAAAGGTTTTTGTCTTTTAGATGTTTGAAATCTGATGGTTGGGAAAGTTTTTTGATGGCCAACCATGTATGCTGGGTAACCATTTTGAAAGTGCTCAGTTTGGAGAGAAGAACTTCATGAGCAGTAAATAAGTTTACACTGGAGAAAGTTTGATGTTTTTACTATGTTATTCTTAATGATATGTTTTACTTTTTCAGCAGTTTGAATCTGGAAATGGTCCTAACCCCCTAATGCAACAGTTGATTAACTGCAAAACGGTGACCAACGTTGGGGATACCATCATAGGCATAGTTTGACTGTTTCATTTGGGGGGGCAAAGAATGGGCGGAGCATATTAGCATATCATTTGCATATATAAATATGCAAATGAATATGCTAATATGGAGGAAGGAAATGAAATTTACAGGCAAAATATCACAGTTGCACATTTCAAAAAGCTGACACATTTCAATTAATAAATTATGAATAAAATACTTTTATTTACCTTTGTTGTCTGATCATTTAGTTTTTCTATTCGCTTTGATCCCAGTGTCTTCTGTTTTATGCAGTGTCTTCTTTCCAGTAGGCTTCCCTCTGCTCCCCACCCTCCCAGTCCCATCCATCTCTTGCTCCTTCCCTCTGCTCCCCAACCCTCCCAGTTCCATCCATCTTCTGTTCCTTCCCTCTGCGCACCATCCCTCCGTCCCATCCATCTTCTGCTCCTTCCCTCTGCTGTGCCTGACCTCTCCCAATCCCATCCATCTCCTGGTCCATCCCTCTGCTCCCCACCCCTCGCAGTCCCATCCATCTCTTGCTCCTTCCCTCTGCCTCCCACCCCTCCCAGTCCCATTCATCTCCTGCTCCTTCCCTCTGCTTCCCACCCCTCCCAGTCCCATCCATCTCTTGCTCCTTCCCTCTGCTTCCCACCCCTCCCAGTCCCATTCATTTCCTGCTCCTTCCCTCTGCTTCCCACCCCTCCCAGTCCCATCCATCTCTTGCTCCTTCCCTCTGCTTCCCACCCCTCCCAGTCCCATTCATCTCCTGCTCCTTCCCTCTGCTTCCCACCCCTCCCAGTCCCATTCATCTCCTGCTCCTTCCCTCTGCTTCCCACCCCTCCCAGTCCCATCCATCTCTTGCTCCTTCCCTCTGCTTCCCACCCCTCCCAGTCCCATTCATTTCCTGCTCCTTCCCTCTGCTTCCCACCCCTCCCAGTCCCATCCATCTCTTGCTCCTTCCCTCTGCTTCCCACCCCTCCCAGTCCCATTCATCTCCTGCTCCTTCCCTCTGCTTCCCACCCCTCCCAGTCCCATCCATCTTCCCTCTGCTCCCCCCCCCCCGAGGTCCAAGATGGTGACTCCGTTTACCCCCTCTCTTCCTCCCTCCCTCCGGTGCAGGCAACAGTCTTCAGCTTTTTCAGCGTTCCTGGCAGCGGTAGCGATGTACACGCTGCCTTCGGTCTGCCCCGGAAGCCTTCTCTTCAAGTTCCTCTTCCCACCTATGCGGGAACAGGAACTTGAAGAGAAGGCTTCGGGGCAGAGCCAAAGGCAGCGTGTACAACGCTACTGCTGCCAGGAACGCTGGAAGACTGCTGCCTGCGCCGGAGGGAGGGAGGAAGAGAGAGGGGTAGACGGACACGCTCCTCTCCGTCCGCTTGGCTTCCCTGCCCTCTCTGTCTGTATCCCACCCGAAAGGAAATGACGTCAGAGGAAGGCGGGACGCAGATAGAGAGGGCAGGGAAGCCAAGCGGATGGAGAGGAGCACGTGCCTGCATGTGTTTTTTTTTTTTTTAACTAATGGCGCGGCGGCGCCTCGCGTCGTTTGGGGGGGCATTGCCCCCCCTCGCCCCCCCAGTCTACGCCTATGGGATACCATGAAACTAAACTGATAAGCTAAGTACAATTTAAATTTTTTTGGAATATGCTAATTAAAAAGGTTTGAGTGAAAGTAGGGAGGTTGGAAGGTTTTTATGCCTGTGATGGATATATGAATGGGTAGAAAAGTATAAAGGCACCTGTTAAAAATCTGAGGCCTTTCCTTCCTATTATTCATATATATACATATATATAATTTTTGGAATATGCAAGACTGAACACAGTATTTACAGTGTAGCAGTGGCGTAGCTACTATGGGCCATGGGGGCCTAGGCCCCCGTAGATTTGGCCCTGGACCCCCCCTGCCAACGACCCTCTCAACCCCCCTCCTGCTGTCGCCGTCTGATGTCAGACTCGGAAACCAAACAAAGGAAGAAGACTTCGGCTGGCGGGGGTTGGGGTCCCCCGCTAGCAAAGGTAGACGACGGTGGGGACGGGTCATCGGCGGGGGGGGGGGTCAAAGTTGCTTGTGATGGTGCTGGCGGAGACAGGGGAGGTGTCGGCAATGGCGACGGGGGAGGTCGGCAGCACCGGGGGGGCGCTAAAATGCGCCCTCTCACCTCGGGCTCTGTACCCCCCTCCCGCCAAAGTCTGGCTAAGCCCCTGCAGTGAAGTATTATTGTTTTGATGCTATACTATGTGCTAGGTATTTTACATATGATATATCCCCGTTATTTAAATAACTTCCAAGCAACCATCTCATTTCGTTTCTGCACAGACCCCCTTTTGTATGCCTGCAACAGCCCTCAGTGAATACTTTCTACTATACTTCCCCATATTCTTTTCAATTTTACACTGACTGACTGTACAATTTATAATAGCAGAAAACAAAGGCCTATAATTTCCTTCACCAACTATTCTCTTTTATAAGGCAGAGATCTCTGAAAAGCTTCCCCTGTGGTTTTCTCCATAGTGTAACTGTTCCATCAGCTTATCTCCCTACTGGATCTAGCCTTCTCAAAGTGGCCTCAAAAGAAGAGATTCACACCCAGAACTAGATGATAAAATCTCTGTGGCCATCAGACATCTATACCACAATAAGGCAATATATCAAATCCCATTACCCTTCACACTTTACTCCTTGATTCTCTTCCAGGAAGTGAGTATGTTAATGGCCAATAGGCTCAGAAAGCTAATCAGTGGTTCAAGAAGATCAGCAAAGGTCAGACATTCTATGCAGGGGAATACTTTCTCTCAGACCAGCAGATGGAAAACAGCCACCTGTTGCTGAGCTTAGTCAGAAAAACAAATCTAGTAATATGTTAGAAAATTAGTAACTTAGATTAGTTTAGTGTGGGTGGGAGAGAACTAATAATCAGAATTAATCATTTGTAATTTGTAATTTAATTTTACTCAGAACTGCTTGAGAGGCAAAATGACCAAGTATTACTTTGTGTTCTGTGTCCTACTTTCATTGCTTCATCGTTATCTTACAACATTAATCAAGAGAGTTATGTTTAGACACAGCAGAAGCAACTGCTAACCCAAGATGTTTAGAAACAGAAAGCTTCACTGAAACTCCTAACCAGAATCATTTTCCCAGTAAATTCATAAATAGCTTACAATTTAGCAGGGTTCTCTCTCTGCTTACCCATACCCCCACCTCTGCTCCATATGAAAATCTCATGGATCATATGAGAAGACGACGTGAACATTCAAGATCTAAAGGACTTCTCACACAACCACAGTACAATCAACATATGAGCTAGTCAACAGCTCCTGACAAAAAGTGTCCCAATCAAATTTAAAGTTTATTTAAATCTTGATATACCGCTCAAGAGCAAACTATCTGAGCGGTTCAGAAATGTAAAATATCAATATTGAGAATGGAAAGGAACTTACCCCACCCCCCTTTACAAAGTCGCGCTAACAGCTGCTGGTGTGGTAATGCCGACACAGACCATTCGCGTGGCTATACAATGGAGTGTCTGACAACAAACCAGAAATAGAAGAAACAGCAAAGAACACAGCCCTGGGACGGACCTGCCAAAATTATGCACCGTAGAAGGGAAAGGGAAATGGGACTTGATATACCACCTCTCTGAGGTTTTTGGGAGGCAGGGCTTGTGGTTGGGAGGTGGGGATAGTGCTGGGCAGACTTATACGGTCTATGCCAGAGCTGATGGTGGGTGGCGGGGCGGGTGGTTGGGAGGTGAGGATAGTGCTGGGCAGACTTATACGGTCTGTGCCCTGAAAAAGACAGGCACAAATCAAGGTAAGGTATACAGAAAAAATGACACATGTGAGTTTCTTTTCAGACTCAGAAAAGATGTCAGGAAGTATTTTTTCACAGAGAGGGTGGTGGATGCTTGGAATGCCCTCCCGCGGGAGGTGGTGGCGATGAAAACAGTAACGGAATTCAAACATGCGTGGGATGTGCATAAAGGAATCCTGTGCAGAAGGAATGGATCCTCAGAAGCTTAGCTACAATTGGGTGGCAGAGCAGGTGGGGGGAAGAGGGGTTGGTGGTTGGGAGGCGAGGATAGGGGAGGGCAGACTTTTATACGGTCTGTGCCGGAGCCGGTGATGGAAGGCGGGACAGGTGGTTGGGAGGCAGGAAAAACTGCTGGGCAGACTTATACGGTCTGTGCCCTGAGAAAGACAGGTACAAATCAAGGTAAGGTATACACATGAGTTTATCTTGGGCAGACTGGATGGACCGTGCAGGTCTTTTTCTGCCGTCATCTACTATGTTACTATGTTACTATGTTATCTTGTTGGGCAGACTGGTGGACCGTGCAGGTCTTTTTCTGCCGTCATCTACTATGTTACTATGTTACAAAGCAGTTTACATATGGACTGAGTTGTCCATCACCCAGCATTAGACACTGGTTTGTTTAAAATTTCTGTTACAAAAATAAAAGCTCTTGTGAAATTCTCTTTGTTGTTCCCTTGTCCAAACTGGAAACCAGCGGGGGAAGGTTGTTTTCCTGGGAACTATAGGAGTCTGGCTTCCCTAGGGTAAACCACCCCTTGGCCAACCTTCCCCGTACTTGGTGGCCAAGTGAAAAAAGTTTCTAAGAATCTAATTGTGAAGGTCCTTACCCAAAGAAATAGACTATGAGGCATATTTTCAAAGCACTTTGGGAGGCTAAGTTCCATAGGTTTCTATGGAACTTTGGGAGGCTAAGTGCTTTGAAAATGAGCCTCATAGTATAACTATGGCTGCCTAAATACAGCAAGGGTGCACATAACTTACAGTACTCTTGCCCCGATGCTCAAAACTCCAACGCTGTATGAAACAGCACTAGAGTTTACCGCTACAACAGCACCCAAAAATAGCTTCCCCATGCTCAAAGCTATTAGTATGCAAATGAAAGGAGCTATATTAAAGGCAACTAACCTTTATGTTAGAAAATTACATAAAAGTAAGAGGAAAAGAAGGCCTCTCTGGTACTCGAATGTAGTAGCTGAAAAAATAAGGGAAAGGAGGCTAGCATTTGCATGTTATAAGATGACTCAGAAAGATGAAGACAGGAGAGAATCAGTAAATAAGCAAAGAGAAGCTGGAAAAGCTATCAGGAAAGCGAAGCGGCAAATGGAGGAAAAGATAGCTAGTACGGTAAAATTGGGGGACGACCTTTTTCAGATATGTAAGTGACAAGAGGAAGTGCCATAATAGCATTGTGAGGCTCAAAGCTGAGGGAGAGAAATACGTGGAAGATGATAAGGTTAAAGCTGAACTGCTTAATGATTATTTTAGCTCTGTGTTCACGAATGAAAGACCAGGGGTAGGGCTGCAGAAAACAAAGGCTAAAGGCAATGGATGTAGAGTAGACCAAGACCCGTTTACGGAGGACTGTGTTCGTGAGGAGCTCGCCAAACTAAAAGTAGACAGAGCGATGGGGCCTGATGGGATACACCCAAGGGTGCATAAGGAACTCGAAGAAGTTCTGTTGGCTCCGCTGATGGACCTCTTCAATGCTTCCTTAGATACTGGAGTTTTCCCGGCGGACTGGAGAAGGGCGAATGTGGTTCCTCTGCACAAGAGTGGAAGTAAGGAGGAGGTTGGGAATTACAGACCTGACATGGTTCTGCACAGGCGACTGATAAATAAATTGAGTGCCCTCGGTATGGGACCTAGAGTAACGGATTGGGTTAAAATTGGTTGACTGGTAGGAGACAGAGGGTAGTGATAAATGGAGCTTGCTCTGAAGAAAAGGATGTCGTGCTCACTCAAGCGTACACTTATAGGCTCATTTTTTTAAAAAGAAGGACGTCCATCTTTCGACATAAGTCAGAAGATGGACGTCCTTCTCCCAGGGACGTCCAAATCGGTATAATCGAAACCCGATTTAGGATGTCCCCAACTGTGCACTCTGTCGCAAGGACAGCCAAAGTTCAAGGGGGCGTTCGGAGGCGAAGTGAAGGCAGGACTTGGGCGTGCCTAACACTTGGACGTCCTTGACCCATAATCGAAAAAAACAAGGACGTCCCTGACGAGTACTTGGACATTTTCACCTGGACCTGTGTTTTTCTTATGACTAAAGCACAAAAAGGTGCCCAAAATGACCAGATGAGCATCGGAGAGAATCGGGGATGATCTCCCATTACTCCCCCAGTGGTCACTAACCCCCTCCCACTATCAAAAAACATCTTTAAAAAATATGTCGTGCCAGCCTCTATGCCAGCCTCAGATGTCATACTCAGGTCCCTGGAGCAGTATGCAGGTTCCTGGAGCATTTTTAGAGGGTGCAGTGCACTTCAGACAGGTGGACTCAAATCTAGGGACGGCGAAATTTTTGAAACAAATCTAGGGAAGGTATTTTCAAAACAAAAGATGAACGTCCATCTTGTTTTGAAAATACGGGTTTCCCCGCCACTAGATTTTGCTGTTTTGCAAGGACTTCCAAATCGCAATTTGGACGTCCCTTTCGAAAATGCCCCTCCACGTCTCCTTTCAGTTTTGCCCACATATAGTTTCATACATGGACATTGAAGGACGTATACCACATGGTCTGATGTCTCATCTTGTACAACTTTCCATCAACCGGGTTAAGGAATTCAGCGCATTCAAGCGTTATCTCACAATAAGAGCATGACCCACATTGCCTGTGACCACCAATTTCATGAAGCCTTAATTGCACACCCCATTGCTCCGGATCTATATTCTGGCCTTTAACCCACTCCCAAACTGGAATGGTGAATTATGTGATCAAGTGGGTGTGAAGATTGAAGATCGAGAGAAAGTATTATATATGGCACGAGTCTGTGGGGTGCTCCGACCCTGAAATACTGGGCTAGTGGTAGAGGTGGCGAGACCCAGCTTACAATTATAAGACCAACTCTTTGGAATGAGCTTCCCTCCACTCTCCATCTGTAATCATCATTTCAAAACTTAAGATGCACTTATTTCAGAGCATTTGGTGTGTAATGTCCATTCCCTTCTCAGGAATTGTGATGCGGCAGGTCTGGAATCAGGGAGGCCAGCAGTGAAGTGATATTTTCTCTTATCTGCACTGTTTATATTGGAGTTCCTTTTCTTTCTTATGCAATTTGTATTGTAAACCACTTGGATGATCTGACCACAAGACAGGATATCAAATAAATGTAACCTTAAGCCCAATAGGGACACACAGTACCTATATAATAGAATAAACATAAACCACTTTGGTTGTATCAAAAAAGACAGTATCAAATTCATAACCTTTTACCCTTTGACCCTTTATATAAATAGGATGGAGTCAGTCTAGAAGGCAAATACTAAAATGATCAGTTGTCTTCATCATAAAGCATATGGAGAAAGGTGGGAAAGGGGAGATATAATAGAGACATTTAAATACCTCTGTGGCATAAATGCACAGGAGGTCAGTCTCTTTCAATTGAAAGGATGCTCCTTAACAAAGAGGATGAAGATGAAGGTGAAAGGGGGCAGACTCAGAAGTAACCTAAGGAAATACTTTGCATTGATAAGTGGAACAGCCTCTCGGTGGAGGTGGTAGAGATAAGGATTGTATCTGAATTCAGCAAAGCACAGGACAAGCAAAGAGAATCTCTAAGGAAGAGGAAGGAATAGCAAAGATTAATATTGTGTATGGATGGTCAAACTGGCTAGGCCATATGCCCTCCGATATTCAGCTGGCGACAGTCAGTTAAGCGCTGTCTGTCGTTGGCTACTTTAGCCCTGGATATTCAATGCCAGGCCATGTGTGAGCAATGGCACTGAATATCCAGGTCTAATTTGGGTAACGCTGGCTGCCAGAGCTTAAGTGGATCCTGGATGACATTCAGCCGGGGCCTGCATAAGAAAGTTATGTGGGCCCAGCTGCATATTGGGCCAGCACCCACATAACTATTTTTATTTTTCAAAACTCTCCCAATCCTCCTCCCAGCCTCTCAAATAGATCCCTTCCCTCCTACCCCCTCAGGCCATAATGCTCCAAGCCCCTCCTCTTGTCCTGAATGAGCCCCCACTCCAACCCCTCCCCCATGTCTATGTAGGCCCCTCTGGACCTATCTGACTCCCTGGTAGTCCAGTGAGGAGTCGATGGGGACAGAAGTGCCACCCCCTTGTTCCTGCCCCTTGTGACTCCACTAGGTCACGGAAGTGGAGCCACAAGGGGCAGTAGCGAGGGGGCTGCGCTCCTGCCCCCAATGACCCCTAACTGGAACACCAGAGAGACAGGTAGGCCCAGGGGGACCTACCCAGACATCAGGGGGGTTAGGGTGGGGGGACTTGTTCTAGGGGAGGGAAGAAGCTTGGAGCATTGCTGCCTGGGGGGGAGGGGAAAGAGGGAGGGGATCTATTTGGAAGGCTGGGAGGGGGATCAGGAGGGCTTTAAAAGCTAAAAATAGTTATGCAGGTGCTGGCTTGATATTCAGTGCCGGCACCCGCATAGTTAAGTGGTCTAATTTAGGACAGCTTTTGAGCTGTCCTAAATTAAGCCACTTAGCTATGCCAATGCCGGCATTGAATATTGCTGGCACCTACATAACTCCAGGCTCCTCCCCTACCCATTTTTTGGTCAGACAGTCCATGGGGATAGTCAGCGGCACTCTCTGGTTAAGTGCCACTGAATATCCCCACTAAGGCGGTGAGGAGCTTTGAAAATCATCCGCATGATTTTTCTCTGCCATTATTTTCAATGTTTGTATGGAACCTGAACCTTTAATATATCATATCTTATTTTTTCTTTTATTGAGCTTGCCTTTCATATGATACATTCTCAAGTTTTTTTTAGGAGGGGGTGATGATGGTTATCCTTTTTGTTCGCAGTTGTGATATGTTTAACTATGATCTTTTTTTTTTTTTCAATTATTCTATATATTTGTTTACTTTCAATAAAAGTTTAAATTTTAAAAAAAGAATAAACAGGAAGAATAAGCAGTAGAGCCATAAACAATCAGACCGATAATCTGACCAATTTCTGAAACTAAGCACTGCCAATTACAAGTGTCCTTGTCAGAATAAATGGAGTAAAGTCACTGACTTTACCACTCTGCCACTGAAAAAAAGAATCATAATTTATACTGTATGTTCACTGTGCAAGTAGGCACTTCCAAATGAAGCCTGTTGTGTTAAAGCTAGCTCCGTGGGTAACAGCAAGTTGCTAATTAAATAAATGACACCTCCCATATTATTACGAAGAGCCTTGAAAGAAATACAGAAGTTACTGATTTCTAAAGTAACTGGGGCATTGCTCAGCAAAATTCTGAGTTTACTTTCTCAAGGAAAAGTTAGCTAGCCCTTAGCACGTCTAGGCCAACAGGACCTCTGGGGGGGTGAGATGCTTAGATCAGAGGTTCCCAAACCTGTCCAGAAGGACCCCCACCCAGTCAGGTTTTCATGATGTCCACAATGAATATTAATCAGATTGAATGGCATTCAATTGAAGCAGTGCAAAAATTAATCTCATGCATATTGATTATGGAAACCCAACTAGCTGGGGGTCCTCCAGGACAGATTTGTAAACCTCTGGCTTAGATTATTCGTGTATTGTTTGGGACTGAAGGAGTCAGGTGGAAAACCTGCCTGGTTGGCTTCTGTTCTCTTGAAGATGCCATTCCGGCAAAAGATAGTTCCATGTCGGGAAAAGGAATGTTATAAAGATTTAATGAAGCACCCGCTGATACTGAAAGGATACTAGGTGTGGATATACACACATACACCCAATTTAAAAATGAAAGGACCCTTTTACTAAAGCGCATTAAGATTTTGGCTTCATGCACTAATAATGCAGGATTGTACGACACAGCAAGCCCAAAAACTAACACTACACCAAGAAGGGGCGTTCCCAGTGTCGTATAGAGAGTACAAAAAATAGTGGGAATGACCAGACTGATGTCTGGTTCAAAGAAGAGCAACCAAAATGCTAAAAGGAATGGAACTCCTCTCATATGAGGAAAGGCTAAAGAGATTAGGGCTCTTCAGCTTGGAAAAGAGATGGATGAGGGGAGATAAGATTGAGGTCTACAAACTCCTGATTGGTGTAGAACGAATAGAAGTGAATTGATTTTTTTACTCTTTCAAAAAGTACAAAGACTGTGGGACATTCAATGGCATTACATGAAAATACTTTTAAAATAAATAGGAGGAAATATGTTTTCATTCAACGAATTGTTATGCTCTGGAACTTGTTGCCGGAGAATGTGGTAACAGTGGTTAGCATATCTGGATTTTAAAAAGGTTTGGACAACTTCCTGGAGGAAATGTCCACAGTCTGTTGTTGAGACAGACCTGAGGAAGCCACTGCTTGCCCTGGGATTGGTAGCATGGAATGTTGCTACTATTTGGGTTTCTGCCAGGTACATGAAACCTCGATTGGCCACTGTTGGAAACAGGATACTAGGCTAGATGGATCATTGGTCTAACCCAGTATAGCTATTCTTATACTCCAGAAGCAATATCAACAAGTTCTGTATTGACAGGTACTCAATTCCCAAATTATGAAAATTAATAGTCAATGACAGACCCTACACAGGCCACGTTTCGGCTAGCAGGCCATCATCAGGGGTCTTCATAAAAGCAATTAAATACAATTACAAACTAATTAGCATTAAATGAACAGAATGTATGGAAATATGTATATATGAAAGGAAAAAGAGAACTAGAGTAATAATGGGAAAACAAGATAAAGAAAGTACCTTTGAAAAGAAGATGTGGAAGAGCATTTCGATACAGTCTACAATCCGACTTTGGATGTTTTCCTAAAAACATCCAAAATTCAAGTGGCAAATATAGCGATTTTCAAAAAGCAAAAAAAAGTCTTATCTTTTTGTTCCAAGAATGGACACTTGCTAGACTTTGTTGTGCTTAGTGTGTCTATCTGTATGGACCATTTTCAAAAAAAAAAAATCCAAATGAAAAACACACAAAATCAAGCCATTGGGATCAGTGGCGTTCCTAGGGGGGCGGACACCTGGGGCAGCGCTCCGCCCCCCCCCCCCGGGTACAGCACCCCCCCATGATGCAGCGCGGACCCCCCCCTGAGTGCATGCCGCTGGGGGGTGCTCAGAGTTCCCTGACTTCGCGTGTTCGCGGCAGCTCCCTCTGACCCGGAACAGGAAGTAACCTGTTCCAGGGCAGAGGGAGCTGCAGCGAGCGCGCGAAGTCAGCGAACTCAGAGCAGGTGCGCGCCGTGGCACCCCCCAGTGGCATGCACCCGGGGCGGACCACCCCCACCGCCCCCCCCTTGGTATGCCACTGATTGGGATGTAGGAGGAGCCAGCATTCTTAGTAGACTGGTCACATAGACATCACAGCAGAGCAGTGAGGCACCCTAGGGGGTACTGCAGTGGACTTCACATAAAAGGACTCACGTTGTAAGGAGGTTGGAGGGTCTAAGCAGCTCAGGAGGAGGTATGGGGCCAGACTACATTCCCCACAAGGCCCTGAGAGAAGGGATCGAGGTGGTAGGTCCCAAAACCCGGTATGGCTTCCACGTGGAAGGGAGGGGGAAAAGGACTGGAAAGAGCAGCTGCTATGGCAGGTGAGGGCCAGAAGGGGGAGCAGGGATGACAAAGCTCAATACCCTTGGGTTAGAAATCAGTACAAGATTCCTTCCACCTGGGAGGGGGAGGAGGTCTCCAACCAACAGCCTAGCAGAGAAGCAGAGTTAATGGAGTGCTTGGAGGAAGGAGAGGCTGGAGAGACCAACACACCAGGTTTGGAGGAGCCAGTTGACATGGACTATAATTGTACTTTGGGTCAGAGTTGCAGGGACTGAAGGCGGTGGGTGGTCACAGGACTCAATTAGCTGTGTTGTGAGCGGTGTACTGCCATTCTGCAACCACCCAAGCGGAAAGACTTTTAAAACTGAAACCCAGGCTGTTGGATTGGGGGAGAACTTGGATTTAAAGGGAAGTTTTTTTCTTGTTGCTTTATTTTTGGAAACTGAATGGGACTTTAACCCCCTTGAACTGAGATTTTGTGGAGGAGGGGAAATAAACTGTTTGGAACTAAAAGCTGTGTTGTCTGGAAGGACTTTGTTTGTGGACTGCTGAAGGGAGCCTACAACCCCTGAAGGTTTGCTACCGGGATTACAGATATTATAACGTACACATCTCACCGTTACCCCCCTATACTGTATGGGGTGCCCTCCGAAACCCACCAAAAGCCACCTGTACCTAACTGTATACCACTACAATAGCCCTTATGTTTGCAGGTGTCACATATGTATAGGTACGGTAGGTTTTTGGTGGGCTTTGGAGGGCTCAACTTTCCACCACAAGTGTATTAGAGTGGGATATAGGCCTGTCCCCTTCTCTACAGTGCACTGCACCAACCACTAAGCTATTCCAGGGACCTGTTTCCTATTCTAATAGGATTGGCCATAACATCTAATGCTGTCATAGAAGCTGGTATGTACTGTTTCATTCACATCTTTGGGAGGAGGGTCTGTGACCACTGGAGGAATAAGGGGGGGTCATGCCTTAATTCCTCCAGCGATCATCTGGTCATTTAGGGCACCTTTTTATGACAGTCATTATTGAAACAGATCTAGTCAAAACCATCCAACTTTAAGCCCTGGGTGTTTTTGCTTAGTTCCATTATGGTAGAAAAATATCCAGGTTGTGGGAACACTCAAATCCTGCTTCCCACATGCCCCTGACACACCCTCTTGTGTTTTGGATACACTGCATGTGAATTGCATAGATAAACATCTTAAAAATATGTTTTGAAAATAGTGATTTGGACATTTTTGCAAGAAAAATGTCCATCTGCCAGTTTGTGCGCTTCTTGGACATTCCTGCTTTGAAAATAAGCCCAATAGTGAGCAGAAACCAAAGGTGTCTAGAGTGGGATTGTGGAAAGTCAAATAACTATCATACCTCTAGCATGCTGCATTACATCTACCCAATGAACTGAGATAATATGAAAATCCTAAAGAAAATGGATTATAACATACATGGTGCTTATGCAAGCTCAGAGAAAATCACATTTCCACAGTATGAAAACACTGAACCATTTACATGAGTACGATGATGTAGTGAGTGAAAAAGGTAATCAAACGTGGGAAGAAAAAAACAATGCAACGAATGGTCAATATAGTGATACACTATCATTATGTGGCAGAATCTTGGTACACAGTGAACATAACTATGATAATGCAGCAAAAATAACTCCAATACTTGACAGCAACACTATAAATTGAAACAGTGTTGGTCAAAGCTGCAAATAAAAACACCACAAAGGAAAGAAAGTATGAAAAACACTTATGAGAGACCTGAGAGATATCAGGCAGGGGAATATTTGTCATGATGTTTGTTATATGAGGTTTTAACTATCTCCTCACAACTTCCACATCACCCCACAAACTGTCCCATTCTCAAACACCACCCCCTGTAACTGCCCCATACCCAAAATTTACCCCATAACTGCCCCAACACCCCACATACTGCCCCAAAACCTAAAAATACCCATGCAACTGCTACACCACCAAACAGCCCAGTACCTTAAAACCACCCCTTACAAACTGCCCCACTTTAAAAATAACTACTCCACCAAGTGCCTCACCACCCTGTAAACTGCCCTACCCCTACAACTACCCCACAGACTGCTTCACCATAAAAACTGTCCCACCACCCACAAATTTTCACCACTCTCAATATTAGTCCCCCACAACTGCCACTACACACTGTGGCAAACGCTTGCAAAATTCCTTAACACGGTTGCATGGTAACCTATTTCCGCATATTAACCACGTGTTAAATAATTAATTCACATTAGCGAAGGGGCTCCTAAATTTTCTAGGCTGTACACCCTTAAGTATCAGTTATATATCTGCCTCTCTCTCTGCTCTCACCAGAATGTTTGCAGCTGAGACCCTGCACAATTCCAGAAGAAACACAGTGAAGTTGGAAATGACTCGGCAAGAATATTTTACTTGGAAAACTGTCTAGGGAAGTAGTAGATACAAGATATGCAGTTAAATGGTTCTGTACTAGTAGACACAAACAGGATCAGGTGAAGCAGGTAGGGAATATTAACCCCTTGCTGTATGGACTTGGTGAATGACCATTTGCTATTGGCCTTCCAAAACCCTTCACTGGCAGCACGGCCAACCCTTGAGAGTCCTCTCTGAGAGGTTGATGTGGCAGCAGTGGAAATCCTACAGCTGACCAAGCTATGTCTCATCTTTCTTGTGCCACTCTCCTGCATTCTCTCTAGTCAAGTCTGAGCAGACTTTTGACTCCCCCCAGGATGAAAGTTCTGGTGTTTTTTTGTACTTGCACTCTGTTATTGTTGTGCTCTGTGAGCTAATATGATCTTTATTGCCTTGGCCAACCTTCTAAATACAGGTTGCTCTCAAATATAGTCTCCCTCAGCATTGCCTGCACAATCCAAAATCTCTTCTTACTTCATCACATCTGATTGCTGTACAGTCTCA
This sequence comes from Microcaecilia unicolor, assembly GCF_901765095.1. Classification (NCBI taxonomy): domain Eukaryota; kingdom Metazoa; phylum Chordata; class Amphibia; order Gymnophiona; family Siphonopidae; genus Microcaecilia; species Microcaecilia unicolor. The sequence continues at coordinate 609,303,035 of NC_044031.1, read as the reverse complement.
TATGTTTATATCTCTGGAAACGCAAAGTCTGCTCAGCTTTCTGGTACAGGATAGTATCTATGTGCTTCCTAAATTTTCCTAATTGACCTCTAAAAACTGGTCCAGAGTGTGAATATGTCCTCTCCATAAGGAGCAATACTCTGGGTTAAATTAAGCAAAGCTTTGTCCCTCTCCCACCTTTTGTGTGCAGTGTATGCCAAGATCTGACCCCCATAGGACCGCCTTAAATGCATTCCAAAAGACCTCCGCCCCAATGTCCGGAGTGTCATTATGACTGAAGTAGTCCAACCATTGAGCCCTCAGGAAAATTTTAAAATCAGCATGATCCAAGACTTCCAGGCTCAAGATAGTAATATCCCGAATCTGAGAAAAAAGGGTATTTGCCAGCAGGAAATAATCCAGCCTAGCATAAACATCATCCAAATGAGATTAAAATGTAAAATCATTATCAAAAGGGTGATGAACTCTCCAGGCATCCAAGAGGCTTAAGTGATGACTCAAAACATTAACCCCCTTAGCATCATGATCCTTTCCCTCTTATTTCGGGGATTTACAATATATGGGCAGGTCAACCATAATGTTAAAATCGCCCCACACTACCAATATGTAATCCGGGTAACCCACCAATCTAGACAAGAGCTGTGAAAAAAATGTATGAGTGTAAACATTGTGAGCATAGATATTACATAGCAAAAGTTTCACCCCCCACAGTTCTCCCAGCAGCAAAATAAAGTGAACTTCCTTATCCTGAATTTGCTTGTGCATCTGTAAGGGAAGCTTGTAGAGTATAGCCACCCCCTGCTGACACCCATTAAAAGCCAAATAATACACCTCAACTACCCATCCTCTTTTCAGGTTTTCATGTTCCACAGAAGTGGGTCTTCTGTAAGTAAATTATCTCAGCATTTAACTTTTTTGGATATCCAAGAACCTTTGTGCGTTTAATGGGAGACTTGAAACCCGTCACATTCAGTGTAACAAGCCTCAAATCAGCCATTCCAAGATGCCCATGCACTACTGGTGAGGCCCCCCAGCTAGGCCCACCTCTGTACAATGAGCACTCCCCATACATATTCAGATGAAGGTGCCAGAACCCTAATTCACTAACCACTACATGCGGCAAGCCCTGAAGTACTCACCAGAACCCATCTCACAAATCTCCGACCCTCTCTCATGTCTGTCTCATGCCACTCACACACATACTTACACAGTCCACATTCACACCACCACCCTCAACACCCATTCAAAAATGCCCTCCCTAACCCCATCCAAATCCCCACTCCCCACACCCTCCCCACTTGCATCAAATGCACTCTCTCCTACACAGTGAGTGCTCCGCCCCAGGTAGAAGCCATTGTGTGCACCCCACCGCTCATGGCAGGGCCTTCTCCCCCCAAGTCATTCGCAAGGTCTGTCCTTGGCCAGAATAAAAAGTAGAAATAAACAAAACATGGAAAAACTGTAAGTCCGGATAGATCTAGCTCTCCTTGTAAACCTCCTTTGGTAAGACTCACAATAAGAGTCCCTCTCCATCCTCTGCAACGTTCAACCTGTGGGTAAAACACAACAAACAAGTTAAGTATCAGTCAACAGCAAAACAAAGACTTAGGTAGCTAGATGGGCTTTCATGTGAACTCAGCCCCCCCCCCCCCCCAAAAAAAAAAGGCATCTCCGCGTCCTCAGTGCTATCACCAGTGTCACTACCGCACCATATACTCTCTGTGAGGAGGAAGGGAAAAATAATTCTAGGAATACAGTAAAGTTTATATCTCAGCCTGACCACATCAAATTCACCTCCTAACCGGTCAAAACAAGAGCAAGCAAAGTCATATGAAGTTACCTGCCACCTCAACCAGACCGATTAAGTCCCTCCACAAATGTCTTGGTTTTATCTGCTGTCTGCAGAAGAATGGATTTCCCATCTTGCCAGACGCAAAGCTTTGTGGGGTACACTAGTGCAAATTGGATCCCTTTTTGTGTGCAGAATGGTGACATAGCTTTTCTTTGAGCAGCTAATTTAATTGAAAAAACATTAAATAACAATACTCGGGCTCCCTCACATTCCATCGGCACCTCTGCTCGATAGGCCAGGGGCATAGCCAGACACCCAAGATGTGTTGGCAGAACTCCGCGCTGTCCCACAAATGATTTGGTGTCTCTCTCTCTCTCTCTCTCTCTCACCTGCATGCCATATGATCTCTCAAACATCCCCCCTCCCCGCATACCTTTTAAATAGCAAATTTTCTCTGGCAGTGAGCAGCAACTAATATGCACTGCTCATGCTAGCCACACACCTTCCCTCTGATGCAACTTCCTGTTTCCACATAGGTGGGAATATATCAGAGGGAAGCTGCTGTGAGCAGTATATATCAGTCACTGCTCACTGCAGGCGAAGATCTGCTACTTACAAGGTATGCAGGAGGGACAGTTGTTGGGAGTTTTCGGCTGGTGGGGCTTAGAGATCCCTGCCAGTCACATCATAGGTGTACTGCTACTGGGTGGGCCTGAGCTCAAAGAGGGTGGGCCTGGGCCCACCCTTGGCTACGCCACTGCAATAGGCCCGGAGAATTTCTTCCTTCTCTCAACAGTTAATAATAGCGAATGATCACTGATCTCGGGCATTTATCTTTCTGCCCTCTTATACCAATATGATGTGCCCTCTCACAGCAGTATTTTCCATTCGTGGACTCCAGTCCTAACCGCTCTGGGATCCAGTGACTGAAGATGCTATAAAGATCCACATCCTTGACGCTCTCTAGCAAGCCCACGAGTCTCAGGTTATTATGCTGGCCTCTGTTTTCCTGATCTTCAAGCTGCTGTAGAAGGGTTTTAGAGGCCGCCTGCAGCTCTGCCACCTGACATCAGCTGGACCTCTCAGTCTTCCTGTGCCAGCACGCGATGCTTGACCTCCGTCAAATGCTGTCCCTTCAACTCCTCCACTGCTGACTGCAGCTTATTCAAATGATCTTCCAGCGCTGTAGATATGGAGCGGGAAATTTCCTGCACCCATTCTCCCGCCCGGATAGTAAACATTGTGGGTAGGTCAACCGCCATTTTAGAAGGGCTGTTTCTGGCCTTGTCACAAGGTGTCTTTGGGGCTTTTGGTGGCATCCCATGTAACCCCACTCCCGTTCACCACTGCTCTGCCAGGGAGGTTCCCAGTGGTTGAGGCACAATCAATGTAACAAAGAGCAAGCTTATCTTTATTTATTGCATTTGTATCCCACATTTTCCCACCTCTTTGCAGGCTCAATGTGGCTTACAATATATCGTGGATAGTGGAAGTGTGAGGAGAGTAGACATTTTGTGTTACAGAGGATTAGGTTTCATGGTAATGTAATACATAATAATAAGAGAGAAAAAGAAAAGAAAAAAAAACCAGAGGGCATTAGTTTACATTCAGGGTATATGTGGGAAATTCAGGTGACTCGGTCTTTGTGGTAGGTCTTGTCAAAGAGATGGGTCTTTAGCAGTTTCCGGAAGTTGGTCAGTTCATAGACTGCTTTCAGGTTACGTGGCAGTTCGTTCCAGAGTTGTGCACTCGTATAAGAAAAGGTTGATGCGTGCATTAGTTTGTACTTTAGTCCTTTGCAGTTGGGGAAGTGAAGATTGAGGAATGTGCGAGAGGATTTTTTAGCATTCCTAGGTGGTAGGTCTATCAGGTCTGACATATAGGCTGGAGCATCACCATGGATGATCTTATGGACTAGGGTGCATACTTTGAACGTGATGCGTTCTTTGAGTGGGAGCCAGTGTAGTCCCTGCAAAAAAATGCTGATATTGACTGATTTATGTGGGGACTACCGGAGCCCCATCTTCACACGTCCTCCTAGGTGAAATACATCACGTGATCCCCCCCCCCCCCCCCACACACACACACACACACACTGGCAACTGCTGCTGGACGGATTCTTCCCGCAGCATGCCCTGCACTACTGCTCCCACTCTAGATTCTTCAACTCCCTGTACACCTTTTGCAGAAAACTGCAACTGTGAAAGTGGTGGTCTTACAGTCTCTGCCTCATCCAGTTGGAGCCGTCCGGTGGTTGCTGCTGTTTGGAAGTAAATGACATGACAATCCCGTGTGAAGATGTTGAGTTGCTTGACTTTGCCATTGACTGACTCAGGATTACCACACCAATTCCAACAGAGGCTTGATAGCGGCTCACACATCAATCCATCAGGCCTGAAGATTGCCTCATTTAATAGGTGGGATACATATAGCACATTTTATCAAAATATTGTGCTGTTTTCTGCAGTCCTGGTATAGCTGAGCCATGCTTTTCTTTTTCTGTTACAGAATTATATTTGTAATTTCTTAGGAATGCTTTCACTCTAATCTGTATTTGTGAAAAAGTTGTTATTGCTGGTCATGTAACTTGTTGCCCCTGAATCAATACATAACTTTAAAGTTCTAGCTCATGGAAATAAGGGTCAGCAGACAGGCTGTAACTTGTACCTTTTTACTGGACAACAAAATAGATATTACTAGCTTTCAAGAGGGGAGATATAATAGAGGTCTATAAAATACTGAGGTGAATCACTTGTTTACTCTTTCTAAAAATACAAGGACTAGGGAGCATGCAATGAAGTTACTAAGTAGTAAATTTAAAACAAACTGAATAAAATATTTCATCACTCAAAGTGTAACTAAATTCTGGACTAGGTTGCCAGAGAATGTGGTATAAGCAGTTAGCTTAGCACGGTTTAAAAAAAGGTTTGACTAATTTTCTAAAAGAAAAGTCCATAAGCCATTATTAAGATGGACTTGGGGAAAATCCACTGCTGTTTTCTAGGATAAGCAGCATAAAATCTGTTTTACTCTGTGGGATCTTGCCAGGTACTTGTGACCTGAATTGGTCACTGTTGGGCTTGATGGACCTTTGATCTGTCCCAGTATGGCAATGCTTATGTTCTTATGCTCTTAAGAGTTATCCTCTCTTCATTAGTTTACCGAAGAAACAGTACAGTTTTACTAGGTTTAAATAGTACAGAACCATCTACATCTAAAGAAGTCTGCATATGCTGTTGCAGCACAGTACCTGGGGGGAGGGGTAGAAGAGGTGATAAGACAGCAATAACTTATAGTTGAAGGGTCCTAGTACAATGGATGAAAAAGCCAGTCTCTAATGAGTCATTTTGTATTAGTTTCAAAGTGTTTGATCATTCTAATTTCAAATGTTTTCATTCTTATGTACTTCCGAAGCTTCCTTTAAGTTCCTCAGTTGTAAGGTCATTAAGGGGGTGGTCTTCCTTTGAGAAATGTTCACCTACTGAGCTGTGACTCAAGTTGTAGCTATAAAGCTATTTGGTGTTTGCTTCAGCTTTTGTCTGGGTTACAATGCATTTTAATAGTTTCTTCTATGCATTTGCAATTTTTTCAACCATACTTTAGCTGTTCTGCCTTCACAGTCATGTGTACATTTTCTGAATTTGTTTTTCATATTGTAGTTCTACATAAGAATATAAGAGTTGCCATACTGGGTCATACCAATGGTCCATCTAGCCCAGTATCCTGTTTTCCGAACAGTAGCCAAGCCACGTCACAAGTACCTGGCAGAAACCCAAATCATGGCAACACTACATACTACAAATCCCAGGGCAAGCAGTTGCTTCCCCATGTCTGCCTCACTAGCAGACTATGGACTTTTCCTCCAGGAATTTGTCCAAACCTTTTTTAAACCCAGATACACTAACTGCTGTTACCACATCTACTACTACTATTTACTACTACTATTTAGCATTTCTATAGCGCTACAAGGCATACGCAGCGCTGTACAAACATAGAAGAAAGACAGTCCCTGCTCAAAGAGCTTACAATCTAATAGACAAAAAATAAATAAAGTAAGCAAATCAAGTCAATTAATGTGAACGGGAAGGAAGAGAGGAGGGGGTAGGTGGAGGCGAGTGGTTACAAGTGGTTACGAGTCAAAAGCAATGTCAAAGAGGTGGGTTTTCAGTCTAGATTTAAAGGTGGCCAAGGATGGGGCAAGACGTAGGGGCTCAGGAAGTTTATTCCAGGCGTAGGGTGCAGCGAGACAGAAGGCGCGAAGTCTGGAGTTGGCAGTAGTGGAGAAGGGAACAGATAAGAAGGATTTATCCATGGAGCGGAGTGCACGGGAAGGGGTGTAGGGAAGGACGAGTGTGGAGAGATACTGGGGAGCAGCAGAGTGAGTACATTTATAGGTTAGTAGAAGAAGTTTGAACAGGATGCGAAAACGGATAGGGAGCCAGTGAAGGGTCTTGAGGAGAGGGGTAGTATGAGTAAAGCGACCCTGGCGGAAGATGAGACGGGCAGCAGAGTTTTGAACTGACTGGAGAGGGGAGAGGTGACTAAGTGGGAGGCCAGCAAGAAGCAGATTGCAGTAGTCTAAACGAGAGGTGACAAGGGTGTGGATGAGGGTTTTGGTAGAGTGCTCGGAAAGAAAGAAAGGGGCGGATTTTACGGATGTTGTAAAGAAAGAAACGACAGGTCTTGGCGGTCTGCTGGATATGAGCAGAGAAGGAGAGAGAAGAGTCAAAGATGACCCCAAGGTTTCGAGCTGAGGAGACAGGGAGAATGAGAGAGCCATCAACAGAAATAGAAAATGGGGGGAGCGGGGAGGTGGGTTTGGGGGGGAAAATGAGAAGCTCGGTTTTGGTCATATTTAATTTCAGGTGGCGTTGAGACATCCAGGCAGCAATGTCAGACAAGCACGCTGAAACTTTGGTTTGGATGCAAGGTGAGATATCAGGGGTAGAAAGGTAGATTTGGGAGTCATCAGCATAGAGGTGGTAGGAAAAGCCATGGGATGAGATTAATGAACCAAGGGAAGAAGTGTAGATAGAAAAGAGGAGGGGACCAAGAACAGAACCCTGGGGTACGCCGACAGGCAGAGGGATAGAAGTAGAAGAGGATCCACCAGAGTGAACACTAAAGGTGCGGAGGGAGAGGTAGGAAGAGAACCAGGAAAGGACAGAGCCCTGGAATCCAAGTATCGAGAAGTATGCTGTGATCGACAGTGTCAAAAGCAGCGGAAAGATCAAGAAGAATGAGGATGGAATATTGACCTCTGGATTTAGCCAGTAATAGGTCATTGGAGACTTTAGTAAGCGCAGTTTCGGTTGAGTGGAGAGGGCGAAAACCAGATTGTAATGGGTCAAGAATAGCATGTGAGGAGAGAAAATCAAGGCAGCGGCGGTGAACAGCACGCTCAAGTAATTTGGAGAGAAAAGGAAGGAGGGAGATGGGTCGGTAATTAGAGGGACAAGTAGGGTCAAGTGAAGGCTTCTTAAGGAGAGGTGTGACCACAGCATGTTTAAAGGCAGCAGGGACAGTCGCAGTGGAAAGTGAGAGGTTGAGAATGTGACAGATAAAAGGAATAAGAGTAGGAGAGATGGCATTAAGAAGGTGGGTGGGAATGGGATCAGAGGAACAGGTGGTACATTTTGAGGAAGAAAGGAGAAGTGTAGTTTCCTCAATAGTAACTTCAGGAAAGGAGGAAAGGGAATGAGGGGAAGGAGAGAGAGGGGAACGGACTAGTGGAGGGAGAGCTGGTGAGGTAGAGAAAGCAAGGTTTATCTTTGAACCTTGTTGTGAAAGAATTCAGCAAGGGTCTGAGGAGATAGTGAAGGGGGAGTTGGGGGAGGGGGCACCTTGAGGAGAGAGTTCAATGTGGTGAAGAGAAGTCGAGGATTAGAGCCAAGAGAGTTGGTCAGTTGGATATAATAATCCTGTTTGGCACGTAAAAGAGCAGATTGGAAGGAGGTCAGCATGAACTTAAAGTGTAAGAAATCAGCAAGGGCCCGAGATTTCCGCCAGAGGCGTTCGGCGGAGCGGGTACAGGAACGTAGGTAGCGGATATTAGAAGTCTGGCAAAGAGTTCCAGAGCTTAACAATTCATTGAGTGAAAAAATATTTCCTCCTATTTGTTTTAAAAGTATTTCCATGTAACTTCCTTGACTGGCCCCTAATCTCTGTACGTTTGGAACGAGTAAAAAAATCGATTTATTTCTACTCGTTCTACACCGCTCAGGATTTTGTAGACCGCAATCATATCTCCCCTCATCCATCTCTTTTCTACCATATGTTCAATGCTGTTGTCATTTCCTGATTGCCCTTACAATCTGATAGCTCAGGCTCTGCATGTGACCCTTTCCCTCCAATCACTGAAGTACTGGCAACTGCTGGCTTCAGTGCCCTTACGCGATGCGCACTCTGCCCCATTCTCAGGCACTGGTCCCTTTCCTTGCCCTCTAGCCTTGTGGGTCTTCTTCTTGCCACCTCCTCCCTGCAAGGCAGATTCTCCATCTTGGCACAAAATATGCAGTACTGCTCTGCTCCTCTCCTCTAGGAAACCATACTCTCTTTTCACCAAACATTCTTTTGCCCAGCATGTTAACTCTTATTCTTTCTAATCTAATCCAATATTTATATTCTGCTTTATTTCTCAAAAAATTCAAAGTGAATTACAATCAAGAGGTTAACATAGTCCTGTAAGGAGTACATCAAGAATCATCAAAATAACATCATGAATATAATTATAAATTGTACTCAGCAAAACTAACCATCAACTTAACAATATAAGCAAAATTCAGTATAGTCATTAGATAAGGACCATCAGTATTATGATGCGTATCCCATATACACATAAGGGATGCTGCATACATCAAGATCTTTATCTGTATCAATGGGATACACATCATAATACTGATGGTCCTTATCTAATGAATATATTGAATTGTACTTATATTGTTAAGTCGATGGAATTTTTTGCCGAGTACTGTTTAGATTGTTTCCCTTTAACTACAGATTTATGATTAAAAATGCGTGCTTGTTATATAATTATAAATTGCCATAACAATTTTACACTCATGAAGTATTTCATAGCTTAGAAAAAATAAGTCTTGAACGCTCTGCAGAATAACATATAGGATGTAATAGATCTAGTTTGACTATTACCGCTGTAATTGTCTATTACTTATGTTTGATTTATTCTTACTGTACACCGCCTTGAGTGAATTCCTTCAAAAGGGTGGTAAATAAATGTTAATAAATAAATAAATTGTAATGAAATTTCATTCCATATTTTGGCACCCTGATAGGAAAAAGTGCATTCACAAATTGATGTATAGCAAAGTTTTGCCAAAGATGGATATCCCAACCTCAGCTGTGCTCTTAGTCAAAAGCTAGCATTTTTCGTTGAATATACAAACATTTGAAGATGAGAAGAAGAAACCATACCATGAAAACTATACACATGATCTTAAAATGAATATTTGACTTCATGGGCAATCGATGCAGATCCATCAGTAACAGGGAGACTCTCTAATTTACCCCATCCAAAATCAATCTCACTGCTATATTTTGTGATAGTTGTAATTTGTAAAACAATTTAGTTGAGATTCCATTACACAGACAATTGCAATAATCAAATTGGGGGATAACAATGGCCTGGGCTATAGTTCTCAAATTGTCTCGATCACATGTCCACTGAGAGCCATGTAGCTCGTTTCCCCTTTTTTCTCTTCAGTTTTATGTTCTACATAGCTCTACTTCTATAATAAATCAACTCATTCTTCATGCTTCATATCTACCTCTTCAATGTTGTCAACCTGTCAGCAATTGTGAATATCCAGAACAAAGACTCTTACCCTGGGACAGAAAGACTTTCTTTCTTCTGAAACTAGTAGACTTCTAGTTTCAGCTGATGCATTCAAAAAATAAACTGTTCATACATATTTTGCAATAAATAGTTGACATTCAGGAAAAACAAAGTTTTCCTTGTGGATTCTGGGCTGCTGGCTTAACTAGCTGAATAATAACGCATGCACGTACGTTGAGAGATCAGCACGCTAACAACTTTATTCTTAAAATTGATGAGTGAGTAGTTCCTTTTCAAATGTCAAGAGTTATGGATTTGATATACCATCTTTATGTGGGTAAAACCAAAGCAATTTCCATATTGTTGGGGGCAAGCTGCCCCCAATACAAGTTCTTGGAAACAGCTCTTTCAGCAGCAAACAACTCCAATTTTATTATACTTTCTCCAAAATAGAACATAACACGAGCAGTGGAGTTAACCCAGAAGTATCCAAGGTAATACTTTTACAGCAGAACATCTCCTTCTCTTTGAGATCATTACATTCACCAGCATCTCTGGAATGGCTTTTTCAGGTCAGCTTTCTCAAGGGCTGCCATTCCTCATGCCAACTTCTGCTTGTGCGGGACCTTTGCAGGAGCAGAGAGAAAGGCTCCCTCATAATTCCCTTCCTGAGGCGGCAAGCAAACACAAAATTTCACTTGCCCTTGTCCTTAAAACACCCAGTCCAAATATCATGAATTAATCTTGAGCACAGCTCTTCTTTTCCAACAATAAAATGTTCCAAAACCTTTCAGGGAAAACCTCCCTACACATTACCTTCATGTGGTCATAGCAGGGCCTCTCTGTTCCAGGCTGGGTCTCTCGCCACAATTTTCAAACCAGCTAGGCTTGGCCACCTTCCTGGCTTCTCCACCTGCCTTTTAGGGAAAACTTGACTCTGGTCCAGCTTGTACTTTGGGGTCCTCACTGCCCCATGTTAGGTAGCCTGCTTATTCTCTTGCTAGCCATCTCTTAGGAAGTTTCCTCCTTCCTCACTCCTGTTTGTCTGCAAAAACCTTTTCTAGGGCTGAGGACTGCCAGGTGCTTCTAGAACCCTACCCTTCTCCTGTCCCAGGGAGATGACATCATGAGCTCTATTAGGGGGCCTTTTACAAAGCCATGCTAGCATTTTTAGCTCACGGTAAAAATCACCTGGCGGTAAATGGTGAGACACCCATAGGAATATAATGGGCATCTCAGCGTTTACTGCCAGCTGATTTTTACTGCAAGCTAAAAATGCTAATGTGGCTTTGTAAAAGACCACCTTACTTTCCAAGGTGCATAGGGCTAAACTACAGTTCTCAAAAGACCTAGCCCCACTTCCTGAGCTCTAGCTACTATGTAGCTTAGGAAGCCAATTTGCCCCTCCCCCACTGATCACAGATCTGCAGCTTTCTCCTATTACATGAGCATTTCCTTGCTGCTGTCCCAGGAATAATTCTTTGTACCTGGGCTATGGCTGGGCTGATCGTGCTCTCCCTTCAACAAGTGGCCACCCCTTTGGCCCCTTAAGTGTCACCATATTCTATATTCAGGCACTTTTTCTGTGCCTAGTGGGCTCACAATCTGTGTTTGTACCTGGGGAAATGGAGGGTTAAGTGACTTGTCCAGGGTCAGAAGGAGCTGCAGTGGGAATCCAACCCAGTTCCCCAGGTTCTCAGCCCACTGCACTAACCATTACTCCTCCACTCTCACTTTCCTTCAGATTGCTATACTCCTGTTGTAAAAGCAATTTCATCTTTTTTTGGTCAGTATAGGCTAATAGGCTTTTCCTGTGCAATGGATTTTAGTTGTGCTGGGTGGTTTCTGCTCACTGGCTCCCTCTTTCACTATGCTCCATTTGTAAACTTTTTGTCTCCTTTATTCCAGCGCAGAGCTGTCTCATTGTTTCAGTTTCTATTCTTCAACTAATCTCTTCTATGAACTTTCTCTTTATCTTATCCAAAGATCAATAAGACTCAGGTCTTGGATTTAAAGCATTTATTGGGGGATCATATGGATAAGGCAAATTGCATAATAATGTTATCTTTCAAATTTTCTGTTATCTATCTCAGTCGCTCTATGATTTCCAACACAGAATGAATATATTTTAACAATTTTGAGAGTCTTTCAGTTTCAGGCTGCATAGCTTCGAAAGCAGCAACAGTTGACTAAATTATATTTTTCCATCTACTTGTTTTCAGATTCCTTCCTTCATTTCTGCTTTCCCACATTTATATTTCCCTCCAATGGAAACCTTCTTGAGAAGGTCCAAGCCTCCAACTAAAGGATCTCCAGCCTTTCCTCATGAATCCAGAAGAGTAAAGCCCTTCATGCCCCTCAGCCAGTGGTGTGCTGGTGCAGGCTCTCACAGGCTCGCAAGAGCCAGTTGTTAAGTTTTTAAGAATTTTGGGAGCCGGTTGTTAAAGTAGGGCCCTCCATGGCTACTTTAACAACTGGCTCCCAAAATGTGGGCTTGGGCCCCCTGCTGAATTCTCTTTTACTTTGCTGGTGGGGATGCTGAGCCCTGCCAGCCAAGTAAATAGACTGCTGCTGTTCCCCGCTCCTTGTTTCCAGCTCTGAGCAGCAGGCTGGGACTTCTCTAGCATGTGTGAGAAGTTTCAGCATGCTGCTCAGAGCAAGACGTTGGGAGTGGTGGCAGTCCATTTATTGGCTGCCAGCAAAGGTATGCCTAGTGTGCCCGCACGAAGGGAGGGAGGAGAGAGAGGCAAGTGTTGTTCCCCCTCCCCCCTCCCCGGCCACCCTTGGCCCTTCCAACTGCAGAGCTGGCTAAGTCCGGAGAAAGAGCCTGTTGTTAAAAATTTACCAGCACACCCCTGCCCTCAGCCTTCCTTCTCTATCATTCATAGGCCACTGATCAAGAACTACCATTTAAAGAGTCTGAAATGAGAATGTAGGCACCTTGCCACTGACCCCTGCCCTCAGAAAGGATTTCATAAATGTTTGTCTCTCCTTTGTGTGTTTGTGATTTTGTGTGTAGAGGTTTGCCTTGTTACTATATCAAGAATTGCAGTCTTGAATCTATTTCTAAGAACTGATTACCCCTGATGCAGTCATCTGATGAAATATAGTTGTGTCAGGTTATGTTGTACCTGATTCCCTATAAATAGACTTGCTGTAAATAGGTCCTTGGGTGTTGTCATCATTTTATTGCTACATTTTATTAATAAATTATTTATTACATTTATATTTATAATTTTAGACAGGTTGTTTTTTTTCCTCTACTGTGGGTTTCTGATGAAAAGAAAAATGAAAATACCAGTTAAAATACACCCATTACAAACATTTTACGGTCAATATGCAAAGTAATTTAAGAGGCTTAAATTGTGCTCAGTGGGCTGACTGCTGATATTCCGAGAGTGCTGCTGAGTATCAGTTCTCAGTAGCAAAAGAGAGGATTCAAAAGTACACAACAAAGATAAAACAAAAAGAAGCACAAAAGGGCCCTTAGGACTGGAACAATCAAGAATGTTTAATAAATAGACCCAACATGGGCCGTGTTTCGGCACACATGCGCCTGTCTCAGAGGTCTAAGAAAAGACATAAAAATATATTGTATAAATAAATTATAAAAATAATAAGAAAATCAAACGTAGAAATCTGTCCATACATGATGAATAAAAATTACATAAATAATATATGATGAGCTGATGTCAATACAGAATAAGAATACCTGAAAAGTGTGTTATAACGTGTGACTTGTGCTAATTAGGGTAATCCAAAGGGAGAATATAGAGATACTAAGTATAAGAAATACTTGAATATAAATACATATGTGAAAAAATATTTAATATCAGCTCTTATCAGCCATTTTTGAAGTGGGCCAGAGAGGGCTGTTCCAAAGGCGGAGTTGGGGAGGAGCTGGCAGCTATGTGGGTGCTAGAAATATTCAGTGCCGGTGCCTGCATAGCTAAGGGAGTCTTTTACTAAAGATTCGCTTGAGTTATCTGCAGCAGGGCCCATAGGAATAAAATGAGCCCTGCTGCAGATTAAGACCCCTTAAGTGACCAAATAGGACCAATGTTAGCAGTCCTAACTTTGGTCGCTTAGCTATGCAGGTGCTGGCACTGAATATCGGCCAGCATCCATATAACTTCTGGGTATCAGCCATAGCTGTTGTTCAGTGCCCTTTTCTCTTGCAGTCCCCCTCCAAAAAAAGGTCCTACCACACACCCACCCCCCGAAGCACAAGTGTTACTCTCTCCTGGAACCTTACCCTAATAGCGCACCCCCAACAACAGATCTCCCATCCTGGCACTTTCCCGCAATAGTCCACACATACCCCACCCTGACAACAAACCTCCCTATCCATCACCTTCCCTCAATAGTGCAACCCTCCCTCAATAACAGACCCCTCTCACCCAGTCTCCCTTCAACCTGTAGGCTCCCCCCAGGGCCTACCTCTAGACCTCTGGTGGTCCAATGGGGTCAGAAGCAAGTGGCATTTGCTCCTGCCTGAACAACCCCATTGGACTACTAGGGAGCTAGAGATAGGTCCTGAGGGGATCTACAGGTGGTTGGGGCTGGGAGGGGATCTGTTATCAGGGTAGAGTGCACTATTGGAGGAGAGTCTTTTATCGGGGAAGGAGGGTTCACGAGGCATGATCAGAACTGGGGCTGGGGGAGGAAAGTGGCTGATCCTCTTATGTGGGCACCAGTTGATTATTGACCATTACCTGCATAAGTTTCAGCAGTGATCATATGTCTGGTGAAAGCCAAATATTCAATGCTGGTGACCATACATGATCCAGCATTGAATATCCAGAGCATTCTTTTTATTTTCTATATGTAATCATTTTTTATTAAAGTGTGAACTTTTCACGTTTGCATTATTTTTTTGTGAGACTCCCATGGAGGTTTGTGTTAGAATAAGGTTAGGCTCTTTGCAGGCTTTCTACTGTACTAGCTACTGAGCTGATTGTAGCATAAGATAAACATATAAAAAGGCTGTATTCCATATTCTTTCATCTATTCCTTTTTACTCTTTCTTCTAATGAATAGAATATACTATTGCCAGAGAATGTGGTAAAAGCAGTTATCTTAGCGGGGTTTTAAAAAGATTTGGATAGCTTCCTGAAAGAAAAGTTCATAAGCCATTATTTATTTATTTATTTGCTGCATTTGTATCCCACATTTTCCCACCTATTTGCAGGCTCAATGTGGCTTATATTGTTCTGTCATGGCGATCGCCATTCCAGAGTGAGATAAACAAATGGTATTACATAAAGATCATAAGTGAGATAGTAGATTAAACAATCAGATATAAAGAGAACATATTCGGAGTGAAAAATGAAGTGGTAAAGCGTTAAAGTTCATATGGAGGGTCATTTCAGTATAACTTGTTGAAGAGGTAAAAATAAGGTGGTAAAGCATTAAAGTTCATATGGAGGGTCGTTGCAGTATGCCTTGTTGAAGAGGTAAGTCGTGATTTCCGAAAGTTGGTTAGGTCGTGCATTTTATTTTCATCTTAAGTGCTAGTGCATTCCATAACTGCGTGCTTATGTAGGAGAAGCTGGATGCATGTATTAGTTTGTACTTTAGTCCTTTGCAGTTGGGGAAATGGAGATTTAGGAATGTACTTGCTGATCTATAAGTGTTCCTGAGTGGTAGGTCTATGAGGTCTGACATGTAGGTCGGGGCCTCTCCGTAAATGATTTTATGAATTAGAGTGCAGACTTTGAATGCAATACGTTCTTTAAGTGGAAGCCAGTGTAGTTTTTCTCTTAGGGGTGTGGCACTTTGTATTTTGTTTTACCAAATATGAGTCTGGCTGCAGTGTTTTGGGCTGTTTGGAGCTTTTTGATGATTTGTTCTGTACATCCAGCATATAGTGCATTGCAGTAGTCTAGATGACTTAGCACCATTGATTGTACCAGGCTATGAAATATTTCTCTAGGGAAGAAAGGTTTTACTCTTTTGAGTTTCCACATTGATTGGAACATCTTCTTTGTTGTATTCTTCACATGGCTTTCAAGTGTGAGACTTCGGTCGATTATAACGCCAAGAATTTTCAGGCTATCAGAGACGGGGAGGGTATAATTTGGTGTGTTTATAGAGGTGGGTTTGCTCATGTTATATTGTGATGAAAGGATAAGACATTGTGTTTTGTCTGCATTAAGTTTTAGTTGAAATGCATCCGCCCATGAGTTCATGATTTGGAGGCTGTGATTAATTTCATTAGTGATCTTTGGGGAACTCCGCATTCAGGTTTCCATGGTGCTGATGTATTCGAGTTAGATTTCACTTGGTATGTTCTTGCGGTTAAGAAGCCTCTGAACCAGTTAAGAACGTTTCCTCCAATTCCGAAATATTCTAGGATGTTTAATAATAGTTTATGGCTTACCATATCGAATGCGCTGGACATGTCAAATTGGAGTAGGAGTATACTGTTGCCAGTTGCAATTAAGATGACTTGGGGAAAATCCACTGCTTATTTCTAGGATACAGTAGAGTATTGCCAGAACTAATTGACAGTATTTCTAGGATAAGCAGCATAAAATGTATTGCACTGTTTTGGGATCTTGCCAGGTAATTGAGACCTGGATTGACCACTATTGGAAATAGGATATTCTGGACTTTATGGGCCTTCTGTCTTTCCCCGTATGGCAACACTTATGTTCTTATGATCTTAATACATAAATCTGTAGAAATTAGGAGACAGTATGCATAGGAAGGAAAGACGACTAATAAGACCTTACCCATTTCCTTGGAGCAAAAATCCCTCTCTCTCTTTAATCTTACTAGAACATGTGAAAATGACAAAATGACATAAGAGTATGATTTTCCATGTCAAAATCAGCTTCACTCAGTTCTCATAATGTCACATAATTAACTTCTGTTCCTTATGCTGGAGAGTTTTGGAACTCTTTTCTCTCTTATATAAATCTCATAATTCACTTGAAATCCCACTATATAGCCTTCTGCTCTAAGGGATAAATTTAGGAACTAGAAAATTGACACTGCATCTTTATAATCTAGCCTGAAGAGGTGGACATGCTAATTTGGTTTCTGTGAAACTTGCACATATTTGAAATAATTAAGCAATGATTCATGCCTTGCAGGGTCACAGTGGTTTAATCACTTAACACACTGGTTTGGCGTTTAATGGCCTTAATCCAAGTAAAACCAATTAAATCCATTCAACTCCATATAAGAAAAGGGAAGGGCCCATACCTATAATTTAGGAACTGATATTTATAAGTATTGAAAATCTACATCCAGTTATTCTAGCATTCCTTGTCTTTCAACTTTTTGACCTAAGTCTCAGCTAAAGTCAAATAGCATAAAATGTATAGAAATATATATATTTCTGGGAAACACAGACTCGGTAATACAGAATCCTACCATCGTCTCTCATTGTGGGAGGTAGAGAGAAAAGGGAAGCCGAGAGGTCAGAAATTTTCTCATTTTCTCTCCTCATTTATTTATTTATTTATTTATTATATTTGTATCCCGCACTTTCCCACTAAAAGCAGGCTCAATGCGGCTTACATAGTAATAGGTAGCACAGAAGTTTGTTATGTAAAGTAGGAAATTAAGTATAACATAATAGAAGGATGGATGGGTAGTAAATGGATTGGTTGGTAGGTAGAGACAGGTGAAAGAGAGAGGAGGGTAAGGTGGGAGATAGATTCTGGGTCAATGTCGTTTTCTCTTCAGTATATGTAAGATATCCTTTTCTTTCCTCTTTCTACTTTCATTTAGTCAACCCTTCCTTTAAATATACTTTTGTCCTAACATGAAGAGATTGTCATTCTCTCCTTTCATTTTTTTTTTTGTCCCCTTTCCCAGGAGTACACTGAGTCATTTTGATAATCTATTTCATCCCTTTTAATTTGTTAGTATTTTGTGCTTTTCCTTTCCTTCCTAAACCCATCAAGATTCTTATCATCATATCATAGCACTGATCATTTCAGGGAAGGATTGATAGTGAAGAGACTCCTAAAATGAAAGTGGAGAGAGAAAAAGGAAAGGATAAATAGTGAAGGAGAGGGGAGGAATTTCCTGGCCTCTCTGCCTCCCTCAATGAGAGACAATAGTAGGATATGTTTTTTAATGGAAAGAATTTGGAAAGGAGAGAGTAAAAGTAGGGAAAAGAATACATATGAGTTTAACAAGGGGGAGGGGACAAGGGACAACCTTTTACAGAAGACTTTAAGCATCCCCCAATCCCCAATCATGAATTTATCAGCTACCACACTGTCAGAAGAAGAAGAAGACAATTTATTGCAAACTAGAGTGGATCATTTACAATTCACAAGGAAGTTGAAGATCGTACATATTTTCTCTAGATAATGATATTTCATGCATCAAGAATGCCTCTAAATAGATTCCACCAGGTCTGGTCAATCCTGTGATACATATCTTTGAACAAATGTTATTGAAAGATTTTGAGGAGCTAGAAAAGAGAAGAAATAAGCTTTATAATCTCACCAAGGCAGAACATGATGCTTTTAAGTCACTATAAACTAAGGGACCCTACATAAGTACATAAGTATTGCCTTACTGGGAAAGACCAAAGGTCCATCAAGCCCAGCATCCTGTTTCCAACAGTGGCCAATCCAGGTCACAAATACCTAGTAAGATCCCAAAAAAGTACAAAACATTTTATACTGCTTATCCCAGAAATAGTGGATTTTCCCCAAGTCCATTTAATAACGATCTATGGACTTTTCCTTTAGGAAGCCGTCCAAACCTTTTTTAAACTCCGCTAAGCTAACCGCCTTTACCACATTCTCTGGCAACGAATTCCAGAGTTTAATTACACGTTGAGTGAAGAAACATTTTCTCCGATACGTTTTAAATTTACTACATTGTAGATTCATCGCATGCCCCCTAGTCCTAGTATTTTTGGAAAGCATGAACAGATGCTTCACATCTACCCGTTCAACTCCACTCATTATTTTATAGACCTCTATCATATCTCCCTTCAGCCGCCTTTTCTCCAAGCTGAAGAGCCCTAGCCGCTTTAGCTTTTCCTCATAGGGAAGTCGTCCCATCCGCTTTATCATTTTCATCGCCCTTCTCTGCACCTTTTCTAATTCTACTATATCTTTTTTGAGATGGGGCGACCAGAATTGAACACAATATTTGAGGTGCGGTTGCACCATGGAGCGATACAAAGGCATTATAACATCCTCATTTTTGTTTTCCATTCCTTTCCTAATAATACCTAATCCATACCTGCCTTTTGCCATTTGTGGAACACAGACAATACAAGTCCATCTGGTACTGGTCTTAGATCCCTAATTCACACTTGTCTTTTGCCATTTGTAAGACACAGACCATAGAAGTCCATCTGGCACTGGCCTTGGCTCCCAACTACTCCCACATAATACCTCAACAGCCATGTTTTGTTAATGTTCTCCTATTCAGGGCAACCCTTGTGCTTATCCCTCACATTGTTGAATTCCTCCACTGTTTTTGACTCCACCACCTCTCCTGGAAGGGCGTTCCAGGCAGTGGTGTAGGAAGGGGGCGGTGGGGCGTTCCCCCCCCGGATGCACGCCGCTGGGGGGTGTCGGCTCCACTGGTTCCCTGCTCTCTCTGCCCCAGAACAGGTTACTTCCTGTTCCGGGGCAGAGAGAGCAGGGAACCAGTGGTGCCGATGCAGCTCCCAGCGACGTGCACTTGGGGCGGATCGGCCCTCCCGCCGCCCCCTTTACTACTCTAGTGGTAAGAATGCGCTCCGGGAGAGGTGCGCTGTGCTGCTCCCGGGGGGGTTGCGCAGTGGCGAACTGCCCCGGGTGTCAGCCGCCCTCGCTACGGCACTGGTTCCAGGTATCCACTATCCTGTCTGTGAAAAAGTATTTCCAGACATTACCCCTAAGTCTACTGCCCTGCAACCTCCATTCATGACCTCTAGTTCTACAGCCTCCACATCTCTGGAAGAGGCTTGTTTGTATATTATTACCTTTCAAATACTTAAATGTCTGTATCATATCTCCCCTCTCTCTCTCTCTCTCTCTCTCTCTCTCTCTCTCTCTCTCTCCCTTCCCCCTTTCCTCTAGCATATACACTCAATTCATCTTCACTGTAAAAGTCACATACTCATAGGAAGTCACCCTTCTAACCAAGTTATTGATCTCCAGGGACTTCAGTTGTACCATTTTCCTAAATATTTCCTCCCCTTATGATTCTCTTCCACAGGCATAATGGCAGTATCATTACAACTGTTGAAACACTGAAAATTATGACAGAGGCACAGCAGGCAAGAGGCAAGAGTTATGCATAATGCAGTCACCTGTAAAGCTGTGTTGAGGCCTACCTCTTCCTCTCTGCTTCAGAAATCCCATAATACACATGTAAAAATCATTTCAGGAGCTTCAATAGCCCTGACACTGGCATCAGGACTGTACCATCATAGTGTGTAATGAGTAGGTATATGCCATTCTGCTACAGCACTCCCTGCTGGAATGGCTGCAATGCTTTTGCCTGCCCTTAAATAAGCTAGAGACCCCATAGGATGTGGTGGATTGGACTGCTGTATGTATATCTGAGAGGTAGAGTGCTTTAATTTAAGGCTTATCCTTTGGGCTTAGCTAGTCTATGTCTAGTATGAAGCCTTTCTTGAGTTTTAAGTTACTGTCATTGTGTGAAATATACAAAGAAGCCAGAGATTTTGCCCCACTTCTGAATGACTGTTGGGGTAAGGCTTGAACTCAGGAGCCTAACCACAAGCCAGAGGAAGAAAGAGAAACTCAAACCAGAGGCTTAACTATAGGAGAAAGTATCATGAGGAAAAGATTACTGTGTGTAAAGATCCTATGTGAAAGAGGGGAAAGCCCTGTGAAGTTTCAGTCAGAAGAGAAGAGGTTTGTTAGAGCACTTGTGAAATCACTAACCAAAATGAACTGACAAACGGTGATAGGGATCGGATAGAAAGATGGAGGAGATATGATTTGTGACTATATAGTGTTTATCTAATGCTGTACAACCTCAGGAAAATAGACTGTCTCAAAGCAGTATTTGTTTAGCGCAAGTCTTCAGTTAGTTGGAGCACCCCACATCAGTCTCAGAATTTGTGGGAAAGTGGGAAATCTATGCTTAGGCCTAGAAAATAAGTCCCTTCTAGGAAGAGCCTGCTCCCTTAGAGAGCTGACTGAAGGAGGGAAGAGGACCAAAATGCCATTCCTCCTCCATCTGCTCTTCCCCTTCAGTTTCTGAGACCTAAACTCTGGAATTCCCTACCACCTCACATCAAAAAGAACCCACTCTGCCAAAATTTAAAACACTACTCAAAACTCATTTGTTTTTATGAATCATTTGTTTTATGAGGCCTTTGGGTCAACTGTACCATGATTCTCCCTCTCTCCCTGATTTCCATCGTTCATCCTTTGCTTCCCTTCCTTCTTTTATTATTGTTGTACACACATAGATGCCAATGTTGGCCCCCTTGCAGTATATAAAGCACTATGAAATAAATATATATATATGGAGGGAGTAGCCTAATGGTTAGTGCAGTGGGCTGAGAACCTATGTAACTGGTTTTAATTTCCACTGTGGCTCCTTCTGACCCTGGACAAGTTACTTAACTTTCCATTACCCCAGTTATAGAAACTTGGATTGTAACCCCACTAGGGTTAGAGAAAGTACCTGCATGTAATTTTTAAAAAATGTAAATCACAGGCTAAACTTTGGACCCAAAGTTGTGAACTAGATTAGAAACTGGTTGACTGACAGATGTCAGAGAGTGGTAGTGAATGGACTCAGAGGAAAGAAATGTGAGTAGTGGAGTGCCCCGAGGATTGGTATTTAGTTGATTTTATTTAGTGAATGATGTTGCTGAAGGGTTGGAAGGGAAAGTTTGCTTTTTTTCAAACAACTCAAAGGTTTGCAACAGAGTTGACACACTAGAGGGAGTCGAAAATATAAGAATGGTCTAATATTTGGCAGTTAAAATTTAAAGGAAGTATGTGGAGGGGCATAATCGAACAGGGAGCCCAAGTTTTCCTGAGGACGTCCTCGCAAAGGGGCGGGGAAACCGTATTATCGAAACAAGATGGGCGCCCATCTTTTCTTTCGATAATACGGTTGGGGACACCCAAAACTCAACATTTAGGTCGACCTTAGAGAAGGTCGTCCTTAGAGATGATCGTCCCCAATTTTCAGCGATAATGGAAACCAAGGATGCCCATCTCAGAAACGACCAAATGCAAGCCATTTGGTCATGGGAGGAGCCAGCATTCGTAGTGCACTGGTCCCCCTCACATGCCAGGACACCAACAGGGCACCCTAGGGAGCACTGCAGTAGACTTAAGAAAAAGCTCCCAGGTGCATAGCTCCCTTACCTTGTGGGCTGAGCCCTCCCCAAAAAAAACAAAACCCACTCCCCACAACTGTACACCACTACCATAGCCCTTAGGAATGAAGGGGGGCACCTACATGTGGGTACAGTGGGTTTGTGGTGGGTTTGGAGGGCTCACATTTATCACCACAAGTGTAACAGGTAAGGGGGGATGGGCCTTGGTCCGTCTGCCTGAAATGCACTGCAGTACCCACTAAAACTGCTCCAGGGACCTGCATACTGGTGATGGACCTGGGTATGATATTTGAGGCTGGAAGTGAGGCTGGAAAAAATATTTTACAAATTTTTTAGGGTGAGAGGGGTTTAGTGACCTCTGGGGGAGTAAGGGGAGGTCATCCCCGATTCCCTCTGGTGGTCATCTGGTCATTTAGAGCACATTTTTGTGGCTTGGTCATTAAAAAAAGGACCAAGTAAAGTCGTCCAATTGTTCATCAGGGACGCCCTTCTTTTTTTCCATTATCGGCCGAGGACACCCATGTGTTAAGCACACCCCAGTCCCACCTTCGCTATGCTTCCGACACACCCACGGGAAGTTTGATCATCCCTGCGATGGAAAGCAGTTGAGGACGCCCAAAATCGGCTTTTGATTATGCCGATTTGGGCGACCCTGTGAGAAGGACGCCCATCTTTGGATTTGTGTCGAAAGATGGGCGCCCTTCTCTTTTGAAAATAAGCCTGATAGTGATGCACATAGGGAGTATTAACCCAAAAGAATTGTATTTGCTGATAAGCACAGACCAGGAGAGGAACCTTGGAGTGACAGAGGATCCCAAGGCAACAAAACAATGTGACAAGGCAGTGGCCATAGCCAGAAAGATGCTACGCTGCATAGAGATAGGCATACCCAATAGAATAAAGGAGGTGTTAGGGCCTCACCAATGACTTATACAGAGGCATTATTTGGAATATTGTGTTAAATTTTGGAGGCCGTATGTCACTAAGGACATCAAAAACTTGAGGAGGCTCAGAGAAAGGCAATAAAAACAATATGAAGCTTGTGCCAAAAGACATGAGAAAAGACTTGAAGACCTCAATATGAATACACTAGAGGAGGGATAGGGAATATACGACACAAATGTTAAAATACTCAAAAAGTATTAATATGCTAACTAATCTTTTTCAGAGATAGGAAAGTGGTAGAACTAGAGGTCATGAGTTGAATTTGCAGGGTGGGAGACCTTGGGGCAAAAAGAGTGGTTTATGCCTGGAATGCCCTCCCACGGGAGGTTGTGAAGACAAAAACAGTGATGGAATTCAAGAATCCGTGGAATAAACTCAGAGGAACACTATATAGAAAAAAGATGGAATCCAATTAAAGCTAAACTTAAATATCATAGCAGGAGTGAGCTTGGACAGCAGCTTCAAAGGTTAGAAAGATAGACCAATGCCGGGCCTGTAAACGGCAAAAATAGATAAGGATCAAGGGCTAGAGTAGGTTTCAACAGCAACTTCAGTAGTTGAGAATTAGGCCCAGTATCAGGCAAACTTCCATGGTCTGTGCCCCAAAATTGGCAGTGAAAGACCGAGATTAAGTACACCAGTGTTTAATCATGAAGAATTGGAACCTGTACAGAGTGCCAGATTCATTTCCGGCCACCTTGTTGAGCAGACTGGATGAACCGTGAGGACCTTTATCTGCCAACATTTACTATGTTCTTATGTTACTATGATTGTATCACAGAAAGATGGTGTATCCAATTTGTGACTCCCTTTACCTGTTCAGAGGATCATTGCGATGAGAGCCATCAGATGGACTATCCTGAGAAAAGGCTGTCCTTACACACAGTGATGCTGCCCAGTAGATCCTAGACTGCAGAAACTTAAACAGAAATCAAACACATGTGAAATGTACATTTCAGACAGATTTTTCAGGAATTGACTACTTTTCATATTTTTCATCTTAAATATGATAAAATAGTTTGATCTGAATCTGTGGCTGAATGAGGTACATAGTAAGCAATTAATGGTGAGCTTTGGAAAGATAATATTTTCTCTGGTTTGATTTAGATTTATTACTTAGTAGCTTCATTGTGTGCCCCCATTCCTAATATTTTTTGAAAGAGTAAACAAGCAATTCACATCTACCTGTTCCACTCCACTCTGTATTTTATAGACTTCTATAATATCTCTCCTCAGCCATCTGTTCTCCAAGCTGAAGAGCCCTAGCTGCTCAAATGGAAGTAGTCCTATTCCCTTTATAATTTTTGTTGCTCTTTTCTGTACCTTTTCTAATTCCACTATATCTTTTTTGAGATGTGGTGATCAGAATTGCACACAGTATTCAATGTGCAGTTGCACCATGGAGCAATATTAAGGCATTATAACATTCTCATTTTTGTTTTCCATTTCTTTCCTAATAATTCCTAATATTCTATTTGCATCTATAGCCATCACTGCACACTGAGCAGAGGCTTTCAACATATCATCAACAATGACACCAAGATCTTTTTCCTGGGCGATGACTCCTAATATGGAACCTTGCATCATGTAGCTATAGTTTGGGTTCCTCTTTCCTACATGCAGTGCATTTTATCTAGCAAAAAAGGTGCCGGTACTCAAATGCTAGGCCACCCTTCAGGGGTGGGTGATCACTGAAGGACCCACCCCACAATAGCCAGGGCCCCTGCAAGCAGTCACAGAATCTATGACAAGGAAGAATTGGTGTATAGAGCCTGAGCTCTTTCATTAAAACTTGCAATCCATGGGTCAATTTTAGCAGACAATGAAAAAGGTGCCGGTACTCAGTACCCCCAAGTACCCCCTCAAAAAAAGCCCTGCCTACATGCATCACTTTGCACTTGTTCACATAAATATCATGGATACAGGAAACATTTTCACATAGACATATATAATGTAACCTTATAAGATGTTGCCTAGGTCAGAAGACCAAGTAAGTGTCTATTGTTAGCCTATTTTATAAAGACACGTGGAGGGGCATAATCGAACGGGGCACCCAAGTTTTCCTGAGGACATCCTCGCAGGACGTCCCCTTGAAGGGGAGGGGAAACCCGTATTATCGAAACAAGATGGGTGTCCATCTTTCGTTTCGATAATACGGCCGGGGACGCCCAAATCTCAACATTTAGGTCGACCTTAGAGATGGTCGTCCCCGATTTTCGGTGATAATGGAAACCGAGGACGCCCATCTCAGAAACGACCAAATCAAAGCCATTTGGTCATGGGAGGAGCCAGCATTCGTTGTGCAGATGGGATGTTCCAATCCACATCAGACAAGTTGAAATCTCCCAACAGTAGCACCTCCTCTTTCATACCAATCTTTTGAATATCTTCTATAAGATCCTTCTCTAGCTTGTCTGTTTGTGCCGGAGGTCTGTAGATAACCCCCATGTGGATACAGGTTCCATCTTCTCTTTCTATCTCAATCTATAAAGCTTCTTCCTCTCCCCAGGTCCCCCACATTTCAGCCACTCTGATATTGTCTCTCACATACAGCGCCACTCCTCCACCCCTTCGGCCCTCTCTAACCTTCCTAAAAAGATTATAGCCCATTATAGTTACATCCCATTCATGGGAATCATTGAACCCTGTCTCTGTAATAGCAACAATATCCAAGATTTCTTCAAACATCAGGGCTTGCAGGTCTTCAGCCTTTTTACCTAGACTACAAGCATTTGTGCTCAATGCTTTCCATTTGCATAGTGAGTTCAGCTGGTTTTCTATATTTAGATGACATTTCCCTCTGCCATCATGTTTATTCTGGGGGTGACTTTCTGAATTCCCTTGTTTCCTTTTGTCACCCCCACCTTCTAGTTTAAATGTCTAGAAACACTGTCTGAATTTCTCCCCAAGGATCCTTTTTCCCATCACAGAAAGATGTAGTCCATCATTACAGTACAACCTGTTATTTTTCCACATATTACCCCATGCTCCTATGTATCTAAAACCTTCTTCTTTATACCAAGACTCAAGCCACCTATTGAAATCCACTGTTTTGTGTAGTCTTTCCTCTCCCTTCCCCTATGTGGGAATGTCACAGTCCGAACCAAAAATTTCAGTCCCTCCCCAAGCTTCTGGAACGTTCTCTGTGCTGTAAACTTGCTATTGTTGGCCAGGTCATTTGTCCCCAGGCGAATTACAACATCAGTATTTGAAGCCTTGCTCTCTTCTCGGATCACTTTCAGTATTTGGTCAGTACATCTGGTAGCAGAAGATCCTGGAAGGCATTTCACTAGGTTGGAACCCTTGAATTGTGTTCCTAAGTTAATGCCTCTGATAATGGAATCTCTGAGCAGTAAGAGTTTTCTACTTTTCACCAATCTGTCATTGTTTGGGGGATGTTTCTTGGGTTGTGCTACTTTCATTGCATCTGGTTCCACCATAGTACTTCTTTTTTATTTCTTAGGCTTCTGGCATTTGCATATAGACATTTCAAACTATGTTTACAACTTGCTCAGCAGTTGACAGTGAAAATTTACAATCTTGAAAATCTGTATGCTTTTTATTTAAAGACACCTGGAGGGGCATAATCGAATGTGAATGCCCATCTCCATGGGCGTCTATGTCCGAAAAATGGTATGTGAAGAGGCAGGACAAACTGTATTATCGAAAAAGATGGCCATCTTTCGTTTCGAAAATACGGTTTGGACGGACCAAATGCCATGGATTTGGTCCCTTCTGAGATGGGCGGGTTTTTTTTTTTTTTTTTGCGATAATGGAAACTAAAAACACCCAGCTCAGAAACGTCCCAATCCAAGCCATTTGGTCGTGGGAGGGACAAATGTACAACACTACCATAGCTCTTAGGGGTGAAGGGGTACAGTGGGTTTTAGAGGCCTCCCATTTACCACCACAAGTGTTACGGGTAGGGGGGATGGGCCTGGGTCTGCCTGCCTGAAGTGCACTGCAGTACCCACTAAAAGTGCTCCAGGGACAGGACTTGTTGCTGGTGTATAACCTTGGCACAGCAGTTGACACCTGAAGACTAATCTCGCTGAAAACATATTTTATTTGAATAAGCACCTTTACTCACTGTTAACTGCAGATCAGAGGTTGTGCCCCACTGGCAACGAGTCTCATTGATACTGAGATTAGCAGTAGGTCCGAGCTGGCAGAATGGTGTACAATGCCCTCTTTCAGCAACATTCAAGGTAAGAACTAAGTGCTGTAACGTGGCTAACACATTAAAGGGATCTAAAAGTGTCTTACACAAATGGCCACTACCTCATGGACTACCGGAAACAAAACAAGGCACACTCTGACCCAGTAAGCAGAGGGAAAAGCACCATGGGAGTAGAGCCTACCAACATCGTGAGCATTTAACACAAGCTAGTGGAATCACGGAGCCCAATACCCTACACCCACCACAATGCATTGCTGATGTGACTCTGCAGTGCCCTTAACAGAAACGGTGTCACACTCACCCGAGACCCACATCAGAACCAGGGAAAGGCTGTCAGGAGATAGAACACATTCTGCTGTCATGGAGGTGGGTACGGCATTTGAGGCTGGCATACAGGCTGGCAAAAAAAGTTAGTAAAGTGGGTTTTGTTGGTGGGAGGGGGTTAGTGACCACTGGGGGAGTCACGGGAGGTCATCCCCGATTCCCTCCGGTGGTCATCTGGTCAGTTGGGGCACTTTTTTGGGACTTAGACCTGAAAAAAGGGTCTAAATAAAGCGGACCAAATTCTCGTCAAAAACGCCCTTCTTGTTTCGATTATCAGCTAAAGACGCCCATCTCTCCTCGGCCGATAACCATGCCCCAGTCCCGCCTTCACCACGCCTCCGACATGCCCCCGTGATCTTTGTTCATCTCCATGATGGACTGCAGTTGAGGACACCAAAAATTGGGTTTCGATTATACCGATTTGGGCGCCCACAGGAAACGGACGCCCATTTCTCGATTTGGGTCGAAATATGGGGGTCTTTCTCTTTCGATTATAAGGCGGCTGGTCTACTATGGATTCTATTGCAACCTTGCTATCGGGATACCCTATCTTCCCTGTTATGGTGGGATCTTTGAAAGATACCTTGTTCCGAACCATGCACTTATAAGCAACTGTCGGCCTTCCTCTAGTTTCTAGTTTAAAAGCTGCGCTCTATCTCCTTTTAAAATGCTGTTGCCAGCAGCCTGATTCCACCCTGGTAAAGGTGGAGCCCATCATTCTGGAATGTTGCCCAGTTCCTTACAAATCTAAAACCCTCCTCCATGCACCCATAGCCTCATCCACACGTTGAGACTCCGGAGCTCTGCCTGCTTCTTTGGACCTGTGCATGGAATGGGGAGCACTTCTGAAAATGCTACCCTGGAGGTTCTAGATTTGAGCTTTCTACCTAAGAGCCTAAATTTGGCTTCTAGAACCGCCCTCCCACATTTTCCTATGTCATTGGTACCCACGTGAACTAAAACTCTCCACCCTAGCACTCCCTAAAATCTTACCTAGGTGCCAAATGAGGTCCTGGCAGTCAAGTGACTAAGCAATCCTCATGTCCACCAGCCACCCAGCTGTCTGCACTCCTAATGATCGAATCTCCAACTACAACAATCCAACTACAACTGTGTGACACAGTTGATCTGTTTGATCTGTGGTGGTCCCACTTATGGTTTATGAGCACACTTAAGAGTATCTTTAGTTATTTTTAATAAACATTATTGGCAGATATGCTATTTATTTATATACTGGCCGTTCAGCCCGTAAAAATGGGCTAGTATAGGAAAGGGGGGGTTGAAAGCCCCTTCCCGTCGCCGCTGCAAGGCCCCCCACCGCCGAGCTCGCCCCCCCCCCGAGTCGACGCCATCCCCTGAGTCGCCGCCACCCCCTCCATCCGGCCCGGGCCCTCGCTCTGCTATTGAAACAGCGAGGGAACGCAGCACACAGCTCTGCTGAGCTGCCGTCGGCCTTCCTTCTTCTTGTCTGCCTGTGGTCCCGCCCTCGTGTGATGTAACGTCGTCGGGGGCGGGACACAGGCAGAGAAGAAGAAGGAAGGACGGCAGCTCAGCAGAGCTGTGTGCTGCGTTCCCTCGCTGTTTCAATAGCGGAGCGAGGGCCCGGCCGGGTGGAGGGTGGGAGGAGCGTTAGCGACGGCGGTTTCATCCCTCGCAAATGCGCAGTAGAGACCCTCTCTGTTCCACCCCCATCATAACGTATTGACGCGGGGGCGGGGCAGAGAGGGTCTCTACTGCGCATTTGCGAGTGAGTACAACACTCACCTGTATATGTTTGATTGCTTTGGGATAATTGGTTTGTCTATTTTAGTACCTTTTCTCCCGCATTTTGAATTTATTTCCCCAATTAATATTGGATTTCTTTATAAAATGCCAGCACAAAAGTAGCTGAAATAAGTAATAACAGATAAAGAGTAATCACGTATATTTACACCAGCTCATGACTTCATGACCTCATGCACACTGTTTCCAACCTCCTCCTCCACACATGCCTAAACCCAGGTCATGTTCAAGTATGTACCTACTTGTCATAGCATGTACTTGCATGCATGCATAATTTTATGAGGCATTTTATGCATGTACACAGGTATAGCATACATAAAGAAGCAAATTGCCAGGAAAATGATGTTTAAAAAGATGTCCAATTTATTCACTTCCTTCCTGCTTTCTTGTACACAGGTATATGCATGCCAAAAATCTTTTTAAAAATTACTTCCCAAATAGGAAATTTCTTCAGTACTTCTGGCCCTTAGACTATTGCAGCAATCTGCTTCCTGGTCTATCCTGTTCTTTCCTTTAAAAGATATTTCCATCTGCCATCTGGCAACAGAAGAATTCAATCCAACTCGTGACCACCTGGAAAAGGTAAAGAAAAGGTACAGAGAAGGGTGACAAGAATTATAAAGGGGATGTATAAAGGGGATGGGACAACTTCATTATAAGGAAGGGCTAATGCAGCTAGAGCTCTTCAGCATGGAGAAGAAGGGAGATATGATAAAGGTCTATAAAATAATGAGTGGAATGGAATGGGTGGATGTGAATTGCTTGTTTACCCTTAAATACTAGGACTAGGGAGCACACAATGAAGCTATTAAGCAGTAAATTTAAAACAAATGGAGAAAGTATTTCTTCACTCAGGGTATAAGTAAACTCTGGAATTCATTGTCAGAGAATGTGGTAAAAGCAGTTAGCGTAGCAGGGTTTAAAATATGTTTGGATAACTTCCTAAAAGAAAAGTCTATAAGCCATTATTAAGATGGACTTGGGGAAACTCCACTGCTTATTTCTAGGATAAGCAGCATAAAATCTAATTTACTCTTTTGGGATCTTGCCAGGTAGGATTGGCCACTGTTAGAAGCAGGATACTAGGCTTGATGGACCTTCGGACTGTCCCAGAATGGCAACACTTATGTTCTTATTTATGTTCTTATGGAAAGAGGGAGACACGATTATTGTATTGCCATTCATTACAATGTTGACTTTCCAGCAGGTTGCACATGAAGAATGGCTTACTTATATTTCTGTACTATAATAAAAAACAAAAAATATAATTATCAAAATCAATATTTCAGTGTTTTGGCAAGGGAATGAAATAAACAAGCAGGAGCATAGGCTTCAGAAGATGGACCTCTGTGAATATTTTGTACAGTTTAAGCTCCACAGACGCAAATCTTCTAGAAATTTAGAGAACATCTTTTTTTTAAGCCCAGTGGGACAGAAAACTTGCTCAGTGTTACAGTTCTAAGTGATAAACAATCATTTCACTTACAGCTATTCTGCCACAGAATGCGCAATTCAAAAAATGAACGGCTTCACAAAGCTTATGCAAAAGCGATTCAGGCTTTAATCACACGGAATGTGCCAGAATGAAATCTCTCATTATGAATGAATAAAAACTTGAAAACCATGCAGCTGCAAACCTCTCCTCTGCACTTGCAGGCGCCCAGCATTTCCTGAGAAACATTTGCCAAGAGCATTCAGAAAGGTTTTCCATTCGACCCCTTGGCATTTGGAATCCCCACCTGCCGCGTGCTGGCCGAGTATCAGGGTTTTTTTTCCACACAGCATGTGTAGTTCAAGGGCTTATTTCAGGGCTAGGGAAAGCAGGATTTACAGAGAAAATATTATGAGCATGAAGAGTAATTTCATAACCGGACACAACTTGTACAGCAGATTTGTGCATAAGAAGGTAAATACATGCAAGTGTTTACACCTTTATTTAGTACTCACAGGTTTACCAGTTTATTTCACACAACTATGCATAATTTTTTATTTTTATAAGTTGTAATCACCAAATAACAACTTGTACAGCATTATCAGGGCTACACAATAGAATAAAGGATTACTACAGCCTTTAGCATTAGTCCACCATCAGGGCTCTTTTACTAAAGGTGCATAAATCCATTATTGTATGAATTATGGCATGTTAACTGCTATCACACAAATGCCCCAACTGTTAGTGCAATGTCATGGCAGTTAGTGTGTGCAAAATTGCATATTAACTATATGTTTTACAGGGTGAGGACTAAGCAAAGAATTGACAGGGACTGCATATTAAAGTTAACACAAAGCACTCACCATGTGCTGCCATTTTTTCTGTTAACATGAGTTTACTTAGTGCCTCCTCAAAAGGAGGTTCTAAGTTCTTCTGTGCTAGTTGCAACCAGGTTTAGGCACACCAGTGGCATAGCTACGTGGGGCCGGGGGGGCTGGGCCCCCATAGATTTGGCCCTGGACCCCCCTGCCGACAACCCTCTCGACCCACCTCCCGCCGACAACCCTCCCCCACTGTCGCCGTGGGCTACCTTTGCTGGCGGGGGACCCCAATCCCCGCCAGCCAAGGAGGTCCTCTTCCTCCCGCGAAGGCTTCGTTCTGTTTCTGACGTCCTGCACATTGTATGTGCAGGACGTCAGATTCACAGAAACAGAACGAAGCCTTGCAGATCAGCCAGGCTTCGTTCTGTTTCTGTGAGTCTGACGTCCTGATACCAGTGCCAGAAATGGTATTCGAAGCTGACGAGTCAGAGAAACTGAATGAATTCTCTGTAAACCTGGAGGATGTAATGGGGCAATTCTACAATCTGAAGAGTAGCAAATCTCCTGGACCGGATGGTATTCATCCCAGAGTTCTGATAGAACTAAAAAATGAACTTGCAGAGTTATTGTTAGTAATATGTAATTTATCCTTAAAATCGAGCATGGTACCAGAAGATTGGAGGGTGGCCAATGTAACGCCAATTTTTAAAAAAGGTTCCAGAGGAGATCCGGGAAATTATAGACCAGTGAGTCTGACGTCGGTGCTGGGCAAAATGGTACAGACTATTATAAAGAACAAAATTACAGAGCATATTCAAAAGCATGGATTAATGAGACAAACCAGCTTATAATCGAACGAGAAAAACGCCCAAGTTCCGACCTAAATCGGGAGATGGGCGTTTATCTCACAAAAACGAATAACGCGGTATAATCAAAAGCCGAATTTGGGACGCTTTCAACTGCACTCCGTCGCGGATGCGGACAAAGTGGACGGGGGCGTGTCGAAGGCGTGTCGAAGGCGGAACTGGGGCGTGGTTATCACCCGAACAGAGATGGGCGCCCTTCGCCGATAATGGATGCGTTTGTAGCTAGAATTTAGGGCACTTTTCCTGGACCCTGTTTTTTCACGAATAAGGCCCCCAAAAAGTGCCCCTAAATGACCAGATTACCCCCAGAGGGAATCGGGGATGACCTCCCCTGACTCCCCCAGTGGTCACTAACCCCCTCCCACCACAAAAAAATGATGTTTCACAACTTTTTATTTTCACCCTCAAATGTCATACCCTCCTCCCAGGCAGCAGTATGCAGGTCCCTGGAGCAGTTGTTAGGGGGTGCAGTGGACGTCAGGCAGGTGGACCCAGGCCCATCCCCCTACCTGTTTACAATTGTGCTGCTTAATGCTTATTAGTCGTCCAACCCCCCCAAACCCACTGTACCCACATGTAGGTGCCCCTCTTCACCCCTTAGGGCTATAGTAATGGTGTAGACTTGTGGGCAGTGGGTTTTGAGGGGGATTTGGGGGCTCAACACACAATGGAAGGGTGCTATGCACCTGGGAGCTCTTTTACCTGTTTATTTGTTTTTGTAAAAGTGCCCCCTAGGGTGCCCGGTTGGTGTCCTGGCATGTGAGGGGGACCAGTGCACTACGAATCCTGGCCCCTCCCACGAACAATGCCTTGGATTTATTCGTTTTTGAGCTGGGCACTTTCCTTTTCCATTATCGCTGAAAGCAAAAACGCCCAGCTCACACATTGGCGAATAAACATGGGCGTCTATTTTTATCGATAATACGGTTCGGTCCGCCCCTTCACGGACCCGTTCTCGGAGATTAACGCCCATGGAGATAGGCGTTTCTGTTCCATTATGCCCCTCAAAGTCAACATGGATTTAGTGAAGGGAAATCTTGCCTCACCAATCTACTACATTTCTTTGAAGGGGTGAACAAACATGTGGATAAAGGCGAGCCAGTTGATATTGTGTATCTGGATTTTCAGAAGATGTTTGACAAAGTAGCTCATGAAAGACTCCAGAGGAAATTGGAGAGTCATGGGATAGGAGGTAGTGTTCTATTGTGGATTAAAAACTGGTTAAAAGAAAACAGAGAGTAGGGTTAAATGGTCAGTATTCTCAATGGAGAAGGGTAGTTAGTGGGGTTCCCCAAGGGTCTGTGCTGGGGCCGCTGCTTTTTAACATATTTATAAATGACCTAGAGATGGGAGTAACTAGTGAAGTAATTAAATTTGATGATGACACAAAGTTATTCAAAGTCGTTAATCCGCAGAAGGATTGTGAAAAATTACAAGATGACCTTACGAGACTGGGAGACTGGGCATATAAATGGCAGATGATGTTTAATGTGAGCTACATTATCCAAGGTTCCATGTTGGGAGTCACAGACCAAGAAAGGGATCTAGGTGTCGTCGTTGATGATATGTTGAAACCTTCTGCTCAGTGTGCTGCTGCTGTGGCTAAGAAAACAAATAGAATGTTAGGTATTATTTGGAAAGGAATGGAAAACAAAAATGAGGATGTTATAATGCCTTTGTATCGCTCCATGGTGCGACCGCACCTCGAATATTGTGTTCAGTTCTGGTCGCCGCATCTCAAAAAAGCTATAGTGGAATTAGAAAAGGTACAGAGAAGGGCAACGAAAATGATATAGGGGATGGGACGACTTCCCTATGAGGAAAGGCTAAAGTGGCTAGGGCTTTTCAACTTGAGAAAAGGCGGCTGAGGGGAGATATGATAGAGGTCTACAAAATAATGAGTGGAGTTGAACTGGTAGAAGTGAAGCGTCTGTTTACGCTTTCCAAAAATACTAGGACTAGGGGGGCATGCGATGAAGCTACAATGTAGTAAATTTAAAACAAATCAGAGAAAATGTTTCTTCACTCAACATGTAATTAAACTCTGGAATTTGTTGCCAGAGAATGTGGTAAAGGCGGTTAGCTTAGCGGAGTTTTTAAAAGGTTTGGATGGCTTCCTAAAGGAAAAGTCCATAGACCATTATTAAATGGACTTGGTGAAAATCTACTATTTCTGGGATAAGCAGTATAGAATGTTTTGTACTTTTTGGGGATCTTGCCAGGTATTTGTGACCTGGATTGGCCACTGTTGGAAACAGGATGCTGGGCTTGATGGACCTTTGGTCTTCGCAGTATGGCAATACTTATGTACTTATATTAACTTAATTTGACTCTAATATCTCTGTGTCTGTCTTCTCAAGTTTTTATGTTGTATGATTGGTTATTTGCTCTCTTAACAGTGGTGTTCCTTTCTTTTATGTTATATTTTATTGTAAACTGCCCCGTGATGTCCTCAGGAAGGGAAGTATATGAAATGTCAAATAAGCCATTAACCATTTAAGGTGGATCTGTAAGGGAATATTGTTAAGGGGAACCAGCAACTTCCTATACACTCTATTACAAGGGATAATTATATAAATTAGTGCCTTCTTTTAGGTGCCCCATGCCAAACAGCATCTGAGTGCCTGGATTCCATTATTAAATACTAGTATAACCCAGCATCAATGTGCGTAAGATATGTGCACCTGGTTTTACACCAGCCATTGAACTGGTATAACAGAGCCATTTAGTTTCGAAAATAAATAAATATTTAACTTTTGAATTTTAGCATACATGGCAAAGAAATGAAGAAAAGAGAAGATATAAATAATAAATAAGGAAGTAATAGACATTGAAAGAAGTTTTTTTCCAAACCAGTGATTGATTGAATTTGAACTCTAGTGGGGTAAACATGTATAGTTCCCAAGGTCTTTTCCTCTTTTTTGAGGTGTGGAAATTACATTTCTTCAAGAGGTACATTAGATATGATTTATTAGGTGGAACATATGGTGTGATTTCTGCTCCTCCTAGAGTAGGCAAAAGAATAAGATTTTAAAATTATCTTTGCTTGTTTGCTGACTGTTCCATTACATTCACTCCATCATCAGTGGATGCTCACCTTTTAATTTGGGTAATGAAAAATGGAGAGTTTATTATGTATATTTGGTTTTAACTCACTCAGAAGTCTGATGATAGATGAAACACAACTATGTTAATATTCTAGGCATCTTATGTCATCTACTGATTTTTTTCTGCATGTCTGAAATAGGAAACAAGGAATATTTCTATTTTCTATCATCTCTTTGCAGATCAGCCATGCATCAGTCTGGTTGGTTGCACCTAACTGTCGGTGTCTATCCTCTTAGATGTGGCAGCTTGTTCATTAGGTGGAGTTGGTGTGTTCTCCCCCACACTGCCTCCTGACAAGATGAAGCCATCCAGGCATGCAGAATGATAATTAAATGCAGTAAATCAAGAAAAGTCACTTTCATGCACTGAACTTTTATTGCTTTTTTTGATTCTTTCAAAGACTGATATTCATCCATATGAATAAATGTATATATGGAG
Organism: Microcaecilia unicolor; assembly: GCF_901765095.1. Lineage (NCBI taxonomy): Eukaryota > Metazoa > Chordata > Amphibia > Gymnophiona > Siphonopidae > Microcaecilia > Microcaecilia unicolor. Next base: position 609,267,254 of record NC_044031.1, on the reverse strand, counting down.
GGAGAGAGAGAGAGGAGATCTACTGGCTTTTAGTAAGATGGAGCAAAGCAATTGCTTAATAGCTCTGATATGCCATTGCTAACCCTATGTATTTCTAGCCTTGGTTTCAAAAGAAGCCTGATATGAGAATCTTCATTTTCATGTTTATATTTATTCATTTTCATAAAACAAACAGTCTGATCATTTGCTTGTAAATACAAAGCCTGACAGAATACTGTGCTAACACCATGGGGGAGCCAGGAAGAAAGCACTAGGATAAAAATCCAAACCAAATAGCATTATATAACACTGTTGTACAGAGGAACGTTTTCTGTTCTGATTCAGTCACCCATTAGGTTCATTTTTGCCCTCCAAATTATTAGAATCGTGATCCATTAAAGTCAATGGGTAAAGCATTGCACTCCAGAAGCGGAATGCTCCCTCCATTTTTAATCCAACTTGCTTACACTTTTCTGGCAGACGTCTACTACAGAAGCAACAGAACTTCAAGACTTTAAGAGTAGCATGTAGACCCTATGAAACCAAAGAAGGGGCAAAAGGCACTATGTTGGGCAATTCTATAAGAGTGTACCTAAATATAGGTGCCTAGAAGGTGTCCGGTAGGCACATAGAGCTCAATATTCAAAATGTTTTAAATATCCAGGAGAGGCTCCTGGTCATGTAAATCATCTGGCCAGGGCCATTTTCAGTGGCACTTAACTAGATAGTGCCACCAAAAAAGCCCATTAGTGCCCAAGCCTAATGGCTATTTTGGAGATGTTCCAGAGCAGTGTTGGCACTTAGATGTCCTTTTGCTAAAGGGTTGCCATGCAGCAACTCAGAACTACCGCCAGCCCAGCCCAGCCACCGGCGGTGGTTCTGCCTCCAGCGTGTGCCATTTCCAGTGCTACTGGATTTTTAAAAAATATATACCACGGGGGTTACCCAGTGGTAATCACTGCCTGGTTGCTGCTGGCGTAGCCATTACCGCCATCTCAATGGGTGGCGGTAAGTGCTCTGCCCCTGCATGGCCATGCAGTAAGTGCAAGCTTACTGCATGGCCATGTGTTTTTTCAGGCTTGTTACCAGCTATGGTAAAAAGGGCCCTGGTATGCAGCAAAAATGGCCACTGCCGCTACTGCAGGGACCCTTTTAATGCAGCTTGGTAAAAGGGCCCCTTAACTGGTTAAGTGTGATATTCAGCACTTAACCGGTTAAAGATAACCAATTAAAAACACAGCCCTACCTTTATGTGGTACTTCATAGCCGGTTATGTGTCGAATATCACACTTAACCTGCTATGAGTTAGCCGGCTGTCTGTACCCAGATATTTAATGACGGATCCCGGATATGGACCAGCGTTTTATTTCTGGGTTTAACGCCAACAGCATTTAGCAAAACGCTAATCGCCGCCAGTTGAATATCAGGCCTATAGTCTATAAAGGAAAGTGGGCACTTCCGTTCCTTATCAATACTGTTTCTGCAAGACGCACAGTACTGAGACACTTGTGGCAGCTACTTTGAATGAACTACATCGTGGCATAGATCAACATTTTAATTATTTTTTGAGGGCTTTTTTAGACATTTCTGCTGCATTTGATACTTTGGATCATGGGATATTGTTACAGCATCTTCGTAGTTGTGGCCTTGCAAGAGCCATTTTGAATTGATTTGTTTCCTTTTTATCTGGCTGTAGCCAGCTGGTGTGGGTGTGGGGGGGCTAAAATTTCTAAGGTCCATTTGCTGCATACTGGAGTGCCGCAGGGTTCGTCTCTGTCAGCGCTGGTGTTTAATTTATATCTTTTGCCTTTCTTTCATTTAACTTCTTCTGGGGTCTCTGCATATATTCAGATGACATCCAGTTTTTTCTTCAACTAACATTTGATGTTCCTTCTGCAACTCTCCACTTACAGACCTTTTTGGATACTGTTTCAAATTGGATGAAGGATAATCAGCTTTCTTTGAATATTGGTAAGACTAAGTTATTGTTTGTTTCAGCTGATGAGACTTCTGAAATTCCTTCTGAAGTCTCTGTTTCAGGGAAGCATGTTCAAATTTAGCAGTGGGTGCATAATGTGGGAGTATTTTTGGATTCTAGTTTATCTTTTACATCTCAAGTGCAGGCTGTGGTCTGAAATTCTTACTTTAAGTTATGTTTGGTGAGTAAGTTCTGCCTTTTGTTGGCACGTTAACACTTTCAGGCTGTTTTACAGTCTATAATTTTGAGTGGTTTGGACTACTGCAATATTGTATACCTGGGTTTGTCAGCCTTACGTATTCAGTCTTTGCAGATAGTCTTAAATTCTGCAGCATGGTTGAATGGTTTGTTGAAATTTGAACATGTTACTCCTTATTTGATTTCATTGTGTTGGCTACCTGTAGTCTATCGCATTAAAGGGCCCTTTTACTAAGCCATGAAGGCGCTTATGCAAGAGGGAATTGAGTCAAATAAAATAAACATTCCACATGAAACAGATAGCAGCGTGGAATCATGATGGATAGAAATTCCATGTGTGAAGGGAAGGAGTATTCTTGTAGGACTGTACTACCATCTGCCGGGACAGAATGAACAGACAGATGAAGAAATGTTTACAGAAATTAGGAAAGCTGGCAAATTGGACAACACTATAATAATGGGTGATTTAAATTACCACTAATATATGTTACAGGATAAGTAGAATATATATCAAAAATCATCAACAAATCTACTATTTAAAACCCTGTATTGCAGGTGTAATTTCACGTATATTTATGAAAATATGTGGAGAAAAAAAGACTTCAGAAACCACAGGACAATTCTCTATAAAGGAACACCTTTCAAAATTGAGAGAACTCCGCTCTTCAATCACTAGTCTTCACAAAAAAAACTCCACTCTTCTTATTCATAAAATACTTGTGCACACACCTTTGACAATACAAAAAGGTAGAGGCTAGTTACTAAGCCATAAATGCGGTGAAATATACTTTAAATTATAACTTAGCTTGAATCTTCTTGATATCGACAGTCCATATTCTCTTCCATAATGTCCAATTATGGCTTTGATTATTAATAAAAGAGATTAAAACTTACAACAGCAGTGTCAGCCATTAACCTAAGCTCTATGGTCTCAGTCTCTACACCCAGGGATGAGCTGCCACTGTTTTCTGCCAGATTCAAGGCCCAAGGAAACCTGGAACAAGTTTCCTGCTTTGAAACAAAGATTAGTTGCAACTATAGTGAGAGCAGAAGTGCGAGAGATGCATATAAGGATGAAGAGTAGTATTAAGGAAGGGGGAAAAAGGCATGCTCCAGTCCTGACTGCTTCTCTGTTAGAGCCAAAACTCTTTGTTTTCTCTGGCCAGGCCCGCTGAAATTCCTCAGGCCCAGCCTCCAAGGAGGGCCCAGCTGACCCACTGGCATATCCACTTTGGGCTCAGCCCCCCCCCCCTCCCAATTGCAATAACCTGAATGGCTGGGACTGCCAGCCAAAGAACTCCGTGGCCCGAACCTCCCCTAGTGTGAGGAAGTCCACAGCATGAGCTGACACCAGCATGCTGCCCATGCTCAATTTGTGCGCATGAACTGAGCATGTGCGAAGAGTGCCAATGGTGGCTAGAAAGCATGCTGCTGACTTCTTCACACCAGGAGAGGTTCAGGCCACTAGTTCTTCAGCTGACAGGGCTTGGGCATTTCTGCTAGCAAACGTAACATTTTTAATGGGAAGGAGGAAGTCAGAGAGATAGTAGAAAGGTATGGGTGGCCCCCCCAAAAAAATGGGCTGCTGCCTACACCTCTGCTTTCCACTGTGACTGATGGTGTGGTGAGGTGGAGGCCCCCTAAGACTGTTTGCCCCGGATCAATACTGTCACCTATTCTGTTCAATATCTACCTCAAGCCACTAGCTAAGCTGATTCGGTCAATGGACACTCAGTTCTACATCTATGCGGATGATGTGCAGTTACTCATACCCATTGAACCTGACTTACCTACAGCCTTGAATAAACTGATTACCTGTCTAAAATCAATTCAAGAATGAGCTAAACACAACAAACTTTGCCTGGTTGCAAGTAAAACTGAGCTTCCTGGGTCCCTAACACAAGTGGATACATACCTGACATCAAAATACCTTTTGGGAAGTACAAACTCCCCCTCAAATCACAAGTCAGGAATCTTGGAATACAGTTAGATTCAACACTTAGAGTAAGGTATTCCCAAATCCAAGCAACCTTCGAGAGCTGCTTCTACTATTTGTGACAACTACGCTGCCTCTCTTCTTACATCGAGATCCCAGTTGTGCATGCCATGATAACATCAAGACTGGATTACTGCAATGCACTATACAATGGTCTGACTACAAAGGGCCTGCACCAGCTCCAGTTGATTCAAAATGCAGCAGCAAGACTCATAGAAGGTTGCAAGCGACGTGACCACATCACACCATTTTTGCAAAACCTTCACTGGCTACCAGTACAATACAGGGCAAAATTTAAAACTCTATGTCTGATCTTCAAAGCCCTGAAAGGAAATGGCCCTGAGTACCTGAAAAATAGGATGATCCTCCACCCACCACCAAGGACATTAAGGTCCTCCCAAGGACTTTCACCAACCACTCCCTCTCCAAAAGACATTACACGATGTGATACCCACAAGCAAGCCTTCTCCGGAGTAGTCCCCACACTCTGGAATGCACTACCTGAAAGGTTCCCTTAACACAAGACTTTCTCTACTTCAGGAAGCAGGTGAAAGCTTGGCTCTTCAACCAGGCCTTTAATGGAAGAAGAAGAAGTAACTAACTTCTTAGTCTCACTTACACACACAAGGAGTGGCTCAGGCTGCACATACTGCAGCAGGACATGTTTATCTACTCCTACTCTAGCTGAGATAATATTTAACCATCTCTCTGAACTCATATGCAACTTTCTTTAAATCAATCACCTTACTTTCTAACTCTTCCTACTTTCTTACATACTTATATGTTATTTCTTTGCTTTACCCTTCACTATCAATTATAATTCTCTATTACGTATTGTGTTGACATCGTAAGTAGTATACCATGCCATACTTTGTATTGTTTTTGAATATTTTTACTGCTGTAATTGCCTATTGCTCATGTTTGATCTATTCTTAACTAACTTGTTAGTCTCACTCACACACACAAGGAGCGACTTGGGCTGCACATACTGCAGTGGGACATGTTTATCCACTCCTCCATGTGCAACTTTCTTCAAATCAGTCACCTTACTTTCTAATTCTTCCTACTTTCTTACCCATCTATATGTTACAACTTTGCCTTACCCTTCACGACCAATTATAATGTTCTATTACGTATTCTGATGAGATTGCTAGTATACCATGCCATACTTTGTATTGTTTTTGAATATTTTTACTGCTGTAATTGCCTATTGCTCATGTTTGATCTATTCTTACTGTACGCTGCCTTGAATGAATTTCTTCAAAAAGGCGGTAAATAAATCCTAATAATAATAAATTATTGACATTAATTGGCACCAATTGAGATTTGCACATTTATCTTGCTATGTTCTATTCTATAACACTGCATGCCCAAATCCCATAGCATACAACCCAAATGGGGACATGGCCATGGGAGAAGCATGGGTGGCTCAAGAGCACTCTGAAAATTTGTGTACAGTATTATAGAATACTGGGGATGCGCGGCCAAATTGGGTGCCAAGAATTACACCTGGTTTCAGCAGGTATCATTCTTGATGCCCAAATTTGGGCACCGTAAAACATCAGTGTCCAGAGGCATTTTATTAAGGACGTTCCAGAGTCAGTAACACATAGTGCCGATTCCTGCTTCCAAATTTGGGCACCATTTACTGAATCCAGTGCTTAGAACTGGAACTTTCAGGGAGGTGTGCACATTGGAACAGTGTAGGCATGTCATGGGGCACAAGGCACATGCAATTTATAGAATATTGTCAGTTGCGCAAATTGCATGGCACGCCCACTTAAACCAGCCATTGTCCTGTCATCACCTAACTTTTGGCCAGCCAATGATACTCTGCATTAGTAGTCTATAATGGTTTAAAAGCACCTTTGAGCCGATATAGAACTGGCACTAAGTGCTAACATCTTGGTGCCAATGTATAGAATTTACACCTATGTGATTAATTCATTATTGTGGGTTAACTGGCTGATGCACATTAATAAATAGGATATTAGATTTATACCAAAGATAATGGAGGGTGACATGACTTGCCCAAGGTCACAAAGAGCATCACTAGGAGAAGCAGGATTGGAACCCTGGTTTCCCTGGCACTGAACCTGCTCTTTTTACATTAGGCTTGTCATATCCGAAGAAGGGGCCTTCATGGTCTCATAAGATCATGTACAGCACTACTGGTTCAGTAAATGGCGCCATAACCTACAAAGAATCCAGATTTCTCTACGAACCAATACAACTTCTAGAACTCTATAGGCCTCTGCAAAGCAATAGACTAGGACAGTAAAGAGGCGTTGAGTGTCTTGCAACACCAGGAGCAAACAGAAAGCAGACACTGAAAGTCCAAAAAGGTGCTTTATTTGTACAGACCCGACGTGGCCACGTTTTGCCAATTAGGCTGCATCAGGGGTACAGAAATGAAACAGCTAACCAGGGACAGATATGGCTTAGCCCAGGTAAGTCACCTTAGATGGTCAGTTTTGCTACCTGAACTAAGCCATATCTGTCCCTGGTTAGCTGTTTCATTTCTGTTTGCTCCTTTGCAAAGCAATGACTGACTGGCCTCTAAAGTGAAAGCACTCAAGTACGAAGACCAGGGGACACTCAATGAAATTACATGGAAATACTTTTAAAGCAAATAGGAGGAAATATTTTTTTTGCTCAAAGAATAGTTAAGCTCTAATACTTATTGCCAGAGGATGTGGTAATGGTGGTTTGTGTATCTGGGTTTAAAAAGGTTTAGACAAGTTGCTGGAGGAAAAGTCCATAGTCTGTTACTGAGATAAACATGGGGAAGCCATTGCTTGCCCTGGGTTTGGTAGCATGGAATGTTGGTACTAATTAGGTTTCTGCCAGGTACTTGTGACCTGGATTGGCCACTGCTGGATGCAGGATACTGGGCTAGATGGATCATTGGTTTGACCCAGTATGGCTATTCTTATGTTCTTATCTTTATTTCGCAGTTCATTCCCAAAGCAAGAGGAGACAAAATACAGTTTTACAGTTTTAGCAGTCTTTTTTAGAAACAATAATTTCTACCAAGCCTTTTTTTTCTGTTTAACCGTCTGCCTGAGAAAGAAAAAAACATAAAACCAGCTTGCTGCAGGAAGAAAAAGAAGGAAAAGATATAAATCCTGCTGTGAAAATATATCACATGTAAGTAGGAAAGAGCTGTCCATGTCCCTAGCTGAAACAAAATGTTCTGACAGCATTTTCTCCAAACTTCATTAATGTTCCAGCAGAATCCTTGCAAAGTTAAAAGCTATATCCATGTTTTATTGAATAATAATGAGGAAGTTGCCATTTATTCTGTCCCAGTCCCTCTCTTTCCCAGTTTCCTGGATCTTTAACAAGAAAGGAGAAAAAGAACTGATGGGAAAGGTATTTAAAAAAATTATAAAATCAATGATTATTTATGAAGATTGATTTACCTCATTTTGGAGAAATTCACCCATGGTGGTGTGCAGCAAGAAAATAATAGACATAGACAATAAAAAACTCTAGCAAAAAAATATTTCAAATAACAGTACATATTATGACATCATATGCTACTTATAATGTTGACACAATACACAATAAAATTTCTTAATAGCATAGGGTGGAGGTAGAAGTGGAAGTGGAATATACAGAGTAACAGGAGTTAGACAGAAAAAAAAGAGGCAACTTAAAGTTGTACTTGAAGTCAGAAAGGTGCGTGAACATGATTTCAGCTACGGTAAGAATGGATAAGCAAATCCTGCTACAGTATGTACATCTGGTGTTAGTCCTTGTGTATGTGTGAATAGCCAGTTAGTTGCTTCTTCTGTTAGAGGCTTGGGAGAAGAGCCCAGCTTTCACCTGCTTCCTGAAGTAGCGATAATCTTGCATTGAGTCAAGCCTTTCAGGGAGTTCATTCCAGGGAGTAGGGGTTACTCTGGAAAAGGCTCATTGGCAGATGTCACATCATGTGATGTCCTTTGGAGAGGATGTGATTAGGGATGCTCCTTGGTGACCTTGGAGCTGTGTAGAGGAAGATCCTGTACTTCAAAAACTCTGGCCCATTTCCTTTATGGGCCTTGAAGATCAGACATAAGAGTTTTTAAATTTGCCCTTTATCATACTGATAGCCAATGGTATTTGCAAAAACGGTGTGATATGATCACATCACTTACTCTATCAGTCTTGCTGCAGCATTCTGAATCAATTGCAGCTGGTGCAAACCCTTTCTAATCAGTCCAATGTAAAGTGCATTACAGTAATCCAGTCTTGATGTTATCATGCTGTGAACCACTGTAGCAAGAATTGCCTTCTCAATATATGGAGAGAGGCAACATAGTTGTCGCAGATGATAGAAGCAGCTCCAGAAGGTAGCTTGGATTTGGGGGATTAGCATAAGCTTTGAGTCTAGCTATATCCCACGGTTGCTAACTTGTGATGTAAGTGAGAGTTCATATCTTCCAAAAGATTTTGATGTCAAGTATGTGACTGCTTGTCTTAGGGACCCACCAGAGCTGTTTTACTTGGGTTCACATAAAGGTTTGCTGGTTTTAGCCTATTTATTTTTTTATGACATTTTTACTCCACATTTTCCCTTGCAATTTTGAGTTTAATGTGGCTAACAAGCTAAAAAGAACTCATTACAAAATATGAAACAAAATACTTATACCCACACTTATTAATAAGGAAAGAATCATAAATATATAAAGAATTCAATAATAAAGCATAATGAGGAGAATGGAAGGGGAAAATTAGGCAGTGGGATCAATTGACAGAAATTTTTGAAAAGGAAAGATTTCAAAACTGACGAAAAAAACAAATAATCATGCTGGGATCTTATTTTTTTCGGCAAGGAATTCCACCATTTAGTACCTTGGTATGAAAAGTAGCTGAATATATAGATTTATAAATTACTTTCTTATAGGTAGGAAAATAAAGACATAGGTAGTCTGTTGCACCAAAGACTGAATTGCGAGACGGTCAAAGTAACAAGGGGCAACATATAGTCAAGGGCAATACCATACAAAATCTGAAATATCAGAATACTGAGTTTGAATGCAGTCCTGGCCCTAATGGGAAGCCAATGCAAATGTATCAGCAAAGGAGTAGCCTTCTCAAAGTGTGGTACATGCATGACAAGTCTAGCCGCAGTATTTTGGGCAGTTTGCAGTTTGCTTAGATACATTTTTTACACTCTGCATAGATAGAATAACATTATCAAATTGGGTCAAACAAGAGACTGGACAAGTAATCTTAAAATATCAATAGATAAACAGGGCCTAATGCACTTCAGCTTCCAAAGTAATATAAAAGATTTAGTAACCACCAAGGACACCTGAGATTCAAAGGTTAAGTGACGATCAAAAACAACCCCTAAAATTTTTAGAGTGGACTCCAAAGGATAAGAAAAACAGTCAATGTTAAAATTGCTGCAGAAATCATGATCAAACAGATTAGTTATTACTAAGAATGTAGTCTTCTCCCAATTTAATTTTAGCTTGAATTGAGAGGCCCAGGATTCCATTAAATCAAGGCCAGTTTTAATCCTATATAGAATTCCCTGGATGTTACCTCGAAAAGGGATGTAAATAATGATGATATCTGTGTAGATAAAAGGATGGAATCCCATTGACTCAAGTCTCCCCCCCTAGAGGAGCCATCATGACATTAAATAATATTGGAGATAGGGGTGAGCCTTGCTGCACACCACAATTTGGAGACCTAGACTTCACAAAACCCTGAAACCAGGACAAGACTTTCACACAAATCCCAAATTGGCCTAGTAAATTTAACAAAAGATCATGATTGACCACATCAAAGGCACTTGATGTATCAAATTACATAACTATTCTTGAAATGCTATTAAACATGTAGTCAGTTAAAGGCACACAGAGGTGCTCCGCCCAGACTCTGCCCATGCATACCCCCACTTGCAAACTAGATGTAATTGGAGATACGTTTCTAGTTATAGAACAGCAATTAGGTGCATATCCAGCATGTACACACATATGCACAGGTTTGGTGAGAGTCCCACTAAGGTAAAGGAATGTCAAGATCCCATGACAAAACAAAAGCAATCAAGAAAGAGTGGGAAATAGACTAGTAGGCTCATTTTCAAAGCACTTAGCCTCCCAAAGTTCCATAGAAACCTATGGAACTTAGCCTCCCAAAGTGCTTTGAAAATATGCCTCTAGGTTAACCAGAGACAAATGAGGAAACTTCACTCGATTGTAGATACTTTATTGATGAAGACTCGACACAGTACTGTGCTTCGGCTAGTAGCCTGCATCAGGAGTCTTTAGGGTAAAATACGTGAATAATATCTAGTGTTCAATAAATGTAGACCCAATTGTCAGCCCATTTCAGAACCCATGCATTTTCTAATAATAGGTCTTTTTAAAGACCACGTTGTTCCATCCACTCGGGTCTACATTTATTGACCATTAGATGTTATTCACATATTTTGCCCTAAAGACTCCTGATGCAAGCTACTAGCCGAAGCACAGTACTGTGTCGAGCCTTCATCAATAAAGTATCTACAATCAACTGAAGTTTCTTCGTTTGTCTCTGGTTAGCCTGGTCTATTTCCCACTCTTTCTCTTGATTACTACGCACATACGGACACACATACACACTTATATGCTAGTAATCTAATCATTTATGTATGTAACCAGTGTGTAAATATTAGCGTCTATTTATAGAATTACCTCCTTAATGCCTGTGACCAACTATCCATTCACTCCTCATCTAGACTAGCTTGTCGCACACCTTGTAATTAAGACCAGTTTAACATACCTTATTCAACTACATATAATTTGCTTTGCCTTCAATTTAGCCACAAATGTGTTTATCTGAATGCTTTTGTCCTACCTATCTTGTCTCTCAATGTGTCTAAACTATACTTCTCATTCTACCTACCCTACCCCCAGTTGCCTATTAAGATACCTTGTGGGTGGTTGGTGGGTTGGTTGGTTTATTAAGATGTTTCATTGTATTGTGCTGATATCATGAGTATCATAACTAGGTTACATGAATGTTCTTCCATGCTGCCTATTATGGTGTATCCTTTTTATTCTGCTGACATATATCATATTTCTGTTATAGGAATGTTGTACTGGGTTCTTTTAATATGTATATTTCTGATACTGTATCATGTCATTGCTATTACTAGGACTTAATTTCCCTGTTTCCAAGTTTACTCATCAATTGTATTTTATCCTTATATTTGGTGAATTTCCTATGTTAGCACAATGTAAATTGTTTATTTCAAGCCATACCTTTTGTACACCTCTTTGGGTGAACCTCTTCATAATAGTCAAGGTGGTTAAGGCCACAAGGCCCATCAAGTTTACCCAATTTACTTTGGTTTCAGTTTCCTAGACTCCCAACTGATCTCTCATTCCTTCTTAAGAGAGACAAGATCATCTACATTATCATCTTTGGGTAATTTGTGTGTTGTTTCAAGTAAAATGTACAAAGAAAAATTTCCTCCCATTCACGAAATGCAATCACTTGTCAGCACAGGACAGAGCCCTCTTATTCACTGAGTCCTTCCCCCATTCTCTGACCTCTTTTCCTGCCTGAGCTGTTAGCTCCTTTAGAATAAGTCAGGTGAGAGGACTCAATTTTTAGAAAGGTGAGAAAGTATGAATGTTCATGAAAAGTGTGTGAATGTACAGTAACATGGCTTGAAGCCTTGGTGAGATGTTACTGTTCACAAGTTTCAAACCTTGTGCTGAATCAACCACTTTTCTTGCATTGTCTTACCTCTGTAAATTTCCTTTTCGTGTTCCCTACCTCTCTCTCACTTTTCAACTTCTGGTATGCTTTTCATCATTTCCCTCACTGAATATTTCTTAATATTTGGATTTGGATTTCAGTTTTTCTCAGTACTGTATGTATATCTGTTTTTTCTCTCTCTCTTCTCCTTGTTCATCTCCTTTCTAAGTTCTCTCTTTCTCCCAAAGCGGTATGTAACTTTTCTTTACTTGTATATCTCCAATTAACTCCATTTCATTCTTTCAATTCTCCCAGATCCTGCCCAATCTCCAGCCTTGCGCTCCCCCCCCCCCCCCCCCCCCCCCGCCTCGTTTTCCTGGGACAGCTCAAGGCAATCTGATGCCTCAAGGCATGAAAAAGGGAAGGTACACTCAGCTCTGGTTAGGGAGCAAGGAGGAAGAAAGGGTCTCCTCTCCCAGAACACAGACCAGGCAGTTGCCACAGGAAAGCATTAATATCCCCAGGCTATATAATGAAGAAATGAGAACTTTTTTGCAGTCACTGGTTATACTCAGCAAAAAAGTTGTAGCAGCTAAAACATGTATTATTGGAATCTAGGATCCTAACCCTGTATCTTTTGTAAATTTACCTTGCTGCAGTTTATTTTAGATTTTCCTCTCTGTATGACTATGCTGGATGCTGAAATTCTGCTTCAGCCCACCCTGCTCCCTCTGTTCGCCACACCCTTTTGATAATGAGGTGACAGCACTAACACTGAAAGAAATTTGAAGCAAGTGAACACCAAAGAGCAAGTATGTGGCAGCTCCTGAGGGGGGGGGGGGGGGACAGCTCTTTTACTCTTTTTATAGTAATCATCCATTTCTTTTGCACAACTGTTCCTTTTAGTGCACAGTTATTTGTGCAGCTATCTGCCACTAACCCAGTCTCACTGACTCTACAGGACTCCTCTTTCTGATCCCTGTTCTTTAGATCTACCGAACTACTCTAGTATCAAATCCATTGGTGTCCTCACATGTAAGGCAACTTGTCCCCTTTACTGTCAGTGCTGATTCAATGCTTTTTTTTTCCCCTCTCCTCACTCTCTACTTGCATTAAGATCAGACAATTTATTTCAAGGTCCCTACGTGCTAAAGTTACATTTATTCGTGTATTTATCTTATACACTGGTCTTGATGTTTTCTGCTTTACTGAGACTTAGCTGAAAGATGGGGATCTATTCTTATCCGCTACAGTGTTTACCCCAGGTTTCTCCGCAGTTTCTGTGGAGATACCTTAAAGTACCAGGGGCATAGCTTTCATTTTTTTTTCTAGTGTCATTCGGTCACTGAAATAGCCAATAATGTCATAGGTTGACCTGAATCATTGCTCGTATGTATCAGTTCTTCATTACCAACAGTCTCTTAGAAGCAGTGGCATAGCTATAGGTGGGCCTGGGTGGGCATAGGCCCACCCATTCTTGCCTCAGGCCCACCCATTCTAGTGGCCCCAAAGCTCCTCACTGGCAGTGCCTCATGCCTCTCTCTCCCTCGCCTTCATGGCAGCTGTCCATATCTCTCTAAATTCTCCACCCCATCCCCATCTACCTTTGAACTATCACCAGCAGTGATTCCTGTAATCAACCTGTGCCAGCCTTGTAAGCTTCCCTCTAACACATTCCACCTTCAATAACAATTTCCTGTTTGTTCACTGGCAGGGATGCTGGCGCTGGCTGTTTACTGGAATTGCTGCCCACTAGTGACTGCTTGGAGGTAGGCTGGGGAGGGAGAGAGGAGCAGATGCCGGCAGGGGGAGGGGGAAGGAAAGAGAGGAACGGTGCCGGGGGGAAGAGAGGAACAGATGCCAACCAGGGAGGGGGGGGGGAAGAGAGAACAGATGCTGAGCGGTGGAGGGGAGAAACATGATGATAGCAGGGACAGAGGGAAAGTTTAAAAAAAAAACATATGTATGGACAGGGGTGGAGGTGGGAAGGGCCCAACCGGGTTAACTTGGGGCCCACCCAAAATAACAGGTCTAGCTACGCTCCTACTTAGAATTTGCTTTTACCTTTCATTTTTCATTCTGCACTGTACTATCCTAATGTATTAGTATTAGGGTATTTTAATATTCATTTGTATAAGCCACTGCATCTTCTGAATATGATTTGTGAGTGATCTGGGTTTTTCTTGGCATCTTCAGTCTCCACAGAAACATAGAAACTTAGAAAACGGTTGCAGATTAAAAAAAAACATCCAGGGTTATTCAGCCAGCAGCAGACAGCGTTTTTTTGTCTACAGCAAGTGCTAACACTGGAAATTCATTGCGGGGTCCTATGCAGTCTTTAGCATTGAATTTCCATTTTTTTTTTAAAGGCAGCTAGCACGTGCTCAGTTAGGTCGACTTAACTGACCATGAGTTAGCAGATAAAAATAAGACTGCTTTTATATGCGTTCCTGTTCATCCACTGTGCCCAGCTGCTTAAGTTTTGAGTATCAGAACTTAACCAATCATGCCCCAGAACACCCCCAACATAGCCGGCTTATAGATTGGCGCTAACCAATCATTTTCAGCAGCAATAACCAGTTAAACACTGCTGAAGATGACCAGTTAGTCTCTGACAAGCAAGTTAATCGGTTGGCGGTTGTTCCCAGCTGGTTAACTCATTTTGAATATCGGCCAGCATATGGCTTATCCAATGTGCCCATCAGTACCAGCTATTAATTTCTTTTATCCTTTCATGCCCCTTTCGGATCCTCTGTGCCTGTCCCATGCTCTCTTGAATTCAAACACAGTTCTCATCACCACTTCCACCAAGAGGTCATTCACATCCATGCAATCAACTGGCCCTATATTAGATTAATTTTCTCTGCAGAATGTCCATGGTTACCCTGTTTACTAAGGCGCGCTAGCGGCTGCTGGGAGCTAATACCATTCCAGCCCATTCACTAAGCGTGGCTTAGTAAACAGGGGGGGTAAGTAAACTCTCAATTGTACCCCTGTTTTGATCAGATGATTATTTGGTTTCCTTTACCTTGGATACCCTTTTCCCTAGGCTTTCCTCCCAAACTACTTTGTATCAGTCTAGGCAACTGAAATGTCAAGAAAGTAGAGAATGACATGGGGATGGGGACCCGTAGTAGCCGCGGGGATGAGGACGTGGACAGAGCTTGCAGGGACGGGGCAGTGATGGGGACAGATCCCACAGGGATGGGGACAAACTTTGTCCCTGTGTCATTTCTACTTTGAAGCCTGTTAATGAACTGGACTGTTATTTATGTTTGAGTGATGCAGACAATGATATTTTGATTTTTTGGAAAAACAAGCAAACATGCTGGCCACAACTAGCAAAATTTGCATGGGGGATCCTGCTACTAGCACATCTTCTAAGAAGACATCTTCTATTGTCGGAAGGAATGTAGAAGACAGGAGAGCTAGACTGAATCCTGAGATTGTTGATGGCTTCTTATTCATCCACAGATTAAAAAATCATAACAGTGCTTCATAGGGTATATCTCTCCTCTCTAGGGCATACAGAATGGGTTGTATTTTGTACCCCTGGATATTTGAACAGGGTGGATTAGGATTCCTTGTGGTAATAGAAATCAGCTATTGTTGGGGTTGGAAGAGTAGAGGGTGGTGGTGAGGAGGTGTAATGGAAGATGTAAAGGATTGCTTTTCAACCCTGCTTTGTCCGATAATACACTCTGAAATCTTCTGTCTTTGACTGAAAGTAACTTTCCTTGTAAATACAAAAACAAGTTGGAATGTGGAAGATAAGACATGTCTCTGATCAACTCAGTTTGTGCAGGAGAGAAACAGGATATGCTCGGTGTTCAGGAGATGAGCCACCTGGCCAGTGGTTTGTTTACTTGGGCCAGAAGCATGTGACTGCATCCTCATGTACATTCTTGTAATTTTCCTTAGCTCTGAACATGAGTTCTAAGCCTTATAAAAAAGGGAGTGTCTTTCAGTGAAATTGGGAGCAAATCTGTGAGTAACGTACGACCTGCGCAGAGAACCATGTTTCCTGGTCAAAGAAACTCCTGGCTTTCGCTGTGAACAGGGCCCCCCAGCTGATGATAAGAGCATGGATGATGTAAGGACCAGTGATGATTGTATATAGTGTATTATTGCTTCTTTTCCTGGTCTAGGAACTCTTAGCATTGCTTAGATGTAGAGACCAGTGATGTAATGATTGTTTATAGATAGGCATTGTTTCTTTTTAGTTATATAGCTAATCATTGTGTGTATATAGCTAATCATTGTATATGTCTTAACCATTGTATATATCTTAATCACTGTAGATTTTAGCACCTCTAATAAAGGTCTCATTTACCTAATTTGAATCCAAAAGAATCCACAGTAATTATTGAGTAGTCTGTGTCAGTGAAGCAGGCTGTAAATCCATAGCAGTACGGAGGGTTATTAAAGCTGCTCATTGTTATTATTGTTTTCTATTTGTAATTTATACACAATAGTTACACAGCATATTGTTCCTTTTTATACTTTAATAAAAAGAATTAAATATAAAATTATAATTGTTCGAGGCTTCTGCAGATGAGGACAGAGCCCATAGGGACAGGGTGGGGATGGGGACAGAACCTGCATGGACAGGGTGGGGACAGAGACAGGGCCTGCAGGGATGGGGCGGAGATGGAGACAGAACCCACGGGGATGGGGCGGGGACAGGACGGGGATGGGGACAAACTTTATCCCTGTATCATTCTTTACAAGAAAGTTCAAAACAGGCTTTAAACTTGATAAAATGAGCACTCTGGGCCTTGAGGGCAGAATTTAGAGGAGGCAGCCAGTTTAATTCCATGACTGTATTGTCTTTGAGTGTTATTTTTATCTGATTTTGTGTTTTTGTTATTATAAACCACTGTTGGCTATGCACAAAAAGCAGTATAGAAAGCATCACAATAAACACAAGGAAAATACACACTGGACTGTCATGGTATTAGTTGTAAACATGTTCTGCATCCACAGAAATTCCCCTTTGGCCAACAATGGGTGCAGAGCCAAACAAGAGCATTTCCCCAGAGAATGTGCTATTCAAAACAACATTCTTAATTCTGGTTTCATCTCAGGAACAGCAACATAAACTGTCTCCTGTACCAGGCATAATATGAAATAATATAAAACTTTACAAAAGTCACTCAGGACCAGAACTCACACAGCAAGAAACCTACCTTAGATAAGGCAGCACCATACATATTGCAAAGGGTTCTACAGCATCAGTACACCTACTGGGAAAATTTAACAAACCAGATTGCTACAAATCACTGCGTACAAACTCTGTGCTAACAGAATGCCTGGCTTCAGTCACACACAGATAGATCCTCACTAAGTTCAGAATAAATTACCTCATGTAGATATCAATAGAAATCAAACAAAATAAAACATGGAAAAGAAAATAAGATGATACCTTTTTTATTGGACATAATACATTTCTTGATTAGCTTTCGAAGAAATGTATTATGTCCAATAAAAAAGATATCTTATTTTCTTTTCCATATTTTATTTTGTTTGATTTCTATTGATAACCATTAAGAGTGGACTAACACGGCTACCACACCTCTCTACTCATGTAGATAAAAATTAAATTGAAACCTTAAAGCCACATGCTGCATGCAATGCATCATCAGAAAAATAGAAACAATGATGTGTTTCCCCTATACTGTTGAAAACGCAAAAAGCTGCACAGGAGTGGAATAAGTCAACCACAATGTCCAAGAAGACCAAAGTTTATTTTCCAAACAAGTTGTGCTGACATAGTAAACCCAACTCAGGTCGTGTTTCGATATACAGAGCCTTCATCAGGGGTTCTTAAAAGCCAGCAAACCAAATAAAAAAGTTATCAAGGTCAAAATGCTGAAAGGAGTAACCTGTCTCAAAGCATACACTGTCTTCTCTTTCCTCTGTTTGCAGAGTCTCTTGTTCATTTGCCATTTATTTTCTGTTCTCCTGCCTTCATTTCCTCCACAACATCCATTTCTGACACTGATCTTTCATCTTTCTTCCATTTTATTTTTCTGCTTCACTATCAACTCAAATTTCACCCTTCGTTCTTACCACCTCCTTCATCCCAGCCCTCTCATTCCCTTTGTCTCCTTCCTTCCCCAGCCTCTTATTACCCACCTTTAACTAA
The DNA here is from genome assembly GCF_901765095.1 of Microcaecilia unicolor. Lineage (NCBI taxonomy): Eukaryota > Metazoa > Chordata > Amphibia > Gymnophiona > Siphonopidae > Microcaecilia > Microcaecilia unicolor. The sequence goes on along the minus strand of NC_044031.1, from coordinate 609,249,266 downwards.
CTTCCCCTCTCTCTACATCCCCATCCTCACCCCGTCCAGCATCTCTCCTTCCTTTCTACCACCCATGTCCTGCATCTCCCTTTCTCTTACCTTCTCCTCTCCCCATGTCCCACATCTCCTCAACTTCCCTTCCTCCTGTGCCCTTCCTTATCACTGCTGCTGCTGCCAGAACACTACATCAATCTTCCCAGGGCAATTCTATAAAAGGTTGCTTATATTTACATGCATGTTACATGGATAAATAAGCAGAATACTGACATGTGTGCACATGTGCTCGTAAATGTTGATATTCTGCCTAAGCAATATTCTCTATAACTGTACACCTAACATAACATGTAAATGTAATAGGATGTATACAAGGGTGGAGCATGGGCAGTATTCTCAGCTACTTACAGAATACTGTAAATTACACGAGCAGTTTCTGCATGTAGGCACCTGCACTTAGAGCTCTATTTATGGTGTAATTGTGGCCACCTAAATATTAGGCATTCTGATACCAGGTTATGCTGTGGGGCAGCTAGAATTCCCCCTGAATCACATGCCCGCATGTCCTACCCCTCTCTTTCCAAAAATACTAGGACTAGGGGGCATGCAATGAAGCTACAAAGTAGTAAATTTAAAACATATTGGAGAAAATATTTCTTTACTCGACGTGTAATTAAACTCTGGAATTCACTCCAGAGAATGTGGTAAAAGCAGTTAGCTTAGCAGGGTTTAAAAAAGGTTTGGTAACTTCCTACAAATCCATAATCCATTATTAAAATGGACTTGAGGAAAATCCACTGCTTATTTCTAGGATAAGCAGCATGAAATGAATTGTACTTTTTTACTTTTTTTGGATCTTTCCAGGTACTTGTAACCTGGACTGGTCACTGTTGGAAACAGGATACTAGGCTTGATGGACCTTCGGTCTGTCCCAGTAATGCCAATGCTTATGTTCTTATGTACAAACTTACTGTTTTGAAAGGGAGCTGGATATGGCAGGCCCTCGGCGCATTCATGTGCTCAAAGCTGCTACCCACTCTGTCTATTTAAGGTCGATGCAGTTGAGGGTCCACTTTCTAGTGCCTTTAGCCTTGCTGTCTTGAGTTTTAGTATTGTAGGATCTGGAAGGAAAAGGTTTGCTTTCTTAGGGTACTGCAAATTTGTGCATTATATTTAGGACTTCTATTTTTAGCTATCTATCAGGCTTTCCCTACTGAATAGCTTGATCATATGGAGCTGGTTGTTTTAAGTGAGTTGGCACATTATTGTAGTAGTCTGATATTGTGATTGTATATGGATTTGTATTATGATTATGTTTTAATTTGTAAACTGCTTAGGTTTAAACAGTCTATAAATGTTATTCAATAAATAAATAAAAATGGGTATGGCAGTATGAAGGAGGGTGTAGCATGGAGCCTCTACAGACTCAGCCACTCAGAGTGGTGAAAGTAAACAAAACATTTTGGGCTTCTTTTACAAAGGACATTACCAATTAGCGTGTGCTGATTCTGAAGAAGCCCTTGGGAATTGAATGGGCTTCTTTGCATCAGTGCATGCTAATCGGTAACGCCACTTTGTAAAAGGTGCCCTTTATTTACATTTATAAGAATGTTAAATTCTGTTCCCTTCTCAGTCTTGATAAATTTAAGAAATAAAGGGTCCCTTTTACTAAAGGGTGTACTGCTTAGATTGTGAGCCCACTAGAAACAGTCCAGTACCTGTAAAATGAAACTGTAAACCGCTTAGGTCTAAGTGGTATATAAATACTTAAATGAATGAATGAATAAATGAAAAACAGGCTACCACAAAATGAATTAAACCCTATTAGAGGGGGCATGTCATGGGTAGAAAATGCTACATAACCAAGCATAAAAATGAGGTATAAAACCACAGCTATACCCATCATATACAATATCCAAAAACTAATTGGGTAACTAGCATAAGCATACACCCTCTCTTATTCCTATACCTTATCCATGTAACCGCACTTGAAGAGTATCAGAATTTCACTGTGGGCCTCTTATGGGACATCCCATTTCAAGCCCTAACCTTGGGTCTCATCATACTCAATTATTTCCTCTTCTAAATGTGCTTTTAAAATACTTTTATAAATTTCTTTTAATTCTTCTAAGAGAGGGTGTATGCTTATGTTAGTTACCCAATTACCTCAAGATTCCATATAGCGCGCCTTAAGTTGTACAAGCAAATTCGGTCATATTGTGGATTTGCACGCAACTTAGTTAGCTGATCAGCACTGATAATTGCCACTTAACAAGCAATTACTGACACTAATTGGCATTAATTAGAATTTACGCACACAACTGTCTAAGCATATTCCATAACATGATACACGTAGATTCTAAGTCACGTAGTTGAAAGGGAGTGTGGCCATGTGTATAGAATGAGCAGGTCATGGGCATTTCTAAAATCTATGCACATTGTATAGAATACACCCGGTCTGCTTTAGGCGTATGCCTAGGCGTATTTTGTTTCAAAGCCAAATTTTTTTTTTTTTTTAAGGTGTGAATCTAGTCCTTAGTTTTTGGATAGGTAGAGAATGGGCATGGAAGTGTTAACCAGTTAGCACATTTGCATTAGTATATACCAACTTGCGAACACAGAGTTAACAGAAGCACTTAGCACCTCCTAGCAGAAGGCCATAAGTGCTCCCATTTTAAGTTTTTTGCAAGTCCAGCGTACTAATGAAAACATTAGCATGAGACCTGCAAAATGAAAAAAAATGAAAAAACCCTAAATACTGCCATACTGAATCTGGGCTTAACACATGGGAAGTTCCCATGTTAAGATGTTGTAAGCCCAGATTCTAATGCCCTTTAATAAAAGGGCCCCTATGTCTCTTGGAATTCTGTTATAATCTTCCTACAGCCCTGTTCCTGACAAAGCCCCATAGTCTTAATATGTATGAGTGTTTGTCTTCAAAGTTAACCCAAACCATGGCTGGCCTCCAGGATTAGGATTTCACAAGGGTCCAAGGAAAAACTTGGTCTCCTTGCATTAAGCTTCTGTTGATTGAACATCTGTGGTTAAGGCAAATGCTGAAGGTCTGCTCTCATCTTCCCTGGGCTTCTCTGGTCTGACTGTGCTCAGAGTTTTATCTGGCTGCCTGATCCACGCCCTCCCTGCTCTGACTGAGGTCTTGACCTAACCATACACTTTCTGCTTTGTACTGCAGGATTTAATGTGTCTCTGTGAGGAAATGTTGCAAATGGGAACTGGTAATTTCTTACATATTCCATCACTATAGGTATTTATTACCCAGCTAATGAAGGATCCTATGTTTAACAGTGTTTTTGTGACATAGGTACTATTCCCTTTAAGGGATCCGTGTTTACCTTGGTAGCTCTCTTTGATTCTGCTCTTTGGTTTAAAACTCAAGTTTCCTTAATACTAGGGGTCCTTGTTTTATTCCTTGTAGTTGATTCATGCTATCAGGCATCTCCTTGATGATAAGGACCTACAGGTCTTGGTCTATGTATATGTGCTTACATGTTTAGATTATTGCAACTGGATATATAATGGGATGAAGCATTCTACTTTCAGAAAATTGGAACACATTTAGAACATGGCTTTTAGACTTCACGAAGACACAATAGGCGTTATAGTTGTCAATATGAAAAATATCAAATGAGAGAACAGCAAGTAATTAAATATAACTCAACTGAGGAATTTTCTAAAACAGAAGGAAAAGACTTCGGATGCTCAGTTAAAGTACAATTTGTGCATAAGCTTACTGAGGAGCTTCTTCATAAGTCTAAATTACCTCCTGTTTAACGTTATTTTAAACTCAATTTGTTTGTTTTACAAAAGGCAGTTAAAATCAAATTAAATATAAACATATTATGAGTAACTTTTACAGTGGAATCATAGACATGTACTGCTGCAGATGAGAAGTCATAAATGCAGACAAGACACAAAAGCAGAGTGGAGAGAGGGAAGGCAACAGCTCAGGCTTCCCCAACACCTACCTTCATATCTTCTGGTCCTACTGACCGTTTTTTGAGGATGCCAGTTCAAGACAGAATGCTCGGGAGTGGATCCATAGGAGATGCTAGCATATTGGAGGAATTTTTGGGGTCTCCCGGACTGGATGTTACGCTGAGCCCCAAAGCAAGGACTCCGCCCCTGCAACCACTACGGACAAGCTCCCCCTCTGAACAGCGAGCAGTCGGATGCCAAAGAGCGGAACTGAACTGACTTCGTGTGAAGCCCATATTAAACATCCTCAGAGGGATCCAGTGGGATTGTAATGCCCCTGGAAGAAGAGAATCTGGTGTTAGTTGGTGTGGGACAAGAAAAAACAGGTAATGGGCTGAAAACAGATTTATTAGATATGCCTTTACCGATCTTAGAGAAGCCTCCTGTGGTGACTCTTGATTCCTTGTGGGACCTAGTCTCTCAAATGGTTCAATCACAATTTCACCAAATTAAAGCCTTATCTAAAAAAGTCAGTGTTATTGAAAAGAAAGTGGAAAAAAATGAAACTGAACTTAAACTTTGTTCTGATAAACTTGATAAGGTAGAAGAAAAAGTTTTGAATGCAGAGAATATTCAGACTGTTATTTTGAAAGATATTACAAACTTTAAGAACAAAATGGAAATATATGAGAACCATATGCGAAGATATAATTTAAGATTTATAAATTTTCCAAAAGTTAAAATGATAAATCCTTTGGAGATGATACGTCGTTACTTCAAAGAGGTTTTGGAGATACCAGAGGCAAATCTGCCACCACTCACTCAAGTTTACTACGTGCCTTCTAAAATACAAGAACAACCACAACTACAACAAGACTCTTTGAATGTTACTAATTTCTTAGAAACATCTGAATCTGAACAAGCAATTGCGGCAACCTTGGTAGCCACAGTTGCCCTTCTGCCAGATAAACAATGGTTGTTTAAAATGTTTTTTAAGCATAAAGATAAAATGTTTTGGGGTTTAAAGATATCGCTATTTCCAGATATTTCAAAAGAAAAAAAACGTAAACAATTTTTGATTCTGAAACCAGAAGTATTGAGGCTAGGAGCCACCTTTTACCTTCGTTTTCCTTGTAAATGCATAGTATGCTATAATTCACATAAATATGTCTTCATAGACCCATCACAAATAACATCATTTGTAACATCTAAAAGAACAGGAGTGAAATAGAATTAACCTTGTTAGAATGTCTCCTAGGTGCTAAGTATTCCTATCTATTTTTTTCCTTTTATTCCTCTTATAGTATGGATGTCTCTCTTTAAAGTGGACTTGCGTGTTGAATTATGTGGAAACACTTATAATATTCTAAATTGTTAATTTGAGAAAAACACTTTCTAATCAAGTGTAATTCCTTGAAATAATTGTATATTGTATAAAATAAATAATTTAAAAAAAAGCAGAGTGGAGGATATAAGATAGACAAAGGCAGGTATGAGAGAGTACTAGAAAAAGCAGTATTCATATTAAATTATGCCATTATATATTGTATGCTATATTACTGGAAATGTTATTAACATTGCATTGGAATTGGCTTTGTACCAATATTGTTGGAAAAGGTAGACTATATGCTTTTAATTTAAATGAAGATAGCTCTCATTATTGGAAAGTGAACAGAGATTGTTGAGATAAGGGAAGTGTATAGTTAGAGAGCATTTTTGAGTGGCTACAAGTGGATTTTCAAAAGGAAACTCCATGCAGGAGTATCTTTGAATATCAACTAGTGGGACTGTGTTATATAGGGAGTAGTATTTCACCTGTATTCTTTGCTGGTGCTAAATAGAGGTCCTAAATTATTGAAGGACAGGCACAGAGATTTGAAAATGTTGACTTTGCACTTGCTTTTCCAGCCCTGCCCCAGTCTTGTCTCCAGGACCACCTTCTTTCTCCATGGGGAAAGGTGTGCAAAGGGGGTTTTTCAACTGTTAAACACCTCTATATTTGCAGAAATTCCTTAAAAGTTACCAATTGTTTTTTTTCATTTTCATTTTGAATTAATCTTGCTACATAGCTAGGATTTGACATACTGCCTTTCTGTGGTTACAGTCAAAGTAGTTTACATGTTATATACAGGTACTTAGACTGGATCACCAGCTGAATGAATTTTGCTGCAGAGTGACTCACCAAATAGGGGGATGGATTAGATTGTTTTAGGAAAGTTAAAATAAGGAAGTAATTAGGGCAATTTTGGGTTGTTAAAAGAGAGCAATTAAGTATATTTCAGGGGGCTTTCATTAGTAATATCTTATTAAATCTTTTAGATAATTCTACAAAGGGAAAACACTAGACTACACACCTCAGATTCATAAATGCATTTTATAGTCTGAAGGGATGAGATAAACTAACAGGTAAGCAAATAAGCAGGACTATACAGAGGGAATCAAAGCAGAGATATTAGATTTTACATAAAAGAGACAGGATTTTTTTTGGGGGGGGGAGGGTGATACTAACTCGATGTGCTAACAGAGCTTCTGAGCAAAATGAAGGGACTTTGAAAGGTATATTTCTCATTTGTTTCAAAAGGTGCCAAAGCTCCTATAGCAGAAGTATAACTGGAAAACACTGTCAGGCTTATTTTCGAAAGAGAAGGGCACCCATCTTTCGACACAAATCAGGAGATGGGCGTCCTTCTCTCAGGGTCGCACAAATCGGCATAATCGAAAGCCGATTTTGGGTGTCCCCAACTGCTTCCCGTCGTGGGGACGACCAAAGTTCCTGGGGGAGTGGCGGAGGCGTAGTGAAGGTGGGACTGGGGCGTGCCCAACAGATGGACGTCCTCAAGCGATAATGGAAAAAAGAAGGCCATCCCTGACGAACACTTGGCCGACTTTACTTGGTCCTTTTTTTTTTTACGACCAAGCCACAAAAATGTGCCCTAAATGACCAGATAACCACCCGTAAGACAAGTAAAGTGATTACATTTGCAGATTATACAAAACTATTCAAGGTTGTTAAAAAATATGTGGACTGTGAAATATTGCAGGAAGACCTTAGGAAATTGGAAGACTGGGCACTCAAATGGCAGATGAAATTTAATGTGGACAAATGCAAGGTAATGCACAATGGAAAGAATAGTCCGAATCATAGTTACCTGATTCTAGGGTCCAACTTGGGGGTCAACAGCCAAGAAAAAGATCTAGGTGTCCTTGTAGATAATACACTAAAATCTTCTTCCTAATGTGCGGCAGCGGCCAAAAAATCAAACAGGAAGCTAAGAATTATTAGGAAAGGGATGGTGAATAAGACCGAAAATACTATAATGCCTATGTATCGCTCCATGGTGCAACCTCACCTTGAGTACTATGTTCAGGTTTGGTTGCAGTATCTGAAAAAAAATATAATGGAATTAGAAAAGGTTCAAAGAAGAATGACCAAAATGATAAAGGGGATGGAACTTCTCTCATATGAGGAAAGGCTAAAGCGGTTAGAGCTCTTCAACTTGGAAAAGACAGATGAGGGAAGATATGATTGAGGGCTACAAAATCCTGAGTGGTGTTGAACAAGTAGAAGTAAATCGATATTTAACTTGTTTCAAAACTACAAAGACTAGGGGATACTCAAGGAAGTTACATGGAAATACTTTTAAAACAAATAGGAGGAAATATTTTTTCACTCAACAAATAGTTAAGCTTTGGAACTCTTTGCCGGAGGATGTGGTAACAGCGGTTAGCGTATCTTGGCTTTAAAAAGGCTTGGATAAGTTCCTGGAGGAAAAGACCATAGTCTGTTATTGAGACAGACATGGGGAAGCTACTGCTTGCCCTGGGATTGGTAGCAGGGAGTGTTGCCATGATTTGGGCTCCTACCAGGTACTTGTGACTTGGCTTGGCCACTGTTGGAAACAAGATACTAGGCTACATGGACCATTGGTCTGACCCAGTATGGAATGATACATAGAATCTAGTCTATAATGGTGCAATGCTCAATGTGTGCAAACATTAAAAATTATAACTAATAATCCATTGTCCACAATACAGAACTGAAATGTTTATAACCAGATGTACTTCTACAGTTAACAATTACTAAAAGTTAATCCACTTATCTAAAATTTAAACACTCCTCTTTCTCAGGAACCCTCCAAACATTTGTTGCTGCTCTCTTGCAGGGTCACAAATATGGTGCTGCTGGTTGAAGAATACAGGACTTCTATAATCTGCAGATATATTTTCATCACAAAGCCAACATGAAGGGAAATCTTGCCTCACCAATCTACTATATTTCTTTGAAGGGGTGAACAAACCTGTGGATAAAGGTGAGCCGACTGATATTGTGTATCTGGATTTTCAAAAGGCATTTGACAAAGTACCTCATGAAAGACTCCAGAGGAAATTGGAGTCATGGGATAGAAGGTAGTGTTCTATTGTGGATTAAAAACTGATAGAAAACAGAGAGTAGGGTTAAATGGTCAATGGAGAAGGGTAGTTAGTGGGGTTCCCCAGGGGTCTGTGCTGGACTGCTGCTTTTTAACATATTTATAAATGACCTAGAGATGGGAGTAACTAGTGAGGTAATTAAATTTGCTGATGATACAAAGTTATTCAAAGTCATTAAATCGCAGGAGGATTGTGAAAAATTACAAGAGGACCTTATGAGACTGGGAAACTGGGCGTCTAAATGGCAGATGACGTTTAATGTGAGCAAGTGCAAAGTGATGCATGTGGGAAAGAGGAACCCGAATTATAGCTTTGTCATGCAAGGTTCCACTTTAGGAGTCACAGACCAAGAAAGGGATCTAGGTGTAGTCGTTGATGATACGTTGAAACCTTCTGCTCAGTGTGCTGCTGCGGCTAAGAAAGCAAATAGAATGTTAGGTATTATTAGGAAAAGAATGGAAAACAAAAATGAGGATGTTATAATGCCTTTGTATCGCTCCATGGTGCGACCGCACCTCGAATATTGTGTTCCATTCTGGTCGCCGCATCTCAAAAAAGATATAGTGGAATTAGAAAAGGTACAGAGAAGGGCAACAAAACTGATAAAGGGCATGGAACGACTTCTCTATGAGGAAAGGCTAAAGCGGCTAGGGCTCTTCAGCTTGGAGAAAAGGAGGTTGAGGGGAGATATGATAGAGGTCTATAAAATAAGTGTGGAGTTGAATGGGTAGATGTGAAGCGTCTGTTTACACTTTCCAAAAATACTAGGACTAGGGGGGCATGCGATGAAGCTACAATGTAGTAAATTTAAAACGAATCGGAGAAAGTTTTTCTTCACTCAACGTGTAATTAAACTTTGGAATTCGTTGCCAGAGAATGTGGTAAAAAAGGTTAACTTAGCGGAGTTTAAAAAAGGTTTGGACGGCTTCCTAAAGAAAAAGTCCACAGACCATTATTAAATGGACTTGGGGAAAATCCACTATTTCTAAGATAAGCAGTATAGAATGTTTTGCACTTTTTGGGGATCTTGCCAGGTATTTGTGACCTGGATTGGCCATTGTTGGAAACAGGATGCTGGGCTTGATGGACCTTTTGTCTTTTCCAATATAGCAATACTTATGTACTTATGATGGACCTTCGGTCTGTCCCTGTATGGCTACACTTATGTACTCATTTATTGATTTATTTAAAATTTTATATACCACACAATCCCAAGTACTTATGTACTTATGATATCATAGAGAAGCCAAAGAGCAGCAGTTACTGTATTCATAAAATAGTTTTTCACTCAATACAGTCATTCAAGCCACTCAGTTTGACAGTTCTTAATTCAAATGTCCAGTATTGTTCCCTCAGTTGCACGTGTTGTGTCTTGTCTCCAGAGTAAATTTCTGGTATTTGTTCAATTATGCACCATCTCAAATCAATAAATGCAAGCTGATATTCATTACACTAAGGGAGTACAGAGGATTTTAAGTTCTTAGTACGTACACAACTTCTATGTTCCTGAAGTCTTACCCCAATAGTTCTAATGGTCTGTTCCAGGTATGCTTTAGAACACGGACAAACAATCAGATGCACTACAAATTTGGATTCAGATGATGTTATGCTGTAGTTTATACGTCTTATATGTCTAAGGGTTTGTCCATGATGTGCAATCCAATGAAACTGCACACGTCACAATATCCACATGAACTGTGTATCAGAACTGGTAACATCCACATGAGAAGAAAATTTAGAATGAAGTAGATGACTGACAAGATTTTGGGGTTGACTAAAAGCTGTGCATGGTCCTTCTTTGAAAATTTCATGCAGTGCCAAAGTTTACAGATAATACCAGCTACTACAGTTGCTTTATCTGAAAATGTGATTACACAAATCTGTTTTTCAACTGGTTCCATTGATCAAGTTTATATTAAAAGCTCAGAATTAGCATAGAGGACCCCATAAAAAAGCCCATACACTTTTTGACGAAGATCACTGACCATTTTCATAGACTGACTCTATTCTGTTTATGTCAGCTTCTTTTTTCTGCTGGCCATTCCTCTCCCTATGCACCCAAGCATCCTTATGGCTTTTGCTGTTACCTTTTCTACCTGTTTGACCACCATAAGAGATCTAAAATCTAGAACTGAAGCCAGAAATGATCCCTAATATATGTCACTAATACGCCACCTATCTTTGGAATAAACTCCATGTACAGTATCAATAACCTCATGTACTTATCATTCAACTAGTTCATAACCCAGTTTAGAACTTTAGAATCCACTTTAGGTTTCTCTTCTTATACAGAAGCAGGTCAGCTGCTCTTCCATAGGAAGAACTGCAGATTTGACCATCGCTGTAGACCTTATCTGTGTATGTGTGTTTGAGCAGGTGGATATAATGCAAATGTCAAAATCAAAGATTTGTCTAAAGTCTCCATGCAGAAACCAGATCACTTGGCAGTTCTGATGGTAGGGTATTAGACAACACCAGAGATGGTTGAGCAAGCAAGCCATAGTGGCCCAGTAACTCAAAGACACACAGAATGAAGCACAGGGCTACTGGAACCCACACACACAAAGAAGGAAAAGGCTACTGGAACCCACAAACACAATGAAGCGAAAGGCTACTGGAACCCCCACACACACACGATTAAGCACAAGACTGCTGGAACACACACACGCTGGAATACAGCACAACTGGAACCCACATATACAGCGAGGTCAGCTGTTCACTGGAATCAGTTGCACAGTGAGGTAGCAGAATGGCAGCTGTCAGGCAGGCAAAAGGAACTGCATCACAGGACCCACAGGAGCAAAAATGCAAGAAGGGTGGCTTTGACTGCAAGAGCACGAAAGCCTGCACCCGATGGAGTTAAAAGCCTCACTCCACGTCTAACATCATCGGTGTGCCGAAGTCTGGTCGGAGCAGGTCCCATGGTGCTTGCCAGACTGCCAGAGTGATTCCTCCCGCTGCCCGCCAGCACCGCTCCTGACTCCAGAGTCACGGTAGGTTTGTGACAAGTAGATGGCATGGATGAGCAGACTGGATAGGCCATATGGTCTTTATCTGCCTACATTTTTCTATGTTTTGATGTTTTCTATGTTTCTATAGTTAAGGGTTGAATATCGGCACTTATCCAGTTAAGTGCCGACTCCGTTTCCGGACCACCCGCACAATAGCCGGTTTCAGCCTTAGGGGTTAAAGGGAATATTCAGTGGTAGTATCTGGGTATGTGCCACTGAATATTCCCTCAGGGCCCAGTCAGCATGAGTTAACCAGACAAGAGCCTCTCCTAACCAGTTAACTCACTTTGAATATCAACCCCTTGGTGTATTAATTAAATAAAACTTTTTCTATGCTTTTATTCTATTCTTGTGGCTGGGCCTCTCTCCTTTTCTGTCTGTTGCTTCCTGTGATATACATATCATGCTTCAGTCTCCAGAACCATCAGCAAGCTTTTTTTGCTGTTCATAAATAAGCACATTATTAAATTTAAAGAAGAAAAAAAAACACTGATTTAAAAAAATGAGACTAAAGAATCCTGTGGGGGATTTTGTTTATGCTTTCAGTGTGTTTTCATATATCTGTAAACAATGGTTTTGTTGATTCCTGGATTTTGTCTTGAGTTCCAAAAATAGCTGATCCTGCCTACCTTTCCCTACACTTATACATTATCCATATGGCATCAGTTTCTAAAGATGCTTCTGGAGACAAATGAAAGAAAATAAATCCGGATGACAAACATCCTCCCCCTCAAAAATTGTAAGCAAATTCCCCCTGATCAGTGTAATGAAATGATATCTGTGCTTGTTGCATCAATGAAAATTATGTCATTAGAAGAAAGGAAAAGTATATTGGTTTCTTGCTACCTGCATCTTGTGGTGTTGAGTCGCCATCTGTTTTTCCATAGTTGCTTATTTTTCTACTTTTAGGTTTATAAATGGAGATATTTTTTTTGTTGGCAGTAGACTGTTTCTCAGACAGATGAAAATACTCTAGAGCCCTTCCAAAACTCTTTGATAAATGGCAATTTATGCATTTTACTGTGACCTGAATGTCACATGGCTGGTGATGACAGCTGAGTATTAAGAGAATATCTTGTGTAACCCATGTTTTGATTAAGAACATGATAGAGTGGGGCCCCGGGTAGCAGAGCATTAAGGGAGTGACTGGAGGACCCGGGAGGGACTCAGAGGGTATAAAAAGGTAAACCCTGTGGGAAGGATTTTCTCTCACTTCTGCCTTTTGATAAAGTAACCAGCTCTGGATGTGGGAGTGTTACTGTCAGTTCCCCTAACAGATGACCCATTGCAAGAGAAGGGGAAGTCCTGTAGCACTGTAACCAGTAGATTGATTACTTGGAAAGTAAGCTGTTATGTTGCATAAGCCATTATAGGAGCCAAAAACTTGGCAGATTGATGAGTCCAGCCATACCTGGGGCTTGAGTGAAATTGTAGTCTACCCCGACTAATAGCGAGACCTTCAGGAGGCAGCCTAAAGGGAGTATGCAGTTACTGAAACCTGGTTCGGATGATATTGAAGTACATCAGAAGTGTGAAATCCGCTATGGGTTCTGACTAAGCTGCAGAACAGGCATGAGGGTTAGGCATATGTATTAGCTCAGATATGTATTATCGCTGATGATCACCTGAAAAGCAATATGAATTTCAATTGACTGTAAGAAGACCAATGCAGTGGAAACCATCAGTTAAGAGTTAATAAATGTTCCAGTTCTTTTAATCCTCTGAGTGTCGTGGGGTTTCTGAGTGGATGAGCTGACGGGTCCAGAGTGACTAAGTGCCTCTTGAGCCCCTTCTAACCCGGGATAGCAGGACCAGGTTACACTTGCATGTATGATATCTGTTCTGCCCTCTTACTGAGTGTGATTGGCATGGAGCTTAAACCAGAGTATAGAACATCACTATGAGAAGACTCAGAACTCTTGAACCAAAACCTTCTTTAAAGCAGTCATCGAACAAAGAAAAGTAACTTACAGTTCAGATGTGCTGGACAAAAGTTTCTGCCTTGCAAACTGGGAGTCTGTTCTTCACCAGCTCTCTCTCCATGCAAGAAAGAAGCTGGGAGTAATTCAACAACATGCTGAATAATGATGTTGTTTATACTTTTACACCGGCAAAATCTTGATAGCGTCACAGTAACTTGAAGGGGGTCATAATGCAAAATACACCATGGGCAGTTTCAGTTCACAGAGGAGATATGCTACAGACTAACTGTTACAGACCCAATGGAGAGAGAAAACGGGGGAGCAACTAGACAGCATGCACAGAGAACAAGGTAAGCCAATGGAATGAATCCCATAAGACATCTGGGACACGTGCTCTGAAAGAGCCTATTACAGGGAGCTACAGGATTACAGGGATTTGTAGTTCAAAGGCACAACCTTATTTAAAGATACAGGCTATGTAATCTGTTACAATGCTTAACATACATACATAAACAACAAACAGCCTGCCTCCATGCACAAAGGGGCAGACACTTCCCACCTGGTATCTGTAGATACCACTATTTAATTCCTCAAAATATAAACCATTATGTGTATGCAAAGTCCATCAATAAAGCTGGATCTTACAGGTTGATAACTCCTTGCTTGTCTCAAGTTCTCTGTTGTTCAGGTGACTTTTCTCTTGCAGTCTCACAGGAGCTGAAATGAGAGACAGACAAAACAAACAACAGAGAGAAAAAGTATCTGAGTCTCTAGGGTGGACAAAAATCCATGGAATTCATGTCTCTTCATGGTCTATGTGGATCACTGGCTCAATGATTGCTCTACTGAAGAAATTTGTCTTCCATAGGAGTCCAGTGTCAAAATTCCAGGGTGGTGCCAAGTTTTTATTGATGATTTACAATTCTGCATTTCTGATGGCACTTTGATGTCTGATCTTTCATCAGCTGATTGATGAACTGAAGATAAAATATTGATGAAGTGCGCTATAGCTCTTCTGAGTGGTGCACAGCTTGAGAAACAAGAAAAACAATGAGCTTCCAAGTTGCTTTCAGGCACAATGTTAGTAGCAAGAACAGATCATCTCTGGATGGACCTCTGCATCAGAGTCAGTGTCTATAAGCTCAAAGGAGTTCTCCATAGCTGGAGATGTGTAACCAGGTCTTAGCAAGAAATCTGGTCCTGATAACTACGTGTTTCCATTAGATTGGACACTGGCAAAGCTCTGGTGGCACAGTCTACTGGATTTTGGTTAGTTGGCATCTAATGCCACTGTTCTCATCATGTTGACTTCCGTATATGCTCAACTCTGTTGCTGATGTACACATAAAATCTCCTGGTTTGGTTGTAGATGTAGCCCAGGATGACATTTGCTGTCAGTGTAAAAATTGACTGTGTCTATTTGAATGTTCATTTCACTTAGTATCATCTCTGCTATCTCTGCTACTAGCACTGCTCCACACAATTCTAAGAATGGAATGGTATGATTAGGTTGTTGTGCTAACTTGGCTTTGCCAAAAATGAATCCCACATGAGAAAGCCCACCTGCATCTGTAGCTTTCAAGTAGGCCACGGCAGCTATAGCTTGTTCAGAAGTGTCTGAGAAGATGCAGCTCTCTTTGTGATAGGCAGTACTGAGTGCTGCAGGGATGTAAGTGCATGGGATGTGTAGTTGTTCAAGAGTCTTTAAAGAATCTTTCCATTTCTTCCATTCTTGTCGCATTTCTTTTGGCAATGGTATATCACACTTGTCAGTACTTTGGGAAAGCTCCCTCAATGGGGCTCTTCGTGAATGGTGACTGGACCCACAAACCCCAGTAGATCATACAGACTATTGATTGTGGACAAGACATCTTTGCGTGTATATGGAGACTTAAAAGGTAAAAATGTCTCTTTTTAGGTCCCAATGTAATCCAAGGCTTCTCTGAAGTGGAGGGGTGTCTATTCTTAGACCTAAATCTTTAAATCTTTGGCATGATCCTCTGCAGGAAATGTTCTCATTAGTTCTGGACTGTTGGAGGTAATTTTGTGAAGTCTTAGATTGGCCTCTGCCAGCATTGCTTGTGTTCTTTTTAACAAGTCAATGGCTTCTTCTATGGTAGGTAAGGACTTCAAACCATCGTTGATGTAAACGTCTCTTCCAATGAAGCATCTGGCATTTGTGCCATACTCTTTCTCCTTCTTGGGCTGTCCTTCCAAGCCTATAGGTTGCTACTGCAGGTGATGGATTGTTACCAAAGACGTGAACCCTCATCTGTGTTCCACAATCTCCTGGTTGATGTCATTGTCTCGGTACCACAGGAATTTCAAATAGTTTCTGTAGTCTGGATGTACGACAAAACAGTAGAACATTTGCTGGATATCCACTGTTATGATAATAGGTTCCTTTCTGAAATGAATTAAGACTCATAATAAGATGTTGATCGCATCAGGCATAAAGCATCTCTCTGTAGCATCACACCAGGAAACAGGAAGTTCTGTCAGAGGAGGCAGAACGCTACAGGGGCTTTGGGCGGTTGAAAGAAGCAGCATGCCTTCAGCACTGCAGTATTGAAGATGAGTCAGAGGGCTGAGAGGAGCAGGTATAAGGAAAGAGAGAACGCAGAATGCGGACCATGGGAGGGACGGCTCAGAAGCAAAAGATTTTGGAGAAAGAGAGAGAGAATGGGGACCATGGGGGGGGGGGGGAGGGTTCAGAAGCACAGGAAGAGTTGTTGGGAGAAAGAGGGAGCATGGGGACTGCAGGGAGATCGCAAGGGGGCAGAAGGGTTCAGAAGCACAGGAAGAGTTGTCGAGAGAAAGAGGGAGAAAGGGAAAATGGGGATCATGAGGGAGAAGGGTTCAGTAGCACAGGAAGATTTGCTGGGAGAGAGAGAGAGAAAAAGAGATGTATTTGAGAGGGACAGATGCTGGAAATAGGTAAAAGAAAAAATAAGTGAGATGGTGATCATGGCATGGAGGGAAGAGCCAGTGCCCATGGATGGAAAAGGAAAGGGAGAGAAGAGACGGTGCCCATGGAGGGGAAGGGAAGGGGAGAGAAGAGAAGAGATGGTGCCTTGTGGAGGGGAAGGGAAGGGGAAAGAAGAGAGTGAGAAGGAGACAGTGCTGTGGAGGGGAAGGGAAGGGGAGAGAAGAGAAGAGAAACAGAAGGAGACGGTGCCCATGGAGAGGAACATAAGGGAAGGGAAGAGAGATAGGAGGAAACAATGCCCATGGAGGGGAAGGGAAGGGGAGGGGTGAGAAGAGAAGAGACAGGAGACGGTGTCCAGGGAAGGGAAGGCAAGAGAGAGCAGAGGAGATGGTGCCCATGAATGGAGGAGAAGGGAAGGGATGGAAACTAGATAGAATTGAAAAGGAGGAAAAAATGGATGAAAGTTGAATGTGAAAGATGAATATAAGGCAGGATGAGAAAGAGAAGAAAAAAAAGAAATAGTGAATACTAGACAGGAGGCCTTAGAAGCAGAGTTCAGAGCACAGGGAAGCAGAACCAGACAGCGAACAAGATGACTGGAAAGATAAAATCACTAGGCAACAACGGTAAGATAAATGATTTTAGTTTCAGTTTAGTAATTGAAATATATCAGTTTAGAGAATTTACATCTGCTATCTATATATTGCACTGTACAAGACGAAATGTGAGGGGGCCACTTTATGCGATTAAGCATGCAATCAAAAATTTTAATCATGATTAATCATGCGATTAAAACTTAATCGATGGACAGCCCTACTCAATAAGAGTCTTGTTGCTGCCATGCATTGTTTCTATCATGTATCCACTTGCTCTCCTCCCTGTCCTCTTTGTCGTCCCTTTACAGGTCTTGAGGTTGTAGGGATAGCAATCTCCTTGGATGTCAAATAAGTCAAAGAATTCTGGCCTTGCCAGGAACTGATTACTCTGCTTATCTATGATGACATACATTGTTACCGCCTTTTCTGGTTGCTCGTTGAATATACTTTAGCTATACATCCTAGTGCATGGCCTTCCACTGCAGCCTTCTCTACACACTTGTGCACAGTTTGGAGTGACATTCATTGATGATGCTCGCTCTTGCCTCCATCTCCCTGCTGCGGCTTGACTCTGAGGTTGGGGTTAACCGGAGAAGTAGGCTTACAGTTGTCAGGGTGTAAGGCTCTGACAAGTTGGTCATTATCGCACTGTACACTTGAAGGCTGCTTTACCATTTTTAGCCATATGCTTGAATGAAGAGAAACATTTATAACAAATTCTGTACTTTTTCAACAGTTCTTTATGCTCTCTCAAGGGTTTCTCCCTAAATCCATAGGCGCCCGGTATAAGAGGCTTGGAGAGGCTAAGCCTCCCCCCTGCTGCAGCAGAATGGATCAGCTGTGGAGTCCAGCTGCTCTGAGGGGATTAAATTGTTGATTTACCTCCATCCTCACAGCAGGAGCTGCAGTGAAAGCCCTCTAGCAGTTGTAGAAATTGGTTTATGGTTTGTTTACCTTACTGCTGGGAAAGCAGGGGGGGTTGGCTGGAAGTGTCCTGGGTTGCCAGGGAGATATTTAACGAGGATGACTTCCTGACCTGCACTGAGGACAGATAGCAGCAGAACGGATACTGGGCCAGCATGATCAGAAAAAGTCACCAGACAACAAAGGTAGAAAAGATCATTTTATTTTCATTATAGTGTTTGGAATATGTCAACTTTGAGAATCAGGTGCTCAAGATTAAAAGTTTATATTTATTTACTTATTTATGGCATTTTATCCCACATTAAACATGAATTAGGGTGTTTTGTGGCTTTACATGAGAATTGTGATGATATAATCCCGTTTCATATTGTTGACAGTCTGCATTGTCCGTATGGGTGGTATATTGGTGTATTAGGTCTGCACAGTGTAATATTTATAGTACAGTAAGGTTCTGAGTGTGTTTTTGGAAAAAGTTGTGCATAGTGCTTTGCAGTTGAGCGATTGTGGTTAGAATATGCTTTGAGCAACCACTTTATTCTTTGACATATGATACATATCTAATATCTAAATTTAATAAAAGGTATTAATTGTGACTTTTAATTTTATTTATTTATTTTTTCTGCGTGTTATCAGACAATTATGGATTTAAGCTCCACCCCTGGCCCCACCCCTAACCCCGCCCCTTTAGCCTCCCCAAACAGTTGGGCCACCGACCGCCTATGCCTAAATCCCTTCCCCCCTTTGTCGTAGTCTCGTGGTATTAGTGTTGTATGTCAGCCTTCCATATGGGGAGAGGGTTTAGGAGGGGAAATCTGAATTAGTAGTGGTATTCATAGGGGTTTCAAAATCAGCAGGGGGCACTGGGGAAGGGGAGCGCATCAAAGAATGTCAGCTGCTACCCAGAAACTACAATATTCAGTTCCAACATCTGCATAGCTAAGCAACCAAAATTAACACCGCTTTTTATATGGTCATATTTGGTCACTTAGGGCCCCCGTTTTCAAAGTGGCAGTAACATGGGCTTATCACTCGCTAAAAAGGAGGTACTGCCAGGCTACTGCAGCAGCCCAGTAGTAGTTTCCACCCCCAGGGCACCGTCATATCTGGTGCTACAAAAATATATCTATTTTCATATCTATTTATATAAATATATCTATATATCTATTTTTGTAGCGCTGGTGTGTACCTGGCGGTAATTGGGCAGTGCCGTGCGCTGTCCAGTTACTGCCAGGTTAGTGCAGGCGCCCTTACTTCCACCTCAATGGGTAGTGGTAAGGGCTGTCCCCAAAATGGCTGCTCGGCATTGCTGCATAGCCATTTCTTAAAAAAAAAAGACCTACCTTTTACCCGCTGCAGTAAAAGGGGGCCTCGGTGCACATCAAAAACAAGGCACAGAATATTGCCAGCACCTGCATAGCTACCAGTTCTTCCCTGACTCTGCCCTCCAAATGCCCCTCTCCCAACAATTATAAAAATGGACAGTCAGAGCTTAATATTCAGCAGCGCTGCCCAGTTAAGTGCCACTGAATATTGGCAGCCAGCCCACAATGCACAATTTAAGAGGACAGGAGCCTCTCCTGCCCATTTCAATTGCTTTGAATATCAACCAGGCTGTACATAAACAGGATTCAGTAGCCACATTTTTCACTGTCTCAATAGGCCAGTCCACTCCAAAGGCTGTTGTTCTGAACCAGATGTTTATTTAGGTCAAGTCTCCTCAGATAATCAAACACAATGTGGCAGAGGCAGATACAAGAGGCAGCAAGTGGCAACATAAATTATTTACAATCAGGCTCATTTTCGAAAGAGATGGATGTCCAAAAAGTGACATAAATCGGCATTTGGACGTCCATCTCACAGAAATGTCCAAATTGGTATAATCGAAACCGCATTTTGGATATCTTTCTCAGAAATCCATCAGAAGGATAATCCAAATCTCAAGGGGGCGTATCGGGGGCGTGTTCAAGGCGGGACTTGGGCGTTCCTAAGACTTGGACATCTTTGAGCCATAATGGAACAAAGCAAAAACGTCCAGCACTAAAACTTGGATGTTTTGAGCTAGACCTGTTTTTCTTACAAATAAGGCACAAAAGGTTGCCCCAAATGACCAGATAACCACTGGAGGGAATCAGGGATGACCTCCCCTTACTCCCCCAGTGGTCACTAACCTCCTCCCACTCCCAAAAAGTGTATTAAAGAACATTACTTGCCAACCTCTATGCCAGCCTCAGATGTCATACTCAGGTCCATGACAGCAGCATGCAGGTCCCTGGAGTAGTTTAGTGCACTTCAGACAGGTGGATCCTGGCCCATACACTTGTGCAGGAAACTGTGAGCCCTCCAAAACCCACCAGAAACTCACTGGTGGGTTTGCTGGACGTACCCACATATAGCTGCCCCCTTCACCCGTAAGGACTATGGTAGTGGTATAGTTGGGGGTAGTGGGTTGTGGGGGGGGGGGGTTGGGGGGCTCAGCACACAAGGTAAGGGAGTTGTGTACCTGGGAGCATTTTATGAAGTCCACTGCAGTGCCCCCTAGGGTGCCCAATTGCTGTCCTGGCATGTCAGGGGGACCAGTCTACTAAAAATGCTGGCTCCTCCCACGTCCCAATGGCTTGCCTTTGGATGTTTTAGACTTGGACGTCTTTTTTTTTTAATGGCCTAAAATCAAAGACATCCAAATCGTAAAACGTCCAAATCGCAGGACGTCCATGGTATTTTCGAACACAAAAGATGGACGCCTATTTTCAAAAATGACCTTCTTCCTGGTTCGGAATTTGGACATCTTTGTAAAACGTCCAAATGATTTAGATGTTTCTTTCGAAAATGCCCCTCAATGTCTCATAGGCTTGATACCCTTAACTTCAAACTCTCCTTCCTCTAGGACTATTACTGTGGATACCAGGAGATCAATACAGTTTCAGTAATCACAATTCTGATGTTAGCTGCGATAAGTCTCAGGGGCTCTGATGCAGGCACTGTTCTCTAAGCTGAGCAGGAATCTTCAACTGCATTGCTTCCAGTAGGGGGTGGTGCTTCAATATTGGGTTTTCAGTCAATAGGGACAGGCAGGTTCCCTGGAGTCCTGCAGAGCTTGCGTGTCCCTCACTAGTGAAAATGTGATACAGAAACAGCACCCCCCCCCCCCTACCGGCAGCACTGTCGGTTGAGGACTCCCGCTCAGGTTAAAACAGTGAATGCAGGTCTTTGAAGTCAGGATCAGCTGAAATGCACTTGGATCCTCAGAACCTTTCTAGATTTAGATGGTTAAACTTCCTTCAGCCCAGTAGATGTTCCTGGACCAGTAGTGGATGGGTTGAAATCCAGGTTCCCTTGCTGGAATATACACTTATATCCCAGTCTCACTTTTCTTCCCAGTGACACTGAAGGGATGCAGAGGGTTCCTCATTCTCTCAAACCAATAGGGCAGATACATAAGTAGATTCTGTCATCTATATGCTCCTGCATCACTCTCTTAATTTGATATATCAACTAGGGTACCACAGTATACAGTCTGTAGAATTTCTGAGCCTATAAGGCTATAATGTAAACTGTTTTGGTTTGACTACAAGGAAAATGGTATATCAAGTAAAATAAACGATAAATGATAAACAGGCTGGAAGGGATCTTCCCTAAACTGTATGGTCAGTAGCTGGGAAGGCAATAAAACCAAAGACAGTCTTATGTAAGAGAGGTTTTTAAATTCAGGGGAGTTTCCTACCAAAGTGTTCCTTTCTTCTGATTATGATATGGTAATGCTAGCTACTTCCTCTTTCTGGAATAGGCTAGAATATACAAAAGTCATGTAAGAACATAAGAATGGCCATACTGGGTCAGACCAGTGGTCCATCAAGCCCAGTATCCTGTCTCCAACAGTGGCCAATACAGGTCACAAGTACCTGGCAGAAACTCAATTAGCAGCAACATTCCATGCTACCAATCCTAGGGCAAGCAATGGCTTCCCCCATGTCCATCTCAATAACAGACTATGAACTTTTCCTCCAGGAACTTTTCCAAACCTTTTTTAAACCGATAGACTAACAGCTGTTACCACATCCTCATTGCTCTGCCTGGCAACCACTGATGTCAGACATGAGGTAACGCTACACTGTTTTTTCAGTAGAGGCTCTACCTGTATTTAACCCAAAGATCTCCCCATAAAAACCATAGTATTATCCAATGCCTAGTGTAAAATGCTGGTCACAGCCTACTGCTTAGTCTAAACCAATAAGTTCCAATACATGTTTTGTATATCGCTAAATTATTGTAAACCGCATTGCAACCATAAGCTACATAAGCTACCTCATACCGGCTAACCACTACTGTAAACCTGTTCTCATATACTGTAAACCACACTGAACCCGCAATGGGGATATTAACGATATATAAGAATAAACTTGACTTGAATCTATGTAGCCACCCACTTTGCAAGATTACCACCTGCCCCACACAACTTTTGAGGAAGCTGTTTGCAAATAAGGAGGGGCTGGATCTATGCAGGTGATGTTCAGTTATTGATTCTAGCATTAGATTCTTTGGAAAATATATAACAGTCCCTTTTGTGCCTGTCTAGAAGTGGTAAAGGGCTGGTTAAGGCCTTAAGGGATAATTCTTTATCCCAGAATCTAACCAAAACAGAAATCCTGGGTATATGGAGGAAAGTATTGGGCGTTAAGGGGCTGCAGGGTATGCAGATCAGTGACTGGTGGGTACTTAATTGCATAGTCTGGGGGTAGAATTGGATTTGGCACTTTCAATGAAACCACAGATTGCGAAGATTGCACAATCAGCACTTTTTAAGTTGTGTATATGCTGAAGAAATTGCATTATTATTTGTCAAGGAGGACTGCAGACTAGATAGTTGCACGGGGATAGAAATTACACCCATCCCCACCTGTCCCCACCGGAATCTAGCCCATACCTGCTAAGATCCATTCCATCCCCACCCATCCTCGCAATTTATCTCCTCCACCTGCACCCACAGGTAATTCCTTTAACACCTCACCCAAACTTTCCTTTGGACTCTAGAGTATATAAACATTAAAAACCAATGGAAAAATATTTAACCAATGGAAAAAAATATTTCTTAACTGAAAGTAGTTATTTCTTAAATCCATGCAGAAACAATGTGTGTTCCAAACCTCAGCCAGGTTCCAGTTGCCTCTCTGTGTATTCCAAGCCTCATTCTTGTGCTCCAACAGCCTCTCTCAGTGCGCTCCAAGCCTCACTCTGGCATTGCCAGAGATTTTGACTACACTCCAACAGAAAACCTGCAGCATCTTCTTCCATCCCCATGGGAATCCTGCAAACTCAAAAGTCTTACCTGCAGGAGTTCCTGCAAACCTGGATGCCATACCTATGGGATTCCTGCAGGTTCCATCCACAAGATTCTTGCAATTCCCATTCCCATGCAGTTCTATGTTGCATACAGTGTTCTGCCCCTAGTTCTCTCCAGCTCAAAGCAAAGGTAGTCTTGAGTATCTGAGATTTTTTTTAGATCATCTGGTCCCATCTTTAGTTTATTCTTATGTTGGCCTAGTGTAACCTGCATCCAACAGGGAGACATTTAAGAGAGAAAAGTAAAGTAACTATTCCGGTGGGTGAGAAAGACTAAAAACTCCAAAGCCTTTGCTGGAATGACAACTATGAAGCATAGGAGCCATCTCTGTGGGTGCTGTGGGTGCTTGAGCACCCCCAATATTGAGAAAATTCTTTGTATGTGTCCAGGAAGGAGTTATTTCTACTGGGCTTAGCACCCCCAATAATTATGAAAAGTTGGCTCCTATGCATATGAAGGAAAACCATTAAAAAAAAGAACAAAGTCTTCACCAAAAGGGTATCTTGTATATAAAAAGACCTTTCTTTGGTGTATCCCCAAAGCAAAGTATATGCAGGAGAAAAATTTGGGCAAAAGCAAAAAAGGCAAACCAATAGGCAAAGTCAAAATGAAATGTCTTACCACATTCCTTAAGTCCTAAGTAGATTCATTTGTTAAACTACAATTCGGTCATCTTCTGGGACCCTGATAAAGTCCCCTCTTCTCTTTCTCGTCTTTCAGGGTCCCAGCAGAGTACCTAGACTGCTCTAGCCTAGTGCTTCTCAACCCAGTTCCGGGGGCAAACCCAGCCAGTCAGCTTTTCAGGATATATACAATGAATATGCATGAGATAGATCGGCATACCAGGGACGCAGCACATGCAAATATCTCTCATGCATATATATTACAGATATCCTAAAAACCTGATTGGCTGGGTGTGCTCCCAGGACTGGGTTGAGGAGCACTGCTCTAATCAAATCCTACAAAATATACTCACAGGAAAGTTCTCCGAAACACATTTCACTAATAAATGCTTTAGAAAAGTACTAGAAGTATCAATGCCCAGGATACTCAATTGAAAAAAATAAAAAAATCACTTCAAAACTACTTCTTCTGGAGCGATAAGAAAATGTGGAAATTGCTTTCCTTCCTCAGGGGATAAAACATGAAGAATTACTTTAAAACTTCTTTAAAAACACTACTGTCTGTACACTCAGTGCCAGGAGACTAGTCCTTGTAACAAAGCTAGATGCCTCAGGGGCTGGAGCTAGGATTCACCAGAGCAGTGTCACTCACCTCTTGAGGTAAACTGACTGGATGCTTATTTTATTATTTGAAAATGTGTTATATACTGGCCCATCATCCTCATGGATGTCCACGATGGTTAACAACAGACTTCTATACAATATAAAACAAATCCATCCCCCATCATCCCCCATTTCCTTTAAGAAATTTACTCTAATACAGGATCTCAAACTACCCTATATGCAATTCTCTACATCTCTCTCTCTCTCTCTCTCTCTCTCTCTCTCTCTCTCTCTCTCTGCCCTCTAGGCTCTAGATCCAGTCTGTACAGGGTTCCTTCAAAAATAGAGGAAACACATGTCAATGATGGAGAAGCAGGCTCAAACCTCTATTACCACATTGTAAATGGGGTCAATTTAGGAGCAGGATTCTGGAATCTTTCCCATTCTGAACATAGAAAATCGTAGTGTCCTGCAATATTAATAAAATGTTAAAGCATATCCTATAAAGAGTCAAGTTAATTCAATTTAGACAATGCTGGAGTAAAGATGTTAGCACCTAAGGAAGGACAGGGAACAGTGTGTGGTGGGGGGAATCTACCCCTGCAATTATAGGTCACAGTTCTAAAGCAAGTGGAATCAAGTTCATGCTTAAGCCAAGTATTTGGTACCTTCAAAATCTGGCACCCAAAGTGTTTGCCTCTGTTACCTTTGTCTAAATTCAGGACTAAAATTAGGACACAGCCTGCACATAAAATTCTTCACCTTTCTTGGAGGAAACTTCACTTTGTTCTCACTGGGACAGATTAGCAAACTTTCCCTGGTCTGATCTTTCTGCGAGTCATCTTGTCATCTTGTCAAAAGGCCTTCGACTCAGCAAGAATGCTGATGTGGCTGATACCTGTCAATAGCCTCTCCCGGCGGTACATGTATAAAACTGTTACAGTTCTGAAAACAAAATAAAAGTGATTGCGGTATGCATAAATAAGAAGGTAATTGCTGGAATTATGCCCAGCCAGGGCCTTTTCCAAAAGAACATTCTGCAGTAACAAATCTCAGTGAAACTGTTTAAAGCAGCACTACCAGCTTCGTCTGAAAGTGAAACATTCAAAAGAACAAGAGAAAAGCAAGTGCTTAACTTTCTCGGCTTGAATTATTAATGATGAAACACTATTTATCCCCCCAAATCATGCTGTTTTGGGAATGCCTCTGTTAAATAAGCACCAGTTGTTTAATAGTCCCTACAGCCTACATTGGTTTGGAAGCTCAACCCTTCCCTCCCCGCCAATTCCCCAGAGGCAGACTGTTTTCTGGAAGAGTGTGTGTGCTAAGTGAAGAAAAGGAGAGAGTTGGGATAAAATAAGTGTTTTGTGGAGCACAAGTGGACTGCTCCAAACCAAGGTTCCCCCCAGAGTGGAGGAGTAGCCTAATGATTAGCACAGTGGCCTAAAAACCAGGCAAACCAGGTTTGATGCCCACTGCTGCTCCTTATGACTGGGCAAGTCACCTAACCCTCCATTGCCCCAGGTACAAAATAAGTACCTATATGTAAACCATTTTTATTGCCACCACAGAAAGACACTATATCAAATCCCTTTCCCCTTATATAAAGGTTTGGAAATATGTTATTGCACCCTTCAGCTGAACACATAGGAATGTTACGGTTGGTAGCAGCAGGACTGGGTGGAACGTGAATAACAGATTGTGTGTGTATGGAAGAGAAGGTGAGTGGGGAAGAGGAAAAGGTACTAGTCGCCAATCTGAAGGAATGGGGAGGGCTTCTCCCCTACCAACACACTTATTGAGTTCCCTACTTCTTGCCGCCCTCAAACAAGGAAGCAAACCACACCTATAGCTCAGCGATATACGTGCATAAAACTAGGTGCTGGGAGTACATACTGTCCTACTATGAGTTATAGGGATTACTTTATAACAGTGTGCCTATGTGAAATGTCCAAAAAGGTGCTAAGGGTGAAGCAAACAAAAGCACTTCCTAATAAACCCTATAAATGTAATAAGTGAAGCAGAAGGCACATCAGAACGGGTGACTGAAGGACAAAGAGGGGCATTTTCGATAGAACGTCTAAATCAGAATTTGGACATTTTACATAAAATGTCCAAACAGGAAAGAAGGTCATTTTCGAAAAAGATAGACATCTATCTTTTGCTTTTGAAAATACTATGGACGTTTTGTTTTTTGGACATTTTATGATATGGACTTTTTATTTTTTGGTCCATTTTCAAACAAAAAACATCCAGATGCAAAACATCCAAAATAGAGGAGGAGTGGTTTAATGGTTAGAGCGGTAGGCTTTGATCCTAGCAACATGAGTTCAATTCCCACTGCAGCTCCTTGTGACTTTGGGCAAGTTAAATGCACAAGGGGCATTTTTGGATATGATGTCATTTTTTGTAAAACATCCAAAATCAGAAAAGGAAAGGTCATTTTCTACAAAAAAAAAAAAACAAGTCTATCTTTTCATTTTGAAAACTTTGTTTGGAAAAACGTTTTGTGATTTGGATGTTTTATTTTTTGGTCCATTTTCAAACAAAAGACATCCAAATGCAAAGCATACAAAATACACAAGAAAATCCACAATTGAGTGAAACCATTCACATGTTCTAAGTGGGGTAAAAGCTTTGGTTGTAATGTAAATCTCAAAGTGTATCAGAAAGTCCACATGGGAGAGAAGCCATTTGCATGTATAAAATCTGGTAAAACCTTTGGTCAGAAGGTAAACCTCACAATGCACCAAAGAATACACATAGGAATGAGAGAGAGAGAGAGAGAGAGAATACTTTATAGACTCACTTTCCCATATGTGCTGCTTTCTGTGGGTACATACAGGCACAAGAAACAGGCATATATCTGTGGGCTCATACACACACAAAGACATATTGTGATAAACACAGTGGTTGCCCTACCCTGAGGAGGCCGCCAGAGGGCGCTCTCCTACCAGAAACAGGGAAAATGCCGTGAGATGGTCTCTAGAGGGAGCTCCAATTGGACATCAGGGGAATGACCTGAATGGGCCAGTAGAGGGAGTTCCAGCCAAGGACTGAACATGGGGACCAGGAAGTATCGGTAGCAGAGGTTCCCTGTTAAGAGAAAGGCACCCAGAAGGCTCTGGACTCTTCTAGAACTGGGAGGAGGGGCCCAGAAGGGGTGTGGTGGGCTAGTAGCAGCCCTATATAAACAGTACCTCCTGAGGAGCTAAAGGAGGGAGGAGAGATGGAAACCTGGTGAGCCTGCTGGAGAAGGAGTACCTGGAAGAGGGAAGAGAGAGCGAGAAGCAGACCTTAAAAAGTGAAGGTACTTACCAGGCCAGGTTGTTGATGGACTTGTGAACCAGGCCCTGTTGTTGATGGACTTGTGAACAGGGCCATGTTGTTGATGGACTGAGGACTTATTTAAAATGAACTAACAGCCGTGGAGTGGAGGATAGGACTGTCAGGTCAATGAGAGTGAAGAAGTCCTATCCAGGGGTGGTGGCTGTTTTACACTGAGACCCCTGTCTCTCAAAGTAAAAGGGGCTCAGTCAGTGTATTTGCAAGTGAATGATACTTGGAAAGAGGTTGTTCCCCACAAGACTGAATCCAAGTCCTAATAAATTGAATTTGCATATGTTGACTGCCTAATTTGCATATTTGGGAAGTCTGGAGAATCCGAGTGAGAGTCCTAGGAAAATGCCTTGGGTCACTGGCCATGAACCAGAGGAGTGACCGAGGCACACTGGACCTAACAGGGAAGGATATCCAGCAGGAGGAAGGCATGTCAGAGCAGTCACCCTGAGTAAGGAAGGAGCCCAGGATATAGAGGTGGGTGCTTACCAGTGACTGGGAAAAAACCAGATAGAGTCCAGCTCAGGAGTCCAGGGCCAGTGAGGCTAGGTGGAAAGCAGGATGTGCATGTGTTTTTACAAGCGGCTCGAAGGCCAAGCACTAGAAAGCCTCAAGAGGGTTTGGCACAAGAATACCCAGGGGGTTATAAAGGAACCCACTTTGTTTTGAACTGTTTGCTTCGGTGCTGTTTTTGCTGGAGTTACCAAGGATTTACCACTGGTTCGAACTGCTTTGGTTGGAACTGCCTGTGGCTGAGCAGTTTGCCTGGCCGATTACAATATGTAGCTTGGCAGGGAACTCCAAGGACACTGGCAAGTGAGACTCCAGCCAGCAGAGGGCTGCATTTCTGAATCGGCCAGGAGCTTTACAATATGCACACATGCACTGATTTCCATGACTGTATACATATAAAGACATATGCACACATCCACTGATTTCTGTAACTGCATATACACAGAAACACATATACACATGCTATGATTTCCGTGACTGCATACACACACACATATGCAAATGCACTGATTTCCATGACTGTACACACACACAAATACATATATACACATGCACTGATTTCCATGACTGCATACACACACAAACACATATGCATACCCAGCTAACCAAATAAGTGCAATTGAGAGGGAAAATCAGTGGGACTAACTAGATAGTGCTGCTGAATATTTCCTCTGACCACATCAGCTCTACCTGGACAATGCCGGGATGGTCCATAGGCAGATCTTGGGTAGATCCAGAAGGTACCTGGTTAGCGGTCATATTCAGACAACAAAATGGCCATTCTATCTTTATCTGGTTAGGTGTCCAGTTATCAGTCTGAATATCACTATTAACCAGATAGCATTTCTGGGTTGTTGCTGAAACCAGATATATTCAGCACCAACCAATATTCAGGTACTGGTGCTGAATATCTGGTTTAATTTTGACTATGATGACTGGCGTTTTTCTGCTGTCTGCCATGGTTAAATATCAGAGAGTAATTTTTTTTAATTAAAGAATCATTCCTTAGTGTCACAACACATCAATCCAGACTTGAGGGTTATGCTCACCTATGAGCAGGTGGAGATAGAGGACAGGAACTGAGGAGTGCCATATAAGACAGTGTGGAATGTTTCCATTTCAGTATTCTTTTTTCTCCAGCAGGTGGAAGGCATGTTTCTCTGCAGCTCCTGGATTGTTGCTTGTGGACGCTAGCTCTTGGTCCAGTGACCCTGGTCACAGTTGAGCTGGGGATGTAGACAGTGTTTAGCCTTAAGGGGTATACCTGGTGGTGGTAGTACTTCCCCCGCCCGCCCCCTCCCCGGCTGACCACTGAAGTTTGCTGAGGTCTCCTTCCTCTTTTTTTTTTTTTTTTAAAAAGGTGCAATAGTCAGTCCATCAGGCTTTGCCTGGGGAGGAGAGGGGGGAGTCTTCATGCATTGGGTGAGTATTGAGGGCTTGATTTCCTTCCATTATGTTAGCACTAATAGTAACATAGTAAGTGACGGCAGATAAAAACCTGAACAGTCCATCCAGTCTGCCCAACAGACTGGATTGGCCACTGTTGGAAACTGGAGGCTGGACTTGATGGACCTTTGGTCTGTCCCAGTATGGCAACACTTATATACTTATGTAATCTCACTTGGCTCAGCAATTTCTATGCCTTACTAATGCATTATTCGTCACTCCTGATCAACAAGATGAAACAGCTCCGTTTTCTGCATAATTTATCCTTTTGATGTACAGAGCTTATTTAATGATGTGATCTGATCCTTTTCAGGAGTCACATTCTGCTGAGACTACTTTACCTCAGGACACTGTCTCTTGTAAGAAAACGCAGGTCCAACCTAATGCTAAGTGGGACATTGAGTCTCTTACTGCTGAATCCCCTTCTCTTATTCTTCACTCTCTGCCTTCTGAGCACTCTGGAATTTGGGAATTCTTAGAGGAGGTAGAAATTCCAAGGAATGAGGGAGATGATACTTCAGTATCTTTCCGGTTCCATAGTGAAGAGCTTCCAGCTTTGATAACAAAAGCCTTAGAAGTTCTTAATAGCTCTTCTCCTATGCTCAGTCACCTACTGCACCTTCAGACCCTGTTATGCCTGGTACTAAGAAGCCTTCCAAGGCTTTTCATATTCATGAAGTCATGCAAGAGTTCTTGTTTATGTACATCCTGGTTGATATTCAAAGCAATTGAAATGGGCAGGAGAGGCTCCTGTCCTCTTAAATTGTGCGTCGTGTGCTGGCTGCCTCCAACAAGAAGACAATTTCTTGGGAAAAGAAAATCCAATAGTTATGACTAGACAACAGAAATCACGAGGAACAAGAGAAGAAATGTTCAAAACCACAAATGGATTGGGAAGCAGAAAGTCAGGAACATCATGAAGAATGACACCAGGCATGGAAACAGGGTCAATCAATTTGGCAATGGCTCCAATCAACATGAAAAGTAGGAACAGAATCTTCAGAATTGTTTCTGTATCTGAAAAACAAAAGAAGAAAAAGAAGCCGTTCTGCTTCAAAGTTAGTTTGGGTCTGGGTCATGTCAACAAGTCATACATCTGGAACAAAGTGACTGGGATGACATGGTCTCAAGATTAAGGGGAATCTTCACCTTAAGAATTTTCAAGAGGTGAATTTGGTAAACCACAGGTGAAGCCTTTTCCACAATAGGGAATGGACCATGTCAACTGGGCAAAAATTTATTCTGAAGCCTAGGTCAAAATTTAAAGGTGAACACCTTGTCACCAATGTGGTATTCCTTAGAGATAGTCCCTTGATCATAGTAGGCTTTTCTACCTCTAGCACTACTTTCCAAGTTCTTTTAGGCAAAGGCAAACACAATGCACTCTACAAATGTTGGCATACATGAGTAACAAATTCATGGACAAAATGAGTGACAAATTCATGGACAGTAGCAGCACTGAATAAATTCACATCATTAAATCTGTACAATAAATGAATAAATAACAACATCTACTTACCTATTATTACACCTTCTGATATTCAGCCAGCAATGGTCAGCATTTTTTTTAAACGCTCACCATAATCGGCTAAGTTAACCCGCAATATTCAGTGCCAGGCACTGAATATTGGGGGCTAAATTTTTCTGTCTTGGCTGCCGGAGCTTATGTGGGTCCCAGCCGATATTCAGCCAGGGCCCCCATAGACAGTTAAGTGGGCCACGACTGAATGACAGTCACAGTAAAAGTGGATAGGGTTGGAACCAAATCCCTTCAAAAGTTAGCTTTTTTAAAAAATTTTATAACTTAAAAAAAAATTTCTCTCCCCCCTAAAGCAGGCTGCCTCTTCCCTACCCCCAGGCCGCTGCCAGTCTTAACCCCCTCCCCCCCCCCGGCCATCATCTAGCTAGGCCCCTCCCCCCCCCCAAGGCCTACCTGAAGTCTCTGGTGGTCTGTGGAAGATATTGGGTGCACGAATGAAGACCACTCACTCCTGCCCCTTTCGACCACTAAAGGAAAATGGCTGCTGCAACCTCTCGTGGCAGCTTGCATTACTTCATAAAGCTGCTGTGAGATGTTGCAGCAAACATTTTCCTTTAACGGCCACAAGGGGCAGGAGCAAGTGGCCTTTGCTCCTGCCCCCAACAATTACTGGGGACCTTAGATGGGCCACAGGGGGCCTACAGAGATGATAGAGCTGTTGAGACTGGTGGCAGCCTGGGGGTTGGAGGAGGGAGGTGGCAGCCTGCTTCAGAAGGGGCTCGTGAGGAGGGAGAACATTTTTTTAAGTTATGCTGGTCCCAGCCAATATTCAGTGCTGAGACCTGGATAGCTAGGTCAGACAAAGTTAACTGTCCTAAATTTGGCCACTTAGCTATACAGGTGCCGGTACTGAATATTGCCAGCATCCACATGACCCCGGGCTCCTCTCTAATACCGCCCTCTTCCCCCCATACTTCCCCAGACCTGCTCCTTTTTTTGGTGGTGGTCAGAGGTGATATTAGGTGGCACTGCCTGCTGTAGTACCAATGAATATCGAGGGGGGAGGGGTAGACGCCCACAAGCAATTTAAGTGGACTCGGTCCAACAGAGTCTTGTACATTAATCCAATATCTATTTCCTACTTTCTTAACAGTAAAGCTTTGCAATCATTTTAAAAATACTAAAATTAGTGAAGCTGCTACTTGAACATCTAACCTCCTAGGTCCTGGTGGTCTGACTGGACAGTACTTGGCTATCACCTACTAATTTCGATGTAGGCAATTTTGAAGAGATTTGTCTCTAACTCTATCCACTTTTACTGTGTATGTGATAGGTATTTAAAATTGTTGTATGGATAACAATTTCATGTTGTGGAAAGAACTGGCTTATTAGCTGTGATGATCATTTAAAATGTTCCTACTATATGCCAGCAGTAATTGTGTATCATTTTTGGATATTAATATTTCCATTAGAAAAGGTGGGTTTGAATTTTTTTCAGAAATGCCACAGATTGAAATGCATTGCTGAGTTTTGACAGCTGTCACCAGTGAACCAATTTAGGAGATTAAGTCAATTATGTTCTTGTAGTGTAGAATTTAAGAAACATGCCCACATTATGAGTCAGCATTTTCCGATGTGAGGCTGTACAGTTTCCTTTTTCAAGAAAGCATATACAGGGCAACAGTTCTTCAATAGGGATTTACTTATGGTTCAACAAACCAAAGAAAACACTGCTAAGTGGTCCACAACCACCCCTTTTCTACTAAATCTCATGATATGAGGAAATGAAGTAGTGAGGTGAATACAAGGATTCCCAAAGAACAAGGACCTTTATTGAGGTAGCAGTAACAACACATCTAGAACCCGACATGGCCATATTTCGGTGTGAGCCTGCCTCAGGGGTCATCAAACCTTGTAAAGATGAAATACATATATGTGAATAAAAGATACATGATAAAATACAATACAATACAAATGATAAAACCACATGGATAATAACAATAATAATCAAAACATGCACCCTGAAAATAAAACTAAGCAATGTGTGCTAAAATAAAAAAAAATAAACATTAAAAATTAGAGATTTAAAAAATAAAAACATCAGCATAACATATAGAGGGAAAACAAATGGTGTCTAAAAAATATATATAGTAAACAATGATGGTAAACAACAACAGTGTTATTAAGAAACAGTGACCTATGAAGTGGAGGAGTGGCCTAGTGGTTAGAGCACGGGTCTTGAAATTCAGAGGTGGAGGGATGGCTGGTTCAGATCCAACTGCTGCTCCTTGTGATCTTGGGCAAATCACTTAATCCTCCATATCCTCAGGTACAAACTTAGATTGTGATCCCTCCTGGGATGGAGAAATGAATGTAACTCACCTTAAGCTACTAATGAAAAAGGTGTGAGCAAAATTCAATAAATAAAAATATCTCACAACTGGGGAAACCTTTTAGGAAAAGTCTTATCTTTTAGTACACTTGGGAGAGAAATGTCCAAGACAAGATGGTTCATGTAGCATGACTAGCAATTCAAACAACTTCAAAGGTTATTAAAAAAAGACTCAAATAAACTGAAGGTGCATAACTAATTCTAGTATCTGTACCATCTGCCATACCATACCACCTAAACAAGCTATTAGTTTAGTTTAGGGAGAGGTTACTAAGCTGCAGTAAAACATAGCATTTTACTGCAACTTAATTTACCAAGGATGCTACTTACCAGTAGTAACGTAGTACCACAGTGTAGTGACTCCCAGGGTAAAGGAATAATGCAACTTGTGGCAACTTCATAAGTATAAGTGTTAATTCAGTAACCTACAGTGGTGGAAATAAGTATTTGATCCCTTGCTGATTTTGTAAGTTTGCCCACTGACAAAGACATGAGCAGCCCATAATTGAAGGGTAGGTTATTGGTAACAGTGAGAGATAGCACATCACAAATTAAATCCGGAAAATCACATTGTGGAAAGTATATGAATTTATTTGCATTCTGCAGAGGGAAATAAGTATTTGATCCCCCACCAACCAGTAAGAGATCTGGCCCCTACAGACCAGGTAGATGCTCCAAATCAACTCGTTACCTGCATGACAGACAGCTGTCGGCAATGGTCACCTGTATGAAAGACACCTGTCCACAGACTCAGTGAATCAGTCAGACTCTAACCTCTACAAAATGGCCAAGAGCAAGGAGCTGTCTAAGGATGTCAGGGACAAGATCATACACCTGCACAAGGCTGGAATGGGCTACAAAACCATCAGTAAGACGCTGGGCGAGAAGGAGACAACTGTTGGTGCCATAGTAAGAAAATGGAAGAAGTACAAAATGACTGTCAATCGACAAAGATCTGGGGCTCCACGCAAAATCTCACCTCGTGGGGTATCCTTGATCATGAGGAAGGTTAGAAATCAGCCTACAACTACAAGGGGGGAACTTGTCAATGATCTCAAGGCAGCTGGGACCACTGTCACCACGAAAACCATTGGTAACACATTACGACATAACGGATTGCAATCCTGCAGTGCCCGCAAGGTCCCCCTGCTCCGGAAGGCACATGTGACGGCCCGTCTGAAGTTTGCCAGTGAACACCTGGATGATGCCGAGAGTGATTGGGAGAAGGTGCTGTGGTCAGATGAGACAAAAATTGAGCTCTTTGGCATGAACTCAACTCGCCGTGTTTGGAGGAAGAGAAATGCTGCCTATGACCCAAAGAACACCGTCCCCACTGTCAAGCATGGAGGTGGAAATGTTATGTTTTGGGGGTGTTTCTCTGCTAAGGGCACAGGACTACTTCACCGCATCAATGGGAGAATGGATGGGGCCATGTACCGTACAATTCTGAGTGACAACCTCCTTCCCTCCGCCAGGGCCTTAAAAATGGGTCGTGGCTGGGTCTTCCAGCACGACAATGACCCAAAACATA
Organism: Microcaecilia unicolor; assembly: GCF_901765095.1. Lineage (NCBI taxonomy): Eukaryota > Metazoa > Chordata > Amphibia > Gymnophiona > Siphonopidae > Microcaecilia > Microcaecilia unicolor. Next base: position 609,214,267 of record NC_044031.1, on the reverse strand, counting down.
CAGCCAAGGCAACAAAGGAGTGGCTCAGGAAGAAGCACATTAGGGTCATGGAGTGGCCTAGCCAGTCACCAGACCTTAATCCCATTGAAAACTTATGGAGGGAGCTGAAGCTGCGAGTTGCCAAGCGACAGCCCAGAACTCTTAATGATTTAGAGATGATCTGCAAAGAGGAGTGGACCAAAATTCCTCCTGACATGTGTGCAAACCTCATCATCAACTACAGAAGACGTCTGACCGCTGTGCTTGCCAACAAGGGTTTTGCCATCAAGTATTAGGTCTTGTTTGCCAGAGGGATTAAATACTTATTTCCCTCTGCAGAATGCAAATAAATTCATATACTTTCCACAATGTGATTTTCCGGATTTAATTTGTGATGTGCTATCTCTCACTGTTACCAATAACCTACCCTTCAATTATGGGCTGCTCATGTCTTTGTCAGTGGGCAAACTTACAAAATCAGCAAGGGATCAAATACTTATTTCCACCACTGTATGTGTGTAAGTATCAACATGTACACATTTTTCCCCGGATTTTATATAGCGCAGCTTAAGTTCCACATGCAAATCCGGTCATATTCTGGATTTGGGCGAGCAAATTAGGGGCCCTTTTACTAAGTGCACACAACGCGTGTTAATTTGGAGTTACTGCCAGGCTACCGCATGGCCCTTGCAGTAATTTCATTTTTGACGCACATCCTCTACATATGCCGGGAAATAATTTTTATTTTCTGTTGTGCGGCAGAAACCAGGCGGTAATTGTCATTCTACATGCGTTTACCGCACAGTTAACACATGAGACCTTACCGTTAACTCAATGGCTGGCGGTAAGGTCTCAGACCCAAAATGGGCACGCGCCAATGTTTATTTTGCCACACATCCATTTTGGGCAAACATTTTTATAAAGCCCTTTTTTACAGGCACGCTAAAAAATGGATCTGCGCGTACCCAAAACACGTGCCTACACTAGTGCAGCCCATTTTTTGGCACACTTTAGTAAAAGTGGCCCTCAGTTAAGCCAATCAGCACTGATAATTGCCAAATAACAAGCAATAATTTACCCTAATTGGCATTAATTAGAATTTATGCGCACAACTGTCTATGCGTATTCTATAATGTGATGCACATAAATTCTAAGTTGCATAGTTGGAAAGGGGGCATAGCCATATGTGTGGAATGGGCGGGTAATAGGCGCTTCTAAAATCTATGTGCATTGTTATAGAATACACCCAGTCGGTGCCTAATTTAGGCATTAGCATTTACACCAAGTTTTACTTGGCATAACTGCCCGTGACTAAATTTAGTCATGCAGACAGGTGTTCAGTGCATTATTTAAACAGAACAGAAATTTAGGAGCCTAGGTGTATTTTTTTCAGTGCCAATTTTCTAGGCGTGATTTATAGAATCTCTGTTGACAGGCATGTGGGATCTCTTAAGGAAAGGAGGTATCACGGTCTTACCATGACTTCACCTCCCCGATCCAGAATCCAGCAGCAATATCATCCTCCACCGCGCATGCCCCCTCCTGAGGCATTCATGCACATCGTGGCTTGGCAAATCAGGGCTGGCAGCAGGACATCCGGGAGGGGGCACGCCTAGGTGTCATCAGGGCTGAGCGCTTTTAAGGAAACTCAGCCCAGCTTTCATTGCTTTTGCAACAAGCCTGCTTCCCGCTAGTTTTGCTCCTGGTTCCTGACTAGCCTGCCTTGTTCCTGAATAGCCTGCCTTGTTCCTGCTAAGCCTGCCTTGTTCCTGCCATGCCTTCTTTGTTCCAGCCAAGCCTGCTTTGTTTCTGCTGAGCCCGCATCGTTCCTGCTAGCCTGCCTTGCTCCTGTCATGCCTACTTTATTCCTGCTAGAGCCATGCTTCTGGTTCCAGCTGGAGCTTTGATCCTGGTTCCTGCCAAAGCCTTGCACCTGATTCCTGCCAAAGACTTGCTCCTGGTTCCCGCTAAAGCCTTGTTCCTGGTTCCAGCCAGAGCCTGATCCCTGCTAAAGCCTTTTTCCTGGTTCCTCCCAAGGCCTTGGTCCTGGTTCCTGCAAAAGTCTTGTTCCTTGTTCTTGCAAGAGCCTTGTTCCTGGTTCCTACCAAAACCTTGCTTCTGGTTCCTGTTAAAGCCTTCTTCCCGTTCCTGCTAAAGCCTTCTTCCCAGTTCCTACCAAGCTCCTGAGTTCCTGTAGTGCCAAGTTCCAGGGTTCCGGTTGTGCTAATTCCCTGCTTTAGCTTTGTTTTGTGGGCCTTGGAGGTGATCTATCTGCTGCAGTCGGATCTGTGATTGGGGTCCAAGGGCTCACTACCACAAAACACAGCAGGAAGAGATAGTGGTTGCTGAGGATGGGCAGACTGGGTGGGCCATTTGGCCCTTATCTGCTGTAATGTTTCTATGTTTCTAATCTAGCCCTTTATTTGTAATTGGAATATGGCTTTTCCAGTTGTACTCAATGCAAGTTGCACGTAGTTATCTGTCCCTGGAGGGCACATAGTCTAAAAAGGCAGTTCTGTGCAGCCGTGTACTGAATGGTTAATTTAGTTGGCTTAGGTAGAATTGGATAGAACAGTCTACTTATGTGGGAAACATTGGGGGGAGGGGGGTTGGATGCTTTGTTTGGAGTGCTGATTGTCACTATGCACTGTAAGATTCCTGTTTGCTATTAACGTATAAATAAAGTGATTTTTTTTTAAAAGGCAGTTCTGTATGCTAGCCTCTAGAGCCCTGATGGCGAACCTATGACACGCGTGTCAGTACTGACACGCGTAGCCATTTTCGGTGACACGCGGCCGCATGTGGCCGCATACAGAGAAGCAGCGGCGTTCCTTGTTGACACCCGGGGCGGATCGCTGATGCGCCCCCCCCCCCCCAGGTGCAGCGCGACCTCCTCCCCCGGTGAAATCACCCCCCCCCCCCCCGGTGCATGTTTACCCGCTGGGGGGGTGCCGTGTGAGCTCCAATTGGCTCCCTCCGAGTCCTCCGCACGTTCCCTCCCTGCTGCTCCCTCTGCCCCGGCTCCTGCACAGCCGTTAGGGGATCTTTGACCTCACTTCCGGCCAGCGGAGCAGAGAGCAGCGGAATGCCTTGGGGGAACGCATCTCTGGGGGCCCTGTGATCGCCATTACTAGCAACCACATAACCACAGCAACCATCATCCAATCTACTGTTCTGGGGTGTCGTGGATTTCTAATTGACCATCATTACTGAGATAGGTGAGGGGGAGGCTGGGAGAGGCGAGGGCATGTGCTATGGGTGCCGTTTCCCGCCATTAGAAATAGCGGCAGCCATCTTAATTTACATAAGGTGGTCAGTTAGGCTAGTTAACCCCTAATTGCCTGCAGGGCTAACAGGCTATCTATAATTCTATCTTCTGTCACTACCCCCCCTGATGGAGAACCCAAAAAATAAAAAACCAAGGTTAAGTAAAGGAAGTGGTAGTAGCAGTAGCCGACCCTTTCAAGAGACATGGACCGAGATGTATGGCATTATAGAAAAAAATGGCAGATCATTTTGCGTTCTATGTACTGAAACGGTAGTAAGCAGAACGTGGAATATAAATAGACATTTTGAAACTAATCATTCACAGCTCTTGAAAAAAAGTGAGGATGAAAGGAAGGAATACATTTCCAGGCAGCTACACTTTTATAAGAGCCAATCTAATTCCATCCTTAAATTTGTAAAAGGTTCTACAAATTTAACATCTGCAAGTTTGAGCATTGCTCACTCCATAGCTCAGCATGGAAAAGCACTCAGTGAGGGAGAATTTATTAAAGAAACTCTCCTAAGATGTGCACCAGTTCTATTTCACGATATGCAGAATAAAGATGCAATTATTAAGAGAATATCTGAGTTACCACTCAGTAGAAATATCATAAAAGACCGAATAATGAGACTGAACACAAATGTACAACATCAATTAAAGAGAGACATAAGTAATTGTAAATATTTTTCGATCTCTCTTGATGAAACTACTGATGTCACATCACATGCTCAGTTGGCCATTATTGGTCGATATTCTGATGGTCTCACAATGAGAGAAGAGTTGATAAAGTTAGTATCAGTGCCAACAAGTACATCAGGAAGCGAAATATGTAAGGTTGTTATACAAACATTCCGTGACCTAAGCATTGATATCTCTAAAGTTGTGTCAGTGACGACAGACGGGGCACCAAACATGGTGAGGAAAAAAGTTGGATTTGTCAAATTGTTTACGGAAGCTATTGGACATCCGATTGTGCCTTTTCATTGTATTATCCATCAGGAGGCTTTATGTGCCAAGGCAGGATTCACCGACTTAAACAACTTAATGTCAGTCGTTACAAAAATAGTTAATTTAATAGCAGCTCGCCCCCTTCACAAGCGAGATTTTTCTGCACTTTTACTGGAGGTTGATTCCACCTACAGTGGACTGCTGATGTACAATAATTTAAGATGGCTGAGCCGAGGCAAAGTTCTTGAGCGCTTTGTGGAGTGCTTTGAAGAAATTAAGGTATTTCTTGAGGATAAGGATCTGGGAAACTTTCCTCAGCTCAATGATGATAAGTGGGTCAACACCCTGATGTTTTTTACAGATCTCTCTGTTCATATTAATGAACTGAACTTAAAGTTACAAGGTTTTGGCAAAAGTATTGACGTTATGTTTGGATACATAAAAGCTTTTGAAAGTAAACTTAAAATTTTCAAGCGAGATGTAGAAACTAAAACTTATAAGTATTTTCTTCGAGTAACAAAGTATTTTGAGAAGGCCAGTGCAGCTATACAAAATGAAATGGAACCCTTGCATATAAAGTACCAGCATGTTTTAGACTCGTTACTTGACCAGTTCAGTGATAGATTTAATCAATTTAGAAGCCTAGAACAGACCATGAAAATAATTAAGTATCCTGATGTAGTAGTCTACAGTAGTTTGGAATTAAATGGTTTCCAATGGATGCAAATTGATGATTTGGAGATGCAACTTGTAGAATTTCAAGACAGCATCTGGGCTCAGGTGTTTGTCGACTTGAGGTCAAAGCTTGAGAATCTGGAAAGGTGCCGCTTGGAGAATCAAGAGGAGTGCCACTACGAACAGGAAATTTGGAGTGCTTGGAACCGATTACCAGACACTTTTAGCACCCTGAAAAATATAGCAATGGCTTTACTCACAATTTTTCCCTCTACGTACTTTTGTGAAACCTTATTCTCAGCGTTAAATAATATCAAAACCAACACAAGAAACAGATTGACAGATGAAGTTAGTAGCGCTTGCTTGGGCTTGAAGTGTACAAAATACCAACCTTCAATTGAAGATTTAGCCAATGAAATTCAGCAACAAAAAAGTCACTAATAGGCAGATTAGTTAAAGAATTCCCCCTCCCCCTCACTTATCTTAGTTCACGGCACCCCACACAAGTTAAATAATATCAAGACCAACAAAAGGAACCGACTGACAGATGAACAAAGAAGTCACTAAGCAGGTAAGTTAAATAATTAGTTTTTGGTTTATTAAATACAGTTATATATTACAATTATACATTTTTGTTATTTAAACTATAAATATCGCGAAATTATGGTTTTTTTCTCGAAGTGACACACCACCCGAGTTATGCTCGGTTTTTTGGCGAATTTTGACACACCAAGCTCAAAAGGTTGCCCATCACTGCTCTAGAGTATAGAATAGTAATGCTTACGGGCACGATTGGCAGCAATAATTGGCAGTTATGCACATAAGTGCTAGGCACTATTCTATAAACAGTGCACCTAAATCACTCACCGTGCAACTGTTCCAGGAGGTGAAGCAATGAATCCACTGAGGAAGCTTCCATATGACAAAGTTAGTTAGTGACCAAAAACTTCTGTTTTCCAAATACTGTTCCCACACATGAAGGCTGGGAGGCGGGGATAGTGCTGGGCAGACTTATACGGTCTGTGCCCTGAAGAGCACAGGTACAAATCAAAGTAGGGTATACACAAAAAGTAGCACATATGAGTTGTCTTGTTGGGCAGACTGGATGGACTGTGCAGGTCTTTTTCTGCCGTCATCTACTATGTAAGTATCCAAGCTGTCATTCTTCACAGTAGTTATTCTTTCAAATGATGATCCACAAAAGCTCTCCAACGCTGTTCATTAGGCTTATGAATAGTTCAAAATAGCTCCTGATCCCTGACATGGTTCCATGTTTCGCTCACTTTCATCTTCAGGGGATTCTGAAAGAATAAAATTACAATAATATCCTATTCATCTATACAGGACCGTCATCACCTGAATGTCCTGTAAACCTATATATCACCTGTATTGCAATGATTTAACTAGTTACATTTTCATCTAGGATCGGCATCGCTAGAGAGGAAATCTCCAATATAGCGCCGGACAGCTCCTGACACCAACGCATGCGCCCATCACAACTTTAAGTCCATTGACAAATGACGTCAATCTGAAAACTTGAAACCAAATTTGAAACTTCTTAAAATGTGTTTAATGCACAAAATATTTTTACAGAAATAACCACTCGACTTCCTTGTTAAGGCCAGCTGGATACACAGTATTCCATTCATAGTAACATAGTAACATAGTAGATGACGGCAGAAAAAGACCTGCATGGTCCATCCAGTCTGCCCAAGACAAACTCATATGTGTATACCTTACCTTGAATTTGTACCTGTCCTTTTCAGGGCACAGACCATATAAGTCTGCCCAGCAGTATTTCCCGCCTCCCAACCACCAGTCCCTCCTCCCATCACCGGCTCTGGTACAGACCGTATAAGTCTGCCCTCCCCTATCCTCGCCTCCCAACCACCACCCCCTCTTCCCCCCAACTGCTCCGCCACCCAATTTCAGCTAAGCTTCTGAGGATATGACATTCATATATGACTTGTTGCTCTTTTCATAACAGTATAGTTGACACATCATCACCTCAGGGCAGAATAATCTGTTGAAGTACTACAAATCGCAAATCAGATTTTTCATGTTGCTGGGTACTCCAGTGTTCTACTACAGGAGCATCCTGTCCCTTATTGCATGTATTGCTAAGATGTTCAGCAATCCTCAACTTAATCTTGCGCTTGATCTGACCAATGTACCATAACTGATGCGTGCAAGAGATTTAATGGCCATTCCATGTCAAGTGGTCTGGTGGTCCCTGCATGACCATCACGGATTTCGATGAAATTTTCTGTGAACATTCATACATGTCCCCAGTGAACATTGGTAAAGTTTTACGCTCGCCGATGCAATACTTGCTGAGATATAGTAATCTGTTTGACCCCATACTGCAGCCTTCGTGCAGGGACCACCAGACCACTTGACACAGAATGACCTATATCAGTTCGGGGTCCTTTTACTAAGGTGCGCTGAAAAATGGCCTGCGGTAGTGTAGACACATATTTCGGGTGCGCGCAGAATCATTTTTCAGTGCACCTGCAAAAAATGCCTTTTTAAAAATATTTTGCCAAAAATGGCTGCGCAGAAAACAAAAATTGCCGCGTGTCCATTTTGGGTCTGAGACTTTGCCATAAGCCATAGACCTAGCAGTAAGGTCTCACGTGGTAACCGGGCAGTAATGGTCTACGCGCGTCAAATTCCATTTGATGTGCGTAGCTGCCACACATCAGAAAATAACAAATATTTTTCAGATGCGCGTCACGGACACGCGCCAAAATTGAAATTACCGCAAGGGCCACACAGTAACTGGGCGGTAACTCGAGTTTGGTGTGTATTGGGTGCGTGTAGGTGCCTACGCAGCTTAGTAAAAGGGCCCCTTGGTAAGAACTGCAGTCTATATTGGATTGTAATATAAAAGCCTTGCCCATTTTAGGATTAATTATACTCTCAGTAGTCAAAGAATATTGGCAATATACACAATAACCACATGGTCTGTGTCCACCAAATGTCCTTATACTAGAAGGGGTTATATATGCAAAATCAAGTAAAGTATCAAAATGTTGTAACTGCTGTAAAATAGGCCAATGCTGACTTATAATCATGCTTATCTTTTGAGCCTGTCTAGAGTATGGTAAAACACAAACTGAGTCTCTATCTGATACACTCTTTTCCCTATCTGATGATGCATGTAATAATCAGTGCCTGTGGAATCTGTGTGCCCTTTTGTATGCTTTGCATACAATTTTATGAGGATAACCTCGCTGCTTAAATCTGACTGACATCTCAGAAGAATATTTTTGAAAATCCTCCTTTTATTACATCATTTTAACTGCAAGAATTGATCCTGAGGAATGCTGTTTCATAAGTTATATGGATATGGGACATTTGCACGCCAATCATGGATACGTTAAATGTTTTGGTGGCTCACACCTTGCTGGAGGTGGGTGAGAGTTTGGAGGGGAGGCCACAGAGGAGATATTCCTATCAGAGAGTCTTCAGGACCCACATCTGCTTGGTGGACCTCACTCACCAGGAATGCCTGACTAGGTCCCGCTTCTGAAGGGCTGCCATACAACACCTATGTGACCAGCTACAAACCCTCCTCCAGCCCAGGACATGCAGGAATAATCCTGTGCCAGTCATGTGAAGGTCACTGCCTCCTTCACCTTTCTGGCCACTGGCAGCTCCAGTCAGTGCTAGTAGTCAATGCAGGCCTCATACAGCCCACCATCTTCAACTGCCTTACCCAGTTCCTTGATGCCTTCCACACCTACAGCTCTGACTATATTACCTTCCCCACTACTACTACTACCCAAGTACTGCAGAACAAACATGGCTCAGTTCTACGCCATAGACCACTTCCCCTCAGTCATAGGCATCATTGACTGCACAGACGTCACACTAAGACCCCCCTGGGTACATGAGGAGACCTATAGAAATAGAAAATCATTTCACTCTATGAGCATGCAGGTCATGTGTGATGCCCAGGGGGAGATTGTGGATGTGTGTGCCTGCTATCCAGGCTCCACCCTTGATGCCTACATCCTCCAGCATTCAGGAATCTAACGCAGGTTTGACTGAGAGAGATAACTGGCGGCTGACTCCTAGCTAAGCAGTAAAGGGATTCTCAAACTCCATACTTCCCTGCCCCTCCCCTTCTAACCTTCAACACACTCCTTCCTTCTAGATGCCCCCAGAACCTACAACCATTACCAAACCTCCACAAGGTCAGCATACCAGCCCATATATATATTACATTATGTAATCCCTGGTTACATTAGGATTACTGAAAAAAGTGAGTCCTGGTAGAGAGTGACTGTGGAGGCGTGACTAGGAGGTCCCTTGGTGGAAGGAAGCCCAGACCATGGGAGTGTTTATGGAATAAAATGCAGAAAGATAATGCCCATGTTGGGGTAAATGACAGCTCTGGGAGGAGTTAGGAGCAGGGGCATAGCCAGACCTCGCAGTGGGAGGGGGCCAGAGCCTGAGGTGGGGAGGCACATTTTTTGGAGTAGCCTAGTGGTTAGTGCAGTGGACTTTGATCCTGGGGAACTGAGTTCAATTTCCACTGCAGCTCTTTGTGACTCTGGGCAAGTCACTTAACCCTCCATTGCCCCTGGTACAAAATAAGTACCTGAATATACTTTGAATGTAGTTGCAAAAACCTCAGAAAGGCGATATATCAAGTCCCATTTCCCTTTCCCTTCCCTTCAGTCTGCCACCCCACCGCCTCCCCTCCGCCTCGCTGCAAATACTTTTGCTGGCGGGGGTCCTCAATCCCCAACAGCCGAAGCCTTCTTCACTGCCGATCTCCTCATCTCCCCCGCCTTGCCGCTCCCCCCCCCCCCCCCCCCCCCCCCCCGCCGCACCCCACAGCACCAAATATCTTTGCTGGCAGGGGTCCCCAACCCCTGCCAGCTGAAGCCTTTTTCAGCACCGGTCTCCGGCACACCGCATTCACTGCTGTCAGATTTGTGAGTTCTTATACCAAGTAGAGCGCTGCTGAGCCCAGTACTCGTACCAGGTTCTGCTTGGCGGCCAGACAACCCCAGGTTTCACCTGTGCTGACTGCCGTTCCCCAGAGGTTGAGCCCCTAATGTAAGCAGCCTGCAGGACTTACAAGACGGAGCTGAAAGCGGGGTGGTGAATATGTCGGCCAGTAGGCAGGCAAGAGAATGATCCAGGTACAGGCAAAGTCAATAGGCAGGCAGCAGGCAGGGGAGTAATCCAGGAACAGGCAATGTCAACAGGCAAGCAGCAGGCAGGGGAGTAATCCCGGTACAGGCAATGTCAAAAGGCAAACAACATGCAAGAGAGTAATCCAGGCACAGGTAAAGTCAGTAGGCAGGCAGCAGATCAAGAGTAATCCAGGCACAGGTAATGTCAATAGGCAGGCAGCAGGCAAGAGAGTGATCCAGGTACAGGCAAAGTCATCAACGAGGGACAAGTAGATATGAAGCAAACTACTGAGCAAGTAACACCTATCAAAGTAGAAGCCAAAACATGGAGTCCAGGAAGAGCTCAGCTGATAAAGTACTGGCATCTGACATCAGCAGGAACCAGCAGGGGGAAGGAGCACAGCCATAGGACAAGAGCAGGGGAAGGAGGAACCAGAAGACCAATAGGAGAGAAGCAAGGGAAGCCAGGCAGAGGGAGAGCAGACACAGGTGGGTGGAAGCAAAGCAATCAAGGAGCCTGGAAGCCAAGCAGAGAGAGAGAGCTTGTATTACTCTACATACCAGATCAGAGCTTTGCATCCTTATTTAAATACATTTTCCTTGCAGAAATTAGTCCATGCCTTAGTCTCAAATAGACTAGACTTTGGTCATGCTTTTTTTTAATGGTCTACCAAATATACCCTAAATCGATTGCAAACTATCCAAAAATTGCCATAAAAATAGTTAAAGGTAGTAGACAATTTTAACATGTCATGCTTCTCCTAAAAGAAGCTCTCTGGCTGCCATGTTTATATTGCACCAACTATAAATTATTAATCCTTACATATAAAGCATTGTTTCAAAGGAAAACACAATACCTGTGCTTGACTGCTTAAATATTTTAAATTTAAATGCTTTACTTTTTGTCTAATAGATTGTAAGCTCTTTGAGCAGGGACTGTCTTTCTTCTGTGTTTGTACAGTGCTGCGTACACTTTGTAGCGCTCTAGAAATGTTAAATAGTAGTAATAGTAGTAGTAGTAGTAGAGCAGAGCCAGGTGCATGGAAGAAAAGCAATTAAGGAGCCTGCAACCACTGTTCTCTGAACAAACCCAGAGAAGAACTACACACACATGGCTCAAGGCAGTGCCAGTCAAGTGTGTGTGTGTCGACGGGACCCCGCGCAGCCCGAGGACGCCGCTTGCATTGAGGTAGGGGACATGACAGCTTCCCTATGCTTTCTTCCTCCTGACATCCTGTGCATGCTCTAGGAGCATGCACAGGACATCAGGAGGAAGAAAGCACAGGGCAATGAACGTAGCGCACCTCAGACCAGCGCTGAAGAAGGCTTTGGCTGGCTGGGGTTGGGGACCCCTGCCAGCAAAGGTATTTGGTGCTGTGGGGTGCGGCGAGATGGTAGGAGGAGGCGAGGAGACTGGTGCTGAAGAAGGCCTTTGGCTGGCAGGGGGTTGGGGGCTCGGACAAAATCTGGGGGGCCCAGGCCCCCGTGGCCCCACCTAACTTCGCCACTGGTTAGGAGTTAATAAAAGTAGTTGCATGTGAGAGTACATGGTCTTTTGATTGCCTGAGAATCCCCTGCCAATAGATCTGAAGGAGAGAGGGGAGTCCTGTTGGAAGGAGCATGACCTTTGGCTGACAAGGAAGGAGGCTACTACATACAAGTGGCAACCGAAGGATAAAGAGTGCTAAGGGTGGACAAAGAAGGGACCCAGCCCGGTAGCAATGGGATTGGAGCCAGGGATATCTCAGTCCCAGGTCCAGGGTGAATCTAGAGAGGGATCACCACTGGAACTCTGTTCATTGGGTAAATCTCTCTTATCTGTACTCTTCTCCTCCACTGTCAACTCCATACTCTATTCCTTTTAACGTTCACCATATGCCTGGAATAGACTTCCTGAGCTGGTATGTCAAGCTCTATATCTGGCTATCTTCAAATCTAGGCTAAAAGCCCACCTTTCTGATACTGTTTTTAACTCCTAACCCCTATTCACTTGTACAGTACCCTTGTATGTTTTATCATTCCCACCTTAGTATAATTCCCCTATCCCTTATTTGTCCTGTTTGCCTGTCCTCATTAGATTGTAAGTTCTTTCGAACAGGGACTGTCTCTTCATGTTCAAGTGTACAGCGCTGAGTATGTCTAGCAGCGCTATAGAAAGGACGAGGAGGAGGAGGGTCAGACAATGAGGGGTCTGATCCCACTGGAGATAATTTGATTGAGAGAGAAGAAAACAGCTTTTGGGATTTACCACTGCCTCCCATGGATAGAAGCAGTTGTCTATATGTAAATAGCCCTGAAATATCTCTGTACATACACCCGTGAAGAAAGTAGTATAGGTGTACCCCCGGAATGAGAGAAGTTAGAGATTAAGTTATAACAGAGTACTACAATCAATTGTGTTGAAAGTAAATCAAGTCACCATCTGCTTGTTGCAGAAGTTACAATAAAGTTTGAGTTTACTATTAAGCCTTTGGAGTGCTGCGTGGTTCCTGGACTGAAGAGCTGAGTAGAACACATAAGTACATAAGTAATGCCACACTGGGAAAAGACCAAAGGTCCATCAAGCCCAGCATCCTGTCCATGACAGCGGCCAATCCAGGCCAAGGGCACCTGGCGAGCTTCCCAAACGTACAAACATTCTATACATGTTATTCCTGGAATTGTGGATTTTTCCCAAGTCCATTTAGTAGTGGTTTATGGACTTGTCCTTTAGGAAACCATCTAACCCCTTTTTAAATTCTGCTAAGCTAACCGCCTTCACCACATTCTCTGGCAACGAATTCCAGAGTTTAATTACGCGTTGGCTGAAGAAAATTTTTCTCCGATTTGTTTTAAAGTGTAAAGTGTCTCCCAAGGCCCCAGATCACTATTCTGACCCACTCACAGCTCGACTGCAAGTGAATTGAGGTGAGTGGTAAGAGTGGCCCGCGTGAAAGCGAAAACTGAGATTTGAAGTGAGAGAGATAGTGAACTTCTTTTGTGGCCCGGGTCCAGAACTAGAACCGGGTTCAATGTGGCTTACATGTCAAAGAGACTAGGAATACCCAGAAATATTACAATAGAAAAAAAAAACATAACACATAAAATTAACAATACAAAAAAAATCATATTAAAAATCAAAAATCAAGACTGAGCATAACAATCATTAAATCAGGTAATTTATAAAAAAAAGATTTCAGTAATTTCAGAAATATGACATAATTAGCCTGATCTCTAATGTCACGAGGGAGCCTATTTCAATATAAGGTGGCCTGATATGCAAAAGTACTGACTAAATAATTTTTATATTTAATCCTTTTGGGGTTAAGATAATGGAGCAATAACTCTCTAGACTCAGGGTTAGAATTCCTAGGAGACAAATGGATCAGTGACACCATATATTGAGGAGCTAACCCATGCAAAAAAATAAAAATAAAACCAAGGAGTAAAGTTTAAACTCTATATGTACACTCACTGGTAACCAGTATAGCTGTACTAACAATGGAGTAGCCTTCCCAAATTGTGGTACTTTGAAAATCAGATGAGCTGTTGTATTCAGTAAAGTCTGAATTATCTTGATTATCTTCTCTCTATAGCCCATATAGACTATATTATATAGTCCACATGAGGCGTTACCAAAATATAAGCAATCAATCTGAACATTTCTAATGGAAAATTGGACCTTATCCCCCGGATTCTACGTAGGGTATCTAGATTCCATACGGAGATATGCGCATAACCTAATTAGCGTAACAAGATAATTAGCATTTTTAACAGTACTTAACAAGCACTAATTGGCAATAATTACAATTTATGCGTGGAAATTGCTACATGTATTCTCTAAAGAACTGCGCCTAAATTACAAATCGTGCAGTTCAAAATAAACTTGTATAGCTTAAAAGGGGTGTGTCTATGGGCATATTTATAGGCGTTTCATGGGCATTCCAAATTTTCCGGACATAATTACAGAATATGGGTCAGTGTGCCTAAATCTACATGCACGGATTTACACTAGTTTTTTATTGGTGTAAATGCACGCACATAGATTTAAGCGCTACAGAATTGACTAAGCATATTCTATATACTATGCCTAAATTTTATAGAATACGCTTAATTCTGCATATATACACCATATATAGAATCTCTCTTATACGTCTCAGCTTACAGAATACTTTAAAGACTTTACTCACTAGATCCTAAGACTGAAATTCAAATGTAAGATGTCACAAAACACCTAGCCACCCACCTCGGGGTATCCTGCGGTCACTTAGCGGGTCGATCCCTAGCACAGCTCAAGTCCGCCTGCACCTGCCACCTGTGCACCTTCCTCCCACTGACTGGGTTACAACCACATCTGGGCGAGTCTCTCACTCTCCAATTATCCCCAGTGATTTCTACATTACTAGAGCCACACTTCCAGTGGTCTCACAGTTCCCAGAAAGTGCTCACAGACCCAACACACAAACCACCAGGATTCTTAATCAGTCCAGACAAGCAGAACGAATAAACAATTGTGTTTATTCTCAGAACTTGGAACAGTGGACAAAAATGTGCAATTGGCAAACAATAACAGGTAACTGAACTATGAATCAATTATAACACTAACTAAACATCTATATACTGTCTAAACAATACCTGGGAAGATCAGGACATATAATTCACCAAGCCTCAGCAAAGAGATCTGTCTCTCTTTGTTCTTCCAGGCCAAGACTGAAGGCAAAATCAGTATAATCTAAAGGAAATGAGCTCCTGGGCCAATCAGAGCCCAGTCAATAAGATTTGGAAGTATAGTGCTGCTTGCTTCCTGCTTGTGTTAACAAAAAAGAATATTCAATTCCCTATAACAGCTTTAAAGCAAAGAAACACCACCTGCTGGCCAAATAGGAGAAATACACTTCAGGACATAATTAAAATAGGAAAATATCTATTACATTTTACAGGCTTAAACCACACTGGGGGTCTTTTACTAAAGCTTAGCTTGAGTTATCTGCAGCAGGGCCCATAGGAATAAAATGGGCCCTGCTGCAGATAACTCGAGCTAAACTTTATTCCCCACTATTTCTTCATATAAGATAATTGTTAAAAATCACCCCCAATATTTTCATTTTGACCCGCAAGGGAAAGTCATTCCTTCAGTGTCTAAATTTTTATCATTAATGGGGTTAAAAGGAGTGTGGAATGTTAAAAACTTAGTTTTCACTTTATTCAGTTTTAATTTGAATGTTGCAGACCATTATGTATATATAAACCTTGTTTGATGAAAGTAACTATACTCAAAATATTAGGACTAGGGGGCATGCGATGAAACTACAGTGTAGTAAATTTAAAACAAATCGGAGAAAATATTTCTTCACCCAACGCATAATTAAACTCTAGAATTCGTTGCCGGAGAACGTGGTGAAGGCGGTTAGCTTAGCAGAGTTTAAAAAGGGGTTAGACGGTTTCCTAAAGGACAAGTCCATAAACCACTACTTAAATGGACTTGGGAAAAATCCACAATTCCAGGAATAACATGTATAGAATGTTTGTACGTTTGGGAAGCTTGCCAGGTGCCCTTATTTATTTATTTATTTATTTATTTACATCAATTTATATACCGTATCTTATTGCTACTGCAAGACAGAACGGTTTACAATTTATAAAAAAAAAAAAAAAAAAAAGCAGTACAATAAGTACAAATTGGACAAACATTAGAACTCCAATCATTACAGGAAAGCACAGCAAACCCAACAAACTAGCTACATAAGATGAAAACAATATAACTCATGATTAATACACAGGAGAACACTGCAGATACAAAATTAAATACATAATATAATCTACACAGACAGATAATACAGTTTTGACTTAGTATATATTACAGATGCCCATTTATAACCTTTCTTCCATTATTCTAAATTCTGATCTACATACTCGATAAAGTAGAAGGTTTTCAAAAGTTTCCGAAAATGAAAGTAAGATTTCTCAAGTCTGATCTCTTTTGGAAGGCCATTCCAAAGAGAGGGAGACAGATAGAAAAAAGCCGAATTCCGTGTAGATTCCCATCTAGCCCTAGCAAGAGGAGGAATCACTAACCTGTTATCTGTCAGGGATCTAAGGGTTCGTGTGGCAGTGTAAGGAATAGTTAGATTTGACAGATAGTCAGGATTTAGTGTATAAAAGGCCTTATGGGTCAAGACTAAGGCTTTAAACTTAACTCTTGCTTCAACTGGAAGCCAATGCAGTTGATGTAGCAAAGGTGTTACTCTGTCATCCCTCCGGGCCCTACAAATCATACGTGCTGCAGTATTCTGTATTCTTTGTAATCGCTTCAAGCTAGCTTGGGTGATCCCTGAATATATGATATTACAATAGTCTAAGCGTGAGGTAATATAAGCAGATGTCAGCGTTTTAAGGGAATCCTTACTAATTGAATTCCTAACTGACCGAAGTCTCCTAAGATGGAAAAAAGATTTTTTCACTACATCAGATATTTGTTCCTCGAAAGTCAGAGCAGAATCAATTATAACCCCAAGGTATCTAAAAGATTTAACTGTAGGGATATTCTTGCCAAATAGCATAGGTACCACTGCTGGCCATGTGCCCTGTCCTACTATCCAAGATGTTATAGTCTTATCTGGATTTAATACTAATTGATATGTTGTGAGCCAGTCTGCCACTTTATCCAGACAAATTTGTAGTGGTGTAAGATCCATATTAGATGGTTTAACATAATGTATAAGAAGGAAATCGTCCGCATAAGAATAAAAACTAATACCCATTGTTTGAATGAGAAGTGCCAAGGGACTGACATATAGATTAAACAGTAATGGGGACAGGACCGATCCCTGTGGAACCCCACATGGTAAGTTGTATTCTGTAGAGGACGATTGCTGCTGAACTACTTTAAATGACCGTTCGGTAAGAAAAGATATAAACCATTTCATAATTGTCCCTGAAATGCCAATCTCACCTAGTCTATCAAGAAGTAGCCTGGATTGACCACTGTCGTGGACAGGATGCTGGGCTCGATGGACCCTTGGTCTTTTCCCAGTGTGGCATTACTTATGTACAAAAAGCTCACCCTCAAAAGGGATAACTATTGTAATATTATCAGCATAGATTAGCAGTCAAAAATTATGTCTAGAAAGCCTATGTCCCAATGGAGCCATCATCAGATTAAATAGAATAGGTGATATGGAGGAACCTTGAGGAACTCCACAAATCAGGTTCCATTTTTTAGATGTCACTTCCTTCATTTTCACCCTATAACATCTACTAGTCAAGAACTCCCTAAACCACTCTAAAACTGTTCCACCAATACCATAATAGTCCAAGATGGATAACAAAACCTCAGATCGAAAGCACTTGACATGTCAAATTGCATTAGAAGGACTCTTTTACCTAGACTAACCTCTTGTCTAACTTCTGCTGTTAATGTCACCTGTACTATCTCTGTCCTATGGCCACTTCTGAAGCCAAACTGAGACTCATGCAGAATCTCATGATGGGCCAGATAAATAGTTAATTGTTCCGCAACCACACCTTCCATAAATTTTGCTAACAAAAGTATGGCAGTTACCGGTCTATAATTTGAAACAGTACCCAATTGCAGTATTGGATTGTTTGGAATAGGAGTCAAAACTATTTGTCCCTTTGCTGTTGGAAATTTGCCTGTATCTAGCAAATTTATTATTCCCTGGTACAAAAAGGACAAAAATTCACAGAGAGCGTTTTGCAACAAATAAGTCAGGCAGACGTCCAGTGAGCAATAGGATCTAGTGTACCTGTGTAAATATGTTTCAAGTAAAATAATAGAGGGATGGGAAAGTCAATCTTGAATATATCCTAGTGAATGCTGTGTATGAGGAAGAATTTCTGTCCTAGTATTCTCTATCTTAGACCTAAAAAAACAAGGCAAGCAAATCTACTGATGGTATTAAATCATTAGTTGCCAAAACCTTATAACATAATATAGGAGTAGCCATATCGGGTCAGACCAATGGTCCATGTAGCCCAGTACCCTGTTTTCCAAACAGTGGCCAAGCCAGGTCACAAGTACCTGGCAGAAACCCAAATCATGACAACACTCCATACTACAAATCCCAGGGCAAACAGTTGCTTCCAGTGTTTGCCTCAATAGCAGACATAGCAAATTAGTCATACTGATAACAAGGGAATAATTTTTTTTTAGGTCTACTCTATCCTTATCCACATAATTTGAGTACTAGTAACATAGTAAATGATGGCAGATAAAGACCTGTATGGTCCATCCAGTCTGCCCAACAAGATAAGCTCATTTTAAATGGTATGTGATACTTTATATGTTGTGAGCACTCTGGAGGGCTGATACGAGGGAAAGGGGATAGTGGTTCTTTCAGCCGGCATCATCCCCGGTCATTCAGCCCAGCTAGGAGAGCAGGGCGCCCTCTAGGGATCAAACTGCCAGGGAAAGCTGTAATGCAGGAGAAAAACTACACTCCCCAGAAGCCAGTGCAGGGTCAGCTGAACTCTCAGGAGGGGGAGGGTGGAATGACTGATTGGGAGATGAGGTCTGATCCTGGAGATGGGGAACAGCTGGTGGAGCTTGGGGAGGAGGAGGAGATGGAGTGGAATAAAGAAGAGGTAGAAGGAGAAGGTAAGGGGGAATGTATGGAGGTGGGTGGTTTGGCTCTAACCCGTGCAGACAGGGTGAGAGCTTTTGTGGCCTCACCATTGCCCCGATTGTGGAGTTGGGGGAAGCTGGGAGCAAAGCAGTGGGGGAGCAACTGGAAAGCACAACTTGCTACCATATTGGCTGTTCCCAAGAGGTAGAGCTGTGGAAGGGGGGGAAGGATTTTAAGACAGAAAGGCATGTGCATTGGGGGAACTTAAAACTGTAGGAGGTGAGAGAGGAGGTGGTTCCAGCTAAATCTCCAAAACTATCTGCGGTGAAGATAGTGTGGCTGGAGGCTTGGGAGGGAGAATTTAAAACAAAAGCCTGTAATTGAAAATGGATTAAAGTTTGCTGATAGTTGGAGGTGTTTAAACAAGGCTGACATCTGTAACAATAAAGAACTTGGATTGCTCTTACTGCTGGAGTGGGACTGATTTTCTCAGCAGCTGGCAAGGTGGAGAGAGAGAGTGAGCGAAAGTGCGGTGGCTGGCTAGGAAAGCAGACGGAAGCCGATGAAAGCTAAGCAGGGTCAACCCTGGCTCCCACCTGGAAAGGGGACCTGGTTACAATGTATACCTGAGTTTGATTGCCTTTCTCAGGACACAGACCATAGAAGGCTACCCAGCACTGTTCTTCTACTAAGTTCTGGAGCTAACATCGAAGTCCCTTAAAATTTACACTTCAGCCCATCCCTATCTATTCAGTCACAATCAGCGCATAGACCGTAGAAGTCTGCCCAGCTCCCATTTTGTTTTCCAATTACCGGCGTCACCACCCAATCTCCGCTAAGATTCCGCAGAACCATTCCTTCTAAACAGGGTTCCTTTGTGTTTATCCCAAGCATGTTTGAATTCCATTACCGTTTTCATCTCCACCATCTCCCGCGGGAGGGCATTTAATTTAGTTTGTTTTTATCTGAAATTTATATTCATTAATCACCTTCCTCCATGCTAGTTTGTGTAGCTCATAGGATCTTTATGCCATGTTCTCTGTAGCCCCCTACAAACTTTTTTAAGCAGTAACAGGTCATCATTAAGGTAACTTGACTTCTTTTTACCTGAGTCTCTCTTAACTTGAATAGGCACTAGATCATCCAGAACCTTACCATAAACCTCATCCCAAAACACTGTTAGGTCATCAATTTCAGTCTCTTGCATTAGAAAACCTATCACCTTCTCCCAGAACTGTTGTGAATCAACCTTCCCTCGTGTTTCAAACTGTAAAGTTATACCATTATTAATTTTCCTAATCTTATCCATACAATATAGTATAAACTGTAACTTAAAATGGTCTGATCAAATTACTGGCTCCCAAGCCCAATCATTAATAATAAAATCACCTACAGATTGCAATCTTGCTGTAAACAAATCAATTTAATGGCCTTTTTCATGAGTACGTCCTGTAGCAAAAGCCACATAACCTAAATAATTTAATATATTATATACCATTTTAGAATCATAATTATCTGACTTTTCTAAATGAATATTGATATTCCCCAAGAGCGAAACATGAGCAAATCTCAGATTAATGTCAGAAATAAAATCACTGAGGTCATCCTGTGCCGACCTCTAGCTACTTGGTAAACAATAAAATACTATATAACATAGTCTACTATGTAGAGAATCATCTTGAATAGAACATGCTAACATTTCAATAGAATGGGAGATAAAGCTGGCTTCCAATTGTAATTTTAAAAAGGACTTATAAATTAGAGCCAACCCTCCTATCTTTTTCCCATTTCTAGTTAAATTAATCATTTTACAGCCATTGAGGCAAAAATCACCAATTATTGGATCATCTTTAAAATGGAGCCATGCTTCAGTTACAAATAATATACCTGGTTGTTCCTAGTCTATCCATTCCTTAAATATGTCACTTTTATTAACTACAGATATTGCATTAATATAACACACGGGCATAGGGATATAAGACAGTTTATTATGATTAAACACTCTCGAAATCCTAATTAAATTAGACAGAGAGGAAGCACTACACACACACTTGTTCATAAAATGCCTACCCTCATTAAACTTCCTTGCAGTGAGTGTCTGAATAGAAGTGAGCATTAAACTCTTAATAGCAGTTAAAATAGGTTGGCAATAACTATTCTGCACCATGTTAGTGGGACAAGCATTTATTGAGGAATTGGTCCCCCCCCCCCCAAACACACACACACACACATAGCCAAGCACCTGCTGAATCACTAAAAACAGTATTTAAAAAAAATTCAAGCAACAATATCCAGATTTCGCCATTTTCATAGAACTCCAAAAATAAAACCAAATTCAGAATTGGCAAGCCTATATTCCCGTTAGACACCCATGTCTGTGATTCTGCTTCCCCCACAAAAGGAGGCAGAGGAGGAGGAGGAGTACAACAAGAGGCATAAGAGCACCCGCACCATCACTGAATACACTTTTGCCCAGTTTAAGAATAGATTCAGATGTTTGGATCATTCCAGAGCTCCTCTACAGCCCAGAAAAGGGAGACAAAATATTCATGGCCTCCTGCATGCTGCACAACCTGGCTCTCCGAAGAAGACAGGCCCTGCCAGAGGAGGGATAGGAACCATAGCAGCAGCCAACAGACCCCGAAAATAAAAAGCCCCCCCCCACCCACAGAGCTGACCAGGGTGCACACCAGCTAGGGGTCCATGCTAGACAAAGACTCAATCTGACAAATTTTCAGTAAAGGTAAGTGTACAATTTATTTATTTGCAACACCTCTAACAACCACCACTACCGCTCTCCCCCTGCACATACCCCTCCCCCAACACCCAACTCCCTCCCCTACACATACACCCCATCCCTTCACCAGCACACAAACCCATTCCCATAGCACCCAATTCCCTCCCCCTATGCACACACACACACACCCCTTCCCCAGCACACACACATAAGAACATAAGAATAGCCATACTGGGTCAGACCAATGGTCCATCTAGCCCAGTATCCTGCTTCCAACACTGGCCAATCCAGGTCACAAGTGCCTGGCAGAAACCCAAATAATAGCAACATTCCATACTACCAATCCTGGGGCAAGCAGTGGCTTTTCCCATGTCCATCTCATTGACAGACTATGGACTTTTCCTCCATGAGCTTGTCCAAACCTTTTTTAAACCCAGATACACTAACCACTGTTACCACATCCTCCAGCAAAGATTTCCAGAGGTTAACTATTCTTTGAGTGGACAAATATGTTCTCCTATTTGTTTAAAAGTATTTACATATAATTTAATCAAGTGTCTCTGGTCTTTGTACTTTTTGAAAGAGTGAAAAATCAATTCATTTTTAGTCCACACCATTCAGGATTTTATAGACCTCAATTATATCCCTCCTCAGCCATCTCTTTTCCAAACTGAAGAGCCCTAACCTCTTTAACCTTTACTTATATGGGACGACTCCATCCCCTTTATCATTTTGGTAGCTCTTCTTTCTAACTTTTTCTAATTCTGCTATATCTTTTTTGAGATATGGCGGCCAGAACTGAGCTCAATACTCAAGGTGAGGTCGCACCATGGAGCGATACTGAGGTCTATTTTATTTTTGTTACATTTCTACCCCACGCTTTCCCACTCATGGCAGGCTCAGTGCGGCAGGCAATGGAGAGTTAAGTGACTTGCCCAGAGTCACAAGGAGCTGCCTGTGCCGGGAATCAAACTCAGTTCCTCAGTTCCCCAGGACCAAAGTCCAACACCCTAACCACTAGGCCACTCCACTCCTCCAATATTCTTGATCTTATTTTACATCTCTTTTCTAATAATTCCTAGCATCCTGTTTGCTTTTCTGGGCTCCACTGCACACTCTGCAGAAGATGTCAGCATATTATCTACAATGACACCTAGATCATTTCTTGAGTGCTGACTCGTAAGGTGAATCCTAGCATCAGGTAACTATGATTCAGATTATTCTTCCCAATGTGCATCACTTTCCATTTGAAGGAAACAAAAGGAAGAGAAAATCCAGAACCTCACGGATGTGTACATAACGACAAAATAGTGAGGATTTCTACAGTATAGGGCATCTAATGTAGTCACAAATTCAACATATCTAGGACCCAACACAGCCATGTTTCAGCATCTGAGCCTGCCTGTGAGCATATGTTCATAGAAATGCAGGTAGCATATGTTGATAGAATGTGGTCCTATATTAAACTGATCGCAGTGCCCATTTTTTTCAGGAGCAGTGTACCTTTAGCAGAGTGCAAGTGCCTTGTTTGAAAACAGGCTCTGCAATCAGTTTAATAAAGGACCACATTCTATCAACATATGTACATAAGTGTTGCCATACTGGGACAGACCGAAGGTCCATCAAGCCCAGCATCCTGTTTCCAAGAGTGGCCAATCCAGGTTACAAGCACTTGGCAAGATCCCAAAATAGTACAATACATTTTATGCTGTTTATCCTAGAATTAAGCAGTGGATTTTCCCCAAGTTCATCTTAATAATGACTTATGGACTTTTCTTTTAGGAAGCTATCCAAAGTTTTTTTAAACCTCACTAAGCCAATTGCTTTTACCACATTCTCTGGCAACAAATTCCAGAGTTTATTTACATGTTGAGTGAAGAAATATTATCTCTGATTCATTTTAAATTTACTACTTTGTAGCTCTATTGCGTGCCCCCTAGTCCTAGTATTTTTGGAAAGAGTAAACAAGTGATTCACATCTACCCGTTCCACTCCACTCATTATTTTATAGACCTCTATCATATCTCCCCTCAGCCATCTTTTTTCCAAGCTGAAGAGCCCTAGCAGCTTCATCCTTTCCTCATAGGAAATTTGTCCCATCCCGTTTATTAATTTTGTCGCCATTCTCTATATCCTTTCTAATTCCACTATATCTTTTTTGAGTTGCGGTGACCAGAATTGCACACAGTATTCGAGGTGCAGTCGCACCATGGAGCGATACAAAGGCATTATAACATCCTCATTTTTGTTTTCCATTCCTTTCCTAATAATACCTAACATTCTATTTGCTTTGTTAGCTGCCGCCGCAGCACACTGAACAGAGGGTTTCAATGTATCACCAATATTGACACCTTTCCTGGTCAGGAGTCAATATTGACTCCTAATGTGGAACCTTGTATCACATAACTATAGTTCAGGTTCCTCTTTCCCACATGCATCACTTTGCACTTGCTCACATTAAATGTTATCTGCCATTTGAATGCCCAGTCTCCCATTCTCTTAAGGTCCTCTTGTAGTTTTTCACAATCCTCTTGCGATTTAACTTTGAATAACTTTGTGTCATCAGCAAATTTAATTACCTCACTAGTTACTTCCATCTCTAGATCATTTATAAATATGTTAAAAAGCAACGGTCCCAGCTCAGACCCCTGAGGAACCCCACTATCTACCCTTCTCCATTGAGAATACTGATCATTTAACCCTACTCTCTGTTTTCTACCTGTTAACAAGTTTTTAATCCACAATCCCATGACTCTCCAATTTCCTCTGGAGTCTTTCATGAGGTACTTTGTCAAATACCTTTTGAAAATCCAGATCCACAATATCAACTGGCTCACCTTTATCCATGTTTGTTCACCCCTTCAAAGAAATGTAGTAAATTGGTGAGGCAAGATTTCCCTTCACTAAATCCATATTGGCTTTCTCTTATTATTTCATTCTTTTGAATATGCTCTATAATTTTGTTCTCTACTATTTTGCCCAGTACCAACGTTAGGCTCACCGGTCTATAATTTCCCAGATCACCTCTGGAACCTTTTTTTAAAAAATTGGCATTACATTGACCACCCTCCAAACTTCCGGCTCCATGCCTGATTTTAAAGATGAATTACATATTACTAACAATAGTTCTGCTATCTGTATTTCTACCGACAAATGTTCACAGGTTTGTTGACCCCTGAGGCAGGTTCACATGCCGAAACACAGCCGTGTCAGGTCCTAGATATGTTGAATTTGTGACTACATTAAAGGTTCTATACTTTGGAAATCCTCGTTGTCTTTACCTCACTACTTTGTCATTATCACTTTGCATTTGTCCACATTAAGTTTCATCTGCCATTTGGATGCCCAGTTTTCCAGTTTCCTAAGGTCTTCCTGCAATTTTTCACAGTCTGCATGTGTTTTAACAACTTTGAATAGTTTTGTGTCATCTGCAAATGTAATCACCTCACTCGTCATTCCATTTTCCAGATCATTTATAAATATGTTAAAACACATGCAGACTGTGAAAAATTGCAGGAAGACCTTAGGAAACTGGAAAACTGGGCATCCAAATGGCAGATGAAACTTAATGTGGACAAATGCAAAGTGATAATGACAAAGTAGTGAGGTAAAGACAACGAGGATTTCCAAAGTATAGAACCTTTAATGGCGCAACTCCAGGTGTGGACAGGTAGGTCTGTATAGTGGCATCCTTTGATTTTTCTGCTGGGGCAGAGGCCAGTGGGACTTATGACAGATCGGTGGTTCTTAGTAAGAGCCTCTCTCACTGCAGCCAAAGTAAACTTAGCCCAGCACTGGAAATCACAAGGTGTACCGTCCAGGGTGTGATGGATAACTAAAGTTAGACGTATGTGTGAGAGGGAGAGACTGACTGCTGTGAAAAGAAGAACCTTGCCTAAATGGAAGAAAATTTGGGAATCCTTTTTGCAAAAATGCTCTGGATGAGAGGGTAATTATGAAGATTGTTTGGGAGGACATGGGGGTAGGATAGGGGGATGATAGGGGAATGAGGGGAGTGGGTGGGGTTTTGGAGTGGATTTAGGGGGGACTTATGTATTAAAAAATAAAAAAGTTGGAAGTATAATGAGTTACTGTTATAGCAACGGTGCGGTATTTGAAGGTTTTGTTTCCTGACAAAAGTATTTTAAGTTTGTATTAATATAAGATTGATATAGTGTATGGTTTGGTTTTCAGCTTAGGGGGATCTGTTCTGATTGTGGACATAGAGGGCCCTTTGGTCACTTCTCTCCCCATCAGGAACCCCTCTTGGGTTCTACAATCTCACTTTCCCAGGGCTTACCTAGTAGTGGTGCCACCACAGCACCTGTCAGCCTTGCAGATCAGGATATCAACACATTTTGAACAAAGTGGAGACACAGACCTTTGTATGCAAAACTATTTAAACCTTGTATTTCTCAGAGTTTAAATATAAGTATAATTACTTTGGGGATAGTTCATATCCCTCATTGAGGGTGAAACTGGAGCCTCTGTAGCTACTACTACTACTACTACTATTTAGCATTTCTATAGCGCTACAAGGCGTACGCAGCGCTGCACAAACATAGAAGAAAGACAGTCCCTGCTCAAAGAGCTTACAATCTAATAGACAAAAAATAAATAAAGTAAGCAAATCAAATCAATTAATGTGAACGGGAAGGAAGAGAGGAGGGTAGGTGGAGGCGAGTGGTTACAAGTGGTTATGAGTCAAAAGCAATGTTAAAGAGGTGGGCTTTCAGTCTAGATTTAAAGGTGGCCAAGGATGGGGCAAGACGTAGGGGCTCAGGAAGTTTATTCCAGGCGTAGGGTGCAGCGAGACAGAAGGCGTGAAGTCTGGAGTTGACAGTAGTGGAGAAGGGAACAGATAAGAAGGATTTATCCATGGAGCGGAGTGCACGGGAAGGGGTGTAGGGAAGGACGAGTGTGGAGAGATACTGGGGAGCAGCAGAGTGAGTACATTTATAGGTTAGTAGAAAAAGTTTGAACAGGATGCGAAAATGGATAGGGAGCCAGTGAAGGGTCTTGAGGAGAGGGGTAGTATGAGTAAAGCGACCCTGGCGGAAGATGAGACAGGCAGCAGAGTTTTGAACTGACTGGAGGGGGGAGAGGTGACTAAGTGGGAGGCCAGCAAGAAGCAGATTGCAGTAATCTAAACGAGAGGTGACAAGGGTGTGGCTGAGGGTTTTGGTAGAGTGCTCGGAAAGAAAGGGGCGGATTTTACGGATGTTGTAAAGAAAGAAACGACAGGTCTTGGCAATCTGCTGGATATGAGCAGAGAAGGAGAGAGAAGAGTCAAAGATGACCCCAAGGTTTCGAGCTGATGAGACAGGGAGAATGAGAGAGCCATCAACAGAAATAGAAAATAGGGGGAGCGGGGAGGTGGGTTTGGGGGGAAAAATGAGAAGCTCGGTTTTGGTCATATTTAATTTCAGGTGGCGTTGAGACATCCAGACAGCAATGTCAGACAAGCATGCTGAAACTTTGGTTTGGATGCAAGGTGAGATATCAGGGGTAGAAAGGTAGATTTGGGAGTCATCAGCATAGAGATGGTAGAAAAAGCCATGGGATGAGATTAATGAACCAAGGGAAGAAGTGTAGATAGAAAAGAGGAGGGGACCAAGAATAGAACCCTGAGGTACGCCGACAGGCAGAGGGATAGAAGTAGAAGAGGATCCACCAGAGTGAACACTAAAGGTGCGGAGGGAGAGGTAGGAAGAGAACCAGGAAAGGACAGAGCCCTGGAATCCAAGTGAGGACAGGGTATCTGCCCTAGTACTTGTCTTTGTGCTGCCAGCTCTTGCAGCAAATCTCTGTGTATGGCAGATCTTGCAATAGGAGCTGGAGTTGGGGGTCAGATTGGGTGAGTCCACCAGCAGGCATGGCAGATGTTGCAGTGCAACCTGGAGCAGCTGTGCCTTCTAGCATAGGTGGTGGCATCTGTTCCTGACCTTCTTTTCCCCCTCCAGTGGGGGCATGTCTCTCCAGGGGTCCTCCCCCTCCTCCCTCTCCACAGGTTGTGAGGGGAGTGGCACCTTCCAGTGCCCAGGGTCCATCTCCACCTTCTCCTATGCTTTCTTGGGGCCAGGTTGGTCCTCTGAAGGGTGTTCAGCAGCTGGAGGGTGCACTGTGTGTGTAAAAGGTTTGCAATTAAGATCAACACATCCTACATGGCTTGCATAGTAGTGCAGCTGGCTATCAGAAGGCAGAGACAGGGACAACTGATGGCAGTTGTTGTTACCGAGGGGACAGGTCTGAGGTGTATCACCAACGAGATGAAATAACAGGGAACCCTGGAGGCAATGATATCAGAAGTGTTTGTCTCCTGAGAGGGTGATCTGGCTATGTGCATGTAGGATGTGTTCTGGGCCTTCTTGAGGGCACTGAGTGAGCAGGCACTGGCTGGGAGTTAGTAAGGCACTGCGCTCTTGAACAAACTGGGCCATTGTTTCCCTGCGGGTGTTTGTGAATTCCCATGCCTATGTGTCCTACAGCTGGCTAGGAAATGGCAGGGAATCCTGTTGTAGCCATCCATCCTTCTGGCCACCTCTGCTGGGATCCCAGGAGAAAGGCAGTTTCCAGACGTCAAGGTGGGAAACCTTAGTTTTGAGGCATTTATCTGTGGAATACTGATGCTAGCTATTTTAAGGCCCTCACGGATGGCAGGGGCTGCACATCACCCCATGACTCATGGCAATACTTTGGGGGTGTCTGAGGGGAAAGGGGAATATACTCATAGGTGGGAGTTTCCATTGCGGGGTTGTAAGCCCACTATAATGTGGAGATTTCAGGGGCCCCTAGCTTGGGCCTGAAGGTATGTCTCACAGAGCAGCATACCAACCTTTGGAGCAGACTATGGTATATCTAATGAGTGTGGGTTAAGGGACATGAAAAAACGTCCATTTGGAGGGCAACTGATATGTGACGGCTCTCTGTGGTCAGTGTACTATCCTCCTTGAACACTCCTTTCTCAGATGCTTATTTAGAATACTGGTTGGGACTGTGTTCCCCGAATGCAGGAGATGTGGGTTTGATTTTCACTATGGGTGTTTGGGGTTACTGTTTTATTTCCCTTGCCTTAGCAGCTGCAATGTGCTAGGTAGGTGTGTGTAACATGCTGTGCACATTTATATTGGTCACTGGAGGATGCTGACCAAAGGCCTTCCCCCCCCCCCTCCCTTTTTATGTCATCTCATAGATTTGGGGTTAACTGAAACACATTCTAGTAGATTGGGGGTTGTGGGCACTGTAAGGAGGGTAGCTCATACTCAGGCCTTCATCAGGGTCAGAGGTGTTATAGGGGTGCTATGTGATGTCTGTGGTATTTATGTGGAGCCCTGAGGTGCTCCTGCATTCGCCCGATTAGGGTGGGATCTTCACTCTTGGGGGGCACTTGGCCACCAGGCCCTTCTTTTCTGGGGGGGGGGGGCAGTTCCTGTGTTTGACAGGTTCAGGTTTTTGACAGCCCGGACCTGTTAAACAAATGCGGGAGGATTGTGCCTGAATCCTCCCACATCTCCTGGAGTTGTCTCCTATTTTTTCTTTTTATGATGTAGTATTTAACTGGGGTAACTGCACTCTCACAAAGGGTGGGAAGGCACTCATCTATGTGCAATGGAGTGTGCCTCATGCTCCACAAAAGCTCTTTTGAAGCTTGATAAAAGCTCCGGACCGGACAACCCAAGATCGCGTTAACCAATTGTGAAAATATAAGGCCTGCTGTCCTCATAGAATACCTGCCACAGGTACGTATCTTTGTTTTATGCTATGGCACTACATGGAATTTATTGATGCAGGAGCTGCACCCCAGGGTAATAACTTGGAGGTTACAACTGAGTGATCCTTTGAGAGTGTGGTAAGCACTTGTATTGCTACAAGCTAGCTCAGAAGCAGGTGGACAGCAATGAGAGGAACTGCTTGTGTGGGCAGCTGTGGCATAGCCACGGGGGGGGGCCTTGAGTGCCTGGGCCCCCTCAACTTGGGCTTGGGCCCCCAAAGTCTGCTGGTTTGGCTGGCTGGCTGGCTGGCTATAACTACATGTCCGCATTAGGAGTCACCAACCAGGAAAAGAATCTAGGAGTTATCGCTGATGATACTTTGAATCCCTTTGCTTAATGTGCTGCGGCAGCAAAGAAACCAAATAGAATGTTAGGTATTATTAGGAAAGGAATGGAAAATCTGGTCAGCACATCTCAGAAAAGATTTAGTGGAATTAGAAAAGATACAGAGAAGGGCGACAAAAATAGCAAAGGGGATGGGACGACTTAGCTATGAGGAAAGCTGAAACGGCTTGAGCTTTTCAGCTTGGAGAAAAGGTGGCTGAGGGGAGATATGATAGAGGTATATAAAATAATGAGTGGAGTGGAATAGGTAGACGTGAATCTCTTGTTTACTCTTTCCAAAAATACTAGGAGTAGGGGGCATGCAATGAAGCTACAAAGTTGTAAATTTAAAATGAATCAGAGAAAATATTTCTTCACTCAATGTGTAATTAAATTTTGTACGTAGATATTCCTATGTACTATATTTTCGACAAAAGAGAACGAAAGTGGAAACGTAGAAAAGCAGGACATGAGAAAACAATTGGGAGAATGTATGCAGTTAATTTTTCAGCAGACTCTGAGCGTTACTGTTTAAGGCTAATTCTACTACACCAACCAGGGGCTAACTCATTTGAAGACTTAAAAACAGTTGAATGTAGTCTTTGTAATACATTTCAAGATGCAGCCAAGAAAATGGGCTCATTGACAATGAAGCTCTATGGGAGAACACCTTAGATGGTGCAGTCACATGCAGCATGCCACAGGAAATCAGACACCTTTTTGCATACATTTGTGTGTTTGCGGTACCATCAAATGCTTTCCAAATTTTCCAAAAATACAAACTTACTATGATACAAGATTTTCAACACATCCATGGTTGCCAAGTTGATTGCTCGGTTTGTGAACAATTGTGCCTTCAGAAAATCCAAGCCGTTCTGACTACACGTGGCAAAAAACTTGAACACTTTGGTTTACCAACAGTCATCCAGAGACTAGAAGATCCTAAACTTGCCTTCAACGCTGGAGATGAAAAGCGTAAGGCTCAACAAATGCTAGAAAACCCTAAATAATGAGCAAAGGGAAGCATTTCATACTATACTTTCTGCCTGCAATACAAAAAACATAACCCACACGTGCTTCTTCCTAGACGCTCCTAGTGGAAGTGGAAAAACGTATACGTATAACACTATTCTGAGCACCATCTGAGGAGATGGAGGAATTGCACTACCTGTTGCTTCTACAGGAATTGCTCCAAATCTCCTTCCAGGAGGACAAACTTATCATTCACAGTTTAAGTTACCTGTTCTTCTACTGGAAATGTCAACATCACATATCAGATTAACATAAAATGATGCTTCCATCATTAGAGATGCTAAAATCCTTATTTGGGATGAATCAACTATGGCACCCAGTATATCTTGAACAATGGCCATTGAAACTGTTGGAGGTTCTATTCTTCATCGCTGAGCTTCACATATGCATTCATTTTCTACTTCATACAGCATCTTGCATGCGTCTGCAAATGGATTTTCCCTTGCCATAAAATCACTTAATTGTCTCATTAATGTATGGTTGATGTGTGCATTCAGGGAGATTCGTAGTCTCTGAACGGCTGCTTCATCAGGATCAAGAATATATAATTGAGCAAATTGTCTTTGATTGTCATTTGGAGGATGTAGTGCTACTGTTCTATGGTAAATAGTACCATTCATTCGAAAACAATAAGGGCCATATCTGGGTGGTGGTGCAATGTTAGCTCCCATGGATGCAAAACGTAAGGAACTATTATTAATAGACCTAATGTTTTGTAAAAAAAAAATCTTAGAAATATTGATGTTCCCAGGAGAGAAGCTGTTGAATTAATTCATTGTACCTAATTCCTGGAAGTTGTACTTTGCCCTTACTACAGCATTGTGTAACTAGATTGTCAGAAGGTGTTACATTGTGAAAATGTTTGGCATTGCAAAATATACAGACTGCGTTCATTGGACCACAACTATAGTATTGAGTTTCGCTCTCATTGAGAGTCTGTTATTGCAATTCCTGTGGCTGGAGTTCTGTACTGTGCTGTCACTGTATCCGTTCTTCTTGCTTTATTTTGTGCTGTGTCACAGGATTTTTCTTTTGTTGCAGATTTGCAACTCTTTTCCATTCAAAATCTGTTATATTTTGTGTAATCGTTCTTCGTTGCTTGTCTGTCATTTGTGGAAGTCTTTGCCGTTCTAAATCTTTTCGTCTTTGTCTGGTTGTTCGTCTCTGTTTCTCTGTCATTTGTTTAATTCTTTCCCATTCTAAATATGCTCTCCTTTTTCTATTTGTTGCTCTTTATTCATCTGCCATTTTTTCAAATCTTTTGCATTGTATAGCAGTGTGCCTTGTTCTGTGTGTTTGTCACTGTTTGTCCTTCATTTCAGCAATTCTGTGCCTTTCTAAATTGGCATTTCTTTGTCTGTTACTTGCACTTTCCTCATCAGTAATCTTTTGTATCCTGGACCTTTTCCTTGCAGTGGCTTATTGACTTTCACGTGCCTTTTCGTCTTCACTCAGAGCTGCACGCCTTTTCCGTTGTGCTTCAGCTCTTTTCCGTTTACCTTCAGCCTGCTCCTCAGCAGTTAGTGTTCTTTTTCAAGTCATGTGATGTGCACCACATTGGAGTGTGTCTCTGCTCATTTTTTGTGAGCTACAGTACGTTGGAGTGTGCCTCTGCTTCTCCTCTGTGCTTTGCCCTCCCCTCCATGTGCTGCAATTTTTCCCTCCCCTCTCAGCTCCTCCGATGCAATCCATGTGCAGCGATTGTCCTATGCCCTTCCCTCCCCTCCCCTCCCCTCCCCTTCCCTCCCCTCCCCTCCCCTCCGTCTCCAGCGATTGTGGCCTCTACATGGTGTGCACTGATTCTCCTATGTCCTCCCCTCCCCTTGCCTCCCATGCCATCCATATCCTGTGATTCACCTGTGTGCGAGTGTGTGTGTGTGTGTGTGTGTGT
The DNA here is from genome assembly GCF_901765095.1 of Microcaecilia unicolor. Taxonomy (NCBI): domain Eukaryota; kingdom Metazoa; phylum Chordata; class Amphibia; order Gymnophiona; family Siphonopidae; genus Microcaecilia; species Microcaecilia unicolor. Next base: position 609,181,924 of record NC_044031.1, on the reverse strand, counting down.
GTGTGAGAGAGAGAGAGAGAGTGAGAGAGAGAGAGTGAATGTGTGTGTGTGTGTGTGAGAGAGAGTGTGTGTGTGAGAGAAAGTGTGAGAGAGAGAGAGTGTGTGTGTGAGAGAGAGAGAGAGAGAGAGTGAGAAAGAGAGTGTGTGTGTGTGTGAGAGAGAGAGTGTGTGTATGTGTGTATGAGAGAGAGAGACTGTGTGCGAGTGTGTGTGGGAGAGAGAGAGTGAAAGAGAGAGCGAGAGAGAGAGAGTGTGTGTGAGAGAGAGAAAGAGAGAGAAAGAGAGTGTGTGTGAGAAAGAGAGAGAGAGAGAGAGAGAGAGTGTATGAGAGTGAGTTCAGTCTCTGTGTGTTCTGTCTCCTTTTCATTTTTAGATATCATCCTTAATTTTCACATATATATGAACCCCTCGTCTAACTAAGCAATTGATGTGCTGGCTGTCCCAGGCGCTGCCTGTCATGTTGTCTAACTAAGCAATTGGTGTGCTGGCCATCCCAGACGCCGCTTTCAGTGTGTGACAGAGCGAGACAGAGTGGATACGATGGAGTCCGGGTGGCGCAGGAGTTGGGACATCAGCAGCAAGTTGTGGTGCGAGTTCCGTGTCTGCCCGCTTCCCGCCACCTTGCTGGTTACAATGGAGTTTGAGCGGCGCATCTGAGTTTGACACGGCGCTCATTAACATGTACAGCAAGGCCGAGTGCATCCTGGGCGAGCTGGCGCTGGGCGAGCAAGGTAACCCAACACCGTGCCGCGCACACACACCCTCCCCCGGAGCTCAGCCCATCGACTATTTCCCGGGGTTCCAGTTGCATTTTTTTAAAGTTTCTACTATATAAATCTATCTAAATGTATCTACTATATAAATTGTATCTCGGGGTTCGCTGGCTGCCCAAATTCCACCTCGGGCTTCGCTGGCTGGCTTGCTGTCTGTGTTGGTAACATCCTCTGATGTCAGCTCAGCTCGCCTCCAGCGTTCCCTTCTCTCTCATTGTTCTGCCCTCTGACGTCATTACGTCTTGACACGAGGGCGAGGAAGTGAAGGGGAATGGAACACTGGAGGCTGGCTGATGTCATGAGATGTTACAAGCCCAGGCAACCAGACATGGAATGTTGGAGGTGCAAATTATTATATAGGTTTTGGACTATCTACACATGAAAACTTGCTATTTACATGGGCAAATATCATGCAAGACTTCTACAATATCCTCCCTACTGAGCTGAATCCAGCTGACACCCAGAACTGTTCTCATGCTGTCCTGTTCTCTGCCGCCCTGCAATCACTGTCCTTCTTTTGTCTTGCTTCACAAATGCATTATCAAGCCATCCTTCAAACTAACACTACGTACACCACTGTTTAAATTAATGAGAGAGCTCGACATTGTCAGAACAGCTCTCTTTATGTGAGAAAATTATTGCATTTGGTTTTGATCCTGGTATACGAGAGAGCTGACAAGATTTCATCTGTAACCAGCAAATTGTTATATAGTTATTATAACAAACCAATTCCAGAAATTTAGAAATGCAATTTCATGATTTGTTGGTCATGCTGTGTAACCCAGAGATATGCGCTCTGTGTATTTTTCATCCTTTTTTCTGCATTTTGTCCTATAAGGATCAATTCAGTTTCCATAAGGCACTCCTGCAGACTGAGGGACAGTGGATAATGAAATGAAGATCAGAGGGAAGTTGGGCTTCCACAGGACAGAGTATAAGATTGATGTGATGATATGTGATGATATTATTAAATCTTTACCATTCCATCATAGGATTCTTTCCTTAGCAATTCCCCTGCTTTATGTTCCTATATGTAAGCCAGGTAACCTTAACCTATGATTGAAAGAGTGACTGCTGTCCCATCTGAGATAATCCCAATGGCCAGAAATTGGATTTCACTATAAAAGCCACATAGGACTCAAATTCTCTTCCAGGGGCTGAGAATGCTGCCTCCAAAGGTACCCCATATAAGAAGCTTGGGGTGGCTAAGCCTTCCTATCCCCAAGTGCTTCAGCTTGGCTGTTTTTACCTTGAGCTGTGGCAGCAACATCATCTTCTCGTGCTGCTGCAGTGGCAGGATAGCTACAGCCGAGCCCAGAGGTCATCTTCATCAGGGGCAACTAAGACTAAAAGCAGCATGGGGACCTTCCTTCTATTCCTGTGCTGAAGTCTGTCACACACTCACCCACTCCATAAACGCTGCAGCCTTCCAGCACAGGCATACAAGCCTCATGCTGCTCTGTCTTAGTTGCCCCTGCCAAAGATTACCTCTGCGCCTGGCTGCAGCTATCCCACCAATGTAATTGCACACAGAGTGAGAAAGGATGCTATTGGCTGCTATGGCACAGGGTAACCATGGATTTTCTTGCCTGCAGATTTTGCCCCTGTATCTGCTAACAATTGTACCTACATTTTCTACCTGTAAATTTTTCATGGAAAATAATGCACAAGAGGCAGATGATCAAAAGCCCTATGCTGTTCCAAATGACGCTCTAAAAATAGCGCTGGAACAGCGCAGGACTTTACCGTACCTATGATCAGAGATAATTCCATGCACATTTAAGCACAGGGTAGAATTGCAAGAAGATTGTGCCTGAGCACCTCCCACACTTGTTTGACTGGTCTGAGCTGTTAAAAGCCAAGACCTGTCAAACACAAGGTCTGGAGGTCCATGGTACCACCAGACCCCAACCACCCCTGCCACGAGCAAGGCAAAATGGCGGCCGGAGGTCCGGCAGACCTCCGGTCCCCCCGACACCCCTCGACACAGGTTCAGGGAGGGCTGGAGATCTGGAGGCGATACCGTTTCTCCCTTATATGGTGTGAAGCCCCGCCCAGCGCATCCCAGGATACGCTGGGCAGGGTTGGGCACAACCATTTTTCAGGTGGCGCCGAAGGAATAGGAGGGAAGCCACCTCCCTTCTCCAACCCAAGGTAGAGGGGGGATTTACCACAGCCCACTGGGCTACCAGGGACTTCTTGCCAATGCTGGGGGTGGGGGTTAGGGGGGCTGGAGACCCACCGGATCTCCAGTCCCCCCTGAACCTGTTTTAGGGTGGAGTTGGGGGACCAGAGGCCCGCCGGACCTCCAGCCCCCTGTCGCTGGGGGGAGGTCATTGGTCGGGTCATCAGTTCCTGCAGGGGGGTTGCTTCATTGGGGGGAATGGGGGCCTGCTAGCATGCAAATGCATGCTGGACAGGGCTCACCATTCCTCCCCAATGTCTGTAAACCATAACACCAGCTCCGAGCTGGTGTAGGGTTTGCCGCGGCCTGCACGCCATTCTTTGGCACCCTGGTCACTGATCATTGGGGATGAATAGGTTTTGCATGCATTTGCTTGCTGGTTGCATTCAGAGCCCATGAGCACGTTGTTTCACACGCTCAGAGGCTCTGATCATGAGGCGGTAGTAAATGCAGGCGCTAGTATGGCGCTAACAGCCTCTAGCACCTGCGTTTGCTTCTGATCATTGGCCCATGAGTTGGTGGGAAACTCCATAGGGTACTTTTTGTATGTCATGTTGCACCTCAAAACATTAGCCACAGGGATTTTCCCTTGCTTACTAGGCAGACAATATTTTTGTGTAAATCAGACATCATTATGATTATATAAAACTATATGCATTATTTGATCCCTCACACCCTGAGAACAGCTTTGCACAATACAGAGAAAGATATGCACTTTGTATAACAGTGCAGATATTTTTCCCAGTGAAGTAGCCAATAACGAAAGCCTCAAATTTCATGGGTAATGCATTATTTTAAAAATACACAAAGAAACTAGTTCCTGGAGGAAAAGTCCATAATGTGCTATTGATATAGACATGGGGAAGCCACTGCTTTCCCCTGGATTGGTAGCATGGAATCTTGCTACAATTTGGATTTCTGTCAGGTATTGTGACCTGGCTTGGTCACTGCTGGAAACAGGATACTGGGCTAGATGGACCTCTGGTCTAACCCAGTATGGCTGGTCTTATGTTCTTATAAACTTCATAATATTCAAAGATTAAAGGAGGAAAACCCTCAGAACGCATCAGTGTATTAACTGCCTACTTAGCATGTACCAATAATCAGTTTTAAAACTTTCTTATATATATATATAAAAGGATAAAAAATAAAGCATTATTTTACCAATGGAAAGAGCTATAATAATCACCCCCATAGAGTTGAAATCGCAATCTGTGTGCATTATTTGTCTCCCCCCAATCAACAACAACCTAGAGGATATTTCCTCTCAATGCATCTAAAATAGGGTTACCATACATCCGGATTTACCCGGACAAGTCCTCTTTTTGAGGACACGGCCGGGCATCTGGGCAAGTTTTGCCAGTATGCCCGTTTGTCCGAATTTGCGGATGAATGGGCAAGCTGCTGGGGGCAGGGGCAGGCAGGCTTCAGGGGTGGCCTATCCTCCCCTCCCCTACTTTTGTATGGTGCCCTGGTGATCTAGCAACCTCTTCGGGGCAGGAAAGAGCCCCCTCTTTCCTGTCTAGCGTGGCTGTAGACTTCTCTTGCTCCCAGAGCCGATTCAAAATGGCTGCCAAGAGTTCAAGCAGCGGCCTCTTGAGACTTCTGCAGAAGTCTTGCAAGGTCACTGCTTGAACTCTCGGCAGCCATTTTGAATCAATGCTGGGCGCAAGAGAGGACTACAGCCACGCTGGACAGGAAAGAGGGGGCTCTTTCCTGCCTCGAAGAGGCCGCTAAACCACCAGGTCACTACAGTAAGGTAGGGGAGGGGAGGGGTAGTGAATGGAGTTATGTGGGTGGAGGAGAGGGAGGTTGGAAAATTGGGGAAGGGATAACATGGGGGGGAGAGAGAGAGAGGGAATCTGGCTTTCTTGTAGGGTCAATAAAAAATATATGGGTTTCAATCTAATCAACCTGGTGTGGGTAAATCAGCAGCAGGGAGGAGCGTGTAGAGTAATCTCTCCCGTTTTATTCAACAGATTGTACATACATCCCCTTGAAAAAGCTCGAAAATGTGAAACCTGGCTCCACATTGGGGATAAAGACAGAGAGCCGGTTGTTTTAATCACATTGAACACCAATCACGGGTGCTCTGGAGGCACTGCAGACCGAGCACTGGCCCACAAACAGCTAAGGATAAGTGTTTACAGTATTACATCTTTTTGTGTTCTCTCCACAGGGAGTGTTTATTGTTTAACCCTGTCAGAATTGGAAGGTAGGAAGGGCTTGTGCTATGATGTGAGAGGGCTGCAGTTCTGAACCAGAGACAGTTGGTTTAAAGAACACTACAGCACTACTGAGCACTGCAAATTAAAAATAAAAAAAGTATTGTAGTTGAGTTGTATATCATTTAAGCTGGTGGAATTGTTGGAAATTTCTTTGTGGGGTGTCAAAGTGACAGAGGGCAGGGTGGGGGTGTGACAAGGGGCAGGGTGGGATGTGACGGGGGGGACTAGGTGGGGGTGTGACAGGGGACGGGACATGTGTCCTCTTTTTTTCTTGGGGAAAATATGGTAACCCTAGCTAAAAGGCCACACTTGAAAGATAATTTTATAACAGAATGCCTAACTTACACATTGAGGGGCCCCTTTTACAAAGCAGTGCTAAAAAGTGGTCTTAGTGTGCCCTTAAGTAGGTCTTTTCCACATGCTAAGGCCATTTTTAGCACAGCGGTAAAAGAGTAGATTTTCACATTTTTGAATCAATGGCCACATGCCACCATGCTAATTTTGCCTTTTAGCGTATGGCCATCCAGTCAACCAGCCATTCAATATCAGTTTGATAAAGTGCCAGCGAAACATGCTGCACTGAAAAAGATTAGCATGCGAGCCCTTACTCCACCTATTTTGTAGGTGGTAAGGGCTCACATGCTAATCATATGGTAATCAGCACGTGGCAATGTACAGTGCGCTAACTGATTACTGTAAAACGATCCACTCTGCCCCCAGACATGCTCCCTCCACCGTAAAAATATAAATAATTTCTTAGTGTGTGATGTGTGCATGCTAATCTGGAACTTACCACAAGAAGCCTGAACATGCCCTGCAGTAAGCCTGTTTAAGCTGTGGTAAGTATGCAGCTTGGTAAAAGAAACCCTGAATATGTGCATAATTTTTGAAAACAAATAGATGCTTACTTTCCCTTTTAATTTAATTTTGGCATTTATAATCTGCTTAACCAATGAAGTCCAAGGCAGAGGACAATCACATATTATAAGCAGGTATTTTTTCTGTCCCTAGAGGGCCCAGGATCACATGGAATTGCATTGGGACTTGAACCCAGGATGTGTGGATCAAAGCCACTCTTCCACCTCATATAAAGTATATAGCTTTTTTCTATGCATATTTTGTAATGCACAAGGAAATGTGATAAAAATATTCTTAGGAATATGAAAGGACAGAACCCCCAAAACACCTTTCACCTACTATATTATGAAAATTGGACCATCAGAACATAGGCATTTAAACTATTCAATATAAATGCCAACATGGTAATTTCCTTATGCAGTTAAAATATGAAACATGCACTTAACTTTTAAATCTCAGTTGCTAATTTCTCTACTTCAGAAAAGGAATAAACTGACATGAATCCATGGGACCCTTCTGTTAAACCACGTTAAGCACTTACCCACGGATTACATATAGGTCACCCAAAGCTAAGCACACAGGGCAGAGGTGTGTGCAAATAAATGAGTTAACGAGGTGTGAACCACTGTTCCCTCTAAGCTGAGCAGGAGTCCTCCATCTACAGTCCTGCCAGTGTGGGGGGGGGGGGGGGTGCTGTTTCATTGTCACTTTTTCAATAGTGAGGGACAGGCAAACTCTGCAGGACTCCTGGAAGCCTATCTGTTCATAGTGATTGAAAAGACAATATTGAAGCACCACCCCCCACTGGCAGCAGTGTAGCTGGAAGACTCTCGCTGAGCTTAGATGTAACAGTGCTGTCAACAATCAGTAACATAGTAGACGATAGTGGCATAGCTAGGTGGGGCCATGGGGCCTGGGCCTTCCCAAATTTGCTCTGGGCCCCTGGTTGGCTGGCAGGGGTCTACAACCCCCACCAGCTGAAGACTTCATCCAGTGCTGGTTTGCGGTGGCGGCATCGCATTGCCTGCCCTGTTTTCTCTTCCCCTCACGTCGGGCACGCCACTTTTAGTGAAATTGAGCATGCTCAGTTTCACTAAAAGGAGTGTGCCAGATGTGAGGGAAAGAGAGAACAGGGCAGGCAATGCGGCGGTACCGGAGACCAGCACTGGACAAAGTCTTCAGTTGGCGGGGGTTGGGGACCCCCTCCAGCCAAGATGTTATAGCAGCAGCAGTGGGTGGCAGAGGGGGGGTGGTGGCGGGGCAGCGATCAAAATGTGCCCCTCCCCACCTTGTCTCTGGGCCCCTTCCACCTCGAAGTCTGGCTATGCCCCTTGTAGACGATGGTAGTTAAAGACCTGTACAGTCCATCCATTATTGATGTTAATTGGCACTAATTTGGATTTGAACACAGATCAGTCTTTCTCACTACTTTATAATACTGCAGTGCCTAAATGGTCTCACACGTGGCCCAAAAGGGGGTGTGGCCATGGGAGGGGCACGGGCAGGTCAGGAGCATTCCCAAAATTTAAGCGCACTGTTATAGAATACTGGGGTAACACATCCAACTTGCACGCCATGATTTGCACCAGGTTTCAGCAGGCATAACTCCTCACACCCAAAGCCGGCAGGAATCTGCATTAGGCAGGCACTATTCTATAAAGGATGCTCAGCCCAAAGCGCCCTTTACAGAACAGTGCTTTGTGTGGATTTTCCCTGGCGCTTAAATTTGAGCAAAAAAAACCCCAAGAAAGTAGTGCGATCAACACGACACTTCCAAAACACCGTGGAGATGAGTAATAAATAATAATACTTTATTAAAAGACAATGTTAAAAAACTCAAAAGGACTCATTAAAAAACTCAAAAGACTCAAAAAGACTCATTAACATACTCAAACGACTCGACACGGAGCCGTGTTTCAGTGAACAATGCCTGCCTCAGAAGTCTACAAATTAAAAGGAATACACAATTACAATACATAAAAACATGTAACTTACTACAAGAATATAAAAAGCAATGACTAATAAAACAGGGAGTTTTATGCAAGAACAAAAAAAGCATATGCTAAAAAATAAATAATAGACACCCAAGAAGACTGTTAATTACACATCAGGCTGATTAAATAAACTGTAACATAAACAGCCAATATAAAAATACATGAATAAATATTGCTGACCATCCAAAACAGAATTTAAAGTAGTAAAACGTGTATGTCATAGATGAGTAGAATTTTAATGCTAACCTGTTTGTAGTGTGAGCCAATGAATGGAGCAACATAAGCGAGGAAACCAAATCAAGCCTAAAATGGTGGACAATGTGAAACATGAAAAAAATGCATGTAGAGAGAAAAGAAGAAGAACTAAAAAAAAATATTAGCAAAAAAATAAAAAAATAGATAAAGGAAAAAAGGTAGAGATGGTACGTACCTTTAAAAAGGCTAGTGATAGATGAATATGCCAAGCATAAGCTTGAAATGACAATAGAAACTGTGAGGACAAAAAAAGGGGGAAAGGGGGTATATGTAAACAGGAGATACTAGAAAAATCAACTTGGACGTAACAGGAAAAGACAAGGGCTTGACTTAGACAACAGAGTAAACAAATGGTACTGAAAGAGAGGACTGTGAATTGTATGGGTAAGAAGTATACTGAATCTGGCCCTTAATGTACAGTTTACTGCACGTTAACTGCTAGTACACAACTGCGTTAACACAGTAAACTGCACATTTAAGTGCTTTTTTCTGTAGGGGTGTGTTATAGGCAGAAGTGGAGCCAGGATGAGGCAAGTTGACGGTGCGGGGGGAGCGAGAGCAGACTTCTGCCGGCGCACATTTTCACTGCAACAGGATGAAAAAAAATAGGCGCCGGCAGAACTCCATTTGGGGGAGCGGCCACTCCCCTGGCACCCCACCTAGCTACGCCACTGGTTATAGGTGGAGAGCGGGCGTACTAATCGCCACTTTTGCAGTTAGTGTGGGACAAGGTGGTTTTATAACAGGAAATGGCATGAGCCTATCTAGCCCATTCTGTGGGCTGTAGCCATTTGGAGGAGCTTGCCACCATATTGTACGATTCCAAACATTCGCAGACACTATTGAAAACAATAGCAAACTTGTGAGGTTTATGACAGCCTATGTGTGTGTGTTTTGTTTTATTTTACAGCTTCCGATATGTAACCCAAGGTTTTGTTTACCTCTAGGGGGAGGGGTCCTGGGGTGTGAGCTGCGGGTGCAGGCGCTCTGGAGCGGCAGACTTGTTTTTGAAGCTGTGGGAGGCTTGCTTTTTGTAGGGGGCAGCTTTAAGAAAGGCCCCTGCCTGAGCCTCGGGGCAGAGTTATGGGAAACCCCCGAAGGAACAAGAAAACCTCAGGTTACATATGGAAAGCTTTCAAATAAATAAAAATGCTGTCAAATTTTTTTTTTTTTAAACCACATGGAGGGGCATAATTGAACGAAAACGCCTATCTCCATGGGCGTTTATCTCCGAGAACGGGTCCGTGAAGGGGCGGACCCAACCGTATTTTTGAAAAAAATAGACGCCCATATGTTATTCGCTAATTTGTGAGCTGGGCGTTTTTGTTATTCAGTGATAATGGAAAATGAAAGCGCCCAGCTCAAAAACGAATACATCCAAGGCATTTGTTCGTGGGAGGGGCCATGATTCGTAGTGCACTAGTCCCCCTCACATGCCAGAACACCAACCGGGCACCCTAGGGGGCACTTTTACAAAACAAAAAAAAAAGGTAAAAGAGCTCCCAGGTGCATAGCACCCTTCCCTTGTGTGTTGAGCCTCCCAAATCCCCCTCAAACCCACTGCCCACAAGTCTACACCATTACTATAGCCCTAAGGGGTGAAGGGGGGCACCTACATGTGGGTACAGTGGGTTTGGGGGGGTTGGACGACTAACGCATTAAGCAGCACAATTGTAACAGGTAGGGGGGAGATGGGCCTGGGTCCACCTGCCTGAAGTCCACTGCACCCCCTAATAAGTGCTCCAGTAACCTGCATACTGCTGCCAGGGAGGTGGGTATGACATTTGAGGGTGAAAATAAAAAGTTGTGAAACGTCATATTTTGTGCTGGGAGGGGGTTTGTGACCACTGGGGAAGTCAGGGGAGGTCATCCCCGATTCCCTCCAGTGGTCATCTGGTCATTTAGGGCACTTTTTGGGGCCTTATTCGTGGAAAAACAGGGTCCAGGAAAAGTGCCCTAAATTCTCGCTGAAATCGCATATTTTTCTTCCATTATCGGCGAAAGGGCGCCCATCTCTGTTCGCCCGATAACCACGCCCCAGTTCCGCCTTCGCCACGCCTTCGACACGCCCCCGTCAACTTTGTCCGCATCCGCGACGGAGTGCAGTTGAAAGCGTCCAAATTCGGCTTTTGATTATACCGCGTTATTCGTTTTTGTGAGATAAACGCCCATCTCCCGATTTAGGTCGGAACTTGGGCGTTTTTCTCGTTCGATTATAAGCAGGATAGGCAGTCATAAAGCTCACAAGTTTGATGTTGTTTTCAATAGTGTCTGCAAATGTTTGGGGGTCACACAATATGGCGGCTACGTGGGGGAAACGGCTTCAACTTTTTGACGTCATCCCACCTCCTGTTCTCAAACTTCCCAAATAGGAGATGCTAAGTGTTTCCACACCAACTTCAAACACAATACAGTGCTCTAGCACATGCTATCTGCAAATTTAAAGCACCACCTATAAGGGTGAATGCTGGGAATGCCCCCAATGGTTCCCACATTAAATTTGCAGCTATCATATGATAAAGTCCTGCATAAAGCCACAGTAATTGCAAATTTTATCACAGCTTAATACAAAGGCCCCCATGTTCTCAAAGCTGCATCAGGGACAGTACCTCCTGAGAAAGTATACAAAATAAGTATTAATGTCTGATTTAAATAACTACTTGCAGTAGTCATTTATCACACACAGCTTCCAATTCAAATGGCAGCAGCAGCATTTTTATTTTTATAAACCCAATACAGTACAGTCTCAATTATCCAATGTAAGTAGGACCGAACCATTGTTGGATAAGTGGAAAGTCAGATAATATGGAAAACAATGCATAAACACCTCAAACAATACATAAACAAAGGCATAGAGTTCCCGATTTTCAAAAATTGCTTATTAACAACACTATACCACATTCTGCAGCATGACTGAATGCTAAAACATAATTTCTGTACATGTGCTTCCTCTAAAACAAAGATTTTTAATAGAAATAAACATCATGATGTCATGGGTCTGTCAGAAATGCCGGCTGGAGTTAGCAGGTTAGCAAAGGTCAGATAATCGAGACTTACTGTAGGTCACATGATCCACTGAAACCAATTACATCATACCGATGACATCCACTCAGGTTCCTCATTCAGCCCATTCCAAACTACAGTATTTAACTCAAAGCTCTCTTCTTTGAAAATCAACATCCATTCCAGATCACCCCTTCCCAGTTTGATTGTACCATCTATCACACTCCACCAAATATTGTTCATAGTATGCTAATTTGCAAGCCAGTGAGAGGTGGGCCGTCAGAGTTCCATGCTGAATGTGGGGCTTATGATCATTCAATCACAATTTAAGAGTATGAGACATTCACCCAATATATGTAAGGTCACATGGGTTATATTATAAGATATATTACATATGCCATTGCAGAAGTGATCTCAAAAGGTAAAATGAATCTCTACTTTCTATATGGATGGTTTCAAGAAATTCCTTTAATAGTAATAGCGCACTACTGGCAACATCCACATTTTTAGGAGTCAGTACTCAATGAAAAGATCTAGGTGTCATTGTAGACAATACACTGAAATATTCTGTGCAGTGTGTGGCGGCAGCCAAAAAAACAAACAAGATGCTAGGAATTATTAGGAGAGGGATGCAAAATAAGACCAAAAATATTATAATGTCTCTGTATTGATCCATTGTGCGATCTCACCTTGAGTATTGTGCTCAGTTCTGATTGCTGTACCTCAAACAAGATATAGCGAATTAGAAAAGGTTCAAACAGTGACCAAAATGATAGAGGGGATGGAACTGCTCCCATAAGAGGAAAGGTTAAAGAGATTAGGGTGCTTCAGCTTTGAAAAGAGACAGCTGAGGGAGGATGTGATTGAGGTCTACAAAATCCTGAGTGGAGTGGAGCAGGTGGACACTCAATGAAATTACATGGAAATACTTTTAAAACAAATAAGAGGAAATATTTTTTCACTCACAAAATAGTTAAGCTCTGGAACTCGTTGCCAGAGGATGTGGCAACAGCAGTCAGCGTTTCTGGGTTTAAAAAAGGTTTAGACAAGTTCCCGGAGGAAAAGTCCATAGCCTGCTATTGAGTTGGACATGAGGGAAGCCACTGCTTGCACTGGGATTGGTAATGTGGAATGGTACTACTAATTGCGTTTCTGCCACTTGTGACCTGGATTGGCCAATGCTGGATGGACCATTGGTCTGGCCCAGTATGATTGTTTTTATGTTCCTCTTATCTTCTGTGTCCCACATGTTCCTGTTAACGAACTTGTTTATTTGTTGTTTGGGAAAAATATTCACTAATAGTCTTACCCCTCTACAGAGCTATTACTGGGGTTCTGGAAAAACATCTAACAACCTCAATAAATGCCAGTGTCTATGCACCGACTCACCAATGGCTGAAGAGAGCCTAGAGTATGGAAGAACAAATATCAAAAAGTCTTCTTGTGCTTATACTAAAGTAGTAGTTCTTCTGGGTGAATCTCACTGTTAAAATGTGCATATCTTACCACTGCATTAGAATATCCCCATCGTAAAAAATATGTGTGCCAAAAACTGAGCTTGAAACTTGAACTCTGAAATAGAACATAAACATCTGGGGTTGGATATTCAAAGCAATTGAAATAGCCAGGAGAGGTTCCTGGGTGTTTAAATTGCTGTGCAGGGTTAACCAGGGATATTCAACAGCCCTTAACTGAACAGTTGTTGGATTCTGCCTGTATGAACCCTCCTTTATTACATACCACCTCAAGACCCATTGCCTCTGCAGCAGTGGCGTAGCCACAGGTGGGCCTGGGTAGGCCAGGGTCCACCCAGTTAGGGCTCAGGCCCACCCAACAGTAGCACATGTTTAGCAGTAGCTAGTGGGGATCCCAAGCTCCGCCAGTTGAAGACTTCCCCCTGATGGTAACGAAAACGCTACTGTCCATGATACCGGACCTGCGCATGCTCGGTTTTCAGTTTATGCCTGCTGCAGACTGCCAAAGTGGAAAGAAGAGTTTTCCCACCAGCTGGCATATTTTTGTGGTGGTGGGGGAGGGGGGGGAGAACACTTGGTGCCCACCCACTTCTTGTCTAGGCCCATCCAAAATCTGTTGTCTGGCTACGCCCCTGCTCTGCAGCAAAAAAAAGGAAGAGAACCCAAATGCATAAAAGTGTATTGGAAAAGCTACACAAATGAATCAGGTTCAAAGGGGTGCTTATTTTTAAAACTTTGAAAATACGCCTTCTACTGAGGAAGCTATATTAAATAAGATTGGGTAAAAGAAAGGAGATACAGGACCCCATAAATGCCACACTGAAATGACAGTATAACTACCTGAGGTTGGAGAGTGAATACATATGTCCAAAAATGGTTATGTAGGAGGACAGATTATGTCTCAGAGCAAGGGGTCACTCTAAAAGCCTGAGGCAGTCCCAGTCATTTTTAAAAGATTAAACACAGATCTTACATTCATCGGAAGGGAAGAACGCCCTCAGGCTGAAAACATTTCGGATGCCAGAATTTGATCAAACTCTGCCTTTAGGGTAGACATTGATGTCAGCACCAAATAAATGATGGGGTTTTGCTTTGCCCTACTACTTACGGAAGCCATCCAGGCATTGAAAATTACCAAAACATCAGTGCCAGGATTAAAGCTTGAAAAATCCAGCAAGCATAAACTGGAGATTTCTTCCTATTTTAAGCATTTTATAGCTTGGCAGCTTCTGAGATGTTTTCAAGCAACTACTCAATTTTAGTAGTACATTAGTGGTATTAGGAAATGTATGAATAAGAAAAATGAAACAGCAGATTTACTGTAATTTGATACAGTGTTCTCCTTTCTGCACTGCCGTCAACAGAGTCTGTTAAGAAAATATCGACAGTAATCTGACATTTCGTATTGTTAAAAACCATGTGTTGTTATGGCAACTGATTACATTGTTATCGTTCTTTATGGAAGGGAAGCCTGTGTGGCTGAGAAACATCTTGTGGAAGATATTAATGGCGGGTTCATTGTTCAGGAGAACATTGCAGCACCCTGTGGTTGAGAAATAATACATGAAGAGTCTAGAGCAGGGGTTCTCAACCCAGTCCTTGGGACATATCAAGGCAGTCAAGTTTTTAGAATATCCACAATGAATATGCATGAGATAAATTTGCATGCACTACCTCCATTCTATGCAAATCTATCTCATGTATTTTCACTGTGGATATCCTGAACACTTGACTGTCTAGGTGTGTTCCAAAAGCTGGGTTGAAAACTCCTGGTCTACAGGTATTTTATACTTTTTGGTACTGAACCCAGAACTGTGTGTACATCCTATATAATAAAACGCACCTCCAACATTCTGAAGCTGACTGCATGGCTGAGGCATTCCTGCTCTCTGTATCCATCTCCTGAATTGACATCACTTACTTCCGGGTTCGTCACAAGCAGAAGTGACCAACCACATGAGGTTTCTCGGCTTCAGAATGTTGGAGGTGCATTCTATTAAATAGGATTGGTCAGTTCCTTGAAGCACAGCCAGAGCTCAGTGTCCTGCACAGTAACGCTCAGACGCCAGAGAGAGAAAGGGGGGCCTGACAGCAGAGAGAGAGAGGGAGGGAGGGGGGGCTGACACCAGAGAGGGGGGGTATCTCTGTCACACACACACACTCTCTCTCTCTCACACACACTCTCTCTCTCACAGTCAATGTCTTTCTCTCTCTCTCTCTCTCTCACACACACTCTCTCTCACAGTCAATGTCTTTCTCTCTCTCACTCTCACACACTGTCTCTCACACACTCTATGTCTCACACTGTATCACATTCACTCTCTATGTGTCACACAGTCACTCACACACTCTCTTGGTCTCATACAGTCAGTCTCACAGAGAGTCTATGTCTCACACACACTCTCTCTCTCGCACACACTGTATCTGTGTGAAACACACTCTCTCTCTCTCTCTCTCTCTGTCTCACACTGTCTCACATGCGCACTTGCACACACTCTCATTCTCACACACACACTCTCTCTCACAGACACACTCGCACCCAGAATCACTCTCTCTCTCTCACACACACACACTCGCATATTCACTCTCTCTCTTTCACACAGTCATTCTCACATACACTCTCTCAAACATACACTCTCTGAGGAAAACCTTGCTAGCGCCCGTTTCATTTGTGTCAGAAACGGGCCTTTTTTACTAGTTAAAGAATATTCACTGTGCTGGTGCTGGCATGAGGCTAAGGCTACACCATTTTCAGCCAGAGTTACTAATGCATACTGACATCTTAGCACATGCTAAATACTATTAGTGCATGTTATCGTTAGTTCAGGTCCCATTTTATGTATGACATTAGCGTGCACTAACATAGTAGTTCTCGTTAGTAACTCTGATTATCCAGATGTTTGGGAAGAACAAACCACTTGGACTTTGACATCCAAGTCAGGCCTTTTTCAATGGAAAGGGGTCTTTAGAATGAAGGATTATAGGAGGAGGATGAAATGCTCCCCTTGGAACGTTCTATTGAGTATCAAAAGTGGACTATAAGTTTTTTAATGAAATTAAAGGGTATAGAAACGGGAGCAATCTAAGGGAGCATGTTGTTTCAGTAAGGGTAGTGGGCAAGAGACAGGAGAGGTGGTGAAAATAAGGACAATATTGGAATTTAAAAAAAACATGGGATAAAGAATAAGGAACTCTGATGGAGAATAAAGCATTGTAGAGAATGGGCTGACGGTGTGGATGAGCAGACTGTCATGTTCCTCCAGGATACACAGGGGAAATTCTACGCTGGGTGCCTCCATTTAGGCATCCTGAGGATGTGCGATGGGAGTCATTTCTATAACGACATCTGGGCACCCAGAGTCCATTTTTGGTGTGCCTTACCTTTACACGCCTGCAGCTACACCAGCCATAGACTCGGCATAACTGCAGATGCATAAATGCAGCAGGGCACACATAACTACAGTATTCTGTAAGTTATGTGCGTAAATGGGAGCCCTGCCATGTCCTGTAAATGCCCCATCCATGTATTTACCCCTTTGCATTTACATGCGTCATTGAAGAATAGCACTTTGGCATCCTGGTGGCACTTCTGCAGGTATGTGTACACACTTGTATTCTATACATTTACCTGGCAGAGGGTGTACAAATGCAAGTGCTGGTTTATAAAATTGTTCTTAATTCTATAACAATGCACCTATATTTAGGTGCCCGGAAGGCAACCTATTCTCTAAGAGAAAGTATGCCTATAATTTAGGCATGCAAAATAACAATCCCAAAATATTCACGAACTTCACTGCTTGCCTCAGCGGCGTAACTCACTGGTGTCCAAGACTTGGAAAAGCGAGAACTCCATTCACTGGGTAAATCTCTCTTATCTGCACCCTTCTCCTCCACTGCTAACTCCAGACTCCGTTCCTTTTATCTTGCTGCACCATATGCCTGGAATAGACTTCCTGAGCCGGTATGTCAAATTCCATCTCTGGCCATCTTCAAATCTAAGCTAAAAGCCCACCTTTTTGATGCTGCTTTTAACTCCTAACCCTTATTCACTTGTTCAGAACCCTTATTTTATCATCCTCACTTTAATATTCCCTTATCTCTTATTTGTCCTGTTTGTCTGTCCTAATTAGATTATAAGCTCTGTCGAGCAGGGACTGTCCCTTCATGTTCAAGTGTACAGCGCTGCGTAAGTCTAGTAGTGCTATAAAAATGATAAGTAGTAGTAGTATTTTACAACGCCAGCCTCATCATTGGCTTTGCAGAGAGAAAAGTATTTTTTGAAATCACTATCAAAACTTTATTATTCAAATAATCTTGGCGAGTTTAACAAATTTAAATACAGTCATTTAATTTTTTAGAATGATAATCATCTGCATTAACATTCCACTGCCGGGTGGGGACATAATCTGACATGATTCATATTTCGCTGAACTAGCTGTTTCAAGGATAGTCCCCTATTAATAAAGCATCAAACATTAGTGTTGTACTAAAACCTTACTTACTTAAGATTTAAATCATACATAAACTTCCTGTACTAAATTCAATGCCAGCTTAACCCATCAGTGTTTTTGATCTTAGTAAGATGGCAACCGCGTTTTTCTGGTTCTATTTACCTACAAAATGATGTCATGGTACTGCTCTCAGTCTATGATGCTCCTGGGCTAAACTAATATTATCCACTTCACTACTAAATTTAAGCTGAGTGGAACAACCATATTTAGCTTAAATAGCCACCATTGTTCTCTGTAATTCAAACGTTCCTATGTCTATGTCAAATTTGCTCATCATTAGATGATTTTAAAGAACAAGCAATTTTGTTGAAGAATAGATTTTTGGCATGAGGATATCCACAGTCAGCAGTGAAAAATGCTTATTTATGGGCAAGATTTGCTCCACATGAATTATTGTTACAAGAACAAACAAAAAAAAGAAAACTGTGAACTTGCGTTGTCCCATTCTCGCGGATGGGACAGCGCTTTGTCAATATTATGAGTTATCAATAGAAACCAAACAAAATAAAACATGGAAAAGAAAATAAGATGATACCTTTTTTATTGGACATAACTTAATACATTTCTTGATTAGCTTTCGAAGGTTGCCCTTCTTCGTCAGATCGGAAATAAGCAAATGTGTTAGCAGATAGTATATATAAGAGAATAAAAATAAAAAAGGTATCATCTTATTTTCTTTTCCATGTTTTATTTTGTTTGATTTCTATTGATAACCTTTAAGAGTGGACTAACACGGCCTACCACACCTCAATATTATGAGAACTCATTGGCATGTAATATAGTTGAATTCAATTTTTTGGGATTTTCCTATTATATCTTATACAAGGGGGACAACTATAGGAGAACATTTAAGAAAACAGAGATACAGTAACAACAGAGATATACTATGGGATCTTCAGGCTTTTCAGACCAAATTTGTGGACATTGTCAGTGGTATAATTTAGGCATGAACACTCACACAAGCCAGAGAGCTGGTTGTAAAATGGGATATGGGATATGGGTATTGGGTGAGTTTAGGGGTATAGGAGGTTGAATGTACCAGGATAGATTTGGGCAGGGGCATGGCCAGGATTCAAGTTTTGGGGATGCCCAAGGGTGGACTGGGAGAGCAATGCATTTTATCTCTACTCCCCCCGCCCCACCTCGTTAATAATTTTACCATTGTTGGCAGGTATGTCCAATCCCCGCCAGCTGATGACATCCGCTGCCTGGAACTGCTCCAGTGCTGCCTCAGCAGTGATGAAAATAGCAACCTCCTTTCCAGCTATTGATGCCGGCACTCCTCATGCATGATCAGTTCATGCACGAACTGAGCATGCGCGTGGAGTACCAGTGTCAGTGGCTGGAAAGGAACTGCTTACTTCGCTGCTGAGGCAGCACTGGGGCAATTCCAGGTAGCAGATCTCATCAGCCAGATTGAAGCCAGGGCTAAGTTTTTAAACTGTATACAATTACATTTAAGATCATTTACGGTGTTTCACCATTTACCTATATGAGCTGGTGCAGCTCTTGCATGGTAACCGCACTAATAATAGAAAATCCTGCGATCGCATGTTGCTAAACTTCCTAACAGTCCAAGATCCAAGAAGTTGTTTAATTCTTCTCTCCACTACTAGGATCTTGCATTATGAAACTCTCTACCTTTAGAGATGTGTATGGTTAGGAATTATCAAGTATTTCGTAGATCCCTCAATACATTTTTGTTTCATGAATATCTGGAATAATTGAGTGCTCTTATGACTCATTTCTCATAATTGTAATTATGTTTGTTTTTAACCATAATAATACATACTTTCTGAGGTTTATGTCTCAGTAATTTTGATTTGTGATCTGCAATGAACTGAATATTGGTATCTGCAGACAATAAACCCTGCATAACATAGCATAGCATGAGTTGCATAACTCTCCGTCCTTTTACCTTTTGTACGCTTTTTAAACTGTGGCTGCTTCAGCAATGCTTTAATTAGAATTCGTATTGCCCCGATTCTGTTTCTTTGAATGATAGCTTTGTTATGAAAGATTGAAATTGTTATTAATTGATAGTCGTAGTGTACAAAGCGGTATGTAAATCTAATACAATCTTCTGTGTTTATCCCAAACATTTTTAAAATCTATCACTATTTTTGTCTTCACAATCTCCCCTGAGAGGGCGTTCCAGGCATCCACCACCTTTTCTGTGATAAAGTGTTTTCTGCTATTGCTCCGAAATCTACCACCCTACAACCTCTACTCACGACCTCTGGTTCTACCACTTCCCCATCTCTGAAAAAGATTAGTTTGCATATTGATACTGTTTAAATAATTAAACACATACAAAAAAACCACAGCCAGCATCCAGGGGTACAACCACAGGTGGGTCCTGGAGGACCTAGACCCATCTATTTTAAGTTCAGGTCCAAGGCAGTGCCAACACGGTAAGTGGGGTAAGCACCGCAGGGGGGCGCCTGCCTTCAAGGGCGCCGCTGCGGTGCTGCCCCGTCATACCGCTTGGAGGTTTAAATTTTGTGAAGCCGAGTTGTAGGCAGTGTCTCGCGCCTGCCCTGCTTGTAAAACAAGTAAATCTCTTCTTCTCCTCATCGTCGTTGGGCCTCACTGTGTCCCGCCCTCCTCTGAGGTAACTTCCTATTTCCACGAGGGCGGGACACAGTGAGGCCCGACGACGATGAATAAAAGAGATTTACTTGTTTTACAAGCAGGGCAGACCCTGCTGTACTGAAGGCAGTTCCGATCGGGGGTGGGGATCGGAGGCGGCTGCTTCTGCTGCAAGTGCCCGCTTTGCAGCCTGCCATGGACAGTGCTGGCTGATATAATCTCTGGAAGAAGAAAAAAAAGCCAGCAGTTCTTCTACTCCAAGAGACTGGGCTCCCAGTGAGCCAGGTCAGATGGTGTAAATGAGATGAAGAGATCCTGGTAACAAAGACAGGAACATGCATAATCAAAGCTTAGGTCTCTGCAGTTACAAGGGCTGGCCATTCCTAATTATGCTAATAGTTTTTAATAGGCTAAGTCCCACTGAAAAGCCTCTTTATAAAGGCAGTGCTTTCTCTGGAGAGCAGTGTTAAGAAACAGCACGAATTGTGTTTATTTTTTTTAACTGCTTTCCTGTGTAAGCTAATTTGCCGTTTTCTAGTATATGCTTGACACTGAAGGGTGTGGTAGACCCTTTTGTCAGGTCTGACTGGGCCTGTAGTTTTTAGTCTAAAGGAAAGACAGGTAGCAACCGAGAAACATCTAATCAAGAAGCGAGACGGTAAGGGGGGGGCACCAATAGTCTGCAGGGGGGCACCAGAGATCCTTGGCACGGCCCTGTTCAGGTCCACCCAGCAGTGGTGCACCCTTGGTTTAGTCCCACCAGCTGAAGACATCCACAGCTCACCATAACTCTTCTCAAGCAACTTTGGCCCTGAGTGGCATTCCACACATGCATAGTTCACGTGTGAGAACTGAGCAGATGTGGGTTGCCAGCATTGGTGTCTGGAAGCCCTGCTGCTGACTGTCATGGATGTCTGAGGGGAGTTTTGGTGGGCTGTGAATGTCTTCAGCTGGCAAGGCTTGCAGATCCCTACCAGCTAAGGTATTTCATTTTTGAGTTGGGGGCATGAGTGGGTGAAGGGGGAAAATAAAAGCATTGTGCCTACCCATTCAGCTCATTGCTGATAAAATTTGCCATCTGGCTACACCACTGCCAGTGTTTAAAATATGTGATCACCGCTGCCACTAAAAACTGATCCATATTTTCCTTGCTTATCTTAGTAGACTTGCTCTGGGAGTAGGGAACTAGCCTAACAGACAGAGCAGCAGGTTACATAAGTACATAAGTAATGCCACACTGGGAAAAGACCAAGGGTCCATTGAGCCCAGCATCCTGTCCACGACAGTGGTCAATCCAGGCCAAGGGCACCTGGCAAGCTTCCCAAACTACAAACATTCTATGCATGTTATTCCTGGAATTGTAGATTTTTCCCAAGTCCATTTAGTAGTGGTTTATGGACTTGTCCTTTAGTAAACCGTCTAACCCCTTTTTAAACTCTACCAAGCTAACCGCCTTCACCACGTTCTCCGGCAATGAATTCCAGAGTTTAATTATGCGTTGGGTGAAGAAACATTTTCTCTGATTTGTTTTAAATTTACTACACTGTAGTTTCATCACATGCCTCCTAGTCCTAGTATTTTTGGAAAGCGTGAACAGATGCTTCACATCCACCTGTTCCACTCCACATCCCTCACCAGATCATGCGCTCCACTAAGGACCAAGACTAGAATTTTTTCCTTCTCTGGTCGGCTCCTGCACCAGTTGCTCCATAAAGCTGTCCTTGATTTCATCAAGGAATTGTACCTCTCTAGCATGTCCCGATGTTACATTTACCCAGCCAGTATTTGGATAATTGAAGTCACCCATTATTATCACATTGCCCATTTTGTTTGCGTCTCTGATTTCTTTTATCCTTTCTGCGTCTACCTGCTCATCCTGGCGAGGTGGATGGTAGTACACTCCTATCACCGTCCTTGTCCCTTTTATACATGGAATTTCAACCCACAATGATTCAAAGGTGTGATTTGTGTCCTGCTGAATTTGTAATCTATCTGAGTCAAGGCTCTCGTTAATATACAATGCTACCCCTCCACCAGTCTGATCCACCCTATCACTACGATATACTTTGTACCCTGGAATGACAGTGTCCCACTGGTTATCCTCCTTCCACCAGATCTCAGTAATGCCTATTATATCCAAATTTTCATTTAGTGCAATATATTCCAACTCTCCCATCTTATTTCTTAGACTCCTAGCATTTGCATATAGACATTTCAGAGTATGTTTGTTGCTCTTATTTGCATGATGCTTAGTACTTGACACTATTGATTTGCCATCTTTTGTCTGATCTTTAGTTGTATTTAAGGGCACGTGGCCTACCAAGGTCTGTTGTGCAACCTCACTATCCAGAAACCCTATCTTCCCTGTTTGTGAGGTATCCTTGCAAGATACCTTATCCCGAACCATGCGCTTTTGAGCAACTGTCGGCCTTCCCCTCATTTCTAGTTTAAAAGCTGCTCTATCTCCTTTTTAAATGCCGATGCCAGCAGCCTGGTCCCACCCTGGTTAAGGTGGAGCCCATCCTTTTGGAATAGGTTCCCCCTTCCCCAGAATGTTGCCCAGTTCCTAACAAATCTAAAACCCTCCTCCCTGCACCATCGTCTCATCCACGCATTGAGACTCCGGAGCTCTGCCTGTCTCTTTGGCCCTGCGCGTGGAACAGGTAGCATTTCAGAAAATGCTACCCTAGAGGATCTGGATTTGAGCTTTCTTCCTAAAAGCCTAAATTTGGCTTCCAGAACCTCTCTCCCACATTTTCCTATGTCATTGGTACCCACATGTACCAAGACAGCCGACTCCTCCCCAGCACTATCTAAAATCCTATCTAGGTGACGCGTGAGGTCCGCCACCTTCGCACCAGGCAGGCAAGTCACCAGGCGATCCTCACGTCCACCAGCCACCCAGCTATCTATATGCCTAATGATTGAATCACCAACTACAATGGCTGTCCTAACCTTTTCCTCCCGGGCAGCACTTGGAGACATATCCTCAGTGCGAGAGGATAGTACATCCCCTGGTGGGCAGGTCCTGGCTACAGGCGTACTTCCTACTTCACCAGGGTGATGCTCTCCTTCTAGGAGACCTCCCTCCTCCAAGGTAGCATAAGGGCTACCACACTGGAGGTGGGACTTCTCTACAACATCCCTGTAGGTCTCCTTTATGTACCTCTCTGTCTCCCTCAGCTCCACCAAGTCTGCTACTCTAGCCTCAAGAGAACGGACACGTTCTCTAAGAGCGAGGAGCTCTTTGCATCCGGCACACACATATGACATCTCACCAACTGGGAGATAATCATACATGTGACACTCAATGCAAAAGATTGGATAGCACCCCTCTCGCTGCTGGACTGCTGACTCCATCTTAGTGTTTTTGAGTTTTTCAATAATTTAAAACTTGCTACAGTATTAAGGATATTAGCCTGATATAAAAGTGTCTTTTAGTTTATATAGTATATTGTATGATTTATTTAGTTTTCCTTCTTAGATGGTAATGAAATGTATTTAAAACTCCGTAAGAGCACTCCTTGCTTGTTACCCTAATTACAATAACTGATTATAATTGAAGAGTTGTCCTAGGGGTGGGTGGGAAGACTAAACTAGATCCTGCAGTGACTGTTAGATTCTGTTAATGCTGTGGTACAAAGCTTTTAAAACTAAGTGGAAAAGACTATGGAGATTGGTTGTAAAAATTTGTTTTTTATATTTTTATTTTGCCTAACACTTTGTTAGTCACTGGTTGCATTAGTGTAGTAGTTTTTCTTTTAGTTTTCTCTGCAGTTCGGGTTGCTGTGTTTTTTTTTGTGCTGTTTAGTCAACAGGAAGTGAATTTTGAAGGGGCATAGTGTGTCATAGGTTAAGCGTCAGGTTGGAAGCATTCAGTGTGTTTGGAGTTGCAGCTGGAGGGCCAGAGCTCTGCTCAAAATGCAGCCAAAGGTAATGTCTGGGTGGGGAACTGGCATGGGCATAGTTTGGGAGTGAGGAGGGTATTCCCCCCCCCCCCCCCAAATAAGCTGCTTATCTGGAAGGGGAAGTGAAGGAGATAGATGCCAGACTTCAGGGGAGGGGGGCCAGGAAGGGAAGGAGAGTGCTAACAGACTATGGGGGTGCTAGAAGGGTGTAAGAAGCCTCTCAAGCTGCCTTGATTTTGTTGTCAAGGGAGAGCTCTAACCAAGCGTCTTGACCCAGCCAAGTTTTCATATCATACTTTTTTCTTGGTTTTATACTGTGTGAAAAAGTAAGTGTTTCATTATGATTGTTATGAGTGAGAATTGTCCTCCCTGGAGCAGCGGGAATTGATTAGGTGGTAATTGGACCTAGGTGGCAATTTTCCACAGGGTAATTGAGTGGTAACCGTCCAGATGGGAACTGACCTAGAACCTAATTTTTCTTGGCAAGCAATAACTCAGAAAAGAAGGCACAAGGTAACAACTTGTCCTTGAAGTCAGACTGGGACTGTATGGTGCCAGCTCCTATGGAAGAGGCATCAACTTCAACGAAGAAGGACCTCTCCGGATCAGGATGATGGATTACTGGGGCTGTTGTGAAGACTTGTTTCAAGAGGTTGAAAGCAGCTATTGCCTCTTGCACATAAATAAATATGTGTGGCTGTGTTTTCATGGTGCCAGGCCCTGCCCTTGCTCATGCTGCTACATCCAACTTTTCAGTTATCTGAAAACCTGTTGGACCCATTTATGTCAGATAATCAAGAATACTATATTATTAATAATAATAATAATGAACAAAGCTTTTGTATGTGTCATGACTTTTAGCTCTAGATGGTTCACAAACAGTGAGTTTTATAAAGCTCAATCAAACAAGATAACAAAAAGCAATTATCAGTTTTCTTAAAGCCAAGGTTACAAATAGAATAAAGTTAGCTTGGTTTCAAATGTCGTTAAACATAGCTTATACTTTAAAGGTTTACTATCTATGAGAGATATTTAGTAATTAACTAAGGGGCTGTGTGACCCCGAGCGAGGGTTGGGGAGTGGGCCAGTAAATAACCAAAATAAGTATTTATTCAGCAGAATCCTCTGGCCTGTTCCTTTCACAGGGCCCGAGATATAGGATAGGAAACATCTGTAGTTCAGTATTTTCAGTTGTAAGCAAGCCTCTGGCGGTAGGCCAAACACAGTTTGTGACTGCCGGGGTTGCCACACCCCAAACACAGCCAAATTGTTCTCGGTTCTCTGCCAAGTTTCAGGTCTGGATCCAGCCAGACCTCAAAGAAAAACTTACAAAGTTCAGTCTGGCAATAGCTTACCTCAGCCTGGTCGCGATTTTGGAACTGTAGCTTCAGCGTCACATGCTGAGGATTCTACTCTTCTCTCCCTAGGCCTCCTTAATCTCAGCCTGGCTCTGATTTTTATACTCCCAGGTCTGGGCTCCGCCCCTCCCAGCTCACTTCATCCCAGGGTATGGTTACCATATGTTCTCTTTCAAGAGGACATGTCCTCTTTTTGGACTTCTTCAGATATGTCCTCCAGGAGTTTTAAGGAAATGCCCTCTTTTTCTTTTATGTGCCTATGACCAACACACATACCCACATGAGAGAAACCATCTCTGGCCTATTAGTCAATGAGGGTGCTAAAGAGAGAGAAGGGCATTGCTGATCTCTCTGTTCTCCTGCGTTGAATCTGTCAAAGGAATTTTGTTCGCGTACCACAACTTGAAACATATTTCATGCAAAGACTTTCACATATATGTCAGAAGCCAGCCAAAGTTGTTGAGGGATATCCGCTCTTCTGATAAGTACGCTTGGGCTCAGATTCAGTCAAACTTAAATCCGGAAGTTCTTGAAAAGTAGATTTGTCTACTGCTGTACTGTAAGTCAGTCACTGTTTGACGTGTGCTCATTAACTACAAGCTATGATTAAATATTTCTTTAGCAAAGGTAGTACCCATTTTTATTTTTTCTGTCCTCTTTTTTTGTCTCCGCAAATATGGCAATCCTATCCCAGGGTGGGACCAGTGCTCTTAAGTTGTTCCCGACTATCAGAGGGACTGTTCTTAAGGTGGCCCTGGCTATCAGGGGGTGCTTTTCCTAAGGGTGAGGGCATGGGTGTAGTTTGGGAGGGTGAGGGGGCATTGCCCCCCCCCAAACAAGCTGCCCTACTTGGGCAGGGGTAAGGGCACAGGCACCCAGACTACTTCTTCCCAGGCTGCTACTATGGTAGCCTGGAGGAACCAAGAGCTACCCTGTCTCTCTCTCTCTTGTGCTCGCCCTCCTCTCCTCCTTCTCCAAACCTTGTGCTTGCGGTGGCAAAACAAAAAACAAAATGAAACCATGCTTGGGGCTGTAGCTCTGCATGAGTGCCTCTGATGACTTGCTTCCTCCTCCCAAATAGGAAGTAATATCATGAGGGGAGGGAGGAGAAAGGAAGTCTTTAGCAGCAAGCACGAGGTTACGGCCCCTTGCACCAGAAAATAAAAATATATTTTTCGGATGTGCAGAGTGGACACACACCAAAAATGAAATTACCACAAGGGCCATGTGGTAGCTGGGTAGTAACTCAGAATTGGCGCATGTTGGGTATGAGTAGGCACATACATGGCATAGTAAAAGGGCCCCAAAGAGTGGAGATGCTGGATGGAATAGGGGGGGAGAGAGGGTAAGGAAGGAGACATGGGATGGAATAGGGAGAAAGAGGGTGGCAGGAGAAGAGGACAGAGTTAGTGAAAGTCTGGGGAATATGAGTAAGGGGAACACGATTAGAAAAATTATATGATCAGACCACACAGGTAGAAAAAAAGAATTTTCATTTTTAATTTAGGATAAATTAGTGTCGTGGAGGGGCATAATCGAGCGGCGCCGGCCATCTAGATGGCTGGCACCGCAAAAAGCGGTCCCGAACCGTATTATTGAAAAAGATGGCCGGCATCTTTCGTTTCAATAATACAGTTGAGGCCGGCCAAATGTCAAAGATGGCCGGGTTTGAGATGGCCGGCATCGGTTTTCGCCAATAATGGAAACTAATGCCGGCCATCTCAAACCCGGCAAAATCCAAGGCATTTGGTTGTGGGAGGAGCCAGCATTTGTAGTGCACTGGTCCCCCTCACATGCCAGGACACCAACCGGACACCCTGGGGGGCACTTCTAAAAATTAAAATAGCTCCCAGGTGCATAGCTCCCTTCCCTTGGGTGCTGAGCCCCCCAAGTCCCCCCCAAAACCCACTCCCTACAACTCTACACCATTACCATAGCTCTTATGGGTGAAGGGGGCACCTAGATGTGAGTACAGTGGGTTTTGAGGGGGGGGGTTGGAGGGCTCCCATTTACCACCACAAGTGTAACAGGTAGGGAGGGGATGGGCCTGGGTCCACCTGCCTGAAGTGCACTGCACCCACTAAAAACTGCTCCAGGGACTTGCATACTGCTGTCAGGGAGCTGGGTATGACATTTCAGGCTGGCATAGAGGCTAACAAAAAAGGTTTTTTTTTGTTTTGGGTGGGAGGTGGTTGGTGACCACAGGGGGAGTAAGGGGAGGTGATCCCCGATACCCTCCGGTGGTCATCTGGTCAATTGGGGCACTTTTTTGAGACTTGATCCTGAAAATAAATGGACCAAGTGAAGCCGACAAAATGCTTGTCAGAGCCAGCCATCTTTTTTCCATTATCAGCTGAAGCCGGCCATCTCGTAACCATGCTCCGTCCCACCTTCGCTACCCTGCCAAAATGCCCCCTTGAAGTTTGGCCGGCTCTGCGACGGAAAGCAGTTGGAGCCGGCCAAAATCGGCTTTGCATTATACTGATTTGGCCGGCTTCAGGAGATGGCCAGCCATCTCCCAATTTGTGTCGGAAGATGGCCGGCGATCTCTTTCGAAAATAAGCTTGATAGCTATGTATCCTACTCTAAAGTTTAATATATAAAGATAAAGATATGTAGACAATAATTAAACTGAAGCCTTAAACTTGGCATGCAATGTAAAATAAGATGATACCTTTTTTATTGGACATAACAATACATTTCTTGATTAGCTTTCGAAGGTTGCCCTTCTTCGTCAGATCGGAAATAAGCAAAGTGGTAGATGACAGTATATATAAGTGAAACATCAAAACATCATGCATACAGCCGCATGAAAAAACAAATGAACAAACTTATAGAAAAAGAAAATATATATACTGTCATCTACCACATTTGCTTATTTCGATCTGACGAAGAAGGGCAACCTTCGAAAGCTAATCAAAAAATGTATTGTTATGTCCAATAAAAAAGGTATCATCTTATTTTCTTTTCCATGTTTTATTTTGTTTTATTTCTATTGATTACCTTTAAAAGTGGACTAACACGGCTAACACACCTCTCTATCATAGTGGTAAAAATAGCCTTAGTGAGCAGGAATGACCTGTGTAAGGGTACTCGAAGGCCACTTTTTACTGCTGTTTGGTATCAGGTCTCCAACATTTTAAATGTTTTCTAAATCTTAGTCACTTTTACATCTAATATCCGGTGGAATTGAATTCCAGAGACTCGGAATTACTGTATTTAAAAGTTTCTTAGACGTTGAAGCTAAATGAACAAAAGATACAACTGGAAATTCAAATTTGTAGGACATGAGTCAATCTGTTAGAAATCCAACAGGGTATGACCTTAAGTAAGATAACAAGATAAAAAAAAAGGCAGCTTCTGTAGATCAACTTAAAACAAAACACAATATTTTAAAATCAAGGCAGGCAGCTACTGGCAGCCAATGAAGCTCTTTTAGTAATGGACTCACTCTGTTAAATTTAGATTTGTGCATGATTATTTTCACTGCAATGCTTTGTAATAATTGCAAAAGTGACAATAATGTGTTAGAAATTCCTAAATATAGAGAGTTACAGTTATCCAGGTGAAAGAAAATAATTGCATGGACCAATTTCTGTAAATCATCAGCAAGAAAAAAAAAACCTTGAATCTGTCAAAGAAATCTTAATTTTGAAGAAACAGAAGATGCCACATGATTAACCTGAGAATATCCTTCTAAATGAGAATCGATTCAGACGCCTAAGCTATGGACCATTGTTTGAAGAGGAATAGTCGTGCCATTTATACTGGGACTAATGGAGGTAAAGGAGTCATCTTCCTGTCCCCCCCACCCCCCAGAGTAAAGTTGTTTTCTCAGTGTTCAGTTGAAATTGATGGATAGCCATTCAATCTGCAATTCACTTAAAGCTTGCATCAATATTCTTGAAGAATTCCTCAGGTGATTTTTCTACATGAAAAATAATTTTAACATTGTCAGCATTTAGTAGGACAATCCCACAGATCTTAATTCAGCTCTCAGGAAGCTAAGATAGATATTAAACAAAATAGGTGAAAGCGGGGACTCCTGTGGCACTCCACAACCTTATTTCCAAGGAGAAGATTTTGTGTTATATATTTTTAATACCCATGGGACCATTTTACCAAGCAGTGGTAAAAGGTGGCTCACAGTGGCATCGGCGCATGGGATTGCTATGCCCCAAGGCTACCTTTTACTCCGGCGGGTACAAGATTTTTTTAAAGGGGCAGTAAATGGCTGGGTGGTATAAATTGCTGCATGGCCATTTTACTGCTGGAGCTTTTACCATCTCCTATTTAGGAGGCAGTGAGGTTTCCGGCAGTAATCAAGCAGCACTTGGTGCTGCCCAATTACTGCTGGGCATGCCCATTCCCTGTCCACTGGTGCTAGAAAATAAACAGACATTAAGAGCAAGACATTTTGGGAAATCTCTAGAAAATAACTTTGAAAACAAGTATACAAGTGCATACAGAGGTTCCCATTTCCCTTTCCCTTTTAGCCGATGAAGAAACAGTCCATGAGTCACATGATAATTGGACTTTGAGCACAGATGAGCAGAGGCTTTTTCCTCCATGAAAAAAATATTTAAAAAATTAGTAAAAGTACCCCAAAGGATCTTTAATATGTTGCTCAAACAATTAAAATGAATGTGGGCTCTAACTGGCAGCCAGAAAAGATCAGTTGGAACTGGAAACACATGCTCATTTATCTTAATTCAAAATATTACTCATGCTGCCATGTTTAGATGCTCATGTATACAAGCCTAGTTAAAATTGGTAGTTAGGTGATCCAAAATGGTGTCTAATGTGTAGGATGTTTCACTAGCACTGTACAGTACAGAGTTGCACGGGGACAGAAATTTCACCCGTCACCAATGGAATCTAACCCATCTCCACCCATCCACGCTAAGATCCATTCCATCCCCACCCAGCCCCACAGTCTCCTCCATCCCCACCCTTACCTGAAGGAATCCGTGCTATTATTTACTTGCTCACAGCTTTCTGTTTCCTCACAACCCCATCAGCCTCCTGTAGTTTTTTGGATGGTATTCACTATTTAATCAATGAGTGTTCCAAAACTCAGTCTGGTATTCTGGCTGCCTCTCTGGGCATTCCAAGTCTCATTCTGGCTCTCCAACTGCTTCTCTCCTTACGTTCCAAGCCTCATTCTGGAGTCACCATAGATTTTGACTACAGTCCCATGGGAATCCCATGGCAACTTCTTCCATACCTACGGGAATCCCCATTCCTGTGCAGCTCTCTATTCTATAGCTGATGTTTCTCAATTATCTTGCAAAAATATTCTTACAGCTCTTACAATGGTAAAGAGGACCTCCAGGATCCTCACCACATGTTCAGAATAGTACGTTGCTATAGTCTGCAGTATTACCTGGGGAAGCTGATGTATCATAAGCCTCTCTTGCTGTCAGGAGTAAAGTGGAATCCCCCAACTGAGGCACTGTTAAAGCTGGCTCCATTTTTCAGAGAAATGCAGATCTCAGTGATGCCAATAGAGGAACTGAGTTGGAACCTTACTGAGAATGCCGAGTTGGAGCCAGACAATGCTCAGCACAGAGGTGGATAATGTATAGCCTGAATCTGCCTTGGAAGAAGTTGTAGAGTAGTGCAAGGCATTTCAGCACAAATTGCACTAGAAAGGACAGCTGACATCCTGAGCAGCACAGAGCACATGCCTGAACCCAGAGGGCTTAAAGAGGTACTGATAATCTGGTAAATCAGTTGTTGGAAAGATCTTAAGTTTAAAGGCCATCTGGCAAGCCATTGTAACATTTGAGAAGATAATAAAGTGGCATGGGGTCTTCTCTTGGAAGCTTAGCAGAGCATGTGGCAAACATGGAAATGACGGTGATAGACCATGGAGGAAAGATGAACACACTAGCAGGTTGAAATTCAGCTGCTACAGTCAATGTTGTTTTTAAACACGGGCCACGGTGGTCAAAAGAAATCTGGATATTCCACACAGGTATCTGGATTGTGGCCAGTGCTGAATATCTGGATAGTGTGGTGAGCTCTCTGGATTGTGGTGATATTCAGAGGTCCTTTTACTAAGGTGCGCTGAAAATGGCCTGCAGAGTGTAGGCGCATGTTTTGGGCGTGCGCAGATCAATTTTTCAGCACACCTGCAAAAAATGCTTTTTTTTAAATTTTTGCCAAAAATGGACATGCTGCAAAATCAAAATTGGTGCATGTCCATTTTGGGTCTGAGACCTTACCGCCAGCCATTGACCTAGCGGTAAAGTCTCACACGGTAACTGGGCAGTAATGACCTATGCTTGTCAAAGTCCTATGCGCGCCAGAAAATAAAAATTATTTTTTGGACGTGTGTATTGGACGTGTGCCAAAAATGAAATTACTGCAAGAGCCACGTGGTAGCTGGGCAGTAATGCCATTTTGGCGCACGTTGGGCACGTAGATGCTTATGTGGGTTAGTAAAAGGGCTAATCAAACCAGTACTCAACAACTAATCAGATAAAGTTAGGAGAGCAATTTTTCTGACCTAATTCTACATGGATAGTTATCTGGTTAGAAGTCTGAATATCACCACCAACAGATAGCTGCCAGCTGCACCCATGCTCTGCCTGGAGTGGCGGAGCAGCCTAGTGGTTAGTGCAGTGGACTTTGATCCTGGGGAACTGAGTTCAATTCCCACTGCAGCTCCTTGTGACTCTGGGCAAGTCACTTAACCCTCCATTGCCCCTGGTACAAAATAAGTACCTGAATATATGTAAACTGCTTTGAATGTAGTTGCAAAAAAAACCTCAGAAAGGCGGTATATCAAGTCCCAGTCCCATTTCCCTTTCTCTTCCCTACACACTGCCCTGACACTAGTTCCAGGGAGATCAGTAGTAACTTTCAGCCGCACTGTCTGGATGCTAGTGCTATAAATCATTGGATAGCCCTGGCCAACACTTATCTGTAGGTGTTTGTGTGAAGAAATCTTCTTTGTGTACCTCCAAAGCTGTGTCAGTGCAAAATAGCTCTTCAGTGCATTACAGATTGAAGATTTAAGTTAACAAGGTAAAATTTGAGGATAAGACATTCTTTACATATGTATGTGATAGGAGGAACTGCAAAAGTGGCATTGCGAGGCTCAAAGGTGAGGGGGATTAGGGAACAATATATACTGTAGAAGCTGACAAGGATAAAGTGGAATTGCTCAACAAATACAGTATCACACATAACTGGCTATGGTGTAGCCGGCTCTGGAAATCCGTAAATTCAAAGCTGAAGCCTGGACATGGCCCGGCATTCAATTTCTGGGCATAACACCGACAGCAGTCAGAAAAATACTGAGCACCACCAGCTATTTACCCCTTAATGTAATTCCTGAAGAATCTTGGTGATGTGGCAATTACTGCTCTGAAATCTACAGCCAGGATATCAGGCACCCCATTTATACTGAAAAGATTACAATAAAGAAATTAGATTAGGCACAATATTAAATTAACATATCAAACTATTAGTAGCAAAAAATTTGTTCAATAAATAATGCAAATCATTTTTTCTTGTACAGGATTGCCTCATTGACCTGAACATACCTGTAAACAAATTATTAATTACATGTACTACCAGTTCAATATGTCTGAGAATATGGATTCAGGTTTAATTGTGTTAAGGATTTTCAATAAAGTTCACGTACTGCTTAAATAAAAAAAATGTTTTTTTCAGGTACTGCAGGTATTATGTAGGAAAGTTCAACACTTTGGATGGATAAAGTTGGTGCAAATCGGCAGGCTCACATGAATTTGGTGCCCAAATAAGGACTTTTTTTTTTTAGCATTGCCATACTGGGACAGACCGGAGGTCCATCAAGCCTAGTATCCTGTTTCCAACACTGGCCAATCCAGGTCACAAGTATCTGGTAAAATCCCAAAACAGTACATTTTATGCTGCTTATCCTAGAAATAAGCAGTGGATTTTTCCAAGTCCATTTTAATAATGGCTTAAGGACTTTCTTTTAGGAATCTATCCAAACCTTTTTAACCCCACTAAGCTAACTGCTTTTACCACATTCTCCGGCAATGAATTCCAGAGTTTAATTACATGTTGAGTGAAGAAATATTTTCACTGATTTGTTTTAAATTTACTACTTTTAGCTTCACTGTGTGCCCACTAGTCCTAGTATTTTTGGAAAGAAGAAAACAAGCAATTCACGTCTACCTGTTCCACTCCACTCATTATTTTATAGACCTCTATCATATCTCCCCTCAGCCATCTTTTCTCCTAGCTGAAGAGCCCTATCCACTTTAGCCTTTCCTCATAGGGAAGTCGTCCCATTCCCTTTATCATTTTTGTTGCCCTTCTCTGTACCTTTTCTAATTCCACTATATCTTTTTTGAGATGTGGTGACCAGAATTGCACACAGTATTCAACATGCAGTCGCACCATGGAGCAATACAAAGGCATTATAACATCCTAAAACCCTCATTTTTGTTTTCCATTCCTTTCTTAATAATACCTAACATTCTATTTGCTTTCTTCGCCACTGCTGCACACTGAGCAGAGGGTTTCAACGTATTGTCAGTGGTGATACCTAGATCCTTTTCCTGGTCAGTGTGACTCCTAATGTGGAACCTTTCATCACATAGCTATAGTTTGGGTTCCTTTTTCCCACATGCATCACTTTGCACTTGCTCACATTAAACATCATCTGCCATTTGGATGCCCAGTCTCCCAATCTCATAAGGTCCTCTTGCAATTTTTCACAATTCTCTTGTGATATAACAACTTTGAATAACTTTGTGTTGTCAGCAAATTCAATTACCTCACTAGTTATTCCCATATATAGATATTTATAAATATGTTAAAGCAGTGGCCCCAGCACAGACTTCTGTGAAACCCCACTTTCAACCCTTCTCCATTGAGAATATCAACCATTTAACCCTACTCTCTGTTTTCTATCTTTTTTAATCCACAATAGAACACTACCTCCTATACCATGACTCTCCAATTTCCTCTGGAGTCTTTCATGGGGTACTTTGCCAAATGCCTTTTTTAGAAAATCCAGATACTGTTACCTGCCCTCCCTGGTAGGGCATGCGTTGGCAACTATAGTTTCTCTGAGGGGTTAGTTATCTGTAGTCGTGACCACGCTCAGGACTCTTTGGCCACACAGGGAGAGAGGTATCAAATACACTAACCTCGTCTCCTGTTCTCAAAGAACAGGAGAGGAATAAAAACTAAATTAGGATAACTCTTGAACTGAAATGACACCAGACTTTTAAAGTGAACCCAACAACGTTTATTTAATTACAAAATGTGAACAAATAAAAAAACTTGTAAATTCTTTTGTTTTATAATGGTACCATTGGTATTAATCAACCTTTCTAATTGTTAACATTTTAATGTATTTTCATTCTAGACAAACAAGGGTCCTTATAATATTGTAATTACCTTTCCCTTTATTTACAGAACCTCCTTATCAGAAACTACTTTCACTAAAGATATCAGATACTGTAAGTATTAGATTTTCATCTATTTTTTTATAGTATACCCCAGATTCAATTTATAGAATTGTACTAATAAAAAAATGGATTGATTCTTTGTGTTTCCTTTTTGTTTCCCTCAGGATTTCAAAGAGTTTCTATCTCCGTTCAGGTAAGTATAATTTCTTTCCTTTTTTTAATTTGTGTTAACTGTCACTTAGCTGAAGCTTCACTTTCAAATCGTTTCCTCGTAGTCTTTCTTGCGTCGAGGCCCTTAAACTCCTTCTGGACGCACGGCTGTCGGAATTCTTCACAGGATTGACTTCTCCCTTCACCTCTCTTAATAAACATAAAAGGGAGCAAAACCCTAGCTGTCTGTCTGAGTTAAATTTTCCCTTTTTCTTGGTGAGATTTTAATTATCACACTGTGGCCCAGCACTAACTCAAAATTAAAATAATCCAATCACCCTTCCTTTGAAGCCTAAGCTTTTCTTTTGCGTTCCCTGTGCTAATGAAGGAGTGCCTTCAGCGGTACAGGAACCCAACCACACAAAACACTTACACTCTTACTTCTATCCTTATTACTACTTCTTATCTTCTAATAATATCATATAATCCCTTCCTTCCCCAAAACCCACTAACACTACTCACCCCCTTCTGAACTCAATTAATCACTAATGAAATTTTAACCCCTACTTCTATGAACTATTAAAAAAAACTTTATTCCTAAAATAGCAACACAATCACTCCTTCCCCTCTTTCA
Source organism: Microcaecilia unicolor (assembly GCF_901765095.1). Classification (NCBI taxonomy): domain Eukaryota; kingdom Metazoa; phylum Chordata; class Amphibia; order Gymnophiona; family Siphonopidae; genus Microcaecilia; species Microcaecilia unicolor. Next base: position 609,146,578 of record NC_044031.1, on the reverse strand, counting down.
TTCCCTTACTTTATACTCCTTTCCAAGAAATCCTCCCTTGTTACCCTATTTTCTCACTTATCTCTCCTCCTTTCTCTCCAATAGCACCAGCCTCTCCTAAACACAACCACACTCACCACACTCCCAACTCCTTCTGATAACTGCCAGCGACTCCGTATCCTAGGTTACGGAATTTCCGCTGGCAGTTCCAAAAACCCTGAGCCAATCCGTTACCACTTCCAAGATTCCAAGATTCACTGCTGACCAACGGAATGTTGGCCAGCAGTGCTAAATCTCCATTTTATTTAATTAAATCCCATAGGAATTAATGGAAAATTCTTCCATTAATCTAAATCCCCTCTTAACCTTAATTAATTTACACCAAAATTTCCACACTAATAAAACTTCCTGTCCCCTATCAAATCATGTTTTTAAAATTTAAAAATACCCCTTTTTACTATCCGCCTACCCTTATTCCACTTAAATCCCCTTTTAAAAATCCCAAATTCCCTAAAAACCCGATCAAAAATTAAATTAACCCTTCCTTCACATACCCCGTCGAATAAATTAAATTAACCCTTTCCTGACCTCATAAAATCAGCCCCTTCCCAAAACACCCCTCAAAAATATAAAAATTCAAAAACTAAATCACCCAAAAAATCCCAAAAAATCACCCGACCCCAAAATTGAAAACAGAATTTAAATTTAAAAAAATCCTGATTTTTTAAAAATAAAAAACGCTATTTCTTCAATTTAAAAATAAATAAATTACAATTTTAGATTAAAAAAACCCTTACCTGAAAGTAGATTTTTCCCACTCTCGAAGACCCCCATCTGTTTCGGTCCCGACGTCCTCCTCGCGAAATCGGAATCAAAATAAAAAAACTTCCGAGCCCGGGCCCAAAATTTAGGCCCCGGCTTCGGCCTACACAGGAAACTCGCGATCCCGATTCGTGCATGTAGTGCGCCCCCACCGGGAGCGCGCCCGCACGTTTTTATTTCTTCCCCTGACGCTCTTCTTCACTTTGGCGCCTAGCGCCAAAGCCAAAACCGGCCCCATTCGGCCCCGAAACGGGGCGAAGAATTCCTTCTACACCCGGGGACGTGCTCAACCGTCCCCGGGCTACAAAACAGGACCGCTGCCCACAAAACCGCGGGCCCGAAAATATCGGGCAAATCCCGGCCATCTTTCTCTTTTCTCCCCACACGCTGCCGGCCTCAGGGACTTGTTCCGACGTCCCCGAAGCCAAGGAATCACAACGCTGCCTCTGCAGCACCGGACCCTCACGACGCTGCAGCATTGTAGCGTCTCCCAAGCCCCCAAAACCCCACCACGAAAACGGGCCACACTTTCCCCTGAGCGCTCCTCCCTTCGGGCCTGGGAACTTACCCCATCATTCCCGGACCCTGGGAAACCAGAGCTGCCCAGAACGGGCCCAAACATCCCCACAGCTACCCCAAATCAAGCCCGAAAACGGGGCCAACGATGCCGGAGCCCCTTCAGGCCTCTCAAAACAGCGCTGCCGGATCCTGCTGCCCTCCTGGACCCTCAAAACCCCAGAATGGCCCCAGTTTCTCCCGGAGCCCTGAAACGGACCCCCGGTAAGTATATATTTGTTTTTCTTTCCTTTCTTAACCCCTTGTTACATTCGCCCATGCTTTAGAACTGAATATTGTCCCCAATATTCTATCATTCCAACCATCCCCAACCTCAAACAGCAAATTCACATCCTTGCTTCACACCCTTCTCAAAATAAACATCCCATAAAATTCTTTATCATCAATAGTCTTCCAGCCACTCTCACACTCCCATAACTTTGGCTATAACAATGTACCCTATATTAACAGGATAAGCCTAACCCTTTGAATCTCTAAGTACAACTAAACCATTTTGCAGTTTTTCAACACTTGTACATACACATCAAAATCAGACTTTTGATTATATTGTAATCAAAAATCTGTTACATTGACATTATGATTTCATCTGGATTTACAACTCGTATCATCTTTTCTTACTTAATCCAAAATAAAATGTTCCGCTAGAAAAGATGAACATATCCCTTTATTACTTCTCGCAGAACTCCTTACTGTTTCCAAATTCTTCTGAACTGGTTCAGAAACGTAAGGAGCCAAAATTGCTTCTGTATATATTATGTACCCACAGTTATTCTCTTCTGTTGCAATACTCTCTTCTTTTACTTTATCTTTTTCAGTAACCTCCCTTTGGGGCTGTACTTCTATATCAGGTGCTTCCCCATCCAAAACATATTTCTTTACTAAATTACGATGGACTGTCTTTTCACCATCTACATTTCCAATTTTAATGACATTAGAATTGTCCCCTAAAATGCCAATAACTTTATAAGGCCTGGCCTCCCAAATGTCCTGTATCTTGTGTCTCCCCGAAAATCTCTGTCTACGAAGCAGTACCCACTCTCCTTTATTAAGCTGTTCAACTCCAGCCCTTTTATTATACTGCCTTCTCATTTTCTCATATTGAAGAGCTGCAGCCTCTCTGGCTAACTTTTGCGCACATTCCAACTTCGCTTGATGAATATTCATCCAATCTCTGAGGCTTTCAGGCAAATCTTCATTATCCAAGACCTCGGTCTGTTGCACCAGGGAACGATAAGGAAGCAGTGTTTCTCTACCCAAAAATAACGCAGCAGGCGTGAATCCAGTTGCATGATGAACCGAACTGTTATAAATCTGGTTTACTTCTGGTATGAATTTGGACCAGTACCTTTTCTTTTGTTCGGAAAATGCTCTCAATATTTGATGAAGTGTTCTATTGTATCTCTCACATCGCCCATTCCCTTGGGGATGATAAGGTGTCGTATGCGTTTTCTTCACCCCGTACCAGGTACATAACTCCTTGATTACTGCGGACTCAAAAGCCGATCCTTGGTCCGAGTGCAATTTCTCAGGCACTCCATACACCGCAAACCATTTCTCTACCAATGCCTTGGCCGTTGTTTTGGCAGTTTGATTCCTAGTAGGCACTGCGACAGTGAATCTGGAAAACATGTCCGTAAGTACGAGTACGCTCTCGAATCCTCCGCCATCCCTCTCCAATACCGTATAGTCTACGGCCAACACTTCTTGAGGGCGGATCACATTAAAGCATCCTAACTCAGCTCTCTCCTTAGGAAATAATTCTCTTGAGTAACAACATCTCTTGCAACCCCGAATCCACTGCTCCACGTCTTGCTTCATTTTTACCCAAAATGTCTCTTCCTTAAGTTCTTGAAGGTGGTTTCCACGGCGTAGTGTCCCATCCGATCATGATAAGTCTTTAGTAACTCCTGCTTTAAGCAATCTGGCACTACTACTTGGTACTCATCTTTCCCAAGCCGACAGTCCTCATACACCCGAAACAGTACCCCATCCTTAATCTGCAATCGTTCCCGATGTTTCCACAACAGCTTTTTCCCCACTGAATTCAGTTCTTCTGGATCGGGTTGATAATTTTTCTCCAACCACGACATTATATCTCCCAAGTCTTCATCCTCTCTTTGTGCCTTTGCTGTTTCAGCATGTTGGTCCTCAACCCATATGCGCTTACATTCAGGATATTCTCTTGGAAGCCTTTTCCCCCTTCTTCGTTTCACGGTCACTAGAGCACAGACACAACTCATGAAGTCTTTCTCTGTGTCTTCTCCCTCCAACTCTGGTTCCTCCGTGTCTGGTAACTGGGAGAGGGTATCCGCTACCACATTGTTCCGACCAGGTTTATATTCAACAGAAAATTCTAATTCCGCTAGCTGCGCTAGCCACCGCTGCTCCACCGCTTGTACGTTAGCGGTCTCTAAGTATTTCAGAGGATTATGATCTGTCCTCACCACAAACTTTTTGTAAATTAAGTACTCACGGAACTTTTGTGTAGCTGCCCACTTAAGTGCTAGCAATTCTAGCTTAAAGGCGGAATAGTTTCCAGCATTTCTCTCCGATTTTCTTAATCCACGACTTGCAAAAGCGATAACTTTCTCTTCCCCCTCCTGAACTTGACTCAGGACTGCTCCCAGGCCCTTGTTACTCGCATCTGTGGTCAAGATGAAAGGTTCTGTAAAAATTGGGTATGACAGAACAGGAGCAGTGGACATCTTCCGCTTGAGAACCTCAAATGCCTGTTGGCAGTCTTCCGTCCAAACAAATGTGGATCCCTCTGGAGCATTCTTCCCAGTGAGAATGTGGAGTGGAGCGGTGATCTGTGCAAAGTTTTTCACAAACCGCCTATAAAAACTGGCAAATCCCAGAAAACTTCGGACCTCAGTTTTGCTGTTTGGCACTTTCCAATCTTTCAGAGCTTTTACTTTTTCTGGGTCAGCTGAGACACCTTCATCGGATACTATGTATCCTAGGAACCGAACCTCTTTGCACACCAGTTTGCATTTTGAAGGTTTGAGCTTCAATCCATGCTCTTGCATCTTCCGGAACACCAGGTCCAACCTCTCTAGATGCTTCTCAAATGTTGGCGCGTAGACCAAGATATCATCGAGATAGAGCAAGAGGATCTCGAAAACGTACTCGCACAATACAGTTTCCATTAAACGCTGGAAACTCGCTGGCGCATTGCACAGGCCGAAAGGCATTCTCGTCCATTCAAATAATCCGAATGGCGTTGTGACAGCGGTCTTCTTCATGTCAGCTGGGAACATGCCCATCTGAAAATATCCAGAGGTCATGTCGAGGGAAGAGAACCACTTGGCTGACCCCAACACATCCAGGGATTCATCAATACGGGGCAATGGATATGCGTCCCGCACCGTTATAGCATTTAGCTTGCGGTAGTCACAGCAAAATCTGAGACTACTGTCCTTTTTCTTGATGACAACAGCTGGCGAAGCCCAAGGGCTATGGCTCTTCCGCAGCACTCCTTGGCTCACCAAATCGTACACATGCATCTTGAACTGCTCATATATATGTGGGGACACTCTCCTAAAAGGCTGTTTTATTGGATGGGACTCTCCGGTGTTGATTCGATGTGACACCAGGCTGGAATAACCCAAATCAGAATCATTGGTTGAAAAAACTGATCTGTATTTCCATAATAAATCTTTTAACCTGCTAGCTTGTTCCGGCAACAGATGTTCCCAGTCTACCTTTACTTTTGGTAGCTGGTTTTCCCAGTTGTCCTCCTTCTCCAAGAACAGGTCAGGTTTCACCCCCTGTACAATTGCTTCTGGCATGTGCACTTCAGCAATTCGTGCTCTGCCAGGAATGATGACGTCCTGTACTCCCACATTAATCATTCTGACAAGGACCTTCCCTCGCTGCTGGATAACTAAAGTGTTAGCTACCATAATCTTCTCGGGTAGATTTATCCTTCTGGAAGCTGACACCAGGACCGCTCCTGTACACTTCCGTATCTGCTGGCACGTCCCCAATAATATCCTTTCAGACATGGCAGGAATGATCTTTCCCACATTCCCTTGCAACTTGACAACTCCATCTGATTCCCTGATCTGGATGGAACGCTTCTGCGATATTTTGGACAGGATTCCTGCTAATTTCACTGGTTCCAAGGTAAAACAGGTAAGATCCTTAAATAGACCCTCTAGATGCTGCAGGACATTCATCCCTACTATTCCTTGGATCGCCTGGTTCTCAACTTGTCCATCGCAAAAATTGTCCTTTACTACAAAATGCATCTTCTGGGTACCAGCTGTCCCAAACACTGGACATCAGCGTCGATGTACCCCAAGACCGGCAATTCCGTCCCGTTCACCGCCACAAGGGTCAATTTACTCGCATCTTTCAGGCAGTCCGCATTTTTGAAATTTTTGTAAAAGAAACTGGCCAGGATAGTCGAAACATTAGAGCCAGTATCTACTGTACACAAAGTATCCACCCCATCGATCTTAACCTTCAATAGTGGGCTGGAGCCTATCGCCCTTTCTCCGAACAATTGTTCGTCCTTTCCCTCCTCTCTATCGACATGCTTCTGCATTTTCACTATAGACTTCACATTTGATGGTCCCAGTCCTGCTTCGTCTCAATTCTTCGGCTTCTCACATTTCCCACCAGCACTTGACATCTCTGGCTCACCACGAACTTCCCTCTGATAAGTTCTATTCGGCCTCTCGCTCTGACAATTTCGCGCTATGTGACCCGGCTCCTGGCACCGATAACAGGTCAACTCTCCATTACTACCTCTTGACTCTCTCCTACTGGGATCATACCCAGAATATCTTCTCTCTTGGAAATTAGGATATCTTAACCTTTCCCGTTCTCTCCTCTGCCGTTCCCATTCCTCTTCTTGTCTTTCACAGAGACGTGCAAACATGTTTGTCATTTGCTGCATCATTACTCTTGCAGATTCCTCAGGCCTACAATAATCTCCGGCCTCATCTCGACTCCTCTGTAGGATTCGCTTAGGAGAGGATTCCCACGGAGCCAATCCTCTCTCTTCACCGGCCCAACGTATGGCCGCTTGCATCAGCTCGGAGAAGGGTATGCCCGGGTTATCCTCACTCCGCTTGGAGACCTCTCTTCTCAGGCTCTCATCTCTCAACCCGATCTTGAACTGTTCCTTAAGTGTCTCATCGGGATTTCCCATTCGGCGTCTATCCCTCCTCATGATGGCATCCAACTTTTCCTGAAGACGATAAGCAAAAATCCGGAATGCCTTCCCGCGGGAGGTGGTGGAGATGAAAACGGTAGCGGAATTCAAGCATGCGTGGGATAAACGTAAAGGAATCCTGTGCAGAAGGAATGGATCCTCAGAAGCTTAGCCAAGATTGGGAGGCAGGGCTAGTTCTGGGCAAGACTTCTACGGTCTGTGTCCTGAAAATGGCAGATACAAATCAAGGTAAGGTATACACAAGAAGTAGCACATATGAGTTTATCTTGTTGGGCAGACTAGATGGACCGTGCAGGTCCTTTTCTGCCGTCATCTACTATGTTACTATCCAGCTTATAATCGAAAGTGATTGCTGGCCATCTTCCGACATAAATCGGGAGATGGCCGGCGATTTCTTAAAAGCAGCAAAATTGGTATAATCAAAAGCGGCATTTTTGACAGCATCGCTGCTTTCCCGTCGCTTCACCGGCGAAAGTTCAAGGGGGCGTGTCAGTAGATTAGCGAAGGCGGGACATGGGCGGGCATGGGCGTGGCTACCAGATGGCTGGCTTTCGCCGATAATGGAAGAAAAAAGCGGTGTTAAGCAGTATTTTGCCGGCTTTACTTGGTCCTTTTATTTTCACGACCAAGCCTCAAAAAGGTGCCCCAACTGACCAGATGATCACTGGAGGGAATGGGGGATGACCTCCCCATACTCCCCCAGTGGTCACCAATCCCCTTCCAAACTAAAAAAATAAAACTAAAAACCTTTTTTCCAGCCTGTATGCCAGCCTCAAATGCCGTACCCACCTCCATGACAGCAGAATGTGTTGTATCCGACAGCCTTTCTCTGGTTGCGATGTGGCTCTGGGGTGAGTGTGACACCTTTTCTGTTAGGTGCCCTGCAGAGAGTCACATTAGCAATGCATTGTGGTCGGTGTAGGGTACTGGGCTGTACTCCCATGGTGCTTTTCCCCCCTGCTAACTGGGTCAGAGTGTGCCCTGTTTTGTTTCCTGTTGTAGTCCATGCGGTAGTGGCCATTTATGTAAGCCAGTTTTAGTTCCCTTTCCTGTGTTACCCACGTTAGAGAATGTAGTTCTTACCTTGAATGGTGCTGAAAGAGGGCATTGTACACCATTGTGCCAGCTCTGTCCTACTGCTAATCTTAGTACCAGGGGACTCTGATCTGCAGTTAACTGTGAGTAAACATGCTTATTTCAAGAAAGGACTTTTTCAGAGAGATTAGTCTTCAGGTGTGAACTGGTGTGCCAAAGTTATACAGCAGCAATAAGTCCTAGAGGCTGTATGCAGGTCCCTAGAGCAATTTTAGTGGGTGCAGTACATTTGTGGGTAGTGGGTTTGGGGGGCTCAGCTCCCAAAGTAAGGGAGCTATGCACGTGGTGGGAGCTTTTCTGAAGTCCACCGCAGTGACCCCTAGGGTGGCTGGTTGGTGTCCTGGCATGTCAGGGGGGCCAGTGCACTAAAAATGCTGGCTCCTCCCACGGCCAAATGCTTTGAATTTGGCCGGGGTTTGAGATGGCCGACATAACTTTCCATTATCGCTGAAAAACAAACCCGGCCATCTCAAACCCGGCGAACTCCACGGCATTTGGCCGGGCTAAACCGTATTATCGAAAAAAAGATGTCCACCATCTTTTTCGATAATACGGTTCCGGCCAGCTGTAGCGCTGCCGCCAACATAGATCGCCGGCAATCTATTTGGCCGGCGACGTTCGATTATGCCCCTCTATGTTACTATATTTATTTCATGCCTTTCTGAATTTCATCACTATTTTTGTCCCAACCCCATCCACTAGGAAGGCATTTCAGGCATTCATCACCCTTTCCTTGAAAAAGTATTCCCTGGTGTTGCTCTGAAGTTTACCTCCTTGCTGCTTAATTTCATGGCCTCTAGCTCTACTGCTTCCATGTCTCTGAAAAAAGATTTGTTTATATATTAATGCATTTTAAATATTTAACCATCGGTACATTTCTCCCGTTCCTCTTTTGATTCAGGGTACAAATATTCAGGCCCTCTCTTCTCATGCATCTTCTGGTGCAAACTCCATACCATTTCTTATTGCTTTTATTCTTTATTTGCATTTATTATACCACTTCAACTGACCACAGAACTAAACAGAGTTTACAAAGTAAAGAGACGTAAAAAAAACAAAAAACAGAAAAGGAACTACAATATCAAATAGGAAAGGTGGGGAAAAGAAGTGCAAATATACCAACAACCAAGAAACGAACAATATGGAAATAGGGAGGGAGGAAAAGGTAAAAAGAATCATCAAGACTCAGTCACAGTCACTGGCACCGAAAACCTGCTTGAAAAGTCAGGTTTGGATTGCAGTTTTAAATCTTGGAAGGGATTGTTCTGCATGAATCTCTAAAGGAAGACTGTTCCAAGCTGCAGGGGTCAAAAAAATAAAAAATGCTTTGTCTTGTATGCTCAAATTTTGCCAACTTAGGACTGGGAAGGACCATTCGGTGATCGTTAATTGAGCGACGCAGCTGCGGAGAAGAATAAGGTATGGTTAAGGAGGACAGATATTGTATAATGGAAGTCCCAGGGGAAAGCTTTGAAAGACAGCAAAACTACTTTATATTGAGGGGCATAATGGAACAGAAACGCCTATCTCCATGGGCGTTTATCTCCGAGAACGGATCCGTGAAGGGGCGGGGCGGATCGTATTTTTTAAAAGAAAAAGACGCCCATGTTTTATTCGTCAAGGTGTGAGCTGGGCGATTTTGCTTTTCAGCGATAATGGAAAATGAAATCGCCCAGCTCAAAAACGAATAAATCCAAGGCATTTGTTCGTGGGAGGGGCCAGGATTCATAGTGCACTGGTCCCCCTCACATGGCAGGACACCAACCGGGCACCCTAGGGGGCACTTTTACAAAAACCAAATAAAAGGTAAAAGAGCTCCCAGGTGCATAGCACCCTTCCCTTGGGTGTTGAGCCCCCCAAATCCCCCTCAAAACCCACTGCCCACAAGTCTACATCATTACTATAGCCCTAAGAGGTGAAGGGGGGCACCTACATGTGGGTACAGTGGGTTTGGGGGGGTTGGACGACTAATAGCATTAAGCAGCACAATTGTAACAGGTAGGGGGGGGATGGGCCTGGGTCCACCTGCCTGACGTCCACTGCACCCCCTAACAACTGCTCCAGGGACCTGCATACTGCTGCTTGGGAGGAGGGTATGACATTTGAGGGTGAAAGTAAAAGTTGTGAAACATCATTTGTTGTGGTGGGAGGGGGTTAGTGACCACTGGGGGAGTCAGGGGAGGTCATCCCCGACTCCCTCTGGGGGTCATCTGGTCATTTAGGGCACTTTTGGGGGCCTTATTCGTAAAAAAACAGGGTCCAGGAAAAGTGTCCTAAATTCTAGCTCAAAACTGTTCCATTATCGGCGAAGGGCGCCCATCTCTGTTCGCCCGATAACCACGCCCCAGTTCCGCCTTCGACACGCCTTCGACACGCCCCCGTCCACTTTGTCCGCATCCGCGACGGAGTGCAGTTGAAAGCGACCCAAATTCGGCTTTTGATTATACCGCGTTATTCGTTTTTGTGAGATAAACGCCCATCTCCCGATTTAGGTCGGAACTTGGGCGTTATTCTCGTTCGATTATAAGCTGGATTGTATTCTTAACTATTTCATGTCTTTTTATAACTTTAGGGGCCCTTTTACTAAGGCGCGCAGAACAGTGGCCTATGCTGGTGTAGGCACGTGTTTTGGACATGCGCAGGTCCATTTTTCAGCATGCCCGCAAAACAGGCCATTTTTTTTTGTGGCTGAAAATGGACATGTGGCAAAATTAAAACCAGCGCACGTCTATTTTCGGCCTGAGAACTTACTGCTACCCATTGACTTAGCGGTAAGTTCTCACACTTTAACTGGGCGGTAATTGTCAGCGCGCATACACTGCTCAATACTACTGCGTAACCGGGCAGTTCCAATTTGACACATGTTGGACACGCATAGGCACCTATGCGCCTTAGTAAAAGGGCCCCTTAGTGAGATATGGTCTCCAAAACTGAACACAGCACTTCAAGTGGGTCTTCAACGTCTTGTACAGGTACATTATTACCTCCTCCTTTCTGCTGGTTGTACATCTCTCTATGCAGCTTAGTATCCTTCTGGCTTTTGCCACTGCCTTGTCATATTCTTTTTGCCCACACAGAAAAGAAACAAGTGGAAAAACAACTTCAAGGGATCAATCCAAGACAAGAGATAAGATGCTCCAAAAAAACTTTATTTTGCCACCTTGAGATCCACAGACACTATCACCTCAAGGTCTCTTGGTTTGTTTACATCAACTTCTGTCCTTCAATCGTATACAACTCTCTTGGATTTCTGCATCCCAAATGCATCACTCTACCCTTCTTCACATTAATGCCTAACTGCCAAGCATTAGCCCAAGCTTCTAGTTTTGTTGGATCAATTATTCATTCTACTCCCTCTGAAGGTCCGCTCTGTTGCAAATCTTTACATCAACTGCAGTAAGGCAAACATTTCCTTCTAACCCTTTGGTAACATCACTCAGAAAGACATTGAACAGAATCAGTCCCAAGATTGATCCCTGAAGCACTCCACTACTCATCTTTCTTCCGAGTGAATACCATTTACCACCACCCTCTGTTTGTTGTCTTGAAACCGTGCACTGCTTTCACCTAATATATTATTCAGTAGCCACTATTATTCTCAGTCCTTCCAGATTAAGGGAGCAAGAAGTTAATTTTTCATAAGATCAAGTACATTAATTTCTTAATGTACCATACAGTGAGCCTCTGAAAATCCTGGATGAACTACACTACATACTAATAGTCTATTCTCACATAATATTTCATGTTTCATGGTTGACAATGAACTCCATCATGTGAATATTCAAAAGCACATAAGCGATTTAAATATATATATATTAGGACTACTTCTACCTACAACTATGACTATTTTTATCTGTATGGACTGTGATGTTCAAACTGACTCTCCCTCCCCTCCCTTTTTTTCCCCGGTGTGCTTTATAGTACATTGGAAAAACATAGTAACATAGTAAATGACAGCAGATAAAGACCTGTACGGTCCATCCAGATTTGCCGAACAAGATAAACTCATTTTACATGGTATGTGATACTTTATATGTATACCCGAGTTTGATTTGTCCTTGCCATTCTCAGGGCACAGACCATAGAAGTCTGCCCAGCACTGTTCTTGTACTAAAAGTTCTTAAGCTAACATCGAAGCCCCTTAAAATTTACACTCCATCCTATCCATACCTATTCAGTCACGATCAGGGCACAGACCGGAGAAGTCTGCCCAGCACTGGTTTAGCTTCCCAATTACCAGCGTTGCCACCCAATCTCCGCTAAGATTTTGTGGATCCATTCCTTCTAAACAGGATTCTTTTGTGTTTATCCCACACATGTTTGAATTCCATTACTGTTTTCATCTCCACCACCTCTTGTGGGAGGGCATTGAGCTGTTGGCCATCAATATGGCATTAGAGGAACTGTGCCATCTCCTTGAGGGAGCCAAACATCCATTTACCATGACTACAGATCATAAGAACCTTCTATATCCACAGGAGGCCCAGAGACTTAACCCCCGCCAGGCCCAATGGTCCCTGTTCTTTTCTTGATTTGACTTTCAGGTGGTCTTATGCCCAGCCGAAAAGAATGTATGGGCTGATGCCCTCTCTTGAGCTCTGGAGACCACCAAAGAGAGTCCTGACATTCAGATCATCCTGGATCCCACGATTCTGATAGCAGTTTCCGTTCTGGTTCTTCTGGGCAAGACTGTGGTGCCCAAGCAGCTTCCAAGATTCCAAGATTACTGGCCATCCTTGAATCTGAGGCACTTTGAAGCTCATTTCTCAAATTTACTGGTGGCCACAGCTGAGGAGAGACATATGCAACTATATGACATCTTGCCTCATTTGTGCCAGTCACAAGTCTTCCCACATACACCTGTGTAGGCTCCTCCAACAGCTTCCAGTACCCGAGGTACCCTGGGCCCACCTAGCCATTGTCAAGGTTATGGATCCGAAGAGAACTCCTGGGAACCTGCAAACCAGGTTCATGCGGCTGTACTCCTTAGAAGTTTCCACTGCATGTTTCCTTCTAAGCCTAAGCCTGTATGTCAAGAAAAAGGCCACTGGAGAGGAAGAACTGTCACGGCCATGGCCGTGCCCCTAGCCCCAGTCTCTGCACTAATCTCATAGGGCATCAGGGTGTGGATCCGTGACATCCTCCAGCATCTCCGGAAAAGGTTAGTTGCAGATTAATACCTTTCAAATATTTGAACGTCTGTATTGTTACCCACCCCCACACTCTTGAGTGTGATGTATAAGATGACGGTGTTCCAACAGCCTGATGGTTGTAGTCGTGCCAGCCTGGTCGGAACACCTGACACCAAGAATGAGGAGTGGGTACAATAACTAACCACGTCACTCAGCCACTCGGACTCAGTGAGGAAATGAAACTAAATTTCAGGATACTTGCTTGCTTGAGCGTACAAACCCAGACAGCAACAGGTTTTTTTATCAATAACAAAGTAACATTTATTAGTATCCCTTTTTCAGTGAAATAGACAAAGTAATTTCAATGCAATTAAAATTTGTACAACAAACCCAACAGTTAACTAAAACAAATACTTTCTTTTCTTTCCAGGAGTTCACACCTCTGCATCAGATTAAAGAAGTCAGATAAGTATTACATTTCTTTTTTCTTAGTTCTGTTTCCCTTTTAAACTCTTCTTAATGCCCCTTTGGTTAACTTTCTTTATGAATTTGATACTTTGTGTCAACTTTTATGTTTTTCAGGAGACGTCTCCACTCACTTTTTACAGGAACAGGTAAGTGCTTTATTTATTTTCTCTCTCTTTTCCTTTTCCCTTCCCAGGTAAGTCTCTCTCACTTTTCCCTTATCCTTTACCCCAGTCCCGTGTTTCCCCCCACAGTCACTTAGCTGCTGATGCTTCAGACTTCTTTTCTCCCAAACGTGCAGCGAAATCTTTCTTGCGTCGGGGCCCTTGAAGTCGTCTTCAGAAGAATGTGTACACGACTCTTCTTCCTAAACCTTTCCTTAAATTTAAAGTAAATGGAAGCAAGACCCTAGCTACTCTGTTTAAGTCCATAAGGATTCTGCACTTCAGGGAAGCAAATGTTTTTTTTCACTGTGGCCTTCTAGCTGAAGAAATAAAAAAATAATTTCAGATTCCCTCTCTGTCAGATCCTTTCCTTCTCTACCTAAACTTTTTTTATTCCCTAACTAGCACTAACACAGGTGTGTTTGGCAGTCTTCTTCTTTTCACCATTTATTCACAACACACATATCCTCCTTCCACATTCCCTTCAATTTAAAACTAAGCTGTGACCCTATTAACCCACAACTTAACCCCTACTTAACCCCTATCCCTATATGCTTAACTCTTGCTTAAATACACTATTTCCTAAACAATCCTTTCTAGACCCTTCCCCTGTTTCCCTTATAATTAGCCCCTTAACCCCAAAAATCCCAAAATTCTCACTAAAACACCCTAAAAATCTTCTCTTTTAACCTGTAACCTTCCCACTAAGCCTTAACCAATTTCACAATAAAATCTCTCAAATTAAAAACTCTCAAACACCATAAAATTCTCCACATCACCAAGTACACCTCCTCTCTCTCAGACTGTCCAACACACTCTCTTCACCATTCACTCCACATTTACACAAACTTCCCAAATCTCCCTTTCTCAATCTCCCTTTTACTATCACTCTCACCTAAATACTTTCACTGCCAGCCAAACTCACTTCCTAAAACTTTTAATTTCCTTCAATTCCACACTGCCTGTCCCACATCAAACAGCACATCCACTCTCTTCAGTTGCCAGAACCTCTCTCTGCAACTGCCAGCCAGCCCCGTCTCCCAGGTAACCCCTCCTTAGCTTCCCATTCCAAAACCCTTCTCAAAATTCTAAGCTACATTGCTGACTGGCGGAATGTTCACCAGCACAAGTAAATCCCCATTTTACCACTTTCTTTTTATCTTCTTTCCCTAACCCCACGTTACATTCACCCATGCTGAAAACAAATATTGTCCCCAATATTTCATCACACTAACTCATCCTCGCATCACCTCTACCCAAACCCCAGATCCCCCTTTTCTAAATTTTTCTCCCAACCAAAAGAATACATCCTTACTCCCATTCTTTCCCATTCCCTACCAACCAAACAAAAATTTCCCTCCAACCCTCAATCATCCCTCCAACCATCCACTCAAATATGGAGAATGCACTGCCTTAGCACTCCTACTAGAGCTTCTTACATTATCAGTGTTCTCATAATCTGGCTCAGCAGGTATAATAGTTATATCAGTACATATAATGTACCAACCATATTTTTTTAGACACCCAGTCAGGATGTACACAAGACATTCTCCAGCTTTGCATTCCTTATTCTTAAAACATTGTCATTACTTCCCAAAATTTCTATCAGCTTATCCAGTTGAGCCTACCAGAGGTCCTGAATTTTATGTCGCCCCGAGAACCTCTGTCCCCACAACAAAACCCAATCTCTCTTTCTCCGCAACAACCTGTTGTACTCTTGCAGTAACTGACGTAGAGGCTTGGGCTGCCACCTGTGTGGGACAATTTTGTTTCTGAACTTTCATTAGCTCCTTCTTCTCCACCCGTTCCTGCATCTGTATTCTTTGTGAATCTTCTTCCACCCTTGCTTGTTGTTCTTCAATTAATTGTATCATTCTTTGTTCCAGCTGTTGTTTGGATACAACTGTATCCGTCATTTTACTGTGTAGACTCTTGATTTCATTCTCTTTGGCCAACAACTTAGCCTGTATGTCTTCATATTGTACTGTCATTTTCCTTAAATAGATCTCAATTTCCTCCCTTCTTCTCTCAGCTTCTTGCTGTTGAGCCGTTAACTGTGCCACTGCTTGTTCTGCCCTCTTCTTTTGCAGTTCCTCCTGAGCTGCTTTACTAGTCTTTTCAGCCAACTCATTCATAAGCTGTGCACAATCCTGGCGCAATTTATTAAGTTCAGAAGTCTGCTTGCTTTCCATTTGGTTGGTAGCAGCGCTAACAGCGTCTCGAAGGATACCATTTTCTTGTTCCAGGTGAGTGATCCGATTCTCCATCTGCGCACTAACTTGTTTGAATGTCAGCTGCATTTGTTGGGTGTCCTGATATCTGGTATGCATCTTGTTCTGTAAAGCTGCATGTTCTTCCTCTAGTGTACTGATCCGTTCTCTCATCTTGGCCTCAAACAAACTGCTTTTCTGCTTCTCTGTTAAGAGCGCCTGGGTTAACTGTTTACATTGCTCCTTGGTCAGATCAGCCTCCTCCTTTACTGCCAGAAGCAACTTATCTTGTTCTTGAAGCAGACTCGGAACTATCATTGAATCTCCCCTATTAGCCTTTTTACTGACCTCCGGTTCAGCATTAGATTTCTCCCTTAGTGGCTCATCTGCGAACTGTGTCCTTTCTGGGATTATGACATCTCGTACTTCTCTATTTTTCATTTTTCCCAGAAAATTCTCTCGATTCGGTTTGACCATCGTATTTGCTATCATAATCTTACTCGGAAAGGTAATCTTTCTGGAGACAGACATTGATAAAACTCCGGAAGTTTTTCTGGCAGCTTTCTCAGACATAACTGGAATAATTTGCTTCGCGATCCCTTGCACTTTTACCCCTCCATCATTTTCTCTGGAGTTGGAATGTTTCTGTGTGATTTCGGACAGGATTCCCGCTATCTTTATCGGTTCCAGGATAAAACAGGATAGGTCCTTAAATAACCCTTCCAGATGTCGAAGGACGTTCATCCCCACAATGCCTTGTGAGGAAGTAGTGTCCACTTGCCCATCCTGGAAATTATCCTTCACAATAAAAATGCACCTTTCTGGCACCCGCTGTCCTAAACATTGAACGTCGGTGTCAATGTAGCCTAGTACTGGTAGATCAGTCCCATTAACTGCTACCAGTGTCAGCTGACTAGCATCTTTCAGGCAATCGGTGTTTTTGAAGTTTTTGTAGAAAAAACTGGCCATGATAGTGGAGACGCTAGATCCTGTGTCCACTGTGCACACCATCTCCACACCATCAATCTTCACTTTAAGCTTCGGACTGGCTCCAACGGCTTTTTCTCCAAAAAGCTTTTCTTCCCTTGGCTCCACACTATTCAAGTTCCTTTGCATTCTGACAACCACATGAGGATCACTTCCCTTTGATGTTTCCACCGGATCACCACGTACACTGCTATTCCTTGGGACATTCCCACTTGTACTTGGTACAGCTGGTTCTTCCCTTTTTGGTCCGGCATAAGGTCTACTGATGCTCTCTCTTTGGCAATCTCTTGCAAAATGCCCTGGTTCCCGGCACCGAAAGCAGATGATCTCCCCCGACTGTGTTCTTGTTGGCCCCCAGCTCTGGCTAGGTCCTGCACATTCCCTTGGGGGATTCGCATACCTCCAGTCATTTCTTTCTCTCCGCTGCCTGTCCCATTCCACCTCCTGATGCTCGCACATCCGGGCTAACATGTTGGTCATTTGTTGCATCATAGCAACCGTAGCTGACTCCCCAGAATGGCTGTAATCGCCAGCTTCCTCCCAGTTCCTTTGAAGAATCCTCTTTGGCGGTTGTTC
This sequence comes from Microcaecilia unicolor, assembly GCF_901765095.1. Taxonomy (NCBI): domain Eukaryota; kingdom Metazoa; phylum Chordata; class Amphibia; order Gymnophiona; family Siphonopidae; genus Microcaecilia; species Microcaecilia unicolor. Next base: position 609,129,387 of record NC_044031.1, on the reverse strand, counting down.
TCTTTCCTCTCCTGCCCACCGAATGGCAGCTTGCATCAGGTCTGAGAACGGCATGGCTGGATTGTCCTCGCTCCGCTTTGAAATTTCTCTCTTCAAAACTTCGTCTCTCAGCCCAATTATGAATTGCTCTTTTAACGATTCTTCGGCATTCCCCATCCTCCTTCTGTCCCGCTTCATGATAATCTCCATCTTCTCTTGTAGCTTGTAGGCGAACACTCGGATGGATTCACGTTCTCCCTGCCGGTAATTATAAAACTCCTGGATCCTAAGACCCAGAGCCACCTTGTCTCCATAGACCTGGCAGAGCACATCATAAATGGCCTCCACAGAACAATCTCTCGGTAAGGAGTACTTGATTGTGTCCAGCGCTATTCCCCTCAGGTGATCACGAATGACCTCAACCTGGTCTTCTACAGAAACCCTTAAAATTCTCAATCTCGATTTCATCTTCTCGATCCATTCTTCTATATTAAGGTCATCGGGTCCTTTCGGGAACCCGTGAAAATCCGGCATGGTTCTATCCTGCGGGATTACCACTGTGTGGGTCACAATTTGTGGCAGGGTACGGCTTCCCATGGCGGCTTCCCCGTCCATCTTCTCTTTCTTCTCTCCGGAGACTGGGTTTGTTGCAGAAACAGAGGCCCCGGGAGACAAAAACTCAGACCCTTTTTTTTCCCAAATAACTTTATTAAATCAGCTATACCGTCCCACTGGAAGCTCTAAAATGGAAAATTAGTCAATTCCCTTTTTCCCAAATTCCCACAACACAATACACACTTCTGTATTTGCAGATTACCCCACTGGTTACCCCCCAAAACAGGAAAAATCCTGTCGACTACGCCAATTGTTACCCACCCCCACACTCTTGAGTGTGATGTATAAGATGACGGTGTTCCAACAGCCTGATGGTTGTAGTCGTGCCAGCCTGGTCGGAACACCTGACACCAAGAATGAGGAGTGGGTACAATAACTAACCACGTCACTCAGCCACTCGGACTCAGTGAGGAAATGAAACTAAATTTCAGGATACTTGCTTGCTTGAGCGTACAAACCCAGACAGCAACAGGTTTTTTTATCAATAACAAAGTAACATTTATTAGTATCCCTTTTTCAGTGAAATAGACAAAGTAATTTCAATGCAATTAAAATTTGTACAACAAACCCAACAGTTAACTAAAACAAATACTTTCTTTTCTTTCCAGGAGTTCACACCTCTGCATCAGATTAAAGAAGTCAGATAAGTATTACATTTCTTTTTTCTTAGTTCTGTTTCCCTTTTAAACTCTTCTTAATGCCCCTTTGGTTAACTTTCTTTATGAATTTGATACTTTGTGTCAACTTATATGTTTTTCAGGAGACGTCTCCACTCACTTTTTACAGGAACAGGTAAGTGCTTTATTTATTTTCTCTCTCTTTTCCTTTTCCCTTCCCAGGTAAGTCTCTCTCACGTTTCCCTTATCCTTTACCCCAGTCCCGTGTTTCCCCCCACAGTCACTTAGCTGCTGATGCTTCAGACTTCTTTTCTCCCAAACGTGCAGCGAAATCTCTCTCAGACTGTCCAACACACTCTCTTCACCATTCACTCCACATTTACACAAACTTCCCAAATCTCCCTTTCTCAATCTCCCTTTTACTATCACTCTCACCTAAATACTTTCACTGCCAGCCAAACTCACTTCCTAAAACTTTTAATTTCCTTCAATTCCACACTGCCTGTCCCACATCAAACAGCACATCCACTCTCTTCAGTTGCCAGAACCTCTCTCTGCAACTGCCAGCCAGCCCCATCTCCCAGGTAACCCCTCCTTAGCTTCCCATTCCAAAACCCTTCTCAAAATTCTAAGCTACATTGCTGACTGGCGGAATGTTCACCAGCACAAGTAAATCCCCATTTTACCACTTTCTTTTTATCTTCTTTCCCTAACCCCACGTTACAGTATCATGTCACCCCTGTTTTCCCTTTCCTCCAAGATGTACATGTTCAGGTCAGCAAGTCTCTCCTTGTATGGTTTCCAACGCAAATCCCATACCATTTTTGTTGCTTTTCTTTGCACCGCTTCCAGTCTTTTTACTATGTATGTTACATCTTTAGCAAGATACGGCCTCCAAAACTGAACACAGTACTCCAAGTGGGGCCTCACTAACAACTTGTAGAGGGGCATCAACAAAAACCAGAGAATAGTGAAGTTTCTGGAATCCAATGGATTGCAGGACCTGAGGTAGCATGACTTCAGTAGAGGAAGGTCTTATCAGACAGATAAATCTAATTAATTTCTTTAACTGGGTGACTAGAGAGTTGGTTCAATGGAGAAGCTAGATGTATTGTTCTTAGATTTTAGCAAAGCCTTTGACACGATTTCACATAGATGTTCTATAAATAAACTGAATGCCCTTGGTATGGGCCCTAAAGTGACTGACTGGGTTAGGAACTGGTTGACTGGAAGATGACAGAGGGTAGTGGTAAATGGAGCTCATTCTGAGGAAAGGGATGTTACCATCGTTGTGCTGCAAGGTTCAGTTCTGGGTCTAATTCTTTTTAGCATGTTTGTAAGCAATATTGCTGAAAGGCTGCCTGGTAAGGTTTGTCCCTTAAGGAAGATATCAAGATTTGCAATAGGGTAGACACACCTGGTAGTGTGGATAATATGAGAATGGACCTAGTGAAGCTTGAAGAGTGGTCCAGAATTTGGCAGCTAAAATTTAATTATAAAAAATGTAGGGTCATGCATTTAGGCTACAAAAACCAAGGAAACAGTACAGTTCAGGGGGTGAAGTACTTCTGTGTATAAAAGAGGAACAGGCAGGGCCAATGCTAGGGTCTCTGGTGCCCCCTTGCAAACTATCAGTCACCCCCACCCTGATCCAGCCCAGCCCAGCATCTTCTTTCTCTCTTCTCCCTCCCCCTTCCCACATCTGCCCCCTTTTTCAGCCCCAGCTCCAGCTCCATTCTCTCACCTGTCCCCTAGATCAGCTCCTACCTCCAGCTCTGCCTCTAGTCAAACGGGTCTAACATGCCGTTAATAATGCATTTTCCTCCTAGCCACAGATTAACTACTTCTGGTTTCACAAAACCAGAAGTAGTTAATTTTGTGACTCAGAGGAATGCACAGTGCCAGCGCACCAGACCATTTGACTAGAGGCAAAGCAGCGGCAGTGAAAAAAAGCAGGGCAGCTAGGGAGGGCTAAAGCCAGGCACCCCAAATGTTGCCCCCCCCCCCCCCCCCCCCCCCGTCCAGCATACCCTGCTTACCACATTCTGCTGGCCCTGGGAACAGGATTTGGGTGTGATCATATATGATGATCTTAAGGTGGCCAAACAGGTAGAAAAGGCAGCGGCAAAAGCCAGAAAGATGTTTGGGTGCATAGGGAGAGGAACGGCCAGCAGGGAAAAGGAGTTGATTATTCCACTGTATAAATCTTTGGCAAGACCATATTTAGAGTACTGTGTACAATTCTGGAGAAAGCACCTTCAAAAAGATATAAACAACATAAAAGGATCAGTGGTCTTCATCATAAGGCATATGGGGACAGGCTTAAAGATCTCAATTTGTATACTGTGGAAGAAAGACAGGAGCAGGAAGATATGATAGATATCTTCATGACATAAATGCACAGGTGAGTATCTTTCAATTCAAAGAAAGCTCTAGAATGATAGGGCATAGAATGAAGGTGAAAGGGGACAGTCTCAGGAGTAACTTGTTGAATTCATGGAACAGCTTTCTGGTGAAAGTAGTAGAGATGAATACCGTATCTGAATTCAAGCAAGCTTGGGTCAAGTACTTATCATCTCTGAGGTAGAGGAAGGGAGAGCAGCTGCATGAATGGGCAGACTGGATAGGTCATATGGTCTGCACCTCCTTCATTTTTCTCTGCTTCTATTTAAATATTTTTATCATATTTCCCCATCTCTCCCTTCCCCTAAGGTATTCAAATCAGGTCTCCAAGTCTCTTCTCATACATCTTATGGCGCTAACTGCATACCATTTTTTCACATTCCTTTCAACAGAAGACAGGAATTAGGGTTGTTGAGAGTATTCCATGTAATACTGAGAGCTTTTGAAGCACACACAATACAAGAAATCTTTTGCCAGGTCCAGAGCGGTGTAGAAGGGTTTGCGGAGAGGATTTCATGTTAGTTTTTGTGCTTTAATTGCCAGTTTTGTGTTGTTTTGAAAGCAGAGGAAAGCCTCTGAAAGTTTCAAAGGCAGATGGGCGGTAACAAATGTGTGTGTGTCCAAACAAAGGTGAAAGTGAGAGCACACTTAGGTGCCTGTTCTTCTGTGCCTAAATATAATCCTCACAAAAACTTCATGTGAAAGGAATTTTTTGCAAGGCTTATCTTTAGGCACAGAAGTACAAGCATCAATTGTGTGCTGACACTTTTGGTTTTTGATTGGACACGCATAGAAGAAGCCATGTTCACCACGTTACCTTTATGCTCATGTGTCCACCACACTCCCTCCCTCCCCATTAGACTCAAGTTTTCAGCTCATAAAATTTGCACACCATTATCTTTCTGCATGGCACAGTATTACACTTGCAGTAGAAGCAACACTCTCAGACATCTGTACACGGCTCTACCATAAACCTTCCTGTATGGGCCTCCCAAAAATCTAATGTAATCTAATCTTCAATTTGTAGACCTGCGGGAGGTTCAAGGCGGTTAACAAAAGAGTAGCTCAGACAATCTGAGGAATTACAGAGAACTAAATCATATTAATGCACAATTAAAATTTACCAAACAAGAAAGTCTTAAGTTTTTACGCAAGTGCATATAATTCATCTCACAGCAAATTTGCAAAGCAAGAGTATTCCAAATGGAAGTTGCCCAATAAGAGAACAATGCTTCAAATTGACACTTAATTCGAATACCCTTGAATGATGGAGATTTCAATAAGAACTGACCGCATAATCTTATTGAGGAAATACACGTCAGGGAACAGTTGAATTAGCAGATTGGAAGTGTTACCATATAAGACTCGAAACATTGTACAAACAACCATGAAGACAATTTGTGCCTTAACAGGAAGCCAATGAAGCTTTTTAGAGGTAAGAAGACACTCAATCCAATTTCTTCAGATGGAAAACTAAACGTACTGCCATATTTTGAACTAACTGCAGTTAGTACAATAGCTTGGCATTTAAGCCTAAGAGCTCTGGCCCTTGGGTTCCAGGTTTCCAATATTAAGCATCAAAGCATAGGGATCCTTTTACAAAGTGCAGGGGCTTAGCTAGACCTCACAGTTGGAGGGGGCCAGAGCCCGAGGTTGGGGGCACATTTTGAGTGCCACCACGCCCCGTCTCGCCTCCTCACCCCCACCGCCTCACCCCCTCACAAGCAAATACCTTTGCTGGCGGGGGTCCCCAACTCCCGCCAGCAAAAGTCTTCTTCAGCACGGTCTGTGGTGCAGCAGCGTTCGCTGCCTACCCATTGTTCTTCTTTCTTCTTCTCTTGTGCACGCTAACGAGCGTCAGCGTGCACAAGAGGAGCAAGAAGAAAGAAGAGCAGGGGGCAGGCAGCGAATGCTGCTGTGCCGGAGTCCGTGCTGAAGAAGGCTTCAGCTGGTGGAGGTTGGGGACCCCTGCCAACAAAACCAGGGGCTCCGATGAAATTTGCAGGGGCCCAGGCCCCCAAGGCCCCCCATAGCTACTGTCCTGACAAAGTGGCACTACTGACTAGCTGTGCACTGAATGCGAAGAAGACCATTCAGTTCCCGTGGGCTTCTTTGCATTCAGTGCATGCTAATCAGTAGCACCACTTTGTAAAAGGAGCCCTTAGTCTGGTCTCCGAAAAACTCCAGTCTGTTCTCTTGGGGAGAGAGCTTGAGGAAGGTACAGGACTGAAGGTTGATTTTGCATCTAGAGAATTTTCCCAAGTGGCCTGTTATGTGCACGTAACAGCAGCCTTTTAGCTGGTAGAAAAATGCATATTTTGGAGCTCCAGTTATTCATGAGGAAATTATACCTCTGATCCCTGTTAACAGTCTGCTTGCTTGCTATTACTACTCAGAAGTAAATGACTCAGGTTTGTCTAAAAATGATGGTAACCTTAACTCCCACTCATTCTAAGTGCTGTAAAATAGTCCAAAAATTACTAACAGTTTTATAATAGCAATTAGGCTTTTAGCAATGTTTGTTTCACTCGGTCTCCATCCTATAGTTGGGTGGAAGTAGGAAATTTTGTATATTTGATTGAGCTAGACGTGGGGTTAATGCACAGCAATACATCTGTGGGTCCCTTTTACTAAGGCACGCTAGCGAATTTAGTGTGCACTAAGGGCTAGATTCTATATATGGTGCCTGAAAATTCTGCATGGAAAAAAAATGACTATGTGTATTCTCTAAAATACACCTAAATTTTATAGAATAGGTTTAAATTTCAGCATGGTATACAGATTACGCCAAGCGCCAGTCCATTTGACTAAATTTAGTCACAGTGAATTACGCCAACTAAAACCTAGTGTAAATCCCAACACCAAAAGGCATACCCCAGCGACCCAACATAAGAACCAGAATACCTGCTACACAACAACACCAAGAATGTAACGGACTCACCCCAATTCTTCCTCTTCCTACTTAATGTTTCCCCAATGTATCTACCATATATGAACCATATTCTACCACAATTACACCTCGTACTTGTGCACATTTTGTATTTGTTCAGACCAGAACTGGCGAACGCCGCTACAGTACTATGTAAGCCACATTGAGCCTGCAAATAGGTTGGAAAATGTGGGATACAAATGTAACAAATAAATAAATTAGGCACGGGGCAGGTGTATTCTATGAAAATGCACATAGATTTTAGAAACACTCATGATCCACCCATTCCACGTCCACTTTTCAACTATGCAACTTAGAATTTATGCACACCATGTTACAGAATACGCTTAGACAGTGGTGCGTATAAATTCTAATTAATGCTAATTAGTGCTAATTGCTTGTTTACATCCAATTATCAGCGCTGATTAGCTTGTTAACTAATTAAGTTATGCTCATTGTTATGGAATATGCTTTAATTTCTGCAAGGAAATCTCAGCGTGATATATAGAATCCCGGGATAAATGCAAATGGGTGTCAGCGTTTAGAACATGCTAATTTTTAGCAGGCATTAAATCGGCTAGCGTGCCTTAATAAAAGGGGCCCTTTGTGTCTCATTGTTCACATTTACATAGTAAAAAAAAATGATACCTTATATGCCTTTCTATAACACAAGTCTACTGTTGAAAACACATGAGTAATTTGTGGTAAATCAATCAAAAATGTTTTTTCAAAGAAATCGTTTTCTAGAAGCATAAATAGCACTCTTATCTATTTAAACACGATTCAGACTAAATAAAAAAGGACAAAAGGTAATAGAGGTTCAAGAGTTCTAAGAATTTCTTGGTCACACAAATAACCACAGTTTTAGGCTGAAATTCTCATCATCATAGCCTTCCATTCCATTTTAAAAATGTGCTATATCTACATCGATGTTGTCTGTGATAGCATTAATGAACAGTGTTTAATAACTAGGGGACCCTTTTACTAAACCGTGCTCAAAAGTGGCCAGCACTGTTTGCAGCATGTGGGTTTCCCGCGCTGCAGTCACTTTTAGCATGGCGGTAAAATAGCTGCATTTGTATATGTTCCTGTAATGGCCACACGCTAACTGAGAAATTAGCACATGTCCATTATCGTGGGAGCCTTTACTGCCACCTATTTACTTGGCGGTAAGGGGGTCCTGTGCTAATCACACAGTTTGCAACAATGTGTCCGTGCCGTGGCCTAGTGGTTAGATCACCAACCTTGTAATCACAAGGTTGCTAGTTCAATTCCCACTCCTGCTCCTTGTGATCTAGAGTGAGCCACTTAACCCTCCATTGGCTCAGGTACAAACTTACAGTCCTCCTAGGACAGGGAAAGACCTGGAATGTAGGTCACCTTGACCACCTACTTAAAAAAGGTGTGAGTGAACACCATATTTATTGGAGTGGAGGAGTGGCCTAGTGGTTAGGGTGGTGGACTTTGGTCCTGAGGAACTGAGTTCGATTCCCACTTCAGGCACAGGCAGCTCCTTGTGACTCTGGGCAAGTCACTTAACCCTCCATTGCCCCATGTAAGCCGCATTGAGCCTGCCATGAGTGGGAAAGCGCGGGGTACAAATGTAACAAACATAAATAAATAAAAATACCCAATCAGAACAGGGCATGTCTAATCTGCAACCGTGGACATGCCTCCCATGACAAAAAAATAAAAACCTTTTTTTAGCACAGGATTAGCGCACGCTGATCGGCACACTACTGCAGGATGTCCCAGGATGTCCAACAGCAGGTTTTTTTAGCACACGATAAGCATGCGCTAGTGCCTACTGCAGCTTAGTAAAAGGGATCCTAGGTAAAAGTAACTAGTTACTGTGCTTAAGTAAAAGTTTTTCCACTTTTACTTGTACAGAAGTACAGGAAAGATTTATTACTTTTACTGAAGTAATCATTTCACTAATTTTTAATATTTTTCTTGGTGACATCTGATGCTTGCAATTAAAAATAAAAAGTAAAAGTGGAAGAGAGACTTAAATGATGATTCCCTGGTAAACCAAGTGAAGCAGCAAAAACTGAACCAGGATTTTGCTAATGCTACCCTTGTCACGCAAACAACAGCAGATCATCTCATCTTAAATTTTGTTGTTCAAGGTATACGGCCTATGAGAACAGTAGAGTTGTCTATTTGTTGAATGGGTTACTGGTCTCCATTCAGACAGACTTTTGGAGTCTTCTTTCTATACATTCCCAACTGGCTTAGACCCTGATGATCAAAGGTAAATGTTGGCACTAGAGACCACTAGCACCGGACTAGCATCCACATTTACCAGCGCACATATCAGTGGCGTAGCCAGACAGCCAGTTTTGGGTGGGCCTGAGCCCAAAGTGGGTGGGCACAAAATTTTCTCTGCTTCGCCCTACCTCCACCTCAAAATATAAATACTTTAGCTAATGAGGATCCTCAAGCTCAGTCAGCTGAAGACTTTCTCTGAAGGTGGCCAGAACTCTCTTTTACCAAGCTTGGCAGGCAGCAGCAATGACCCTAAGCCACTGATGCCAGCACCCCACACATGCTTAGCTGTCGATGGCTCAAGGATGCTGTTGCCAGAGCTTGGTAGAAGGGAGTCCTGGCCGCCTTTGGAGGAGATCCTTAGCTGGGGATGTCTGGGAATCCTCACCAGCTATACCGCAAGGGTTAGGAATGGTGTTAGACCTGCTTGGGCCCAGGTCAGAAAATAAAGGAGGGCTCCCCTCCCCGATTCCCTCTCCTCTTTGCCTCCCTTCCAATTTCCCACCTGCCATTACTATCACACCAACAGAACCTCAGCAAATACAGAACAAGGGATCACAAATTAGAAATAAAAATATTTAGACAAAAATTGAAAAAGAACCCCAAGAAGTTAAACATAGCATTACTGCAACACTGGAGACACAAAACATGCATTTCCTTTTCTACAGAACACAATACAAAGACATTTCCTATGCACATTTCCAAAAGCTAACATATTCCATTTAAAACATTCAAAATAAAATGCTTTGTTTCTACCGTTGTTGTCTGGACATTTTATTTTTCCATCTTGCTGGTTGCAATTTCTCTTTTCTGCTTTCCTCTCTGCCGTCTACTAATTCTTCTTCAAGCGGCTGTAGTCCATTTGTCTTTTCTCCTCTCTCCTGTCTGTTCCCTCACTATTCCTGCCTCTGACATGTTGATCATTCCTTTGTAGCTCTTTTCTGCCTCTCTCTCGCCCTTCTTTGTCTCCTTTTTACTTTTCAACTACCTATCAAATTTCCATCTTCTTCTTTCACCCATTAGCTCTCCCATTCCCCATCTCTACTTTCTTGCTCTCCCATTCCCCATCTTACTCCTCCCCATCTCTACTTTCTCTTTTTATCTTTAATCTACTTCCCATTACCATATTTCTACTCTCTGTAATCACTATCTCTCATTCACTTCCTTGCCCTCTCCCACAGGGTTCCACCATTTCCATCATCTTCTCCCTTCACCCTTCTAACCAGCATCTGATCCCCTCCCCACCCCACCATGGTAGCCTTATATTTTCCTGCCCCTTCTCTCTTCATTCCTGTTAAATAGTAATAGTAGAAGTCCTCTCCCCCATGGCACAGCATTTCCCCCCCTCACCACCTACTGTGTACCTCTCATCCACCCCCATGTCTATCTCCCTCTCTCATTCCCACTGTCCAATGTCTCTCTCCCCTTCCCATACAGCATATCTACCTTCCTCCCCTCTACCAGCATGTCTAACATTTCTCCCTTCCCTCCACCCCTATGCCCACCATTTTGCCCTCCTCTCTACCCCTATGTTTAACATTTCTCCCCCTCTCACCACCTATCCCCTCTCTATGCAGCATGTCTCCCTCTCCTCCACCTCATATGCAGCCAAGACTTCTCCCTTCCTGACCCCTCCACCCCTTTACTGGATCTCTCCCTTCTTCCCCATGCAGCTTCTCCCCCACCCACCATGCCTCATCATTCCATCTTCCCTCCTCCCTGTGCAGCATCTTTCCTTCCATCTTCTTCCCTCCCCCCCCCCCCCCCCCCGTGCAGCTGCTGTTCCCATCTTCCCTCCCCCATCCAACATCTTTTCCCCATCATCCCTTCCCCCGTGGCATGCCGTAACTTTCACCTCATCTTCCCTCACCCTCGCAGGCCCACCCAGCAGCGATTCCGATCGCATGCAGCTTCTTCGGCTCGCACACGCTGCCTGCCAGCTGCCGCTCAATCTCCTTGCAGCTACTAAGCAGCAGCACTAACCCGGAAGCTCAGAGGAGAGGCTTCCGGGTTAGCGCTGCTGCTTAGTAGCTGCAAGTAGATTTGAGCGGCAGCCGGCAGGCAGCGTGTGCGAGCCGAAGAAGCTGCGTGCGATCGGAATCGCTGCTGGGTGGGCCTGCGAGGGTGAGGGAAGATGGGGGTGAAAGTTGCGGCATGCCACGGGGGAAGGGCCGACGATGGGGACCGGAGCCTCCGGAATCGCTGTGCTGCTGGGCGGGCCTGACCCCAAATTGGGTGGGCCCAGGCCCACCCGGGCCCACCCGTGGCTACGCCCCTGGCACATATGATCAGAGGGATCTGGTTCGGCAAACAGCGTCCAAACCAGGGAATACTGAGAGCTCATTTAAATGATCTCTACAGTATTCCATCCACATGATCAGAGCACAGTGCTCTGACTGTAAGGGCAGAGTAATGCCTTAACCCTTTGCCAGCTCAAAGCTGGCATTAGGTTAAAACTCTTCTCTCCCCCCCCCCCACCCCCTCACCCAAACCAGGCAGCCCAGGCTGTCACTGTCAGCCTGGGCTGCTACTGTCAGTCCTGGGGGGGTCCAGTGTACCCCCTGCACACAAGGGGCTGGAGATCCAGTGGACCTCCAGCCTCCCTAGCTCCCCCAATGCCAAAAGCTCCCTTATATGGTATCAAAGCCCCACTCATTGCATCCCAGGATGCACCAAGCAGGGCACCACCATTTTGAAGGAAACGTCCCAGGAGGGAGTGCTAATCCCTCCTCCCTTCTAAAAGTAGGGGAGGTTGGGGTGCACTTGGGAGGTGGGGTAGGAGGATGATTCTTGCATTCTCTGGGCCTGTCTTTCCCTATGCTGTAGCATTCTCCAGGCAACCTCCTTGAGGTGGCAGAAGAAACTTCTGGGGTCTTCCTTGGCTTGCATGGAACCCTTCCGGAACCATTGCCAATAGGCCTCTGATGTGCAGGCCATCCTCTCCAAGATGGCTGCTTTCACCTCTGCATAGGTAGCGTCCCAGCAGGATTAATGTCCTGAAATGCCGTCTGGCTGCTACTGATCAGTAAATTCCCCAGATATGTTTACATTTGCTGCTGTACCTTTTTGTTGCTGCTGCCACTGTGCAAAATGTGCCTGCATAAATTGTTGCTGTTGCTGCTGCTGCTGCTTTTGCAAGATCTCCTGCTGTTGCTGCTGGCCGTCCACCAAGGCCTAGAGTAGCCTTTCTATGTTTATTGCAAGTGATTTAGACCGCACAGCACACCGTAAAACAAAAACAAAAGCCTGCCTGTCCAGCACTAGCTAAACATCCCCTCCTGTCTGGGGCAGGGCTAATCCCTTTTGCCCTCCGTTCCTGTGTTGTCTCGTCAATAAGCCCAGAGCCACAGAGGTCATGGATCCAGCTTCCTTAGGAAGGAAAAGCTTGGAATCCCATCACTGCTACAAAATGTGAGATCCTGAGTGAGAGCGGGAGTGGACCTGGAATAACACAGCTGGAAAACAGGGATGAACACATGATAAGTATTTATTTACAGGATTCACGGGCCTGCTACTTCACAGGGCCCAAGTCATAGCGTGGGTAAACCTCTGTGCTTCAGAAACTCAGTTATTAAACAGGCCTCTGAAAGCAAATCTGCGGTACTCAGTTCAGTATTAGCAATGGCTTACCTTAGTCGGGTCACATCAGCTATACATATTCATTAAGGGCATAGGCTTGGACTTCAGTTTCTTCTGCCCTGGGCCTCCTTAACTTCTGCATGGCTCTGTCTTTTGAACTTCCTGTTTTGACTCTGCCCCCCACCCAGCTTACTTTCTCCCAGGGTGGGACCTGCACTCTTAAGGGGGCCCAGGCTACTTAAAGGACTTTTCTTAAGGGTGACAGGCAATGTCCTATAAACCTTGTCACAGGGACAGACTCATGAAATACGATGGTGGATGTGTGGAACAGCCTTCCAAAAGAGGTGATGAAGATGAAGACTGTACCTGAATTCAAGAAAGCATGGAACAAGTACATAGGATCTCTAAGTGAGAGAAAGGGATGGTATGGATGGGTAGACTGGATAGGCCATGTGGTCTTTATCTGCCATCATTATCTTTGTTTCTATTTAAGCATTATCTTAAAACCCTAAACAAGGGAAATTTATTTGGCTTTTGTCCAAAATGAATGGGCCCCTTGGCAAGATATTTTTTTCAGTCATAAAATACAATTGGCTTTGTTTCCTGTCAGGGATCTTGGGATCTGAATATGCACCCTTCTCACTCCGAGTCTGCAGCAAGGATTAAAACAGGGAGTATGTTAAGCAAGCAAGTAGGATTAGAGAACCCTTTCTATATTAACTTAACTGTTACAATTCTCTTTTTTTTATCCTACCCTGTTTCAAAAAAAACCTGACAGTTATACAGGAATTATGTATACAGGCCTGTTTGAATACCCAATGGGGTTTTTTTTTTCATTTCACTTACACGCAGAAATATTACTTTTTCTGCACTCTACAGCTTTGGCTGTAACCCTCCATCACAGCCATCTCACAACCATGGCAGTGTTTTTAAAAGCATTTCATTTTAGTGTTCCACACCATATAAAAAAATCTGCTTATTAGTTATACATCCCACAGTGTCACATAGGACTGCCACAATGAACAGGTGCAAACTATTAAAAAGGAATTCTCTAAAAGAATTGATTTTCTTTGAAAGCGATATGACTTTGAACAGAGTTACCTGAACATGAACTACAATATTAGCAAAAATTCTGTGTCAAAGTGCTTTATAAAACACACTGGACCTAGAATTTTTTTCCCATTCTGTGACTGAGAAAAAGTCAGGCCCACCCACTGTTGGATTGAAAGTCAGTGTCGAGTCACAGATTTTTTTTTCTAAGATTAAAATAAAAAAAACAAGCTAGATACATTCTTTAAAATGTGGTTTTCTATTACAAATCACACCATTAGGGGGACAAAGCGGATCAAAAGAAATAGTCTACTCGCAAGGGATAACGTTAGGTTCGCTTCTTCATCCCAATATCAATCCTTCCATGTTCTAAAACAACATTCATATCATATAGGAAAGGAAACCAAGATCCCAGCATACTCATCATAAAAGGGAAACAACCCTCTCAGTTTAAGCAAAACTATATACAGGTGCAACACAAATAAGCACAGCAAAAAAAAAAAAAAAAACAGTCTTATGTCATGCATACCCGCCTACCTTCCTCTTGTGTCTTAGAGTAATATGATAGTTTTATGTCACGGTTTTATCTTACTTATATACAGTGCATTTTTTCTAGTTAAAAATAAAGTCCTTCGGGGGGGATGGGGTGACACTGAGGGGCCTGCCACACAATAGCCAGGCCTCCTACAATTAGGGTTATCATACATCCAGATTTCCCCAGACATGTCCTCTTTTTTAGGGGACTGCTGGGGGTCCAGGCAGTTTTTTTTTCCAGCCAGCCTGTTTGTCCGGGTTTGCAGACTGGTTGGTGGGATCACCTTCCCACCCCCACCCCTGAACCTCAGGGTGCCCTCCCCGAACCTACTGTAATGTGCCCTGGAGGTCTAGTGGCTTCTTTAGGGCAGGAAAGAATTCCACTCTTTCCTGCCCGCTACCGGTGACCTCCTCGCTGTCACTGCTTTTTCAAAATTGCTGCCAAGACTTCAAGCAATGGCTTTGCGAGACTACCGATAAAAAGCTACTTCTTGGAAAATCACACAAGAACTCCTCTGGGCAGAAGATTCCTGCATTTGCACAGACCAGCTGAGAATCTTCCATGAAGAGGCCATCAACCTCTAGGTGCAGTAACTAGCAATGCAATCTGTCACCGGATCTTGAAAATTTGACCGTGTTACTCCCCTTCTTCATACTTTGGCTCCCAGTATCTCATTGTATTACATGTAAAGTTCTCCTCCTGACTTATAAGGCATTTTACTACAGTCTCCTGCTATACCTGTCACAACGCTTAGGCCCTGTTAACTAAGCCGCGCTATAGGCACGTGTTAACACTGGAGACATCCATAGGAATATAATGGGTGTCTCTATCGTTAGCGCACGCTAAACATTTGCACGCCTACAGTGCGGCTTAATAACAGGGCCCTTAATACCTTATACACTGCCCAGATCTCTCTGTTTATGACAGCATCTTCGTGTTTCTTTTTTTCAACACATATACAAGTATTTCGATACTGTTCACGCAAACATTTTCAGCATTAATGTCCCTCAATGTGGAATGTTGTCCCCTTGTATCTTCACCTTGAACATTAACTCAATAAATTCAAATCTGAATTGAAGACCTTCCTATTTACAGATGCTTTTTGTAATTAACCTCCCAAACCTTTATTATTAGACTTAGATAGGTGCACTGTAGCTGATGAATCTGCCGAATCCCCCTTCTCTTCCCACCGTCCCCTAACCTCTATCCCTATGAAATCCAATATTGTTTTTCCTTTCAATAGTCCTTCCTTATTTTATTGTAAAGTGCGCTGAAAGGTCATTCTACATCAAATC
The DNA here is from genome assembly GCF_901765095.1 of Microcaecilia unicolor. NCBI lineage: Eukaryota > Metazoa > Chordata > Amphibia > Gymnophiona > Siphonopidae > Microcaecilia > Microcaecilia unicolor. The sequence continues at coordinate 609,114,117 of NC_044031.1, read as the reverse complement.
TGAATAACATTTGAAACTTGAAACTTTGAAGGGCCTGAAAATTGAGCAAAATTGCTCTTGATCTTCCACATACTATCCAGAACATGCTTTATTATTACTATTTTTAATTAAATCTCACATGAAAAATAATGTAGCAAAAGGCAAACAAATCAAGTCCACATAACAGAGAGATAGGAGAGAATACTGAAGAAATAAGTAATAAAATAATGAATTATAGCATTCCTTAAAGTACCTAACAATTTTAAGACCAATTTGCTCTATTAATCCCCCATCTAACAATAAACATGCCAAAATCAAGTAATTCACTTAGTTTCTTTTTCTAACAACAAACATTCCAATTGAGCTGGTTCAAAAGAAAACATAATTAGAATCAGGAAATTTAATTAAGCACATACAGGGGAACTTCAAAAAGAAATTCGCTCCAATTGCAAGTGCTCATGGTTTCAATTGAAGAAAAGCTTCCCTGTGTGACATGAGCTACATTTGGAAATATCTGCATTTTAGCACAACAGATTAGGAAATCTCTTTATAAAATACAATCTCAATACAGCAAAGTGAAAGCTACAGGATAAACTGTACAGAGATATTGTCTTGAGTTGTTTCCAAGAAATTAGTTAAGTTAAAGGATTCAATAGGGGCCAATGCATCAGATCCACCCTCCCCGCTGATTCACCTGTATAACATTCTTAGGCAAATAGTGACACAAGGAAATAATAGTTTTGTCAAATTCTGATATAACTAGAATCTTCTTGAGGTATTGTCTAAACAGTATCTCAGGTGACAAAGAACATACTGGAAATTTTAAGATAAGATTTTTACATCTAGTTTGTTTCTCTATGGCCTCTAATTGCCTATGAAGAACCAAACTATCCTTCATACTTGGAGTGGAGTATTCTCTTCTCAGTGGGAAAGGAAGACCAGTTTGGGTATCACTTAATACCATCGGAGTCAAGGAGTGGAGCAGACTATCTCCCACACTAAACAACAGTTCATACACTGGACTAGAAGAGGGCATTAAAGTAGAGACTTTTGGCACAGTCACCACATGTGTGCCCTTTCTTTTAACTGTCATCTCAGCAATTATTGAGAGGAAAAAGTAAAACAAGAGCAAAAGTACCTGTATGGATATAACAAAATGAAAGGAAATAAGCCCCTGGCTCTGGCTTCTCTTGGGGTATGAAGGGGCTTCAAAGGGGTATGCCTCTTTGGTCACGCCCCTTCATGCCATGCCCCTGCGGCCACCCACCGCAGGAGCAGGTGTGCTTTTGTTCTCTTAAATTGGCCCTTCAAGATGACATCACATGAGCTGACAAACACAACCACAGGGCAGGAAATTTCTCCAGATTCTGGATTCTGTACTGAGTGCCCACCATTTTCTGTGCAGCAAAAATATTCAGTTGCTATCTGGGCAATTTATGTGGATAACTCTGCCCTGGACCACCCTGGTGCTATCTGGATAGTGTCATAACACTCTGTAAAACTATTCAGTGGTGCTATGCAGTGACCATCCCAAAACTTTCTTATATATAGACTTTCAAAAAGGATACAGACAGCATCTGGCCATTTTAAATGCTAAATGGCCCAATACTAGCTATATAATTGTTGCCTGAGTTTGGGAGGTGCAAAAGCAGCACCACACATCCATTTAGTAGAGATACTCAGCCATTACATAGACAAAAGATTCTGTACAGACACACAAAAGATATATTTTTATTTTAAAATAAATAAGAAATGATAGAGGCCCAACATGGCCATGTGTTGCCTGACATACAGCTGCATTAGGGGTAAGTCTGTAGACTGAGCACAAGAGGGGGAAGTTATGTGATGCTGGAAGCTCTATGGATCGCTATTCAGAAATTGGATATTATATTGGGAAAGACTGCTTCAGACACAGCTACACTCATAAGTAAAGTTGATAGTTTGTCTCAAATGGTGGATAAGATGCGGCAGGAAAATATTGACCAAATTCAAAAAGCGCAATCTGAGGTTAAAATGTTATAATTAATTATCTGACTATTATATATTTAATGTTTTTCTTGAATGTAAGCCACATTGAACCTGAGCTTATTCAGGATAATGTGGAATACAAATGTCATAAATAAATAAAATGTATACATGTTATTTTACATTAATCCCAGTTATAAAATACATAAGTACATACGCATTCCATACTGGGACAGCCCAAAGGTCCATCAAGCCCAGCATCCTGTTTCCAACAGTGGCCAATCCAGGTTACAAGTATCTGCCAAGATTCCAAAACAGTACAATACGTTTTATGCTGCTTATCCTAGAAATAAGCAGTGGATTTTCCCCAAGTAAATTTTAATAATGGCTTATGAACTTTTCTTTTACGAAGCTATCCAAACCTTTTTCAAACCCCGCTAAGCTAACTGCTTTTACTACATTCTCTGGCAACAAATTTCAGAGTTTAATTACACACTGAGTGAAGAAATATTTTCTTCGATTTGTTTTAAATTTACTACTTTCTAGTTTCATTGAGTGCCCCTTAGTCCAAGTATTTTTGGAAAGAGTAAACAAATGTTTCATTTCTACCCATTCCATTCCATTCATTATTTTACAGACCTCTATCATATCTCCCCTCAGCCATCTGTTCTCCAAGCTGAAGAGCCCTAGCCGCTTTGGCCTTTCCACATAGTGAAGTCAACCCATCCTTTTTATCTTTTTCGGTGCCCATCTCTGTACCTTTTCTAATTCCACTATATGTTTATTGAGATCTGGTGACCAGAATTGCACACAATATTCGAGGTGTGGTCACACCATGGAGTGATACAGAGGCATTATAACATCCTCATTTTTGTTTTCCATTCCTTTCCTAATAATACCTAATATTCTATTTGCTTTGTTAGCCGCCACCCCCATCGCACACTGCTGTGGGTGCAGCATTGGACTATACATATATGGATGAGAATTTGAAGCATGGGGTAGCTGACTTGGGTTTATAGTGCTGGAGTGGAGGAGGGATTTGGACTGGAATGGCAGATAATCTGCTACCTCTAATGCTTACCACAGAGTGCAATAGGGGTTTTTATGGAGGCCTGGTTCTGTGAAAATACTGGCCCAATATTTCCAGAGTGGAGGAGTAGCCTAATGGTTAGGGCAATAGACTGAGAACCCAGCGAACTGGGTTTGATTTCCCCCGACGGTTCCTTATGACCCTGGGCAAGTCAACTAACCCTCTATTGCCCCAGGTACAAAACGTAGATTGGAATTCCACTAGGGACAGAGAAAGTATATGAATGCAATATGTAAACCACTTTGATTGTACCACAGAAAGGCGGTATATAAAGGGCTCCTTTTACAAAGCGAAACTTCCGATTAGTGGCGTACTGAATGTGTAGAAGCTCATTCAATTCCCATGGGCTTCTTCACATTCAGCATATGCTAATTGGTAGCGCTGCTTTGTAAAAGGAGCCCAAAGAATCTAATAATAATTAAAGTCATCTGTGATATTCACATTCTCCTCCTTCCTGCCAAATTTGATGAATTTCTGTCCATTTTTTTTAGATTTATTTTCCACAGAGACAGACATTAACATCTTTCACATAATTCTTTCTGCCATTCCTTGTGTTGAAAAGCATGAAAACAAAGAAGAATCCACAACAGCTATTTATATGTATGTAGATATATTTATAGCCATAGTGGTCACTTAAAGAACAAAAACAGGTTGCGAGATACAGTTCAGGCACATATGTTGATCCAATTAGGATACCACCCAACCTGTTTCTTTCCTAAAATAAAAATGTGCACTCCAAGGCATTTTGATTTTGCGATATATTTACCTTGTGTTAGAGAGTAGATAAAAATATTCTGGTAGCACAATGTTCGTAGAGCAGGGACTGATTCCATAGGAAACATCGTATTGGGTTTTTATAAAGATGTTGCTAAGAGCTGTTTTAAAAGGAAGGCAGGGAGAATGGAATCCACTCGACTCTAATGGCGCTAACAGAACAGCAAGAACAAGTTGGAACAATTTAAAAATAGAAGGGTACTAGAAAACTGCTTTTGCTACAGTAAAATACTTGAGCTATTCCAGTTCTTAAAAATCAGTGGTATCGAGGAATATATTATGGTATATATTATGGGGGTGATTTTATAAGGTATTTTTGTTCATAAAGGCTTTTATGTTTCTTAAAAGCTTACTATATCGTGTATTCCAAACAAGAGGATCTAGGTGGTTTACAACCTAAAACACAAAAATTGGAAAAGGAACTCCATTAGAAACAAAAAAGCAAGACAATCATTCACACAGACACAGCCAACTTAATTATATAACGCAATGCCTACAGGCACCACAGACTAGACTACCGATGGAAACTTGATAGGATACATCCCGAAATGCTAATGAACAATAATAAATCTTTAGAAGAGACTTAAATCAAGAAAAGAGGGTTCAGAGCAAATGTGAGCTGGGAGAGAATTCCAAAGAAGAAGGGGAATAAAATAAAAAGCAGAGTGTCGTGTAGATTCCAGACATGCCTGCCAGGGCCCAGGAAGAACCAGACAAGACAATTGGCATAAATAAGCTTTTATTATGTATGCATTTTTTGTATTTACTTCTTTTAGAACCCACCTATACCTAGGCAGGAGTACATCAAAATCATTCATAATATAACCCCCCCCCCCCTTTTTTTTTTCTCAGGAACAGACTCTGTCCTACTTGAACCCAAATAAAACTTGAATATGTCACCGGTGGCCTGTTAACATTACCTCAGACAGAGTGTTCTTTTAAGATAAGGGAAAAGCTCATCAAAACACTAACCTCGTCTCAAGTTCTGTGGAGAAACTCAAGAGGGAAAAAAGAAATAAATTCATTCCCTCAGAGGAAAGACGTTACACTCAATAAGAACATGTGAAGACTGTGGATAAAGAAATAATGGAGAATGACCCAGGAGTGCTTAAGGAACTGTGTTTATTCTAATTGAACTTTACAGTATTTAGGACTAAGTAACTAGAATTTCCATTGACAAGAGTATTCAGTCAGCAAAATGCAAAACTCTATCATCAATAAATATATAAATTCAGCTGAACTTTACAATCCAAATTCTTATTCTCTTCTCACTTAACGTGAATCATGTGGAAACTCTTGTACAGTCCAGAACGTTTCTGTACCTACAATAACCAGAACTGAAATTTCACTACTATTATGTCAGATTTGTGAGTCCTGTGGAAATTATGTCTCTTTTCATCTTCAGCCCTTTCCTCTAGGAATACATGTACTGTTATCTTGCTGCACCATATGCCTGGAATAGACTTCCTGAGCCAGTACGTCAAGCTCCATCTCTGGCCGTCTTCAAATCTAAGCTAAAAGCCCACCTTTTTGATGCTGCTTTTAACTCCTAACCCTTATTCACTTGTTCAGAGTCCTTATTTTATCATCCTCACTTTAATATTCCCTTGTCTCTTGTTTGTCCTGTTAGTCTATCCTAATTAGATTGTAAGTTCTGTCGAGCAGGGACGGTCTCTTCATGTTCAAGTGTAAAGCGCTGCGTACGTCTAGTAGCGCTATAGAAATGATAAGTAGTAGTAGTAGTTTTTTGAAAAGGGCCCTCTCCCCTACTTGGGCTTTCTTTGTAGAGGTAAATCTCCACACTGGTTTAGAACACAACTAGGTGAATATTTCCTCTAGTTCCTTCTTGTCACCTTCTATATCAGAGTCTCCTTAAGTCTCTTAAAACTCAGTGAGAGTGTAGATAGAATTGATCCTACTTTCTGAGTGTGGTAGGTGTAGTTACGGCAGATTTATCTGAAAATCTTCCAGCTTTCTTGGATCTTCTATATTCGCCTTGCTTGAAAACGGTGAGGCCCTGCTTCTTTTTCTCCAGAGTTGTATGATGGAGACAGCTGCAGTGGAACCTACTACATATTCTTAAACCACAAATTATTACCTCCTTATTACTACAAGTGTGTGCACCCTATTCCTCAGAATGTTCCTGCCTCAACACAAAATACCTACTTTACTGTATTTGATTTACTACAAAATTAAAATGATTTTCTTATCGATTAGTTGCTATTTGTCTAGAATTGTATTTCCCTGACTATCTTACAGGTCTTCTAGGTGGACTCACTTCAGCACAACTGCACACTCACACACACACCATAGCCTGATATTGGTTCCTTTAGATTGCTAATTAGACAGGCACAACTTTAAGCAGTGCTTGTGACAGAAATGTCACTGGCAGAACAGAACTTTCACCTAAAAATTATAACATCCGCTTAGGAAAACGGACACTGCTCAAATAAACTTAATTTCTTAAACACAGCTCTTTTAGAACCAGAGCTTCTTAATCTCACTTTGGGTATAATAAAGATGTTTCTTTCACAAACAGGAAATCAGCATAGAACTTGCTTCTCCCAGAGTCTCACTGTTCCAGATTCACAAAGCAAAACTCCTCCACTTTACCCACAAATTCCCTTACAGTACCTTTGTCTTAAATCTATAAAATTAAATCCAGAAATTATCTAACTCCTCTAACCAAAATTTAGTACTTCTTCACTTCCACCAGTTCACATAAAGGTTCTACAAGTTATCCCAAAACTCAATTTTAGATGGAAGACTTAAGACACATTAATCCCACTCTGGAGTGGAGGAGTAGCCTAATAGTTAGTGTAGTGGCCTGAGAACCAAGGGAACTAGGTTCAATTTCCAATGCATCTCCTTGTGACTCTGGACAAGTCGCTTAGGGGTCTTTTACTAAGTCGCATACACATCTACGCGTCAAAATGGAGTTACCACCCAACTACCGTGTGGCTCTTGCAGTAATTTCATTTTTGGCGCGCCTCTGATTCATGCATCTGAAAAATATTTTTTATTTTCGGGCATGTGTAATGGAATGCACGCCAAGTGGCATTTTGCGTACGTAGGTCATTACCACCTGGTTAGTGTGTGAGTCTTTAGCACTAGGCCAATTGCTGGCGGTAAGGTCTCAGACCCAAAATGGACGCATGGCAATTTTCATTTTGCTACACGTCCATTTTCGGCCAAAATTTTAAAAACACCTTTTTTACAGATGTGCTAAAAAATGGATCAGTGCACGCCCAAACCTGCACCAACACTACCGCAAGCCATTTTTCAGCGCACCTTTGTAAAAGGACCCCTTAACCCTCCATTTCCCTATTTACAAAATAAGTACCTGTATATAGCACTAGATTCTATATATCATGCCTAAAAATTCAGGGCCAAAATGAAGCCTAATCGCATTCTAAAAAGTAACCTTAATTTAGGCGTACTTTACAGAATAAGCCTAAATTTCTGCACAGTTTATAAAATACACAGTGTGCTGGTACATGTGACTACATTTAGTCACGGGCAGTTACGCCAAGTGAAACGTTGTATAAATGCCAACGCCTAAATTACGCACAGACTGGGTGTATTCTATAACTACGAGCATAGATTTTAGAAACATCCATGGTCCGCCCATTCTATGTCCATGGCCATGCCCCCTTTTCAACTACGTGACTTAGAATTTATGAGTAGCATGTTATAGAATACGCTTAGACAGTTCTGTGCATAAATTCTAATTAATGCCAATTAATGTCACTAATTGCTTTTTAATTGACAATTATCAGCACTGATTGGCTTGTTGACCAATTAGGTTATGCACACTGTTATGCAATATGCTTCAATTTTCGTGCGGAAATCTCAGCGCGATACATAGAATCCTGGGGATAATGTTTAAAACCACTGTGACAGTAACCACAGAAAGGCAGAATATCAGATCCCATCCCCCTTTCTCTTTCTGAACCAAAGGGTTTACTTAACTTCGATGTTTCAAGTAAAAGGGCACAAATTTTAGTAGCAATTAAAAACGGGCAATATCAAAGTAAAAAAGTTATTTAAAGCCTACAAAAGCCAGTTTTATAAACTCATGCTATCGGTAGGTGCCAAATACTTGTGTATATGCAAGGGGCATACATGAGGACAGAGCATGGGTAGGCAATGGGCGGGATCACCAGTCTCACACATACGTTACAGAACGGCCTCCTGGTGGAAGTGGTGGAAACAAAAACAGTATCTGAATTCAAGAGAGCTTGGAACAAGTACATAGGATCTGTAAGGGAGTGACAGGGAGAGTAGATAGCATGGATGGCATATGGTCTTTATCTGCCTACATTTTTCTCTGTTTCTATGTAGAATAGTGTAACTTAAGCGCAAAAGTGCCACAGGGTAATCCTGAACACTTACACTTGCCCCTGACATGGCATAAGTGATTGTGGCAAAAAAAATGGCTTGCTAAAACTTGGAACCGTTCAGGGGAGGCAAAAATGTAATAGTTTTAATTATAAAGGGCCTCAAAGCTCACAGGGCATGGAATGACAAAACACTCATCAATCACTCTCCAACTGGTGTCCCAGTCAATATCATCGGCATTTCTTCACTAACCAGAAAAAAGAGAACAGTGAGTATGGGCAGTTCCACCTTCTGAAGCGGTGTCTGATAATGCACAACAAGTGGCCCTTGTTGAAGGATTTTTGTTTGCTGGCAGTCTTGATTTGAAGACCTGGAGGGAGATCCTGTGTTGGCCTTGTGGCGTGAATTTGACACAGAGCCGTTTATGGAGGAACATTCTTCAGCTGTGAAGTTAGTGATTGTATTGGATTTATTACTTTGGAATTGTGACTGTATTTTATTGCCAGTTTATTTTGGAACTGTGTGAGTTTTTGTATTTTTTGTGGCCATTTTTGAAAATCTTTTGGGTATTGGGACTGATCAATGGTGATTTACGTTTATTTTACCATTTTAGGGGGCAATAGTTGAGTTTTTCTCCATTGGAGGTTTTTTTTTTCACTGTTCTCTTTTATTCTGGTTAGCAAAGAAAGGCCGATGATATTGATTGGGACTCCAGCTAGAGAGTGATTGGCGAGTGTTTTGTCACACCATACCCTGGGAGCTTTGAAGCCTTTTGTGATTAAAAAAAATTTTTTTTGCCTCTCCTGAACAGTTCCAATTCCAAGTTTTGCAAGCCATTTTTTTGCTATTATATATTTGATGTTTTCTTTCTCCTTTTTTAAGATATTTGCAATAAGTTATTGCGGCTACATAGTGGCATGCATCTACTACTACTATTTAGCACTTATATAGCGCTACAAAGCGTACGCAGCACTGCACAAACATAGAAGAAAGACAGTCCCTGCTCAAAGAGCTTACAATCTAATAGACAAAAATAAAGCAAACAAATCAATTAATGTGTAGAGGAAAGAGGAGAGGAGGGTAGGTAGAAGTGAGAGGTTACAGGTGGTTACGAGTCAAAAGCAATGTTAAAGAGGTGGGCTTTCAATCTAGATTTAAAGGTGGTCAAGGATGGGGCAAGACGTAGGGGCTCATCTCTCTCCATTTTCTATATTCTCTAATAGCACATGCCTGAACTAGATTCAGCATCAACCCTTCTCTCATGGGTTCCATCACCATTTGTCTGAACAAGGCACTTTGACAGGCAACCATGATCTCCCTACTTATTTCTGATTCTGCTGACAGGACATTCCAATCCACATACTACTTGAAATGACTGTTTCTGCTGCTCATTTCTTGGTGCCAGGTTCAGCGGTCTTTGCAGAATTGTCTCCACAGTTTCAGATGAGGTTTCCTTAGGAGGTTTCTGGCAAAAGTCCTTTCACAGTTTGTGCCAAAAGACATATGAAAATAGACTTGAAGACCTGAATATGTATACCCTAGAGCAGTGGTTGTAAACTTTTCTTCTGTTGTGATAACATTCAAGGTCATGACACACTGAACACTCCAATTCGCAACTGAATAAAGAAAATCCCTATAAATCATTTCACTCTGGAACTCTTTGCCGGAGGATGTGGTAACAGCGGTTAGTGTATCTGGGTTTAAGAAAGGTTTGGACAAATTCCTGGAGGAAAAGTCCATAGTCTACTATTGAGGCAGACATGGGAAGCAACTGCTTGCCCTGGGATTTGTAGTATGGAGTGTTGCCATGATTTGGGTTTCTGCCAGGTACTTGTGACCTGGATTGGCAACTGTTTGGAAAACAGGATACTGGGCTAGATGGACCATTGGTCTGATCCAGTATAGCTACTCTTATGTTCTTATACCTCCTGGCAGAAATGCATAAAAGGCAGGACTCTGTCAACTGAAAGGAAACTCTGGAATGAAGACAGTACTCTACAGAAATACTTCTTTATGGAAAGGGAGATGGATGTGTGGAATGGCCTCCCAATAGAGGTGGTGTAGATAAGGACAGTATCTGAATTCAGGAAAACATAGGACAAACACATAGGACTGTAGAGTTTATTAGTTGGTATGGATGGACAGACTGGATAGGCCATATGGTGTTTATGTGTTGTCAATTTCTCAGTTTCTAATAAGACAGACCATGAGTAAGATGAAGTGCCTTTTGTAATACAAGGATATTTTTTAATGTGAACTTTTACTCCCAGGAATTGAGTTCATACCTGAAAATCTTTTGAAGGAAGTAATGAAATCCCATTGAGACAGGTGGTGATGTCAGGAGTTTATCAGCATGAAAACGGGTAGCTTACAGAGTCTTATAGAGATATATGATTCACATTCATTTGGAAGTTACAAGTTTTGAAAATGTTTGTATTAATCAATTTTTTTCAAGTGATTTCAACATCTTAAGAATATTTATGAAAATATTTTAAAATGAGGTAAATGAATATAAATGAGACATAATTGCTAAGAGCTTTTGAGTACTGCCTACTGGTGCATTGCTCCTGCCTGTAGCTTCATTATATGATACCTCATATAAATACTCCTAATTAATCTAAAAAAAAACTGACGGGATTATAGTTTATAAGGAACATACTGCTTGGTATTCACTTTTCATGTTGAAAAAAACTGTTTTATTAAGGCACCAAATGTATCTGAGTGCAATGCACACTGCTTCAATAGCTTTCAGGCTTGCAGATGGTATACAAGAAACTGAATAAATAAGTGAAAGATTATAAAATACCCTCCCGAAAACTCCCACACAAAGTTATACATACTCTGAGGTAGGCATAATCCCCCTGATATTCAGCCATGGGCGGTTAACATTTTTAAAAACCCGGACCATGGCTGGTTAAATTAGCCCTATGCGAGCCCCTGCTGAATATTGGCCGGGATCAACATTAAAAAACAAAAATTGCAGTTTCCCTCTGCCCCTTCACACTGTGGTCTATAGCCCCCCCTCCCCCCCCCCCCCCCGGCCTTCCTGAGGTCCCTGGTGATCCATCAGGGGCATTGGGGGCAGTAGCGAAGCTCACTTGCTCTTGCTCCTAGCGGTGGCAATTTCAAAATGGCTGCTGCAACCTCTGTAGGCAGCCTCGCAAAAGGGGGGGGGGAATCTTTACTCATAAATGGGGGTTATGGACCATTGAAGGGAGGAGTTGGGAGCAGAGGAAAACTACAATTTTTTTTTTAATGTGGGTCCTGACTGATATTCAGAGCCAGGGCCTTCATAGCTAAGAAGGGAAATTCACCTGCTTAGCTATGTGTGTGCTGGAACTGAATATTGCCAGCACCCACATAACCCCTGAGTCCTCCCCAACACCGCCCTTGACCTGCTCACTTTTTGTGGGGCCAGTCAGCGCTGAAATTCTGTGGCAGTGACCGGTTTAGTGATGCTAAATATTCCCCAGACAATTTAAGGAGCCTGCTTAAATTGCCAGTGGTAGTGCCAAAATGACGTGTGGCAAAGCGGCGGTATGCGTACCACCTCTTTTTAAAAGGGGCTCTAAGCAGGTAAAGATAGGACTGCCTTTCATGTGGTCTTATATGCCTGAAAAGTGATGTAGGCCTAGGCAGTGAATTTGGCCAGTGCCAGCTCCTCCCCAGCTGCCCATTGATTGCTCCGGCACTAACTGGACAGTGCCGCAGTAGTGGGAACCAATATTCGGTGGCACCGCTCAGTTAAGTGCTGCTGAATATCGGCGTTCAGCCCGCTTACTGAATATTGACCTACTTAAAATTTTATGTCTTCGATTATTTACTCCAATTTGTAGGTCGCCCATTCCACATAGGCGCTGGGCAGTGTATAACATAAAATACATTACATTACATAATATTGCAAAAATCAATAGCAATAAACAATTAAGGGGCATTTTCAATAGGACATCTAAGTTTGAATTGTAATGTTTTGCTGAAAACATCTCAATCCAACATTGAGCACATAGTCAAAATTGAACCAGAAAAATGTCTAAATCTCAGGTTCAGTTATGACTTTGAGCTAGATGTTGTCTTGTCCATCTGTAAGTACCATTTTCAAACAAAAAATGTCCCAGGGAAAAATCAGAGAAAAACAAGCCACAGAGATGTCTGTCTCGCAGCATTCCTAGCGAACTGTCCACACAGATATCCCAACAGTGCAGAGGGACAGCCTAGTAGTCAGTGCAGTAGACTTCACATAAAGGGACCCAGATACAAATCCCACCTAAACCCCTTCATACTGTATGGTGAGCCCTCTAGGAACAGAGAAAACCTACTGTACCTATAGGTCCACAACACTGAGACTAAAACATTGTGTCCACCGGGACAGAACAAACAGACAGATGAGGAAATGTTTATAGAGATTAGGAAAGCTGGCAAACTGCGCAATGCTCTAAAAATGGGTGATTTCAATTACCCCGATATTGACTGGATAAATGTTACATCAGGGAGTGCCAGGGAGATAACATTTCTAGATGTAATAAATGACTGCTTCTTGGAGCAACTGGTCCAGGAACCAATGAGATGAGAAGCCATTTGGGATCTGGTCCTTGGTGGCATGCAGGGCATACTGCAAGAGTGGTAATGTTGGGTCCCCTAGTGATCATAACATGATCGAGTTTGAACTACTATCTGGGATGAACCCGCAAAGGAAATCTACTGTAGCTGCATTTAATTTTTGAAACAGCGACTATAATAAAATGAGGAAAATGGTTAAAAAAAAACTAAAATGATTGGATGCACTAAATCAAGTGTGGATGTTATTCAAAAATACCATTTTGGAAGCCCAGTTCAGATGCATTCCACACATTTGCAAAAGTGGAAATGAGAGAAAATGACAGCCAGCATAGTTAAAAGGTGAAGTCAAAGAGGCTATTACAGCCAAAAGATTATCCTGCAAAGAATGGAAAAAGGATCCAAATAAACAAACTAAGAAGCAACATAAGCACTGGCAAGTCAGATGCAAAGCATTAATAAAGAAGGCTGAAAAAGAATATGAAGAGAAACTTGCCACAGTAACAACTTTTTCAGGTACATCAGAAGCAGAAAGCCTGTGAGGGAATCAGTGGGACCATTAGATCACGAAGAAGCAAAAGGGGTGCTCAGGGAGGACAAGGACATAGCAGAGAGAAACTGAATGCTTTGCTTCTATCTTTACAGAAGAAGATATAAGAGATCTGCCTGTACCGGAAATAGTTTTCAAGGGTGATGAAGCAGATGAACTGAACGAAATCTCAGTGAACCTGGAAGATGTACTGAGCCAAATTGACAAATTAAAGAGTAGTAAATCACCTGGACCGGATGGCATACATCCACGGGTACTCAAAAAACTCAAGCACAAAATTGCTGATCTGCTGTTAGTAATATGTAACCTGTCATTAAAGTTGTCCATAGTACCTGAAGATTGGAGAGTGGCCAATGTGACGTCAATTTTTAAAAAGGGTTCTAGGGATGATCTGGGAAATTACAGACCAGTAAGCATGATATCAGTGCCGGGCAAAATAGTAGAAACTTACTAAATTGTGAGAAAAGTTTAATTAAGAGCAAGATGTATGAAGCCTGAAGCAGTGGAAGGTGAAGGAGTGGCAGTAGGTCTAGTAGAATCTGACCAGAAAAAGTACCTGCATATAATGTGAACAATGCTGTGTATGTCTAGTAGCGCAATAGAAATGATTAGTAGTAGTGGTAATGTATCACTGAATATTTGCTACCATACTCCTCCACATTCCTTCACTGACTGACTGTACAGTACATAAACATAGGCTTATGATTTCCTTCAGTACTCGCATTTCTGGAGTTAGCATTAGTCCATTGTGCTGTGTCAGAGTGGTTCTGGGTGGAATCTTGGATTTGGGATGTCCTGTACCAAAGGACCTGCTGGCACAGTGTTGTAGAATAACACTAACCCCAGAAATGCGAGTTAAGTTTACTCCATCTCTGGCTCAAATGAAAACTAGTGCGCATCCATTTTGGGTCTAAGACCTTTCCATCAGCCATTGACCGAGCGGTAAAGTCTCACGCAGTAACCGGGCGGTAATGACCTACGTGTGTCAAATGCCTCTTGGCGCACATCCAATACGTGCGTCTGTAAATAAAAAAGGTTTTGGGACGCACACCAAAAATGAAATTACCGCAAGAGCCATGCAGTAGCCAGGCGGTAACTCCATTTTGGCGCGTGTAGATGCTTACGTGGTTTAGGCAAAGGGCCCCTTAGTTATGTGTGTGGAGGGGTATTAGTAAGTACAGTAGGTGGGTGGAGAGTATCTAGGGGCAGAGTCCTTTTGGCTCAGGGTCTCAACCTGGATGAGAGAGCCTTTATTTCTTTAATTGAGTGGTGTAAGTTAAAACATTTGAGCTGCCTTTTGCTATCTGAGCTCTTTCATCTTTGCTTTTCAACTCTCCTGGCACTACCGTCATATGCTCAATATTTATGAATTCATTTTATTACTCATATTTCTCTTGAAACATCAAGATGAGGTATAATTATAATCTAATTATAAAGATTACAACACATCATAAAATCTCAATACACCCTTCCAAATCCAATAGAAGCAGGTGTCTCTACAGTATATAAAAATACTCTGTTAAAGCCCAATAAAACTCAATCAAAAAGCCAAAAAGCATAAATAATTAGGCTCACTTCTCAATTCAAATGGAATCTGGTGCAAAATAACTGACAACTATGCACTCAGTAATTGATAACTACAACAGACAGCGAGGGTATCACTTGTAGAGATTGCTGTGAGGATTGGAATGACCTCACAGACACATGTCATTACAGTCCATCAAGGGGGCAATTCAATAAATGAGCACCACAATTTAGGCGAACCAATACTGCATATTGAGCACTAGTCCTATAATGGCATCTGTGCACCAAGATGCCGTTATAGAATACGTTCAGCTTAATCTTTAAACGATGTTTCACAAGCTCAAGTATAATAATCAAATCAAGCTCAAGTATAATAATCAAATTAAATGAAAAAAATGCCTGTATAAGTTCTTAAGTGAAATACATATAATAATAGAGCTTTTTTTTTAGACCTCAGTGGAGAATTCAGATGGACATAACTATTTTTTACCGTACTGAATAGATATCCCTAATATCGTCACTGGTCCAAATTTTTTTACCAACTTTGCTTTATATTTTCACAAGATTCTTCCTTCATTCCAAATCACTTTAATATAATATATAAGCTTTTCTATTTTGAAGTTAACACTTAATCTTAGAATGCCAACTACGGAGGGTTTATGCGGTCCAACATGAATCACATTTCACTGGCATGGTTGGCATGTTTGATTTGATACTAAGAATGGGGGGTTGATCCTTGAAGCAGTCAGTTGCCGGCGAAACATGATTCATGTCAGACCACATAGACCCTCCGTAGTAGACATTCTAAAGCTAAGTGCAAATCCAAGTATTCTACAACATCGCATCTAATTTCTGGGAATGTCCCTGACCCGCCCATGCCCCTCTCATGGCCACACCCCCTTTTAAGTTACGCTCCATGAAATTTAGGTGCTGATGTTATAGAATATTCAAAAACACCAGAACATCCAAAATCCAGTGTGTAAATATCTTAATCTAACTCAGGTTATGAAAGGCAAAGGGTACAGGGACACTCAACAGCAGAGGCTAGTCAGAAATGATTGATAAACCGGCTTTGCTTTGTGTCATCAGTACTTCACCAATAGCCAAACCACTTAATTTATCATAGGTCCCTCCCTCCATTTTTTTTATAAAGCCCACTTAAAAATTTTTTATATCAATTACACTTTTTTAAAATTCATAAATGCTCTTCCTCAGGGTTCAGCTTCACATTCTTCACTGCAATAAAAGATACAAACATTTAGGGCCCTGTTTACTAAGCCACGTTATAGGCGCATTAACATTTTTAATGCACGTTAACCATGTATGCGCATTAACTGTGTACGCGCCTACACAGTTAGCGCATGCGCTAATTGTAGGTGCGTTAAAAATGCTAGCCTTAGCAAACAGGGCTCTTAGTGGCTTCAAAAATTTAGTAAGCAAAGAAGAGTATTCTGATACCTTTATATGTGCAGATATTTTGTAACCATCCAGCAAGCGGTGGTCAGCGTTTTTTGGTTGCCGCCAGCTTTATTCCTGGATATTCAATGCTGGGCTATGTCTGGACACCAGCATTGAATATCCAGTCATACGTAGCCGCCTAACACTTATGAGGTTGAGTGCAATAATGAACACTACCACATAAGGTGAAAACAACTTATGATCACCTAAAATTCAGAAAATTATTAAAGACTCACCTCTTCGGAAAGGCATATCCGAATGATCCAACTTAGGTGACTCAACCCTGCAACACTTCACTATCAAAGATCGTACTGAACATTGACAAACACTTTTACCTCAAACCCAACTTGATTGAATCTTATCTTCCCTATCCCACAATAACATTTTGTACTATTCCCATACCGGACTTGGCGAATGCCTTTATGGTATTATGTAAGCCACATTGAGCCTGCAAATGTGTGGGAAAATGTGGGATACAAATGTAACAAATAAAATAAAAATAAAAAATAAACTGCATCAAGGTATGACAGCTTTTTATGCAGCCCAATTTATGTGGTTATCTTATGTGGATGAGTGCTGAATATCGGCATTTAAGGACATAAGTGCTAACTCTGCCCCTGGACCACCCACAAATTGTCCGGTTTTGGCTTAGGTGCCAAGGTTGAGGCAGAGGCACTATCCAGTTAAGTGTCGCTGAATATTTGTGGTTAGCCCTGGATAAGTGAAACAGCCAGGAGTCTCTCTATTGGGCAGTAAATGTTTTATTTTGAATTTATGTTTAAATCATTTTTATTAAAGCGTTTCAACATAACCACAAAGAAAATACTAATATTCAGTACCAGTCATTGCCATAACAGATATATGGAAACAATATGGTGGAGTGGAGGAGTGGCCTAGCGGTTAGAGCACCGATCTTGCAATCCAGAGGTGGCCGGTTCAAATCCCACTGCTGCTGTTTGTGATCTTGGGCAACTCATTTAACCCTCCATTGCCTCAGGTACAAACTTAGATTGTGAGCCCTCCTGGGACAGAGAAATATCCAGAGTACCTGACTGTAACTCACCTTGAGATACTACTGAAAAAGGTGGGAGCAAAATCTAAATAAATAAAAATAAATATAGAATACACCCCCAGCCCTAGGCCCCCCCCCAATTCCCCCCATCTCCCTTGACTCCCCCTGTCTTCCATATGCTATAAAGTCACAAGTTTAACAAATAACTGTGGACCGCAGATGATAATGTAAGCCAAAACAGCTCCCAGGTCTCTTGAAATTTGCAGGCCAGTTCATCTTCCAACATTGTTATCCTCTGTCTCTCTAAGCACCAGCTGCACCAACAGTAGTGAAACGCCAGTCTTGTACCATGGAACCCACAGCTGCCATCCACATCATCAAAATAGCTTTTAGCTCAAATAATAATGCTTGTTGAATAAATCGTTTGTAACCAGGTGGACAGACTGCGGAGTATGTATAACTGCCAAAAAGCATTTGCAGATCTTGTGCTATTGTGCATCCCCAGTACTTCTTCATAGCCTGTAAAACCTCCCTCCAAAAACGGGCTATTACCGGACAGTGCCAAAACATGTGACCGAGCGTTGCTGGAGAAGTTCCACACTTTTTAGAACCCACTGTGACACTGACTGTAGCTTTATTTTGAATTTATTAATTGGAGTATGTTAGCTTTGGGAAATGTGCATTGCAAATGGCTTTTATTATGTTCAGTATAAGAGGAAAAATGCATTTGTTTTTATTTTTTCAGTGTTGCAGTATATGTCAAGTCTGACTCCTTTGGGGTTCCAAGTTCAATTTTTGCCTTCATATTTCTATTTGTCATTTTTGATCCTTTGCTCTGTATTTAATGAGGATCTGTCTGTGTCTGGATATGACTGAGGTATGGTATTGTTTGCATGTAGTTTCTGTAGCAGTCCCACTTGTTCTGTTTTATCTGTAGTATGTGTATTGCTGTTTTAAAGGCCCTTTTACCAAGCCGCAGTACAGCTTGGCGCGTGGTGATTTGGCCCTACCACCAGGCTACTGCAGGAGGCTGGCGGTAGTGCCGACTCCCACCATGCGGCATTTCCAGCGCCAAAAATACTATTTTTTTTTAGCACGAGAACCCTTACCGCCTCCTAAATAGGAAGCGGTAACGGTTCCCCCTGGAAATGGCTGTGAAGCAAGTGTTATACTTGCCGCACCACTTTTTCCATTTAAAAAAAAAAGCCCTTTTGCTGGCAGTGGTGAAAGGAGGCCTCAGCGTGCAGCAAACCCACGCACTGATGCCATCACAGGAGTCCTTTTACCATCGCTTGGCAAAAGGACCCCTTAGAGTACTGCTGCCTATTCATAGGTAGGGTTCTGACTGTTTGAATAATAGGATTAGTGCTACTGTTAAGTTTGCTATGCGCAGTGGTGAGCTGGGGATGACTCGCACCGGCTCGCAAGAACCGTTTGTTAGATTTTTAAGAATTTTCAGAACTGGTTGTTAAAGTAGCTACTTTAACAAATGGTTCCCAAAATGTGGGCTCAGATACCCTCCTGGTGTTGGTGTCATTCTCCCCTGTGTGGCTTAGGCTATAGGAATCTTCTGTCTCCACTGCCCTCCCCCCTCTTCTTGTTCTGCCGGCCGTGAAGTGCTGGTACATGTCGGCAGGAACAGGCTGCTTCAGCCAATCCTGGGACCTTCTTTCAGCCCTCGGGGGTGGGACAAGCTGAAGGAAGGCCCCTGGGATTGGCTGAAGCAGTCTGTTCCTGCCGACGTGTACCAGCACTGCTTTAAAAAATGTAAGCGCGCCGTGGGCGGCCGACAGAACAAGAAGAGGCAAGGAGGTGCTGGTAAACTGCTCTATGCACGTTGTGATTCTTTATTGTTGGTAGCATTCTTATTTGGGATCTCACTTACATTTTTAGACATGCCGGCTTGTGCAACATATGGATGTACACAGAGGAACTATTGTTTTCATTGGTAAGAGTACTAATTAGTTAG
Source organism: Microcaecilia unicolor (assembly GCF_901765095.1). Lineage (NCBI taxonomy): Eukaryota > Metazoa > Chordata > Amphibia > Gymnophiona > Siphonopidae > Microcaecilia > Microcaecilia unicolor. The sequence goes on along the minus strand of NC_044031.1, from coordinate 609,094,901 downwards.
TTGAGGAGTTTTATGGTTGAGCTTGACTATGTTTGTGTGGAAAACGTGGGACGTCCAGAAAAAATATTTGTTAAAATAAAGATCCTGCAAGATCAACCTTCCAACTCTGTCTGCTGTTGAACTAAAGAATCGGTTCGCAGCCCTGGAGGTAGAAGAACTAGAAACATCTAAAAAAACAGGAGGAAACAACAACCACAAATGTCAAGACTGCTGTACAACTGGTCAAAATGAAGCGAAAGGTAGTGGTGGTTACAGATTCACTTCTGAGAGGCACTGAAGCGCCCATCTGCCGACCGGAAAACGTTGTCCAGGGAGATGTCCTATCTGCCTGGTGCCAAGATTCGTAATGTTGTGAAAAGATTGCCTAGACTCATCAAGCCTACTGACCACACTCCTGTGCTACTCATCCATGTTGGCACAAATGATACTGCTAAGTATCCTACTGAACATGTCATATGAGACTTCATGGCTTTGGGTCAGAGGGTGAAGTACCTAGGTGCACAGGCAGTGTTCTCATCTATCCTCCTGTTGAAGGTAAAGGCCGAATGAGAGAAGCTCGCATCCTGGAGATAAATGCGTGGCTGTGTGGATGGTGCTGACCAGGTGCGTAGGTAGGTGGGGCCACAGGAGCACGGGCCCCAACAGATTAAGCCCTGGCCCCCCTCTACTTTTGACCCCCCCTCCCCCACCTGCCACCGACCCCCCCCCCCCCCCCCCCCGCTGCTGCCGACCCTCCCCTGTCGCTGCCGCTGCCAGGTACCTTTGCTGGCGGGGTCCCCAACCCCCCCCCCCCAGCCGAAGTCTTCTTCAGCACCGGTCGACTCCGGCACCTTTGCTCTGAGGATCTGTTTCTGACTCCTGACGTCCTGCGTGCACGTCCTGTATGCAGCCCCGTGCAGGATGTCAAGCGGTGGCGGCAGCGGGGAGGGTCTGCGGCGGCAGGGGGGGTCAGCAGCGGGCGGGCGGGGGATTCCAAAGTGGTGGGGGGGGGGGTCAGCGGCTGGGAGAGGTGGGCTAAACTGTCCCCCCCCACCTCGAGCTCTGGACCCCCTCCCGCCGAGGTCTGGATACTCCCCTGGTGCCGACGAGAGTGCTTTGGTACAAGAGCTACTGAGTGGTGATGATGTCCATCTAACAAGGAAGTGATGGAGTGTCTTCAGCAACAGACTGGCTAAAGTACTAAAGAGGGGATGGGTAAAAAAGGCCACAAAGCCAAAATAACCCCAAGGAAGGTAGAACATCAAAAGCCCCTATAGAAGAGGAAAAAAAGAGTAACATCTGGAGAGCCTTGTATACCAATGCCCGTAGTATGGGAAACAAATTTCTAGATCTAGAGGCTACAACAATGGAAGCAGACTTAGATTTAGTGGCAGTCACGGAGACGTGGTTCATGGAGAACCAGGACTGGGATATTGCTATACCTGGCTATAATCTATTCAGGAAAGGCAGAGTAGGAAAAAAGGGTGGAGTGGCATTATATGCTAAGAATGATATTAAAGTGACGGAACTGCAGGACATGTGGGGTACGGAAGAAGGGTTAAACTGGAAAGAGGGGAAGGAAAATGTATCTATATCAGAGTAATATACAGGTCACCCTCACAGTTGGAGTAAATGAACAGGGACTTAATTGAAGACATCCACAAGATAGCTAGGAAAGGGGAAGTACTACTGATAGGTGACTTCAATATGCCAGTTGTTGATTAGGGTGTCCCTGTTGAGGGGTCGTCTAGGATTCCCTACAGGAAGAATTGTTGCAGGGTCGTCTAGGATTCCATACAGGAAGAATTGTTTCAGCAGTGGGTAATAGAACCGATGCAGGATGGAGCTATTCTGGACTTGGTGCTTGCGAATGGAGAGAATGTTTCTGAAGTCAAGGTGGGAGACCATTTGGCATCTAGTGATCATCGAATGATCAGGCCTGATGGGATACACCTGAGGGTGCTCAAGGAACTCGGAGAGGTTCTGACTGACCTCTTCAATGCTTCCTTAGAGACTGGAGTGGTCCCGGAGGACTGGAGAAGGGAAAATGTGGTTCCTTTGCACAAGAGTGGAAGTAAGGAGGAGTCTGGGAATTATTTATTTATTTATTGCATTTGTATCCCACATTTTCCCACCTCTTTGCAGGCTCAATGTGGCTTACAATATATCATGGATAGTGATAATGATAGACCTGTCAGTCTGATATCGGTGTTGAGTAAACTAATGGAAATATTACTAAAGCAGAGGATTGTGAGATTTCTCTAACCGAATGGAATGCAGGACCCGAGGCAGCATGGCTTCACTAATGGTAGGTCGTCTCAGAAGAATCTGACTGACTTATTCGACTGGGTGACCAAACAGTTGGATGTGGGAGTGGTGCTAGATGTGGTATACTTGAATTTCAGCAAAGCCTTTGACACAGTTCCGCACAGGCGACTGATAAATAAATTGAGTGCCCTCGGTATGGGACCTAGAGTAACTGATTGGGTTAAAAATTGATTGAATGGAAGGAGACAGAGGGTAGTGGTAAATGGAGCTTGCTCTGAAGAAAGGGATGTTGTCAGTGGAGTACCATGGGAATTGATCTTGGGCCAGTTCTTTTTAACGTCTTTGTGAGCGATATTGAGGAAGGGCTGTCTGGTAAAGTTTGTCTCTTTGGGGATGATACCAAACTGTGCAACAAGGTGGATCTCTGGAGGGTGTGAATGACATGAGGAAGGACCTAGCGAAGCTGGAGGAATGGACCGATATTTGGCAACTAAGATTTAATGCTAAAAAATGCAGTGTCATGCACTTGGTCACAAGAATCTGAGGGAATGGTACAATATAGGGGGTGAAGTGATTCAGTGTATGAAGGAAGAGCGGGACTTGGGGGTGACTGTGTCTGATGACCTTAAAGCTTCCAAACAGGTAGAAAAAGTGATGGTCAAAACCAAATGGTGAGGCCCCATTTAGAATACTATGTGCAGTTCTGGAGACCACACCTATGGAAAGATATAAACAGGATGGAGTCAGTCCAGAGGGCGGCTACAAAAATAGTAAGTGGTCTTGAACACAAAAAATATAGGGACAGGTTTATGAACCTCAACATGTATATGCTGGAAGAGAGGAGGCAGAGAGGAGATATGATAGAGACGTTTAAATATCTCAAGGGCATTAATGTACAGGAAGTGAGCCTTTTTCAACTGAAGGAAAACTCTGGAACGAGGGTGCATACGATGAAGTTAAGATGGAATAGGCTTAGGAGTAATCCAAGAAAGTATTATTTCACAGAAAGAGTGGAGGAAGCGTGGAATGGCCTCCTGGTGGAAGTTGTGAAGTCGAGCACTGTGTCAGAATTTAAGAAGGCATGGGATAAGCACATGGGATTGCTTAGGAAAAAGAAGAGTTAGGGGTTTCAGAGGATAGGCAGACTGGATGGGCCATTTGGCCTTTATCTGCCGTCATGTTTCTATATCAGTAAAGGAAAGAGTGTTTGAAGGGAGCAGTGTTGTTCAAAGTACTAGGCCAAAGCACTTATTAAAAATAAATGTATATTTTAATTCTTAAGTAAAAGTAAAAAATGTATTGCCTTATATAATACTTTGAGTAAAAAATAAAAGTACCACAACTACACTGAATGCAACTATTATTAACATTTTTACCCAACAATTGTATTGCTCTACAATTCAATCCACTTTGCTTATATAAAAAACTACATTTTGAAAATGACTTGTCACTTTTGCGAGTGCACATGTGAGTCATGAAAGGTTCAACAACTACACTAGCAGAAAGTGGATTGTTCAGTCTGATAACACGTTTTTTTTAATCAGGCCAGGCTGCAATATTACTGATGTCTTCTAACTGGGTCTGCAGGTTATGATCAAGGGAATCTCTGAAACACTTAAGTTCCATATAGCAAAGAATACGTTATCATCATTATTGTCATTATCTTCAGCATTAGCAGTGCTGTCTAATTCATCATTTGCATCTTCATCTTTATCTTAATTATCATCATCATGCTGCCAATTTACAAAGAAGGCATTCACAAAGTTGGAATCATTGTCTGTTGTTCTAACAAGTTTTCATCTGATGGCAAACTCTGTTTGAAAACCTTCGAGAATTGAGGCAAGAACATTTAATGTGTGGGAGCCCTTCACTCTTAAGGCCAGACAAGCAGACATCCTCTCAGACTACCAATCCAGTGAACAGTTACCTCAATGTAAATTTTGCCATGGGATGATGAGCAATCTGCTGTGGTAGAGACACATATATATGTCTGTTCACCAAGAATTGCAACCAGCATCAGCTTCATCTCCACTTTAAATGACCCAACTCATTACTGTTCTGTTGGCTGGAGGCCAATAACAAGTTCAACAAACATAGGCAGCTCCACTGTTCTTATAGGTTATATTCACTGAACAGCAAAATTTAAGATGAAATAATCCCTTGTTTGTGTGACAAGGTTTGCAATAGCAAAATCTTGTTCCCAGTTTTGCTGTTTCATTTGGTTAATGATTTATCGTCATTCACATCTCCCTTCCACTTTTACTTTTAACTGCAAGCATCAGATGTAACTGAGTAAAAGTAGTTAAACTTGGTACATAAGTACATTTGTATTGCCATAGTGGGCAGACCAAAGGTCCATCAAGTTAAGCATCCTGTTTCCAACAGTGGACAATCCAAGTTACAAGTACCTGCTGCTTATTCTAGAAATAAGCAATGGATTTTCCCCAAGTCCATTTTAAAAATGGCTTATGGACTTTTCTTTTAGGAAGCTAGCCAATCCTTTTTTAAACCCCGCTAAGCTAACTGCTTATACTACATTCTCTGGCAACAAATTCCAGACTTTAATTACACATTGAGAAAACAAATATTTCCTCAGATTCATTTTAAATTTAATACTTTATAGCTTCATTGCGTGCCCCCTAGTCCTAGTATTTTTGGAAAGAGTAAACAAGCGATTCACGTCTACCAGTTCCACACCACTCATTATTTTATAGATCTCTATCATACCTCCCCTCAGCCATCTTTAGCCTTTCCTCATATGAGAGGAGTTCCATCCCCTTTATCATTTTGGTCGCTCTTCTTTGAACCTTTTCTAATTCCGCTATATCTTTTTGAGATTCAGCGACCAGAACTGAACTCAATACTCAAGGTGCAGACGCACCATGGAGCGATACAAAGGCATTATAGTATTTTCGGTCTTATTCACCATCCTTTTCCTAATAATTCCTAGCATCCAGTTTGCTTTTTTTGCCACTGCCACACATTGAGTAGAAGATTTCAGCGTATTATCTACAATGACACCCAGATCTTTTTCTTGAGAATTGGTCCCCAAGGTGGACCCTAGCATCAGGTAACTGTGATTAAGATTATTCTTTCCAATGTGCATCACCTTGCATTTGTCCACATTAAATTTCATCTGCCATTTGGATGCCCAGTCTTCCAATTTCCTAAGGTCTTCCTGCAATATTTTACAGTCTGCATGTGTTTTAACAACCTTGAATAGTTTTGTATCATCTGCAAATTTCATCACCTCACTCATCATTCTGATTTCCATATCATTTATAAATATGTTAAATAGTAAACGTCCCAGTATAGATCCCTGTGGCATTCCACTGTTCACTCTCCTCCATTGAGAGAAATGAACATTTAACTCTACCCTCTGTTTTCTGTCCAATAACCAATTCCTAATCCACACCAGAACCTTGCCTCCTATCCCATGACTCTAATTTTCTCAGGAGTCACTCATGAGGAACTTTATCAAAAGCTTTCTGAAAATCTAGACACACTACATCAACTGGCTCACTTTTATCCACAAGTTTATTCATGCCTTAAAAGAAATGAAGCAAAGAATTCATTCTGTTTCTCTTATATGGCCTTGTCCTTCCTGAGCGCCCCTTTTGCTCCTTCATGATCTAACAGTCCCATGCACTCCCTCCCAGGCTTCCTGCTTCTGATGTACCTGAAAAAGTTGATACTATGAGTTTTAGCCTCTATGGCAAGTTTCTCTTCATATTCTCATTTAGCCTTCTTTATTAATTCTTTGCATCTGATTTGCCAGTGCTTATGTTGCTTCTTATTTTCTTCATTTGGATCCTTTTTCCATTCTTGAAGGACAATCTTTTGGCTGTAATGGCCTCTTTTACTTCATCTTTTAACCATGCTGGCTGACGATTTCTCTTCTTTCCACCTTTGCAAATACATGGAATGCCTGTAGACTGGGCTTCTAAGATGGTATTTTTGAATAATGTCCATGCCTAATTTACAAGTTTAATTTCTTTTATTGATTTTTGATACAGATACCATCAAGTGCTCACAACATAACAACAAGTAACATTTTACAAAGTAAGGCAATACCGGGGTTCACATGTAAAAAGCAGGAATCTACATTCAGAATCAAATTAAGTGAAAACAAGAGAGAGGGAGGAAAGAGGAAAAGAAGAGAGAAAGGGGAGGGAGGCTGGAGATTACAAATCAAAGTATAAAGCATGCATATGCCAAAAAACACATCAAATTTTGAACTTATCTTTGTACCGTATCAAAATAAGCAACAAGTGGTAGCCATTTTTCCCTATATGAAGCAAAACGAGAAGATTTCTTTGCAAGGTGTGATTCGAATTTGTAACTTTGGAGCACTAAGTTCCACCATTCCTGGTAGGTAGCCTGATGTAAAGACTTCCAATGGGAGAAGATTACCTTCAATGCTAAAGAAAACAGGGTGCTAACAAGAGCCCCTTCACTAGGAGTCAGCAGACTCTTGTAATACTGATCCCTGAGAATCACAAATTGATAAGTGAGTGAGCCAGGAAGGTGAAAAATGTCTACCAGCTGCGACCAGATTTCCAGCCAATACTGACGAAGGCATACACATTCAAAGGTAAGATGCTTTATAGTACCCACTTGAGACTGGCAAGACCAGCATATACTAGAGTTAGAGGAATTGATAGCATGCAATTTATAAGGCATCCAAAGAGATCTATGCATAAAGAAATACATAGACTTTATAGTATCAGAATAGTTAGAGCACCAGAAGAGGGACTTCCAAAGCTGTTCCCACTGCTTTTCAGACATAGGTTGTTGTATGTCCTCCTCCCAGCATTTACGTAAACCAGTACATTTAGTGCAGGAGTGGCTAAGAAGGCACTTGTAAATGTGGGAAGCAGCGTGACCAATGTGCTGAAGCTTCAGATTAAAATCAATAAGCTCTGGAGTTTGGGCCAGGAACCAGGCATGTAACCTGACTTTGGAGTTCTTTTTTACCATGGAGCTAATCTGAAGCCATTGGTAAAATTGGGTGTCAGACAGTGCAAATTCTGACTTCATCTCTGAGAAGGTTTTCCATGTCTGCCTACTCGTGTGGATCATATCTTTTAAGGCCCAAATACCTATGCGCTGCCACTGAGACCACGAAACTTGTTTATTGCCAATTTTAAAGTTAGGATTGTGCCATATAGGGGTGAGTGGCGTAGCAGACCAAGGGATATCCATTAATTTATCTAAGGAAACCATTAATTTATAGGTAGTGTGAATGAACGGATTAGACATAACGCGCTTGGGGAGGCGCATGCCAATGATATGGGAATGTTTTAATGGGTCAATAAGAGCCTGTTCAAAGGTTAACCATCTGGGCGGGGAAGCAACATGTAAAGGGGAGATCCATTCCATGCCCTGCCGCATAATGAAGGCTTTATGATAAAGCAGGAGATCAGGAAATTTCACACCTCCATGTCTTTTGGGGAGCTTAAGTTTGCTCAGAGAGATTCTTGGCAATCGAAGATTCCATAAAAAGTTGGTGAGCATCTTTTCTAGACGCCTATAAAAGGTGCAAGGAAAGAGAAAAGGGATCATGCTCAACGTGTAAGTGATTTTAGGGACTATCATCATTTTAATAGTATCCAGCCGTCCCCACCAAGTGAGGTTTAATGGGGACCAGGATGCCAGTGAGGCTTCAACCTGTGAGATTACCTTGTCAGAATTAATTTTAATGGTGTTGGCGAGGTCTCTATCACAGAAGACACCGAGATACTTTATGGAAGAGAATATCCATTTACAGTGCAACTCAGGAGCATTAAAAGGAGTACAGTTGTCATTCAAAGGCATCAGTTCTGTTTTATCCCAATTAACTTTGTAGCCTGAAATTATCGAGAATCTAGATATTAGGTTAAAGAGGGCTTTCAGGGATGTCTGAGGATTGGAGAGATATAACATGATGTCATCTGCATATGCTGAGAGCTTGAACTCATCCGAGCCCAGATGGACACCAGCAATGTCTGCGGATTGATGGATTGCCACTAGGAGAGGTTCAAGAGCCAAATTAAACAATAAGGGGGAGATGGGGCAACCTTGTCTGGTACCTCTATGCAGAACAAATGAGCTACTATACGGGCTAAAGGACGGGAGTACAGAAGTTGCACCATATGAATATATGGATCAGGGAAACCAAAGAGCTTTAGAACAAGAAACAGATATTTCCATTCTACCCGGTCAAAGGCCTTCTCCGCATCAAGAGAAACAGACAGGAATGTGGAATGTGTCCTAACCTTTGCAGCCGATCTTTTTAGCTTCTTTTTAACCATTTTCCTCATTTATTATTAAATGCAGCTACAGTAGATTTCTTTTGCGGGTTCATCCCAGATAGCAGGTCAAACTTGATCATGTTATGATCACTGTTTCCCACGGGACCCAATACCGCCACCAAGGACTAGATCCAAAATAGCTCCCCCTCTTGTCAGATGCAGTAATTTATTACATCTAGAAATGTTATCTCCTATGGGATAATTGAAATCACCCATTATTATAGTGTTTTTTCCAAATATTTTGCAATATTATGAGTTCTGAAATTACTTTTCAATAGAAGTGAAACTATTTGACTTCATAGTCAAAGATAGCACTGCTATTTTAATTTATAAGAACAGAGAAAAAGACAGCAGATAAAAACCATATGTCTTAGAAAGATTGCTCATGCACACAAACTATTAAGCTCCATGTTATGAGATGTAGATCCAGTCCTGCTTATATAGCATATATCTTTGATGCTTGCTGTATTGCAGAATGGATTGAGATGGGACTTATAAACTGAGGACTGGATTAAAATCTCATAATGATATGGATATGGGTTGAGTATTCAATGAATGCAGATCCTTCTCACTCTTTGATTCAGCTGCTACCAAAGCAAACCAGTTATCTAGTGTTCTGCTTTTGTGATCGCTTATTGGAGCAATGTATATGTTTTCATCTGTAGATTTCATTATACATTACCTTTCAAATAAGTACAGTAAGTGTTGCCATACTGGGACAGACCGAAGGTCCATCAAGTCCAGTATCCTTTTTCCAACAGTGGCCAATCCAGGTCACAGGTACCTGGCAAGATCCTAAAACAGTACATTTTGTGCTGCATAGCCTAGAAATAAGCAGTGGATTATCCCAAGTCCATTTTAATAATGGCTTATGTACTTTTCTTTTAGAAAGCTATCCAAACCTTTTCTAAACCCCACTAACTGCTTTTACTACATTCTCTGGCAACAAATTCCAAACTTTAATTACACATTGAGAGAAGAAATAATTTCTCCAATTCATTTTAAATTTAGTTCTTTGTGGCTTCATTGCATGCCCCCTTGTCCTAGTATTTTTAGAAAGAGTAAACAAGCGATTAACATCTACCCGTTCCACTCCACTCATTATTTTATAGACCTCTATCATATCTCCCCTCAGCCATCTTTTCTCCAAGCTGAAGAGCTCTAGCCATTTCAGCTTTTCCTCATAGGGAAATCATCCCATCCCCTTTATCATTTTTGTCACCTTTCATTGTACCTTTTCTAATTCCACTATATCTTTTTTGAGATACGGTGACCAGAATTGCACACAGTATTCAAGGTGCGGTCACACCATGGAGCAATTCAAAGACTTTATAACATCCTAATTTTTATTTTCCATTCCTTTCCTAATAATACCTAACAATCTATTTGTTTTCTTTGCCGCTGCAGGACACTGAGCAGAGGGTTTCAAAGTATCATCAATGATGATGCCTAGATGCTTTTCCTGGTCTGTGACTCCTAATGTGTAACCTTGCATCATGTAGCTATAGTTTGGGTTCCTCTTTCCCACATGCATCACTTTGCACTTGCTCAAATTAAACATCATCTGCCATTTGGATGCCTGTCTCCCTGTCTCGTAAGGTTATCTTGCAATTTTTCACAATCCTCTTGCGATTTAACAACTTTGAATAACTTTGTGTTGTTGGCAAAATTTAATTACCTCACTAGTTATTCCCATCTCTAGATCATTTATAAATATTTTAAAAAGCAGCGGTCCCAACACAAACCTCTGCAGAACCCCACTATCTACTCTTCTCCATTGAGAATACTGACAATTTAATCCTACTCTCTGTTTTCTATCCATTAACTAGTTTACAATGGAACACTACCTCCTATCCCATGACTTTCTAATTTCCTCTGGAATCTTTCCTGAGGTACTTTGTCAAATGCCTTTTGAAAATCCAGATACACAATATTGACCGGCTCACCTTTATCCACATGTTTGTTTACCCCTTCAAAGAAATGTAGTAGATTGGTAAGGTAAGATTTCCTTGCACTAAATCCATGTTGGCTTTGTGCCATTAATCTATGCTTTTGAATATGCTCTGTAATTTTGTTCTTTATAAATGGTCTCTACCATTTTGCCCGGCACCGGCGTCAGACTCACTGGTCTGTAATTTCCCGGATCACCTCTGGAACCCTTTTAAAAAATTGGCGTTACATTGGCCATCCTCCAATCTTCCGGTACCATGCTTGATTTTAAAGATAAATTACATATTACTAAACAATAGTTCTGCAAGTTCATTTTTCAATTCTATCAATACTATGGGATGTATATCATCTGGTCCTGGCAATTTGCTACTCTTCAGTTTGTCAAATTGCCCCATTACATCTTCCAGGTTTCCAGAGATTTGATTCAGTTTCTCTGACTCATCAGCATTGAATATCATTTCTTGCACTGGTATCTCTCCCACATCTTTCTTGGTGACGACTGAAGCAAATAATTCATTTAATCTCTCTGCTATGGCCTTGTCTTCCCTGAGTTCCCCTTTTACCCTTGGTCATCTAGTGGTCCAACCAATTCTTTTGCCGGCTTTTTGCTTTTAATATACCTAAAAAAGTTTTTAGTATGCGTTCTTGCCTCCAATGCAAGCTTCTTTTCAAAGTCTTTCTTTGCCTTCCTTATCAGCACTTTGCATTTGATTTGCCATTCTTTATGCAGTTTCTTATTATTTTCAGTCAGACAGCTGTCGTTTGGTCTTCCTTCCTCTTTTTTTTAATACACGGAATATATTTGGCCTGGGCTTCCAGGATGGTACTTTTGAACAGCATCCACGCCTGATGTAAAATACCTTTGTAGCTGCTCCTCTAAGTTTTTGTTCTCACTGTTCTTCTCATCTTATCATAGTCTCCTTTTTGAAAGTTAAATGTTAACATATTGGATTTCCTGTGTGTACTTACTCCAGAGCTTATACCAAATCTGATCATGCTATGATCACTGTTATCAAGAGCCTCAGCACCATTATCTCCTGCACCAGATCATTCGCTCCACTAAGAAGTAGGTCTACAATTGTTCCTCCTCTTAGAATTGTTCCTCCTCCTGTTGGTTCCTGAAGCAGCTGCTGCATAAAGCGGTCATTGATTCCATCAAGGAATTTTACCACTGTACTTCAAATTTAACTTTTGATGCACAATGGCATAGTAGTTGATGGCAAATAGAAACCAAATTGACACATCCAGTCTGCCCAGCATCTGAATTTCCATATATAACCCAACACTACCTCCTTCTCTTTTTCCCATGGGGCTCATTTTCAAAGCACTTAGACTTACAAACTTCCATAGGTTACTGTGCAACTTTCTGAATCTAAGTGGTTTGAAAATACGCCTCCATGTCTTTTATATGACCTCTCAACCCTTTTCACACCATTTTCCTTCCTACGCATCCCAAGTATGCCCAGAATGCACAACTATTGTCTGACACCACTTTCATTAAGTCACCCATTTTGGGCTTTCTCATCTTCAGTTTTGATTTCCACAAGACAAATACTTCTTCCAGCAGCTGAGCCCTCTTCTACATCTTATTACCAAGTTTTGTAATAATCTCCAACATGAACATATTGTTAAAAAAAAACATCTGGCTTGCCTTTACTTGTTAAATGTTGGCTTTCAACCACAGTTGCCTCCCCAGCCTTCTCGAAAGCTCAGTTCTGGATTGTAAGTACTTCCCTATGCAGGCTACCCAAATACTGTACCTTGGAAATCTGATGCAGTTATACCATTGCTTTGCAGGGGTGTGACAATTTCTCCATTAAAGTCATCACAGTGCCTTGTTGGACCATAAAAGAACATGCACAACCTCATAGTTGTATGGCAACGAAAGTTGTCTGTCTGTCAATTCCTAAATATTCTCTTTAACGTTGACATTTTGAGTAGTGGCTACATTGTCATTGCCCCAGTGAACTATCCAAGTATTTGGGCTTTTTCTGAATGTACACCATTTCGATAGCCTCCAGGTTTACATGTAGTATGTAAGAAACTAGCCGTTGAGCCCGTAAAAACGGGCTAGTATAGGAAAGGGGGGGGGGGGGGTTGAAAGCCTCTTCCTGTCGCCGCCACCCCTCCATCCGGCCCGGGCCCTCGCTCCACTATTGAAACAGTGAGGGAACGCAGCACACAGCTCTGCTCTGCTGAGCTGCCGTCGGCCTTCCTTCTTCTTCTCTGCCTGTGTCCCGCCCTCGTGTGATGTAACGTCGTCGAGGGTGGGACACAGGCAGAGAAGAAGAAGGAAGAACGGAAGCTCAGCAGAGCTGTGTGCTGCGTTCCCTCGCTGTTTCAGTAGCTGAGCGAGGGTGGGGGGAGCGTTAGCGACGGCGGTTTCATCCCTCGCAAATGCGCAGTACAGACCCTCTCTGTTCCGCCCCCATCATCTCGTATTGACGTGGGGGCGGGGCAGAAAGGGTCTCTACTGCGCATTTGCGAGTACCATTTACTGTATATGTTTGATAATGGTAGGAGTGAAAGGTGTTTGGGCTCTGGTATGCCCAGGTTTGTGCTTAATGCTAGGCATACCTCCAAATTTGAGAGGAAAGTCTATAGTAATTAATCTGTATCCGTCACTAACTGCACAAAGTTGAGTGAGTCACTTAACCTCTCCTCGCATGTTTTTTATAAAATACTTTGCATAGGTCTAACTCTGTGGAACACAACTGAGTGTCCTAAGAGCCAATACAAAACAAAAAGGTGATATGCCAAATAACTACTTTGTGATGTTTAGGACTTTTGCAGAACTGAGGCCATGGGAATACCCAGGTTGGAACAAGTAGGCTGCAACTCACTAGGAAACCAGCTGGGTTGATGTTGGCAGGTTGATGGTTGTGGGTACAATCTAGTAGGCCACAAAGCCACAGGTGGCTGGATAGGAGCAGTGCCCCTCTGCACCTGCCCCAGCAGACAGCCCAGGTCTCTCTAAAGGTAGTGTCACAATACTGCTACTAGGGCAGTGTTCTTCAATGCAAGGCTCGGGACCAATTGCAGCCCCTGGAGACTTCTGGGGCAGCCCTTATCAATATTCTGGCTTTTTTTTCTGCTACTCTTTGCCTCTCTACCCAAGTTCATGACAGAAAAGTGGTTGGAAGAAAAAGCTGCATGCTTGAAGCACAAAGCATTTCTCAATAGGCGAAGACATTTGGAAATGCCCACCTCCTTGAAGATAACCTCAATAAAAAGTCTGAAGGCATGCTGGTGGGGTTGATATCATTAATGCAGTGTTGCAGCCATGCATGGGAAGTATTTGGTAGCTCTCCTTCAGCTCATTTGGATCCAAAGTTGCCCCGATTTAAAAATTAGTGAAGACAACTGCACTAGGGGTTTAATTTGCCACTTTGAACCTAGGACTGGCCAGGGCAGGAACAGAGGGAGACCACTCCTGCCCCATACACTAGACACCAGAGCAAGTGTGGTAAGTGACCAGGGTGGGTTTGGCAAGAGACTGAGTCTTGAGTTTGGGGGGGGGGGGTTGGTGAGGGGAGAGATGATTGCAGGAGAATCTTGATCAGGAGGGGGAGTGATCAGGGTAGTTTGTTACTTTTAGGAAGGTGGAGGATATGCTGTGGTGGCAGATTGTTTTTATGTGTGGACTGGCATTGTGTAGCAGGCACTGTGCAGGTGCACACATACTATTCTACCAATGTTGATTTCTTAAATTTATGCTCCAGAGGGTCTTACAGTATTTTCCCCTTCACCCTTGTAAAGAAGACTACTACTACTACTAGTTATAATTTCTATAGCGCTACAAGGCATACGCAGCACTGTACACCAGTTGCTTTAATGATTATATTGTGTGATAGTAACCTGAGGCGCAGATTGCAGGAAAATATCTGGCCCCATAGATTTTTTTTCATAGTGGCCCGTGGATTATCAAATAATACTGAGATTTCAGAACCTGCTAATCTACACCAATAAACTTTTTTTCTGTTTCATGGTTAGGTGAGATGTGGTGATGTCAGCAGGCCTGAACAGTGAAAGGCACAATAAGTTAGCACTAGACAAATGTAAACTGTTTCCATGCCAGGCAAGTTGAGGGTAATTTTATAAGAGGGTAGCTAGACTTAAGACACCTTGAAAGCACCTATTTGAAGTCTATTCTATAAAGAAAAGTAGGTGATTAAATTGTGACCTCAAAATTATATGAGGCATCTAATCAGATGGATTTCAGATGCTACCAAGGGTGAGACTGAGGCTTGTGGCACCAACCAATCGCATTCAGAAAACTTTTAGATTTATAAGATCTAATTTTTGACCAGGCAACCCTGTTGGTGACTTCTGTACTTGAGAAAGATCAGGTTAATGTATTAAAAGCTTGTTTTTGTACCCTTTATTCCATGGAATGACATTGCAGACTTTTCAGGTAGTTGCACGTATAACAAAATTGATGAGGATGTCCCAAGTTCTGGCATTAGTAAATACGTCGGTATCTGGTAATATAATAATTTATGGAGTAATATTCAGTTAGCGATGCTCTGAGTTTCGATGACCGCCACCGGCATTATTCCCGGATATTCAATGCTGGGCCCTATTCAGGCTTCAGTACTAAATATCCGGTTTATGCAGAGCTGGCTAACAAATAGCCGGTTAAATTGATATTCAGCACTTAACTGGCCATGGGTTAGAGCATAAAGATAGGACTGTGATTTATGCGGTCCCATTTATGTACTAAACCTAGCCGATAACTTCTGAATATTGGAACTTAACCAGCCAGCCAAGTGCTGACTCCACCCCCAAAATGCCCCAAGATAGTTGATTTTCACATAAGCACTACCTGGTCATTTACAGTGAAGATAACCAGTTAAGTGCCACTGAAAATGCCCAGATAGCCCCAAAGAAGCAATGTAACCTGACAGCGGCTGTTTCTGGCTGGCTAAATTGCTTTGAATATTAACCCCTTAAAAAAACAAAACAATGTTCCCTAACTGGTAGTTAATGAAGTTCTCCAAGTATAGGAATAGCACTATCCCACTTGTTTCTTCCCGTAATCAACCTGACAACTGCATTCCGACTCGTAACATAGTAGAAGACGGCAGATAAAGACCTGTACGGTCTATCCAGTCTGCCCAATAAGATAACTCATTACATAACATCTGCAGTTTTCCATTTATTCCTATATAGAATATAATACATTACAATAATACAACAGATTTAACAATAAAGCATATACAAATGTTAAATGTGTATATTTTTGATCCTGTTTCATGTTAGGTTTCAATTAGCTGTTTTCAAGTTTGCCTTAGTTATTGTATTTATGTTTATACTTGGTCGTTTTACTATTACTATGTGGTTAAAATTGTAGGCTTTACGTTAAGCTCTACCTGCCTGCTTCAGTAAATCTCTTCATAAAGGCGGTTAAGAAATCCCAATAAATAAATAAATAAAAACTGCCTTTAGGGCTCGTGCATCTAAAAAAAAAAACATAGTTGCAGTTGCCTTACTTTTAATTTCCAAAAGGCTTTTTTTTAAACGTAAGAAATAGGTGTTTGACCTACACCATCCTTGGGAAAAAAAAATCACAGCCAATACGTTAGCTTCATCTACCTAGGGTAATACTTTCTCACTCCCACACCTTCCGTCCTAAAATCATCTCCTGTCCCCTTTCATAAGTATGAAAAGGTGCGCAATTTTCTTGTCTTCCTGCTGCTTCTTTGTACTACCTCTCAGCTCTCCTCCGGGCTTATATTACTATGACAATCCCCTTGCCACACTCCGTGATCGCAGATCCTCTTCTCCTGACCTCTGTCATCACACACAGCTCGCGCTCTCTCTCTCTGTCTTTTTTTTTTTTTTTTTTTTTTTTTGCTAAACTTATATTCCTGTCCTTGGTGTTCCTCTTAAAAGTGTCCCCTCACCTCCTTAGCAGGGAACTCATCTTCTTATTCCGGGTTGCAGGGTGGGTTTGTTATACAGTTGCACCAACTCTCGGTAGCTGCCTAACCCTTCCTGCTTGCAACGGGGTCTTTCACTGGCAGCATTAAAAAGAAATAAAATTTAAAAAGATCAGAAAGGCTGCCTAGGTTTGTTATAAATGCCTTTTCTCCTGAAATGACTAGCATATCACATTGTCCAGCTATGCTGAGGTAAGAATAAAACAAAAGCAGTTTTATGACATCAAGTAATGCTCTAGCCTCTAATCCAGGGGTCTAAAAAAACGCTTGGCCCTCTGGTTTGGGAAGGAGAGGACAAACAGCAAGTTTGTTCTGAGCTTTCATTTGTTATTGCACCTTTATTTGCATACGCAGTCTTTAAGTATTTCTAACTGATTAAACCACTTTACACTTGGTTGCTGCAGAGGAGTAATGAGGCTCTGGATGTATTCTTTCAGCCACTTGTTCATGCACACTCAGCTTAAGCTGCAGTTTCCTATCAAGTTGTTTCAGGTGACAGATCTTGAGTTATTTGAACACTGCTCACCTTGCTGGATCTAGTAGTGGTAGTACTCTCGTATCTGCAAGTTCCATTGCCTCCAGCCAGTAGGAACATAGGGTGCATTTAAATTTAAGACATGTTCCTGACAGTCTTTAAGAAAATTAAACCTTTATCTTCAGACTTGAAGGGTTTCTCACCCAGTGTGGTTTTAAAAATATTCACAATGATTGTGTATGAGATATATATTACATACAATGAAGGCATTGCATACGAGTATAGCACAACCATATTCTTTTATGGATATCTTGAAAACCAGACTGGGTTGAGGAAACCTGAACTATGGGTTTAAGGCAGGACAGCTTCATATTTTGTGTTTTCAGTGTGTGACTGAGGTGCGTGATTGTATGATTTTGGTGTAGGTACCTGCAGCTCTCTGGCTTATTCTGTTGTCCAGATGTTCTGGTCTTCTAGATTCTGATGTAATTAGAATGCTGCATTTTCATTGGTTGGGTTGGTTCTGCTCGAATCCTGGCAGTACTGTTATTGTATTTAGTGTTAAGCATCTTAAAGAATGTACTTTTAAGATATAAAGGAATCTAATGATGTAATTAGATTATAATTTTTTATGGTAGAAAGTAGTCTGGCGAGGTCCCATCCCACCCCGGTATCCCAGATTTGCAAACCAAAAATCTGGTAACCTTATTTTATTTTAAATTCCCCTGTACATGTTTTAATTTCCTGTGAGGGCAATCAGTACATATTTGATCTTAATACTTTTTTAGTTGGGAAAATAAGGGGAATACATGAATTGATTTAACACACATGATGGCTAAATATTACTCCTGGAGGAATTCTGTGCAAATGTTTGGAAATTCTGCACACATTTTAAAATTCTGCAAAATTCTTTATTATTTGTACTGTTTTGCACATAATTCTCTGGTCATAAGGCCTGGAATTTCCTCCTGTCTTTTCCCTCCTCAGACTCCATCCTCCTGTGTTCCATCTCTCACTCCAGCTCTCAGCAAGAGCCCTAATTCTGTGTGCCACTCACCTCTCATTCTTCTCCCCACACCTCCCTAGCTATTATTTTATCTCTCCCCCACCCCCTGCCATGGAACACCCTGAAGCATGATCTCTTCTCACACCAATGGCACACCCTTGGCTAGTTCTGATCCTTCCCCCACCTCCATGGCACAATCTCAGCGTTGTCTGCTACTTCTCTCATCCCCATGGCACATACTCCGCTTTTCTGTGTCCCTCTCCCATCCCCTTGGCAATACTCTGCTTTTCTGTGGCCCTCTTCCATCCCTGTGACACATAGTCTGCTTTTCTGTGGCCCTCTCCCATCCCCGTGGCACATAGCCTGCTTTTCTGTGTCCTCCCGCTTCACCATGCACTCTTACCTTGCCCCCTACCAGTCCCCCGGGTGCACGCACAGCAGTCAGCATCGGGTCTCTCCTCATTGTCTCTCTCCCTTGATCACAGAGATTGTGCTGCAAATGGGATGGCGGGGGAGGAGTGAATTAAACACTAAACAGAGGCTTCCCTCAGTTGGTATCTGTGCTCTGAACTGATGTCTTGCCAAGCTCTAAAATGCAACCTAAAATGCTAAACTAGACTCTAAAACACTATGGAGTGGAGTGGAGGAGAGGCCTAGTGGTTAGAGCACTGGTCTTGCAATCCAGTGGTGGCCAGTTCAAATCCCACTGCTGCTCCTTGTGATCCTGGGCAAGTCACTTAACCCTCCTTTGCCTCAGGTACAAACTTAGATTGTGAGCCCTCCTGGGACAGAGGAATATCCAGAGTACCTGAATGTAACTCACCTTGAGCTACTACAGAAAAAGGTGTGAGCAAAATCTAAATAAATAAATAAAATATGGTCCCTGTTTACTAAGCCGCGCTGTAGGCATGCTAACTTTTTAGCATAAATGGTTGACATGCGTTAAACGCTAGTGCATCCATATGAAATGTATAGGCGCGTTAGAGTTTAACGCACCTTAACTTTAAAGGTGAGATAAATATGCTAATGTGCCTTAGTAAACATATCCCTTAATATGTTGTTTCGAGTTTGAGTAGAAACACAAAGGAATGGATGATCAGATTGCTGACAAGATATTTTGTGAGGTGTGTAATCCACAGATAATGAGACTTTAAGAACTTTGCATACATGATCATACCCTTAAATACACAGAATTTTAGTGTCTAGCTCCATTTTAATATTTTGGATTGGAAAAGTATTTTGGTTCTTTTTTTTTCTTTTTGAAGAATTTTAATCCTTTTTGTTATTCCCTTATCTAGCTCAGTTTTAAATTTTGAAAAAAGTTTCCTCAATAAATTGCGTGCAGCTTTATTACTACTACTACTATAAATCACTTCTATAGTGCTACCAGTCGTACGCAGCGCTTTACAATTGAACATGAAGAAGACAGTCCCTGCTCAAAAGAGCTTACAATCTAAATCAATTCTGAAGAAGGTTGCAATATATTCTTAAATAGTTTAAATTAGGACAAAGAAAAGGAAACCTTGGGATTTGGATAGATAGGAGGATGCAGCTGAGCCATGAAAGGAGGCAACTTGATGTTTTATAGACTGGTATTGTATATAAAAATTAAAATGTCCACTTTAGGGAAGCATCTTGGCTACAGCTTGTATTCTTAAATAGTTTAAATTAGGACAAAGAAAAGAAACCTTGGGATTTGGATAGATAGGAGGATGCAGCTGAACCATGAAAGGAGGCAACTTGATGTTTTATAGACTGGTATTGTATATAAAAATTAAAATGTCCACTTTAGGGAAGCATCTTGGCTACAGCTTGTATGAGTTACAAGTGCAGTTTTTTTATTTTTAATTTATTTTTGGAGGCATTGGCAGAGAAACAGCTAGTGCACCTGTTTTGTATGGAGCTTCTTAGTTTTTTGGCAATGTTCATATTTACCATTTTGCTGTCCAAAGAGAAAATCTAAGTTGAAGGTTATATTGCTTGTAATAATTGTTTAGGAAAAGATGATCTTCACTTGAAAGATTTTGAAAGGAAATGTTCGTGTTGTTCCATAATGGATGTGGTGGCGCATAAAAGATTTTTTTTTCTGTGTGTGTGTGTGTAAATGGAGGATTGTGCCACTAGAAGTTGTTTATAGGTTACATAGTCTAGTTGGGCATTTTTAATGTTAAAATGATGCGCAGTTTTACATTTATTTTGCTGAACAAGCATTTCCTAGTCCCAGAAGACTTCAGAAAGGTAAAAACAAGATTTTTGAAGACTGTCCCTGATTTTAGATTTGTGTTGCGCATTTATTTTTAGCTTTCAAGTTGGCTGCCATTTTTTCTATTTTCAGATTAGAACTGAGCTGTGCTGTACTAGTAAAGTAAAATTGTCATACCTGTTAATTTCCTTTCCTTGAGTCCTGCCATACTAGTCTAAACAAATGAGTTGTACCACCTTCCTACCAGCAGATGGTGGTAGAGATACCAAATTCTTCCAGTGACATCATCAATGTAAGTTCTGGTGAACTGTAGAACTCTCTAGTATGCTGCTGCCAAAGCAGCATAGGTTCATTCTTATATACTCCAAACAACCCTCTTTTTATTACTGCAGCCATCAACATTAACTTAAAAACTATACCTATAAAACGAGCTAATGAGAGAGCAGAAAACACAAAGCACCGTAAGAGCTGTAGTTTTCCAGGGCGGATCCTGGACTAGTATGGTAGGGATGATAAGGATGGTGACCTTTAGTCATACCTGTTAATTTTTTTTCTTTGAGTTTGTGAACCAGTCCAAACTAGTAGGATTATACCCTTGCATAATTTCACTGGGAGGGAAAAACAAGGCCCCTCTCCAGATCACCACTGCCACACACCAAATCATCTCTAGCTTTGCTATCCAATCTATAATTCTTCACCATTGAATAGAGTGACGACCAGATTGCTGCCCTGCAAATGACTTCTGGCAATATAGTCTAGACTTCTGCCCCGGCGATTGCCTGTGTCCAAATGAAACAAGTTCTCAGGCCCTTCCGAGGACTTGATTACCATGATAAATGTGTGTCACCACTATGGCCTCCCTGATCTAGTGAGCTCTTGATGATTTAGGGGCTGCTTGACCATTACATATCCCCTGATGCAACACAAACAGCTGATCCAAGAGATGGAAAGAGTACTGTGAATAGCAAAGCAACACACTTGACATCTAGGTAGCATAGCTTTATGGCATGCACTGGGAGGACAGACAGGCAGGCATGCTTAACATCTGATTCACATGAAAATGAGACACCACCCTTGGCAGCAATGAAGTGGCTGTCTGAATAAACACTGCATCCTTAGAGAAGGCAGGAAAAGGATCTCTGCAGGACCACACCTGGAATTCCGAGACTCACCATGCTGATGCCATGGCCACCAAAAACACCATTGTGACAGTGAGACCTCAATAACTCCAAAGAAAGCACTGACAAAACATTAAGCAGCAAAGGAGAACTCATGGAGGAAGAACAGGTCTAAATGTGCTGCCAGGTATACTTCTATGACTTTTGCTACTGTACAAGGTCAGGGCAGCCACCCATACCTTCAGAAAGTTAAGGACCAGACCCTACTCAAACCTCTGCTGAACATAATAACATGGTAGATGATGGCAGTTAAAAACTTGCCAATACTCACAATGTTCCTGAAATCGTGAACAAGGTATCTAGCAGTGTCTTTGTACTGTAGTTTTTTCTGAAACCCGGTTGGTTTGATGTAATAGATTGTAGTGTTCCCAAACATTTGTTAACTGTTCTGCGACTGTACCTTCTAAGATTTTGACATGTAATGGCCTTGATGCCGCTGATCTATAGTTGGTGGCATCTCCTAAGTCTCCTTTCTGATTTTTTGGGATGGGGGTCAGTATTATTTTGCCATGTTGTCTTGGAAAAGAACCTGTATTTAAGAATTCTTTTATCCATGTCATTCCTAGAATGAGAGAACTTCCTGAGGGGCTTTTCAGTAACTAGACTGGACTGGTATCTAATTGGCATTGTGACACTGAGTATTTTAGCATTAAATTATTGAATACTTCTTGTCTCAATAGGTGAAAGGTTTGACCAGTTTCTTTCTGCTGCACATTCTATTTTCTTCTGTCTTATGACTTCTCCACTGGATATAATGTCTTCATAATCATTGAGATTTATTTCCTTCCCTTTTATTGTATTTCTTACATTTTTGATTTTGTCCTCAAGTGTTGCACTACACAGTTTGCAGTGGGTAGAGTGATGTTTCTATTAATTCTTCTGCACTGATTAGGTGTTTCATTATCATAGTTTTTTTTGGAATATATATTTGGTCTACTACTTTATTTTGAAATTATACCTGTACCATTCTTCTCCAGTCCTCTCTAGCTGTTTTACTCTGGGTTTTCCACCATATTCTCTCCAGTTTCAAACAGTATTGTTTCAGTTTTAGTAAGGTTTCATTAAACCAATGTTCTTTACTCCTTTTTGTGACCTTTTAAAGTTTTTTTGGGATTGATTCGTTTAGTGTTGACTGTAAAGCTGTTCCATTGGTGATGGTGGTGGTGGTGGTGGTGGTGGTGGGGGGGGGGGGGGGGGGGGGGGGGTTACTTGAAAATCTGATTCTTTCAGATTTTCTTCCACTTTGGAACAGAAGACTTCATTATCAATTTTTTTTCCATACTTCTTAATTCCTGTTTGGTTATCTTATTCTTTTTTTTCCCCAAGAGGTCTTCTTGCCAATATACTACATGTGATTTGTAGTGGTCAGACCAAATTAGGGGCAACCAGCCTTTATCCTCTATCCTTATTAGGGTCTCAGAAGCTGTACTCCAGGCTACAAAGTCTAGTTGGTGACCTAATTGATGCGTTCCTTGGGCTGGAATTATCTTCATATTTATGTTCTCCGAGGACAAGCAGGCTGAATCATTCTCACAAGTGGGTTGATGATCCACGTTTCAACAGGAACCAGCATATCGCATAGCAAAAAAGAATTTTGCTAGAGCCTTCTGATGCGCGTGCTGCATCGCACATGCGCGGAGTGCCTTCCCTCCCATCGTGCGACTGTGCATCTTAGTTCATTTCTTTTCCACATGAGGAGCCTAGGTGTTCTCTGCTGCTCCTCTATTGCCCGGGAAAGATCCTTTTTTTTTTTTGTCAGTGCCTTTCGGCTAGGTTTTACATTTTTGTTTTTTTTTTATTTTTCAAAAAAAAAAAAAAAAGAAAGTGGCTGCAAGAGAGCATTGGCCTTTTACATGGAGTGGACAAAGCCCTTCAGACAGTCCGCCCAGTTGTCTCTTTTGATCCCAACAGGAGGAGAGTCACCATCGGTAAATGCACCATTTCCAGTTGGCTTTCAGAATGCAGTTCCTTTGCTTATGCCCAAGCTGGGCTGACTCTAGAGGGCCACGTCATGGCTCATAATGTCAGAGCATTGGCTGCGTCAGTAGCCCACCTGAAGTCAGCCTCAGTTTATGTTTTACTCATTATGTATTTTTATTTTGTAGTTTTTTTACCCCTGACGCAGCCTGAGGGCGAAACGTGGCCACGTCGGGTAACTTGTAATAAACCACTTCTTCTGTTACCCTCCTGTTCTATTTTTTTGTCTTTTTTTGATCTGCTTTTTTTCTTTTGATTTGCCTGTTAAGATTTATCCTTTTTAAGTATGCATTCAGGAGTATCTTAATAGCAGAATTACCTTATGTTTTATGAGACTGGTATATGATCATTTTACAGTGGTCCATACATTCTAACTTCACCCTCTGCGGCTTGCTTTTTTTTAGTTTATTTGGCACTGGGGGACACTTCTTATTTTTTTTAAATATTTTTCTATTAAAGTTATTCTTCTTGCTTGTTCTCTTTCTGCCTCGGTTTTTTTGTTTGTTTGCTTTCTTTATTCTGATCTTCTTTTTCTCTTTAGTGTAGTAAATATCTGAGTTATTTATGATTTTAATATGATTTTGGTTATGTTTTGTTCTTATATGTGTTGTAGGTGTCTTAGGTTGCCTAGATTGTGTAAGTAGTATGCAGGCGTTAACTGTTCAAATATGCCGGGCTGTTGAACTGAGTACTACTGGACCTTTTGTACCACATTTGTGTTTTTAGAATAAAGATTTTTTTCCACTCTTAGCCAGTGCTGTGGTTTGTCTACTGATCTTAAGAACATTATTGAATTTTTTGATGAGTTTTCTGTTGAAACAAAGTTGTGCCTAAAATCAACACAAAGTGTAAATGGCCAGTATTGGTTTGACTGACTTATGGAAATAATCAAGGAAACAGGTTATCATGAGACAGGTAGAAAAGGTGACGGCGAAAGCCAGAAGGATGTTTGGGTGCATAGGGAGAGGAATGGCCAGTAGGAAAAAGGAGATGCCCATGTATAAAACTCTGGTGAGATCTCATTTAGAATATTGTATACAATTCTGGAGACTGCACCTTCAAAAAGATATAATCAGGATGGAGTCGGTTCAGAGGGCGGCTATTGAAATGGTCAGTGGTCTTCATCATGAAACGTATAAGGACATAAGGTGGCTGCTGAAACAGTCAGTGGTCTTCGTCATGAAGTGTATGGGGACAGAGACCTCGATATATATATTACAGGAGAGGGGAGATATGATAGAAAAATTTAAATACCTACGTGGCATAAAAGCATAGGAGATGAATCTCTTTCAGTTTAAAGGAAGCTCCGGAACAAGGGGGCATAGGACGAACGTGAAAGGGGATAGACAGAAATAACTTGAGGAAATACTTCTTCATGGAAAGGATGGCGAATTCATAGAACGGCCTCCCGGTAGAAGTGGTGGAGGCAAAAACAGTATCTGAATTCAAGAACATTTGTGACAAGTACATAGGATCTCTAAGGGAGTAAGTGTTAGGGAGAGAAGAGGGCATAATGGGAAGACTGGATTGGCCATATGGTCCTTACCTGCCTACATTTTTCTGTGTTTCTAATAACAAAGTTAAAATCGATGCATTAAAACAAAAAATATAATTAAAAATTATAAACAAAATTTACAGCAAATGATCCTCACTTAAATGATTCCCCCATCTGAAAAAGTAAATCTTGAACACCAAAACATCTTTGAAAGCATCATGACTTCATATATTTTGGGGTAGACCTTAATCTGATTCCACTTGGAATCTAGAGTAATTATTGTTATGATGAATGTAATTGCCTGGATAGCAGGTAGGGGTATCAACAGTTGTTTCAAGTATATTGGATCTTTAGACAATAGGGCACAGAACACTAAACATAAAAGTTTGAACTGCACTCTAGAAAATCAATTGGCAACCAAACAAAACTGGGGTAACATGGGTGCAGGAACTTTTGTTAGTATTTTGCATGATATTTAGGCAAACCACAGTTTAGTGTATTACAATAATTTAACCTGAATTTAATGAAAGTATTAATCAAAACAGCCAAGTCCTTTTCATGTAATAATGATCTTAAACATCTAATTATTCTAAGATTGACTAAAGAACCCCTGACTGCTGCTCCTGCAATTTGATCCCTAAACTCCAATTTATCATCTATCCAAATTTTCGCGTTCTTTTTCATTCCAGTGAAGAAGAAAAAATTAGAGCCTCTGTCTGGATTACAGAACTTGGCTTCTTATGTTTTCTGTTGTAATATTAGCACTTGTTGCATGAGCATGCTGTACTGAAATGGGTAACAAATTTCACGGTCTGTCAAGTCAATTATGGGAAACCAATAATATAAGATACAAATTTGGTACAAAAAGACCCAGACAGGCTCTAAAAAGCCTATTATAAAAATAGACAGGTTTGCCAGCTCTTGCAGGCAGTGATGGATGATTTTGGATACAAAGGAGGGCCACTCCTTTAAAAGGAGCACTTGCTTAAAATTGAAAGCATCCAACCAAGCTGTGCTTTATTGTGGATGGAAATATCATTTGCATGTTTATGGACAGTGAGAATCTACTTTTAATAGTCATTGATAACATCATAATACAGGTGCTCACTGGAGCTTATGCAAACCAAAATAGCTTGTTGCATTGTATAATAGAATTGATTCAACAAATTCTTTTTTTGGCTTCTGGATGGTAAATACACAAAAAACCTGAATAGTAACTGAAAATTGGTTTTTTTTTTCATTGTTGATGTTTACTTTTTATTCTGATTACTGTTGTAATATCTACTGTTTAAAAGTTGGTCTATTTGTAGTTTGATTCAGCATAGTACTTTATGGCTGGATTAGAAGAACAAGGTGTTGTAGGTAGTTATGGTGGTGGTTTTTGTAGTTAGATCCTCACCCCTCTGCCTCATACTACAGATTTTATACAGACAGCCTGATTTTCATGCAGTTTTAAATAGATAATGTGGCTCTTTCATCATTTAAAAATCACCTAAATATCCTTTTGAACCTGGTTCTTCAGTCATGGCCTTGAAGATTATAACCAGAAGCCTTTCTTAATTTCCTTCTTCTCTTGTCTCAACTGCATTGTAAGCTCCATGGGACAGGAATATTCTCTTATATGTACCTGCACAGTGCTGCATATGTCTAGTTGTGCTATAGAAATTATTAATAGCAGAAGGTGTAAATTGCAAAATGGGGAAAAAAAGATAGAAATTCAACATAGGCTGAAAGGTGTAGCAGCAGCAGCCAATAGGGGAGGCCATATTTCATGCCAAGTTAAAGTATTTCTTTCTAAACACATACTTGTCCATATACAACTATTTCTCAAATGCAAGGTTTTTAATTATTTTCCAGAACCCTTAAACCGAAGTACATTTTACTTCTGATTCAAATTTGTCTAACTACTGCATCTATAGAGCTGCCATATTGATACACAGATATGCAGTAGCCACACAGGTTGTCTTGATCTGACTTGGAAAAATTTGACAAGCACAGAGGTTCCCACGTTATATCTGAGTGTTTTTGCTAGAAAAGCTTGCAATAGACAATGAAGAATAATATACAAAAATCCATAAAGTTCTAGTTTTAAAATTTTTTTGTAAAATACTTTTTGTTAAACCACTGTCAAATCATATCCAGCATGGGGGGAAGCTATATAGAGGCTCATTTTCAAAGCACTTAGCCTCCCAAAGTTCCATAGATACATTAAAAGCAGGAAACCGGCCAAAGAGTCGGTTGGGCCGCTGGACGAAAATGGTGTTAAAGGGGCGATCAAGGAGGACAAAGCCGTAGCGGAGAAATTAAACGAATTCTTTGCTTCGGTCTTCACCGAGGAGGATTTGGGGGGGACACCGGTGCCGGAAAGAATATTTGAAGCGGGGGAATCGGAGAAACTAAACAAATTCTCTGTAACCTTGGAGGATGTAATGGGTCAGTTCAGCAAGCTGAAGAGTAGTAAATCACCGGGACCTGATGGTATTCATCCCAGAGTATTAATAGAACTAAAAAATGAACTTGCGGAGCTACTGTTAGAAATATGCAATCTGTCCCTAAAATCGAGTGTAATACCGGAAGACTGGAGGGTAGCCAATGTTACTCCGATTTTTAAGAAGGGTTCCAGAGGAGATCCGGGAAATTATAGACCGGTGAGTCTGACGTCGGTGCCGGGCAAGATGGTGGAGGCTATTATTAAGAATAAAATTGCAGAGCATATACAAAAACATGGACTGATGAGACAAAGTCAGCACGGATTTAGTGAAGGGAAGTCTTGCCTCACCAATCTAATGCATTTTTTTGAGGGGGTAAGCAAACATGTGGACAATGGGGAGCCGGTTGATATTGTATATCTGGATTTTCAGAAGGCGTTTGACAAAGTGCCGCACGAAAGACTCCTGAAGAAATTGCAGAGTCATGGAATCGGAGGTAGGGTATTATTATGGATTAAGAACTGGTTGAAAGATAGGAAGCAGAGAGTAGGATTGCGTGGCCAGTATTCTCAGTGGAGGAGGGTAGTTAGTGGGGTCCCGCAGGGGTCTGTGCTGGGTCCGTTGCTTTTTAATGTATTTATAAATGACCTAGAGATGGGAATAACTAGTGAGGTAATTAAATTCGCCGATGACACAAAATTATTCAGGGTCGTCAAGTCGCAGGAGGAATGTGAACGATTACAGGAGGACCTTGCGAGACTGGGAGAATGGGCGTGCAAGTGGCAGATGAAGTTCAATGTTGACAAGTGCAAAGTGATGCATGTGGGTAAGAGGAACCCGAATTATAGCTACGTCTTGCAAGGTTCCGCGTTAGGAGTTACGGATCAAGAAAGGGATCTGGGTGTCGTCGTCGATGATACGCTGAAACCTTCTGCTCAGTGTGCTGCTGCGGCTAGGAAAGCGAATAGAATGTTGGGTGTTATTAAGAAGGGTATGGAGTCCAGGTGTGCGGATGTTATAATGCCGTTGTATCGCTCCATGGTGCGACCGCACCTGGAGTATTGTGTTCAGTACTGGTCTCCGTATCTCAAAAAAGATATAGTAGAATTGGAAAAGGTACAGCGAAGGGCGACGAAAATGATAGTGGGGATGGGACGACTTTCCTATGAAGAGAGGCTGAGAAGGCTAGGGCTTTTCAGCTTGGAGAAGAGACGGCTGAGGGGAGATATGATAGAAGTGTATAAAATAATGAGTGGAATGGATCGGGTGGATGTGAAGCGACTGTTCACGCTATCCAAAAATACTAGGACTAGAGGGCATGAGTTGAAGCTACAGTGTGGTAAATTTAAAACGAATCGGAGAAAATTTTTCTTCACCCAACGTGTAATTAGACTCTGGAATTCATTGCCGGAGAACGTGGTACGGGCGGTTAGCTTGACGGAGTTTAAAAAGGGGTTAGATAGATTCCTAAAGGACAAGTCCATAGACCGCTATTAAATGGACTGGAAAAATTCCTCATTTTTAGGTACAACTTGTCTGGAATGTTTTTACGTTTGGGGAGCGTGCCAGGTGCCCTTGACCTGGATTGGCCACTGTCGGTGACAGGATGCTGGGCTAGATGGACCTTTGGTCTTTCCCAGTATGGCACTACTTATGTACTTATGTACTTATATGGAACTTAGCCTCCCAAACTGCTTTGAAAATATGCCTCATAGTCATCCCATTACCTGTTCCATTACCTTCCATCAACCATCCCCCTCCTCCACTTCAGTGCTCTCAGTTATACCTAAGTATAAAACTCCTCGCTCTGTGAGAAAGCGCCTCCCACACAGGAGTCCAGATACGCTGGAACAACTGCCAGGCCTTAGGGGAGCCACAATCGGGCCCCCAAATGCTCGTTTTAACAAATCGTAAATCACAGTAGGCACCTCTTGGCTCCTCCAATGACGCAGGATACATGCGCCAATAAAAAGGCCTTTTTGAGTAGAGCATTGGCACCTTTACATAAGTTCAGTTGGGTAAATTGAGTAAACAGTTTAATGTCAGCACTCAAAGGAATCCCATGGTGTTATATTTGATTAAGATACTGTGTGAATCCAAACCAAAAAGCTCTCAATTTCACACAATTCTAAAACATACAAGTCTGAGAGGTGTTTCCGGTTCCACATTTCAGACAGTTACCATTAGTCTCCATCTTTACCAAAACCACACGGTGAGGCAAGATAACCAATCTCAGAAGAAACTTGTGCTGTTTCTCTTGTAAGACTGTACCGGAATGTAACTCACCTTGAGCTACTACTGAAAAAGGTGTGAGCAAAATATAAAAAGAAATAAATAAATAAGACGGCAGGCTAGCTTTAGTCTGTCTAGCTAGTATTAGGGCCCTGTTTACTAAGCCACGCTGTAGGCGCACAAACTTTGTAGGGCACGCTAATGCTGGAGACACCCATAGGGATGTAATGGGTGTGTCTAACAGCGCTGGCACTAAAACGTTAGCGCACCTACAGCGTGGCTTAGCAAACAGGGCCCTTAGTGTTTTGGCAAGAAAATCTGCTGCATCTTCTGTTAATGAAGCAGGATCCAAAGAACGAACATAATGTATCACTTGTAAGTAGTAAACCTCTGGGCAATAAACCCTTGGTACAAAGTTTTGCCAAGGATTTGCACATCCCTTCATCTGTAACCAAGTCCACAACTCGCTATACCCCTTGTTGTGGTCACGTTTCCAGATGTCTTTGAACTATCAGGGTTCAAGTCTCTATTGCCTGGTAGAGGAAGCAGCACAGTTATACGGTGTGATAGGATGAACTGTTTACACAGCCAGTGCCATCCCTGATGCATTAACTTCAAAATAAAGTGGGTAGTTGATAAAATCGCGGTTGGTTGTCAAATATGAAGACAAGAATCTAAGGGGAGTGGGGAATAAGGGATGGCTCTTCACAAAGGAACTATGAAACAACAAATCGATAAAATACAGTCTTTATTGCTTATTGATGCATTTATTATGCCTGAGGCAGGTTTTCAAGGCAAAACAAAGTGCTCTGTTGAGTCTTCAAAATTTTAAGTACATCTATTTGAAACAAAAGAGTTAACAATATATGAGATAATTAATGGAAGGCCCATGAACGTATTTTCCTTTTGTGTGTGCATGCTGTAAACGTTTAAGAGATGGGGAAGCCACTGCTATCTCTGGGATTGGTAACATGGAATGTTGCTACTATTTGAGTTTCTGCCAGGCACTTGTGACCTGGCTTGGCCACTGTTGGAAACAGGATACTGGGCTAGATGGACCATTGGTCTGTCCCAGTATGGCTGCTCTTATGTTCTGGGGTAATTTAAAGTACATTTATATTTTATAACAAGAAGAAAAATCTAATCTGTATGATATAGTTTTATCATTTACAGGTGGCTGCTGTCCTCCCAGACAAGGCTTAGGAATTGTATCACCAGCTGTAGTCTGGAATTGGGGTTATGCGAGGGTGTTCCAGAGTAATAACCGCCTTGAGCCAAAGTGGAGGACCCTCCCTATAAAGTGTTTTTGATCAGCTTTACTATCAAGTGAAAAAGGGTACTTTCCAGGTTCCACAGTGTCCACTGTCAGAAGACACCTGCGGGAACATTTAGGAAAGAGCATTTATCTGAAAGAGGTTTCAACATAGGCCTGAAGATCTGCAATCAGGCGCAGAACCAAATCCTGATGGACTCTTAATCATAAAGGACTGAGGGGAACTGATTCTCTCATAAAAAGTTAATAACAGTGTACATAAGTACATAAGTAATGCCACACTGGGAAAAGACCAAGGGTCCATCGAGCCCAGCATCCTGTCCATGACAGCGGCCAATCCAGGCCAAGGGCACCTGGCAAGCTTCCCAAACGTACAAACATTCTATACAAGTTATTCCTGGAATTGTGGATTTTTCCGAAGTCCATTTAGTAGCGGTTTATGGACTTGTCCTTTAGGTAACCGTCCAACCCTTTTTAAACTCTGCTAAGCTAACCGCCTTCACCACGTTCTCCGGCAACGAATTCCAGAGTTTAATTATACGTTGGGTGAAGAAACATTTTCTCCGATTTGTTTTAAATTTACTACACTGTAGTTTCATCGCATGCCCCCTAGTCCTAGTATTTTTGGAAAGCGTGAACAGAAGCTTCACATCCACCTGTTCCACTCCACTCATTATTTTATATACCTCTATCATGTCTCCCCTCAGCCGTCTCTTCTCCAAGCTGTATAGCCCTAGCCTCCTTAGTCTTTCTTCATAGGGAAGTCGTCCCATCCCCGCTATCATTTTAGTCGCCCTTCTCTGCACCTTTTCCAATTCTACTATATCTTTCTTGAGATGCGGCGACCAGAGTACTCAAAACCCATCATGTCACTTGTTATGTAGATATATTTTCACCAATATCAGTAAGTGTAGGTTACTGGGGTATTTCTGAGAAAGGATGACAGTTCTGTAAAAATTAAGTTGTTATATTTTAACACTACTTTATTGGAGTTTCTAAGATTTATACAATAAGGACTGGTGAACAAATTAATTATGAAATGTTTTCCCAGAGTTCTAGGATTTATTTTAGATTCTCATTTAACAGTCGTCAGGTGAATAAATTGAAAAAGAGTTTTTATAGCTATATCAGAACATTTTCTCTTTTCAGAACATTTTTGCTTATTGGTTTAAGCTATACATATCGCAAACTGTTTATTGTAACTAATTGTATATAGGCATGCATTAGAACTTTACAGTAGGTTGCAACTCTTGCAGAATACTGCAGAAAGACTGATATTTGGATGTAGGGAATTTGATTCTGTAACCTCTTTATTTAGGGATCTGCTTTAACTGTCGAGTTCATGAATAAGAGTGCAAGATGGCATGCCTGTGTTCCATATTATCAATGGTTATTGTCCTTATGCCTATACTCAGTTATTGATCATCCTTGCTGCTTGGTCCTTCTCTTGTTTTGGGTCTGTCAAGTAAAATGTGGAATTCGATTCCAATTAAAATTCTAAATTTATCTAGAATTTATCTAACTAGTCGAAATTTCAGAAAGCTTTAAAGTTTAGTGATCTCTGATTTCATGTTGACATAAATGGGATGTAAATGCTGAGAATAGAATGGAATGTGAACAGTGAGATTGGTAGAAATGTCAAAATGTGGAGACAATTTGCCCCTTATAATTGCGACAGTACAGATGAAACGCAATCTGATATAGATGACATTAGAGGATTTGATAAGGGTGATTATAGCATGTTTTGTAGGTTTTGGAGTTAGGGGATACGTTTTTGAAACTAGGAAGTAGTTGTAATATGTATTTTGGTTGTAGGATATTATTTAAGTACTCACGTGAACCAATTAGATTTAGTAAGTTTTCTAACAGGTTAGCCTATGTAATGTGATGAAAGAATGATACTATGTAGAGTCACAAGGCCCTTATGATGTCCACACATATAGAATGTTTTAGTTAGCTAAGACAACATCAGTAATTGTTCTATTCCATAGCGACCCACAGATCAATCCAGAGACTTGTGGGTTATGTCCCTCTACCAGCAGGTGGAAATAGAGAGAACTTCAGAAGTTTACTATATGTGGTCATATGCAGTCACCTTAACTTCAATATTCTCTCTATCTAGCAGGTGGGTGGTCATATCTGTTCAGCTCTGGATTGATTGGCTCCTGGACTGGTCCCCTGGGTCTAGTTGAGCTTCTGGGGTCTGAGGTGTCCCAGTCTTGGGACTTGGGTACACACCTGGTGGTGCCAGGTCCCTCCCTTCCTCCCCCTTCAAACCCTCCTCTCTGACTGGGGTTTGTGGTTCTCACTCTCCTGACTTTAAAAGGAGTCTGAGGTTTCTTTTGCTCCGGCGTCCTCTCCTGCCTTAAATGAAAAAAAAAATGCCGTTTGAGCACTGTTTAAAAAAAAAAAAAAAAAGAGATTTGTCAAGCATGGCAAGCTCATGCCAGTTTGCAGTACCAGGTGAATGGTGTGAGCACCGACTTGGCATGCTACAGCGATTCCCGAGAGGGTGAGTAGTCATTATCCTATCTGCATCAGTGGGCAGAGCAAAAGCGGCTCCCAGTGTGGAAGCCACTGGGCTGCTGCAGTTTCCCATGCTGGAGATCCACTGTACAGCCCAACTCGGTGGAGCGGTGTGCTCCTTCCCTCCCAGCTCATTTTGGTGGGCGCAGGGCAGTTGTTTTTTGGGTGTGCTTGCGCGCTTGATGGCGCCATCTTTCTTGCCACTCCACATGGCAATGCTAAAGCCCCAGCGCTCCCCTGGGGCCTGATTTGCTTGTGATTCAGGCAGTTTTATATGTAGGCTTTTCAGAAATGTGATTGGGGAACTGGTGTGGATCACTCCCAGTTTCTTCATATTTGTTATTTAAGGGCTTCTAAGAAAGGAGGCCTGGGGAGGTTTGCAGACTCCTGTGGGAGGCCTCGGGTCTCCCACAGCTTTGAGTCTCCCACAGCTTTCCAGGGGCGAGGTCAGAGACCCATTAGTCCCCTGCAGCTGTTCTGTGGCAGCGAGAGCCATAAGCCGCAGCTTGGAAAGTACTGACTATCTGAAAGTCTTTTGCTAGAGCATTACTTTTCAGGGCAACTATTGTTTGAGGACTCCATGAAGTTGGTGGAAGACCTGGGTGACTTATAGACTCAGTGTCTTCCTGAGGACATGTCTACAAGTTCTTTTCGGTTGGGTCAGGCTCGCCCTTATCTTTACGACACCAGGGCTATCGTCCTGAGCAGCCTAGTTTTTTTTTACCAGTCCAGTCCAGGCAGGTTCTCGGAACTCCCAACTTCATCCGTTTGAGATCCTCTGGATTTCTACTGGTGACAGGTGCACATTACTGTTTTTTCTGCAAACAGTGGTTTCTGCCTTCCATCCCTTTCCACCTTTTTCTCTTCCCGCTTCTTGAATGTTCACCATATACTCCTATACTATTTGGAAGTGACCAGCGCATTCCGTTGGTCAACTCTTTGCTTCTTGCTTTGCTCGGGACCATAGGAAGGTACCATAAGAAGGCTCGCCATTTTTAGATTGGCAGATGTGGGCATAGCGGTTTTGATGTCAGGAGGAGCAGACCTTTTGTAGAATAGGCATCAGTGTGAAGCTGACGAGCTGTTCTGCATAAGTGCCATTTTATTCAAAATCCTTTTAGGGGAGCAGCTGCTCCCCTTGCACCCCACCTGGCTACATCTCTGCATAGTGGGGCTGTGCCTGGGATGACCCACTGAGCATAAGTGACTTCCTGCATAGTCTTATGCACTGCTAAAGACTGTAGCGGTTTTCTAGTGCTCACCATTTTAAGATTAGCAGATGTAGTGGTGGCAGGATCAGAAGCAGACAGATTCAGAACCTGGAGAGCCTTAGGTATATAGGAAGGTGGCGACTCCTTATGAAACATCCACACTGTGGTAGGATCATCAGATTCCTGACCTGCTGAGCAGAAATGCCTCCCGGCATACCCTCATGTTGTCGTCTGGCTTGTCTCAAGAAAGGGAAACTGGCTTCAAGTGCTGCAGTGGCCGTTGGCTGAGAGAGGCAGTTTCTTCAGTTGGCCTCTGTATGGGACAGTCTCTCCCGTTGCGGGTGGCAGCGCTTTCTTCCAGAGCGCAGATGACTTCCTTTTCTGTGTCCCGTCTGGTTTTTGTGGCTGCCCTTTGCAGTTTGGCCACTTGGTCCTCTGTCCTTCCATGGATGGCTTTTGCAGATCGCCCACTTGATCTGCTGTCCTTCCCTTGCCAGGTTTTGCAGGCTTGGCGTGGCAGCGCTAGACATTCCAGATTTGACGTGGCAGCACATGTAACCACGGCCTGTGGATCATTGCTTCAGTCTGCTGAGGTTGTAGTACCCTGCCCCACTTGAGAACTGCTTTGGTACATCGCACAAGTCTCTGGATTGATCTGTGGGACACTGTCCAGCTTATTTTCGAAAGAGAAAGACGCCCATATTTTGACCCAAATCGGGACATGGGCGCCTTTCTCCCGTGGGCGCCCAAATCGGTATAATTGAAAGCCGATTTTGGGCGCCTCCAACTGCAGTCTGTTGCGGGAACGAATAAAGTTGACGGGGGCGTGTCAGAGGCGTGGTGAAGGCAGGACTGGGGCGTGTTTATCGGCCGAGAGATGGGCGCGCTTGGCCGATAATGGAAAAAAGAAGGGCGGCAGAAGCAAGACTTTGGGCCATTTTTTGGACCCTTTTTTCATGAACAAGTCCCCAAAAGTGCCCCAACTGCCCAGGTGACCACCGGAGGGAATCGGGGATGACCTCCCCTGACTCCCCCAGTGGTCATTAACCCCCTCCCACAAAAAAAAAAAGAACTTTAAAAACTTTTTTTTGCCAGCCTGTATGCCAGCCTCAAATGTCATACCCAGCTCCATCACAGCAGTACGCAGGTCCCTGGAGCAGTTGTTAGTGGGTGCAGTGGACTTTAGGCAGGTGGACCCAGGCCCATCCCTCCCTACCTGTTACACTTGTGCTGGTAAATGGGAGCCCTCCAAACCGCCCCCAAAACACACTGTACCCACATCTAGGTGCCCCCCCTTCATCCATACGTGCTATGGTAATGGTGTACAGTTGCTGTATGTCACATTTTCTACAGTTAGAAATTCTTCAGATGTAAAAGTTTTAGTTAAAGAGACATTAGAACAAGGTAAATTAATTGAAGGATCTAATGCTGTTTACACAAAGAACATAGTATATAAAAGTGTACTATAGACATCAACTCACATTATGTTGATCAACTTTTAAATTACATTTCAGAAATAAACAATCTTGCCCATTTTAATGGGCTTAATGGCTTGTGTGTATATATATAATATAATTTTATAAAAAAAACTTTGCCTGAAATAATGGCAGAGAATACCACAGTACTTAATATATCTGAGTTTGCTAAATGCTAGACTGGTTTTCTAGTTTTGGACATAGACAAAGGCAAATAGATTTAAAGTGCCCTATGTTAAAGGAACATAAATTGTAAGGTTTTCTCAGTTTCTGGTCTTTGACTAGCTTAAAACAGGCTGCATATTTGAAAACCAAATTTCACATACCATTGGAGGGTGACACATATAATGAAATTGTATTTGTTTTCATGGAATCAGATGTTACATTTTTTAATGCTTCATGGAGTTGGAGTCTTGGTAGACTGTGACCTTTTTGAAACAAAAAACCTACAAAAATCTCTTTGGATTAGATGCTGATGTCTAACACGTTTTGCTCTGAGGGTAAGTCCATTTCCATACAAATAAAAATGGGAGCCAGTTTGGTGGCTCAGTACAACTGAGCCAGTGTGTAAGTTCATGGGTATAATTTTTGACCTGTACTCCTGGTCTGCCGACATGTCCAGTGGGAACAGCTATTATACGAAAATCACATTAAAGAAAAAAAGAGAAGCATTGCTCAAGACTTCACACATGTAAGGATCTGTAAGGATCAGTAAGTTCATGCTTTAAGTATTTGCAACATACACGGGTATTTGTTGATACTTACATGTTAGTGCCAGATTTACTAAAGTGTAGGACCCTTTTACTAAAGAGCGTTAAGACCTTAATGCGTGATTAACACATGGAAATAGTCTACTGTGTGACTACTTTAAGAGGTTTTGTTGTGGTTTGCTTGTTTCCTTGTGGTAAACTGCATGTTACTGCATTTTCCAGATTTTTTTTCCCTTCAGGTGTGGCATGGGCAGAGAGTGGCATAGAAGTGTTAGCCAGCTAGCACATTAAACTTACCGTGTACTAACTGGCTAATGCAGAGTTAATGCGGGACTACTTTACACC
Organism: Microcaecilia unicolor; assembly: GCF_901765095.1. Taxonomy (NCBI): domain Eukaryota; kingdom Metazoa; phylum Chordata; class Amphibia; order Gymnophiona; family Siphonopidae; genus Microcaecilia; species Microcaecilia unicolor. The sequence continues at coordinate 609,057,934 of NC_044031.1, read as the reverse complement.
TCTTAAATAAGAGGAGCTAAGTGATCCTACATTAAATCTCGGCAGGTACTGCATGCTAATGGGAACCTTAATGCACGACCTGCAATAAAAACAGCGGGAACACCCTAAAAGGTGCCACTTAAAATTTGTAGCTATCTTGGGGTAAAATACTGCCTTAAGCTACTGCTACTGCAAATTTTAGCATATGTTAGTAAAAGAGCCACTATATGAGTGGATTGGAATGGGTAGACATGAATCAATTGTTTACTCTTTCCAAAGATACTAGGATTAGGGGGAATGTAATGAATCTACAAAGTAGTAAATTTAAAACGAATCGAAGAAAATATTTCTTCACTCAACGTGTAATTAAACTCTGGAATTCGTTGCCAGAGAATGTAGTAAAAGCAGTTAGCTTAGCAGGGTTTTAAAAAAGGTTTTGCTAGCTTCCTAAAAGTCCATAAGCCATTATTAAAATGAACTTGGGAAAATCTACTGCTTATTTCTAGGGTAAGCATCATAAAATATATTGTACTGTTTTGGGATCTTGCCAGGTACTTGTGACCTGGTTTGGCCACTGTTGGAAACAAGATGCTGTGCTTGATGGACCTTTGGTCTGTCTCAGGATGACAATACTTATATGTTAAAGAAGAGCTAGTGAAGTAGCTTAGAGAAATTAATTTTTTGTGCTTTTTGAGATGGTGGTGTATGCCACTGAGGTAAAACCATTTGCACCTTCAGTTATATGTGGAGACCCCATTTCCAAATGAGCAGCTAGCTGATATTTATGCTTTTCTTGGAGGTGGTGTAAATGCTGACTTCTTAAAAATTATATGTTACCATTGTGAAATGAGAAGTACAAGTATTTTATTTCTTTATTTTCAGTATTTAGATGCTGCCTAGACCTGAGCGGTTAACAAATCTCTTTTTCAGGTACTGGTACTCTTCCTAATGACCTCATAATCTAGTATGGTATTGTATGTGGGGCAATGGAGGACTGCCCAGAACACGTCCCCTTAAAATCAGTGCATTTGCAGATTTTAAATATGCAGTTGGTGACAATGTAAAATCTGCATTTCCATGTGTATAACCTCTTAAGTGTCCGGCTGGCATTCTCTCTTTTGCTGGCTATAGAAACTGATTTCTATGGTGATTGAGTGTTACTGTTTCTTGTTACATAATAGCTGTGCAAAAATCCCTGCACTGCAGCACTGTTGACTTCAGATTGTTTCCTATGAAGATTTAGTAGCTACATAGTTTCTGTAGACCTGGAAAGTTGGAGAAAGGTCAGAGAAATGAAACTTAGCTGGATTTGTTAAAGGAAAGATTAAGGCTACTTTTCTTGTGGACCAGGGGATTCCCATAGTTTGTGCATGACTTGCTTTACAGTATTTTGCTGGAGTAGGTTGCTTGGTTCTTTGTATCATCAGGTACTGTAGATCCTTTTTTCTTGACTGTACAGTGGTTCTGACAGCCATTAGCTGGCCGAAGGTGGAGAGTAACTGGCTGTAATAACTTCTGCTGGTACTGTTGTGACAATCAAGAGACAGCAGGAGATGTGCTGTGTTTTTGCTGTTCTCTTTATCCTTCATGGTGGCACAGAGCAAGTTGAGAGGGTGTGCCATTTGTTGGAATGTAATTGTATTTTACATGCATTGCCTGTCACCTATTATTTCTCTGTGATTACTCTGTGACCTCTGATGTGAATTACTTAGAGAGGTCACATAGCTATGCAACTTCCTGTGGGGGTTAGATGCAGCAGATGCAGCACATGGAGCACATGGAGCTCATGATCTCTCCTAACCTGAGAGGATCTATGGTGGTGTGAGCATCCATTACCATCTAAGCACATGGAAGGAGCTGATAATACAAATGTATAATAATATGTAAATATAAGCCTGTCTGATTATAATCTAACTGCAAACTGTGAGTAAACAGATGTTTTGTTACTTCAACTTTAAAGTGACTCAGCAGTGAATTATTCAGGGGTGAATGAGAGAGAGATGAAGAAAGAAATTAACATTTCTAAAGCTGAAGCTGTGTGTACTAAAATCTGCTAATTATTTACTACAAATAATCCAACAAAAGGGTTATGGGCCCAGGGGCCAGGAATTGAAAAAGAAGAGAAATATTACCAGGCAGAAAAAAAGGCCACATTTTTCTCTTAAGTTTTAAAGGAAAGATTCAGTCTGTCTCTCTCTCCCCCCACACAGCAGACAGAAGGCTAAGAAAATGGCTGAGGGAAGAAATTCACCATTGTTCTATTCTCTCAAGGTGCCTAAATTAACTGAGTTTAATTATCGGCAGTGGGAATTAAGATTCATATGTCTCCTTCGAGCAAAAAGATTAAATATATGCTTAGACCAAGACAGAACAGCTGAAAATATGGCTGAATGGGACAATGCAAACTATTATGTGAAGTGCATGCTTTTGGAAGCTCTCTCAGAGAAACAAGCCATATTAGTGGAGGGAAAAGATACACCAAAGGACATTTTATATAAACTGAGAACTATGTATGCAACTACATATGCAAAGCAGCAACCAATTTGGTTGGCAGAGTTGAATGAAACCAAATTAAGGGATAAAAGTAAATGTAATGATCACATTATGCATCTTATGTCTTCATTTCAAAAGCTAGAACTTTCTGGAATTCCCATGTGTGATGCATTGAAAAGAGCATTTCTTTTTACCTCACTATCAAAGAAGTTTGATGTTTTTAGGTCTGTAAATGAGGCCATTGAAGGGCAATCTTTTGAACAGGCAACATCAAAACTAAGGCAGGAATGCATAATAAATGATTCTGAGGAGATGTGTTCTCAAAGTCAGTCAGAGAGAAATGAAACAAATTTCTTGGCAAAGAACAGAGGAAGGCGGAGCTATGGGAAAACTCCACCCAAGGGCAAGCTGATTTGCTACTCATGTGGAAAGGAGGGACATGTATCTAAATGGTGTAAGGAAACACAAAACACTCCCTCTAGCTCACCTAAGCCAATGGAACTAAAGAATTTTCAAACCAGGAAATGTATGAAGGACAAAGATAAACACAAGGGCTTTCTAATGGCAGAAAAATCTTTGACTATGGTAAATAATAATTCAAATGAAAGTACTTGGATTTTGGATTCAGGGAGCACATGCCATTTAACCAATTCTAAGGATTTCTTTCAGGAAATGTGTCCAGAGGAAGGTATTCTTAAAACTGCAAACGCAGGGACTGCTAAGATCCAAGCAAAAGGAATTGGATTCTTAAAATGCAAAGTGTCTAATGAAGTTAAAGAAATTCCTGTAAGTGATGTCTTGTATATTCCCCAAGCAGTTTGCAATATGCTTAGTGTATCTACATTAGATAAGAAGGGATTTGCGATTCATTTTGAAAACAGTAAGTGCACAATCTCTAAAAATGATGAAGTGTATGCTGAAGCTTTTATGCATAATGATGTTTATAAGCTGAACATTTCAGGTGAAGCCTCACATATGGCGCAAGTAAGGAAGAATGATGGTAAATGTAGTCTGGAAATCTGGCACCGCCGCCTGGGACATCGTGATTCTAAGGTGATCCAGGATCTTTACAGTAAGCAACTGGCCACCGGCATTCAGATAAGTGCAGATGCTGGTAAAATGGAGAAATGCATAGACTGTGTTACTCAAAAAGGTGTGAGACCCTCATTTCCTGCATACACAGGAAATAGGAGTAATAAAGTGCTGGACTTAATACACAGTGACTTATGTGGACCGTTTAATATCCCATCATTGGGAAATAACAGATTTGTGCTAATATTCTTGGATGATTTCTCTAGATATTGTGTGGCCTATTTGCTGAAAGAAAAAAGTCAAGTCACAGACATGCTGAAGAAATACGTAGCCATGGTGAGCAATAAATTTGAAAGAAAACCAAAGGTTCTTCAGACCGACAATGGTGGTGAGTTCACTTCACAAAGCATGCGCACATTTCTAGAACAAGAAGGCATTCAACATATCACAACAGTAGCTTATACACCAGAGCAAAATTCTGTTGCAGAGAGAAAATTTAGGTCACTTGTGGAAATGACCAGATGTATGCTGTCAGATAGCAATCTCCCTAAAAGACTATGGGGGGAAGCCATTCTCACAGCAGTGTACCTACAAAACAGAATGCCAACTAAAGGCGCTGAGCGCACACCACATGAGACATGGCATGGTAGGAAGCCAAACCTGTCACACATAAGAACATTTGGAAGTACAGCATATGCTCATGTACCAAAGCAAAGAAGGCATAAGCTGGATTCCACAACAGAAAGGGGCATTTTAGTTGGCTATGCTCCAGGACACAAAGGATATAGAATTTTGAATCTGAAAACTGGCATTGTTGGCATAAGACATGTTACATATTTTGATGAAAACAAAAGGGTTGATAAAGGCTGGATTATCCCAGATGAGCCTTATCATCCAGAATATGAAACTAGAACCATAATAGACATGCCAGTGTATATAAATGCCATACCAAGGCAGATGTCTGAAAGCAACTCATCTGTATCTAACGAGGAACAGGCAGAGGAAGCAGACACAGAAAGGATCATTGAAGAAGACAGTACAGTTGGAGAAGGGGAATCAATTGGAGAAGAACTCTCAGATATAGAGGATGCAGAAAGGTCAGACCAACCTGTTGTCAGACGCTCATCCAGGGAAAACAAAGGTGTTCCACCCCCAAGACTGTCTTACCTAACAAAGTCAGCAGAAGCTCAAGAGCCCTTAACATGGGATGAGATTGAGAAAATGCCAGCAGAAGAAGCTGCTGAATGGCATAAAGCTGCACAAGAAGAAATTGATGCATTGGATAAAAATAATACTTGGATTCTTACAAAATTACCTCCTGGCAAGAAAGCTATAGGATGCAAATGGGTATTCAAGTTAAAAAGGAATGCACAAGGAAAAGTGGAAAGGTATAAAGCCAGATTAGTGGCAAAGGGATATCTTCAAAAATATGGAGAAGATTTTGATGAAGTGTTTGCACCTGTAGTGAAACACACGACAATAAGAACACTTCTGAGCATTGCAGTCTCAAAAGGCATGCAAGTCAACCACATTGATGTGAAAACAGCGTTTCTTCACGGAGATATAACTGAAGACTTGTACATGGAACAGCCAACAGGTTTCATAAATACAAAACAAAGACAGCTAGTGTGTAAATTAAACAAAGGTCTTTATGGATTAAAGCAAAGTGCAAAATGTTGGAATGAAAAATTGCATGAAATATTGACAAATTTAGGATTTAAGCAAGGTGAAGCAGATAAATGTTTGTACACTAGGTGCACAAATGGACAATATGCATACATTTTAGCTTTTGTTGATGATCTGCTCATTGCAAGCAAAAGTGAGCAAGAGTACAAGGACATTGTAAAGTGTTTAAACCACAATGTTGAGATAAAAGAACTTGGAAATGTGTCATACTATCTTGGTATAGAAATTGAGAAACAAAATGATGGTTCTTATCTTCTAAGCCAGAAGCAGAAAATAAATGAGCTTATTGAAAGTTTAGGTATGCAAGATGCCCAAGTTGTAAGCACTCCCATGATCACTGATTTTCTGAAGGATGAAACAGTAAGAGAACCTTTACCAGATAACATCCAATATAGATCAGCCATAGGTAAGCTTTTATATCTAGCTACCACATACAGGGCTGATATAGCAAATGCAGTAGGAATTTTGAGCAGAAGGGTCAGCTCACCTACCAAATCAGATTGGACTGCAGTTAAAAGGATGGTAAGGTATTTAAAGGGTACCATTGATTGTAAATTAAAGATTTCAGCCAATAGTAATCCAAAACTCATATGTTACTGTGATTCAGATTGGGCAGGGGATCATTCTGATTATAAATCCACAAGTGGATATGTGTTTATGTATGGAAATGTACAAATTTCATGGGCCAGTCATAAACAAAGTATTGTGAGTTTGTCTTCTACAGAAGCTGAATACGTGGCCGTATCGGAAGCGTGCAGAGAACTGATGTGGATTGAAAAACTTATGCTGGATTTTGGTATAGCTGAAAAGAGACCAATCCAGATAATGGAAGATAATCAGAGCTGCATCCGACTGTCACAGAATGACAAGGTTCAGTCACGCACCAAGCACATCGCAACGAAATACCACAACGTGCGAGAGTTGGTGAAAGAAGGGGTCATCAGTCTACACTATTGTCACACCAGTGAGATGACAGCTGACATCATGACCAAACCGTTACACAGAGAACATTTTGTGAATCTGCGTATAAAGCTTGGACTTTGTATGAATAAATAATTGCATGACAGTTATGCATGAGAAGGGGTTTGTTGGAATGTAATTGTATTTTACATGCATTGCCTGTCACCTATTATTTCTCTGTGATTACTCTGTGACCTCTGATGTGAATTACTTAGAGAGGTCACATAGCTATGCAACTTCCTGTGGGGGTTAGATGCAGCAGATGCAGCACATGGAGCACATGGAGCTCATGATCTCTCCTAACCTGAGAGGATCTATGGTGGTGTGAGCATCCATTACCATCTAAGCACATGGAAGGAGCTGATAATACAAATGTATAATAATATGTAAATATAAGCCTGTCTGATTATAATCTAACTGCAAACTGTGAGTAAACAGATGTTTTGTTACTTCAACTTTAAAGTGACTCAGCAGTGAATTATTCAGGGGTGAATGAGAGAGAGATGAAGAAAGAAATTAACATTTCTAAAGCTGAAGCTGTGTGTACTAAAATCTGCTAATTATTTACTACAAATAATCCAACACCATTGATGTAGAGGAAGGGGCTTGTTCTGTATCTGTGGGCATGTGTGTGTGTTTAAAAACAAAAAAGGGGTAGAAATGTACACCTTGAGTTTAGAAAGAGAGAGAGAACTGGTAGATTGAAAGTGAGGAGGAAAGACTTGGGGGCCCTTTTACTAATCCACGGTAGGCCTACCGGGTGCCTACCGTGAGCTAAAAAAGCACTACTGCAGGATGTGCTGAAGCGTCCCCTGGTAGTTTCCCATTTAACGTGCGCTAATCCTGCACCAGAAGATATTTTATTCCAGCGTGGGAGGTGTCTGGGTGGTGGAGAGTAGGTGTGCCTGCGCTAATCAGGTAGTGCAGGCACATTACCGCACATTGCACAATTAGCATGGGAGCCCTTATCGCCTGCTAAATAGGTGGCGGTAATGACCACTTGCTAATGGGGAAATTAGCGCTTGGCCATAACCCCCTCCCATGAATGCGGCCATTTTATTGCTGCGTTAAAAGTGGCTGCAGCGAGCAGGAAACCCATACACTGACAGCCACTTTTTAGCGCGGCTCAGAAGAAGGGCTCCTTGCAAAGAGAGACAACCACAGCTAAAAAGAGATGGAGGGGGATTCATATTCAGGTGTGGTTAAAAAAATAGTAAAGACTTTTTTTATAACTTAGAGAAAAAGAGACAAGTAGGTGATGGAGTGAATAAAGGAGTGAATTTTTCATCTAATTTTCCCCCTTAAACTTTTTTTATTGGGTTCAGCAGCTCCCATAGAGTCTTGTGGCAGCATGGTTGGAAGAACCTTTTTGGCTGATGCACTGCAGTCTCAACCACATTTTGTACAGAAGTATAGCAATGATAGTTATATTGCAAATGCTACTGTGGGTTATTTATTTATTTATTTAGATTTTGCTCACACCCTTTTCAGTAGTAACTCAAGGTGAGTTACATTCAGGTACACTGGATATTTCTCTGTCCCAGGAGGGCTCACAATCTAAGTTTGTACCCGAGGCAATGGATGGTTAAGTGACTCACCCAAGATCACAAGGAGCAGCAGCGGGATTTGAACTGGCCACCTCTGGATTGCAAGACCGGTGCTCTAACCACTAGGCCACTCCTCCACCAGTCCTGCTTTCACCTATAGAGGTTCCTAACCTCCATTTCACAGATGCATCATTCTACTTTTCCTTAGTGGTATGCTTATTTATACTACTGTGGTAACCAGCTATATTCTACATTTTCATGCCAACTAGTACTGCACAAATACAGTGCCACTTCTCTAATTGGTTTTGCCCCTTAGAGTGACAATATAGAATTTTTCCTGTATAGCACTGCTGCACAATATACAGTATTACACAAAGGCTTCATTGCCTGTCTTGCACAGCGCATCAGCAAACTGTATGGTGTGCAAACTGACACAGCTGCTACAGCAACCCATTGCATAGCACTGCTGAGTGGTTGTTCATCTGTTTGACAGTGGGATTGTCGGCATAGGTTCGGGCTTATGAACCTCAACATATATGCGCTGGGAGAGAGGAGACATGATAGAGTGGCAGGTTAAACCCTAGCCATCTTTCTAGGTAGAGTGGATGGGCTATGCTGGTTTTTACTTGCCATCATTCACCATGTCACTTTGGGGGGGGGGGGGGGGGGGCGACTCTATAAATGGTGCCAAACCACCAATTCTGTAAAGGTCACTTAGCACCAAGTAATCCTTAAAGAATAGGCTTAGCACAGATTCCTACACCAACTTTCCGACAGTTATGCCTGCTCAGACCTGGTATAAATGCTGGCCCACAACCAATGGCAGCTGGATGCATAAATGACCCTATTCGCGTCTAAACTTCGGGAATGTCCCTTCCCTGGCCACACCCACTGTTGGGTTGCGCACAAGATCATTTAGGCGCACAGTGTAGTAGAATAGCACATGGGTAGAGCCACGAATAAAGTGCCAATTAATATTGATAATTAATTTTAACAGCTCATTAACTATTTAGTTTGTGTGCAGGTCTGGGATCCACACCCAAATTTGGAATATTTATTGGGAGGGGTGTGTTCATTGGGAGGCAGATAGACATGTTGATCTTATAGGCTAATCCTCCTGTTGGAAGTGAGGCTAAATATCGAGCCATCCAACAACTCTAACTGTACAATTGCTGTTGTTCTCTTATTTTAATATTAATTGTTTTTTTGGATCAGAGTTGCTGTGATTTATGACTGTGAATTTTAAGTGTATATTGCAGCACAGCTGTTCTTTTCAGCTGCATGTCTTAAGTTGGAATGTCCTCTTTCATGAGCAGTTTGAAGTAGCAAATTGCTGTTTTTCTGTAATTTATGGCTGTTCTGTGATGTAGAGCAAAGAATTGGGATATCCAGTCCAGTTAGCAGTCTTCTACAAATCTGCTTCTTGGACTATAGCAGGTGCTTTCAGCCTTAGGTGAGAAAGGGAAACAGGAAAATACAGAGAATGGAGTTGGCATATACCGTATTTTTCGGACTATAAGACGCGGACCATAAGACGCACCTAGGTTTTAGAGGAGGGAAATAGGAAAATTTTTTTTTCCTTTTTCCCTCCTCTAAAACCTAGGTGCTCCGGTGCGTCTTGTTCAGGATCGCCCTCCCCCCGGCCGTGTCACCACTTCTCCCTACTCACGTCACGCGATCTTCCCTGGTGGTCTAGTGACGTCGGGGCAGGAAAGAGCCCCCTCTTTCCTGCCCAGCGCGCTGCTCTCCATCCTCCTGTATGCTGCCTGACGGTTGTCTCGGCGAGATTCAAAATGGCCGCCGAGAATTGAAGTCTCGGCGGCCATTTTGAATCTCGCCGAGACCGTCAGGCAGCATACAGGAGGACGGAGAGCAGCGCGCTGGGCAGGAAAGAGGGGGCTCTTTCCTGCCCCGACGTCACTAGACCACCAGGGAAGATCGCGTGATGTGAGTAGGGAGAAGTGGTGACACGGCCGGAGGGCGGGCGATCCCAAACTCGGAGGGAGGGAGGGAAATCTCTACCTTCGGACCATAAGATGCACCCCCCATTTTCCTCCCAAATTTGGGGGGAAAAAGTGCGTCTTATAGTCCGAAAAATACGGTACATAGAATTTGACAGGCTGATTAAGCCCTGTTCTATCAAACACTTTTGCCTGTTCCACTTCTGATAAGCAGTCCCATTTTTAATAGTTCTGGAATGCAGTGGATCAACACGTCAAAAATGACACGAATCAGGTGTTCAGGTTAAGTGGGGGCCCTGCTGGCTGTGCAGCTGAACTGTGTGAAGGATAATGAGCCTTGCAGGTGAGGGTCAATAAAACAAATACATCAAAATGAATTTTAAAAGATTTGAGGAAAGAGGAAGTTTCTTTAAGGTCTCCTCAGTTTCCGGATTTCTTTAATTGTAATTGATTTTGCTGCTTGCTATCTCATTTGACGTACGTTTGGCTCTTAGGCTTCGTATGGAAGGGAAGTTGCTATAACAACCTTGTGATTCATATAATTGTAGCCACCGTCTGCTGTTTAGGTATTGAAGTCTATGGTTGCTGTTGGGGAGGTTTAGCCATTTCCATGAAAGGCATCGGAAGTCATAGTTTTCATTAGGATTTTTTTTTTAATTTTTATTTTTTTTCTTTTGCTACTGAGGGTTACGTAAGGTATAACTACCATCCAGTCCCTGCTATTAACATATGGAGAGCATAGCTCTGCAAAAAGAAGAAAAGTCTTCAGAGCAGCAGTGTTGAATGAGAGAAACGTGTGGGTGTAGGTTGAAAACCCTTTCAGTGTCTCATTGCTTGTAGGAATTAAATGTTATTTTACTATGTGTACCCTTCAGTTCTAGCCAGGTGAAGGGGGTCACCTCCACTGAGACTTTGGGGTTCTACTGTCCTACAGTTCTATTCAGGTCAGACTAGAGTAGTTTTTGTGAAGCAATGAGTTAGAATTTTGTAGCAAAATTTCAGGAAATAACTGCTTACATAGGGTCTCCCCCTCACCCCCCCCCCCCCCCCCCCGAATGAAGGTAGAGCCAGACATTGAAAATGCTAACCAAGTGCCTGTATTTGCTTTTGACATATTTTGGTGAGATGTACCTTTTTAATTTGTTTAACTCAGTTTTCTGATCTGAAGAAAGGGAAATGGGACTTGATATACCGCATTTCTGAGGTTTTTGCAACTACATTCAAAGCGGTTTACTTTCAGCTACTTATTTTGTACCAGGGGCAATGGAGGGTTAAGTGACTTGCCCAGAGTCACAAGGAGCTGCAGTGGGAATTGAACTCAGTTCCTCAGGATCAAAGTCCACTGCACAAACCACTAGGCTACTCCTCCGCTCCAGGGTTACCTTTGAAGGCTAATCAAAAGATGTATTGTTAGCCAAATTAAAAAAGGTATCGTCTTATTTTCTTTTTAAAGTTTTGATTTATTTCTATTTATTATCTTTAAAAGTGGACTAACATGGCTACCACACCACTTTGACTGTTGAAACTACTGTTTTTACTTTTCGTTGTGTCACCTGTTTCCCCAGTTGTCTTTTTATCGGTCTCTCTCTTTCTCTGTTTAATTTGTTTACAACCATTTCTTCCCTCTGCAGTCCTCTCTCTGCATCCCCCCCTCCAAAACCCTTCTGTTTTCATCTTTCCTTCTCTTTTTGCATCAGAGCTATCACTTGTTTTGAGGGGACCCATTTGGAGGTGGTGGGGGAGGGAAAGTTGCTTTCTCTAAGTCACAAGTAGGAATCCTTTTACCCAGAGTCTCTTCATCTTGCTTTGTGCTGTTCTGAAGGTAGCATAGTCCAGGGCCGTTTATTTCTCAGTAGATGACTCTAGTCGGACTGATACAAACTTTTGTAGCAGCTTTTTTGCTATGCACACATAAGAACATAAGCATTGCCATACTGGGACAGACTGAAGGTCCATCAAGCTCAGTATCCTGTTTCCAGCAATGCCCAATCCAGGTCATAAGTACTAGGCAAGATCCCAAAAGGGTAAAACAGATTTTATGCTGCTTATCCTAGAAATAAGCAGTGGATTTTCCCAAGTCCATCATAATATTGACTTATGGATTTTTAGGAACTTGTCTAAACCTTTTTTTTTTAAACCATGCTAAGCTAACTGCTTTTACTACATTCTATGGCAGCAAATTCCAGAGTTTTAATTACACAGTGAAGAAATATTTTTACTGATTTGTTTTAAATTTACTATTTAGTAGCTTCATTGCGTGTCCCCTATTTTTGGAAAGAATTCCAAAAGTATTGTTCCTAATACTGTCTCTCTTTTATGATATGTTACCAGGAAGACCTATTCTATGCCGATCAGATATCACTTGCTTGTTAATTTTTGTGGTTTTGTTGACTCTCCTCATGATACCTTGGTCATGTTGACATCATGGCTACTCTAAAGCAGGATTTCTCTTTGTTGCTGGTCAGTATTCATTACTAGAGAAAAACGAGTGGAAATACAATTTCAAGAGATCAAACCAGGAAAAGAGGTGAAATGCTCCGAAAAACTTTATTGAGGACCCAACACGGTCCGTGTTTCGGTTTTTAAAAAAACCTTCATCAGGGGTCTAAAAGATAACAATCAAACATATATATGGTTAAATAACATGAAAGCAAATACATTACGACAATTATAGAAATCTAAAAACACACCATATATACCAAACACGTAATAATTAAAAAATTTTTATAATCAAAAATCTGAAATGTCAACTGAATCGATGCACATATTGTTATTATATCATCAGATGACCATTCTGACACCATCTACTTAAATTTTAAATTCAATTTTTAACTATATTTTTTAGAAAATTTCATTTTCGGATTTTCACTTATTAATTTCAAGGTGCTTAATCATTCTTTTGTTAGTAATTTTTATTTACTTTTCATGTACTTTTTAAATTAAATATTAGAGTTGTATTTATTCCAATAATTTTCCATCTCATTTATTTTTACGTAATTTATCTAATGACATTATTTACATATTACCTTTTTTCAGTCATAATTCCTTTATACAACTTTTGCTTATACTCTATTAGTTAATATAGCGTTCACAATTCGGCAATAACACATGCCAAATTGTTTAGATCATCACTCGATTAAATATTTGGACATTATCTCTTTAAATCATTTTATCAATTTATTAGTCTATTGAGTTCTTCAAAGTCCTTTTCTTTTCTCAATTAATTAATTAAGTTTCTATTCTTAAAAATTATGTGGTATACTAATCACTCTACATTTTTACTCGTTTCATTCACTCATCTCCATAGTAATTGTATTATGTAACTGTCATTTTCTTTCTATTGGCTAATACATGTGCTAATCTTCATTTTGAAAATTGAGATACCCTATCAACAGTTCCCACGTTACATCACAGCGTTATTTAAATAAAATTTCGTTTTGGCGCCCTTTCTATCATTATTTTGAAACCAAACCCGTTGATACGAGGCTACACTGTTTTTCTCAGCCAAGGTAAGGTATCGCTCTTTTCTTTGACTTTATTTAGCTTATTATGCTTATCCGATAATAAAAAATACTGATGTATATATAGCTGGTTTTCATTTTGACTATATAACAGCTTTACTATCGATATGTTCTTTTTGACAGTACTTTGTGCGTCCCTAAACGTACGGTACATACACATATACATATCCTATATATTAGCAAAGAGTGTTTTTAGACGTCTAGTTTTTATCATTCCACCAAACTAAATAAGACGATGAACACAAGTATATTTTTCTTGGTTGTTCTTTTTCTGGCTAACATCTCTGGCGCTTCTACCGTTAGGGACTTGATCATACAATCACTATATATTATTCACAAAAATTTTTTTCAGTCCTTACTATCATTCCTCTATATAATTTTCATTTTGCATTCTATTAGTTAATATATTGTTCAAAATTCGGCATCAACATATGATCATTGTTTAAAACATCATTGGATTAAATATTTGGTTATTACCCCTTTGATCATTTTTTTCGAATATAAATTTATCAATTTATTAGTCTATTGAGTTCTTCACAGTTATTTTCTAAATCCATTAATTAAGTTTTAATTTTATTTTCAAAAATCGTCTTTCATTTAATGAAATAATTATGTGATATACCTATCACTTTACACTCTTATTCGTTTGATTCACTTATCTCCATAGTAATTATCCAGCGTAACTGTCATTTTCTTTCTATTGGCTAATATATGTGACAATCTTTATTTTGAAATTTGAGATATCCTATCGACGGGTCCCACGTTTCATCATATCGTTATTTAAATTATTCTTTGGCGCTTTTTTCTATTATTATTTTAAACTAAACCCGTTGATACAGAGTTACACTCTTTTACTCATTCAAGGTAAGATACCGTTCTATTTTACTCGATAAAAAACTACTGATGTATATGCAGCTGGTTACTATTTTGACTATATTACAGCTTCATTACCGATATGTTATTTTTGATAGGACTTTGGGCGTCCCTATACGTATGGTACATACACATACACATATTTATTTATATCCTATATATTAGCAAATGAGTGCATTTAGATATTCACTATGATTGATTGATATAACACGATGGGTACAAATATACTTTTCTTAGCTGTTTCCTTTTTTGACTAACACTTCTGGCGCTTTTATCGTTCAGGGATGTACATATACACACATACCCCATGCGTTAGCATACTTTGTAATTTAAGATATATTACAATTTGATATACACAGCCCTCTCTTTTTTTCGATCTTTTATGTGAAGTGCAAGTGTATACCTTCTTGTCTCTTACTTCCTGAAGGTTAGGTGTTCCACGGCTATTTTTGAATAAGTACGGACATTTTGGAAATATATGTTCCAATCTTTAACTTTTTACTTCAGGTATTTAATGATGGTGGATCTATATGTTATTTACATTTTTATTTAATATGATTTATTATTTTTTAACAATTTATTTTGTTATCATGATACGGATATTCATATAGATATGTCAGTTATCAAACAATTTTACAAAAATAACTTTTTATTATACTGGTCTTTAAACGTTTTAATACAACTCATTATTATGATTTTGATTTTTACTGTTCGCCATACTTAATATTTTCTGATTATTCACAATTCTTATAGAGACTACATTTTTACAAGCTCCCTTTGTCTGTCAGTATATTTCCCGTGCTACTACTGATTGGTATGTTCAATTGATTTCTTTTCATCTAATATACATGTATTGAGAAAATATCTGCTATAAACCTCATTTTATATGTTATTTATTTAATTCTCATTTAATGTATTATTATCTTTTCTTAAATAAATGATATTAGTGTTTTCTATTAAATTCATGACATTTATATGTAGACTTCTGTTCTTCTAATTATAGACATCCGTTTTGTCATATATTATACAAAATTATTTTCATACAAATTCTTTTTCATATTTATGTTTAATATTATTATTTTAATACATAACATTTGTAGAAACAAGTTTTATTATATATATCAATTCAAATTTATATAATCGGTTTACCTTTTGCTTCTTATGATGGTCATCTGATGATATAATAACAATATGTGCATCGATTCAGTTGACATTTCAGATTTTTGATTATAAAAATTTTTTAATTATTACGTGTTTGGTATATATGGTGTGTTTTTAGATTTCTATAATTGTCGTAATGTATTTGCTTTCATGTTATTTAACCATATATATGTTTGATTGTTATCTTTTAGACCCCTGATGAAGGTTTTTTTAAAAACCGAAACACGGACCGTGTTGGGTCCTCAATAAAGTTTTTCGGAGCATTTCACCTCTTTTCCTGGTTTGATCTCTTGAAATTGTATTTCCACTCGTTTTTCTCTTGTGTTGGACTTTTGTGGAAATTTTTGGACCTTTCATTTCTACAGTATTCATTACTGGCATTCACATAATCTTGTGGTTAGTTGGAAAATCTCCCATAGAGCTGCATTTATTAGCTTCATAAATGCCTTGAAAGATGCTGTTGTGTACATTTTACATATTCCCTTTCTTGAAGAATAAACAACTTTAGTAATGCAGACAGTTTCTGATAAACAAGAGACCTGAGCGTTATGCACATACAGTATTGAGAGCTAGTCAATAAACTGCAGGAAAATTGAGTATGGTATTTGCAGTATAGAATGTATTTGTCAAATCTTTAGGTACATTGGATTCTTGGGAATTCGTTGTGCTGTCACTGGCACAGAGAGACTAGAACTAGAGGGGAAGGCAGTAGAACTAGAGGACATGAATTGAGGTTAAAGAGGGGCAGACTCAGGAGTAATGTCGGGAAGTATTCTTTTACATAGAGGGTGGTGGGATATGTGGAATGCTACTTTGGAAACAGGATGCTATGCTTGATGATCCTTTGGTCTGTCCCAGTGTGGCAATGCGTATGTGGTTTAGCTGGCTCCTCATGAATAGCCTTCTGAGAATCAGTCCTGGCGTACCACACATCCATTCCCAGTAGCATTTGTTTTCTGCAGTCCTACCCCTGGCCTTTCATCTGTAAACACAGAACAGGTATAATTGTTATGCATTTCAGCTTTATCAGTTTCTGCTTATTACTCTTCTTCACCCTTGAGCCTCACAATGCCATTTTGGTACTTCCTTTTATCACTTGCATATCTAAAAAATGTCTTCCCCCCCCCCCCGGTTTTACTGTATTGGCTATCTTTTCTTCCATTTGCATCTTTGTTTTCCTGACAGCTTTTCCAGCTACTCTTAGCTTTTTGAGGTATTTCTGCCTGTCTTCCTCTTTCTGTGGTGGCTTGTAATTTATGAAGGCTAACTTTTTTTTCCCTTACCTTTTCAGCTACTACTGTGGCCGCCTTTTCCTCTTACTTTTATGTATTTCCTAACATAAAGGTTTGTTGCCTTTAAAATAGCTCCTTTCATTTTTACCCACTGCTGTTCTGCTTCCTTCAGCTGTTCTCATCCAAATAACTGTTCCTTGAGGTTCTCCTCCATCTTGACAATAGTTTTTTTTTTTAAAGTCTAGAACCTTCAGTCTTGAATAAGCCCTCTTTTCCTATGTCTTAATATTGAATCATACCATTTGGTGATCACTGGATGCCAAATAATCACCCACCATAGCATCAGAAACACTTTCCCTGTTTGTAAGCACCAGGTCCAGAATAGCTCCATCCTGTGTGGGTTCCATTACCAACTGGTGGAACAATTCTTCCTATACAGACTCCTTGCGTCTAGGTGACCCCACAGCAGGGATACCCCAATCAACGTCATTCATATTAAAATCGCCTATTAGTAGTACTTTTGCAGTTATCTTCTGAATGTCTTCAGTTAAATCTGTTTATTTCTACTGAATGTAAAGGAGGCCGATATGTCTTACCAATGTAAATACATTTTCTGTTCCCTCTTTCCAAATTAATCCACAGTGCTAATTCCTTACCTAATATGTCCTACAATTTTGTTACTTCAATATTAACATATAATGCCACTCCTCCACCCTTTTTTCCTATCCTGTTCTTCCTGAATAGATTATAGCCAGGTATAACTGTATCCCAGGTATAGTTTTCCATGAACCACATCTTCTTGACCGCCAGTAAATCGAAGTTGGCTTCTACCATTACAGTCTTTAGATCTAGACATTTGTTTCCAGTACTATGGGCATTGGTATACAAAGCTCTCCAGATATTACCCCTTTTCTCCATTTCTAAAATAGGTATTTGATGTTTTACATTCCTGAGGGTTATTAATAACTTTGGGACTTTTCTCAGCCATCCCCAACAAATTTATTGTAAAGGCCTTTTTAGTGCATTGGCCAGTCTGTTACAGAACACACTTCATACCTTTTTTGATAGATGGACACCATCTTTGCTCAGTAATTCTTGGAAAGTCATCCTATGGTCTAGGAAACCAAAGAACTCATGTTGGCACCATCCATGCAGGCAAACATTCAGCTCCAGGATGCGAGCTTCCCTCATTTGGCCTTTGCCTTCAACGTGGAGGATCGATGAGAACACCGCCTGTCCCCTCCGAGGGACACCACCTTGCAGTGGTGGAGGGTTTCTGAGTTTCAGTGACTCAGAGGGCTATGCTGAAGGGTTACCCATATCAGACAGGCCTCTGAGGAGAAACCAGACTAAGAGTGTCCCAAACTAGGGAGAGTGGAAAGATGGCGACCTGAAGCTCGTACGCTCAATGGCCTAGCTGTCCTCTGAAGTTCTGTCTTTGTTTACTTGAAATTTCCTCTCTGCAACTGCAGTTACCTTAACTGAGAGGAAGGGGACAATCGGGGGTAAGCCGCCGATGGCCAGAGTTTTGTCCCCTGTGCAGCAAGTGTGGGACCACTGCGCGACGAGCTGCCCACAGATGACTGGGTTGGTGAGTCCTTTGATTAGTGCCGGCGAAGGAGCGTCAACGCTCTTGGACCTGGAAACAACTTCATTGCTCCCGAATCATTTAACCACCATGTCCAAAGGAGTGGAGGAGTGAGTTAGGAGTCTATGCTGAAATGGAAGTCGTTTACAGCTGAACCCGAGTCGGCAATGCCACTCCTAAACCCGTAAGAGTTATCAGCTTAGTATTTTTGGCTCCCGTGGAGGTTACATTGAATATCATCTGGAAGGCGGTCCAGGACCTAACGGTGGTAGTAAATAACTTTGCTTCAGATATAATCTTATTAGTGAGCTACATGGATAACCTAATTGAACCCTTTGAGAAAGAAACATTGATACAGCAAATGAAGTTCTACAGGAATAGGAAACGGTTAAGATTTTGAAAATGATAATAGACCAGAAATTTGACCAAAATGAATATTATTACAGATGATTAATATTGAGATTGTTGTTTTCCCAGAGTTCCGGGTATGACTCCTAAAGATTTCCTCAGAAATATTTCCTGAAAATTTTGTTATTTTCCTTTGTAATGATTCCTCTTAGTAATATAAATTATTATTTAGTAATATTAATTCAAAAGGAGTGAAGCCTGTGAAACTGGGATTATCTTAATCAGTGGGATTTGGATTTGAGACTCAAGTGTTCGCATTGTTAAATAATTTCTGGTTTTAAAAGAGAAAAAATGAAATTAGGGGTATTATTTCTACTAATATTGGACAATAAGTACGTTTCCAACAAAATAAATTGAATACACACCATTTTGGGTTTGAAGAAGCCAACCAGACGACCAATGTGGAATAATGATTCAGATAAATAATAACTGGGAATAATCAGGTTAATACCACGTTTTTTCTGTTTACTGTTGTTTAATTGATCTCCTTGTCTTGTTTCACTCTCCCTATTTTGTGGTCTAAGGAAGAGTATAGAATTACCTGATTGAAATAATTCTTGTGTATTACTTTCTCTGTATTTCTGGCAAGTTATTTTATTGCTTATAAATTTAAATTCTGATTAAAAAAAAAAAAGAGAACGCCGCCTGTGCACCTAACTGCTTCACCCTTTGTCCTAAAGCCATGAAGTTGCGCTTGATATGTTCAGTGGGATATCTTGCTGTACCATTTGTGCCAACATGTGTGAGTAGCATAGGATAATGGTCAGTAGGCTTGATGAGTCTTGGCAAACATTCTGCTACATCTCGAATCTTGGCACCAGGCAGACAGCACACCTCCCTGGACATCATGTCTGGTTGGCAAATGGGCGCCTGTGTACTCCTCAGAAGAGAACAGCCATCCACCACTACCTTTCATTTCTTATTGGCTATTGATCCAACAGCTTTGGGATTTTTCAGCTTTGTTTCCTTCTGTTTGCAAGATATTTTTAGCTCTTCTACCCTCAGGGCTGCAAACCAGTTCTTTTCAATAGAAGACGGATTTGGGGGGGGGGGGGGGGGGTGATTTTGCAGGATCTGGTAATCTGTGTCCAGCTGTCCTGTTTCAGCACAACATCTTTCTCCTTTGCTGGAGATCACCAGTGCCTTAAGATGCATTTCAGGGATGGATTTCTGGTTGTCACAAATGCTTCTTAGTCTTGCCACCTTCTTTCTTTGTTCTTGTACTTCTTTCATGAGAGGGATTCAATGTGCACACATTAAGCAAATGAAACTAGTCTCTCTTTGGATCAAGCATTTAGTCTGGACAGAGGCAGAAGCTGTGATGAGAGCAGCAGCTTTGTGGGCACGATTCCCCCGATTTTCAAAAGCATTTAACCGGCCAAGATCGGCCCCTTAACAGGCTATCTAGCAGTATTCAGTGGTTGATAATCCCCCACTGAATGTTAGCTGCTAGCGGATAACCGGTTATATTTGGCGATATAACCGTCTGCCAGATTTCAGGCAGAGTTAAGTGGCCAAATGTATCTGCTTGAAATCATGGGATATCTTTGGCCAGTTTCAGGTAACCGGCTAAGTCTGAGTATTTACGTAGCTGGTTATGTTGAAACTGGCTAAAAATAAATCGGATATTCAATGCTGGTCACCGGAAATGGTCTGACATTGAATATCCAGCATCTCCGTGGACCATGGCAGTTAGCAGTCTGAATATTGGCCCTGATGTTTCTTAGCCATACTTCAGCTGTAGGAGCTTTTTGTACCTGTGGATAGAAAGAAAAAGCCCTATGAAGGTCCCAACTTTATTTTTCCTTCACCTGTTCCATAAGTCACAAGAAACTGGTAGTTAATGTGAGATCTAAGAACCTGTTCAGATGTACTTCCTTGCCTATTATTGGGATGTAAGTGATCTAGCTTATCCTTTCAGGCTTTAGAATTGTGTTTATGTATCTGATATGTATTGCTGTGTGTTTGCTTTGTAGGCATTGTGCTTTTGATACTGTGGATTGTGAGACACATCAGGAATGGGTATTTTTCAATGTGAGCAACTTTGCAGCTAGAGCTTTTTGAAGCTAGGATTAATGCAAATAAACATATGGAGATAGGTTTGGGTCCATGGCCTCTTGACCATGACTGCTGTACAGCTGTGCATTGGAGAGTATCTCCTTAGAGAAGTTGAAGCCCATCATCAACGTCAAGGATAGCTATTTTGTTGTTTTGTGGCATGCTTTCATCATTACGCATTTCTCTCCAAATGTTTTAAAAACCATAATATAAAGATGTCAGGAGTGTAGCACTGCAAAGATCACGGTTTTAATCTTTCCTAAAGCAGCTTGCCATTGAATTTGAAAACAGTCTGTTTTTGGGTCAGTGTCCTGAGATAATTAATTCTTATACAGATGGGTACACACTTCTTAGAGTATTCTAGAGCTTAACCCTTGTTCTCTACACAGGCACCCAATCAAAAGCCCCATCCTAGGCATTCTTGATTGGCACGTAGTGTTGCCAGCAGTGTCTGCCAGAGTATAGGTGAGCGTGAAGTACTGGAGGTGCCATTAAGGTCCTTACTGCTCTACACTTTGTATAACCCCAGAGAAGTATTTGCATCAATCTTTTTTTTTTTTTTTGTGATGTTTTGAACTAGCTATTTATGGTTATTCTAACCTACTAAAGTATGTTTCCAAATAAAGCTCCCTTTAAATCTATAACATACCCATTTGCAAGCTAGAATCAGTATGCACCCTGTTTGTGAAAGCGCTGGAATTTTTGGAGGCAGGTCTGTTGCACTAGTTTTGAAAGTTTTGCGCTATTGTACTCACTGCTTCTGTTTATGGACTGTTTCCAAAACATCTTGCAGAGACAATAATGGGATGCCGAATCGTTCAGTGAACTTGTAACTGCCTTGTGCGTCCCAGCTGGAGGACCTTACCTAAGGCTGGCTGCAATAACCGCTACCTATATGATTGACTGAGCTTTAATCTGACCCTTTTAAATGTTTATTATAGTTGAGGGATGGAAGTATGGGAGTCACATTAGGAATTTAGTACACGGTGCATAGTTTCTGAATAAATGCTCAGCAAACACTGGTTCCTTGGCAATGCCACAGCTGAGGCAGATCGCTGCTGTTGCAAGCTCATGCTGTGTGTGTATAATTTTTTTTTTTTTTAATGGTTTGTAGTCAACATTTAAGGCAGCTCAGTTTGTGAAGAGAATGCATTGACTGTAGTTCAGTCTGTCACATAGCTTTTAGTGACAATGTTCTGTTTATCCTACGTTTATAATGCAATAATACAAGTTCTAAAAGCAGCCTAAACAAAAGGAATTTTAAACTTCTCACATTTTTTGGTTGTAGATCTTGTTTGCTGAAAAGAATTGCTTTGAATGGAGAGTGGAAAAAAAAAAAGTGCAGACAAAACCAGTTAGCTGCAGTGTTGTAATTTACTGATTTGTGTGGAACTTACACTGGTTAGATTTTTTTAAATTAGGTTTTGAATACCAGTGGCCAGTAGCAAAAACTACCAGACCGAAATAACCACCAACTAAAGGAAGTAAAGTTGGTGTGGAGGAGCATGGCCTCTTCTGCAGATTTGGCAGCCAAAAGTGAAATGAGAGAGCTGTGAAGAGAACAAATGAGTCTTTCTTTAGGATCTGCAGAGTTCTAGTAGCTCTACTGATCCTGAGTCAAACTGGCTTTTTTGCAGGTTGCAATACTTTAATTTTTTTTTTAAAGTGCAGTCCTGGAAAAACACGTGGCACAGTACATAGTACGTTATATCTCCCGGGCATCAAGACAAAACTGACAAACATCATGCAACACAACTAACTTGCCCCACCACCCTAAGGGCATCCCAAAAAGCAAATATTACAAATTCAAGAACCATAGAGTAAGAACCAGCTGCAGGATTTAGGAATGAATGAATTATGTATTTATTTATTTGTTGTATTTGATATACCACCATTCTCACAGCTTCATGGCGGTGTACAGACTGGGATAGCACCAGAAACAAAAATAACAATAAGTAATTAACAACAGACAAAAAGAACAAAAGACAGAGAAAACAAAGGGAAGGGTATGAATAGAACAACAATTAAAAATCCTAAAACAGTAATTATGATAATCGTAAATATTCAAACTGCACAAAAAAAAGGCTACTTCTCATAAACAAGATAGAGAATGGAAAAGTGCAAACTGGCCTGATCCAGGGGAATGTCTTAGCAAAGAACCAGGTTTTTGGTACAGATTTAAAATTTTGATGGAAAGTTTCAGACCGGAGAGCCACCAGCATCTGGTTCCAAAGAGAAGGAGCCAGGCAGTGAAAAGCTGTAGAGCGAGAGTACTTCCTGCTCTGTGTGGCAGGAAATCTAGATACAAACTTCAGATCTTAATAAAGGTTCTCTACTGGTTCACCCTAATTTTGTTGGTTGAAATCTTTTTCATCACCATCAAGAGGTTCTCTACTGTTTCACCCTAATTTTGCTGGTTGAAATCTTTTCCATCACCATCAAGGTATGGAGGGGCATATGCTATTACTCCAGAGAGGGAGAGGGCCCTCTTTCTTCCAGTGGGCTTACGTAAATTTCCTAACAAGAACTGCTTTCTAAAGGAGCAATTTTACAAACCAATTACTGACTTATGCTTAGAAGACTAATCAGATATAAGCAGCTCTTCCCAGCTAAGAGTTACAGACCAGTTACCGTAGTCAGATGATAAATAACCGCTACTCAGAATGGTCATATATTCATGCAAGACCGGAAGACATGCCCCAGAGTGCCTACCTCCACTCTGCATTTAATTCAAAACTCTGTCAATTTGGCCTTGAAACACTTGCTTCTGTGAGACAGAGGCACATCAGGACTATTGATATTGAGTTTTCTGCAAAAGAATATTTTCAGGCAACAAAGGAATATCTTTTATCCTTTCCCCTAGAAGCTTAGACATCAGACTAATATTTAAGCCCACAGATCCTTTATTCACTAAGGTTTGAAAATAGTTGTAATTCCTTTTATTATCCCAGTATAGGAATTATCCAAAGATGAGACTTGTGCTTTGCCACAAAGACATCTTCTTGAGACTTTATGAAGCTGGTGGATCACAAAGAATAGAACATGACAGCTTATGTTTTTGAAAAAGCCTTCTAGTCTGAGTGGAAAAGTATTTTGAAATTTATTTGCTGTCTAAAGTTTTTAAGAGCTGGAGAAAAGTTTTCCCTGTAATCTTTTTTCTTTTGGCGCTTTTCATGTATTTAATGATTTTTTTTCATATATTTTTTGTTGTTTTATCTCTGTGGCCTATTTCTCAATGTGACCCAGTGGCATGTAGCTATCTCAGCTTGCACCCTTCTGTGTAGTGCAGTGGCAGAGAACCATAGAGGACCATAGCCATGCCTTTGTCTCCTTGGAGTGATGTGATAGTCCAGATAGGTGCCTGCACTGAGTATGGCCAAATCTCGCTGCAGACTAGTGGCAACTTCTCTTGAGCTTGGGGCAATGCTAGGCACCAAGTACCAAAATTTCTTTAGCTTCAGCAGCAGATGAATCCAGGAACTGGTGGGCTGTATCCGTCTACCAGCAGGTGGAGATAGAGAACATTGAAAGAAGGCAGTGACCCAGAGAGCCCAAGTCCTTCCCTCTTTAGTTTATCTCTATGTCCAGCAGGTGTTAGATGGATCTTCACAGCTCCTGGATTCTCTTTTCCAGCCCTCCTTGTTTTTATATTGAGGGTAATTTTCAATGCCTTTCTGCAGTAAACAGCTCATTTACCTACATAAAAAGTCCCACTGAAAATGGTTAGTTATGGAACACTTTCTGTGATATAGTGGATAACATAATAAATATATCATAATATAATAAATATGTACACTCGGTAACAGATCACCAGCTTAGAAGCATTACTCAGTTCATTCCATCCTCACTAGGAAAGTCAAATTATTGAACTTTCTGCTTAGATATTTATTAGAAAAGAAAAAAGAAAATTAAAGCAATCCACCCTTAGAGAGTGGAGGAGTAGCCTAGTGGTTAGTGTAGTGGACTTTGATCCTGGGGAACTGAGTTCGATTCCCACTGCAGCTCCTTGTGACTCTGGGCAAGTCACTTAACCCTCCAAAATAAGTACCTGAATATATGTAAACCGCTTTGAATGTAGTTGCAAAAAAAAACCTCAGAAAGGCGGTATATCAAGTCCCATTTCCCTTTCCCCCCCTTAGCAACAGCCACATCTCTGAACCCTAACCACATTAAAAAATAAAATCCCGTGCCTCTTCGTTCACTGTGGCTAAAAGTACTTATACTGTTCGTAGTGTGGGTACTCCTATCTGCGTCAAACAAAATTGGTGAAGGAAAGCCCATGGCCTTCACTTAGGTATATTTATGCTTCATTCAAAGCAGATGGAAATATCTGTCTGCTGTTGTCAGCCAGATTTTCAGAGGGAAACCTTGTGTGGGGTTTCTCTTTGAATATGCACTTGAAGTTCGTGTCCTATTTATTTATATAAAAACATTTCTTTCCATTACTTAGCTTCCCACTATTCCAAAACCTGTGGGATAGTTATGTCCATGAACCAGCAGGTGGAGATAGAGAACTGAAAACTGAGCTAAACATCTCTCTTGTCATCCAGTCCAGCTCCTCAGTATTTTCTAGCAAGTGGATGGACAAAGTTTTCAGCCGCTGATTTAGAGTGATATGTGCTCCTGGTTCAGTTGGACAGCTGGTCCCCAGTTGAGCTTTGCAGGTGGCTTGAGTCTGCAGAGTCATATCTGGAGGTCTTCAGATCCCTGTCTCCGAGTGTCCTGTTTACTTCTTCCCTCCCTTTACCTCTGTGGAGCTCTCCTTTTCCAGCACAACAACCTTAAAAAAAAAAAAATAAAGGAGAAGGAAAGAGGTTTGCTGGAGAGCATGAGACAGAGCATCAGTCCTGAGCCTTTCTTATCTGTGGTAAGACTTGTGGAGACTGTGAGCTTGAGGGAAATAGCTGAACCACTTGGAGGGCTGCAAGTTCTTCTTGGTGCAGGGGAGGGATCCTGACTCACCGCTTGGGACACATGCTGTGCTTGTGACAGTTGGGGTGAATGGTAACTCCCATGGAAGCAGTGACGTGGTGTTCTCTCTGTGGGACCTGCAGGTAGGTATCAGGGCATTACAGTGCGTGCAAGCCGAGAATCTCACAGAATGTGGAGGAAACAGTTGGCAACAGCACATCGTCAGATTTGGCACAGCATCCGAGTATACTGGGGTGTTCGTGCTCTCCTGCAGGGCCGGTTTGCAGTTTGATGCAGGAGAGTGTGGGAATGGGAGCTGTTTTGTTGAGGCTGACTGGCAGTGAGGAGCAGCCTCTGTTTGTTCATGTGCAGGTCACAGCCGCCATTTTAAAGCCTCGGGGTCCGACAGAGCATTCAGCTGCATTGGGATCTTTGTTTTCTCTGGAGTTTATATTGTTCTTAAACCAGGCCTATTTACTGAAGCAGAGTTGTTGCAAGGTTCTTCAGTTTCTTGCCCTGCTGCCCCTCTGGCTCCTAAGAGGTCTCATTTAGACCTCCAGGAATGATGAGGCTATCTCTGTTTCTCCATCCTTATCTCATGTGGCCTTGGTCTTTTCAGAGGAGTCATCGTTAAAGGAGCTGTTAGAGAACAGGGTTGATCTGAAAATACTAAGGTTGTTTTATAAAGAGGAGCTCAGTGCTCTTATTTCTGAGGCACTGGCAGAGCTTTCTATTGAGCAGCCTTCTGCTTCAGTGTCAGGAGTTCCATCTTTGTCGATCATGAGGGAGCTTAGAGGTTGTAAGGCCTTCCCGATGCATCCAGACATTCAGGACCTGATTACATGAAGGGCTTTTCCTTTGGCATTAGGACAAATTATTTTAACACAAATTCTAAAATCTCAGGGTGCAGATCTGATGGTTGTATCAAACTTTCAGCCAGTGGTTAGCATTCCTTAGATGACAGAATTGTTGGAGTCGATAGTGGCATCCCAACTTACATCTTATTTGGAATATTTTCATTGCATAACTTTCATTTTGGATTCAATGCAATGTGTAAAACAGAATCATTGCTATTATCTTTGGTATCTAATGTTAAGGAGTTTCTAAGTTATGGAATTCAATCAGTTTTGCTTCAATTTAATATTTCTGGTGTGCTTGACACACTGGATTAAAGAATTTTATTGAGCAAATTGAGTGAGTTTGGTATCTCAAGTGCAGTCCAGAAATGGATAGACTTAAAAAAAAGAAAAGAAGAAAAAAAAAGGCTTTATTGTGTTAAACAGAATAACACAGTAACATAGTAGATGTCAGCAAATAAAGACCTGTATGGTCCAGCCAGTCTGCCCAACAAGATCAACTCATTCCATCCAGTCTGCCCAACAGGATAAACTCATTACATACGGTATGTACACCTGTTCTAGATTTATCCTTGCCATTTTTAGGGTATAGGCCATAGAAGTCTGCTCGGCATTGGCTTTGCTACCTAATCTTCTGTGGATCCGATCCTTCTAAACAGTATTCCTTTGTGTTTGTCCCACGCATTTTTTTTTTGTCCCACGCATTTTTGAATTCTGTTACCGTTTTCATCTCCTCCACCTCCCACGGGAGGACATTCTAGGCATCTACCACCCTCTCAGTGAAAAAATACTTCCTGACATTTTTCTGAGTCTGCCCCCTTTCAGCTTCAATTCATGCCCTCTAGTTCTACCACCTTCCCATCTCTGGAAAAGGTTTGTTTGTGAATTAATACCTTTCAAATATTTGAACATCTGTATCATCTTTTCATCTAGCTGGAGTCTGGATTTTGGAGTTCCACAGAGTTCACCATTTTGCCTGATTTTGTTTAATGTGTTTTTTGGGTTCAGTTTTAGATTCATCAGGATTTTTCAGTTTGTCATATGCTGATGATATATTTGTGTTAATTCCAGTGACATCAATTTTGTTGACACTACAAGGTTCCATTTAGGATTACATTTTTATGATTCACTATTGAGCAAATCAACATCTGCTCAATTTCAATGCAGCTATGACAGAACTTTTGTACTTTAGTAGTGATGTGTCAGTGGTTTCACTTAATATTACAATACATTCAGGAGAAGAGAAGGAGGAAGAGAGAGAGAGATTGGGGACAATGTTGGACTGAGGGAGATGAGGAGGGGGTGACATGGAATTGGTAGGGAGGGTAGAGAGTAGGGGAAAGAAGGACATGCACATGAATGTAGGGGAAAGGACAAGAGGGGTAAATGCGGCACATGGATGGAAGGGAAGAAAAGATGGAGGAGTCATATGTGGATGGAGGGAAGGGAAGAAGAGAGTGGAAATGCAGTATATGGATGGAATGGAAGGGAAAAAAGAGAGAGTGAGAGAGGGAAAGATGGACATGGATGAGAAGGGACATGTGGCACATGAATGGAGAGGAAGAGAAGAAAAGCAAGCGGGATAAGATATACATTGATGGAGGGGAAAGAAAGTAAATGGAAAACTAGATTTGAGAAGGGGCAGAAAAATGGAAGAAACCTGAAGGTGAGTGATCAGTTCTAAAGATGGATATAGAACACGAAGTGAAGAAAACAGACAGTGAGAAGAGAAATACCAAATGAATAGGAGGCCCTGGAAACT
Organism: Microcaecilia unicolor; assembly: GCF_901765095.1. Lineage (NCBI taxonomy): Eukaryota > Metazoa > Chordata > Amphibia > Gymnophiona > Siphonopidae > Microcaecilia > Microcaecilia unicolor. The sequence continues at coordinate 609,029,905 of NC_044031.1, read as the reverse complement.
AAGTTAAGAGCGCAGAGAGAAGGAGAACCAGAGACTGGGACCAACATGATCGGCAAAACAGTCACCAGCCATCAAAAGTGGAGCAAATAATTTTATTTTCATTTTAATCATTGGAATGTGTTCATTTTGATAACTTAGAGTTGCTTTCTTTATATTTTGCACTGTACAGGAGGAAACCTGTCTCTGTCCATATTCCTGTTGTTGTGCTGCATACATAATATGGCTTCTTGGGGTTTCAGGTTAATTTGTTTGTACATATTTCTACTGTTTGTTTTTGTTTTTGGTTACTTATCCTGTATTTGAAAAGGGGCTATCTGTGTTCTGCATGTGTGACCAAAGCCAAGTTTCTGAATAGGGATCTGTAGTAATCCGGCTTGTTCAATTTTCCTAATTGGTGTATTTTCTAGGGCTCATTGCAGTGTTCATGGTGTTGACTTTTCCTAGGTATGTTCTTGTGTGAGTTTTGGAAGTTGATGCTGTTATGAAATTGTAGATTTGTTCTGCAAGTCCTGAGTGACATATAGGGGGGGGGGGGTGGTTACTACTTCACAAAATACCTGGTTCTGGAGATGGTTTATAATGCTGTTACTGAGATGACTGGGTGTCTGTGCAATGGGGGTGGAAGGCAGGGATAGACTTGGGCATCTGTATGCCAAGGGGGTAGAGAGAGAATATGTCTGTGTGGTGCAGGAGGAGTGAGAAAGAGCTGGGGGTGTGATCCTGCAATGATAGTGTGGGGGGGGGGGGGGGGGGGTGCAGCAGGAAGGGAGAGAAGCTTGAGAGATGTATGAAGGGATTTAGTTGTGGGGGGTGGCTGTTGGGAGAGAGCTACAGAGGTCACCAAGAAAAACTGTGGGAGTATATGCTTGGGGAGTGTTTGAGAGTGTTGTTGACTGGGAGATAGCTTTGTGTGCTGGAGAAGAAGAGGTTTGAGAGAGATCCCTGGGGGGAGGAGTTACAAGGGGAAGCAATGATAGCCATGGGAGATGTGTATGCCAGGAGCAGCCCTGTTGGTAGGATCAATTCAAAATGTTAGTCTGGGAAGGGACAGTGAGGTTCTTCCTGGGGTGAAGTTCAAGAGGTATTCAGAGAGGTTACTGCTTGGGGGAGGGGACAGACAGGTAAGCTTCAAGGAGGCTACTGCTGGGGGTAAGGATGTGACACCAAGGCTGCCAGGGTGGTTGGGTAGGTGATGAAGAGAGGCTTTGGGCTGCGGCTGCTGGGAGCAGGTGGATGAGCAATGGGGAGGGGATAAAACCTGCAGCTTCTGGGGACAAGTGGGCAAGTAGAGAGGCTAAGGCTGCATCTTTTACGAGTAGATGCACCCCCAGTCCACCCCTAGTAGCTGTAGCTTTAGCCTGTCTACTGTTGTCTCATAACTGTAGCCTAAAGCCTCTTTCCATTGCCAGATACACTGCAGGTAGGTGGGCAGTGGAGAAGACCAGTAGCCTCTTAGCCACTCCTTCCATGCTATTGTAGTAGATAGCTTGCTATACAGCACAATGAGCACGTTTTGAGTGTGTGATTTATAAATATGCATAAGTTCCAGTTGTTTCAAGTCTGGCTCCTAGATTTTGGGCTGCCTAGAGGATAAAAACTGTACAACAGGCATGGACGCTGTTCAAAAATACCATCCTGGAGGCCCAGGCCAAACATATTCCACTAATTAGAAAAGAAAGACGGAACTCCAAAAGACAGCCGGCCTGGTTGAAAAGTGAGATGAAGGAAGCTATTAGGGCTAAAAGAAATGCCTTCAGAAAATGGAAGAAGAAACCATCTGAAAATAACAAGAAGCAGCATAAGGAGTGTCAAAGCAAATGCAAGGCGCAGATAAAGAAGGCCAAGAGGGATTATGAAAAAAAGATAGCATTAGAGGCAAAAAAACATAGTAAAATTTTTTTTCAGTATATTAAAAGCAGGAAGCCGGCAAAAGAATAGGTTGGGCCGCTGGATGACCGAGGGGTAAAAGGGGCGATCAGGGAAGACAAAGACGTAGCGGAGAGATTGAATGAATTCTTTGCTTTGGTCTTCACTGAGGAAGATTTGGGTGGGATACCGGTGTCGGAAATGATATTTCAAGCGGCCGAGTCGGAGAAACTTACTGACTTCACGGTAAACCTGGAGGACGTAATGGGGCAGTTCAGCAAACTGAAGAGTAGCAAATCTCCTGGACCGGATGGTATTCATCCTAGAGTACTGGTAGAACTGAAAAATGAGCTTGCGGAGCTACTGCTAGTGATATGCAATTTATCCTTACAATCGAGCGTGGTACCGGAAGATTGGAGGGTGGCCAATGAAACACCCATTTTTAAAAAAGGTTCCAGGGGAGATCTGGGAAATTATAGACCGGTGAGTCTGATGTCAGTGCCGGGGAAAATGGTAGAGGCTATTATTAAAAACAAAATTACAGAGCACATCCAAGGACATGGATTACTGAGACCGAGTCAGCACGGCTTTTGTGTGGGGAAATCTTGCCTGACCAATTTACTTCAATTCTTTGAAGGAGTAAACAAACATGTGGACAAAGGGGAGCCAGTTGATATTGTGTATCTGGATTTTCAAAAGGCATTTGACAAGGTACCTCATGAAAGGCTACAGAGGAAATTGGAGGGTCATGGGATAGGAGGAAACGGCCTCTTGTGGAGTAAAAACTGGTTGAAGGATAGGAAACAGAGAGTGGGGTTAAATGGGCAGTATTCACAATGGAGAAGGGTAGTTAGTGGGGTTCCTCAGGGGTCAGTGATTTAGAGATCGGAGTAACTAGCACGGTAATTAAATTTGCTGATGACACAAAGTTATTCAAAGTCGTTAACTCGCGACAGGATTGTGAAAAATTACAGAAGGACCTTAAGAGACTGGGAGACTGAGCGGCTAGATGGCAGATGACGTTTAATGTGAGCAAGTGCAAGGTGATGCCTGTGGGAAAAAAGAACCCGAATTATAGCTACGTCATGCAAGGTTCCACGTTAGGAGTTACGGACCAAGAAAGGGATCTGGGTGTCGTTGTCGATAATACACTGAAACCTTCTGCTCAGTGTGCTGCTGCAGCTCGGAAAGCGAATAGAATGTTGGGTATTATTAGGAAAGGTATGGAAAACAGGTGTGAGGATGTTATAATGCTGTTATATCACTCCGTGGTGCGACCGCACCTAAAGTATTGTGTTCAATTCTGGTCGGGAATCTCAAGAAAGATATAGTGGAATTGGAAAAGGTGCAGCAAAGGGCGACTAAAATGATAGCGGGGATGGGACGACTTCCCTATGAAGAAAGACTAAGGAGGCTAGGGCTTTTCATCTGGGAGAAGAGACGGCTGAGGGGAGACATGATAGAGGTATATAAAATAATGAGTGGAGTGGAACAGGTGGATGTGAAGCGTCTGTTCACGCTTTCCAAAAATACTAGGACTAGGGGGCATGCGATGAAACTACAGTGTAGTAAATTTAAAACAAATCAGAGAAAATGTTTCTTCACCCAACGCGTAATTAAACTCTGGAATTCGTTGCCGGAGAACGTGGTGAAGGCGATTAGCTTGGCAGAGTTTAAAAAGGGGTTAGACGGTTTCCTAAAGGGCAAGTCCATAAACTGCTACTAAATGGACTTGGGAAAAATCCACAATTCCAGGAATAACATGTATAGAATGTTTGTATGTTTGGGAAGCTTGCCAGGTGCCCTTGGCCTGGATTGGCTGCTGTCGTGGACAGGATGCTGGGCTGGATGGACCCTTGGTCTTTTCCCAGTGTGGCATTACTTATGTACTTATGTAGATCCTATTGTTAAATCTAGTTGAGAAGTACTATGCAATAGACTTTTTCATTTGTGTTATACATGTATACTTCCTGAGTCAAGTATGTAAAGCTCCATCTCTGGCTGTCTTCAAATCTAGGATAAAAGCCCACCTTTTTGAAGCTGCTTTTAAGTCCTAACCCATATTCTCTTGTTCAGTACCCATGTCTGTTGTGTCATTCCCACCATTAATAATTCCTTTAATTTGGCCTGTTTGTCTGTCCTGATTAGATTGTAAGCTCTGTCGAGCAGGGACTGTCTCTTACATGTTCAACTGTACAGCGCTGTGTATGTCTAGTAGTGCTATAGAAATAAGTAGTAGTATACTTCAGATGTTAGCATATTTGCTTGGATCAAGTTCTACTCTGTTAAGATATGTCTTGGTCTTGGTATAGATCATAGGTTCTCAACCCAGTCCATGGAACACACCTAGCCTGTTACACTTTCAGGATGTTTACCATGAATATGTGTAAGATAAATTTGCATGCATTATCTCCATTCTATGCAAATCTAACTTGTGCATATTCATTGTGGATATCCTGAAAACCTGACTGGCTAGGTGTGTCCCAAGGAGTGGGTTGAGAACGCTCTGGTACATATTGACTAATTGATTGTTTTGTGTGTAGCCAACCTAAGAACATAAGAGTAGCCATACTGGGTCAGACCAATGGTCCGTCTAGCCCAGTATCCTGTTTCCAGCAGTGGCCAAGTGTCACAAGTACCTGGTAGAAACCCAAATCGTGGCAACACTCCATACTACCAATTCCAGGGCAAGCAGTTGCTTCCCCATGTCTGTCTCAATAGCAGACTATGGACTTTTCCTCCAGGAACTTGTCCAAACCTTTTTAAACCCTTTTTTAACTGCTGTGATCACATCCTCCGGCAACAAGTTCCATAGCTTAACTATTCGTTGAGTGAAAAAATATTTCTTCCCATTTGTTTTAAAAGTGTTTCCCTGTAATTTCCTCGTGTGCCCCCTAGTCTTTGTACTTTAGGAACGACTAAAAAATTGATTTACTTCTCGTTCTGTACCACTCGGGATTTTGTAGACCTCAATCATATCTCTCCTCATCTGTCTCTTTTCCAAGTTGAAAAGCCCTAACCTCTTTAGCCTTTCCTTATATGACATGAGTTCCATCCCCTTTATCATTTTGGTAGCTCTTCTTTTAACCTTTTTTAATTCCGCTGTATCTTTTTTGAGATACGGCGACCAGAACTGAACGCAATACTTAAGGTGAGGTCACACCATGGAGCGATACAGAGGCATTATAGTATTTTCGGTCTTATTCACCATCTCTTTCCTAATAATTCCTAGCATCCTGTTTGCTTTTTTGGCCGCTGCACATTGATCAGAAGATTTCAGCATATTATCTAGGAAGACACCTAGATCTTTTTCTTGGTTGCTGACCCCCAAGGTGGACCCAAACATCAGGTAACTATGATTTGGATTATTCTTTCCAATGTGCATCACCTTGCATTTGTCCACATTAAATTTCATCTACCATTTGAATGCCCAGTCTTCCAGTTTCGTAAGGTCTTCCTACAATATTTCACACTTCGCTCATGTTTTAACAATCTTGAATAGTTTGGTATCTGCAAATTTAATCACCTCACTCGTTGTTTCGATTGCCATATCATTTCTAAATAAGTTAAATAGCTCCGATCCCAGTACTGATCCCTGCAGCACTCCACTGTTTACCCTCGTCCTTTGAAAGAAATGACCATTTAGTCCTACCCTCTTTTCTGTGCAATAACCAATTCCTAATCCATACCAGAACATTGCCTCCTATCACATGAGTCTTTAATTTTCTCAGGAGTCTCTCTTGAGGAACTTTATCAAAAACTTTCTGAAAATCTAGATACACTACATCAACCAGCACACTTTTATCCATATGTGTATTCACGCCTTCAAAGAAATGAAGTAAATTGGTGAGGCAAGACTTCCCTCAGCTGAACCCATGCTGACTCTGTCCCATTAAACCATATTTGTCTATGTATTTTTTTCTTTATAATAGTTTCCACTATTTTTCCCGGCTCTGAAATCAGGCTTACTGGTCTGTAATTTCCCAGATCACCCTTGAACCCTTTTTAAAAATCGGCACTCTCCAGTCTTCAGGTGCTATGGACGATTTTAATGACAGGTTACATATTACTAACAGTAGATTAACAATTTCATGTAATGTAACTAATGTAAGCAGTTTCTGCCTATATAACTTGTATCTTCCCTGCTGTCTGAAAGGAGCTTATGAGTGAGATCTGGCAACTGATAGTCCAGCTCATAAATTTCTTCATTGTTGGCAGTTACCTGAACAAAACAGAGCTCAACTGACCACTCTGTAAAGACTTATTTTAGCAGCCTAGTTTTGTCACAATCTTCATGTACCTACGGAGTGGTATGCATTGGAGCTACAAATGTGCTATTTAATTGAAATTTTAGGTATACTGGGTAGTCAGCAAGTGGCATTTTAAACACTATGGGGTCGATATTCAGACGGTGGGAGTGGAGCCCTGTTAACTTTCATGGTTGAAGGTCAGCCCGGATGGTAAATGCCAGGCCGTTTCTGGTGACTGGCATTCACTATCCAGTTTACTTTTAGCCTGTTTAGACTTAACCGTCTAAGTTGATTTCTAGAGATAGCCGGTTAACTTTAAACTGGCCAACGATATTCCAGTTAGTCAGTTATCTCTTAGGCGCTAACCAGGAATATTCAGTGGGGAGTAGCTGGCAATCCCCCACTGAATATCGCTGGATAGCCGATTATCCCCCACTGAATATCGCTGGATAGCCAGTGAAATGCCATTCCGTTCCTGGCCGGTTAAATGGTTTTGAATATTGAGGGGTATATCTTATTTTAAATTTTACATGGCATTCAACTGGCAACCATTTCAAGGCCATCAGCTTTGGCATAATGGAGTCAAACCATGTTACTCCTATTATCAGATGGGCAGTCACATTCTGGACCATCTACAGTGTTCTTAGTATAGATGTAGTGCATCTCAAAAAGATACAGTTATAATAAAGCTATTTAAACCAAGGACTGAAGGCCTGAACAAAAGTCCTAAGGAGCAAGACTATGACACAGTAGCCGAACAGAAGTTACTTAAAAAAGGCTTCCTTGTCATCAAGCAGATGCAGCCATTACAGATGGGTTGTGTCCATCAACCAGCAGAGGGAGATAGAGAGCACACTTTTTTCAGTGCCTCATACCAGCTTGCTCCACTACCTCTCTTCAGTATTCTCTATCTCCCCTAGCAGAGTGGCTGCAGCTTCTTCGAGCTCCATCTAAAATCTGCCTGGAGGTTGCTCCTGTGCTTTTGCCAGTTGTTAGCAGGGGTGTTGGAGGCTATAGCAGCTTCACTTTAAAGGCACATAGGTTCGCCCTTTCCCTGCCTTACCCATACCTCCGTGGATGTGGACACATTGCTTAGCTTTCCCTGTCCTTCCCCACCAACAGTGGATGCAGGCACATAGGTTCGTCCTTTCCCTGCCTTTCCCACTCACCTGAGCCTCCGGAGTTCTATATACCTCTGCTTTCCTCACAGCTTAGACGCTGGAACAGAGGTTTTTCCTTGCCTTTTTCTGTGGGACTGGAGCTGTGATACTCGGTCCAGTGAGGTAAGAGTGTTTTCTGACTCCTCCGGGGTGGGCCCGCGATTGGGGCGATTTTGGCGTGAACCGCCATTTTGAATTTTACCGCCGTTTTCGGCGATGGCTGCGGAGACAGGAAAGCGCTGTTCCAAGTGTGGCAAGCGCAGATCAGCAGCGGGGCTCTGTAAATCGTGCTGTACAGACGTTAGAGCCGGCCCGAGCATGACGAGAGACGATTCTTCGCGCTCTGATCTGGCAGCGGGCGCCATTTTGAATTTACCACATGGCGCGACCTCCGCTGAGACGGAGAGTCCTGAGCCTGGGGGGAGGCCTCGGAGTGAGGCCGATATGGGAGCTACTAGCCCCGGCAGAGATTCGGGTGCCCAGGGTGAGTTTTTCTCCCCTGATTTTGTCTTATTAATGCATAAAGCATACTTGCTTAAAAGAGCTCTCCCACAAAGCCCGGCATGGGCCTCTTCTATTGCCCCCCCCCCCGGTGGATTCTAGCCTGGGTATGCCCTCTGAGGCGTTATTCCCTGATAATTGGCAGAATATGAAGCGCAGAAGGGCTCATTCCCCTTCAGAGAGTGCTGCAGTTCCATTTTCCCCCCCGTGGTCGGGCTGCGAGGATTCGGAGGACTCTGGCAGGCCTTCATGGTCTGAGGAGCCAGAGTCTGGTGCAGAAGTGACTCAGAATCTGGACGATCCCTCCACGGTGAGGATTTTCCACCGTGATGAGCTGTCAGCGCTTATTTCTGATGCCCTGCAGGCTCTCTATTGAGGACCCTGCCAGTGGTACAGCCTCCTCTGTGAATCCTAGGATGGCTAGTACCAAAAAGCCTGCTCGAGCCTTTCCTTTGCATGGCTCCATCCAAGAACTTATTTCGGCTCAATGGGCTGACCCCGAGGGACCTTTGAAAGTTTCCAGGGCTATGGGGCAATTATACCCTCTGAGTGAGGAGCATATGGCTCGCTTTGCTATGCCTAAAGTGGATGCCCTAGTCACAGCTGTGACAAAGAGAACTACCCTCCCTGTTGAAGGAGGTGTTGCCCTGAAGGATATTCAAGACCGTAGACTGGAATCAGCACTTAAACGGTCATTTGAAATTGCAGGTCTCATTATTCGGGCGTCTGCATGCAGTTGTTATGCTGCTAGAGCCTGCCTGGCTTGGTTGCAACAGGCAGTGAAACAGCCTGGTGATGGAGTGGAGCCCTTTTCAGATGTGGCTCCGCGGATGGAGTCGGCCTTGTCCTTTCTTGCTGACGCCTTGGGTGGCGGACATGGCCTCTAAGCAAAGGTTGGTGAAGTTGCCCTTTCACGGCCTTCTGTTTGGTGAGGAGTTGGAGAAAATTGTGAAGGGCCTGGGTGAGGCTAAACCCCAGCGCTTGTCCGAAGATAGGCCTCGGCCTTCCTCTAAGGGTGCAGCGGTCCCTCCTCTTACAGACCTCGCTTCCGTGAAGCTCTAAGGTACCTCCCGGGGTGTTCTGCTGGGTTCACTTCTCGTGTCCGTTTTCAGCAGAGGAACTCCTTTCGCTCGGACAAACGTTCCACAGCCACTGGCTCAAGGCCTGGAGTTCAGGGGCGACCCTCTCAATGATGGTGCACCGGCCTTCTCCTCGAGTCCTGTCATCGGAGGACGTCTTTTCCTCTTTGCCGAGGAGTGGGCCAACATTTCCTCAGATCAGTGGGTCTTGGACCTGATCAGAGACGGTTACAGAATAGAATTCGACGCCCCTGTAAGAGACGTGTTTGTGGAGTCCCGATGCGGTTCTGCCGCCAAACGGGTGGCGGTAGAGGAGACTTTACAAGGTCTGATTCAGATAGGGGCCGTGTCCCCAGTACCTCCCGCCGAACACGGCTGCGGCCGCTACTCCATCTACTTTGTGGTGCCGCGAAAAGGAGGGTCTTTTCGCCCTATTCTGGACTTAAAAGAATTAAACAAGTCCCTGAGAATGCAGCATTTTCACATGGAAACCCTGCGCTCCGTCATTGCGGCGGTACAGGCAGGAGAGTTTCTCACGTCTCTGGACCTGGAAGAAGCTTACTTGCACATTCCAATTTGGCCCCCCGCACCAGAAGTTTCTGAGGTTTGCGGTGATGGGAAAGCATTTCCAGTTCCGGGCCTTGCCTTTTGGCCTCGCCACAGCTCCCCGCATTTTTTTCGAAGGTTATGGAGGTAGTAGCTGCCTTTCTAAGGCGAGAGGGTATTCGGGTTCACCCGTACCTGGACGACTGGCTCATTCGAGAAAATTCTGCTGCAGAGAGTCAGCATGTAACAGCCAGAGTGGTCTCAGTACTTCAGTCTCTGGGCTGGGTCGTCAATTTGGCCAAAAGTCACCTGACCCCCTCGCAGTCTCTAGAATATTTGGGAGCCAGGTTTGACACAGCCTCGGGGTATGTGTACCTACCCGAGCAAAGGCGGTGCAAGCTTCAGAATCAGGTCCGTCTGCTCCTGAGGATGCCCTGCCCGCGAGCTTGGGACATTGTCCAGCTGCTTGGATCGATGATGGCCACCATGGAACTGGTGCACTGGGCGAGAGCGCACCTGAGACCTCTACAGTATGGTCTACTCCAAAGATGGTCTCCAGTATCTCAGGATTACCAATGCAGACTCTCTTGGCTCCCTGCGGCCCGACTCAGCATGGAGTGGTGGCTCTCAGACAGCATGCTGCGGCGAGGAATGCCGCTGGCACTCCCCGATTGGTGCCTAGTGGTGACAGATGCCAGTCTGAAAGGCTGGGGCGCACATTGCAAGGGGAAGCATGCCCAGGGTCTATGGACACCCGAGGAGTCGGAGTGGTCCATCAACCGCCTAGAGTTGAAAGCGGTGTTTCAGGCGCTTCTGGCCTTTCAAGTGACCCTGGAAGGATTAGCTATCAGAGTGATGTCGGACAACACGACAGCAGTGGCCTACATAAATCGACAAGGCAGCACTCAGTGCAGAGCTCTAGCCGTGCAGGCCGAACAAATTTGCCACTGGGCCAAGCTGCATCTACAGTTTCTGTCGGCAGCTCACATTGCAGGTCAGAGCAACGTGCAAGCCGATTTTCTATGCAGGCATCAGATCGATCCAGCGGAGTGAGAACTTGCAGATGAAGTGTTCCTGCAGATATGTGCCAAGTGGGGCAAGCCCGTGATGGATCTAATGGCGACAAGCACCAATGCCAAAGTCCCGTGCTTCTTCAGCAGACGGAGAGGTCCTCGCGCGGAGGGGTTGGATGCCTTGGCTCAACCCTGGCCTCCGGTCCTAATGTATGTGTTCCCTCTGTGGCCCTTGATAGGGCGAGTGCTCCTGCGGATTCGGCTGCATCCAGGAGAAGTGGTTCTTGTCGCCCCGGATTGGCCCAGGAGGCCTTGGTATGCGGACCTCCGACAGATGCTCGTAGAGGATCCCCTTCAGTTACCTCTGGTTCCCAACCTGTTGTCATGGAGGACGCCGGCCGATTTGGTCTTATGGCCTGGCGATTGAGAGGGCGCAATTGAGAGGCAGAGGCTATTCCAATAAAGTAATTACCACTCTCCTGCAAGCCCGCAAGCGTTCCACTTCCGTGGCTTATGCCAGGATTTGGCGCCAGTTTGAAGTCTGGTGTGCTTCCAGAGAGATCACACCCCTGCGGGCTCCTGTCTTGCCGATTCTGGACTTTTTGCAGGATGGTGTACAAAAAGGCTTGGCCTTTAATTCCCTGTGGATGCAAGTGGCAGCGTTGGCCTCCCTGCGTGACAAGGTTGAAGGCGTGTCTTTAGCTGCTCATCCGGATGTGGCACAGTTTCTTGGAGGGGTGCTTCGGCTCCGTTTTCCCGTGCGTGCACCTTGTCCAGCTTGGAACCTGGGGCTAGTGCTGAAGGCCCTTCAGGGTGCTCCCTTTGAACCGCTTCGGCGTGCTTCAGAGAAAGATTTGACACTGAAGGCCGTCTTGTTAGTGGCCATTACTTCGGCGAGACGGGTGTCAGAGCTCCAGGCGCTGTCCTGTAGAGACCCTTTTCTGCAGTTTTCAGAGTCCGGGGTCACGGTTCGGACCGTGCCTTCCTTCTTGCCTAAGGTGGTTTCAGCGTTTCACCTAAACCAACCTATTTTCTTGCCCTCTTTTGTCGAGGAGGAGTTTCCAGAATCTTTTGGGCAATTGCACCTGTTGGACGTGCGCAAGACTCTGCTGCAGTATCTGCGAGTTACTAACTCTTTCAGGACCTCTGATCATCTGTTTGTTTTGCTATCAGGTCCTCGCAGAGGGTCTCCAGCGTCTAAAGCCACTATTGCCCGCTGGCTTAAAGAATCTATCTTTTCAGCTTATTTGCTTGCTGGCCGGCCTCCGCCTGATGCCTTTAAGGCGCATTCCACTAGAGGAATTTCCTCTTCTTGGGCTGAAACTGGAGCACTCTCTCTTCAAGAGATTTGTAGTGCAGCAACATGGGCTTCTAAGCTCTTTTGCCCGACATTACAGGCTGGATGTGGCTGCCAGGAGGGACGCACATTTTGGAGCGCAAGTGCTGGCTCGTGGTGTGGCTTATTCCCACCCTATCTAGGGATTGCTTTGATACATCCCATCTGTAATGGCTGCATCTGCTTGATGACAAGGAAGGGAAAATTAGGTTCTTACCGTGATAATTTTCTTTCCTTTAGTCATAGCAGATGCAGCCATGATCCCTCCCTGTCTGATGCTATCTGCTGTAAATCTATTTCAGGTTCTGTTCGTGTTTCCTGGAGATTCCGTTCTTGGGAGAAAGTCGGAAAACAGTCTTCAGGATTCTTGTTCAATTAAAGGAGGATGACTTAATTCCCTCCAGTTTCATGTTTTGGAGGATGAGTTTATTCCCTCCAGTTATGTCTCAGTGGAGGATGAGTTTATGCCCTCCGGGAGGATGTTTCATTCCCTCCATTCTGAGTTAATGTCCTTTGTTGTAGGGCCATCGTTCGCTGTGAGGAAAGCTCATGTTATTCCCATTGCGGTTTGCCATACTGCTTTGGAAGCTTCAAATACTGAAGAGAGGCAGTGGAGCAAGCTGGTATGAGGCACTGAAAAAAGTGTGCTCTCTATCTCCCTCTGCTGGTTGATGGACACAACCCATCTGTAATGGCTGCATCTGCTATGACTAAAGGAAAGAAAATTATCACGGTAAGAACCTAATTTTTCCCATCCTAAACCACCAGCTTTACCTGAATGAGAAAAGATAACTTTGAACCAAACTAAATTCTGAAATTATAGGCCTCCATGAATAAAGGTCTTGCCATCCCCCAATAGTTAAGAAACCAAAATTCTGGGGAGGGTTGTTAATATAGATCATCTTAGTCTTCTTCAGATTCAACATTAATTGGTTCAGGGTCATCCATTCCTGCACCTCAGTTATTTAAATAGACAGTGACAGACAGTAGATTAATGGCTCACTGGCACTAAAAGCTGTAGATCATTAACACATGTCATACAGATTAAAAATGTTAAATGTTCAAAACACCTCCTAGAAAAAGAAACTGAAGTATTTATGATGTGAATAATATAAGAAATCAAGCTCCATAAATGGTAAACCAGGGAAGAAAAATAGAATTAATGAGTTCCTAGGAAAACAATTCTGTCATAATTGAAGAAGAATCAGATGCAACAAGTATATTGAGATGAGGGCTGACTGTAGAACTAATGATATAATCTCTGCGTGAAACAAAAGAAGAGAGATGGCACATCAGGCCAAAAGACTTACATGTTCTGCTTATCCCATTTACAAACTAGCAGTGATTTCTAAATGGGAACCAACTGAGATTTCATCTGATGATGATGGTTTTTAGAAGTAGTGATCTGCAAGCTGTGATACTTGAAATTGAAGAATACCTTAGCATTGTCACATTCCAAGAAAACCTATTTGATGGTTCCCAGAATAACCCTAGACTTGGCAGAATATAATATTGCAGTGTTCATCTTTAGTATTTAAAACTCCCTCTTTAAGATGAATAACTCTGGAAGGGTCTAGAAAACACATCTGGTTCCCCCAGTGCAATTGACCAGGGTAAAAAGGCTGCCTGAAAATCTATCTGAATATGGGTAAAAATGTGCACCACTTTCCAAATCTTTGACCTGCATTTTTAGATTACTTTACGTTACAGCATGACTTATGTTCTGCAGTTAACCTCTCGGTTCTACGCAGATTACACTTTTCAAGAAGCTGGACAATCACCAGTAACAGACAGTGCTAAAAGCAAAAACAATCACTCAAAATCTAACAAAGGTACAATACTAAAAATAGTATAATTAATCATTACTTTAGGATATCATTCTCTAGCATTGGGGACATATTTCTTGAATAGTGTGTTTTAAGACTGCTTTTGCATTGTATGTATTCAGCTGCAGTTTTAACAAAAGTCCTGGGAGCTCCTTATCTAGTTTTGCTGCTTGAAATTACATTTTAGTTCTATTTTTGTTTTTCAAAGAGGGGCAGGCAAGAAAACTTAAAATTCCTAGTAGATTTGGTAGATATTTGAAAAGAATAATGGTGCAGCACCAAAAATTGTCTTAAAAAGTTAAGACATAATAATTTTAAAAAGACTGGCATATATTGATAGCCGATGAGTTTTTAATGTAGTAAGATGATAAACCATCATATTTATTCAGGAAATAAATATAAGGAAGTATTTTGTATACTTGTTTGGAGCAACCCAGATAAATGATATTACAATAGTCTAAAAGACTTAAGAGATTGTACTACCATACAGAAGGATTGTATTACCTCGAGGAGAGAAGGGACAGGAGAGATATGATACAGACATTTAAATACTTGAAAGGTATTAATATAGAAACAGATATTTTCCAGAGAAGGGAAATGGTAAAACTAGAGGACATGAATTGAGGTTGTGGGGTGGTAGACTTAGCAGCAATATCAGAAAATTATTTTTCACAGAGAGGATGGTTGATGCCTGAAATGCCCTCTTGAGGGAGGTGGTGGGAAAAAAAATGTGTCGGAATTCAAAATAGCATGGGGTGAACACAGAGGATCTCTAATTGGAAAAGCCCCACACGAGGCCGGAGTCTTACCTACCGCCGCTGAGCCCAGTCACCCAGGGAGGGAGGCAGGAAAAAGAAACCAGAGCTCCTCTCGACCTCCACCACACCGGAGGCACCGACGTGACGATCGAGCACAGCGCCGAGGGGAGCCTGCACCTCAAGAAGGGAGGAAAGGAATGGGAAACCACAGCCCAGGCTCCGCCCCAACCCCCACCGCTCCGGGACCGGCTGGGCGGTGCCTCTGAATCGGCACCTCCAGGCGAGAGGGACAGGAATCCCACCCCTCTCAGCCAAAGGGGACGGAGCAGCCCCTCCTAATTCCCGCCTCCGCTCCAAGGTGAGGTGACTGCGAGTGCTTATGCATCAGCGTCATTTTCTGTTTCACTCTATGGTTCGGGTCTTAGTGTCATGTAGTGCATAGGTCTAGGAGGGAGGGACCCTGAAACTCGGAGGGAGGGAGGGAGACTCTGAAACTTGGAGGGAGGGGTTGACCCTGAAACTCGGAGGGAGTGAGGGGACGACCCTGGAATTTGGAGGGAGGGGACAACCCTGGAACTCAGAGAGAGGGAGGGGATGACCCTGGCACTTGAAGAGAGGGAAGGAGGGAGGGAGGGGGACCCGGCCCTGGAGCTAGGAGGGAGGGCGGACCCCTGGCACACACTCTCATTCTCACATGCGCAAAAAAACAGAAGAAACCAGTCTTTGCAAGAAACAACAACAAACAAAACAGCGAAGATGACTAGAAAAACATCAAATAAAATAATAAAGCCATGAAAAAATAATGAAAAAATTATGATAAAAATCTTCAAATTTGAATGTAAAAAATAATTTAAAAAATAATAAAAAATAAAAAAGGCGACTCTTTGGTTGTGAGAATTAAAAACAAACTTTATTAATCAATGGATAGCAGGGAGAAAAGGACTCGACACGGCTGTGTTTCGGCCGTACAGGCCTGCGTCAGGAGTCTATATAAATCAAAACACATAAACAATATAAAATCAATAAAAATGTAGAGAGACATTACAAATATCCCAAACTTTCTATTACAAGCAATGTTATCAAATAAAATAAAGAAAACCAAATCTAGTAAGTATATGAAAATCCAATCACAAGTAACATCCTGTTGACTGTACACAAGATTATATATCTTATATATATATATATTATATATATATATATATATTGGGAAGATGAGCTTCCGCTCCCACTCTCCAGCAGGCCTCACTGGCCTATGGCCTCTGAACAGGACTCCAGTCTCTTCCCAGCATCCTGAGCAATCCAACCTCAAGCCCCTGGGCCCCTTTTTCACTCAGGGTGAGCTGGTTCTCAGTATGCAAATTGTATGCAGATTAGCATGTTATCCTTTCACGCTCAGGGTGACCTGGTTCTCCAGAGGCAAAATTAAATAGGTCTTACCAACAGCATATTCAGGCAATTCTTTATTCGAGCCCCTGGGCACAGTTCTTCTAGTTTAAATACTTTATACATTTACATATCTTTACACTGAGCCTCCCCACACAGATTCCTGGGCTCAGCACTAACCTCAATACTTTGGGGACTTCTAACCCCAGGCTTTGCAGCCTGCTTCTTAGTATTAGGACACACAGCCCTACTTCTTCTTTGGACACCAGTCCTTCCTTCCTTGGACTCACAGTCCTTTCTTTGAACACACAGTTCCTCTAAGTACTGAGGCTACACAGTCCAACACTAATGCTTTAGGGACTTCTTACTCCAGCCTGTTTTTTTCCTTGAGCACACAGTCCACCACAAGTCCATAGGATTTAGCCAGTTCTTTCCAGGGGGATTCTCTTTCTTCAGTTACCAGCTCTCTTCCTTTCCTTTCACATCTCAGGTGGGGTATAAAGTGGTTAATTAGCTACACAGGACCCAGCCCATAACCTCCTACAGCTGTAGATCTCCCAGGGCTCTCCCCGGTCCTAGCGACCTCCACCTATTCTCCTAGCGCCCTCTAGTGGCCTACCCCGGACATCCTGGACATTGTTAGGGGAACAACGCCATCTAGTGGCCTGCCCCGGCTAGGACAGCCTCTTATTTATCACAATACACACACACACACACACACACACACACACACACACACACACACACACACTCATATAGATATGTATATATACTGAGAAAATGATGAGGCTATTGTGAAGAGGAAGCTCCCACCTCAGGATCCCAGGCCCCTCTTTCACTCAGGGTGAGCTGGTTCTCAGTATGCAGATTTTATGCAAATTAGTATCCTACCCCTTTCTACTGGGGGTGACCTGGTTCTCAAAAAGGCAAACATAGTCAGGTCTTATCAACAGGATTTTTCTCATACAAATCTTTATTCCCGCCTCTGGGGCACACTTCTTTTAGCTTAAAACACTTCTTCTTGCACAGTTCAAACCCAACAGATTTCTTCCCCCTGAGCCCTCTCACACAGGCATTTGGGCTCAGTACTAACTCAGTCCTTGGACACACAGTCCCTCCTTGTAGCACACAGCTTTTTCATCTTGGACACACAGTCCCTCTTCACTGTTCTAGACACACAGTCTTTTCAGCTGGGACACACAGTACCTCTTCACTGTTCTAGACACACAGTCTTTTCAGCTGGGACACCCAATACCTCCTTGAACACATAGTTCTTATTCTTGTTACTCTAGGGCCTTCTTACCCCAGCCAGCTTCCTTCTTGGGAACACACAGTTCTACCCCCAGTCCAAAGGGCACAGCCAGTACTTCTCATGGAGATCCCTCTGCTTCAGTTACCAGCCCTCTTCTTCAGCTGCCAGCTCTCCTTTTCTCCCTCTCAACTCAGGTGGGGTCTTAAGTGGTTAATGGCCAAACAGGACCCAGCCCAAAACCTGCTGCACCTGTTTCTATCCCCAGGACTCTCCTCGGTCCTAGCGACCTCCTGCTATACCTCCCCTTACTGGCTCCCTTCTGTGACTCACCCAGCCCTTCTCCCTGGACATTTTAGGGGGAACAGCGCCCTCTAGGGGCCTAACCAGGGTAGGACAGCCTCTTCCTTATCACAATACATACATACACATACATACCAACGCACATGTATATACCTAATAGTTATTAAGCTCACTGAGCAACAATCTATACACATTAAACCAATTAAGAACTAGCAGAGGTAAAATGATTGTACAATAACAGCACCTAATATTAAATAAAGAATTAACTGATCTTAATTGAATATTATATGAGCAGTATATAATATTGCATATCAAAAAATTGACTAGCAAAAACTAAAAAACTAACAATTAATATTATATATATCATAACGTGTAGACTAAAAAGGAAAACATATGTATAAAAAGAAATCTGAATTACCTTCTCACTGTATGCTGATTTCTTATATTATCCAAATGGTAGAGGGAATATATGTGTCTACAAAAAAATCATGTCATTAATTCAGATGTTGAAAAAATAAAAATGAAACACTCTGCTGAAAATAATGTCTGAGGGAAGTGATCATATGGTGACTTATATGGACTGTATATAAAGTGTAGATTAGTGGGACATATCGTCTAGTATGTTGCCATTGCCATAGTCAAAAACGTTATTATTAACCTGGACAATTTCTTTTGGAAAATATAATAATAAAATGTACTTTGGTTATCTCAAAAACCGTTATGGAAGGTAGCAAATAAAGTAAAAAATTACTGCTAATTTTCTATCTCGCTAATGTGTATTGCTGGATAATCCAGAAATATTGACACACCGAAAGACTCTAAACTGCATAGCCTATCACCATAACCAAACGGAACTAGTACGGTATCTAAATCCATCTTGAGAAAAGTATCTGTACGTACAGCTCCATATCAGTGTGTTTCAAATTACTTCTGATGTTCTCATATGGCGTTTCAAAATGAATATATGATGGTATAACGCCAGTTCTATAGAGGACTGTACAAAAAATATAAATTAAAGAGTGTTCATATGGTAACTTATATAGGTTGTATGTTGAGTAGATGAAACGTGTCGTCTAATATGTTTAGAATATTTGTCATTGCCATAGTTAAAAAGCGATATTGTTACCCTGGATGATGTGGTAACATACACTTTGGTTCTCTCCAAAATCATTATGAAAGGCAGTAAGTAATGTAAAACATTGCCGCTAGTCTTCCCATTTTACTAATGTGTACTGCTGGAAAATATTGAAACAATGTTACACCGAAAAACTCTAAACTGTATAACCTATCATAAAATAAAATGAAGCGTATCTGAACCCATCTTAAGGAGTTATCAGTGCAGGCAGCTCCCTATCAATATGTTCCAATAAGTACAACCATGACATTGTAACCAAAATAAAAATATATAGTGTTCTAACACCGGTTTTAAAAAGGGCTATATAAGATGAATAAACTAAAAAGTACCATATCTGAAATCAATATCCTTACCTCTTTGATGATGATGTAGCGTAAAACAATACTTGAAACAAAGTCAAGCAGAAAAATCAGAGAAGCTATGAGAACAAACAGAGCTAGTCTTGTCAATCTATTTTAAAGTATCCCGCCAAAAGTAAACCGAAATTCATGACGTCATTTCCGAATGTTTCTGATTGTCAGGGATGGAATCAATAATTGAATTAGGACAAATTATCAAAATGCCCATTTGCATAACAATTAGGCACATTACATCAAGTAAATTATGTATTTAAAAAGAGAGGCAAGACAATGTTTCCTAATCGTTTGATACTAAGAAAAGGGAGGGGGGGGGGGGCGGCACAAGCTGTCTGTCTAAGTTTTAAAAATTATTAAAAAATACCAATTAATTAAATACAGCGACAGGGTCTCCAATCTAGCAATATATAATAACACACACACTCTCTCTCACACAGACACACTCGCACCCAGTCTCACTCTCTGTCACACACACACACTCGCACATACACTCTCTCTCTCTCTCACAGAGTCACTCTCACACACACTCTCTCAAACATACACACTCAGAGGAAAACCTAGCTAGCGCCCGTTTCATTTGTGTCAGAAACAGACGTTTTTTACTAGTAGGAATATAATGGGCGTTGTGGAGTTTACCACCAGCTGATTTCTACCGTGAACTGAAAATGCTACTTGGGCTTAGTAAAAGACCTCCTTAGTCATCAAAGTACCCAGCAGACTTAAATAATATATTAAACAATAATGGTGAGACTGGGGAGTTCTGAGGGACACCACAACAAGTTTGCCAAAAAGGTGAAGTATTATTTTCCTTACATACATTATAAGACCTTTAACCTTGGGATCTGGGACCTTCCCCACTCCCCCCCCCCCCCCAACTACCATTACTTCTCCACCCTCAATCTCATCTCTATCACTGCCCAAAGAATGGACTTGGACACAGATATGATATAAACACATAGGCCGCAGCTTGTTTATTAACGTATATTAAACCATGAAGAACTGAACACCTTGCTCAAAAACCCGAGCTGCTGTAACAGTCTTAACATCATAACATCCTTAAATCCCTCCATTACCACTGCTCCACCATTTCAGCTAGAGCGATAGCTGCAGCATAGACCTCCATGCCTATCAGTACCGGGTCACCTGACCCACCAACCTGCTGGCTCATGGAGCCTCCCGTAAGCTAATTTTTTACTGAGATTTTCCCCATACCTCGGGTACCTGCCCGCTGCAACATCTCGCACTCCACTCCCTGCCACCTCCCTCCCAGGACCACGTTCCTTGTATCAAATATTGCAAGAGAGGGTGGGTGGGTAAACTGCCTCCAAGGAGCCCCAGGAGGTCCCGCCCCTAAATAATCTCCTCTTGCCCTCCCTCTTCACCGCCGCTACACCTATCATGATATAGAGTCTTGGCGGGAAAGACTGCTACACTTAAACTGGCCAATCCCTCGAGGTTCCGGTCCTGACCTCCCCTCCTATCTCACTTCCAGTTTCCTATTCTGTCTCAAGGCACTGGCCGGCTACCGGAGTGGGGATCCGAGCCCTCAGTTATTCTCGCTCCTTCGAGACTACGCAACCTGTTAGTCCCCGTTCACTTAATCTGTGGATTAATAAAGTGTGATCTAGGGTATCAAAAGCTGCCGAGATATCAAACTGAAGCAGAATAATCTGTTGGCCTCTACTCAGGTATTTCCTAATGTCTGAAGTTAATATCAGTAGATGTGACGTTGTGCTATGCATAGGTCTAATACTATGTTGCGTATCATACAAATAATGCAGAGAAGAAATAAAATCTAATAATTGTTCAGTTACAGCAAATTTTAAAGGTTTTGCTAACCAAGGGGGTGTCCTTTTTACCGTAGCAGGTAAAAAAGACGGAAAATAGTCATGGCCATGCAGTAAGATTTCTCTTACCACATGGCCATCGGAGGGGAAGCACTTACCGCCACCCATTGAGGTGGCAGTAAGGGCTCCCACGCTAACTCAAAGGTAACGGGGGTGACACATGGGTGCTGCCTGATTACTGCCGGGTTAGCACCACGCTAAAAGTACAGGCCGATTTTTCCCTAGTTCAGGGAATGGTGCACATGTGGGCTGGAGCTACTGCCTGCACCCGTGTTGGGCCTGCAGTAGCTCCAGATTACCGTTTAGTAAGCCCGCGTTGTAAAAGGGCCCCCAAGTTATACAAACCACAAGATCAGATCCAATTGATTTGGGAATAGGAATAAGTGTAATTTTAGCAGTTGCATCATGGAAGGGCCCCCAAGTTATACAATCCACAAGATCAGATCCAATAATGTAATGTGTACAGAATCTAGAACCTTAGACAATGATTTTACCCTGTAGTGCCTCAGGCGTACTAAATTCCATTTTCAAGTGAGCATACAATTTAACTTAAATATACCTGAATGTAACTTGCCTGGAGCTCAAATTTGGATAAGATGAGTAATTAAATCTAAATTAAAATATATTTTCATCTATTAGATTGAAAAGACAATAGCCTGAATTTATACATTGATTTAAGGACTCATTATAGTAATATCTTGCATCATCTTATCACTGTCTCTATGAGGATTCACAGTACTTCTGACTTGTCCAACAGCTAATCCTTTTAAATAGATGCTAATTTATTCTTCATCACAGTGCCACAACCAGCGCTGGATTCACCTGGTTCCTTTTTTTTCATCCTCTCACCCCTCTGTGTCATCATCTCTCCCTCTGTCTTCACACATCCCGTAGCATCACCACCTTTCCTTTCTTCCCACCTCCCTGGCACCACCCTCCTTTCCTCCCCTGAGAGAATTTTCTGCTAAAAAGAAGATTTGGATAAGCAGTTCTTGTTAACTATTGCTGCCCCGTTCTTGGCTATCTTTCCTCTGAATTCATTCATTCATTCAAATATTTATACACCACTTAGACCTAAGCGGTTTACAGTTTCATTTTATGGGTACAGGGCCTGTCCCTAACAGGCTCATAGTATAAATAGTACATTGTACTACAGTTGTATCTGGGGCAATGGAGAGTTAAGTGACTTGCCCAGAGTCACATGGAGCTGCAGAGAGAATTGAACCTGGTTCTCCAGGATCTCAACCCACTGCTGACCATCGGGTGAAAATGGAAATCAAACCCAGTTCACCAGGTCCGCAATCTGCTACAATAAACATTAGGCCACTCCATTGGAACTATGGTGATCCCATAGTCTCATGAACCTCAGCAGTCCTATGTGGTTCTGAGACCTTAAAGCTTCCAAACAGGTAGAAATAACAACGGTCAAAGCCAGAAGGATGCTTGGGTGCATAAAAAGAGGGATGAGCAGCAGGAAAAAGGAAGTGATAGTGCCATTGTATAAGTCTCTGGTGAGGCCCCATTTAGAGTACTATGTGCAGTACTTAAGACCACACCTATGAAAAGAAATAAACAGGATGGAGTCGGTCCAGAGGGTGGCTACAAAATTAGTAAGTGGTCTTAAACACAAAAAATATAGGGATAGGCTTATGAACCTCAACATGTATACGCTTGGAGAGAGGAGACATGATAGAGACGTTTAAGTATCTCAAAGGCATTTATGTACAGGAAGTGAGCCTTTTTCAACTAAAGGAGAGCTCTGGAATGAGAGGACATACAATGAAGTTAAGCGGGAATAGACTTAGGAGTAATTTAATAAAGTATTATTTTACAGAAAGGGTGGTGGAAGCGTGGAATGGCCTCCAAGTGGAGGTTGTGGAGTCGAGGACTATGTCAGAATTTAAAAAGGCATGGGATAAGCAGGATACAGAGGATGGGCAGACTGGATGGGCCATATGGCCTTTATCTGCCGTCATATTTCTATGTTTCTGTGTCAGAAGAGGAGGAAACATCAGATAAGACAAGATGGTTGCTGACTCCCCTAGCTGGCCAAAGGGAGTAGTGCAGGAAGCAAATGAGGAAAGAGAACATGAATTTACCACCAGCAGTGGCAGTTGAGACCTACCCCATCTTCTGTCTGTAGGGCAAACATTCTGTAGTACCTCTGAGTTTTCTCTGCAGTACACTAGTATGTCACAAGAAGCCAGTGCAAAATTTCTTTTCCACCTGACATCTTCCAAAATCCTTGACTGTAGGGATTCCTATAGCACATCATTCTATGGAGAGACACTTCCATCCTGTAGTTTGCTGTTGACCAAAAATTCACCTGGGTAAGAAGCGATATTCTACAAGTGCTCAAAATTCATTACAGAGAAGGTAACGAGAATGAGGAAAGGCTAAAGAATTTAGGGCTCCTCAGCCTGGAGAAGAAATGCTGAAGGAGGATAAGGTACAGGTCTATAAAATCCTGACTGTAGTAGAAGGGGTAGACGTGAATCACTTGTTTACTCTGTCCAAAAAAATACTAGGACATGCATTGGAGTGGAGGAGAGGCCTAATGGTTAGTACAGCGGACTTTGATCCCAGCATCCTTGGTTCAATTCCCACTGCAGCTCCTTGTGACCCTGGGCAAGTCACTTAAAATCCTTCTTTGAATCAGGTACAAAACCCAAGATTGTGTACCTTCTAGGGCAGTGATGGCGAACCTATGGCACGCGTTCCAGAGAGGGCATGCGTACCGTCGCCTCAGCCAGTTCCAGCCCCCCTCCGAATAAAAGTCATACTTACTCGGGGTTAAGGCGGCGTCGGCAGCGGCGGCAGTGAAAAGCGCTGGCTCGGCCCGCCTTCAGCCTTCCCTTCTGTCTCTCAAGCTCTGGTCCCGCCCTCATTTCCTGTTTCTGCAAGGGTGGGACCAGAGCTTGAGAGACAGAAGGGAAGGCTAAAAGCTTGCCGAGCCAGCACGCTTTTCACTGCCGCTGCCGCCTTAACCCCGACCAGGTATGACTTTTAAATTTCGGAGGGGGGCCCTGGTGCTCGGAGGGAGGGAGGGTGGGCGGGCAGGCAGGCGGCCTTGTGCTCGGAGGGAGGGTGGCCGGCTGGCCTGGTGCTCGGAGGGCCTGCGGCCTGCCTGGTGCTCGGAGGGATGCCTGGTGCACTCCTCCGGGGTCTTACTCCAGGGGCAGTGAAGTGGAGGCGAGAGGAGGAGCGGCTGCAGAGACTGCGTTTTAAGACTCGGGCATTTGCAAATGATTTGGGCTGAGTTTAAAAACATTTATCACTTTTTTTCTTTTTGTAGCGGCCGCTGCTGCTCAACAGGAGAAGCAGCAGCGGCCGGACAGTGTTACCAGTGGCAGCTGCGGATGGTGAGGGGCTTGATGTGCCCAGGGTGGGAGGATGTTGATGTGCTTCGGGTGGGGGGAGGGGGTGTTTGATGGGCCTTGGGGGGGGGGGGGGGGGGCACATCAGAGGCTTTGAAGTAGGATTCAAATCATCTCTTTCTTTTTCTGTTCGGAGCTGCCTGTCAGGCGCCTGTGTCATGGCAGCAGGAGTTAAGTTGCTTCTGTCACTTTCTTTCATGTGGTTTTTTTTCCCCCCCTTATCTTGTCTGTTGTGTCAGGGGTGGTTCGGGAGGGTGTTCGGAAGGGTGGCAGTCTCGGTTGCTTTTTGTCCTTTCTTTTTCTTAGCTTTTATTTTCCATGAACGTTCGATGAAGCTGCCTGGGCCCGCACTGCTGTTGCTTGGGCTCTCTGGATGATGTCATCTGAGGCTTCAGTCCCAGGCACAGCCAAAGAATGGAGGCATGGGCCCAGGCAGCTTCATGGAACGTTCATGGTGCAAATTATTATATAGGATGATTGGAGGTAGTCATATATCCTTACAGTGTGAACAGGAGTAGCTGGATAAGATGGGCTGGTTGGTCATTTTCTGCTGTTATTTACTATAAAGAAGGCGTAATTAGTGCTGTCCAATTCAGTCAAAAAGTTGTTGATTTGATTCGCTCATGTGAATTGCACTTTTGATTTGAATTTGTTTTGTTGTTTTAAGGCTACTATGGAAATGAGTAGATTAGGCGCTTTAATTTAGGCAACCTGTTATAGAATATGGGGGTTAATTTATAAAATATGCACCTGCATCACAACTTCATTGCCACTCTGCCCAAAGTGCATCCTTAGCAATGCCTGCATGCAGTTGCATAAAAGTACACTTCAGTTTTCGGTGTGCACACTTTCTAATGACATATATCCCGAAGCATTTTTTATAAGCACCCTTTCACATGCAAAATGTTAAATGCAGAAAATGCTTCAGGAACAGCAGAAGATTTTTGAACAAGGAGAAAAGTCATTCTTTTACCCATATGGTTTTTCAGCACTGGGACCCCCCTCCCCCCCGCCATGTTTTGTCATCTTACACACAGACATGAACTGCTGCTAGTTTGGAGGTGAGCTCTCAGTATCTCATGGTAGAATTTCTAACAGAGCTTGCTATTGCTGTACAGTTGTACCACCCACAACACCAGCTTAGAGGCCACTGCTTTAAAACACAAGAAAATTACAGCTTAAGGGAAAATGAACTAGAACTGGAGATCAAACTTTCTCCCAGATCCAGTATATTTTAATGCTGAAAACATTATTTCTCCAAATTTGATCTTTAGTGCCTGCTTACATCTCCAACTACTGAGTAGTACTAATAGGAAACCTATTTCTACGTTTATTTTTTAAATGACCCAACGGTCTTCATACAGTCCAGGCACAGAAACATTTCCAGAGTGCTGAGCAACAAGAGAGTTGGCTCAGTCCTCAGAAAACCCAAAAGCTGATGCTGCTGTCAGGAACAGAGGCAGGAGCAGAAAAACATCTAGACATAGACATAGCAAGAATGTGCATGTTTTTATTACTATTAGTATTTTGTGGAATGGAAGGCAGCAAGAACAAAACAGCACCAAGGCCTTTTGAGCATTTTTCAATCAGACCACCAAAGACCATGATGTCCCCCCCCCCCCCCCCCCCCCCCCCCCCCCCATATGCCATGATGCAAGGAGCACCACACTTCTTCTACCTAACACGTGCAGAAAATGGGATGCAACACATCAGGCCTGAAGTATAGAGAGGAATCTCTACTACTGCAAGATAAAGGCCCCCGACACACCTTAGCTTTTAAAGTTCTGTACCTTTAAAACTGTTCATCTTCTTTGGTAGTGAACAGGAACAACCAACGAGTACACTGCTCCTGCGGACCGCACAGTCTTTCTGCTGACGTATTTACGCCTCCGTGGAAACAAGAAGTCACATCACTGGGAAGGCTGTGCGGCCGGCATGAGTAGTGGAGCTGGCTATTCTTGCTGCTGGTGAACAACAACAGTTTTAAAAGTTACTTGGGGGAACCAAACTATCCAATTTAAAAAAAAAAAAATCGATTTGCCTAAAATGAATCAGCGAATTGATTCAAATCACAAATTGGACAGCACTAATCATAATCTCAAAAGCTCAATGCACTTCAAACTGTGTTGATTTTTTCTTATGATAGTACCCCTTCTCTAGGATCAGTACAGCTGCAAGTGCTCTGCAGGTTTGAAAGTTACATGTTGAGTGTTGTAGGTACAGTTTTTCTGTCTCAGAGAGTGGAACTCCAATGTGCAGGTCTCTCCTGTGTTTACTGATTGAGTTAGAAACTGTTCTAGGGTAATGTCTTGAGAAAAGCACAGAACAAAAAGTACCAGTACTTTATTTGTACTTCATGTGTGAGTTGTTTTCTTTTGTTTTTCACCCTTTAGATTCTGAAGGAATTATTTTGGGGCATTGAGGAGGATTTCAGATATCAAGCCCAGAAAGTGAGCCCAGGTATCCTTCTTCACGGGGTAAGCAGGTATTTTAAAATGACATCACTTTCTTATAGTCAACTGCCTGTTCTGGGTTTCTTACCCTGGAGAGCTGACCACCTTTCCTGCTACTCACATAATGGTTCACTTAGGGTCTCTTTTATCAAGCCGCGCCAGCGGCTTCTGGTTTTTGGTAATGCTGGCATTGCAGTCTCTGATTTTTGGGGGCCAGGTCATGGTCACCAGAAGTTTTGACACTCAAAATTGTACTTAAATCAGATATTACAGGCAAAAACCATGTTGTTTCAAAATTGCACAGGCTATTTGCAACAGCTAAAGCCAGGCACAACCACAATAGAGAATCAAATTCTGATATATATAAATATATATATATATATATATCAGAATATATATATATACACAGTGCAATCTGCTTAAGTTCAAGGGTCTAGGACCAAAGAAATGCATGCAGATAACCAGAGCGTGCACTTAACCGTTGTGACCCAAAGAAGCTTGACATCTGATAAACATATGTACAGTACTGTTTATTATTATACGTACAGAATACAGTCTCAGTTAACTGACATTAGGCTTGCTTGAAGTAATCAGTTATAGTCCTCGGTACACTCTTGGGTCTATGAGTTCCATAGACTACATCTGCCAGACGAAAAAAACTGTCATAGCACTGACATCCAGTGGCCTCCAGATAGGCCGCACGGTGTTGAGACTCTCCAGCGCTCTTGCAAAAGTGACAGGACAAGGTTGTTGAATTTTGTCAGCATGTGCCTCACTGCTCATTTCTTCATCTGTTCCATCATCAGCCGTTGTTGCCTGCGTGTAGGCGCATATCTCAACATTAGTTCTGTCTTCAGCTGTTTGTAGACCGTAATCAACAGCTGCTTAGCGATGGAACTCCTCTGGTATGTCAATAACCTGTTCATCTGACACGTTTGCAACAGCTGCATCTGTTTCGTCCCTCTCCACATCCTTAACAAAGCTTGCCCGCTTGTAGCAGTTCACAATGGTTGCCTGTGTAACATGATTCCAGGCTTCTTTCTACATATGTATGGAATCCAACAGTGATAGATTACGAGCCAGTTCAACAGCACGTTTATCCTTGCTAGTCTGGTCATCCATAATGCTCATCAGATGACGTAGCAGAAGAGCCCAATAATGTTGTTTGAAATTGGCTATTATGCCCTGATCCATAGGTTGGATCAGAGAGGTAGTGTTTGGTGGCAGGAAGACCACCTTGACGTTAGACAGCCTGACATCATCCCTGTGTGCAGCACAATTATCACAAAGCAGCACAATCTGACGCTTTTGTGCCTGCATTCTAGTGTCTAACTTCTTTAGCCACTGTTTCCAAATTTCCCCAGTCATCCATGAATTTGCGTTAGCCTCGTGTGACACAGGAAGTTGCTTAAATTTCTTGAAGCAACGGGGCTGTTTGCTCTTTGCAGTGACGAGGGGTTCCAACTTCTCACTCCCATCCATATTGCAGCAAAGGAGGATTGTCAGTTGGTCCTTCGGTGTTTTACCTCTAGTAGTTTCGGCATGTTTGAATACAAGTATTCCATCAGGAATCGCTCTCCAGTAGAGACCATTTTTGTCAGCATTGAAAATGTCACGAGGTACAAACTCGTTCAAGATGGTAGGAAGAACTGAAACAACCCAATTTTCAGCATCAAAGTCATCAGCGTCTTGTTTCTCACCATTTTGTTTCTCTCCTTCCATCTTTCCAACCATCCAACAGTGGCTTTGAAAGCTGGTTAGCTTTCTCCATAAGCGGTTTGTTAAACTGTACAGCGCTGCGTAACCCTTGTAGCGCTCTAGAAATGTTTAGTAGTAGTAGTAGCTTTGAATTCAGTTAGTCCAATACTTTCTGCTAGCTGGTTAGCTTTCTCCATAAGCAGTGGACCACTGACAGGAAACTGTCTGCTCCTGTCTTGAGAAAACCACCGAAGAAGAGCACCTTCTACCTCCTCAGCTTTTCACGCCCGTTTTCGTTTCCGTTGTGGATTTGTATTGTTTTGCTATTCTTCCAGAAGCTGGTCTTTCTGCTTCAAGACGTGAAATTTGACTGGGATTGACACCATATTCTTTAGCAATAGATGCTTGACTTTGTTTGTTTTCTAATTTTTTAAGAACTTCTATTCGTTCAGCCAGTGTTTAAAGTCTTACAGTTCCGCCGCAGCGACGACCCCGGTGTACACCCTAACAACATTCTTTCGCTTATTCTGCCTGTGGCACTTAAAGAGGCAGTAAATTTGAAATCTTGTTGGTTGTCACGTGCCAATCGGCTTCCATATTTCATGCGCGTGCTAATGCGGAGTCTTTCCTGCAGAGGAGCAGTCTTGAACCATGCATATAAGCGAATCTTATCCGTGGTGCGCTAAACCGAAGTTTGTCCCCATAGAAATTGATGGTGCCAAAAGTATGGCATGCAGTTAAACAGAGCATGCGCTTATCCGACGTGCACTTAAATGGAGTGCTCTGTATATATTTGTTATTTTTTTTGTGGCAAGGCAATACACAGCTTTGTCACTGAGCCAGAACTCTGTTGGATTTTTTAAACAATGTATATTGAAAGAAACTGATAGAATATCTCAAAGCAGTCTTTTATTTGGTGCAATTGTATATAATCCACTGTGCATAGCTAACACTTGCAAAAAAAAAACAACAATGAATTAAAATGGGATCAGTTTTATTCTTTTTGTATCCATTGTTGTTTTTATTATACTATTTGTTTTATGTATATGATACTATGTATATGATACTATAGTCTGGGGTGCTTGACACAATAGAACTTACATGAGCAGGGCAAATTTGGCAGAGAAACCATGGACTAGGGACAGAGTAAATAGTCAGCTAGGCAGATTAACAGAAGGATAGCTTGAAAAGAAACAATTCTCTCTTTAGGTAGGAGGGAAATGTAGGCACAGGAGGAGAATCTTGAAGTTGAAGAGGGAGTTTAGGGAATACCGTGCAGTTAGAAACTTCTGAGACTGGGCTTGTAAATTAGTTTTAGGAAATGGGGTTTCTACTTATTATGTGCCAAAGACAGAGCAGCCAGGAGACACTTCCAGTAACATCAACCCTTAACCAACTGAAAATCCTTTGAAAAAGGTAACTTTTCAGATGTCTCCAAAAATTAGAGTGTGTGTCATTTGTTTTAATTCCGCTGATAATTAGTTCCATTCTGTGGGACCAGAAACAGCAATGGATTGCAATAGTAGCCACAAACCTCATCTCTGTTTACCTTAGGGGCCAATATTCAAAGCGATTTAACTGGCCAGAAACAGCTGCTGACTGGTTTAAATCACTTGTTTACGGCTATCTGCTGATATTTAGCAGCACTTAACTAGTTAGTGTCACAGAATATCATCACAGACCGCTTGACTCAAAGCCAGCTATTTTGTGGGTGGTATTTGGGCCGAGTCAGCACTTAACCATCTAAGTTTAGCAGTTGATAGGACTGACTTTTATGCAGTCCAATCTTTATTTGGTGCTGCTTAGGCAGTTAAATGCTAAATATTGCACTCACCCCCAAATTCTGCATAGCGCACCTATAAATCTGCGCTGAAATCGGTGCATATTCTACAACAACGTGCATAACTTAACAAACTTAACAAGCTAAGGAGCGCTGATAACAGCACTTAAGCAATAATGAGCACTAATTGGCACTGATTAGAATTTAGGTGCACAAGTCGCTAAGTGTATTCTGTAACGATGTGCTCTGAACTTCTAACACATACAGGCAAAAGGGGTGTGGTTATGGGTTGGGAAATGGGCATTCTGAAATTTATGCGCCTAGTTATAGAATATGGCCTAGTGTGCCTAAATCTACACGCTGGGATTTACACCATGTTTTCGTTGGTGTAAATGGATGCATGTAGATTTAGGTGCTGAAATATCAACTAAGCATATTCTATAATCGGTGCCTAAATCTAGGCACCGATTATAGAATATGATTAGTCAGAACCGAGTTCTGCGCCAGTTTTTTAGCTGCCATATATAGATTCTCCCAGTTAATGTCCAAAGGAGTAGGGAAGGGATATAGGACAACCAATCCAGGCAAGACTCCAGAGGTAGAGAGTAATAAAGAATTTCCTTGTCATCAAGCAGATGAATCCATTACGAGTGGGTTGTGTCCATCAACCAGCAGGGGGAGATAGCACTGAAAAACCACAGTGCCTCATGGCCAGCTAGCTCTATCTGCCTCTTCAGTATTCTCTATCTCCCCAGCAGGGTGGACGCAGCTTCTTCAAGCTCCTTCAGAAATCTGCCTGGGGTTGCTCCTGTGCTGTTGCCAGTTGTAGCAGGGGTGTTGTGGCTGATGGTGCCCACTTTAAAGGCACATAAGTACGCCCTTTCCCTGCCCTACCCGGCACCCGATGTGGATGTAGACACATAGGCAAGCCCTGTCCCTGTCTTTGCCCACGCTGTGGATGCAGGCACATAGGTTTGCCCTTTCACTGCCTTTCCCACGCTACTGATCCTCCGGAGTGGAAAAAGTTGCCTCTTGCGCTGTTGCCTCTAACTTTCCTCACAGCGTCAAAAAAAAAAAAAAGGCGCTTCGCGCTGTAGCGCTGCGATCCAAGAAAAGAGGCTTTCCTTCAGTTTGTGCAGCGGATCGGAGCTCTGTCGACTCGATCCGGAGAGGTAAGAGCATTTTGAAGTGGGTGGGCCTGCGTTCGGGGCGATTTTGGCGTGAATCTGCCATTTTAAATTTCCCGCTGTTTTCGGCGATGGCTGCGGAGGTTGTAAAGCTGCACTGTTCCCGTTGTGGCAAGCGCAGATCAGCAGCAGGGCTCTGTAAATCATGCTCTTCTGATGTCAGAGCCGGCCCGAGCATGGCGAGCGAGGTTTGTTCCCGCTCCGTGGAGCTGGCAGCGGGTGCCATTTTGGAACAGCATGGCGCAACCCCCGCTGAGGCGGAGGGGTGTGAGCCTGGAGGGGAGCCTCGAATGGAGGCTAATATGAGAGCCATTTCCCCCGGACTGGAACCTGGAGGCCAGGGTGAGCCATTCTCCCCTGAATTTGTTTTGCTGCTGCATAAAGCATTTGTGTTAAAAAGAGCTCTCCCGCAGGGGTCTCAATCAGCCCGGCTGCCTGTGTCCCCTCCAGTAGAGCCCGGCCTTGAATTACCGTCAGGTGCGTTTTCCCCTGACAGATGGCCGCAGGACAAGCGCAGAAGGGTGGATTCCCCTTCAGAAAGTGGCGCACCCCCATTTTCCCCCCCCGTGGTCGGGATGTGAGGAGTCAGAGGGGTCTGGCAGGCCCTTGTGGTCTGGAGAGCCAGAGGAAGGTGCAGGATTGCCACTGGATCCGGATGATCCTTCCGCGGTGAGGATTTTTCCACCGCGATGAGCTGCCAGCGCTGATTTCTAATGCACTGCAGGCCCTCTCTATTGTAGATCCTGCGAGTGCTGAGCTCTCCTCTGCTAATCCGAGGATGACAAGTACTAAGAAGCCTGCTCGAGCCTTTCCTTTGCATGACTCCATCCAAGAGCTTATTTCAGCTCAATGGGCTGACCCCGAGGGGCCTTTGAAAGTTGCCAGGGCTATGGGGCAATTATACCCTCTAAGTGAGGAGCATTTGGCGCGCTTAGCTGTGCCTAAAGTGGATGACCTAGTCACAGCTGTGACAAAGAGAACTACCCTCCCAGTTGAAGGAGGAGTTGCCCTGAAGGACATGCAGGACTGACGCCTTGAATCAGCTATAAAGCGGTCCTTTGAGATTTCAGGCCTATCCTTACGGGCGTCTGCATGCAGCTGTTATGCTGCCTGAGCCTGCCTTGCTTGGTTACAACAGGCAGTGGAACAGCCCGGGGATGGAGCGGAGCCCCTTGCGGAGGTGGCACCGCGGATGGAGTCGGCCTTGTCTTTCTTGGCTGACGCCCTTTATGATCTGGTCAGAGCTTCAGCTAAACAGATGGCTATGGTGGCTCGCCGCCTGTTGTGACTACACATTGGGTGGCTGACGTGGCCTCTAAGCAAAGGTTGGTGAAGTTGCCCTTTTGAGGCCTTCTCCTATTTGGTGAGGAGTTGGAGAACATTGTTAAAGGCCTGGGAGATGCTACACCCCAGCGCTTACCTGAGGACAGGCCGCGGCCTTCCTCCAATGGTCAGGCGGTTCCCTCCTCTTACAGACCTCGCTTCAGAGAAGCTCGAAGGTATCACCCGGGGCGTTCTGCTGGGTTCACTTCTCGTGCCCATTTTCAGCAGAGGAACTCCTTTCGTATGGACAAGCATTCCGCAGCAGCTGGCTCAAGGCCTAGAGTTCAAGGGCAACCCTCTCAATGATGGTGCGCCGGCCCTCTCCTCGCTCCCTGTTATAGGAGGACGACTTTCCCTCTTTCACGAGGAGTGGGCCAAGATTTCCTCAGATCAGTGGGTCTTGGACCTGATCAGGGAAGGCTACAGCATAGTATTCAATGCCCCGATAAGAGACGTGTTTGTGGAGTCCCGATGCGGTTCTGCCACCAAACGGGCGGCGGTAGAGGAGTCCTTACAAGGCTTGATTCACCTAGGGGCGGTGTGCCCAGTGACTTCCGCCGAACTCGGCTCTGGCCGTTACTCCATTTACTTTGAGGTGCCGCGAAAAGGAGGGTCTTTTCGGCCAATCCTAGACTTAAAAGAAGTCAACAAGTCTCTGAGAGTGCGGCATTTTCACATGGAAACCCTGCGCTCCGTCTTTGTGGTGGTACAGCCAGGAGAGTTTCTCACGTCTCTGGACCTGAAAGCCTGCACATACCAATTTGGCCCCCGCACCAGAGGTTTCTGCATTTGCGGTGATGGGAAAACATTTCCAGTTTTGGGCCTTGCCTTTTGGCCTCTCCACAGCTCCCCAAACCTTTTCAAAGGTAATGGTGGTAGTAGCTGCCTTTCTCAGGCGAGAGGGTATCCGGGTTCACCCGTACCTAGACGACTGGCTCATCAGAGTGGACTCGGCAGAAGAGAGTCATCATGTTACAACCAGAGTGGTCTCAGTACTGCAATCTCTGGGCTGGGTCGTCAATTTAGCCAAAAGCACCTGACCCCCTCTCAATCTCTAGAATATTTGGGTGTCCGGTTCGACACAGCCTCGGGGTATGTATACCTACCCGAGCAAAGACGGTGCAAGCTTCAGAACCAGGTCCGTCTGCTCCTGAGGATGCCTCGCCCACGAGCTTGGGAAATAGTCCAGCTGTTGGGGTCGATGACAGCCACCTTAGAAGTGGTGCCATGGGCGAGAGCGCACCTGAGACCTCTGCAGTGTTCCCTGCTTCAACGATGGTCTCCAATATCTCAGGATTATCAATGCAGACTCACGTGGCTCCCTGTGGCCCGGCTCAGTATGGAGTGGTGGCTCTCAGACAGCATGCTGCGGCGAGGAATGCCGCTAGCGCTCCCCGATTGGTGCCTGGTGGTAACAGATGCCAGCCTGAAGGGCTGGGGTGCACATTGCCGGGGAAGGCATACCCAGGGTCTCTGGACACCCGAGGAGTCGGCGTGGTCCATCAATTGCTTGGAGTTGAAAGCGATATTTCAGGCGCTTCTGGCCTTTCAATTGACCCTGGAAGGATTGACTGTCAGAGTTCTGTTGGACAACACGACAGCAGTGGCCTACATAACTCGACAAGGCGGCACTCAGTGTCAAGCACTGGCCGCAGAGGCCGCTCAGATATGCCACTGGGCCGAGCTACATCTGCAGTTTCTGTCAGCAGCTCACATTGCAGGTCAGAGCAACGTGCAAGCCGATTATCTAAGCAGGAATCAGATCGACCCAGCGGAGTGGGAACTAGCAGACAAAGTATTCCTTCAGATCTGTCCCAAATGGAGGACGCCTGTAGCGGATCTTATGGCCTCAAGCGCAAATGCCAAAGTCCTGTGCTTTTACAGCAGACGGAGAACTCCTCGCTTGGCGGGGTTGGATGCCTTGGCTCAATCCTGGCCTCTGGGCCTCCTGTATGTGTTCCCTCCGTGGCCCTTGATAGGGCGAGTTCTCCTGCGGATTCGGCTACATCAAGGAGAGGTGGTTCTCATTGCCCCGGATTGGCCCAGGAGGCCGTGGTATGCGGACCTCCGGTGGATGCGGGGAAAGGCTCCCTGGCCGTTACCTCTGGTACCGAATCTGTTGTCACAGGGACTGGTAACCATGGAGGACGCCTGCCGCTTTGGTCTTACGGCATGTCTATTGAGAGGGCGCAATTGAGAGACAAGAGTTATTCCAGTAAAGTCATTTCCACTCTCCTACAGGCCCGCAAGTGTTCCACTTCCGTGGCTTATGCCAGGATTTGGCGCCAATTTGAGGCTTGGTGTGCTTCTAAAGCGATCACACCCATGCGGGCTTCTGTCTTGCCGATACTTTACTTTTTGCAGGATGGTTTACAAAAAGGCTTGGCCTATAATTCCCTGCGTGTTCAAGTGGCAACCTTAGCATGTTTTCGAGGGAAGGTCGCTGGCCTCTCTCTGGCTGCTTGCCCGGATGTGGCACGGTTTCTCATAGGGGTGCTTCAGCTCCGTCCTCCCGTGTGGGCTCCCTGTCCAGCCTGGAACCTGGGGTTAGTTTTAAAGGTCCTTCAGTGTTCACCCTTCGAGCCGCTTAGGCAAGCTTCGGAGAAGGATGTGACCTTAAAAACGGTCTTTTTGCTGGCCATTACATCGGCGAGACCGGTATCTTAGCTCCAGGCGCTGTCCTGTCGAGACCCATTTCTGCAATTCTCAGAGTCCGGAGTTATGGTACGTATGGTGCCTTCCTTCATGCCTAAGGTGGTTTCAGCGTTTCACCTAAACCAGCCTATTTTCCTGCTTTCCTTTTCTAAAGAGGAATTTCCAGAATCATTTGGGCAGTTGCACCTTATGGATGTGCGAAGGGCTCTGTTGCAATATCTGCGCATGTCAAATGCCTTCAGGACCTCTGACCATCTTTTTGTTCTGTTGTTAGGTCCACACACAGGGTCTCCAGCGTCTAAGGCCACTATAGCCCATTGGCTCAAGAAGCTATTTTTTCAGCATATTTGCTGTCTGGCTGGCCTCCGCCTGAAGCCTTTCAGGCTCATTCCACAAGAGCGATTTCCTCTTCCTGGACTGAAACTGGAGCACTCTCTCTTCAAGAGATAGCAGTGCAGCGACATGGGCTTCTAAGCTCTCTTTTGCCCGACATTACAGGCTGGATGTGTCTGCCAGGAGAGACGCGCATTTTGGAGCACAAGTGCTGGCGCATGCTGTGGCTTGTTCTCACCCTATCTAGGGATTGCTTTGATACATCCCACTCGTAATGGATTCATCTGCTTGATGACAAGGAAGGGAAAATTAGGTTCTTACCTTGGTAATTTTCTTTCCTTTAGTCATAGCAGATGAATCCATGAGCCCTCCCTCAGTGATTCATTATGTGACTGTTAATTTTATGTTCAGTTTTTCCTGTAGATATGTTCCCTTATTGGGAGAAGTTGGAAAACAGTCTTCAGGATTTCTGTTCTGTTACAGGAGGTTGAGTTCGACCCTCCTTGGAATTGTTGCTCCAGTTCTGGGGCGTTCATCCGCTGTGAGGAAATTTCATGTTGTTATGCTTTGCGGTGCTTTGGAAGCTTCAAATACTGAAGAGGCAGATGGAGCTACCTGGCCATGAGGCACTATGGTTTTTCAGTGCTCTCTATCTCCCCCTGCTGGTTGATGGACACAACTCACTCGTAATGGATTCATCTGCTATGACTAAAGGAAAGAAAATTACCAAGGTAAGAACCTAATTTTCCCATATTTATTATAATAAAACCAGATATTGCTTTAACCTCCTCATTCAACTTTCATGTATGTTTTACTATCCCTGCTTACCAGCATAGCCATTGCCTCAATCTTGTCTCTTCTCCAACTGATCTGAGGTGGGTAAATATCTGGGAATAATGCTGGTGGCAGAAAACAAAATTGCTCACTGCCTCAGGCTGAATATCAACCTCCTGAGTGAGTGTATGATTAGGACTGTACATTGTTAACATTGACTTAATATACATGAGAATTATCCTTCAAATCAGGACACAACAGTGTAAAGCTGTGCAGCTGAGTTTGTGAGCCTCTGATACAGAGCATTACTATAATCAAGTTGGGATAGAACTAAAAGCTGCAAAACCATTCTGAAATCATCCTGTGATTCGTCTTTAAGTTGTGAAGCTACCAAAGCTTAAAATAAAGAGATCTAACCATTACTTTAATCTGAGTTTTCATTGACCACGATTAATCCAAAATCGCATCCAAGTTCTGTACCTGGGATAATTTTGAAAACTGATGATGCCTAAAATATAATTTCACAGAAACAACAACTCAGTGTTGCCCACATTCATTTCTCTGTACAAACTAGTGCTCTATACAAGATACCTTGAGTAGTCAGAGGAAAATAATACCTGTATATCATTGGTATATACCCATTATAGAGATAGACATGGGGGGGAAGCCTTGGGATTAGTAGCAAGGAATGTTGCTACTATTTGGGGTTTTCCAGTAGAAAAGATGTATCCGGCCACAGGTGGAACAGACAAGGTGGACTTGGAAGTCAAGGGAAGCAATATTTTATTCAAACCCCGATGTGGCCTATGCTTTAGCTAGAGCCTGCATCAGGGGTCAGTCAAAGATCAAATGTAAGACGTTTGTCTGTGGAGTCCTTCTCAACTATAAGCACAAGACAAAGTAAAAGCAATTCTCTGTGCGGCTCTGAAAAGCAGTAGCGGTTTGTTTCTGCCTTGTCTGTTCCATCTGCGGCCAGATACATCTTTTCTACTAGATGACTTTTTTTTGTGTTGTATCCTCTGTTTTGCTGATCACTATTTAGGTTTATACCAGGTACTTGTGAGCTGAATTGGCCACTGTTGGAAGCAGGGTACTGGGCTAGATGGACCATTGGTCTGACCTAGTATGGTTATTGTTATGTTCTTATTATTATACTCTTAAACATTATAGTAAAGCCCAAATTGATTTTAAAATTGCTTGTTTTGTTTAAGTTAGTGCATGGCCTTGCACCATTTTTATTATTTAAACTGCTTTCTTTCCCTACTTTAGATAGAACAGTTAGATCTACAGACAAATTTTATTAGCATATCCTAAGGGTGTATTCAGGAAAAATGTTAGAAAATTCTTGTGTTTTCTGTTCCGCTCAGATCTCTGAACAGTCTCCCTCTTTCTTTCGAAACTTCAGGATTCTTTTTTCCATTTAGAATACATCTGAAAACTTATTTATTTGAGAAATGCTTGTAGCAAGTTTGGAAATGTTATGTTTTTCTTTATCTCATTTGATTTTATTTGTTTTTTTTATGTAAGCCTCTCTGAACCTTTTTAGGGAACTAGTGGGATAAGAGATATTAGATTAGATTAGCACTGCTTAATTCTGTAGCACCACTAAATGTAAGCAACATGGTACATATACACAATATGCAGTTCCTTATCCATAGAGCTTACAGTACTGACGGTTTGTCCAGGAGAGATAAACTAGACAAGGGATTAGACATTTTAATTTATTAAGAGAAATGATTAAGAACAACATGGGTATATACAGGAGAATAAGGGGTTAAGATTCAGAGGCAGAAAGGAAAAGAAACAGAGTTAGCAAAGATAATGGAATATTAGATTTGGGGGGCTGGAGCCCCCGATAAAGCATTGTGCAAAATATGAACCATATTGACACCTTTTTTTTTTTTTTTTTTGCTTTTTAAAGACCAATATGATTTAAAGTGTTAATAAAATAAAAAAAATCTTTTAAGGAGATATTTTTGGGTCTGATGATAAGAAATAATGCCAGGGAATTATGTTTGCAAAGTGCCTTTGACCTTGCTGATCGTGAGTTGCTTTTAGGCCTGTTGGATCAGTTTGGATTGTGTGGGAAGGTCCACCAATGGTTCCGTGGCTTCATAAAATCTGAATCATATACTTGTTGCAACCACTTTACATTGATTTTTATAAGCAACTTGCTTTTTATTTTTTTACCATTCTCCTTTTGTACATAATTATTCACTACTGGCATGCCCATTAAAGCGAGTATGGTAGAGAGAAAGTCTGTATTTGAATTCAAGAAAATGTGGGACAGCACGTGGAATCTGTAGGGAGAAGAGGAGATAGTAGGCGGTGTGGATGGGCAGACTGGATGGGCCATTTGGCCTTTATCTGCCATCATGTTTCTGTAGCCTTCTTTTTGCCTGTTTCCTTTTTGTGCATCTTATTAATATTCCATCCGTAAAGGTATAAACTCTCTGGAAGGGAACCATTTGTGTGTACGCTGGGAGTTGAAGATAAGAGGGGAGAAATATAAATTTGGCCATAGACATTACAAATTGATTGTGTACCCTTTTCTGGGGTAACCCTCAACCCCAACTAATAAGGGGGTTGCTACATATAGATTTATTGACTTCTGTTTATATAGGCTCTGGCTGCTTGTTTTTTTATTTTATTTTTAATTTTCTACTGTTCATATTTCAACTGCAAGTATTCTGTGTCCTTGGCAGAGTGGAAAGTCCCAGACAAATGACTTTTATCATAAAAGTTAACTAGCTCTTCTGTTCAGTCTGAGGTGATGTTCATCTGTAAGCAAAATGAAAGTTAATGATATATAAATAATTTAAAAGATGTCAGTGTATGAACAAAATCTGCAAGTGTTCCAAAAACCAAAGAGCACGCAAGTGTACAAATGGTAGGTTGATTCAGCTTGATAGATTGGGATTTTCTGTTATCTGTAAACAACAGATAATAATGAAGCAAGCATGTGCTTACTGATGCAGCTGGAAGCTTTGGACATTTTGGAAACAAACGTTAATGACAGCAGTGCTTACATTTTGATAGAGACAGATTGGGATGAATAAAGAATGGTACTACATTTTGATTTAAGAGAACTGCTGAGCTCTAGACATGATTGTTCCTAGGCACTCTACAGGTTAGATAGGGAAAACGATGGATAAAGCACCGGAAATAGGAGGGGTTATGGGCGTGTGAGTCACAGAGAGGAAGGGAGTAAGAGCTGAAGGACAGAGGGAGGGTCATAAGAAGCAATTGGAAGACACATAGAAACCTGGATAAAAGTCCAAGCTTTTCATAGAATACAGAGAACAAAAACCTCAAGAAAACATATGAGTGATAAGAAACAATAGACAGAGAAGTGGAGGGAGAGGAGGGAGAATATAGAAGAAAGGGAAGAAAAGTAAAGTGGAGAGGAGAAGCAAAGCATAGTTGTTGTACCATAAATTGCTAGGTAGGTTTTGCTGCAACTTTCTTGCAGGTACATAAGTTAATTCCCCTTTACTTTCATTCTACCAATTCTTGGCTTGAATAAAACCGCAAAAGATCCCAGGTCTGGGCATGGCTATTTATTTAACATGTCTTATATTCCTCTGATCCAAGAAGAAAAAAATGATGCAGATCATAGAACAATAAAAGTGTACAAACAGAAAATAAAACACTACAACTAAGGTCTATCAAGATCAAGTTAACTGTGTCCTAGGAGTCAGTATATGTTAATGTTATATTAGTTTATTTATGCCCATCTACATAGTCTGGCTCCAAGCATTGCAGTGGGGATTTATTATTAGAATTGTATATTGTAAATCCATGGTTTCTTCCTGTGAAGCATTTTCTTTCCCAGTTATCAAAAGTAGACCATGTTTGTAGAATAATTTAGTGTGCGCTTATTCATTAGGAAATTGGCAGTTAAAGCGAATTTTATAAATAAACTGTTTAAAAGCAAAAATAGAGAGAAAAAAATTGGATATCAGTCTTCCTTCATGTTGTACATTAATATGTTTAATTTGTAGTCTGTTCCTATTTATCTCCTCATTATTCTAAGTTTCCATATAGATAAGAATCTAGTAGATAAGCTATGCCCATATCTATGACATCATTTTATTGATCTAGCATTGAAGACAGATACAAATCAAGGGGCTGGTGGTTGGGAGGCAGGGCTAGTGCTGGGCAGACTTATACGGTCTGTGCCCTGAAAAAGACAGTTACAAATCAAGGTAAGGTATACACAAAAGTAGCACATATGAGTTATCTTGTTGGGCAGACTGGATGGATCCTGCAGGTCTTTTTCTGCCGTCATCTACTATGTTACTATGATGTGAAATTGGTGTGGGATGTAGTTATCAATGTGGGCTATGGTTAAGATGTATTATTTTACCACTAATTTCTGCTATTTTAGCACAAGTCCCATTTTATGCAATGATACCCTTTCCCTAATTAGTTAACTCTAGTTAACAGTAAAATAGCGTGCCTTAATGGTAGCCCACAGTGGTAATGTGG
This sequence comes from Microcaecilia unicolor, assembly GCF_901765095.1. Classification (NCBI taxonomy): domain Eukaryota; kingdom Metazoa; phylum Chordata; class Amphibia; order Gymnophiona; family Siphonopidae; genus Microcaecilia; species Microcaecilia unicolor. The sequence continues at coordinate 608,989,226 of NC_044031.1, read as the reverse complement.
CTTGCGGCTGGCTGCAGGACCTCACAGAAACGGCAAAGGCCAGTATAAAGTCAAAGGAAATGCTTTATTGGTGAACAAGTAATCAAAGCAAGACCATCTGTTCCTGTTACAGATTTACTTCCACCTTGGGCAACAACCACATTAACATTTACTTCCTTGTCTCTTAACAGTTCTGTCATCTTCAGTACAATTCTAGTTACTCAAACATAAATCCAGGCCTGGCTCCAACTAGGATACTCAGGACCTGGGTCTTCACAGAAAAATAAAGGCACTCTTTTACCTTTGCTGTCATCTGTTCCTTTTCATGCAATCTCTAGCACCTAGACATTCAGTGTTTTAACATGGTGCTGTCATTTGAAGTTTCTCTGAAGATATGTATTATTCACAGTTGCACATTGTTTTATTACCTAATAAGTACCCAGAGCCTTCTTAGCTTGGTGTCCCTCTGAATGTTCCTTTGGTGTTTTCAGTCTCTGTCTATCTATCTATTTTTAGTAGAGAGGTGTGGTAGCCATGTTAGTCCACAAAATAAAACATGGAAAAGAAAATAAGATGATACCTTTTTTATTGGACATAACTTAATACATTTCTTGATTAGCTTTCAAAGGTTGCCTTTCTTCGTTAGATCGGAAATAAGCAAATGTTGGTAGATGACAGTATATATGAGTGAAACATCAAAGCATTTCAGTGACAGTCTAACAGAACGGGGGTGGATAGGTGGGAGTCAGGGAGACAGGAGAGCAATACAATTTTATGCTTTGTAATGGGCTAGAAAACCCAGATCTTTGTTAAGTCCTGTCTGGTGGGTGTCAAAATATTTAATCATTTTTACTTCAAAGGTCTTACGTTCCTGTATTGTTTTAAAGTTCCCTTTCAGGATCCTTACCATGAAATCACTGGTACAGTGTTCTGGTTTTGTAAAGTGCTGTCCCACAGGCGTGACATCTTTGTTTGTACTGGCATTTTTCATATGATATCTATGTAAATTGAATCTCTTCTTTAGCATCTGACTTGTTTCTCCAATGTAGCAGCCTTCATCGCACTTTTTACACTGAATGATATATACCACATTGGAAGATGAGCACGTGAAAGATTCCTTAATGTGAATATTTTTCCTTTGTGAATGATCGTGGGGTCCTGTGAGATATTTTGGCATAGTTTGCAGCTGGATATATTGCAAGGATGTGTGCCATTCTTTTCTTTTTGAGTCTGTGTTGGGAGCTTACTTCTAATTAGCTTGTGTTTTAAGTTGGGTGGCTGTCGGAAAGCCAGCACTGGTGGGGATGGGAATATCTCTTTCAGCAAGTCATCCTCCTGGAGTAGAGGCTGCAGATCTTTTATGATTTTTCTTACTTTTTCCAGCTCCGGGTTGTGTGTCACTATAAGGGGGATTCTGTCTGTGGCTTTTTTTTCTTTGTACTGTAGCAGATTTTCCCTGGGTGTTTTGAGAGATGAGGCAATATTCTTGGAGATTATTTTGGGGTTGTAGCCTTTTTGTTCAAAGGATGCAGTCAGGGTTTCGAGGTGTCTGTCTCTGTCCCCTGTATCCCTGACTCTCACCTATCTACCCCCATCCTGTTAGACTGTCACTGAAATGCTTTGATATTTCACTCATATATATTGTCATCTACCAACATTTGCTTATTTCCGATCTGATGAAGAAGGGCAACCTTCGAAAGCTAATCAAGAAATGTATTAAGTTATGTACAATAAAAAAGGTATCATTTTCTTTTCCATGTTTTATTTTGTTTTATTTCTATTATCTATTTTTAGATACTGAATGATTTTATTTTCATATACAGTGATCTACTGCCCCTGACGCAGCCATTTTTATACTGGCGAAACATGGCCATGTTGGGCATTTTATGTTGAATACCTGTGAGCTTTTAATCTACTAATAAAGGCATTTTTTTACAAGGTCTGTCTCTTTGTTTTATCTTCTACAGCTGTGGCCACTCCTTACTTCGCTGGGATTCCCCCACAGGTACTGCAGCCCAGCCAAAACTTTAGGGAGGATTCCTTCACTTGGAGCCTCCCTCCAGGAGATCTCTGCATTCAGGATCTCTCTCTAGGAGACCTCTTGTCTCAAGGCCTCCCTGATCCACTCTGCTTCAGGGCATTGAACCACCTCCCAAACGGAGCCCCACGTCTCTGACTCAGCCTCCGACACAGCAAGTTAGCCTCACCTGCCGTAAGGTAGCTAAACTGCAACCTCAGTGAGGGAGTGCTGCTATACCACTGTCTCCCTCACATCCATGTTGATAACTCCCCCCCCACTTAGTGTGTAGTGCCATCCAGCAGATGCAGGATACAAAAAACCAAAGATCAACGCTGTGTTAAACAGGCTAACAGCACAATAAGGTCAAGCACTTAAAAAAATACTTGTAGTCCAATACTCATGATATAAATTGATAAGTCTCTTAATATTTTTGTTAAAAGAGTACCCTTTGAAAAGTCCACCAATTTTAAGGCAATATGATTGATTTTTGCTCAGTGGCATAGCACATCTTTCATAGGGCTAACACTTAATCACAAGTGTAAGTGCTATTGCCTTAATCAAAAAGTGCTAACAAATAATATAGTGCTTAATGTTGAAAAACGTGAACTTATCTTTTAGTCATTTTTTTCAAAGAATTTTTTGTAAAAATGCTGCACTTGCTCATTTGATGAAAACTGCTCGATTTGCTTGTCCAACTTGCTTCCCAGTCACAATATGTGACTGCCCCATCGGCTTCCCCTGATAATGCCCGACTCCGCGGGTTTCAACAATTTCCTCAGGGAGTTGGGTTAAAGCCATCTGATGCCTCAGTTCAGGCCAGCTACTATGGACTACACCATACTCGACATAATCCCTCGATTCACTATCACAGCTTTTCAAGGCACCTTTACGTGACTCGCACCGGCAGACACTCTGATGACATCACTTTTCTGGCTTTCTTTTCCTTTGGAGACCTTTCACCTGGAAATCTCAGCCTGAGACCTGCTTTGGACATGTAGGGAACAGGATTCTCTAGCCCTGGACGTTAGCTGTCCATTCCTCCTGTCACACATTAGTCAAGAGTAGTTTAGCGTAGGCCTCAGTCGTGTTTGAGTCCTTTCAGTATTTACACTGCCTGCTTTACAGAGGTTGGTATGCCTTATAATCAGTTTGCTAATATAGGTGTGCCTTGGGCTTGAAAAAGTTGGGGAACACTGCTCTATATAGGAAAAGAAAGCCTAAGAGCACATGTTTTGGCCCTTGCCATCAATAGGAACACAATATCTGCAGTTCCTATGAGTCTTCAACCTCTCTTTTGCATTTCCTGAAGTGTTCACTCTCTATCCACAGGACGATGGAGGAAGTGCAATTGAATTTTTCTCATGCATATTCATTGTGGATATCTAGAAGACCTACCTGGCTGGGTATATCCCAAGCACTGGGTTGAGAATCTGTTCTATAGAAGTATTTAATGTTTTACTTAAGTGACAAAGTGGAACAAAGTAGGGATAGACCATGGGTTTCCAACAGGAAGAGAAGAGAGGCACTAGAAATAAAAAGTCAATAAAATGTTTTAAATCAAAACTAATAAACATGACAATTTTCACCAAGGCATAGAAAATACAGTAGGTCAAACCGGTGTGTCTCAAATTGCTGTGTAAAGTCCACCAGGGAGAAACACAACTGAATCAAAGGACCTAACGCAGATTTGTGTTTTGGCACGAATGCATGCCTCAGGGGTCATGGAATCTAAATGTTTTAAACAAAATATATATAGTGAAATACATATAATAAATGCATGAAAATAGATATCACAGTAAGAAGAAACATATCAATCAAAGGTCCAAAGGAAACAAAATCAACAAAATAATACATGTAAACATGACATATAAAATTCAAAATAGGAAACAAATTTAATAATATAGACATTTAAAATATTATATGAACAATATATCTAAAATAAGATAATGAATGTAATAAAAAAGAAACAATTGATATACTAGATTTCAGATATATATGTATATCTCTTTCAGCTTCAGTAATGTGAAATATAAATATGGGGTACCCAATAATAAAGGATAATATCAATTTAAATACACAAAAGGGCATACCTGATATAAGCAGTATGTAGATAGTAATATGCAGAAGGCACCTCTGTAGTGACAGCAATAAACTGGTGAGTGAAAAGGCATACCTGACAAACAGGGTAAGCAGACAGATCCAAAATGCCATATGGAAACAGCTAAAATCATATAACATTGCTCTAGTATCATAAAGGAGTAAGAAAAAAGGTATGAGAGAGGGAATAAGATTTAGCTGTTTCCATATAGCATTTTAGATCTGTCTGCTTCCCCTTGCTTTATTGACTTTTTACTTCTAGTACTTTTCTTTAGTTTCTGTTAGAAACCTGTGGTCCATCCCTACTTTACTGTAGGCCTTTTGTAGGGTGGCTGGTCTCTCTGATTTTGGGTTTGTCTGATTTACTTATGTGACAACCAGGGAGGCCAGGTTGACTTAGGAGGGTGGTGAAGGGAGGGAGGGGATAGTTCCAGACAGTGCTGTACTGCATTGCAGTGGAGAACTGCTGTGTGAAAGCTTGAAAAATAGTGCACAGCTATGCAGCTAAGAGGGAACACTGAGAATAGGATAAGAGTGGAAGGAAAGAGGACAGGGAGACCTCAAAGCAAAACTTGCAAGGTTCAATCTGTCAATAACAAATGGCTTACCTCCGCCAGGTCGCGAGTATGGAACTGTAGTTTCAGTGTCATATGCTGGGGATTCAGCTCTTCTCTCTCTGGGCCTCCTTAAACTCAGCCTGGCCCTGTCTTTTATACTCTGAGGTCTGGGCCTGCCCCTCCTGGCACCATCCCAGGGCTTGACCAGTGCTCTTAAGGTGGTCCCAGCTATTGGAGGGACTATTCTTAAGGTGGCTTAGGCTGTCAGGGGAGGGGGGAGGACTTTTCCTAAGGGTGTGGGGCAGTGCTCAGTAAACCCCCTCACAGTGCAAGAAACCTATTTGTTAAATCTTTACGAACACTTGAGCCATAGAGCTTATCCCATCCAGAATTTTGCCTCCGATGCACAGGATTCTAAAAAGCGAGAGGTGGCGTTGTTTATTCACTGTGACTTAAGAGTTCAAATTCATAAAGTATGATCCTTTAGGAAGATACATTTTTGTACATGTACAATTGGAGGAGGCTGCCTTTACTGTTGCTAATGTATATGCTCCTAATGTTGGGCAGATTGATTATTTTTCAATGACCTTAAGATACAGGTGGGGACTTTTCACTGGATCCATTGAATTTTGACAGATACAGTAACACTTGTTTAACCTGGCTTTGGACTCAGCTGTAGCTCATACTCTGAGTGAGAGATTGAATTCCCAGGCTTTGAAACTTCTCATACACAATCTTGGCCTGTATGATGTGTGGAGGGAGGAGCATGGTACACATCATGATTATACTTTCTTTTCCTGTTCTCACATACAATACTCTCTTATTGATTACCTTTTTTTTTTTTTTTTGGAACATTTTGTTTTTTTGAGGACAAACAGGCAGTTCTGGAATTGGTAACATTTTTTTCTGACCATACACCTTGTTGGGTGAGCATCTTGGACTTTTGTGAGGATCCCTCTGAACGCTCATGGATGCTTAACATTAGCCTCCTGAAAATGAGGTGTCATTGCCCTGCCGTGACTTCTGCCCCGATACACCTAGTCTTTGCTACTGGGTCTGCACTCTGCCTTCCTCCTGCAGCTCCATTCCTGGCAGGGCGCTGGCTGACATCACTTCTAAGCATGCATGTGAACAGGCAGCCCTTATTTTAAATGGGGACGCCCTTTGTTGATGTCGGAAGCAGCGCCCTTGAAAAGGGTTGCTGGGATTGTGCTTCAGGGCCTTCACAGGAGCTCTTTGTGTTCCTGCCTTGTTCTAGTTCCTGCCTTGCCGAGTCCCAGTCTTGCCTTGCCCTGCCTTGGACCTTGGACCCTGGACCAAGCCTTGCCTAGCCTTGGACCCAGCCTTACCTAAGTTCCTGCCTAGCTGCAGCCCTGCCTTGTCTCTGACTTCCTGCCAGGCTCCATCCCTGCCTTGTCTCCGACTTCCTGCCAGGCTCTATCCCTGCCTTGTCTATGACTTTCTGCCAGGCTCCAGCCTTCCGTGTCTATTTTACCTTACTTTGTCTAGTTCTAGCCCTAGCCTTGCCTTATCTGGACCTAGTTCTTAGTGGAGCGCATGATCTGATACAGGAGGTAATGGTTCTGGGGCCGCTTGATAACAGTGATCATAATTTGATCAGATTTGATATCGGCTCTGGAGTAAGTACACACAAGAAATCCAATATGTTAGCATTTAACTGTCAAAAAGGAGACTATGATAAAATGACAAGAACGGTGAAAAAACGCTTAGAGGAGCAGCGGCAAAGGTCAAAAATTTATATCAGGCATGGATGCTGTTCAAAAATACTATCCTGGAAGCCCAGGCCAGTTATATTCCATGTATTAAAAAAGGAGAAAGGAATGCCAAACGACAGCCAGCATGGTTAAAAAGTGAGGTGAAGGAAGCTATTAGAGCTAAAAGAAAATCCATCAGAAAATGGAAGAAGGAACCGACTGAAAATAATAAGAAACAGCTTAAGGAATGGTAAAAGTCATATGCAAAGCGCTGATAAGGAAGGCAGAGAGGGACTTTGAAAAAAAGATTTTGTTGGAGGCAAAAACTCATAGTAAAAAACTTTTTATAGTATATTAAAAGCAAGAAGCCAGCAAAAGAATCAGTAGTATCCCTAGATGACTGAGGGGTAAAAGGGGCACTCAGGGAAGACCAAGCCATAGCAGAGAGATTAAATGAATTCTTTGCTTAAGTGTTCACGGAGGAAGATTTGGGAGAAATACCAGCATCAGAAATGATATTCAAAACTGAAGAATCAGAGAAACTAAATGAAATCTCTATAAACCTTGAAGATATAATAGGGCAATTTGAGAAATTGAAGAGTAGCAAATTGTCTGAAACGGATGGTATTCATCCCAGAGTACTGATAGAATTGAAATGAACTTGCAGAACTATTGTTAATGATATTTAATTTATCTTTAAAATCAAGCGTGGTACCAGAAGATTTGAGGGTGGCCAATGTATTGCCAATTTTTAAAAAAAAGGTTCCTGAGGTGATGTGGGAAATTATAGACCAGTGAGCCTGATGTTGGTGCCAGACAAAATGGTAGAAAAAGCAAATAGTTTATTAGGTATTATTGGGAAAGGAATGGAAAACAGAAATGAAGGCATTATAATGCCTTTGTATCGCTTCGTGGTGCGACCGCAATACTGTGTGCAATTCTGGTCCAGATCTCAAAAAAGATATAGTTGAATTAGAAAATGTACAGAGAAGGGCGATTAAAATGATAAAGGGGATGGGACGACTTCCCTATGAGGAAAGGCTAAAGGTGGCTAGGGCTGTTCAGCTTGGAGAAAAGATGACTGAGGAGTTGAAAGTTCCATGGGACCCTGGGATTTTCCTTCTTAATAGGACTATCCTGGGTGAACTTAAAACTCAAACTCTCCTAGTTCAACGTTTCCTGCATACTATTAAGCTGACACTTGTGGCATCTTGGAAGGACCCTGGAATACCTTTGTTGCTTTGTTGGAGGGCTAAGCTATCTCATATATATAGTATGGAAAATTGACTGTTGTTGAATGTCTTGCAGTTGGATGTTGGAAGGCAATCTGGGAGTCAATGCATAACTGGACTTAGAGTGAGAGAGGCCTTTTCATTTTGCTGGGTGAACTACAGACTGACATGGAGACACTCTTATTCATAGGGGGTGGAGGTATAGTCTCTAGCCTTTTTTACAATATAAAACAAAATTTGTTAAATTTGGAGGACTCTGCAGTGTTTGTTTTCTTGGCAAGCTGTTGTAGCAAGTTGTCTTGGTATGGTTGTATGTTTAATGATGCATATTATTTTGTGTATGATTCTTTGCTATTTAATAAGGACCTCCTTTAAAATAATATGTATGTGTGTGTATATATATATATATAATTATTTTGTGTGTTTAGTTCTTTGTGGACGTATGCATCTTTAATATATTTTATTGTAAAGGGCTGATATAGGTTTTTAAATAAATAAATATGCTTAGACTGGGTAGAAAGGACCGCTACAGGTGGAGGGGTGGGGCAGGAAGTGTTGTGATGTAGGTTTGGTTGAAGATGCTAGTCTCAATTACACACACTGAGCGGTAGCATCCACAGGTTCTGATTGCCTTAGGAGGTAGTAAAACAGGAATTGATGGTAAAGAAAATTCCCATCTTTTTTTTTCCATTATTGCAAAATGTAATCAGCAGTCTATTTACTGACATGAATACTTAATGTGAAGAGAGTAATTGATAGTGTGTCTGCAAACAAGACAGCTTGCATTCTTGTATCCAGCATTCGGCATGGGTATGCTTTGCTTCCTCTGTTTGAATAAACTCTTGATTAGTTAAAAGACATGTGGGAGACTTCTGCAAAGAATACATATTCATAAACAACAGGAAATGGACTTCCAAACTTTTTATATTTAATTTCAGTTTAAGCAGTCAGATGAACATTTTTGACTGAAGATGCTGAAGATTGGCCCCATTGTTGAATGGAGTGCTAAGTGCTACTGGCTTGACTGGCAGATGTGCAGGAAGAGATCACTCCAAGGTCTATCATGGGGCTAGAGTGCAAGTCTATAAATCATTTTCTAATGTAGCAGGAAACATTTCTTCAATGATGACAGAGTAAAAATAAGGAGAGGCAGAAAGAAAACTTGTGGGAGTAAGTGTGTGTGTGTTATATAATGTCCCAGGTGGGTACTGAAAAGGAATTTGGTGCTGATAGAAGTGATCTAAAAAAAATTGGAAGTCTGGTGGAAGTTACATTTTAATGTGAAGAAATGCAGCGTGATGCATCTGGGGTGCAGAAAGACAAAGGAGCAAGATATTCACAATGAATATGTATGAGAGAGATTTGCATATCAAGAAGGTAGTACATGCAAAAGTATCTCCTGCATATTCATTTTGGATATCCTGAAAACAATACAAAACAGTAATAGTACTTATATTCCGCTAATTACCTTGCAGCTCATTTCAGAGTACAACAAAAGATAACAAGTCATCACTAGGAATTATAAGATAAAATCAATATTAAATTAGAAATTCCAGATACCCATGTTAGTCTAATTACGAGAGTTATAGATTTTTCTGAAAAAACCCCACAGTTTTCAGTTTATGTCTGAAAGCCATTTAATCGTGGCATGATCTAATATCAGATGGAAGAGGATTCCAAATACTTGCTATTTGATATGGTAATGACTGTGAAAATAACTTTGTGTATCTCATCACCCTGGGAGTGGTGAAATGACATGTTTGAGAAAACTGAAGAGATCTGTATTGAGTCTCTTCCAGTGCAATTAGTCTTAAGCAGCTGCAGCAAAATCATCTATGTAGAGGTGGAACTGTTTTGCTTCAGCCTCGATTTTTGCCTTTCCCAGTTCTTCCTTGGAGCACTTTTTATAACCTTCCAGCCAGGTACTCGGTACTGCTGGAGTAACCATCCTAGTAGTTGCCATGCCTACATTCTGCAGTCATGGCCAACCACATATGGCCAAATACCCAAAATCGTGTGTTGTAGGTATGAGAGTATTTCAGCAATATGCAGTGATGGTGGACAGCATTAAGCATGGTTGGACTGGAAAGAGAGTTCAGTAGTGGGATGTTTTTGCCGTTTGTATGATTTCCCCTCCCCCCCTTTGCCTGAGTAGGACTCAGAACTGGCTCAGGATGGGCAGCAGGTAGGAGAAACTAGCATGAGGGTAATGGGGAGAAGGCCCTATGTCCTAGATGCTAGTTTCTATGGACATAAGTAAACCAGGTCCATTGTGGAGTCAGGAGCCCTGGCAGTGGCAGAAGTGAGGTGGCTCAGGCGGCAGTGAACATTGTTCTTTTATTTTTTCTTTGAGTTTATGGACCAGCATCAAAGAGGATTAGGGACTTTATGTCTAGAACTTCTAGGGAATCTAGCCCGGAATCTGTAAAGGACCAGACTGGCCTACTCAGTAGTGAGGACCAGGAGGAAAGAGAAGTCACCCTTAAAGTCCTAAAAATTACTGGCGTTCAAAAGGAGCCATATTAATCTGTTGATTTATTCTGAAGGGGATTGGGAAAATGGCCAGAGCTTTTCCTTCCACTCAGCCATTACAGAAGTGGAGGAGAAAGTATGGGCGAATCCTGGGCGATGGGGAAACTATCCCCATTGCCTAAAGATGAGCAGGATAAGCTTCTGAAGGTGCATAAGGTAAATGTTTTTGTGGCAGGTATCACCAGTTGTATAATCATTCCAGTTGAAGGAAAGTTGACTTTGAGTGACTCCCAGAATACAGAATAGGAAGCTGGATGTATTATTAAGGCACAGATATGAGATAGCAGCTGTAACATTTCAGGTGACTTGGGAGATGATGGATTCCTATACTTCGAGTTATCAACTTTCTAAAGTGGGGGCAGTACCACAATGAAACAGAAAGATCCTGAAGTAGAGGAATGGTGTATTAGAAGGAACTATATTTATTGCTACAGATATTTATGTTAAGAAGGTACTACTTGTACTATTATTGATTATGATCTCTAGAGGACTGTGTTATATTGTGGTATTTGTAAACTGCCTTCCATAGACATAGTCCAACCCAAAGCACTTCACAAAACAGAATACAATAAATTAGAGGGCGATTGAAACTGTTTTGCCTTTTTTTTTCTCCAGTTTGTTCAAAACCAAATTTGCAGCTAAAATTTGCTGCTTGATTTCAGCCAAAATCAAAACCAGCCCAGCCCCCTAGCTGGTAAGAGCTCTTAACTGTACTGGCTCCAGTCCCAAAATAGCTGCCACAGCCTCCAGCGGTAATTTCACAAGACTGCTGTTGGAAGTTGTGGTAGCCATTTTGACTGTAGACATGAGATGGGCAGGAGTGACTGGGGATCGCTCCTGCCCCAGTTAGACACTAGAACATCAGGGTGGTAAGGTGGGCCCATGAGGGGGGGGGCCACTTATGTTCTGGGGTGGGAGAAGGGAGGGAGGAAGGAAGCGAGAGTTCTGTGGTTCGGGGAATGGTGGGAGGTGGAGAGGGAAAGAGCCACAGGATATAGAAGAAGCAGTTTGTTTCAGCTGAAAATACACCAGCATTTTCAGACAAAACCAAAACAAGTACATAAGTACATAATTAATGCCACACTGGGAAAAGACCAAGGGTCCATCGAGCCCAGCATCCTATCCACGACAGCTGCCAATCCAGGCCAAGGGCACCTGGCAAGCTTCCCAAATGTACAAACATTCTATACATGTTATTCCTGGAATTGTGGATTTTTCCCAAGTCAATTTAATAGCGGTTTATGGACTTGCCCTTTAGGAAACCGTCTAACCCCCTTTTAAACTCTGCCAAGCTAACCGCCTTCACCACGTTCTCCGGCAACGAATTCCAGAGTTTAATTACGCGTTGGATGAAGAAAGATTTTCTCCAATTTGTTTTATTTGTAGTTTCATCGCATGCCCCCTAGTCCTAGTATTTTTGGAAAGCGTAAACAGACGCTTCACATCCACCTGTTCCACTCCACTCATTATTTTATATACCTCTATCATGTCTCCCCTCAGCCGGCTCTTCTCCAAGCTGAAAAGCCCTAGCCTCCTTAGTTTTTCTTCATAGGGAAGTTGTCCCATCCCCGCTATCATTTTAGTCGCCCTTCACTGCACCTTTTCCAGTTCCACTATATCTTTCGTATTTTAGGTTGATTTTGGTGGCAAAACTGAAACCCAGATTCATTCAGCCTTTACAATAAATGCATCATAAAATATCAAAAATTCAGTATCAAAAGACATGCATAATACTGTACAAATGTACATAAGAGAGAGAGAGAGTGAGTCATTGATAGAGACACATGAATATGACTATGGCTGGGAAGAACCAGAATTGAAGATATAAAAGCAAACTCAAAAGATTTTTAGGCTGGACCAGAGAAAGTTTACATTGCAATTCTATAAATTGGCGCCTCAGTCTAGACACCCCAGTGCCATTCACTTAGTGCTAATTCTATAATGATATCTTGGTACCAAAAGTCTACTATAGAATACTAGCTTAAGTGAGCATTGGTGCGCCCATGTTTAGGTATGCTGCCTTACATTATGTCAATGGTAAGCATAGGTTGGCATACTTAAGTATGCCAAGTGATGCATATAATTTCTAGTATTCTATAAACTACACATATAACTGGGAGACACCTATGGCTTGCCCATATGTACGCCCCTCTTGCAGTTAGGCACTATGGCACTTAGGTGCTACCTTATAGAATAGTGCCTAGTGCACATAGATGCCTAACTATAGCTTGCATAAGTGGTGCGTACTTGTAGGTGCAAGCTTATAGAATTGTCCTGTTAAGGTTATCAATTTTAATTAACCACCTTTTATCAAGGAAGACAACACAGTGCACACGGTGGGGATTATAGGAGTGGTGTGACATACCAGCTTAGGAAAGATATTCCAAGTACACTGCCCAGTAAGGTGAAAAGTATGAAGCTGTAAGTTGATGAAGCAACATCTTTCTTACTGAATGGAGGTTATGAGGAAAAGCATTCATTAAAGGAAATACAAAAGGAGAAGTTCAAATGCCTGCAGAAGTGGACGTGGTTAACTGGGAAGAGAAATAACATGGTCGTAATAGTGTACAAAGAAAGCATAGGACTCAGGAATTTTGTTCTTTATAATAGTCCATTTTGCCTGGCACCAGCATCGGGCTCACCAGTCTATAATTTCCCAGGTCGCCTCTAGAACCGTTATCATGTAGAATCTCATTATCATGCTACCCAAAATCCTTCAGTTATCACTAAATGTATACTTTTTCATGTAATTCTGTTACTCATGATGTATTGCAAGCCACATTGAGCCTGCAAAGAGGTGGGAAAACGTGGGATACAAATGCAACAAATAATTGGCATTACATTGGCCACCCTTCAATCTTTCGGTACCATGCTTGATTTTAAAGTTAAATTACATATTACTATTAATAGCTCTGTAAGTTCATTTTTTAATTCAGTACTCTGAGATCTGTACTGTCCAGTCCGGGTGATTTGCTACTCTTTTTAGTTTGTCAAGTAGTCTCATTACATCTTCCAGGTTTACAGAGATTTGTTTCAGTTCTTCTGACTCATAGCCATTAACTGCCATTTATAGCATCGGTGTCTCCGTCACATTTTCTTCAGTGAAGACCAAAGCAAAGAATTCATTTAGTCTCTCCGCTATGACCTTGTTCTCCCTGAGTGCCCCTTTTATCCCTCGGTCATCTAGCTCAGTGTTTCCCAAGTCCACTTCCGGAGTACCCTTGCCAGTTAGGTTTTCAGGATATCCACAATGAATTTGCATGACTTGATTTGCATACACTGCTTCCACTATATTCAAATCTCTTTCATGCAAATTCATTGTGGATATCCTGAAAACTTGTCTGGCAAGGGGTACTCCAGGACAGGACTTGGGAAACACTGATCTAGCAGTCCAACTGATTCTTTTACCAGCGTCTGGCTTCCAGTATACTTAAAGAAGTTTTTATGTGTTTTTTGCCTTGAAGGCAATTTCCTTTTCACAGTAGCATTTTGACTTGTCATTCCTTATGCTATTTCCTATTATCTTTAGTTAGATGTTCTTTTAACTCTAATAGCCTCCTTCACCTCCCTTTTTAACCACTCTGAAATTCATTGCCAGAGAAAGTGGTAAAAGTTGTTAGGTTAGCAGGGTTTAAAAAAAGGTTTGGACAGGTTCCTAAAAGAAAACTCCATAAGTCATTATTAAGATGGACTTAGGAAGTTCCATTGTTTATTCCTAGAATAAGCAGTACACAACCACCATTTCTCTCCTCCACCCTTTGGTAACTGGCATTGCTCTCATCTCTTCTCCCCCACAGTGAAACTCTTTTGCCTCATCTCGAAGTTATGGTGCTGGGCCAGTGTGGGGCCTTGAGCATCTGTGAATTTTTAAGGTCTGGAACATACACTAGGCTCAAGGCCATGAACCAGCCCAGCAACATAACCTCGAGACGAGATAAGAAAAAAGATTTGGTTGTTGCTGGGGGTTGGGGTGGAGGGTGAACGGGAGCAATGTGAAGGCGGGGGTGATTATTGGGGGAATCTTGATTTGGTCTGAAGGCCAAATTTTCCAGTGTTTTGGGATGGGGAGGTGGAGGAGTGGCCTAGTGGTTAGGGTGGTGGACTTTGGTCCTGGGGAACTGAGGAACTGAGTTCGATTCCCACTTCAGGCACAGGCAGCTCCTTGTGACTCTGGGCAAGTCACTTAACCCTCCATTGCCCCATGTAAGCCACATTGAGCCTGCCATGAGTGGGAAAGTGCGGGGTACAAATGTAACAAAAAAAAAAAATACCGTATATTAAATGGAAAGAACTTGAGAGACAAGTACATAAGCACTGCCATCGTGGGACAGACAGAAGGTCCATCAATCCCAGTATCCTGTTTCCAGCAGTAGCCAATCCAGGTCACAGGTATCCTGCAAGATCCCAAAAAAGTAAAACAGATTATTGCAGGGGGGCAGGATGGAGGACAGAAATGGTCATTACAGGGAGGAGGGCTGGATGAGGGAAATAGCGCCTCCATTAATAGCCGACCCTAGACCCAGTGTTTCTAATAATAGCCTGAGTGATTATTAGAGACAATACGGTATATTAGCAATTATTCTAAAATTCAAAATACAAATACTCAGCATTCATGTATGTATGAAGGTTGTCCCCAGTAGACTATGCATGAGATCTATTTGCATGCATGCTTCCATTGTATGCAAATAGATCTCATGCAAATTCATTGACAAACCTCTGTGAGAAATTTACTCAAAATGTTGCAATTCATTACACTCAGTCTGTGTTTAACCATACTGAGTGTAATGAACAGAGGAGGGTCTTGCAATCCAGGAGCTGCCTAGCCCGAATGAACAAAGCAGTGCTGGACTAAGTAAAGAATTACGGCATGTAGAGGCATGAAGAGCGGCCCTCAGATTGAAGCCCATTACATTGAGATGCAAATCGCAAGAAGGAAGTAACTGACAATCCACTGGGAAAGGAGAATGTTTTAAGATGAGACAGTCTTTCCTTATTAGGAAGCGTTGTTGTGACTGCTGTGTTGGACATTAAGAACTGATGTGGGTTTGATATAGAACTATTGTTACATTGCAGTTAGAAAGAGGAAAGATAAACGGGGTTGTTAGCATGTGAGTTAGTATCCATTTTGGAATTTGCGACAGTTTGTATCACTCATGCTGTGGATCTAAAACTATTTAATGTTAGGTTGGCATGAATGAGTGGGAAGGCGAGGGAGTTTTAATGTTTTATAGAACTGAAAGTTTGTAAGGAAATAAAGATTAAATAAAGAATCACTATTTAAAATTAACCAAAGTTACTAGGGTGATTAATGCATATTCATTGGGGAAATCCTGAAAACCCAACTGGTTAGCGTCCCTGAGGATCAAGGTTGTCCACCCCTGCTTTAGGATCTGTGTTTATCAAATCATACTATAGTTTCTGATTTGCTAGATTTTAACTTTATTTATTGTTGGTTTAGAGCCCTGATCATAGGGGCGGAATAGTGCCTTAACCCTGGTGTTAGGGTTAAGGTTGTGTTCTCACCCCCCACCCTGTAAGTCAGGTAGCCTGGGCTGTCATTGTGTCCTGGGGGTCCATTGGACCCTATGATCCCCATCCAAAAAGTGTGGGCATGTTGGCTTAGTGCCCCACCAATCCCCCACAACCTCCTCACTGAAATAGCGATACAGGAGGCTGAAGGTCCGGAGGACCTCCAACCCCCCCTCCCCGATGTGGTGGTACGAGGGGGCTGGAAAGGTCCAGTGCATTTCCAGCCCCCCTAATCCCCCCAAATGCAACACCTCTACCTCCCACCCACCCTGGCGCTATAGCACAGGGGTAGGCAACTCCGGTCCTCGAGAGCCGCAGGTCAGGTTTTCAGGATATCCACAATGCATATGCAGGAGATAGATTTGCATACCATGGAGGCAGTGCTTGCAAATCTATCTCCTGCATATTCATTGTGGATCTCCTGAAAACCTGACCTGCCTGTGGCTCTCGAGGACCGGAGTTGCCTACCCCAGCTATAGCAGAACCCTCCTCCTATATCTCCTTGTTGGAGGAGGGAATATCACACTGCTTCCTCTTCAGCGCCTCCTTCAAAACGGCGGCATCATGTACTGGGCGGGGCTTTCAGACCATATAAGGGAGAAACTCGCATAGAGGGGGGGGTTTGGGAAGCTATTTTGGAGGGAGGTTGTGGGGGCTTGGGGGAGCACTAGGCTACCAGGGCCTCACTTTTTTGGAGGGGGTCCTGAGGTCCCATGGACCTCCAGCCCCTGTTTGACAGGTTTTTTTTTGTTACATTTGTACCCCGTGCTTTCCCACTCACGGCAGGCTCAATGCGGCTTACATGGGGCAATGGAGGGTTAAGTGACTTGTCCAGAGTCACAAGGAGCTGCCTGTGCCTGACCTGTCAAGCAAATGCACTCAGGCACAATCCTCCCGTACTTCACCCCTATGATCAGAACTAATAGCATTCCTAAATTTGCATGCTATTAGTTCTGGTCATAGGGGCGTTATTGCCCTGTGCTGTTCAGCGCTATTTTTAGAACACTGTTTGGAATAGTGCAGGGTTTCTGATCATTTGCACAAAATTTCTTAGCCTTTAAAACCAACCTGCAAACTCTCTCACTTTACAGCTAACTTATTTTCCACAGGTACAGGATTGATGGTGCACAACAGTCATCAGAACTAACTTTAAAAGAAATTTAGATCTATTAAAATATCTTTTTACATTAACACTTTGTTTCAGAACAAAAGTATACGCTTGGATTACTGTGTCTGGATATTGTTAGCATTTGTTTTTTTTTAAAGTTGCCCACAGTGGCTGATAATTTTCACTTGGGCAAGATCAAAGAATGAGAGAGAGCATTACATTCCATAGGTGAAATATAGTTGGCATGCTCTGGTTTATGGCAATGTTATTAATTGAGACAGTTCTCTGGACACCAGTTTAGTTCACTGCATGCCAGTAGAGACCTGTGAAGTGATAAGTTAAATGATTGCTTTTGGTTATACAGAGGAGGAGATTGGGTATGAAGTTGTGGGTTGTTCTCTGGAGGTGACTAGATGCAGTGGAAAAGCACCTTTCTGGTGTGATGGAGGGAATAATGACACTTTGTTAATGGCACTAGGATGCAAAGCCAAGGTGATTCTATCAGCAGCTGTGACAACCCAACAATTGGTAGATTTGATGTTATATCACTTCAGTGAATAAATTGACTGTGTTTAATTAGTTGCTTATGAATCCAGCTGCATTCAGTTTTACATGGATTAAAAAAAAATTAAGACTATTCAGTTTTATGGATCCATGTTATATTGGAGGGCAGTCTTCTGGATGTCCTCTTCTGTTGAGCTTCTCAGCACTTAAGATAATGCTGCTCAGACCTGCCCTTTTTCCTCTCCTTGGCCATACTGATATTGAAGATATCTCTAATAAATGAAACTGTCTCTTCACTGGTCTTACTAATAAGAGCCCTAGACCCTCTTATAAAGCCTCAGGGAGAGGTGGAATGGTGGTGGTGCAGGGGAATTGATTTCCATATCAAAAGTGTACCAAATAGTGTTAAAAACATTGACTTTTGCTCTAGCATCCGGAACTGCAAGAAATTTCTTAGCCATTTATTCAGTTGTTTGCGCCACTAATTCAAAGTGCAGTTGTTAATTATTTGAATGTTAGTAATCTGAGGTTATGCATTGTGTCAGATTACTGACAATACTGTATGTTGTATAAGGTATACATGTAAAGTGTCAGCAGTTATTTTGTTTGTATACTGCTTGGTTGGTACAGTAAATTCCATTAGCCTCAGCAGTAGATGAATCCAGGAACTGGTGGGCAAGTGTCCATCTACCAGCAGGTGGAGAAAGAGATAATGAACTGAAGGCAGTGATACCAGATGGTTAGCTCCTCCTTCATTCAGTATATTTCTATCTGCAGCAGTGGTAGATGGCTTTACAGCAGCTCCTGGATTCTTCTGTTGGGGCAACTCCTGGGGTCCTGTGGCCAATTGAGTTTTGGAGGTGTTTGGCTAGTGGAGCCGGCTTTGGGGTTTTCAGGTCCCTGCCTCACCCTGTATTTCCTTGCCTCCCAGAATATTTGTGCTGGTTTGTGAGCTCTAGCCTTCCTCACCATTAAAAAAAAAAAAAAAAGAGACAGCTACTTTGCTTTAAGCCTCTGCATAAAAAACAAACAAACAAAAAATCAGACAGCTGAGAGGAACCACACATTGTGATGTACTTTGCTTCCCAGCGCTGCTGTCTTCAGTCTGTGTGCCGGTCGGGCAGCAGGCTGCTTTTTCTGCTACCTTGGAATGCACTGCTTCTCTGTGTGAGTGCTTCCCTGTTTTAGCGCATGGGTGGTGCAGGGCTTGTATGGTGGTGGAATCAGTGAAAAGATGTTACCGCTGTGGCAAGAGACGGTCTGCAGTGGGAGTTTGTGTGGCTGGGTGCTCTGAGGCCTTGGCAGGAAATGGTGATGCTCTCCCCCTGAGCAGTCTGTTTTCTGTGCTGGCGCGGCAGGAGACCACTCTTATCTTGCAAGGCGCCCACCAATGCGGTTCCTGGCACTCAACTGGTGGTGGCTTCTGACGCTTCACGGCCTGCAGCGGTTTTGGGAGCATCTGGTGTCCCCCCCCCCGGGGGTTTCTGTGCCGGATTTGGGCTTGGTGGTTCAGTCTTCTTGGTGGAGGATCCGGCTTTTATTGGGGCCTGCCTCTGTCACCCCGTCTCTAGCCACGCTCTCTAGGGAGTCCTTACGCCCTTTTCACATGGACAAGCCAGAGAATGGTGAGGTAGTCCAGGAGGAGTCTGATGATCCTTCTGCAGTGTGCCTGTTTCATAGGGATGAGCTGCCTTCGCTCATCTCTAGTGCCTTAGAGGCCTTGAATATTTGTGACCCAGAGACGCAAGCTGCGGCTACGGTCAATCCCAAAAAAGGCCAGTATAAGAAAGCCATCTAAGTCCTTTCCTGTACATTAGGCCATTCAGGAGCTTAGTTTAGCCCAGTGGGCTGACCCTGGTGGGGGTTTGAAGGTGGCCAAGGCGATGTCTCGCCTGTATCCTGTGGCTACGGATTACGGGGTGGTTTCTCTTTCTCATGGTGGATGGATGCCGTGGTTATGGCGGTTACTACTAAATATATTCATATTAAAAACATTTACTTTTTTCATCCAGGGAAATACTTGAATTACACCATAGTAATCTGTTATGAGTGAGTGTTTTTGTACAACAAAATATAAGATTTTAAATATAGATTATATGGGCCTTTCCTACAGTTTGCTGGGAAAGACATGGGGTAACTATAAAAACAAATGAACAAACAGATCCGACAGATTGTACTGTTTACTAACCACATGTCCTAGGCCTTAAAGTCATAGCCCGATATCCCATTACCAGAAAATGGGAATTAATGAACTGAAGGAACATTTTTTTCTTTTTTGGAAGAATGGTGGTAGCTTTTCAGTCTGTTTCTTCTATATCATAGATTTCTGGAAAAATTTAGAAAAGGTTGACTTTTCCTGTAATGAAAATTGATTTATTAGCTCAGAGTAGCATGGATATGTCAAACATCATCTTACCTGCTCTTTGCTTTGCGTTACGCCCCTCACTTAGGAACCCATTTTCAGTTGTTCTTAGGTGTCTACATTTTGACCTGAAAATAGACATCTACGTTTAATTTTGGAGCCTGAATTAAGCACAGCTCTTAATTGTTCTATGTTAGAAAGTAGATTGCTGCTGGCCTGGGAAAAATATTTTGAGAACGACGATAATAAGCAGATTACTTTTTTGGGGAGGAGGGGGGGAGGCTGCTCAAGGGGAACACTTTGAGAGAAATAGGCTGCTGTTTAGAGGGGAGAGAGACGACTGCCAGGGAAGGGGATAAATGGGGGGAATTGACAGAGGGAGTGAGACAGGTGGAAGGATGAAGAGAGAGAGAGACTTTTGTGATTTGGGAGGAATTGAGAGAAAGAGGGAGACTTGGGGTCAGAGCCACAACAATAGATGACTCAAAGAAACAGTTGCCTTAGGCGAAGCTATTGTGTGTGTGTTGGGGGGGGGGGGGGGGACTTGCTATGCCTGTGGGGAAACTGCTTGCTTCATATTTCTTCCAGTGCATGATAGTTCATTAAAGGAACTAAAGCAGTGTTGGAAAGGTCCCTACCACTCGACTGTCCAACTTTTGTGGGGAAGGGAGATCAAGAGAGTTCTCACCATCGGCTTTTACGTTATTGGGCTGGCTTTCAGGTATGAAGACAATTTCTCAAGCCTTTGTAAAGGAAAGCATAACACCATAATATATTGATTAACTGTAGATTATTTACACCAGCTGTTGCGAACTGTGAAGTATTGCAGGAAGACGTTAGGAAATTGGAAGACTGGCCATCCAAATTGCAGATGAAATTTAATGTGGAAAAAAAATGCAAGGTCATGCACATTGGAAAGAATAATCTGAATCATAGTTACCTGATGCTAGTGTTCACCTTGGGGGTCAGCAACTAGGTGTCATTGCAGATAATACGCTGAAATCTTCTGCTCAATATGTGGCAGTGGCCAAAAAAGCAAATAAGATGCTAGGAATTATTAGGAAAGTGATGGTGAATAAGACCAAAAATATTATAATGCCTCTGTATTGCTCCATGGTGTGACTTCACCTTGAGTATTGCGTTCAGGTCTGTTCACTTTATCTCAAAAAGATATAGCGGAGTTAGGGAAGGTTCATAGAAGAGCGACCAAAATGATAAAGGAGATGGAACTTCTCGCATGTGAGGAAAGGCTAAAGAGATTAGGGCTCTTAAGCTTGGAAAACAGATGGATGAGGGGAGATATGAGTGGTGTAGAACGAGTAGAAGTAAATTGATTATTTTACTTGTTCCAAAAGTACAAAGACTAGTGGACAGTCAAGGAAGTTAAATGGAAATACTTTTAAAGCAAATAGGAGGAAATATTTTTTCACTCAATGAATAGTTAAGTTCTGGAACTCTTTGCCAGTTAGCATATCTGGGTTTAAAAAAGGTTTGAACAAGTGCCTGGAGGAAAAGTCCATAGTCTGCAATTAAGAGAGACATGGGGATTGCCCTGGGATTGGTAGCATGGAATGTTGCCATGATTTGGGTTTCTGCCAGGTACTTGTGACCTAGCTTAGCCACTGTTGGAAACAGGATATAGGGCTAGATGGACCATTGGTCTGACCCAGTATGGCTGGTTTAAAAATAAGGTTAGGCATGTAACTGCGGACCTATGATGGTATTCTAAAAGGGAAACTCCATTTGACAGAGTCAACAAGTATCATAAGGGAAGGTGAATACAACTTTTAAGTGGCAGACACTTAACACTTTTAGTACCAGAAAAGATTGGTACGAAAAATGTGTTTTGTGGTTATATTCCAAGAAAAGAATGTACCATTAGCATCAGAAAGCCATTTTATTTTGAATGGCTGTAGTAGCAAACTAAATAATTAATTGAAATGGCAGCTGGTACAACATCTCTGAAATCGTCCTTTTTATATTCCAACTAGTAAAAAAGGCCCGTTTCTGAGAGCAATGAAACGGGCACTAGCAAGGTTTTCATCGAAGTGTGTATGTTTGAGAGTGAGTGTGTGAGAGACAGAGTGAATGTGCGAGTGTGTGTGTGTGAGAGAGAGAGAGCGAGTGAGACTGTCTGTGTGAGAGTGTGTGTTCAAGACAGAGAGAGTGCCGCAGGGTTCCCCCCTCCGTGTGTTGGCGTCCTTCCCGCTCCCCCCCTGTGTTTCCTTTTCCCATATCCTTCTCGTCCCCCTCCCCCCTCCCAGCCTCAGGGTTCCCCCCCCCCCCCGGCCTGCAGGATCGTGGGCCCTCTGGCGGCGTTTTTCTGCATCGTAGTGTGTATGTTTGAGAGAGTGTGTGAGAGAGAGTGAATGTGCGAGAGTGTGTGTGGAGTGTTTGTGCGAGAATGTGAGTGTGTGTGTGAGAGGGAATCCCAGCTTCAGGGTGTTGGCCCCCCTCCCTTGGCCTTTCAGGATGGTGGTCCCTCCGTCGGCCGGCGTTTTTCCTCCTCCCCCCTTCCTGCCACCCCCCCTTCCCTCCTTGCAGGTTCAGGTTCGAGTGCCCCCCCTTCCAGTGCCTTTCAGGGTCGTGGCGCTCCCTCCGACTGAAGCTGTATCCCTTCCTGGCATGTTCAGGCAGGCAGGCAGGCTGGCTCCCTGCGTGTGTCCGACGTTCAGGCTGCCTGCCTGCGTCGCTCCCTCCGTGTCTCCGAGTTTGTGCGGGGCGATGGGAGTCCTGCGGAGTTGAGAAATGGCTGCCGAG
Organism: Microcaecilia unicolor; assembly: GCF_901765095.1. Taxonomy (NCBI): domain Eukaryota; kingdom Metazoa; phylum Chordata; class Amphibia; order Gymnophiona; family Siphonopidae; genus Microcaecilia; species Microcaecilia unicolor. The sequence continues at coordinate 608,966,831 of NC_044031.1, read as the reverse complement.
GGGCAAGAGGAGTCAGATCGCGTGTCGCCGATGCTTGCGTCCCCGCCTGCCTCCCTCCGACGTTGTGCGGGTGATGTTAGTCCTCCGGAGGTGGGAAATGTCCGCCGAGGGTCAGAGGGAGATGGCGTTTGGCCAATTGTCATAGCGCCGCCCTCGACGTCATGACGCGAGGGCAGACCAGACACTCCAGGCCAAACCGGATATCTCTGGCGCCTCAAGTTTCCGGCTTGAGGCTTCATGGAACGTTGGAGGTGACTTTTATTATATAGAGATTTTTTAGTCAAGTGCTATCTGACAGGAAGTTTGGTAACCATGACATCCCAGTTCTCCCTGTTCTCAACTTTCCAATTCACTTCACCTATGTTTTCATCATTTTTTATGTCATTACCTCCATACTGCTCTGATTTTCTAATGGTAAAAGAAGGTTCCAGACATTTGCAAACATCTTTCTCTACTGTTAATACTCAGTTCAGTAGTGCTATTGGATACATACAGTACTGTACAGATGGACAAAAGGCATAGTCCCTGCTGGGTGGAAAATCTAAAACAAAAATATCCCACTTTATAAACCACTGGTGGATATAAACACTATTGCCAATGCAAACCAGGGTTACTTCAACTTAACTCTGCTACTCTCAAGGATATAAATCGAGAGCCAAAAAAACCCCTAAAGCAATACGCTTAAGATACTAAATCTCACATTTTTTATGTGAAAGGAGATATTCTCAGAGGTTATACTCACCCAAGCGGACAACCCACTTTAAGTAGGCTGTTCCTAGAGGGTGGATGGGTTTCTCTATCATAGAATGTCTCCAAATATATTGCAAACACCCGTGAGCAAATCTTTGCTCTCAATAAAGTTGAATCAAATTAAATGTTCACCTGTCCAAAGTAGTATACGTATATATTAATAATAAAATTGTAAACAAGCTCTCAATTTATATCCTAATTTAAACAGAGAACTCTATCTCATACTCAATTTAAACAGCGAACTCTATCTCATACTTCATGATTAAACTTCATAAACAAAGAATGTGCTTAAACAGTCTAAAGCCTAACTAGCTGCAGCTGCTTAGTATAGTTTCTTATTCCCTCTTATTGGTTTATAAACTGACACTATCTAAAGCATACATGTTAAAGTATTGGCACAATCTAAAGCATAAAAGCTAATGTACTGATGTATTAACATACAGACATTGTACATATATCACTATTCAACATTTTTCATAACTTGTAATACTCTTTTCCAAAATAATGCATAGTGGTATCAATAATGTCCATAAATGCACGCTACAGAAAAGCACATTCAAAATATATATTTTTTTTAGAAAAAGAGAGAGAGAGCTCCCACAAATAATCCAATTCAATACAAATCACCATATTCAATGAAAGAAACCTTTGTAAACATAAAAGGCACACTTATCTCTATGCTGCCCGGTGTGTGCACTACACCCGGCAGCTGTCGCAAAATTCAGCATGAGTCAATATCCTTTCACTGCTGATTCCAACGTAACTGCAGAATGCTGTCGTATGATGGCAGAATACCATCTGAGTCCAACTCTGCAGGGTTTCGATACTCTCTTCATCAGGGACCCAAAATATTACTGCCTTCTGCTGCCAACAAACATCCTCTGCGCCAGATTTGCTGAAAACGCTGCTTTAGATTGTTTAAGCACATTCTTTGGTTATGAAGTTTAATCATGAAATGAAGTTTAATAATGAAGTATGAGATAGAGTTCTCTTGTTTAAACTGAGTATGAGACAGAGTTCTCTGTTTAAATTAGGATATAAATTGAGAGCTTGTTTACAATTTTATTATTAATATATACGTACACTACTTTGGATAGGTGAACATTTAATTTGATTCAACTTTATTGAGAGCAAAGGTTTGCTCACGGGTGTTTGCAATATATTTATTTATTTATTTAAGGTCATTTATACCCCGCCTTTTGCCGCAGTTGTGCAGCCCCAAAGCGGCTTACAATGAACTCATAAAATAAATAGGTTACAAGGAGAATAGGAACAGAGAGGGGAAGGGAGGAGGGGAATATAAATACAATCTGAATATAAAGTAAAAAGTAAGTAGGGAAAGGAAAGCAAAAGAGGGGAAAGGAAAAGGGAAAAAAGAGAAAGAAAGTCCGAAATCAGGTCTTGACTCGCCGAATCTCGGTAAGGCAGGCGAAGAGGATGACAACAGAAGCCCCACGCATCAACTATCCCAGTACACGCCATGGCCTGCAAGGCCGCTCTCCTTAATCCCCAGACGCCGAAACCGCAGCAGTGATCAGTTGGTGAAAAGGGAATTGCTGGCAGGAAACAGCTGGCCGGCGTCGAGACGGGACTTTGACGAAGCAGGAAGACAGCCGAGGAGGGGAAGCAGTGCCGGAAAACACTCCCAGGCGGTGAGGCTCCGGTAGAGATCAGCTGCGATGTGGAGACTATCGGCCAGCCACAAAGGAAAACGGCGAGCTCCATTGTTTTTATAAAATTTTTGAAAACATATCTATAATCTCCTTTTCACCTCCCCAGATACCCAGCCACAGACCTTTGTTTCGCAGAACACACTGCTGTACCTGGACAAGCTTTTGTCGTGGGTAGCATCATGTCACAAGCATGAATACAAACACTCAGTTTGAAGCAACCTTCTGGTTCCATATAGTTTAATTTAAAGATCCATTTTTGTTTGCTTCAATCGTCCCCTTTCAGGCACTGTCTATACAGGATTAACCAATTGATTTGATTTATATACTGCCTTTCACCAGAAGGCACCAAAGCGGTTTACCACCAACATTGCTACAGAGAATAAAGCAACAGAGGAATAGATGGGTCACAGTAGGCTCGGCTAAATTATGATCTGTGACATGGAGACATTCACCCTCTCATCCTTTGACCCTATATAATTCCTTTGCTGCATTGGATCATTATGATACTGAGGAAAGAAATTCAGAGGTGAGGAATGTAACACAAGCCAAGAGATATCCCCGAAACAATGACAGATTGATGCAAAGCAGAAAATTCTTACTGCTAGGAGACTCTGTTATCAGAGCGTTAACTTAGGAACACAGTTCAAGGGTCCCAACCTAGTGAAATGCATTCCAGGATCCTCAGCTAAAAGAAGTACCAACCACATATTGAATGTGATCCGAGAGGAGAGTAAGGTTCTAATACTGATGGTGTTTTCCACCTAGGGGACAAATGACCTGTCCAACAATTAAACTTGCTTGGGAAGGGACTGAAATCTTTGGTTCAGCTTTTTCTGAAGTAATTCCTTCATGTGGGAATGGAGGAAAGACTACATAAAACATAAGTTCAATAAGTGGCTACTCCATCCTCCTATGTTTTTAGATACATAGGAGGATGGGGTAGTACGTGAAGAAATAACATGCTGTCCTGTAATGATGGGCTACATCTTTCTGTGACGGGGAAAAAGGATCCTTGGGGACAAATTCAGACATTATGATTCTAGACATTTAAACTAGAGGTTGGGGGGGTAACAAAAGGGAATTCAGAAAGTCACCCTCTGAAAAAAACATGATGGCAGATGGAAAGGTCATGTAAATATAGAAAACCATCCAAATTCACTTAGCACATGGAAAGCATTGAGTACAAGTGCTTGTAGTTTAATTAAAATATTTCAAGATTTGCAAGCCCTGATGTTTGAGGAAAACTTGAAAGCCCTTACGTTTGAGGAAAACTTGGATATTGTTGCTATTACAGAGACATGGTTAAATGAGTCCCATGAATGGGATGCGACCATATGGGCTATAATCTTTTTAGGAAAGATAGGGAAGGCCGAAGAGGTGGAGGAGTGATGCTGTATGTGAAAAACAATATCAGAGCAGCTGAAATGCAGGGAATCTGGGAAAGAAAGGTACTATATGGATCGTCCTGGAAAGAGAAGACGGAACCTGTATCCAACAGGTGTTGTAACCTGGATTGGCCACTGTTGGAAACAGGATTCTGGGCTTGATGGACCTTTGGTCTTTCCCAGTATGGCAATACTTATGTATACAGACCTCTGGCATAAATGGAGATGCTGAATGAGGATCTGATAGAAGATATTCATAAGCTTGGTATGAAAGGGGAGGAGCTATTGTTGGGATATTTCAACTTGCCTGATGTGGATTGGAACATTCTGTTGGCGGAATCAGAAAGAAGTAGAGATCGTGGATTACTGTCAAGGTGTCTTACTCAGAAAAATGGTGATGGAACCCAGGAGGGAAGGGTTGATGCTGGATCTAATGCTCACATATGGAGGAAGTGTTTCCAGTGTTCTTGTCGGTGTCCACCTAGGTAATAGTGATCATCACACAATATGGTTTGATATAAAAGCAGACGCGGAGTGCAGGTGGGAACTGTTTAGGATTTGTTTAATAGATCTTTAGAGATGGGAGAGGTTCTGCGCGATTGGAGATGAGCTGATGTGGTCCCTTGTTACAAAAATGGAGACATGGAAGAAGTAGGAAACTACAGGCTAGTAAGCTGCACTTTGGTGGTAGGAAAAGAAATGGAGTCACTGCTGAAGGAAAGGATAATTAACTTTCTAGAAGTCAACAGGTTACAGGATCCAAGGCAACATGGTGGCTTTACCAAAGAAAAATCCTGCCAAACGAATTGATTGACTTCTTTGACTTGGTGAAGGACATGTGCTAGATGTAATCTACTTGGATTTCAGCCTTTGATACGGTCCCTCACAGAAGACTGATGAATAAGCTTAGAGGGCTGAACTTAGGACCCTAAGTCTTGAACTGGATTGGAAACTAGTTGACTGACAGGTGACAGAGGGTGGTGGTAAATGGAATCCATTCAGAGGAAAGGAAGGTGAGTAGTGGAGTGCCTCAGGGGTCAGTGCTGGGGCAGATTCTATTTAATATATTTGTGAGAGACATTGCTGGAGGGTTAGAAGGAAAAGTTTGCCTTTTTGTGGGTGACACATAGATAACTAATAGATTGGGATACACTGGAAGGAGTAGAAACCATGAAAAGGGATCTCCTAATGTTGGAAGAATATTCAAGGGTCTGACAGTTAAAATTTAATGTAATCCAACCAATCTGGGGATTTATAAACAAAAGGTTCCTTTGAGTATATTTCGATAAACAGCAAAACAGAAACCTGTTTCATAAGATAATATCTTAAAACTCCCAATGTGTAAGACAGTGAAGTATGTGGCTATATCGCTATCAGTGTAATATAGTGAACAGTGTTCAGACAAAGGTGCTTGAGTAGAGCTATAGAGTAGCTGATAATCATAGCACCATCCTCCGCATCACAGCACTCATTCCCTCCCTCGCTACGTAATTGTTCTAATACTATTAGTCGAGTGTCTTAAATGGTGGTACTTAGCTTGAGAGTGCTGGATGCCGCCTAAATACGGTGCACTGCTGCCATAGACGTCAACTCAATTTGATGCAATTTTTTCTTCTTTTCAATTTTGCTAGTGAAAAGATCCACCTTGGTGCTCAGATCCACCTTGGTCTGAGCACTGTTCACTATATTACACTGATAGCTATATAGCCATGGCCAGAAGGGTATTAGGCTGCTTAGAGAGGGGTATAACCAGTCGGTTCAAAACTCTGCTGCCCGTCTCATCTTCCGCCAGGGTCGCTTTACTCATACTACCCCTCTCCTCAAGACCCTTCACTGGCTCCCTATCCGTTTTCGCATCCTGTTCAAACTTCTTCTACTAACCTATAAATGTACTCACTCTGCTGCTCCCCAGTATCTCTCCACACTCGTCCTTCCCTACACCCCTTCCCGTGCACTCCGCTCCATTGATAAATCCTTCTTATCTGTTCCCTTCTCCACTACTGCCAACTCCAGACTTCGCGCCTTCTGTCTCGCTGCACCCTACGCCTGGAATAAACTTCCTGAGCACCTACGTCTTGCCCCATCCTTGGCCACCTTTAAATCTAGACTGAAAGCCTACCTCTTTAACATTGCTTTTGACTCGTAATCACTCGCCTCCACCTACCCTCCTCTCTTCCTTCCCGTTCACATTAATTGATTTGATTTGCTTACTTTATTTATTTTTTGTCTATTAGATTGTAAGCTCTTTGAGCAGGGACTGTCTTTCTTCTATGTTTGTGCAGCGCTGCGTATGCCTTGTAGCGCTATAGAAATGCTAAATAGTAGTAGTAGTAGAAGAAAGGAGGAGTTGCTGCCCTTGTATAAGTCATTGATGAGGCCCCACTTGGAGTACTCTGTTCAGTTTCAGAGGCTGTATCTTGCTAAGAATGCAAGAAGACTTGAAGTGGTTCAAAGAAAAGGGATACAAATGATATGGGGTTTGTGTAGCAAGACTTAGGAAGAGAGACTTGCTGAATGGAACATGTATACAGTGCAGGAAAGGAGAAACGTTTATATGATACAGATGTTCAAATATTGGTATTAATCTACAAAGAAACATTTTCCAGAGATGAGAAGGTGGTGGAACTAGAGGAGATGAATTGAGGTTGAAAGAGGCCGACTCTGGGAATAATGTCAGGAAGTATTTTTTCACCGAGAAGATAGTGTAGAAATTCAAAAATGCATGGGATAAACACAAATGAATCCTGTTTAGAAAGAAAGGATTCAAAGAAGCTTAGCAGAGATAGGTAGCAACATCAGTAATTGGGAAACAAAGCTTTTACTGGGCAAACTTCTACGGTCTATGTCCTGATCGTGGCTGAGTAGACTTGGATGGGCTGGAGTGGAACGTTTCAGGGGCTTTGACGATAGGTTCAGAAATTTTAGAACAGGGATAGTACTGGGCAGACTTCTATGTCTATGCCCTGAAAATGGCAAGGAGAAATCAAGATCAGGTATACATATAAAGTATCACATACCATATGTAATGAGTTTGTCTTCTTGGGTAGACTGGAAGGACAATACAGGTCTTTATCTGCCATCATCTACTATGTTTTTATACTAACTATGATTCAGGTCTCTCTAAACCAGGGCTCTCGAAAATTGTCTTGGGACCCCCACACCTGGTCAGATTTTCAGAATATCCATAATGAATATGCATGCGATCAATTTATATAAACTAAAAGACTTGGGGGGTCAACATGTTTATCAAAAGGATTTAACCAGGCAAGAGAAGTTCAATCTATGAACTGCTTAAGTGAGCAGATAAATTTAGGACAGCTGAAAGGCTGTCCTAACGTTATCTGCCAAGTTAACTGGGTACTGGTCTTAATATCGGCTGGTGCTTGGTTAACTTCAGGTTGCCGTGTTAACCCGGATATTCAATGCTGGAAACCAGATGTGCCCTGGCATTGAATATCTGGGGATCATTCAGCCTGCAACTGTGAGGACTTACAAGCCGTTTACTGCCACGTGCTGAATATTGGGCCCTCAGTATATGCAAACTCTCATTCATAATTATTGTGGATCTCCTGACAATCCAACCAGCTGTGGTGTTCCCAAGATAGGTATGGGACACCCTGCTCTAAACCCACAGATCCACACCCTCCTCAGCACTCACATGCTCACTTATTTAACAAACACAGTAGTGTGTTCCACACAGACTGGAAGCTGATTAGGTACCATTCACTATACTCCTAACTGATATTAGTGTTTTATGCCTACCACCTGCCAGACTGTATCTAGATTTTAATTAAGATCATCTCCATAGCATAAAAACTTTGAAGCTTTCATGTATAGGAGGTTGTCGTCTGCTGTTGCTCTTTAAAAAGAAAGCTGTCTATAATTCACGCTCTAATCAAGTGCTTTGTCAAAGTCAACAGCATCACGCTTTTGCAATAAAAAATATATATATTTCTTTTTCATTTTTTTTAAGATGGCAAAATTGTAATGTTCAATATTTCAATCCAGCTGATATAGATGCTGTCTTAGGACTCATCTCAGACTATGCTTCTCTTAAAAAAATATAAAAGATGGCAAATTACTTTTGATTTTCATAAACATTTCAGAAGACAAACAATAACCATTTATGGGCAAACTAGATAGGCCATATGATCTTGACCTGTCATTGTATTCTATTGTTTTCTTTTTTTTTCTTCCCTCCCCCAATCATTTTCTGTTTCATTTATGAAGAGGCTGGAAATTGGGTGCATTAGAAGCCATAAACTGTTGCATTTCCTGCTCCCAGAAATTCAGGGTGGGGGGGAGAAAAAATGTGTATACATCAAGGATGGACAGTCACAACCACCATCAGGGTATAAAACAATATTCTAGTCCAGCAGTTTCAAAACCTGTCCTGGAGATCCCTCAGCAAGTCAGGTTTTTTTTTTAGATATCCACAATCAATACTGTTGAGATTGATTGATTGGCATGCATCGTCCCTACGGCATACAATTTTTTCATACATAATCATTGTGGATATTCTAAGGGCACCACTGATTGCGATCCCTCAGAACAGGTTTGGGAACCACTGTTCTAGCTCAGGGGTTTCTCAAAAATATTCTTGGTGAACCACTAATAGGTTTGGTTTTCAAATTTCCTCTCTTCTTAAGATTAAATCTGCACAAACATATCTGATGAATATTCGCTGTGGTCAGATATCCTAAAACCAGATCTGCCTGTAGCCTTTGTGGACCAGAACCAAGAATGCATTCTAGCTTCTTGTCAGAGTTGGTTTGGCTCTCCCGAAGGGACCGCAGGATGCCTCAGAGGACTTGGTACTAAAACTACCAGAGCCAGGGATCAAAAACAATAGCTTAATCTAGCTTTCCTGCATCCATACTTATTTGACAATTACGTATTATTAAATTGTATCTCAGTGATATTGTCAATGTTTACCATCTGAGCCACCAACCTAAATGACAAGACTCCCATATCTTGGTCTCCTCCCTCTTTTCCTCTACCAAATGAAGATGTGTGGCGTACTGCAGGATCTATTAATGAGAGACACTGCTGCATCCCAGAGTCGATCCAAATGCCCCATGGAGAGAGGAATGGAAGTGAAGGGCATAGGAAAGGAGAGGTAAGGGAACAGAGAGGTGAAACAGATAAGTGAAGACAAAGGTTAAGAATGAAGGTTGAATAGTAAAAATAGGCAAAGGCATAGAAAAATATGAAGGGATGAAGAATGTAGAGGAGCTGAAAGAGAGAAAACATGATAATATAAAAGGATAAGAGATGAATTTGATATGGAGGCAAGGTTACAAAAATGTAAGTCATAACACTGGCAAGAACCTTGCCACCCCATCAACAAAACTCTTTAGTAGATCAGTGGACCCCATATCCTTATGAACCCCTGGCTGTGACATTTTGATACAGTCATTTCAAGGCATTACCATCTGACAGGCATTTTGTGATTTAGACAAAATAAGTTGGTTGAATTTTTCCTGATCTTTCAAGAGAGACACAGATGAGGCGTAAAGCCTTTCTGGCCCTTCGTCCTAGGGTGCAGTCTCTGGGTGCCAATTTTGTACTTAAATTTCCTTGTTTATTATGTGTTTTGGTTTTTCAGGGTAAACAATTTCAATTGTTTACCCTGAATGCTAAAGAAGAGATTTAATTTATACAGACACCATATGAAAAATGCTAGTACCAACCAGGATGTCACCTCTGTGGGGCAATACTTTACCAAACCAGAACACTGTACCAGTGATTTTATGGTAAGAATCCTAAAAGGGAACTTTAAAACAATACAGGATCGTAAGACCTTTGAAGTCAGAATGATTAAATATTTTGACACCCACCAGACAGGACTTAACAAAGATCTGGGTTTTCTAGCCCATTATAAACCATAAAATTGTACTGCTTTGTCACCCTCTTATCTGCATGCATATCTCCCTGTCCCTCATCCACCCAACTCTCCCTGTCTCTCACCTAACCCACCCTCATCCTGTTAGACTGTCACTGAAATGCTTTGATGATTCACTTATATATACTGTCATCTACCAACATTTGCTTATTTCCGATCTGTCGAAAAAGGGCTACCTTCGAAAGCTAATCAAAAAATGTATTAGGTTATGTCAATTAAAATGGTATCATCTTATTTTCTTTTCCATGTTTTATTTTGTTTTATTTCTATTGATTACCTTTAAAAGTGGATTAACATGGCTACCACATCTCTCTACTCAAGATGGAAGATACCACATACAGCCGCATGAAAAAGCAAATTAATAAACTTATGGAAAAAGAATCAAAAGTGAACAGTCATCTTTACTTTCTGACAATCTGCAAGAAGAATGACATCATTTCTAAGTGACTGAGGATCAAAAATCCTTTGGCTACTACTTACAATTCTGATTATGCAGAGAAACTCTGCAAACGCACTAGTCAGAAACTAAGAAATGAACTTATACATCAACTCTACAAGAAGAAGAAAATGATAAAAACCGAAAGGGATGAAATCATAAGGAACATGGAGGAACTACATCCACACCGTATGTGCCAACTTAAGGAGGACCTGCAGAATATCCAAGGTGTAAAACAATACATTGCTGTCCGCAAAAAAAGAAATAAAGCTCTCTTCTCTCCTGCAGAATCACAGAGAGAAAAACATCTTATCTCGGAGCAAAAACAGCACTGCAGAAACCAACATTCCCAGACAACTTGGATACAGTTTCCAGTCCATCTGAGGTATGTGAAAATCGGAGCCCAAACAAACCAAGAGATCAGGGAAGTCTGCAGAAGCCCTGCAGACAAACTACTGATCACACTATTGGTGATACAGATCAAATGGGGATAGTAAACCTCTCAAACTATCAATTATCACAGCATGAAGTCTCTGTACTTTCCAAAGGACTTTCGTTTTGCCCTTCCAGCAAGCTGGATGAAATTCAATTATACTCAGACCTGGAAGAATCTTTAGAAAATTACGCCTGAAGGCACATTTCCACAACAAAGGAATACAGTTTTAAACAAAAGAACACATATTTCACCCCACAGGATGAACAAAACAACAAGCTGGACAACTACATAGAAAGTTTCAGACATAGGGTAAAATCACAACTTTCCAGCAAACAAAAGAAAATTCTGTACAATCTTACTGCACCAGAAAGAGCTGCCATAAGAACTCTACAAAATAACCAACGCATTATCATCAAACCCGCAGACAAAGGAGGCTCAGTGGTGATTATGGACACACAAAAATACACTGAAGAAGGGCACAGACAGCTCTCAGACAATACATACTACAGGAAACTAACTGAGGTTCCCCCACAGGATTATACAAAATAACTGAAAGACTTTATCAAAACATTTCATAAACAAGTATAGCCACATCTGAAGAAACTCATGCCAAACCAGCCTTCTGTGGACACATTCTACATGCTACTCAAAATCCACAAACCTGGAAACCCTGGCAGATCAATCATATCGGGTATTGGCACACTCGTGGAGGAAATATCTGGACTTATAGAGGGGATTCTGAAACCTCTCGTGCACAAGACAAACAGCTTCATACAAGACACCACAGACTTTCTGAATAAACTGAAAATATCAAGCAATTACCACCAGGTACCCTTCTGGTCATGATGGATGTAGAATCACTATACAGCAACATTCCCCATGCGGATGGCATAGATGCATGTGAGAAGCTCCTAAAAACATCCACACTGGACCATCAATACTCACCAGAAACCATTACAAAATTAATCAAATTTATTCTAACTCACAACTATTTCTGCTTTAACAATATCTATCTGCAAATCATGGGCACCAGGATAGCACCCCAATATGCCAACCTCTTTATGGCTGAGCTGGAAGAGACATTTCTGAATACATACCAGACCAAACCCCTAAAATACTACTGGTACATCGATGACATTTTTATGATTTGGACTGAGGGGGAAGAAACCCTGAAACATTTTTACAGTTCCTTCAATACATACCATCCTACAATCAGATTCAAAATTGACTACTTCCCAGAAAAAGTCAATTTTTGGGACACCACAATCTCAATCAGCGATGGCAATATACAAACATCCATATACAAGAAACCCACAGACAAATGCAGCTACCTCCACAACTCCAGCTTCCACCCTTCACATACAAAAAGATCCATTATTTACAGTCAAGCCACAAGGTACCACCGTATCTGCTCTGACCCAGGGGACAGAGACAGACACCTCGGAATCCTGACTGCATCCTTCGAACAGAAAGGTTACAACCCCAAAATAATCTCCAAGAATATTGCCTCATCCCTCAAAACATCCAGGGAAAATCTGCTACAATACAAGGAAAAGAAAGCCACAGACAGAATGTCCCTTATAGTGACATACAAACCAAAGCTGGAAAAATTAAGAAAAATCATAAAAGATCTACAGCCTCTACACCAGGAGGATGAATCTGTGAAAGAGATATTCCCATCCCCACCAGTGCTGGCCTTCCAACAGCCACCCAACTTAAAACACAAGCTAATTAAGTAAACTTCCAACATAGACTCAAAAAGAAGAGAATGGCACACATCCTTGCAATATATCCAACTGCAAACTATGCCAAAACATTTCACAGGACCCCCCACGGTCATTCACAAAGGAAAAATATTCAACATTAAGGAATCTTTCACATGCTCATCTTCCAACGTGGTATATGTCATTCAGTGTAAAAAATGCGATGAAGGGTGCTACATTGGAGAAACAAGTCAGATGCTAAAGAAGAGATTTAATTCACACAGACACCATATGAAAAATGCTAGTACCAACCAGGATGTCACCTCTATGAGGCAACACTTTACAAAATCAGAACACTGTACCATTGATTTTATGGTAAGAATCCTAAAAGGGAACTTTAAAACAATACAGGATCATAAGACCTTTGAAGTCAGAATGATTAAATATTTTGACACCCACCAGACAGGACTTAAAAAGGATCTGGGTTTTCTAGCCCATTATTAACCATAAAATTGTACTGCTTTGCACCCTCTTATCTGCATGCATATCTCCTTGTCCCTCATCCACCCAACTCTTCCTGTCTCTCACCTAACCCACCCTCATCCTGTTAGACTGTCCCTGAAATGCTTTGATGTTTCACTTATATATACTGTCATCTACCAACATTTGCTTATTTCTGATCTGATGAAGAAGGGCTACCTTCGAAAGCTAATCAAAAAACGTATTAAGTTATGTCCAATAAAAAAGGTATCATCTTATTTTCTTTTCCATGTTTTATTTTGTTTTATTTCTATTGACTAACAAGGCTACCACATCTCTTTACTCAATTTTTTGACCCAAAGCAGCTAGTAGAATCTCTTGTGGCTAAAGAGATAAATGTTGTTATATAGTCTCGTATGTACACTGTAGTTGCAGGCTCGGGAGGATCTTTTGGGTAAAGATAGGTATAAATGTATTTCTAGAGTTTTTCTTGATATCCTTTTTCTTATCTCTTGGATCTTTTTGCTATTGTTTGTGGATGAAAGTTTAAATTTATTTTCTTTGCTTATTTGTTTCTGTTTTGTAAATTTTCTATATTTCTTGTTTATATCGAAATGTTGGGATATATTTTTGTAAAGCTCAATAAAAATAAAATTTAGAAAAAAAAGTTGGTTGACTTAATTTTTATTTATTTTTATTTTTGTTACATTTGTACCCCGCGCTTTCCCACTCATGGCAGGCTCAATGCGGCAGGCAATGGAGGGTTAAGTGACTTGCCCAGAGTCACAAGGAGCTGCCTGTGCCGGGAATCAAACTCAGCTCCTCAGTTCCCCAGGACCAAAGTCCACCACCCTAACCACTAGGCCACTCCTCCTCCGGTTTCTACAAGACAGGTGTGCCAACATCACATTAAAAAACAAAAAAATAAACAAAAACAAAACCTCATATGCAACATTTCCTTCCTTCTATTCATCCATCTCCTTTCTGAGTACATCTCTCCTTCATCGCTGTCGTCGTACCTCTCCTACTGTTCTCCGTACTCTCTTACTCCTTCTCCTGCTCTCCGCTGGGGACATTAATCCTAATCCTGGTCCTCCACATCAGCTCTCGTCCTATTTCTGCAGGTCACACCGTGATATCTCCAATCTAATTTCTGTTCCTCTCCTCCCTCCTCCTTCCCTGCCTTTCTCTTGCGCTCTGTGGAATGCCCGCTCTGCCTGTAACAAACTGTCCTACATCCATGACCTCTTTATCTCTCGTACTCTCCATCTGCTTGCCCTAACTGAAACTTGGCTTTACCCTGAAGACTCTGCTTCAGTTGCGTCCCTATGCCATGGAGGTTATCTTTTCTCCCATACTCCTCGCCCAGTTGGCCGCGGAGGTGGTGTTGGGCTACTACTTTCACCCTCTTGTAGATTTCAACCTCTTCTTCTACCTCAGTCTCACTGTTTTTCTTCCTTCGAAATCCACTCCATCTGGCTATTTGCTCCTCTGCCTCTCCGAGTAGCAGTCATTTATCGATCCCCTGATAAGTCCCTTTCTTCCTTTCTCACTGACTTTGATGCTTGGCTTTTCTTCTTTCTTGAACATTCATCTCCTTCCCTCATTCTTGGGGATTTTAACATTCATGCTAATGATCCCTCTGACTCTTATGCTTCGCAATTTCTTGCTTTAACATCCTCTTTCAATCTTCAACTGTGCTCCTCTGCCCCCACTCACCAGAACGGCCACTATCTTAAGTACATAAGTAATGCCACACTAGGAAAAGACCAAGGGTCCATCGAGTCCAGCATCCTGTCCACAACAGCGGCCAATCCAGGCCAAGGGCACCTGGCAAGCTTCCCAAATGTACAAACATTGTATACATGTTATTCCCGGAATTGTGGATTTTTCCCAAGTCCATTTAGTAGCGGTTTATGGACTTGCCCTTTAGGAAACCGTCTGCCAAGCTAACCGCCTTCACCATATTCTTCGGCAACGAATTCCAGAGTTTAATTACGCGTTGGGTGAAGAAAAATTTTCTCCGATTTGTTTTAAATTTACTACACTGTAGTTTCATCGCATGCCCCCTAGTCCTAGTATTTTTGGAAAACGTGAACAGACGCGTCACATCCACCTGTTCCACTCCACTCATTATTTTATATACCTCTATCATGTCTCCCCTCAGCCTTCTCTTCTCCAAGCTGAAAAGCCTTAGCCTCCTTAGTCTTTCTTCATAGGGAAGTCGTCCCATCCCCGCTATCATTTTAGTCGCCCTTCGCTGCACCTTTTCCAATTCCACTATAGCTTTCTTAAGATGCGGCGACCAGAATTGAACACACTACTCAAGGTGCGGTTGCACCATGGTGCGATATAACGGCATTATAACATCCTCACACCTGTTTTCCATACCTTTCCTAATAATACCCAATATTCTATTCGCTTTCTGAGCCGCAGCAGCACACTGAGCAGAAGGTTTCAGTGTATTATCGATGACGACGACATCCAGATCCCTTTCTTGGTCCGTAACTCTTAACGTGGAACCTTGAATGACGTAGCTGTAATTTGGGTTCTTTTTCCCACATGCATTACCTTGCACTTGCTCACATTAAAAGTCATCTGCCATTTAGCCGCCCAGTCTCCCAGTCTCGTAAGGTCCTTCTGTAATTTTTCACAATCCTGTCGCGAGTTAACGACTTTGAATAACTTTGAATATCTTGATCTTATCCTCTCCTCAAACTGCTCACTCTCAGCTCTTCCCCTCCCTGACCATCATGTGATAACTTTCACACTTAAACACCCTCCTCCCCAGTCCCGTCCAATCTTTTTTTATTTTTTTTTTATTTTTATTGAAATTGTCATCAAATAAACAGCATTCAAACTTCCAACATTTCAATTACAATTTGCTTTTCATTTGTTAAATTCCCCCCCTCTGATCAACCATATCTTACCCTCCCTCCCTACCCAGGTGGTGACTGAGTGCAATCATTATATTGTTCATAAAGTGTCCATATCTTGTTAAAAGATAGTACGGATCCTCTTCGCATGGCTGTTAGCTTGGACATTTGGTAAAGAAAGTCTACTTTCCTAGTTACCGACTGTAAGGATGGTGTCTCTACTTGCTTCCACTTTCGAGCCAAGCCTAGTTTTGCAGCTACAAAATATTGAATCGCCAGTCTGTGCTGCCAGCTTGGAATGGACGCTGGACGGAAATGAAGCAAACAGTTCTCCGCTTTCCATGCAAATGTGCTCTGTAATATGCTGTTAACCAGTTCCATTACATCTTTCCAATATATCTGTACTTTCTCGCAAGTCCACCAAATGTGGTAAAATGATCCCCTGTGTCCACAATCTCTCCAACATTGCCCCGAGACTCCCGGGTACATTTTATGGAGGCGCTCAGGCGTATAGTACCACCAATACAACATTTTAAACCCATTTTCATTCACTGATTGTGCTAGTGATGGCTTAAGTAAGTATTTGTAATTTGCTTTCCATTCTGTTTTGGTGTATGTGGTCTGTAACGCATCTTCCCACTGGGTTTGATAGCGCACCTGTGGGTCGGTACGTCCCAGCAGGGCCAGATATATGCGAGTTATACCTCCCCTGCCTCCCCCTCTACTTATAGCTATCTCCATATCTGTTTCAGCTAGGTCCAACTCATCCTGCGCTTTCTTTTTAAGGAAGCTACGTAAGTTACAGTAGTATGTGAGATCTCTTTCTTTTAGACCATACTCTTCCTGAAGCTCTCTAAATGGAAGCATTTTTCCTTCTTTCCATAATTGTCCCAGTGTGCATAACCCTGCTTGGGCCCATATCTCAAATACCTTCTCCGATTTCCCCAGTGAGAATCCTGTTGCCCATCTTATAGCTGTTTGCCGATAATAAGTCCTCTCAGGGAAAAGCGTCTTCCTCACTTGATACCATGTCCACATAGGATGTTTTAATCCAATGGGCATTTGTTTAATTATGGGGACCAATTCCTCTCCTGGTATCCACAAAATATCCCCAATTGCTCTCCTACCCAACCATGCTCTTTCCCAATGTAACCATTTCTTGGCTGCTCCAGGGGACCATTCTGCCAAAATACGAAGTTGTGCCGCTTGGTAATATAAGTAAAAATTTGGTACCCCCATTCCTCCTCTCTCCCAAGTTTGGTACATCATAGTTCACCGTACTCTTGGTGGGCGTTTTTTCCATATATATGCGAATATTTTGCGATTGAGTTTTGCAAAAAAGCTACTGGGGATTGGGATCGGAATTGCCATGAATAAATACAACAATTTCGGGAGCAGCATCATTTTAATCGCATTAATACGCCCTTTCCAGGAGACATTAAGTCCTTCCCATTTATCCAATTCGCTAAATAATTCTTCAACTTTTTGGGGGAAGTTAGCTGCAAATAGTCCCTCTATTTGTGTTGTTACCTGTATTCCCAAGTACCGTATGGAATTTGTCGCCCATACAAAAGGGAAGGCGGCCTTAAGGGCCTCCAGTTCCTCAGGCGGTACCGTGAGATTAAGGAAGGTCGACTTGTCTAGATTGGGTTTAAATCCCGATAATTGCCCATATCTTGCTAAATGTTCCACTATCCTCTCTACCGCTTTCAATGGGTTCGAGATTGTCATCAGAATATCATCGGCAAACAGCATAAGTTTATGTTCCCTTAAGCCCCTCACCACTCCTGTCACCTTTCTATCTTTCCTAATCATATTGGCCAATGGTTCCAATGATAGGGCAAATAGTAGTGGTGACATTGCACATCCCTGTCTGGTTCCCCGCCAAAGGTTAAATGTTTTTGTGTATGTCCCATTGATCTTTATAGTGGCCATTGGAGTCTGATATAGCAAACGTAGCCAGTTCAAAAACCTCCCCTCGATACCTATTCGTTGTAATGTTGCAAATAGAAACGACCAGTCCACGCGGTCGAACGCTTTTTCTGCGTCTATTGACAGCAGTACCGCCGGGGTCTGGTCGTCTCTCACCTGTTGTAGAACATGCATTAGACACCTTATATTGTCAAAGGTCTGGCGCCCCTCTATAAATCCCGCCTGATCTGAATGTATAACCTCTGGTAGTTGCTTCTGTAACCTTCGGGCTAAGATTTTTGTGAATATCTTATAATCCACATTTAGGAGTGATATTGGCCTGTAAGAGCTGCATAATTTCGGGTTTTTCCCTGGTTTTAATATTAGGGTTATCGCTGCCAGTCTCCAGGTGTCTGGTAGCTTCTGCAAGTCTTCCAATGTATTAAATAGTTTCTGTAACACTGGTATAAGATGTTTACTAAATAGTTTGTAAAATCTTGTGGGAAACCCATCCGGGCCAGGAGCTTTGCCATTTGCCATATCTGTTATTGCCCACCCTATCTCCTCCGATGTGATGGGTGAGGATAAATGAGTCGACCCCCCTCTTCCTATCTGAGGTAGCTCTGCCTCTTGCAAGTATTGCTCTATTTCATCTAGTTCAGGAGTTTGTTCTGGTTCATATAGATTGGTGAAGTGAGCAAGAAATGCCTCATGTATGTGTTCAAGTTGTGAGATATAGCCCCCTTCTGCCGTTTGTATACCCCCTATATAATTGCGTTGAGACATTTTTTTTAACTTGCATGCTAATAGCCTACCCGCTTTGTCTCCAAACTCGAAATTTTCCTGCTGTACTATTTGCAGTTTGACAGCTAAATCTGCCATCTGTAACTTGTTCAGCTTTAATCTCAGTTCCTGCATTTTTGACAATTCTTTAGTGTCCTTGGGATCTTTTTTATGTTGTTGTTCAAGCTGTCGTAATTCTGTTCTAATATTATCTTCCTGTACTGCTCGC
Organism: Microcaecilia unicolor; assembly: GCF_901765095.1. Classification (NCBI taxonomy): domain Eukaryota; kingdom Metazoa; phylum Chordata; class Amphibia; order Gymnophiona; family Siphonopidae; genus Microcaecilia; species Microcaecilia unicolor. The sequence goes on along the minus strand of NC_044031.1, from coordinate 608,948,264 downwards.
TCTTTTGTCAGATGGGCTCTCAACGCTATTAACTTCCCTCGGAGCACTGCTTTAAGTCCCTCCCATATAAATTGTGGGTGGACCTCTCCCACATCATTATATTCCAGATATTCCAGAATATATTTCTCTATTACCGGGATATTTTTAGTGTCCAATAGCAGCGTCTCGTCCATCCGCCAGTATCTGGCACCCACCTGTCGGGCCCCTGCCCTTAGCTCTAGAACCACCGGAGCATGGTCAGACCAGGTACGAGGTTCAATATATGTTTCCCGTGTTCTATTTGCCACTATCACATCCCCCATCCATCCGTCTATTCTAGAATATGTTTTGTATTGGGAAGAGTAATATGTGTAGTCTCTTTCTTGTCCATGTTTGGTTCTCCATATATCTGTTAGGCCCCATCTAGCCATGAATCTCCTCCATATTTTCCTATCTGATTTAGCATACACTGCCTGGCCTGTGGAGTTATCTAAGTGTGGTTGGATCGTGAGATTAAAATCTCCACCCATTATTAGGTGACCTTGCAGGTGCTTTTGTATTTGCTGTTCTACTTTTTCTACAAACAGTCCCTGTCCCGTGTTTGGTGCATAAACATTAACAATTGTATATTGAACATTATACAATGATACTAACATTATCAAAAATCTACCTTCTACATCTTTTATAACCTTATTGACCTCCCAAGGGAGTGCGCTAGACAGCGCTATTAACACCCCCCTCTGTTTTGAGTTTTGTGCAAGATGAGAAATATATAGTGGGGTATCGCTTGTGACACACTAACTTCTCATAACCTTTTTTCAGGTGTGTCTCTTGTAAGAGTACCACATCTGCGTTCAAGCGCACCATTTCTTTGAATGTTAATTGGCGCTTCGTAGGGGAGTTCAGGCCCCGCACATTAAATGTTATACATTTGAACACTTTATCCCCCAACATCAATCCATAAGTCATTACTTATACACCACCTTTCCCTCCCTCCTCCCCCCCTCCCCCCTCCCTCCTTTCCCCAAAACCTGATATAGCACATCTCTATTGTAATCGAGATCATGCCTATAATGGTGTGGACTTCCGGTCCCGTTTACTTTTCCAGCCTGCTCAGTTTGTTTGATCCTTCTTTGTTGTTCAGTGTGTTCTAGCCCGATCCAGATTATCATATTATTAACACGTCATGTGTTATCTTTGTATTCCAATTGTAGTTGCTCTTTCACGGGCCTTTCTCTGATATTATTGTCTGCTCTGACGCTTGTCTCCGCAGCCTTCCACGACCTTTTGAGATTCTCTGCCACTTCTGTTTGACATTTCTTTGAAATCCAGATGATGGTTTTGGCGTCGATGCTTTATCCATCTTTTCTTGACCCAAATATTCATGAGCTTCTTCTAGCGATGCCACCTTACGTTGTTTGCCTTCTTTATAAAATATTAGGGCAAATGGATGTTGCCATCTGTATTTTATTCCTTCTGCTCTAAGCTTCTCCGTCAACGGGCGCAGTTCTGCACGCCGTTTTAAGGTGGTAGCTGCTAGGTCTTGAAACAGTTCAATGGGATATGTCTCCCATGTGATTTGGCTGGTCACTCTAGCTTGGTGCATAACTTCTTCTTTCACTTTGAACTCCGAGAAGCAGGCCACAATATCTTTTGGGGTATTTGCCTTTCTTGACCCCAGCGCCCGATGTGCTCGTTCTAGTCGGATAGTTTCTGGGGCTATTGGATGGTCAGCTGTGGAGAGAAGTTGGGCTGCTATTGCTTGCACTACTTTTTCACAGTTATTATATTCAGGCAGCTCCGGTAGGCCTCGCACTCTAATATTGGAGCGTCGGCTTCTATTTTCAAGGTCTTCCACCTTGTCTGTTAGAAATTTCATATCCGATTGTTGTTCTGCCATATGTTTCTCTACTTCATTTAAAGTTTCTGCATGTTCTTCTAGCCCCATTTCTACCTCATTGACGCGATTCCCCAAGTCTTTGATTTCTTCCCTCAAATCCGCGCTCAGTTGCGCAAAATCTTGCCGCATCTCTTTTATTTCTTTTTTTATATCCTGGAGCCATGTACTTAATTGGTCCCATTTGTCCTGCGGGACCTCGTTATGATCTTCAGTTTCCCGCTCTCTCTGGCTCGCCGGCGATTTCGGGCTAGATGTATTCTCTTCGCCTTCTTGCTCTCCGGCCTGTATCTCTGACGCACGTTCCCGTTGGCGGTAAGCGAAGTTCGCCAAATCTGCCTTTTTAAGTTTTGTATCCGCCATCTTACGGATCGCGAATCTTTCGCCTCACTCTCTCGCAGCTTCCACCTTGTTTTGTGGATCGTTTGCTCTTTATATTAGCTCGTTTTCGGGCTGGAAGACGGGAGCTCCGCAATCAGACCGCCATTGCAGAGCGTGACGTCACCGGAAGTCCAGTCCCGTCCAATCTTAACCAATACATTTTGGGAATCTTCAGGCTATTGACCCTTCTGCTGTGTCCTCCAATGTTTCAAATCTCTTCTCTAGCACTATGCTATCCAAGTCTGTGAATGAGGCTGTCTCTTCCTATAATACTATTCTCTCCTCTGCTCTGGATACTCTCGCTTCTCTCATTCCCCGTTCAGTAAAACGTACCAAACCCCAACCATGGCTGACCTCTAGAATCTGCTACCTACGTTCCTGTGCCCGCACTGCCGAACGCCTTTGGCTGAAATCCCGTACCCATGCTGACTTCATACATTTCAAATTCTTGCTGACTTCCTTCCAATCTGCTCTTTTACTTGCCAAACAGGACTATTACTTCCAGTTGACTAATTCTCTTGGCTCAAACCCTCGTCATCTCTTTGCCACACTGAACTCTCTCCTCAAAGTGCCTTCACCTCCAACCCCCCCCCCCCCCCCCTTCACTTTCCCCCCAGACTCTGGCTGAGTTCTTTCATGATAAGGTTCACAAGATTAAACTTGAATTCTCAGCCAGGTCACCTCCACCTCCTTCCCTTAGTCCCTTCTCTCAACCCTCCAACCCCTGCCTCCTTTTCTTCCTTTTCTGAAATCACTGAAGAGGAAACTACACATCTTCTTTCCTCCTCGAAACTAACTACCTGTTCCTCTGATCCTATTCCTGCCCATCTACTGAACACTATCTCTCCTACTGTCATCCCTTTTATCTGTCATATCCTCAATCTTTCACTGTCCACTGCGACTGTTCCTGATGCCTTCAAACATGCCGTAGTCACACCACTCCTTAAAAAACCTTCATTGAACCCTACCTGTCCTTCCAACTATCACCCCATTACCCTCCTCCCTTTCCTATCCAAGATACTTGAATGTGCTGTTCACTACCGTTGCCTTGACTTTCTTTCATCTCAAGCTATTCTTGATCCACTTCAATCCGGCTTTCGCCCCCTTCATTCAAATGAAACAACGCTTGCTAAAGTCTCCAATGATCCGTTCCTAGCCAGATCCAAAGGTCTCTATTCTATCCTCATCCTTCTCGATCTGTCTGCTGCTTTTGACACTGTTGATCACAACCTACTCCTTGATACGCTGTCCTCACTTGGATTTCAGGGCTCTGTTCTTTCCTGGTTTTCTTCTTATCTCTCCCAGCGTACCTTTAGTGTATACTCTAGTGGATCCTCTTCTATCCCATTGTCAGTTGGTGTACCTCAGGGATCTGTCCTGGGACCGCTTCTCTTCTCCATCTATACTTCTTCCCTTGTTACTCTGATCTCATCCCATGGTTTTCAGTATCATCTTTACGCTGATGACTCCCAGGTCTACCTCTCCACACCAGAAATCTGAGCCGAAACCCAGGCCAAAGTATCAGCCTGCCTGTCTGACATTGCTGCCTGGATGTCTCAGCGCCATCTGAAACTAAACATGACCAAGACTGAGCTTCTTATCTTTCCCCCTAAAGCAACCTCTCCTCCTCCCCCATTCTCTATTTCTGTGGATAACATTCTCATCCTTCCTGTCTCATCAGTTCGTAACCTTGGGGTCATCTTCGACTCCTCCCTCTCCTTCTCTGCACATATTCAACAGACTGCTAAAACCTGTCATTTCTATCTCTATAATATCAGCAAAATTCGCCCTTTCCTTTCTGAGCACACTACCAGAACCTTCATCCAACTCTTATCACCTCTCACTTAGACTATTGCAACTTGCTTCTCACAGGTCTCCCACTTAGCCATCTCTCTCCTCTTCAATCTGTTCAAAATTCTGCTGCACGACTAATATTCCACCAGGGTCGTTATGCTCATATTAGCCCTCTCCTCAAGTCACTTCACTGGCTTCCTATCCGTTTCCGCATACAGTTCAGACTCCTCTTATTGACCTATAAGTGCATTCACTCTGCAGCTCCTCAGTACCTCTCCACTCTCATCTCTCCCTACATTCCTCCCCGGGAACTCCGTTCACTGGGTAAATCTCTCTTATCTGCACCCTTCTCCTCCACTGCTAACTCCAGACTCCGTTCCTTTTATCTTGCTGCACCATATGCCTGGAACAGACTTCCTGAGCCGGTACGTCAAGCTCCATCTCTGGCCATCTTCAAATCTAAGCTAAAAGCCCACCTTTTTGATGCTGCTTTTAACTCCTAACCCTTATTCACTTGTTCAGAACCCTTATTCTATCATCCTCACCTGAATATTCCCTTATCTCTTGTTTGTCCTGTTTGTCTGTCCTAATTAGATTGTAAGCTCTGTCAAGCAGGGACTGTCTCTTCATGTTCTACAGCGCTGCGTATGTCTAGTAGCGCTATAGAAATGATTAGTAGTAGTAGTATATTAAGGACCCAGTTTACTAAGGTATGTTAGCCTTTTTAGCCCGTGGTAACGCTAGAAACACTCATAGAAATATATGGATGTTTGTAGCATTAGTGTGTGTTATAAATGAAATCGAACTTGCAGCGTGGGTTAATAAACAGGGCCCCAAGCGAGAGTCTTATATGACAAGTCTGATATTGTATGGAAACGGAGCTAAATCCTCCCAGGCCTAGCAGGTGGTCTTTAAAAAAAAAAAAAAACAACAACTCTCAGCTGCAGCAGTCCAAGGCCCAGAGAGAACAGGTGTTTAAAGAAATGTTTACAATAGCAGAATCTATTCCTCGGTCTTGCTGGCATGTGAAAAATCTATCAGAGGATTTCTTTCTCTCAAAACATGCATTTAAAAAAATATATTTTCCAAGTTGAAGCAGTATGGTCTTTTGCCGCCTTCTCAACTTTTGATTGCTCTTTTGGAGGCATAGATGAGCCAAGTTAGAGGAGACACTCAACACAGTCAAAGATGGCTAAACATCTACAGAAGCAAAGGACCCTATAGATTTCTGTTCTCAGAACCAAAATTTCTGCCTGAGATGAAGGAATTGAGAACTCTCTAATAACAAACATGACTTACATCCAGTGAGTATCAAACACTATAAGAAGAAATGATAATATCCACCCCCTTCCTGCTCTGTGCATGCACACAAGCACCCAGATATGAAATCCCACACAAGACACCCACATGTGAACTCCCACACAAGACTTCAGTCTCCCAGTGTCGGCACCACCACTCTTCATTCTGCATAAAAAAACTCTGCCAATGAACAGATTTCATTCATTGAAGCCAGAAATGAGAAAACTAAGTAAACGCAGGCATCAACAGCATAGTGCAAGAAGTAAAATGTCATTAACAAGTCAGGTTAATAAAATCCAGTCACTGCACTTTTGTTTTCTCCAAATGTATGGAATTTTAGTCTGGAGAAAGAATCATTTGAATGTAAGACACCAGATGTTTTGTTTTTTTTTTGCCAAGGAGACTGGCGGCAGTTGGAGTCTTTCTTTACACTCTCTCTTGGTCTATTGCAAGTCTGGTTTGAAAATAGTTAAGTTCAGCTGTGATGCTTATTATGACTGAAATGTTCAAGGCAAGGATTTTTATTTTTTATAAGAATCTGCACTCAGATTAATTTTACTTTCAATTATTAGCAGAGATTATTCTATGTGTATGAATCAGCTGATGTTTTTATTTATTATAGGATAATCAAGCCACCGTTGATCTTGCAAACCTCACAGGTAGTCTTTATTTATAGGGTTTGTTGCAATAATGAAATATTGTTTGTCATCATACCAGACCAGTCCAGACTAATGGGTTATATCCACCTACCAGTGGAAGGAGACAGAGAATAAAATAGTTATTGTGAAATGCCCCTTAAGGTTATCATGCAGCCTGGAGTGTTCAGTATTTTTCTCTGTCTCCAAGTGGATGGTTCCAGGAGTAGATGGAGCGCCTAGTTGCCTGACATGAGGCCATAGAATTGAGAGCTCAAGTGCTGGCTCCTCAAATTCCAGTCTGTCCTGGAGGCCCATTAACTGCCTGTGGGGAGCACATCGGCTTCAAGGTCTCAAAGAGTCTTGATCTCCAGTGTTTAGGGGGGGGGGGGGGTTCCTCAGGGAACTAAGGTGTCAGTTGCTTGAGGCAGGGAGAGACTCAGACATCTCCAGGGAATACTTTTATGATCCTGATTTGGACATTGTTGCCTTTTTGGTTATCACCATGAACAGAGCATCCACCTTGAGGAACCGAAGCAACCTGTCCAGATCCTCGTGAGGAAGAGACTGTACTCCAGAGAAATGATCAGGAGTCTCCCATTCAGGCAAAACCATCATGGCAAGTGCTATATGTAATATAAAGGCCTTAGGTAGCCTCCAGAGTCTCAAGAATGGGATCCCTGTCCGATAGATGCGCCTGGGAGGACATCAAGGTACGTAAGGCTTTAGTCAGCAAACAATGAATTGACCTAGCTCCTCGCATTGAAACATCTGTACTACCAGGAAGTCTTCCTCCTCGGCCAGCAGGAGGTCCCTCAACTCAGATGAGTCCTCATCCTGTGGGAAGTACTCATCACCTGAATGAGCCTCCAAGGGTTCCCAAGCAGGCAGTCTGGTTGGAAGGGGTTCCTGGTCTAGGATTGAAACAGACAAAACAACAACAACAAAAAAAACATTTTGGGCAACTCAATATGTTATGATGGGTGAAGCAATGTTTATTGGAAGATAATTTTAAACTTTGCAGGTCAGTCTACTATCTTGACAAAGTTGGACTGTTCTGATGCCATTTCTATGTTTTTTTTTTGTTTTTTGTTTTTGTTTAATGGCAAGAGACTCAGTTACAGATGATTTATAACACAATTAGATGATTTTCAGAGGTAAAAGATGGGAGCATTTATCTCTTCTTTTTGATATGTGTACACTGGCTTCCTGTTTCCACCCATGATTTTTTTTATATTATTGTATCTTGCTTTTAAAATTATTTATGGTCCTGCCCTCTCTGTATGCCCAGTCTCTTTGGTAGAGTCCACTTTACATGCCACTAGATTGGTATCTTCCAAGAAGCTATAGTTTCCTTCTACTGGTTTTTAAGTTTGAGAACATTTTAATTTATAGAGATCAACAACAGTGGAATGAACTAGCACATACCAGATATAGACAACTATTTATTGTTTATGAAATATTTGAAAACATGATTATTTCAAAAATATTATGGGCAGCTAGCATTATTATCCCCCTGTTTACAAAGCCGTGCAGTAATGCCAACACAGCCCATTCACTTTTAATGGGCTGTGTTGGCACTGCTGTGTGGCTTTGTAATGAATTTAGGGGGAAATGTAATTTTTTTTTTTAAATCAGTAAATGTTCTTGTAGTGCCTAGTTTGGCTTGTTTTTTTCTTTCTTTTTTTAAAGTTATCTTATTTTTGATTGTATTCTAATTTATGTATTTTTTATCTTGTATTCTAATTTGCCATGAGCCTTTGTTTTTGGCTAAGTAGAATATAAATAATTAGTTTTTTTCTTTAGAGTCTGCACAGAAACACAGCTAATGTAATAGCGAAGGGTTATGTGAAGATTTTGTATGGTAAAAAAAATATGAAAGTACCCACAGATGAAAAACTTATTTTTATAAGGAATTCATTAAGCAGACATTCTGAAGTAATCTCATGTTTTCATTGCTATCCAGTGACACACTGTGATGTGGACAAGTGTTAAAAACACTTGAGTGATTTTGTGTAACTCCTGAAATTGTTGATTTTTTTTCAGTTGTATTTTTACATTTTTCAATTACATACAGTATGAGAAACAAATGCATACTTTTAAGCGGAGATAACAAAAATGTTATTCATATAGGAAGGAAAGAAATTAAAACTTCAATGAAGTATGAATTTACTAAAGAGGAGCTTGATTTGCTGTACTGACACAGTCAAAAAGTCACCAGAAAAAGAATCGTATGGTCTTCCAAATTAGCTTCAAATGAGTTAAAAAAAAAAAAAATCAAAGCCATGCTGCTATTAAGGAATGGAGCCAAAACAGAGCCCAAAGAAACAAATATGACATCAATGTTATTTATCAGACATACGAGTATCCAAGCTACTGAAGATTTTATTGACCAATTAGTACAGATGAATAAAATTACTAGACCGTAGGTGAAGTGTGATATCACCAGAGTTGGTGTGAGCCCATATGACCTTGAGCCCCAGGCTTCTGTTTGACATCCTTAAAGGGCTGTTGTTCCAATGACTCAGAATTCAGTGAAATGAAAATTATTATGGCATGTGCAGATAACAAGTAACTGTACCAAAGTTCAAAAATTGCAAAGCATATTTACAAAAAAGAAAATCAGTTAAACAGGAGGAAATCAGTTTGTAATCCTGGAGCCCTGGTGCATACAGTTAAACATTTGGGAGCTGTACTTGGGAGTAAATGTGGTGAATTGGTGCTGTGGGCACACGTTTTGTTTGTCCTTCCTCCCTACACCATCTCTCCCTTAATAAATGCTGTATGATTCATTTACTATTACGTACTGTATTGCATCATCTTAAGATATTTGAAAGTAAATTTTTAGATGAAAACTCTTTGTCTTTTATTTTGCTTTGTGGACAGTTCTGTGGTTGCTCAGTGAAAGGTACAGAGCATACTTAAAGATAGTACTACACAGTTCAGAAGCTGTGAGGAGTGCGCAATGTCATTCTCAGGGTTTTAAGATTTATTTCTAGTACTTGGCTTCCATGCCTTATTTGCTAGCCCAAAACATGTTACAAATTGTGAAGCAGAATTATCAAAATCTTCCACCCGCCTCATATGCCCAAATATCAATATAAACCCATTGTAGTGAAACACTGATTCTCTAAGGACAAGCAGGCCATATTAGTCTTGCATGTGGGTGACATCATCCTCGGAGCCTGGTGCAGGAAACGCTACCTCGAGTAGTTATAATTTAAGATTTTGAGGCAGTGCTCCCACTGAGCATGTGCCGGTGGCCTTCCATCTGAAGTTACGAGTCCGGGATCAACAATTTTTCTTCATCTGTGGTAAAGAGAGGTCAAGTTTGATAGCGGTTCTCTTCAGTGCATTTTTTTTTAATTATAAGGTGCCTTCCCTAGCAGGATGTTTGTCCTTTTCCATTCACAATTTTCTCCTTTTGACTTGGTTGTGCTTCCTATACCTTTTCTTAGTGTTTTCCCCATTTTTAAGTTTCTTTATATTTTTTGAATCTGAAGGCCTTCTTAGCCCTGAGCACCGGCTGGGTAGCATCGATATGTTTTTCATATGAGCTTGCCCCTTTCTTCCTCACCATTGAGTCATTTGATTTTGCTTCAGCCATTTTCCCATCCATGCCATCTAAGGTTTCCAGTGGCTTTAAGCACTGTACCCAGTACAATAGGACCATCTTGGGTCTCACATCCATTCCTGGTGTATCCAGTGCTTGGGGCCAGACCATAACCATTAAACTATGTTCATTGTTTGCTAAGAAGCACAAGAATCAAGAATCGATCCCACGATGCATGGGGCCAGGAGCATTGAAGACTTTGGTACCCGAGAAGCATCAGCACCAAGAGGAGCGCACCCCATCTATTGAAGAAGTGCCTTTGCGCTGGTCTCCAGGTAACCGCAACCCAATTTCCACTACGGCATCCGCAACTCTGCAGGCTATATACGAACCGGCATCCCAGCCTTTACCGATGTTGACCCTTGAATGTATCCGGGCCATGCTCCAAGAGCATTTGGCAGGGCTTCTCAATGCTTAGAGACCATTGGCACTGTGGGCGTTTGCACCAGCCTCGACTCTACCTCTGTCTGCGGCATGGTCACAGACACTGGTGCCTCAAGGGGCATCCATGTCGACACTTGCCCATGAAGGTACCCCCTTGATGTCTGTGGAGGATCTAGAGGCGAACTTGTATCTTGACGCTATTACAGGTGTGGACATGGTTCCTCTCATCTGTGGCAGGCACGGACACAGCCCTCTCATGTAGAATATTTCACTGATTCTGATTTGGATCGTTCATGAGAGTCTGATGATGATCCAAGGTACTTCTCAGAGGTGGAATCCTATGGAATTCCATCAGACCCCGCTCCTCCAGAGGAGAGGCATAAATCTCCACCTGAGAATCTCTCCTTCCCTGCTTTTGTAAAGGAAATGGCAGCTGCCCTCCCTATTAAGTTAGAGATGGAACTCAGCCCAGGGCTGAGAAATTTGAGGTTCTGGACTACGATTCATCTCCTAGGGAGGCTGTGACTGTCCTTCTTCACAAAATCATTTGGGATGTTTAGGTGAAGAATTAGGAGTCCCCTCTTTCTGTCCCGGTTATGCCCACAAAATTAACACCATGTATCGGATTCCAAAAGTGCACCTGGATTTGATAGGCCATAGTTGCCTTATTGTTTCTTGGTGGTTGAATCCACACTTAAGCAAGCAGGAGCTCCAAGGACTTCCTCGGCTCCCCCAGGCAGAGAAGCCCAGACACTGGATTCGTTTGGGTGTAAGATATATCAGGCCTCGATGCTCATCTCCCATATTCTCAATCACACCAGCTCTACACGTGCCTTTATTTGCAGTCCTTGGTGTGCAGTATATCTGGTTTGGCAGACACTCTCCCTCTGGAACATGCTGAGTCACTTTGCTGGTTGGCCAAGAAACAGGCGACCTTTTGTAAATTTCTGGCCAGGGGTGCTTTTGACATCTTTGACGTGGAGGGGCATAATCGAACCAATTTTTCCTGAGGGTGTCCCTGCAGGACAGCCCTGTGAAGGGGCGGGGAAACCGCTATTATCGAAACAAGATGGGCATCCATCTTTCGTTTCGATAATACGGTCAGGGACGCCCAAATCTCAACATTTAGGTTGACCTTAGAGATGGTCGTCCTCCGTTTTTGGCAATAATGGAAACCGAGGACGCCCATCTCAAAAACGACCAAATCCAAGGCATTTGGTCGTGGGAGGAGCCAGCATTCGTAGTGCACTGGTCCCCCTGACATGCCAGGACACCAACCGGGCACCCTAGGGGGCACTGCAGTGGACTTCACAAATTGCTCCCAGGTGCATAGCTCCCTTACCTAGGGTGCTGAGCCCCCCAACCCCCCCCCCAGCCCCACTCCCCACAACTGTACACCATTGCCATAGCCCTAAGGGGTGAAGGGGGCACCTACATGTGGGTACAGTGGGTTTCAGGTGGGTTTTGAAGGGCTCACATTTATCAGCACAATAACAACGTAAGTCATTTCTTGCTTTGCATCCTAGGGCAATAGCCCTGGGAGCAAATTTTCTTCTGAAATTTCCTTGTGTGTGTAGGGTTTTACTCCACACCAAACAATATCAATTATTTGAACCCAGTCAGTTGGATGTTTTTCTAAAAAGTAAAGAGAATATTATTGTGAAACTTTAGACCCGAATGAAACACTGTATAGCAATTTGGAGTGAGCCCATATGGCATGGTGCAGTCTTTTGGTTAATAGAAATGTTTAAAAGCTTGATTTCTATAGCTTGATGTTTTTTTTCCTAATTCTTGGATCATTTCTCTCTTAACTTGTGGTCGATGGAGGTTTTGTTTTAATTTCCTTCTCATTATTCTATTATGATTATGAATATTTCATAAATGGTGTATTATATTCTTGTTTGAATATTATGTATATTAAAATGTTTATATAAAAAAATAACAGGTAGGGGGGATGGGCCTGGGTCCGTCTGCCTTAAGTGCACTGCACCCACTAAAACTGCTCCAGGGACCTGCATACTGCTGTCATGGAGCTGGGTATGACATTTGAGGCTGGCAAAAAATGTTTTTAAAATTTTTTTTAAGGGTGGGAGGGGGTTGGTGACCACTGGGGGAGTTAAGGGGAGGTCATCCCCGATTCCCTTCGGTGGTCATCTGGTCAGTTTGGGCACCTTTTTGAGTCTTGGTCGTGAAAAAACATGGACCAAGTAAAGTCGGCCAAATGCTAGTCAGGGACGCCTTTCTTTTGCAACCTTATGAGTGGTCTCTCAGCATGGGCATTGCTCACAAGATTTTCTGAGAGTAGGGCACTCACTCCCTCTGTGGATCTCTTTGCCACTCATTACAATCACAAAATCCTTCATTACTGTTTCAGGCTCAGGTCTCGCAACAGACTAGCATTGGATACCTTCCTCCTTCATTGGGGGACAGGTCTTCTGTATGCGTATTCCTCCCATCCCTCTAATGGGAAAGGCTTTGCTGAAACTTAAGCAAGACTGGAAAACCATGATTCTCATCACCCCTTATTGACCCAGGCAGATACGGTTCTCACTTCTTCAGGAGTTATCCTCTAAAGAACCATGGAGATTGGACTGTTTTACATAAGAACATAAGAATAGCTATACTGGGTCAGCCCTGTTTGTTTCCATCAGTGGCCAATCCAGGTTACAAGTACCTGGCAGTAAACCAAATAGTAGCAACATTCCATGCTGCCAATCCCATGGCAAGCAGTGTTTTCCCCATGTCTCTCCAAATGCAGACTCTGGACCTTTCCTCTAGGAATTTGTCCAAACCTTTTTAAAATCCAGACACGCTAACTGCTGTTACCATATTTCCTAGCAACCTCCAGTCTTCAGGTGCTACGGATGGTTTTAATGACAGGGTATAGATTACTAACAGCAAATCAGCAATTTCATGTTCGAGTTCTTTCAGTACCCAGGTGATTTACTACTCTTTGTGGATTTGGCTCAGTGCGTCTTTCAGGTTCACCGACATTTCTTTCAGTTCCTCCACATCATCACCCTTGAAAACCATTTCTGGTAAAGGTAGATCTCTAAAGGAGTGGGGAACAAAGGATGGCTCTTCAAAGACAAACCATGGAACCACAAGCTATGTGAAATAGTCTTTATTGGTCATTGAAGACTCAACACGGCGCCATGTTTCGATGTGGAAGTCTGCCTCAGGAGTAGATAGCTGCACAGGAGCGGGGATAGTGGGATTCCTGCAGCGATCCCATCCAGGTCTGAGGGGATCCCACGGAGATGGATCTAGATCCTCGGGAATCCAGCAGGGATGGACCCAGAAAGTGCTTTCCCTCCCTGTGCCGCTGGATGCCCTCCTGGCACATACCTCAAGGTACCCTGGTGGTCTAGTGGATTTTTGGGGGCAGGAAAGATCCCTGAAGTCTTGCAAGGCCACCACTTGAAGTCTCATCAACCATTTAAAAAAAAGTGGAGACAGCGAGAGGATCTGCAGCAGCAGGCAGGAAAGAGTGTGGTTCTTTCTTGTCCAGAAGAAGCCACTAGACCGCCATGGTGCCTTGAGGTATGTGCCAGGACGTCACCCAGGGCTGGAGGGGAGGTGGATGGATGCAGTCAGGATGATGTAAAAAAGTTGAAGCCAATTGGATTAGTCTCTGTTTCCTCTTCCTCACATAGCCATCATCACTGTACACTCAAAACAAATTTAGCAAACCTATGAGCCACTGCATCCAAGATGTCGTTCTTTATTGTTGGTGGCATTTTTATTTAATCTACTTATATTTTCAAATATGCCAGCTTGTGCAGCATACAGATATACACAGAGGAAGTATAATAATGGAATAACCTTTAATAGATAGAGTAGTAATTTGTTATAAATCATAATCAGTGTGTCATTTGGAGGAGCTGGTTATAGGGACACCCGAGCACTGTTATATTTGTGCAGAGATTTGTTTTCTCCTGGTAAAAGGGCCACTAAAATAGATGTCATGTGATGAGAATCAGGTGCTCAACATTCAGCGTTTCTATCTATCTATTTACTTATTTATAATATTTATATCCCAGATTAAACATAAATTAGGTTGAAAACTGGGAGCATTTAAAATCCTTTTTTTCCCCCAGTGTCTACATCAAAAGAAAAAGATGGCATGTGGGAACATGCTCCTGTTGTTTTGTGGATTGCAGTGGTATATTATATAAATGCACTTGCCTTTTTTATTACTACTTTTTCACAGAGAGGTAATGAATAATTAGGGTAGGGCTTCCTCATGCAGACAGTTTGTCCAGTGTCAGTCTAAGTGTGCCAACATTGTCCAGTTCAGCACACTATTAGCTGCCAAGTTTATACAAAGTTAATATGTTCAGTAGAAAATAAATCTGTTGCCTCAGGCTGCTTGCTTTGTGAATGTTCCATCACTGTTTAATTATTGCTACCAAGTATTACATGATAAGGGCATTTGCTTTAAACTTTATTTTAATTCATTTATCCAGTCCTTACATACACGTAGTTTTGCTTTTTAAACCCAAAGGTGAATCAAGGGTGGTTGAACAATTAGGTATAAACTTTGTTGTTGTTTCTGACTCTACTTATTTTGGAATTTGGATGGTCTGGAAACTGTGCTGATCTGTACACCTGCTGTCTTAGCAGAGTATAGGAGAAAGTGGGTGAAACACAACGTTTGTGTCGAGTCCTTTTTAACATCAATAAACAACTGCTTTAAGAATTAATCCCTTCAGTGTTTGGTTTTCCGTGGTCAAACATCCCACTTTCTCCTATACCTGTTTTCTCCCGTGGGGCGTTCGAGTTCTCCGCTTGTTTCGGATTATCTGGTCTTAACAGAGTATGCAAGAAAATGATTAATGTTACTTTTACTAGTATTTTTACTTCTTATAGAATTTGGCTTTCTTGGGGGGGGGGGGGGGGGGGGTCAAGGTGACTGCGGCATGGCAGGGGCTGGGCAGGAGAGCTGGGATGGAGGAGATTACTTGCAATGGGGACGGGTTAGATTCCCCACTTGGATGGACGGGGACGGTTAGATTCTAGCAGGGACGGGTTAGATTTCTGTCCTGTGCAACTCTTTACTCAGGAGTCTAAAACAATAATTAAATACAGTGACATAGTATAAAACATAAATATAACAGTAGAATGCATAAATACAAAATTTAAAAGGTTGAGACTTGCTTGGGACACCAGAAATGCGGCAGCTGTAGTGTCTGCCCGCATGCTTGGGAGATAGACTTATTTGTATATCCAGAAACGCAGAGAAAATATAAGTTGCACCACACATCAAATTGCAATTCTTCACAGGTTCTTGACTTAATCCAGTACCCGTGTTTTCTTCTCTATATTGGGAAGACCAAAAGAATGATTAAACTCCGCAGTTGTATTAATAGAAATATTGAAACTGCACCCCGTGTAACCCATTGGAATTCAGCAGGCCATTCTGTGGACAATCTAACGTTTTTTGTTCATAAAATGTTCAAGCAGAACTGGAGAAGAGGCAACTTGGACAATTTACTATTATGGGGAGACTGATCTTCAACTTCGCACAATTGCTTCACAAAGCCTCTTTGAAGAGCCATTGTTGTTCCCCACTTCTTTTGATACCATTGTCTTCCCTTAATGCCCCTTTTGCATCCTTCATGGGATGCACAGTGAGAGATCTCTTCTGCATCCCAACCTCCAGTCTCTGGCTCTCACAGTCTGGGTGTTGAGAGCATAGAATTTGCTTTCTTGAATCTCCTGGAGGGCGTTTTCAAGGTTTTGCTGGCTTCTAGGAAAGATTCTACTAAGAAGTGTTATACTTTCAAATGGAGGAAGTTTGCCATCTGGTGAGAGAGCAGGGCCCTAGATCCTCTTTCGTGCCCTACACAGAACCTGCTTGAATACCTTCTGCATCTCTCCGAGTGTGGTCTCAAGACAAACTCTGTAAGAGTTCACCTCAGTGCAATTAGTGTATACCATCACTGTGTAGGAGGTAAGGCCATCTACTACTACTACTACTACTACTTAACATTTCTAGAGCAGCTTCTAGTTCTTTGATTCATGTGAGGTTTGCTTTTGACAAAGCCTGTGTCATGGGATCTCAATGGTAATTCTACCCCCAGCGCATGGCATTTCTGGCGCTAGCGGAAATATTCAAAAAGTATTTCTGCAGGGGGTTATCCAGCAGTAATCGGGCAGTGCTGCATACTACCCGGTTAGCGCAGGAGCCCTTACCACCCCTCAGTGGGTGACAGTAAGTGGTCCCTCCTACATGACCATGTGGTAAGAGCAATCTTACTGCATGTCATTGTCTTTTTTTTTTTTTTTTGGCTTTTTTACCCGCTGCGGTAAAAAGGGCTTCAGCGTATGTCAGAAACGGCCTCTGCCGCTAGCGCAGGATGCTTTTTAGCACAGCTTTTTAAAAGGGCTCCTAACAGTGAGCTAAATAATCAAAGAGAAAACAAAATTATCAAAGAAAAAACCCCAAAACATGCTGTCTATACCTTTGCCTGAATTACGTTTACCTCTCAATAGGAGGATCAGTAGCCATCTGTACAGGAAACTTATTATCAAGAAATTGTTTAAAATGCACTGAGTCATAGTAAATATAACTCACATTTTGAAATTTTACCAAACATTTAACTGGAATATGCAGAAAAAATATCTTCACCATTTTGTTGAACTCGGGAGCGGTGAGCTATTAAATCTGTTTACCTTATCTGAGTATCCCTCCCCATATCAGGAAAACACCATAGTTTTTGGCCCATTTACAAAGTTGCACAATTTTTGAAAAACAAACATAAAATAACATTTTTATCAAATTCAAACATGAAGGTGACCAGGAGTGTTGCATGGGTTTCTACTAATTCCTGAGAAATTTCTAAAAACTCAAGAGATATTCAAACTATCCAGGGAAACAGGATCTATTCCACCCTTTAGATCTATTCCAGATGATTTCATAATGTTTCTTTTTATAAGTAAGATAGTAGATCTTATTTATTGGAGGTAGGGATTCGTTGGACAATTGCAGAACTTCCTGCACATATTTTTTTAAAACAAATTTACCTTGGGAAAGTTCAAAAACCTTAAAGTTACAGACACACAATGCATTCCTAATATGTTCCACTTTAAACTGAATGTCCATAGAGTTCTTAGCCAACTTGGTTTGGCCTTCTTTTACAACTTTGTCTTCCTGTAAACTTTTAAGTTTTCCCACATTTTCCTCCATAGATGATTCAGTTTTAGAAACCTGAGACATTACAGCTTTTACAACCTTTTCTACTTGATCCGTCCTGTTACTTAGTCTTTGTCAGTGTGGGGACATGAAGAAGCTACAGCTTGCCCTGGGATTAGTAGCATGGAATGTTGTCACTATTTGGGTTTCTGCCAGGTCCTTGTGACCTGGATTGGCCACTGTTATGGGGCTTGATGGACCATTTGTCTGACCCAGTATGGCTATTCTTATGCTGTTATGGTTATCACCTCCCAAATAGAGGTAAGAGTGATCTCTGCAACCTCCACAGTGTAGGTTTATCCAAGCACTGGCTCAGAAATCCTTGCAGCAGTACTACTACGAGAAGCAGTTCCTGTCCTGGGCATATTTGTTGGCTATTCTCCCAGTCTGGTACTCTCCGCACTAGGAGAAACAGTTCCAACCCCTGTTGGGGTGCCGATCACACAAGGGCAGCTTGCTACTGCCAATGATGCAGCCGTTCCCTGTGCTCCTTGCACCCCTTCTGGGGTTTGTTGGGGGGGGGGGATTAGATGCCAACAGCTGCGGAGGTATTCATTCTGGTAGACTGAATGATGCACTCTCCTCAAGCCTCATCAGCTCTCTCTGTACAGGTGGGCAGTGAAGATACCTCCAATTCTTCCAGAATTCATTGCTGCATGTCGCTGAATCGATGCCTGATTCAGGGTGGGGGTACAAGATAAGGCTTCCCTTTTCCCCACCCCCACCTCTTAGGATCAAACAGAGAATAAAGAACGAGGTAATAATAGGAGAGAAATCAGATCAGCCTGCGCAAACTCACAGCATGCCAGCTATCTTTGATCCTGCCCCCAGTTGTTTAAGTTTAGACTAGGTTATCTGATTAAAGTTAATTGGATAAATTTGTCTAGGTAACTTTTTAGGACAGCTATTTATCTGCTCAGTTACTCGTCTTTATCAGACTAGCATTAAATATCGGCAGTGAGTGTACTGTGTGAAACTATACTCCTGAAATAACCCAGAACTGTTTCGTTTCTTCAGAGTAAATTTTGTGTGCAGTGGCTTGTCTAAGAAAAATTTAACTGGGAGAGGGAGGTTGGGAATTTAAATTGTAAAAATTTGTCTAGTAGCTCCCGAAATTAAAAGGGCAAACTTTTGAACATCAGCTTCTAAGGCTGTAAGTCTTCATGGGTAGAGAAACTATCTTTTGCCTTAAACTCAGGCTTGGAAAGTTGAGTAATAAAGCCTAAAATCACTACACTATATTGTATTTGTATATTTACCGGATTGGCGAGTGCCTCTACGGTTTGATGTAAGCCATATTGAGCCTGCAAAATAGGTAGGAAAATGTGGGGTACAAGTGTGATAAATAAATAAATAAATAAAATCCAAAACAAATATAAACAATAAACAAAACAACAAAAATTTTCTACGGCTAGTGTGATCCAAGACAGTTAGGAGTCCTTTTACTAAGCCGCGTAAGCGTGCTCGCCAAAATGGAGTTACCACTTGACTACTGCGTGGCTCTTGCAGTAATTTCATTTTTGGCGGGTGTCCGATATGCACGCCAAGTGGCAATGGGCGCATGTAGCTCATTACCGTCCGGTTACCGCATGAGTCTTTACTGCTAGGTTAATGGCTGGCGGTAAGGTCTCAGACCCAAAATGAATGTGCGCCAATTTTCATTTTGACGCACGTCCATTTTCGGCAAAAATTTAAAAAAGGCCTTTTTCACAGGCACGCTGAAAAACGAATCGGCACGCGCCTACACTACCGCAAACCATTTTTCAGTGCGCCTGTAAAAGGACCCCTTAGTCACTTAACTTCGTCTCAAGGTAAGTGATCCAAAAGAGGTGCTCAAAAAAATAAATGCAGGGATTGGTTTGCCTTAATGGTCAAACTTACAGAAGGATCCTCTCCCTGAGAAGTGTATGACAAAAGCAGGCACTAGAGCAGGAGGCTGTGTGGAGGGAGGGAAACACTGGTCAGTAACAACAAGCAGTAGATTGCTGCAGGGCAGTTTGCTCTTTACACTTATCAGCTAGACTACAGGTAGGGAAAAAATGAGCTCTAAAGAGTTCTGTCATATTTTGTAGACCAAAACAGCAGCTCAGGGGAAGAGATTCAAAGCCCAGTGCCCTGTAATTGTAACCTGCAGGCATGACAGATGACATTGAATTCCAACACAATGGTTGGTGTATTTTTTTTCTTGGTTGTTACCATGACAACTACTAATTTTATATCACAGTGCAAAAAAGGACCATTAGAATTCCAGGAGGAGAAAAACACAAGGCTGATTACAGATGTTAGGCCATTAATAATTACCTGCTTACAATGATTCCCAGGATATGTACAAGTCGTGTTTTAAACCTCCCATCAAAACCTTGAAAAGCAATTTCATAGGAAAAGCTTTTTATTTTATTTTAAAATTTTTGTCTTGCATTGTTTGAATATATATTTGGTCTTATTTACATTGCCTCTTGTTTTGCCTTTGGATCATAGAATTATATGTTAAAGGTGGATTACAGCAGAATATTTAAGAATCCTGATGTAAATGAACACTGTAATCATTTACTCAGAAGATGCTGGGTTCTTGGCAGGATGTGAGATTTCTTTATTGGCCAGCATAAAAATTATCCAACAGTGTCCTCATCTCTTTCTAAATGAGACCCTTGAAATACACTTTGTCGTCATCCTTTGCATAATTCCTATGTTGCTCTAATAAAAGGTTTTGGAACCGGCAAACATTCGAAGTTGCTCTAGGGCCAATACAGCTTTGGAAACTGTCTTTTTCATGTTTATTTTATTTTCTGTGCAAGTCCTGCATCATGCAGCGGCATCAGGATGCCAAGTTTCCATTGTCACAGTACCATTCAATTCAATCTTGGGCACCTTGAGGCATATATATTTTCAAAGCACTTAGCCTTCCAAAGTTCCATAGAAACCTATGGAACTTTGGAAGGCTAAGTACTTTGAAAATATGCCTCCTTGTTGACTTATACAGCAAAACGTACTACTAAAGTAGCAGCTCTGAAAGATGTCTGATCACATTATCTCTCTGTTTCTCACAAAGGACACTACTGTACAATCTCCCTTCCTGCTCTTAAGGACAGTTGAAAAGACAGCACACTGAAATGTACTCCTTTTTCTTTGTTTTTTTCCCTGGTTTCTTCTGCTATGGTACCTGTTGTTATTGGCTGCTGGCAGTCTGTGTCTAGTTGTTTAATTGAAACAAATTTGAGCTTCCATAAACATTGTTTACTCATCTAGTCTCGTCTAGTAAGAAACTTTTTAATACCTTTACTCTTAGTTTGTGGAATTCTCAACCACATACAATTAGATGTGAAACAAATCAGGGATTCTGTAAACTCTTGAAGTCCTGGCTGTTTGTCAAGTATCTGTCAGAATGATAATTCCTAATTTGTTGTGTGTATTTTTTGTGGATTATATCATGTAGTATGTAGTAACCGAGGCCATGTAAAGACCTCTTTAATGTAAACCGCATAGAGCTAAAGGTCGAGGAAGTATGCAAAACTCCTGTTTATCAGTGGACATTTATAGAGCGAAACGAGATGCTTTAGTGAGAACTTAGCGTAATGGTTAATGCAGTGGGGAGAAAACCTGGGGAACTGGGTTCGATTCCCACTGCAGCTTTTGTGACTTTGGGCAAGTCACTTAACCCTCACATTATCCCAGGTGAGCCCACTAGGAACATAGAAAGTATCTGCATATAATAAACATGTAAACCACAGATAGGTAATATAATCAAATCCCATTACCTTTAATCTGTTGGGAAAGGGAATGGGACTTGATATACTGCCTTTCTGAGGTTTTTGCAACTATAATCAAAGCAGTTTACCTGGAGCAATGGAGGATTAAGTGACGTGCCCAGAGTCACAAAGAGCTGCAGGGAGAATCGAATCCAGTTCCCTAGGATCAAAGTCCACTGCACTAACCACTAGGCTACTCCTCCACTCCACTGTTGGGAGTATCTATTATGTTTTTTCTGTGAAGTTTATAAAATCATTTTTATAGCACTGTTCCCCTGAAGCCTTTGGGATGTGGCTTTTTGTATGCACTACCTAGTTATAATGTCTGTCACTAGATATGAGGCTGATTTTCAAAATCAATTATATGTTTACCAGCGAGTGGTGAACATATAACTAATCCATGGATTTTTAGCCTATAGATGGAAAAAATGAGGCTGAAAATTTGACTGAACAGCCTGATACTATCCCTATAGGAAAGGAGTGGAATGAGGACAAGTCACAATATTATCCACATGGTTACCCTAAATTAAAATGTATAGTGCCAATATGGTGATTTTTTATTTCATTCATGTATGGCTGTATGTGGTCAGAAAGTAAAGTTTGTTTATTTATTTTTTTATTAGAATTTATTTACTCCTTTTTGAAGGAATTCACTCAAGAAGGTGTACAATAGGAATAAATCAAACATGAGCAATAGGCAATTACAGCAGTAAAAATATTCAAATAATACACAGTAAAACATTTTAATAGATAGTGTGGGGTATAAGCAAAGATGGAACATATAGGTAGGTAAGAGGAGTTAGAGAATAATGTGACTAATTTAAAGAACGGTTCACATGAGGTCAGAGAGATAGTTAAATATTATCCCAGCTAGGGTAGGAGTGGATAAATGTGTCCTTCTGCAGTAAGTGCATGTGCCAGTATTTACATATGAATATCACAAAGTTGTCTGTTCAGTTTTGTTTCCTTTTCTGTATTCAGACTTTAAAAAATTTTTGGTTTGGGGAATAATGTTGACAGTAGTGTGACTTATTGCTCAATATATATGTACCAGTTGTGCCATAGGGTACACTATTGACAACATAGGAAAATTATTATTTTGGGTTTTCACTGTTTCATGTTAGAAACTATATGAAACAGCATGGGACATGTTGATGTATGCAGTGTCTCTTATAGGAATGTATATCCTACTGAATATATATAAAAAAAAGTTAGTTAAACATTGTGGTTGGTGTCTGTTATTCTTGTTGCCAAGCCAACTAAATGTCAGGTCCTGTATGGGTTCAGTATGTGCCAAGACGCTTTTGCTCCTCTGGGGTAGGATATGTAGGGTTATAGCCAGTCTTAAGTGATTAAATTGATATGCTAAGTGGGAGGTAGACTGTAGATAATCTGAGCTATGGTCTGATATATGCTACAGGTCAATTGTTTATCCTTGTTCCTAAATATTGTCTCTGTGCTCTGCATAGGCATTGAATTTCAAAGTATTGATAGATAAAACTAAGTGAGGCAGGTAAATAAACTGACGTAATAACATGCATTATACCAGCTATACCGATTTGCTTCAGTTTTGCTGTTCATTTTTAGTACACTAAAATTGCTTTTGCTTCAAGAAGGGTTTGAGCACATAAAATGGGCATCAAGGTGAAAATAGAACAGTGAACTAATTTTAGTGTACTTTGCAAACAAAAGTGTGCTAATAACCTGCATATGAAATTACTCTCTATGCAGAAAAGTGCTCTAAATATTAGTAAATTGTAGTTTTACATTTTTTTATTGTTATTATTTTCATGGGAAGTCAGTGAATATTTTAAAATTTTTTTCTTCTGTACTTGTGGATTCTCTATGAGGGAACCTCTTCTACAGCTTTGATTTGAAGACCTCAGCACCTGGGAGAATGGAGTCTGGGACCCCATACCTAGGCAGATTGAGTCTGGGAGCTCTGTGGATAGGAGATCTGACAGCCCGATGATCCAAACTCCGGCGCTGCATGGACCATCGCTGGAGTTTACCGCTACAGCAGCACCCTAAACTAACTCCTTCATGATCGAAGCTAATAGTATGCAAATTATATGTTGCTTTATTAGCTTCCATCATGAGGGAGCAAAGCGGGCGGATGGCGTCTGGCACATGCGTTCAAAAGTTTTGCATTAAGCACAATTTTTGAATGCATGTCCAGGACGCGGGCTGTTGGCCCCAGGGAACCAGTGCCCTGGTGGTCCTCGCTCCCCCCCCCCCACACGGCCATCACCACCGGTCCGGTGTGACCTGCGATAGGGGGCCTGACCTGACCTGACCTGCCTTTCCCCCAAAAGCTTTTCCTGGTGGGCTAGTGGTGCTGGAGGGATCCCCCCATTTCAATCCCTTTCCTGGTACCTTGAAAGTTGGAGGAGGGACTAGCATAATGGAAGCGCCCTGTCTGGTGCATCCTGGGATACATGGGGGCGGGGTTTAACTTCCATATAAGGGAGAAAATTCCCTTAAATGGAAGTTAAGCCCCTGGGCAGGGTGCTGCCATTTTGAGGTGGTGCCTGCTGAGGAGGAGGGAGTGCTAATCCCTCCTCCAACTTTCAAGGCACTGGGGAGGGGTTGGGTTGGAGGGACACATCCACCACTAACCCATCAGGGAAAGCTTTTTGGGAGGGTGGGTGGTTCAGGTCGGGCTCCCTGTCTTGGGTTACACTGGACCACTAGGGTGTTCTTTTGTACTTGCGGGTGGGGGTCTACTGGACCCCTGGGGCCTTACAAGATGGAGGAGGGTCTGGGGGTCCACTGGTCCTCCGGGGCTGTCAATGACAGCCTGGGCTACCTTGCTAGAGCAGGGGGGAGGCTGTTCCCTTAGCCCTAACGCCAGCTCTGAGCTGGCATAGGGTTAAGGCGGTAAGAGCATGGGAGCATCAGAGCACAGTTCTCTGATCATGAGGGGGAAATACCAATGAGCTCATTTAAATTTCATTTAATGTATTCCCTGGTGCACACGTTGTTTGCTGCTCTAGAGGCTACTGATCATGTGCACAGGTAAATTTGGGCGCTAGTGGCGTCTAGTGCCTGCATTTACCTTTGATCATCCCCCTGTGAGTTTGTGAGACATACAAATGGTGGGCTGCTTCCCCTTCTACTAACTATTCAATGCTAAAATGAGGTGCTGCACCTATCTGGACCCTCTCCCTCCTCCTTGCCAGCATCCTGCCCCACCCCTACACCTGCTTTATCCTATTACTCATCCCAACCTTCCAGCAACACTATAACATCTGTTGTTCTGGATCAAGGTCTGAGTATGCAGCTACCCTCACCATAGTGTGTCCCTAACACCCATATCTAACAGAATATGTGAGGTGACATGGAAAGGAAGGGGGAAGGGATGTTGGACAGCACCCTCCTGTGACCCAAGGAAAGGTAGCCAGCATATCACACACAGCTGTGGCAGGGTAAATAAAACTGTAAACAGAACCGCAGAGGGACCCATACCCACATCCCCTGCATTGAGGGGCCACAGTCCTAACTCCTATGTCACACATGTATCTGACAAAGGAACGTGCAAGGAAAACAGTACATTGACCACAGAGGGCTGTCAAAGCACAAGTTGCAACCCAAATGGATGGCCTTGCATGGGCTACACCTCACATTGATTGTATATAGCATTATGAGGTGCAAATTTGGGTGTGCAGCTCTTTGAAATATCCCTGAAGGCCCAATCTGGGGGCGCTTCAAAACTCTACATGATAGTGGCACACAAACCCCTCCTTAGGGAACCTACCACCTATGAGTACCCCCTCCCTTCCCCTCCTGCTCACCCCAACATCATGCCCATTAGTCATGGGGTAATGTGCAGCCATTGGCATCTGTAAGGGCCCCAAGCCAGCAAGCCTGATTATATTACACATAGAAGCCCCAAAATCTAGGTTTCTCACTTTGCAGGATGTAAAATATCATCCTCAAGGGGGATCCCAGCAAAGGTGGCCAGAAGGATGGGAGGATCAAACAGGGTCCCATGCCATCTCCCAGCCAGCTGTAGGCAACATTGACATAGGGACCCACAACCCTGACAAGAGCTGTGACAATGACCCCAGCCAGGCAACAGCACAGTGGCATATTGCCTCCAGTAGGGCCAGGACCCATCTTGCATGTCCGTAGGGAGACAAATACCTGTCATATCCTTGGCTCTGGGGTTCCCTTCTATGTCATCTGATTGGCACCACAGATCAGAGATATCCCCTGGGTAAAAACCAACAGCCTCCAGCTGTCCCTATCTTTGTCTTCTGATATCCAGCTGCACCACTATGCAAACCATGTAGGATGTGTTGATCTCAATTGCAAACCTTTTAAACACATGGGTCACCATCCAGCTGATGCACAGACTGCCCTGGAGCAGCCAGCCCCAGACCAGCCTGCAGCTGAGAGGCCCTGGGAGGAGGTGGTCATGGACACTGGCTCGTGGGAAGTGCCTCTCACCCCATGACAGGGTCAAACCTAGCAGGAGGATGTTGAGGAGGAGGATCCCTGGAGAGACGTGCCCCCGCTGGAGGGGGAAGAACAGGCGGATTAACAGCCCCCTCAGTGAACACATTCAGAGCAGCTCCTCCTTAATGTCAAGTGCTCTACCAGAAGGTTGTCAAATCGAGAGGGATCCAATGTGCCCTGAATTATAAGAAGGACCAGTGGGACATGAACCTGCAGCCCCCAAGATGCCACAACACATCCCAAGCCATTATGCCATGTCTCCAGTAGCTAGAAAAAAGATGACAGGGAATGTATAATGGGCTGCCCCAGCCAGAAATAGCCTTTTGAACCTAGGTTGCCCACTCCAGCACCTGACCAGGTGTAATGTTTATGTTTATTTATATCCCTCCTTTATCCAAGGTGGGTAAGAATACAACATACATAACAAAAAAATACAACAATACATACTATTAATCAATGCAGTAACATCAGTTCTGCACAAATAACAGCAGCAAAGAACACCAGAAAGCATTATTAATCAGCAAGATGGGCCAGCAGATAGTACTTCAAAATCTGCTTAAATAATGCAGTATTCTGTTGTGATTTCAATGAAAAAGGCAGAGAGTGCTAGTTCTAGTGAGTTGTCATTGCAGATGCCTCAGGTCCGGTATTCCAAGTAAACCAGCATCAGCTGAGCGCAATGCCCTTGATGGTACATAGTGCTGGAAAGCAGTACACAAATAACAGGGAGAGTCATGATATAAACCCTGATGCACCAGAAGCAACAATTTGAATTTGATCTGCTGTGCCAGCGCAGTTGTCGCAACACAGGTGATATAGGATCAAACCGTAAGGTATATAGAAGCTGCTACCAGGCTCCACAGTGGGCAGGAAGCATGACTGCAGTTTCCCTTTCCACTCTCTTCTCTCAGATCATGGCTATAGGGCATTTGTGAGTGGGGCCTTTCCTGAGACGAGACCTTTGGCCAGAGATGCCCCTACCTGTTCCTGGGGGCATCCTGGCACTTCAGGTGGTGAGGAGATGCCCGGTGAATCTGAAAGAGATGTGCAGTTCCTCCATGGAATTTAGTAAAGACTTTTTATTT
This sequence comes from Microcaecilia unicolor, assembly GCF_901765095.1. Classification (NCBI taxonomy): domain Eukaryota; kingdom Metazoa; phylum Chordata; class Amphibia; order Gymnophiona; family Siphonopidae; genus Microcaecilia; species Microcaecilia unicolor. The sequence continues at coordinate 608,921,792 of NC_044031.1, read as the reverse complement.
GGAATACCATACTTATCTGTGACATGCCTTCTTGAATTAGTAATATTATGCTTTGGGCCCTGAGGTGGAGAATCCCTTCCGTGGGATAAACACAAAGGAATCCTCTTTAGAAGAAATGGATCCACAGAAGGTTGGCTGAGTTTCGGTGGCAACACCAGTAATTGGGAAGCAAAGCCAGTGCTGGGCAGACTTCTACAGTCTGTGCCCTGAAAATGGCAAGGACAAATCAAGGTCAGGTATACAGATAAAGTATCACATACAATGAGTTTATCTTGTTGGACAGAATGGATTTATCTGCTGTCATCTACTATGTTACTATGTTCCTTCCCATGGAGAATCATTCCAGGTTTTGCAGATAGTGGGATAGAGAACTGGAACTAAGTGTGCCCCTAGTTTGAATACACCGAAAAGAGACTACACGAATGCAGATGGTGTGCATACTGCACACTAAACATCAAAATTGCTTGTCAAATAAAATTTTATATTGGATAAAAGGAATATAATTCACTGTAAGCATATACAAGCATCCAGTAAGTACATGTTAATAGAAGGGAAAAGAACTGAGTATACCATACCTGGTTGTCACAGAATTGTCAACTTAGAACACTATTTTTGCAGAGAATAATGGAAACAGAGACCTTACATATGTGGTGTAATGATATAACCCAGTGGTCCATACAGAAGCACTGAGCTAGAAATAGTTTAGTACTACATATGCGCTCAGTGTTTGTAGGATGTGAGTGAGAGCAGATTTGATTGCAGAATTTGCATCATGAATTACAGCTGCTGTAGACCCCTTTTCTGTTAAAAATAAATAAGCATGAAAATGGAAAAATGGGGCTCTAAGTAAGCCTGTCAACATCAGCTATTCCAAAATACTTCTGCAAGGTTAATGTGTGTTCTTTTGCCAGCTGGTTCATTAAAGGTGACACAGTGTAGTTTTTTTTTTTCTTTAAGCATTAAAGAAAAAAGTGTTGACTGTGCATTCAGCAATGCTAAGTATGATGATATAAGATCAGAAGGAAGTTCCAGGTGTATCTACTATATTGCTGAAAACAAAGCAGAATTCCTCCTGGGGTGGGGGTTGAATTGGGTCACCAGGGACTTTTTAGAAATGCTGAGGGGCGGGGGGTTAGGGGTGCTAGAGACCCACCGGATCTCCAGCCCTCTCTGAACCTGTGTTGGGGGGGGGGGGGGCGCGCTGGACCTCCAGCCCGCATTTTGCCTTGCTCGGGGCAGGGGTAGTTGGGGTCTGGTGGTCCCATGGACCTCCAGCCCCTGTGTTTGATAGGTCTGGGCTTTTGACAGCCTAGACCTGTCAAACAAGTGAGGCACAATCCTCCCGCACTTTTACCCCATGATCAGAGATAATTGCGTGCTTAAATTTGCATTTCATTGTCTCTGATCATAGGTCCAATAACGCCCCATGCTTTTCCAGCGCTATATTTAGAGCGCTGTTTGGAACAACGCGGGGCTTTTGATCTTCTTGTAGGTTTGGGAACCACTGATTTAACCTTTCAGACCCCAAAGCAAAAGAAGACACCATGAAACTAATAACCTTCAAATTTAAAACAAATCATAGTCATACAGTACATAATTAAGTGCTGAAACGTTTTGCTGGAGAGTGTGGTCAGGGCAATTAGCATAGCAAGATTCAAAAGAGGTTTGGGCAAGCTACTGAAGGAAAAGTCCATAAACAATTATTAGCCCGGTAGATTGGAAGAGCTATTGCTCATTTCAAGCCCAGTATCCTGTTTCCAACAGTGGCAGATCCAGGTCACAAGTACTGGGCAAAATCCCCAAACACTTGCACTTGCTTACCTTTAACATTATCTGCCATTTGGATGCCCAGTCTCCCAGTCTCATAAGGTCTTCTTGCAATTTTTTCATAATCCTGTTTTGATTTAACAACTTTGAATACTTGTAACCTGGATTGACTGCTGCTGGAGACAAGATACTGGGCTTGATGGACCTCGCTCTGACTTGGTATAGCTTTTCTTTTTTTTTTAACCATTTATTTTATTATTTTCAAATATATAATTGACAGTGTATACTACATTACTAATACACCAAAATTGCTAACCAAATCATCTTGAACAAACCCATTTAACCAAAACATATCTGTCTCTTCTACCTTCTCCTCCCCTCCCCCCCTTCTCGATAGACTATCAGCTTGATCTGCCCCAACCTTTCTATGCTCATTATTGTCCAGAGAGCTGCTGCGAGGATAACCATTGTTCATATGGCTTCCAAATTTTCTGATGCTGCATTAACCGGCCTGTCCGCAGTGCCGTAAGCTTTGACATCAGACTGATGTAGTCCAACTTCTGCAAGACTTTTCCGAGGCCAGGAAGCAACGGTTGTTTCCATGCTGCTGCCAAAACCAACTTGCCCGCCACAAATACTTGTCCCGCAAATCGATGTATTGGGTTCTGGACCCCCTCAGGTTTGAAGTGCAGCAAACAGTGGTCCATTTTTAATGGGTATGTCACTCCCGTGACTTCACGTACAAATTTCAATATCTCTACCCAGTAAGCCTGAGCGTGTTTGCAAGTCCACCAAATATGGAACATGTCCCCTGTTGCATTACATTGTCGCCAGCATGTCGCCGATCCTGTCCGAAACATCTTTACCAGCCGATGGGGAGTATAGTACCAGCAGTATAAGACTTTATGTCCACTTTCAATCATGGCACTAGAAATCGACACTTTAAGCAAAAAATGAAGTGCTAACTTCCATTGCGGGGGCGTATATGTTACCCCTAGGGCCTCCCCCCATTTAGTCAAATAGTGTTCTATCGGGTTGGAATATGCCAGCAGCGCTCCATAAAGGGTATAGCTTTTCTTATGGTATATTAGAAGTTGTTTCTGTCTTAACAAGGTTATTCATAGCAGAGTTAAAGTGATGAGAGACCATGTGCTGGCAGATGGCTAGAGATGCAATAATGTCGGAAAAGGCTATAGTTACAGTATTCATAATGTTTTGCTATGACTTTCTTAGGTCAGTAAGAATATAGCTCCTTTAAAAGTGACCTGGGCTGTAACTATTACAGTATTGTATGCAATTCTGGTCACCGCATCTCAAAAACGATTTAGCGGAATTAAAAAAAGGTACAGAGAAGGGCAATAAACATGGTAAAGGGGATGGGACTACTTCCATATGAGGAAAGGCTAAAGCGGCTAGGGCTCTTCAGCTTAGAGAAAAGACTGCTGAAGGGAGATATGCTAAAGGTCTATAAAATAATGAGTGGACTGGAACAGGTAGATGTGAATCACTTGTTTACTCTTTCTAAAAATACTAGGATTAGGGGACATGCAGTGAAGCTACAAAGCAGTAAATTTAAAACAAATCAGAGAAAATATTTCTTCACTCAATGTATAATTAAACACTGGAATTCTTTGCCAGAGAATGTAGTAAAAGTAGTTAGCTTAGCAGGGTATAAAAAAGGTTTGGATAGCTTCCTAAAAGAAAAGTCCATAAGCCTTTGTTGAAATGGACTTGGAGAAAATCCACTTATTTCTAGGATAAGCAGCATAAAATGTATTGTACTGTTTTGGGATCTAGCTTGTAACCTGGATTGGCCACTGTTGGAAACAGGATTCTGGGCTTGATGGACTTTGTCTGTCGCAGTACGGCAATACTTATGTACTTATGATTCCTTCAAATTGGGTTTTTGAATTGGGGAAAATAAAGCTTGGTTGAAGTGCCAGATCAAATAAATTTAGTTGCCTTTTGCTTGAAAATATGCAGCTTGTTTCAACATTTTCAGGGTAAATTTTTTTCCCAGATGCTTTTACAGGTTTGCAGTTCTCTCTTATTACAGAGAACCTTCCCACACACCGGAAGCACTGAAATTTCTGTGTTCCATCAGTACTAATTGTGATGATAAATCCAAATTTAATGGAGCTTTCAACATATTTCCGTTTTGCTGGATATGTTTAATATGTTTTACATTTTAAATGAGAACATTATTTTAATTGTTATTTATTTATTTATTTATTTATTTATTTTTTTTTGCTGCTGAGATACTTTGGTACCAGCATCCAAGGCACTTTGCAGCTCATAGAGATGAGATAACTTGTAAAGTAGCAGCAACAGTTCAGAGAGAGTCAAATAAGAGAGATTTAGTCAGCCCCAAACCTCTGGCATCAAATTCTATAAAGCAGGGCTAGATACTAAGAAAGCAGACTTCTTGTCCTGGACAAATAAGTAACCTTTAATGATAGTATATTTAAGTTGGCTTAGTGCGACTCAAGGAGCGAATAGGCTAATAGTGTTTAAATTGCCCCTTAAAAAGCTCAATAAAATATCCTGTAAAGCCCTAAAAGTCAAGGTACACAAGTTAAAAATAGACTTTTGAGTTACGGAAAGCAGGAAGCAAGTGTAAGACAAGGAGTTCTTGATGATCATGCTCTCGAGGACTATAACCAGTACTGTATTTTTACACACAACACATGCGTTATGTGTTTTACAAACCGCGATACCTCCCATGCACTATATGTATATGGGCACTATATAAAAGTTTTTTTACACAGTTAATTCCTTCAGGCTCCCCCTTTTCTGAAGTCCTTCCTGCGCCAGCGTGTCCTCCTCTCCTTTGTTGTCTTCCTGCTGTCTGCTCTCCTCTCCTCCCCCCTGCAGCCTTCCTTACTTGTTTTAGTAATCTGCTCCATAGGGACTTTCACAGACAACCTTGTGTGTCATTGGGGGCCTTTCCTCCTCTGACACGTATACAGAAAGTTGTTGAGGGATATCTGCTCTTCTGAAAAGTACACTTGGGCTCAGACTCAGTCAAACTCAAATCTGGAAGTTTTTGAAAAGTAGATTGTCTACTGCTGTACTGTAAGGCAGTCACTGTTTGATGTTTGTTCATTAACTAAAAGCCATTTACACATTTTCTATGATCAAATATTTCTTTAACCAAGGTAGGAACCATTACAAAATTTTTTTTTCCTTTTTGCCTCCACTTTTTAACCACTTTTCAAGTGGGAGTTGGCAGGATACAAAAATTATATCATATCACATTACATCACATCACCAGAATCAAAATATTTTCTCTATGACGAATTGTATGGAGAAATATTGTAGTTTTGCACTGCACCCAGCGTGGAGGGGGAGGGAGAGGAAAGATTTCTGTGCATTCAGAGTATGTATTTGCATTGTATTGTATGATGATCACATATGCAGTGTGTTACATATGCAACTATTATCCATCAGGTCTCCCAATGGAAAAAAAGATTGAAAACACTGCTCTAGAAAAAAGGAGAGACAGGAAGGACATAAAGATAACATTCAAATACCTGAAAAGTTTGACTCTGAGATAGAAAGCAAGCTTTATAGGAAAGGAAGGGAAATGGCACTTGATATACCGCCTTTCTGAGGTTTTTGCAACTACATTCAAAGCGGTTTACATATATTCAGGTACTTATTTTTGTATCAGGGGCAATGGAGGGTTAAGTGACTTGCCCAGAGTCACAAGAGCTGCACTGGGAATCGAACTCAGTTCCCCAGGATCAAAGTCCACTGCACTAACCACTAGGCTACTCCTCCACTCCTGTATGACAGTGCTTCCCAAACCTGTTCTGGGGAACCCCAGCCAATTTGAGTTTTCAGGAAATCCACAATGAATATGGGTGTGAGATATTTGCATGGGTGTGAGATATTTGCATGCAGTGTCTCCATTGCAATCTGACTGGCTTAGAATCCCCTAGGACAGGCTTGTGAACCATTGTTCTAGAACAAGAAGGCATGGTATGAAGCTTTATCCAGTAAGGTAGACTTGGGAGCAGTATCAAAAAATATGTATTCACAGAAAACAGCTGATGCATGGCTATTTGGTGCCCTAGGCTAACCTTCAGCTTTGTGAATGGTAGAACAGCATGAAGGCATTTATCTGCCCTGAAAATAGAATGTGCCATGGTAGTTGCCAGTGACAGATACCACTACATGGCATTTATTGCTTCTGTGTGAATGTGTTTTTATGAGATTGGGTAATACTGCTTGACTAACTGATTGCTTCTTCTTTTTCTTCCTTTTTAGGCTCAAAAGTTGAAGATCCACTTAAAAAAAAATGTCTTATGGGTCCCTTGATGGGAGCAGGTTTGGAAGCAGACTTCCCTTTGGCGGGTCATCGAGGCCAGGATACCAACCTCTAGGTAAAGTCTTGGCAAAACAATTTGGATATGTTGGGAGAACCATATTTATTGTGAAGACTTTCATAATGGACTTGATATCAAGATTTGACAAAGACATGGCATTTTATTCAATGACACTCAATTTAAAGGGTTCTCAGCTCTAGTCCCCAAGAGCCACAGACAGGTCTGATTTTCATATGCATATGTGGTGAAAGTTACATGTTCACTGGTAGCCAGCAAATGTGTAGCTTCGTTATCCACATGTTTTCAATTTTATAGGGTTGTAATGACTGACAATCTGAAGTAACAGCTTGATACTATCAGTATAAGAAGGGCAGGGTTTGAGGTGGAGTAAGGAAAGGCTGGAAAATTATCTGGGTAGCAGAGATATTTATATCCAGTGTTGCTGAACATTCATATTAATTTAAGCACCAGCTCTTAATATAATCATCCCATTGGCTGAATATTGATGCAACTAAGTATCTAAACATCAGGACTAGCATTTGTGGCCCCTAAGGACCATGGTTGAAGATCTCCTGAATTTATAAAAAGTGAATTAGCAGGCTTTAACTGTTACTGTATTGGTTCTGAGTAGATGTGAAATTACATTTCATACCTATAGGACTTGTGTTCTGACTTGAGGGCTCCAGAAACTGGACGTTAATTTGCAGGCATTATTCTTCCTCTCTGTGTTGCTGTTTCTTCAGTAATTCTAAGAGGCATATCATCTATTTTAAACTTTCATCCTCCTTCTTCCTCTAGCAATCACCTTTTAATTAACTCCAAACCATTGGTGATGGTCTAAGGGGGGAAGTTGTTAACATGAGATACTGTTAAAACATGTTGTTTTAGTAACCCCAGTGATTAGTAATTAGGTCTCATTACATAAAATGAGACGTGCTAAAATAGCACGAGTTAGTTGTTAAATAACACTTGCCTAATTCTTTTCTGGGCTTTGCTTCTTTTTTTTTTTTTTTTACACACTTTTTTGAACATTCTGTGATTTGTAGCCTTGCATCAACTATCCAAGGAGAACTACCGTTACAGGTAAGTAACTATTTTTTCACTTACATTTATACACTTTGCCATACAATCAAACAGGAAATCATTTACCCTCACAGAACAAGTCACTGTATTCATGTGTCACCAATCATTTCTCACCTAATCATTAATTCCACCCATGTTCCAAAATATTCTGTTCCAACCCCTACTTTGTTCATGTGTCAAGTAGACCTCTTATCAGGGGGCTATTTTCTGATACCCTGGCTTCTTGTGGTCAACCAGTTACATCCTGTCTCTAGTCTATCACAAAGTTTTGATTTCTGCTTTTTGCAAACCTGAAGCTGAACAACCTTGAAATATGTTACATTCAGTCAACCTTGACACAAGCTAAGAAAATGTGGGACAAAGGTGAACAGCAAGTTATACGTACTGTTATATATGCGTTATACAGAATTCCTTCAAATATGCATCATTTGTTTCACACATGTAATATCTCCTTTTATTTAGCCAGTGTGAATACAATTCTTATATTTTTTTTTGTTACATTTGTACCCCGCGCTTTCCCACTCATGGCAGGCTCAATGCGGCTTACATATTGTATACAGGTACTTATTTGTACCTGGGGCAATGGAGGGTTAAGTGACTTGCCCAGAGTCACAAGGAGCTGCCTGTGCCTGAAGTGGGAATCAAACTCAGTTCCTCAGTTCCCCAGGAACAAAGTCCACCACCCTAACTACTAGGCCACTCCTTATCCTTCTTTCTACATGTAAATACATTTCTGATAAATATATATCCTAAACAATCTTACTATGTCTAAACTTATAATTAACCAAGCTTCTTTTCTATTCATGTGGTGCCTTTCCCTCGACAATGAACTTTAGTCACTTTCCATGATCCAGCCCTCTCCATTCCCCACCATCTGTACCCCTGTGAATGTTTCACCTCTCATTCTCTCTTTGTTATTCTTCTATGTAGGGATCCAGTGAATCACATTTATGCGTAAACATGCCTGATTCCATTCTGTTGAGGAGGGTTCTGGGTAAAAAGCTTTCAGTGCTAAAAATTCTATTACTGTACAATGTTGTCACAGTTTGAGTTTCTACCAGGTACTTGTGACCTGGCTTGGCCACTGTTGGAAACAGGATACTGGACTAGATGGACTGTTGGTCTGACCCAGTATGGCTACTCTTATGTTTTTATGTTCTTATGCTGTACACTCTTGGTTCACTCTGCTCCACAGAGTCTAAGTCAGGTCATTCAGTTACGGTGAACAGATATTACAGGTAGGTCTTATATATCATCCGGAGGGGTGCTCAGAATGTATAATAGACCACCAAGCCCAAACTGTAAAGCAGACATCTTGTTTCTCTGGACCAACTTTAAGCTCCCACAATGATCTATATATCAGCTGAGTTGCTGTATTCTGCAGTGTCTGCAGTTTTTAAATCAATCATTCAGTTAGTCCTATAAATAATACATTGCAGTAATCAGTGTGAGAGAATAGTGTTTGGGCAGCAAGTCTGAAGGTGGTGAAATCGACTAGATCTAATTCTTCTCAATTTTCTCATTGTGTAAAATATGTTGCTTATCCCAGATTTAATGTGTGGTTCAAATGTAAATGTGTGCATCGAAAATTACAACAAGAATTTTCATTTTTTTTTCCAATGTAAATATAATGTTCTTTCCAAATAAGTTTTAAAAGAATTTCCTAAAACAAAAAATTTGTTTTTTCATTATGTAGTTTTAATTTAAAAGCTGCAGCCCATCCAGAAAGAATATCTATTCCCTTCTTAATTTGTTGGGAAATATCTGATGTAGTGTTAAGAAAAGGTACAATGACTGTTACATTATCATCGTAGATGTTAGAAATGGGTTTTAGATAACCTGAGAACCTATACAAGGAAAGAACTTCAAAAATAAATTGGTGAAGCAAGTCTTAATTAATGTATTATTTCAAAATACAATCTTGCAAGAATGGGTGTTTCCTTGTCATCAAGCAGATGAAGCCATTACGTATGAGTTATGTCCATCAACCAGCAGGGGAGATAGAGAGCACTCAAACTTTCACAGTGCCCTCTTGGCCAGCTAGCTCCACTGCCTCTTCAGTATTCTCTATCTCCCTTAGCAGGGTGGCTGCAGCTTGTTCGAGCTCCAGAAAAATCTGCCGGGAGGTGGTTCCTGGCTTGCCAGTTGTTAACCGGGGTGTTGGAGGCTATAGCAGCTTCACTTTAAAGGCACATAGGTTAGCCCTTTCCCTGCCTTACCCATACCTCCGTGGATGTGGACATATTGCCTTGTTTTCCCTGTCCTTACCCACCAACAGTGGATGCAGGCATATAGGTTTGCCCTTTCCCTGCCTTTCCCATTCATCTGAGCCTCCGGAGTTTTCAATACCTCTGCTTTCCTCACAGCTTAAAAAAAAAAAAAAAAAAGTCGCGTCGCGTTTTTTAAACGCAGAGACGCTGGAACAGAGGTTTTTGACCTGATTTTCAGCAGGATCGTAGTTGTACACTAGATCCTTTGAGGTAAGAGTGTTTTCCAACTCCTCCGGGGTGGGCCCGCAATCGGGGCAATTTTGGCGCGAAACCGCCATTTTGGATTTTACCGCCGTTTTTCGGCGATGGCTGCGGACAATGTAAAGCGCTGTTCCACTTGTGGCAAGCGCAAATCAGCAGCAGGGCTCTGTAAATCGTGCTGTATTGGCGTAGGAGCCGGCCCGAGCATGGCGAGCGATGTTTCTTCCCGCTCTGAGCTGGCAGCGGGCACCATTTTGCTTACACCGCATGGCGCAGCCTCCGTGGACATGGAGAGACCTGAGCCGGGTGAGGCACCTCGAGATGAGGTTATTTCAGGAGTGGCTAGCACCGGACAGGATTTGGGTGCCCAGGGTGAGATTTTCTCCCCGGATTTTGTGCTTTTGCTGCATAAAGCATACATGATGAAAAGAGCCCTTCCTCAAGGGTCGCCTGAGGCTCCTCTGATTGCCCCCCCGATGGATTCTGGCCTGGGACTGCCCAGTGAGGCTTTTTTCCCGGATGTTTGGCCTAAAGATAAGCGCAGAAGGTTAATTCCCCTTCAGATTGTGGTGCACCTTTCCCCCCCCCCCCCCCCGTGGTCGGGGTGTGAGGATTCGGAGAACTCTGACAGACGTTCTTGGTCTGAGGAACAAGAGTCAGGTGCGGATTTACCACAGGATCTGGATGATCCCTCCGCGGTGAGGATTTTCCACCGTGATGAGCTGCCAGCGCTTATTTCAGATACCCTGCAGGCCATCTCGATTGAAGATCCTGACAGTGGCATGGCCTCCTCGGGTAATCCCAGGATGGCTAGTACCAAGAAAGCTGCTTGGGCCTTCCCTTTGCATGACTCCATCCTAGAGCTTGTTTTGGCTCAGTGGGCTGACCCCGAGGGACCTTTGAGAGTTTCCAGGGCTATGGGGCAGTTATACCCTCTGCGTGAGGGGCATTTGGCTCGTTTTCAAATGCCTTCAGTGGATGCCCTAGTCACTGCGGTGACAAAGAGAACTACCCTCCCTGTTGAAGGAGGTGTTGCCCTGAAGGATGTTCAAGACCGTAGGCTGGAAACAGCGTTGGAACGGTCCTTTGAAATTGCAGGTCTCACTGTTCGGGCATCTGCATGCAGCTGTTATGCTGTGAGAGCCTGCCTAGCTTGGCTGCAACAGGCAGTGGCTCAGCCCGGAGATGGAGCGGAGCCCTTCTTGGATGTGGCTCCGCGGATGGAGGTGGCCTTGTCCTTTCTGGCTGATGCCCTTTATGACCTTGTCAGAGCTTCGGCTAAACAAATGGCAGTAGCAGTGGCGGCTCGCCGTCGTCTGTGGCTACGACACTGGGCAGCGGACATGGCCTCTAAGCAAAGGTTGGTGAAGTTGCCTTTTCAAGGACTTCTCCTATTTGGTGAGGAGTTAGAGAAAATTGTGAAAGGCCTGGGTGATCCAAAACCCCAGCGCTTGCCCGAAGATAGGCAGAGGCCTTCCTCTAAGGGCCAGGCGGTCCACTCCTCATACAGACCTCGCTTCCGTGAAGCTAGAAGGTACAGCCCGGGGCGTTCTGCTGGGTTCACTTCTCGTGCCCGTGGTCAGCAGAGGAACTCCTTTCGCTCGGACAAGCGTTCCGCAGCTGGTGGCTCAAGACCAGGAGTTCAGGGGCGACCCTTTCAATGATGGTGCGCCGGCCCTCTCCTCGATGCCTGTCATCGGAGGACGGCTTTCCCTCTTTGTCGAGGAATGGGCCAATATTTCCTCCGATCAGTGGGTTCTGGACCTGATCAGAGATGGATACAGAATAGAATTCAACGCCCCAGTAAGAGACGTGTTTGTGGAGTCCCGATGCGGTTCTGCCGTCAAACGGGCGGCGGTGGAGGAGACTTTACAAGGTCTGATTCAGTTAGGGGCAGTGACCCCGGTGCCTCCCGCCGAGCAAGGCTGCGGCCGATACTCCATCTACTTTGTGGTGCCGCGAAAAGGTGGGTCCTTTCGCCCTATTCTGGACTTAAAAGAAGTGAACAAGTCCTTGAGAGTGCGGCATTTCCACATGGAATCCCTGCGCTCCGTCATTGCGGCGGTTCAGCCAGGAAAGTTTCTCACGTCTCTAGACCTGAAAGAAGCTTACTTGCACATTCCGATTTGGCCCCCGCACCAGAAGTTTCTGAGGTTTGCGGTGTTGGGAAAACGTTTCCAGTTCAGGGCCTTGCCTTTTGGCCTCGCCACAGCTCCCCGAACCTTTTCGAAGGTAATGGTGGTAGTAGCTGCTTTTCTCAGGCGAGAAGGTATCAGGGTTCACCCGTACCTAGACGACTGGCTCATCAGAGCAGACTCTGCAACAGAGAGCTTACAAGCTACAGCCAGAGTGGTCTCAGTACTGCAATCTCTAGGCTGGGTCGCCAATATGGCCAAAAGTCACCTGTCCCCTTCACAATCTCTAGAGTTTTTGGGGGCCAGGTTCGACACAGTCTCGGGCTATGTGTTCCTACCCGAGCTAAGGCGGTGCAAGCTTCAGAATCAGGTCCGTCTGCTCCTGAGGATGCCCCGCCCGCGAGCTTGGGACATTGTCCAGCTGCTGGGATCGATAACAGCCACGATGGAAGTGGTACCCTGGGCGAGAGCGCACCTGAGACCTCTACAGTATTTCCTAATCCGGAGATGGTCTCCTATTTCTCAGGATTACCAATGCAGACTTACTTGGCTCCCTGCGGCCCGACTCAGCATGGAGTGGTGGCTCTCGGACAGCATGCTGCGGCGAGGAATGCCGCTGACGCTCCCTGTTTGGTGCCTAGTGGTAACAGATGCCAGCCTGAAGGGCTGGGGCGCACATTGCAAGGGGAAGCATGCCCAGGGTCTATGGACACCCGAGGAATCGGAGTGGTCCATCAACCGCCTGGAGTTGAAAGCGGTGTTTCAGGCGCTTCTGGCCTTTCAAGTGACCCTGGAAGGATTGGCTGTCAGAGTGATGTCGGACAACACGACAACGGTGGCCTATATAAATCGACAAGGTGGAACACGGTGCAGAGCACTAGCCGCGCAGGCCGAACTGATTTGCCACTGGGCCGAGCTGCATCTTCAGTGTCTGTCGGCAGCTCATATTGCAGGTCAGAGCAATGTGCAGGCCGATTATCTGAGCAGGCATCAGATCGATCCAGCAGAATGGAATCTGGCAGACGAAGTATTCCTGCAGATCTGTGCCAAATGGGGCAAGCCCGTGATGGATCTAATGGCGACAAGTGCCAATACCAAAGTCTCGTGCTTCTTCAGCAGACGGAGAGATCCTCGCTCGGCGGGGTTGGATGCCTTGGCTCAACCCTGGCCTCCGGGTCTACTTTATGTGTTTCCCCCATGGCCCTTGATAGGGCGCCTGCTCTTGCGGATTCGGCTGCACCCAGGAGAAGTGGTCCTCATCGCCCCGGATTGGCCAAGGAGACCTTGGTATGCAGACCTCCGACAGATGCTCCTGCAGGCTCCTCTGCCGTTACCTCTGGTACCGAACCTCTTGACTCAGGGACCGGTAGCCATGGAGGACGCCGGCCGCTTTGGTCTTACGGCATGGCTATTGAGAGGGCGCAATTGAGGGATAAAGGTTATTCCAATAAAGTTATTTCCACTCTCCTGCAAGCCCGCAAGCGGTCCACTTCCGTGGCTTATGCCAGGATTTGGTGCCTGTTTGAGTCTTGGTGTGCTTCCAGAGCCATTGTTCCAATGCGGGCTCCTGTCTCGCCGATTTTGGACTTTTTGCAGGAAGGTGTACAAAAAGGCTTGGCCTATAATTCCCTGCGGGTGCAGGTGGCAGCGTTGGCCTCCCTTCTTGGTAAGGTAGAAGGCGTGTCTTTGGCTGCTCACCCAGATGTGGCACGGTTTCTTAGAGGGGTGCTTCGGCTCCGACCTCCAGTGCGAGCACCCTGTCCAGCTTGGAACCTGGGGCTAGTTTTGAAAACCCTGCAGGCATCTCCTTTTGAGCCGCTTCGGCGAGCATCGGAGAAAGACTTGACACTGAAGGCCGTTTTTCTGGTGGCCATTACCTCGGCGAGATGGGTGTCAGAGCTCCAGGCGCTGTCCTGTAGAGACCCATTTCTGCAATTTTCAGGGTCCGGAGTCACGGTTCGGACCGTGCCTTCCTTTATGCCTAAGGTGGTTTTAGCCTTTCACTTAAACCAGCCTATTTTCTTGCCCTCTTTTTCAGAGGAAGAGTTTCCAGAATCTTTTGGGCAGCTGCACCTTTTGGATGTGCGCAGGACTCTGCTGCAGTATCTGCGAGTTACTAACTCTTTCAGGACTTCTGATTATCTGTTTGTTTTGCTATCCGGTTCTCGCAGAGGGTCTCCAGCGTCTAAAGCCACTATTGCCCGCTGGCTCAAAGAAACTATCTTTTCTGCTTATCTGCTGGCCGCCAGGGTTCCGCCTGTAGCCTTTAAGGCACATTCTACTAGAGCGATTTCTTCCTCTTGGGCTGAAACTGGAGCACTCTCTCTTCAAGAAATATGCAGTGCAGCAACATGGGCTTCTAAGCTCTCCTTTGCCCGACATTACAGGCTGGATGTGGCTGCCAGGAGGGATGCGCGTTTTGGTGCACAAGTGCTAGCGCATGGTGTGGCTTGTTCCCACCCTATCTAGGGATTGCTTTGTTACATCCCATACGTAATGGCTTCATCTGCTTGATGACAAGGAAGGGAAAATTAGGTTCTTACCTTGGTAATTTTCTTTCCTTTAGTCATAGCAGATGAAGCCATGAGCCCTCACTGTATGATTGTCTGTATGCTGTGAATCTGTTTTTCAGGTTCTGTTCTAATTTCCTGAAGTTCCTTCCTTGGGAGAAAGTTGGAAAACAATCTTCAGGATTCATGTTCAGTTTAAATTTAGGAGGATGTGTTCATTCCCTCCAGGAGGCGCGTGTGTTCCCCTCCAGTTCTATAAATAGGAGGATGAGTTCATTCCCTCCAGTGTGTTGGGAGGATGTGTGATTCCCTCCAGGAGGCGCGTGTGTTCCCCTCCACTTATACAATAAGGAGGATGAGTTTATTCCCTCCAGGAGGATGTGCATTCCCTCCTTTATGAGTTCATGCCCTTGTGATGGGCCATCGTTCGCTGTGAGGAAAGCTCTTGTGATTCCCATTGCGGTTTGCCATACTGCTTTGGAAGCTTCAAATACTGAAGAGGCAGTGGAGCTAGCTGGCCAAGAGGGCACTGTGAAAGTTTGAGTGCTCTCTATCTCCCCTGCTGGTTGATGGACATAACCCATACGTAATGGCTTCATCTGCTATGACTAAAGGAAAGAAAATTACCAAGGTAAGAACCTAATTTTCCCCTCTTAAAGCAAGCAGGCACCCACATCCCTTAATTCTTACAGTTTATATCTCTTTCACTTGTAACATTGGTTTCTGCCCCTAAATTCTTCATTGGATATTGATTTCATATCTATAACCTATTACATTAGCTCTAAGCATTGTATGTGAACCTCTACCCCTTATTGCTGTTCTCCTTTTCTTTTATGAAAACTATAAATTTTCCATAGCTACAGAGTTTCTGTTTTGGGTGTAGATGCTCAAGCATTTCAGGTTTATGTACAGTAGGTGATATCTTTTCATTAGGTTAACTTTATTCATGTCTTGACTTCTGTTTTAGGAACCGTTCTCCCTTCATTAGTCTTCCTATATTGAGTTGGTGTTTAATCCCCTTTCAATCTCCCTGTCTTGCATGCATTGTGAACTACCTTGATGGGCAGAGGGAAATGTGCTGTAGAAAATTAGTAAACAGAGGCAAAATTTCCTTGTTGATGAGAGTGCAGCTGTTGAAAGATGATCAGACATGGTTACGTTAATCTGGTAAAAGGTAATTGTCTACAGCTTGTTTGCTAGCCTTTATTTCTACATATCCAAGTTAACACACACAGCAACATTACTTTTACTTAAGATTTCTGTGAGAATTTATGAGCAATATGTTAGTGGCACTGTGTGAAGTAATGGAGCTACCTGTTGGAGCACCAGATTTTCTGCTGGCTCTGCATTTTATACAACACTGTACAACCATTGCAGTGATAATTATAATTTATAGGCCACGGTGAGCACGATTCTTAGTCTGTATGGGAGGACAAGCACAACCTAGAAGTATCCCTTCTGGGAAACCTCGGGGGTCATTTCATGACAGAGCATCTGTGTGAAAAGTCCCCAAAAGATGCCTGTTGTATAAAAGCAAACTATCTCCTGTAACATCCACAGTGAGTTGTTGATCTTAACAACAGTGCCTTCCAACAGCCACCTTTGAATATTATCACCTTTTCAAATTGTTTTTTATTCTTCTGTGTGTGCATATACTTGTACATAAATGTGTGGGACCATCATATTAGAGTCTGATGAAACATCTTATGTTTTCTCTAAGGCCTCATTAAAATATAATATTCTGTCCTCTTTTCAATTCAGAAACCATTCAGCAAGTTTGCAGATCAGTAGCATTAAAAAAAAATATATAAACTAAAAAGTATTGCAATTCTTCACACTGGTGTACACACTGGTGTATCTGAATAATCCTAATGCTATCACGTTCCGAGCTACCGCTTTGCTCTGGGGTGTTATAGGCCTCTTAGAGTCTACAGGTTATCGAAGAAGAATTTACTACATGTAGATGAGTACAGTATTTAGCTTTTTGATTATTCAGTTACAGCGACACAATTGCATTTCGAACTGCCGCTTTGCATCAAGGTATTGTGTTCCTCATGGAGTCAAAGGGTTAATGAAAGACACAAGCCTAATGAAGAAGAATTTCCTGCATATAGAATTTTTGACACGGATGGTAAATTTATCTGATGAGTACAACACCCTGATGTAGAGTGGCTGCTTGAAATATGGTTGCATTGGTGTACCAGAATAATCATAAAGCATTGTATTTTTCTTTAAATAGTTTACATTAAAATAAAAATATTATGAAAGAAAAACTTCTTGATCTGCACAATTAATGAATGGTTTTTGAATTGAAAAGAGGATCTATGATTATATTTTAATGAGGCTTTAGAAAAAAAACATAAGATGTTTCATCAGACTCTAATATGATGGCCTCACATATTCACATTTATTTATAAGTATACTAGTAAAAAATGCCCGTTTCTGGCTCTAATGAAACGGGCGCTAGTAAGGTTTTCAGCGGAGTGTGTATGTTTGAGAGAGTGTCTGTGAGAGTGACTGTGTGAGAGAGAGAGTGAATGTGCAAGTGTGTGTGTGTGACAGAGTGAGAGTGGGTGCGAGTGTGTCTATGAGAGAGTGTGTGTATGTGAGAATGAGTGTGTGCAAGTGCATATGTGAGACAGTGAGTGTCCTCCCCTGTCCCCACTGTCAGGTCTCAGGACCCCCTCCCCTGTGGTCTGAGGACCCTCCTTCCCCTCCTCTCTGTGGTGTTATGGACCCCCCCTTCCCCCCCTCTCTGTTGTCTTAGGGACCCCCCTCAGTTGGTCGTAAGGCCCCCCCCTGTCCATATTGTATATAATTAACTTTGTATGACCTTGGTTGCTAATTGTGTGTTGAAGTGGACAATGCAAGCACATTTAGACTGACTGTGAACAGTCATGAAGGCAGCTCCTACGTCAGTATTAAATATATATCTGTGAAATAGTAATGAAAAAAATAAAAGGAAGACCATTTTTATAATAATCACTGCATTCCAGGAAACAAAATGGAGCAAGTTCCCACATGCTATCTTTTCCTTTTGATGTAGGCAGAGGGAAAAAAACGATGTTAAATTCTCCAATTTGAACGTAATTAATGTTTTCTTTTTAATTGTACTTATAAATAGTAAGTCTGCTTGTTAAGTACCCGATTCTCATAACATGATTTATGTGAGTCCCTATAACCAACCCCTCCAAATGACACAACAGTTCCTATGTTGCACATATAAGTGAGATTAAATAAATATGCCACCAATAATAAAGAACGACAACGTGTATTCAGCAGCTCACAGGCTTGCTTGACTTACCTAAGTGGCTTCAATTTTTGACGTCATCTTGCTTTCTGCTTGCTTCAATGTATGAAGGAGGTTTAATAGACAGGAGTGGAAGTGAGCCTATCTAGTGCAGTGTAAGCAAGGAAGCCAATTTGGTTAATCTTTGTTTCCATTCCCCCACGTCGTCGTCATTGCAATACACTGAAAACAAAGCAACCAAATGTATGAGGTGCTGCAAGGAGGAAGGCAATTTGGGTAATCTGTGTTTCCAGTTCTCTGCGCAGCCGTAATGCAGTACAGTGAAAACACAGGCAGCAAACCTATGAGTGCCATCGACGTCATCACGGGGGTGGAGCGGCGACTCTGGAGGGGGGAGAGAGAGAGTAGCGGGTGCAGTGGCGAGTGGGAGGGAGTGGAGAGAGAGGGGGGGCTTCTGTGGGTGCTGCTGTGTATTGTGCAGTACACTCAAAACAAAGGCAGCAAACCTATGAGCGCCGTCGACGTCATCACGGTGGTGGAGCAGCAACTCTGGAGGGGGGAGGGAGAGAGTAGCGGGTGCAGTGGCGGGTGGGAGGGAGTGGAGAGAGAGGGGGCTTTTGTGGGTGCTGCTGTGTATTGTTTGGTCGGTTAAGTGTTGAGTGTCATCGCTCCGCCCTCGACGTCATGACGATGTAATGCGAGGGCGGGGCAGACACTCATGGTCAAATTTTGATCTAGACCACCTCGGAAGTTGCAGAGTTTCTTGAGGCTTCATTAGAATGTTGGGGTTGCGAATTATGTCCGGAAGGTGCGTGGCTGAGGGCGGGTCTGTGAGTGAGTGTGAGAGTGAGTGGTGCTGACAGCCTACACAGTACAGGGCTTCACTGTTTCCCTGCCATAGAGTGAGCTTCAGAACGTTAGAGGTGAGAATTATTTATATAGATATACTGTGGTAGATACCGTAAGTCAGGACCCCAAAAGAGGGGGAAGATTTATTTATTTATTTATTTTATTGCATTTCTATCCCACATTTTCCCACCTATTTGCGGGCTCAGTGTGGCTTACAATACATTGTAATGATGGAAGTACAATTTGTTACAACACAGTTATGGTTACATTGTGAGGAGTTAAGTTAAAACAAGGTCCAGGTATAGTTAAGGGGAATGAAACAGTGGGGAAGAACGACTAACAATAGAAGAACAATTGATACGTTCTGGCTTAATATATTTTTACCTGTAAAATTGAGGTTTAAGTGTGTTAAAGTTACGGGGGATAATGTTACAGAGGAGAATGTATTGATGCATTGTTAACAGTGTGTGTGGACTTTATGTGTTTTGATCTTTTCGATAGACTTTTTCAAAGAGATGAGTCTTTAATAGTTTGTGGAAGTCGGTTAGTTCATAGTTCGTTTTCAGGTTTCATGGTAGTTTGTTCCAGAATTGCGTGCTCATATAAGAGAAGGTTGATGCGTGCAGCATTTTGTATTTTATACCTTTGCAATTAGGGAAGTGGAGGTTGAGGAAAGTTCGGGATGATCTTTTAGCGTTTCTGGGTGGTAGGTCTATTAGGTCAGACATGTAGGCTGGGGCTTCACCGTGAATGATTTTGTGGACTAGTGTGCATACTTTAAAAGTGATGCGTTCCTTAAGTGGCAGCCAGTGTAACTTCTCTCGTAGGGGTTTCGCACTTTCGTATTTTGGTCTCCCAAAGATGAGTCTGGCTGCTGTGTTCTGGGCTGTTTGAAGTTTCCTCAGTGTTTGCTCTTTGCAACCTGCGTATAATGAGTTGCAATAGTCCAGATGGCTGAGTACAAGTGATTGCACTAGGCTGCGGAAGACGGAACTTGGGAAGTATGGTCTGATTCTTTTCAATTTCCACATGCAGTAGAACATCTTTTTGGTTGTGTTGTTTGCGTGAGTTTCAAGTGTTAGGTGGCGATCAATGGTGACTCCAAGGATTTTTAAAGTTTCTGAGATTGGAAGATTTAGTTTTGGTGTGTTTATTGCGGTAAATTCTTTCGTTTTGTATTGGGAGGTAAGTATCAGGCATTGAGTTTTTTCTGCATTCAGTTTCAGTCGAAATGCATCTGCCCAGGTGTTCATGATGTGTAAGCTTTGGTTAATTTCATTGGAGATTTCTTTGATGTCGTGTTTGAAAGGGATGTATTTTGTTACATCGTCGGCGTATATGTATGGGTTGAGGTTATGGTTTGATAGAAGTTTTGCCAAGGGTATCATCATTAGGTTGAAAATAGTTGGTGATAGGGGTAATCCTTGCGGTACTCCACATTCTGGTGTCCATGCTGCAGACGTAGTTGAATTTGATGTAACTTGGTATGAGCGCAAGGTTAGGAACCCCTTGAACCAGTTTAGGACATTGCCTCCAATGCCGAAATATTCAAGTATGTGTAGTAGGATTTCGTAGGAGGAGTATATTGTTGCCGGTTGCAATCATTTGTTTAAATTTAGTCATTAGGGTAATTAATACTGTTTCTGTGCTGTGATTTGATCAGAATCCTGATTGGGCGTCATGCAGTATTGAGACCTTGTTTAGATAGTTTGTGAGTTGTTTTGTTACCATCCCTTCAGTTATTTTGGTTATTAGTGGTATGGATGCTACTGGTCTATAATTAGTTATTTTGCTTGCATTTTTCTTTGTGTCTTTTGGTATTGGGGTGAGTAGAATTTTTCCTTTTTCTTTTGGGAAAAGTCCGTTTTGTAGCATGGAGTTTACATGGTTCGTTAGGTCTGTTATGAATTGTTGAGGAGCTGATTTCATGAGGTTGTTTGGGCATATATCTAGTTTGCAGTAGGATTTGGCGAATCTTTTGAGTGTTTCAGAGATGAGGTCTTCTGATAGTAATTCGAATTCGGTCCAGGTTCTGTCTGCTGGGTATATTCCGTCTTCTGGGTCTAGACAATCTAGGAGTGTGGCGTATTGAATCGGGCTGGCGGGTATTTTAAGTCGTAGTTGTATAATTTTCTCTTTGAAGTATTTCGCAAGGTTGTCAGCACTTGGTATGTCTTTGCTATTGTTTGTTACTGGTGTGGTGTTTAGCAGTTTATTCACGAGGTAGAAGAGTTTGTGTGTGTCTTTGTAGTTTGGTCCAATCATTGTTTTGTAATGTAGTCTTTTGGTCTGTTTTATGGTGTATTTGTATTTCCTCCGAAGTAGTTTCCAGGCATTTAGTGTTTGTTCATCTTTCTTTTTGTTCCATGCGCGTTCTAGTTTCCTGACTTGTGTTTTGAGTTTTTTCAGTTCTTCGGTGAACCATGGATTTGATTTTTTCCTGTGTGATGTTCTTGTTTGGATTGGGGCGATTTTGTCTAATATTGTTTTACATATATCGTCCCATTCCTGGAGGAATTGGATGGTGTCTGCATTTGTTGACCATTCGTTTTGACAAATCTGTTGCCAGAATGTTGTGGGGTCTATTTTTCCTCTGGTGGTGTATGTTGTTCGCTCATGTTTGTTGATTGCGTTTCTGTGTGTTGTTCGCCAGTGAAGGGAGACATGTGCTTTATGGTGGTCTGACCATAGTGTGGGTGCCCATGTTGTATTAGTAAGTAGGATTGTTGAGTCTGGGTCAAATTTGTGTGTAATAATGTCTAGTGTGTGTCCTTTCATGTGTGTTGGTTGAGTGTTAGGTACGTGTAGATCCCAGAGTTTTAAAAATTCTTTGTATTCTCATGTGCCTGTTGAGGTGTCTTCTTCAAGGTGTAGGTTGACATCTCCTAATATGAGGATGTTTGAGGTAGAGACACATGTGTTTGAGATGAAGTTCATAAGTTGAGTTTGGGCGTCTTGCCACTTTCCTGGTGGCCTGTAAAATAGGATTGCGTTGAGGTGTCCTAGTAGATTTGGGTGATTAATTCTTGTCGAGGCAATTTCAAGTTGTGGTGAGGTGGATTCACCTGTATTTGTTATGGTGAACTCGGATTTGTAGATAATGGCTATTCTGCCACCTCTTTTTCCGTTTCTTGTCCAGTGGGTGATTTTGTATTCTGGTGGGCATGTCTCTAAGATGGCGGGGTCTGTAGGGCTGTGGAACCAGGTTTCCGTGATGAATAGAAGGTGTAACTTATCTGTGGTAATCCAGTCTAATATATCTACTGAATTGCTTACTGCTGATCTTGCATTGATGTATCCTATTTGGATTGAGCGGTATGGTTCTGTAGTTTAAAAGTCCAGGAAGACAAGGAAAAGTCTCTCTTACCTGAAAAGTGCAGTGCCGTTTAAGAAGAGCTACAGCATTTTTGATTCTTGGGGGAGGGGTGAAACAAAGCGGGTCTATAGACCTGGGAATAGGAAGTAACCAAAAAGAAAGTAAAAGCCTTATGGGAGATGTAGTGTTTTGTCTGTCTGCTAGTGAGCAGGAAGGATCATCATAGCCCTAGCTGAGGAGAAGGGGGGAGCTGGAAACTATTTCTAGACAGGCAAGTACAGTATCAAGGAGCCCTGAAAGAGAGAGAGAGAGCAGATTTCAGCCACACCTTGAACACCTAACTCTAGTATTGTGGGAGTAAATGGCAGCCCTGATCTTCATACTCAGAAAGAGAATCCTTTTGTGTTCAAAATCCCCAGCAGTGCGAAGAAGGCATGCTGCCTCAAGTAGGGGTAATGGGGAGAAGTATTATGCTGCAGATGAAACCCTGGTGAATGTGTGCTTGGAGAGAGATGAGAAGGCATGGCTTCAGTGATAACTGAAAGTTTTCTTTGCTAGAGTTCCTTTAAATAGGGTTATGTGTTGCTTCTCTCTGAACTTCTTTGATACATGCTGTGTGATGTTATATGGCGGAAAAAGAAAAGAGTTGAAATAGTGACTGTGTTCATTGTGCAGATTATGATATGCCAGAAGATGTTTAATTGCTTTAAAGTGTTGAAATTGTCTAAGTGAAAGAAATTAAATTGAATAAGCAAAATTGAAATAATACTTTTTGGAGGTTTTTGTCTGATGATTGGTCTTAGTGAGAAGGAGCCTTGGCTTTTGAAAATCAGGTGGGTTGTGCCCAGCCGATGGCAATTACCTTTGACTGCTGAGGATTATTCCTCCTTTTTTAAAATGAAAAATTGTATAACTTAAAAAAATTATTTAAAATTTGTTTTTTTTTTTGTTTGAAAAACAGTATTTATTGTCACTGGATTCAACAGTTCTTTGGGTATGTATGGTTTCCACTATTTTTGATTTTTTTAGCTTCATAAAATATTGTGGAACAATTCATTTTTGTTTGTGCCATTCTATGACTGCACCATAGATCAGCTGATGCTGGATCAACAACTTGCTTTACTGGTACTGATAATAATAAATGTCTATCAAACTAATCCAAATGTATACAGCTTCTGCATATAAAGTCTTTAAAATGGGCATCTCCATCAATTTATTTAATGTCTTCCACTATCATCCACTGGGCACAGAATAAGTTATAGCCCTTTGTGAATTAGGGACACTGTAACCTTGCATCTCTATACTCTACAATAAACTATACCGCCTGTGAAAAGATAATTTAAATTGGCCCTATAGTTTCATTTTTGCACAGCTAAGAGAAAGAGCATGCAGCAATCCTCAGAAACTTGTCAACAATGCTGTAAAGCAGCAGGTGAACATAAACCAAAGAACATTTGCCTCCCTTTTCAAATCTTTCTTGAGTTGGCTGTAAGTAACTAAGAAGTGTAATGCTAATTTTTCCACTGGGAGAGAATGTCTTTGAAGTATAAAGGGAAAACAGCCTTCCCAAGCTCTCCCATTATATGTGTGAGGTTTCTCTAAGCCAAGCTCTTCTCTTGCATGTAGCCAGTGAGCAACATGTGCTCTCTAGGCCCTCTACCTGCTCCTATGGTGGCCCAAGAAAGCCAAGGACAAAGCAGTTACATATAACTCTAAGGCATGTTATGTTGTTTCAAGAATCCTTTTTCTCCCCCAAGTTAATCATATTACCATCTGTCTGTACTGAATGTCCAAAATAGCAGTGGTGGTGACGGTGGCGGTGGCAGCAATGGCATACTTTTCACTGAAAAAATAATTGAACATGCTAAGCTACTACTTTATACTCTCGCTCATGACAAAAAAAAAAGAGGCATCAGCAACTGCGACTGTAATTTTCAGGCTTTTTCAAAATCATGGACAGCACCTTTCGGGTTGTGGTTTCAGACTCATATTGTACAGTTACTGTCTGACCTATATGGCCTCCCCTTACTAAAAAGGTTCAAGGGGCATGCTAATGTCTGCACAAATGGTACAAATAAGTCCTGTGTGAGTTTGTTCAGAAACACAGCAGCCATAAATTAAGCCTACTACATTGCAGCAGTGAAATCTCTGACAAGGTCAGCAGGTGGCACTACTTTATTATAACAGTTCAAGTAAAAAGGGAAAATGTTTTCCCTTGTTGACTTTCCTTTGCACTCTGTTGTGTTAGTTTTTGCAGGGGGGGGCGGGGGGCGGCGTTGTGTGTCCTTCAGATTACAATTCTTGCAAGGCTTCTCACCTGACTCCATGTAATAAAGAACAGGCTTATCCATTCATGATTTTACTCTATTGCATGAATGGATTTGTAGTTTTGGTTTTCTTGGAAAACCCAATGGGAAAGTCAGAACCACAAATCCATGGGTAAAAACCAGGAATGGATAAGCCTCTTCTTTATAAGATGGAGTCAGGTTGCATCCCTAGTTACTGATTGTTTCGTGTATTTATTCCCTTTCTCAATCTATAACAAGACAAAAAGCCCTATATAGAAATATATGTTTATTTCAGATTTTTACACTGAAAAAAAAAAGCAACAATAAAATAAGTTTCTAATCTGTTCCAAATCATGTATTGCACTCAGGTGGTAAACTGGATCATCACACCTTGAATGTCCTTCACCTTTATAAAATTATCCAATGTCCAATGATTTGGCCTTCTCAGTCTTGCCAATACATTCTATAACCTAGCTGAAAAAGGAGCCAGGAGTCTCCATGAATATCTTCAACCAACAGTAGAAAAAAGAATTCAAAAATGTATACCTGCAGTTTGAGTCAGTAATTAAGATGTGCCTTCTGCAAGTTTTTATTTTATTCTATTTTTGATGGCATGGTACTGGGCACAAAGAACTTGGAAACACTTTAGATCTAACAGTCTCATAAATCTGTACCCCAGGCTACCAGCCAAAACACTAAGCCACAGGAAGCAACCATAAATTCCTCCAATTAGACTGGACAACATGGTGAAGAACACTGCCACCCTAGGGTCTTCCTAGCTCTTCTTTCTATGAGCAAGTATTAATAATCACCAGTTTCTCACTGCTGCAGAAGATTAGGGTTTCTTCAGCATTTGGAAATCATTTTTAATCCCCTCCTCCGTCTACCAGGGAGAAAAAAAAAGGCTTTTATTGAGAGATTTGTAAAGATGGCATTAAACAATCTTCATGCAAGTGCAGTAGTGTCTGGGAACAAACTTTGAAATTTTTGTATATCCAGCAAGATGATATAGAATGACCTGCAGTTTGCTTACCAATTTTGAAATCTGGAAGACTAATGTAATAAAACTATGTTAAAAATCTGTGTTAAAGTGACAGACTTCAGTGAGGGACAACAAAGAAAATTACTTAAACTGTATAATATTTAAAACTTGGGGATCCACTTGAAAGCCAACCAGACATGACTATATTTTTCCACCAATAGTCTCACTCAGTTTACTTATTTATGTATTTTGCCATCTATACTCCACCTTATCCTGAACATACTCGAGTTCAATGTGGCTTACAATAAATAAAACAATCACGGTTTACAATACCATAAACAAAATATCAAGTAAGTGCAGATTAGCACAAATAAGAACTAAATAATAAACCATTGATAACCAATTACAATCTAACACACTCCATCAATGGGTAGAAAACTCTCAAAGACGAAAGTTTATAGTCTTTTGTGAAATACCAAGTAATCAGGGTGACCCTTGAGTGAGTTCCAGCACTTAGCACCTTAGTATCTAAAGTCTGCGGAGTGGACCGACTTACAGTGCACTCTCTTGCAATCTGAAGTCTAAGGTAGTCCCTAGAACCAGAGGTTATATTATATAGGGGAATAGTTATTAAGGGCTACATGTAATTCATTGTCATGCCACATAATATTTGAAAGACAAAAACACATAATCTAAAAATAATCTTGGGTTTAATGGGCAGCCAGTACAGCTTGCGTAATAATGGAGTGGCTCTATCAAAACATGATACCTTGAAGACAAGCCCATAGTTGCTGTATTTTGGGCTGTTTGCAGCTGTTTATGGACACCTTCCTTACATCCAGCACAGATGGAATTTCAGTAGTCGAATTGAGTTAAAACCAAGGATTGAACTAGCAGTCTAATGATGTCAGGGAGAAATATGATCCAATTCTCCTCAGCTTTCAAAGAGACCTGAAGGATTTTTTCACTACTGAGAAAACCTGAGGCTCATAGGGTCTAGGGGGTAGGATGCGTTGTCAACGGTAAAATTATAAGCAGTATGGTCAAAGGGGTTGGTTACCACAAGAAATTTAGTCTTATCTCTATTTAAACTTAAATTTGGAAGCCCAGAATTCCAACAAATCAAGACCAAGCCTAATCTTAGGGACAATTTCTGGAAGACCAGTCTTGAAAGGGATATAGATTGTGACATCATCCACAAAAGTTAAAGTGCAGAACCCTGCTGCCTCCAGTCTTTCACCTAACGAAGCCATCATAACACTGAACAGAATTGGAGATAACCGCAATCTCTATGGCACCCCGCAATTCAGGAGACCAGGATGGTGAGAGAGAACCTGATAACTTCATCTGATATGATCCAGATTTTGGGAAGCCGTGGAACCATTGGTGAACCTTCCCACACAGACTGAATTGGTCCAACAGGCCTAAAAGCAACTCATGATCAATGAGGTCAAAGGCATGTGACATATCAAATTGCATCACTAAAAACTTAAAGCCTAGACTGATTGTTTTCCTAAAATCAGATACTAAGGTGGTCAAGCCTGTCTTGGTACTATAACAAGGCCTAAAGCCTGACTGGGTTTTATGCAAGAGGGAGAAAGAGGAAAAGTGATTCATAAGCTGAGTACCAACTATTCCCTCTATTAGTCAACAATGGGATAGAAGCAACAGACCTTAATTAATAACATCTCCTGAGGTGCTTTTAAGCATCAGGATAAATGTTATCGAACCTTTCTACAGAGGAAAAGCACCCTGAGTCAGCATAAATGAGATATGAGCTTGAAGAAGGTCAATGAATTCTGTTGGTGCTTTTTAATAAATAACTCAGACAAGCATCCAGAAGGCAATGTGAGGAAAAAATGTTTTGAGAAAGGATTTGACAGTCTCATGAGTGGGTAACATAAAGGAGGACCACAGTTGGTCAGCTGCAATACCAGCATCCAGATTAGTCTGCGAGATTGTGGCCTGGTCTAGTGGCCGTAGGTTTCAGTACAGCCCCCCTAATTTTAGTTACTTTTTGTTCGAAGTACATGGCTATTTGATTAGCAGAGGGAGTGTCTACAGTTACTGGTATTAAGTTTTCAGTTGACAGAAGCCTATTAAGAAGGCTAAAGAACTTATGTGTATTTAAGTGGTTGCTACCAATTTGCTGTCTATAGTAGAGGGTTTTAGCTTCTACAGTCTTTTTCTTATAATCCCTGATAGCCTTCCTCCAAAGCATTTTTTTCCATCAAATTCATGTCTGGACCACTTTCTGTCTAATTTTCTATACTGCCTCTTCAGGAGAAGAATATCTTGATTGTACCAGGGTGACACCCTATGGGTAGGTTTGGGCAAAACTTTGATGGGAGCCATACTATCTAGGGTAGAACTATATAACTCATCCCCTTACACAAGAAATCCATGCAGTCTGCATGTGGAAGCTGTGGATCAACAAAGATTCCAGACTAGAATTTTACAGGGTCAATTCTGCCTCTCGGTTTAAGAGGAGGAGAGGTGACAGAAGACTGAAAAGATCTAGTAGCTTCCCTCCAGTAAAGAGTGAACTCCAGAGACTTATGGTCTGAGGACATGGCACTAGGATGAGTCACCCAAGTAGAAATTCCCCATATGTACAGTTCTATAAGCCAGAAGATCCAGCAGATGACCCCTAATGTAGGAGGATTGAGAATGTGGCATAAGGAATCACCAGGAAGCAAGAAAATTAAGTAATTAAGTAAGCTCTTTGTCTTAACATCCCTAGGGTTATCAAGATACAAATTAATATCTCCTAATAAAACATTAACAACACAAATATTTGAGCGGAATTCAGTAAAACAAATTTCTGAGGCAGACCAGCTTCCTTGGAGGCGATAGAAGAGAACAAGGCATATGGGCTCCAGCAACGCAGGATCAATTAATTTCCAGGCAGTAATCTTGAGATCAGAAGAGTTCAGTTGGGACACTACTTTGAAGACGACCTTATAAATGATGGCAATTCCACTCCTCTCTGTTTAGCTCTAATTTGATGAAGGATCTTGTAAGCTAGGGGACATAAAGCATTGAGTGAAAGATCCTCTGTTGAAGAAGCCACGTTTCAGAGTCCAGTAATAACTCAAATAGTTTCTCCACCATCCAATCGCTAATAACATCAGTTTTATTGACCACTGATCTAGCATTTATGTACCCACTTGGAATAGGGAGGTAGGAAATGGAGACCAAACTAATTAAAGGTAAAGTGATTAATTGGTGTCTGGAGAAGGCGGTTCTTTGTTTCGCATGAGTGTGAGAGAAGCTTGACTGGAACAAGGTTGTACGGACAGGGACTGAGCAATTAATCCTACGAGAGATTATAATAGGGATTGAACATGGGATCAAGAAGAGTATTTCCTACTTAATAAGTCAGTAGATAGAACAAGAGGGCAAGTGGAAATAGGACATATACAGAGGTCTAATCATGCCTTAGTGTGGCAGGCCTCAGGGTGTCCTCCCCTTCCCTACCTTATTGTGCCCTGGTGGTCTAGTGGCCTCTTCAGGGAGGAAAGGACCCCACTCTTTCCTGCTCAGTGATGCTGCTCTTGCTCGCTGTTGGCGCAACTTCAAAATGGCTGCTGAGATTTCAAGCGGCGGCCTTGTGAGACTTCTACACAAGTCTTTTGAGGTCACCGCATGAAGTCTCGGCAGCCATTTTGAAGCAGTGCCAACAGCAAACGGGAGTGGCATCTCCAAGCAGGAAAGAGTGGGGTCCTTTCCTGCCCCCAAAGAGGCCACTGGATCACCAGGACACGATAAGGTAGGAGAGGTGAGGTGGATTATGGATGTAATGTGGGTAGGGGGTGAGGGAAGCTTTCTTGGGGGGGGGGGATCAAGGTGACTCTGTGGCATGGTGTGGGGAGGGGCTTGACAGGGTGGGGGGATTGGACGTGACAGGGGTGGGGAGATGTGGCTATTTTGAACACCATAACAATGAGGAAACTAGATATGCATTGATGTGGAATGGGTTCAAAGCATGTATAAGAAGCATATAAATTAAATTGGCTGCTAGGAAACAGAAGATAAAGACTAGATGGAATTTTAAAATGACACATACTTGAATAAGCTAGGTTACTTACCTGTAGCAGGTGTTCTCCGAGGACAATAGGCATATATTCTCACATGTGAGTGATGTCATCCACAGGGCCCGATGCAACACTGCCACAGGGAATTGTCGCTTTAAAAACTTTGAGGCAGTGCCCCTACGGTGCATGCACAGGTGCCTTCCCGCTCGACGCTCCAGCATGGGACCAGCAGTGTAATACTAAAGGTAAAAAGACAATTCCAAGGGGAGGCGGGACGGATGTGAGAGTATATGCCTGCTGTCCTCAGAGAATACCTGCTATAGGTAGCTAATCTAGTTTTCTTTGAGGACAAGCAGGCATGATATTCTCACATGTGGGACTCGCTAAGTTCCAGGCTCACAAAAATAGTTTAGTGTTCAGTGACAGTACTCGGATAGGTGCCAGCGGTCAGTGCTGTCAAATAAGCTGACTGCTGTGTGCTGAAATTTGGGAGTACAGCTCAGATACCTGGGCTTTCAACAAACTATAGAATAGATGCAAATAAAACTTTTTAGAAATCCCACCAAGTTGCCTACTGAAGGCTATATGATCAAACTTTCAATATCGGGATATACTATTAATGGAAATCTCTTTTAGAAAGCTCTACGAGATGTTACTCAAGTAAAAGCATTTCTTCCATAAGAAAGCATTAACTTGATGCCCTTAGTAGAAGAAACAAAAAAGAAGCAGCAGCAGCAGCAGCAGCAGCAGATTGCTCCTTATATGAAAGGCTGACCCCTAGTGGTAGTACACGAAGATTGTTGCTAGGGGTCATGGCGGACATTTTGAGAGGCTCAGCTGCCCTCTGCTTCTATTTGATCCACGGTACCATCGATGATTACAATTGAGTAAGGCTCAGTGGTTATTTGGGGTTGTGCCTAGGAAGAGTTCTGACAGCTAGTATGGGGCAGGGCTTTGGCACAGGGGAGGTGCCTTTCGAGGTGTGCTCTTCAGTGGAGGGGGGAAGGCAGTGGGGGTTGGGGGGGTCAGGAATTTCAATCAGTTAAGTTAGGGATGGGGAGCACTACCACAGCATTCAGCTTCGCTTGGGGGCAATTTATTTGATGTACTTATTTCTGTTAGGTCTGCCCTGCATTATCTGCAATGCCAGATAGCATGAGCTTTTAGACACTGCATGTAATGCAGTATCTGAGCGATATGGCTGTCGCCTGTACGCTAAATGCAGGGCAGATCCTGGGCAAACCCTTCATTCACCTCAAAAATTTTGCAGTTGGCTGCATGTTAATTTTTGGCTTTTTCTGAAAGGGAAAGGGGATGGGACTTGATATACTGCTTTTCTGTGGTTGCAATCAAAGCAGGCACCTGTTTTATACCTGGGGCAACCAAAGGTTAAATGACTTGCCCAGAGTCACAAGGAGCTGCAGTGGGAATCAAACCTAATTCCTTAGGTTCTCATTCCGCTGCACTAACCTCTAGGCTACTACTCCACTCCTTTAACATACAGTAAGTGCTAAATCTTATCGCACTTAGTAAAAGGGCCCCCTAATATGATTTTTTGCTTGTTGGCGTTTTTTTAAACTGCCATCCTCCTTGTCTTCTAAGGAATTGAGGAGCCCTTTTACTAAGTTGTGTAAGCATCCACGTGCTCCCAACCCTCGCCAAAATGGAGTTACCGCCCGGCTACCACGTGGATCTTGCGGTAATTTCATTTTTGGTGCACGTCTGATATGCGTGTCCAAAATTTTTTTTAAAATTTTCACACGCACGTATTGGACGTGTGCCAAATGGCATTTGATGCGTGTAGGTCATTACCGCCCGGTTACTGTGTGAGACTTCACTGCTAGGTCAGTGGCTGGCGGTAAGGTCTCAGACCCAAAATGGACGCGCGGTAATTTTCATTTTGCCGCACATCCATTTTCGGCAAAAATAAAAAAGGCATTTTTTACAGGTGCACTGAAAAATGATTCTGTGCGCACCCAAAACATGCGTGTACACTACCATAGGCCATTTTTCAGCGCACCTTTGTAAAAGGACCCCCTGAACTTGCTTTCTATTACAGGTATTCTGTTGCGGACTGTCTCATAGAAGAGGTTTTACCCTGGATGCTATATATGGTGCCCAAAATTGGATGCTGATATTTGGGTGCCTAACTAGATTGGCTAACGAGCCAATTACTGCCAATAATTGGGTGCTAATTGATACCAGTTTTAATTTGCATGCACGTCTTGCTATATGCTATTTTATAACAATGTGCTCCCAAATCCCATAGCTTGCAACCCAAAAGGGGGCGTGGCCATGGGAGGTGAATAGGTGGGTCAGGGGCATTCCTAAAATTTGCAGACAGTGTTATAGAATACTGAGGATGTGTGCTCAAATTGGACACTGGGAATTACACCTGGCTTCCACAGGCATAAGTCCTGGCGCACAAATTTGAGCGCTGAAATATGAGCACCTAGAATAGATTGAGCACAGATGGGGTTTTTTCAGCACCAATTGTTGATCTTCATTTATTAAATCTAGCCCTCTGTGTGTAACTGAGGTCACTGATCCAGGAACTCCTGCACATGCTCATTGGAGTGGTCTAAAAGGCTCTTCAGCTTGGTTTATATTCTTTAGCCCCAAGCTCTGTCAGATGTGAGGACTGGTATACTGCTGTGCTCAAACACCTGTTGCAATTTTGCTTTACTGCAGGTGTAGTCTTCATACAGGAAAGTAACATAGTAACATAGTAGATGACGGGAGAAAAAGACCTGCACGGTCCATCCAGTCTGCCCAAGAAGATAAATTCATATGTGCTACTTTTTTATTTGTACTGTCCTCTTCAGGGCACAGACCGTATAAGTCTGGCCAGCCCTATCTCCGCCTCCCAACCCCCAACCCCGCCTCCCACCACCAGCTCTGGCACAGCCTGTATAAGTCTGCCCAGCACTATCCTCGCCTCCCAACTACCAGTCCCGTCTCCCACCACCAGCTCTAGCACAGACCGTATAAGTCTGCCCAGCACTATCCCTGCCTCCCACCACCGGCTCTGGCACAGACCGTATAAGTCTGCCCAGCAGTATCCCCGCCGCCCAACCACCAGCCCCGGCACAGACTGTATAAGTCTGTCCAGCACTAGTCCCGCCTCCCAACCACCAGCCCCGGCACAGACCGTATAAGTCTGCCCAGCACTAGTCCCGCCTCCCAACCACCAGCCCCGGCACAGACCGTATAAGTCTGCCCAGCACTAGCCCCGCCTCCCAACCACCAGCTCTGCCACCCATTCTAGGCTAAGCTCCTGAGGATCCCTTCCTTCTGCACAGGATTCCTTTATGTTTATCCCACGCATGCTTGAATTCCGTTACTGTTTTCATCTCCACCACCTCCCGCGGGAGGGCATTCCAAGCATCCACCACCCTCTCCGTGAAAAATACTTCCTGACATTCTTCTTGAGTCTGCCCCCCTTCAATCTCAATTCATGCCCTCTCGTTCTATCGCCTTCCCATCTCCGGAAAAGGTTTGTTTGTGGATTAATACCATTCAAATATTTGATCGTCTGTATCATATCACCCCTGTTCCTCCTTTCCTCCAGGGTATACATGTTCAGGTCCGCAAGTCTCTCCTCATACGTCTTGTAATGCAAATCCCATACCATTCTCGTAGCTTTTCTTTGCACCGCTTCAATTCTTTTTACATCCTTAGCAAGATACGGCCTCCAAAACTGAACACAATACTCCAGGTGAGGCCTCACCAACGACTTGTACAGGGCATCAACACCTCTTTTCTTCTGCTGGTCATACCTCTCTCTATATAGCCTAGTAACCTTCTAGCTACGGCCACCGCCTTGTCAACCTTCTTGACTGGATGAATATGTATACTGCAAATCATGTAATGTCTTTGATGAGATGGTTTTGTGCAGCACTGCTTTAGGCAACACTTTGTTAAATTGTATTATTTATGTTTAATGTGGAACCCACCTAGGTTTTAGGTGAGCTATAGGTTTTTTAAATTAATAAATAAACAACAATTACTACTACTACTAGTTTCTGTGGTGCTACTAGATATACCCAGAATTTTGTATGTACACATAAAACAGTCCATGCTCTATAGATCTAACAGTCTATTGAGACAAACTGGAATACCTGCCTGAAGTTCACTAGTGATTACAGCTGAGTCATTTTGTTGCTGTCCTCATTCATTGTGAGAGATCAAAAGATGGTTCACTGTCTTTGTGATTCATTTAATATAGTAGGAGAGAGAAGTAGCCTTTAGAAAAAACATGTCAGCATAGGGGAACCCCCTTATAATTAAAGTGTGCTTTTAATGAAAGCCGTCGCAGGAAGGGGAGAGCAGTTTCCTCCCTAGTTTGTGTCAGATGGAACTTAGGAGGTGTGTGCAGCATGGAGAAAAAGAGCCTATTCTGGAATTCTCATCCCTTCTTTCACTCTGCTGTGATGCATCTGTGAATCATAGGTCCCTTTTAGTCAGTGAAAGTTATAGAGACCTGATGTGTCCTTTAAAATATCCTGTGATGCTCCAGAATTTTTTTCACACTGTTTAAATTTAATGTTTCTATTCTGCTAAGCCGTGCAGAGTTCCAGAATCCCAGAATTCAAACAATCCAAAGATACAAATAAATTAGAACATTACAGCAATTAAAAACAAGTACATAAGGGAGTTCGTCTCCACTAGTGACCCACTGTTTTCCTCCCATCCCACTTTTTTAAATATCCTGTAGAATAAGAGAATTTCAGGAAAATGTTCTTGTGAAGTGGAACAGGTGGATGTGAATCACTTGTTCACTCTTTCCAAAGTACAAGGACTTGGGGGGGGGGGGGGGGCGGGCATGCAGTGATATTACTAAGTAGTATATGTAAAACAAATCAAAGGAAATATTCACTTCACATATAATTAAACTTTGGAATTCAATGCCAGAGAATGTAGTAAAAGCTGTTAGCATAAGAAGGTTCAAAAAGGTTTTGGGTATTCCTAGAAGGTCCATAAATTATTAAGGTGGACTTGGGGAAATCCACTGCTTATTCCATTCCATTTCCATCTTCCAAAATTCTATACAGCAGATATACAGATCAGTAGGAGGGAGGGACCCAAAGCAGTTCAAAACAAGTAAAGTCAGAAACAACTAAGTTTATAGCTAACTGTTTAACTACCCTTAAGATTTACCTTTGTTATTAATTATTTTATTTATCATTTTACTTAATTACATTCACATTTATCACATAAATGTAAGGAAATACAGAAATTAATATAAAAAGGAAAACATTTTCTCTAAACAATATATATTTACATAATTGTCCACAATTGGAAGATCCAAGATCAGGAAAACAATCTTAAAGAAAATAAGAAAAACTCAAAACGGTTAATCTTACACATTTTCTGAGGGAGGAAGGTTAATCGGTTATTGCAGCCGGTACAGTGGTAACTGAAGGAAGTTGCTGCAGAGGATTCTTCATCTGTTTCCACAAACTCTATAATTTCTTAGGTTCAAACAAATAAGTAATAAGGAAAATAAAACACTTACAAGGGAATCGTGCTAGGAAGGTCCCACCTGGGGCAATGATTCCTGGCTGAAAAGCCAAGACTTCACACCTCCCAGTCTGTGATTCCCTTGATGTGTCAGGAAATATATTCATCTTTGAACCCAAAAAACTATCAACCATATATCGAAAATACAGTTTTAAAACGTTGTTCCTATCTAATCAAAGACGAAAGTCACTAATAGTATAACTCTATCTATAACTTCTGAATTTTCCAAAATGTCAATTAAACACATCTCTTTTCTCTGAAAGAAGATTTTAAAGGAAATATAATTTTAGTCACCAAAAGGTGGCTATCAAAAGGTATTAGCAAAGTATCAGAGAAATATTTCTTCAAGAATTCAGTAGCTAATATAAAGGATATTATAGGTAAATTTATCATTCTCAAGTTATTTTCCCTTAATTGGTTCTCCAGAAATTCCAGTTTTTACAAGAAAAATAACTATTCTTCATTACCAAATTATCTAATTTTCATAGAGAAGCCATTTCCGTAATCAAAGTCTCTTTTTATATCTTGGACTTCCACTTTGTTAGATAAGTATTAATATAAATTCTTTAACTCACATAGTGAAATTTTTAAACATTTGAAGAAGACAGTTATTCACATTCTGCTGCAGTTCCTATAGTATGTCCTTTATGACATTATTGGCTTCACCAAGTCCAATTTCTCCACAGAAATCGCTCCAGATATCTTTGAGGGGAAGAGCTCACTCTCCAATCCCCCAGTTGGTTTATTATCTGGAGTCGATGCTGCGCCAGGACCTCCTCGGGTCACATGAAAATCCTAACCCACTTCGGGCGTTTCCATTATTGACCTCCATAGCGAAGCATTACTATTTCCGGGTCTTGGAGGAGTCATGCCAACAGAGGGACTCAAAGTCACTCTCTCCACTGAGATTCGGCAATAAAGCCTTGGTGTTCCCCGAAGCAAGAACCGATATCCCCGACGTTATGACCCCGATTCTCTCCAAAATAGACTGAGAAGTGGTGGGAACCCCAGCCGTGTTCGAGGAGGACAGCACCACGGCTTTGCCTTTTCTCTTCCCCATTCTCTGGGGAGCGCGCCTTCTTCTTCAGGCATTCTGGTGTAAAACGGGAACTCAACTAGCGTACGTCCTCCCTCAACGCCATCTTGGTTCCTCCAGGTTGGGACACTCTTTGTCTGGTTTCTCCTCAGAGGCCTGTCTGATATGGGTAACCCTACAGCATAGCCCTCTGAGTCATTGAAACACGGAAGCCCCTCCACCACTTGCAAGGTGGTGTCCCTTCGGAGGGGAAGATTTACTTTTGGATTTAAAAAGCAAAACCATGTGCATATAACGAATGAATAAGCAAAACAAATGCCCTTAATGTGTAATAATACTGGACTGGTAACAAGCAATAATGAAACAGTGATGGAATATTCATTCATATAGCAAGCAATAATGAGAACTAATTTTTCTAATCATTCATCTACAACTGCAAGCACATTTAATTCTTTTCTCTCATCCAGCCATTAGGCTGGAGTTATGCATGCACTGCAACAATTCCGAACAGATAAACATTTTAGTTGGTATAAAATCTCATTGTAGAGTTCTGAGTGCCATTCTGAAAATAAGCGATTCCTAAATCAGAAGTTTCCAAGTCAGTAGCACATGCCTGAGCTAGCATAAAAGGTGTTACATGACAGCATTTTCACTAAAGAGAAATTAATATATTAGCCATCTGAAGCTGGATTGCCAAAGCACTGCAATGCAGTAATAATCCAAGACACCATTTTATTTAGACCACTGTTCTCAATTATGGGCCCAAATTTAAAAATATATATATATTTCCATTATGTGCCTTTCAGGAAGCCTTTCCTTTAATTGCCACATCACAGTGTTTACTACAGCACATACAATCAAAAGGACACATAAACTCTTGTCTTTGATCCAGTTATTTGACCAGTCCAGCACAACCACGAATCCCTTAAACATCTGTCACTCTTTATAAGCCCAGGTGCGTTGCATTTTGGTGCAGCTTCCACGTGGTCCACGTTCCCAGTTGTGAAGGAAAAAAAATCACACATACAGACAATTTTCATGCAAGCTGTGTTCTTCATTTTCTAATCTTTCTTACACTTAAGTTCTCTTGGACGCTGTCTTGAATCGCCCAGCCACCCGTCTAGGGTTACCCCACAGCCACTTAGAGGGTTGATCCCCAGCACAGCTCAGGTCCACCTGCACCTGCCGCTTGTTCTCTACACTAGCACCCTTCTTCCACCAACTGGGTCACAACTGCCTCTAGGCGAGTCTCCCACTCTCAAATTATTCCCAGTGATTTCTAGGCTACTGGGGTCACACTTCCAGTGGTCCCACAGTTCCCAGAAAGCACTCGCAGACCAAACACACAAACCACCCGGATTCTTTATCAGTCCTTTCAGAGAGAGTATAAAATAAATTATTTATCGTCTTATAAATTGAAGTGGAAAAAATAATGCAATTAGCAAAACAATAACAGGTAACTGAAATATGGATCAACTATAACACTGACTAAACATTTGCTTACTTCCTAAAAAGTACCTGGGGAGATCAGGACATATAGCTATTCGCTGAGCTTCAGCAAAGAGCTTTCTCTCTCTCTTTTCCCAGGCTGAAACTGGAGGGAAACCCAGCACATTCTAAAGGAAATGAGCTCCTGGGTCAATCAGAGCACAGTCAACAAAATTTCAGATATATGCTTCTTCTTGCTTCCTGTTTGTGTCAAACTAAAGAAACTGCTTTACAGCAAAGAAACACTACCTGCTGGCCAAATAGGAGAAATAACACTTCAGGACATAATCAAGGCAGGGAAAATATCCAATACATTTTACGGGCTTAAAACACACAGTTTCTTCACAGACATAGACGTTGCAATATGCAGCTTACCAGTCTTCAGAAAAGGCCACCCTGTGAATAAAACTTTCTCTATTCTCCAGCTCCTGGCCTCACACACACTAGCTCCAGCCTCCTCACTGAACCCACTGAAGATTCTTCTCTCACTGGCATAGGTATTGAGGATTGGGAAAGGAGGAGGAAGAGCTGGCAGTGAATGCTGTATCTGATGGGGGTCTTCGAGGTGGGGAAACAAAGTCTCAGCCATCCCTTCTGCACGCGCCGACAAAGGAGAGGCGGCCCAGGCTTGGATCAACTCGAGTCCTTGCTTGCAGTTACTGAGTCGCCTGAATACTGTGTCTCCTATTCCTGCACCAATGGGAATTGGGAATGAAACAGAGGAAGACTCAGGAGAGACCAATGAGGAGGTCCTCTTTTTGTGGTGATGTGTGTGCCTGCATGCTATAGTATACTGTAGCCTGGAAGGAGGCGGAGTGAGCAGCGAACTAGCAACAATTTGAAAATGAGCAGAATAGACGGTAAAAAGATAGGCGCCCGTTTTACTGTGGGTTCAGGGCGCTCCTGTAGGGTGGGGAAATAACCTCTGTTTGCACCAGCAGTAAAACTTTGAAATTTTCTGCCGTGCCCATGGTGTTGCCGTGCTTACCTGCTCCTGTGTCATTCTCTACTTTGCAGGCAAAGGTGGTTCTGGACCATGTCCCCATTCTTCTGCCAGTAGCTGACTTACTAGTGCAAAAATCTGCCTTGAGAGCCATTGAATTATATTGGCACTAGGCATGTTGCACATGCCTTTATCCAAGCTGAGATGACAGCTACCCAGGGATTATTTTTCTATAATTTCATATCGTCCCACATACCAGCATACCAAGGTACTAAACCTAACAAGCCAGCAACATGGTTTTTATACCAGTTCTGGCCTGTTTAGTGAGCAAGAAGTAAAACTAGACATGCACAGAAGGGTTCTCTGAGCTATTTTCCTATCACAGTAGCAGCTAATGAAAACGGAATGCAAAGCTATTATAATGAGCTAATCACTATACAAATGATTTATTATTTATTCATTTTGGTTCACTTGTATCCACATTTTCCCAGCTGATGTGGGCTCAATGTGGCTAACAAAGTTACAAGAAAAGTACATAATACAACAGGATAAAATTGTTCCAGAAAAAAAAAAATTGACAAATACAAATACAGAAGCAGTTGGAATAAGAGAAAACAGATGGGAATACAGGAGCAACAAAAGGGAAGAAAACAGAAGGACACACGGGAAAACAAACAAAATGTGCATGCAGGGCGATACATAGCCATTTTCTGACCTGATGCACAGAAGCAGTCCCTACTTTTACCATGGAAACTCTAACCGGAGGTCTGGAGCTCTTGGTAATGCCTGGCTGGGGCTGTTGTGAGCTGTGGACCATTTGTTGATAGTGTTGGTACAAGGAAGCTGACCTGCCGGTTCTTGCTCCTTCCGATGGCTGGCAGCTTGCAAGTCTAAAAGAGCACTTGGTTTTTCCTTTAAAATTAGAGGCCCATAGGCAAAGGATGTGGAGGGATGAACAACGGGATTGAGGAAGTGCAGCCAGCTGTTCTCTGGAGATTGCTGCTGTCAGCCTCTCTCGGCTCTCTCTCCATTCCTGCCTTGTAAAGGAAGCTGCAGTGGGATTTAGCTAATAGCTTTATGGGCGGGCATGGAGGCTCTGGCCAGAGGAGAAGGCAGGGGTGATAGCACTTTTTCCATCCATAACAACATAAGGAAGCGCAACGACTCTACCAAGTGTCAGATCCTTGGGGCATCTGGAGAAACGGAACAAAACAAAAAAAGGCTACATGTTTTCATATACACAGCTTGTCTGCATAAAGGAAAGCCATCTGTAGCATGTGCAGAGCAGACACACTTAGCGATTGGCTGTTCTGCGCATTCTCATCTGGCAGACTGGCTTCCCTACTGATTGCAAAAGCAGCGACCGACTCGTTTGCATGCAGTTCACTTTGGGAATCCTCTGTATTTCCAAAAGGGTAATTTTTACTGATTGGAAATACAGGCAGACTCTTAATGGGGACCTTTGTGCATCTGGGCCCAAGTCTGGTTAGTTCAGTAATGGTGCTTGGTCAGGGACATGCTCCAGGGCTCTCCAGAACCTAACATTACGGTGCCCTGAATCTAGCCACTAGTTGTCACTCTTAAGTAATGATTACAGCTCCCTTTCCTGTGGGGAAAGTATGAATTCTTCTTTCATAACATCTCTAGCTAATCTGGGGGGTGAAAATGACAAAAGGCCTGATGGCTGATCAAACCTGCGACCTTCCACATGGCAGTTCACTGCACTGCAACTGAGCCAAGATGCCGGATGAATACAACAGATTGTCTTTGACTCTGATGTACATCTCACATATTTGCAAAAATAACCACAACCCCTAAATGCATACTCACAGTACTCCTGCTAAACTAACATGATGGCTATATCTGCTCACTGGAGGAAGCACAATATTTTTAATATATTGAAGTTATTAAAACAGACTAATGACAGCATGTGATTACCATCTCTTGCTTCTTGAAAGCCAAACAGCTTCATATTTGGGGATCAAGTAAATATACATTTATGAAGGAAGACCAGTAAATACTAATTTCCTACCATTACAGTGGCAAAACTCATAAGAATCTGACAGGCTTAGTGTATATTGATAAAAACTTCAGCCTTTTTTAATGGTCATTAAAGGGGTAATTTTATAACTATATACATGGATATAAAGCATGCACATATTTTTCTTTATGTAGATTTTGTCAGATTAAAAAAAAAAAAAGAAGTACCCATGTACTTAATATTATTTCACTCCAGGCACTCATAAGGGATGTGAAGAGAGCAGAAGCTGTTCCTTGTTCCTAACTCC
This sequence comes from Microcaecilia unicolor, assembly GCF_901765095.1. Taxonomy (NCBI): domain Eukaryota; kingdom Metazoa; phylum Chordata; class Amphibia; order Gymnophiona; family Siphonopidae; genus Microcaecilia; species Microcaecilia unicolor. The sequence goes on along the minus strand of NC_044031.1, from coordinate 608,881,495 downwards.
CCACCACACTTCCTAGGAATATCTTGGCATTATTTGTCTAAAAACAGGACAGGAAATGCATCTGCAAAAGCCACAAAGGTATCGGCAGCCAATTTTAATATCAGATTGCTAAATATTACAATCCTGTACCAGACCATAGATCACCCAGTTGAAAATTACAACAAAACACTATCCACTGAAGAGTCTCCCTCTTTATATTGCAGATGGCTAAAAGCATACGGATTTTGATGAGTGGTTGTGAAAGCGTCATTGCTTTAGATGAATTTGAAGCATAGAAATCATTGGTTAGAAAAAAAAAAGAAACATACAGAACCTTCATTATCTATTTTTATTTATGTATTTATTGGGATTTATTAACTGCCTTTATCAGATCAATTCAATTCTTGAATACCGTTAATACCCCTTTTTAGGGTTCAGTGTGGTTTACGTTCTAGGTGAGACGAAAGCTGATAATGTTAGTGTGAGGTATGAAGACATTCACTGAAGGCTTGATCCTACTTGATCTCCTGAGTTTTCCTTCATTCTCTATGAAGTAAGGACCCATTGTGCTCATCCTGTTGCCTTATGGCATGCTGTTACCAGCTTTTCCTTTAGAATTCCACTATTGATACTTCAGAGGAATGGTTGAATTTGTTTAAATTTAAAATATGTGAAACTTGGTTTCTCCATGGACTGTCAGATCTCATAGCCACACAATTGAAGTGACATTTTTTTTTTGTTACATTTGTACCCCGCGCTTTCCCACTCATGGCAGGCTCAATGCGGCAATGGAGGGTTAAGTGACTTGTCCAGAGTCACAAGGAGCTGCCTGTGCCTGAAGTGGGAATCAAACTCAGTTCCTCAGTTCCCCAGGACCAAAGTCCACCACCCTAACCACTAGGCCATTCCTCCACATCACAATGACGTTGCCGACCCAGCCTTTTAAAGCTCAGAAAGCTCTTATAGAGCTTTCTGTGCATGCCCTAGGCTCGCGCCCTACTATACTTACTGTAAATACTATCCTGCACTCTCAGTTTTATATAGTCCATGGTTGCGACAGGACCCGTGTTGCCTTTCAGTCCCTTCAGAGCGTTGAATTTTTACTCTAACTTTAATTTTTTTCTTTTATTTTAGTTTTCTTCTACTTTTCATATTATTTCATATTATTTTATAATTTCTGAATTTAATTTAGAAGTGGTTTTATTTCCCTTGTTGGGTCTCACACCGGGTTTCAAAAGATATCAAACTTGCACTAGGAAAATGTCAAATTGTGACCTGCACGTTCAGTGCTTAAGGTGTCTGGTCAGCTTAGACTACTTTCAGTCTCAGTCATCCTCGCATAAGCCAGCACCTTCAGGCTGTACCAAAAAGAAGCACTCGGTTAATCCATCTCACCCCAGAGTGCAACAGTCTAGATCAAAAGCTGTTCTTATGGAATCTTCTGAAGTAGTTATTCCTGCTCTCTCCCATGTGGTGCTGCTGATAGATCAGGAGCCATCTCACAGTGGCATGCAGTGCACATTTGGTGCCATGCCAACTGTTAGCATCAGTACGCACAACTCCAACATGGATGTGCATAGATGTCAGGAGTCGAGAGGGAGACCTCAATATTGAAGCCCAGGGTGCAATAGTACTTGCTTCTGCTCTCTCCCATGCTATGCTGGGAGATCAGGATCAAGTTTACAGTGGTATTCAGAGCATGATTGGTGCCATGCCAACTGTTGATGTCAATACGCATGGCTCTGACATGGACATGCATAAACGTCAGGGGGAAGTCATTGGATTTGAGAGGGAGACTTTGATACTGAAGACCATAGTGCAATTACAAAGGGAACAAACCACAAAAGCAAGTGTATACTAGAGAGTTGCACGGGGACAGAAATCAAACCTGTTCCCATCCATCCCTGTAGGGAATCTAACCCATCCCCGTCCGCCCCTGTGGGGAATCTAACCCATCCCTGCCTGTCCCCGCAAGAATTTAACCGGTTCTCACCCAGTCCCACAAGAATTTAATGGTACAATAAAAAAAATTCTTGTTGACTCTCTCAATCTCTCTCTGGGTTCGAGCCACAGCACTGCAGGCAAGGAAGGAACGGAAGTTGGAACACTCTTGTGCACAAATGTAAAACTTCTCTGATTCACTGGCACTGTGTGATAAGAGATTGCCACATGCACGCGCCAGTAGGTCAGGTGACATCTGATGCTCGTGCCTATGTCAGAGCTGAGGTCTGCGCATCAGCCCGGGAGCAGAGAGATTAATAGTAACATAGTAAATGACAGCAGATAAAAACCGGAACGGTCCATCCAGTCTACCCAATAGTCACATTCATTATCAGTTCATGATTAAATCTGCAATGAATGTGATATTATATACTTGATTATGGTCTTTCTGTAGTGTTTCTGGGACATAGACCATAGAAGTCTACCTGGCCCTATCCTTATGTTCCAACTTCTGGAGTTGCCCTCGAAGTTCACTCTAGCCTATTTGTCTTCTCATTTGCGGGAAACAGACCATAAAAGTCTGTCCAGCACTGTCCTCATGTTCCAGCCACTAAAGCTGCTGTCTAAGTCCTTTCCAGTCCATCCTAAACCAGATTGCCATATATGAGACACAGACCATACAGGTCTCCCGGTATCGGCCCTAGTTCATCACAGCCAGAGTCGCCATCTAAGTGTCACTCGACACATCCACACACACGCAGCCATTTAAGTTTAGGTTTTTTATAACTTCCATTTTCTAATTAGAGATCTTTTGTGTTCATCCCATTCCTTTTTGAATGTCATCACCATTTGCATCTGTACCACCTCCTTAATGGAGACTTTCAGCATCTGTGCTGTTACAAAGAACTTGGTACTCGGTAGGTGAGAGGCTGGCACAAGTGCAGCATACACTTACACGGGAACCCCACAGGAACTGCTTCCATCCCCACGGGAACACCACCTGAACTGCTTCCATCCCCATGGGAACCCCGCAGGAACTGCTTCCATCCCCACGGGAACACCACCTGAACTGCTTCCGTCCCCATGGGAACCCCGCAGGAACTGCTTCCATCCCCGCGGGATCCCCACAGAACTGCTTCTGTCCCCACGAACCTCGTTCCCGTGCAGGTCTCTAGTGTATACTCCTGACATACCTTGCCTAGTTCTAGGAGCCGGTATTGATCGCGATTAAATTCTCGATGCCAACATCAGCATTGTCATTTCTGTTGGCATGTCTATCGACAGCAACATTCATCTTTGTACCGGGCGAGCAAGCCTGGTAGGGAGCAGAAAACCCCAAAACGGCTGCTAGTTCAGCAGGCAAAACTGAGCAAAAGGTTTTGATATAGTTTCCCATCCACATCTTCCGGTAGGAGGTCACCTTTAGTATTTCTGCGATGCCTGGAGGTCCGTTACTACGAATACTTGGATGCTGTTGATTATTCAGAATGGATACCAACTCAATTTCTTTCTTTCCCCACCACCATGAGTGCCATCTGCTTACCCAACTCCAGTACAGCAAATACCTAGAATTGGAGTTGTCTAGACTCATAGCAGCACAGGTGATTGAAAAAGTGCATCCCACCCAAAGGAACACCGGATTTTATTCCAAATATTTCCTCATACCAAAGATTAAAATGGGATTTCCTTGAGATTCTGAATCTCCGAAAACTGTATCAAAAAAATTCTCGATGATCACACTACCATCCTTCCATTTTTGCAGCGCCATGTATCGCTCATGTCTCTGGATTTACAGGTTGCATATCTTCATGTTCCAATTCATTAAGTATCAAAACAGTTTCTTCACTTTCTTCTCTGTAAAAATCATTATCCGTTCTGTGTACTTACCTTCGGTCTTCTTTCATCACCATGAGTGTTCACAAAATCTCTGGTCACATCTGTGGCCCATTTTCATCAGAGTGGTCTAGTATTTCCATATTTACACGACTAGTTAATTGTATGTCAAACCACGCATTACAGATTACTTTTTGTCTCCTAAACAGTCTAGGCTTCCTTATAAACATTGGAAAGTAATTTTTTGCAGTCAGTACAACAACTAGAGTATATAGGAGCTCACATAATCACTCCATTACTTCTTGCAAAATGAACACTCTCAAGAGCGCAAACCTACCATCTCGCTAGTGCTATATGTTCAAACCGTGCATGTTCCAACAGCCAGAGTCTTTCTCCCATTGTTGGGCCATATGGTGGAAGGGAGTGGGACTTATATACCGCCTTTCTGTGGTTTTTCCAGCTACATTCAAAGCGGTTTACATATTATATACAGGTACTTATTTGTACCTGGGACAATGAAGGGTTAAGTGACTTGCCCAGAGTCACAAGGAGCTGCAGTGGGAATCGAACCCAGTTCCCCAGGATCAGAGTCCGCTGCGCTAACCAGTAGGCTACTCCTCTACATAGTATGAAGTAGCAACACTTCATATTTTACCTCTAGCAAGGCTTCACATGACAGTTGCAGTAGCACCTAAGAGATCGATGGTCACACTTCTATCAACCATTGACAACTAAGATTCCAATTATTTTACACCTTAAACAATTACTACAGTGGTGGACTATCCAAGAAAATCTCATGATAGAGGCACCTATTCAACCTTCAACTCACTCCGTATTACTAACAACAGATGCTTCTAAATAAGGCTGGAGAATACATCTGTCACAGCATATGATCTAGGGTACTTGGACAGTGAAAGAGCACGTGTAAAGCATCAACCTGTTAGAACTGAGAGTCATTTGACTAGATCTTTGTCCTTTCCGCAGCAATTTGACAAATCAAATCATTCCCGTCCAGACAGGACAATCAGTTTGTCATATACCAACAAGCAGAGGGCATGGGCTTGAAACTATTTTGTAAAGAAGCAATTCAATTTTGCACTGAATCAGCTGGCTTTGCTCACACAGAATCAAGACCACTTTCTGCATACAAACTTTCAATTTAGTAACCTGCCTTCTTCGTCCTTCGTATTCAAGGATACACTGTTTCTCCAGATGTTTTTCAGGTGGTTCTTCCGTCTAGAAAAGTTTCCATGAACAGATTATATGCATGTAAGTGGCATCGATCTTCTGTGTGTGCAGTGCACCTCATAAATATGATTCTCTAAACTATGGGTTGTCTTGAGTTCTTGACTATTTATTGCTTTTCTGGAATGGTGCATTGTCTTTTCAACAGTAAAAGGACATCTTGTTGCATTATCCATGTTTCATGATATTCTAGATAATATCACCCTGATCAAGCATCATATGCTGAAAGCTTTTTTGAGGAGTTTGATATAACTTTGTCCTTCAATTCAGCCTTCTGCATTTGTGTGGAATTTCAATCTGGTACCAAATGTATTCACTACCCCTTCGTTTGCACCTTTGCAATTGGCAAAACATAGGTTTCTCAGCTAGAAAACACTGTTTCTGGTTACTATCTCATCAGCTAGACGTATCGGTGAATTCAAGCACTAGCTCACTATACTGAAATCTTACAGGATAAGGTGTTGCTTTGTTCACATCCAAAATTCTTACCTAAGGTGGTGTCTCCTTTCCATCTTAATCAGTATATTATTCTTCCTAGTATTTAATCCACCTCCACACCTCACCACATCTAAGGTCCAACTGCATAGTTTGGACTAAAGCCATGTGCTTCGAATTTACCTTACCCGTTCACGATATCAGGACAGACCATCTCAACTGTTTCTGTTTTGAATAATTCACATCAGCCTCAACCTGTCACTAATGGAACGTTATCTAAGTTGATAGCTGCATATGTTCATTTCTATTATCAGCAAGCACGTCAACAAAATACTACGCAGATGCCTCATGTCACAGCATTTCATTTATGAGCTATGGTCAGTACAAGAGCTCGTCTTCAAAAAGTGTCTTCAGTGGATATCTGCAGCGTCGACATGTTTACACACATTAATGAAGCACTATTGTATAAATGCTGCTTCCTCAGCAGATTCCAATTTTAGCCAGGCTCTTTTTTTGTCCTTCCTATTACGTGTCAACTCTCCTTCTCCAGTATCAGGGAACAGTAAAAATAAATAAATATCTCTATCTATCTATCTATCTATCTATCTATCTATCTATCTATCTATCTATCTATCTATCTATCTATCTATCTATCAAGATATTTTTTAATCAGTTATAGCTATTGTTTCCTCTCTTAGCTTGAGAGTCATCAACTGTGTGGCTATGAGATCTGACAGTCCATGGAGAAATGAGTTACCTGTAACCAGTGCTTTTTTTGTAGAAAAAAAGGTGCCGGTACTCATTATGGGCGGGGTCACCACACATGGCTCCACCCCTATCATAGCCACACCCACATTAACCACACCCCCTATACCAGCCATGGCGCATATAAACAGACATCATTGAAAATATTATAGTACTATAGGAGAAAAAAATAAAGTGATTTTTTTCATTATAAATAATCTCTGTAAGCTCTTACAGCTCCAGTATACCCAGTGCAAAATAAGACAGCCAATGTAAATTCTCAAATTGGACATAATTACAAACACTAAAATGAAAATAAAATGATTTTTTTCTACCTTTGTTGTCTGGTGACTGTTTTTCTTTCCATATTGGTCCCAGTCTGTGATTCTGCTTTCTTTTCTTTTCGCTTAACTCTTCTGTGCCATTTGTCATTTTTGTCTCCTTTTTCTTTGCTTTCTTCAATATTTTTCAGGCTCTCTCTCTGTCCAGATTTAATTCATTCTTACTATCCATTCTTTAATTTCCTTCATCTACCTGTGGCTTTTCATCTTTTCCTCACCCTTGTTCTCCCCATGCCCCTTCCTCTTATTCTCCAGTCTTTCTCTATTCCCCTTTTCCATCCAGCAGCTCTGCTTTCTCTCCCCATCCTTCCAGTGTCTCCCCTATTTCTTTCTGCATTCTTCCATCCAGCATCTTCCCTCTCTCTCTCCCCATCCTTCCATCTGTTTTCCCCCTCTCTCTCCCCATCCTTCCATCTGTTTTCCCTCTCTCTTTCCCCAATCCTTCCATCTGTTTTTCCCTCTCTCCCCAATCCTTCCATCTGTATTTCCCTCTCTCCCCATCCTTCCATCTGTATTTCCCTCTCTCCCCATCCTTCCATCTGTTGTTTTCCCTCTCTCCCCAATCCTTCCCTCTGTTGTTTTCCCTTTCTCTCTCTCCCCAATCCTTCCCTGTTTTCCCTCTCTCTCTATCCCCATCCTTCCATCTGTTTTCCCCTCTCTCCCCAATCCTTCCGTTTTCCCTCTCTCTCTATCCCCATCCTTCCATCTGTTTTCCCCTTTCTCCCCAATCCTTCCATCTGTTTTTCCCTCTCTCTCCCCATCCTTCCATCTGTTTTTCCCTCTCTCCCCAATCCTTCCCTCTGTTGTTTTCCCTCTTTCTCTCTCCCCAATCCTTCCCTCTGTTGTTTTCCCTCTTTCTCTCTCTCCCCAATCCTTCCCTCTGTTGGATTCCCTCTCCCTGCCAAGTTTGGCGCGAACGGCGCGAAGACGCAACGCACGCGGCACCAGCCCCTATTTCCGGCCGCTGCTGCTTCTCCTGTTGTTGAGCAGCAGCGGCCGCTACACAAAGAAAAAGAAGATTAAAAAAAAATTGAAACCTGGCTGAAACGCGGCACCCCGGCACTGTAGACAGCCATTAGGCATTGGCTGTTGCCCCGCAACCGCTCCTCCTCTTGCCTTACGTCACTGCCCCTGGAGGAAGACCCCGGAGGAGCGCAGTGACGTAGAGGCAAGAGGAGGAGCGGCTGCGGGGCAACAGCCAATGCCTAATGGCTGTCTACAGTGCCAGGGTGCCGCGTTTCAGCCAGGTTTGAATTTTTTTTTAAATCTTTTTCTTTGTGTAGCGGCCGCTGCTGCTCAACAGGAGAAGCAGCAGCGGCCGGAAATGGGGGCTGGCACTGCGTGCGGGACATGGACTCACGGGGCGGGGGGAGCAAAAAAAAAAGGTGCCGGTACGCCGTACCGTTGCGTACCGGCACAAAAAAAGCACTGCCTGTAACTGTAGTTCTCCGTGAACAGAAGATCTCTTGGCACAAATACCTCCCCCCCCACTCGGAGTTGCCGCCAGCTTTAGGACTAACTGAGGTGCGGAGAGGGTGGTATAGTATTTACAGTAATACAGTAGGGTACAAGCCTAGGGACATGCGCAGAAAGCTCTATTAGGCCGGGTCAGCAACATCACCGTGACATCACTTCAGCTGTGTGGCTATGAGATCTTGTGTCCACAGAGAACTCCATTGATCTTCTGTCCATGGAGAGTAACAGGTAAGTAATTCTCATTTTCAAAACTTCCTGCCCTATCATTTGTGCTCCTTTGTAAGCATTCACAATTAAATTACCTTTAAAAACAAGGTGGAAGGTTCCAGGTCTCTAGGCTCCTTCTTATCTCATAGCTCTTCATTCTTACTCTAACCTCGTTTTTAACCTGTACCTTATGTCCATACGGTTTTCATATGGCTGTGTGATTGATGTATGTTGCTGTAGTGCCTCTATGGGGTTGCTTTTATCTGGTCGTAAGTTTTAGTACATAAGTATTACCGTACTGGGACAGACTGAAGGTCCATCAAGCCCAGCATCCTATTTCCAACAGTGGCCAATCCAGGTTACAAATACCTGGCAAGATCCCAAAATAGTACAATACATTTTAGCTACTTATCCTAGAAATAAGAAGTGGATTTTCCCCAAGTCCATTTTAATACTGGCTTATGGACTTTTCTTTTAGGAATCTATGCAATCTTTTTAAACCCCGCTAAGCTAGCTGCTTTTGCTACATTTTTTGGCAACGAATTCCAGAGTTTAATTAAACATTGAGTGAAAATTTTCTCTGATTTGTATTAAATTTACAACTTTGTAGCTTCATTGCGTGCCCCCTAATCCTAGTATTTTTGGAAAGAGTAAACAAGCGATTCACGTCTACCGGTTCCACTCCACTCATTATTTTATAGACCTCTATCATATCTCCTCTCAGCCATCTTTTCTCCAAGCTGAAGAGCCCTAGCCACTTTAGCCTTTCCTCATAGAGAAGTCGTCCCATCCCCTTTATAATTTTTGTCATCCTTCTCTGTATCTTTTCTAATTCCACTATAACTTTTTTGAGATGCGGTGACCAGAACTGCACACAATATTCAAGGTGTGGTCACACCATGGAGCAATACAAAGGCATTATAACATCCTCATTTTTGTTTTCCATTCCTTTCCTAATAATACCTAACATTCTATTTGCTTTCTTAGCCGCCACCACACAATAAGCAGAGGGTTTCAATGTATCATCAACAATAACACCTAGATCCCTTTCCTGGTTGGTGACTCCTAAATTGGAACCTTGCATCATGTGACTTTAGGTTCCTCTTTCCCACATGCATCACTTTGCACTTGGTTACATTAAACGTCATCTGCCATTTGGATGCCCAGTCTCCCAATCTCATAAGGTACTCTTATCATTTTTCACAATCTTCTTGCGATTTATCAACATTGAATAACTTTGTGTTGTCAGCAAATTTAATTACCTCACTAGTTACTCTCATCCCTATATCATTTATAAATATGTTAAAAAGCAGCGGTCCCAGCACAGACCTCTGGGGAACCCAACTACCTACTCTTCTCCATTGAGAATACCGACCATTCAACCCTACTCTCTGTTTTCTATGTTTTAACCAGATTCTAATCCACAGTAGAACCCTACCTCATATCCTATAACTCTCCAATTTCCTCTGAAGTCTTTCATGAGGTACTTTGTCAAATGCCTTTTGAAATTCCAGATACATAATATCAACTGGCTCACCTTTATCTATGTTTGTTCACCTCTTCAAAGAAATGTAATAGATTGTTGAAGAAAGATATCCCTTCACTAAATCCATGTTGACTTTGTCTCATTAATCCATGCTTTTGAATATGCTCTAATTTGTTCTTTATAATAGTCACTACCATTTTGCTCAGCACTTACGTCAGGCTCACCGGTCTATAATTTCCCGGATCACCTCTGGAACCTTTTTTAAAAATCGGCGTTACATTGGCCACCCTCCAATCTTGTGGTACCTTGCTTGATTTTAATGATAAATTACATATTACTAACAGTAGTTCTGCAAGTTCATTTTTCAATTCTATCAGTACCCTGGGATGAATGCCATCCTGTTCAGGCAATTTGCTACTCTTCAGTTTGTCAAATTGTGCCATCTTCCAGGTTTATATTTCATTCAGCTTCTTTGACTTGTCAACTTTGAGTACCATTTCTGGCACCGATATCTCTCCCAAATTTTCCTCTGTGAAGACCGAAACAAAGAATTAATTTAATCTCTCCACTATGGCTTTGTCTTCCCTGAGTGTACCTTTTACCCTTTCTCATCTAGTGGTCCAGCTGATTCTTTTGCTGGCTTCTTGCTTTTAATATACCTAAACATTTTTTTACTATGTGTTTTTGCCTTCAACACAATCTTTTTTTCAAAGTCTCTCTGTGCCTTCCTTATCAGCACTTTGCATTTGACTTGCCATTCCTTATGCTGTTTCTTATTATGTGTCTTTGTGTCCTGCTGTAGTCTATTGCCTCTCTTGCCATGGTGTCCACATGCAGAAGACCTTGGAGTACTGCAGCAGAATGCTACAGATAGATGACCGAAACCTGAACATGAGGTGTTCTTTCCTTCATTCAGAAAAAAAAAAGTGTACTAAAAAATACCAAAATGCTTCATTTCATTAATGTCATGCATTCAGTAAAGGCTTAGACTGGTGAGATAAGCTGAGTTCTGAGTTCTAAAAATATACTGGGAAATGTATATGCTTCATAAATCTCTCAAAGCAAAAATACTGGTCTTCACCTAAGAAAATATGCTTGTCTGTTTCCTTTGAGCTCTAAAGATCATGGTTAGAGCACCGGTCTTGCAATCCAGAGGTGGCCGGTTCAAATCCCACTGCTGCTCCTTGTGATTTTGGGCAAGTCACTTAACCCTCCATTGCCTCAGGTACAAACTTAGATTGTGAGCCCTCCTGGAGCAGAGAAATATCCAGTGTACCTGAATTTAAGTCAACTTGAGCTACTACTGAAAAAGGTGTGAGCAAAATCTAAATAAATAAATAAATGTACAGAATGCAAATAATTTCAAAATATTCAGGTTCACATCCAGGGGGAGAGCCAAGAGGATGTATGAAAGCTGAACATTAAATCAAACTACACGCTCTTATATTTCATCCCATCATCCTCTACAAAACAAAATAAACAGGAAATAACTATCCTTCCATATGATTTTAAGGAATGATGACATTGCTGTTCTTTATTCTGTATCAACTGGTCTCTGGAGTGTGTGTGTATGTGTGTGCGTGCGTGTGTGTGTGGGGAGGACCCTCTAATTTTGACCTTTTACTCAGTTTGTAGTCAGATTGGACTGCCAGTAATTATTTTGGTGGGGAGGGGGATTTGTGTTGTTTTGTTGGGGTTATCAAGGAATTTGGGGAAAAAAGAGAGCTAATTTGAATAGGAATGATAGTAAATGTGGTGTGGGTTGATGGGGAAATATGATGGATTTTGTTGGTTGTAGTATCTTGTTGCTATTTTTGGATTGTAACTTAGCTTAAGCCAATTTGATTGACCAATAAAATAACATGATCTGGAAGTGCTGTAGCCAGCAAACCTCCATGTGGCCATAATGTTTATAATCTCTACTTCCCTGGAGCTGCCACTTCACCATCTGCTGTGAGCAGGGCCGTGTCTAGGGTCTCTGGCGCCCCCCTGCAGACTATCAGTTGGCGCCCCCCGGACCTGCCTGGCTCCAAGGCGCGTGGAAGAGCTGGGCGGTGCCAAAGAGGTGAGCACTGCGCGCGGGAAGGCAGCAGCAGCCATGGGCGCACTTTGGTGAATTTCATTTCAACATCATATTTTTAGGCATGATATATAGAATCTAGTCCGGTTGCATGCCTAAAGTTAACGGAACAACTTTGGCTAACTTTAGACCGGATATTCAGCGTGTACTTATCTGCCTTATATTATTTAGTGAAAAGAAATACAGCCACAATGTTTGTGCTTTTTGTACTTCTGAAACTTTCTTAAATCCATTTCCAGCCTATAAATTGGTTATATTAAAGATACTTTAACAGGGGCCTGTCAAATGTATTGCCTTCATTACCTGAAATCAGAGACTGATTAAATTTTGGGAATAGTACCTTCAAACCATAAATTAATGCTTATTCTTTAAAATAGCTGCTTAAGTAATAGTAAATAATTATGACATTTAGAAGGGAAAAATAAAACAGACTTACCGTCTATATGTTAATTAAAAGCTCCAAAAAAAAGCTACAATTTCTGATTATTTCTGAGAGTACTACAGCAAAATGTGAAGAGAATCTATCCATTCCAGCACCATCTTAAGGTGAGATCTAACCCAAAGACTTCACTGGAGAAGTGCCAACCCTCAAAAATATTCCGTAAAATGCACTGGTGCAAAATGCATAATTAATCTCTAAAGTGCTAAACATTAAAACAAAGAGCAAGCAAAAAGCCAGTGTCATTTGGAGATAAGCACCGTTTCTAACAAATAAAAGATCCACTTAGTGCTTGGCTCTGTGACTTAGTGCAAAAATGAACGTAATTACAGTTTACAGTTTTGTAAATAGCACCAGTACCGCATCAATTACAACGTGCACGAGGAAGGACGGAATGAAGGAAGAAGCGTTCAACTTACACTGATGTCCTAACATGAGCGAGCGGGGGTTGTAAAAGCAGCAAGCAGGCACGCTTGTCGTCTCTGTCCCGCTTCTCTGCGTCCCGCCTTCCTCTGATGTCATTTCCTTTCGGGCGGGCGGGACGCTGAGAGGGCAGGGAAGTGGACTGAGAGGAGCATGCCTGCTTGTTGCTTTTACTACTGGCGCCCCACCCACCAGTTCGCCAACGCGGTAAGGTTTTTTTTTTTTAATACAACTCGACGACGCCCTTGAAGGCAGGCGCCCCCTGCGGCGCTTACCCCGCTTACCGTGTTGGCATGGCCCTGGCTGTGAGATCTATGGTATTTCCTGAGGGTCATCCTATCATTGGACAGCACTTGCTGGGGTTCTTGATATCTGGAAAAAACAGATGTCGTCGTGGTTTGGGGTTAAAAGCTGCAGAAAGAGCTTGTGTCTGAAAACTTGCACCCCTAGACCATGTATACATTTCTTGGCATTGAGAGCAGGAAGAAACTTTTAGAACTAAGTACCTTTGGATCAGGGCAAAGTGCTTCAGATCGGGATAAAAACTATTCAGATGTCTTCTTCTTAGACTTAATTTCTTGCACTGAAAAATTTGTCTTCAATTTTGAGGCCCATTGGAAAATGCTTTCACCTTAAGTAATTATTTTAGAAGCTGTTTGGCTAGCTGCTTCATATTTGGAAACAGTGATCACTATGGGAGTGGGAGAAAAGGATATCTGCTTAGAGGAATCCCTGTTCCACCCTGTCATAGACCTGGGACTGGACAGAAGGTTCACCTTTCAGTGGAACTATAATTCTAAACACAAAGCAACAGCAGCAAAGGAGTGGCTCAGCAAGAAGACAGTGGGGGAGGGGGAAGTTATTAATGTGGGCTACCATTTCAACAGGTTATTTTACCACAACCCTTGCTATTTTAGCATAGGTCCCTTTTTATACAGTAAGAGCTTTAAGTAGTAGTAGTAGTCTTAACAGTAGCCCACCCCACATTGATAACTTCCCCCCCTGGATATTATTGCATGGCACAGTTAGAGCCCAGGCTCAGTTGTGACAAGATTGAACATTGGAGTCCATGAACAAATTCCATTAATTTTGAAAGAACACAGGCTATTTTGCCAAGAAGAGGGAGCAAAAACTGTGCACCATCTTGCTATTCAAATTTGGTAGACACATAAAAAAAGACACATGGCTCCTGTTTCTGCAGAAGGGACTTCCAGCAAGTATTTGCTTCATGGGGTGTGAAGACTTATGCAGGCAAGACTCTTTGGTTACTTATTCTTAGCTTTGCATAATCCTATAATTGTTCTTTTACATTGAAAATGTAGAATTGGTTCTGTGGATCACTGAAACAATCTCCTACTTTAATGTATTTTGGATTGTATTTTTTAGACAGCAGAATGTGAAAAATGTGCAAGGGTGTAAAGACTCTTTAGAAGGCACTGTACCGTGTAAATCTGTTTCAGAACTGCTCAGCCCTAGGGCAGTGAACTCTAGGTTACATATTTTGATATAGTATTGAGTCTCTTTACTTTCGCAAAGATACCATCAGTACTATCTGTGAGCAATAAAGGGGGAAATTGGAGATATTGGACTATCAACAATAGTTCATATTGGAATGTAATGCACACTGAAAGGTCGGATTTCAATGTAGATCAAAAGTAGCAAAACAAAAAAAGTGAGGGAAAGAAACTCATAATCCTTAGTTAACCTCTGGAGGGTTTATGCTTGCTACAGTCTCGGTCCCACTTTTAGAAATGCTTTCTTAGCTAGACAGTTTATCATGGTACTTATGTAAATGATTAAAGTGATGGGCTCAGTTTCAAGCAGTCTCCTCCTTGCAAGGGATCATAGAAGGGCTGATGAAGGTAGAGCTGATTTAGCGGCAGCTCTACTGCAAAATCATTGCACTAAAGCAACCATGGAATGCTAGAAGCAATGTTAAAATTGTCACAGTAATCTGCCCTCTTAAAATTGTCACAGTAATCTGCAGCCCATTGTGAAATATCACCCTTCCTCCCAGTGTTAGAGCGACAATTGGCTCAGGTGTTGATAGGATGGTCGACATAAAAAAATAATAATAAATTGCTGGTGGTCAGGCCCTATTGTCCTTCCCTTTCTGCCCAACCCCCCTCCATGCATGCTTGAGAAAACTACCCCCCCCCCCGGGATTTACTGGTAGTCTGTATTCCAGAAATTTTACTAAGTATTCAGTAATAACAAAGAAGCAACACTAAATGAGATAAAACATAATCACATTTAACTAAATAGATTACAAATAGACAAAGGTAAAATGTAATTGAAAATGCAAGGTGCCAGCACTGTTCAAAGAAAAAAGGGGGGGGATGAGAAAAGTCAGATGAAAGAAGAAGAAAGAGAGATAAGAAAAAGGTAAATAGATAGAAGAAAACACATAATATCTGCCTACCAAATATCAACCAGAGACATAAAGTACGAGTTAAGGATTGGATAAAAAAGGGTGAGGAACACTATTTGTTCGACTGCCCTCCAGAGGGTTTTGATGTCATCTTGTTGACCTGGCTCTCCAGACCAGGAGGTGGCCTAGCTCTCTTTTGCTCTTCCAAAACATAAATTTCTGAAGTCCTGTCTTCTAATTATGCAGAAGCCCTTATGGTCCGTATTAGTCCTCCAGTCCCCTCTTTATTGTCCCCCTTCGCTGATCCAGGCTCAGTGGGATTCTTGTTATCAGACTCTTGCAGATGCAACTGCCCATCATTTAAATATCATAATTCTTGAAGATTTCAATATTCATGTTGAGACTGCTGACCATCCTCGATTGAGGCTTTTTCTCTCTCTTCTTTCTGATCTTAATCTACAGTAGTGGATATCTTTCCATATGCACCAAGGCAGAAGTACCTTGGATCGTGTTTTCTTCCCAGAAAATTCTCCCATCTCTGGCAACCTCCTTAATCCTCACTCAGGTCCCCTGGTCTGATCATGCTGCGATCTGCTTTACAACACCCATTTTCACACCATCCTGCCCCACTCCACCTACTGTCAAGTGGAGGAGTAGCCTAGTGTTAGTGCAGAGGACTTTGATCCTGGGGAACTGGGTTCAATTCCCACTTAAGCTCTTTGTGACTCTGGGCAAGTCATTTAACCCTTCATTGCCCTGGGTAGAAATAAGTACCAAGGTGGTATATCAAGTCTCATTCCTTTTCTCACAAATTGACCTTTGTAGCGTTCCCATTTCTCTTTTCAGTCTTCCCCCTGATTTTGATCTTTTGCCCCTTGACACTCAAGCCTCTTATTTTCACACCACTCATTCTAAAGCCCTTGATTGGATAGGCCCCCACTAAAGCTTTTAAAGCCCCCTAAGGCCAGACAAACTCAACCTTGGTGTCATAATGGCCTTAGACTTCTGAAAAGGCAACTCCGCAAGGCCGAGCTTAGTTGGAGGAAAACTAGGTCATCTGCTGACTTGGCAGCTTTGAAATGTAAGCTTAGGAGTTTAATTTCTGTCTCAGAAACGCTAAAGCCCAATATTTCTTCCAGCATATCATAAAGGCCCCAGACCCAGCTAAAGAATTTCTATTTATCATAATCTCACCTCTCTTCCTACAATTCACTACTCCAGTCCTTCTGTGCAGGACCTATCTCTATACTTCCACTCTGAGGTCGCAGATCTAGTTTCTTCTTTTCAATCTTCTCCTCCTTTGTCCCCCGGATCATAGGCTGAGCTTGCTGTTGGCAGGTTAACCCAGCCCTTTTTGCCAGTCTGGTTCTGTGAAATTTGATATTTGTGTTATTTTGTTTGTATTTTGATGCTGCTTTGTTGTGTTATGAATTTTTATGACTGGTCCAGAACACTACAACACTCAGCATAGCTTATAGGGTATTTGTCCACATTCAGATTTCTTTGTATTCGCAAGCCTGTTGTATGCCAATCTCAATCTGTACAACTCTGTACATAATAAGTAGAATATTTCTAGTTTTTTTTATAGAACATTATATAGTAATTGGTGCAGTGCATTGTTTGTGAAAGCCATATCTGACTCATCATAAATCTTCTTGAATTAGTTTTGATTTTCTGTGGTTGCCTTTTGCTCTTTCTTTCCTGTCCGTTGTGATTTAAAAGAATTAGATATAGGTATGTCTTTTAGGACAAGATCTTTAATTCTTTGTTAGGAAGCAGAAATGTATTCTCTCTTCTCCTCCTCTTTTCTTCCACTCAATTTGTTCTCTGTCACCACTCATCGGCCCACATTATTAGGCACTGTGGGACTCCCGAGTGAAGTGCAGGCTCCATTTAGCATTTTCTCGTT
This sequence comes from Microcaecilia unicolor, assembly GCF_901765095.1. Classification (NCBI taxonomy): domain Eukaryota; kingdom Metazoa; phylum Chordata; class Amphibia; order Gymnophiona; family Siphonopidae; genus Microcaecilia; species Microcaecilia unicolor. The sequence goes on along the minus strand of NC_044031.1, from coordinate 608,864,586 downwards.
TTAATTTCTTAAGCTATTTCCAATTACTTTTTAATGTGTGTATATTGGGAGGAATTCATGTGCCTCCCCTTCTCTCAGGTGAATGATTGGTCCTTGTTGTTGAGTCCAAAACTTTCAATTCAATTCATTGGCAAGAATTTGGACACTTCTGAGCCTTGTTGGGACAAATCTATTACATAGGTACTAAATTTGAGTGCTTATTATTTGTGTAAATGTTTAGAATAATGGCATACTGACTCCATAGCCCTGAAGCCTAGGGCCAAATATTTAGGAGGGCCATGTCAGATGCAGCTTTGGTCCTATCACTAGATGACTTGGAGGCATATTTTTAAAGCACTTAAAGTTCCATAGAAACCTATGGAACTTTGGAAGGCTAAGTGCTTTGAAAATGAGCCCCTTGGGCAACCACCTAGGGTAGCACAACTTTAGGGATGGCCCAGAGTGGGGGAAGCTGTTGGGCAAAGTGTTCTTAGTTTTGTGCTGGGCAGCAGAGCAGATCACCACAGTCCAGACTAGGACAGGGACTGGTCAACAGACATACTCATAAGGCAGCTGTTTTCTTATCTCAGCCTATAGGCAGATAGCCTGGCCCCCGACCATGGAAGTGGCCGCATGATCCTCATCAGCACTGTTTTGCCACCCTCTCCAGTTCTGCCCCTGGTACTGCTTTCTTCCCAGGCTGGTTCTCTACTAGTTCCAGCAGAAATTGCACCATTCTGTGCAGCTATCACAGCAGAAGGGATGCGGCTGGCATGTGGCAGAGTGATACTGGCCAGCAGGCATGGCAGGCAGTCTAGCATAGAGCATGAGCAAAAGATAGGTAAGGGGAATTGATGCCAGACATGGGGGGGGGGGGGTAGAGAACGGATTGGGGGAAGGGGCTAGGGAGTGAAAAGGAACAAGCAGTGCTGGACACGGATAAGGGGTCTAGGATAGGGATGGAAAGGAGCAATGCCAGTTCCAGGCAGACTTCTATGGTCTGTGTCCTGATTATGGAAAGATAGATCTGAATGGTTTGGAATGGACTTCAACTGCAACTCCAGCAGTTGGGAAGTAAGGCCAGTGCCGGATAGACTTCTACAATTTGTGTTGGAAAATAACGAGGATAGATCAAAAATAAGTATGCATATTTTATATCACATACACTCAATAACATATGATATGAATCTCAGAGGGAGAAGGAAGGATACCTTAAGGTTGATAGCAAGTAAATTGTCAGTTTGCAACATTGTTGGATTGTTGGCTTAATCAAATATGGACAAGGAATGTGACTATGTTGCAACCAAAATTTTAAAGTACTCTTCTAAGATTGTATCAGATATAAATGCCTATATGTGGTTGACGTTTTGGCGAAATAGTGCCCTATTTCTGATTCTAATATTTGATCATGAAGGGATGTACCTGCATGGAGTGGCAGGTATGGCTCTGGCTATATTGTTGGGCAGATTGGACGGACTGTGGGTTTCTTTATGTGCTGTCATTTATTATGTTACTCTGTTGTTGAGATACTATCGGCCTTATTTTCGAAAGTGATGGGCGCCCATATTTCGACCCAAATCAGGAGATAGGCGCCCATCTCACAAAGGCGCCCAAATCAGTATAATCGAAAGCCGATTTTGGGCGTCTTCAACTGCAATCTGTCGCGGAAACGGGCAAAGTTGATGGGGAGGGGGGCATGTCGGAGGCTTGGTGAAGGCGGGACTGGGGCGTGTTTATCGGCCGAGGAGAGATGGGCGCCTTCAGCCGATAATCGAAAAAAGAAAGGTGTTTTTAGCGCGAATTTGGGTCACTTTTTTGGACTCTTTTTTTTCACGAACAAGTCCCAAAAAAGTGCCCTAAATGACCAGATGACCACCAGAGGGAATCAGGGATGACCACCCCTGACTCCCCCAGTGGTCACTAACCCCCCCACCAAAAAAAAAAGAACTTTTTTTTTCCAGCCTGTTGAATGCCAGCCTCAAATGCCATACCCAGCTCCATCACAGCAGTATGCAGGTCCCTGGAGCAGTTGTTAGTGGGTGCAGTGTACGTCAGCCAGGTGGACCCAGGCCCATCCCCCCCTACCTGTTACACTTGTGCTGGTAAATGGGAGCGCTCCAAACCGCCACCAAAACCCACTGTACCCACATCTAGATGCCCCCCTTCAGCCATACGTGCTATGGTAATGGTGTAGAGTTGTGGGCAGTGGGTTTTGGGGGGGATTTGGGGGGGGGGCTCAGCACCCAAGGGATGGGAGCTATGGACTTTGGAGGAATTTAACTTTTTTTTTTTAATTGTTACAAGTGCCCCCTAGGGTGCCCGGTTGGTGTCCTGGCATGTGAGGGGGACCAGTGCACTGTGAATCCTGGCCCTTCCCACAATCAAATGCCTTGGATTTGTTCATTTTTGAGCTGGGCGCCTTCAGTTTCCATTATCGCTGAAAAACGAAACCGCCCAAATCAAATCCGCACAAATCCGATGCATTTGCCCGGCACAAACTGTATTTAAAAAAAAAAAAAAGATGGACACCCATTTTTTTTTTTCGAAAATACGGTCTGTCCCGCCCCTTCACATACCCGTTCTCGGAGATAGACCCCCATGGAGATGGGCGTTCGCGTTCGATTATGCCCCTCCACGATACTTAAGGCTTTGAATTTAGATATACCCTCAACTGGGAGCCAGTACACTGGAAGCCAGTACAAGTGCTGCAACACTGGAGTAATGCTTTACCATTACCTCGAAAAGAGAAAAGCAATACTCCACAAATATTGGTTTAGCCTAAATTAGAAATCTCATAGTAGTCAGGCTGAGTGATTTTTTTTAAACTAATAATTTTTGTAAAGTTGAATGGACTTCAAAAACAGAGACAGAATTCAAAAAGGCGTGGGATGAACATAGAGGGTCTCTGCTGGTTTGAAACATGAGACTCATTTATGGACTTTCAAGCCTTGACTTAAAGCATACTTGATGTGTTTGGCTTTCTCTTCTACTGTTGGTTAAGTATAAGGCTGTGCTTTGAAGATTTTTGGCTGTCCATTTAGATTAATGATGATTGTTAGAATTTAATTCTTGGTCTGTTTTGTCTTTGTTTTTTTGTATTTCTCTGTCTGTATATTGTACCTCGCTCTGGATAAGGGCAGGTTATAAATAATTAATCTAACACAGAGGATCTCTAATTAGAAAATGAATGGTATAATAAACAAAACTTACATGGCTGCATGTGTGTTTGGTTTGTCGAGTGGTACTTAGACGGTGACTCTGGCTCTTCAGCTTGGAGAAAAGGCGGCTGAGGGGTGATATGATAGAAGTCTACAAGATAATGAGCGGAGTAGAGCAGACAGATGTGAAGCGTTTGTTTACACTTTCAAATAACAACAAAACCAGGGGACACAAGATGAAGCTAGAATATGGTAAATTTAAAACAAACAGGAGAAAGTTTTTCTTTACTCAGCGTCTAGTTGGATTCTGGAACTCGTTGCTGGAAAATGTAGTGACAGCAGCTGGCCTTTGGGAGTTTAAAGGGGGTTTGGACAAATTCCTGAGGGAAAAGTCCATTGAACATTATTAAAAATATTTTTTTTTTAAAATGGGTTTTGCCGGATTCTTGAAGCCTGGATTGGCCGCTGTCAGAGACAGGATGCTGGGCTTGATGGACCATTGGTCTTTTCCCAATATGGCGGTGCTTATGTTCTTATGTTCTCATGAACTAAGGCCGGTGCCAGGCAGGCTTCTACAGTCTGTCCTGTATATTTATTTATTTGTTACATTTGTATCCCACATTTTCCCACCTATTTGTTGTTTCAATGTGGCTTACATAGTACCGTAGAGGCCTTTGCAGGCTCCGGTGTGAACAAATACAGGGTGATGTTGTGGTAAGATCAAGTTCATGTGGCATAGCCACATTAGGGAATCGGAGAATGTGTTATGTCCATTACGTGCTTTAGTTTGGTTGTGTTGCAGAGATTAGGCATTTAAGTTGGATCGGTAGGGTATGACTGCATTTTTGTCCTTTAGATTGTAAGCTCCTTTGAGCAGGGACTGCCCTTCTTTGTTAAATTGTACAGCGCTGCTTAACCCCAGCAGCGCTTTAGAAATGTTAAATAGTAGTAGTAGTATGCCAATTCTACACGAGTCTCAATCAGGATTTCGCTCGAATCACAGCACCGAAACTGTTCTAGTGTCTGCAATGAACTCATTCAAACAAGCAATTGCAACTGGCAACAACATACTCCTCCTACAATTTGACATGTCTAGTGCCTTCGACATGGTCAATCATGGAATACTATTACATATACTAGAATACTTTGGAGTAGGAGGTACAGTTCTCAAATGGTTCAGAGGATTCCTGACCACAAGATCATACCAAGTAACAACAAATGCGGACATATCAGCCCCATGGATACCTGAATGTGGAGTCCCCCAAGGATCCCCCCTCTCACCAACCCTTTTTAACCTAATGATGATACCTTTAGCCAAATTACTAGCCAATCAAAACCTCAACCCTTACATATATGCAGACGATGTCACGATTTATTTCCTGTTTAAACATGATCTAAATGAAATCACCAATGAGAACAGCCAAAGCCTCCAAATCATGCATTCCTGGGCGGATGCATTCCAGCTAAAACTCAACGCAGAAAAAACACAATGTCTTGTACTCACCTCACAACATAACACAAACAACTTCACCACCATAACCACACCATACTGTTCTCTTCCCGTCTCACAAAATCTGAAAATTCTTGGAGTTACCATTGATTGAAACTTCACACTCGATGCCCACATGAAGAATACGACGAAAAAGATGTTCCAAGCCATGTTGAAACTCAAAAGAGTAAAACCTTTCTTCCCGAGATACATCTTCCGTACCCTGATACAGTCAATGGTGCTAAGTCACCTGGACTACTGCAACGCACTGTATGCTGGCTGCAAAGAACAGACTATCAAAAAACTCCAAACAGCCCAGAATACCACCGCCAGACTCATATTTGGAAAAACTAAATATGAAACCCCTAAGAGAGAAACTTCAAAGGCTCCCACTTAAGGAACGCATCACGTTCAATATCTGCACGATTGTACACAAAATCATCCACGCAGACGCCCCAACCTACATGCTAAACCTCGTGGACCTGCCTCCCAGAAACGCCAAAAGATCATCCCGCAAATTTCTTAATCTACACTTCCCCAGCTGTAAAGGACTAAAATACAAGCTGATACATGTAACTACCTTCTCCTACATGAGCACGCAGTTGTGGAACGCATTACCTACTGCCTTGAAAACTATTGACGAAATAACCAACTTTCGTAAATCTCTGAAGACATATCTCTTCAACAAGGCCTACAAAGAGAACCCATAGCCTCAATAAATCACCTCGCCAACCCACCCCAGTTATGAAAGTCTACCTTCTATGCCTATCCGCCTAAACCTTTTCTTTTTTCCCTTACTCACTCTTTTTACATCACTAATTGTATCTGATATCCTGGAATGACAATGCCATAACAGGACTCTGTAAGCCACATTGAGCCTGGGAAAATGTGGGATACAAATGCAATAAATAATAATAAATAGGTTGGTTTTTAGTGATTTCCGGAAGGTTAGGTGGCCGTACGTTGTTTTCAAGGCTTTTGGTAATGCGATCCACAGTTGTGTGCTTATATAGGAAAAACTAGATGCGTAAGTTGTTTTGTATTTAAGTCCTTTGCAGCTTGGGTAGTGCAGATTTAGATAAGATCGTGTTGATTTGGATGTATTTCTAATTGGTAAGAACCGGGGTGTAGATTTTGAAGGCGATGCGTTCTTTGATTGGGAGCCAGTGTAGTTTTTTGCGGAGGAGTTTTGCACTTTCAAATCGCGTTTTACCAAATATAAGCCTAGCTGCCGTGTTTTGAGCGGTCTGAAGTTTTTTAAGGTTTGTTCTTTACATCCTGCATAAATTCCATTGCAGTATTCTAAGTGGCTTAGTACCATTGATTGTATCAGGTTGTGAAATGTTTCCCTGGGGAAGAATTGCTTCACGCGTTTGAGTTTCCACATTCAGTGGAACATTTTGTTTGTTGTGGATGCCACTTGGCTCTCTAGTGTTAAGTTACGGTCCATTGTAACGCGAGGATTTTCAAGCTGTCTGAGATAGGAAGGGTGTGATCTGGGGTGTTGATACTTGTGGGGATGTCCATGCTGTGTTGGGATGAGAGGATGACACAATGAGTTTTTTCGTTATTGAGTTTTAGTTGAAATGCATTTGCCCATGAATCCATGATGTTCCATGAATCCATGATGTTCAGGCCGAGCTTGACTTCGTTGATGATTTCTGTCAGTTTGGTTTTGTAAGGAATGTATTGTGACATCACCTGCATATATGAAAGGGTTAAGGGCATGGTTGGATAAGGACTTGGCAAGTGGGGTCATCATTAAATTGAATAGGATCGGTGATAGCGGCGATCCTTGCGGTACTCCACAGTCTGCTTTCCACAGTGATGATATGTTTGAATTTGATTTTACTTAATATGTTCTTGTGGTTAGGAAGCCCTTGATCCAATTAAGTATGTTTCCACCAATCCCAAACTTATCTAGTAATCTTATTAATATATTGTGGTTTTATTTTTGTTACATTTGTATCCCGCGCTTTCCCACTCATGGCAGGCTCAATGCGGCTTACATGGGGCAATGGAGGGTTAAGTGACTTGCCCAGAGTCACAAGGAGCTGCCTGTGCCTGAAGTGGGAATTGAACTTGTTCCTCAGTTCCCCAGGACCAAAGTCCACCACCCTAACCACTAGGCCACTCCTCCACTCAATGTCGAATGCACTAGACATGTCGAATTGGAGAAGAAGGATGTTTTTGCCTGTTGCTATTTCCTGCTTGAATTTGACTAGAAGAGTGAGTAATACTGTTTCCTTGCTGTGGAGGGGGGCGAAAGCCTGACTGTGATTCGTGTAATATTGAGAATTTGTTTTATGTAATCTGTGAATTGTTTGGTTACCGTGCTTTCCATCAGTTTGACCACCAATGGGATAGATGCTACTGGATGGTAGTTAGTGGTTTCGTTTGTTTTTTTTCATGGTATCTTTTGGTATTGGGGTGAGTAGGATATTGCCATTTTCCTTAGGGAAGAGGCCTTGCTGAAGCATGTACTTTAGGTGGGATGTGAGGTCTGCTATGAAGCGGTCAGGGGCGGATTTCATTAGGTAGTTGGGACAGGTATCTAGTTTACAGTGAGTGTTGGAAAACCTACTAATCGCCTGGGTAACTGTTTCGACTGTAAGGAGGGCGAAGTTTAACCAGGTCTGATCTGCCAGATATTCTCCAATGGTTGGGTCCAATTCATTAAGGAAGTTTTCAGTGTCGGTGTTGTTCTGAGGTAGCGTGTTGCTTAGGTTTACAATTTTTTCATTGAAGTACTTCGCAAGTTTATCTGCAGATGGGATGTCTGTATTCGTGGTAGTGGTAGTGACCAAGTTGGTGTCTAGGAGTTTGTTCACAAGTTGGTATAATTTCTTCATGTCTGTAATCTGTCCCAATTTTGGTTAGTATGATCTTTTGGCCTGTCTTATTGCATATTTGTATTTTCTTTGTATTTGTTTCCATATGTTGAGTGGATGTTCATCTTTTGTTTTAGCCCATGCTCGTTCGAGTTTCCTGGTTTGTTCATCGTTGAACCATGGTGTTGAGTTATGCTTGCATGGGGTTCTTGTTCGTAAGGGCGCAGTTTCATCTAGTATGCTTTTGCACCTTTTGTCCCATTCTGTGAGGTAGTATATGGAGTCTGTTTGTGTTGCCCATTCGTTATTGTATATTAGTTGCCAGAATGTTTTCGTATCTACTTGTGCTCTTGTGCTCAGAGTCACTTAAAGGAACGTGCTGGACGTCAGGACTCACAGCACAGATCAGTGAACATGCCGGAGACCGGCAATGAAGAAGACTAAGGCTGGTGGGTTTGGGGACCCCTGCCAGCAAAGGAACCTTGCGGCTGTGTAGGGGGGGGAGGTCAAAAGTAGAGGGGGCCAGGACTAAATCTGTGGGGGCCCATGCCCCCTTGGCCCCACCTAGCTACGCCCCTGGTATACTGTACCTGTGTTGGCTCTGGATATGTGTGGAACCAGCAGAGGATAGAAAAATTTAGGCCTGCAATTCATTTGCCTAGATTTATGAGCCTAACGTATGAACCTAGCACTAAAAATCAGTGTTAAGTTTCTAACTTTTTTTCCCTTGTCCTAAATCCACCTCTCTTGCTACCTACTTGTTATGCTCCTAAATTTGAGTTTAGTGAAATTTTGAATAACAATTTGTACACTCAGCTCCAGTAAATTTTCAAAGAGGCCATTTTATGATCATACATCCTTTGAATGTCGGGCCCTTAGGTCATTTTAGAAAGACCTTCCTGTATATGTAAAGCCTCCCTTGTATGTGGGAAAGGGGCTTTTCTGAAATCATATAGCTCCATGCACACATTTAAGTATTTAATCATGTACTGCGGGGATGGAGTCCAGGCAGAGTGGGTTGATACATGTGTTTTGGAGTGGAGTTTGTGGAAGGGTTGCGATATATGCACACTCTTTATAAAATGTGTTTGTGCATGGCTTAAAGTATGCACAGCATTTATGCTTTCCTTGGAGCAAGAGTAAATTTGTACATTTGCTTGCTTTCTCGATGCTTATTTTGAGAAGGCACCTATGATGTTTTTATAAAAACAGGTCCACTTTTCAAGTTTGTTTTAGACACACTGTTAATAAAATTCCCCTCCAAACATTTTTGAATGGTTAGTTACTGTACATGCTTTTTTATTCCCCGAATAAATATGCACTATATATGGGAGCTTTGAATAGATAAACTTATGAAGATTTGGAACAATATTTAGCTGCAGAGGAAGCAACAATTTTCTAATATTTGCATAAATCATCCAAACAGCAAGCTGTGTTTCCCTTTGATCCCTCAGTTTTAAATTTAGGAGAAACTGCTTGATACTCCTCTGGCATATTATGATGCTGCGTTTCACCAGCACCCGGCACAGCTATTTGACTGTTCTCTTGTTTTTGTCCAGTAACCATTGGCGGAGTAGAATAAAAAAGTAAAAGTATGATTTCCTGCTGCCTTCTTTATCTCTGTAGTCTTGCAGAACCACTGATGGTTTTAACAGTGTAATACTGAGGGTTGTGGGGTTATGAGCTTGAAGAAAACTCACCTTTTCGTACGCAGAACACAGCAAGAAAATGGACTACCGCGGGATGTGCTACAGTATCATGTAGCAGTTTTTTATTATGCACGTGAAATCATTTTTGTATATTTTGAGGGGGTATGAACAGGAGCAGAGAGTGGGCGATCCTATACTAACCAGTTAGTGCGCGGTAATGTGGATTTGGAAATTGGTTATTGCACAGGTATAACACAGGAGCCTTTACCGCCTACTAAATAGGTCGTGGTAACTGCTGTAGTGGTAATTTTTAAAAAAAGGCCACACACTAATGGCAATCTTAGCACATATCCATTAAAGCAAAAAATAGAAAAGCAGGGTTTTTTTTAATGGCCTATGCGGGAAAGATCACCTCTGGAACCCTTTTTGGAGGGTTGCCAATGTAATGCCAATTTTTAATTTTCTGGTATCATGCTTGATTTTAAAGATAAATTACATATTAGATTGTGGAGTGAAGGAGTGGCCTAGTGGTTAGGGTGGTGGACTTTGGTTCTGAGGAACTGAGTTCGATTCCCAGCACAGGCAGCTCCTTGTGACTCTGGGCAAGTCACTTAACCTTCCATTGCCTACCGCATTGAGCCTGCCATGAGTGGGAAAATGCGGGGTACAAATGTAATAAAAAAAATAAAAGTAAGCTCTTTGAGCAGGGACTGTCTTTCTTCTATGTTTGTGCAGCGCTGCGTACGCCTTGTAGCGCTATAGAAATGCTAAATAGTAGTAGTAGTAAGGGCATTTTAAGGCCTATTTTTACTGTAGCTTAGTAAAAGGATCCCTTAGATAGATTGTAAGCCCCCACCCCCACCCCCAGGGGTAGAAGAATCCATTCTAGTTGCTATAGAATAGAACTATGGATACAATGTAACTGCTCCATTGCAGGCCACACTGTGGAGGATCCCAGCCTTGCTGCCTCTGCAGGGACATGGACTCAGCAGGAGTCACTGCTTGAGTCTCTAGTCCAGGTAAATAGAGTTAAAAAAAAAAAAAAAAGAGGCATGATACATCTGCCCTTTGAAATGCAGGGTTTCTGCCTTTCTCTTAATGACTCAAGCTTACTTAATCATTCATTCTGCACTTTAGTACTCAGAACATAAAGCCAGCTGCACATTACAGACAACAGGTCAGAACATTTTGTTTTGATATAGGTAATCAATAGAAATAAAACATGGAAAAGAAAATAAGGTGATACCTTCTTTATTGGACATAACTTAATACATTTCTTGATTAGCTTTCGAAGGTTGCCCTTCTTCCTCAGATCGGAAATAAGCAAGTGGTTAGTAGATGACAGTATATATAAGTGAAACATCAAAGCATTTCAGTGACAGTCTAACAGGGTGGGGGTGGATAGTGAGAGACCAGGAGATATGCATGGGAACATCAAAGCATTTCAGTGATAGTCTAACAGGATGGGGGTGGATAGGTGAGAGGAGGGTGACAAACAGAGCAATACAACTTTATGGTTTATAATGGGCTAGAAAGCCCAGATCTTTGTTACGTCCTGTCTGGTGGGTGTCAAAATATTCAATCATTTTGACTTCAAAGGTCTTATGTTCCTGTATTGTTTCAAAGTTACCTTTCAGGATTCTTACTATGAAATCACTGGTACAGTGTTCTGGTTTTGTAAAGTGCTGCCCCACAGAGGTGGCATTTTTCATGTGATGTCTATGTAATTTAAATCTTGTCTTTAGCATCTGGCTTGTTTCTCCAATATAGCATCCTTGGTTACATTTTTTACATCAGACCCGCAGACAGTGGAGTAGAGTGGGTAAAAGCAAATCTACTACTACTATTACTTGACATTTCTAAAGCGCTACTAGGGTTAAAAAAGTACAAAGACTAGGGCACACTCAATGAAATTACATGGAAATACTTTTAAAACAAATAGGAGGAAATATTTTTCACTCAAAGAATGGTTAAGCTCTGGAACTCATTGCTGGAGGATGTGGTGGCAGTAGAGTGGAGTAGTAGCCTAATGGTTGGTGCAGCAGCTTTGATCCTGACAACTTTGCTTCAATTCCCACTGCAGCTGCTTGTGACATTGGGCAAGTCACTTAACCCTCCATTGCCCCATGTACAAAACAAAAGAAAAAGTTAAGATTGTGAGCCCTCTAAGGACAGCAAAAGTATCTGCATATAATGTGTACAGCACTGAGTACCTCTAGGAGCTCTATAGAAATAATTAGTAGCAGAAGTGGTTAGTGTATCAGGGTTTGGGAAAGGTTTGGATGGGTTCTGCTGTTGAGATGGATGTGGGGGAAGCTACTGTTTGTCCTGGGATTGGTAGCATGGATTGTTGCTACTATTTGGGATTCTGTCAAATATTTGTGACTTGAATTGGCCACTGTTGGAAGCAGGATACTGGGCTAGATGGACCATTGGTCTGACCCAGTATGGCTATTCTTATGTTCTTAAGGTGGCCTTTATTATAAGTACATAAGTATTGCCATACTGGGAAAAAGGAACGTTTGGGAGTGATACCGGTGCCGGAAATGGTATTTGAAGCTGACGAGTCGGAGAAACTTAATGAATTCTCTGTAAACCTGGAGGATGTAATGGGGCAGTTCTACAAACTGAAGAGTAGCAAATCTTGTGGACCAGATGGTATTCATCCCAGAGTACTGATAGAACTGAAATATGAGCTTGCAGAGCTATTGTTAGAAATATGTAATTTATCCTTAAACTCGAGTGTGGTACCAGAAGACTGGAGGCTGGCCAATGTAATGCCGATTTTTAAAAAAAGGTTCCAGAGGAGATCTGGGAAATTATAGACCGGTGAGTCTGATGTCGGTGCCGGGCAAAATGGTAGAGACTATTATTAAGAACAAAATTACAGAGCATATTCAAAAGCATGGATTAATGAGACAAAGTCAACATGGATTTAGTGAAGGAAAATCGTCCCTCACCAATCTACTACATTTCTTTGAAGGGGTTAACAAACATGTGGATAAAGTACATAAGTAATGCCACACTGGGAAAAGACCAAGGGTCCATTGAGCCCAGCATCCTGTCCACGACAGCGGCCAATCCAGGCCAAGGGAACCTGGCAAGCTTCCCAAATGTACAAACATTCTATACATGTTATTCCTGGAATTGTGGATTTTTCCCAAGTCCATTTAGTAGTGGTTTATGGACTTGACCTTTAGGAAACCGTCTAACCCCTTTTTAAACTCTGCCAAGCTAACCGCCTTCACCACGTTCTCCGGCAACAAATTCCAGAGTTTAATTATGCGTTGGGTGAAGAAACATTTTCATCGCATGCCCCCTAGTCCTAATATTTTTGGAAAGCGTGAACAGACGCTTCACATCCACCTGTTCCACTCCACTCATTATTTTATATACCTCTATCATGTCTCCCCTCAGCCGTCTCTTCTCCAAGCTGAAAAGCCCTAGCCTCCTTAGACTTTCTTCATGGGGAAGTCGTCCCATCCCTGCTATCATTTTAGTCGCCCTTCGCTGCACCTTTTCCAATTGTACTATATCTTTCTTGAGATGCGGCGACCAGAATTGAACACAATATTCAAGGTGCGGTCGCACCATGGAGCAATACAACAGCATTATAACATCCTAATTTTTGTTTTCCATACCTTTCCTAATAATACCCAACATTCTATTCGCTTTCCTAGCCGCAGCAGCACACTTAGCAGAAGGTTTCAGTGTATTATCGACGACGACACCCAGGGTTCTGTGCTCGGACCGCTGCTTTTTAACATATTTATAAATAACCTAGAGATGGGAGTAACTAGTGAGGTAATTAAATTTGCTGATGACACAAAATTATTCAAAGTCGTTAAATCGCAGGAGGATTGTGAAAAATTACAAGAGGACCTTACGAGACTGGGAGACTGGGCGTCTAAATGGCAGATGATGTTTAATGTGAGCAAGTGCAAAGTGATGCATGTGAGAAAGAGGAACCCGAATTATAGCTACGTCATGCAAGGTTCCACGTTAGGAGTCATGGACCAAGAAAGGGATCTAGGTGTCGTCGTCGATGATACGTTGAAACCTTCTGCTCAGTGTGCTGCTGCGGCTAAGAAAGCAAGTAGAATGTTAAGTATTATTAGGAAAGGAATTGAAAACAAAAATGAGGATGGTATAATGCCGTGTATCGCTCCATGGTGTGACCGCACCTCGAATATTGTGTTCAATTCTGGTCGCCATATCTCAAAAAAGATATAGTGGAATTAGAAAAGGTGCAGAGAAGGGCGACAAAAATGATAAAGGGGATGGGATGACTTCCCAATGAGGAAAGGCTAAAGCAGCTAGGGCTCTTCAGCTTGGAGAAAAGGCGGCTGAGGGGAGATATGATAGATGTTTATAAAATAATGAGTGGAGTTGAACGGGTAGATGTGAGGCATCTGTTCATGCTTTCCAAAAATACTAGGACTAGGGGGCATGCGATGAAGCTACAATGTAGTAAATTTAAAACAAATCGGAGAAACATTTTCTTCACTCAACATGTAATTAAACTCTGGAATTCGGAGCCAGAGAATGTGGTAAAGGCGGTTAGCTTAGCGGAGTTTAAAAAAGGTTTGGACGGCTTCCTAAAGGAAAAGTCAATAGACCGTTATTAAATGGACTTGGGGAAAATCCACTATTTCTGGGGTAACCAATATAAAATGTTTTGTACTTTTTGGGATCTTGCCAGGTATTTGTGATCTGGATTGGCCACTGTTGGAAACAGGATGCTGGGCTTTTGATGTACCCTTGGTCTTTCTCAGTATGGCAATACTTGTGTACTTATATACTTATCAATCATTCTCAGTGACAAAGGGAGATTGACCCATAAAATAGGTCCAATGTAGTCCTCCAATTGGATCATCATGAAGGAAGGAAGGCATATCTTAACACCTTCAATGGTGCTGGATTATGTAGATGAAAGGTTGTTGAAAATCCTGGTGGCATTAAATCTATTAAAACTTTAAAAACTAATAAAAGTGTCTGCTCTTGTCCCTCTGCTGCTTCAGGCTGTCTTGGTATGGGAGGGGTTGTTGTGGTAAAGATTGGGCCCATTCTGTTCAATGTGCTCTGCATTAGCAAAGACTTCCATTTTATTTCTCCATGTCAGCTCCTGACAGAGGGCGAAGTTAGCATGATGTCAGTCCACTGAGGTGGGGCTCCATACTCCTATTAGGGAAAGGTGTATGACAGAAGGCAGCTGTTTTTATAGTTTATACAGTATCTAATCTAGCCTAAATTTAATTCATTCCCAGGTTTACAGTGTCCTGATGAAGAGAGTATAACTACTTAAAGCTGGTTAGAAATGGATTACACTAATCCGTAAAAAGATGGTACTTACGGCTTGTTTGTTGATCTTTATTCCACGTAGCTCCAGAAAATGTATTCAGTTGTTAATACATTTGCTTAATTCCTGTAATCAAGTACAAAGAAACTGTTACACTGTAACAGTAAAGAACTGAATACAGAAGCTGCAGAAATACAAGATGTTCTGTTTGTCTGAGTGATTAGTAATATTTATATTTTGCTTAGGTTTGCAAGAATGGTAAAGCTGGCAGCAGTGATAGTATAATTATGTTTGCTGGGAATAAAACTCAGGTGAATTATTTGAAAGTGATTGGGACACTGAGTTCCTTCTGCAGCAGTGGTTACCAGCATGTCATGGCATAACTAGCACTGAGGGCTGTGCTGGGAATGTTTGCTTTAGACTGGTTGTAGTCTGTCTAAGCAAACTTTAATTTAGGGAGTAATGCATAAAGGGGTTTTTCCATGGCCTTAACGTGTGCCCTTAGCAGCCACCAAGAACCCCATGCAAATGTATTTACAATGAGCTCATTAGTATTCTAATGAGCAATCTGGGTATTTCACAGCTCCAGAGTGCCTAGCTCTAATGAATACATTTTAAGGCTGCTCTGAGGCTGTAAGCACAAGCAGGCAGCTGCAAAGGTTGCCTTCATCTTGCTCCCTACTTCTCCTCTCCTGGCAACTCCCCTCGCGTACCCTCCCAGCGACCCCTCCGCCTTGAATCTTTTAAAAATATTCCCTGTTGGTACAGTGAACCCTGACCCCCCCCCCCCTTCCCGGTTCTTCCCAGGCAAAATCACCGTGCTGGTTTATTGGACCCCCCATCCCCCGCAGCAGCAAAGATTTACCTGGTGGTCTAGTGACTCCACCCCTCCCCTCCTCCCCCGTACCTGGAAAAAGATGGAGAAAGGAGAGCGAGAGCAACACCTCCCAGCCTCCTGCCTTGGGACCTGCCCTACAAAAATGGCAGCACCCAGCCCAACCCCGGTGCATCTCAGGTGCCCGGGGCTGGGCATTGTTGCCATTTTGTGCAGGGCAAACCCCGAGGCAGGAGGGTGGGTGGTGTTGCTCCCACCCTCATGCCTCTTTCTTTTTCCAGGTACTGGGGGGGAAGGGGGGGAGGTGTGGGTTGGGTTTGCATCAATAGCTGTCAAATGGCAACCGAAGCACAAATAGGGATTCATGTAGCTCATTTGCATGCAATCCCCTTTGTGCATCAGTCACTGTTCGTGACTCGCTAAATTTTATGAGGCATCCATATTTTATGGCTGCCTTTGTGCATCAGGCCCTGAGTTCATTCACTTTATTGTTCTGCATTACAACCTTTCCTCTCTCTGCCCCTCCTCTCCAAGCTTTGTCCCTCGGGCCTGAGTTGGTTCACTTCATTCATTCATTCATTTTAGTTTTTATATTCCGCTTAGACCTAAGCAGTTTACAGTTTCATTTTACCTAGTGGGCTCACAGTCTAAGTAGTACATTGCACTACTGTTGTACCTGGGGCAGTGTAGGGTTAAGTGACTTGCCCAGGGATCACACGGAGCTGCAGAGGGAATTGAACTTGGTTCCCCAGGATCTCAACTCACTGCCGACCATCAGGCAGCAGTGGGAATTGAACCCAGTTCTGCAACCTGCTGCACTAACCATTAGGCCACTCCTCCACTTTGTTGTGCTGCATTACAACTTTTTCTCTCCCTGTCCCTCCTCTCCCAGCATCACCTTTTCTTCTCTTCCTCCTTCTTCCCCATACCCCACCATCACCATTCTCCCTCTTCTACCTCATTATTGCCATCTTTTCCTCCCTGGGGATGCTTTCTGTCCTTCAAGAGGAATCCTGTGAGTAGTGCTCCTTATTTGCTCCTCCTTTTGTTTTCTGCAGATTTCATCTGTAGTCAGAATTCTTGGGTCCTCTAGACCTGCCACCCCTGCACTGTTCTGATATTAGAGAAAATCCAGCAGAGGATTGTTCAGTTCCTCTTGGCAGCAGAAGCAATGGCAGGGAATGAGAAATGAAAAGCCACTGCTGGCAGTGCAGCTGTGACCTGCTCCTACCTTCTTTTTGGAAGGTGCCTGAATTTTGTGGCACATTTTATTTGCTTACACTGTGACCTTGACATCTCATAACACACTGGTCTGTCACCTTAGAAAATCTTATCGCATTCTATCCCTCCTCCTCAAGAGTTTTCATCTGAGGTGCATTAGTAGGATATATTTCTGATTCAGAGAAATGAGATAGAAGGCAGGGGAGAGGGCTGCCACAATTTTACCAAAGACATTTTTTTTGTTTGTTTCTGCCATAGTAGATGCATTTGTAGGCTTCACTCTTTGGAACAACCCCCCCCCCCCCCCCCTCCACCACCACCACCACCATTGCCATCTGCCAGATGTCCTTTCTGCCTGACTTTTCAGAAAAGGTCATGCTATGGTCCACTTTCTTCCTGGAACAATGCAGAGGACATGAAAAAGGGAGTGTTTTCCCTGATCAGACACAAACATTCTCTCTCTCTGATATATTCAGGCCCTTCTTCCTGCATCCTTCTGTTACATACACACAAACACAGGTCCTCCCACACAGTGCTTGTAATCCAGAGGATTAAAAGGAAAATATAGTCTGAAAAGAGACGGGGGTGTGCCAGAGCCCCCTCAGAGATGCTTCGTGCAGTGACTGGTGATTGTAGCCTTTGCTGATTTGCTAACGTCATTTTAGTGGGTGTAAAGAGCATTCAGTAAATGGATCGGGGGATGTAGGGGCAAAGTGGGCTTGAAGCAAAGCAGTGTAGTGATGAGGTAGTGTTTCTGTGGGGGGTGTTAGAATATCAGAGTGATTGTAAGACTAGTAGGACTACCACTCCTCTCATTTCCTCAGAGCAAGGATCCCCGTCACCTGCAAGCATTCCCTTGTCCTCCCTTCCTCAATTAAAATCTCACCCATTGCTAATATACCAAGTACAAACTAATCATGTTTAAATTTAATTCAGCATCAAGCGCTGCAGATGGAAACAGAGACCTGTGCCCTTCAGAAAACATTTGAAATAAGAGGAGGCTTCCAGTGACTTGTTTTCTTCCTTTTAGCCTACTTTCTGAAGGAAAAAAAAGGGCTTTTGAGATCAGTTTGTGTGCGCATCTTGGCTGCATCAGATTTTCAGGACATGTCAGAGGCAACATGAGAATTCTGATGTGTTTGTTATGTAGTGTTTCAAATGCATGCAGGCTTATAGATGTCCCAGAAAGTTGGCAATCTAGTTGTGTTAGGGATTTTTTTTTTTACATGACAGCAAAATATCTAAATTGTAAGAACATAAGTATAGTCGTACTGGGTCAGTCCAGTGGTCCATATAGCCCATTATCCTGCTTTCAACAGTAGCCAGTCTAGGTCACAAGTACCTGGCAGAAGCCCAGTTAGTAGCAACATTCCATGCTACCAATCCCTAGGCAAGCAGTGGCTTCCCCATATCAGTCTCAATAACGTACTATGGACTTTCCTTCAGGAACCTTTTTTAAACCCAGATACGCTAACCACTGTTACCACATCTTTTGACAGCAAGTTCCAGAGCTTAACTATTCTTTGCATGAAAACATATTTCTTCCTATTTGTTTTATAAGTATTTATGGAATGATGGGCTTCACCTTAACCAGGGTGGGACTAGGCTGCTGGCATCAGCATTTAAAAAGGAGATAGATCAGCTTTTAAACTAGAACCTGGGGGAAGGCCAACAGTCATTCAAAAGTGCATGGTTCTGAACAAAGTATCTTTCAAAGATATCACCAGAACTGGGACGATAGGGTATCCCGATAGCAAGGTTGCAATAGAGACCATAGTAGACCAGATGTCTTGAAATAAAAAGCAGACAAAAGATTGCAAATTAACACTGTCAACTGCTGAGAAACATGTAAATAGAAACAACAAACATAGTTTGAAATGTCTGTATGCGAATGCCTGAAGCCTAAGAAATATAATGAGAGAGTTAGAATATATTGCACTAAATGAAACATCTATATAAATAAAATCCCCCCTCAGACGTTCTGAAGCTCACTCCATCTGTCCTGAACTCCTGTCCTCCTGGTAGGCTAGGCTATTCGGACTACTCACCCTCAGTCTCAGCCACGCCCATCTGGGCTGTAGGCCACGCCCCATCTGCACATAAAAAGCACCCTCAACGTTATAGAGCATACTCTGAGGCTTCAACAGTTCGTATGTTCGAAGCTCTGTAACCATTTTTAAGCACACTACATCTCTGCCCCGCCCTGACCTATCAGAGAAGGGAGGAGTGTCACAGCTGCACCGCTCTGACCTATCAAAGGGAACTGAAACAGGAAAAGGGAGGAGCGTCACACCGAATGACGGACCTATCAGAGGGAAGTCAAATAGAAGAAGGGAGGAGCGTCAGAGGCCAATGGGACGGCCGTATCTACGTCTCATAGGTTTCCTTGCTTTCTTTTCAGTGTATTGCAGCTGCAGCCACTTAGGTAAGTCTAGCAAGCCTGTCAGCTACTGAATACAGAAAGCAAAAGATAGCATGTGGGAACTTGCTCCATTTTGTTCTCTGGAATGCAGTGATTATTATACAAATGGTCTTGCTTTCATTATTTTGGTAGGGGCTGCCTTCATGACTGTCCACAGTCCCCCCAGTCCTGATACCTGACGGGGGACAGGGAAGGACACTCACTGTCTCACATACGCACTCGCACACACTCATTCTCACATACACACACGCTCTCTCACAGACAAACTCACACCCACTCTCTGTCACACACACACACTTGCACATTCTCACTCTCACAGACATTCTCTCAAACATACACACTCCACGCAAAACCTTGCTAGCGCCCGTTTCATTTCAGCCAGAAACGGGCCTTTTTTACTAGTTAGATATAATAAGCATATTAAGACTTAGTGGAAGGAGGATAACCAGTGGGGTACTGTCATGCCAGTGTTCAAATTATATCGTAGTGATAGGTTGGATCGAATTGGTGGAAGGGTAGCATTGTATGTTAATGAGGGCCTTGAATCAAATAGATTGAAAATTCTACAGGAAACAAAACACATCTTGGAATCCCTATGGATTGAACTTCCATGTGTAAAGGGGGAAAGGATAGTAGGAGTGTACTACCATCCGCCTGCCCAGGATGAACAGACAGATGTTGAAATGTTATCAGAAATTAGGGAGGCTAACAAACTGTGGAACATAATAATAATGGGTGATTTCAATATTGACTGGGTAAATGTATCATCAGGGCATGCTAGAGAGTTAAAATTCCTTGACAAAATCAAGGACTGCTTTATGGAGCAGCTGCTACAGGAGCCAACAAGAGGAGGAACAATTCTAGACCTAGTCCTTAGTGGAGTGCATGATCTGGTGCAGGAGGTAATGGTGCTGGGGCCACTTGATAACAATGATCAGATTTGATATCTGCTTTGGAGTAAGTCCACACAGGAAATCCAATTTGTTAACAGTTAACTTTCAAAAAGGAGACTATGATAAAATTAAAAGTACGGTGAAAAAGAAACGTAGAGGAGCGGCTGCGAAGCTCAAAAATTTACATCAGGCATGAATCGTGTTAAAAAATGCTATCCTGGAAGCCCAGGCTAAATATATTATGTGTATTAAAAAAGGAGGAAGGAAAACGAAATGACAGCCAGCATGGTTAAAAAGTGAGGTGAAGGAAGTTATTAGATCTAAAAGAAAATCCTTCAGAAAATGGAAGAAGGATCTGACTGAAAATAATAAGAAACAGCATAAGGAATGGCAATTAAAATGCAAAGTGCTGATAAGGAAGGCAAAGAGGGACTTAGAAAAAAAGATTGTGTTGGAGGCAAAAACAGAAATTTTTAAAATCTTTTTAAATATATTAAAAGCAAGAAGCTGTCAAAAGAATCGGTTGGACTGCTAGATGGCTGAGGGGTGAAAAGGTCACTCGGGAAAGACAAAGCCATAGCAGAGAGATTAAATGAATTCTTTGTTTCGGTCTTCATCGAGGAAGATTTGGGAGAGATACGGGACCAGAAATGATACCCAAAGCTGACGAGTCAGAGAAACTGAATGAAATCTCTATAAATTGGGAGGATGTCATGGGGCAATTTGACAAATTGAAGAATGGCAAATCGCCTGGCATAGATGGTATTCACCCCCGAGTACTGATAGAATTGAAAAATTAACATATTAGTATAAGAACATAAGAGTAGCCATACTGGGTCAGACCAGTGGTATATCTAGCCCACTATCGTATTTTCAAACAGTGGCCAAGCCACGTTACAAGTACCTGGCAGAAACCCAAATCGTGGCAACACTCCATACTACAAATCCCAGGGGAAGCAGAACTATTTTTGGTACTATGTAATTTATCTTTAAAATCAAGCATGGTACTGGAAGATTGGAGGGTGGCCAATGTAGCGCCCATTTTTCAAAATGTTCCAGAGGTGATCTGGGAAATTATAGACCGGTGAGCCTGACGACAGTGCCAGGCAAAATGGCAGAGACTATTATAAAGAACAAAATTGCAGAGCATATTCAGAACCAGAGATTAATGAGACAAAGCCAACATGGATTTAGTGAAGGGAAATCTTGCCTCACCAATCTATTACATTTCCTTGAAGGGGTGAACAAACATGTGAGCTGGTCGATATTGTGTATCTGGGTTGTCAAAAGGCATTTGAAAAAGTACCTCATGAAAGACTCCAGAGGAAATTGGAGAGTCATGGGATAGAAGGTTGTGTTCTAGCATGGATTAAAAACTGAGTAAAAGATAGAAAACAGAGTAGAGTTAAATGGCCAGTATTCTCAGCGGAGAAGGGTAGTTAGTGGAGTTCCCCAGGGGTCTGTGCCACCGCTGCTTTTTAACATTTATAAATGATTTAGAGTTGGGAGTAACTAGTGAGCTAACTAAATTTGCTAATGACACAAAGTTATTCAATGTTGTTACGAGACAGGGAGACTGGGCATCCAAATGACATGACTTTTAATGTAAGCAAGTGCAAAGTGATGAATGTGGGTAAGAGGAACCCGAACTATAGCTATGTAATACAAGGTTCCACATTACGAGTCTCCGACCAGGAAAGGGATCTAGGTGTCATCATTGATGATACATTGAAACACTTTACTCAGTGTGTGACAGCGGCTAAGGAAGCAAATAGAATGTTAGGTATTATTAGAAAAGGAATGGAAAACAAAAATGAGGACCTTATAATGCCTTTTTGTATCACTCCATGGTGCGACCACACCTCAAATATTGTGTGCAATTCTGGTCATCACATCTCAAGAAACATATAGTTGAATTAGAAAAGGTATAGAGAAGGGTGACAGAAATAATAAAGGGGATGGGACAACTTCCCTATGAGAAAAGGCTAAAGCGGCTAGGGCTCTTCAGCTTGGAGAAAAGACGGCTGTGGGGGAGATATGATATAGGTGTATAAAATAATGAGTGGAATGGAACAGGTAGTCACGAATTGCTTGTTTACTCTTTCAAAAATACTAGAACTAGGGGGCATGCAGTGAAGCTACAAAGTAGTAAATTTAAAATGAATAGGAGAAAGTATTTCTTCACCCAACATGTAATTAATCTCTGGAATTCATTGCCAGAGAATGTGGTAAAAGCAGTTAGCTTAGCGGGGTTTAAAAAAGGTTTGGATGGCTTCCTGAAAGAAAAGTCCATAAGTGATTATTAAAATGGACTTGAGGAAACTCCTCTGCTTATTTCTAGGATAAGCAGCACAAAACATACTGTTTTGGGATCTTGCCAGGTAGTTGAGACCTGGATTGGCTACTGTTGGAAACAGGACACTAGGCTTGATGGACCTCAGTCTGTCCCAGTATGGCAATATTTATGCACTTATAATGTTTTTTTGTGTTCCCTGGTCTTTGTGCTGTTTGAAAGAGTGAAAAATCAATTCACTTTTACCTGTTCTGCACCACTCAGGATTTTATAGACCTCAACCATATCATGAAACAATATTTCATCTAAAAGTTAACTATTGCCTTTCCTTCAGGAAAAAGAGAGGCTGCTATTAATTTTCTACCGAGTCTTTCATCCATTTCTCTCTTTTCTCTGTTTGTAAAAGTTCTGGTACTACTTCTCTCTCTGATGCATGCAATTTATCATACCCTCTTCACAAACCTGTTATTTAGTGCAACAGATTTCTAGTTGCACATATTTCTGTTTATATGTGTGTGAAGCGATCCTTTTAGGAGACGATACATGCTGTTTCTGAAAGAAAACTTTGATATTGAGAAGCAGTCCCTTCAGAGATTCTTCAATATGGGGCTACAATTGTGGGAAATCTTTTTCTGTACAGAGCCAAAACGGTAACAGAATTCAAGAACACATGGAGAAACCATAGAAGCAAGGAGAAATTGTCACACTAGTTGGCTGAATTGAATTGTTTCAGGACTGGGCATAAGCCTCAGTCCTTATATCCTTGTCTGACGTCATTTAGTCTGTTTCTGGTTTAAAATGGGTGGGGGTTTGGGGGGAGGGATCTTGCAAATCAAGCTGTTAATTTGGAAGTTAAGAACACTTTTGCTGGGTTTCACACGTAAACTTAATGGTGTAACAGTTATGTAGTTAATCTTACAGTCTCATAAGACTGAAATTCAGAGAAATCATCTTTTATTTGTCTTGATCAATGATGAGTTTTATTTTATTTTACTCAGAATATAATTACTGTCAAGATTCATGCTGACATTTTAAATATTAGTGAGGGTCAAGCATTAGATAACTATAAATCATTGCTATGTAGAGGTATACAAATACTAGCATATCAATTTAACATCAGATTTGCAATTTGCAAAGGTCACCTACTGACTTATTTCCCAGCTTTAAGGTAATAAAGCACACAACATCAGCTTATCTTTCTCCCTTGAGGGGAATTCATACAGCTGGATCCACACAGCATAGTGATAAAATAAGAGGGTTTGTTTCCAGGAGCCATCATTTGTTATGGGGATGCAAAGGCCTTGCCTCAGATTTCAAAACCAGTGCATGAATGGAGTTTGGGAGTCAGGAGGTGGCAAACTGTGCTCTCTGAATTTGAAGAAATCTCCTGTCACTCCTTTGCAATGCTTCAGCCTGGTACCTATAATTGTCCTGGGTGCCACTCTTCCCTTGACCTTCCTGTCCACACAGTTCAAATATGAGCTGATGTTTGAACTGTTCAACTACAGAATAGTGGAAAGAGGTGTCAGTTCTGGCTGCAGGAGCAGCAGATTTGAGACTTGCTGTTAAAATACTGCTAAGTTTTGTTTTTATTCCAACCTCTTTCCATATAGGGATTCTTTTGCTTATCTCGCACATTTTTGAATTGAATCACTATTTTTGCCTCCATCACCTATATAAATGTGCTCAGAACCAGGTGGCCTTCTACATGAGGATGACCAACTCTTCTATCATTGCACATAAAGTCTTACATGGGTCCGAGTTGGTTGGCATTATCACTTCCACATGTGTATAGGAATGTCCAATCCTTTAATAAAACAATACAAACTGTGAACAATAACATCTTGAATAATATAAACTTATCTGTTGTGAATCTTCTCCAGCTTGGCTTGCTGATGAGATGGACTTTCAGCATGGATGGTTGACGACCTTATCCACCATAAGTGTTTAAAAACAGTCAACGATTGATCTTTATCTTCCACAATATTTAAGAAAAGCCCAAAGCTGCACTACAGGAGACACTGCCGGGAGGGAGCCAGGGCTGGGAACAGTGCTGTGGAGGTAGGCAGGAAAATAGCTGCAGAACTTTTCCTTCATCAGTCAGACTGGTAGAAGATGGGCAGCATGTTCCCTCGCTTCAGATTGGGGCCCAGCTTCAGGTAGGCTGTACCTGGAGCCTGTGGCTGGAAGAGACTGTTCTATCCTTGGCTGCACAATGAGGTCCCTGGTTACACAATATGAAACATTGTGGTGCCATATGCAACACATCTGATAATCATGTGGTATGCTATGAAGTACAGAGTTGCTCCTGTGCCTTAGATCAACTGATCAGGCTGATCCAGTCACAACTTTTGTCTTTTTGTATGCATGGATTTGTGTGTTTGATTTTCTCATTGATTTCTTTTAGGAAACTCAGAATTACTAATACATGCATTCAATAGGGGAAAACCAGAACGAAATGCATCTGTTTAGTTGGCTCAAGGCGAGGAAGAAATACTAAAGTGTTATGGACAAGCAGCCAGATGTACAGGCTCTGTGTTGAGTTTTTTTTTTTTTTTTGGAGTGCTAGGAGCAGACATTTTGAGGCCTTTAGAATTTCCAAAAGAAGTGGCAATGTGGAAAACTGTGCTGGATGGGGTGGGACATATTAGGATACATTTCATACTCTCTCAACCCCCCCCCCCCCTTTGCAGTTGTATTCAGACCCAATCTTTCCACATTCTCCATTGTGCATTGGCAGATTAAGGATGTTTGGATTAATTGAGCACTTTGAATAAAATTAATCCCTGAAACTACTTTAAGGATTTTTTTTTTTGCATGTCTAATTTTATGTAAAAAGAAAATGCCAAGGAGGAACTCAACTGTAACTTGCAGATATGTCTTTTTTTTTAACTGTAAGGCTTGCTGTTTTTTTTTTTAATTTTTATGCACAGAGAAAATTGCAGAGAAGCCATAGTTAGAGACCACATTTTGCTGGTTGTGGGAGAGAAGTGACTAATGGTAGGACGGAACCAGCAGGGTACAGAAGGAAAATGGCTGTGTGGGCAGGGTGAAAGCAGGGAGGAGTTGTTTAGTGAGTTCAAGGTCTCAGGTTCCCCTTCATTCTTATGTTACCTGCATTTGCATTCCTCTTCCTCCCTTTAGTTATTTCATTTCCCTCTTATCTTTCTTCTTACCTACAATCCCACCAGTGGCGTAGCCAGACCTGACATTTTGGTTGGGCCCACAGCTAATATGGGTGGGCACTATGTATACAGGTATGAATAGTGTTTCTTGGGATAATGCCTTTGAATGCACTTGATGATTGAATTACTACTACTACTTATTTCTATAGTGCTACTTGACGTACACAGCGCTGTACACTTGAACATGAAGACACAGTCCTTGCTCGACAGAGCTTACAATCTAATTAGGACAGACAAACAAGAGATAAGAGAATATTAAAGTGAGGATGATAAAATAAGGATTCTGAACAAGTGAATAAGGGTTAGGAGTTAAAAACAGCATCAAAAAGGTGGGCTTTTAGCTTAGATTTGAAGACGGCCAGAGATGGAGCTTGATGTACCGGCTCAGGAAGTCTATTCCAGGCATATGGTGCAGCAAGATAAAAGGAACGGCATCTGGAGTTATTTGTGGAGAAAAAGGGTGCAGATAAGAGAGATTAACCCAGTGAACGGAGTTCCCGGGGAGGAGTGTAGGGAGAGATGAGAGCGGAGAGGTACTGAGGAGCTGCAGAGTGAATGCACTTATAAGTCAATATACACACATATATTCAATCCTACTCTATTTAAGAGAACTCAGTTATGAATGGAGTGGAGGAGTGGCCTAGTGGTTAGGGTGGTGGACTTTGGTCCTGGGGAACTGAGTTTGATTCCTGGCACAGGCAGCTCCTTGTGACTCTGGGCAAGTCACTTAACCCTCCATTGCCCCATGTAAGCCACATTGAGCCTGCCATGAGTGGGAAAGCACAGGGTACAAATGTAACAAAAAAAATATATAGAAAAGGAACAGCAGAGTTACTCCCATCATCAAGGAATTCAACTTCTGAAGTCTAGGGACATGTAGAAAATCCTTTAATTTTCTATTTTGAAGAAATGTCTTTCCTTCTGTGTACGTTTTGTTTGATAGCATCATAGTCCCTAAATACATACGGTTTTGCTGACGGTTGGGCCGCTGGACGAAAATGGTGTTAAAGGGGCGATCAAGGAGGACAAAGCCGTAGCGGAGAAATTAAATGAATTCTTTGCTTCGGTCTTCACCGAGGAGGATTTGGGGGGGACACCGGTGCCGGAAAGAATATTTGAAGCGGGGGAGTCGGAGAAACTAAACAAATTCTCTGTAACCTTGGAGGATGTAATGGGTCAGTTCAGCAAGCTGAAGAGTAGTAAATCACCGGGACCTGATGGTATTCATCCCAGAGTATTAATAGAACTAAAAATGAACTTGCGGAGCTACTGTTAGAAATATGCAATCTGTCCCTAAAATCGAGTGTAGTACCGGAAGACTGGAGAGTAGCCAATGTTACTCCGATTTTTAAGAAGGGTTCCAGAGGAGATCCGGGAAATTATAGACCGGTGAGTCTGACGTCGGTGCCGGGCAAGATGGTGGAGGCTATTATTAAGAATAAAATTGCAGAGCATATACAAAACATGGACTGATGAGACAAAGTCAGCACGGATTTAGTGAAGGGAAGTCTTGCCTCACCAATCTAATGCATTTTTTTGAGGGGGTAAGCAAACATGTGGACAATGGGGAGCCGGTTGATATTGTATATCTGGATTTTCAGAAGGCGTTTGACAAAGTGCCGCACGAAAGACTCCTGAAGAAATTGCAGAGTCATGGAATCGGAGGTAGGGTATTATTATGGATTAAGAACTGGTTGAAAGATAGGAAGCAGAGAGTAGGATTGCGTGGCCAGTATTCTCAGTGGAGGAGGGTAGTTAGCGGGGTCCCGCAGGGGTCTGTGCTGGGTCCGTTGCTTTTTAATGTATTTATAAATGACCTAGAGATGGGAATAACTAGTGAGGTAATTAAATTCGCCGATGACACAAAATTATTCAGGGTCGTCAAGTCGCAGGAGGAATGTGAACGATTACAGGAGGACCTTGCGAGACTGGGAGAATGGGCGTGCAAGTGGCAGATGAAGTTCAATGTTGACAAGTGCAAAGTGATGCATGTGGGTAAGAGGAACCCGAATTATAGCTACGTCTTGCAAGGTTCCGCGTTAGGAGTTACGGATCAAGAAAGGGATCTGGGTGTCGTCGTCGATGATACGCTGAAACCTTCTGCTCAGTGTGCTGCTGCGGCTAGGAAAGCGAATAGAATGTTGGGTGTTATTAGGAAGGGTATGGAGTCCAGGTGTGCGGATGTTATAATGCCGTTGTATCGCTCCATGGTGCGACCGCACCTGGAGTATTGTGTTCAGTACTGGTCTCCGTATCTCAAAAAAGATATAGTAGAATTGGAAAAGGTACAGCGAGGGCGACGAAAATGATAGTGGGGATGGGACGACTTTCCTATGAAGAGAGGCTGAGAAGGCTAGGGCTTTTCAGCTTGGAGAAGAGACGGCTGAGGGGAGATATGATAGAAGTGTATAAAATAATGAGTGGAATGGATCGGGTGGATGTGAAGCGACTGTTCACGCTATCCAAAATACTAGGACTAGAGGGCATGAGTTGAAGCTACAGTGTGGTAAATTTAAAACGAATCGGAGAAAATTTTTCTTCACCCAACGTGTAATTAGACTCTGGAATTCGTTGCCGGAGAACGTGGTACGGGCGGTTAGCTTGACGGAGTTTAAAAAAGGGGTTAGATAGATTCCTAAAGGACAAGTCCATAGACCGCTATTAAATGGACTTGGAAAAATTCCGCATTTTTAGGTATAACTTGTCTGGAATGTTTTTACGTTTGGGGAGCGTGCCAGGTGCCCTTGACCTGGATTGGCCACTGTCGGTGACAGGATGCTGGGCTAGATGGACCTTTGGTCTTTCCCAGTATGGCACTACTTATGTACTTATGTACTTATCTACAGGTATATCCAGGCATGGCATAATTTTAAATTTTGACATCAGTTACCTCATTAAGCTTTGCACAAACCGGTTTTTTGGTTTAAAAGAACACCTGGAGAACATCTGGATTTAGTACCCACACTGAGAAACGTCTACAATGTCCAACAGGGATTTTCTTTAATTTCAAACCACCAAAATAACCAAATAAAATCGTTTTCCGCTGTATCTGTTTTTATATTTTGCCCGTTTTCACAGTACATAATCTTCTTTTGTATTGGAAACAAACTATTGGAAAACACTATGAACAAGTGACATCCAGAGCCAAGTAAACAGGGCCTCTTTCCCGACCTGTTTCTCCGGGTACTCTCACCTCCACAACACCACATCGGTCCATCAAGCACCAAATAAAACAGTAACCGGGCCTGGAGATCCAGGTGGAAACGCCTGACTCCTCTACCCCATCAAGGGCAGCACAACCTGGCGAGGCCTTACATCACAAATACGTTCATCACCCATTCTGCCCACCCCTAGCACTCCAGTCACTACTTACAGGGTCCGTATGCGCATCTTGGTGTCCCTTCTGCTGGCTGCTGCCCGTGCTTTTGCTGAGGTTCGACGTGTTCGGCGGCTTTGGAGGGGGGACAGGGAGGGAGAGAAGGTGGCTGTGTACAAATCCGCGCGGGAAAAGGACGGAGCTAACTGAAGCCCAGGGAAGAAGAGGCAATGCGCACTGCTGGGGCTGAGAGCGCTGCCTATGACAGTGAGTGCCGGTGCTGCGGGAGCGGAGCGGGCAGTGTTGAGGTGCGCCACGTGGGGCCCTATGCGGCCCTTGGCCTAAGACCGGCCCTGTCCACCACAGCCCGCAATAGCAGCGATACTGCTCTGGCAGAAAACGGAAGACTTTCCCGCCGCCACGGTGGTGCCTTTCTGTGCATGGCATGGGGAGGGGGAGGGGGGTTCAGGCAAGACAAGGCATTGACTTGCAGGAAGGGCAGTAGGCGTGTGGCGCTTCTGACTGCAGTGCAGGCTGCATGAGGGAGCGAACCACAGCAGAAAGGCTGTGTACTCCCACTGTTAGCCTGCGCCTATCAGGATAATTTGGGCGGGCCTGAGCTCAGATTGGGTGGGCCTGGGCCCATCCAGGCCCACCCGTAGCTACGCCCCTGAATCCCACTACCACTTTATGCCTTCAAGTGCCACTTTTCAGGTCATCTAGCCAATAGTACACCCTGCTTCCTTTTCTGATGGCCGGGACAGATGATCCTTCTCCTTTGTGGTCCCTGCTAGTCTGTGCATGTGTTAGTTTTTTCTTTTGCATGGTTTCTGGTGACTGCACAAATTCCTTCTGTGGCAGGGTGTTAGAGTGGAGGAGTAGCCTAATGGTTAGTGCAGCAGGCTTTGATCCTGGTAACCTGGGTTTGAGTCCCACTGTAGCTCCTTGTGACCTTGGGCAAATCATTTAACACTTTATTGCGTACATCTAGTAGCTGTACAGAAATTATTAGTAGTAGTAGTAGTAGTGTTTGTTTAAGCTCAAAGGCACTTTGTGATAAGGGTCGTAGTGCCCTCTTCTGGGCTTTTAGGGTACAGAGTAAACAGAGGAGATGGAGAGTTCCAAATTTTGGAGTCTACCTTAGGTCAGTGGACAACAGAAGGTCACTGTGAGTCAGAATTAATTTTGTTTTCAACAAATTCCATCTTGACATGAGCAAAAAGTGACTGCCTGGTTTGCTTCAGATACGTAGTGGAAAAAGGGGAAGTGACTACACACAGTACAGATGTTGGTGTTGTGCCAGTACAGGGGCTTTGTTCTGTATTAAGAGGCGATGTTGGGCCCAGCCCAGCAGCAGTGATGACATTGGTGGATGCTGGATAGAGGTGATGATGCTATACAGTAATTGGCTTTGTCCGGAAGAAACTGATCAATAGTTTTCAGCTGTTTGGCTATTGTTTAAGTGTATATTAACTCATATTTATTAATAGTAAATGCTTATGAATATTCCAGTATTGTACTGACTATCATACGATTTTATGTTGTATATTGGAGTTAGTGTTGTAATATTTGGATAATTATACCCTGGCTCTTTGTATTGTAATTATTTCATCCGACGTTGTAGTGGATTATCTAACTTTGATTGTAAAACACATCAACATTTAACAAAAGGTGTATATCAAGTAAGTAAACAATACATTTGTCTGAAAAGGGTCACAAATGTATGGAAATATCAGCCCATACCTATGCATGGAGACTGGAGGGGTAGTAAGACTACATCATGCAGAATGACTTGACCTTTCAAAGGTCATGGCCACCCTGGAACCCCTTCTTTCTTCTGACTTGGCATAAACATATTGGACAAGAACCCGCCCCCACCCACTCTCAGTGGAGGAGGGTGAATAGTGGAGTGCCGCAGGGATATGTACTGGGACTGGTGCTGCTTAACATATTTATAAATGATCTGGAAATTGGAACAACAATTGAGATGATTAAATTTGCAGATGACACAAAACTATTCAAAGTTGTTAAAACACATGTGAACTGTGAAAAATTACAGGAAGAGCTTAGGAAATTGAAAGGCTTGGCATCCAAATGGCATATGATATTTAATGTAGACAAATGCAAAGTGATGCACATTAGAAAAGATAATCCAAATCATAGTTACCTGATTCTGGGGGTCTACCTTGGGGGTCAGCACCCAAGAAAAAGATCTAGGTGTAGCTGTAGACAGTATGCTGACATCTTCTGTCCAGTGTATAGTGGCAACCAAAAAAGCAAACAGGATGCTAGGAATTATTAGATAAGGGGTGGTAAATAAGACCAAGAATACCATAATGCCCCTGTATCATTCCATGGTGTTACCTCACCTTGAGTATTACGTTCAGTACTGGTCATCTTATCTCAAAACAGGTATAGCGGAATTAGAAAAGGTTCAAAGAAGAGCGACCAAAATGATAAAATGGGTGGAACTCCTCCCTTATGAGGAAATGTTGAAGAGGTTAGAGCTCTTCATGCTTGGAAAAGAGATGGCTGAGGGGAGATGTGATTGAGGTCTACAAAATCCTGAGTGGTGTAGAACGAGTAGAAGTGAACCAAGTTTTTACTTTTTCAAAAGCACAAAGACTAGGGGGCACTCAATGACGGTACATGGAAATAGTTTTAAAACAAATAGGTGGAAATATTTTTTCTCTCAAATTAATAGTTAAGTTCTGGAACTGGTTGCTGGAGGGGGGGGGGGGTGTCGATAGCCCAATACATTTTTTTCCCGTATCACGTTTCTGTATGATACTCCAAAATATATTATTTTATGTCACTAGTGCCATTTTGCACCTGGCAGTGAAATGGGCAACAGCAACCTGGAAATTGGTCCTTCCCTGATCATGTTATAACACTGGATTAACCAAATAGGCCTGTGGGGGCCTACCAGGGCGTGTGTGTGTGCATGGAGGAGTTGGCGAAAGGGGGGCATCAGGAGGATGGGCTTTAAGCAGCCTGGGAGCATGAGGCTGTGCCTCTGTGGCCCGATTCTCCTGGGATGAAAAAATACTTTCAACTTTTTGCTGGACGTATTTTTCCAGGAATGCCACAGCTTGCTGTCTTGTTGGTTTTACATAGTAATGATCTGTGTTGTATGCTTTGCATCTTATTACCTGGATTGGCCCAGGTGCCCTTGGCCTGGATTGGCCGCTGTCGTGGACAGGACGCTGGGCTCGATGGACCTTTGGTCTTTTCCCAGTGTGGCATTACTTATACTTATGTACTTATGTATCTCATGGTACCTCGTATTAACATAGATTATGGTAATAAGAGCATAAGTGTTGCCATACTGGGAGAGACCGAAAGTCCATCAACCACTATCTTTTTTCCAACCGTGGCCAATCCTGTTCACAAGTACCTGGCAAGATCCCAGGACAGTAAAACAGATTTTTTTGCTGCTTATTCTAGAAATAAGCAGTGGATTTTTCCAACTCTATCTTAATAATGGACTTTGGCCTTTTCTTTTAAGAAATTATCCAAACCTTATATAAACTCTGCTAAGCTAACTGCTTTTACCACATTCTCTGGCAGCAAATTCCAGAATCTAATTACATGTTGGGTGAAGAAATATTTTCTCCGGTTTGTTTTAAATTTATTACGAAGTAACTTCATTACGTGCCCCCCATAGTCCTAGTATTTTTGGAAAGAGTAAACAAGCGATTTACCTCTACCCGTTCCACTCCTCTCAGGGGCAAATAATACATTAGGGCTGTAATGCTCCTTAATAACTGCCCCTGCCCCTCCATATGGAATCCATAGGTGCTTTACATCAGAAGTGGGCAAACTAGGGGGCCTGCAAGATAGAAATGGTCCAGGTGGCCCTTTTAGCCAACCTGATAGGCTTCTGCAAATTTTAACACTTATAGGTCTGCCTACACTGTTGCTCTGAGGTTATTTGTGCTGACAACATCAGGAATGACATGTCAGGTGGGCCTTTGTTAAGTGACATTGCAGTGCGACAGACATGGCATGAGAGCTATAGGGTTGAATTCTATTTATGGTGCAGAAAATTGCTATTCTATAAACTGTGCTTAAATAATTGTGCTTATGCCCATGGATCGTGCTCTGGTGACATGTGGTTCAAATGTACTTGCCTAAATTAGGCTTGTATCCCCCATATTCTATAACATGTGTAAATGCTAGGAACACCCCTGTTCCACCTATTACCCTCCCATTTCCACACCTTTTTTATACTTGTGTGTAAACTTTAAGTGCGTAGGTCCTAATTAAATTTAATTAGTGCCAATAATTAAGTCAATTATTGGTACTAATTAGCTCAATTAAATTGTGCACATAAATTGGGCGTGCACACAATGTTTGGTGTTTTTTTTTTAATACAATTAAGGGGATAGTGTCTCTCCCCCCCCTTTTTTTCCACTCTCTTTCAGTGATTGGGTGGCAAGAGAAAGGAAAGTAATGTTAGCATGTTGGGTCGGCATTATGGTATTGCTTAAGACCCAGTGATCAAACATAATTTTTTTTTTAAGTCAGTGCCAGAAAAGCATTATTTGCTTTGATCTTGAAGCCTTAAGGAGTAAAAATTGATGATAGAGATTTTAAAGCTATATTTTTTATTCTATTTTAGAAAGAATCTTTGTTTTAAAAATAGTTACAATGGTGAAAATAATGCAGTAGAAAGCTAAGAAAGGTCAAAGAAGTGATGATTTATATAAATCTGACAGTGCAATATAAACAAATAGAAACACAGAAAATGGGTGGCTGGTGGATGTGAGGATTGCCTGGTGACTTGCCTGCCTGACGCGAAGGTGGCGGACCTCACGCGTCACCTAGATAGGATTTTAGATAGTGCTGGGAGGAGCCAGCTGTATTGGTACATGTGGGTACCAATGAAAGGAAAATGTGGGAGAGAGCTTCTGGAAGCCAAATTTAGGCTCTCAGGTAGAAAGCTCAAATCCAGAGCATTTAGGGTAGCATTTTCTGAAGTGCTACCTGTTCCACGTGCAGGACCCAAGAGACATTCAGAGCTCCGGAGTCTCAATGCGTTGGTGAGATGATGGTGCAGGGAGGAGGGTTTTAGATTGGTTAAGAACTGGGCAACATTCTGGGGAAGGGGGAGCCTGTTCTGAAAGTATGGGCTCCACCTTAACCAGGGTGAAAACCAAGCTGCTGGCATCGGCATTTAAAAAAGAGGTAGAATAGCTTTTAAACTAGAAACTGGGAGAAGACCGACAGTCGCTCAAATGTGCATGGTTTGGGATAAGGTATCTTTCAAAGATATCACCAAAACCGTGAGGATAGGGTATCCTGATAGTGAGGTTGCAAAAGAGACCGTAGTAGATCAGATGTCCTTAAATAAAAATAAAAATCAGACAAAAGATTGCAAATTAATACTGTCAAGTACTGAGCATGATGTAAATAGGAACAACAAACATAGTTTGAAATGTCTGTATGTGAAAACCAGAAGCCTAAGAAATAAGATGGGAGAGTTAGAATATATTTGCACTAAATGAAAAATTAGATATAATAAGCTTCTCTAAGACCTGGTGGAAGGAGGATAACCAGTGGGACACTGTCATATAGGGGAACAAATTATATCGTAGTGATAGTGTGGATCGAACTGATGGAGGGGTAGCATTGTATGTTAAAGAGGGCCTTGAATCAAATAGATTGAAAATTCTGCAGAAAACACATTTTGGAACTCCTGTGGATTGAAATTCCATGTATAAAGGGGAAAAGGATAGTGATAGGAATGCCTGGCCAGGATGAACAGACGGATGTAGAAATGTTATCGGAAATTAGAGAGGCTAACAAACTGGGCAACACAATAATAATGGGTGATTTCAATTACCTCGATATTGACTGGGTAAACGTATCAGCAGGGCATGGCTAGAGAGGTAAAATTCCTTGACAAAATCAAGGACTGCTGGTACAGGAGCAGCTGGTACAGGAGCCGACGAGAGAAGGAAAAATTCTAGACCTAGTCCTTAGTGGAGTGCATGATCTAGTGCGGGAGGTAATGGTGCTGGGGCTGCTTGATACCAGTAATCATAATACGATCAGATTTGATATTAGCTTTGGTGTAAGCATACACAGGAAATCCAATACGTTAGCATTTAATTTTCAAAATGGAGACTATGATGAGAAGAACGATGAAATAAAAACTTAGAGGAGCGGCTGCGAGGGTCAAAAATTTACATCAGGCATGGATGCTGTTCAAAAATACCATCCTGAAAGCCCAGGCTAAATTTATTCCGTGTATTAAAAAAGGAGAATGGAAGACCAAACGACAGCAGGCAAGGCTAAAAAATGAGGTGAAGGAAGCTATTAGAGCTAAAAGAAAATGCTTCAGAACATGGAAGAAGAAACCAAATGAAAATAATAAGAACCATCATAAGGAATGTCAAGTCAAATGCAAAGGAAGGCAAAGAGGGACTTTGAAAAAAAGATTGCGTTGGAGGCAAAAACACATAGAATATCTCTTTCAGTAATTTATCCTCCTGGAGTAGAGGCTGTAGATCTTTTATGATTTTTCTTAATTTTTTCAGTTCTGGGTTGTATGTCACTATAAGGGGGATTCTGTCTGTGGCTTTTTTTTTCTTTGTACTGTAGCAGATTTTCCCTGGGTGTTTTGAGGGAGGAGGCAATATTCTTGGAGATTATTTTGGGGTTATAACCTTTCTGTTCGAAGGATGCAGTCAGGATTTCAAGGTGTCTGTATAATTACTGAAAGAGATTTTCTCATTCCCACCAGTACTTGCCTTCCGACAGCCACCCAACTTAAAACACAAGCTAATTAGAAGTAAGCTCCCAACACAGACTCAGAAAGAAGAGAATGGCACACATTCTTGCAATATATCCAGCTGCAATCTATGCCAAAACATTTCACAGGACCCCACGGTCATTCACAAAGGAAAAATATTCAACATTAAGGAATCTTTCACGTGCTTATCTTCCAATGTGGTATATATCATTCAGTGTAAAATTAAATGACTGCATTAATGTTGGTGTGTTGAGTGGTGCCTAGATGGTGACTCCAGCTGTGAGGAACTAAGGCCAGTGCTGAGCAGACTTCTATGCTCTGTGTTGTGTGTATGGCAAGACAGATTAGGATATGTTGGAGAGGACTTCCAATGGCAACTTCGGTAGTTGGAACATAAGAACAATGCTACTATTACTACTACTTATCATTTCTATAGCGCTACTAGACATACGCAGTGCTGTACACTTGAACATGAAGAGACAGTCCCTGCTCGACAGAGCTTACAATCTAATTAGGATAGACAAACAGGACAAACAAGAGAAGGGAATATTAAGGGGAAGATGATAAAATAAGGGTTATGAACAAGTAAATAAGGGTTAGGAGTTAAAAGCAGCATCAAAAAGGTGGGCTTTTAGCTTAGATTTGAAGACGGCCAGAGATGGAGCTTGACGTACTGGCTCAGGAAGTTTATTCCAGGCATATGGCGCAGCAAGATAAAAGGAACGGAGTCTGGAGTTAGCGGTGGAGGAGAAAGGTGCAGATAAGAGGACTTCTAAAGTCTGTCCGGTATAAGTCAAGATGGATCAGGATAGGTTGGAGTGGACTTTGATGGAAACTGCAGTAGTTGGGATGTAAGGACAGTGCTATGGTTCTGTATTCCAAAAATGGTAAAGAGAGATCTGGATCAAGTATACATATTTTATACTATATTCATTGTTGGTTTAATCATGAATTGATGATGTATTGAGTGTTAAGCAGATTGGACGGGCCAATCTATCGTCATCTACTATGATAGTATGTAACTATGTTAGCTGTGTCTTACTGTTGTTTTTAGGATGTAGGCTCCATCAGAGCTAGTCTTCATTGGGCAATGGCATTAGGTGCCTTCTTTCACAACTGTTGGAGCTTGTACCCTATTTTTGTTCTTTATTCAGGCATTGCAATAATGGACTTTAGCTTGAATCCTCAGAATGTGATTTCTTCTGGATCTAGGCATTAGCTTTTAGCCATTAAGTTTCACCATGGAGCAGTGACTAGGATCTTGTATGGCGGTGTATGGCACTTGCCACTGAGCCATCAGTCTGGATCTATTCGTTCCTGTTAAGAAATACTCGCTGATTTCATGTTCTTTTCACTCCAGTTTCCAGTTTACTAAATTTACTATACCGCTAGGCTTTTTACTTTATTCATTTAAAATCTCTTGTACCCCGCTCATCTACAAATCTAGGCGGCTTACAAATAGACATAATCAAAATCTAAAAACTCTCAAAGTAACATAAAAACACAATACCAATGATGGTATTGTTCAAAAAATAAAAAGAATTACTTCAATAAAAAATACTTAACAGTATATACAAATCAATAAAAAATCTGCTGAAATAAATGAGTTTTCAGTTGCTTTCAAAAAGAAAGTATAGATTCAATGTGACGTAAATTCAAAGGCAAAGAATTTCAAAGTGTTGGGCCAATAACCATAAACATAAAATTCCTATATATATCAAGCCTAATTTGTCTAAAGCTTGGGACCTATAATAGAGACTGCCTACTTGACCTCAAGGAGTAGGTAGGTAAATAAATCTTCAAAGTACAGGGGCAAGTCAAGATTGAGTTTTGTCAACCAAGACTTAAATCAGTTGTTAAAATTTTAAAACAAATTCTCCAAAAAAATAGGCAACAAATAGGGTTTCTTTGAAAATTGGAGTAATGTGCTCATAATGAGAACAACCAGAAATCAATCGGACAGTGGCATTTTGGGCTACTGGAATTACTCTCAGAAAATAATTTGAAAGACCGAAAACAAAAACAAACAAAAACAATAATCAAATAGTGGATGCACAAAGGCTTGTACCACTGTGTAAAAATTTGCAGGGTTCAAAAATTTTTTTAAAGGTCTGAGATTTTAATTTAAAAAAATGTACGTCATACAACTTCTTTTAGATATGATTTTATGAATAGAAAGGAAAAAGTGACTCAACTTTAATTTATTAGCAGATAGCCAAGATTTTATAGTAGATAATCAAAGGCGCGCACACACACACACACAAAAATCACAGATGAAGCCTTAATTGTAAAATAGAACTGAATTTCATCAGCATAGAATTGATAACGTTACACTGAAACAGCCCCAAAGTTTGACAGTGGAGCAATATAAATGTTAAATAGTAACGCAGAAAGTGCAGAACCTTGCAGTACTCCCGATGATTTGAAATTGACGACCATGTAGAAAGGACAGTTCAATACTTGTCCTGAAAGGCCTAAAGCATGATCAATAGTAGTAAAAGCTGTACTATTATTGAATATCCCCATCAAAAACTTGGTCTCTCTCTTTTTACTCCAGACATATTGTAACTTGGGAGCATAGCAAAATTCATGAATGAACTGACAAAGACCTTGAACAGAGGAAGAGGAGATTTTAGCCACTTTCTAATGCTGATAAGTCTGTGTTATATTAATTTAATTTTCTGTCAGATGTTATAACAAGGGTCAGACAATAGGAGCATAGATGTAGTCACATACTCTAACAACCATTTGATACTTTAATTTTTGCTCATGGGGGTATGTTGGTACAGTTTTGTATTGATTTCAGAAGTAAAATATTGTTTGTATATAAGCATTCACAAATGTGTTTAAGGCAACAACATCACAGTTACTTTCTGAGCATCCAGCAATGTTCCCAGACTGTTGACTGAGAGAAAGTGAACCCTTTGTTCCTACTGAATGTATTTCTTGGCCTAAGTGGCTTTGACTATTTTATGAAACAGTACAATATGTTTCTAAGATTTAAGTCCCACTAATTAAAGTGAATGTTGGTGTTTTCTCAATACTGAGAACTTTCCTTTTCTTTCCAGTTTCCCCGTTTTCCCTCAGATTCTATATAGTGCGACTAAATTTGCGTGTGCAAATCTGAGCGTATTCTGTTTTATGCACGCAACTTAATTAGTTAACAAGCTAATCAGTGCGATAATTGGAAAGTTAAGCAATTATTGTCACTAATTGCCACTAATTAGAATTTATGTGCGTAGTCTGCGCAAATTCTACCATGCCGATCTTTAAAGTGGGTGTGTCCATAGGAGGAGCATGGGCAGCTCATGGGCATTCCTAAAATTTGTGGGCAGTGTTATAGATTAACCCATCCTATGCCTAAGGTTAAGCATGGGCATTTATATCAGCTTTTCATTGGTCTAATTGACTGCATCTAAATTCTAGTCGCGTGGATGGATTTAGGCCTATTCTGTAAACCACACCTAATTTTAGGTATGGTTTACAGAATATGCCTAAACATGTTTTCCTTCGGCGTCGATTATTTAGATGACATCTATAGAATTATGCCCTTTATGTGCCATTTGGTATGTTCTTTTTCATGGTGTTCTTCGTATGAACATCACCAAAATGGTGTAATAGTCCTGAAGTGTGGATTGATTCAATTGTCGCAAGCACATTGACTGTATATACAGTGAGAGTTCCCATCTACTCTTAGGGTATTGTCCATTAGATTGTAAGCTCCTT
Source organism: Microcaecilia unicolor (assembly GCF_901765095.1). Taxonomy (NCBI): domain Eukaryota; kingdom Metazoa; phylum Chordata; class Amphibia; order Gymnophiona; family Siphonopidae; genus Microcaecilia; species Microcaecilia unicolor. The sequence goes on along the minus strand of NC_044031.1, from coordinate 608,825,530 downwards.
TAAGCAGGGACTGTCCTTCTTTGTTAAACTGTACAGCGCTGCGTAACCCTTGTAGCGCTTTAGAAATGTTAAGTATTTTATTTATTTATTTTATTGCATTTGTATCCCACATTTCCCCACCTATTTGCAGGCTCAATGTGGCTTACATAGCTTTGTAAACATAGTCATTACAGGATATCAGATACAATTAGTAATGTGTAGCGATTAGGAAGGGAAGGAAGAAGAGGAGGGAGAGAATGGTTAAGGTTTAGGTACTAGTAGGGTAGTCTGGCTTAATCAAATCTCAGCAGTTTACAATTGTCTGTACTGTACTTTGGTTGCAAATGTAGTAGCTGAACATGTAAGATACCTCAAAATGTAGAAATAATGTACAAGAGCCTAACAATTTTCTTTATAAAGGAAGTTGCAGAAGAGATCATGCTTTCAGGCTGAAAGCAGGATAAATGCAGGTGTGGTATAGGGAAGTACAGTAGGTCCTCTAGGGCAGTGCTTCTTAACCCAGTCCTTGGGGCACACCCAGTCAGTTTTTCAGGATATCCACAATGAATATGCATGAGAGAGTTCTGCATGCACTGCCTCCTTGGTATGCAAATCTATCTCATGCATGTTCATTGTGGATATCCTGAAATCCTGACTGGCAGAGTGTGCCATGAGCACTGGGTTAAGAACTACTGCTCTAGGTGATTGATATGTGGGAAAGCCTCACAGAGGTGGTTGCCTGAAACAAAAAGAAGTTGGAATCAGGGGTAACAGAATACCTTTTAGTTTGGAGGGTGTGAGGCAAGCATTAGATCCCTTCTGCAACCCCTAGCCCCAGTTCCTGTGTTATCTCTGAGCCCCCTTCTCCATGCATTAGCATCAGCCCCCTTCTGCAACTCTAACTACAGTGGGGGAAATAAGTATTTGATCCCTTGCTGATTTTGTAAGTTTGCCCACTGACAAAGACATGAGCAGCCCATAATTGAAGGGTAGGTTATTGGTAACAGTGAGAGATAGCACATCACAAATTAAATCCGGAAAATCACATTGTGGAAAGTATATGAATTTATTTGCATTCTGCAGAGGGAAATAAGTATTTGATCCCCCACCAACCAGTAAGAGATCTGGCCCCTACAGACCAGGTAGATGCTCCAAATCAACTCGTTACCTGCATGACAGACAGCTGTCGGCAATGGTCACCTGTATGAAAGACACCTGTCCACAGACTCAGTGAATCAGTCAGACTCTAACCTCTACAAAATGGCCAAGAGCAAGGAGCTGTCTAAGGATGTCAGGGACAAGATCATACACCTGCACAAGGCTGGAATGGGCTACAAAACCATCAGTAAGACGCTGGGCGAGAAGGAGACAACTGTTGGTGCCATAGTAAGAAAATGGAAGAAGTACAAAATGACTGTCAATCGACAAAGATCTGGGGCTCCACGCAAAATCTCACCTCGTGGGGTATCCTTGATCATGAGGAAGGTTAGAAATCAGCCTACAACTACAAGGGGGGAACTTGTCAATGATCTCAAGGCAGCTGGGACCACTGTCACCACGAAAACCATTGGTAACACATTACGACATAACGGATTGCAATCCTGCAGTGCCCGCAAGGTCCCCCTGCTCCGGAAGGCACATGTGACGGCCCGTCTGAAGTTTGCCAGTGAACACCTGGATGATGCCGAGAGTGATTGGGAGAAGGTGCTGTGGTCAGATGAGACAAAAATTGAGCTCTTTGGCATGAACTCAACTCGCCGTGTTTGGAGGAAGAGAAATGCTGCCTATGACCCAAAGAACACCGTCCCCACTGTCAAGCATGGAGGTGGAAATGTTATGTTTTGGGGGTGTTTCTCTGCTAAGGGCACAGGACTACTTCACCGCATCAATGGGAGAATGGATGGGGCCATGTACCGTACAATTCTGAGTGACAACCTCCTTCCCTCCGCCAGGGCCTTAAAAATGGGTCGTGGCTGGGTCTTCCAGCACGACAATGACCCAAAACATACAGCCAAGGCAACAAAGGAGTGGCTCAGGAAGAAGCACATTAGGGTCATGGAGTGGCCTAGCCAGTCACCAGACCTTAATCCCATTGAAAACTTATGGAGGGAGCTGAAGCTGCGAGTTGCCAAGCGACAGCCCAGAACTCTTAATGATTTAGAGATGATCTGCAAAGAGGAGTGGACCAAAATTCCTCCTGACAAGTGTGCAAACCTCATCATCAACTACAGAAGACGTCTGACCGCTGTGCTTGCCAACAAGGGTTTTGCCACCAAGTATTAGGTCTTGTTTGCCAGAGGGATCAAATACTTATTTCCCTCTGCAGAATGCAAATAAATTCATATACTTTCCACAATGTGATTTTCCGGATTTAATTTGTGATGTGCTATCTCTCACTGTTACCAATAACCTACCCTTCAATTATGGGCTGCTCATGTCTTTGTCAGTGGGCAAACTTACAAAATCAGCAAGGGATCAAATACTTATTTCCCCCACTGTATATGCCACTATTAATTACCTTTTCCCATCCCCATCATCACATCAGTCCCCAACCCGTTCACCCTGCCTTAGCCCTTATATCAGACCCATCTCCAAGCCCCAGCTTCCTTCTTCCACCTGCCCAACAAATCAGTCCCCAGTGCCCTGCATTAGACCCATCTCCCCTCTTTTCCCTAACCCATAGTCTAATATTTCGCTCTCTCTCCCTCCCCTTGTGGTTCAGCCTTTTGCCCCTTCTCTCTTCCTCTGTGGTTCAGTCTCTCCACTCTCTCCCTCCCCTCCTGTGGTTTAGCCTCTCCCTTCTTCTCCCATTTCCTCTCCTCCCCCCTCATGGTTCAGCATCTCTCTCTTTCTTCTCCTTGCCCCCTCCCCCCATGGTTCATGTCTCATCCCTTTCTCCCATCCTCTCCCCCCTCTCATGTTCCAGTATCTCCCTCGCTCTTCCCGTCCTCCTTTGGTTCAGCATCTTTCCCTCTCTCCCTTTCTCCTTCCTTTGGTCCAGTTTTTTGCCTTCTCTCCCATCCCACCCGGTGGTCTAGTATCTTCCCTTCCCTTTCCTACCTGTGTTCCAGGTATCTTTCCCTGTTCCGTACTTCCATCAAACTATGGTCCCTATCACAGCTCCTCCAGTGTGGCTGCAACAGCTTAAGCAGCAAAAGGATGGTTAAGAGGCTATGGAGCCTTGTTTTTTTACAAGCCCTGTCCCTACTGCAGTAGGTACTGTTCATCACAAGGTGTTAGGGTCATAAGAGCCTTACAGAGCACCTGAATGCTGAGGCTCCATGGCCCCTTAACTGGCCCTTTTCCTGCTAATGCTGTTGCAACCACAGTGGAGGAACTGCGATGGGGTTGAGTCTTGAAGGTAAGATGCCTGGCTACATGGACAGGAGAGGGGCCCTCATTCCCATCCCTTTGGTTAGTTTTTTTTTTTTTTTTTTTTTGGGGGGGGGGGGGGGTGGGAGCATTGGTTCCCCAAACTATACCCATGCTCTGCAGGGATATTTTGGCCGGGGCAGAGCCTTTGTGGCTCCCCTCATTCTGGTCTGTGATTACAATTCATGAAAAAGCACAGTGGTGCGAATGGGGTTCAAAGTGGGAAATTAAATAATCTCCACACTGCATCAGGTAGGGGAAATGGTCAAACTAGATGGCTGTTATGGTTTTTATTAGCTTTCATTTTCAAAGTTGCCATTCATGAAAATAAATGAGTGTGGAATGGTAATATTTTGTCTTCTTTCCCTTCCTACAGCCACTCAGATTGATCCCAATGAACTCCAGGAGCTGTTCCAGGAAACTTCTGTGAACGTCTTCCGAATTAACTCTAATGGTACGTGTCATTCAATAAAATCCTTGTTGTCATCTAATTGCTTGCAAAAGACATCTCCTCTGATCACTAGATCCAGCAGTATTTCATCTTAATTTAATTTACTCACTTGTTTGACTTTTTAAGAAATAAATCAGCCATGTACATGTTGCAGGAGTGGGCCTATACCTAGCTTTTGTCGTCTCAGCTGGACTAAGACCACACCAATCTATTTCATAATGCCAGCGAATATCACTGTGGCCTGTATATATATTCTTTAATCTTAACAGCATTCATATAAGAAGTGGAGGAGTGGCCTAGTGGTTAGGGTGGTGGACTCAATTCCTGGGGAACTGAGGAACTGAGTTCGATTCCCACTTCAGGCACAGGCAGCTCCTTGTGACTCTGGGCAAGTCACTTAACCCTCCATTGCCCCATGTAAGCTGCATTGAGCCTGCCATGAGTGGGAAAGCGCGGGGTACAAAAGTAACAAAAATAAAAATACCCATTCTTTTTCATCCCACACATTGCACCTGTTAACCATGCAAAGCAAAGAAATAATCCCTTGCAAGATACGTTTTCTCATACTGTTGGAAATCCTAATTTCCAACCCTTTGAAATGTCCATTTTTCTTAAAAGTGGGTATACAGGAATAAGGGAATGTAGGGAAGTGTGCTGTACCTTGCCTGTTTCAGATTCCCATTATCTTATATGTTAATAAAATGGTTAAACTGAAATGTACTGTATCTACTTGAATGTAAGCCAAGATTCTGGGGCCTAAAGAAAAGCCCAAAAATTGGGAACTCGGCTTATAGTGGAGTTGCAACATATTTCTGGTCTCTCCTCCCCTGCAGCCACTCTTTTTCTTCCCCCCTTCCTGCAGTGACATTTTTTTAAATTATTTTTTTCCACTACTTAGGCAATGCAGGGACAGGTCCAATAAGTTTTACAGGTGCTTCTATCACTCCCTTCTCCCACAGTGAATAGCACATCTATCTCTTCCCCACCATGACTGACATTGCTTCATTTCTTCTTACCTGTGTTGCCTGCATGCCGCCTGGGATACTACCGCTGACACTGAAGTATGGTAACTGCAAATCTGGGCCGGAGAGGAGCCTTGAGCATCTGCGTATGCTGAAGGAGCGGGAGTCATACGTACATAAGTATTGCCATACTGGGACAGAGCAAAGGTCCATCAAGCCCAGCATCTTGTTTCCAACAGTGGCCAATCCAGGTCACAAATACCTGGCAAGATCCCCCAAAACTACAAAACATTTTATACTGCTTATTCCAGAAATAGTGGATTTTCCCCAAGTCCAATTTAATAATGGTCTATGGACTTTTCCTTTAGGAAGCTGTCCAAACCTTTTTTAAACTCTGCTAAGCTAACCGCCTTTACCACATTCTCTGGCAACGAATTCCAGAGTTTAATTACACGTTGACTGAAGAAAAATGTTCTCTGATTCATTTTAAATGTGCTACTTCGTAGCTTCTTCACATGCCCCCTAGTCCTAGTATTTTTGGAAAGCGTAAACAGACGCTTCACGTCTACCCGTTCAACTCCACTCGTTATTTTATAGACCTCTATTATATTTCCCCTCAGCCGCCTTTTCTCCAAGCTGAAGAGCATGTGCAAATGTTCAAGGCTCCTTACCAGTACAGCTTGGAGTTACCATACTTCAGCGTCAGTGGTAGCATCAGAAGCAGTGTGCAGGCGGTACTGGTATGGAGAAACACTGCTCACCGTGGAAGCTATTACCTAATTAAAAGCTCCCTTGCCCAAATCGTAGCTTAGCAGACAAAAGCAGACCCTCAAGAGTTAGACCACAAGAGCTGCCTTTATCAATTCCTTGCTGCATCAGCCAAATACCTCCCTTTTTGGAGACAGAGAATACCGATTGTTTTTTGTGCTACACCTGCATTCATAGAGAAGGTGAACAATTTAGCTCTATTTCCATCTGATGTAAACTACTAGTCTTGCAGCTGAGAGAAAGATGAAGATGATGTATACATTTTCAAAAACGGTCATCAGCACAGTATGAAGCAGGAGCTGAAGAAAAAACTTAATAAGCTCTGCCACATACAACATTTGGATACTTTTTAGATGGATGTATATTGTATAAGCTGATGATCCTGGTTTTCTTAGTGCTTCTATTCTGATATATGTTGAAACTGCTAAATATGTCACAGAATTATTCAATCACAAAACAGAGGGAAAGCAGTATACAAAAGCAACCAAACAAACAAACAAACAAACAGAAAAAGTAAACACTGGGCCTTCAGGAATGAGAAAAATGCAATCCTTTATTAATGATGAATACCCGACACGGGCTGTGTTTCGGCGTACAAACGCCTGCATCAGGGGTCTAACGTAAAAAATACATAAACATATATCATTAAAAATTATATATAATACAATAATGCAGAACCAACATCAAAATCAAAAATGCATATGCATGCTTACATAAACATACATACACATATATATTATAAAAATTTTTAAAAACAAAACATAGTTATCATGGTTACAAGAATATACATATAAAGAATGATAAAACATAATAACATATGATATAAAACATCATCATCATGACCTGAGAAATATTAACCAACAATCCATACATATATCGTCATATATCTATCTCCCCATTTACATGTACTTATTCACAAACTTAAAAAAACTTACTCATACATACATATACCTACATACCATAATGTTATATTTCAAACTCAAGTGTGCAGGTCTGTGAAGACCTTACCATCTGGGGTAAGTGTTGCGAAAAATGAGTGCAACAGGGGCTTATGAACTTATAGTGCACGCTTTCAAACACTCATACCATATAAGTAACTTTACTGATTACAGACTCTGCATAGAAAATAGAGCATAAAAGTAATGATAATAAATAAATAAACATCAAACCTTACCAAAAAGCTCTTCTAGGTCAGCTAGTTAGCTAGTAGATAAAGATGATTAACAAACAACTTATATTCCCTAATATAAAAAAAGGAACAGAGTTTTCAAAATTAATAAATACTTTCCAGATCCATAAATAACATTGAAACATCCTTCAAAATTGATCACTATTTGTCAAATTCATAAAAAACATTCCCATGCATCCACATACAATAAATGAGCAATCGGGTAAAATAAATATCTGTTTTAAACCACTTAACAGTCGAAAAAAAACAAACAGTCCGACATCTTGTCAAAGGAGAACTTAAAATCTTACCCGCTGTTCGGGCAGCCCGTTTGTGGGACGCCTACAGTCGCGTCAACCATCAAAGATTAAAAGCATGCGCAGCACAACGTTTGAAAAAGACATCACGGGGTATATTCTAATATTTAAAACAACTCCACATTTATGAATCATAAGCGCAATAAAATTAGATATTATCCCCCAAAAAGATTCATTCACGTCATATCCTAAGTATCGTACGTCAGACAAATTACTGATCGTGGGAATATGTGAAAGTCCAAACGGATATCTATGTGCGCTGCGTAAAGGATGATAAATAACTGAAATGGTACGAATCATAAAATTATATATTTTTTTCCTTAAAGAAACCGATAATCTTACCCGGTGTTTGAACAGCTCATAGATAAAACGCCTTCAGCCGCATAAACCGCCAAAAGTTAAGGCATGCGCAAAGCTATGTTTAAATGGACGGAGGGAGGAGGAAGTGAAGTGACGTAATGGGGCTAGTCCGAATATTTAAAGTGATATAACATTCGCATGTTGTAGGCACAGACAAATGATGTATATAAATACATCAATATACAAAATCCCTCTATTCACATCTAATCCTTAAAATTAAACAAAATTATACTTCTCAAATGTCTGAAAAGCCCCAATAAATGCTGCATATACTGCATAAAAAAGACCTAAAATGGTTTCACACATAATGAAATACATAGGAACATTTTGCGTAGTTTTACTTAAAATTACAGTATCTGGTATCATAACTCCATATTATTATAGGTCAATAAGAGGAGTTTGAACTGTATGCGGAAACGGATAGGAAGCCAGTGAAGTGGCTTGAGGAGAGGGCTAATATGAGCATAACGACACTGGCGGAATATTAGTCGTGCAGCAGAATTTTGAACAGATTGAAGAGGAGAGAGATGGCTAAGTGGGAGACCTGTGAGAAGCAAGTTGCAATTGTCTAAGTGAGAGGTGATAAGAGTGTGGATGAGGGTAGTGTGCTCAGAAAGGAAAGAGCGAATTTTGCTGATATTATAGAGAAAGAAATGACAGGTTTTAGCAGTCTGCTGAATATGTGCAGAGAAGGAGAGGGAGGAGTCGAAGATAACCCCAAGGTTATGAGCTGATGAGACAGGAAGGATGAGAGTGTTATCCACAGAAACAGAGAATGGGAGAGGAGGAGAGGTTGGTTTAGGAGGAAAGATAAGCTCAGTCTTGGTCATGTTTAGTTTCAGATGGCGCTGAGACATCCAGGCAGCAATGTCAGACAGGCAGGCTTATACTTTGGCCTGGATTTCGGCTGAGATTTCTGGTGTGGAGAGATAGATCTGGGAGTCATCAGCGGAGAGATGATACTGAAAGCCATGGGATGAGGTCAGAGTACCAAGGGAAGAAGTATAGATGGAGAAAAGAAGAGGTCTCAGGACAGATACCTGAGGTACACCAACTGACAGTGGGATAGAGGCATGGGAGGATCCACTAGAGTATACACTAAAGGTACGCTGGGAGAGATAAGAAGAAAACCAGGAAAGAACAAAGCCCTGAAATCCAAGTGAGGACAGCGTATCAAGGAGTAGGCTGTGATCAACAGTGTCAAAAGCAGCAGGTAGATCGAGAAGGATGAGGATAGAATAGAGACCTTTGGATCTGGCCAGGAACAGATCATTGGAGACTTTAGCAAGCGCTGTTTCAGTTGAATGAAGGGGGTGAAAGGTAGCAAGAGCGAGAGGGAGGGAGGTCAGGGAAGTGGAGCTAACTGTTGTCCGCCTGGGAGGGGGAGGGAGAAATGTTGGGCAGGAGGTGGAGGTGGCGGGGTTGTCATGCCAACTTGCTTTGGGCTTAGGCCTGGCCAAAATTGGATGTCTGGCTACGCCTTTGCCTTACTGCACAGACAAACCTTGCATTCAACAATGCTTAGTTCTTTATACTTTTCCAGTCATGTGACCAGTACTAGACTTAAAGGTTTGTCTGTGCATTAAGGCTGGTTGATGCAGGAACAGCGCTTAGTTCAAGGCTTGGATACAAAACCTTTTATTACCTGGTCTGGTACTATTGGCCCCTGAGGCAGTCCAAGAAGGGAAAACTTGGCCAAGTCTGGCACTGTGCTAATTCCTTCAGTGTTGTAATAAATGGTGTTTTGGATTACTTTGGACTACTTGGGTCTGTTTTTCAGTCTGCTCAACTAAAGTCTTCCTGGAATTTTTTTTTTTTACAGTCCACATGCATTTTAACAACTTTGAATAGCTTTGTGTCATCTGCAATTTTACTCACCTCACTTATTCCCATTTCCAGATAATTTATAATATGGGGCACTTCACTATTCACCTTCCTCCATTAACAGAAATGGCCATTTAACCCTACCCTTTTATTTTCTATCTTTTAATCAGTTCCCAGTCCACAACAGAAAACTGCCTCCTATCTCATGGCTAGTGTGTAGTATTTGCAGCCCTTTTTGTTTTTCGTGAAGGATCTACATATAGAGCTTATGCATTTCTAAGGTCTACACTGGCATGGTATGGGAAAGGGGGTGGAGAAATACTACTGGAGAGGAAGAGGGAGTGCTGGGTAAGGAGGAAGGAAGGGAGAAAGAGCTGGCTTTTTTGGGAATAACCATAATGAATATGTATGAGATATCTCATACATATACATTATGGTTATTCCCCAAAAAGCCAGCTCTTTCTCCCTTCCTTCCTTCCTCCATTTTAGCGTATTCATTTGCATATATATATATATATATATGTATGTATATGTATATACACAGTGCAATCCAATTAAGTGCAAGGTCTGGGACCAAAGAAATGCATTCAGTTAACCAGAGCGTGCACTTAACTGTTGTGACCCAAAGAAACTTGACATCTGATAAACATATGTACAGTACTGTTATTATACGTACAGTATACAGTCTCCGTTAACTGACATTAGGCTTACTTGAAGTAATCAGTTATAGTCCTCTGTACACTCTTGGGCCTGTGAGTTCCATAGACTACGTAAAAACTGTCATTGCACTCACATCCAGTGGCCTCCAGATATGCCCTCACGATGTTGAGACTCTCCAGCGCTCTTGCAAAAGTGACAGGAGGAGGTTGTTGAATTTCGTCAGCATGTGCCTCACTGCTCATTTCATCATCCGTTCCATCATCGGCCGATTGTTGCCTGCATATAGGCGCATATCTCGACATCAGTGCTGTCTTCAGCTGTTTGTAGATCGTAATCAACAGCTACGTAGTGATGGAACTCCTCTTCAGTAACATCGGCCGGGTTGTCAATAACCTGTTCATCTGATGCATTTGCAACAGTTGCATCTGTTTTGTCCCTCTCCACATCCTTAACAAAGCTTGCCCGCTTGTAGCAGTTCACAATGGTTGCCTGTGTAACATGATTCCAGGCTTCTTTCTGCATATGTAGGGAATCCAACAGTGATAGATTACGAGCCAGTTCAACAGCATGTTTATCCTTGCCAGTCCGGTCATCCATAACGCTCATCAGACGACGTAGCACAAGAGCCCGATAATGTTGTTTGAAATTGGCTATTATGCCCTGATACATAGGTTGGATCAGAGAGGTAGTGTTTGGTGGCAGGAAGACCACCTTGACGTTAGACAGCTTGACATCACCCCTCTGTGCAGCACAATTATCACAAAGCAACACAATCTGACGCTTTTGTGCCCGCATTCTAGTGTCTAACTTCTTTAGCCACTTCTTCCAAATTTCCCCAGTCATCCATGAATTTGCGTTAGCCTCGTATGACACAGGAAGTCGCTTAACTTTCTTGAAGCAACGGGCTGTTTTCTCTTTCCAATGACGAGTGGTTCCAACTTCTCATTCCCATCCATATTGCAGCAAAGGAGGATTGTCAGTCGGTCCTTCAATGTTTTACCTCCTGTAGTTTCAGCATGTTTGAATGCAAGTGTTCCATTAGGAATCGCTCGCCAGTAGAGACAATTTTCGTCAGCATTGAAAATGTCACGAGGTGCAAACTCATTCAAGATGGGAGGAAGAACTGAAACAACCCAATTTTCAGCACCAAAGTCATCAGCGTCTTGTTTCTCACCATGTTGTTTCTTGAATTTTATGCTGTTCCTCTCCCTCATCTTTCCAACCATCCAACAGTGGCTTTCAATTCAGTTAGTCCAAGACTTTCAGCTAGCTGGTTAGCTTTCTCTATAAGCAGTGGACCACTGACAGGAAACTGTCTGCTCCTGGTTCGAGAAAACCACCGAAGAAGAGCATTTTCTACCTCCTCAGCTTTTCCCGCCCATTTTCGTTTCCGCTGTGGATTTGTATTGTTTTGCCAGTCTCCCAGAAGCTGGTCTTTCTGCTTCAAGACACATGAAATTTGACTGGGATTGACACCATATTCTTTAGCAATAGATGCTTGACTTTGTTTGTTTTCTAATTTTTTAAGAACTTCTATTCGTTCAGCCAGTGTTAAAATCTTACAGTTCTGCCGTGACGACGACGACCCCGGTGTACACTCTAACAACATTCTTTCGCTTATTCTGCCTGCGGCAATTAAAGAGGCAGTAAATTTGAAATCTCGTTGGTTGTCACGCACCAATCGGCTTCCATATTCCATGCGCGTGCTTATGCGGAGTCTTTCCTGCAGAGGAGCGGTCTTGAACCATCCATATAAGCAAATCTTGCACTTATCAGTGGTGCGCTAAACTGAAGTTTGTCCTCATAGAAATTGATGGTGCCAAAAACGGGACCGAAGTACTATGTGTGTGTGTGTGTGTGTGTGTATGTGTATATATATATATATATATATATATATATATATATATATATATATATATATATAGTAGTAAAAAAAGGCCCGTTTCTGAGAGCAATGAAACGGGCGCTAGCAAGGTATTTGTTTTGTGCAATGAATATTTAGAAAGGGATTTTTTGGATACTTTTTTGTGTTGGTAATGAAGAATTGACATTTGTGAATTATGTGCAATATGATTTTTTAAGTGGTGGGGGGGTTGGTTCTGTTGTTGTTGGCTTGTATTAGTGTGGTGTTGTAGTGTGCTTGTTGTTGTAAATGTTTGTTTTTTGGGGGGAGGGGGTTGGGGGATGGCAGGGGTGTTCAACTGTGAGGGTGTGGTGGGGGAGAGAGTGAGTGTTCATCTGTGCATGTTGTGGATCAGTGTGTGTGTGTTTTTTTTGTAAGGGGCGTTTTTGGGCCCCCTCCCCCAGGGTGGCCCCCTTCCCTCCCTCCCAGATGCAAATGTGTGTGTGAGGGTCACCTACACCGCACAGTCACTGGGCCCGTCTGATAATAGGTTACTTTGTTAATGGCACTTCTCACCCATTTTACACCCACACCGCTGGGTCATGGGCAATTAACACCCAAGAATGGGTTAATGGCACCCTCCCTCCAACTGAATCTTTATCTTTACTGCTATGATAGCATAAACCTTTATGTGCAGTATCTGTTGTCAAGAGTGAGTGTCTCTTCCTGCTCTCCTTTCCCAATACTCCCCACTTCCTCCTCTCTCTCCCTCTTGCAGAGCTTTTTGTGCCCTTTCTGTTATCTGGATCTTGAGCTTCCCCCAGATTTATCTTTGGCCAATTCCCTTTCTGGATTTTGCTCTCCCCTTTGATGTGTTTCCTGGATTTCTCCCTCCCTGAATCGATGTTTGTATTTCTTGGATTGCTCTCTCACTCCTTTCCTTCCCTCTCTCTCTGTTGGATTTCTCCCTCCCTGTATGTGTGTCTGATGTATTTTTTTTTTTTCGCCTCCTCTTCCTGTTTCTTTCTGGAATTTTATTGTGTTTGTACCTCCCTTCTTGAATCAGCATTTTCTTTCTGTTTTTTTTTTATATGTTCCCCAGACCTGTGGCTCCGGGTTGTCTTTCTCTCCCTAGCTAATTTTCCGTCCGGCTGTGATCCGTCTGTCCGTGCCGATTTTGGTCTGGTAGCGACGAATGTCGCCTCTTACCAATCGATGAAACCGTTAATTGCGTTCCCAAACCGGCTGGTTGAAATTCTGAATGCCAAGCAATCATGCTTCTAGACGTGGGCCCGGAGGGGAGGAGCGCGCGGGAAAGCAGGCACAATATCGAGATGGAAGGGGAAAAGGGCTTCCATTAGTGAGGAGAGAGCACGCGTGCCTCCGCACAGTCGCTGGTGGTCTCCCGAAGTGTGTAAGGATGGGGCGCTGTTCCAAAACCTTCTCTGAGATGGGGTTAATTGTGGGTAACTGAAATCTTGCTTGGCTGTGGGGTGTTCAGGAAAGATTTGTGAAGCATTGCTGAAAAGGAGGGGGAAGGGAGGTTGTGGGGAAAGGAAGCGCTTTCTGCTCCATATGATCGGGTGGTAAGCAAAACGTTTTGGGTTAGGCTTTTTCGTCGGGTGGGGGGTTGGTTTTGTGATGCGGCGAGGGGGGGGTCTGTGTTGTCCCGTTCCCTGCCACTTGATCCAGAGTGGCAGGGAGCGGGGCACTGACTGCTGATTCTCAGGCAGGGGGAGGAGTGTGTTTCGTCAGTGCGTGCCTGCCTAGCAGACCACCTCAGAGGGAGGAACGGTCCCAGGCACATTAGAACGTTGGAGGTGAGAATTATTATATAGGATATACCCACCCCATCCTTTGCCCCCCACCAGATGAAACAGTCAAAATTACTCCCATGATCCTCGGCTTATTGGAGCCAAGCATTGGGAGGGGGGGGGGGGGGAAGGTGCCTTAGCTTAAATTTGAGTATGGGGAAGGTGCCTTAGCTTATATTTGAGTACATACGGTATCTAGTTCTGGAAATGTAATGATTTACTGAAGCATGACAAATTGTAGTGGACAAGGCATAATCAGCAATGTTTTCTTACCTTTAGATTTGTTATAAACCTTTTCTTATAGCAACTAACAAATCTTCCCTGTGGATTATAAACTAAAGTCTGATTCCCTTCTGTAAAAAGGAACATTTTTCTATCTAACCTGAGACTTCTAGGATAATAATGTTAACAGCCGAACTGCCTTCCTCTGTCAGACAAAATGCAGATCTAGGTTCAAGGTTCCTTGGAGAGGCTGGAATGATTCTTCTTATACATGCTCTAGCCAGCCTGATCCTCAGTCAGCGAGCCAATTGTCTGAGCCAAAAGCTGAGGCTACAGAATGAGCAGAGGGGCAGATAAGGTAGATGTTTAGCTGGAAATTGGACTAAGTTTTCTGGGTTTTGCCTTGGAGGGTAGCACAGTGGCAATATGTCGACAGGGACTTGGGTATCGGTAGAAGCAAACGTTGCAAAAAACAGAGTCAGTTTCTCTTAACTTACAATTATAAGTACTGTGTGCAAGTCTTTTAGCATCAGAAACAGTCTGATTGGAGGAGTTGGAGCACATCAACATTGGCAGAGTCAATCCGACATTTACGATCACATGGCAATTAGGTGAACCATGTAATAAGAAACTGGAGATAGACGAGGAATGCAGTGTTATCAGGACTGGTTGAAGATGATGGCTTCCTATCCAGAAGAACATATCAAGTGAAAGCTAGCACAAACATATCATTACCTTGGAAACCTGACTGCAGAGTACCGCAAGGATCACCACTATCATCGATCCTTTTCAGCCTCATGATGACACCTCTAGCCAAGTCCTTATCCATTCAAGGCCTTAACCCATTCATATATGCTGATGACGTCACAATATATATCCCCTACAAACACGATCTGGCAGAAATCACCAACGAAATCAAGCTCAGTCTGAACATCATGGACTCATGGGCAAACGCATTCCAATTAAAACTCAACACAGAAAAAACACACTGTCTCATCATGTCATCCGAATACAACACATACAAACCCACAAACATAAACACCCCAGGTTATACCCTTCCTATTGCAGACAGCCTGAAAATTCTCTGAGTAATAATCGACCGGAACCTCTCACTAGAGAACCAAGCAAAATCTATCGTAAAGAAAATATTTCACTCAATGTGGAAACTTAAACGTGTGAAACCATTCTTCCCAAGGGAAATATTCTGCATCTTGATACAATCAATGCTACTGAGCCATGTAGACTACTGCAATGGAATCTATGCGGGCTGCAAAGAACAAATTATAAAGAAACTTCAGACAGCTCAAAACACAGCAGCCAGGCGTATATTTGGAAAAACACGTTTTGAAAGCGCCAAACCCCTCCGAGAAAAACTGCACTGGCTCCCAATCAAAGAACGTATTGCTTTTAAAATCTGCACCCTGGTTCATAAAATTATCTACGGCACAGCCCCAGGATACATGACAGACTTCATAGACCTGCCAACCAGAAACGCAACAAGATCAGCACGAACATACCTAAATCTTCACTACCGAAGCAGCAAAGGTCTCAAATACAAATTAACCTATGCATCCAGCTTTTCCTATTTAAGCACACAACTAAGGAACGCACTGCCAAAAATAGTAAAAACAACGTACAACCACCTAAATTTCCAGAAAGAACTAAAAACAAACCTGTTCAGAAAGGCATATCCCATCGACCCAACATAAAAGCCTGAGCACCTGCAACACAACTAAACCAAAAATCGTAATAACATAGTAACATAGTAGATGACGGCAGAAAAAGACCTGCATGGTCCATCCAGTCTGCCCAACAAGATAAACTCATATGTGTATACCTTACCTTGATTTGTACCTGCCCTTCTCAGGGCCTAGACCGTACAAGTCTGCCCAGCAGTATTTCCCACATCCCAACCACCAGTCCCGCCTCCCATCACCGGCTCTGGCACAGACCGTATAAGTCTGCCCTCCACTATCCTCGCCTCCCAACCACCAACCTCTCTTCCCCCACCTGCTCCGCCACCCAATTTCGGCTAAGCTTCTGAGGATCCATTCCTACTGCACAGGATTCCTTTATGCATATCCCATGCATGTTTGAATTCCGTTACCGTTTTCATCTCCACCACCTCCCGCGGGAGGGCATTCCAAGCATCCACCACCCTCTCTGTGAAAAAATACTTCCTGACATCTTTTCCTGAGTCTGCCCCCCTTCAATCTCATTTCATGTCCTCTCGTTCTACCGCCTTCCCATCTCTGGAAAAGATTTGTTTGCGGATTAATACCTTTCAAGTATTTGAACGTCTGTATCATATCACCCCTGTGCCTCCTTTCCTCCAGGGTATACATGTTCAGGTCAGCAAGTCTCTGCTCATATGTCTTGGAACGCAAATCCCATACCATTCTCGTAGCTTTTCTTTGCACCGCTTCCATTTTTTTTTAACATCCTTCGCAAGGTACGGCCTCCAAAACTGAACACAATACTCCAGGTGGGGCCTCACCAACGACTTGTACAGGGGCATCAACACTTCCTTTTTTCTGCTGATCACATCTCTCTCTATGCAGCCTAGCAACCTTCTCGTTATGGCCACCGCCTTGTCACACTGTTTCGTCGCCTGGACACACCCCTACTTCCCTCTTCCATCCTAAGTTCCCTAATATACCTACTTTACATGAACCTATTCTACTACAATAACACCTGTATTTGTTCATTCCGGAACTGGCGACCGCCACTACGGTACTATGTAAGCCACATTGAGCCTGCAAATAGGTGGGAAAATGTGAGATACAAATGTAACAAATAAATAAAAAGAAATAAAAACATTGTTGCAGCTTCAAGGTCTTCAAAGCTACATTTGGTGCTGAGACAATGAACAATGTCATATTCTGGCAGCAGAATCCATGATGGTTTAGCTCTGGCCTCATATGCACACAAAAAGGTTGATCAGGCTGTGGCCCTGCAGAAAGGCACTGGAAGGAGTTTTTAGTTTAAAGTTTTGCGCCATTTGGTGCATTTTGAGATTGGACACTGAATTATCTAAAAATGCAAAGAAGAATTATGCCAGAACCCTATGCTTCTCAGGAGCATCAGGGCAGGAAAATGCATAAATATGAATAGCAGTAGTAGAAACACTTTTTATTAAATAAGCTGACATTTTCCTGAAGTTTGTGAATGCAGTTTTAGGATTTAGCATATTCTGCTCCTTACAGGAAGAACAGAGGGCTGTGCTCTCACATCATGATTAGCACATCTCCAGTTAGCATCTTTCCTTGCACTGTGAGGCAAAGCCTTAGGGATTAGCTCTCTTGTATAAAAAGAGCTGTCCCTCACAGCTTGTGCTTCAGAGGCTCCCCTGATTTGTTGAGGTTGAAAGTGTATCAGAAGGAAAGCTTAGCCGCTTTAATTAAGACTCAACTGGAAACAGAAAAAAAAAAAAAGATCATTTACAAATATATTATCAAGTTTCTCAGTGATTTGCCCTCTTTTGCTTTTTTTTTGGGTGGGGGGTGGGGGGGGGGGATGGGAGGTTGCCTTCCTTCCTTTCTTCTTTCTTTTTTTTTTTTTTTTTTTGTACCAGCTCAATTGGAACTAGTGCTAGAATCCTGGAGCCTTGATTTCTAGCTACCTGAGAATTCTTTTCTCCTATTTTAACAAACTTTCCTGCAGTTCACTCCTAGTCTTGTTATTATAACAATGATCTTGAGCTGGGAATCGGGACTCCTCCCAGAATCGTTAACATGGGTTTTAACTTCAGCCATGAGGTGTTACCCTTAATAAAGGCCATCATTCCCTCCCTTCCAAGGGCTCTAAATGCTGCCCCAGTAGCATCTCCAGCCCCAGCTAAACTGGAGTGTGGAAGGAATAGTCTGCCACCTTTACCACATTATTGCCTAATTACATTCCCCTAAAGCAGTTATATTCTTTGGAACAAGGAGATTTGATCATACCTATATTTTGTTATTCGATTAGAGTGCTCATGGCGCTCCACATTAATGTATCAGTGCCCTATCTTGAACAAATATTTTTGCTTAATCCTCATTTAGAACTGAATTATAGGGACTTCAGGAAAAGATTGAAATGTGAATGATTTGTAATTAGTATTCTACCAGTTTTTTAGGGCTGGGGCTGTTTTACATAATTTTAATGATTGACTATTGTATATACTTTGCTGGGAGATTATATTATAAATTTAAAATGCTGGTAATTATACATAAAGCACTAAGACAAGAAACTGCTCAGTATTTTTCCTCTGTGTTGCATCTTTGTGTCCAACAGGACGCTCAGATCAGAAGGCTCTTTTAGCTGTCTGTGCCAGTATTGCAATATTTTCATTTTGAATAAACTTTTTCCGTAGCAGGTCACATGATGTGGAATTTGTTACCATAATGCATCAGGACAGTCAGAGACTCCAGCATGTTCAAAATACAGTTTATGAGATCATATTGTACCTATTCTTTCTTCTTTGCATTGGCTTCCAGTTAAAAAATGTTGCATTTTCAAAATGCTGGTGTTAGTGTTTAAAATGTTTCATGGCATGGCACCAATAAGCTGCCAATTTATACTCCTAAGTGATCAAGACTTTCTCAGAGTGAGAGGTGTTTTCTTTTATCTCCTGCCAGATCCTTTCGGTTAGAGTGTGCTCGCTCTCGAGTTTACTGTTATTTTAATAACCTGGTAGTGGAACAAGGTTCCTCCCTTTGTGAGATCTGTTAATGATCTTTTGGGATTTCATAAGGCTGTTAAAACTTACTTGTTTAAATCTAGCAATGTGATGAGTTGAAATGGAAATTGTTGGACTGGAACCATTGTTTAATTTTATTTTGTTATGTTGTACTTTGTTATTATAGTATGAATGTAATTCTGTAACCCGTTTTTGGCACTGTCGGAAGGACGGGCTAAATAATGGAATGAATGAATGAATAAATAAATTACGTTTCAAAAAAATTGTTGAAGCACTATGTTAGGGCATATCTTTGAATGTACATCTTGAAGCAGCAGGCAGATGTTGAGTTTGACTTGTGTTTGAACTATCCAGTGATGGGATAAAAAAATGTATAGATTAAAAATATGTTGTGTTTTTAATGCTTGGTTTGTGTATTGTTAATTGTTTATTGATTGTGTATGTTTTTCATGTATTCTTGGATATATGTGGGCTACAAGTAAAAAACTAAAGTAAACTCAATGTAAACCAAAACATTAAATTGAAATAAACTTAAACTGTTACTAAAGGCTGCATAACTTGGAGCATGTTGTAAAATGCATATAAGAATGCCAGTGAATATGCACACATTTGCTGGCATGTACAGCAGGAGCAGAGGTTTAAAAAAACCTACATGTACGAAAAAAGAACAGCATGATTTTGTAGCTTCTGTGTATGTGTGTTAAGCGATCATACATGGAAATACTGAGTTTTTCCACCTTCACATACACGTCAGCAATTAAACATTTAGAGCAATATTCCAGACAATTATATGTATAACTGCAACCAGTTGAGGAGTGAAGCTCCAAAAGGTAAAGTTTTACATTTTAAAGATTATACAAAGTACTGGTGAGGATGGGGGCAAAGGGCAAGTCCTGACCAACATGAGCAGTTTGTAGAAGTTTATGTATGGCTTGGAGAAAGTGCCAAAGCAAACAGGGAGCTTTTAAAAAATATACTTGTATTTCTTTTGTCAAATGGGAAATACACATATCTTTTTCTTTGGCCACCCTTTTGAATCTAGATGTCCCAGGCCATCTACAAATGTAAATAGTGGCGTTCTGAGACTGACATTTACACATGTATGCAATGTACATATGTAAATGCCACATATGGCTTCTAAAATGACTTCCAAAATACATACTTAATTACAGATTTGTAACAGACTGGACACCCCAGGGGGAGTTGAAACATGAAAAAGGATCTGCAAAGGTTACAAGAATGGACCAATGTTTGGCAGTTACAATTTAATGCAAAGAAGTGCAAAGTGATGCATTTGGGGAGTAGAAATCCAAGGGAGCTGTATGTCCTAGGAGGTGAGAGGCTGAAATGCCTGGACAGGGGTCTTGAGGTGATGGTGCCCGAGGATCTTAAAGTAACGAAACAGTGTGACAAAGCAGTGGCCGTAGCCAGAAGGATGCTAGGCTATATCGAGAGAGGCATAACCAGCAGAAGTAATGAGGTGTTGATGCCCCTATACAAATTGTTGGTAAAGCCCCACCTGAAGTATTGTGTTCAGGTTTGGAGGCCGTATCTTGATAAGGATGTAAAAAGATTTAAAGCGGTCCAGAGGAAGGTGAAAAAAAACTGGTATGGGGTTTGCACCAAAAGACTTATGAGAAGAAAACTTATATATACCCTAGAGGAGAGAAGGGACAGGGGAGACATGACGTTTAAATACTCAAAAGGTATTAATATAGAAAAAAATTATTTTCCAGAGAAGGGGAAACGGTAAACGTAGATGACATGAATTGAAGTTGTGGGGCGGTAGACAAGGAGTAATGACAGGAAATTCGTTTTCACAGAAAGGATGGTCGAAGTTTGGAATGCCCTCCCGAGGGAGGTGATAGAGACAAAAACGGTGACAGAATTCAAAATGGCATGGGATGAACACAGAGGATCTCTAATTAGAAAATGGATGGTATAAAAAAAAACCCCTAAACTTAAATGGCTGCATGCGTGTGGATGTGTCAAGTGATGCTTAGATGGCAACTTCGGCTGTGGTGAACTTCGGCCAGCGCTGGGCAGACTTGTATGCTATCCAGCTCATTTAAAAAAGAGAAGGGTGCCCATCTTTCAACACAAATCGGAAGATGGGCGTCCTTCTCTTAGGGTCACCCAAATCGGCATAATTGAAAGGTGATTTTGGGCGTCCCTAACTGCTTTCCTTCACTGGGACGGCCAAAGTTCCCGGGGGCGTATCGGAAGGGTAGCGAAGGCGGGACAGGGGCGTGCTTAGATGGGCGCCCTCGGCCGATAAGGGAAAAAAGAAGGGCGTCCCTGACGAGAATTTGGTCCACTTTATTTGGTCCTTTTTTTTTTGAGGTCCAAGTCCCAAAAAAGTGCCCGAACTGACCAGATGACCACCAGAGGGAATCGGGAATCACCTCCCCTGACTCCCCCAGTGGTCACTAACCCCTCCCACCCTCAAAAAAATAACTTAAAAAACTTTTTTGCCAGCCTCAAATGTCATACTCAGGTCCATCGCAGCAGTATATAGGTCCCTGGAGCAGTTTTAGTGGGTGCAGTGGACTTCAGGCAGGCAGACCCAGGCCCATCCCCCCCTACCTGTTACACTTGTGTTGGAAAATGGGAGCTCTTCAAAACCCACTGTACCCACATGTAGGTGCCCCCCTTCACCCCTTAGGGCTATGGTAGTGGTGTATAGTTGTGGGGAGTGGGTTTTGGGGGGCTCAGCACCCAAGGTAAGGGAGCTATGCACCTGGGACCAATTTGCAAAGTCCACTGTAGGGTGCCCGGCTGATGCCCTGGCATGTGAGAGGGACTAGTGCACTATGAATCCTGGCCCCTTGGATTTGTTCGTTTTTGAGAGGGGCGCCTTCGGTTTCCATTATCGGCGAAAACCGAGGGCGCCCATCTCTAAATCTGGCGATCTCAGCATTTAGGTCGACCATCTTTAATGTTGACCTAAATGTTGTGATTTGGGCGCTCCCAACCGTATTATCGAAACGAAAGATGGACACCAATCTCGTTCGATAATATGGTTGGCCACGCCCCTTCGCGGCGCCGTCCTTGGAGATGGGCACCCTTAGAGACGGGGTGTCCCCGGTCGAAAATGCCCCTCTATGTGTCCCATATATGGCAATCTGGTTTAGGAAGGGCTGGAAAGGGCTTTGACAGGAACTTCAGTGGCTGGAACCTGAAGGCAGTGCTGTGCAAACCTTTACAGTCTGTGTCCTGCAAATGATAATACAGGTAGACTGAAGTGGCCTAGTGGTTAGGGTGGTGGACTTTGGTCCTGGGGAACTGAGGAACTGAGTTCGTTTCCCACTCAGGCACAGGCAGCTCCTTGTGACTCTGGGCAAGTCACTTAACCCTCCATTGCCCCATGTAAGCCGCATTGAGCCTGCCATGAGTGGGAAAGTGCGGGGTACAAATGTAACAAACAACAACTCCAGTAGTTGCAACATATGGACAGGGCCAGGCAGACTTCTATAGTCTATGTCCCAGAACTGCCAAAGAAAGACCTGATCAAGTAATTTACATCACATTCATTGTTTGATTTAATCATGAATTGATAATGAGTGTGACAGTTGGGCAGACTGGATGGACTGTTCAGATCTCTATCTGCTGTTGCTTACTTTGTTACACCTGTTTCAGCAGTTTTCAAAATGCAGCCCTTCAAGACTATAATGCTATTTTTTTCAGTTTTCACTGTAATCTAGTGGTCTGAAGCATTTTCCCCTCGAGATGCACCTCATGGACAATACTTGCACCCGTGACACACTGTGAGCACCACGACGTTTTATGTAATCATATTCTTTGCATCTTTACATCTACAGAAAACTTACCCCAAACAGTGGCTGGTGAGCAGAATGAGGATATTATCCCATAAAACTCACCATACCAATAAATAAATAAATAAAGGTATGCTAATTTTAGCCTACCTGTTTTAGTGCACCTCTAATGTGATTTGAAACCTTATTAAATCCAGAGTAAATGTTAACCCCCCTCCCAATAAAAAAGGTGCTCCTTATTACAACAGCCTACATGTTTGCTAGTATAGTCAGAAAAATATTGAGTTGAAGATGTTGAGAAAGGATACAAATTAATCTGGAGGAAATATTGCAGGTCTTCTGGGTTATTTTACGTAGCTTGATTCCAACAGTGATTAACACAAATTATGTACTAAGAGTATGAGTGAATAAACCCTCAGCTTTGAGTATGTATATGTAGCAACAAAAAATATAATGTGAACAGCAAGTACAGTGGTTTGAGATCATGAAGACACATACTAGGATCTCCTTAGATTACTTGTTCAACTATACAGAGTTTCTCCTTCTGAGTATACCCTGAGGAATCCAGCATCAGAGACTTCTGGTAATTATGGACACCAAGTAAGGACATATATTTTGTACACTGACTAAACAAACCCTTTGTTGTAATGTTATAGTATTAAGAAATTACCATCAATACATTTAGGCATTTTTTTATCTTTCCTCAAAGTTTTCAAATTAAAATTGGAAGTAGTCTTATTCCTGCTGTCTGGTAGCATAGCTTGGTGACATGAGTATCTTTGATTTCTAAGTGATGGTGCATAGAGGAGGTCCTATGAGAATGTTCTTTTTCATAGAAAATTGAGTCCTGCCATAACCGTGTTGGATCTTTGAGTGAATCAGTGAATCTCTTACTGGAATTCCTTCACGAAGAGGATAATTTTATGTTTGCACATAAAACATGCAGAAATATGTGCTTATTAAATTGCCTGGAGGTATACACGAATAAAAGTATGTGCTCCCGATGCATATCTCATACTTTTGTAGATGTTTCTGAGGATGAGGAGTGGTGAAATTGTGAGATTCAATTGTATTTTATAACCTACATGTGTATCTATGTAAACATAGGAAGAAATTTATATTCTATACCTATTCTGGAGCAGATAGAACTGTATGGGTGCTTTAGGGGGGGGGGGGGGGGGGAGGCGGTGAACAAACTTAGCAGAAATTAAAGACCCCAGCTACATTTAACTTCTGCCAGCAATATCAAAAATATTTCTTAAGACACATAAAAGAAACCAAGAAGAAATACTACTCTGCAGTGATCACTACTTATGATCACTGCAGAGGCCAACTAAGAAAGTCTTTCCTCTGCTAACTATATGGACTTCTTCAGTTTAGTCACCATCCTATCCAGACTATTTTTTTGTGTAAAAGATCCAAACATCAATTTCCAAAATTGGTGGTTCTCCCAGTTCCTGCTTCAATTTAGCTATTGGTATGACCTAGATGCTTCTTTTAAAGGACCAACTTCTATCTAGGTGTTTTCATGGACATCATTTAGTTTTATCTCTTCTTTGAATGTAGGCAAAGTACTTGTTTTTTTGGCCTTGTCACCATCCCTGTTGGATCCCATGTCCCTTTCATTACTGGGGGATCCATCTTTAGGATTGTCAGATTAACCATAGTTTGCTCTCAAGACAAATTCTTAAGATTTGGAAGTTGGCTGCCTTGCACTCATTTATCAAAAAGCCACAGCTTGATACTACAGATCCTGCTAAGTAAGTACTGGCCAGTTTTCAGCCTTTTAGTTCTTTTCAACGTTTCAGAAAAGGAAGTGCTAGTACAATATAGCTAAAGTCTTTCCTGAATAAGAAAAATTCATTTCATCCACGCCAACATGAGAATACTGAATGAAGTCAAGTGACAGCTGAATGCTGGAAAATGTTATGCTATGCTACTTAAACTTGGCCTTGCTACAGCATTCTTCTATCCAGGTTATCTACTTTGGGAATTGGTGGTACAGTCTTTACATTGTTTAGTTCAAACTTTCAGAGTGAATGTTGTTGGTATTTTATCAGAAGATCATCCTCTGATGCTAATAGTTTTTCATGGATCCATGCTATGCCTGTGCTATTCAATGTATACCTCAGCCTCTTGCTACACTCATACAATCTTGGAGTCTTACCTCATTTTTATTTACCAGTGACATTCAACTGCGTTATTATATGAATTCCAGATCTGTTCACTTAATGACTGACTTTCCAAAGTTTAGACATGGTTCACTGCTCATCAGATGGTTCTTAATCCAGAGAAATGTTTGGTCATATTGATCACAGGATCTACTGTTACCCTATCATTAGCACTATTGTTTATGGGGAGGCTAGTTGCTTTAACAGCCACTCATAAAACTCTTTGCATTACCTTAGACATAGACTTCTCTTTCAAACAGCACACTGCTTTAACATCTGCGACATATTTCTTTGCTTTTCAGCAAATTACTGATGATTCTTCCTTCATTTAGGCACAGTGGGGACTCTGGGCCTGATGTACAAAGCTTACCGTGTTTGCAAAGTTTGCTTTAGACCAGTTGTAGCCAGTGTCTAATGCACAAAGGGGTTCTGTGTCCCTTGTACCATTTGTTGTAGCATCTATTGATAACCCTGTGCAAATGTATTATAACAAGCTCATCATGATTAAAATGAGCATTCTGAGTGATGCATAGACATTTCCGTTCGCCTACCTGTAATGTCACAAATTATATGGCTGGTCTGGAGCTGTTCTTATGGGTGCAGTCTGCTAGCAGACTGGACCCCTGACCCTCCCCCACCTCCAAAACTCTAATGTATCCCTGGTGATCCAGTGGACTCCTTCCTGACCCCCCCCCCCCCACCTGAAACATCCTTGGTGGTCCAGTGGACCAATTCCTGAACCTTTTCCACACACCTAAGGACATCTTTGATGGTTCGGTGGACCCCCCTGACCCCACCCTCCAATAAATCTCCATGGTGGTCCAGCAGACCCACCAACTTGACCTGTATGGACTGGACTGGACTCCCCTAGTCACCACTAAGCCCTGGTGGTGTAGTGGAATTCTCCTCCATCTTCCTCAGACCCCTACACATACCTTGACATTGGAGGCAGAAGGACTGCCTCCTCTCTCCTGCTTCTGGGCCCACCTACTTCAGAATGGCGGCGCCCAGCCCTTGCCCAGTGCATCCTGGGATTCACTATGAGGGGTCTAAGCACCATATAAATCCTTAAGTCTGATCTATTTTGTCAAGCATTTGGAGACGGTTGATTCACTGTCTTGAGTGGGTGAAGTAAATGGTGTGCGGTCATGCTTTCTCTTGTCTCTTTCTTCCTGATTATGCTTAATATTGTAAACTGCTTTAATGTGTAATGGACTGCAATGTATCAAGTTTGGTAATAAACATAAACATATAAAAAGATATGTAGGTGATATGTGATATGTTGCTTTCATTAAATAACAACAAGAGATCAAAAATACAGGTTGGTCCAACACAATCAACACATTACCAATCACTAAGTTCATTCAATGAGATGGATAGTCATATACAGAGGACTAAATTCAGTAAATGGCACCCAAACATGGGTTCTGAAAAAAATGTGCGCTAAGTTCTATTCTATAAAGGGTGCGCCGAGTTGGGCACCATTTATAGAATAGCGCTTAGTTCCAGGATCTGCACTAAATGTTTAGAAGCAAGGGTTTCCATCAGCTGAAACCTGGTGTAAATCCCAGCACCTAAGTTAGATGTTGACCCCCTGAATTCTATAATACTGCGTGCATCTTTAGTGAACGCTCCTGACCGGCCTATGTTCCTCCCATGGCCACATCCCCTTTTCAGCTGCATGCTGAAAATTTTATGTGCGCATCTTTATAGAATAGCACGTAGCAAGATGCATGCATAAATCCAAATTATTGCCAATTAGTGCCAATAATTGCAGCCAATTATTCACTAATAAGCTTGTTACTCAAATTGCATGTGCAAATTGGATGTGCACCCAAATTTTGTGCGCACAATTTTAAACGCCATTTATATAATTTCTGGGAGAGTGTATACCCCCAAAGTGACAATTTTATAAATGGATGGCTATGTGAAAGTCAGAAAGATTGCCTATTTAATTTATTTTATAAAAACACCCTAGGTACCTGTGTGCCTTTATAAGATAAGCTCTCAGAACCAACCCCAGTAATGCACAGATATCACTTGCTGTAAAAATATAAATTTATACAGGTTCTCTATACATGTACATCGTATTTTATAGAATTATGTATATACATTTCAACTCAGTTGCCCAAACTGTGCCAGGAATGTATTGGCACAGTGTACACATAAATACATATGATCTTGTCAGCACATGAACTTATACATACATATTCAGCAGCCCAATTTTATGAAAGCTTTATACATGGGCTTTACAAAATGTACCTCCCCCTCCCCTCACATATATATAGAAACAATGTATACATAAAGCCATGCTCTTTTTATTTATCCTTAGGTTTCATTTTGTCCTCTTTTCACAGTAACTTCCTTGGAAAGATGCCTCAGGTCTCTTGGGACGCCTAATGATGATCAGGAACTGCGAGATGGCTTGTGAGTTTCTCCTTGTTTTATGAACGATATCTTTGTGGCACCCAAAAAGTTTTTGTACCCATTAGGTTCCCCCCCCTTTTGCTTTTTCGCAACCAGTCTCTACTGAGATTGACACCTTGAGTCTTTGTATTTAACATGGGTCCCCTTCACCAATTTAAATTTTTATCCACTCCTACCCTAGCTGAGATAATATTTAACCATCTCTCTGACCTCATGTGCACCTTTCTTTAAATTAGTCACCTTACTTTCTAACTCCTCTTACCTATCTATATGTTAACCGTCTCTCTGACCTCATGTGCAACTTTCTTTAAATTAGTCACCTTATTTTTTAACTCCTCTTACTTTCTTACCTATCTATATGTTCCATCTTTGCTTATACCCTACACTCTCAATTAAAATGGTCTATTACATATTGTTGACATTGTAACTAGTATACTGTGCCGTACTTTGTATTGTTATTTGAATATTTTTACTGCTGTAATTGTCTATTGCTCATGCTTGATTTATTCTTACTGTACACCACCTTGAGTGAATTCCTTCAAAAAGGCAGTAAATAAATCCTAATAAATAAATAATAAATAATCATTGTTATGGTTCCAGTGCTGTCTTTGTAAACTGGTACTCCTGTATCCCATGACTAGTCCTGTAGGTGCTGTTGTTGAGCAGTGACCGGGACACCTTCCCTGAACTTTCATAGTGTATAAATACTGTCTCTTTAGCATTGCCCTACCTAGCTGGCCTGAGCATTAGAAACTGGACTCAAGACCTGAACTTTGGTCTCCTGCATATCAGCTTTTTCTTTCTTGCTCCAGAACAAGGTGTTCCATATTCATGATTATTAGACATGTTTAAATGCCAATCACCAGAAGTAGAAGGGAACATGTACATGCAAGAATATAAAGTAATCTCTGGCCCATGTGTGGAAATGTTCCACTGAGAATTTGACAACAAACACTGAAGCTAATTTTCTGTAGGAGTTTTGTGCCAAGGACAGTTAAATTAATAGCAGAGGGGGTATAGGACTGGATGGGTAATCTAAGTAAAGGAAGTGCAGAGTTTGTTATAATTCTCTGTTGCTTTACTATACCCTTGGATGGTATGATGTTGCAAAAATGATCTAATCTGACTTAATTTCACAAGCATTCGATCAATTGTGTTTTCTTTCCTTCAGTTTAGCTTAGTTGACTCTGTGTTTGCGTATAAGACTGCCTTTATAGTTTTATGCTGTAAATAAAACCACTTATGCTAGCCTTAGGCTCGACTCCTGACTCAGATCGACCATTTCCCAGGCTGATTATGCTAGGGTTGCTGTGGGTACAGCATTCACAGCTTCTAGGGGAATGAATTCCTACTGGTTAAATTTTGAGGCCCAAGATTGCAGGGTGTACATTGCTTAGCTGTTGGCTAAGAACTGCTGTTGAATTTATTGGGTAAGGTGAGCTGGGAGTGAAAGAAATCCATGAGACATTTGAAACGGATTAAGGTGCTGAATCGTAGGCTTTTTTTTAGATTGAACTGAAGCAAGGAGTGGGAGGAAATTGTCTGAGCCGAAGCAAGGAGTGGGAAGAAATTGTCTGGATCCTAATACTTACTATCTGTCCCCCAAAATTACTTCTCCAAGGACAAGCATGCCATCATATTCTCACAGGGTGACATCATCCGATGGAGCCCGGTGCAGACGCTGACTAACGAGATCAAGAAATTTCTTAAGCATCTACTGGGAGTGCACTGGCATCAAGGAGGTCTCCATTTCTCTTGACATCGGGTGCTAATGTATCGGACCTGACACCAAAAGCACATATGAGATCACTGACTTACTCGTCAGCACTGAAGGACCACGATGATGTGCAATGATGGCAGCCCAAGAAGCATAAGCATGTCATCCTCGACACACGGTACTGGGAGCAGCAGAGCATTGGCATTGGTAGTACCTGAGAAGTGCTGGCACTGTGAAGAGTGCTCTTCTTCCTTGGAAGAGGTGCTGGTGTGCAGGTCATGTAGCAACCAGGTCCCTGTTACCATCCAACATGACACCTTCTCAGGCTGCCTCTCTTCCGGATACTCTGTCTTTGCTGATGCCTTCCTTCAATGAGCAGTTTCCAGCCATGCTCAGGGAGGAACTGGCACAAATGATGCAGTTGCAAACTGCTTAGGCATCAAGGGTCCTTGCGCTAATTGCAGATCAAGCCCAGGTTCTTCCTGAGGTTCCTTCAGTGCTGGTGCAGAGATCCTCAAAGGGTGTCAACGTCAACCTCAGTGAATACAGTACTGCTCTTGACAGGGGAGGAAGCTTCCCCAGAATCAGGGAGTAGATCTGTACCTTGGCGCTCTTCGGGGCATGGAAATATATACACTGAGCAAGGCAGACACAGACTCATTCAGTACAGCCTGAGTATGGTGAAAAGTCTGAATGGGACTGCTCATGGGGATTCAGAAGAGGACCCACATTAGTTCTCGAAGGAGTAGTCTTACAGGATACCTTCTGATCCCTCCCCACCTTAAGAGAGACGTAAATCTCCCCCTGAGGGTCTCTTTCACTGGTTTTATCAGGGAGATGGCTTCTTCCACCCCAATTAAGTTAGAAACAGAGGAAGAGCCCAGGACAGAGATGTTGACTATCCTAGACTGTGAGTCTCTTCCTAAGGAAGAGGTCACTGTACCATTGCACCCAATCCTTAAAGATGCACTGATGAAGAAGTGAGAATCTCCCCTCTCAATGCAGGCTGCACCTAAGAAGGTGCTGTCTGGACTTAAAGGATGCCTATACCCACGTTTCAATACTTCCCAGTCACAGGAAGTATCTCAGATTTTGAATAGGGAAACACTGTTACCAGTATTGTGTACTTCCATTTGGCCTTGCATCAGCTCCCAGGGTCTTCAGCAAATGTCTAGCGGTAATAGCGATGCATCTATGCAGGCTGGGAGTTTCTCTATCTGGATGATTGGCTGATTAAGAGCCCATCACAGGAGGGGCAAGCAATTGTGCCTAACTATTTGGGTGTTGCAGTTACTACCCCAAGTCCCACCTTTTCCCAATAAAGCAATTGGAATAGGAGCTATACTAGATACATTGTAGGCTTGGGCTTTTCTTCCACAAGAGAGAGCAGAGACTTTCAGTGCTCATCTCACAAGTCTGAAGTAGCCAGCAGGTCACAGATCAGCAAATGTTGAGACTGATGGGCCACGTGGCCTCAACAGCGCATGTGAAGCCCATGGCACATCTCCACATGAGAAAAGCCCAGTGGTCTCTAGCTTTCCAGTGGTTTCAAGTGGCTGGGAACCTAGCGGATGTCATCTAGATTCTTCCAGAGTTGACTCATGTCCTTCTCTGGTAGACAATTTGGATGAATTTGATTGTGTGACTATGATTCCAAATTCCACCTTCTCAGAAGGTGCTAAGAACAGATGCATGAAACCTAGGATGGGGAGGTCATGTGGATGGGCTTCACACCCAGGGGACTTGGTCTACCTAGGAAACAGATCTCTTATGTCAACCTCCTTGAGCTGAGGACCATTTGGAACTCTGTAAAGGCTGCAGAACCAAATTATTCTTATCCAAATGGACAACCAGATTGCAGTGTTTTATGTAAACATGCAGAAGGGTACAGGATTCTACCCCTTGTGTCAGGAAGCAGTGGGGATGTGGCAGTGGGCTGTTCTTCATGGGATGGACCTCCGAGCCACATACCTCCCCAGGAAAGGACAACTGCCTGGCAGACAGACTGAGCAGGATTTTGCAACGACTTGAGTGGTCTCTTAATATGGGTGTGGCCCACCTGATCTTCTGAGAGTGGGGCACCCCCTCGGTGGATTGTTTTGCCATTTATGTCAACAAGATCCCCCAGTTCTGCTCCAGGCTCAGATCGCATGGCAGACTAGCCTCAGATGCCTTTCTCCTACATTGTGGGGAGGGTCTTCTGTATGCCTGTCCTTCAGTACCTCTCATAGAAAAGACTTTACTGAAACTCAAGCAAGACCAGGGAACTATGATCCTAATCGTACCTTACTGGCTGAGGCATATCTGATTCCCTCTTCTGCTAGAGTTATCTTCCAAATATCCATGGGTGTTGGACTGTTTTTCAGCCCTCATCACTCAGAACAAGGGGTCTCTTCTGCATCCCATCCTCCAATACCTGGCCCTAATGGCTTGGATGTTGTAAGCATAGAATTTAAAAACTTTTTGCCAGAGGGTGTCTCCTGCATTTTGTTGGCTTCCAGAAAAGACTCCACTTAGAAGTGTTAGTCATTTAAGTGGAGGAGGTTTGCTGTCAGGTGTGAGGCCAAGGCCTTAGATACCCTCATTTGTCCTGCACAAAAACTGCTTGAATACCTCCTGAACCTCGCTGAGTCTTGTTGAAAACCAACTCGAGTAAGAATTCATCTCAGTGCAAATAGTGTTAATCACCATGTGGGAGGTAAGCCCATCTCTGTATGTCCTCTAGTTGTTCGCTTCAAGGGAGGTTTGTTATTGAGAAAACTTCCTATCAAACCTCCAGCTGTGTCATGGGATCTCAACATTATCCTCATCCAACTGATGAAAGTTCCTTTTGAGCCGCTTGATTCCTGTTGTGTTTCTGGTGGCGGTCACTTCAGTTTCAGGGTCAGTGAGCTTCAGGCCCTAGTAGACGACCCACCTTACACTAAATTTCACCACAGTAAGGTAGTTCAATGTACGCACCCCAAGTTCTTTTCTAAGGTAGTGTCGGAGTTTCATCTTAAGCAGTCAGTGTTTCTACCAATATTTTTCCCAAAACCACATGCTCATCCTGGTGAGATTGTAAGCATGCCTTAGCCTATCTGGAGCGGACTAAAGCCCGTAGACAGTCCACCCAGATTTTTGATTCTTTTGACCCAGATAGGATAGGGTTAGCCATCGGCAAATGCAGAATTTCCAATTGGCTAGCAGATTACATCTACTTTACTTATTTTTGTTTTTCAAAGTAAATGCTTCGGACCCCCAGGACACTCAGTCAAGAGCATCGGGGAGGCACCAAGAGGCAGGGGCTGGGACAGGCGATACCTCGCTTCGCGGCGGACCGCCAGCTCGATCCCAAGATCCAACTATGAGCTTTTTAATTGCAGCAACTTTAATATAGGCTATTGGAGCTGGAATTACTGCTGCTGCTGGCACTAGACTTGCCCTCCAATGGATCCTTGTTAAAGGATTTAAAGTGTACTCATTCCAAGAGTCCTGTATTGTTATTTTTTGTCACTACCTCCTCGAGTCGGGAGTGGGTAATTTGGGCGCCTGCTGCCATTAGTGAAATGGAGGAATACCTGAGGAAGGAGCTGATGGGCTGGGAGGACATACGAGAAGTGGAAGGACAGTGGTCCAGGCTGAAAGAAGCTATAAATATGGCCCCAAACTGTTATATAAGGATGGTAAATAAAAGCAAGAGAAAAAGGAAACCGATATGGTTCTCCAAGCAACTGGCTGAGAAAATAAAGGCTAAAGAGTTGGCGTCAGGGGCGTATCTGGACTCTGGTGGTAGGGGGGGCCAGAGCCAGAGGGAGGGGGCACATTTTAGCCCCCCCCCCGGCGCCACCGATCCCCCCCGCCATTTCCGGACCCCCCCGCCACTGCCAGATGCCCCCCCCCTCGCCACCAATGACACTCTCCACCCCCTCCCGCCCCCGCCAACCCTCCCCCGCTGCTGTCACTTACCTTTGCTGGCGGGGGACCCCAACCCCCCCGCCAGCCGAGGTCCTCTCTTCCATGCAGGCTGCAAGTTGCAATGCTTCCTGTTCTTTTGAGTCTGACGTCCTGCACGTACAACGCGCAGGACATCAGACTGAGTTCCAAATTCTGAGTCTGACGTCCTGCACGTTGAACGTGCAGGACGTCAGACTCAGAAGAACAGGAAGCGTTGCAACTTGCATCCTGCACGGAAGAGAGGACTTCGGCTGGCGGGGGCTTGGGGTCCCCCGCCAGCAAAGATCAGCGACGGATTGGTGGCGGACGGGCGGGGGAGGTGGAGAGGGTCAGTGTTAGGGGGGTCCAGGCCCCACGCAGATACGCCCCTGGTTGGCGTTCATGAAATACAGAAAAACTCAAAAAGAGGATCACGGAGAGGAATACCGGAAGAAACTGAAAGAAGCCAAGAGAGAGTTAGTCTGGCGAAAGCTCAAGCGGAAGAACAAATGGCTAGAAATGTAAGGAGGGGCGACAAAAATTTCTTCAGGTATATTAGTGAAAGGAAGAAGACTAAAAATGGAATTGTGAGACTGAAAGATGCTGCAAACCGCTATGTAGATAATGATGAAGAAAACGCAAATTTGCTAAACAGATCCTGGAGAAGGACTCTGATTGACTGGCAAAAGTACATATGAGAATAGAGTGGATATAGCACCGTTCACAGAAGAGAGTGTGTATGAGCAACTTGAAAATCTAAAGGTGGACAAAGCCATGGGACCGGATGGGATCCACCCCAGGATATTGAGGGAGCTCAGAGAGGTCCTCTTAAAGATTTGTTTAATAAATCCTTGGAGACGGGAGAGGTTCCGTGGGATTGAAGAAGAGCGGATATGGTCCCTCTTCACAAAAGTGGTGATAGAGAAGAAGCTAGAAACTACAGGCCTGTAAGCCTCACTTCGGTTATTGGAAAAGTAATGGAAGCAATGCTGAAGGAAAGGATAGTGAACTTCCTGGAAGCCAATAAGTTGCAAGATCCGAGACAACATGGTTTTACCAAAGGTAAATTGTGCCAAACGAATCTCATTGAATTCTTTGACTGGGTGACCGGAGAATTGAATCATGGATGTGCTATAGTCGTAATCTTCTTAGATTTCAGCAAAGCTTTTGACACAGTTCCCCACAGGAGGCTCTTGAATAAACTTGACAGGCTGCAGATAGGACCCGACGTGGTGAACTGGATTAGCAACTGGTTGACGGACAGACGCCAGAGGGTGGTGGTTAATGGAATTCGCTTGGATGAGGGAAATGTGAATAGTGGTGTGCTTCAGGGATCGGTGCTGGGGCCAATTCTGTTCAATATATTTGTGAGTGACATTGCCGAAGGGTTAGAAGGTAAAGTTTGCCTTTTTGCGGATGATACCAAGATTTGTAACAGAGTGGACACCCCGGAGGGAGTGGAAAACATGACAAAGGATCTGCAGAAGCTAGAAGAATGGTCTAATGTTTGGCAATTAAAATTCAGTGCAAAGAAATGCAAAGTGATGCACTTAGGGAGTAAAAATCCACGGGAGATGTATGTATTAGGCGGTGAGAGTCTGATATGTACAGACGGGAAGATGGATCTTGGAGTGATAGTAGCTGAGGTACTGAAGGCTACGAAACAGTGTGTGAGAAGGCAGTGGCCGTAGCCAGAAAATTGCTAGGCTGTATAGAGAGAGGTGTGACCATCAGAAGAAAGGAGGTGTTGATGCCCCTGTACAAGTCTTTGGTGAGGCCCCACTTGGAGTACTGTGTTCAGTTTTGGAGGCCGTATCTTGCTAAGGCTGTAAAAACAATTGAAGCGATGCAAAGAAAAGCTACAAAAATGGTATGGGATTTGCGTTACAAGATGTATGAGGACAGACTTGCTGACCTGAACATGTATAACCTGGAGAAAAGGAGAAACAGGGGTGATATGATACAGATGTTCAAATATTTGAAAGGTATTAATCTGCAAACAAACCTTTTCCGTAGATGGGAAGGCGGTAGAACTAGAGGACATGAAATGAGATTGAAGGGGGGCAGATTCAAGAAAATGTCAGGAAGTATTTTTTCACGGAGAGAGTGGTGGATACTTGGAATGCCCTCCCGAGGGAAGTGGTGGAGATGAAAATGGGAACGGAATTCAAAAATGCATGGGATAAACATAAAGGAAACCTGTTCCAAAGGAATGGATCCTTAGAAGCTTAGTGGAGATTGGGTGGCAGCACCGGTGGTGGGAGGTGGGGCTAGTGCTCGGCAGACTTCTACGGTCTGTGCCCTGAAAATGGCAGATACAAATCAAGGTCAGGTATACACATAAAGTATCACATTTCAGTTTATCTTTTTAGGCAGACTGGATGGACCGTACAGGTCTTTCTCTGTCGTCATCTACTATGTTACTATCCAGCTTATTTTCGAAAGAGAAGGGCGCCCATCTTCCGATACAAATCAGGAGATGGGCGTCCTTCTCCTAAGAGCGCCCAAATCGGTATAATCGAAAGCCGATTTTGGGCGTCCTCAATTGCTTTCCGTCGCAAGGACGACCAAAGTTCAAGGGGGTTTGTCAGCAGTGTACCGAAGGCGGGACGGGGGCGTGGTTAAGAGATGGGTGTCATCGGCCGATAATGGAAAAAAGAAGGGTGTCCCTGTTGAGCATTTGGCCGACTTTACTTGTTCGTTTTATTTTCACATCCAAGCCTCAAAAAGGTGTCCGAACTGACCAGATGACCACCGCAGGAAATCGGGGATCACCTCCCCTTACTCCCCCAGTGGTCACTAACCCCCTCCCACCATAAAAAAAACTTTAAAACTACTTTTTTGCCAGCCTCTATGCCAGTCCCAGGTCCATCTCAGCAGTATACAGGTCCCTGCAGCAGTTGTAGTGGGTGCAGTGTACTTCAGGCAGGGGGACCCAGGCCCACCCCCCCCCCCCCAACTGTTACACTTGTGGTGGTAAATGTGAGCTCTCCAAAAGCCCCCACAAACCCACTGTACCCACATCTAGATGCCCCACTTCATCCCTAAGGGTAGTGGTGTACAGTTGTGGGGAGTGGGTTTTGGGGGGGGTGGGTTGGGGGGTGTCAGCACCCAAGGTAAGGGAGCTATGCACCTGGGAGCAATTTTTGAAGCCCACTGCAGTGCCCCCTAGGGTGCTCGGTTGTTGTCCTGGCATGTGAGGTGGGACAAGTGCACTACGACTGCTGGCTCCTCCCACGACCAAATGGCTTGGATTTGGTCGTTTTTGAGATGGGCGTCCTCTGTTTCCATTATTGGCGAAAACCGGGGTCGCCCATCTCTAAGGTTGGCGATCTCAACATTTAGGTCGACCATCTCTAAGGTTGACCTAAATGTGGAGATTTGGGTGTCCACGACCATATTATCGAAACGAAAGATGGACGTCCATCTTGTTTAGATAATACGGGTTGCTCCGCCCCTTTACGGGGCCGTTCTTAGAGATGGGCGTCCCCGTTCGATTATGCCCAGGCTGGGCTGACTCTAGAGGGATAAGTCAAGGCTCATAATGCCAGAGTCATAGCTGCGTCGGTAGCCCACTTGAGGTCAGCCTCCATGGAGGAGATTTGCAAAACTATGATGTGATCATCTGTCTACATATTCACATCTCATTACTGCCTTGAGTAGGATACCTGATGAGACAGCCGGTTTGGGCAAGCAGTCCTGCAGAATTTGTTCAGTGTCTAGAATCCAACTCCACCCAATTTTACCCCCCCCAGGCCCAATTTTTTTTTGTTCCAGGTTGCATCTCCACAACTAGTAAACAAATTGTTTTAGGTTGATTGAATAACAGACCTCAACATTTCTAATCCCTTTTGTCCTAGCATTGTTCTTTCCAACGAGCCTGGTAGTTCCAGGTTGCATCTCCACAACTAGTAAACAAATTGTTTTAGGTTGATTGAATAACAGACCTCAACATTT
Source organism: Microcaecilia unicolor (assembly GCF_901765095.1). Lineage (NCBI taxonomy): Eukaryota > Metazoa > Chordata > Amphibia > Gymnophiona > Siphonopidae > Microcaecilia > Microcaecilia unicolor. The sequence continues at coordinate 608,789,149 of NC_044031.1, read as the reverse complement.
CTAATCCCTTTTGTCCTAGCATTGTTCTTTCCAACGAGCCTGGTAGTTACGGATTCCCAGTTGTGAGAATATGACAACCTGCTTGTCCTCAGATAAAGTAAAGGTACTCACCTGTAGCAAGTGTTCTCTGAGGGCAGCAGGCCAGGTATTGTCACATACCCTCCCACCTCCCCTTGGAGTTGAATTCTTTAGCTTTTTATAAGGACTGAGGGACCCGCGCTCATGTGTTAAACAGGAAGGCACCAGCGCATGCACAGTGGGACACTGCTAGAAAACTCTTGATCTCGCTAGTCAGTGTCCATACCAGGTAATGTCAGATTATGTCACCCTGCTATGAGAAGACTTGGCGTTCTGTCCTCAGAGAATATCTGCTACAGGTGACTAACGTTGCTTTTCTGCATGAAGGATATTGCTACTGGAAAGTTTTAACTCAAATGCTTGCAAATGAGGCATTCTCTCTGTTTATTTTGGGATACATAACAAAATATCTCACTATAAATGAGAAACAATCAATAAAAGTGGTGGGACTCGGACAAACATCCCAAGGCAAATCAATCTGGTTGGCTGGTTGTTTTATTCCTTTTTTTTGTGGTGTTTTTGCTTTGATTTTGACTAGAAAATAAGGAGAAAGAATGACAAAGGTAGAACGCAAAAAACCTTCAGTTGCAGAAAAGGAAAAGTGGGATTTAGACACAAATTTAAGTGTGTTGTGTAGATGAGTGTCAAAAAGCTGTGCTGGGGGACTGTTTCAGTGCTGAGGTACAAATTGCAAGAGCAGAATCTTGAAAGTCTGCATGTTGTAGGATTTCTAATGAAGAAAAAGGAACTGGAAGCACAGAGAGTAAGTAATAGAGCGGAGTGTGTAGAGGAAATTGATGCCTATGTGTAGAGTCAAGGGATCTGTTGAATTCTTTTTTCTGTTCCTGAAAGAACTTGCATGATCTTACATCCCATTGCAGTGGTTTATGTAGACACATTTTGCATTTGTGAAAATACCTGTCTGTATGAAGCAATATGTGTGCATGCATTAATGTGAACCCTAGGTGGGAAAACACATGGACACGTGGACATAGATCTGCACATGTAATATGCCAGGAAATGAGGACCCAAAAGAGGAGGTCAGGATGTGCACTGTCCGTGCTGGTGATGGTGCCAGTGCCGATACTCCCAACGGCATACCCTGGAGGACAGTCAATGGGAGAGCAGGGGAAGCAGTGGCCATCTAAAAATCTAGTCAGCTGCTGATGCCATTGTTCCCTAATTTTTCACTGTGTAGACTTGTTACAGGTAGGAAAGGGAACTAATGAAATGTGCTGCTATGCAATGCTTTTAGCAGATACTTTACAACTTTTTTTTCCTACTGGAGGGTTACTTTAAGAAAAAGGAAATTGGACAGAACAGACTGAATAATAGTCCATCCAAATACATAGGAAGTGAAATGTTGAGAGTAAATTATGTTTCCGATTATTAAACTGTAATCCATTATACATAGACTATGAGAGTAACAAATCTTGCATTCTTGGTTAATAGGATCATCTTGCATTTTCCTATTTTCCAGAAGATGAAAAACATGGGTTTATGCTCCATATGTTAAGACAAGATAACATACTGGTCTTCAGATCTAGGGAGAAAGGCTTTATTGTCCTCCTCGCTTTCTGTTTTGCAGTATCAGCATGATGCTTTTCAAAGCAAGTTTTTTAGAAACACTACAAACTGATGAATTGAATTACTTCCGCACCAGACTCAGGATTAGATGATAGCAGGGATGAAAGAGCCATTGATTGTTAATCCTATAGTGTCCCTGTTATAATTCACATGCTACTTTGGAGCATTTAGAATATTACCAGAAATCTAATTTTTGTTGTTTTAAAGTATTTTTTAAGCTTGCATAAGGCAGAATAAAGAAAACATATAAATATGATTAAGAAAATGCATTTTTTTAAAACTAGCAAATAGAAAATATCCCCACAAACAAAATAGGGATGAAAATGCAATAGAAATTAAATAATATAATGGTGACTCTCAGTTATCTAAGCTATGTCGTACCCAGAGTCTATAGCTTACTAAGGCAACAAGAACTCTGAGCCACCTATTTCATGCTCTTAACATTTGTTGCCCAGATACATCCTTGAGTTTACCATTTTCATAAGTGTACAAATATGAAATCAGTGAAACCATCACAAAATGCCATACTTTGTATTGTTTTTGAATATTTTTTACTGCTGTAATTGTCTATTGCTCATGTTTGATCTATTTTTACTGTACACTGCCTTGAGTGAATTCCTTCAATAAGGTGGTAAATAAATAAAAATAAAATAGAAAAAATGTCCCCAAAATGAGCAAGCTAAAAAAGACTCCAAAAATAATTCAAAATACAGTATAACACAATAGTCATTCAGTGATGATAAGTCGAAATCACTTATCTGAAAGTTCAAAAGATTGGTAGCCAAAACTCTCCAACTGATGGTTCAACCCAGTAAATATTCATCCGAAGGTTCTGTATTTGTAGGTAAAGTTTCAAATTTGTCTCAAAAGCAAAAAAGTACATCTTGGGATTTTCAACAGTGATTGACTGAGATGGAAAGAAGATTGAGGAAAATAAGTTTGCTGTGATGGCCCTGATTAAAGATAAGTCACTTAGGGGTCCTTTTACTAAGGTGCGCTGAAAAATGGCCTGCACTAGCGTAGATGCATGTATTGGATGCGCACAGGTCCATTTTTCAGCGCACCTGCAAAAAAGTCCTTTTTTGGGGGGCTGAAAATGGACATGCGGCAAAATAAAAATTGGTGTACGTCTATTTTGGGCCTGAGACCTTACCTCCACCCATTGACTCAGTGGTAAGGTTTCATGTGTTAACCAGGTGGTAATCGTCAGCGCGTGTACAATGTATATTACTGTCTGGTTAGTGCCACATGGTAGAACATAAAAAATATTTTTTGACGTGCATATCGGACGTGTGTAAAAAATGGAATTACCGCCCGGGCTCGCGGTAGTTCCAAAGTGATATGCGTTAGACGCGCATAGTCACCTATGTGCCTAAGTAAAAGGGCCCCTTATACACAGGAACCTGGAAAATGTTGACAATTATTTGAGACATTTGAATTTGTTTTAAATTTTCCTTTATTTGTTGGTCAGGATCGTATAACAATATGAAAAAATTATTTGGTGGAAGTACTGAGTTTGAGTGATTCTTCTATACCCCCTTTTAATAATGTCTACATGCTTCCTCTGAAAAAATCAGAAGCTCAGAGACCTAATATTCAAGCATAAGCAAAAAAGCCCATTTCGGAACAAATGAAACGGGCCCTAGGAAGGCTATAGTCTAAGTGTTTTCTCGTCTCTCTCCCCCCTGCCCTGCCCTCCCCTTTATGTCCAGCGAGTCTCCCCTGCCCTGCCCTCCTCTGCCCTCCCATTCCATCTCATCCATGTCCATCAATCCTCCCCCCCACCTCCATACCTGAGGTTGCAGCGGCGGCAGGCTCGGCTTGCGTCTCCTCCAGCCTTCCCTCTCAGTGTCCCGCCCTCCTCTGACGTCATTTCGTCTTTCCGCGATGGCGGAACACTGAGAGGGAAGGGAATGCTGGAGTCGAACTGATGTAAGCTCATTAGCATACTGTTATGAACCCAGCCAGCCATCCAGGGACGCAGATTGACCAATTATTATATAGAGAGATTGGCTATTTCTGCTATAATTGAAAGTTTCACAGAAGTACAAAAGAAAACTCCTTTTTTTTACTGAGTTTTGTTTTTGAGCAGGACTTGACTCTTAGATTGAGACTTTACTTCAGGAAAGCAACAATTATATTTTTGGGACAGAGAATTTGGATCTATCCATATGTGTCACGTGCCACCCAGGAAAGAAGAAAGTAGTTTTTAGCCATGCGTCAAAAAGTTACTTTTCTAGGTGGAACTTTTTTCCTTCGATACACTTGTAAATGCATGGTTAATTATCTTAATGCTCAATATGTATTCTTTGCCCCGGAACAATTACAAAGAAGGTGACTGGAGAACCTACTGAACCAGAGGGCTGATGCCATGGTGAGTTAAGGACGATAGGGCATCTGTGACCATTAATCTATTTCTTTAGATATTATTGTTCCTAATTATTATCTCCAATGTATTCAGTTCTCCACCCCTCATATTACTTTATTTGGGGTCTAATGAGAAAACTCTTAAGGGATTTTTTCTTTATTTGATTTTGTTGTTAATATATCAGTTCTTGTGAGTACTTGTATATTTGTTGAAAAAGTGAAAAAACAAGCAAACAAAAACCCCCAGAGCTTCTGAAACTGTGGGTTGAGACCCCAGATAGGGCCACAAAATCTGCTTTTGCAGTCACAACCTAGGTGGGTTCTTCATAGGTACATCATTATTCTGCATCTCCAGGGAGGTTACACAATTTTATTTGGCTGCAATCGTGGGATCACAGGCACAAAAAGTTGTGAAGCACTATTCAAACCTTCAGATTGGATTCATAACAGTAACTCATATCCCAGTGTATGCAGCTGCAGCACACGTAGCCTGGATTGGGTGGTGGGGGTGGGTGGGTAAGGAGTGCTGAATGGTAGCATGATGTCCTACCACTTGAGAGTTGAAAATCATGAAAGCATCATGTTTCAATTAGGATTGAATACTGTGGATTAATTTTTATGCTGATGAAATGTCAAAGCCCTATACAGTGACTGGTTGCAGTCAGAAATATTGCAACATGCTGTGAGGTTATGCCAGACTGCAGGAGGCTCGGCTCCTGGGAGAGTCTTACCTGGGTGAACCTCTGATCTGCAGGTAGCCGGTGTCAGCAAGCTCCACCAAGCTGGCTGGTTGGTTGCCTTCTGCTTCCTGTCATAGCTTTCTTCTTCCTGATAGATTTGGATTTAAACCCATTTTTAAATTGGCCTTTTTGCCAGAGCTTACATCAGTGTTCCATGTTTAGCTTTCTTGCTACTTTCTATGTGTGCTTTGGATCCTGTTTCTGCTTTGTGGAAGCCTTCTTTTTCCATTCATTACACTTTCAGCATCTTCAGTTTTGTGATCTTGTGAAACCAGTGGTGGAGTCCATGAACTCAGGTATTAGGGGATGTTACTTGTTACATTTAAAGGACTCAATTCTATAAATGGCAGTTAAAAAATTGGCGCTGACAGTAGTGCTATTCTTTAAGCCTTGCCTAACCTTAGGTGTGGTTTATAGAATACATGAAGCGGCCATCTCTTGACTAAAATTTAAACGCAGGCATTTACACCACATACAATCTGGTGTAAATGACCACATCTTATTTAGGCGCAGGTTGAGCATATTCTGTAACAATGTGCATACATTTTCAGAATGCCAACAACACACCCATTCCCTTCCCATGGCCACACTCCCTTTTGAGATTTGTACAGTCCTATTTAGACACATCAGTGTATAGCATACACTTGGTAAGTTATGTGCGTAAATCCTAAGTAGTCTCAATTAGTACTGATCATTGCTTGTTAACATCCACTTTTTGGCGCTGATTGGCATGTTAACCAATTTCGTTCCACACACAAATCGGCTACAACCCCTACATATATGCAGATGATGTCACAATCTATATCCCGTTTAAATATGACCTGAATGAAATCACCAATGAGATCAACCAGAGTCTCCAAATCATGCACTCTTGGGCGGATGCATTCCAGCTAAAACTTAACGCAGAAAAAGCACAATGTCTGGTACTCACTTCACAACATAACACAAACAACTTCACCACCATAACCACACCATATTGTTCTCTTCCCGTCTCACAAAACTTGAAAATTCTTGGCGTTACCATCGATCGAAACCTCACACTCGATACTCACGTGAAGAATACGACGAAAAAGATGTTCTTTTCCATGTGGAAACTCAAAAGAGTAAAACCTTTCTTCCCGAGATACATCTTCCGTACCCTAGTACAGTCAATGGTAATAAGTCACTTGGACTACTGCAACGCACTATATGCTGGCTGCAAAGAACAGACTATCAAAAAACTCCAAACAGCCCAGAATACCGCCACCAGACTCGTATTTGGAAAAACTAAATATGAAAGTGCAAAACCCCTAAGAGAGAAACTTCACTGGCTCCCACTCAAGGAATGCATCACGTTCAAGATATGCACGATTGTACACAAAATCATCCACGCAGACGCCCTAACTTACATGCTAAACCTCGTGGACCTGCCTCCCAGAAATGCCAAAAGATCAGCCCACAAATTCCTCAATCTGCACTTCCCCAGCTGTAAAGGACTAAAATACAAGCTGCTACATGCCACTACCTTCTCCTACATGAGTACGCAACTGTGGAGCGCACTACCTAATGATTTGAAAACAATTGACGAAATAACCAATTTTCGCAAATCTCTGAAGACTTCTCTTCAATAAGGCCTACAAAGAAAATCCATAGCCTCAATAAACCACTTTGCCAACCCAACCCAGTTAAGAATGTCTACCTTCTATACTCTCCCACCTAACTCTTTTCTTTTCCCTACTTAATCTTGTTACATCACTAACTGTATCTGATATCCTGGAATGACAATACCATTACAAGACTCTGTAAGCCACATGCAAATAGGTGGGAAAATATGGGATACAAATGCAGGCACCCAGCGATTGTCCTCTCTCCCCTACCCCCCTCCAGGCACCCAGCGATTGTCCTCTCTCCCCTGCCCCCCCTCCAGCCACCCAGCGATTGTCCTCTCTCCCCTGCCCCCCCTCCAGCCACCCAGCGATTGTCCTCTCTCCCCTGCTCCCCCTCCAGCCAACCAGTGATTGTCCTCTCTCCCCTGCTCCCCCTCCAGCCACCCAGAGATTCTCCTCGCTCCCCTGCCCCCCTCCAGCCACCCATTGATTCTCCTCGCTTCCCTATTTACCTCCGTGGAAGTGGCCGCGTCTTTGAAAGCCCTGCCCGTCTGTAGTCTTCCCTTCAACTTCGTTCCCTCTGAGTCCCGCCTGCTGATGTCATTTCCTCTTTCCGCGAGGGCAGGACTCTGAGGGAATGAACTCGAAGGGAAGGCTATAGACGTTGAGGTTGTGCCTCATGCTGCTATCCTGTGGTTGGTCAGTGTTGTTTGTGACGAACCTGGAAGTATGTGACGTCAATTCAGGAGATGGATACAGCAGCACGAACCCTTCAAACTTTCACTGCCACGGAGTCAGCTTCAGAACGTTGGAGGTGCTTTTTATTATATAGGATAGTTGTATGCAACAGTTTAGGCACTCCTGATCAAATTGTATCTTTAATAAATCCTTATTTTAGCAGAAGCTGATACAACCTCTGCGTAGTACAAAATTAAGGAAGATGTCTTTCTGCAAATTTTACACCATAATTATTACTTAATATGCAGTTTTAAAAAAATCAGAATAAGACAATGATGAAGTTTGGGCATCCTTTCAGTCAGTGCTTTGTACCTTCTCATTTGGCTGAAGTAAAAGCTTCATAATGTTTCCACGAGCCAGCTATGAGTAGTTTTGTTCTTTTATTTGTAATTTTTTTCCCACTGTTCCCTTCAGAACTCTGTTTAGCTTAGAATGTTCTTAGGCCTCCTTGAATGCACTGCATGTTTGAGATCTCCTTACAGATTTTCAATAATTATCAAGTCTAGTGACTACAAAGACCATTCTAAAACCTTAATCTTACTTTCCTCTAAATTTCTGAGGCACATTTCAGATTATTATCTTGCAGAAACAGCCAGCCTCTTTTCAATTTAATTCCTTCACTGACTGTGGGTCATTAACCTCTAGGATACCTGTCTGCACAGATTTTCTGTGCTACTGGCCGTCACATAACCACAAAGCATAATAGGTTCATCCTATGCTTAACAGAAAGTTGTTTTGTTTGTTTTTTTTCTTCAAATACATCACAGTTTTTCTTTCCAACTGTATTTTGGGAGGTTATAGCCAAACAGTTCATTTTATTTTTGATCAATCCAAAACACTGTGGGCCCTGTTTACTAAGGTACACTAGCGTTTTTAGTGTGTGCTAAATACTAGACACCCATATATTCCCATGGGTATGCACTAAAAACACTAGCGCACCTATAGCGCAACTTAGTAAACAGGGTCCATTGTTCTAAATAGTTTCATACTTATCAAAGTTTTCTTTTATTTGTTGTTTTATAAATTACTTAATATACTGCCTAGCTAGGTAGATGCACAATGTAGTTTACAAACCAAGGAGAAAAAAAATGAAAGGAATACCATTAATAACAGGACAGAAAAGTATAAGCAGAAAAGAAGGGGAAAGAAAGAAAGATGCCCAAACAAAGCTATGTGCTACAGACCCAACAATCCAGCTGCTCAACCAGGTGGCTCATGTAGCTCAAAAACTTTCTTAAATAGAAAAGTCTTTAAGGCTGATCTAAATGCAAAAGGATTGGTAGGGCATTCCAAAGAGAGGGGGCTAGGAAAAAGAAATCAAGAGTGTCTAGTGAGCTCAGATTGAGCACAATAGATAGAGGAAATAGTTAAGCATGATTCAAAGGCAGAACGAAGGGTGCGAAATGGCTGGTATGGAGTTATAAGCAAAGTCAAATAAGTGGGTGAACCCTGATTAAAACAGACCTCTGGAAATTAGTAGCATCCTTCCTAACAGCAGTTCAGATGGTGTTCTGGAGGCAGCCAGATTGGCCACAGATCACTAGAGTTATAACAAATGAGGGGCATTTTTGAAAGAAAAGTCTAAGTTGGAATTTGGACGTCTTGGTAAAGCGTCCAAATTTGGAGGCGGGGAGAAGGTCGTTTTCGAAAAGATGGATGTCCATCTTTTGTGTTCGGAAATACCATGGTCGTCCTAGGATTTGGACATTTTGCAATTTGGATGTCTTTGATTTTCAGCCACTTTCGAACACAAAGATGTCCAAGTCTAAAGCGTCCAAAGTCAAGCCATTTGGACGTGGGAGGAGCCAGCATTTGTAGTAGACTGGTCCCTTTGACATGCCAGGATACTAATCGGGCACCCTAGGGGGCACTGCAGTGGACTTCATAAAATGCTCCCAGGTACACAGCTTCCTTACCTTGTGTGCTGAGCCCCCCACCCCCCCAAACCCACTACCCCCAACTGTACACCACTACCATAGCTCTTACAGGTGAAGGGGGCACCTATATGTGGGTACAGAGGATTTCTGGTGGGTTTTGGAGGGTTTGCCGTTTCCTCCACAAGTGTAACACGTAGGGGGGGGGGGGGGGTATGGGCCTGGGTCCACCTGTCTGAAGTAGTGCACTGTACCTACTACTAAACTACTCCAGGGACCTGCATGCGCTGTAATGGACCTCAGTATGACATCTGAGGCTGGCAAGTAATGTTATTCGTCACAATTTTGGGGGTTGGGAGGCGGTTAGTGACCACTAAGGGGGTAAGGGGAGGTCATCCCCGATTCCTTCCAATGGTCATCTGGTCATTTTGGGCACCTTTTTGTGCCTTATTCGTAATTAAAACAGATCTAGCTGAAAACATCCAAGTTTTAGTCCTGGACGTCTTTGCTGTGTTCCATTATGGCTCAAAGACGTCCAAGTCTTAGGAATGCCCAAGTCCCGCCTCGAACACGCCTCCAATATGCCCCTTTGAGATTTGGATGTCCTTGCGACGGACTTCTGACAAAGACGTCCAAAATGTGTTTTCGATTATACCGATTTGGACTTCTCTGTAAGAAGGACGTCCAAGTGCCGATTTATGTCACTTTTTGGACGACCATCTCTTTCGAAAATGAGCCTGTATGTCTACCTTAAGATGAAACTGACAGTGCTATATAGATCTCATCTACCAGCATTTTAGAAGATATGGAAACCCTATGAATGTTGGAGAAGTCTTAGAAGACATACTGGCACTTAAACTGAGCTATATTACTATCAGAGTGGATGACATGCTTCTGGCAGTGCTCCTGTCTATCTTTTGCTGCAGTGCTATAGGTCATTTTGGATGGTTACCCTGTACTGTCATGGGAAGGGAAGTCAAGTTGCAAAAAGTACATCCTAGTGATTGTTGGGCATCACCCATTAGTGGAATCCTATCTATCTTATGCTTACCAGAGGTACTGGGATCAAATCCCATTGGTGGTCCTTGTGATCATGGGCAAATCATTTAATCCTTCATTATCTCAGGTACAAAATTAGATTGTGAGGCCTCCTAGGACAGGGAAATATCTATTGTACCTGAATAAGAACATAAGAATAGCCATACTGGGTCAGGCCAATGGTCCATCTAGCCCAATAGCGTGCTTCCAGCAGCTGCCAATCCAGGTCATTATTATTATTATTTATTGCACTTGTATCCCCATTTCCCCACCTATTTGCAGGCTCAGTGTGGCTTACAGAAACCTGTCATGGCGTCGTCATACAGGGTACATGATACAACTGGAGTTACAATGAGATCAAGGGATGACAAAAGGAATTATTCAAGTGATTATAGAAAGAAGACATTCAGAGTGAGGGCGGAGTGGAGGAGTGTTATAGTTAGGTTATGTGTTCTCTTGGTAGGCCTTGTTGAAGAGAGAGGTTTTTAGTGATTTGCGAAAGATAGCTATTTTGTTAATTGTTTTCAAGTTAGTTGGCATTGCATTCCACAGCTGTGTGCTCAAGTATGAGAAGCTGGTTGCATGTGGTAGTCTGTATTTTAATCCTTTACAGCTGGGGAAGTGTAGGTTAAGAAAAGTTCAGGAAGATCTTTTTGCATTTCTGGGTGGTAGGTCAATGAGGTCCATCATGTACGTCGGGGCAGAAACCCAAATTAATAGCAACATTCCATACTACAAATCCTAAGGCAAGCAGCAGCTTCCCCCGTGCCCATCTCAATAACAGACTATTTTCCTCCAGGAATTTGGCCAAACCTTTTTTAATCCCATGTAACTCACCTTGAACTACTTCTGAAAAGTTATGAGCAAAATTCAAATTATTACTATTCTTTCGCTAGGACTGTTTCCTACTGCATGGAAATATGCTATTCTCCGAGGATAAGCAGGCTGCTTGTTCTCACTGATGGGTCGACGTCCATGGCGGCCCTGGAACGGCAATTTTCCACAGCAAAAGTTTTGCCAGAGCCTTCCAGTGTGCGGGGCGTGCGCACCGCGCATACGCGGCCATCTTCCCACCTGTCGCATGAGAGTCTCGCTCAGTGTTTTTCTTTTTCCGCGGTAGAGAGTGGCTGCTTGGTCAGTCTCTCTCCTCAGGCCCAGAGAAAGAGTCTTCCTTTTTTCCGACTTTTTGGGAGTTTTTTTCTCCCTCTTTTCTCTTTCTTTTCTCTATTTTATCCTGCCTATAAACTAAAAAAAAAATCCCTTATTTCCTAGTTTGGCCCTTTAAGTTTCCTTTCATCTTCGTCGTGGCCCTCTTAAGCTGCGCGTACGCGCTTCTCATTTTTGTGCCTTTCTAATCGGCACAATCGCGAATTTTGACTTCGCCGCCGCTATTTTTCCGTCCATGTCATCGAGGACTCCCAGTGGCTTCAAGAAGTGTACTCGGTGCAACCAGTCGATCTCAGGTACCGAGTCCCACGCGTGGTGTCTTCAGTGTCTTTCCCCATTCTCTGTTTCTGTGGATAATCCTCCCTGTCTCATCAGCTCATAACCTTGCGCTCATCTTTGACACCTCTCTCTCCTTCTCTGTACATATTTATTTATTGGGATTTATCAACCACCTTTATAAAGAGATTCACCCAAGGTGGTGTACAGCAGGTACAGTTTAACATAAAACATACAATTTTGTTAATAGCATAACAAAAAGCAAAATAACCAAGAATAAACTAAATACAATAAGGAGGTCTTTTACTAAAGCCCAGCTCGTTATTTGCAGCAGAGCCCATAGGAATAAAATGGGCTCTGCTGCAGATAACTCAAGTCAAGCCCCAGTAAAAGGGCCCCCTACTGAGGTAAACTTGAAAACAGTATATTGAAACCTAATAACAGAATAGTATCAAAAATATACACATTTAACAGCACTGGAATTCAAATACTAGAGATATAATACAATGTTAGCATAATACTAATGATACACCTAATAAGCATGCATTAGAACATTCAACTAACATAGATATGATGCTAATGATTTTCTACAATAGGGCTTACCACATAGTTTGTATGTCTATGAACTTGGGCTGGGTCACAATTTATATAGTCAATACTTATATTCCTCTTTAAACTACAGCCTCAAGTTGTTTGTTCTTTAATCTTATTTGTTTTGTAATTCTGTATTGCAATCTTATTTGATCCACTCTGAACTCAATGGGATAAAGTGGACTATAAGAAATGTAATTAAGGCAGATCACAATTAAACAATCATTATCCCAACAGAAAATCATTTCAATACATTAATTTAAATTCTTTTGAAGCAAATAGGTTTTCAGTATTGTCTAAAGTGTGCTTGGCCTCCATATGAATTACGTGATTCAGGGATAATAGCAAAAGTCTTACTGCCATTAAATCCAATCTTTTTACAATAATAGACCGGAAATGCCAATGAGAAAAGCAAACTATAAAGAATATCATAGCTGAGTTCTAACCATTCATGTTGTTACAAACTCAAGGAGCAGCCTAATGGTAAGAGACCAGGAGGCGTATTGGCACAGCACTTAGATTTAACAGACTGCTAAAACCTGTCGTTTCTTTCTTTATAACATCACCAAAATTCATCCTTTCCGTTCTGAGCACACTACCAAAACCCTTAGCCACACTCTTATCACCTCTCACTTAGACTGCTGCAACTTGCTTCTCACAGGTCTCCCACTAAGCCATCTCTCTCCCCTTTAGTCTTTTTAAAACTCTGCTGCATAACCTATATTTTGCCAGTGTTGCTATGCAAATGTTAGCCCTCTCCTCAATTCAATTCATTCATTTCCACATACAATTCAAACTCCTCTTATTGACTTACAAGTGCATTCACTTTGTAGCTCCTCAGTACCTCTCTACTCTTATCTCTCCCTACACTCCTCCCAGAAACTCCTTCATCGGGTAAATCTCTCTTATTTGTACCCTTCTCCTCCACTGCAAACTCCAGACTCTGTTCCTTTTATCTTGCTGCACCATATACCTGGAATAGACTTCCTGAATCAGTATGTCAAGCTCCAGCTCTGGCCATCTTCAAATCTAGGCTAAAAGCCCACCTTTTTGCGGCTGCTTTTTAACTCCTAACCCCTATTCACTTGTTCAGTGCCTATGTCTGTTTTATAATTCCCACCTTAAGTAATTCCCTTATCCCTTATTTGTCCTATTTGTTTGTCTTGATTAGATTCTAAGCTCTGTCGAGCAGGGGTTGTCTCTTACTTGTTCATTGTACTGTGCTGCGTACGTCTAGTAGCGCTATAGAAATAAGTAGTAGTAGTATCTTATCAATCATTACATTTTCCTACCTACCTACTGTCAATTACAATCAGAAAACATTTTTTTCATTAAAACATTAAAAAATTCTAGCTTTAACCTTTATTTTAAATCACATTGACTTCTGCATATCTTTGTATTATGGTTTAAGGCACTCTAATATTCAGAGATTGCAACTTGCCCAGAATGCTGCAACCTGTTTACTAACAAATAGTAAGAGATTTGACCACATTACTCTATCTCCAAAGAAGCTTCACTGGCTCCCAGTTTAACTTAGGATCCACTGCAAGATTTTACACTTGCAGAATTTTGGCTTGATTTGGCTTCAGTCACACAGGGATATACAACCCAGAGCTGGAAAAATTAAGAAAAATCATAAAAGATCTTCAGCCTCTACTCCAGGAGGATGAATTACTGAAAGAGATATTCCCATCCCCACCAGTGCTGGCTTTCCGACAGCCACCCAACTTAAAACACAAGTTAATCAGAAGTAAGCTCCCAACACAGACTCAAAAAGAAGAGAATGGCACGCATCCTTGCAATATATCCAGCTGCAAGCTATGCCAAAACATTTCATAGGACCCCACAGTCATTCACAAAGGAAAAATATTCAACATAAAGGAATCCTTTACATGCTCTTCTTCTAATGTGGTATACATCATTCAGTGTAAAAAATGTGACGAAGGATGCTATATTGGAGAAACAAGCCAGATGCTAAAGATAAGATTTAATTTACATAGACATCACATGAAAAATGCAAATGCCAGCCAGGATCCACGCCTGTGGGGCAGCACTTTACAAAACCAGAACACTGTACCAGTGATTTCATAGTAAGAATCCTGAAAGGTAACTTTAAAACAATACAGGAACGTAAGACCTTTGAAGTCAGAATGATTAAATATTTTGACACCCACCAGACAGGACTTAAAGATCTGGGTTTTCTAGCCCATTATAAAACATAAAGTGGTACTGCTCTGTTTGTCACCCTCCTGTCTCCATGCATATCTCACCCACCTATCCACCCCCATCCTGTTAGACTGTTACTGAAATGCTTTGATGTTCCCATGCATATCTCCCGGTGTCTCACCATCCACCCCATCACTGAAATGCTTTGATGTTTCACTTATATATACTGTCATCTACCAAGAAATGTATTAAGTTATGTCCAATAAAAAAAGGTATCATCTTACTTTCTTTTCCATGTTTTATTTCTATTGATTACATAAGTGTTGAATCCAAGCTTTTCAGCTAGTTCATTATTATTAGATACAACTGAACCAATGACCTCTGCGACAGGTGCTGTGCGCCAGGTCCACTCTATAGGAGATTGATGTACTACTTGGATTTTTGCTGTTGAATCAAAGGATTTGGCCCAATTTTGGATACTCTTAGTGCTTTTCTTTGTTCTTTTTGGTTTGTGCCTTGTGCTTCGAACCCTCTCTGTGTTGATTCATGATACGTAGTCATTTCCATAGCAAAATTATTCATTCCTTTACATTCTCAGTTTCCCACTTGCACTCAATATTTACATCAACTAGCTATTCCACCTCCCTTCCTGTATTGTCTTGACAGATCACGACACAATTCTGCCTCTTGTTTTAGACTGGTAGAATGGAATTCACTTCCTCACTCCTTAGGCTCTGACACAAATCGTTTTATGGCTGCTTTGTAAACCCATTTATTTTCTCAAGCCTTTGGGGAAACAGGAGACATTAATTAGAGTGGCACAGATTAGTTTAGTCTAGTCCTCAACGTTCCTTCTTTTTCAACTATAACTCTTTTTCCTTTTATAAAATTTGTAACTTTTTCCCTTTCTATTCTTTATAAAATTATGATTGTAATCCACTTTGTTTTTTCTCTTTAAAAAAAGAATGTAAAATGGTATGAATTATTAAATAAACTAAAATTACAGATCAGGATGCTAGAAAGGAATTTGTGTAAATCGTATGGGAGAAAGAATAGTGAAGCTTATAAGTATTGTAAAACTTTACAACTTAAAGGTCGGAGAATGCATTTTTTTTCTAATCCAATTTCTAATGTCTTTGGGTAATCTTGGGAGAGGATTTTGTAGGTAGATTTTAAGTGTGGTGATGTAAGGGTGGGAGATATGACAAAACACTGATGGCTTTTTTATATATTGTATTTTTGTGTTTGCTTTTTATTGTTTTTAATGATATATACACTGTTTTGGGTGGGCCTTTAGTGGTATGATTAATCGTGATTAAAATTTCTATCAGATTGCAACCCTGTAAACAAAGGGAATGATAGTGGGTATTATTGAACTGATAAAACATATTGACTACCTTAGTTTCTGCAAAATATATTGGCTGCTTATTTAGATTTTGCTCACACCTTTTTCAGTAGTAGCTCAAGGTGAGTTACATTTTGTTCTCAACATGAGTGGTGAAACCTTGTTGCACAGATTGAAATATTCTGATTTCTCTAGTTTAACATGCTCTTGGAAAGAACTATCAGGGATGCAGCTTTTACGAATAGGAGTATTTTGGGATGGACAGAAGGGCTAGTGTCCCAAAGGTATAGGTGCTAATGCTGAATTTGTCAAACTGCTCCCCCTCCTCTCGCCAATATGACTTCCTTACGCTTTGTCTCCAAAGTAAGCAGGCAGACTGCATGGAAGTATTTGTTAGGATTTTATTAAAGATTCTGGGTTTAGAAGACCTTGTAAAAGAAATGCTAGTAAGATAAAAGGTGATGTTAGGATCCACATAGTGGTGAGGGTGATAAAGGCAAAGTGACATTTCATTCAATACATAGCCTGCCTATTATTTGGCTCCTAGGCAGGTTACAACAACAATACTTATAAAAGATAGTAGTCATAGAAGTCAGAGCATAAATTCAAGACATAAACCCCTAAGTTCTATATACAGTGGTAAAAATTCTGTGAGCAAATTTTGGCATGCCCAATTTGCATGTCAATTTAATTGGATAGCGCGCCAGTTACTGGCAATAATTTGGGTACCAATAATCAATTATTGACGCTAATTGGCAACAATTAGAATTTACACGCATATCTTCGTAGATGGTATTTTACAAAGATTATGCATGTAAAGTTTTACACGTGGCCCAAAAAGGGGTGTGTGTGGCCATGTGTGGGGTATGGGCAGGTCAGGTGCATTTCAGCGTTTTAGAATATGGCAGATCTTCACCTAATTTAGGCATGAGGATTTACACCAGATTTCAGTTGGTGTAAATCCTCACGCCTAAAATTGGGCACGGATCCCAGCACTAGGAACTAGTCTGTAAAGGGCACCTGGCTTGGAATGCCGTTTATAGAATAACGCTTAGCACTCATTTTTTTCAGCGCCCAAATTTGGGCACCATTTATGGAATCTAGTCCAAAATAAATTAAAATTAAGTAAAAGCTAACTGGGAACAGTAATCTTTTAAATTTTGTTGAAAGGTTAAAAAAGTGTATCGCAATAGGTACTTTATTCCATTGATGTTGACCTGTCACTGGAAACATATAGCGGTCCTTTTACTAAGCTGTGGGAAGCAGTAGCGCATGCTTACTGCAGCTTAGAAGGGCTTACCATGGGATGTGCTGAGGTGTCCCGTGGTAATTTTGTAATGTGCATACTAACTATGTGCTAAAAAATACATTTTTTTTTTTGCAGAGGAGGTGTATCTGTGCTAATTAGCACATCTGCATTTCTGTGCATGAATTGATTAGCACGTGATTAGTGCTTGAGCCCTACTGCCTACAAAGTAGATGTTGGTAAATGCTGACATGCTGCACTACGTTTAGCAGGTGATTTTTCCCACGCGCTCAGGCCACCTCTTAGCACGTCTGCCAAAAAGCCATATTTCTGTTTTTTGGCAGTAATGGCCAGACAGTAAGTCTAAAATTAGTGCCTGGCCATTTACCGTGTGAGCCCTTACCACCTCCTATGTACTTAGCAGTAAGGGCTTACGCACTAACCCCACGGTAATCAGGCAGCATGCGACAATGTGGCCACACTGTGAGTAACTGCACGTGCCAACTTCGGAACTACCGCTGGGCTCCTGCATAACCCCGGCGGTAGGGCCAGTTTGGCACGTGCTACCCGCGCCTTTGTAAAAGGGCACCTTAGTGCATGACCATTAATTTGGAAAATGGAAAATTGGCCATTTTCTGGATATGCTAAAAATGGCCTTATTAAGTGGGAAAGACCTGCTTAAGGGTGCACTAAGGCCATTTTTTAGCATAGCTTAGTAAAAGGAGCCCATAGAAACACATAAATATTTTTATGGACTATCAAAACCCCAAGTAGAATCAGTAACTCATATAGACTAGAATGTAAGACACTCATAGTGCTGCCCCAGAGAAATTAATTCAGTCATTGTCGGGTCATGGAAAGTTTTAAAAACCGAACATATGCTTTTAATGTCTCTCAAAATTTTATGGGTCACCAGTGTAATTCTTTTCATATTAGCATAACATTGGCACTAACATCCACTTCCGTATTCACAAATTAAACCACATAACTACCTTCTTTCATGGAAGGAAACTTGCCAGCAGCATCATTTCAATATTAACCAATCAAAAATAATTACAATCTGCTAGTTAACAAGCTACTTTCAAATGTCCTTACCATCTATGTTGCTAATCGTTGCCAAACGAGCTGCCCAAATCCATCAAATATATTTAGTTATTCATCATATGTATTCCAGTGAGACCTGTGGTGTCAACAAGGCCTCACATCAATTTGTGGCGGTCTCGCACACAAGCCTATCAAACAACAAAGAAAATAGTAATTCAAATCATAAATGCAGGCCGCTTGCCAATTGTTCACTGTAGTTTTCCACTGCTGTGACCCCCTAACCCCAACCCAAAAGAAACAATCCCATCAGTACAAACAGCACAGCACAAAACAAGAATGTTACACATATCCCCAGTAAAATTCGAAAACAATGTTAATAACCCCCCAAAAAGGGTGGGCCGGGTGCGAGCAAAATTATCAAATTTAACAACTCCACATTCCTGTTCCAACCCCCATTGCCCTGACCCTTTTTCACAGAATATCTTCTCAGCCTGAATGTTCTATTGCCTCCTTCCCAGAATTCCAATCACATCCCAACTTCCATTAACCCTTGTCTTCTCAGCACTCCTCTTAATACCCTTAATTAAATTCCACATTAAGTTCCCCAAATCTCATCTTAAATGTATTTAATTGAATTCCAATTTCTTTTAATGCAATTTTAATTTTATAACCAGCAGCTCTACATAAATTAATTAACTTTACTTGGATCTCCCAATCCTGCTGTTAAATGCTTCCTTCTTACAACATGAATAAACTTTAAACTAATTTCCATGCCATTAATCCTCCTTTTTTTCATTTCACCCCCTCTCCCCATCCTGTACCACATCATAAATGCACTACCCAGATGGCATACACTTTAACTGGAGTGATGCCAATGTTATATTGCCCTCGGGTAAATCCTCGAGCTTCCTTAATATACTCCGACTTCCTGCTTCACTAATGATGCATCAGGAAGGACCAAATGTAGAACATTACAGTAATGAAAGCAAGGTAGAAGTAATGCCTGCACTACCAAGTGGAAGTTCTCAGCACACAAAAACCGCCATGGTCCATATACAGTTTTATTAAAAAAAATGTTTTGTGAACCTTGGAGATTTGAAGTCATATGGATAAATTTGTACCAAGAACAATTCATAGATATCTGCTTAACTAATCAAAGAAATTCCATTACCGTTTCTGAAATAGATATAGGTGACATATAGTCATCGTTATTATGTACTACCATTTGTCTCAGTTTTCTTGAAATTTATTGCTAGCCCATTTAGGTCAAATCATTTGGAAATTCAGTACAGACTTGATTGTCTGACCTTCGTTGATCCGACCCTCTGGCATATCAGACAGACCCCTGGTGACGTCGCTGCATCGCCGTTAAGAAGCGTGCAGCTTCTCTTTCCCTTTTCCAGTGAAGCACAGAAGGAAGTTTCACACCTGAGACAATTAGTTTCAAACTTGGGGCCCTATTTTTACTGCAAAATAACACCGTTGTGAGCCAGGCCCCTGCTTTTACCGCAAAACAGCACCGTTGCGACCTGGGTGTTTTCTCTGTTATCGGGCTTTTCACTTACCTGACAGTTGGTCGGTTCTGTTTACATCAGATAATCGAGACTTTGCTGTTCAAGAACCTTATGGAGAGGGTATCATCTATGATAGAGAATAGACAAATAATAGAGTATCCTCTGCATGTAATCAAAAAGACATATCCATTTCATGCAGCAGTTTGCAGAGAGGAAGCAAATATATGTTAAATCTGCCAATAATGCACATCCTGGTGGAACACCCCATGCCAGGGAGAACCAAGACAAAGATGTATTTCCAATACACACTTGTTCGCATCTCATCAGAAATAATGAGACTGACTTTAATATAGCCCCTCCTATTCCCAGTACTGCTCATCTAGATGATAAAAGTCCAGGAATTACTGAGTCGAAGAAACATCAGTAAAAACAGGTGGGCTGTACTTTGTGCCTATAAGCTCTCGAAAACAGAATCAAGAAGAGATGTTACCAAGGTTTCAGGGCTATTACCTTTTCTAAATCCATCTTGCCATGGATCTAAGATATTATGCATATCCAAGTGCCCTCTTAGAATCTTCTCATTTTCCTTAACAGTTGGCTTTTGGATCAGTTCTTTTATCATTGGCCTAACAGATAACACATTTTAAAATTATGGGCATAATGCCTTCACTTACAGAGATCTGTATTAGGTTTCTTTAAAAAATGGCTATAGTAATTGTCAACAATTTCCCAGAAGATGTTGCAGTTTCTAAAAACAGAAGTAACTGGTATGTTTTTAAAACAATTGTATAATCACCTCTGACTCAGTTAGTGGAAGACTCCCAAAGAATACAACCAGTATCCTTTGGTCAAGTATTGTATTCTTTAGATTCATGAGAACACAGACATAAGCTATATTTGGGTAAATTATTAATCTTAATAGTAGATAAATCAACAAATTCACATGCTGAAGCAAGATAGAAGTTTGAATGCACGTTAAGATGTCAAAATAAATGGTGAGCCACGAAAAACTGTTCCAAAGGTTTTTATAAAGCAGCTTATATTTAAAAAGTAAAAAGCCTTTTTTTAATTCATCTAAAGCTGGTTCATATATTTTAAGAGCTTGCAAATATGCATTCATTCATAAGTTACATTGTCTTCTCTTTTCTATAAGCCCTCTCTACTTTCTGTAACGTACTTTTTGTACTGTAAACCACTGGACAACATGTGGCCATTTAAAAATTACTGTCTTATTCACAATAGTAATACCTGCTCTATTGTTGTACTGTGGAATCCCACAGTTGAACTAACCCGTTCACATCCTTTCCATCAGGGGCACCATCCTTGTAATCAAATTTTGCTTTCACCTTATATAACAGTTTTATATTAGAATGAGGAGTCATTATCAAATTGGATAAAGCTAAACTTATTAAATAGTGAGCTGACTAAGGAATAGGTGTATCTCGGGGGTACTGTCTCCATATGGGCTAGTTTTGCACATACCATCATAGTACTAAGCCCAGGGGTATGTGGAGTATGATCTCATTCAATGAAATTTACCCCAAATGACTGCTGTAGTACTTGCATCATGCCAAAGAGAACTTCCTTCTGGAGGTCATAAGACGTGTCAGCAAGCTAGCCAGGTGTGCTTGGAAATTATTATTAAACAAGCCTGTGGTATCCAAAACGATAGGAAATATTTCTGTATCTTTTTGTCACATTTTCTTGGTCTTAGACTGTATTTCATGGTATTTGATGATCTCTCTCTCTCCATACGATTCACAGAATATTTGCTTGGAATTGACACCTCTACAATCAATGCTGTTCTGGTAGTTGTCTACATATGTAACAATGTAATCAATTTCTTTTTTCAGAAAAAAAAATCAAGAAAATAATCACCTGAGTGCATTGTAAGAATGCTTACAGATAAATTATCTATACAGATAGACTGTAACATACATGAATGTCAGAATACCCAAGGATGATAGCATTTGATAAACTGAAACTCTAATGTAATTAACCATTCCAATACCAGAAATGAATTTTCAGAGGGAACATGGAGAATATAGGTGATTCACAGTGCCCAGTTCTCATTATGTATTAATACATCCTCAGAAGTATTACCATTAAAAGGGGAAAACATTTATATATGTGTATTTGCACAACAGACAGCTATAACTCTACCTCCTCTTCCCCTGTTCTATTGGCTGGATGGCTTATTAGGTCATAATTTAGTTGTACATAGTATATTTGCTGTAGACATCCAAGTATCATGTATTCCTAAAAGACTGAGGGGGCCTTTTTACTAAGCTGCGTAGGTGCCTAATAGGCATATTTTCAAAGCACTTTGGGAGGCTAAGTTCCATAGGTTTCTATGGAACTTTGGGAGGCTAAGTGCTTTGAAAATGAGCCTCTAAGCCTGCCCAACGTGTGCCAATTCGGAGCTACCGACAGTTACCGCATGGCCCGGGCGGTAATTTCATTTTTACACGCATCCAGTACACGCGCCAGAAAATATATATATTTTTGTTCAGCTGTATAGAGGAGAGTGATTGCTATTGAATTTCTGATCCAAGGAATTCAGCTGTTTTAATAGATGTCTCCTTCTTTGCGGCTGCCACCCGTTTGGAACCCTGAAGCAGCTTTGCTCCCTTAAGCACGAGTGAAACGCTGGCCACCGTCGGTCTGGGGGATAGATGGTCTTTGAGCAGGAGATGAGACTACACAGCTGAACCAGTATACGAAAGCCACTGGTGACTATTCTCTGAGTAATGTCTCAGCGATCGTCTTGATATTATCATAACTATAGTGTAACAGATTGGAACAAGTTTTTCTTGTCAATCGATATTCAAGGTTATGGGAAGGATTTTTGCCTATGATGAGGAACAGATCCTTTTCCAACCAAAAGATAGGTCAATAAGGTCCATCGTAGCTCTGTAGATCTGGGGATCAAGAGCTCCTTGAGGCTTTTCCCTCTCATAAACCATAAATTCTTAAAGTACTAATCTTGCATTTTTTCCTTGATCATTCACAGTGGGGGATTTTTGTGGTGTTTACATGAAAAAATGTACACGTCTTTGATTCAAAGTATAAAACATAAACTAGAAAAGTGTGAAAACTAAGGAAATTTAGGAATAAGACTCAGTAAGCTATATCAGAATGAAGAAACCAGCAATTTTGAGGAATCTAGATACTGCTGCTGTTTTAATGGAGTGAAAATCTGGTAAACCAGAATTATTTATATAAAAAACTACATTTGAACATTTTCGTATTCCCTTGAGGAAGCTGATTGTTTATCTGTTGCTTCTGCAATTGCCTAGCTGAGGAGACGGTGTAGTGGGGGCTGAAATGGCATGTGCGTGAGTTTTTTTTGATAGGAAGAACAAGACATGGATGGTACGAGTGTTGCACGACAAGTTCATTTCAGCTCTCTGGGTTTTCCTGCGTCAATTAAATCAGCATGGCAGCATTTAACTTTCTGTGATTGGGGCTTGTGTGGGTAGTAGAATGTTTGTGCTCATGTGCATTTGTGTATTTTTACTGTTGCTGTTGAAAACTTTTGCAGGAGGGGAAGATTTACTCTGGCTTGGAATTCCTCCATTCCTCATCCCCTTCTGAAACTCGGGGTGTCATATTGAAGCGTGTGCGCCATAGGGCTTTGCTGGAGCATCCATGAAATAATGCAGTGACGGCTCATTAATCACTTTCAGAAAGGCTGAGAGCAGTAACTTCAAACCATCTCATTGCTTGAGTGACTCACAGGTCCACAACGGTGGCGTAGGCAGCATAAAACAGATGGAGTTTCTAAACATGTTACTATTATCATTCTCATTAACTCTGCTTTGCATAGCGTAAGAAAGCGTATGGCATCCTTTGGATTCAGGTTTTTACGTGCTGTGCTAGAACGTAGATTGTATCCTGCATGTGCAGCTCCATTATATTTCTGTCAGAAAGCCTTAAAGGCAGTGCTGTTGCTCGTTCCCTGCCATAATATTCCTACAACAGTACAGTACAGTGGGAAAAGTCCAGACGCATTGAGAGCTAAAGATAGACTGCTCACTGCAGCAGGGAAGTTGTCGATACCCGGAATAACCTGCTAACGGTGGTGGCAGTAAGCAACACTCTGATAAGCTGTAAGCATACTTGAGACAGGAACAGAGAATAGTGATGAGGTTGGGGAGGTTGGAGGGAGAGTAAAATAAATTGGTTGATCTGATTGTCAGGTTAAGTATAACAGAGAATTGGAACTGCAGAGGATCAAAAAGGGGATGAGAAAGCCAGTTTGCACAGAATGGTGATATAAGTTCTTTGAACTCCAGGAAAAATGGTGGAATATATTGTTGTGGCTCAGTCTGAGAACTTTAGATACTGAGATTTAATTGCAGGATATTTACCAGGGTAGTAGGCTGACAAGGCTATGTTTCCCAGCTAAGGGAAATGGGACTTGATATACCGTATTTTTTCGGACTATAAGACGCACTTTTTTCCCCCAAAATTTGGGAGGAAAATGGGGGGTGCGGTCTTATAGTCCGAAGGTAGCGAGGTCCGATTTCGGGATCGCCCCTCCCCCCGAGTCGGGATTGCCCTCCCCTACTCACGTCACGCGATGTTCCCTGGTGGTCTAGTGACGTCGGGGCAGGAAAGAGCCCCCTCTTTCCTGCCCAGCGCGCTGCTCTCCGTCCTCCTGTATGCTGCCTGACGGTCTCGGCGAGATTCAAAATGGCCGCCGAGAATTGAAGTCTCGGCGGCCATTTTGAATCTCGCCGAGACCGTCAGGCAGCATACAGGAGGGACGGAGAGCAGCGCGCTGGCAGGAAAGAGGGGGCTCTTTCCTGCCCGATTCACTAGACCACCAGAGAACATCGCGTGACGTGAGTAGGGGAGGGCGATCCCGAACTCGGACAAGACGCACCGGAGCACCTAGGTTTTAGAGGAGGTAAAAAGGAAAAAAAATGTTTTTCCTATTTGCCTCCTCTAAAACCTAGGCGCGTCTTATGGTCCGGTGCGTCTTATAGTCCGAAAAATACGGTACCGCCTTTCTGAGGTTTTTTTGCAACTACATTCAAAGCGGTTTACATATATTCAGCTACTTATTTTGTACCAGGGGCAATGGAGGGTTAAAGTGACTTGCCCAGAGTCACAAGGAGCTGCAGTGGGAATCAAACTCAGTTCCCCAGGATCAAAGTCCACTGCACTAACCACTAGGCTACTCCTCCACTTAATCTAAGGACTTAAAAGATTGATTTCCCTGAAGATAGTTAAGTTTAGCACAGTGAGTGCTGGTAAGAGTAACAAAGGGTGAGGATTTGAGCAAGAGGAGTGTGGACCACTGATATTGTACTCCTAGGACAATGTAGGGCACAACAATCTGGCAAGCAGGATCAAAATGGTCCTCAATGTCAACATTTATTCTGTTGTATTATCTCTTGTCCAAAATCCTGACTATTTTAACATGACTGATGTTAACACACAGGATCCTTTGCTGACACTTTCTTTTGGAGCATCTGCACGGTGTCTGGAAAGAAACTGGACCCCTTGTAAGTTTCAAAATACTTTGCAATTATTTAAACATTTAATATGACCTTTTAGAATGCATTAGTATAATGGTGCTTTTTCTTAGTTAATTCATAATTATGTTCAAATGCCTCCTTCAACCTTGACAACTTTATGAAGTCTTCGACGCCACTGAGCTGTTGGCTCAATTAATTTTGGGGTTTCATTAAGAACTCAACTGTTTTGTCAACTCAGGGTATGCCAAAAAGTGGACTGCACTGGTATAGATGCGTGCATTGGACGTGCGCAGATCCATTTTTTTTAGCACACCTGGAAAAAAGGCCTTTTTGGGGGCCGAAAATGTACGTGCCACAAAATAAAAATTGCCATACGTCCATTTTGGCCCTGAGACCTTACCACTACCCATTGACCTAGCAGTAAGGTCTCATATGTTAACTGGACGGTAATGATCTATGTGCATACAATGCTGATTACTTCCCGGTTAGCGTCGTGCACCAGAGAATTTCCAGCACGCTTAGTGGATGCATATAAAAAATGAAATTGCCGCCCGGGCCACACAGTAGATGGGTGGTATTTCAAAATTGATGCGCGTAGTCGCCTACGCAGCTTAGTAAAAGGGCCCCTTAATGTGCTGGAGATCCATCCTGTTGAAAATAAAGTACTCAGATATGTCTCAAATTTCAGGCAGAAATTTCTGCTGCAGTAGGATGTTTTTGGATTATTTGGAAAAACTTTGGGAGGGAGGGGGGTTACCAGTTTTTTTCGGACATTGTATATTTAAAATGAATATACATGTTAAGTGACTACTAGTGTTTAGCATTCTCCTTTGTATTTCATGTCTCGCCAATTATCTCCCCGCTAATAGGAGATCTGATCGAGGTCTATAAAATAATGAGTGGCGTGGAATGGGTAGATGTGAATCATTTGTTTACTCTTTCCAAAAATACTAGGACTAGGGGGCATGCGATGAAGCTACAAAGTAGTAAATTTAATACGAATTGGAGAAACGTTTTCTTCACTCAACGTGTAATTAAACTCTGGAATTTGTTGCCAGAGAATGTAGTAAAGGCAGTTAGCTTAGTGGGGTTTAAAAAAAAGCTCTGGACAGCTTCCTAAAGGAAAGTCTATAGACCATTATTAAATTGACTTGGGGAAAATCCACTGCTATTTCTGGGATAAGCAGCATAAAATGTATTGAACTTTTTCGGGATCTTGCCAGGTATTTTTGACCTTGATTGGCTACTGTTGGAAACAGGATGCTGGGCTTAATGGACCTTTGGTCTGTCTTAGTGCGGCAGTACATATGTACTTATTCATTTCAGCTATGAACTTTACAGTGTAGAGCAGTGTTTTCCAAGTCTAGTCCTGGAGTACCCCTTGCCATTCAAGTTTTCAGGATATCCACAATCAATATGCATGAACTTGATTTGCATACACTGCCTCCATTATATGCAAATCTCTTCCTTGCATATTCTTTGTGAATATCCTGAAAACCTGACTGGCAAGGGCTACTCCAGGAATGGACTTGGGAATCACTGGTGTAGAGCTCCTCTTAAGTTTTCATTTTTATGTAATACTTCTTAGGCTCCAACATTTAGTATCTGATACCCACCTTCACCAGTTTTATGTCATCATGTGAGTTCTTAATCTTATTCTAACACATCTTTTATATGTACTGAGACTCTGGGCTATGTAAACTTGCAGCATTTTATAAAAATAAATTAATGATGAAGCATTTGTAAATGGGGAAAATACAGAATTATTGTTGGAGATATATATTTTGCATTTATTTGCTCAGAGACGTGCCTTATTTTGAAGTAGGACTTGCAGTGTGGATCTGCTTCAAGCAGAAGAATCCTTTTGTGCACTTCCTGGAGGTGTTTTCCAGCAGTGGTATAACTACTTGATCCTGTACCAAAATGTTCCTTTTGATTACCTCTTCTAGCTCTTTGAGAAACTTGGAATAGAATAGTTCAGTCAACAGTTAGTTTGAAAGCCACCCACTAAGTTTGCAGAGCTTTCCAAATGCTGTCACACCAGATGTTTGTTTTTTTCTGTGAACAGTTTAATTAAGGATATTCATCATTTCTCTGCTTCTGTGTGCTCCTGTATAAATTGGCGCTTCCTCATGAGCATACTGGTTCATGGTTATAATCTGACCTCTTCTTCCTTCAGGAAGTTATCATTGTGTGAGCTGGTAATATGCATCTGATGCAGACTGGTTGGGAAAAGTGAGACTGTCAAAAATCTGTAAAATACAGGCACACGAAAGAGTCGGTGAGAAAAAAAATGTCAGTTGATTAGCATGCACTCCCCAACTTACTTTTGGTATAGACAGTCACTGAAAGCACTGCAGGAGAGTTTATTGAACCCCAAAATAATTTCAAAACCTTCTTAAATATATTCTGGCCAAATACACAAAGCAATTGTGGCGTTGAAGAAGTACCTGTAGAATAGTTCAGCTCCAGTCTAAAGTAACGTTTCCAAACTTTTGTTCATGTGCCATAGAAAATTCATTTAGCACCCTGGTTTTGCTCTCAGAATTTTGCATCCACAAGAAACAACAAAGGAAGCTTTTAAACATAAAGGGATTCCTTTCTGAGTACATGCAGTCATGCATGCCTCTCCTTCCAAGCTATAATATGAGCTCTGGAGTTAAGGAATTAGAGGAGCAGGCAGGGCATGGATATCTAGGCCCTGTTTTTGTGTAAAACACACAGCACATAGTGCCTTCTCCCTTGAATCTTTCCATCTTCTGGTGGGGATTTTTCATTGCTGTCTCTTGTGGCCATATGAATCCCTCTGTCTGTACAGCTTGCTCCTTTGATGTAAGTGTATGTAGGGTAGCAAAAATTGGTAACAATTGTCCCTTTCCCATGAGGTGCTTGGAAAACTTGGTGTGGATTCTCTGATGGGGAAGGATTACGACTTCAAGGCCCTAGGCATAATAGTCTTACAAAGGATGCACTCCAGACTCTGGGTGCAGTGTTACAAAAATAAAGTCTTTACTGAAAGCGTTTTTTTCAGGTCAAAGATGGAAAGCTAGATAGCTTTCAAACGATGCAGGCTGAATCAGCAGAATAGAGGTAATTCTTTCCTCCTCTTGTTTGCCCTGCCTATATGGGATATCCTCGTTCCCTTCTGTTTGAACTTGGATCCCTTGACCCCAGTGACCCTTTTGTTTGGTACTTGGCTCTTGAAAGCTTGAATTTCTCGTCTTAATTTTTCTCTCATCTTCACTCTGGACTCCAGGATCGGTAGTTAGCTTTAGACCAAAGTGGAAGTTGGAAATACTTCTGCATTCTTTTCTGCTGGGCCGTAAGCTTCCTCTTTAAAAGGGATTCAGGCGCCCTCTTCCTGGACTCCTTTGTCCTCCCCTTCATGACAGCTGGGACCAGACCCTGCAGACTGTGGTCTCAACACATCTCACAAGCCAGAGAGTCAGGCCATGTCCCTACCTCTATCCCTGCCCTCTCCTTTCTCATATTCCTTCAAACTGACTAAGACATCACAAGGACACATTTGCTGGGCTCTATCACATAGGTGAAAAGAAAGCAAACCTAAGCAGAGGAATATTTCAGAAATAGTTTGTCACAGCAACAAGTGAGGGATTCACACAGATCACCAAGCTGGCCATGTTTCGTTTGGTACAGGGCTGCCTAAATGGCAATGATACTGCAAAGACAGAAACAGTATTAATAAAATCATAAAGTCAAAATATGGCTAATTTAAAAATTACGTGCCAACTCAGATAAAAACTCATGTACACATTTAAAACAACCACATATATATTTAAAATCCTTAATCCACGGATATATGGACATGTGTTAACTACTACTTCTACTACTACTACTTAACATTTCTAGAGCGCTACTAGGGTTACGCAGCGCTGTACAGCTTAACAAAGAAGGACAGTCCCTGCTCAGAGGAGCTTGCAATCTAAAGGACGAAATGCCAAGTTGGGGTAGTCTAGTTTCCTCAATGGAGGTATAATGGTTATGTGCCGAAGGCGACATCGAAGAGGTGGGCTTTGAGTAAGGATTTGAAGATGGGCAGGGAGGGGGCTTGATATATGGACATGTGTTAAAAAGTAAAACAAATAGGGGCTCTTATAAATACATATAGGTGCTCATTTTCAAATCGTATAGACTTACAAAGTTACATAGTACATCTGTGTACTTTGAAAATGAGCCTCATAACTTATATAAGAACATAAGAGTAGCCATACTGGGTTAGACCTATGGTCCATTTAGCCAAGTATCCTGTTTTCCAAACAGTGGCCAAGCCAGGTCACAAGTACCTGGCAGAAATCCAACACTCCATACTACAAATCCCAGGGCAAGCAGTTGCTTCCATGTCTGTCTCAATAGCAGATTATGGACTTCTTTCTTCCAGGAATTTGTCCAAACCTTTTTTAAACCCAGATATGCTAACCGCTTTTACCACCTCCTCTGGCAAAGAATTCCAGAGCTTAACTATTTGTTGAGTGAAAAAATATTTCTTCCTATTTGTTTTAAAAGTATTTCCATGTAACTTCCTCGAGTGTCTCCTAGTCTTTTGTACTTTTGGAATGAGTAAAAAAATTGATTTACTTCTACTCGTTCTACACCAGTCAGGATTTTGTAGACCTCAATCATATCTCCCCTCATCTGTCTCTTTTCCAAGCTGAAGAGCACTAACCTCTTTAGCCTTTCCTCATACGAGAAGAGTTCCATCCCCTTTATCATTTTGGTTGCTCTACTTTGAACCTTTTCTAATTCCTCTATATCTTTTTTGAGATATGGCGACCAGAAGTGAACGCAGTACTCAAGTGCGGACGCACCATGGAGTGATACAAAGGCATTATATTTTTGGTCTTATTCACCATCCCTTTCCTAATAATTCCTAGCATCCTGTTGGCTTTTTTGGCCACTGCCACACACAGAGCAGAAGATTTCAGCGTATTATCTACAATGACACCAAGACCTTTTTCTTGAACGCTGACCCCCAGGGTGGACCCTAGCATCAGGTAACTATGATTCGGATTATTCTTTCCAATGTGCATCACCTTGAATTTGTCTACATTAAATTTCATCTGCTATTTGGATGTCCTCTTCCAATTTCCTAAGGTCTTCCTGCAATATTTCACAGTCCGCACGTGTTTTAACAACCTTTTCCATATCATTTATAAATATGTTAAATAGTATCGGTCCCAGTACAGATCCCTTGCCATTTGGACACCCAGTCTTACAATTACCCAGATCAGTGATTGTTTCTGCAAACACTAAACTGGTCTTCAGCTTGGAGAAGAGACGTCTGAGGAGAGATTTGATAAAGGAATGGGTAGAAGTAAATCACTTGTTTACTGTTTCCAAAAATACTAGGACTAGGGGGCACGCAATGAAGCTACAAAATAGTAAATTTAGAACAGACTGGAGAAAATATTTCTTCACTCAACATTTTTTTTTTTATTTTTTATTTATAACCATTTAAATTTTTACAAGTGATAAAACAACTTGCCGGAAATACAGAGAAAGTAATATATAGGAATTATTTCAGTCAGGTAATTCTATTCTCTTCCTTAGACCACTAAATAGGGAGAGTGAAACAAGACAAGGAGATCAATTAAACAGTAAACAGAAAAAAATGTGGTATTAACCTGATTATCCCCAGATATTACTCGTCTAATTCATTATTCCACATGATCTTCTGGTTGGCTTCTTCAAGGCCAATACGGTGGTGTATGGTCAAATCATTTTATTGAAAACGTACTTATTGCCCAATATTAGTTAGAAATAATAAATCTGATTAATTCTCTCTCTTTTAAAAACCAGAAGTTATTTTACAATACATGTACTTAAGTCTCTAATTCAAATCCCACTGATTAAAGTAATCCCAGTTTTCACAGGCTTCACTCCTTTTTTTTTTTGTTACAATTGTACCCCGCACTTTCCCACTCATGGCAGGCTCAATGCGGCTTACAATATACAGCTACTTATTTGTACCTGGGGCAATGGAGGGTTAAGTGACTTGCCCAGAGTCACAAGGAGCTGCCTGTGCCTGAAGTGGGAATCGAACTCAGTTCCCCAGTTCCCTAGGACCATAGTCCACCACCCTAACCACTAGGCCACTCCACTCCAAATTGAGGAAATATTTCTGAGGAAAACATTAGGAGTCATACCCGGAACTCTGTGAAAAACAATAATCTCAATATTAATCATCTATAATTATTCAGAGTTTCTGGTCTATTATCATTTTCAAAATCATAACCACTTGCTCATGTAGAATCATTTGTTATATCAATTTTTCACTCTCAAAGGGTTCAGTTAAATTGTCCATGTAACTCTCTAATAAAATTATATCTGAAACAAAATTATTTACTGCCACTGTTAGATCCCGAAGCGAATATGTATTATTCGATCCTTAAATTTGACAACTTGTCCGCTTGACCCTTGCTCTCCAGCGACACTGAAAACAATGAAGCAAGAGATAATGTCTGATATTGGCAACCATGATTAATGCATCCTTTTCTTTGAGCTGTACTCCACAATCATTGAAAAATGCCACTGCAACCATTATTGAAAAGGTTATCTTCAGACTCTACAAAGTTGTCAAACTACAGGTTGATCTCATCTTTGCCTTTTTTTTTTGAAGTTACGGCCCAAGAAAAGGGGCTAGGTATTACTGTATATGATACATTTGAAATCCTCTGCTCAATTTGCAGTGGCAGGCAAGGAAGCAAATAGAATATTAGAAATAATTAGAAAGGGAATGGAGAATAAAACAGAGAATATCATAATGCCTCAGTATCGCTCCATGTTACAGCTACACTTTGAATATTGTGTACAATTCTGGTCACCACATTTAAAAAAGAGATAAAGCTTAATTAGAAAAGGTACAGAGAAGCACAACCATAATTATAAAGGGAATAAGGAAAGGGTAAAGAGGTTATGGCTGGGGCAGATATGATGGAGGTCTATAAAATGAGTGGAGTTGAATGGGTAGACATGAATTGCTTGTTAACTATTTCCAAAAGTACAATGACTAGGGACCATTCAGTGAAGTTACTAGTAATACATTTAAAACATATCGGAGAAAATATTCACTCAAAGTATCATCAAGCTCTGGAATTCGTTGCCAGAGAATATGGTAAAAGCAGTTAGAGTAGCAGGATTTGAAAAACGTTTTGGACAAGTTCTTAGAAGAAAAGTCTATAAATTATTATTAAAGTGGACTTGGAGAAAAATGTATTTATTCCTGGGATAAGCAGCTTGGAATCTGTTTTCTGGGATCCTGCCAGGTTTTGTGATCTGGATTGGCAGTGTTGGAAGCAGGATTCTGGACTAGATGGACCTTCAATGTGAACAAATATGGCAGTTTTTAAGATCTGAATTGGCTACTGTTGCATGATGCACCTTCAGTCTTTTCCAGAACAGCAATGATTATTATATGGCTGTAATACATAAATGTGATATATCAAATACATTATCCTTACCCTTACTTGATTATCAGATTTCACAGAAAATGACTTATTGGATCTTTATCCGTATGGATGTCTTTGCGGTGTTTGATACTTTGTATCATTCAATTATTTATTTATTTATTTATTTTTTAATAATTATTTAACACTACAATATCCAGGTAAAAACACAGTATCGGGATACAAGAAAAAGTAAACAAAATATAACAAGAAAATCATCACTTTCCAATTATAAATAACACACTTCAACCACAAATTAAGGCAATTAGATCCAAGATGTTAAAAATATGGACTGTTAACGAAATCTAAAAGAAACCGTTTAAGAAATTTGCCCCTCCCTTCCACTACTTCAGCTACCCCTTGACAGTGAACATGTAGAGCTAGACTGCAACATTAACATCCTCCCTTGAACTTCAAGCTGTTTAGGGTTGAAAAATTGAAATTATTTACCCTCAATTACTACAAAACATATACAAGGAAATCATAACACAAAGTTAGCCCACAAAACCTAAACCCTAGGCCTAATGGTCAGAAAGGCTTTTCACCTTGCCTGTTTCCTCTTGTCAAGTCAGGAAATACCCTAATTTTTGAACCCATGAACAGCGAGTTCAGTTATCAAAAAGAAAGTTTCAAAACAGTATTATGATTGGTCTCAAGAGCAAAAGTCACTACCAAAGTAGTCCTTTGAGTAATGACCTCCAGAGAGGACTCCAAAAATGAGGTTAAATTCACCTCCAGGCTAAGAAACCATGCCATTGGAATGCCTAGCACTTGGAATATGGATCATTCAATTCATGGGAGTGGAGGAGTGGCCTAGTGGGTAGGGTGGTGGACTTTGGTCCTGAGGAACTGAGTTCGCTTCCCACTTCAGGCACAGGCAGCTCCTTGTGACTCTGGGCAAGTCACTTAACCCTCCATTGCCCCATGTAAGCCGCATTGAGCCTGCCATGAGTGAGAAAGCGCGGGGTACAAATGTAACAAAAAAAAAGCAATGGGGATGGTAGGCAAAGTATTAACGTGGTTCTCAACTTTTCTCACAGATTGATGTCAGCATGTCTTTATCCAGTTTGGTAGGTTAATGAAGCATCCTTGACTCTGCTCCATCTGCAGTTTTGTTTAATGTACATTTGTTATGTAGAACATAGAATATATGCAGACAACATGCAATTTATTTTTATCATTTACATCTAGCTTAGGTGATACATTGTTGAAGGTAACGAGATGTTTGAATAAAATAGAGAAGCGGATGAATAAAAATAGTCTATCCATTAATTTGGATAAATCTGAACTGATGGTATTTTTAGGTCTAGAGTCGGGGTTTGCCCAGAGATGGTACAGTTAGAGAAACATAACATTATGATAACTTTGGAGGTTCATAGCCTTGGTGTTATCCTTGATCTTTTTCTATTCATGAAACCCCATATTAGGGAAGTTGTGTGTATGTGCGTGTGTTTTAAATTTACAAGCTATGCTTGCTGTATGTCCTTTGATATTGTTCCTACTGAAGACTTTAGAATTGTTCTACAGACAATCATTTTTATTAAATTGGATTATTGCAATTCCTTGTGTTTGGGATTGCCAAAGACAT
Organism: Microcaecilia unicolor; assembly: GCF_901765095.1. Lineage (NCBI taxonomy): Eukaryota > Metazoa > Chordata > Amphibia > Gymnophiona > Siphonopidae > Microcaecilia > Microcaecilia unicolor. Next base: position 608,755,252 of record NC_044031.1, on the reverse strand, counting down.
CTTTACAAACATTGCAGGTGATTCAAAGTGCTCCTGCTCATTGTTGTAAGGGGCTTCCTGTGTAGAACATATTTCTTCTCACTTGGTTGCATTGTACTTGTGGCAGGTGGTTTGAAGGATTAAATGCAAAATCTTGACTTTTATTCATCCATCATTGCGTGGAGATGACCCCTGTTACATGAACACAGTTTTAAAAATATATAAACCAGTGCATTCATTGAGATCGGAGGGGTCCTGTCAACTACACATTCCTTTGCTCAGACTCTTTTCATCTAGCTGAGGCACGTGCCTGCATCTTTTCACTGGTGGCTCAAGCACAATGGAATATTGCCACAGGAGCTGAGAAAAACTGAGTCTGCAGCACAATTCAGAACTCAACTGAAAACCTGACTGCCTTAAATTTTCTACCCCAAAAAAGTTGCACTGAACATAATGATGTAGCTTGGAGAGGAGACTGCAATTTGTGTGCACAGTTTAATTGAATAAACTCATTAGCGCCAATAATTAGCTTTTTACCAAGCACATAAATTTAGGCATGGCATCCACCCCTAAATTTTATGCGTGATTTGAAACAGGGGTGTGGAAATGGGAAGGTCATGGGCGGAATGGGGGCATTCCTAAAAGTAATGTACTTTGCTAGAGAACAGTGGGGATATGTGCCTAATGCAGGCGCGTACATTTGCACCACATTTCAGTTAGTGCAAATGGCTGTGCCTAAAGTTAGGCGCGATTCCTGGGCATAAGCACTATTGTATAAACCGCGCCCAACTTTTAAGTGTGGCTTATAGAATAGCACATTTTTCAGCATCATTTATTTATTTGTGTCATTTATATCCCACATTATCCCAAACAAGTTTTGAGATCAATGTGGCTTACAATAAAGAGTGTAGGATACATAACAAAGAATAATGCATAGGAAAGTAATTTGTTGTAAGAATCCAGTTTTACAATATAGTGTCATAAACGTACTGGGATAGCTATGCATGTTTAACATTTAGAAAATCTATTATGGATGAGAAATTGTACATAAAGCAAAGAGAAGGTTAATAGTAAATAGAGTGTTAGCCAATTCAGGTAATAATTAGTTTGTTTGAGACATGGAGCAAGCAATACATGACTTGTGCTCCAAAATAGGAGCACCTTTAGTTATGCACTGTAAATTGAGAAATCATGTATTCACTGATTTAAGATGTTTTGTGATTGAACATGATAAGTAGTAATTGTGGGGAGGAGTTAGAGATTGCCTGTTCAGGCAAAAAGAACAGAAGTGGATCAAAGGCTACAATCTTTGGAACCAAATGGATTAAACTCTTCCATAGAGTAGATGGTATTTTTGTGAAGGTTTCGATTCCTTTGAAGTTCCCATAGAAAGCGATTTTGCAACAACTGATTGGAAGATTTTAGCAATCAGTTGATTGGTAGATTTTGAAGTCGGCGTTCTGGTTTTAAACATGTGCCATTTGTTCTGAAACTGGTGTGACAGAGAGGAGCTGAAGAAATAGACTGCAAGAAGTAAGCTTTTTCTTTTTTAAGAACTTTACTATTTTGCACTGATTGATTGTATTTTGATGTTTAGTTCATAGTCAGTGTTTCTATATTTCACTACAGAATGAAAGCACAGTGAAATGTGTTCCCTTGATAAAGCATGAATGCGTTATGGGACCTGTTGGGAATTAGCAGATAAGTGCCGATGATTTCAATGTTTAGCGTTTGCAGAAATAATATGCTTTGAAGGCTAACCTGATGTGAATAGAAAACTTATATAATTGGAAGAATATAGGAGATTAGTGTTGAAGAAATGAAAAGTAAAATATAAAAAATAAATTAAAAAAATTTGGAGATTTTTTTTTGAGGCCCATGATGGGACAGTCTGTATCAGTGCTAAACTTATCCTAGCATTGACCAGTGAGCACCACAGACCTTTGAGGCCTTTTTCCTCCTTAATTTATATTCTGATCAATTAGTGTAGAAATAAATTGTATTGCAGCATTTGTGTATTAGGTAAAAGGAGGTGGCCTCAGAACTAATCTAAGGAAATACTTCTTTATGGTAAGGGTGTGCAATGGCCTCCCAGTGGAGGTTGTGGAGACCAAGAACTGTATCCGAATTCAAGAAAGCATGAGATGAATACATAGGATCTCTAAGGGAGAAGAAGAAATAGTGGATGGTATGAATGGGCAAACTGGATGTGCCATGTGGTTTTTATCTTCAATCATTTTCTATGTTAATGTTTGAAACCAAGGCTCATCTCCCTTAGCTAATATGATTTCCTTATGAGCTTTAGCTTATTTTCTCAAAAATATTCCCCTGCACAAAACTGTTGTTGAAGGCTATTTTCTCTTTAAATAGAATAAACCAGAGCATCACACTCAATACTGTCCCTTCTTGGCTTGTCAGCTGAGGTGAAAAACCTGTACAATGCTTTTCTTCTTGATGCCACTGGTAGCACAGTGATGTAATGACCATTGCTACAGGCAAGAGGATTAAGCTTCCTGCAAAAGAACCAGAAATGTCCAACCCAGCGTTCAGTTGCAAATAGGATTTAAAAATTATTACAAACATTCTGGCCCTCAGTGCTTCTTAAGGTTGGTGGTAAGAAAATTCTATGTTTTTTTTTCTTAAAGGGGTTGCAACCCTCTCTCATCATTTAATTCTTTGTGCGGAGGTCAGAAGAAAGATAAAAGGGATTACTTTCTGAAGGGGAGGTTTTCAGTTTCTTTTAACATTTTATCAGCATGGAGTGAAAATCTGCACCTGTTCAATACAGTACAAAATGCTAGTCTGTTAGTAGATCAGTTGGGATGCTGAAGCAGAATCCCTAGCTATACTCTGTAGCTCTGATGTGTTCAATAGGTATCACTCCTACAGTCTGAGGGGGCTGACAGGATCCTTCTAGGTAAGAGATGGAAGAGTGGGAATGCTGTTGCCATGGAGACCCTCACCCCAAGAAAACTTAATGTTGTAATCACTAACCTTTCATCAGAATAATAAGATCTGATGGGTGTTGTCTTTCAGTGAGAGCCAGAAGAACAGTGACATTAACAGCACTGATCTAGTGTTGGGCAACTATTTTGCAACTCTGGTCCACAGATCATTCAAAAGAATAAATTTTATTGTTCTATATGTGACGAAAAAAGAAACTAAATAAGACTGCAGGGTATGAGCATATTGTATATGAAAAGGAAAAGGGTGAATGGCTCCTCTCACAAAAAGTGCACATGGATATTGATATTCAGCAGTTCAGGAGTGTATGGAGTGGAAGAATTGAACCTTAGAAACAGCATGAGTAGTTAAATACTGATATGCATCTATCAGGAAAGAGACCTCAAGGTGATCATATGTGAATTAAAGGTAGTAAAAGAGTGATAAAACATTGGCCTGATCTGGAGAGATGATATGCTATATGGGGATAAGCATAGCTAGTGGAAAAAAGCAGGTAAGAACATAAGCATTGCCATACTGGGGCAGACCAAAGGTCCATCAAGCTCAGTATACTGTATCCAACAGTTGCCAATCCAGGTCACAAGAACCTGGCAAAATCCCAAAAGGTGATAACGTGGGACCTTCTCATCCTGACTAGTAAAAAGCTTGGATGCCAGTGGTGAAAGAAAAACACCAGAATGACATTGATTATAGCGATGTCGATCCCAAGCTATTACTCGGTGAATCACGTGGAGAGGAGGAAGATCCTCAAGTACCCAGAAATGCAGTCTGAGACCAAGGAAATTTGGCAGAAAGATACAGAAATATTTCCCATCATTTTGTGTGCCATATGCTTGATCAAAAAGAACTTCCAAGGGCACCTGAATAAGTTGCATATACATGTTACATCTTATGAACTCCAGAAAGAAGCTGTCTTTGGCACAATGCAAGTATTAGCAGTAAATTTGAGTGACTGAGATGAATTGATACAGAAGGAATTGACTGGGATTCATACGACTTTAAAAAAAAAAAAAAAAAAACAGACAGGAATTCATTACCTCATTTTTCGAGCATGCATCTGGTTCGTACATGTTCCAATATTCCGTATGCGCCGCGCGGGGCCCCCTTAAGCGCGAGGCCCTATGCGGCCGCCTCGGTCGCCTCTGCCTAAGACCGGCCCTGGTAGAACTGAGTATGCATCAACCAGATCAGCTTGGCTAGTGACTTGAGGTAGATATTAACTAAAATAGGTGACAGTATCAATCCGTGTGGTACCTTGCAGGTCATCATCCATAGTGAGAATAAGGTAGTATGAACTGTTGCTAATCAGATAGGGTAGTCTGAACCAGGGAATAGTGTGCCATTGTTTCTTGTTTCTGGAAGTTGGGGTAGCATCATATTGTGGTCCTCAGTGCTAAAACCTGCCGAGAAATCCAGCAGGTATAGCCCCTGTTTCAATTTCTCTGAATATCACCTAGTAGGGATATGAGAACCATCTCCATTTCGTAACAGGGATTAACATGGATCTTGTCAATTTCTCTCTTAGCCAATCATTGAGCTGAACACAGACTGGCTTTTTTTTCTATACATTTTCCTTTAAAGGTAGATACTTGCTGGTAACTTTCAAGCTTGTCCTGGTCAAGGTGATGGTTCTTTAGCAGAGGACAGACCACTGCCTTTTTAATGCAGTTTGTAGATACCTATTAGAAAGAGAGGAGTGTCACAATTTTTATGACCCCCTTCTGTTGGGCTTCTGCTTGACTGCTGCGTTATCTTTGATGAGCAAGGGTTGAGAGGCGCAGGTGGGGATTGAAGGCTTGTCCTGATTTTGTCAGGGCCTTCTTATTGGGTTGAGCCCCATATATCTGTGTAAGGAGAGGGCAAGTTTGTGTGCTTCCGGTTAATTGACCGAGACTGGGTAAGTCTGTCTCTAATTCAGTTCAGTGTTGAATGGGCAAACTGGTTCTATTGTTGGGTTGCAGTAGGCTGTTTACTATTCTGAATATGTGCTTGGTTGAATTGATAATCTGTTTAATGCATTGAGAAAAATATGTTGGGTTTCTTTTGGCAGCTATTAAGGCTTGGTAGTACTTTGTCATATGTTTCCTACAGTTTAAACCAGAGGAGGGCAACCTTTATACACAGAGAGCCATGTTAATGTCAGTGCTGCCCAAGCGGCCGTGACATTATGTCACGTCAGAACCTGAAATGCACAGATTTCCTTTTGTGATAAATAAAATAAGTAAAATGTAATAAAAAAACGATAGAAACAAACTTCTAGTGTAGCTGAAATTATTACAGTATTTAAAATCACCAAAACTCTGTTTAATGATGCTTTCTGTGTATACTTCCCACATCTTGGGAGTCACATAAAATTCAGTAGCAGGCTGCATTTCACCTGCTGGCCATAGGTTAACCACCTCTGGTTAAAGCCTGTCATCATCCAGGCAACATTTAAGTCTTCTCCTCTTCAGTTTTCGTCCTTTGTGCTTAAGGGTTTGAAGTTGTACGTGGGCATCAGACTTTTTTTTTTTTTTTTTAGTGATACAGTTTTTCTAGGGCCTTGACACTGTAGTTACTGTTGATACACACTGGGATAGTCCAAGGCCTCTAGGAAATTCTAAGCAGTCAGCTGTTACTTGTCTCTGATCTTCAAAAACTCTGGATGATGCCATGCCCTTCAGGTGGTCATTTAAATAAACTTTGTGCAGTAAATATGTACAGTTGTGTGGTTTGGCAGGGGAAGGGCATTTATGCTATCTTATTTGGGCAGGCCAGTGTTGGAACAGCCTGCCAGGTAGTTGTGTACAAACAAAGTGTTGTGTGAACATTGTCTTATTTTGTTTTTGATACAGAAACTTGAATATGCTTTCATACCGAAAATTTGAACTCATCAACTGAACCAATTTAGGCCAGACATTAGTAGGGTATGGGGTATGGTAAAGCCTGTTTTATATGTAGAAAAGGCCTTTTTAAAACTGCATGCTAAGTTGGCAGATATGTGTATGCATTGTGTAGACAGGCATTCTTAGGGGGGGGGGGGGGCGTAGCATCTAGGACACCTTTATAAGATAGGCTTTAAATAGATACTTTTTTGGCACCTCTCACAGATTAGAAAGAAAATAGAAAGTGCAAATGTTATGCACCCAATAATGGGCTATTTGAAAATTGTCAAACAAATCACACCTTCCTACCTTGTATACAACGTGTTTGAAAGCAACAATGGCGTCCCTAAGGTGAAAAAAATAACGCCATTGTTGCTTTCAAACTTGTTGTATACAAGGTAGGAAGGTGTGTTTTTGTTTGATAATATATTCTACCTATTTCGTTGGATTACACTATTTGAAAATTGCCCATCCTCCCTGCAGGTGAAAATACATTCTGATGGATTTTTGAACTTGTGCAGTTATCAGAACCTATTATTTTGGTTTGACTTCAGCTGCTGTTTGTCACCCCTCAGAAAACTGCTTCCATAGGTTTCTGCCTAGTCTGCCATTAGTAAAGCCAGCCCTAGTTATGCATTCATTCATGTTGTGGCAGCTCAGAGGGCATTCCAGTGGTGAGACTAAAAGTTAACTATATTTTGTTGATTAAGGATGTACATTTGTTATCATGCCTCAAATCAATTTTGCACATACTAAATTTTTAAATAGATGTTAACTTACAAATTAATGCTTGCTAAAAAATGTATTAATGTGTGAAGCTGAAAAAAATGTCTGTATCTGTGAAAAGTACAAAAATGAGCTAAAAGGTTTTTCAGTGCATATTCCTGGTGCTGATATTCAGCATTATCCCCCCAATTCTATAAATGACACCTAAAGTGGGCACGTCCAGTTATTGAAAAGGGTCAGTTACGAGCATAACATAATTAGCTAATTGGTGCTAAATTGGCACTTAGTGCTAATTAGCATTTTCACATATAACTGACTGACACACCTATTATGCCTAACTTCTCATGTACCCAACTGCAAAGGGAGTGTGGCCATGGGAGGGTCATGGGTGGATCAGGGGTGTTCCCAGGATTTAGGCACGATGTTATAGAATAGTGTCATTTAGTTAGGCACTATCATTTGCACCAGCTTTTGGCAGATATAAGTTCTCACACCCAAAATTAAGCATGAGATGTGTGTTATGCCAGTATTCTCTAAAAAGTCTCTAACCAGCCAAATGAAACAATAAACATAAAGATGATTGTGATTCTCCTGAATGACCCCCTGACAAATTTGATTTATCAAGTATTCTGTAAAGGTCATTGCGTACAGAGTTCTCCTTTGCAGAATACTAGCTTAATGTCTTCCCAGCCCCTAACTTTGGGCACGGTTTACTGAATCTACTCCTGTGTTGTTAAATTTATGTGTTTAAACAGGACCACATGAATGGCTGACTTAAATGTGTAGCATATCTCTATATATAAAAGGCACCACCAACGTTCTAAATGAAGCCTCCAGCCGGAAGTGTGAAGGGGGAGAGATATCCGGTTTCCCCATGAGTGTCTGCCCCGCCCTCGCTCTCTCTGTAACACAAAGTGAAGGAAAACACAGCAAAGCACAAAATCAAATCGCTCTCTCTGTAACAGTGAAGGACTCAGAGGGGGGAGGGGAGAGAGGGCAGAAGCCCTCACTATCTCTGTAACACAAACACAGCACAGCAGGAAACTTAACACTGAAGGACTCGACTCCCAGGGGGGAGGGGACAGAGAGGACAGACAGCACAGGGGAAGGGAGAGAGGGCAGAGGGCAGGGACACACACACTCCCACATGCACACAGAAGAAAACCTTGCTAGCCCCCGTTTCATTTGCATCAGAAACGGGGCTTTTTTACTAGTCTGTTTATATTTATGGCTGTCTATTTAGGGATCTGACTTAAGTGGTTAAGTAGACTGCAAATCCACTTAAAGAATCACATAAATTAAGAGTAGGTGAATAATGGCCTTAGGGATTCAAGATCAGAGAGGGCAACAGCATGTCAAAAGTGCAGACTTAGTGGTGGTGGTGGGGGTCCATTGAGTGGTCTACCATCAATGTTAGATATTGGAATGAAATTGAATATACAATTCTAAAGTTATTCGAGATTCATTGAGGAGAAACATACACATTTGCTTGGAGGTTTTTGAAGGTACTGCACAAAGATATTTTCCAATTCAGCTGACCTGTAGATGAAGAAGTGAAATAAAAAGTAAAAGGAAGCTTTTCAGAATGCTAAAGGGACAGCTAATCATTAGTTTTGTCATTAATTATTCTTTTATTGATCTTTGTTCACATTGAATTATATAATTGAAGATGAGTGGTTTTATCTTGTAGACCCGCTGGTATGCAGATGAAAATGTATTTTCAAGCACCTGACATGGCCACGTTTTGCCACGTTTTGTTATACATGGATTATAGACATAATTAAAAATCAAAATGTAATTTAAAAACAAAGCAACATATCAAGAACCATGCAAATCCTCCATAATTCGTAAGCATAACAAAAATACATGCATATTGGTTTGCTATGAAACTCAGTCATGCATAATTGAAATGCATAGAAAATGTGTGAACGTGCTCAAAACCAATCATATCAGATAAAGGTGGATTGCAAAAATGCATTAGTGATCACATCAAAAATTAATTACACTCAGTGTTATACTTCTCAAATGCGGATATTATGTAAAAATGCTGAAAAACTGGTGAACACAGGTAGTGAATAGACCCAAAAGGAACACATACCTACTAAGGGGTTCAAAAGGTACTCTTAATCCCCTCTTAATTAGCAAATTCTCACCCAAGACTGCCTAAAACAATAAAATCTTTATCCACCAAAAATGTCAACTCCCTAATAAAACTTCCTAATTTTAAACATACAAGACCACAAATACTTGCAGCTCCTGAACATTGAATAACAGCACAAGCTGCTGACCAGCAGTTCTTATGCCACTGAATCAGTAAAGAGTCTGCCATCTTGAATGAGGTTACTTCATATATACTCTATGATGGGGTCAAAGGTTACTACTCATATTACTATTAAGATCAAGTAATTCAAATGTAAAAGCCTTTCCCAAAAACATGTAATATAACATATTAAGGAAAAAGAAGGTCATATTGGGTCTGTCTGGCAAACAATATATGCTGAATTACTATCATTTTGATTAAAAAAACAAACTCTTAAAAAAGCCTTTTGATTAAAACCAATGTAAATACAAAACAATGGTGAGGCAAGATTTCCCTTTACTAAATCCGTGTTGGCTTTGTCTCATTAATCCATGCTTATGCATATGTAATAGTCTCCCCGACCTATTATATGTCAGACCTCATAGACTTGCCTACTAGGAACACAAAAAGATCATCACGAACATTCCTCAATCTCCACTATCCCAGTTGCAAAGGACTAAAATATAAATCCACATACGCATCCAGCGTCTCCTACGTATGCACGCAACTATGGAATGCATTACCGAAGGCCATAAAATCAATACATGACCTAACAATCTTCCGTAGACTACTGAAAACGAACCTGTTCAAGAAGGCTTACCATAATGTTCCATCTTAAATACAAAATAAATAGACTTTACACGAACCAGACAAGGCCAAACTCTTGTCACTTGACTGTTTAACTTATGCTACAACTCATTTTATCACTTAGAAACCTCTATACAATGCCATAATGCAATCCTCTGTACTAAGTATGTATGCACCTTGATGTAAAATCATTGGTATGCAATACCACAATGTATTCCTCTTTACCATGTATGTATACACCTAAATGTATTACCATTTGAAATTCTGTAACCGGAATGGCACGGCATAATGTAAGCCACATTGAGCCTGCAAATAGGTGGGAAAATGTGGGATACAAATGCTACAAATAAATAAATAAAATACCATTTTGCCCGGTACCGATGTAAATTAATGGAAACCTTCAAAATCAGTGGAGAGTGAGGTTTCCGTATCACTCAGGGGAGTGATACAGTTTATGGGGTGAAGTACTTCTTTGTACAAAAGGGGAGTGGAACTTGGGGGGTGATTATATGTGATACTTTTAAGGTGGTTAGACAGATCCATCCAAAAGCCGGATGGATGCTTGAGTGTATAGGAGGAGAAATGGCCAGGAGGAAAATGAAAATGCCTCTGTTTAAGTCTCAGGTGAAACATAATTAAGAGTACTGTGTAAAAGTCTGGAGACTGCACCTTCAAAACAAATTGGAGTAAGTCCAAAGGACAGCTACTAAAATGGTTGGTGGTCTTTGTCATAACGTGTATGGGACAGGCTTAAAGAAATCATTATGTTTATTCCAGTCTTGAAATACCGCCTTTGCTGATGGACAGATCAATGCGGTTTACGTATAACTATTATGTATTAGAGGGGGGGAATGCAATGCAATAATAATTAAAATAGGAAAGAAACACACTGATCAATTATCACCTTGCACTCTGGGTAAAAACAAGCATCAGATCAAGTGACTCAAAGGTCATACTCCAAAAGAAATTTTGAAAAAGTGCATCTTGAGCAAGATCTTAAACTTGTTATGGGACTACTCAGCACAAATAAATCCATTGAGGTCATTCCATAACTGGGGGGCTAAAAAATAAAAAAGCAGAATGGATGTCGCTTCATAATGGGCCTGCATAGGACTAGGTAAAACCAATCAACTAGCATCTAAAGAACTAAGGGTTCGGGAAGTGTATAAGGGATGGTTAGAGAAGATAAATATGATGGGGTCCCTAAATGGTATGCCAAGCATAACATTTTGAATGAAACATGAAAGTGAATAGGAAGTCAATGCAATTGCCAAAATAGTGGTGTACAGTGATCATATTTGCAGGCTGCACTGCAGTATTTTGCAGTGTTTGAAGACTGAAGGAGGAGTAGCCTAATGGTTAGTGCAGTGGCCTGCGAACCAGGGAACTGGGTTCAATTCCCACTGCAGCTCTTTCTAACTCTGGGCAAATCATTTAACCCTCAATACCCTAGGTGCAAAATAAGTAACTGCATATAATATGGAAACCTCTTTCATTGTAACCACAGAAAGGCAGGATATCAAATCCCATACCCTTTCCCTGAAGACATTTGAGATAGTATTTGGAGATGCCCGCATAAACTGAGTTGCAATAATCTAGAAATATGTGAATTAGTGTGAAAAAAAAGAAGCAAAATCTAAATAGCTACACAAATAAAGTTTCATAGTGAAAGAAAACTTGCTCTCACCACGGCACCAATTTTGTCTGTAAAGGTCAACTGAGGCAATGAGAATCATCAAATATTTAAAACAACAAACTGGTTCAATATAAAGTTCAAAAAGAGAAAGCTTGATCTGTGGCGGAGGGCAAAACCCTGTAATCCAACATACCACTGTTTTGTTTGGATTCAAAACTGTGCTTTTTTTTTTTGTAAGAAAAAAGGTACTGGTACTCATACAGGGCCAGCCTAAGGGCAGGGTCACTATCTGTGGCCACACCCCCACAGTAGCCACACCTATTTTACCAGCCATTGAGCATATAAAAAGGCATAATTGAAAATAGTACACAAGTTCCTAGGTCCAACAAAAGAACTCCTAAGAGTGACCATAAACTAATAAAATATGTAGACAAAAAGATAAGCTGACCCTCCCCCCCCCCCCCCCCCCCCCCGAAAACAGACTGGCATGCAGGCTGAAACGAGAAAAAACAAAAATATTTTCCTCTTGGATTGCTATAAAGATAGCAGATGTAAATTTCAAAAACTGACATTCCATTCACTGTAGTACAAAGTAACAACTACAAATAAAATAAAAAATATACACAGATACCACATTACTTAATTTTGAACTAAAAATAACATTCTTTTTTACCTTTGTTGTTTGGCCACGTAATTATTTTCATTTGTGTTGGTCCCAGTCTCTGGTTTCTGCTTTCCTCGTCTTCTCTTAACTCTACTGCCAGGATTTCCTGTTTGTCATTTTTCTCTCCTCCTTTTCCTTTCAGCTTTCTTCGATTTTATTTTCTGCCTTTATCTACAATTAGTTCTTTCTTACTATCCAAACTTCCATTTCCCTCTTTTGACTGTGCCTAAATACAGCTTGTCCCTCTCTTTTCCCCACTTCCATCCATCTCTCTTCCCTACTTCCATCCATCGTGCCCCTCTCTCTTCCCTACTTCCATCCATCGTGCCCCTTTCTCTTCCCCACTTCCATCCATCGTGCCCTTCTCTCTTCCTTACTTCCATCCATCGTGCCCTTCTCTCTTCCTTACTTCCATCCAGCATTTCCCCCTCTCTCTTCCCCACTTCCATCTGCCCTTCTCTCTCCTCCCCATTTCTATCCAGCATTTGCCCCCCTGTCCTCTCCCCACTGCAAACCAGCATTTCCCCTTCTCTCTATTCCTATTCCATCCAGCATTTGTATCCTCACCGCTTCCATCCAGCATTTGTCTCCTCCCCTCTTCCATCAAGCATTTCCCCCCCTTTTCTCCTCTCTCCCCATCCAGCATCTTTCCCCTTGCCTCCTCTCTCCCCATCCAGCATCTCTCCCCTTGCCTCCTCTCTCCTCCATCCAGCATCTCTCCCCTTGCCTCCTCTCTCCCCCATCCAGCATCTCTCCCCTTGCCTCCTCTCTCCCCCATCCAGCATCTCTCCCCTTGCCCCCTCTCACTCTCCATCCAGTATCTCTCCCCTTGACCCCTCTCCTCTCCAGTATTTCTCCCCTTGACCCCTCTCCTCTCCAGTATGTCTCCCCTCCCCCACCCATCCAGCATATCCCCTTGCTTTTTCTCTCCCAATCTAGCATCCATCATCTCTCTCCTTGCCCCTTCTCTTTCCATCCAGCATTTCTCCCCATGCCCCCTCTCCCCTCATCCAGCATTTTTCCCCTTGCCCTCTCTCTCCCCATCCAGTATCTCCCCTTGATCCCTCTCTCCTCTTCCAGCATCTCCCCTTGACCCCTCTCTCCCATCCAACATCTTCCCTTGCCTTCTATCTTCCTATCCACCATCTCTCTCCCTTTGCCCCCTCTTCCCCATCCAATATTTCTCCTGCAGCCACTGCTGCTTCTCCCAACAAGCAGCCACAGCAGGCAAATCAAGGAGTAAAAAGCACAGGACCATGGTGCTCTGATGCACACTGTTGGCTCTACCAATCCCCTGTCCCTCTGATGTCAACTTCATGTTCTGGTGCAGGGGATCAGCAGAGCCAACAGCGCATGTCCCTAGCACTACAGCCCCGAACCTGCTACACCTTGCTTTGCCCACTGCTGTTGCTCATTGGGAAAAGCAGTTGTGGCCACGGGGGATGTGTGTGAAAGGGAAAAAAAAGGTGCCGGTACATTGTACTGGTGTGTACTTGCACAAAAAAAGCCCTGATTCAAAACCAGCATACATTGGTGAAGCCAGTGCATAAGGATTTCTGTCTTGTAACAGTTGCAGATTGATAAGCAGAGAAGTAGGGAAAAACTAATAGGATGTTATCCTCACAGAAAAACATTTTAATGTCATATGATTTAATAAGTGAAGCTAGAGTACTCAAATAAAAATTAAGAATGAAAGGAAAGTGAACAGAGCTCTGGTACTCCTAAGGGAGCTCAACAAGGTAGTGAGTTGTTGGCTGAAAAATTAATCATACAATTTCTTCCTTCCAAGAACGATTGGAACCACCTAAAAATGGTCCCAGAGAGACCTGTAGCTGAAAGGTGCTTTAGTAAAAGCAAGTGACCTACTAAACTGAATGCAGTGGAAAGATCTAAAGACATCACCAAAGCAATATTCCCAAAATCTAGGATTGAGTATAATTTGAAAGAAAGGCAATAGAGAGGAGATTTGATAGAGACATTAAAATACCTCCATAACGTAAATATAGAGGAGGCAAGTCTCTTTAAATTGAAAGGAAGCTCTTAAATGCATACACATAATTTATAAACATCACAACACTGCTGCTACATATTTACCAAGACTCAATGGAACTAGTCCAATTCAGCCTTTCTAGTACATCAAGGTAGTTTGTTACAAGCATGCATTAACCTCTGTAAGAATTTATTCCACCCAGAAATTAAGAAAAACTGGCAGGTACTTTGACTATATTAAATGTTCAAGATAAACCAACTTAATCAACTGACTGTACAAGTGTTTTTTTGAATTTTTTTTTGTTTGTCTTAAATCCAGGCCACTTGAATGAAGCCATTTAAATTGCTACCCACCAAAGTTCTCTCTCTTAAAAATGGTTTTGTGGATTTTCAGTGGCTACACTTTTGAATGAAACTTGAAAGAACAGTGCTGCTGAAAGTCTGCCAATGACTAACTTATCTATTATGCAAGTACTGTAGTCATCTGACTGAAAAATTTTTAAATCTCCGTATGATTATCTTCTGTTTACGGGAGACCTTCTCTTATGATACAATTCAATGCCTATTAAACTCACAAAGTGCAATCCCATATTCATGGTCAATTTGAACTCTTCCCACTCTTAAATTACAACATTTATACATCCCCAAGACAATCAGTCATGTATAACTGAAAAAAAGGATATGCTAGTATGTTTGATTATAATTAACTAGCTTCTACCTTGAACACTGATTCACAAATCAGAATTTGATTATATTTAATTTACACAAATGCTATTAAGAAATTCATTAAAAAAATGGAGGACTGGGAATTCCATTACCTAGGGCGTCATCTTTAATTTTTAATATATAACAGTAATATGATAGTTCATTATTTCAGTTATTAGCTTTCACTATATACCTCTCACGACAGCACTATAAAAATTAATTAAAGAGATGTCTCCATTGCATAGAACTGTAAAACCCATCGTGATGACCTTAATAAAAAGATATACTGGCAAAGAGCAGCACTGGTCTAGTTAAACAAAGAGTTTTTGATTCCAGCACAATACAGTGTGGTAGCTGTGTTAGTCAGCTGGAATGCACAGAAATAAAACGTTAGCAATTAAAAATCAAAACTATAAGGTGATACCTTTATATTGGTCTAACTTAATGTGTTTCCTGAATAACTATTAGGAGCTAACACTCCCTCTCTCAGTTCAAAGCACTGGAGAAGCACTGTATGTAAAAAAATCACAGGTCAAGAATCTTGGGATACTGCTAGACTCATCACTCACTGTGATCTCACAGCTGTCTCTACCACCTATGGCAGCTATGAAATCTCTTTCCATATATCGAAAGGACGAGTCTGACCACACTGGTCCATGCCATGATAACATCATGACTAGATTACTGTAATGCCCTGTACACTGGCCAAACCAAAAAGAGTTTGTATCTGCTCCAACTAATTCAGAATGCTGCAGCACGACTGATAGAAGGCTGCAAGTGGTGTGACCACATCACACCCTTCCTGCAAAATCAACACTGGTTATCCGTACCTTAATAGGCTAAATTTAGAACTCTATGTTTGATTTCAAGGTCCTCAGACAAAATGGGCCAGAGTACTTAAAGAATAAGTTAGCCCTTTACACACCTTTAAGACCTCTGAGGTCCACTCAAGGATCATCTCTATTTTTACCCTCAAAATAAATTGTATGATGTGATAACCACCAGCCAACCTTCTCAGGAGTAGCTCCCACACTCTGGAATTTGCTCCCAGAGGTTTTATATATAACTCGAGACTACCTCTACTTCAGGAAGCAGGTGAAAGCCTGGCTCTTCTCCAAAGCCTTTAATGTATATCGTAACAAACTATACACTCATTCTGCACCTGGACTAGCTTGCTACACACACTGTAACTTAGATCAGTTCCTTGTCTCTTGCTTAACTAGACAAAGAACTTGACTTGAGTTTAGCTAACCATCAAATTATCCCAACTGACTTTGTACCACGTATCTTGTTCCTATCATATATCTGCTTTTGGTACCACAGCTATATGGTAAGCCATATTATAGAAAATCTGTAGCACCATATTTATGTTAATTGAGTGTTCTAATGCATGCTTATTAGGTGTATCATTAGTAGTATGCTAACATTGTATTATATCTCTGGTATTTGAATTCCCGTGCTGTTAAATATGTATATTTTTGATACTGTTTCACAGTAGTTATATTATTAGGTTTCAGTTTACTGTTACGTTTACCTCATTTATTGTATTTATGTTTATTCTTGGTTATTTTACTATTGTTATACTGTTAACAAAATTGTAAGTTTTATGTTAAATTGTACTACTGTAAACCGCCTTGGGTGAATCTCTTCATAAAGGCGGTTAATAAATCATAATAAATAAACCACCTTGGGTGAATACCTTCATAAAGACGGTTAATAAATCCCAATAAATAAAATTAAAGCAGCTGAAATGCAAGGGACATGGGGAAAGGAGGAAGCTATATCAATCATTTTGGAAAGAGAAGATGGAACCTCTGTTCACACGTATTGTCTATGGACTTCCAACACAAACAGAAAAGCTAGGCAAAGATCTAGTCACAGATCTCCAAAAGTAGGCAATAAAAGGGAAAGTGCTGTTGCTGGGAGATTTCAACCTGCCAGGTGCAGATAGGAAATATCCCATCTGTATAATCAATTAAAAAAAGTAAAGAAAAGAAAGATTGTGGGTGCCTTTCAGAGCGCTCTGCTCAGACAAATGGTAATGGAATCCACGAGGGAGGGGTGACAATCAGTTTAGTGCTTGTAAATGAAGAAAGTGTGTCCAGCATCCAAGTGGATGCCTACCTGGCCAATAATGACCACCACACAGTATGGTTTGATCTAAGAGCTAAAGTGAAGTACAGACACACAATTCAAAGGCCCTGGATCTCAAACATGCTGACTTTAGTAAAGAGCTGACAGAATGGTATGACATAAGAGAAGTGGATAGACAGTGGTCCAAGCTGAAAGGAGCTATAAAAATAGCAACAGCTCTTTATGTAAGAAAGTAAATAAAAGCAAGTGAAAAAGGAAACCAGTATGGTTCTCTAAACAAGTGGATGAAACAAAGGCAAAAGAGGTAGCATTCGTGAAGTACAAAAGAATGCAAGAATAGGAACACAGAAAAGAGTATTGGGTAAAACTCAATGGAACAAAGAGAAATATGGCTGGCAAAATTACAGGTGGAACAAAAAAATGGCTGGAGATTTAAAGACAGGCGAGAAGACTTTTTTTTCAGGTATACTAGGAAAAAGAGGAAGGCTATAAGTGGAATTGCAAGACTAAAACATGCAGTGAGTCACAGAAGTAAATCCTGGAGAAGGATTACAGTCACCTGGCAAAGGTATACATGGGAATGGAGTTGATATCACCCATTCACAGACGTGTTTATGAATAATTTGAAAAACAAAGTGAACAAAACCATGGGGCCAGATGAGATAATTCCTAGGATACTGCAGGAGCTTAGAAAGGTTCTGGTAGGTTCTTATAAAGATTTGTTTAATAAATCCTTGCAGACAAGGAAGTTCCATGGGAGTGGATTGTTTCCTCTTTTCAAAAATGTGTGGTAAACTTCAAACTGGTAAGCCTCATTTTGTTGGTTGCAAAACTAATGGAGACGCTACTGAAGGAAAAGATGATGGACTTCCTGGAATACAACATGTTGCCAAGATCCAAGGCAACATGGTTCCACTAAAAGAAGATTGTTCCAAACTAATCTGATTGATTTTCTTTGACTGGGTGATAGGAGCACTGGATAAGAGGGCACATACTAGATATAGAAAGGCATTTTCGATAGTGTGTCTAAGTTGGTCTTTGGACATTTTGCACTAAGTGAACCAAATCCAAATAGGAAATATACCCATTTTTGAAAAAATAAAAACTATCCTTTTTTTTTTTTTTCAAAAATACAAAAATAACATTTTGAACAGGATTTTGTGCTTTGTGCATTTATCTTTTTAGGCCATTTTTGAAAAACAGTAAAACCCACAAGTTAAAAACGTACGTAATCAAGCCATTGGGATGTATCAAACATTTTTAGTACACTGGTCCCCTAGACATCTCAGGAGAGCAATGGGGCATTGTAGGGGCCACTGCTGTGGACTTAAATTCTGTACATATCTCATCTTCCTTATTTTCTTCTGAGCCCTCCTAAACCTACCCAAATTCCACTACCCCCACTATAATAGCCTTTATTGGTGAAAGGGGCACCTATATGTGGGTACAGTAGGTTTCTGGTGAGTTTTGGAGGGCTCACAGTTTCCACTAGAAGTGTAACATATAGGGGGAGTTATGGGCCTAGGTGTACCTGTCTACAGTGCACTGCACCCACTTTAAACTACCCCAGGGACCTGCATGCTGCTCTAATGGACTTGGCTATAACATCTGAGGCTGTCACAGAGACTAGTGAGTACTATTTTATGCACATTTTTTGGTGGTGGGAGGGGGTCAGTAATGACTAAAACCTTCCAGTGGTCATCTTGTCATCTAGGGCACCTTTTGTGTCTTATTAGTTGTAAAAACAGACATTTTGATTCTGTTCCATTATGGCTATAAAACATCCAAGTATTAGACGAAATGAATAGACATTTTGAAAATACGATTTGGATGTTTTGAGGAGAAATCCTTCCCAATGGTGTTCTATAACACTTTTTTGACGTTTTTCTCTTTTGAAAATGAGCCCCATTGTCTACTTGGATTTCATCAAAGCTGTTGATACAGTTTCTCACAGGAGGCTAATCAGTAAACTCAGCTGGCTGAAGTTAGAACCTGAAGTGGTGAACTGGATTAGAAACTGTTAATTGACAGAAGACAGAGAGTGGTGCTAAGTGGAATTTACTCAGGAGAATGAAAGGTGAGTGGTAGGGTGTCTCAGACTTCAAAATAGCGACCATTCGATTCAAAATATTTCTGATGACTTTGCCAAGGGGTTAGAAGGAAATGTTTGCTTTTTTGCAGATAAGTACATAAGTGTTGGCATACTGGGGTAGACAGGTCCATCAAAGCCCAGAATCCTGTTTCCAACAGTGGACAATCCAGGTTACAAATACCTGGCAAGATCCCAAAAAAGTACAATACATTTTATGCTGCTTATTCTAGAAATAAGCAGTGGATTTTCCCCAATTCCATCTTAATAATGGCTTATGGACTTTTCTTTTAGGAAGCTATCCAAACCTTTTTTAAACCCCGCTAAGCTAACTGCTTTTACCACATTCTCTGGCAATGAATTCCAGAGTTTAACATTGAATGAAGAAATATTTTCTCCAATTTGTTTTAAATGTACTACTTTGTAGCTTCATTGCCTGCCCCTTAGTCCCGGTTCACGTCTACCGGTTCCACTCATTATTGTATATTCCTCTATCATGTCTCCCCTCAGCTGTCTTTTCTCCAATCTGAAGAGCTGTAGCTTCTTTAGCCGTTCCTCATAGGAAAGCCATCCCATTCCCTTTATCATTTTCATTGTGCGTCTCTGTACCTTTTCTAATTCCACTATCAGGGTCACACTCGAAAGAGAAGGACTCCCATCTTCCGACACAAATCCGGAGATGGGCGTCCTTCTCTCAGGGTCACCCAAATCGGCATAATCGAAAGCCAATTTTGGGCGTCCTCAACTGCTTTCCGTCAGGGGGATGACCAAAGTTCACGGGGGCGTGTCAGCAGTGTACCGAAGGCGGGATGGGGCGTGCTTAAGAGATGGGCGTCCTCGGCTGATAATGGAAAAAAGGTGCCTGAACTGACCAGATGACCACCGGAGGGAATCAGGGATGACCTCCCCTTACTCCCCCAGGGGTCACCAACCCCTTCCCACCCTAAAGAAAAACATTTTTCCAGCCTCTATGCCAGCCTCAAATGTCATACCCAGCTCCATCACAGCAGTATGCAGCTCCCTGGAGCAGTTTTTAGTGGGTGCAGTGCACTTCAGGCAGGCGGACCCAGGCCCATCCCCCCCACCTGCTACACTTGTGGTAAATGGGAGCCCTCCAAAACCCATCCGAAACCCACTGTACCCACATCTAAGTGCCCCCCTTCACCCCTTAGGGCTATGATAGTGATGTACAGTTGTGGGGAGTGGGTTTTGGGGGGCTCAGCACCCAAGGTAAGAGAGCTATGCACCTGGGAGCAATTTCTGAAGTCCACTGCAGTGCCCCATAGGGTGCCCGGTTGGTGCACTATGAATGCTGGCTCCTCTCATGACCAAATGGCTTACATTTGGTCATTTTTGAGATGGACATCCTTGGTTTCCATTATCGGCGAAAACCAAGGTCGTCCACCTCAACATTTAGGTTGACTATCTCTATGGTCAACCTAAATGTTGAGATTTGGGCATCCCCAACCGTATTATCGAAACGAAAGATGGACACCCATCTTATTTTGTTAATACGTGATGCCCCGCCCCTTTGCTGGGACGTCCTCAGAGATGGGCGTCCCTGTTCGGAAATGCCCCTCCACATCTTTTTTGAGATGCGTTGACCAGAATTGCATGCAGTATTCAAGGTGCAATCACACCATGGAGCGATACAAAGGCATTATAACATCCTCATTTTTCTTTTTCATTCCTTTCCTAATAATACCTAACATTCTATTTGCTTTCTTAGCCGCCGCTACACACTGACCAGAGTGTTTCAGCTTATCAACGATGACACCTAGATTCCAAATGTGGAACCTTGCATCACATAACTATGGTTTGGGTTTTGCTTTTTCACATGCATCACTTGCTCATTTAGCATATCTAGATTTTAAAAAATGGTTTGGACAAGTGCTTGGAGTTAGTCTATATATAGTCTGTTTTTGAGATGGACATGGGGGAAACCACTGCTTGCTCTTGGATTAGTAGCATAGAATATCGCTACTAATTGAGTTTCTGCCAGATACTTGTGACCTGGATTGGCCGTTGGAAGCAGGATTCTGGGATAGATGGACCATTTGACCCAATATGACTATGTTCTTATAGATCCCATACATATTCATTGTGAAAATTCTGAAACCAGGCTAGGTTGTGGACCTCGAGGACTCTGTTTGAGGACCCCTGGCCTATACTATAACTGCGTGTGAGCATGCAGATTCCGTTATAGAATTCCAGTGTAACACCAGACTGGTACACCTAAATTTAGACACAGCCATGTACGTCAGATCAATGACAAACATAAATAGGCACACCTAAATACCCCATGGAACATGCATAGCTTATAGTATTCTAGAAGATGTATACATAAGTTGGAGACATACCCATACTCCTCTCATACTGTGCCCACATGTACTCCCCCTTGCATCTAGTTCTATAACTCTTATACAGTGTGTAGTGTCCTTCCACGTGCCCTAAGTGTACCCAGTTATACATGTGTCTGGAAAAAACAGGACCTGCAACATTTTTCCAAATAGCCCGAAAATATCTTACTGCAGCAGAAACTTCTCCTTGAAATTTGACATTTATGAGTACTTTTATTTTTAAAAGATCAAGCTCGAAAAACAGTTGAGCTCTTAACTAATAAAACCCTAGAATTCATTGAGCCAACAGCTCAGTGGCATCGAAGACTTTGTGAAGGTGTCATGGTTGAAGGAGGACACTTTGAATGCACATTTGAATTAACTAAGAAAAAAACCCCATTATACTCACGTAATTTCAAAGGTCATACTAAATGTTTAAGCAATTGCAAAGTATTTTAAAACTATGTAAGAGGTGCTGTTTTTTTTTCCCGACACTGTGTTGAATTTCCTTCCTGTTGTTAAAATTGTCCATAGTACCTAAATATTTTAGGGTGGCCAGTGTAGCACCAATATTTTAAAAGGGTTCCAGGCTGAAGCGTACACAAGTTGAGGGCGCAGGGGAGTGGAGAGCAGACTGCCAACGGCACCAGCATGTATTGTAAATGCGACAGATTGCGTGAAAAATAGGTGCCGGTGCCATCGGAAGTCCGTTTCGGGGAGCCGCTACTCCCTTGGGTACACCTCAGGTTCCAGGGTTGATCTGGCAAATTACAAACCGGTAAGCATGACTTCAGTGCCAGGCAAAATAGTCAAAACTATTATAAAGAATAAAATTATTGAACACATAGACAAACCTGATGTAATGGAACAGAGTCAGCATGGATTCAGCCAAGGAAAGTCTTGCCTCATCAATTTGCTTCATTTCCTTGAAGGCATGAATAAACATGTCAATAAAGGTGAGCCAGTTGATTTAATGCATCTACGTTTTCAGAAAGCTTTTGCAAAGTTCCTCATGAGAGACTCTGAAAAAAATTAAAGACAAGGGATAGGAGGCAATGTTCAGTAGTGGATTAGGAATTGGTTATTGACAGACAACAGAGGGTTAAATGGCCTTTATCCTCAATGGAGTGGGTGAATAGTGGAGTGCTGCAGAGATCTGTACTAGGACCAGTGTTATTTAACTTATTTATAAACTAGTAAAAAAGCCCCGTTTCTGATGCAAATGAAACGGGGGGCTAGCAAGGTTTTCTTCAGAGTGTGCATGTGGGAGTGTGTGTCCCTGCCCTCTGCCCTTTCTCCCTCCCCCCTCCGAGTCCAGTCCTTCAGTGTTAAGTTTCCTGCTGTTCTGTGTTTGTGTTACAGAGAGAGTGAGGGCATCTCTCCCCTCCCCCCTCTGAGTCCTTCACTGTTACAGAGAGAGGGATTTCGTGCTGTGCTGTTTTCCTTCACTGATGGGGAAACCGGATATCTCTGGCGCTTCACACTTCCGGCTGGAGGCTTCAGAACTTTGGTGGTGCCTTTTATATATATATAGATAGATGATCTAGAAATCTTAACAAGTGAGGTGATTCAAATTTGCAGATATAAAACTATTCAAAGTTGTTAGAATACATGTGGACTGTGAAAAATTGCAGGAAGACCTTAGGAAATTTGAAAACGAAATTTAGTGTGGACAAACGTCAAGTGACACATATTGGAATGAATAATCCAAAGTATTTTTTTTTTTTTTTATTACATTTGTACCCCGCGCTTTCCCACTCATGGCAGGCTCAATGTGGCGGGCAATGGAGGGTTAAGTGACTTGCCCAGAGTCACAAGGAGCTGCCTGTGCCGGGAATTGAACTCAGTTCCTCAGTTCCCCAGGACCAAAGTCCACCACCCTAACCACTGGGCCACTCCTCCACTGGGGATCGTATTCTGAGTTGAACATCCTTCTTTCTTGAACCTTCATCTCCTTCCCTCATTCTTGGGGATTTTAACATTCATGCTAATCATCCCTCTGACTCTTATGCCTCGCTTTAACATCCTCTTTCAATCTCTTATACCTCTCAGTTTCTCGCTTTAACATCCTCTTTCAATCTTTAAACTGAGCTCCACTACCCCTACTCACTAGAATGGCCACTGTCTTGATCTTATCTTCTTCTCCAACTGCTCACTCTCCAGTTTCTGCAACTCATCTCTTCCTCTCTCTAACCATAATTTGCTAACTTTCACACTTAAACACCCTCCCCCCAGTCCTCTCCAATCGCCACCAATACATTTAGGAATCTTCAGGCTATTGACTCTTCTACTCTGGCCTCCAGTGTTTCAAACCTCTTGTCAACCACTATCAGGTGAATTTTTGAAAGAGAAGGGTGCCCATCTTCAGACACAAATCGGGAGATAGGCATCCTTCTCGCAAGGTCACCCAAATTGGCATAATCGATTTTGAGCACCCTCAACTGCTTTCCGTCACGGGGACGACCAAAGTTCCCGGGGGCGTGTTGGCAGTGTAGCGAAGGCGGAACTGGGGTGTGCTTAGGAGATGGGCATCCTCGGCCGATAATGGAAAAAAGAAGGGCGTCCCTGACGAACACTTGAGCGACTTTACATGGTCCATTTTCTTTCACGACCAAGCATCAAAAAGGTGCCCGAACTGAGCAGATGACCACTGGAGGAATCAGGGATGTGACCTCCCCTTACTCCCCCAGTGGTCACTAACCCCCTCCCACCCTCAAAAAATCTTTAAAAATACTTTTTTGCCAGCCTCTATGCCAGCCTCAAATGCCATACTCAGGTCCATCGCAGCAGTATGCAGGTACCTGGAGCAGTTGTCGTGGGTGCAGTGTACTTCAGGCAGGTGGACCCAGACCCATCCCCCTCTACCTGTTACACTTGTGGTGGTAAATGTGAGCCTTCCAAAACCCACTGTACCCACATCTAGGTGCCCCCCTTCATCCCTAAGTGCTATGGTAGTGGTGTACAGTTGTGGGTTTTTTTTTGGGGGGGGGGTTGTGGGGGCTCAGCACATAAGCTAAGGGAGCTATGCACCTGGGACCTTTTTCTGAAGTCCACTGCAGTTTCCCCTAGGGTGCTCGGTTGGTGTCCTGGCATGTCAGGGGGACCAGTGCACTACGAATGCTGGCTCCTCCCATGACCAAATGGCTTGGATTTGGTCGTTTTTGAGATGGGCGTCCTCGGTTTCCTTTATCGCCGAAAACCGGGGATGACCATCTGAAAAACGACCTAAGGACGACCATCTCTAAGGTCGACCTAAATGTCATGATTTGAGCGTCCCCGACTGTATTATCAATACGAAAGATGGACGTCCATCTTGTTTCGATAATATGGGTTGCCCCGCCCCTTTGCAGGGACGTCCTGCGAGGATGCCATCATGAAAACTTGGGCGTCCTGTTCGTTTATGCCCCTCCACGTTTTCCAAATCTGTCAATGAGGCTGTCTTTTCCTATAATACTGTACTGTTCTCTCCTCTGCTCTGGATACTCTTGCTCCTTCAATTCCCCATTCTGTAAAGTGTACCAAACCCCAGCCTTGGCGGATCTCTAGAATCTGCTACCTACGTTCCTGTGCCCAATCTGCCAAACACCTTTGGCTGAAATCCCTTGCCCATTCTGACTTCATACATTTCAAATTCTTGCTGATCTCCTTCTAGTCTGCTCTTTCACTTGCCAAACAGGACTACTACATCCACTTGACAAACTCTCTTGACCCAAACCCTCGACGTCTCTTTGCCATACTGAACTCTCTCTTCAAAGTGCCTTCACCCCCATCGCCCCCTTCACTTTCTCCCAAGACTCTGGCTGAGTACTTTCATGATAAGGCTCACAAGATTACCCTTAAATTCTCAACCAAGTCACCTCCACCTCTCCTTCCCTCAGTCCATTCTCTCAACCCTCCTTCAACTCTGCCTCCTTTTCTTCCTTTTCTGAAATCACTGAAGAGGAAACTTCACATTTTCTTTCCTCCTCCAAACTGACTACCTGCTTCTCAGATCTTATTCTTACCATCTACTTAGCACTCTCTCTCTCCTACTGTCATCCCTTCTATCTGTCATATCTTCAATCTTTCACTTTCCACTGCAGCTGTCCCTGATGCCTTCAAACATGCTGTAGTTACACCACTCCTGAAAAAACTTTCATTGGACCCAACCTGACCTTCTGACTATCACCCCATCTCCCTCCTCCCTTTCCTATCTAAGATACTGGAATGTGCTGTTCATTGCCATTGTGTTGACTGTCTTTCATCTCAAGCTATTCTTGATCCACTTCAATCTGGCTTTTGCCCTTGTCACTCAACTGAAACAGCCCTTGCTAAAGTCTCCAATGACCTGTTCTTGGCCAGATCCAGATATCTCTATTCTATCCTCATCCTTCTTGATCTATCTGCTACTTTTGACACTGTTCATCACCACCTGCTCCTTGATACGCTGTCCTCACTTGGATTTCAGGGCTCTGTTCTTTCCTGGTTTTCTTCTTATCTCTGCCATTGTACTTTTAGTGTATACTCTGACAGATTCTCCTCCACTTCTTTCCCACTATCAGTTGGTGTACTTGGGCTCTGTCTTGGGACCTCTTCTTTTTTCCATCTATACTTCTTCCCTTGGTGCTCTGATTTCATCCAATTGTTTTCAGTATCACATTTATACTGATGACTCCCAGATGTACCTCTCCACCGCAGGAATCCAGGCCCAAGTATCAGCTTGCGTGTCTGACATTGCTGCCTGGATACCAGCCCATTGCTATGCCACCAGTTTAAGTGGTCCACTGTATCAGAGATAAGGCAATGTCCTTGCCAAAAAGGTCCCTGTGCTAAAGTTTGTAGTGTAAGGAGATATTGATATCTGGATCTAATTCTGTTGTTACATTTACAAAATAATTTTTGAAATGTTGTGCTCTGCGATATTTCAATACCATGCTTCTGTGAATAAAGTTTATTCTGATTTGTTTTTTTATTAAATACTAGAAAAAATAATAAAAAAGGTCCCTGTTGCTCTCTTCCCATCCTCCCCCCCAATCCTTAGTGGCCCAAATGGGCCCCTTCTCAGAAAAATGCCTTTTAGCCTGGACCCCCTTAGGCTGCTTAAAAAAAACAAACAAACATAAAAAACCCCTGATCTGTTGGCATTCTCAGTCTCACAATGTACATTCAGGCCCTGCCAGCTTGTTCTGGGGAAAGTCACAAGGCTGGAAAGAATTCTTTCCACAGCCTTTACAATTGCAGCTTCCTGCAGAAGTGAGAGCAATATTCATTTCATTGGATTGTCTTTTTACTGACTTGCATGTAATATTTTGTAAACTGCACTGAATGGTTTTTAATAGGTTTTAGGATAAATATGTTTTAAATAAATAGGCACACAAACTCCTATACTTACAACAACATTCGGTGTTCCTTATTTAATATTTCTGTAGCTCTATACAGATATGTAAAGATAAACACTCTCTGCTCCCTGGAGCTTATAATATAGTTGAGACACATAGAGAAGACAAGCAATTTCTAGTAATCTTTTAAGTATTCCAGTAAAAACATGTTTACTGTGAAAGAATCAAGATAGGAAGAGTCTAGATTTAAAAGCAACCTCAGAAGGATGGATCTTAAAACAGGAAAAGAGCTTGACCATAGGTAGAGATCAAGGCTGTTCCAGATACTTTTGTTGCAAGAAATGCCACTGTGTCAGACCGAAGGTACATCTAGCCCATCATCCAATCCAGGTCACAAGTACCTGGCAGGATCAGAAGTCAGTGGCTTTCTCCAGGTCTACTTTAATGGTTTATGGACTTTTGCTCCAGGAATTTGTTCAAACCTGTTGTAAACTCAGCTGTCTTTTGCCACTTCATCCAGCAAGGTCTGGAATTTGCAATGGCTGAAACAGGGACAAATAGGAGAGCACTGAGTGACAGAGATCATGAGGAAGGTCATAGGGAAATAAAGAGGAGAGGTAGCATTCCTAACTGTAAACTTCTGGGCATGAGATTTTCAGAGCAGCAAGTGAGATAGAATATACCCATAGCATTACACTGAAGAGTACACTGGCTTTAGATACTGTAAGAAAACAGGAAAACTATTTTAGACCAAAAAAGATTGCTAGCTTCCTGAGTTCGCCTTGAAAGCTCACATAAATCACCATCTTTCAGCAATTCTTATCTGTTCCAGTAAAGGACCATGAAACTTGCATATTAACAAAAAGTTGTTTGGTGTTAATAGCCACCAGGAAACATGCTATGAAGCCAGGTTAATCTCTATGCACTGGAACTCTTGCTCTGTTTAAATAATAAATCATAATTAATCTTGTATACCGTATCAACACCAAGTGGCTCAGAATGGTTCACAATAAAAAAAATTATGCACAATGAAAATCATTACAGTGTGATTTTTTTTTCTCTCTCTCTCCATTTAAACTTTCATTACTTTTTATTACCCAGTTGGCACCTGGCATCTATCTGCAGATAGGTAGTGTTGAGTCTTACATGTGGTGTGAAATGGAATGCAAGTAAAAGAGGAAGGCTTTCCCTTGGAATATAGATGCAGCCCCAGCCTCTGCAGTGGTTTGTGAACAGGCAGCAACTACTGACCCAGCTTTACAAGTAACATGGGTTGTTTCAAGAATGCTGCTGTGGTCTTCTCCCCAGGACAATAGAAAATACTGATCAATAGTTCTGCTAGTTGCCAGTTCAGGAGAGATAAGAGACACATTTGCATGGAAATACAATCCCTGTACTCTGCAGATTAGCAGAAGCAGGTGAGCTAGTCAGAGCAGAGTGGAGAAACCTTATTCTTCCACAATGAAACTGCTAAGTTAGCATCTTTTTTTCCCCTTTTTATTATGTAAGCATTGCATTTTTTCACGATCCATTCAGGACTCTACAGAAAACATATTTTCTTCAAAGATAAATAAATAAATGAAAAATGGTGCAACCTATGTGAAGAATATCAACAGAGAGACAGCATTTCACTCTGAGCAGCAAGCAAATATACATGATTTCTAGCTATCAAGATACAAACGTCAAGGCACTGGTTATTTCCTGACTGTTCCACGTTTGCTGTATTATGACATCAATAATCTAAAGATTTGTCAAGGTAACTTTGGAAGCCACCCAGACAAATCTTTCAGGGGTCAACATTCAAAGCTGTGGC
Organism: Microcaecilia unicolor; assembly: GCF_901765095.1. Lineage (NCBI taxonomy): Eukaryota > Metazoa > Chordata > Amphibia > Gymnophiona > Siphonopidae > Microcaecilia > Microcaecilia unicolor. Next base: position 608,727,185 of record NC_044031.1, on the reverse strand, counting down.
CTTCATGAAGATAATTGGATGGTTGATCTACATATCTCTGTGTCTGATATTGGTCAGCCCTTTCTATTTAGGTAAGACTGGTGAATATGCCACCCTGAACACTCTTAAATATATCACAATCCAAAATAAGGTCTCTCAAAATGATCTGAAGTAAGGAATTATCTAAGGTTATTAACAAAAAGTTCCCAAATTTTTTGGTCAGTTGCTTTTATGCTGTAAAAAGAGAGGGTAGATTTCTTGTTTTTAGCATTGCCTGTGTGGTGTAATTTGGGGCTCCCCCTTATCCCCTATTTTATTTAACAATATTTATGTGTTCTTTGAAATCTGCTATTTTGGGTAAAGGAGAGTACCTTTATTCATTTGTAGACAATATTTTTGTGATTGTCGCCCTTCTGAAGGATTATTCTTCTTTTTTTACATTCAAAGATACTGAATTGTGTTACATTGAATTTTGGTCATGCCAAAATTGATTAAAATTGAATCCAGCTAAGACTAAGGGGCCCTTCTATTAAGCCGTGTAGGTGCCTACGCTTGCCCAACGCGTGTCAGTTTCAAATTACTGCCCAGCTACTATGCACGGTGCTAACCCAGCGGTAAAAAGCGTACGCACGCTGACCATTATCGCCCGGTTAACGCGTGATACCTTACCGCTAAGTCAGTGGGTGGTGGTAATGTCTCAGACCCAAAATGGACGCACACCAATTTTCATTTTGCCGCACGTCCATTTTTGGGCAAAAAAAAGTGAGGCATTTTTTACAGGTGCGCTGAAAAATGAATCTGCATGCATCCAAAACACGCACCTACACTAGCGCAGGCCATTTTTCAGCGCACCTTAGTAGAAGGACCCCTAAGATTCTTTGGTTGAGTACTGGTCCATCTGCCTTTTCTTTGATTTTTTTGAATAGCAATGATACTTTGACTTTGGTTAAATCTTCCAAAGTTCTAGGTTATTATACTTGATTTAGCCTTACCTCGTCAAGCCCAAATTAACAACTTATATAAGAAATGCTTCGTTAAGTTAAAACAACTGAAGACAATTCACTCCTATTTTTATGAGAGCCAATTTCTGGTTTTAATGCAAGCTTTGATCATTTCTCAATTGGATTATGCTAATGCATTATATTCTGGAATTTTTGATACCTTGATGAAGAAATTACAACTTCTGCAGAAAATGGCAGTAAGGCTGATTTTCAGAAAGACCTGGTTTGAGCATGTTACTCCATTGTTACAGTTCATTGGCTCCCTGTCAAAGCACATATAAAGTACAAACTGGTGTGTTTGATATTTGAAATGTTATGTGGTCTAGTTCCTGAAAGTTTGAATGACCTAATTCAGTATCCTCTATTTAGAGAAGAATCTAAGTTGAAAACTACTCATATAAAGCTCCTTTGCATTCAGTGCATTTTAAACAGTAGCACCGCTTTGTAAAAGGAGCCTGTAATGATTTTTCCTTCTGTTAAAAGCTGTAAGATATAAAAATATGTGTCACCATTTTCCTATAAGGTAGTTGAAACACGGAATAATCTCTTTCTTGCTACGAGACAGCAGCCTTTTTATTATGCTTTTCGTAAATCTTAAAACTGAATTATTTCAAAATGTTTTGACTTAATGCTGGTTATTATTTAAATTGTTTTAGTTTTTTTAAATTCTGCTGTGCAACTTTATAGTTCCTATATTTTTGTAAACTGATTTGGACCCTTACGGTGGAGAAGGCAGTATAGAAAAACTAGATTAGATTACAGATTAGATTATTATTATTTTATTCTAGTCTGAGTATTTATATCCTGCTATAATCAGTAAAGAATCTAAAGGGTGTTTACTAAGGTGCGCTATAAGCTGTAAACCCCAGTAGTGCTCTCATGTGTGCTGAGGCCCTCTAGTGGCTCCTGTCTGGGTTCACCTGTGCTCAGCTTCTGAACAGCTTGAAAGACACATGCACTTCTTGCTCTCCACCCAGCCTCACTGGCCCCTGGTTCTTGAGCAGGACTCCAGCTGGTCTTTTTCTAGTGGCTGGCAGGCACCCACCTCAATATCCTGGGTTCCTGCTTCACTCAGAGTGACTGCTCAGACCTGCCTTCCTTCCCCCTGGAACTCCTTCCAGTTATGCCCAACGTGCCCCAGTCACTCCTCTTGCTCATGGACAGTGACCCACTGCACTTTCCCTGGGACTATAACTCTGCTTCTCCAGCCTTCAGAAATATGCAAATTCACTGTATTGTTAGAACCTGGATTCAGTCTTGTGGGGAACAAGTTATTCACTTTGTAAATCCACTCACTGAGCCCATTGCCTTTGGGAGACCCTGGGTCTCAGTGTCTAACAGCCTCCATCCCTGGATAGGACACTCTTCACGTTCTACAACTTTACTGTCCTATCCTCCACCCCACGGCTGTTAGTTACTTTAACTTCACACAATACATCAGTTCATAAATCCTGTCCACAGTCACGTAAGTACCTCTTCACGTTCCCCTGCTGTCTTCAGGCTTCCGTTCTTTATTTAGGGACTTTCTCCTACCCAAGGAATTGCAGCCTGCCTCAGGACCTGGGTGTTGCAGGTCCCCACCTTCTTCTCTCCCTAGCTCCTCAGGAGGTACGGTTTATATAGAGCTGCTACTAGCCCACCACACCCTTTCTGGGCCCCTCCTCCTAGTTCTGGAAGAGTCCAGCACCCACTGGGTGTCTTTCTCTTAACAGGCCTCAGCTGGTGCTCCCCCTGCTGGTCCATTCAGATCATTACCCTGAGGACCATTTTCCTATTACTGGTAGAAGAGCGCCCTCTAGCGGCCTCTTCAGGGTAGGGCAGGCCTGTGTTTATCACAAGGCGCATTAGCATTTTTAACGCAAGTTAATGGTTGATGTGCATTAAATGCTAATAATAGGAATGTATAGGTGTGTTAGTATTTAACGTGCCTTAACTTTAAAGGCGCATTAAAAATGCTAATGCGCCTTAGTAAACATACCCCTAAGCTGATTACATAAAGTTCAAAACATACAATTAAAGATACTGATAGTCCTACTATATTATTTATCCAAATATTTACTAAAAATATACATCTTTAATCTTTTATGACGACATAAATATCCAAAAAGCGTTCAAATTTGTTCAGATATACAATTTCACAGTTTACTAGCTTGAGAAATAAAAGAGCCATCAAGAACTTTTTTGTAACAAACTTTTTTTAACAGACAGAAACCCCAGTAAAAGAGTAGAGTAAAAATGAGATTTCTTCCTAAAGGCTAGATGAGCTATTAACTGTGGAAGAAGAACAGTTCCCCTGTAATTCCTTTCAACCCAACAGAATTATACAAAGGGGATTGAAAATGTCTCCCTTTTCATGCATCCATCTGCCTGTCTGTCTGGGGGTAAAACAACTCTGAAAATTGAATGGAATGGCCTGAAACTTGACACATGGGAGAAAAGGTAAAAAAAAAGTGAGTTTAAAAATGGACCAGATTGAACCACTGCCTTTCTATGGGAAAAGAATTTTAACTTCTGTAGCAGAGAAACTAACATACAATGAAGCGCAGCAGTTAGAGAAAGTGAACTGGAAAGGGGATGGGATTTGATATATACTGCCTTTCTCTGGATACAGTCAAAGCAGTTTACTTAATATATACAGGTACTTATTTTGTACCTGGGGCAACAGAGGGTTGTGACTTGCCGAGTGTTACAAGGAGCTGCAGTGGGAATCGAACCCGGCTCCCCTGGTTCTCAGGCCACTGCATTAATGATCAGGCTACTCCTTCACATCTTTCAAACTACCTCCCCCTATTTTCTATTTTCCTAACCCCAAAACTGCTCACTCAAAATAAACCTACCCCACCCCACAAAACTATCCTCCAACCCCAAAACTACCCCCCTGCAAATGCCTCACCATCTTGCAGACTACACCACCCCAAAACGCTATTTTGATCTACTTGTGATTTCTGAGGTAACTCTTTATATTTCCCACTGTATTTGTGATTTAGGTAATTGTTTTTCATTTTTTGCTGGTCTTATTTTTGAAAGAATTGCATTTTCTTTTCTCTTGTTTAGCAACTTTTGATTCTTTTCCAGGTGTGCATTTGGATTCATTAGGACGCTTATTCAAGGCTAAGGATGGAAACTGAACTCTGGCAGCTCACTTTCATTCCAAAAGCCTTTGATAGTAGCTCTCTCTCTCTATAAATATTTATAAATCTATTTTAGGGCTATCCTTATCATGTGGAGGGCTTGACAAACCCCAGGGGCCGGGTCACTATCAGGCTCATTTTTGAAAGAAAAAGGCGTCCAAAAAGCGACACAAAAGGCACATGGGCGTCCCCGTGAAAGAAGGTCGCCCAAATCCAATAATCGAAACAGGACCGTAAGGGCATCCTCAGCGCGAGGATGCCCATCTTTGGTTATCCCCGTTAGGGGCATGTTATGGGTGGCATTACGAGATGGGCGCCCCCACCTTATAACGACTAGCGAAATGGTTTCGCATGGGTCGGAACATGGGCGTCCTTAGTTAGACCTGAAATAAAAGTGACCAGGGTAAGGGGGAAGTTGTCTTTAGACCCATTAGCGATTTTGTGAAGTTGGAGAGTGGCGAGAGCGTTGTTGGGGAAAGCTGAGAGTTTGTTGAGTACCTATTACCTTTGTCTGTGTGCCGTAGTCAGAACGTTTTCACCCTCACCTACCTCATTTGTGTTTTACTTTTTCAGCTTTTCCTACCCCTTCTAGCCCCCAAACCCAGACACCACTACTCCTTCCTCTGTCTCCCCCATCCGTGCCCCTATCCCTCTTTATTCACTGTCCCCAAGTTCATATTTCATTCCCTTACCTGTTTGTTGTTTCTGTTTGTCTCTTTGTCCTATGTACTGTTGCAGCGTGTTTGTGAAGACTGCTTGGAGAGTGAGTGGCTAGAAGGTGTGGCAGGAGAGTTTGTAATGGGTCAGAGAGTGCTTGCAGTGTGGCTCTGCTGTGTGTGACCGCATTGTTTGTCGGTGGTGTGAGAGTGAGTGTCAGTTTCTGTTTGTTGCTGCTGTGTTTCACCAAGTTGGTAGGGAGAGGTAAGCACTGGTGTCACTGCATTGCACCTGTAATGTGGGGAAATGGAGGAACTAAATGCACAGGTGGCTTACATGTTGGAGGAAGAGGGGAGCTACCGCAGGAGGTACTCATGCCCCAGAGTTTTCAGGCCCCGTAGCAGTTTCCTTGACCTCACTGACCTGCAGTGTCTCACTAGGTACCGCTTTGATAGGGCTGCCATTCAGCACCTTTGTGACCAGCTCAAACCCCTCCTGCAGCCCAGGACCCATAGGAACAACCCCACCCCTGTGCACCTAAAGATCACTGCTTCTCTCTCTTTTCTGGCCACTGGGAGTTTCCAGTCTGTCCTATCTGTGAACACGGGTCTCACCCAGGCTTCCATTTCTAACTGCCTCACCCAGTTCCTTGATGCCTTCCTTACCCACACCTCTGAGTACATTACCTTCCCCACCACCCCCCAGGTCCTGCAGAACATCATGGCTGACTTCTACGTCGTAGCTCGCTTCTCCTTGGTCATAGGCGCCATTGACTGCACACATGTCGCACTCAGACCCCCCCCCCCGGGCATGAGAGGCCACTTATACGAACAGGAACGCATTCCACTCACTCAATATGCAAGTTGTGTGTGACGCCCAGGGGGAGATTCTAGACGCGTGTGCCTGATACCCAGATTGCACCCGTTACGCCTATATATTGCAGCACTCGGGAATCTTCCGCAGGTTTGAGCGAGGGGAGATCACCGGCGGATGGCTCCTAGGTAAGTGCAGCATGGATCTGCCCAAACTATACCTCCTCCATCGGGCAACCCTCCACAATCCACTATTCCCCCCCCCCCCCCCCCCCCACAAGGTACCTGCTCCAAACAATACACACTCATCTTTCTCATCCTGCTTCTTCCCAATGGTGGCAGAGGCTACCCATAGTGGAGTTGGCTCATGACCCCCATAGTGCACCCACAAATAGGGTCAGAGGTGAACTACAACAGTAGACATCGGACCACCCGTGGCATCATCGAGCGCACCTTTGGACAACTTTAAGAACAGGTTCCGATGTCTAGACCGTTCTGGAGGGGAGCTCCTGTACAGCCCCCAAAAGGTGGCAAAGATATTCCTGGCCTGCTGCATGTTACATAATTTGGCAATTCGCAGAGGGCAGGCCCTCCCAGAAGAGCCACAGCCACCACAGTAGCAGGCCCCAGATGAACAGGATGAAGAGCCTCCTCCACCTCCCGCCCACAGAGGAGAGCACAGTGCACACTAGCTGGGAGTCAGAGCCAGGCAAAGACTGATCAAGACAAGTTTTGTGTGAGAGTAAGTTGACATTTATTTCTATGACATAGTATTTACACACCACCACCACCACCACCCCTACCACCATCACCCGCTCTGTGCATATTCCCCTCCCTACAACCCTCATCCCCCACCCCCCACAGCATGTCCCATCACTTTCCCCGCCCCCTCCCCTAGCCCCATCCCTGTCCCCTCCTACCCCTCCCACCGTGTTCCTTTGCAGCTGGTGCTGCAGGGGAACTCTGTTGAGAGTCCTCTGATGAGCTCCCATTCTCCTCCTCTGTCTCCACAAGGCAGCCTGCTGCCTCGGCTGCCCTGTGGAAGTCCGGCCACCTTGCGCTCTGTGGCTTGCCCTACAACCTGAGCATAGGACCCAGAAGGAAAGCTGGTGTGGTGGCTGCTGGACCAGTGGCTGGGGAGGCTGAGGATCTCAAGCTCCTCTTCTTAGCGGGTGGTTGCTGTGCAGTGGTGGAAGTAGACGCCAGTTGTTGCTGCATCAGGGCTGCACTAGGTGCTTTCAGGTCACGGCATAGGCCCTCAATGCTGTGCTCCTGCCATTGGAGCTGCTGCACCACATCACGTTGGGCCTGTACCACTTCCTGTTGCACCTGGAGCGCTTCCCGTTGCAGCTCCAATTTCTGGCGCCGGTAATCTTCCGTGTGCACATTCTGGCGAGGCACAGTAGCTGCCTTCTCTGGCTAGATGGCCTCTGCTGAGGAGGTGCCCCCCATTCCGCATCTTCTTCTTCAGTGCCACCATTGGCAAAGGCTGCGGGTGGTGGAGGGAGAGCCTCTGCTGCGGGTGGTGGAGGAAGAGCTGGTGCTGCTGCTGGGTCCTGTGGTTCCACCCCATGGTTCTGTGTGGTTTCTTGTTCAGGCCCACTGGTTTGCTGCTCTGTGTGCTGGGGCTGGTGGCCACTAGGGCCAGCTTCTTCCTCTGACTGGCTGTCATCACCTGCATAGCAAAAGGGGAGGAAGTGTGTTGGTCAAAATAACCCACTTTTGTTTTTCAGCATTCATATAGATAGCAAAGACCCAGCAAAGAGATGGTGAGGAATGGGATTGGCAGGCAAGCCACAGATGTCATTGTACATGGTACAGAGCTGGAGACGAGGAGCACAGTGTGCTACAGAGACTGATGTGGAAGAGAGCCACACAGGCGGGTGGATAGACATAGAACTGTGGAAGGAGCGCAGAGGACACAGTGGCTACAGCACAGAGGTATGGGAAGAAGATATGCAGAGTTTGGTGATGGGAAAAGAGGAGGGAGTGGGGAAGGCCCCCAAAGCTGTGAAACAGTGGTAACCTACACACCCAATGCTGGAAATCCCCCCCTCCCCCCTGCTGCTCCCTGTGTCAAGGTCTGTAATGAATAGTGATTTGTATTGCATGTGGTGTTCTCACCCCTTCCCCTACTGAGGAGCACCACACTGTCCCCCACTTGTGTAAAACAGAGTGTAGTGCAGCATAACAGATACCCTAGCTTCCTAATGGTGAACCTACCTGAGCCCTCAGGCTGTGCTGATGTGTCAAGGGACCCAATGCCGTGGATCCCCTCCTGGGGCAAGAGCCCATGAATGATGCGCTCAGTGGGGGTCAAGTTAGCAGTGTCATCTGCTGGGGGGTTGGCACCAGCCTTCCTCCTGACATCACGCCTCAGCCGGCGCCACTTCCGTTTGCAGTCTTCCACATCCCTGTCACAGTGGAAGACCGCGTTGAGGTGGTCCCTTACTGCCTCCCATTCTCTCTGCTTCATTGTAGCAGCCAGCCTCTGCCCGTGGGAGCAAAGAGATGCATGTGTCTCCTCTGGATTTCCTGAACCAGCAGTTCAATTTCTGGGTCACTGAAATTACCCTTGCAAGTGGGTGGTTGCTTTGGTGCCATTGTACCAATGTGATGCAAAGAATCGAAAATACAGAGAAAGGCGTTTAAATACTCTCCCAGGGACGCCCATATAAGAATGCGATGGACACCTAGTTTTGATTATTTATTTATTTGTTACTTATATCCCACATTTTCCCACTCATGCAGGCGCAATGTGGCTTACAGAGAATTAAATAAGAGTACAAACTTAAAAGCTTAGGCAAGCATAAAAGAAGCAAGTAGGAGGGGAGAAACTAACAGCGTGAACTAGGCAGGGTAAGGGACAAGGGATGCATCAATCAACATGGTAAGTTGAGGGGTAAGTCTTAGCAAAGAGGAATGTCTTTAACAACTTCTTAAAAAGGGCATGGTCCACTTGAGCTTTAAGGTGACTAGGTAACATGTTCCAGTGTTTGGGACTCCAATAACGGAAGGACGAGGCGAAGATTTTCTTGTACTTGACACCCTTACAATTCGGAAAATGGAGGTGGAGATAGGACCGAGCAGCAGGGTTGGCATTTCTAGGCGGAAGGTCGATCAAGGGGAGCATGTAATCCGGGGCAGCCCCATAGATGATTTTATGTGTTAGGGAGCAGATCTTAAAAGCAATGCGCTCCTGTACAGGCAGCCAATGAAGTTTAAAGCGTGTGCAAAACGCCTTTCTCTAAGGATGAGCCTCGCCGCAGTGTTCTGAGCCGTTTGGAACGTTTTCAATAAGGAGGCCTGGCAACCCACATAAATACCACTACAATAATCCAGATGGGATAGGACAAGCCAGTGGACAAGGGTATTGACAAAATCCCTAACGTCCCCAGCTGTTCTGGCGATTTGGGCGTCCTCATTTTGATTATAGGTAGGGACGTCCCCAGCTGCTCTGTGTTTTGGGCGTCCTCATTTCGATTATGGGTGATAATGATAAACATCCCCAGCTGCTCTTCCGATTTGGAAGTTTGCATTCCCTTTATTGGCGCCTCTTTAAAACGGCTTTCTCTGTGCTTGCACTTTAGAGGGTTTTCTTTAGATTATGGGGTGGTATTTCAAAGCGTTTTAGCTTCAGTTAAAGTAAACCTTGTTTTTCCACTGTATGCTTTTGTATACCTTTTGGGGGGGGGGGGTTGGGTGGGGGGGGGGGACTTTTTGGCCAATTCTTGAAAGATAACTGCTGTGCGGGCTTTGTTTCAGATTGGGTGTTAGCTGGTAGCTTAGCATATAATCTTCATTTTCTACATCTGACCAACTCTTCATTCTCTACCCTCCAGGAGCTCCTTGCTGTCTGTGATTTGCTCCCTCACTGCCCCCCATTCTCTCTCTCTCTCCTTTGTTGAAGCAGGCAGCCTCTGGTCCCTTGGAGCCAACAGATTCTTGCACAACAAGTTCAAGGTAACCTCATACCTCTCAGCCACCTCTTCCCTTTCTGCTATGTAAGTACTAAACAAACACTTCTTGCATGTTGCAGGACAGCTGGTCAAGAGGATTGCAAGAGACAGCAGTGGACTGTAATATACTGCACTCTGAGAGCCATGATTGTTTCTACCCAATTCGTTGTACAGATGTCTTGTTCTCTATTGGACACACTCAGTTGTGGCTGCCTGTGGGGAGGGGGAGAGGAAGAGGAAGAGGCCCTGAGAGTGGATGTGTGCATCCCTCATGGTCAAGGGCTCCCCATTCTCTGTATGTTCTCTGCATTCAAATATTACCTCTATTTTCAACAGGTTCACGGGTATCCGCAACAGGTAGTTTTTCTCCCGCTTTCCACCTCATGTGTCTCCCCACTAGGTTCCATCCTTCTTTATGTGGTGAACTCCAGTCCCCTTTTATGAAGTGCCCACCCATTGTGAAGGTTGTTGGAGGTGGGGAGGGGGGAAGCATATATGCAATGAATGACTTTTCCACATTATTCAACACAGTCCTACATCCTCCACAGTTATGGAACAACAACATTTCTAAATTCTATCCTGCAAATTAATTTCAAGGTGGCCACAGGTGCGTGCCTACCTTGGCCTTGAGCCCGTAAGTCATGGTGAGGGAGAGGGGTTCCGGTTACAGTTCCTATTCTAAATTACCTGCAGGTGGCTCCAGCCCAGTGCCTATATTATTCCCCTAGCCTGTGCCCTTCTGTACCTGATGTATTATATTGCAATTGTGATGAAGTAAACAGCCATCTAATGCTTTTACTGTTTTCCCTTTTTTCCTCAGCACTATATACCATTGCTGATACATTCAATGTGAAAAGATGACCCAGCTTTTTCTAGCTTCTTCCTGGCCCTCACCAATGTGGTTTGGTTGTGGGTAAGGGTGTCTGGTGATCAGAGAGCAAACATCGTATATGCGCTACCTATGGTTATTTGGAAGTTTCTATTTGGCAGATCACTAGGGCTAGACAACATACCTATTTACACAACTCTGTGCTGTGGGGCTCTATGGTAAGGGGGGAGAAGCTGGATGGGCATTTCTGTTCCTCAACAGAAATGCCCACCCAGCCTCCCCCCCCCACCCCCTTACCATACAGCTATGCAGTTTGGAAGGAAGAGGTGGCCTTCTGTATGGCCACACTTATGACACATGTACCAAAGTGTCTCTGTCACACTTCACCTGTCATGCAACCCAGCTTGCCGACTCCTCTCACATCAGCCCTAGCATTTGATAATATATAGTGCACAAAATAGAGACACACACCCTGCTATATGAAAAAATATCCAACGTGCATTTAACAAAAAAAATAGAACTATGTACAATTCCCCTCCCCCCAAAGTCCTTCAATATGAAAAAAATATCCAATATGCATTTAACAAAAAAGTAGAACTATGTACAATTCCCCCCCCCCCAAAAAAAAAAAAAAAAAAATCCTTCACGGGAGGCCACGTCCTCGTCCCTACAAGGCGTTATGCAGCAGGCTAATGAGAAGCACCAGGAACAGCCTCTGCACCCTGAAGTGCTGCTCGTTTGTCTGCCGCATTGCTGACACCTCCAGCCTCATTGCTGACATCTCCAGCCTCATTGATGACACCTCCTGCAGCAACTGGTTTTGGCTATTCCCCAGTTGCTGCAGGAGGTGTTGGGCCCTCCTCCTTGAGGGGAGGCATGTTATGCCAGGGGTCGTTGTCTTCATCTTCCTCTTCCTGCTCCACCATCGCTGCAGGTAGTCCTGCCTCCTCCTGCTCCTCCTCCTCCACCACAGGAGCAGGCAGTCCTGCCTCTTCATCCTGCTCCTCCTCCTGCTGCTGGTGCCCTGTGTATGTAAAAAGATTGGCCTTGAGAACAGCACATTCAACATGGCTTGCATAGTGAAGGAGCTGGCTGGCTGGCATGAGGCAGGAATGGGGAAATGTGGGGTCAGTGGTGAGCCCTGGGCTAGACACGTGGTGTGAGATGCATGAGATGACATGACAGGGAACCCTGGAAGCTAGTCTGAAAAAGGAGTACACTATAAGATGTGTTGGCAGGGAACACTCATTCCTCAGCAGCATGTTAGCATTTTGAGTTGTGACTATGGTAGGATGACCATTTTATTTATTTTTTTGGGGGGGGAGGAGGTGGAGGGGGGTGGGGTGGAAGCACTATTTCTTTACGTTTTCAATTCATGCTATAACATGAATTGGAGGAGTGGCCTAGTGGTTGGAGTGGTGGATTTTGGTCCTGGGGAACTGGGTTCGATTCCCACTGCAGGCACAGGCAGCTCCTTGTGACTCTGGGCAAGTCACTTAACCCTCCATTGCCCCGGTACAAATAAGTACCTAAGCCGCATTGAGCCGGCCATGAGTGGGAAAGCGCGGGGTACAAAAAAAACCCATCCACTTAGAGCAGGACATCAGGCAAGAATACCATAAACAGTATCCACCCCAGAAAGGGGGATACAGAAGTGAGGCATGTCATTCATCACAGAGGAGATTAGTTGGAAGTTACAGCTACACTCATGGGAGGGTAGCTGCAACCTCAGGCCTTGATCTGGGACAGAGGCGTTATGACTTACTAGTTGCCTATTAGCCACATGGAAACTGATATTGTACATGATATTTGCATTATTAAATAAATACATTTACAAATGAGTACAGGTGCCCTGTTTAAAATACTTACGTCGAGCCCTGAGGCACCGTCGCACGCTCCTAATGAGATTGGGGCTGTCCCGCCGTATACACCGGAACCGGCGTCTCAGGGACTCCAGGTCCCTCCGAATTCCAAAACGGCTGTAAGATACAAGTTTGTACACCAGGAGTCAGGGGATGGCCCTTCTTGCTTTCACAACACAAATTCATTTGGCAGCAAAATTGTAGAGACACACAACACTGATGGGGGGGGGGGGGGGGGGGGGCATTACATTGGTACAGGTGATGTCATTGAGGTGGACATGAGGACAGAGAATACCATTTCTGTGCAGTATTGTGAGGATGTGGAAATGTTTTTCCTTTCTAGTGCATTGATTCTATTAATGAATGTGCATTTGCACATATCACTGATTACCCTTGAATGCAGACTACAGTTAGTGCTTACATTGCTGAGGGAGCTCTTAAATGTGGTGCTACAGGAGGGGGGATCCTGATAGCCCAGGAACAGTGTGGGGGGGGGGGGGGTGAAAAAAAGCACTTACCTTTCCAGCCTTTGTCGTATCTGTGCCCATGTTCTAATGGCCACAGTCCTGGGGGCAGGTAGTGGTGGTGCAGGAAGAGCCTGCGCCAGTGCCTCAGGCAGAGCTGCACCAGGAGTAGATTCTCTGCTAAACTAAAGTTTGGCTCCCTTCTGAGAGCCATGTTTCTCAGTGAATAACAGTTGGAAAACTTGCATCGCCTTATATAGACGCCTATTTGTGATGGACGTCCTTACACAGTCCATATATGTAACTGTCCTTGTACAGTTACATATATGGACGGGTCAGCACGTGGACGTCCTGCCCCATATATGAAGGGTCGGCACATGGACGTCCATGACATGCATGGACCGTCGTCACACGTGCAGGGCCTTATTTGGATGAGTACGTGTTCATACGTGCAGAGCCTTCCTTATATAGATCATTATCAAGAGTGCGAACTTCTTCATATATACACAATAAAATATGTGTGTTCCTTATATTTCCCATAGCTGCATGTTCCGCAAGTAGAGTGCATGTAGTTGCAGACATCCAGGTACGGGAAATATAAGGAACATTCTGAAGTGTAAAATACAGTAACAAGGACGTGTTTCTCACAGAACTGCCGATGGATGTGCCTCTTATAGGCCCGCCGTCCTTCGGTGGGCCTTGTAAAATGGATGTCGGCAACTACGTGCACTACTTACGGAACAAACAGGTACATCAGAGAAGCCCAAAGTATAGTAATAAGGATTTCTTTCTCGTTGAACCGATGAAGGATGTTGATATGAAAGTACAGTGAATGTTTTAGGGATGTCCTTTCGCAGTTCTGGTTAGTATACTTTGGGCGTCCCTGATTTGGGCGTTTTGAATTGTGATAATGGAATGTCTAAGGACGTCTGTACTATTTTTCGATTATATCTACCTGATTTTGGCCGACTTCGTGAGGGCTTCCTAATTCATACTTGGGCGACCTTTTGAAAATGCCCCTCCACGGGGCTAAAAAACCAGACCTAGCTTTTTCAGGCAGAATACCTGGGTAGCTGCGCCAGAGTTGCGGAAAGCATGCAACATTAGGGGCCTGCTTTCCTTTTCTACCCCTCCCTGCAGTACCTTCAATGCTGCACACCACTAGATGACAGTTTACCTCTGTCACTCTATTACCCAATAGATTATCTTCACCATTTCTATTTTTTATCATTTTTCCTCCTATAGTGAAATGGTGTTCTTTTCTTTTTTTCTTTTATTGGATATATATTGTAAACTGCTTTGTTATTTTATTAGGAAAGGCGGTATAACAAACAAACTAAACCATAAACCACATGTACACACTCCCTCCACCCCCAACCCCCCGTCTGGTGCTCAGAAGTAGAGGAGAAGACTGCATATTAGGTCACATCCTCTTCTACCATGCATGCTGAATGCAGTATTTAAACTGCAGGACTCTACCATGTTCATTATGGTTCAAACTTTGCATTTGCTGCCAAGGCACCAGAGGGAGGAGGAGGAGAATGCAGCCTGATGTGCAACTGCTATCCTTGTCTTCCACTTGTGATCAGACTGGGCTGGGGTTGCGGGGTAGAGAGGGAAGAGAGCTGGATGGTCAGTATGCCATTACAAGGGGGAGACAGAGGGAGAGAGAAATTGGTGTTTGTGTCATCAGATGGGAAGGGGGACTGAGAGGGCTACTGCTTTGCGGGGAGAGAGAAGAAAGATTTAGAGAAGTACTGCTGGAGAGAAGTGGAATTGATGTCAAGGTTGCTGATGGGTGAATGATGAAGAGAAGCTTCAGGCTGTGGTTGCTGGTTGTAGGTGGGTGAGCAATGGAGAGAAGCGTAGGTTGCAGGACTCAGGACTGGTGGGTAGATGCAACCTCTACTCAGCCCTAGCAGCTGCAGCTTTAGCTTCTTCCCTATTACCCTAGCAACCACAGCCGTAAAATCTTTTTCTGTTGCAGGTAGACTGCAGGTGGATGGGTTATTTGGAGGGGAGGAAGGGGGGGGAGGGGGACCAGTAGCTTCCTATCTATCCTTCTTTGTTTCTATAATAGCTTGCTCCACATCACTTTGAGTGCATTATAAATGGCAAATTATGTGCATAAATAGTATTTCAATTATTCCAAGCCTGAGTCCTAGATTTTTAGGCTGGCTGCTATATTCTAAGAAAAAATATTTGAAGCCTAATCTATTTCTATAACACCAAAACCACCTTTAGCTTTTGGGATGTACAATCTCGGCATATACTGGTAGTCATGAAGCTTTCTTGTTCATACTTCCATTTATTTGGTTTCTTTGTGAGGCCACTGTATATAATTCCAAAATTATATGAAGTTTTGCAGGCAGATGGATTTGTTTATTTTGTGTTGTTCCAGCTCCTTTCAATATCGGTTTCAGTCTTCTGTAATATTTTTTGTTGATCCTTTAACTCAATAATTTATGCTGGATCTACTCCTAAATATGTAGATATACTTTTCATGCTCAAACTCGGTGGTCCTCATTTGGAGCAACATTTTCAGTTTTGGTTTTCCCTTAAGGAGCTTTGACATAGGACATTTGACTAGGCTCACTGTTCATAGCTGTTGAATTTAATATGAGAATCCACAAAAGTGGAGAACTCAATAGATCCCACGAGGCGTAAAGACAAAAACAAAAAAGGTGGGAATATAAAAGCCAGGCTATCCAAAGATTAGTGGGTGCTTTTGAAATTCTAAGACCTCCAGGGATGCGCCTAGATTTACAGTAATTAAGCATGGTGAAAAAATGCAATTCATTCCTAACAATATTCTTCTTGATGTTTACGATATCCAAACATTGTTGCATCAGCGATACTTCTGGTGGTGGATGATGTTCCTCTTCTTGATTCAGTTGCTGTAAAAGTTGGTTCAAGTGGTCATCGCTAAAACTTAAAACATTGGTCCAACTTTGGAACGCCATGGCAGAGTCCCGGTGCGAAAGTCTAGAGAGAATCCACAAAAGTGGAGAACTCAATAGATCACACGAGGCGTAAAGATAAAAACAAAAAAGGTGGGAATATAAAAGCCAGGCTATCCAAAGATTGGAACCAAACCGAAATAAAAATAACCAGCGTTTATTAATTTCCAAACAAATGATAATAAAACAATTGCACATAAAAATTGACTCGACACAACGTTGTGTTTCGGCCGGATAGGCCCACATCAGGAGTCTAAAAACACAAAAACAATAAAACGATAAATAAATACATGAACAATGTGTGCATCAAATAATATATGTATATATAGGATAGGAAAAACCAAATAACAAAATATCCAAAATAATCACCATGCTGATGCAGACAGAAACATCCTTAATTTATAAACAGTGTAAAGAAGAATATGAAATGTAAAATAATAAATAAAAAATACCATTAGCCTCAGAATCACATTAGATGATGAGTACAAATATACATACATAGGTGTTTGGAAAAATGTAATTGAAAAAATGTAAAAATATATAAAGAAAACTGACCTTGTAAATAGATACTGGAATAAAAGCATCAACTAGTGTAATGATTGAATCTGCAAAAAAATATAAAAGAAAAAGAGGAGAGTGTATATAAAAAATAATAAATAATAAAAAAGAAGTTCTAAGGAGAATATAATCAAAATAATATTCATAAAAATGGAAAACTAACCTCAAAATCATTGTTAAGACTTCCAAAAGTAAAAGAACTGCAAACAGAACCTAACGAGTGGTCTGTGGAAAACAGAAAAAAGAAAAAAATAGAAAAGAATAATAATGAAACATTGACCATATGAGCGCATATACAGTAAAATCCAGTAAAGAAACTAGAGGGAAAATGCTGTATAGAATAGGACAACTTGCCCTACTTGTCCAGGGATACTCCGTATGAACGTACCGTAGCGTTAGTCAGTGTTTAAAGCTAATATACAAATGTCAGTATCACTGAAGACAAAAGCCACGTACCTTTAAAAAGACCGTTACATAAACAATCTGTCTGTCCGTAAAAGTGATGCAAGTATGGGGCATTCTCTCTGTTGTGTTCTGCCTACGTGGACATAGGGAGTTGTGTCAGATGAGGCGGGACACAACAGATGGAATGCTTCTGGGACCAGCTGAAGCAGCTTGTTTTCCTTGCTGACACTGCTGACGGCCCACATGAATGGAGGATCGCCAGGGGAAGGGGGGAAGGGTGAAAGAGATATCACACCACGCAGGGGAGGCAGGAGAAAGAGGGAGACATTTCGGACAGCGAGCATTGAAACTGGGGTGGCAAAAGGGAGACCTACCTCGGCTCAAAGCAGCAGTGGGACTCAGAAACACGCACAGTTGCAGCAGCATGGACAGGAGCTGAACAGGTAAAATACGAGGGCAGGCCCTTTTGTCGGGCTCATTTGCCGGGGGCTAGTTTGGCGGGGGATTTTTTTGTTGGGCTGTTTTGTGTTTGGGTCCTTTTGTCAAGTCTGTTTTGACCAGGTACCATTCCTCACAGGATTGTAATGGCAAATGATTCATCTTCATAATTCATTTGGAATGTGGTCTGCCATATTTTTATTGTGAGTTTGATGCATTCAGTCAATCTAGGGTTGGTTCTGTTCATTTCAAGGCAACTTAAAGTTGTTAATTTATGCTGTATTGGAATTTCAAATTTTCTTACAGTTGGCTTTGTTTAGGATCTGTTGATATTTGGTTCTGTATGCTCCTCTTTTCTTATCCATTTATTCTTGAAGACTGTGTAACAGTACCTGTTGCAGCTATGTGATTGCATCTATTGTAATGAAAAGTTTATAAATTATAGATGAGCAGTTTATTGATGAGTAATTTTTGAGGATTTGGAAGGAGAAGTGTTCTTCCTGTTAGTCATTATGTTATGTGTTCTGGTTGTTGGAACAACTGATTTTAGCATTTTGCCAGATTGTAGTGGGTGAATGTTAAATGTTTGAGCCAGTAGCTGGACATTCCACTCTTTTCGACTTGGTTTCCAACTGTTGTTATTTCATGCCATTCCACAGCTTTTAAATTCACCTTTTTAATTTTCTTATGTATGTTGGGTAGCAATTCTGCTTAACTGTTGTACATTCTACATTCCTTGTATAAGTTCTCCAGAACTTTTCTAATTCAGCTTTGGTTTGTGGTGTTTTAACTACACTAATGTTCTTTTCCAGTTCCCTATGAAATTACTTTGAGTTTGGACTAAATAGTTTATTTTCGTATCTCTCATTTCTATTTTTTTTCTATCTGTATTGTGCTTCAGTTGTTGCTTGAGTCCGTTTAAAGGCACACACCATATCTTACCATGAAACAGATCTATTGCAATCTGCCTTCAAGAAAAAGAGGTTGTTTAGCCATAGAATGTGCATTGGAGACCCTACTGTATCACTTGGGTGAAAGGTGTCTTAATGCGTCAGCAGATTTCCATTTACTTGCATTAAGTAGTATGGTGCATAAAACTACTTGCATTGTGCATTGATTCTATCAATAGCAAAGTACTGTTCTTCGTACTTACAGGATGCAGTTTGTATAGGCTGCCTGGTTTGGTGGGTGTCTTGGTATCTGTGTGCATACAGGATGCTTCATTTTGAATCTGTGACATAGGGTTGCTTATGTTTCAGACCATTTTTACATTCCATGCCTGGAATACTACAATATTACAGACCAAAAAATATTTTCTTTATTTCAATTAGAGAGCAAAAATATTCTGACAATCCTGGTGATCTAGTGGTTGTGATGTGTTTTGACAGTCTGTACTCAATTCCTTCTCACATAAACAAGCTCTTATGTATGAAGTCTTTTGGCTAACACATTGGTGCCCCTTAAAAATATAGGGGAAGGTTATCGTTCTAAAGCATGTCTCACTACCAGGCAGGAGCATTCATTTCTGGTCATAGTGAATTACTGTGATGTGGCAGATTTGGGTGGTATTTCAGTTCTTATGTTATTGCTGGTATAGTGTAGTGTTCCAGATGTATTCTTTTCTAAATAATATCTAAAGTGAATGAAGTCAGAGGCCAAGTTTTATTGGGGTCAGATGGTATCATTCCAGTGAGCTGCAATTGGAGCATCAATTTATATATCAATATGCCATAAGATGCCAGTTTAGGGTTGATATATCTACTGGCTAAAGATATGCACAATTTCATAGTTGAAACATTTTCCCTGGATTTACAAATGTAAAAGGAGCAAGGTTAATGGAATTCCCTATTTTTTTGTATTTTAAAATTTTATCCCAATTTTTATTTTTATGCTGCCTGCTCCACCCTAGATGACATGCATGGATGACCCTTACCCTCACCAACCAGGAAGACTAAAACTGTACCATTCAAAACACAGACTCTATTCCTTTGACCTGCAGCGACCACCGCACTAGCAGCAGCCATCTTCCTTCCATCCTTGGGATTGAATGTGTTGCATTTGTAGTCCATTTAACCCCTGTCTTCTAGCTGCAGTGTGAGTCTCAAAGACCAGTCCCCATCAATTAATCTTCTTTCTAGGAATAATGCAGCAGCAGAATCACCTCATGCTCTAGTGAAAAGCAGCAGCGATAGCTTAGCAACAGCAACTGCCACATGATGAAAAAAACAAAGGATAAAATGATCTTCCTTCCTAAATTAACTGATACCCTGGTTCTTTATTCTTACAGGCATGTGGCGCAGCAGGAGACAAACCAAATCATCACTTCCAGTACCAATGCGATCAAACAGCTGTCCGAGATCATCAGGGGCTCATCTAGGGTAGGTAGCTTGAAGACATGATTAAATTTAGATTTGTTCCTAAAATCAAAAGGAAGACATGCAATATAACAAGTAATTCTTGTCTTCTTAGCTTGGTGTACTAGGATTCTGATTTCCTGGGATTGAACTATGATGACCTAGAAATTACTGGAAGGTTCCACATGTTCACCTTCAGTATTTAATTTGCATGTGTTACTAAACTTCTGAGGAAGGCTAGAATGGAGTTTTACAGGTGTAATGTCCCCCTCTTCTCCTCCTCAACTTGGGCAAAGATCAAGTCCAATGGGTATCCTTATCATTTAATGGGTGGCAACAGGATTTCTGTGTTCTTCTCCCTTTATGATGGTAGATTACTCTCTTTGGTGTTCTTGGTGTAAGTTCACCAGAGAAATAAATGTTCGTGTTCTAGGGGAAAAGACCTCAGACACTGGTAGTGCAAATATTCAACTTGAAAAGTCAATTTCAAAATTGCACCTGAACCCAGTTCCATCCTTATTCATCGGTCCTGAAAAACCCAGATTTTTTAGTGCTTTCTTTCAATGCTGACCAAAATGTTCAAACAAAAAAGCAAAAAGACATGCACTTATCTTTTCAAAAGCAATAAACAAGGCCCATTTCACCCATTCAGTCGAGCTACTTCAAGGTTAAATTATTCTGTGCATATCTATCCCATAACACTGCAGTGCTAATCTAGAAAAAAAACCAAAAATGATTTTCAATGCACAGTTTTTAAAAACATTAAATAAAAACAACTCACTGTCATCTTGCAATGCAGCCTAATTCCTGTCATGTGTCGCTCTCTGAAATGGTGCCTGTATTTAAAAAGAACTCTCACACATGCACTAACTTTGTGACGTCATGCTTATACAGATCGCTAATCTCATAACACTGAATGTTCAGTTCGCCAATGCAATGATAAAAACAATGATGCCAATGAAAAAAAGCAATCCATTCTATCATGCTATGTGAGGTTCTAAAGAGTTCAGCTTGAAAATCCAACAGGCTTTCCACTGTCTCAAATGTATTGTGCAGTCACCACCTCTAATGTTTGCAACCTCTACATCAATTGCTGTACACTTCAAATCTTGGAAATGATGATGAAATTTAACACAATTCATAAATAATGGTTCATTTATCCTTTTTGTTTTCAAATGTGATTTATGCTCGGTCATTTGTGTCTTCAGACTCCTAGATGTCTTACACACATAAAGTTTCTTACAAGGGCAAATCAGGACATACACTACAAACTCATCCTGCAGTTTGTCAAGTGCCTTAATTTATGGACTGCTATCCACAGTATTTTCAAACTCAGTCTCTTGTAACATAATTCCACAGAAACTGCAGGCATCACACTGACAATGTCCAAGCCTTGCGGATCTCATTATATCCTTCTTCATAACTACTGGACTTAAAATGTTCTTCAGAGTTCCTTTCTCTCATGAATACAATCTGAAATCTTTTTCTTCAAAGGCAGGAAGTAACTGCATGGTGTTCCATCTGTCGGTAATGTTCTTTGCTACTTGATTGCCACTAGAGGTGAACTGCATCACGCATGCTTGAATTTCCGGTTCAGAAGATGTTGGTCCTTTGGGTTCACCCATCAACAAAAGATCTCTATTGTTAAACCTCACCCTCTTGTAAGCTCTTCTTAGGACTCGATCTGGATAACCCCTCTCTCATAATCTCTCTTGCAATGCTCTTGCTTGTTTCTTGAAAATTATTTCATCTGAACAATTCGGACGGATTATCAAAAACTGTGAAAACGGTAAACTTTCTTTAAGTCTTCTGGGTTGGCATCTGTCAGTTTCCCAGCCCTGCACGTGCCACATCTTCAAACATTGCAGAAATAAACCCTATCCTTTTTAAAAGGCACAGACGTCTAATCATCATCTTTTTTTAAAACAAAGAAAATAATAGTAATCAACTACTCATACCACTACCACTCTTCAGAGCTCTGATCCGTGCACACAACCAATACACCCCCACACACACACAATACCTTTCCAGCAGCTAAACCTGTATAGTTCTCCAGTTCTGGCCATCCATACACCAGTTCTCAGCACACAGATATCTGCTGCATGAATATCCCGACAGTCTCCAGCATTAGCACTGTCATCTCTCACCTTTCACTACTGCAGCCACTCTGTCTTCCAGCATCTCAGTCAGCAACAGACTGCTTTAAACTACCTGACTGCCCCTGAGGCTGAAAAAGCCCAGGGGATTTTAATAAATTCAGCCAGGTTAGATGTGACTGTGTTTTGCAGAAAACCTTTCCTCTGCTACTGAGCTCTGGCTCCGTGCACATGCACCTCACTGTCACTCTCTCCAGCCCTCCCCACCCTCCCCCATTGCTGAGCACTCCTGAGCCAATCAGGGCTGTTCCTTCTGGCGTTTTTGTGCCCTTGACATCCAGGGACTCTCTCTCCCTCTCCCTGCCAATGTTGCTGGGCCAGCTAGCCATTCAGGGCTCTCATTAACCTGGCGTTTTTGCGCCACAAACATCCAGGCCTTTGAGCCTGCTCTGATGCTCCCTCTCCCCTCACAGGGACCTCTTTCATCTCTGTGCATGCAAGATAATTGTGCATTCGTTAGAAATACATCTCCTGCAGCCCCGGCACCGAAGATATTCTTGTCTGTTGATCTGAAAAGAATGATCCTTCTGTAAATTGTCAAATCAAAAAAATTGATTTCACTCTCAGAACTCTGTGCTGTAAAAGATAAACTCTCGTTGCAAGAATTCAACCAAACCACAAATTGATCTAGTTCTTCCTTTGTGTCCTTCCATAACATAAAGACATCGTCTATAAACTGATGCCAACTCTAAATCTTCTGTTCAAAGGGCAATACATAAATCCATTCTTTCTCAAAAGCAGATATATACAGGTTAGCCACTGAAGGGACAAAAGTTGCCCCGATGAGAGTTGTGGGTAATAAACACCATCGAATTGGAAAAATTTTTGCCAGATTTAGCAAACAACTGGAAGATATAAGATGGGGCTGCTGTCTGGATTCCATAACTACAAAAATCACATTCAAATCTTCCTGTTGTGGAATTAAAGTATATAAATAAGTGACATCCAAGGTTATGATTAAAAATGAACAGTCCTGTTTTATTACCTAATAGCAAATTAGAAAAGGTTCAAAGAAGAATGATCAAAATGATAAAGGAGATGGAACTCCTTTCGTATGAGGAAAGGCTAAAGAGGTTAGGGCTCTTCAGCTTGGAAAAGAGACGGATGAGGGGAGATATGATTGAGGTCTACAAAATCCTGAGTGGTGTAGAACAGGTAGAAGTGAATTGATTTTTTACTCATTCCAAAAGTACAAAGACTAGGGGACACTCGAGGAAGTTACATGGAAATACTTTTAAAACAAATAGGAGGCAATAATTTTTCACTCAATGAATAGTTAAGCTCTGGAACTCTTTGACGGAGGATGTGTTAACAGCGGTTAGCATATCTAGATTTTAAAAAAAGGTTTGGACAAGTTCCTAGAGGACAAATTCCTGTTACTGAGATAGACATGGGGGAAGCCACTGCTTGCCCTGTGGTTGGTAGTATGGAATGTTCCTACTAATTGGGTTTCTGTCAGGTACTTGTGACCTGGATTGGCCACTGTTGAAAACAGGGTACTGGGCTAGATGGACCATTGGTCTGACCCAGTATGGCTACTGTTATGTTCTTATGTTTGTGATACAAAATGGTAAGAAAATAGGTAGTATCCTTTCTCCGAGGACAAGCAGGCTGCTTGTTCTCACTGATGGGTGACGTCCACGGCAGCCCCTCCAATCGGAATCTTCACTAGCAAAGTCCTTTGCTAGCCCTCGCGCGCCCGCGCGCACCGCGCATGCGCGGCCGTCTTCCCCGCCCGAAACCGGCTCGAGCCGGCCAGTCTTCTTTTGTCCGCACTCGGTACGGTCGTGTTTTCGCCGTGTCGAGCCCCGGAAAGTCGACCTCGCGCGTCCAAATTCTGTTTGAGCGTGTTTTTTTCCTTCGGGAAAGTTTTGTTAGTCGGGAAGTGCTCCGGAAACCCTTCGACCGGGTTTCGTGTCAATCCTCCCCGTACTTCCAGCTTTTTGCCCCGGTAAGTTTTCTTTCGTCGTCGGGGTAGGCCTCTTTTCGGCCTCGGTCGAGATTTTTTCTCCCTCTAAATTTTTGGTGCTTCCATTTTCGCCATTTCGGCTTTTGATTTCGCCGGCGTGATTTTTCCGCCCATGACATCGAAGCCTTCCAGCGGCTTCAAGAAGTGCACCCAGTGCGCCCGGGTTATCTCGCTCACTGATCGACACTCGTCGTGTCTTCAGTGTCTGGGGGCCGAGCACCGCCCTCAGAACTGTAGTCTGTGTTCCCTTCTTCAAAGGCGGACTCAGGTAGCGAGACTAGCCCAGTGGAACGTGTTGTTCTCGGGCTCTTCGTCGGCATCGGCACCGGGATCTTCGAGTGCATCGACGTCGTCAGCGTCCAGACCATCTTCCTCGGCCGCCCCTGCATCGAGTGCATCGAGGCATCGGGCCTCTGCATCGGCGCCGAGACATCGGATAGCTGCATCGACGTCGGTGGTACCAGGACCTCGTCTGCTGATGTCGTCGGACGGTGGTGCATCGGGTGGAGTGCAGGTGAGGGCTGTCCATTCCCCTGCTGGTGGCGGTGAGCCCTCGGGTGGGTCTCCTCCTACCCTGAGGGCTCCTGCGGTACAGCCCCCCCGAGATCGACCTTCTTCAGTCTCGGCCCCGAGGAAGCGACGGATGGATTCGACGTCCTCCTCGTCGGTGCCGGGGAGCTCCGGTGACATGCTTCGGAAGAAATCGAAGAAGCATCGACACCGGTCTCCTCCCCATGTCGGCACCGAGAGCTCTGGGTCGCCGAGGGATTCGGCACCCAGCAGGCATCGGCACCGAGAGGACCGCTCACCCTCTGTTCAGGAGGTGTCGATGCGCTCCGCTCTGGACAGCCCGGTACAGCCTCCACGCCCGGAACAGGTACTGACGTCGACGCCTGCATCGACCTCACAGCCTTTCTCTACAGCCGCTCTAAACGAGAGCCTCCGGGCCGTTCTCCCAGAGATTCTGGGAGAGCTGTTGCGCCCTACCCCTCCGGTACCGTCGAGCGTGGCGCCGGCTGGCCCATCGCCCAGGTTGAGGTCCCCGCGGCCACCTCCCAGGAAGGCTCCCCGACTACGTCGGCGGAGGGAGCTTCGCCGATGCGGGCGAGGGAGTCTACCTCTCGACGCCCCCATCGTGGACGTGGCTCCACTGAGTCGAGCAGGGCGAGGTTGCAGACACAGGTTCGTGAACTTGTAGAGGGTGAGGCCTCATGGGAGGAAGAGGAAGATCCTCGATATTTCTCTGACGAGGAGTCTGAGGGTCTTCCTTCTGATCCCACTCCCTCTCCTGAAAGACAGCTTTCTCCTCCCGAGAGTCTGTCTTTTGCTTCCTTTGTCCGGGAGATGTCTACGGCCATCCCCTTCCCGGTGGTTGTGGAGGACGAGCCCAGGGCTGAAATGTTTGAGCTCCTGGACTATCCTTCTCCACCTAAGGAAGCGTCCACTGTTCCCTTGCACCATGTCCTGAAAAAGACATTGCTTGCGAACTGGACCAAGCCATTAAGTAATCCCCACATTCCCAAGAAGATCGAGTCCCAGTACCGGATCCATGGGGACCCAGAGCTGATGCGCACTCAGTTGCCTCATGACTCTGGAGTTGTGGATTTGGCCCTAAAGAAGGCTAAGAGTTCTAGGGAACATGCTTCGGCGCCCCCGGGCAAGGACGCTAGAACCTTAGACTCCTTTGGGAGGAAGGCCTACCATTCCTCTATGCTCGTGTCCAAGATCCAGTCTTACCAGCTCTACACGAGCATGCACATGCGGAACAATGTGCGGCAGTTGGCGGGCTTGGTTGATGCTCTTCCCCCTGAGCAAGCCAAGCCTTTTCAGGAGGTGGTCAGGCAGCTGAAGGCGTGCAGAAAATTCCTGGCCAGAGGAGTTTATGACACTTTTGATGTTGCGTCCAGGGCCGCTGCTCAAGGTGTGGTGATGCGCAGGCTCTCATGGCTGCGCGCCGCCGACCTGGAGAATAGAATCCAGCAGCGGATTGCGGACTCGCCTTGCCGTGCGGACAACATTTTTGGCGAAAAAGTCGAACAGGTGGTAGAGTCTCTCCACCAGCGGGACACCGCATTCGACAAATTCGCCCGCCGGCAGCCTTCAGCTTCTACCTCTACAGGTAGACGATTTTTCGGGGGAAGGAAGACTGTTCCCTACTCTTCTGGCAGGCGTAGGTACAATCCTCCTTCCCGACAGCCTGCGGCCCAGGCTAAGCCCCAGCGCGCTCGCTCTCGTCAGCAGCGTGCGACTCAGCAAGGCCCCGCGGCTCCCCAGCAAAAGCAAGGGGCGAGCTTTTGACTGGCTCCAGCAGAGCATAGCCGACATCCAAGTGTCCGTGCCGGGCGACCTGCCAGTCGGAGGGAGGTTGAAAGCTTTTCACCAAAGGTGGCCTCTCATAACCTCCGATCAGTGGGTTCTGCAAATAGTCCGGCAAGGATACACCCTCAATTTGGCATCAAAACCTCCAAATTGTCCACCGGGAGCTCAGTCTTACAGCTTCCAGCACAAGAGGGTACTTGCAGAGGAACTCTCCGCCCTTCTCAGCGTCAATGCGGTCGAGCCCGTGCCATCCGGGCAAGAAGGGCTGGGATTCTATTCCAGGTACTTCCTTGTGGAAAAGAAAACAGGGGGGATGCGTCCCATCCTAGACCTAAGGGCCCTGAACAAATATCTCGTAAAAGAAAAGTTCAGGATGCTTTCCCTGGGCACCCTTCTCCCCATGATTCAGCAAAACGATTGGCTATGCTCTCTGGACTTGAAGGATGCCTATACACACATCCCGATACTGCCAGCTCACAGACAGTATCTGCGATTTCAGTTGGGCACCCGCCACTTCCAGTACTGTGTGCTACCCTTTGGGCTCGCCTCTGCGCCCAGGGTGTTCACCAAGTGCCTAGCTGTGGTAGCAGCGGCACTTCGCAGGCTGGGAGTGCACGTGTTCCCATATCTCGACGATTGGCTGGTGAAGAACACATCCGAGGCAGGAGCCCTGCAGTCCATGCAGATGACTATTCGCCTTCTGGAGCTACTGGGGTTTGTGATAAATTACCCAAAGTCCCATCTTCTTCCAGTGCAGAACCTCGAATTCATAGGAGCCCTGCTGGATTCTCGGACGGCTCGCGCCTATCTCCCAGAGACGAGAGCCAACAACTTGTTGTCCCTCGTCTCCCGGGTGCGGGCGTCCCAGCAGATCACAGCTCGGCAGATGTTGAGATTGCTGGGCCACATGGCCTCCACAGTTCAT
Source organism: Microcaecilia unicolor (assembly GCF_901765095.1). Taxonomy (NCBI): domain Eukaryota; kingdom Metazoa; phylum Chordata; class Amphibia; order Gymnophiona; family Siphonopidae; genus Microcaecilia; species Microcaecilia unicolor. The sequence goes on along the minus strand of NC_044031.1, from coordinate 608,700,407 downwards.
GTGACTCCCATGGCCCGCCTTCACATGAGATCTGCTCAATGGACCCTAGCCTCCCAGTGGTATCAGGCCGCTGGGGGACTAGAGGACGTGATCCACCTGTCCACGAGTTTTCTCGAATCCCTGTATTGGTGGACGATTTGGACCAATTTGACTCTGGGACGTCCCTTCCAAATTCCTCAGCCACAAAAAGTGCTGACCACGGATGCGTCTCTCCTGGGATGGGGAGCTCATGTCGATGGGCTTCACACCCAAGGAAGCTGGTCCCTCCAAGAACGCGATCTACAGATCAATCTTCTGGAGTTACGAGCGATCTGGAACGCTCTGAAGGCTTTCAGAGATCGGCTGTCCCACCAAATTATCCAAATTCAGACAGACAACCAGGTTGCCATGTATTATGTAAACAAGCAGGGGGGCACCGGATCTCGCCCCCTGTGTCAGGAAGCCGTCAGCATGTGGACCTGGGCTCGCCGGAACGGCATGGTGCTCCAAGCCACATATCTGGCAGGCGTAAACAACAGTCTGGCCGACAGACTGAGCAGGATTATGCAACCTCACGAGTGGTTGCTCAATTCCAAAGTGGTGCGCCAGATCTTCCAAGCGTGGGGCACCCCCTTGGTGGATCTCTTCGCATCTCGAGTGAACCACAAAGTCCCTCAGTTCTGTTCCAGGCTTCAGGCCCACGGCAGACTGGCATCGGATGCCTTCCTCCTGGACTGGGGGGAGGGTCTGCTGTATGTTTATCCTCCCATTCCTCTGGTGGGGAAGACTTTGTTGAAACTCAAGCAAGACCGAGGCACCATGATCCTGATTGCTCCTTTTTGGCCGCGTCAGATCTGGTTCCCTCTTCTTCTGGAGTTATCCTCCGAAGAACCGTGGAGATTGGAGTGTTTTCCGACCCTCATCACGCAGGACGAAGGGGCTCTTCTGCATCCCAACCTCCAGTCTCTGGCTCTCACGGCCTGGATGTTGAGGGCGTAGATTTTGCCTCTTTGGGTCTGCCAGAGGGTGTCTCCCGCATCTTGCTTGCTTCCAGGAAAGACTCCACTAAGAGAAGTTACTTCTTTCATTGGCGGAGGTTTGCCGTCTGGTGTGACAGCAAGGCCCTAGATCCTCGCTCTTGTCCTACACAGACCCTGCTTGAATACCTTCTGCACTTGTCTGAGTCTGGTCTCAAGACCAACTCTGTAAGAGTTCATCTTAGTGCAATCAGTGCATACCATTACCATGTGGAAGGTAAGCCGATCTCAGGACAGCCTTTAGTTGTTCGCTTCATGAGAGGTTTGCTTTTGTCAAAGCCCCCTGTCAAGCCTCCTACGGTGTCATGGGATCTCAATGTCGTTCTCACCCAGCTGATGAAACCTCCGTTTGAGCCACTGAATTCCTGCCATCCGAAGTACTTGACCTGGAAGGTCATTTTCTTGGTGGCAGTTACTTCAGCTCGTAGAGTCAGTGAGCTTCAGGCCCTGGTAGCCCAGGCCCCTTACACCAAATTTCATCATAACAGAGTAGTCCTCCGCACTCACCCTAAGTTCTTGCCAAAGGTCGTGTCGGAGTTCCATCTGAACCAGTCAATTGTCTTGCCAACATTCTTTCCCCGTCCTCATTCCTGCCCTGCTGAACGTCAGCTGCACACATTGGACTGCAAGAGAGCATTGGCCTTCTACTTGGAGCGGACACAGCCCCACAGACAGTCCGCCCAATTGTTTGTTTCTTTTGATCCCAATAGGAGGGGAGTGGCTGTAGGGAAACGCACCATATCCAATTGGCTAGCAGATTGCATTTCCTTCACTTACGCCCAGGCGGGGCTGGCTCTTGAGGGTCATGTCACGGCTCATAATGTTAGAGCCATGGCTGCGTCGGTAGCCCACTTGAAGTCAGCCTCCATTGAAGAAATTTGCAAAGCTGCGACGTGGGCTTCTGTCCACACATTCACATCCCATTACTGCCTGCAGCAGGATACCCGACGCGACAGTCGGTTCGGGCAGTCAGTTCTTCAGAACCTGTTTGGGCTTTAGGATCCAACTCCACCCCCGAGGGCCCTGTTTGTTCTGTTCCAGGCTACACTCTCAGTTAGTTGGTAAAATTTTTTTAGGTCAATCTCTGTTATGTCCTCGCCGTTGCGAGGCCCAATTGACCATGGTTGTTGTTTTGAGTGAGCCTGGGGGCTAGGGATACCCCATCAGTGAGAACAAGCAGCCTGCTTGTCCTCGGAGAAAGCGAATGCTACATACCTGTAGAAGGTATTCTCCGAGGACAGCAGGCTGATTGTTCTCACAAACCCGCCCGCCTCCCCTTTGGAGTTGTGTCTTCCCTTAAGAGTATTGTCTTGCTACATACTGGACTGGCCGGCTCGAGCCGGTTTCGGGCGGGAAGACGGCCGCGCATGCGCGGTGCGCGCGGGCGCGCGAGGGCTAGCAAAGGACTTTGCTAGTGAAGATTCCGATTGGAGGGGCTGCCGTGGACGTCACCCATCAGTGAGAACAATCAGCCTGCTGTCCTCGGAGAATACCTTCTACAGGTATGTAGCATTCGCTTTATGTACGCTGGGCTCTGTTCAACTGCATCTCTCAAAAAATAATCCACAATTATGGACAGTGGTTTTAACAAAGATTGCTTGAGGACAAGATTGGATGTCCTGGAAGATCCTCCAATCTTTTATGAATTCTTGGCAAAAGATATAATACAGGTTTCTCTAGAAGTTTTACATTAAGAAATCTGTCTTTTCCCCTATCATTTATAAAAAAAAGTAAAAGGGGGAAAGAGGAACCCCATCCCTTCCTACCACTATTTGGGTTATCCCCCTTACTTACACTGCTGTTGAAGAGCAGATGGCCTGGTGCAACAACTTGTCTCCTACAAATTAAGTCAGCACAGGATCTGTCTGCCTAGTGGACTGATGGGCCCTGTGGTGCCTCACACCTTTATTGTGTCACCATGGAAACCTGTGAAAGGGTTTGGACATTGCCAGGCTCGACCCTGCCTGGGAGTGGGCAGGTCTGGTGCTAGAATTACTTACAGTTGATAAATTGCTGCACTGGCTGATTAATATTTTTGCACAAATCAATGTATATTCAACAATCAGAGAGTTCTCTTCCCAGTCTCAAAATCAAAACACACAATCCAAGAAACCTCAAGAGCATCAATACAGAAAATCATCTTACTACCCATACTTTCAGCAATTCTACTCCGGGAGAAGATACCAACCTTATATGCAAGGCAGCAGATTCAATGACAAACTCCATAAGCACACCCTCAAGATCAAAGATCAAGAGAATTTAAGGTGCATGCTTTTCCTGCAGCCCTGCCAAAGCTTCATCTGCCTTTTGACTGCTTCCCTCTGGGTGGAAGGCTCCAGTACTACTTCCAATAATTGCAAGCCATCACCATCTCACTTCATAGCTGTAAACAATAGCTATAAGTATTTTTTTCCTACTATTATCCCACAGATTCAAAGGTATCCCTATTACCCTTAAAGAGTCCTTACCTACCTTAGGCATTCACCTTGACTCACTCCTAACAGTACACATTATGGCAGTCACAAAATTGTGCTTCAAAGTTCTATATAAAGTTAATTCAAGGATTATTAGATTACAAGGGCTTTGAAACAGTGACCAGTATGCTGATGATGAGTCACAGCACTAACTCCCTTTACCCTGGTCTCACATTAAGTTGTATAAGCATCTGTAATTAATTTAAAGCACAGCAGTTAAGGTACTCCCCAGGGCTCATAGAATGGAGCATGTTTCTCCATTACTTGCCAGTCATCACTGGTTTCAAATTTCATAACGGATTAAATTCCAAGCTTTCTTGATGGCTCACTGTACACTTCCCATTGGCATGCTGTATTACCTTAATAAACTGCTTATTCCTTCTCCCCATTCCAGAATACTCATTTGTGAAATTGATGTTTTGATGTTTTTATGTCTTTATTGTAAATCACTTAACTTAATAGGCAGTATAAAAATGGATAAATGAAATCTTTCCAGAGTACTCTGTTATCCATTTTACCCTCCAGAAGCTGTCTTTAAGTCATCCAGTGGACTCCATTTGCCATTGCAGCACCAGCTTTATGGAATACATTGCCTCGATCTTAGGCCAGAGTCGTCTTTTGCCAAATATACGATGGGGATTAAAAGATTGTTTTTTGGCAAGACTTGGTTGTTGCTAATGGGATGAGGCCCGTGAATATTACATTTGAACGTTCTCTCTTTTTTTTTCTCTTCCCCTTTCCTCTGTTTTCCTTCTTTTTCAGTTCTTCTCTGTCTTTCTAGATTGTATAAATCACTTTGGTGTTACTGTCAAATATTAGTATGGTAAATATGTAGCCTAACCTATATTACTGTCCTTCTGAAACCACACAGTTACTCATCTTTCTTTTCTCCCCATTTGTTCTGAGAATGTTATATCTCCCTGAATAACTGCAGCCCTAAAATGAGTTGAACAATTAATAAAAAGATGACCCGTTGTTTAAAGGAGGAAAATGGTTCTTGCAAAAAAAGAGCCTGACACACCTTTCAAGGTACAGTCATCTGTCAAAAAACCTCCATGCTACAGTCTTAGTAATTATTATACACAAATTAATAAATTTCACATATATTACCTTTTTAACATGGAGGTTTTTAGACCAGTGACTGTACCTTATAAGTTGTGTCGGGCTCTTTTTTTGCGAGAACTTTAACCGCTACTGAGATCTTTTTCCTCCTTTAAACAATGGGTCATCTTTTTACTAATTGTTTGACTCACTTTAGGGTTGGAGTTATTTCTGATGAGTGTTTTCCATCTTGGTGGGATTGAACATCTCCTTGAATGCCAGAGAAATGCTGAGGTGGTATTCTCAAATTCCTCTCCTATCTGAGAATGCCAGTGGGAGAGGAGGGGGGCGTGAGGGAGCGAGAGGGGCTGGGCTTCCAGTGTGATTTTTTTCTGTTGAGATGGGAGCCTATAGGTCTTTACTCTTCCTCCTCCTCTTCACATGTTATGCAGATGAATGTAGAGAGTGATAGATTTTTTTTTCTCTTCCACCCCTCTGTTTATGCCTCTGGTAAACGTCTGAGGGCTAAACAGGGAGAATGTAAGACACACAGGAAGCAAGCTGTATTTACACAGTCCATTGTCTACTCTGTCCTACCCACTCATTCTACTTCTAATGTTTAATGAATGTGATTGACCACCTTTCACTCACAAACGTAAAGTAGTGAAAAATTAAAAAAAAACATAAGTAATAAAATACAGCAATCAAAGTAAAAGGCCATATACAAAATAAAACATATCGCTAGCAAAAAAAAAAAAAAAAAGGGCCAAGATACCATAGTAACAATGAGGCAAAGAGGACTATAGAATACACTGACAGTACTGAACTGCTAAGAAGGTATGGGAACACAAATTAGGAAACTAATAAGTGCAGAGACCTAGGGCACACCAGTTATGGATAAAGTGTAAGACAAATGCCAGGTAGAAGGACAGGTTTGATCCAGTGAAAGTCAAGAAGGAAAGCAAGAGAGAAGTACCAGGTATTCAGCTTAGCTCTGAAAGTAAACAAAAGGGTGTCTTATGAGTAAGTTTGTAGAAGATGGAATAATTAACAAGTTGCTTTAAGATGACCCTAGGGGTTGTATGTGGGTACAATGGGAAAAAAAAGCTTGAATAAATAGAGGGGTGTCTCTGTATAGAGAGCCCATTGAGTCAGCAGCAACATTTTGTAACAAATCCTGAAGGAAACAGGCAACCTGTGAAATGAGGAGAGAAGACTTGACTAGTAATTTATGTTGTTTCTATTGTTTTGTTTTAATATGAGTATCTAAAAAATGTGGTGGTGGTTGTTTGATTGTTAGAAGGTGTATAAAAAAATAAAGAGTTAGATATTTAAAAGCCAGTGCTTGGCCAACAGCTGCCATTATCTGAATATTTGTGTTGACCAGAGTTATCTTTGGATATTAAGCAGTACTACATGGGTAGTGCCACTAGATATCCTTCTAGACCACCTCAAGACTCTCTGGAAAGGAAGTACAGTGCACTCCATTTAAGTGCACATCGGATAAGCACATGCTCTGTTTAACTGCATGCCGTACTTCGGTCCCGGTTTTGGCACCATCAATTTCTATGGGGACAAACTTCGGTTTAGCGCACCACTGATAAGTGCAAGATACGCTTATATGGATGGTTCAAGACCGCTCCTCTGCAGGAAAGACTCCGCATAAGCGTGCGCACGGAATATGGAAGCCAATTGGTGCGTGACAACCAACGAGATTTCAAATTTACTGCCCCTTTAACTGCCACAGGCAGAATAAATGAAATAATGTTGTTAGAGTGTACACCGGGGCCGTCGTCGTGGCGGAACTGTAAGACTTTAACACTTGCTGAATGAATAGAAGTTCTTTAAAAATTAGAAAACAAAGTCAAGCCGTGGTCGGATATCGAGGTGTAGGAAGGACCCTCACAACAGAGAATAGCAGACAAGCTAAGTAACTTGGATTTTGCACTGATAAGAATAATATGATGCTCAAGATTTAAGAGATCTATGAGAATTAAAGAGCTTCAAGAGGTTTTCGGCCGATGATGAAGAAGTCCAGCCCCCGAAGTTAAAATTTATGCTGGGGGCTTCTTGAGGCCTTTCCTCTTTATATATATGATATCTTTTCCCTAAGAGTGAATATTTTGCTGGGACGTACCTATGCTCTATGTTCAGAATCTCCCAATTTTCAAAACAATACAAATCCACAACGAAAACGGGCGGGAAAAGCTGAGGAGGTAGAAGACGCTCTTTGGTGGTTTTTTCATGTCAGGAGCAGACAGTTTCCTGTCAGTGGTCCACTGTTTATGGAGAAAGCTAACCAGCTAGCTGAAAGTCTTGGACTAACTGAATTCAAAGCCATTGTTGGATGGTTGGAAAGATGGAAGGAGAGGAACAGCATATGGATCAGGGCATAATAGCCAATTTCAAACAACAGTATCGGGCTCTTGTGCTACGTCGTCTGATGAACGTTATGGATGACCAGACTAGCAAGGATAAACGTGCTGTTGAACTGGCTCGTAATCTATCACTGTTGGATTCCCTACATATGCAGAAAGAAGCCTGGAATCATGTTACACAGGCAACCATTGTGAACTGCTACAAGCGGGCAAGCTGTGTTAAGGATGTGGAGAGGGACTAAACAGATGCAGCTGTTGCAAACATGTCAGAGGAACAGGTTATTGATATCCCTGCCGGTGTTACTGAAGAGGAGTTTCATCGCTACGTAGCTGTTGATTACGATCTACAAACAGCTGACGACAGCACTGATGTGAAGGTATGTGCCTACACGCAGGCAACAATGGCTGATGATGAAACAGGATGAAATGAGCAGCGAGGCACATGCTGATGAAATTCAACAACCTCCTCCTGTCACTTTTGCAAGAGCGTTGGAGAGTCTCAACACTGTGCGGGCCTATCTGGAGGCCACTGGATGTCAGTGCTATGACAGTTCTTACCGTGTGGTAGACGTAGTCTATGGAACTCACAGACCCAATAGTGTACAGAGGACTATAACTGATTACTTCAAGTAAGCCTGACGTCAGTTAATGGAGATTGTATACTGTATGTATAATAATAAACAGTACTGTACATATGTTTATCAGATATCAAGCTTCTTTGGGTCACAACGGTTAAGTGCACGCTCCGGTTAACTGCACGCTCCGGTTAACTGCATACATTTCTTTGGTCCCAGACCCTTGCACTTAAGTGGATTGCTCTGTAGAGGTCTCTTAAAGTCAGGCGCCTAGTGTGCGCTACGTCCAAATCCAGAATAGCAATTCTGCGGGTAATCGCTTTTATAGAATACTAGGGTAAGTCTGCATTTATGCACCTAACTTTAGGTGCGAGTACTTAGAGTAGCTCAATGGCAGGCATTAATGTATGTGCCTAAATGCGGCAGTTATGCACAAATTGTATTACGCGCTTAGCTTTTATAATACAATGCTTGGTGTCAGTGCTTTTTTTGTAGAAAAAAAGGTGCCGATACTCATTGTGGGCAGGGTCACCACATATGGCTCCACCCCTATTATAGCCACATTCACATTAGCCACACCCCTTATATTAGCCATGGCGTGTCGAGGGCGGGACGCGCTGAGAGGGAAGCAACGCGAGAGGAGATGAAGACGAACCTGCCTGCTGCGTGCCTGCCTCACTGCTGCCTTCACTTCCGGACCGGTTTGCCGCGACTTGGAGAGGGGAGGGCAGGGGAGAGAGGGAACATGCTGGACAGGGAGGGGAGAGAGAATCACTGGACAGGGAGGGCAGAGGAGGGGAGAGAGAATCGCGGGAGCAGGAACGGACGGGGGCAGGACCTGAGGAAAAAGGTGCTGGTACGCCGTACCGGCGCGTACCGGCACAAAAAAAGTACTGCTTGGTGTACCCCTGCCCAGCCAATGCCCTTCCCACATCTACCCATCATAAGTACATAAGTAATGCCACACTGGGAAAAGACCAAGGGTTAGACCAAAGTTCAATGAACAGTATGGGCTGTTAGTCACACTTGGGTAATCTAATACTACAAAACTGAAAAACAGCCAAACCCAATCTCAAAGGGTCATGTGTGGTGAATATACAACAATAAATGACGAATAGGAAATAGCCTCAGAAACCAAGGTCACTGCCAAGGTCTGACCATCAAGACACTGATATCTATATAAGATTTATGTGCCTGTGATCTTATCTCTTTCATGGGGTATATTTTCACATATCTTGTCAACAGAATTGATTCAAAATGAAACCATTACTTCCAAACATTGCTGAGTACAAAAAACTCTCCAAGCAGCAGCATTACTTAAATAAACAAACTCAGCTGTCTCATTGCTGGCTTAATACCCCACACTCCAGCTGGTGAGTTTCAATGGGGCCCAGATCGTTTCGCCCACTTCAGGGCTTCATCAGGAACCACTCAACTTAAGCATAATTGCTGGGGTATGAATTTCTAGCTGTCCAAACTTCTTGGAGACCAGCTCAAAAAAACACATAATTTGTCAAATTTAAGGATACCAAACATCTGCAAGCAAATTTTAGTACAAATGTTCCACCTAAAGCTAGTATTCTTGGTTTTAAACCCAAGAATTCTCGCCTTCTCTTTTGCATGTCTTTAGCTAAATCAGGAAAAAGCCAAACCTTGGCCCCAAAGAACAATGCATCCATGTGTCTGAAATATAATTGAAATATGTTATTTCTGTCTGGTTCTAATGCAAAAGTTAGTGGAAGAGTTGTTTGTTCAGTAACTACTTCCAGAGAGCTCTCCAAGAATTTTGCTGAGGATTCATGGTTGGAGTTCTGATTCCACTTATGTATTGGGCTCTGACTATGGGTGGAAAACCCTCAGCCGGAATTCCCAATATTTCTCCAAAGTGTCTTGTCAGCATTTCTATAGCTGGAATTTAATGTCGATTTAGGAAAATTTAAAAATCTCAGGTTATTCCTCCTCCCATGATTATCTAAATATTCTAGCTTCCTAGCTAGAATATCTCTCTCCTTAATGACCGATGTTGCAAAGTTCTGCAGTTTTTTAAGTTCTCCTTCTAGTAATTCAGTTTTTTCCTCTTGTAGATTTATTTTTCCACACAAAATGTGATGACATTGTTTTAAGTCAGAAACTTCTCCCCTAAAGGAGTTAGTTACCTGGAGAAGGGAAGAGTTCAGTCCCTATATAGCATCCCACAGGGCTTCCATAATTACCACAGCTGGTTTTCTATATCCCCCAACACCAATGGAGGCAGCTCCCAGATCAAAAGAGAAAGAAGGCTTACTTGCCTGCATATCTCTAGTTGTTAAAACTTCTGGGGTCGAGGTAGCGGCGGGTCCTCCTCGAGCAGCTTTGGGAGATCAGCTCCTCACCGGGCGTCTCACAACGCTGTTCCTCAGCCGATGCCAAATTGCTTCCAGGTCATGGGGGAGCTGCGTTGGAGGGAGGGCTTAATGAAACTCCCTCTATGCTGTGATCCGCCGACAGCATCACGGATCCAACTGAGGCGGTTGCCGGCATTTCTGACATCTGAACGCCGAACCTCTCCAGAGTTGTCTGTCGCAGGGTAGGGTTTTCTCTAGGGTTGGAGGAGGGCTGACCCTGGTTTTCCTTTTTCTTTTCCCCATGTATAGCATGAGGAAAGGCTCCTATACGGCAGGCAAAATCGTGGAGGGTCAGGAGCTCAGAAATGCGTGACCGCTCAAGACGCCATCTTGCCTCCCCCCACAAGCAGTGCTTTTATGTTTGTTTTCCAAACGGCTATGAATCTACATGGTTTTACAGTATATGTTTGATATAGTATTCATTTTGTATTTTTCATTCTAGCAAGAGCGACTTCAGTTGGACAGGCTAAAGAACCAGTTATCGGAAGCTGTCCAGCGCTATGGCACCATGCAGAAGGTAGGAGGCTTGAAAGCTTCATTTATTTTAGATGCAAATATCCAGATACAGAACCTCTTATTCTGACAAATATAGAGCTCCTTTTACTAATCTGCAGTAGTGATTCCCACATGACAGATGCGACGCAGCCCATAGGAATTGAATGGGTTCATCACGTTTGCCACGCTGGGAATCACTACCATGGCTTAGTAAAAGGAACTTATAATGTGTCAAGCAAAATAGAGAAGAAAACAAAATGAACCAAGATTTTAAAAATCACAGGTGCCCAGAAGATGAAGAGGAGAGGAGTGCACAGTTACAAGAAAACATCAAGCAATAAGCATGAGTGTACAGATCACAAAAGAAAGGAGATCCACCTGTTAGAGGCCAACAGTATCATTCTAAGGAGGACCAGAAACTAGTGTGGAGAAACGGGGGGGGGGGGGGGGGGGGGGGTGAGAGACAAGGAAGCATCAGTTTCTAGTATGACCCTAGTACTTTGGGGGTGGGGGAGGGAAGGGAAAGAAAGCAATTAACTGATAGGAGTCAAAAATATATATAATACTAATGCATATTTTACCACACAGGGAAAACTGAGTCCCCCCCCCCCCAATTACAGAAGCCTACTGTACATCTTAAGAATAGAAGCTGTTTCTGTTGTAGCTACATCCGGAAATAGTCTCAATACAGACACAGTCTCTGTGTGAAAGAGCTGCTTATTGTTGTGATACACATTCTGCAGTCACTTTGTTGAACCTATCCTCTCAGCTAATTTTTTTTAAAGCTGTGTGACAATATATGTGCCTGTGAACTGACAGAAATGCAGCCTTTCCGCAAATACTTTTCACGTTGAGTCTACAGTGTGTTCATTGTAATGTTAGTGCAGAAAAAAAAACAGCTGTTCTTGAGATATGTATTTAGTACATCTCTGTGTTATGATAAATGTGTCTATTTTAAGCATCGGCTCCTAAATTAGCTATTGCATTTAGTATTTTATGAGTGCCCAGCTGCGTGAAGGACTGATCTAAGTGACAAATTAATATCCTTCCGCATTCCAACTGTCATTTTAAATACATGTTTCCTTTTTGAAAACCTTGTCATGCTTGGAGTTTAAATTACTTTAAAGCCTTGTAAATCTCTGTGTTGCCTAAGATATGTATGTATATATTTTTTTTTCCAGTGCAGATTTACAATGACATTTTGTTTCAGTATGAAGCAGTAGAGTTTATCACATTTGGAAATATTCCCTTGTTTTCACTGACTTTATAACTGTCTTCTTTACCCCTTTATTCTGACAGAAAATTGCAGAGAAGTCCAAATCGTTGCTTCCTATGGCTCAGAGAAGTAGCAAGCAGGTACGTGTTTAACTGCGTTGTTGATGGACTTCTATTGAACAGCCACATGCAAAAAAAATAGCTTTATTAACATCTTAAAATGTCTCTGAATACTCAGTTAGATCATTAAAGGCCATATTCAAACCTTGCACTGCAACTGTATAATGAGGCCCTGATGCTCAGAATTCCAACGATAAGCCAACAGCACAGAAGCTATATCAACGGAACAACGCAGAAAATTAGCTTGCTAATGCTCAAAGGAAATGGCAAGGGGGGGAGATATGCTTGACGTATGCGCCAGGCAAACCTGAACGTGAAGCACACATTGGCATCTGTTTTCTGTGTCTTTAAATTTAAACTTTTTTCAAATTTTTTTTTTTCTTGAAAGGCTTATATTTAAGCGCAGGAAACAGGCGCCGATGTGTGCTTTCACCTTCGGGTTTGCCCAGACTCGTGCACATTTATTTTTTCACTACTGGCCCTTAGGGGCTCACATAGGCTTCCTTCTACTTCAAAATTAAGGAAAAACTGGCAGATTTTAAAGAAAAAATCGGGGGAAATCCTCTCTTCAAACTCCGTAATGTTTGCTCTGAGCTGGCGTTATTTTTTCAGCAGTAAGGGTGGCTTTGTTTTGTGTTCTGTTCTCTGGGCATTGGGAGGGAATAGGAAATTACCTCATTAGCATGCTATTTGATCTAATCTTTGGCATGCTCGTTTCCCTTGCTAGAGCCTCTGAGCATTCTGTGCTCTCTAATGCTGGTGCTAGTCTGGAGCTAATGGCCTCTAGCACCCGTGTTTGCTTCTGACCATCGGGGCCTGAGATTTGATTTCCCTTTAAGGCTAGAGTTGGCCCATTGAATGAACTATCTAGACTTTTCCCATCAAATAAAGTCCTTTGATGATACTATGTTTATGGTGAAGAGTTACTCATTTATATTCTGCTTTAACCAAAGTGGATTGCAAACTCAAACACGCATAATCTAAAAACGTATAGAAGAAAACATGAAATTCTACCAATACTTTTGCAGCCATCTGCGTCTTCATAATATATCTGTTATATTAAATACCGTTGCTGTTTGTAAGGTTTGTGTCAGGTCTTTTTCCATTGGGAAGTGTTTGACTTCTGTTTATGCAGGCACTGTTTAATGATATAGGTCCCATACTATCTGTGTAGTATTTTAATTCCCTTCTTATCCCTGCAGTTGCTGCTCAGTGACAATGGATTGTTCTATACAGGCTTTATCTCTGCCAATAACAACACCACCAGTAGGCTGGTAATTGCAAACAGCTGAGTGAGCATGGGTGATGTCTAAGTTAATTAGCATAGTCCAAGCCATATCAGGGAACTTTTGCTTTTATGTGACCCTGAGACATTTCCAAACACTTGAGAGGTTTGATTTCCCCTGCCTCCAGATCTTTTAGAAAGCATCAGTAACAAAATATATTCAAGACTGTTCTATGAGCTGACACCTAGAGGTACACGCCACTTACTTGCATCAAAGGTGCCATTAATTGACAGGTGCACTAAGTACCACTCTGTAACATAGCATTTCAGTGCCATAGTGCCTAACTGCAAGGGGGGCGTACATATGGGTGGGCCATGGGCATGTTTTCAGGTGCCGTACGTAGTTTATAGAATACTATAAATTATGCACATCACATGGCGCACCTAGGTGTTCCAACTTACCTTTGCCATTGACATGGTATAAGAGGGTGCACCTAGACATGGAGACACCAATGCCAATTCACATACTAGTATTCTGTAATGGGCTTTTGGCGGCAAGATGCCATTGGGGCACCTAAGCTGAGGCATCAATTTATAGATTGCCCCAATGGTTTCCTGTCGTAGTAGTGAGTCTGTTAAGTTAAGCATTTAGCTATTTGTACCGCAGTTATTTTGGAAAAGTTTGGTTTGAGCAAGGATCACTATACATAATGAACCTGTCAATAAGAAATTCTGAGAAGAGACCATGGCCTTTTGAGCATCGCAATCCTCACAGTGCAAAAATGAACACAGCTATAATCTTGGGAGTGCTGATTGTAAATTGAGGTTGGAATTCAGTTCCACATAAGTAAACCTAGAAATATAAATAAATAGGATAAAAGGGAAATTCACTTATTACCAACCAATTTATAGGATTCACGATGTCAGGATTAAAGTCTCTTTCAGGAATTATAAAACAAGGAGCTATTAAGAGAAATCTGTTAGCACGCTTGCTTTTGTATCGGTTTTCAGTCTGCCTCATGGGAGAATCGCTTTGTTTAATTTCAGCTAAATGGTGTTTTGAAAGAACCTGTATCTGAATTTGTCTAGGTCTTGTGTGATTATTAAACAGCCCAGCATAATTCCTGAACCATTCAAGAGGGGGCTCTAAGACCTGGGGTTTTCAGCGGGGTTTTCAGTTTCTTTTATGTGGTGCATTATGATATTCAGGGACACGACACGCCGCCACCTTGCCTTTCTCCACATCCTTCCTTCCTCTTCCGTCCTCCTGCTTTTTCCCCCCTCCTTGTACCTCCTCACATGTCCTTTTCTGCCCTCTAGACATCTTTACCCAACTCTCCACCTTCCTCCTTCTTTCAAGTCCATGCCCACTCTTTCCTAACTTTATATATTTGCTTTTGATTTCATTTTCTGTGCTTGTACTTTTTCTTGCTTGTCTGTACCCTCTTGATTCTTTTTCATGTTCTTTCACTTTCAGTATTTGGCCTCTTATCTCTGTCGTTTTTTGACTGTAAACAGCTACGCTGTACTTTCACTACTAGTGGCGGTATATCAAGTTTTTTAATAAATTTTAAAAAATGTGGGCTAGCTTTTTCCTGTAGGCAAATGATGTATTTGCCAGAAACCCTTTAACTCAAGACTCTTAACACAATGAATAGAAATAAAAGGAATATTTGGGATCAGTGTCTTTCAAGCTCTGTCAATATCTGACACGTTGAGAGAAAATTTGAGGGTAATTTTCAATCCCATTTTCATGAGTAAAACAATTTTATACCTGGAAATGGTCCACTATAACATAGGGTGGTCCAATATAAATTGATATGTGTAATTCCAGTTCAACTTACTATAGGCTGAGGCAATCCTTGGAGTAGGATTTAGATGACATTTGGAAACACACATATAATTTTACTTGGAAAAATCATGCATAATCAGCAGAATAAATTATATTATATACTTGTCACTAGTCGAGCCAGTTATGAAACTTCCTCCTAAATGTATTGTCGATAATGTTTCTAATGTAGTCAGGCATATAAGTTAGGCATTGCTGTAGCCATTATCCAAATCCAAAAAATAAATAAATGGCGGGAGGGGAGGAGCCAAGATGGTGGCCAGATGCTGAACCATGGTGCTCCAGGATCTGTGCTGAGGTTTTCTTCTTTTTTCCTGCCTGTTTGATATGCCCCATACAAAATGTAAGGGGATAGTGAAGGCGTTACCCACGCCAGCTGGATCGTCATCCCCGCTCCAGCAGAGTGGACCATTTTGCAGTCAAACCCCAGCCGTTGAACTGGAATGGGTGCCCTGCTGTGTGGTCCACTGAAGGAGCGTCGGACCCTGTGGGGCAAGACGCTTTTCTGTCCCCAGCGGAAGCTAATACTCTGCCATGTCCAGCCACCCTACATGTGGAGACAGCAGTTCCTCAGCCGCTGGAATTATCGGTAACTGAGGCCTCTGGTGGTGGGAACTCCCCTGCAGTTGGTGTGACTGAGTGTGGATCTTTTGGAGAGGTCAAGGCGTTGACTACTCCCACGGCGATATCGCTGGGAATGCTTTTGTTAGGTATCAAACAAATGGATGAAACTATTAAAGGGTCGGTGGCAGAAACTTTGATTTTAGTAAGTAAAGTTGAATTACTTTCTCGGAACTTGGATAAAGTTTGTCAGGAAGGACTGGATCAGGTTTCATATACAGAAGGGGCAATAAGAAATCTTATAGACACTGTGTCATATATTGCAAAAGATCAGAAATGTATGCATAGGAAATTTGAAAAACTAGAAAACTCGAAGATTGAACTTAGTTTTGAATTTCCCCAGATTGATGGGAGTAACTCCTGCAGACTCTTTAAAAAAGTTTCTTATGGAATGTTTGAAGTTGCCTCAGAAATCTATGCCTCCACTTAATAAAGTTTATTTTTTGCCAACTCTTAAAATCCTGCTGAGTGTTTACTTACCAGTCCGCAAGATGATGGATATACAAGTTCAATCTTCTTCTAATAAGGATGAGTTAAAAGATCTTTCAGTGTTTTTGAAGAATTCTTTTTCTGAAACCTCCGAAAGTGGAACATTGTTATTTGCCTTTGTTTTTGAACAAGATCTAAATTCTATTATGCGACTTTACTTTAGGAACTCTGGTGTTCTTTCTATGGCCAAAAGATTTGGCTATACCCAGATGTGACTAAGACAACCCAGGAAAGACAGAAAGAATTGCTTCTGATGAGAGATGAAACAAAAAAATTAGGAGCTACTTTTTTATTAACATACCCGTGTAGATGTGTGGTGAATTACTTGGGAATGAAATATGTATTTTTTGGCCCAGAACATCTGATCTTTTCTTGATCTAAAGAAAGTAACCAGCATTGTACCATCTAATTAGCTATAAATATTGTCTGTTTGTACTTTGGCTAGGCCTTTTCCTTTTTATTTTACTTTTTGGATCTCCTTATCAACGGGTCTCTCCCCTCTTTTCTTTTGGGGTCTAAGGAAGGGTAATGTTAGAAATGTTTTCGTACTGTAAATGATATTGATTTAAGATTCTTTTTTCCCTTCTTTTTATTTTTTCTCTTATTAGATTATATTGTGATATCCTTTTTTTCTTTTATTATTTTAATTGAGCTCTGTTTTCTTGTTCATGTGTTTTGAGCTTGTAAATTGTTTGAAATTAATAAAATTAAATTAAAAAAAAAAGAAGAAAGAAATGGCGGGTAAGGGTAGCCCAGAGACGCTGCACAAAATAAATTGAGAAGTGCTCCCTTGTCACCTGGATAAGATTTTAGACAGTGCTGAGGAGCAGCCTACTATCTTATGTATATGTACACAGGAAAATGTGGGACTGAGATTCTGGAAACCAAATTTAGGCTCTTAGGTAGAAAACTGAAATCCAGAACCTCCAGGGTAGCATTTTCAGAAGTAGGGCATCCCAATAGCGAGGTTGCAATAAAGACTACAGTAGACCAGATATATTTGGGAACGGAGAAAGGCTAGGAATGGGATTGTAAGACTGAAAGATGCTGAGAACAGCTGTGTGGAGAGTGATGAAGATAATGTGAACATGCTAAACAAATACTTCTCGGTGTTAACGGAAGAAAATTCTGGAGAAGGACCGTGGTCAGCTGCCAAAAGAATATCTGGGAATGGAGTGGATATTGCACCATTCACGGTAGAAAGCATTTATAAACAACTTGAAAATCTGAAAGTGGACATAGTTATGGGGCCAGATGAGATACATCCCAGAATATGGAGGGAGCTCAGAAAATCCTGGTGGGACCTCTCTAAGGATTTATTTAAAAGATCCTCAGAGACAGGAGAGGTTCCACAGGATTGGAGACAAGCTGATATGGTCCCTCTTCACAAAAGTGGGGGCAGGGAGGAAGTAGGAAACTACAGGCCAGTGAGCCTCATGTTGATGGTAGGAAAAATAATGGAGTCACTGCTGAAGGAAAAGCTATAAACGCACCCAGCTATTAACGACGACTTCTGAGCATCGGCTTCTGAGAGAGATGTACATTATTGGATGCTGTAACCCATTTGTGCAGTTGATTCATCTGGCTGTCTCTGGAAAACCTCCATTACAGGTGGTTGTGTTTTATAGTAGCAAAATATTTGTGGTCAAATTAGCATTTCTGCTGTAGTGTGATTTCTGAATCCCCATGCAGTTCCCTAAATCTCCTATGCCCTCTCTCTCTGTTCCCCCTTGTCTTCTCTGGGCTGTTTCCTCTGCAGTATCTCTCGATGTTCTCTCTGCCATCTCATTCATCATTTCCCCTGTGGTTCTCCATGTTCCTCTTTTTTTTCAGTCTTTCTGAAAGCCGCTCTTATAGTCCGCTATATCACGCTCTTATTCTGCTTCCCATGAAGTCTTTCTCATCGCTCTACCTATATTTCTAATACTGCTGTTCCTTGCAGACTCTTATCCTACTTCCCCCCTATAGTGTCTGACTCTGTTTTCCCTTTAGGTTCTCTGCAGAGACCCACATTATTAGAAATAACAAAGTAAGATATATCAGCTACGTAAAAGATGAACAGCAGGTCAATCCAGAGTAAGAAGACAAAAAGAAATTAATATCTCAGAGCAAGGTGTATAAGAATTAAATCAAAATCCTTAAGACTATAAGCTGGAGAACTAAGGCATAAGACTTGATATATGATACAAGATAAGTACAACATGAAACAAGACGTAAATGAGGTAAAGAGGAAAAATATAAAGAGCCCTTTTGTTTGCTAGGGTTGAATAATTCATGATTGTTTAGGAATCCCTAGGGATACTAATATTTAGCAGTATTTCCCAGTGACTGAATATTTTTAGAAATAGGATTATTTATCCACTCATACCACCTTTGGTAAAATGGAAGTATACTTCCTGCCTCTCACTCACTCCCACCCAGTAGATTCTGCGTTCTACTTTCTGATGTTTAAATGTAGTAGACTTGCAGGGATGCCATTTTTAAAGAAATAGCAGTTTCGACCCCAGAAAACCTTTGTTTCATATGTCAGGGTTGCTGAAATCCAAATCAATCTATCTATTAGTGATTTGTGTAATACAGATTTTTAAGTTCTATGCTAATTCCGAATTAACTTTGATAAATTGGTTGCAATGGCACAAACACAAGCATCCACATAAATAAAAACAAATTCCAATAATTCACAACATATACTTGTTACAGAATGTACAAATATCAACTGCTAACAGTGGTTGAATTCAGACCATAATTTGGATCAGACCTTTAGAAGAGGACTCTGCATTTGAAAGCTTGTCAAAAGTATATATTTAGTCCAATAAAAAAGATATCACCTATTTCCTTTGGGTTTTATTTATTTTTTGTTTGTTTTATTTCTATTTATTTCCTTAGGTTGAAAAGTGGAAGGGATATTATATGGTAGAGACACAATAAAGGTAATTGAGACATCATGTGACCAATGAGTTACTGAATTAATATAAATTATCTTAACAAGACCTGAGGAAACAAATATCTATTGTGATAGGCAGCTGGGTGCTGCCTATCTCACAGTAGGAAAGCATAGAAGCAAGGAAATATTTCTTCAGTAAATTCAGGCAACTGAAGGCTTCCTTTAAAAGCTTTTAAACTACAATTCCCAGAAGTTCATGGGGATCTGGACTCAGTCTGTAGAAGTCTCAGCCCTAGTAGACACCATCACTTAGAGGAAAGTTAGAATAGACACGTAGAAATAATCTAAAAGGCAGCATGTAAAGATGAGGTGGAGGTAATGAGGTTTAATGAAGTCTACCTAATATAAATTGGAGTATGCCAGCTTGCAGATTAAGTAGAAGTAGTTAAATACGTGAAGTCTCTCTCAGACATTGAACTAGTTGAGGGACTAACACATGGTGAGGAGACAGTAGACCTGATACTGATAAGTGGCGACAGTACCCGTAGAGTTACTGTAGAGGACATTCTGGGTTCAAGTAATCGCCATACCATCCATTTCCATATAAACAGTGGATCAGAACCAAGCTACACTAGAACTAGTGTCAGTCGTTTTTAAATCTATGACCCATGTTCTAGTATAGTAACTCTAAAATACAAACATACATGTATGCAAATTTTGCTAGAGGCTTGGACTTATGCTTAGAAACATACCCATCACTGTGAAGTGCAACTTCTTAGATGTTCTGACATACCTGACACGTGAGAACAATGGATTTAGAGGCTTATTGAAGTATATATTGTCCCTTTAAACTTTCTTTGCTTTCTGTGCATCTGCCATTGATTTGTTCACTGTTTTCAGCTTTTCTGTTTATTATTTGCCCAATCATAACAAAAGCTAAATAAAACTCCAGAAAGAGAGTGAAAGAAAAACAACAGACAGGTCAAGGAGTTATTTTAATTCCAAAGGGGTTGAGTACTAACATCTGAAAGCAAAAATTAATCAAGAAATGTTCTAATCTGCCTTATTTCACAATTCATGGGTTCAGTTCAGATTAACTATGAGCAGCGCAGTTTGGGAGAACGTGAGACTGTAAAGATAACTAGGCAGGGATTTGTTGGCTTTTCAGACTACATTTTTAAGCTTCAAACATACTTTTATGAACTTTATTGCAATTCAATCTGTATTACGTTAATATGGTAAACTTTTATTTGTTTAAATACTGACCATGGTGTTTAAATAAATTGCAGATATCTAGTGCTACTATCTGACAAAGTTAGGACAGCTTGTCTGCAATGAAAAAGCTTCATTTGTAACTTGAATCGTAGAGTGCCGTGCAGTGCTACTTAAGCTGTGTTGGAAGAATGCTTTGTAAGCGCAGCTTGAGGTCAGTAAGAGACGGTGGAAATGGCTATTGGAAAATAATCTCTGTCACAGATGCGGACTTTGGCTGAATCCTTTGGTCTTAAATGTTTAGTTAGCTGTAAACTGGCTGTTGTGGTATGGGAGAGGGAGGAACATAGTCAAAACCAGCTGATGGATTGTTAGACTCTGGTTTTCCAATTCAATAAATAGATTTCAGAGTTAAAATGATTTTGTTTCCTCTGGAGTCTGAGCAGATACTTCATTCAGTAAGGAATGGCTGGAGAAAACAGTGGCATATGGTGCGCAGCAAGATGTGATGAGGCGGAAGGAGACTCTTCTCTCTGATTACTGCTCTTCCATTAAGAAACAGCTGTGCAGAAATCAGGTCTACAAGTTAACTTCCAGGCCATATCTACCACACTTTCTGGTTAAAATTGTTTGCCGGCACACGTTATAAGTACACAATAAGAATGGGATGCTGTGCTCTGGAGGAGGTTTTCAAAAGTGGTGTTATTGGGAGTTATCAGTGCTATACCTAGTGTACCTGAGTGTAACACACCTTGAGCTAGTACTGAACAAGGTGTGAGCAAAAGCCAAATTAATATTGCCTAATGATGCTAGCTAATGGTCTGAATATGTCCTGTTGGGAAACAGCACCTTCTGAGCACTTTTTGCCAGTGGCATATTATGGGTATCCAGTACCAGTGGGTCAGTGTTTACATTTGCACCGCCCACCCCCAATACACACACATTACCTCAGGCCTCCTGTCTTCCTCTTATGTGATCCAGTCGTAGGTGAGAGCATAAGGGCGCAGCTGATTACAGATTTCTACTGCCCACCAGGAACGACATTGGTGACAGGAAGAATGGGGTGGCAAGGTCTATAAAATAATGAGTGGAGTGGAACGGGTAGATGTGAAGTGTAGATGTGAAATGTATTCCAAAAATACTAGGACTAGGGGTCATGCGATGAAGCTACAATGTAGTAAATTTAAAACGAATCTGAGAAAATATTTCTTCACTCTACGTGTAATTAAACTCTGGAATTCGTTGCCAGAGAATGTGGTAAAGGCGGTTAGCTTAGCGAAGTTTAAAAAAGGTTTGGACGGCTTCCTAAAGAAAAAGTTCATAGACCGTTATTAAATGGACTTGGGGAGAATCCACTATTTCTGGGATTAGCAGTATAGAATGTTTTGTACTTTTTTGGGGTCTTGCCAGGTATTTGTGACCTGGATTGGCCACTGTTGGAAACAGGATGCTGGGCTTGATGGACCTTTGGTCTTTCCCAGTATGGCAATACTTGTGTACTTATGTAATGTGGCAAGGCCTTGAACACAATCATTCACATCATACATCTTAAACATAGACCTCTCTATATTTTTTGACTCATAGTCCAAGCTTCTGGTTTCTGCAGCAATTCAGTGATAGATTCTGTAGCAAGGGGCTGAAAATTCCATGGCAGCCACCATTCTCCCCTTTCTAACCAATAGCTGAATGAGCTGGTATACAAGGTGGGGGCAAAAAAAAGTAACCCCTAGAGTTTTTTGCCATTTTCTCAGCAAGTACTTTGAATTTCAGTAAGAATTTTTACGTACTTATTTAGGAGCCCTTTTACTAAGAAGCATAGACCCCTGTGTGCGCCCAACGTGTGCCAATTCGGAACTACCGCTCGGCTACTGCGTGGCCCGGCCAGTATTTTTATTTTTTACGCGTGCCGGAAAATTTCTAGCATGCGGCACTAACCGGGCAGTAATCGGCATTTTACACGCGCTGACAATTACCACCCAGGTAACTTGTGAGACATTACTGCTAAGTCAGTGGGTGGCGGTAAGGTCTCTGGCCCAAAATGGACACGTGCCAATTTTCATTTTCCCGCACGTCCATTTTAGGCCAAAAAAAAGGGCCTTTTTTGCAGGTGCGCTAAAAAATGAATCTGCTTGCATCCAATACACATGTATATACCAGTGCAGGGCACTTTTCAGCGCACTTTAGTAAAAGGACCCCTTAGTCATTATGCTTATGTATTACTGTTAAATAACATTTATCCCCCTGTTTACTAAACCATGCTAGTGGCTGCTGTGTGCTAATGCCAACACAGTCCATGCACTTTTAATGAGCTGTGTCGGTATTGCCACGTGGCAGCTGCTAGCACAGTTTAGTAAATGGGGCGGTTAATTATCTTAAGCTATGTTAATGTTACTGATATTTTAGTATTACTACTTAGCGATTTTTGTGCGTTAAAAATGTTCGAGCTAAAACACAGTAACATAACATGATTCAAATGATATATTCAAATTAACAATCTAATCCACTAATAGAGCCAGAAAAAGGATATGCATACTTCTAAAGCTCATCAATTACATAAATCCTTTTATTTCATATTAGCGTGGTGTTTCTTAATTGCTATCTTAGAGAAATGGAGGAAAAGCCTCAAGTATCCTCAAGTGATCCGTTATTCACAGCTCAACAGCTTTCAACTTTATAGAGCACTCACTCTCGTCATTGGCATAACAACCTCCATAAATTCTTATCGTCTCTTTAATGCTTTTTGAAATTTTTTTTTTAATTTTGTTAATTTCTTAATAAACAGAAACTTATCTTTGCAGTGGCACAGTCTCTTTTTCTTTCCACGGCCAACAGTGGCCACGTTTTGGGTCCTGCTTCAGGGTCCGTGGTCCATATGACTATCTGTGAAGAATAACAGAAATGTTTCTGAATGGAAATGTCCTTACAGCAACTCACGCTTACTATAGAACTATATATTATAGTTATATTTGTTACATTTGTACCCCGCGCTTTCCCACTCATGGCAGGCTCAATGCGGCTTACATATTGTATACAGGTACTTATTTGTACCTGGGGCAATGGAGGGTTAAGTGACTTGCCCAGACTCACAAGGAGCTGCCTGTGCCTGAAGTGGGAATCAAACTCAGTTCCTCAGTTCCCCAGGACCAAAGTCCACCACCCTAACCACTAGGCCACTGCTATCAACATGTCACTTCACTCCTGCATTCTGCTCTTCTGTCTGGTGCTGATCACAAACATGGCGCTCTAAAATATCCGATGAGAGACACCACTGGTCTAAACTGACCAATGAATGATTTTGAAAAAATTAAAGTCCCACTCTTCAGAAAACATGGCTCCACTTAATCCTAGAGTTGAGTCCACCTGGGTGCAATGTCTGCAGACGATATATCCATTTTTGTTTTTGTTGTAGGAGCACAGGTTTTTTGTCACCCCCTCTAACATTGAAATTGACTTGCTGTAGGATAACACATCTCAAAGATTCAAACACATTGTTTTCTTTAACTCAGTGTGCTGCAGTCTTTTTAATATATATATTACTTTTATGTTCTATCAGCCGTGTGGCTAATTTTCTCGAAGTTTGTCCAACATATAACTTTTTGCACGGGCATATAATACCGTAATCCATAAATTCAGATGTGCAGGACGTCTTAGATCGAAGAACAAAATTCCTACCTGATTGCGGATCTAAAAAATCTTGTTTAACAAAAATCATGTCACACATCCGACATGATCCGCATCTAGTGTGTCCAACTTCAGAGTCGCTCACGTGGGTCAATATTCTTAGAGCTGCAGGAGACAAAATTTCTTTTAGGTTCCCACCTCTACTATAGGCCATTCCTTGTCATCAAGCAGATTAAGCCATTACGAGTGGGTTGTGTCCATCAACCAGCAGGGGGAGATAGAGAGCACTGAAAAACCATAGTGCCTCATGGCCAGCTAGCTCCATCTGCCTCTTCAGTATTCTCTATCTCCCCAGCAGGGTGGTTGCAGCTTGTTCAAGCTCCTTCAGAAAATCTGCCTGGGGTGGCTCCTGTGCTCTTGCCAGTTGTAGCAGGGGTGTTGTGGCTGATGGTACCCACTTTAAAGGCAAATAGGTTAGCCCTTTCCCTGCCTTACCCGGCCCCCGATGTAGAAGTAGACAAATAGGCAAGCCCTGTCCCTGTCTTGCCCACGCTGTGGATGCAGGCACATAGGTTCGCCCTTTCCCAGCCTTTCCCACGGAGTTGGAAATTTGCTTCTTTCGCTGTTGCCTCAAACTTTCCTCACAGCGTTTAAAAAAAAAAAGTTGTGTCGCGCTTTGGCGCTGCGATCCCAGAAAAGGTTTTCTTCTGATTGTGCAGCGTGACCGGAGCTCGGAGACTCAGTCTGGTGAGGTAAGAGCATTTTGTAGCTCCTCTGGGGAGGGCCCACGTTCGGGAAGATTTTGGGCGCGAATCCGCCATTTTGAATTTCCGCCGCTTTCGGCGATGGCTGCTGAGAAAGTAAAGTGCTGTTTCATTTGTGGCAAGCGCAAATCTGCAGCAGGGCTCTGTAAGGCGTGCTTTTCAGACGGTAGAGCCGGCCCAAGCATGGCGAGCGATGTTGCTTCCCGCTCCGTAGAGCTGGCAGCGGGTGCCATTTTGGAACAGCATGGCGCGACCCCCCGCTGAGGCGGAGGGGTTTGAGCCTGGAGGGGCGCCTCGTGTAAAGGCTAATAAAAGAGCTGTTTCCCCTGGACTGGAACCGGGAGGCCAGGGTGAGCCATTTTCCCCTGAATTTGTTTTATTGTTGCATAATAAAAGAGCTTTTCCGCAGGGGTCCTCTGCGGCCCTGCTTTCTGTATCCCCTCCAGTGGTCCAGTGGAGTCAAGCCTTGGCCATCAGGCGCGTTTTCCCCTGATAGATGGCCGCAAGACAAGTGCAGAAGGTTGGATTCCCCTTCAGAGAGTGGCGCACCCCTTCCCCCCGTGGTCGGGATGTGAGGACTCTGAGGGGTCTGGCAGGCCTTCGTGGTCTGGAGAGCCAGAAGAAGGTGCAGGATTGCCACCGGATCCAGATGATCCTTCCACGGAGAGGATTTTCCACCGCGATGAGCTGCCAGCACTTATTACTGATGCCTTGCAGGCCCTCTCTATAGAAGACCCTGGGAGTACTGAGACCTCCGGTAATCCGAGGATGGCAAGTACGAAGAAGCCTGCTTGAGCCTTGCCTTTGCATGACTCCATCCAAGAGCGTATCATGGCTCAATGGGCTGACCCCGAGGGACCTTTCAAAGTCGCCAGGGCTATGAGGCAATTATACCCTCTAAGTGAGGAGCATTTGGCGCCTAGCTGTGCCTAAAGTGGATGCCCTGGTCACAGCTGTGACAAAGAAAACTACCCTCCCAGTGGAAGGAGGAGTTGCCCTGAAGGACATGCAGGACCGTCGCCTGGAGGCAGCTATGAAACGGTCCTTTGAAATTTCAGGCCTATCCTTACGGGCGTCTGCATGCAGCTGCTACGCTGCCCGAGCCTGCCTCGCTTGGTTACAATAGGCAGTGGAATAGCCCGGAGATGGAGCGGAGCCCCTTACGGAGGTGGCACCGCGGATGGAGTCGGTCTTGTCATTTTTGTCTGACGCCCTTTATGATCTGGTCAGAGCTTCGGCTAAACAGATGGCTGTAGCGGTGGCGGCTCGCCGTCTTCTGTGGCTACGGCATTGGGGCAGCTGACATGGCCTCTAAGCAAAGGTTGATGAAGTTGCCCTTTCAAGGCCTTCTCCTGTTTGGTGAGGAGTTGGAGAAAATTGTGAAAGGCCTGGGGGATGCCAAACCCCAGCGCTTACCCGAGGATAGGCCGCGGCCTTCTTCCAAGGGTCAGGCGGTTCCCTCCTCTTACAGACCTCACTTCCGTGCAGCTAGAGGGTACCGCCCGGGGCATTCTGCTGGGTTCACTTTGCGTGCCCGTTTTCAGCAGAGGAACTCCTTTCGCTCAGACAAACGTTCCGCAGCAGCAGGCTCAAGACCTGGAGTTCATGGATGACCCTCTCAATGATGGTGCGCCGGCCCCCTCCTCGATTCCTGTGATAGGAGGACAACTTTCCCTCTTTCTCGAGGAGTGGGCCAAGATTACCTCAAATCAGTGGGTCTTGGACCTGATCAGAGAAGGCTACAGAATAGAATTCAATGCCCCGATAAGAGACGTGTTTGTGGAGTCCCGATGCGGTTTTGCCACCAAACGAGCGGCGGTAGAGGAGACCTTGCAAGGCTTGATTCACATTGGGGCGGTTTCCCCCGTGTCTCCCGCTGAATGCGGCTCTGGCCGTTACTCCATTTACTTCGTGGTGCCGCGAAAAGGAGGGTCTTTTCGGCCTAACCTAGACTTAAAAGAAGTCAACAAGTCTCTGAACGTGCGGCATTTTCACATGGAAACCCTGCGCTCCGTCATAGCGGCAGTACAGCCAGGAGAGTTTCTCACGTCTCTGGACCTGAAAGAAGCTTACTTGCACATACCAATTTGGCCCCCGCACCCGAGGTTTCTGTGTTCTGCGGTGATGGGAAAACATTTCCAATTTCGGGCCTTGCCTTTTGGCCTCGCCACAGCTTCCCAAACCTTTTCCAAGGTAATGGTGGTAGTAGCTGTTTTTCTCAGTTGAGAGGGTATCCGGGTTCACCCGTACCTAGATGACTGGCTCATCAGAGCAGACTCTGCAGAAGAGAGTCATCAGGTTACAGCCAAAGTGATCTCAGTACTGCAATCTCTGGGCTCAGTCGTCAATATAGCCAAATATCACCTGACTCCCCTCTCATTTAGGCGCAGCTGTTTCCACCACTGAAAATCTGGTGTAAATATCCACACCTAAATGTAAACTCGTTCCCCCGAATTCTGTAACCACATGTGTAAATTCGAGTAACACCCCAACACACCCACACTCCTCCCATGGGCACACCCTCTTTTCAGCTATGCACATTGAAATTTACGTGCGCCTCTTTTTAGAATACACCTAAAAAGAAGTGTGCGTAAATTCTGATTATTGACAAGTAGTGATGATAATTGGTTGTTATTGGCCAATTATCATCACTGATTGGCTCATTACTTTAGTAGCACACGTAAATTGGCCACGCACATAATTTAATGCGTGCTACTTGCTGTACCTTATATAGAATCCGGTCCCTAGAGTCTTCTGAGATTTGTTTGTTTTCTTAACTGGTTTCTTCCTACTCCTTTGTACTTCCAACTCATTTGGGGCCAGACTGGGATCTATCGCAATGTGCTTTCATTTATAACAATGTGGGGATTTTGGTCCCATATTATATTCCCTTGCCATACCTAGTTTGTTCATTAGAGAAATAGTCCTGGGTTAGAAGGCAATACCCCAGGCCCTCTTCTAGAAATCTGGAATTACAGGTCTTCAGTCCACCCACTAGGTGTTGCTTTTAAGCTAGGATTCTCCACTGGGGGTGCTTCAGTTGACTCAGGGAGAGACCCAACATGGGGTTTGAATGGGGAATCACTGAGTCAGCTATAGAACATTCTAATAGAGTTAGTAGCAGAGATGAGAGGTAGTTTGAGGAAAGGGAACAGTTTTCTCTCTCTGTCCTGCACTGAGCTGCAAGAAAGCATAAGGACAACCTAGTAATTGTCATTTGCAAGGCAGGAGCTTCCAGAACAAAGGCTGTGACTGGCAGGCCTTATCCCTTGTATTTTTGTTACGTAAGGAGAAGAGAATACATTAAAAAAAAACCAAACAAATCTTCACTTTTTTGTGTTTGTTTTTCTTATGGTCCTAGGGGTTGGAGAAGAGAAGGAAGTTATGTTTCCCACTGCCTGGGCAGATAGGTTTTGCAAAAAGAATTTTCTGTAAAGGAGAAGAACATTTTATTTTAATTTGAAATTTTTTTTTTCAGTAAGGGATCTGGAAACCTCACAGTTTAAAATTAACCTCTGGGCAGCACAAAGATTTGAAATAAAAATGTTTTAACCACTTTTCTTAAACAGAAGATAGTTTCTTGATAACCTAATAGAAAATGGTAGAGAGTTCCAAGTCAAAGCCATCTGACAAGAGAAAGAATCTACCAACAACTTATGGGACTTAATCTTTTGTACTTCAGGAAAGTACAACCTCATATATAGAACATGTGAAATTCCCCACATATATCCAGAAATGTCTAATAATGCCTTCTGCTTTATTATTATCATGTATTTCTTTACCATACAACCCAAAATCCTTCTGTAACACCAAATGTATATTCTTTTCTCATTTCCACTATCCATGAAATATTGTAAGCCACTTTGAGCCTGCAAATAGGTGGGAAAATGTGGGATACAAATGTAATAAATAATAATAACTTTCTCTTTTAGAATGCAAAAATATTTGTCATTTTTCTTTTTTGCTACAGAGTCCCAGAGCCCCTTTCTCCGATCTGGCTGATGATGAAAAGATCTTTAATGGTGGAGATGGAATGTGGCAGAATCACAGTGAGACTCAGGACCAAGCACTGCTGGAAGAAATCACTGAGGAAGATCTGGAGATGGTTCGCCAGCGGGAAGAATCCATTCAGCAGATAGAGGTCAGTGGTGTTTTGCTTAAATTGTAGCACATAAGGTCTCTCTAATGACCTCTTCTTTATCTGAAGAACTCATTAGTTGTGTGCCATTGACTTGAGCACATTGAGAAGTTGCTGAAGTGAAACCTCATGGTGGACTGCATGATTTCGCTGCATGGGGCACTGTCAGAGCCCATGTCTTCCAAATCCAGTTAACTGTATAACATATAAAATCATCCTATGACAAACTTATGTTTGGTACCTATATAGTTCTATCTGGCATTCCTTCAAGCTGTTTGCTTGTTTTTCTTTTAAACTTTTGAGCAAAAACTTTTATAGGAAACTTGGTTGAATTAGCACAGATTTGAAGCTTGCCAGTCTTAGCGCTGGTCATTGAGGCTTCATCCCAGGACTTGATGATTGGCACTGCTACCAACAAGTTTTAGAATTTGACTTATTCATGTGAAGAAACTAAAAGCATATTTATTTTGGTTAGCATATAATAATGGTTGACTTAGCTTTTGTTTTTATGTGTTTTTATTGATGGTGTAATTTGTGTATTTTATGTTTATATATATTTGAACAGTTTAGAAGTTTTATAACAGTTGATTTATAAATGTATTGAAATGAAATTTAATTTGTGTGTGAGTGTGTCCAGAATATGCATGGACAAGGAGGTTTGACATTTTGTTGGGTTTTTTTGTAATTGATTTTTTAAAACCGCCTTGGTTGTTCTAGTGAAAGGCAGAATATCAAGCCTGAAATAAATGATACTGATTGCAATGAGGAGGACAGAGGAATCATGTTCCTTTTTTGCTTGTATGTGCTACTGCACGCTGATGAAAAACAATTTTTTCACATTTGGGAAAGCTGTTTGTTGTCTCTGACAGCCATTCCCTGTTAAGAAGCTTCTATAGTAATATGCTGTAGTACTTCAAACTGTTTCAGAGCACTTTGTAAAATAATTAGATGTGCTAGCAAGAGGGGTTTGAATGAACAAAATCTGTTAAGGTCTGTTGCAGTCTTTACTAGTGCCAAAATTCTTTTTTTCAGATTTTGCCTTATGAATATAAATAATACATTCAGGGGCTTATTTACCAATGCGTTAATATCTTAGCATGCATTAAATTTTCTGTTACATAAGTACATAAGTACATAAGTAGTGCCATACTGGGAAAGACCAAAGGTCCATCTAGCCCAGCATCCTGTCACCGACAGTGGCCAATCCAGGTCAAGGGCACCTGGCACGCTCCCCAAACGTAAAAACATTCCAGACAAGTTATACCTAAAAATGAGGAATTTTTCCAGTCCATTTAATAGCGGTCTATGGACTTGTCCTTTAGGAATCTATCTAACCCCTTTTTAAACTCCGTCAAGCTAACCGCCCGTACCACGTTCTCCGGCAATGAATTCCAGAGTCTAATTACACGTTGGGTGAAGAAAAATTTTCTCCGATTCGTTTTAAATTTACCACACTGTAGCTTCAACTCATGCCCTCTAGTCCTAGTATTTTTGGATAGCGTGAACAGTCGCTTCACATCCACCCGATCCATTCCACTCATTATTTTATACACTTCTATCATATCTCCCCTCAGCCGTCTCTTCTCCAAGCTGAAAAGCCCTAGCCTTCTCAGCCTCTCTTCATAGGAAAGTCGTCCCATCCCCACTATCATTTTCGTCGCCCTTCGCTGTACCTTTTCCAATTCTACTATATCTTTTTTGAGATACGGAGACCAGTACTGAACACAATACTCCAGGTGCGGTCGCACCATGGAGCGATACAACGGCATTATAACATCCGCACACCTGGACTCCATACCCTTCTTAATAACACCCAACATTCTATTCGCTTTCCTAGCCGCAGCAGCACACTGAGCAGAAGGTTTCAGCGTATCATCGACGACGACACCCAGATCCCTTTCTTGATCCGTAACTCCTAACGCGGAACCTTGCAAGACGTAGCTATAATTCGGGTTCCTCTTACCCACATGCATCACTTTGCACTTGTCAACATTGAACTTCATCTGCCACTTGCACGCCCATTCTCCCAGTCTCGCAAGGTCCTCCTGTAATCGTTCACATTCCTCCTGCGACTTGACGACCCTGAATAATTTTGTGTCATCGGCGAATTTAATTACCTCACTAGTTATTCCCATCTCTAGGTCATTTATAAATACATTAAAAAGCAACGGGCCCAGCACAGACCCCTGCGGGACCCCACTAACTACCCTCCTCCACTGAGAATACTGGCCACGCAATCCTACTCTCTGCTTCCTATCTTTCAACCAGTTCTTAATCCATAATAATACCCTACCTCCGATTCCATGACTCTGCAATTTCTTCAGGAGTCTTTCGTGCGGCACTTTGTCAAACGCCTTCTGAAAATCCAGATATACAATATCAACCGGCTCCCCATTGTCCACATGTTTGCTTACCCCCTCAAAAAATGCATTAGATTGGTGAGGCAAGACTTCCCTTCACTAAATCCGTGCTGACTTTGTCTCATCAGTCCATGTTTTTGTATATGCTCTGCAATTTTATTCTTAATAATAGCCTCCACCATCTTGCCCGGCACCGACGTCAGACTCACCGGTCTATAATTTCCCGGATCTCCTCTGGAACCTTTCTTAAAAATCGGAGTAACATTGGCTACCCTCCAGTCTTCCGGTATTACACTCGATTTTAGGGACAGATTGCATATTTCTAACAGTAGCTCCGCAAGTTCATTTTTTAGTTCTATTAATACTCTGGGATGAATACCATCAGGTCCCGGTGATTTACTACTCTTCAGCTTGCTGAACTGACCCATTACATCCTCCAAGGTTTGATATCTAACTTGTTAAAATGGTGTTTAACTGGAAAAATATTAACTATGCAATTTGCTTTAACCCCATCAAATAAATATAATTGCATCTGCCTGGACCTAGTATAGTCACACTTTTTATAAAGGGCCATTCATCACCCAAAGTAAATCTCTCCACCCCAGCAGGAGATCCCACAGGCTCTGATCTCCTCTGTCCCCTTTTCCACTACTCCCTGAAGTCTTCAAAGGGAATCCAAGCTGCTTCTTCTCTCCAGCTCCTCTTTGTCCATCCCATCCTAAGTTGAAGACTGGGGCAGGTAGAAACATCTAATGCTGCAGACTGATTTAATGCCCTCCTGCATCTGGACAGATGAATAGATGTGTGGGTACTTAGAGGTGGAACCCTCATGGTTGGAGCACCTTGTAAAACACTCATGGGCTGAGGTGGGAGAGGAGGAGAGAGGAATTGGGGCTCTGAGTCCCTTGACAGCTTTGGAGAAGGGTATTGGTTCTCCACTGGGTTGCTGAATAGAGAAGGGAGTGACTTCAAGTCAAGGACAGCCATTATGGATAATGTTGCAGGGAGTGTGTTAACATTACTAGGGTTGTGTCACGTCTGTGGTCGTGACCACCTTCAGACTTAACCTATTTCTGGGAATCAGTGTCTGTGCTGGTTCCTGTCTACTTCTGAGTTGACTCTGTTTCTGTCTCTGGGTGCTGGCCACTTCCAGCATGGCACTGATTGCCTCAGTATACTGCACCTGTGTGGGTTTAACCTCTCTGTGCTTCAGTATACTGTTCCTGAGTTAGCTCTATCTCTGTCTCTGTGGGCTGGCTGCTCTAATGGCTTCACTTCTCTACACTTGTGTATATTGGGCCTCTCTGTACTTCAGTGGGCTGTTCCTGGGGTAGCTCTGTCTCAGGCTGGGTGGGCTGGCTGCTTCCAGCCAGACACTAATTACCTCACTAGACTACACCTGTGTGGGTTAGGCCTCTCTGGGCTTCTGTATGCTCCCTGCCTGTGGCCTGAAGGGGTGACCTCATCCGTCAGGGCCTTCTTAAGGAACTGGTGTTCTAGTCTTCAGTGCCTTTGCATTGCCAATGCCTCCGCAGTGCCTTAGGTCCCGAGGTTAGTGTGCTGTTTGCACAGTTAGCTTTCCTTGTCTTTTCTTGTGGGCTTCCAGCTCTTCTGCTTTGCTAGTTACTTTCACCTGTGGGCCTTGCCTTCTGGCTCAGGGTATTATTGCTCGTAGGCTTTCTGCCTAGTCTACTACTTACCTGTGGGCTTCTTGCTTTTGTGCTCAGGGTATTATTTGCTTTGTGTGCTTTCAGCCCTTCTGTGTCTATTGTTCTGTGGGCTTCCATCTCTTCTGTATCTATTGTTCTGTGGGCTTACTGCCCTTCTGTGCCCATTGCTCTGAGGGCCTCCAGTCTATCTGTGGGCTTCTAGGCCTTCTGGGTGTATTACTACGGCCTGGGGGTTTCCAGCCCTTCTGTGGGCTTCTAGCCTTTCTGGGTGTATCTCTCTGACCTGTAGGCTTTCTGCCTTTCTGTGTATTTTATTCTCTGTGGGCTTCTAGCCTTTCTGTTATCCCTGTGCAGTGGCTCTGCTCCCTGTCTGGGGTTGGTTAGCGGCTGATGCTGCAGCCATTTCTCTCCTTTCTATCTGTTAGCTACTGTAGCTCCAGTCTAACCCTTCCTCTGGCAAGCGTATCTGTCATTCCCATTCCCTTGAGCTTAGCTTGTATGTAGCTCCTGTGTCCTCTTTCCTGCCAAGCTAAGCTTCCATGGACACCCTGAATGCCTAGTGTTTGGGTGATCCCAGATCCAGTCATGCTGTGCCAGTTTCCCGAATCCTGTGGGAGAAGCCTGTATTGAGTATCCTGTATCCTGCTTCTCAAGCCTAATCCCTGCTGTAGGATGTTGTTCCTGGATTCCTTGTTGCTTTCCTCTTCAGCTCCAGCCCAGCCACTCCAGTCCTGTCTTCTTCAGCCCGTCTTAGGGTTGCCTGTCTCCTGTTGGGTGGTTTTGCCTGCTGCTGCCACCTCCGTGACAGCGGCCCAAGGGCTCACATTTCCCTGAGAGACCTGACAGGTTGAAAATGTATATGTAGTACTGGCTGGAGTAAAACAGGTTACTAAGGCTTAATGCTGTCTAGTACATACCACATTAAACTGCATTAATGCGTGATTTCAACTGCTTTAGTAAATATAACCCTAACTAAGCAGTGATATACATACCGAATATATCACACAGTCACTTTGAGGATCTTTTAAAAAGGTACGGTAGCATTTTTAGCTTTTAGCGCATGCTTATTTTTAGCGTGCACCAAAAATGCTAGCACACCTTTGTAAAAGGCCCACTTTATTAGTAGCAACCAAAGCAGGGTGTGACAGAAGGACTCAACATAGTCTTTTTTCGGTAACTGCGCCTGCATCAAGAGTCAAACAAGTCTCTCAGTCATATGTGAACAAGGCAGCACCGAAGCTGCATCCCAGAGCCTCTTTCTTGCCAAGATGAAAAATGAGACTCCAAGTTGAGTCCTTTGAGTCCCTTTGTCATAATCTGCTTTAGTTGCTACTAATAAAGTGACTTTGTGTGGACATCCTGGGTGTTGCCCACTCATTCAACCTTACTTTCTTCTTTGACTGTTTTTGACCATGAGGTGCACCTCTCCTTGTCTTGTTTGCTTGGCTTCAAGTACACTATTTCAGTCCTTGCAGTTGAACCACCTTGCATTACTTGAACTGTGTTCTTTCAAAATGGGTATTTGCAATAGCTGGTCTCCAGCTTTGAAAAACCCTATCTTTCTCTTTGCCTGCAAAAATAGATATACTGACATTTAGGAAATAGTGCTATTTAATTCTATTTTATTTGCTGAGGCATTTATCCCTGGATTCTATATATGGTGCTTTGAGTTGCACATGCAAATTTGCACGAATATCCAATTTGCATGTGCAACTTAATTAACGAGCCAGTCAGCACTGATAATTGGGCAATGACAAGTAATTATCAGCACTAATTGGCAATAATTAGAATTTATGCACACATCTTTTTAGGGATATTCTATAGAAGTGCGCATAAATCTTATTGCGCAGATCTGAAAAGGGGGTGTGGCCATAGGAGGGGCATACCTAACATTTATGCACGTTGTTATAGAAGTAGTGGGATCCGCACTTAATTTACATGTGGGGATTTTCACCAGGTTTTCATTGATATAAATAGTTGCGCCTGAATGTAGTCACAATTCCTGGTGCTAAGCACTATTCTATAAACCGTGCCTAACTGTAAGCATGATTTATAGAATAAGGGTAAGCGCCAATTTTTTAGGTGCCATTTATAGAATCAAGTCCTTAGTGGTGAAAGCTGAGTTAGCATGTTTGGCTTACTGATTTTTTCTGTTTTATGGTTTTAGGAACATGGCATATTGTATATTTTTAGTTTTGTGGTGTTTATATTGTATATTATTAAGTATATGCTTGGTGTAATTAATTTCTGTTACTCGTCTCTTACTCATCCAGCCTTACTGAGTGAAGTTCACTCTCACATTGATAAGCACCAAATAGTCCTAGCTATTTCTTTGACTCTATCTGCATCTTTTGATCTTGTTAATCATTCTCTCCTTATTTCTTACCTGTCCACAGTTGGGATTTAGGGGACAGTATTTTCATGGTTCACATCATTTCTCATGCACCATTCTTTTTAAGTTGTTACCCCTGATTCTACTTCTGTGATTCAGAAATTACAGTGTAGTGTTCCACAGGGCTGTATCCTATCCCCTCTTCTTTTCAACCTGTTTTTTAGTTTGTTGGCCTCCCTTATTCAATTATTAGGAATATCAGCTTATTTCTATGTGGATGACGTTTTACTAATTTATCCTGCCAACCCATTTTCTCCAACTATGGCCCCACTCCATGCTTTTCTTGACTCAGTAGCTACCTGGTTGCAGAAATATAAATTAGTTCTGTTGGTTTACTGGATCTCTGCCGAGACCTTCATGCCCAATCAGTCTCTTTGGAACTTTGCCAGTTACAAGTTTCTGTTATTTAGGGGTTATTCTAGATTCTTCATGGTCCTTCTTGCCTCAGATTTCTCATTTATCTAAAACCTGTTTTTTTGTGTTTCGACAATTGCGAGCTATTAGACACCTTTTTGAACACTCTAGTTTTCATACTCTCATCCTTTCATTTTTTTGTTTCATGACTGCATTTCTCTAACATTATTTAGGACGGCTTGACATGCACAGCTGTAAAAAAAAACTGCAGACCCTTCAGAACTTAGTTATTAGATTGCTCTACTGTGCCCAACATACTGATCATGTTACCCACTTACTAAAAAAACATCATTGGCTACCTATACAGCAGAGGATAACTTACAAAGTAGCCTTACTGACGTTCAAAGCTTTAAGGCTAGGCATGCCAGATTACTTGGCTAATTGATGATTTCTTACTCTCCCAGTCGCACTGTTCGATCATTAAATGATCAGTGTCTTGTCATTCTGGGCCCAAAACCCGCACAGCTAGTCCTGAAGCCGTAGTGCTTTTTATTTTTTCGCCTCTCAATTTTGGAACAATCTTCCATTAACTATTCATGTGTCATGTCCCTTACCGCAACACAAGCGTCATCCTTGGGCTGCGCGGGGTCCCGTCGACACACACACTTGACTGGCACAGCCCTGAGCCATTTGTGTGTAGTTCTTCTCTGGCTGCAGGCTCCTTGATTGCTTTGCTTCCACGCACCTGCGTATGCTCTCTCTCTCTCTGCCTGGCTTCCCTTGCTTCTCTCTTATTGGGCTTCTGGTTCCTCCTTTCCCTGCTCTTGTCCTGTGGCTGTGCTTCTTCTCCCTGCTGATGTCAGACGCCAGCACTTTATCAGCTGAGCTCTTCCTGGACTCCATGCTTCGGCTTCTACTTTGGTAGGTGTTACTAACTCTGTAGTCTGCTTCTTATCTACTTGTCCCTCGTTACTGACTTTGCCTGTGCCTGGATTACTCTTCTGCCTGCCGCCTACACTTTCAAACAACAATAGAACCAGGGGACACAAGATGAAGCTAGAATATGGTAGATTTAAAACAAACAGGAGAAAGTTTTTCTTTACTCAGCGTGTAGTTGGACTCTGGAACTCGTTGCCGGAAAATGTAGTGACAGCAGCTGGCCTTACGGAGTTTAAAAGGGGTTTGGACAGATTCCTGAGGGAAAAGTCCATTGAACATTATTAAAAATGATTTTTTTTTATTTTTGGGGGTTTTGCCAGGTTCTTGAAGCCTGGATTGTCCGCTGTCGGAGACAGGATGCTGGGTTTGATGAACCATTGGTCTTTTCCCAGTATGGCAGTGCTTATAAGATACACAATGATATATATATAAGCTATATACAATGATTATAACTGAAAAGAAACAATGCCTATAAACAATCATTACATCACTGGTCCCTAATCTCTACATCCAAGCAATGCTAGGAGTTTCTAGACCAGGAAAGGAAACAATTATACACTATAATATACATACGTCCATCACTGATCATTACATCATCCAGGCTGTTATCATCAGCTGGGGGGGCCCTGTTCACAACGAAAGCCAGGAGTTTCTTTGACCAGGAAATATGATTCTCTGCGCAGTTCGTACGTTACTCACAGACGAGCTCCCAATTTCACTGATAGAAACTCCCTTTTTTATTAGGCTTAGAACTCATGTTCAGAGCTGAGGAAAATTATAGAATGCTTGAGAATTTCTCTGTTTGGGTAAACAAGCCATACTGTGGGAATGTGGTCACATATTTCTTAGTCCAGGTGGCCAGCCTGAACTCGAAACATGCTCCACCTCTTCCTTCACATACCAAATTAATGTGTCTTATCTTCTAAATTCCAACTTATTTTCACACAATGAAAGTTAAACAATCATTTTTAAACAGAATCACTTCTAATCAAAAATACAGACCCCAAGTGCACTGGTCGGTCAAGGCAGAGTTGAAAAGCAATCTTTAAAATTCACTTCCATTACACCTGTCTCTGTTCAGATTGTGCACATCCTACTGTTTCTCCAAGTAGGTCTTCAGAAAGGATTGGTTCAGATTGCGGCTTTGTCCTTTTTCAGCGGCCTACTACTACTACTACTATTTAGCATTTCTATAGCGATGTCTCTTGCGATTCACCCTGATATCGTTCGATTCTTTCGGGGCAGGTCTTTTTCTGTCGTCATCTACTATGTTACTATGAACTGAATGCCAAGAGAGATATGTCTCAGCTCAGTTTTCAGTTCTTTATCTCCAGCTACTGGTTGATGGACACAACTATCTCACAGATTCTGGAATAATAGGAAGGGCTATTTAAAAGAAAATTATCAGGTATTTATTTTATTTATTATAAAGTTTCTACCCTGCATTTTCCCAAGAAAGCTCAAGTTCAATGTGGCTTACATAACAAATTAAGAAGAAGCATTATAAGACAATTAATATTAATACAAGAATACACCTCCATTCCAGTGCTAATGCTTGTGTGAATTTGTAATTCTTGGTGAGGGCTTCTTTTCAGTTGTTTTCCTTTTATTTTTTTTGTTTTTTCTTTCCTGACATTTAACTGATTTCTAGTTTTGTATTGGTATATGAAGTTTTAATTCATTTTTTTACATCAGCTTTTGAATTCTGACACAGCAGTGCCACAAGATTTATTTTTTTTTGTTAGGTTTCTTGGTTTGGGCTGAAAACCAGCAAAGTCAGGGTTCAAATCCCTCTCCATGTGATCTTGGGTGAGTCCTTTAACCCTCAATTGCCTCTGATTAGGACTGTACTGACTATAGTTTCACCCTGTGTGATTTATCCACTGTGTCTGCCCCCCCCCCCCCCCCCGGAAAGGAAGCGGTGGGCAGGGAGCAATATGTGATCCCTGTGTGGCTGCATTGCTCACACAGTCATTAGTAACATAGTAACATAGTAGATGACGGCAGAAAAAGACCTGCAAGGTCCATTCAGTCTGCCCAACAAGATAACTCATATGTGCCACATTTTGTGTATACCTTACCTTGATTTGTACCTGTCTTTTTCAGGGCACAGATCGTATAAGTCTGCCCAGCACTATCCCCGCCTCCCAACCACCAGCCCCGCCTCCCACCACCGGCTCTGGCACAAACCGTATAAATCTGTCCAGCACTATCCCCGCCTCCCACTACCGGCTCTGCCACCCAATCTTGGCTAAGCTCCTGAGGATCCATTCCTTCTGAACAGGATTCCTTTATGTTTATCCCACGCATGTTTGAATTCCGTTACCGTTTTCATCTCCACCACCTCCTGCGGGAGGGCATTCCAAGCATCCACTACTCTCTCTGTGAAAAAATACTTCCTGACATTTTTCTTGAGTCTGCCCCCCTTCAATCTCATTTCATGTCCTCTCGTTCTACCGCCTTTACATCTTTATAGCATCTTTATAGTTAGAATAGTGCTGTGTTAAGTACAAACTAAGAATGTGCATCCTCCAAAGACAGAAAAATATCTGCTGTACCAGAATGTAAAGTCGCCTTGAACTGCAGCTGAAAAAGGCATGAGCTAAAGCCAATATCTCTTCCCTTCCCTTTACTGATAACATTTGAGTCATTCTCTAGTTTACAATCTAGTTAAGCCATATAAAACTTCTGTCATTTTTATTTATTAGAGAAAACATGGTTAAAATGAAGTCATGGTTAGAAATAACGAGGTTGAAGATGTAAAAGCAGAGAATGTGGTATTGTATGTGTTGTTCCTGATGAAGATCCTATGTTAGGATTGGATTGTGGAGCAGTTAAATGTTTATTTCCTGTCATTTGATCTTTGTTTTTCTATTTTGATTTTGTATGGAGAATGTGTTGGTAAAGACAACAGGGAAGAATACCTGTGTTGGGCTTAAAATAAATTGTGTCAGATGTTTTAATGAAATCTAAGTGCATTGTATCCAGTGTTGTACTCAGAAATCTAAAAATGACTTGAATCAGAAAAGTTTAGGCTTAATCTAATGCTGGGAATAATGAATTATGATTTTGCTGTATTATCAGCGTTGTTAGCAACACCTAAATGACTCCACAAAGAGCAAAAAGTTTCAATGCAGTTACCATAGGTAGCTTGTCACATTAAGAGTGAATTCCAAAGAAAGGATGTAGGAGTTACCTTAACATGCAGAAGTATTCTGCTCAGTGTGGGATAGCAGCCTAAAAATCAATTAGAATTTACAAAAGGAATAGAGAATGAAACAACAACCCCCCTAAAAAATGTCTCTGTATCACTCCATGGTGCAACTGTACTTTGAGTATTATGAGAAATCCCGGGTGCCAGATCTCAAAGATATAGTAGAATTAGAAGAGCTACAGAGAAGAGAGGACAAAATGATTAAGGGGATAGAACAATTCATGTAGGGAAAAGCTAGAGAAGTTGTGGATCTTTAGAGAAGAGACGACTGAGGGGGAGATAGTATAGCATCTGTAAATTTCTAAGAGGAATTGATAAATGTGAATCAATTATTTACTTTTTCAAAAAATACAAGGACAAGGGGGGGCATGCCATGAAGTTACTAAGTAGTACATTGAAAACATATTGGAAAAAATATTTCTTTATTAGGTATATAGTTAAGCTCTGAAACTTGTTGCTGGAGGATATTATTATTATATTTTTTTTATTTGTACCCCGCGCTTTCCCACTCATGGCAGGCTCAATGTGGCTTACATGGGGCAATGGGTTAAGTGACTTGCCCAGAGTCACAAGGAGCTGCCTGTGCCTGAAGTGGGAATCAAACTCAGTTTCTCAGTTCCCCAGGACCAAAGTCCAACACCCTAACCACTAGGCCACTCCTCCACTGGAGGATATGGTAAAAGCAGCCAGCATTTATTTATTTATTGCATTTGTATCCCACATTTTCCCCACCTTTTTGCAGGTTCAAAGTGGCTTACAATGTATCGTTCTTGCTGGTAGTGGATTAGAACATAGTTACTTATTGTTACATATAGAGTTAGAGTAACATGGTAAAAGTATAAAACAAGCAGATATTATAAAATAATTACATATTATTGCATAGAAATTTTAAGTAACATAGTAGAAGTTTAGAACAAACAGATAAAAGTGGGTCTGTGTAAGGGAAAAGGGGACACGTGCATTTATATTTGTTGTTCTGTGTGGTATGCCTTGTTAAAAAGATGGGTTTTCAATGATATTCAGAACTTTAGTAGTTAGTGGATCTTTCTCAGGTAATGCGGCAATGCGTTCCATAGCTTGGCACTCAGGTAGGTAAAGTTTGCTGCGTGCGTAAGTTTGTATTTTAGGCCTTTGCAGCTTGGGAGATGAAGGTTGAGGAATGTGTGGGTTGGCATTCCTAGTCAGTAAGTCTATGAGGTCTGACATATAGGCTGGGGCATCTCCATGGATGATTTTATGAACTAGAGTGCAAATCTTAAACGTGATGCGTTCTTTGAGTGGGAGCCAGTGTAACTTTTCTTGTAGCGGTTTAGCACTTTCATATTTTGCTTTTCCGAATATAAATCTGGCTGCAGTGTTCTGGGCTGTCTGAAGTTTCTTGATTGTCTGTTGTTTACATCCACCATTGAGTGCATTACAGTAGTCTAGGTGACTGAGCACCAGTGATTGTACCATGTTATGGAAGACTGTCATTGGGAAAAAATGTTTTACTCTTTTTAATTTCCACATTGAGTGGAACATCTTTTTGGTTGTATTTTTCGTATGACTCTCAAGTGTTAGATGATGGTCGATGGTCACTCCAAGAATTTTTAGGGTGTCTGAGATAGGGAGTGCCAAATTTGGTGTGTTTATGGTGCTGAATTTGCTCGTATTGTGTTGAGAGGTAAGTATTAAGCATTGGGTCTTTTCTGCATTAAGTTTCAGTCTGAATGCATCCGCCCATGAATGCATGATATTAAGACTCTGGTTGATGTCGCTGGAGATTTCCTGTAAATCTTGTTTAAATGGGATGTAGATTGTTACGTCGTCTGCGTATATGTATGGGTTGAGGTGTTGGTTGGATAGTAGTTTAGCCAGGGGTATCATCATTAAGTTGAATAGAGTCAGCGAGAGGGGGGATCCCTGTGGAACTCCGCATTCAGGTGTCCATGTAGCAGATGTAGTCGAGTTAGATGTCACTTGATATGATCTTGTGGTTAGGAATCCCTTGAACCAATTAAGAACGTTACCTCCGATTTCGAAGTATTCAAGGAGATGTAGTAGAATACTGTGATCTACCATATCGAAAGCACTGGACATGTCAAATTGTAGAAGTAGTATGTTTTTGCCAGTTGCGATCAGTTGTCTAAATTTGGACATGAGAGTAACTAGTACTGTTTCAGTACTGTGGTTAGAACGAAATCCTGATTGGGAATCATGGATTATTGAGAACTTATTTAAATAGTCGGTGAGTTGTTTGGTTACCATTCTCTCCGTTAGTTTGGTTATTAGGGGAATAGATGCCACTGGCCTGTAGTTAGTTAGTTAGCTAGCATTTTTCTTTGCGTCCTTGGGTATGGGGGTGAGTAGAATATTTCCTTTCTCCTTTGGGAAGAGACCATTTTATAGCATATAGTTCAGATGTTCCGTAAGGTCTGTTATAAATTGTTGAGGGGCCGATGTTATAAGGTTGTTAGGACATATGTCTAATTTACAGTGGGATTTAGCAAATCTTTCTTCTGATAGTGTCTCGAAGTTTGTCCAGGTTCTGTCTGCTGGGTATACTCCAGGTTCTGGGTCTAGACAGTCAAGGATTGTAGCATTGTCGGTGGTGCTGCTAGGTATCTGAAGTCATAGTTTTATGATTTTTTCATTGAAATATTTTGCAAGACTGTCTGCTGTTGGTGCATCTGTGTGGTTAGAAGTGACCAGTGTGGTGTCTAGTAGTTTGTTCACTAGTTGGAAGAGTTTATGTGTGTCCTTGTAGTTTGGTCCGATTATGGTTTTGTAATATGATCTTTTAGTTTATCTTATGGTGTATTTGTATTTTCTATGTAGTTGTTTCCGGGCCTCGTGTGTGGAGTCGTTTTTCTGTTTGTTCCATGCTCGTTCTAGCTTTCTAACTTGTGTTTTAAGTTTTTTCAGGTCTTCGTTGAACCATGGTAGTGAGTTCTTTCTGTGTGAGGTTCTGGTTTGAATCGGGGCTATGTCGTCTAGTATGTATTTGCATCTATTGTCCCATTCTTGGAGGAATTGGTGTGTATCAGTCTTTATAGTCCATTCATTGTCATAGATCCATTGCCAGAATGTTGCTGGATCTATTCTTCCTCTTGTGGTGTAGGTTTTTCGTATTTGTTTATTGGGTGAATCTTTCTTTCGCCATTGGAGGAAGATTATAGCTTTCTAGTGGTCGGACCACAGGACAGGTGTCCACTTTGTATCATTTAATACAATGTTTAAATCGGGGTTGAATTTGTGTGTGATGATGTCTAATGTGTGTCCTTTCTTGTGGGTTGGTTGCGCGTTTGGCTTATGGAGATCCCATAATTGTAGGAACTCTTCGCATTCTTTGGTGCTAGTTGAGGTGAGGTCTTCAAGATGTAAATTGATGTCCCCTGCGATGATAAGATTTGAGGTAGAGAGGCACTTATTCGAAATAAAGTCCATGAAGTGTGTTTGAGAGTCTTGCCAGTTGCCTGGCGGTCTATAGAGCAGTACTGCATTGAGGTGTTCTTGTAGGTTTAGGTGATTAATTCTGACCGAGGCAATTTAGAGCTGTGGCTCAATGGATTCAGCTGTGGTTGTAATGATGAATTAAGATTTGTAGATTATGGCTATTCCCCCTCCTCTTTTTCCATTTCTTGTCCAGTGGATTATTTTGTATCCTTGTGGGCAAAGGTCTAATATTATGGGGTCTTTGAGGTCGTGGATCCATGTTTCAGTGATGAATAAGAGGTCAAAGTTGTCTGTTGTGATCCAATCTGTTATAATTGCTGTTTTATTGACTACAGATCTTGCGTTTATGTATCCTATTTGGATTGATGTGTAGGGTTCGGCTTGGTGCGAGTACGTGTTGATTTTTAATAATTGCTGTCCTGGTATTTGGTTTTGTTGTGTTCTTTCTTCTCTTTCTGTTGGTTGTTTCCATGTGTATTTGCTTTCTCTTTTCGTTAGTTGTTGACTTTTAGGGCTGGTGGGTTGTGATTGAGTTGTTTGTAGGGTATTTGTGCTGTGGACAGATTATTGTCTATGTGCTGTGGACAGATTATTGTCTATTATTGTCTATGTTGTGCTGTGGACAGATAATTGTCTATGTTTCTGTGTTTAAAAAGGTTTTGGACAAATGTCCGGAAAAAATCCATAAACTCATATTAAGGTAGACCTGGGGAATGCTGCTTATTCGTGGAAATAAGTAGCATGCAATCTTGCTACTTTTTGTCATGGATTCAGGGATGGTGAGCCCTTGGACTGCAGCCAGGGCTGCAGTAGACAAGTCCTCTGAGATGGCACAGGCACAGAGCAGAGGCGAGCCAGACGCTGAATCCAGACAAGACAAGGCAGACCAAGAAGTGGATCCAGACACTAAAGGAACAACCCAAACAAGACACAAGATGTGGCAAATAAGCAGTGCACACTCAAATCAAGGTTGAAACAGAGCCTGACTGAAGCAAAAACCAGGAACAGAGCTTGATTATAGCAGTAGTCCCAGCTAAATGGAAGAGCAGTCCACTTATGCCACACAGAGAAGCAGCTCAGGGCTGAGCTAGTCGCCACAGCTAAATGGAAGAACCATCCATTCAAACTCAAATAGAACCCTCACAGAGAAGAAGCTCAAGGCTGTGCTAATAGCTACAGGTAAATGGAAGAACCATCCACTCAAACAGAAAACAAACAGAGAGGACGCTCGGGGCTGTGCTAGTAGCCACAGCTAAACAAAAGAGCAGTCCACTCATGCCACACAGAGAGGCTGCTCAGGGCTGAGCTAGTCGCCACAGCTAAACGGAAGAACCATCCACTCAAACAGAAACCAAACAGAGAGGACGCTCGGGGCTGTGCTAGTAGCCACAGCTAAACGGAAGAGCAGCCCACTCATGCCACACAGAGAGGCTGCTCAGGGCTTTGCTAGTAGCCACAACTAAACGGAAGAGCAGCCCACTCATGCCACACAGAGAGGCTGCTCAGGGCTTTGCTAGTAGCCACAACTAAACGGAAGAGCTACCCA
Organism: Microcaecilia unicolor; assembly: GCF_901765095.1. Lineage (NCBI taxonomy): Eukaryota > Metazoa > Chordata > Amphibia > Gymnophiona > Siphonopidae > Microcaecilia > Microcaecilia unicolor. The sequence continues at coordinate 608,655,996 of NC_044031.1, read as the reverse complement.
CTCAGACTCAAACAGAAACCTCAAAGAGAGGATTCAAACAGAAAGCACACAGAGAAGAAACTCAAGGCAGGGCCATTCTAAGTCACACAAAGAAGCAACTGAAGGCTAGGCCACAAGGCCACTCATAGGAACACTCAAGGCAGTTTCACATGGCACTCAAGGATGAAAGGAAGCCACTCATAGGAACACTCAAGGTTGTGCCACACGGCACTCAAGGATAAAGGGAAGCCACTCATAGGAACTCTCAGGGCTGAGCCACACAGCCACTCAGATTCAAACATAGAATACTAATTCAAACAAGTACAAACAAGAACCAAACCCAGAAACAACACAGGGCTGTGCCAGGAAGCACAGCTAACAGAAAGGTAATTAATTCTGCTTCAGAAGCAAGGCTTTATCACACAGCCACTCAGGTTCAAGCATCAAATACAGCAAGCAGAGGATAAGGGGAACCACACAAAGGAAGCAAGGCTGTGCCACACAGCCACACGCAAACAAATAATACACACAGGTTCTAACAAGAACCACACCCAGTGGTGTGCTGGAGCAGGCTCTCACAGGCTCGCAAGAGCCGGTTGTTAATTTTTTGAGAATTTTGGGAGCCGGTTGTTAAAGTAGGGCCCTCCATGGCTACTTTAACAACTGGCTCCCAAAATGTGGGCTTGGGCCCCCTGCTGAATTCTCTTTTACTTTGCTGGTGGGGATGCTGAGCCCTGCCAGCCAAGTAAATAGACTGCTGCTGCTCCCTGCTCCTTGTTTCCAGCTCTGAGCAGCAGGCTGGGACTTCTCGAGCATGTGAGAGAAGTTCCAGCATGCTGCTCAGAGCAAGACGTTGGGAGTGGTGGCAGTCCATTTATTGGCTGCCAGCAAAGGTATGGCTAGCGTGCCCGCACGAAGGGAGGGAGGAGAGAGAGGCAAGTGTTGCTCCCCCCCCCCCCCCCCCCGGCCACCCCTGGCCCTTCCAACTGCAGAGCTGGCTACATCCGGAGAAAGAGCCTGTTGTTAAAAATTTACCAGCACACCCCTGACCACACCCACACATAAACAGTACAGAGCTGTGCCTGGAAACACAGCTAACAGAAAAGTAATTCATTCAGGTTCAAACAAGAACCAGTCGCACATAGAAACTGTACTTGGGAGCACAGCTAACAGAAAAGTAATCCATTCAGGTTTAACCAAGAACCACACACATAAATCAGGGCTGTGCCCTGAGGCACATCTAACAAGAAGACCAGTTCACTCAGAATCAAACAACAACATTTCAACAAGAAAATAGTTGGTGAGCATTCCGGGTCATGTACAAGCAGTTTGATGGATAGCTTGTACATGACCTTATCTGGGACTCCTGCTGAGGTCCCTGGATTACAGCTATAAAAGCGCGTCCTTGCCTTGTACAGATGACTCCCTTGTGAGCACTCCAGGTCATCTACAGGCAGTTTGGTGGACAGCTACAGTACATTGTCTGGGACTCCTGCTGAGGTCCCTGGATTACAGCTACAAGAGTGCATCCTTACCAAGGTATGTGGCTTCAGGCGCATATCCATGGGCATGTGCCAAAAGGACTGACCTAAGGGGCAGGTCCCACCATTTAGGAGCCTCTACGGATCATGGAATGTGACACACTGTTCCATTCCGATGGGGAAACGGAAGGCTGGAACTAAGAAGGTGGCAGCCCTGGTGGTAGTGACAGTATCTATGGATTTAGAACTGCAGTCTACACTGGGTCATCAAGTGGTAGCCCCCATAAGTTGTTTATGACTTGATACTTGCTTACAGGGGACTTCCTTGACTTTTTTTTTTTAACTTGCTGAATTTTAACTTTTGGCCAGACCTCGAAGGTATGGCTGAGTGGGTTTAAACTTTAGTGAATTAGTGACAGTGTTTCATCTACAATGCAGTTCACTTCTACTAGATAAGTCGGCCACAGATACATCAGGCCTGAAACATCTAGATATAGATATTTGAATATCTTTATCCAAGTATATTCACTGATATTGACTTATACAGATATCTTTCAAATGTTTCATTCTGGATAACTGGATAACCTAGCCAGTTATGTTTGACTAGATGCCACTTGGCTGAATATTAAGTCTGACCTGTTCGTGTGTTCTATTTTTATAAAAGACCTTTATTTAGGATTTTTCCTGGAATTTTAACACTGAAGTGATGTCATTTTTTCTGCAAATAACACATTTAAGGGACCTTTTACAAAGCCGTGCCAGCATTTTTAGCAGCTGTCAGTAAATGCTGAGATGACCGTAGGAATATAATGGGCCTCTCACGTTTACCACCAGCTGGTTTTTACCGTGAGCTAAAAATGCTAGTGTGGCTTTGTAAAAGACACCCTTATTTCTTTATTATGGTAGCATTACTCTGGCATATTTAATCTGAGATGTCTGTACAGATTTAAAAAAATTATTTGAGTGAATAAATACAAAACAGTGATTTCTTAATTTATTTTTGACTGGTTCACAGAAGAGCAACCAAAATGATAAAGAGGATGAAACTCCTCCTATATGAGGAAAGGCTAAAGAGGTTAAGGCTCTTCAGCTTGGAAAAGAGACAGCTAAGGGGGGATATGAGGTCTATAAAATCCTGAGTGGTGTAGAACAGTTAGAAGTGAATCGATTTTTCACTCTTTCAAAATGTACAAAGACCAGGAGACACTCGATGAAATTACATGGACATACCTTTAAAACAAATAGGAGGAAATATTTTTTTCTCTCAAAGAATAGTTAAACTCTGGAACTTGCTGCCAGAGGGTATGGTAACAACGGTTAGCATATCTGGATTAAAAAAAAAATGTTTGGAAAAGTTCCTTGAGGAAAAGTCCATAGTCTGTTATTGAGATGGACATGGAGGAAGCCATTGCTTGACCTGGGATTGTTAGCATGGAATGTTGCTGCTAATTGGATTTGTGTCAGGTACTTGTGACCTGGATTGCCTACTGTTGAATGCAGGATACTGGGCTAGATGGACCATTGATCTGACCCAATATGACTATTCTTATGTTCTTATGTGTTTTCTTTAAAATTTAATCCTGAATTTTCAAGCTCAGTTCGTAACTCAAGCTATAGGTAATATTTTTTTAAATTATTTATTTATAATTTGCAATAATATTCAAGACATACAATCTTTTCAAGACACACCAATAAGTAAAATATGATAAAGAAAAATTATAACAAGGAGAACACAAGGTTACATTTGGTGCCTTTAGCCCACATTATGGGGATCCAAGATTCAAAGTTAAACCAAAGGGACTTGGCATAATAGGAAACAATTTCTGATAACATCTCAGGCTCTACATTATGTATTTTCTGCTAAGACATATGGACTTATCTAGCTGCCTTCTGGGCTTTAAGAAAATCGTTCAATTGTTTATCATCATAGAAAATATATTTCCGATCTTTAAACATTACTAAGCATTTACATGGAAAACGAAGCTGAAAACGTGCCTGTAAAGAAAGCACTTCCGTTTTCATTTCTAGAAATTTCTTTCTGCGTTGTTGAGTCCATTTCGATATGTCAGGAAATATAGAAATTTTACCACCAAGAAAATCTACATTTGCTTTCTGAAAATAATTCTTTAACAGCATTTCTTTGTCTTGCAAGAAGACAAATGTCACAAGTAATGTTGATCTCAATTTTATCTCTTCCCTGGATTGCTCCAGGAAAGCCGTTATGTCTAGCGTGGGCATTTCTCCTTTCGATTGAGGCTCTTGTAAAGTTTCTGTAGTATTTTTCACCAATAAATAGAATACTTTTTGTAATGGAAGTAACATCTTTTCAGAATATTTTAATTGTTCCTTCAAAAGTCTGAAAAACATCTCTTTCGGTGAGATCATGGCACACACCGGGAAATTGAGTATCCGTAAATTTAAATTTCTCATGCTATTCTCTAAATTCTCAATTTTTCTAAGTAGAGGAGTGTGGTAGCCGTGTTAGTCCACTCTTAAGGTTATCAATAGAAATCAAACAAAATAAAACATGGAAAAGAAAATAAGATGATACCTTTTTTATTGGACATAACTTAATACATTTCTTGATTAGCTTTCGAAGGTTGCCCTTCTTCCTCAGATCGGAAATAAGCAAATGTGCTAGCTGACAGTTTATATAAGTGAAAACATTCAAGCATTACTATGACAGTCTGACAGGGTGGGAGGAGGAGGGTGGGTAGGAAGTATGCATGGGGACATCAAAGCATATCATTGATATTCTAACAGGATGGGTGTGGATAGGTGAGGGGAGGGTGATCAACAGAGACATACAACTTTATGATTTATAATGGGCTAGGAACCCCAGATCCTTGTTAAGTCCTTTCTGTTGGGTGTTAAAATATTCAATCATTCTGACTTCAAAGGTCTTACGTTCTTGTATGGTTTTTTCTAGAGATCAACAATTTTTCAGCCACCAATTGCAATTGAGTAGCTTGTATTTTAGAAATATTCTGTTCATTATTCAGTTGTTTAGCGATAAAAAGTTCCATTTTGCTTTTCATGTCTTTAATCTGAGAAGAATTATTCAATGATACTGTAATAAAGGATTTACAAACCTTATGAAGGTTTTCCAGAGCCGTCCATATCGCCTCCAGCGATATTTCGGCTGATCATTTCAGGGGCTGAAGCGCTTCCGCGCAAAGCAGAGATTCCGCTTGCTGGTCGGCGTCAGTCTCTGGGGCTCGCATTAGCTGGCTCTCCCCCCAATTCTCTCCCATAGCTGCTGTTTCCATCGGAGCCTGCCTCCCCTTCAGGGGCGCTATACTTCCAGCCTCTGGCAACGATGCTCCGGTAGCTTGTGGGATTGGTGGGTAGCTGGACCCAGCGGACTGAGCGAAAAATCGCTCTCCAAGCCAGTACTGTCCCTCGTACTGGCAGTGGATACGCCCGCAGGTGTAGACGCCAAGAAAGCTGAGATAGATGTTTGCCTCGGTCCTGGGGTCTCCATCAGGTAATATTTTTTTATTGCAGAAATGTAAAATTTAATCAATGTATTAAGTTAATCTAATTAGAAATACCACCTACAACTCTTTTTGTTAACTTTTATTTGTACTTATCCAAGTGACCTAACATAATAACTATACTATTTTATTCAAGTTAAATGATAAAGCTTAATAACAATGTAATAAATGAAAAAACGAAACCATAGGACCATTGCATATTTTATTCAGATTGAAAAAAAAGCACCAGAGTTGATTTTTTTTAGTGGATGCAGTTGCTTTATTTCTTTTAAATCAAATGGCAAAATTGTGGAGGATGTATATTATATATGCATTGTAATATTTAAATGTTCTTAGCGTTATGTGACTAATGCTTTTCTTTGGCTGTAAACCTATAGTATGATTGATTATGTGCAGCCATTTCCATATTTAAAATATATATACATATTTATTTATTTTTACTTTTATCAGACAAAACTTCCACACCATAAAAATGACTAATAAAAATGCAAGCCATCTGATAAAATCAATAGACGTTTACCTATTATTTTATTGTGGTCGCCGCATCTCAAAAAAGATATAGCACAATTAGAAAAGGTTCAGAGAAGAGCTACCAAAATGATACAGGGAATGGAACTTCTCTCATGAGAGGAAAGGCTAAAGAAGTTAGGGCTCTTCATCTTGGAAAAGAGACGGGTGAGGGGAGATAATGATTGTGGTGTACAACAAGTAGAAGTAAATCGATTTTTTTTTACTCATTCCAAAAGTACAAAGACTAGGGGACACTCAAGGAAGTTACATGGAAATACTTTTAAAACAAATAGAAAATATTTTTTCACGCAACAAATAGCTCTTGAACTCTTTGCCGGAGAATGTAGTAACAGTGGTTAGTGTATCTAGGTTTAAGAAATGTTTGGACAAGTTCCAGGAGGAAAAGTCCATAGTCTGCTATTGAGACAGACATAGGGAAGCAACTGCTTGCCCTGGGATTGGGAGCATGGAGTGTTGCCATGATTTGGATTTCTGCCAGGTACTTGTGACCTGGCTTGTCCACTGTTGGAAGCAGGATACTAGTCTAGATGAACCGTTGGTCTAACCCAGTATGGCTACTCTTATGTTCTTATGTAATGAAAATCTCATATTTATGTTGAATTGATCTCGGATAAAAGATGACGATATTGGCATTCTAGTACTAGGAGCAGAACTGGTTCTTAGCGTTAAAGTGCCCGCCAGTAAGAAAAAGCACTTTCCAAAAGCCTTTGAATTGCTAATTGTTATCCACTCCATCATGTCTAGTCTAATTGCACTTTGATTAATAGTTATTATTTTTAGTTCCTACATGGCTTATGAAAATGAAGAAATACTTCTCCTCTCATACATTTATGTGAATTTCTGGCTTCATTTTGGTAGATGCCTTGCTGCCTAGATCATGTTGATTATGTGCTGATTTCACAAAGAAAAGTATTCAGGATGTGTATGAGATTTCCTTCCTTATCATCCATACCAGACCAATCAAGACGCATGGATTACGTTTCCCTCCCAGCAATTGGAGCAAGAGAAAACCAGCTCAGAGCTAAACATAGCAACATAGTAAATGACAGCACATAAAGACCTGTACGGTCCATCCAGTCTGCCCAACAAGATAAACTCATTTTACATGGTATGTGGTACTTTATACCCGAGTTTGATTTGTCCTTGCCATTCTCAGGGCACAGATCGTAGAAGTCTGCCCAGCACAGTTCTTGTACTAAGTTCTGAAGCTAACATCGAAACCCTTTAAAATTTACACTCCAGCCCATCCATATCTATTCAGTCACGATCAAGGTGTAGACTGTAGAAGTCTGCCCAGCACCGGTTTCGCTTCCCAATTACTGTTGTCGTCACTTAATCTCCGCTAAGATTCCGTGGATCCATTCCTTCTAAACAGGATTCCTTTGTGTTTATCCCACACATGTTTGAATTCCATTACTGTTTTTATCTCCACCATCTCCCGCAGGAGGGCATTCCACATATCCACCACCCTCTCTGTGAACAATACTTCCTGACATTACTCCTGAGTCTGCCCCCCTTCAACCTCAATTCATGTCCTATTGCCTTCCTGTCTCCAAAAAAGGTTTGTTTGCGGATTAACACCTTTCAAATATTTGAATGTCTATATCATGTTCAGGTTGGCAAGTCTCTCCGCGTATGGTTCGCAACGCAAATCCCATACCATTTTTGTAGCTTTTCTTTGCACTGCTTCCAGTCTTTTTACATCTTTAGCAACATACGGCCTCCAAAACTGAACATAATACTCCAAGTGGGGTCTCACCAACAACTTGCAGAGGGGCATCAACACCTCCTTTCTTCTGCTGGTTATACCCCTTTCTATGTAGCCTAGCATCCTTCTGGCCACGGCTGTCGCCTTGTCGCATTGTTTCTTCACCTTTAGATCCTCAGACACCAACACCCCAAAGTTTCTCTCCTGAGTTGAGTTTATTAATCTCTCCCCTGGAAATCGGAATGATGAGTGAGGTGATTAAATTTGCAGATGGCACAAAACTATTCATAGCTGGAGATGGGAGCCTCATTGTAGCTTTAAGATGGCAAGGACCATGGGTTTTGTATTCTGTTCCTGAGGAAGAGCAGGGTGCGGTCTTTGATCACCAAGGGGCTTTGCCTTTATCTTATAAACCATGATCAGAGGGAATCATAACAGTCAGAGAAATCTGTGGTAGAAAGACATGAGTCTCTGTTTAAACAATCTTTCTATGGAGGAACTGAAAGAAATCTCTATGAACTTGGAGGATGTACTGAGACAAAACAACAAGTTAAAGAGTGATAGATCACCTGGAGTAGATGGTATACACCCCAGGGCACTGAAGGAACTCAGACATGAAATTGCTGATATTCTGTTAGTGATCTGTCGTTAAAATCATCCAAAGTACCTGAAGATTGGAGAGTGGCCAGTGTAACACCGATTTTCAAGAACGATTCCAGGGTGATCTGGGAAATTACAGACTGGTAAGCCTGACTTCAGTGCTGGGCAGAACAGTGGAAACTATTATAAAGAATAAAATTACGGAACACATAGACAAACATGGTTTAATGAGAGTCAACATGGGTTCAGCCAAGGGAAGTCTTGTCTCACCAATTTGCTTCATTTCTTTGACGGTCTGAATAAACCTTGGCAAAGTTTCTCATGAGAGACTTCTGAGAAAATTCAAAGGTCGTGGGATAAGAGGCAATGTTCTGTTGTGGATTAAGAATTAGTTATTGGACAGAAAACAGAGGGTAGGGTGAAATAGCTATTTTTCTCAATGGAGGAAGGTGAATAGTACAGTGCTGCAGTGATCTGTACTGGGACCGATGCTGTTTAACATATTTATAAATGATCTGGTAATCAGAATGATGAGTGAGGTGATTAAATTTGCAGACGACACAAAACTATTCAAAGTTGTCAAAACACATATGAGGTATGAGGAGAGACTTGCTGACCTAAATATGTATACTCTAGAGGAAAGGAGAAACAGAGGTGATATGATAGAGACGTTCAGATATTTGAAAGGTATTAATCCGCAAACTAACCTTTTCCGGAAATGCGAAGGTGGTAGAACGAGAGGACATGAAAGGAGATTGAAGGGGGGCAGACTCAAGAAAAATGTCAGGAAGTATTTTTTCACGGAGAGAGAAGTGGATGCTTGGAATGCCCTCCCGCAGGAGGTGGTGGAAAAGAAAACGGTAACAGAATTCAAACATGCAAGGGATTAACATAAAGGAATCCTGTTCAGAAGGAATGGATCCTCAGGAGCTTAGCCGAGATTGGGTGGCAGAGCCAGTGGTTGGGAGGCGGGGCTGGTGGTTGGGAGGCGGGGAGGCAGGGATAGTGCTGGGCAGACTTATACGGTCTGTGCCAGAGACGATGGTGGGAAACGGGACTGGTGGTTGGGAGGCGGGGATAGTGCTGGGCAGACTTATACGGTCTGTGCCAGAGCCGGTGGTGGGAGGCGGGACTGGTGGTTGGGAGGCGGGGATAGTGCTGTGCAGACTTATACGGTCTGTGCTCTGAAGAGGACAGGTACAAATCAAGGTAGAGTATACACAAAAAGTAGCACATATGAGTTTATCTTGTTGGGCAGACTGGATGGACCGTGCAGGTCTTTTTCTGCCGTCATCTACTATGTTACATGTGGACTTTGAAGACTGGAAGACTGGACATCCAAATGGCAGATGAAATTTAATGTGGACAAATTCAAAGTGATGCACATTGGGAAGAATAACCCGAATCATAGTTACCTTAAGCTAGTGTCCACCTTAGGATCTCAGCACTTAAGAAAAAGATCTAGGTGTCATTGTAGACAATAAGCTGAAATCTTCTGCCCAGTCTACAATGGCGGCCAAAAAAGCAAACAGGATGCCAGGACACTCAATGAAATTACATGGAAATACTTTATAAAAAATAGGAAGAAATATTTTTTTCACTCAAAGAATAGCTAAGCTCTGGGTTTAAAAAAAGGTTTGGACAAGTTCCTGGGGGGAAAGTCTATATTCTATTATTGAGATGGACATGGGGAAATCCACTGCCTGCCCCAGGATTGGTACCATGGAATGTTGCTACTAATTGGATTTTTGTCAGATACTTGTGACCTGGATTGGCTACTGTTGGATGCAGGATACTGGGCTAGATGGACCATTGGTCTGACCCAATATGGCTATTCTTATGTTCTCATGTGTTTTCTTAAATTTTAATCCTGAATGTCCAAGCACAGGAAATAAGTCAACGAAAACATTCTTGGTTATACCTTTATTTATGACTAGAACTAAATGTTGATTAGTTTTTACTGCTAATTGGGTTTCTGCCAGGTACTTATGACCTGGATTGGCCATGGTTGGAAGCAGGATACTGGGCTAGATAGTGAAACTGACACCCGCAGGTACCAGGAGTCTGACCCAGTATGGATATTCTTATGTTCTTATGTCTCCATGAAGCTTCACATCTGGGGGCCTTTAGAACACCCACTGGCCCTAGACCATCACCCCCGGATATAGTCTATGAACATTAGGAAGGCACCATTACCATCTCCAAGTGCTACAGCAGATCTAAAAGCAACTGGTCACTTGCTGAAGCAGAGATGGGGAAAGAGAGACATAAACTGCAGTTCACCATTGTCCACACTTATGGGAGTGCCCCCTCTAGAGCGCCAGTAAGCCAGCACATGCAGGGTCCCGAAGTACAATGATCCAATGTTGAAAGAGCATCAAAAAGAAAACTTAAAACCAGCCTACCCTCTGGTACCTAATTATCCAGAAGCATTGTGGTACTATTTGAGGGTTAAGGTCCCTGTTTCCTCACCCTTGTTGTGGAACCAAACTCATGAAATAAAACACTCAGCCACCATACTGGTGACTAAACTTTTCAGTCCATGTCTCTGTCAAGGGTAGCCAACCAGTTAGGAAGAAGTAACAAGTAGAGCTTCCTCAGAGCTGAGACGAGCACAGTGCCAACTGTAATGTCCGAACACCCATTCACAGCAATACAGGAGAACCAAAAGTACCTGGAACATTCACTGTGGTACAGCTCTCCCATTGCACTTCCATCTCGATTTGGCTTGCTGGGTAGAGAAGCATGGGCCTGATGTTCTTTTCATTCAGGTTATCACACACCGCTGTCACACACCGTTTGAAAAGTCTACCGCTTTGCTGCCACACTGGCCGAATAGCCCTGAAAGCACAGGACTTGCTGTCCTTTATGAGAAAGAGATTTCCACACATAAAGGGCCTGCAGAGCATTCTCCTTGTTAGCATAGTTGAATATCTGTATCATAAGCCTCATTTTGTTGTTGGTGGATGGTCAGGTGCCTACACAGTGTGCTTTTTCTACGTGGAGTGGGCCTAGGCACACAGGGAGCTGTAATTTGTTAGTTCTCCAGAACTTGAGCCATGTCCTTATCTCCCACCGACTCCAGAAGGCCTATCAAACAGAGATTATTTCTTTGTGATCTGTTTTCTATGTCCTCAACCTTGTCCTCCAGGGCACAACTGGGCCTACATGTCCATAACCTCTTGCACCTGATCCTTCAGTATACTAGCTCGCTTTTGGAAGGCCACTAACTTGCGGATGAATTTGTCAAACTTCACCTCCATGCTCTCTTGTTTGTACTCAAGCGGCTGCAACTTCCATCCCAGCAGCGCTTCCAGAGCCATGATCACCTCCAACGTTATCTCAGTTGCGCAAGCTGAGCTTACAGTGGGCGCAGAGGGACATGGATGGCACTGCCATCTTAGTCTCTGGCAGCTTTCCACACTCCTTATTGTTTAGATAAAATAAGCTGTTTAGATGCTATCTATCAGTGATAAATAGCGAAAATGACACCCGCAGGTACCAGGAGTCGTACTCCATAAGTATGCAATATAGATGGAAAATTAGTAGATTTTATGGGGTTTCCATGGTTGGAAGCAGGAGAAGAGCTAATTGGCCTCTTCCTTGTAGCATGGTGTCACTACCATGCCTGAGGTTAAAGATATATTACATATTACTAAGAATAGCTCTGCAAGTTCATTTTTCAGTTGTGTTTGTACTCTGGAATGTATACCGTCCGGTCCAGTCAATTTCCTACTCTTCAGTTTGTTAAATTGCTTCATTACTACTTCAGGTTTACAGAGATTTGTTTCAGTTTCTCTGACTCATCAGTATTGAAAATAATTTCTGGCACTGGTATTTCTCCTATGGCCTTGTTTTCCCTGAGTGCCGCTTTTATCCTCGGTCTTCTAGCGGTCCAACTGATTATTTTACCAGCTTCTTCTAATATACCTTAAAAAAAGTTTTTACTATTTGTTTTTGCCTCCAACAAAATCTTCTTTTTAAAGTCTCTCTTTGCCTTCCTTCTCAGTGCTTTACAGTTGACATGCCATTCCTAATCTGTTCAACAAAATGCATTATTCTATTTGCCTTGGTCTTCATTGCCTGAAGAGAACTAACAAGGCCTCTCTGTTTGCAAAATCCAAGTCCTCTAACTGCACTTTTTCAAGTCATTGTGATTTCTGTATTTTTAACCCCTACTGCATTCCGCATTAATCAGTCCATGGTTAAGCTGAATGACAGTGGTGATCATACACATCTTTGCTTGACTCCAGTTACAATTTTAAACCAATCTGTGTAATCATATTCTACCTTGACACAGCATTCATGTTTCCATGTAGGTTTTTTGATAACTGTGATGAGCCTTGGCAGTTATTTCTGTCAGTTCTTTTAAATGGTGTTTTTGGCTGCTTCAAGTTTGGCTTGGTGGTGAATTGGAAACATTATAGTTGCCTTCAGTTATCTTAAGTTTGGCATAGGATACTGAGGAGCTAAAGGCAGCACCAGCCTCAATACAGATGTAGTGAAGTCATGTCTGATCTGTTTTTCTCTGAATCCATCTGCTGACAGGGAGGACATAACACACTTGTCTGACTGTTCTCCCATGAAAGGAAATTAACAGCCCTATATTTCACCTTTGTCCAGCCAGATGGTCCAGCAATAAAGCGAATGCTACATACCTGTAGAAGGTATTCTCCGAGGACAGCAGGCTGATTGTTCTCACTGATGGGTGACGTCCACGGCAGCCCCTCCAATCGGAAACTTCACTAGCAAAGTCCTTTGCTAGCCCTCGCGCGCCCGCGCGCACCGCGCATGCGCGGCCGTCTTCCCGCCCGAAACCGGCTCGAGCCGGCCAGTCCAGTATGTAGCAAGACAATACACTTCAAGGGAAGACACAACTCCAAAGGGGAGGCGGGCGGGTTTGTGAGAACAATCAGCCTGCTGTCCTCGGAGAATACCTTCTACAGGTATGTAGCATTCGCTTTCTCCGAGGACAAGCAGGCTGCTTGTTCTCACTGATGGGGTATCCCTAGCCCCCAGGCTCACTCAAAACAACAACATTGGTCAATTGGGCCTCGCAACGGCGAGGACATAACTGAGATTGACCTAAAAAATTTACCAACTAACTGAGAGTGTAGCCTGGAACAGAACAAACAGGGCCCTCGGGGGGTGGAGTTGGATCCTAAAGCCCAAACAGGTTCTGAAGAACTGACTGCCCGAACCGACTGTCACGTCGGGTATCCTGCTGCAGGCAGTAATGAGATGTGAATGTGTGGACAGACGACCACGTCGCAGCTTTGCAAATTTCCTCCATGGTGGCTGACTTCAAGTGGGCTACCGACGCTGCCATGGCTCTAACATTATGAGCCGTGACATGACCCTCAAGAGCCAGCCCAGCCTGGGCGTAAGTGAAGGAAATGCAATCTGCTAGCCAATTGGATATGGTGCGTTTCCCTACAGCCACTCCCCTCTTGTTGGGATCAAAAGAAACAAACAATTGGGCGGACTGTCTGTGGGGCTGTGTCCGCTCCAGATAGAAGGCCAATGCTCTCTTGCAGTCCAATGTGTGCAGCTGACGTTCAGCAGGGCAGGAATGAGGACGGGGAAAGAATGTTGGCAAGACAATTGACTGGTTCAGATGGAACTCCGACACAACCTTTGGCAGAAACTTAGGGTGAGTGCGGAGGACTACTCTGTTGTGATGAAATTTGGTGTAAGGGGCCTGGGCTACCAGGGCCTGAAGCTCACTGACTCTACGAGCCGAGGTAACTGCCACCAAGAAAATGACCTTCCGGGTCAAGTACTTCGGATGGCAGGAATTCAGTGGCTCGAAAGGAGGTTTCATCAGCTGGGTGAGAACGACATTGAGATCCCATGACACTGTAGGAGGCTTGACAGGGGGCTTTGACAAAAGCAAACCTCTCATGAAGCGAACAACTAAAGGCTGTCCTGAGATCGGCTTACCTTCCACTTGGTAATGGTATGCACTGATTGCACTAAGGTGAACCCTTACGGAGTTGGTCTTCAGACCAGACTCAGACAAGTGGAGAAGGTATTCAAGCAGGGTCTGTGTAGGACAAGAGCGAGGATCTAGGGCCTTGCTGTCACACCAGACGGCAAACCTCCTCCAATGAAAGAAGTAACTTCTCTTAGTGGAGTCTTTCCTGGAAGCAAGCAAGATGCGGGAGACACCCTCTGGCAGACCCAAAGAGGCAAAGTCTACGCCCTCAACATCCAGGCCGTGAGAGCCAGGGACTGGAGGTTGGGATGCAGAAGAGCCCCTTCGTCCTGCGTGATGAGGGTCGGAAAACACTCCAATCTCCACGGTTCTTCGGAGGATAACTCCAGAAGAAGAGGGAACCAGATCTGACGCGGCCAAAAGGGAGCAATCAGAATCATGGTGCCTCGGTCTTGCTTGAGTTTCAACAAAGTCTTCCCCACCAGAGGAATGGGAGGATAAGCATACAGCAGACCTTCCCCCCAATCCAGGAGGAAGGCATCCGACGCCAGTCTGCCGTGGGCCTGAAGCCTGGAACAGAACTGAGGGACCTTGTGGTTCACTTGAGATGCGAAGAGATCCACCAGGGGGGTGCCCCACGCCTGGAAGATCTGTCGCACCACACGGGAATTGAGCGACCACTCGTGAGGTTGCATAATCCTGCTCAACCTGTCGGCCAGACTGTTGTTTACGCCTGCCAGATATGTGGCTTGGAGCACCATGCCTTGACGGCGAGCCCAGAGCCACATGCTGACGGCTTCCTGACACAGGGGGCGAGATCCGGTGCCCCCCTGCTTGTTGACATAGTACATGGCAACCTGATTGTCTGTCTGAATTTGGATAATTTGGTGGGACAGCCGATCTCTGAAAGCCTTCAGAGCGTTCCAGATCGCTCGCAACTCCAGAAGATTGATCTGTAGATCGCTTTCTTGGAGGGACCACCTTCCTTGGGTGTGAAGCCCATCGACATGAGCTCCCCATCCCAGGAGAGACGCATCCGTGGTCAGCACTTTTTGAGGCTGAGGAATTTGGAAGGGACGTCCCAGAGTCAAATTGGAGCAAATCGTCCACCAATACAGGGATTCGAGAAAACTCGTGGACAGGTGGATCACGTCCTCTAGACCCCCGGCGGCCTGATACCACTGGGAGGCTAGGGTCCATTGAGCAGATCTCATGTGAAGGCGGGCCATGGGAGTCACATGAACTGTGGAAGCCATGTGGCCCAGCAATCTCAACATCTGCCGAGCTGTGATCTGCTGGGACGCTCGCACCCGCGAGACGAGGGACAACAAGTTGTTGGCCCTCGCCTCTGGGAGATAGGCGCGAGCCGTCCGAGAATCCAGCAGGGCTCCGATGAATTCGAGTTTCTGCACTGGGAGAAGATGGGACTTTGGGTAATTTATCACAAACCCCAGTAGCTCCAGGAGGCGAATAGTCATCTGCATGGACTGCAGGGCTCCTGCCTCGGATGTGTTCTTCACCAGCCAATCGTCGAGATATGGGAACACGTGCACCCCCAGCCTGCGAAGCGCCGCTGCTACCACAGCTAGGCACTTTGTGAACACCCTGGGCGCAGAGGCGAGCCCAAAGGGTAGCACACAGTACTGGAAGTGGCGTGCGCCCAGCTGAAATCGCAGATACTGTCTGTGAGCTGGCAGTATCGGGATGTGTGTGTAGGCATCCTTCAAGTCCAGAGAGCATAGCCAATCGTTTTGCTGAATCATGGGGAGAAGGGTGCCCAGGGAAAGCATCCTGAACTTTTCTTTTACGAGATATTTGTTCAGGGCCCTTAGGTCTAGGATGGGACGCATCCCCCCTGTTTTCTTTTCCACAAGGAAGTACCTGGAATAGAACCCCAGCCCTTCTTGCCCGGATGGCACGGGCTCGACCGCATTGGCGCTGAGAAGGGCGGAGAGTTCCTCTGCAAGTACCTGCTTGTGCTGGAAGCTGTAGGACTGAGCTCCCGGTGGACAATTTGGAGGTTGTGAGGCCAAATTGAGGGTGTATCCTTGCCGGACTATTTGGAGAACCCACTGATCGGAGGTTATGAGAGGCCACCTTTGGTGAAAAGCTTTCAACCTCCCTCCGACAGGCAGGTCGCCCGGCACTGACACTTGGATGTCGGCTATGCTCTGCTGGAGCCAGTCAAAAGCTCGCCCCTTGCTTTTGCTGGGGAGCCGCGGGGCCTTGCTGATTCGCACGCTGCTGACGAGAGCGAGCGCGCTGGGGCTTAGCCTGGGCCGCAGGCTGTCGGGAAGGAGGATTGTACCTACGCTTGCCAGAAGTATAGGGAACAGTCTTCCTTCCCCCGAAAAATCGTCTACCTGTAGAGGTAGAAGCTGAAGGCTGCCGGCGGGCGAACTTGTCGAATGCGGTGTCCCGCTGGTGGAGAGACTCTACCACCTGCTCGACTTTTTCGCCAAAAATGTTATCCGCACGGCAAGGCGAGTCCGCAATCCGCTGCTGGATTCTATTCTCCAGGTCGGCGGCACGCAGCCATGAGAGCCTGCGCATCACCACACCTTGAGCAGCGGCCCTGGACGCAACATCAAAAGTGTCATAAACTCCTCTGGCCAGGAATTTTCTGCACGCCTTCAGCTGCCTGACCACCTCCTGAAAAGGCTTGGCTTGCTCAGGGGGAAGAGCATCAACCAAGCCCGCCAACTGCCGCACATTATTCCGCATGTGTATGCTCGTGTAGAGCTGGTAAGACTGGATCTTGGACACGAGCATAGAGGAATGGTAGGCCTTCCTCCCAAAGGAGTCTAAGGTTCTAGCGTCCTTGCCCGGGGGCGCCGAAGCATGTTCCCTAGAACTCTTAGCCTTCTTTAGGGCCAAATCCACAACTCCAGAGTCATGAGGCAACTGAGTGCGCATCAGCTCTGGGTCCCCATGGATCCGGTACTGGGACTCGATCTTCTTGGGAATGTGGGGATTAGTTAATGGCTTGGTCCAGTTCGCAAGCAATGTCTTCTTCAGGACATGGTGCAAGGGAACAGTGGACGCTTCCTTAGGTGGAGAAGGATAGTCCAGGAGCTCAAACATTTCAGCCCTGGGCTCGTCCTCCACAACCACCGGGAAGGGGATGGCCGTAGACATCTCCCGGACAAAGGAGGCAAAAGACAGACTCTCGGGAGGAGAAAGCTGTCTCTCAGGAGAGGGAGTGGGATCAGACGGAAGACCCTCAGACTCCTCGTCAGAGAAATATCTGGGATCTTCCTCTTCCTCCCACGAGGCCTCACCCTCGGTGTCAGACACAAGTTCACGGACCTGTGTCTGCAACCTCGCCCTGCTCGACTCCGTGGAACCCCGTCCACGATGGGGGCGTCGAGAGGTAGACTCCCTCGCCCGCATCGGCGAAGCTCCCTCCGCCAACGTAGTCGGGGAGCCTTCCTGGGAGGTGGCCGCGGTCGGTACCGCACGCGGTACCGACGTCGGGGACCTCAACCTGGGCGATGGGCCAGCCGGCGCCACGCTCGACGGTACCGGTGGCGCAAGCACCGCCGGTACCGGAGGGGTAGGGCGCAACAGCTCTCCCAGAATCTCTGGGAGAACGGCCCGGAGGCTCTCGTTTAGAGCGGCTGCAGAGAAAGGCTGAGAGGTCGATGCAGGCGTCGACGTCAGTACCTGTTCCGGGCGTGGAGGCTGTTCCGGGCTGTCCAGAGCGGAGCGCATCGACACCTCCTGAACAGAGGGTGAGCGGTCCTCTCGGTGCCGATGCCTGCTGGGTGCCGAATCCCTCGGCGACCCAGAGCTCTCGGTGCCGACACGGGGAGGAGACCGGTGTCGATGCTTCTTCGATTTCTTCCGAAGCATGTCACCAGAGCTCCCCGGCACCGACGAGGAGGACGTCGAATCCATCCGTCGCTTCCTCGGGGCCGAGACTGAAGAAGGTCGATCTCGGGGGGGCTGTACCGCAGGAGCCCTCAGGGTAGGAGGAGACCCACCCGAGGGCTCACCGCCACCAGCGGGGGAATGGACAGCCCTCACCTGCACTCCACCCGATGCACCACCGTCCGACGACATCAGCAGACGAGGTCCTGGTACCACCGACGTCGATGCAGCTATCCGATGTCTCGGCGCCGATGCAGAGGCCCGATGCCTCGATGCACTCGATGCAGGGGCGGCCGAGGAAGATGGTCTGGACGCTGACGACGTCGATGCACTCGAAGATCCCGGTGCCGATGCCGACGAAGAGCCCGAGAACAACACGTTCCACTGGGCTAGTCTCGCTACCTGAGTCCGCCTTTGAAGCAGGGAACACAGACTGCAGTTCTGAGGGCGGTGCTCGGCCCCCAGACACTGAAGACACGACGAGTGTCGATCAGTGAGCGAGATAACCCGGGCGCACTGGGTGCACTTCTTGAAGCCGCTGGAAGGCTTCGATGTCATGGGCGGAAAAATCACGCCGGCGAAATCAAAAGCCGAAATGGCGAAATTTGAAGCACCAAATTTAGAGGGAGAAAAAATCTCGACCGAGGCCGAAAAGAGGCCTACCCCGACGACGAAAGAAAACTTACCGGGGCAAAAAAGCTGGAAGTACGGGGAGGATTTACACGAAACCCGGCGGGGGGTTTCCGGAGCACTTCCCGACTAGGACAAAGCTTTCCCGAAGGAAAAAAACACGTTCAAAACAAATTGGACGCGCGAGGTCGACTTTCCGGGGCTCGACACGGCGAAAACACGACCGTACCGAGTGCGGACAAAAGAAGACTGGCCGGCTCGAGCCGGTTTCGGGCGGGAAGACGGCCGCGCATGCGCGGTGCGCGCGGGCGCGCGAGGGCTAGCAAAGGACTTTGCTAGTGAAGTTTCCGATTGGAGGGGCTGCCGTGGACGTCACCCATCAGTGAGAACAAGCAGCCTGCTTGTCCTCGGAGAATTATTATAATACCTGGCAGTCTCTGTTGATTCTATGAAGGTGTGGCAGAGACGTGTAAATTTTATTTAAAAAATAAAAAAGGGGGTTTCAGCATACACATTAAAAAGCCTTGTATAATTTGTTCAGAAGCAGCATTTCTAATTACTTATTTTGTTTATATTTGTTTCCGTGTAAGCTGTAAAGATACCTAGTTGTTTCCTAAGTTTTAGAACAAGGACCATGCGGGGCAGACTTCTACGGTCTATGCCCTGAAAATGGCAGAGACAAATCAAGATCAGGTATACATATGACGTATCGCATCATACCTTATGTATTGAGTTTATCTTGTTTGGCAGACTGGATGGACCATACAGGTCTTTATCTGCCATCATCTACTATGTTACTATTGTTGGAATGTAATTGTATTTTACATGCATTGACTGTCACCTATTATTTCTCTGTGATTACTCTGTGACCTCTGATGTGAATTACTTAGAGAGGTCACACAGCTATGTAACTTCCTGTGGGGGTTAGATGCAGCAGATGCAGCACATGGAGCACATGGAGCTCATGTTCTCTCCTAACCTGAGAGGATCTATGGTGGTGTGAGCATCCATTACCATCTAAGCACATGGAAGGAGCTGATAATACAAATGTATAGTAATATGTATATATAAGCCTGTCTGATTATAATCTAACTGCAAACTGTGAGTAAACAGATGTTTTGTTACTTCAACTTTAAAGTGACTCAGCAGTGAATTATTCAGGGGTGAATGAGAGAGAGATGAAGAAAGAAATTAACATTTCTAAAGCTGAAGCTGTGTGTACTAAAATCTGCTAATTATTTACTACAAATAATCCAACAAAAGGGTTATGGGCCCAGGGCTCAGGAATTGAAAAAGAAGAGAAATATTACCAGGCAGAAAAAAAGGCCACATTTTTCTCTTAAGTTTTAAAGGAAAGATTCAGTCTGTCTCTCTCTCCCCCCACACAGCAGACAGAAGGCTAAGAAAATGGCTGAGGGAAGAAATTCACCATTGTTCTATTCTCTCAAGGTGCCTAAATTAACTGAGTTTAATTATCAGCAGTGGGAATTAAGATTCATATGTCTCCTTCGAGCAAATGGATTAAATATATGCTTAGACCAAGACAGAACAGCTGAAAATATGGCTGAATGGGACAATGCAAACTATTATGTGAAGTGCATGCTTTTGGAAGCTCTCTCAGAGAAACAAGCCATATTAGTGGAGGGAAAAGATACACCAAAGGACATTTTATATAAACTGAGAACTATGTATGCAACTACATATGCAAAGCAGCAACCAATTTGGTTGGCAGAGTTGAATGAAACCAAATTAAGGGATAAAAGTAAATGTAATGATCACATTATGCATCTTATGTCTTCATTTCAAAAGTTAGAACTTTCTGGAATTACCATGTGTGATGCATTGAAAAGAGCATTTCTTTTTACCTCACTATCAAAGAAGTTTGATGTTTTTAGGTCTGTAAATGAGGCCATTGAAGGGCAATCTTTTGAACAGACAACATCAAAACTAAGGCAGGAATGCATAATAAATGATTCTGAGGAGATGTGTTCTCAAAGCAAGTCAGAGAGAAATGAAACAAATTTCTTGGCAAAGAACAGAGGAAGGCGGAGCTATGGGAAAACTCCACCCAAGGGCAAGCTGATTTGCTACTCATGTGGAAAGGAGGGACATGTATCTAAATGGTGTAAGGAAACACAAAACACTCCCTCTAGCTCACCTAAGCCAATGGAACTAAAGAATTTTCAAACCAGGAAATGTATGAAGGACAAAGATAAACACAAAGGCTTTCTAATGACAGAAAAATCTTTGACTATGGTAAATAATAATTCAAATGAAAGTACTTGGATTTTGGATTCGGGGAGCACATGCCATTTAACCAATTGTAAGGATTTCTTTCAGGAAATGTGTCCAGAGGAAGGTATTCTTAAAACTGCAAACGCAGGGACTGCTAAGATCCAAGCAAAAGGTATTGGATTCTTAAAATGCAAAGTGTCTAATGAAGTTAAAGAAATTCCTGTAAGTGATGTCTTGTATATTCCCCAAGCAGTTTGTAATATGCTTAGTGTATCTACATTAGATAAGAAGGGATTTGCGATTCATTTTGAAAACAGTAAGTGCACAATCTCTAAAAGTGATGAAGTGTATGCTGAAGCTTTTATGCATAATGATGTTTATAAGCTGAACATTTCAGGTGAAGCCTCACATATGGCGCAAGTAAGGAAGAATGATGGTAAATGTAGTCCGGAAATCTGGCACCGCCGCCTGGGACATCGTGATTCTAAGGTGATCCAGGATCTTTACAGTAAGCAACTGGCCACCGGCATTCAGATAAGTGCAGATGCTGGTAAAATGGAGAAATGCATAGACTGTGTTACTCAAAAAGGTGTGAGACCCTCATTTCCTGCATACACAGGAAATAGGAGTAATAAAGTGCTGGACTTAATACACAGTGACTTATGTGGACCGTTTAATATCCCATCATTGGGAAATAACAGATTTGTGCTAATATTCTTGGATGATTTCTCTAGATATTGTGTGGCCTATTTGCTGAAAGAAAAAAGTCAAGTCACAGACATGCTGAAGAAATACGTAGCCATGGTGAGCAATAAATTTGAAAGAAAACCAAAGGTTCTTCAGACCGACAATGGTGGTGAGTTCACTTCACAAAGCATGCGCACATTTCTAGAACAAGAAGGCATTCAGCATATCACAACAGTAGCTTATACACCAGAGCAAAATTCTGTTGCAGAGAGAAAATTTAGGTCACTTGTGGAAATGACCAGATGTATGCTGTCAGATAGCAATCTCCCTAAAAGACTATGGGGGGAAGCCATTCTCACAGCAGTGTACCTACAAAACAGAATGCCAACTAAAGGCGCTGAGCGCACACCACATGAGACATGGCATGGTAGGAAGCCAAACCTGTCACACATAAGAACATTTGGAAGTACAGCATATGCTCATATACCAAAGCAAAGAAGGCATAAGCTGGATTCCACAACAGAAAGGGGCATTTTAGTTGGCTATACTCCAGGACACAAAGGATATAGAATTTTGAATCTGAAAACTGGCATTGTTGGCATAAGACATGTTACATATTTTGATGAAAACAAAAGGGTTGATAAAGGCTGGATTATCCCAGATGAGCCTTATCATCCAGAATATGAAACTAGAACCATAATAGACATGCCAGTGTATATAAATGCCATACCAAGGCAGATGTCTGAAAGCAACTCACCTGTATCTAACGAGGAACAGGCAGAGGAAGCAGACACAGAAAGGATCATTGAAGAAGACAGTACAGTTGGAGAAGGGGAATCAATTGGAGAAGGACTCTCAGATTTAGAGGATGCGGAAAGGTCAGACCAACCTGTTGTCAGACGCTCATCCAGGGAAAACAAAGGTGTTCCACCCCCAAGACTGTCTTACCTAACAAAGTCAGCAGAAGCTCAAGAGCCCTTAACATGGGATGAGATTGAGAAAATGCCAGCAGAAGAAGCTGCTGAATGGCATAAAGCTGCACAAGAAGAAATTGATGCATTGGATAAAAATAATACTTGGATTCTTACAAAATTACCTCCTGGCAAGAAAGCTATAGGATGCAAATGGGTATTCAAGTTAAAAAGGAATGCACAAGGAAAAGTGGAAAGGTATAAAGCCAGATTAGTGGCAAAGGGATATCTTCAAAAATATGGAGAAGATTTTGATGAAGTGTTTGCACCTGTAGTGAAACACACGACAATCAGAACACTTCTGAGCATTGCAGTCTCAAAAGGCATGCAAGTCAACCACATTGATGTGAAAACAGCGTTTCTTCATGGAGAAATAACTGAAGACTTGTACATGGAACAACCAACAGGTTTCATAAATACAAAACAAAGACAGCTAGTGTGTAAATTAAACAAAGGTCTTTATGGATTAAAGCAAAGTGCAAAATGTTGGAATGATAAATTGCATGAAATATTGACAAATTTAGGATTTAAGCAAGGTGAAGCAGATAAATGTTTGTACACTAGGTGCACAAATGGACAATATGCATACATTTTAGCTTTTGTTGATGATCTGCTCATTGCAAGCGAAAGTGAGCAAGAGTACAAGGACATTGTAAAGTGTTTAAACCTCAATGTTGAGATAAAAGAACTTGGTAATGTGTCATACTATCTTGGTATAGAAATTGAGAAACAAAATGATGGTTCTTATCTTCTAAGCCAGAAGCAGAAAATAAATGAGCTTATTGAAAGTTTAGGTATGCAAGATGCCCAAGTTGTAAGCACTCCCATGATCACTGATTTTCTGAAGGATGAAACAGTAAGAGAACCTTTACCAGATAACATCCAATATAGATCAGCCATAGGTAAGCTTTTATATCTAGCTACCACATACAGGGCTGATATAGCAAATGCAGTAGGAATTTTGAGCAGAAGGGTCAGCTCACCTACCAAATCAGATTGGACTGCAGTTAAAAGGATGGTAAGGTATTTAAAGGGTACCATTGATTGTAAATTAAAGATTTCAGCCAATAGTAATCCAAAACTAATATGTTACTGTGATTCAGATTGGGCAGGGGATCATTCTGATTATAAATCCACAAGTGGATATGTGTTTATGTATGGAAATGTACAAATTTCATGGGCCAGTCATAAACAAAGTATTGTGAGTCTGTCTTCTACAGAAGCTGAATATGTGGCCGTATCGGAAGCGTGCAGAGAACTGATGTGGATTGAAAAACTTATGCTGGATTTCGGAATAGCTGAAAAGAGACCAATCCAGATAATGGAAGATAATCAGAGCTGCATCCGACTGTCACAGAATGACAAGGTTCAGTCACGCACCAAGCACATCGCAACGAAATACCACAACGTGCGAGAGTTGGCGAAAGAAGGGGTCATCAGTCTACACTATTGTCACACCAGTGAGATGACAGCTGACATCATGACCAAACCGTTACCCAGAGAACATTTTGTGAATCTGCGTATAAAGCTTGGACTTTGTATGAATAAATAATTGCATGACAGTTATGCATGAGAAGGGGTTTGTTGGAATGTAATTGTATTTTACATGCATTGACTGTCACCTATTATTTCTCTGTGATTACTCTGTGACCTCTGATGTGAATTACTTAGAGAGGTCACACAGCTATGTAACTTCCTGTGGGGGTTAGATGCAGCAGATGCAGCACATGGAGCACATGGAGCTCATGTTCTCTCCTAACCTGAGAGGATCTATGGTGGTGTGAGCATCCATTACCATCTAAGCACATGGAAGGAGCTGATAATACAAATGTATAGCAATATGTATATATAAGCCTGTCTGATTATAATCTAACTGCAAACTGTGAGTAAACAGATGTTTTGTTACTTCAACTTTAAAGTGACTCAGCAGTGAATTATTCAGGGGTGAATGAGAGAGAGATGAAGAAAGAAATTAACATTTCTAAAGCTGAAGCTGTGTGTACTAAAATCTGCTAATTATTTACTACAAATAATCCAACAACTATATGTTACTATGTATCTGAAGACCATAACATCTGCCTTTGCAAAGCTTTTTTTCACCCTAAATTGGCAGCTAATGAAGTCTGCACTCTCATTTTTCTTGTTTCAGACCTCACTAAGAAAAAGGCCATCACTTGACACTGAACATTTTTCTACCATTTATGTCAGCATCAGTGGTAGTGGGAAATTTACAGCCTGCAGGAATATTGAATTCACTCAGCAGACAAAATTGAATCTATCCACATACTGAACCAAATCCTTTGGTGTTTTGCAAAGTGATGAGAATAAAGAGGGTACATTCAAAGAGTAGAAAAGGGGATAATGAGGACAATTATGTACAGGTATGGAAATGACATATACGTCTTCCCATTTAAAACAAGAGTATTATTTTATAAAAGGCTTGGCAAGCGCAGAGTGCTGTGGGGGGGATATGATACAGGTCTACAAAATCATGAATGGTGTAGAACAGGTAAATGTGAATCAACTGTTTATTCTTTCAAAGATACAAAATTAGACTAAGAATATTATAATTCTTCTGTATCGCTCCATGATGCTGCCTCACCTTAAGTATTGTGTTAAGTTCTGGTATCATTATCTCAAAAAAAGATGTAGCGGAATTAGGAAAGGTTCAAAGAAGAGCAACTAAAATAATAAAGGGGATGGAACTCCTCCCATACGAGGAAAGGCTAAGAGGTTAGGGCTCTTCAGCTTTGAAAATAGACGGCTAAGGGGGAATATGATTGTGGTCTATAAAATCCTGAGTAGTGTAGAACAGGTAGAAGTGAATCGATTTTTCACTCTTTCAAAAAGTAAAAAGACCAGGGGACATTCAGTGAAATTGCATGGAAACACTTTTAAAACAAATAGGAAGAATTATTTTTTTGTTCAAAGAATAGTTAAGCTCATGAACTTGCTGCCAGAGGATGTGTTAACAGTGGTTAGCATATCTGGGTTTAAAAAAGGTTTTATCAATTTCCTAGAGGAAAAGGCCATAGTCTGTTATTGAGATGGACATGGAGGAAGCCTCTGCTTGCCCTGGAATTGGTAGCATGGAATATTGCTACTAATTGTGTTTCGGCCAGACACGTTCCATCCCCTTTATCATTTTGGTTGCTCTTCTTTGAACCTTTCTAATACTGCTATATCTTTTTTGAGTTACGGTGACCAGAACTGAACACAATACTCAAGGTGCACATGCACCATTGAGCGATACAAAGGCATTCTAGTATTTTCGGTCTTATTCACCATACCTTTCCTAATAATTCCTAGCATTCTGTTTGCTTTTTTGGCTGCCGCCTCACACTGTGCAGAAGATTTCAGCGTATTATCTACAACGACACCCAGATCTTTTTCTTGAGCACTGACCCCCAAGGTGGATCCTAGCATCAGGTAACTATGATTCAGATTATTCTTTCCAATGTGCATCACCTAGCTTTTGTCCACATTAAATTTCATCTGCCATTTGGATGCCCAGTCTTCCAATTCCCTAAGGTCTTCCTGCAATATTTCACAATCCGCACGTGTTGTAACAACCTTGATTAGTTTTGTGTCATCTGCAAATCTGATCACTTCACTCGTTATTTCGATTTCCATATCATTTATAAATATGCTAAATAGTACCGGTCCCAGTACAGATCCCTGCGGCACTCCACTGTTCACCCTCCTCCATTGAGAGAAATGACTATTTAAGCCTACCCTCTGTTTTCTGTCCAATAACCAGTTCCTAATCCACACCAGAACCTTGCCTCAATTAGTTAAGGTGCCATTAATGCCCAACAATTGTGGCATGCAACTGCATAGATGCAATTCTATAAAGAACAGTGCCTAAATCCTCCCGTGCACAATCCATAAGTGAAAATGATCATTGGAAGGACATGGGAGGGTCAAGGTTGTTCCAAAATATAATGCACAGTGTTAGAATTTGGGGGAAGCATGCCCAGTTTGCACACCATGATTTACACTTGGTTTCAGCAGGTGTAAGTCTTGGCACACACATTTGTGTGTGGGTATTGTTGTTACATGTTATTCAATAAAGAGTGCTCAGCCTGGGTGCCTTTTATTGAATTGTACATAGCACCCAAAATAAGGCATCAGTTACTGAATTTGGCCCTAAAGTTGGCCAGTCTCCTGGTCTTATAAGGTCCTCTTGCAATTGTTCACAATCTTCTTGTGATTTAACAACTTTATTTTACTTTATGTCACCAGCAAATTTGATCACCTCACTCGTTATTCCTGTTTTCAGGTCATTTAATAAATATGTTAAAAAGCAGTAGTCTCAGCACAGTTCGTTGGGAAACCCATTTAATCACATACAATAGAGGATAGTGGAGCAAATACTGTTCAACTCCAAAGACACAGTTCCACGTCAACCAAATTTACACACACACAGAATGTGAATATTTATACATCAAAACTAAATATGTGGAAAGAAAAAGCCTCAGAACCCCTTTCTGAAATAGAATTTAAACAACTAGAAATTCAAGGATACTAACCTCATTGTCTGAAAAAACTTCCATTTACTTCAAAATGTCTGTGACTCCAACAAACAAATGACAGAGTCCAGTAATGGTGGCCAGCATTTCACTAGAAAGCTGCATCAGGGTAAATAAGACCAAGCATCTGAAAAGACAAAACATAAATATAACTGATATTAAAAACAAGACTCAATAATTCACCCACAAACCATTCGTGTAAAAGTAAAAAACCAACCCTCACTGAAATTGGCAGTAGTCAGTATTCTCACAGGCAGTCAAAGATGGTCATAGGTCAATAAACTTGCCTTTTATCAGCTCAGGTGGTGTCACTTGTCATGTCCATTGAAACGCTGAAAATTCCCAGTGCATCTTACTACTAGAAGCCCTCAAATTATTTTCATTTTTAATATGTTGTCATTCTAGTATTGTATTCATATTCAGACCTTGGGGTTCCTCGGTGTTTAATTTAAATATCCACTGCTGTAGTTGCTGAAAAAAAAACATTCATTTCTCAGCTGTTCCTTCCTTGGGTTTGAAATTGGTTTTATGATCCCCTCCATACCCTACTATTTACATTTCTCCATTGAGTTTATTGACTATTTAATCCTGTTTTCTGTTTTTTAACCATTTCTTAATTCACAATAGGACACTGCCTCCTATCCTATGACTTTTTGATTTCCTCGGGATTCATTCGTGAGGTACTTTGTCAAATGCCTTCTAAAAATCCAGATACACAGTATCAACTGACTCATCTACATGTTTATTCAACCCTTTAAAGAACTGTATTAGATTGATGAGGCAAGACTTCCCTTGACTAACCATGTTGGCTTTGTCCCATTAATCTGTGCTCAGTATTTTGTTCTTCATAATAGTCTCTAGTATTTTGCCTCTCACTGACATCGGGGTCACAAGTCTGTAGTTCCCTGGCTCATCTCTGTAACCCAGTGGTTCCCAAACCTGGTTCTGGAGGCATCCCAGCCAGTCAGGTTTTCAAGATATCCACAATGAATATTCATGAAAGAAATTTGCATGCACTGCTTCCACTGAATACCAATCTCTCTCGTAAATATTCATTATGGATATTCTGAAAACCTGACTGGCTGGAGTGCCTCCAGGACCAGGTTTAGGAACTACTGCTATAACCCTTTTTGAAAATTGGCATTGCATCATTCACCTTCCACTCATCTGATACCACACTCCATTTTAAAGATAAATTACTAATAGTAGAAATGCAATTTCACTTTTCAGTTCTGTCAGAATACCACCAGGGCAAGGTGTTTTACTACTCTTTAGTTTGTCAATTTGCCCTCTTAAATCTGCAGAGAAATGTTTCAGTTTCTCTGACTCATCACCATTAAATACCATTTCTAGCGTGGGTATCTCCCCCACATCTTTCTCATTGAATACCGAAGCAAGGAATTCAGTTAATCTCTCTGCTGCATCCTATTCCTCCCTGAGTGCCCCTTTTATCCCTCTATCATCTAGAGGTCCAACTGATTCATTTACTCGCTTCAATGTGCCTAAAAAAGATTTTGTTATGTGTTTTTGCCTTCTTTTTAAAGCCGCTCTTTGCCAGCCTCATCAGTGCTTTGCATTTGACTTGCCATTCCTTATGCTATTTCCTATTATCTTCAGTTGGATCCTTCTTCCATCTTCTGATGGATATTCTTTTAGCTCTAATAGCCCCCGTTACCTCACTTTTTAACCATGCTGACTGTCATTTGGCCTTCCTTCCATCTTTTTTAATACATGGAATATATCTGATCTGGGCTTCCAGGGTGGTATTTTTAAAAATTTACTCCAAGTATAAATCACACTTGATCATATTATGATTGATTTTGTCAAGTGGCCCCAGCACTGTTAACTCTCCTACCAGATCATGGGGTCCTCTAAGGACTATATCTAGAATTACTTCTCCTCTTGTTGATCCTGAACTAGGTGATTCATGAAGCAGTCCTTAATTTCATTTACCAGTGAATATTGAGGTAATTGAAATTACCCATTATTACTGTGTTACCTAATTTGTTAGCTTCTCCAGTTCCAGCTGATATTTCAACATCTGTCTGTCCATTCTGGCTAAGTAGAAGGAAGTATACTCCTATCACTATCCCTTTCCCCTTTACACATGGAATATCTATCCATAAGGATTTCAAGGTGTATTATATGTCCTGTAGAGCTTTTAGTATATTTATTTAACACATTTGTACCCCACATTTTCCCACCAATTTGCAGGCTCAAATTGGTGTTTTTGATTCAAGGTCCTCTTGAATATATAGCGCTACTCCTCCACCAATTTGATCCACACTGTCATTGCAACATAATTTATGCCTTGCTATGCCAGTATCTCACTGGTTGTGTTCCTTCTATCTGGTCTCAAAGATGCCTATTATATCCACCTTTTCATTTAGTGCTATGTATTTTAACTCTTTCATGTTATTTTTTAGGCTCCTAGCATTTGCATACAGAAACTTCAAACTATCAGGCTTATTTTTGAAAGAGAAGGACGCCAATCTTTCGCCACAACTCGGGAGATGGGCGTCCTTCTCTCAGGGTCGCCCAAATCAGCATAATCAAATGCCGATTTTGGGCATCCCCAACTGCTTCCCGTTGCAGGGACGACCAAAGTTCCCAGGGGCATGTCAGAGGCGCAGCGAAGGCGGGACTGGGGCATGCCTAACAGATGGGCGTCCTCGAACGATAATGGAAAAAAGAAGGGCGTCTCTGACGAGCACTTGGCCGACTTGGTCCATTTTTTCTTATGACCAAGCCTCAAAAATGTGCGTGAACTGACCAGATGACCACCAGGGGCAATCGGGGATGACCTCCCCTGACTCCCCCAGTGGTGACTAACCCCCTCCCACCCTAAAAAAAAAAAAACTTTAAAAACTTTTTTTGCCAGCCTCAAATATCATACTCTGGTCCATCGCAGCAGTATGCAGGTCACTGGGTGGTAGGTGTGTGTGTGTCAGCGGAGGCATAGCGAAGGTGTGGACGTCCTTCTTTCAAACATTTTGGACATCCTCAGTGGTGTGCTGGTAAATTTTTAACAACAGGCTCTCTCTCCGGTCCACCTCGGTGCCCTCCCGTCCACCACTGCGCCCCCCCCAAAATTGCAGAGCTGGCTATAGCCGTGGGGGGGGGGGGGGGCAATTCATTACTCTTTCCAGGAAAAAAAATTAAATGATCCCAGGTTCCAATCTAATTCATGTTTAATGTGGGATAAAATGCCATAAATAAGTAAATACATAAATAAGTAAATAAATATAAACTTTTAATGTTGAGCACCTGATTCTCAAAGTGAACATATTCCAAACGCTATAATGAAAATAAAATGATTTTTTTCTACCTTTGTTGTCTGGTGACTGTTTTTCTGATAATGCTGGCCCAGTATCCGATTCTGCTGCTATCTGTCCTCTTAACTCCGTTTCCAGGGCTTCCTTTCTATTTATTTCTTTCCTCCTTTCTTCTTCATTTCTGGTCCTCAGCTTCTGCCTATTTTCTTCATCCATGTGCAGTTTTTCTCCTCTCTTCCTTTTCCCTCATCTCATCTCCTTCCTCACTCTTCTCTCCCCTCCATCCATGTCCAGCATTTCTTCTCTCTCCCCTCCTCTCCCCTGCCCTGCATGCACCCATACCTAGCGACCCTCCTCTGCCCTGCCCTGCATGCACCCAGATGTCCAGCAGTGACCCTCCTCTCCCCTGCATGCACCCATGTCCAGCAGTGACCCTCCTTTCCCCTGCCCTTTCCCCTGCCCTGCATGCACCCATGTCCAGCAGTGTACCCTCCTCTCCCCTGCCCTGCATGCAACCATACCCAGCGACCCCCTCCACCCATGCCCAGCAGCGACTCCCTTTTCCCCCCTGCCACCCCCTCCCAAGTTATATCGCAAATTCTTCTCCTCCCTCCCTCCGGATCCGGTCCCTCACCGCCCGCTTGTTTTTTGAATTCTTCGGGGCAGGCAGTCTTGCCTGCCCGCTTCCAGCGCTGACTGTCCTCCCTTGCCGATTCACGCTTCAAAATGGCCGCCGAGACTTCAGACTGCCTGCCCTGAAGAATTCAAAAAACAAGCGGGCGGTGAGGCGGATCCGGAGGGAGGGAGGAGGGAGGGAGGAGAGTCAGAGCCGGCTCGCTATTTTCAACAACCGGCTCGCAAGCCGGAAGAAAATTTAACAACCGGCTCTTGCGAGCCGGTGCGAGCCGGCTCCAGCACACCACTGGACATCCTGAACTGCCCCCCCCCCCCCCACAGGGACAGCCAAATTTCAAGGGAGTGGAGTGGAAGAGTGGCCTAGTGGTTAGAGCACTGGTCTTGCAATCCAGAGGTTGCCGGTTCAAATCCCACTGCTGCTACTTGTGATCCAAAAATCAAATAAATAAAGGGGGTGTTGGAGGCATAGCAAAGGCTTGGACATCCTTCTCACAGTAACATCCACATTTTGGACGTCCTCAACTGCCCATCGCAAGGACAGAGGCATAGCGAAGGCGCCTAACACTTGGACGTCCTTCACCCATACTAAAAAAAAAAAAGACGGCCCTGATGAGCCCTTGGATATTTTCACCTGGACTAGTGTTTTTTTAAGATTATAGATGGCTATTATACACACAGCTTGTCTGCGTATATGAAGCCGTCTTTGGCATAATGCGTGGCTCTGCACTGGTTTCCCCTCCTTAGGAAGGAAATCGTGTGCAAATGAGCTAACAGCGAGCAGCTCATTTGAATGCGATTTCCTTCGTGCATGCTTGTTCCTTTCCGAATCGCTAAGGGATCGGTAAGGGAAGGGCTTTTTCTGCTCAGTTAGTGCATCAGTTAGTCCACTGCAGTGCCCTCTAGGGTGCCCGGTTGGTGTCCTGGCATAACAGGGGGACCAGTGCACTACGAATGCTGGCTCCTTCCACGAACAAATGAGTTGGATTTGGTCGTTTTTGAGATGGGCATCCTTGGTTTCCATTATCGCCGAAAACCGGGGACGACAATCTCTAAGGTCGACTATCTCAACATTTAGGTCGACCATCTCTAAGGTCGACCTAAATGTTGAGATTTGGGCATCCCTGCCCATGTTATCGAAACGAAAGATGGACGCCCATCTTGTTTCGATAATAGCAGTTTTCTCACCTCTTCGCGGGGATGTCCTGCGAGGACACCTCAGGAAAACTTGGGCGCCCTGTTTGATTATGCCCATCTATATGTTCCTTTTAACAACTTGCTCAGGAGTTGACATTAATAATTTGTAGTCTTTCAAATCTGTCTGTTCGTTATTTAGAGGTACCTGGTCTACTATGGCCTTTATTTCAACCTCTCTATCAGGATGCCCTTACTTCCCTGTGTCTATGATATCCTTCAAAGATACCTTGTTCTAACCCATGCATTTCTGAGCGACTGTTAGCTTTCTTCCAGATTCTAGTTTAAAAACTGAACTGCTCTATCTCCTTTTTTAAATGTTGATAACAGCAGCCTGGTTCCACCCTGGTTAAAGTAGAGTCCAACTTTCTAGAAAAGGCTTCCCCTTCCCCAGAATGTTGTCCAGTTTCTAACAAATCTAAATCTTTCCTCCCTGCACCATTGTCTCATGCACACATTGAGACTCCATAGCTTTGCCTGTCTCTTTGGTCCTGCATGTGGAATGGGTAGCATTTCAGAGAATGCTACTCTGGAATTTCTAGATTTCGTCTTTCTACTAAAAGTCTACATTTGGCTTCCAGAATCTTCCTTCCACATTTTCCTATGGTGTTGGTACTCATATGTACCAAAACAGCAGGCTGCTCCCCAGCATTATCTAAAATCTTATTTAGGTGACATGTGAGGTCTGCTAACTTTGCGGCAGGCAGGCAAGTAAGTATGCAGGAGATCCTTTCGTCTATTGGCCATCCAGCTATTTATATGCCTTAGGATTGAATTACCTGCTATAACAGCTATCATAACTCTTCATTCCTGTGCTTATGTTTATGGAGACTCATCCTCGGTGCAAGAGGATATTACATTACTTGGAAGGCAGGTCCTTGCTACAAGATCACTTCCTGCCACATTAAGGTAATGTTTTCCTTTCAAGTGACTTTTCTACCTCCATGGCAGAGGAAAGGCTACCAGACTACTATGTCCCTAAACATCTCTATATACCTCTTTATGTGCCTCAGCTACTCCAAATTTGCTACTCTAGCCTCTAGGGATCAGACTCATTTCCTGAGTGCTAAGAGCTCTGAATATCAGCCCCTGTATTTCTAAGTGTTAATTACTAGTTGATATAGTTAAAAACATCTATACACCTTATTAGATGAAAAGTTTTTAAAACAAAGATTAAGCCTAGGGTGTACGGGAGTGGAGTGGGTAGGTGGGGCTCAAGTATTAAATAGTGACTTAGCTTTAAACTGTGACTTTAACTGCTAAATTCTAAACTGCTTTTGTTAGATAAGCAGAGTAATGTAAAAAAATACACTAACATTACCTGTTTAATCCCAGTTCCATCTTATCCCAAGTTTGAACAGATTCCCACCAGGTAATACTTGCCAGTGCAACTTTCCTCCCCATAGCAGCAGATTCTGTCACGCAACACTTATAAAATAGTAATATATTGTTTCTCTAGGCAGTCAAAGCAACATAGTAAATAATGGCACACAAAGACTAAAATAGTACATCTAGTAAGAGTAAAGGTGTTTAGGGTTGTAATTGCTATTTCTTGCAGATCTCCTATGCAGAAACTTTACTACAGATTTCCCCAGTACTTCATTTCCATCCCCTTGTCATTATGGATTCTCTGTGTTTCTCCCAAGACTTTTGATTGTCAAGTTTGTCTTCACTGCTGCTTCGGGCATGGCATCCATCAGCCTTGAAAACAAAATGTACTGATGATGATCCTGAATCTTCCCCCTAGAACTTGATATCGTGACCTTTGATTATGCAGTTTGTAGGTACTTTTATATCAGATAATCACACACAAAAGCAATTATTCAGGACTCGTTTGCTCAGGGATATGACAATACCTAATTGGCCCTTAGACACTCACTAGCTAGATAAATAATGTGGCAAATGCAAAGCAGCTTACAAAAATAACTTGTCCTACCAAAAGTAATCACCAATTTTTTTTGTGGGGCTTGATGTTTAACAGATGCGGCATTAGGCATTACAAATGTTGCCACTGCCTCCACTTATTTTTTGCCTCCAGGCCTAATTGGATTCTTCTTCAGCCCTAACTTCTTGATTTAAAATAGAGATTGGGGAAAGACTGTATCAAATGGAATGTCTGGACATGAGAAAATGTAGACATAGAATGGCAAAACAAGGGTCTTAGGGCCATCAGAATAGGGCTGCACATAAAAGGCACTTTTTAAATTTTATTTATAACAATTTAATTTTACAAGCACTAAAATAACTTGCCAGAAATACAGACAAAATAATACAAGAACTATTTCAATCAGGTAATTCTATACTCTTCCTTAGACCACAAAATAGGGAGAGTGAAACAAGGCAAGGTGATCAATTAAACAACAGTAAACAAAGAAAACGTGGTATTAACCTGATTATCCCCAGTTATTATTTATCTGAATCATTATTCCACATTGATCGTCTGGTTGGCTTCTGCTAAGCCAACTGCTTTTACTACATTCTCTGGCAACGAATTCCAGAGTTTAATTACACGTTGAGTGAAGAAATATTTTCTCCGATTCGTTTTAAATTTACTACTTTGTAGCTTCATTTCATGCCCCTTAGTCCTAGTATTTTTGGAAAGAATAAAGAAGCGATTCACTCCTATCACTCCCTTAGAGATCCTATGTACTCGTCCTGTTCATTCTTGAAATCAGATACGTTTTTTGTCTTCACCACCTTCACTGTAAAGCCATTCCACAAGTTCGCCACCCGTTCCGTGAAGAAGTATTTCTTCAGGTTACTTCTGAGTCTGTCCCCTTTCACCTTCATCCTATGCCCCCTCCTTTCAGAGCTTCATTTCAATTAAGAGAGACTCGCCTCCTGTGCATTTATGCCATATAGGTATTTAAACTTCTCTTATCATATCTCCCCTCTCCTACCTTTCTTCCAAAATATACATATTGAGATCTTTAAATGTCACCATACACTTTAGGATGAAGACCACATTTACCACTGCCTTCTGTTGCCTTCCACACAACCAGTTCTTAACCCAGTCAATCTGTTTAGGGTTTGTACTGAGGACACTCAGTTTATTTATTAGTCATCTATGCAGAACCATGTCAAAGGCTTTGCTAAAATCTAAGTACACCACATCTAGCGCTCTTCCTCGATCCAACTCTCTGGTCATCCAGTTCAAGAAATTAATCAGATTTGTGTGACAAGGCCTGCCTGTAGTGAAACCATGCTGCCTTGGGTCTGCAATCCATGGGATTCCAGAAACTTTACTATTCTCTGTTTTAAAAGCGTGTCCATTAATTTATTTACCACCGAAGTCAGACTTACCGCCTTATAGTTCCCAACCTCTTCCTTACTTATGGTTTTCTGGAGAGGGACCACATTTGCTTTCCTCTAGTCCTCTGGGACCAATCCTGAGTGTAGAGAAATATTGAAAAGGTCAGCCAGTGAACCTGCCAGAACTTCCCGGCCCCATCACTTTGTCCACCTTTAGTGTATCTAGCTCCTCTCGAACACAGTCCTCTGAAAACATTTCAGGGACTATCACACCTCCATTTCTATTTATGTTTCTGTTCTGCAGTCCTGCTCCCGGCCTTTCAGCTGTGAACACAGAACAGAAATATTTGTTAAGCAGTTCTGCCTTATCTGTTGGTATTTACATATTCCTCCCCTTCATCTTTTTGTTCACAATGCCTTGCACCTCCTCCTATCACTGGGAGAGCACTGCTGCTATGTTTCAGACTACATTCACAGCTTTGTTTCTTGCTGCCCTGTTTGCCAAGTTGGCGCCACCTACTAAATAATAAGGAAAGGGAAATGGGACTTGATATACTGCCTTTCTGTGGTATTTTGCAACTACATTCAAAGCGGTTTACATATATACAGGTACTTATTTTGTACCTGGGGCAATGGAGGGTCACAAGGAGCTGCATTGGGAATCGAACCCAGTTCCCCAGGATCAAAGTCCGCTGCACTAACCACTAGGCTACTCCTCCACTCATTGACTGAGGCCATTAAACAGCCTGAGGCAGGCACCAGGCCAAAGAGGTATGAATAAAGTGCACACTCTTTACATGCCCTATTTGTATTTCCTTTGATCATGTGGCCCTCTTTCTATTTGAACAGCATTGGTGACCAGTGCAGAGTATGATTCATTATAAGATACTGTTTTTGGCCTATAAAACCCTCTTTACTAGTATTCCCTTGCGCCTTTGCTGATTCCATAACTCCCATCCAAACATCTTTGATCTTCCATGACAAATCAGGTTGTTATTGATTCTCTTAGAAAAAATTGTCTTTTGCATTTTCAGAGGATTCAGCATTTTTCCGCTAGCCTCAGCTCTCTGGAATTTATTACCAGTAAACATTTGCATGGAGATATCCCCTTCCTAAATTTTAAACCCTAGTGAAGATCTGACTTTTTAGTTGAGCCTTTGTGAACTATTTCTAGCAATAGAATTGAAGTTTTTGTGTGTGTGTGTGTGTGTCTGTTTAAAATAATTACAACATGATTAGTCAGCTTTATCTTTTCTCCTACTGTGTCTTGCACTACTTTGTATTTTGGTTATAATATTATTGTGCTATTACTCTGCCCCTCCTTGGCCTAGGCCTCTTGTGACCATTTATGTATATAATAACATAGTTTCACCCAAAATAAAAACTGCACAAAATAATTCAAAAACGTATTCTATTAATCAAATGTCTGCCATTTTTCATAGCTCTCGTAAAGTCCACCACACAGCTTAACTTCTTATAATGTTATTACTATTTCAGACCTTGGGGGTAGGAAAAGTCTCAGACGTATGATAGCAATCTAAAGTTTCAACTTTCAGCTATCAGTTTGTTCAGTCACTGGCTAAAAAAAACTCCTCTCTTTTTTTTCCTCTTTTTATCTATTTTAGTGCACACTTTTATTCATTTTTTTGGGTGAACTTATGTCAATTATTTATCTATAGCCCAAAAAATCTACTTATCTTTATATCAAAACAAATTCACTCCTGCTAAAATGCAACCACCATCAATGTTGGACACTTGCAAGAGATCAGCGCTGGGCTTAAGCACCTTCTTTCAAGAATAAAAGTGTGCAGAAACAATAAATAAAAAGTTGAAAAAAAGAGGGAAGGTTTTTTAGCCAATGATTGAACGGACTGATACCTGAAAGTTGAAACTTAGATTGCTATCATAAATCTGAGTTATAAGACTAGTAACTACATTATAAGAAGTTAAGCTGTATGGTGGACTTTGAGAACTATGAAGAACGGCAGATATTTGATTAATTATTATTATTAATTACATTTGTACCCCGTGCCTTCCCACACATAGCAGGTTCAATGCGGCTTACATAGTAAATAGATTTACAAAGTCTTGAAGGAGAATGTTACAAGTTGTAGTAAACATAGTAGTAGTGGGGTTTTGAGGATATGTAAATTGAGCATGGAGAGGTAAACAAAGATAGGATGAGCAAAAGGAGAAGAGATTGGGAGGGGTAAGGAGTAGGAAGGATGGAGAAGAAGATATTGAGAAATGAGTATAAGGAGATTGTGAGACATGGTCAAAGGTATAATAATCGTCGGGGCAGGAATCATGTGGGTGGGCTTAAAAAGTTAAGTTGGGTCATTAGGGTAAGCTTTCTTGAAGAGATGGGTCTTCAACATTTTTCTGAATAAATATTTGAATTATTTTGTGCAGTGGAGTTGTTATTTTGGGTGAAGATAAGTTTATACCACTTTCCTCAGACTTTGCTGGGTATAATAACATAGTCACATAATATATGATGGCAGATAAAGACCCGCATGATCCATCTAGTCTGCCCAATAAGGCAGCCAGAGCCACACCTGCCACTCCATGCAGATTACACTCTATCATGATCAAACATTGGTATAACAAATTGGGCAGTCATACAAGCATGGAAGAGTGGTTTTATTATTTTGGATAGTCCCATCTATTGTCAATATTTGAATAAACCAGCAACCTATCAATGTTGCAAACTGACATTTTACTTGCTATGAACGCTTAGGTGAATGTGACACAGAAAACACACACTTGTTCTTGATCTATCCCTGCTATCGTCAGGCCACAGACTATAGAAGTCTGCCTGGCACTGGTCCTACTTCCCAATCACTGGAGTTGCCATCATTGTCATTTGCTGCCCATTTACAAACAGGACACAGACTGTAAAAGTCTGCTCTGTTTTGCCATATTTGCAACACAGACTGTAGAGGTCCGCCCAGTACTGGCCTTCCTACTAGAATTGCCATCAAACACCGACAAGGTTAAGTGTCGTGAAATGCCTAGCCACCCGCCTGGGGTTAACCCGTGGCCACTTAGAGGGTCTATCCCCAGCACAGCTCAGGTCTGCCTGCACCTACCACTTAAGCTGTACTTCCTCCTCCCACCGACTAGGAAACAACTGCCTCTGGGCGAGTCTCCCACTCTCAAATTATCCCCAGTGATTTCTAGGTTACTGGAGCCACACTCCCAGTGGTCCCACAGTTCCCAGAAAGCACTAACAGACCCAACACACAAACCACCAGGATTCTTTCAGTCCGGACAGGCAGAGCGAGCAATTATGTTTATTCTCTTAAAAATATTGAACAGTCTAACAGAAAAAAAGTACAATCAACAAACAATAACAGGTAACTGAAATATGGATCAATTATAACAGTAACTGAACATTTGTATACTGTCTAAACAGTACCTGGGAAGAACAGGACATATAACTGTTCACTGAGCCTCAGCAAAGAGATCTGGCTCTCTCTTCTTCCAAGCTGAAACTGAAGCAACAGCCAGCAACAACTGCTGGGTAATTTCAAACTCCAGGCCAATCAGAGCCCAGTACTGTGGATTCACTTTTTCACTGAGTGAAACTAAAAGAGGGCATTAACTTTTCTATAACAGCTTTAACATAAACATGCACCACTTACTGGCCAAACTAGAGAAATGCATTTCAGAATTAATAAAGGCAATTTTACAGGCTTAAAACACAATATGGATCCTTTGTATTTATTCCACATGTTTTCAAATTCCATCACCATTTTCATCTCCACCCTCTCCCTTGGAATGGTGTTCCAAGCACCTACCTCACTCTCTATGAAAAAGTACTTCCTAACATTACTCCTAAATCTGTACCACCCTGTAATCTCAATCCATGACTTCTGGTTCTTCCACTTCCCTGTCGCTGGAAAAGATTTGTATGTATATTGATACCTTTCAAGCATTTAAATGTGTGTGTCATGTCTTCCCTATCACTACTCTCTTCTACATATTTAGGTCCTAAAGTCTCTTCTCATACGGCTTTTGGCGCGAATCCCATACCTTTTTTGTCGCTTTTCTGTGGACCGCTTCAAGTCTTTTTATATCTTTAGCTAGATAGGGCCTCCAGAACTGAACACACTACTCCAAGTGGGGCCTAGCCAACAATTTGTACAGGGGCACTAACACCTCTTGTTTTAGTTTTATTTGTTCTATTACCATACTTTCTTTGTTTGTTCACCACCACCAAATGGTGATATATCAAATTTACATAAATAAAATAAATACATGTAGGAACTGGAAGTTGGGCATACTCTTTTGGGGTATCTTTCTGTTAGGGTTTTATTTTGTTACTCATTATGTCATTCAGTTCATGGAAGTATATTCCATCTTTAAAAGTGGCCTACTAGCTTACCATATTCTTTTTCAACAGATTTAGAGTTTTGAATTAGTGTTTTTGAAAATTGGATCATGCAGATCAATGGGCTTTCTGATTATCTGTTGTGGTCTCATTTGTACATGTATAATTATGCATTGCTGTTTATAGTTGGTGACATTAATCTTCATTTTCATAACAATTATGATGCAATTATGATGAAACAGATATACTCGGGATCAACGCATTCTGCTGGACAAACCCTGAATATAATTTTGGTTCTGATAGAGTGTGCTCAACTTCATGTAACCAAAAGTGGACATGCCCCCATTGATCTGATTGGATCGCTGTCTTGCAGTTTTTATCTCATGTCTGAAATTGTAAATACTTTAGCATGTCTCTCTTTTATATGGATTTCAAGGAGAAGGATTAGTATGACTGACTTTTTTGTAAAATAAAGTATTCCAAGTTTACGTTAACCTTAAGGTTGCTACCACAGATAGGTTGATTCATGATTGGGATGGCTGTATGCCACTGCTGTACATAAAGAGCACTATTAAAACTGTACAGGGCTTCAGGGTTGAAAGCTGGCTCTCTGAAAAGTTAAATTATGTCAAGACTGTAAATCTTGTGAACATCACTGGCATATTTCAGGAGAAAAAGTGCATTAGGATATCCTTGAGGCGAAATTTAAAGATTGTAAAACTGAAATTGTTAAGGGTAAGAGAGAATTTTATTCAAATTCAGTCCTAGAAGATAAAAACAGTAGGGAGTTATTTTTAATGGTA
This sequence comes from Microcaecilia unicolor, assembly GCF_901765095.1. Classification (NCBI taxonomy): domain Eukaryota; kingdom Metazoa; phylum Chordata; class Amphibia; order Gymnophiona; family Siphonopidae; genus Microcaecilia; species Microcaecilia unicolor. The sequence continues at coordinate 608,615,841 of NC_044031.1, read as the reverse complement.
AATCACTTGTTGAAGGCTAGATAGTACAGCTTTTTCATATACTAGATATTCAGAACAATTCTCTTCATTTCTTTTTCAAAACTCTGCAACCCATGTTATCAGTGGAGTCAAATAATCTTCAGGGTTTAACAACAAGTATAACGTTCTCCCCATCTCCTACCCTGTTTTCATTAAATATAGACACAGTGTTGGGCAAGGTACTTTGTAAAAATCACATATTAAAGTTACTAGTTACTTGTTTAATGAAAAAAATTGGTTAAGTTACTCTGAAAGTAATATGTTACTTTTAGTTACTTTTTACATTCTTGAATATAAACAGTTGTTTTCACTTTTCATAAAATTAATTCTAGCAATTGGAAATCCATCCATTATCAATGAAAACATCTAAACAGAAAATGCTCAAGCCGTCAAATATAGGGATCCAATACAATTAGAGAGATTTAAATCAAATAAGTTAAAAAAAAAAAAAAAGAAAGAAAATAGCTAGCATATGAGCAGTGCAGAAATCAATTGAACATTATCTGTATTCTGCAGTCCTTGGTGTGGCAGCACCTGGTAGAGCCACCGTCTGGCAGGTGAAAGCTTTGGCTCTTCAACCAGGCCGTTAATGGATGAACTAATTTGCTAGTCTCCAGAGACACACTACAAGATAAGTATAAACTTTAGGGTGTGTATATGTTTAACAACGTTGAAGCATTTCACCTGTTGTACTGGGAGACCAGTGCTGATACATTGTTTCATATTAAGCGGTAGAGGTAACATGTTAGGAAGTTTAATAAAGTTTGTTTTATGAGATGCATTGGTTTTATAATATAATAAACCATATTGTGAGAATAGAACCCAGTATTTGTAATTAGATATGTATGGTTTCAAGAACTTAAAATGCCCAGGAGGAACAAGAGTAAGTGTTTTCTGAGGAGTAAATAAACTTTTGCAAGATAATGACAAAACTGATCCCAGTGAGTGATTTTAAGAAAATTTATTTTTTTGAAATTTCCCAAATTGTTTTTCTAAAATCTTTACACTTTTGTCATAAGGGAGCAATATCTCTGAGTCAAAGATGTAAAACAAGATTGTAAATACTACTCTGGTCAGGAAATTCCCTATTGACTTTGATATGCTGTTATGCTGCAGTGGTGTATAGGGCAGATAGAGACATTCACAAATTGCCAGTACAATTTAGGAGATAAGTAGACTTCAGTTTATCTGGATTCACATTTGAGCTTTGTTGTGACAGAAAATAGCTCACCACAGGTACAAATCACATTAGAAGTAGCTTTCCATTTATATCCACTGTTTTCTACTGCAGTGAATATCATAGCTGGTATAAATGATGAGACGGTGCTACCCCATTACTTGTAACTTTACATTGGCTGTCAGTGACGTGGAGAATTCATTCATCTTAGAAGATCAATTAGGCCATCAGAGCCACCACTTGCACTTCACAGATAACTCAGCACAAAGAATAAAATAACCCAAAACTTAAATGGTCACTGAAGAGTGAACTCATCTTTGGACAGGAGCAACAAGGCCAGCCGTTCCAAGGTCTTGATCCTCTCTCTTTTCAGAAGGAATGCAGCCAAGCAGCTTCAGAGACTCTGATGTGAAGAAGAAAAAAAAGACATGCTTGTGGTGTCTATACCTCCCAGTTTTTTATTTTTTTTTTGGTGGGGGGGTAGGATGCCAGGAAATGTTCTGATGATTCTCAGTGACGGCATATAGGAGCTTGTTGACAGCAAAAAACAAAGGCAGAAAGGGTCTAAATGCCAAAGCTTAGTCCTTTGTTTCAGGCCCAGTTTTAATGCTGGGGAGGCGTTTGTGATATCACCATCTATGAAGAGAGATGTTTTGGAATGAAACTTGTCTTGACCTTCTTCCTGCCAAGGTTGCTGTGTTCTGGGGTATTATACTAGTCCGTAGACAAAGAATTTAGGGGTTTTGCTGTTTTCCTCCTTCTAATCTGAGAAAAGTAAAGATGGTTGCCAGAGTCTTTTGACCAGAGATAGTGGTTGATGTACACTGTAAAAAAAAGGCATGGAATGTGCTCCTCCATCCACTAGGAGTGAAGAGAGAGTTCTTGTGCAGTGTTCTTCAGTTTCTTAGAAGGAGTTGCCTGCAGGGTGCAGTTGAAATGAAGATTTCCTAACAGAAAAGAATCCAAACACTGTAGAGGAAGAAAAGTCATCTCACTGTCTGCAGTTTTTTGTCGTTTTGCTTTGTGCCTGTGAAGCTAACAAATTATTTGTTCTGATTTTAATCACCCAGTAAGACTATTGAGTCAATATTCAGTAGGAATTATGCATTTGCTGGTGAGTGGCAAGTGTATAACTTCATTATACACCTATTTTTACAAAATATATTGATGATAATGGGCTGCTTAAATTGTTAAGTGGTAATATTGCCCATATTATTATATGCCTTGTTAGGGTAGGGGGTGGAGGTGGTGCTATAAAAATCCATTCATCAGATCTAACCTAACAGATAGTGCTGACATGATCACAGCACAATACATGTATGCATCACTGCTTCCTATATGAATAGTGGTGCTGAATATACATATTAATATAAGCACCAGTGCTGATGCTTCAGTTGTGGTGACTGTATTGGTTTAATATTGACCCCCTATTTTTTTCTACCACAACAAAACATATTCTGAAGTCTTCAGTTGAGTAGAGAATGAGAGATTGTACCCATCTAATGCATTCACAAGAATAGTGCTTTGAAGCAAGTCTTCCCCCAGCACTCAAGACTCGCAGGTGTATGGTCTCCCCCTTTACCACACTGGCCCAGGAATAAACTTTCCTTATGACAGTGTGCTCAAATGTCACCATGATGAGGAAGGGGAGTTTGCCCCTCTGCATCACATTTTACATAATCCACATTTGGGGTCACGACCACTAGGGAGACAACAAGCTGCCCTTGCCTCTTGTTGAACCTGTGCCATAAGTAGGCATGTGCAGACTCCATGGGATGTGGGAGAATATAGCAACTTCACAGCAAACTCTGTAGGATGACTAGGAGCAGCAGCACAGGCAGCGTTAAACGTTAGCATTTAACTTTAAAAAAGGAGACTATGATAAAATGAGAAGAACGGTGGAAAAAAAACTTAGAGGAGCTACTTTGAGGGTCAAAAATTTACATCAGGCGTGGATGCTGTTCAAAAACACCATTCTGGAATCCAAGGCCAAATATATTCCGCATATTAAGAAAGGAGGATGGAAGACCAAATGATAGCCGACCTAGTTAAAAAGTGAGGTGAAGGAAGCTATTAGAGCTAAAAGAAAATCCTTCAGAAAATGGAAGAAGAAACCGACTGAAAATAATAAGAAACAGCATAAGGAATGTCAAGTCAAATGCAAAGCGCTGATAAGGAAGGCAAAGAGGGACTTTGAAAAAAAAGATTGCGTTGGAGACAAAAACACATAGTAAAACGTTTTTTAGGTATATTAAAAGCAGTAAGCCGGCAAAAGAATCTGTTGGACCACTAGATGACCGAGGGCTAAAAGGGGTGATCAGGGAAGTCAAAGCCATAGCAGAGAGATTAAATGAATTCTTTGCTTCGGTCTTCACTGAGGAAGATTTGGGAGAGATACCGGTGCCAGAAATGGTATTCAAAGCTGACGAGTCGGAGAAACTGAATGAAATCTCTATAGACCTAGAGGATGTAATGGGGCAATTTGACAAATTGAAGAGTAGCAAATCTCCTAAACTGGATGGTATTCATCCCAGAGTACTGATAGAACTGAAAAATGAACTTGCAGAACTATTAGTAATATGTAATTTTATCCTTAAAATCGAGCGTGGTACCGGATGATTGGAGGTGGCCAGTGAAACGCCGATTTTGAAAAAAAGGTTCCAGGGGAGATCCGGGAAATTACAGACCAATGAGTCTTACGTTGGTGCCGGGCAAAATGGTAGAGACTATTATAAAGAACAAAATTACAGAGCATATTCAAAAGCATGAATTAATGAGACAAAGCCAACATGGATTTAGTGAAGGGAAATCTTGCCTCACCAATCTACTACATTTCTTTGAAGGGGTGAACAAACATGTGGATAAAGGGGAGCCGGTTGATATTGAAGGGCATAATCGAACGTGAACGCCCATCTCCATGGGCGTCTATCTCCGAGAATGGGTACATGACGGCGCGGGGCAAACCATATTTTGGGAAAAAATGGGCGTCCATCTTTTTTCCGATAATACGGTTCGTGCCAGCCAAATGCATCGGAATTGTGCGGATTTGAGCTGGGCGGTATCATTTTTCAGTGATAAAGTGGCCTAGTGGATAGAGTGGTGGACTTTGGTCCTGGGAAACTGGGTTTGATTCCCACTGCAGGCACGGGCAGCTCCTTGTGACTCTGGGCAAGTCACTTAATCCTCCATTGCCCCAGGTACAAATAAGTACCTAAGCCGCATTGAGCCTGCCATGAGTGGGAAAGCGCGGGGTACAAATTTAAAAAAATCCAAGGCATTGGGTCGTGGGAGGGGCCAGGATTCGTAGTGCACTGGTCCCCCTCACATGCCAGGACACCAAGCGGCCACCCTAGGAGGCACTTGTAACAATTAAAAAAATAAAGTTAACTACCTCTGAAGTCCATAGGTCCCTTCCTTTGGGTGCTGAGCCCCCCAAATCCCCCCAAAACCCACTCCCCACAACTCTACACCATTACCATAACACTTATGACTGAAGGGGGGCACCTAGATGTTGGTACAGTGGGTTTTGGGGGCGGTTTGGAGGGCTCCCATTTACCACCACAAATGTAACAGGTAGGGGGGGATGGGCCTGGGTCCACCTGGCTGAAGTCCACTGCACCCACTAACAACAGCTCCAGGGACCTGCATACTGCTGTGATGGAGCTGGGTATGACATTTGAGGCTGGCATACAGGCTGGAAAAAAAGTTTTTAAAGTTGTTTTTGTTGGGTGGGAGGGGGTTAGTGACCACTGGGGGAGTCAGGGGTGGTCATCCCCGATTCCCTCCGGTGGTCATCTGGTCATTTAGGGCACTTTTTTGGACTTGTTCGTGAAAAAAAAAAGGGTCCAAAAAAGTGACCCAAATTCGCGCTAAAAACGCCTTTCTTTTTTCGATTATCGGCCGAGGACGCCCATCTCTCCTCGGCCAATAAACACGCCCCAGTCCCGCCTTCACCACGCTCCCGACACGCCCCCATCAACATTGGCTGTTTCCGCGACAGATTGCAGTTGAAGATGCCCAAAATCGGCTTTTGATTATACTGATTTGGGCGCCCACGGGAGAAAGACTCCTATCTCCCGATTTGGATCGAAATATGGGCGTCTTTCTCTTTCGAAAATAAGGCAGATTGTGTATCTGGATTTTCAGAAGTCGTTTGACAAAGTACCTCATGAAAGACTCCAGAGGAAATTTGAGAGTCATGGGATAGAAGGTCGTGTGGATTAAAAGCTGGTTAAAAGATAGAAAACAGAGAGTAGGGTAAAATGGTCAGTATTCTCAATGGAGAAGGGTAGTTAGTGGGGTTCCCAGGGGTCTGTGCTGGTGGGAGTAACTAGTGAGGTAATTAAATTTGCTGACGACACAAAGTTATTCAAAGTAGTTAAATTGTGGGAGGATTGTGAAAAATTACAAGAGGACCTTATGAGACTGAAAGACTGGGCGTCTAAATGGCAGATGACGTTTATTGTGAGCAAGTGCAAAGTGATGCATGTGGGAAAGAGGAACCCGAATTATAGCTACGTCATGCAAGGAATGTCACCGACCAAGAAAGGGATCTAGGTGTCATCGTTGATGATACGTTGAAACCTTCTGCTGAGTGTGCTGCGGCGGCTAAGAAAGCAAATAGAATGTTAGGTATTATTAGGAAAGGAATGGAAAACAAAAATGAGGACATTATAATGCCTTTCTATTGCTCCATGGTGCGACCGCACCTTGAATATTGGGTTCAATTCTGGTCGCCGCATCTCAAAAAAGATATAGTGGAATTAGAAAAGGTGCAGAGAAGGGCGATGAAAATGATAAAGGGGATGGGACGACTTCCCTATGAGGAAAGGCTAAAGCGGCTGGGGCTTCTCAGCTTGGAGAAAAAACGGCTGAGGGGAGATATGATAGAGGTCTATAAAATAATGAGTGGAGTAGAACTTGAAGCATCTGTTTACGCTTTCCAAAAATACTTGGACTAGGAGGGGGGGCATGTGATGAAGCTACAAAGTAGTAAGTTTAAAACAAATTTTTGTTCACTCAACATGTAATTCAACTCTGGAATTCGTTGACAGAAAATGTGGTAAAGGCGTCACAGAGTTTAAAAAAAGGTTTGGACGGCGTCCTAAAGGAAAAGTCCATAGACCATTATTAAATTGGACTTGGGGAAAATATTTCTGGGATAAGCAGCATAAAAAGTTTTGTACTTTTTGGGGGATCTTGCCAGGTATTTGTGACCTGGATTGGCCACTGTTGGGAACAGGATGTTGGGCTTGATGGACCTTTTTTCTGTCCCAGTATGGCAATACTTATGTGCCAAGGTAGATTCGTTGGTCTTGTGTTTGTCTGTTGCCGCTATAATGGGGTTATGCCATAAAAGTTTGGTAAGCAAATGCCCTACCCTCTCCAATACTTTAAATGTTGAGTCTCCTACCAAAGTGATATCAAGTTGAAGTTACTGCTGTGCAGATTAGGGATTGTATTGATATATAGGAATCTTGGATTTGTAACTATCATCTGAAGCTTAGTTGTTGGGCCAAGATGATGGTATTTGGAATGACAATGTTCTGAAACTGAGTAATCAGAACTTCTCTTTTGTAGATGACATAAAAATTGTAGGAATAACTTTATTCAGATCATTAACATTAGATCTCCAAACTAATATTCTAGTTTATTTATTTTATTTTTGTTACATTTGTACCCTGCGCTTTTTCCCACTCATGGCAGGCTCAATGCGGCAGGCAATGGAGGGTTAAGTGACTTGCCCAGAGTCACAAGGAGCTGCCTGTGCCGGGAATCGAACTCAGTTCCTCAGTTCCCCAGGACCAAAGTCCACCACCCTAACCACTAGGCCACTCCTCCACATTCCTTTTATTGAGGAAATTGAAAATACTTTGTAATTTACTTGAAACGCATGTATTCTGTTTGGTAGTTCAGAGTTTGTTTCTTCCTATTATAGATTATATTAATAGTAAATATGCAGGATATAAGAAAGGTTTAATTAAAAAACAATCTGATCCAAAATACTGCTGCTTGGCTGGTTTATTCATCCCAGAAATACGACAGAGTGACTCCACTTCTGATAAAGTTGCATTGGTTACCAGTTGAAGCCCTCATTCAATTCAAGATTTGCACATTAGTTTTTAGATCCCTTTATAGTTTGGCCCCATTATATCTAATTGATAAGATTCTTATTCCAACAAAGGAAAGAAATTACGAGGTTCTGTATGCCTTCATGATCCTAATCCTAGTAAGCTGAAGAATAAAACTATCTGTTCTCAAGTTTTGTATATCAGGCTCCAACAATCTGGAGCTCTCTTCCTGCTTACATCAGAGAAACAAGAAATTATTTTACAAAATTATTAAAAACAAGAAATGTTTTGAATGTTTGAAAGCTTGGATAGATATTGATGTTTTATTGGTTAAGTTGTTAATTCCGAGGTTTGCCAGGTTACCTTTAGATATCGTGATCCGTGTAGAACAGTGGAATATAAGAACTTTTATAATATAACAATAATGTAATCTATGGCTATTGCAGCTACAATCTGAACTCACTCAAATCAGACCAGAGCCAGTACCACTGTAGTTGTCCTGCTTCTCTAAAGTTAGAAACTCCTCAGGTGAGCTAAACCACTACTGTACTGCTACTGCTCTGGTAAACTCTGGCATTGGATTTAACTTATGTCTTTCAAGGAGTTAAAGGTGAGTCACATTAAGGTAGAATAAGTATTTCCATGTCTCAGGAGGGTTCACGATCTATGGGGTCCTTTTACTAAGGTGTGCCGAAAAGTGGCCTGCGCTGGTGTAGACGCATATATTAGATACCCCCAGGTCCATTTTTTAGTGCACCTGCAAAAAAGGCCTCTTTTTTGGGGGGGGCCAAAAATGGATGTGCGGCAAAATGAAAATTGGTGTGCATTCATTTTGGGCCTGAGACCATACCGCTGCCCATTCACTTAGCAGTAAGGTCTCATGCATTAACCGGGCAGTAATCATCAGCTCGCATACAATGCTAGTTACTGCCCGGTTAGCGCCACGCGCAGAAAAATAAAATGTATTTTCTGGCGCCCGTAGTGAACGTGGATAATAAAATGAAATTACCATCTGGGCCACACGGTAGCCAGGCGGTAGTTCCAAATTGGCATGTGTTGGGCACACGTAGGCGCCTACGTGGCATAGTAAAAGGGCCCCTATGTTTGTGCATGAGGCAATAGATGGTTAAGTGACTTGCCCAAGAGCACAAGGATTGTCAGTAAGATTTGAATATGGCTTCTCTGGTTCTCAGCTGTGACCACTAAGCTACTGTTCCATTTATGACACTCTACTAGTTGTGTCTGGTAAAAGTTGGGTCTAATACTGCAGCTAATGGTTGGCATGTGCCCAACTCATGTCTTGGTTGTGATTCTAGTGTGAAGTAAAATTAGACATACTAGAAATGCATGTGATTCGTATGTGGAATTTTCTGTTCCCCCCTGCCCTCACATATACACATCTTTTTGTGTGTGTGTGTTTTTGAAACATGACTGAAAATCCTTATGAAAATATTAACATGTGATTCTATGGCCATAAATAGTCCAAAGAGAATGAGAGAAAAAATAATAGAATCATGAATCTTTCTAGAAGCTCAGTTTTATATATTGATATAGATTTTAGTCTGAAGTCTCTTTATTACTGATTATTGTTATATAGAGATATTACTGCTATAGAAAAGATTGGCATTGAAAAAAAGAAAAGGCAGATGTAATAAGCCTGCCACCAAAGTACTGAATACACCCAATGATCATGTGCATCCTATTCTTTGGGAAATCCTGTGAGTCGGGAGAACGTCTCGCATTCTGTGCATCTTCAAGCAAACCACATCTACCTGACATTGGTTGAAATTATTCAGCTGTAATAGGATGACAATTGTCGTTTTCCATGTGGGAGTTGTCCTAAACATCTCACCTCAACATTGGTACACAGGGTTTATATCCCAGGGGTGCCTGCATATTTGCTTCTGAAGCACTGTCATTTTAAAGCATGCTCGAATCCTTTATGGATGAAAAGAATTCTATGAGTTTTGGGGAGAGCTCTATGATGAGGTTAGTATAGTGTGTTTTGATCACCTGGCACGTATATATAATCTTGCCCCCCCCCCCCCCCCCCGTGACAGGTATTTTTATTTGCAGATAGTACACTTTCTATGTGTATTATGTGACTGTGACAAAATGAAGAAAATGGTTAAAAGAAGCTGAAAGAGTCAGCCGCAAAGGATAGGACTATAATCAGGTATGGATGTTGTTTAAAAATGCCATCGTGGAATCCCAGACTAGATGTATTTCATATATTAACAAAGGTGGAAAGAAGAGCAGCCAGTGTGGTTAAAAGGTGAAGTGCAAGAGGCAATTAGAGCCAAAAGAGCATCTTTCAAAAAATGGAAAAAGGATCCGAATGAAGAAAATAAGAAGCAACATATGCAGTGTCATGGTGTTACTATGAGTTTTTGTCTCCACAGCAAGTTTTTCTTCATATTCTCTTTTCAGGTACATCAGCAGCAAGAAAGCCTGTGAGGGAATCTGGGGGACAGGAGCAAAAGGGGTACTCAGGGAGGACAAGGCCATAGCGGAGAGATTCAAAGAATTTTTTGCTTTGGTCTTTACGGAAGAAGATGTCAGAGATCTGCTTGTACCGGAAATGGTTTTCAAGGGTGATGATGTGAAGTAACTGCTGGAAGACATGCTGAGCCAAATATACAAACTAAAGAGTAGTCAATCACCTGGACTGGATGGCATGAACACTAGGGTACTGAAAGAACTCTGTTGTTAGTGATTGTAACCTGTCATTAAAATCGTCCATAGTACCTGAAAATTGGAGGGTGGCCAATGTAACACCAATTTTTGAAAAAGGGTTCTAGGGGTGATCCAGGAAATTACAGACCGGTAAGCCTGAAGTCAGTGCTAGGCAAAATAGTGGAAGCTATTATAAAGAATAAAATTACGAAACACATAGACAAACATGGTTTAATGGAACAGAGTCAGCATGGATTCCGCCAAGGGAAGTCTTGTCTCACCAATTCACTTCATTTCTTTGAAAGCGTAAATAAACATATGGATAAAGGTGAACGTGTTGATGTGGTGTAGATTTTGAGAAAGCTTTTGACAAAGTTCCTTATGAGAGGCTCCTCAGAAAATTAAAAAAGTCATGGGATAGGAAGCAATGTTCTGTTTGGATTAGGAATTGATTATTGAACAGAAAACAGAGGGTAAGATTGAATGGCCATTTTTCTCATTGAAGGAGGGTAAGTAGTTGAGTGCAACAGGGATCTGTACTGGGCCTGGTGCTATTTAACCTATTTTTAAATGATTTGGAAAACGGAACAACAAGTGAGGTGATTTGCAGATGACACAAAACTATTCAAAATTTTACTGTACTACATGACCAATAAAGATAGATTCCATGCTGCTTGTCCTAGTGGATTTTCCCAAGTTCACCTTAATAAAGATTTATGGACTCTTCCCCTAGGAACTTGTCCAAACTTCTTAAAATCCAGCAACATGACCAGTATTTATCACCACATCCTCAGGCAATGAATTCCAGGCCTACAGTGTTTCCAGAAAATATTTTGTTTTTGTCATTATGCCAGTTATTTGGTCTTTGTACCGGAAGAAATCAGTTCAATAAATTGTGCTTTTTAATCAGAGTTTGGCTTGGCCAGCAGATTTTGTACAGTGCCTATAAGGGTAAAGTACTGGTGCAGCAGGGGTAGGAAGACGGCATCCTGCTGAGGTAGGGCTTTGTAGGTACATCCTCCCTCTGTCCTATGCTGTAAGCCTGGCACTCAGCCCTCCAACTGTCCGGGCTGTTACATATAGATTGACTCACACAGTTTATTTTTCTTTATAGAGAACTTTTTAAAAAAAGTTTCAAACACTGTTAACATAGCTTGGTTCCTGAACAAGCCTGGAAAGTAACAAGAAATAGATAAATACACAAGAACAGTCCTTAATACACAAGTTATTCTCCTTTTATGTTTCAGTTTTGTAAACTGCTTTGATTATTTCAGTAAAAGGTGGTATATCAAGCATTAATAAACAGTAAACTTGTGAGCACCAGTAAGCACTTTGTGACATTTTGAATCAGTTGCAAGCGCTTGAGTTCAAGTATGTGGATATCTTGAAATAGGTCATTACAGTAGATTTAATAAGACTAGGTGTGCACTAGAGTCCTTAATGTCTTCTAACAGTTTGCTAATAGAATGGATTTTGAAATGACATTTACTGACAATCGAGGAGATATGAAGATGATAGTTAAAGCTGGGATCAGGTTTCACTCTAAAGTTCTGTTTCATTATCACTTTGGGACAGAGGACAGAAGCTACTATTAATCACACAGGAACCTTAATATTGCACAGCAACAGCTAGTAGTGTTGGAGAGAATGGCAACCCCCCTACATATACCTTGCCACAGTTTAAAAAAAACAAACAAACTGGTACATACAGCAAGATCCTCTTGGGCTGAGCCCTTTACTGTGGGTGTAAAACAGTTAGTAGTACTTGTTCATTTGGTAATTACAGCCCAGTTTTTTGTTTTGTTTTCATCCAGTTGTTGCTGCTCTCTCCAAACAAGCTGAAAAAAACCAGTTTGAGAGAGCAAATAATGAAAGAATGGTGGAGCTTTGCAGTTGGAATTTTGCTTTGGAATTCACAGGTGTTGCCATCCCTTCAGGGCAGGGTGATAAAATGCTACATTAGCAGGACCTTGGTGTAATGTCCTCCATAGAAGCAACAAAATGGGAGACCATTTTATATAAACATACCTACCTTGATCAGCAGCTTTTAGTGAGGGCACCTTTACCCGGTCTTTGAATGCTATAAAAAGTGTAAAATTTATGACTGTCTGTTTTTTGCTGGAATAACAAGGAATGAGGTTTTGGTTGCTTAATGCGTGTAGCTGAGGAGCCCGAGAGTGATGTCTCTCTTCTCTCCAATTCTATTAATAAACACTCCTGTGAGGCTATAAATTTGCACAGAGTGCTCTGTAATTCTCAAGTTTAGAGGCAGGAAATCGGGCACAAACGTTTTATGGCTGTCTTAGAAAACAAGACACTGCTATGACCATCTGTGTTTATTGCTTAATAAAGACATTTAGTATGGAAAACAATGGAAGGTTCTGTTTTCTTTTCAACTGAGCTATGTTGGTAAAAGTTAGTAAGTGCTGAGAGGAATGCTTTCCACGCAGAGGGGATAGAGGATTGCAGTAATTGAGCAGAGAATGCTGTAAGGCGAGAATCAGTAGTTGTGTTTGCCCTAGCCAGCAGGAGAATTTATCAGTTTCACACAGGGAACAATAAACTTGCTACTCTAGTATGTAGCTATGCCAACTTTAATTCATTTGGCATGACCATAATTGTGCATTACTTATTACATGATAGTGATTTAACAGATGGAATGATCAAATATGCATTTATTACAGTTAATTTTAAGGAAACATTTTTAAACAAATTTTATACCCTCCACAGAAGCTTATGGTTTTCCTGTACAGTATTATAAAAAAATGATCACATTTCTTATTTTATTCAGCTAAAGGAATCTGATACAACAATTGCTTAAATTACAGCACTGGAAAAATTTCCTGCTGCCATGGGATGCAAGAACAAATTAAGTGCATGGTAATTAAAAAAAAAATGGATAATGAGCATCTAAGCTCATATCTATGATGCACTAAAGTGCATTAACTTTCTTTTGGCCGTACAGGTGACTAGCTAAATATGGCTGATTAAAAATCTTCCCCTCTTAAGAAGCTATATGTGCTCAGAATCACTCTATGCACAAGAGGTTCCACTGTCAGAAAAAGGGCCTGATGGGGGGGAAGGTTTCAGCATCTAGCTAACTAGCACTATATTCATTGCAAACTAGCTAAATAAGACAAGACATAAGTACATAAGTACATAAGTAGTGCCATACTGGGAAAGACCAAAGGTCCATCTAGCCCAGCATCCTGTCACCGACAGTGGCCAATCCAGGTCAAGGGCACCTGGCACGCTCCCCAAACGTAAAAACATTCCAGACAAGTTATACCTAAAAATGAGTACATAAGTATTGCCACACTGGGACAGACCAAAGGTCTATCATGTCCAGCATCCTGTTTCCAATAGGGGCCAATCCAGGTCACAAATACATGGCAAGATCCCAACAAAGTTCAATACATTTTATGCTGCTTCTCCCAGAAATAAGCACTGGATTTTTCTCAAGTCATTTTAAATAATGGTCCTATGGACTTTTCCTTTAGGAAGCTGCCTAACCTTTTTTAAACCCCGCTAAGCTAACCGCCTTTACCACATTCTCTGGCAACGAATTCCAGAGTTTAATTACATGTTGAGTGAAGAAACATTTTCTCCGATTCATTTTAAATTTACTACTTTGTAACTTCATCGCATGCCCCCTAGTCCTAGTATTTTTGGCAAGAGTAAACAAATTATTCATGTCTACCTATTCCACTCCACTCATTATTTTATAGACCTCTATCATGTCTCCCCTCAGCTGTCTTTTCTCCAAGCTGAAGAGCCCTAGCCACTTCAGCCTTCCTCATAGGGAAGTCATCCATCCCCTTTATCATTTTGTTGCCCTTCTCTGTACCTTTTCTAATTCCACTATATCTTTCTGAGATGCGGTGACCAGAATTGAACACAATATTCGAGTACAAAGGCATTATAAAGTCCTCATTTTTGTTTTCCATTCCTTTCCTAATAATACCTAATATTCTATTTGCTTTCTTAGCTGCCATAGTACACTGAACAGAGGGTTTCAATGTATCATCAACAACAACGCCTAGATCCCTTTCTTGGTTGGTGACAAATTTAGGCACTCCAAAACAGGCCCAAATCTGGCCAGCCAAACGCTCCTTCCACATTTTTGTTGATAATCAATATGTCTAGCACTTCAAACCAACTCCCTGATATCTTCCTGGTACTAAAAATGGAAAAAAGAAATTCAAACCCCTTGTCTGTTCTTGATCCCCTCTAGTCAGTGAAATTAAAATACAGGATGCCCAACACCATCACTCTCTCCTAATCCTCCTTCAGGCTTTCAAAAACAAGCTGGAGCAGCTCCAAACCTCTCTCCCAGTACCCCACAACCTACTTCAAATGTCTTTGGACTCACTATATCCCAGACTCTCAAAAGCCTTCCCAAGCTATACGCTCTGAACCTCTGATAAAGCAGCAGAGGCTGAGAGCTTGCAGTCTCTGCTTATCGTTCCATCCTCTGCCCCCCCCCCCCCCCAACTGTATTGAAAGAGCTCTGTCTCTGGCTATATTCAAATGTAGGCTAAAAGCCCACCTTTTTGAGGCTGCTGTTAACTCCAAACTCCTATTCACTTTTTCAGTACCCTTGTCTGTTTTATCATTCCCACCATAAGTAATTCCCTAATCCCTTATTTATCCTGTTTGTCTTGATTAGATTGTAAGCTCTGTCAAGCAGGGGCTGTTTCATGTTTAGTGTACAGCGCTGCATATTTCTAGTAGCACTATAGAAGTGATAAGTAGTAGAAGTATAATTTTATCCTATCACTGGACCCAGGTTCGTTGATTCACATTACAGGACGTACATTTTCTCTTTAGAGTGGTGAGGCATGTTCAGTGCTCTGTTGATACTATGTCCTTATATCTATCTATATATTGATGTAGGTAACATGTTTTTTTATTATTATTTTCTGGTAAAATGGGAATCATATACTCTCAGGAATTTTTAAGCACTTCTGAGCTTCTAGGTTTGGTTGGTTCCTTAGCAGCACTTAGTAAACACTTAGATCTATGAACTTCTCCATCTGAACTTTCAGCTTTTTCCATTGTCATGCAGTGTCACAACTCTAGAAGCACTTAGTAAGACTTAAGAATGTCTAGCCCTGTCAGTTATATTTTCTTTTCTACTAAAATCAACCAGGTGGTCAGTATCAAACAAAATATGCTGCATAGTTTAGCATCTAATTTTGTACCTGATTTGAGAAGTTGTGTCACACATGGCTTTTTGCCTTTAGACTTTGTAAAACTTCTGTTCTGTAACAGTGTGTTTGGATATGATTGACATCTACACACATTGGGCTATAAGCCACTCTGTGGTGAATGGAATTACAAGGTCCATCAGAGCTTTAGCATTCACTGTAGTGTTCAGAAAAAAATCCTACACAAGACACCCTGATAAGGTTTTCAGTGAGAACTTTGCTGCTAGGAGCAGCCAGAGTGATCTATGAACTTTTTTTTTTTTCAGAGAAGACCCAAAGACTGGCTTATAAAAAAATTTTTTGTCTTTAATTGCACAACTAAAAAGAAGAATGTGCTTAGAAACAGAGAAAATGAAGTCAGATAAAGACCATGTGACCTATCCAGTCTGCCCATCCATACCATCTACTGTTCCTTCTTCTCCCTTTGAGCTTATCCCATGCTCTCGAAAATTCAGACATAGTTTTTTGCCCCCACCAGCTCCATCAGAAGACCATTCCACACATCCACTACCTTTTCCATAAAGAAATATTCTTTAGATTACTCCTGAGTCTATCCTTTCACCTTCATCCTATGCCCCTTCAATGCAGAACTTCCTTTCAATTGAAAGAGATTTGCCTTCTGTGCATTTATGCCATGGAGGTATTTAATTGTTGTATCTCCCCTCTGTCACCTTCTTCCAAAGTATGTTGTTGAGATCTGTAAGTTTGTCCCTATTCGCTTTTTGATGAAGAGCACTGACTCCATCTTGACTATATCTTTTTGAGGTTGTAGCTTTCAGAATTACAATGTCCAAAGAGAAAAACAGGAAACAACCTCTACGGATGTCCAAAAGGAACAAAAAAAGTAGAGGTTGACACATCGACTTCCACACGGGGAGTGACAATTAGAAGAAACTTTATTGACGCACCAGGGTGAGACCCAACACAGGGCCCTGGTTTGGCGGGCATAGCCTACTGTTTCAGGGGTCACAAAACAACACTATGCAACTTCAACATAACTGTGGTATCTGATGCAACAAACAGATGTATCTCAAGGATAAGTGAAGTGCTGCCAACAAGTAGGCGGTGGCGTTTTGACATCTATTGAGCTCGACATCTTCTTACATGTTGGCAGCACGTCACTTATCCTTGAGATACATCCGGTTGTTGCATCAGACACAACATACAGTGTTGAAGTTGCATAGTATTGTTTTGTGACCCCTGAAGCAGGCAGCTGTGCCTGCCAAAACACGGCCCCATATCAGGTTTTTCAAATTGTCACTCCCCATGTGGAAGTCACTGTGTCATCCTCTAATTTTCTGTTCCTTTCAGAATTGCACACAGTACTGTAAATGAAGCCTTAACAGAGACTTCTACAATGGCATGTCACCTTTTTTTCCCCTACTGGCCATTCCTCTCCCCATGCACCCAAATATCCTCCCCATGTACCCTGGTTTTTGCCATCGCTTTTTCTACCTGTTTGACCACTGCAAAGTGCCAGTTTTCATTCTTGCACCAATGTACTTCACCCCTTATACTGTATTGCTCCCTTGGGCTTTTGCTGCACAAATGCATGGCCCTGCATTTTGTAGCCTTACATCTTGGCTAGACCATTTTTCAAGCTTTGCTAGATCCTTCTTCATGTTATCCACAGCATCAAGGGTGTCTACCCTATTACAGGGTTTGATATTGTCTACAAAGAAGCAAACTAGAATGCATATATGCACGCTGCCATTGAAAGTAGTGATTATTCTGTTTTTTTATCTCCTTGGTTCAAGTTTCTATTGACTTCTAACCATTTGGTTGTCATTATCACACACTATGCAGTTTACTTGGTATTGAAGTCTAACATATAGCCCCTGACGCAGCCCTTTTTGGGTGAAACATGGCCTGTGTCAGGCATTTTATTTTATTACTAGTAAAAAAAAGCCCCGTTTCTGATGCAAATGAAACGGGGGCTATCAATGTTTTCTTCTGTGTGCATGTGGGAGTGTGTGTGTCCCTGCCCTCTGGCCTCTCTCCCCTCCCCCCTCTGAGTCCTTCACTGTTACAGAGCCAGCGATTTGATTTCGTGCTCTGCTGTTTTCCTTCACTGACTGTGTTACAGAGAGGGCGGGGCAGACACTCATAGGGAAACCGCCCCCTTCACACTTCCGGCTGGAGGCTTCATAGAACGTTGGTGTTGCCTTTTATATAGAGAGATTTTATTTATTGCATTTTTATCCCACATTATCCCACCTCTTTGCAGGCTCAATGTGGCTTACAATTCGTCGTGGATATTGGAAATAGAAGAGAATATACATTTGGTTTATGGAGGGTTAGGGTTACATGGTGGTGAAGTACATGGTTATATTACAGCAAAAGACGTTATAAGACAATCCTATATATATTAAAGATTGTACAGTTAAATGTGCTGATCTTTGTGATAAGTCTTTTGAGATTCTGCATTAAAGAACATTTTGGAACATACATTGATCTACTGTGTTCATTTCCACATTGAACCACCCCCTTCTCCAAAGATCTATTAAATGAATCCTTAAGCAGTTCCGCCAGGACTTCTCTGAGCTCCCTCAGTATTCTGGGATGTATCCCATCCGGTACGATAGCTTTGTCCACTTTCAGATTTTCAAGCTGTTTATAAACACTTTCTTCTGTGAATGGTGCAATATCCACTCAGTATTTTGTGGCAGTGAAATATCCACCACATTCTTTGGCAATAAATTCCAGAGTTTAATTACATGTTGAATGAAGAAATGTTTTCTCTAGTTTGTTTTAAATTTACTACATAGCAGCTTCATTGCTCTCTAGTCTTAGTATTTTTGGAAATTGTAAACAAGTGATTCACATCTATCCATGACACTCCACTCATTATTTTATAGACCTCTTATCATATCTCCCCTCAGCCATCGTTTCTCCAAGCTGAAGAGCCCTAGCCGCTTTAATCTTTTCTCATAGGGAAGTTGTCCCATCCCCGTTATCATTTTCTTCACCCTTCTCTGTACCTTTTCTAATTCTGCACACCGTATTCGAGGTGCAGTCATACCATGGAGCGATAGCAACGGCTTTATAACATTGTCATTTTTATTTAGCATTCCATTCCTAATAATTCCTAACCATTCTGTTTTCATTTGTTAACCACTGCTGTACACTGAGCAGAGTGTTTCAATGTATCATCAGAGATGGCACCTAGATCCTTTTCCTGGGCGGTGACTCCTAATATGGAACACTGCATCACATAGCTATAGTTTGGGTTCCTCTTTCCCACATGCATCACTGTGCATTAATTGTCATCTGTCATTTGGATACCTAGTCTCCCAGTCTCTTAAGACCTTCTTACCCCCTTCCAAACTCCACACATCTCTCCTGTAATCTCTTCTTGCTGCTGCTGCTGCAATGCAGTTTCCATGGGACAATACAGCATAATGAGCCCACTTAGTCCAACACCACTGTCTTCCATAAGATGTACCAAGAGACTGATTTTTATTTTTGTGAAAAAAGGGAGAATGTGTTCCCCTTTCAATCTGAGACTTAATCATAAGTCTCTGCTTTTTGGAGCTGCCAAGGAGAAGCAGTTTAGACATATTTTCAAATGATGGCATCAAATACTGGCACAATCCCCTCCTGCTCCTCCATATTTTTCCAGTAAAATAACATTAATTCTTGTGACTACAGGGCTGTCTACCCTTGATCCAGCCCAGCTGGCATAGAAATTTTTACTAAAAGCTTAAACAATTCTCAGACTTTTGTGTCAGTAGTTTAAATTCAGTCCTCTGTCTCTGCATGATCTTGGTTTTCTCTCTGTCATCAGGTTCCTTCTTTTAATGATTCTTTTCCAGTCTTCCTCCAATGTCGTCATTGTCTCTTCATATGAAGATCTGAATATTTGTTTCTTCGTAGTCTCTCTCTACAGCTTCTCTCATCTCACTTTCTTACTCCATCCTTGATTTCTCACCCTTCTGACCTTCATGCCTGTTCTCTCCACCATGACCCCGCTTCTTTCCCTCAGATGTACTTTTCCCAGTTCCACACAGCTACTCTCCCTCTCTTTCAGCTCTTCTTCTGTCTGCCGCTTGTGTCCCCCTGCCTGCTCTTCTTCCTCTGTCCCAGATCATGTCTCCTTCTGCTAGCAACCGTCTCCCACACAGCTCATGTTCTCCCTGCGTTCCTCTCACTAACACAGCCAGTGTCTACATTCTTTCACTTATGTTAGTTTGTTTTGATATGCTATAGTTGACCGAGAAATTGAATCTGTTGAACTGCTCCACTTGAAGTGTGCATCACTTTTGTAGTGTGCTGCATTTTACATCATATGGAGGCAAAAATGTTTGAGCACACAATATATATTTAAAATAGTATTTTTTCTTTAAAGGGTTTTTCATTTGGTGATTACACTGACACCTAGATCTTATTTTTTGTTTAAAGTATACATGCTGAGATCTTTGTCTGTCCGCATATGCTTTATGACAAAGACCTAGATCATTCTGTTTATATCTTTTGGATGGTGTAGTCTACAGAATTGTACACAGTACTCCAAAGGATGTCTCACTAGATTGTGACTCTGGGCAAGTCACTTAACCCTCCATTGCCCCATGTAAGCCGCATTGAGCCTGCCATGAGTGAGAAAGCGCGGGGTACAAATGTAACAAAATTATACAGTGACAAGATCACCTTCTTTTTCCTACTGACCGTTCTTCTCCCTATGCACCCAAGCAGCCTTCTGGCTTTTGCCATTGCCTTTTCTGCTCGTTTGGACCTAACCTTTGGTCAGCATTGTTAATATAATACTTTATACTGCTACTACTACTTATCATTTCTATATGCAGCACTATACATTTGAACATGAAGTGACAGTCCCTGCTCGAAAGAGCTTACAATCTAATTAGGGCAGATAAACAATACAAATAAGGGATAAGGAATTACTAAGGTGGGAATGATAAACCATACTGTACAAGAGAATAATGGTTGGGAATTAAAAGCAGCATCCAAAAAGTGTTGAGTTTGTGTACTGTACCGCTGTAGTTACTATAGCAGTATACAGCATTGAATCAAGAGCTACCTACCTCCCCAAAGAACTATAGCTCTCCTTCTCCAGTAGCTGTTTTTGAAGAGCTTGCCCTTCTATTTACTGAACTTTGATTGCGATTAGATGTTAGAGAGCAGCTGGGAAACAACTACGGAAAGCAGCTGCACAGTTCATAACAAGACATATCTCTTCTCCCTGAGTACACACATAATTCCCTAAAGTACACATACATTTACATACATCTTTGTGAGTGTACATTTCAGAGCTGATGTCAGTAAGGAGTTACAAAGAGACAGTATAGCATAAGCCATAGCCACAGCTTTCTGCTACTTTAATGTTTTCTGACAATAATTTTCAAACATCATTGAGATGTCTCCCCCTCTTCAACCAGCCAACTTATCTATTTATTTATTGGTTCTTATATTCTGCATTATGCAAAAACAGTTTCAGTTCAGTATGGTTTACATACATTACAGGAGTTGAATTAAGATGAGCGAGGTTTGAAGATTACAAAGCAAGAGAACAATTTTACAACCAGTGCAGAATGATGATAGTCAGTAGAAATGCTGAAATTAATTAGCATCTTGAGACAAAAACTTTATGAACAGGAAAGGTTTTAGGGATTTGCGGAAGGACAGGCAGTTATCACTTTGTTTTATTTCTCTTGGAATAAAGTTCCACCATTTTGTGCCTAAGTATGAAAAGTCGCAGGTAAATATAGATGTGTACCTGATATTCTTCCAGTTAGAGAAATGCAGAATGAGATAGTATTTGGCATCTAAGGTAGCATTTCATGCTGGTAGGTCTGTCGCATTTTGCATGTAATCGGTTGTCATTCCGTAAATTATTTTATATATTTATTTATTGCATTTGTATCCCACATTATCCCACCTATTTGCAGGCTCAATGTGGCTTACATAGTTTTGTTAACATAGTCATTGCGGGTTCAATGTGGCTTACATATTTTGTTAGCAAAGTCAATGCAGGGTGACAGATATATTTAATATTGTGTCGAGGTTAGGTAAGGGTAGAAGGAAGAAGGGGTGATTAGGTAGTTATATAAAGGTACAGGTTTTGAAAATGGACCTCGCCTTTATTGGGAGCCAGTGAAGTTTGATTACTAGTGGAGATGCCCTTTTGAATCTAAAAACTTCATACAGCCAACAGATTCTATACATGTAGTGGACAAGAACAGCCAGGATCCAGCTTTCCCATTCTCCTCAACCCCAAGTACTACTCAGGTGATCTAAAGAGAGTCCAGTCTTGGTGTTAGAACTTGATACTCTTGTGAAAACACTACTTGCAAACTTACCTGCCTATTTAAGAAGTCATGTCCTAAAGCTGCCTCTCTCTGGTCTTACTTCACCTCACTCTGTTCTTGCTGAGTACATTGCACTCGGTATTAAGATAATGGCAGAGGGCAGTCAGAACTACCACTCATTGCATATAACAGAACAAGCTAGCCGGCCTGAAAACCATAAGGTGTAAGACTAGCATGAAGAAAGCAGTTGGCAGCAGGCCCAGCTTGGTGTAGGTAAGGGCTCGACCCCAAACATAGTAACATAGTAGATGACGGCAGAAAAAGACCTGCACGGTCCATCCAGTCTGACCAACAAGATAAACTCATATGTGCTACTTTTTGTGTATACCCTACCTTGATTTGTACTTGTCCTCTTCAGGGCACAGACCGTATAAGTCTGCCCAGAACTATCCCCGCCTCCCAACCACCAGCCCCGGCTCAGACCGTATAAGTCTGCCCAGCACTATCCCTGCCTCCCAACCACCAGTCCCGCCTTCCCACCACCGGCTCTGGCACAGACCGTATAAGTCTGCCCAGCATTATCCCCACCTCCCAACCACCAGCCCCGGCACAGACCGTATAAGTCTGCCCAGCACTATCCCCGCCTCCCACCACTGGCTCTGCCACCCAATCTTGGCTAAACTCCTGAAGATCCATTCCTTCTGAACAGGATTCCGTTATGTTTATCCCATGCATGTTTGAATTCCGTTACCGTTTTCATTTCCACCACCTCCCGCAGGAAGGCATTCCAAGCATCCACTACTCTCTCCCTGAAGAAATACTTCCTGACTTTTTTCTTGAGTCTGCCCCCCTTCAATCTCATTTCATGTCCTCTAGTTCTACCGCCTTCCCCTCTCCGGAAAAGGTTCGTTTGCGGATTAATTCCTTTCAAATATTTGAACGTCTGTATCATATCACCCCTGTTTCTCCTTTCCTCCAGGGTATACATGTTCAGGTCAACAAGTCTCTCCTCATACGTCTTGTAACGAAAATCCATAACAAACTCGTAGCTTTTCTTTGCACCGCTTCCATTTTTTTTTCGTCCTTCGCAAGATACGGCTTCCAACACTGAACATGTAATATTTAACATTATATAAAGGCTTGCCTTACAGTTTTGATGCACATGTACCCTGGTAGTCATTTTAGTAAGCAATCCAAAATCTTTTTAGAATTATTTAGGCAATCATTAAAGAAAGCAGACTAGTATACATTTGTTTAAGAAATTAGAAGCAAGGAAGAATAAATCTATATCTATATATATATCTATATCTATCTATCTATATATAGATAGATAGATAGATATGTAAAGATACATATATATATATATATAAAGAGGGAAGATGAGAATTTGTGTGTTAAATCGTGCTCACAAAAGTCTACAATATCAGGATAAAGGGCTAAATAATGAGAGAATATTGAAGAAATAAGATACTGTCATATCACAATAGGCAAAATGGACCAATGCAACTTCATTGTACACTTCAATAAAAGCAGACATCCTGAAATACCAGATATAGGGTGGTGAGGAGATCTGCTTACAGAGGTACAATGCAATACATGATAGGTACAGTTAGCTACCACTCAGTGAAGATTACAACATGATTAGTCAGAATTAAAAACAGGGAAAACAACATGATTAATCAGAATAAAAAAACTGGGGAAAACAAAATAGTATATCAATTTAAGATTTATTCTTTAAATATTTGTAGGGTTTTATTAGTAAGAAAAAAAGATGATTTGATTAAGTGGCTTATAAGGCTTTTGAGTGGCTTTGTAATAATATATTATATATATATATTTTTTTTTTTTTTTTGTTACATTTGTACCCCGCGCTTTCCCACTCAATGGAGGGTTAAGTGACTTGCCCAGAGTCACAAGGAGCTGCCTGTGCCTGAAGTGGGAATCAAACTCAGTTCCTCAGTTCACCAGGACCAAAGTCCACCACCCTAACCACTAGGCCACTCCTCCCTAAAAACATATTTTGCATTCAAATAAGAGATTACATATTTGCAAGGAAATATTAAAATAATTTGAGCCCTATTTGCTGGACTGAGGCCTTACAAGATGCTGCTTCTTCTTTTTTAGTTACTCTTGAAACATTCAGAAAACTCAAAGCTTGACTCCAAGAACAGTTTTATAATGATTCCTTAAGTACCTCCTCAAAATGAAATCCTGGGTACAGTCGAAGCATCAGGACAAACAACTTAGCCAAATTGTCACAGGTGTTAACTTGGGACATTCAAATTATCCAGAGGACTAGTGAGTCTTGCAGTTGACATGTGAATCAGCTGGTAGCAGGTGGTACATAAAATACTCTTAGGCAGTGCATTTCCCTAGCGAAAAAGGTGCCAGTACTCAAATGCTAGGCCACCTTTCAGGGACTGAGTGACCCATCCCACAATAACCAGGCCCCTTGCAACCAGTCACAGAATTTATGACGACAGAATTGGTGTGTAGAGCCTGAGCTCTTTCATTAAAACTTGGGGACCATGGGTCAATTTTAGCAGACAGTGGAAAAGGTGCTGGTACTCAGTGCCCCCAAGTACCTCCTCAAAAAAAGCCCTGCTCTTATGTAATACAGATAACCTCTCTATTTCAATTCAAAAAATCTCAGTAAGATTTTTTTTCAAAATCTCAGCAGGTGCATAATCCTCTTTTTTCGGAAAATTAACAAGTTACAAGTTCTTATTCCCCGAGCTGTTCTCAAGCCCATCTAATTTCTTACCTATTATTTTATTATCTTTAATAGCATATTCCAATGACTCAGTCTTTGAAAATCTTAAATACAAAGTTTCCAGTTTCTTGCTGTATTTCTCATAGTGCGCATCGTGTTTTGTTGATTTCTAATACAGTTACTCATGAATTGAACCTGCTCTGCCAAAACTTACCTAGATTATTTATGACAACTGTACAGATTCCAACTTTATTATAGAATATTTCTCAGAAATTAACAAAAAGGAGAAGTCTTGCCATATAGAAGAAGCTGAAGCCACCATATCTTCACCAGGTATAGATGGTATCTCACTGCTAACTGCAGAAGTCACACCTGGTCTCTGGCTACTTCTGTTGTATATAACTAAGCCTACCCCAAACAAAAATTCAGTTCTACCCTGCTGCCCCAATCGAAATCCATACCTTCTGGATGGGGGAGGGGGTACCTGCATTCCTTGTGGCCCAGAATCAGGGGGAGGGGTGCCTCCTTTCTAATCATGTACAGTCTTCCCTTCAAACACATCATTAATGAGGAAAGGAGAGATGAAAAAGGCTCAGACTAAAAAGCACCTGTTTATTTGAAGTGCTAGAGTGAATCTGATATTCAGAGGTTCACATCATTTGCCCTAATTTTCCAGGTGTGCTCAACAGTGCATCATGGTACCCTTTGCTAGTTTTGGACATTGCATTACACATGATGTTGCAGTGCTAGTTAGAGAAAGGGAAGTGTGGAAAAAACAGACTCTCTGGGGAATAATAATGTTCAGCTACTTGCATAAAGAGAGGCATGACCAGCAGGAAAAAGGAGGTGATAGTGCCGTTGTATAAGTCTCTGGTGAGGCCTCATTTGGAGTACTGCGTGCAGTTCTGGGGACCGCACCTATGGAAAGATATAAACAGGATGGAGTTGGTCCAGAGGGCGGCTATGAAATCAGTAAGCGGTCTTGAATACAAAAATTATAGGGACAGGCTTATGAACCTCAACATATATATGCTGGAAGAGAGAAGGGAGAGAGGAGACATGATAGAAACGTTACAATATCTCATGGGCATTTATGTACAGGAAAAGAGACTTTTTCAAGTGAAGGAGAGCTCTGGAATGAGGGGGCATACGACAAAGTTAAGAGGGAATAGGCTTAGGAGTAACCTAAGGAAGTATTATTTCACAGAAAGAGTGGTGGAGGCGTGGAATGGCCTCCCGGTGGAGGTGGTGGAGTCGAGGACTGTTCCAGAATTTAAAAAGGCATGGAATAAGCATGTTGGATTGCTTAGGAACAGGAAGAATTAGGGGTTACAGAGGATGGGCAGATTGGATGGGTCATATGGCCTTTATCTGCCGTCATGTTTTTAGGTGGTTCTATCTTCATTGCAGCAATGCTGCACTACAGGTATATGGCTCCTGGTCTGTGGCACTGCAAGCTAGAAAAAGTGAACTAGTAAAACCACTGATCTTCCTACCCTTGGAAGCCACAAGCCTTGCCTGAAGATGCACAGATTTCCCCAGGCGCAAGCAGGTCAGCTGTTTAAAAGGGAGTGAATAGCAAGTATCTGGCACAAAGCATGAAACTAGGAGCAGAGCTGACTATAGCAGATACTTGTGGGTCATTATTCAGCTGCCACAGTCAGCATTTTTTTTTTTTAAATTCCCACTGTGACTGTCAAAAACATATCTGGATATTCAGCCCCACTGTTGGGATTTAACTGGCCATTGAATATCTAGATAAGGTGGTCAGCACTGGAACTTATCCAGACAGTGGTAATATGCAGGCAGCTATCCGGATAATTTACGAGAGCCATTTATCTGTCCAAAGTTATCGTCGTAACTTATTCAGATAGCACCTTTTTTGCCTTTATAAAATAGGTGCTTTTTGACATTTTTACATAGGCTCCGTATATGAAATTAACCTTATATATATGATAGCTGTTTTCCTGAGTAGTATGCCATTCCTGTCACCATAAAGGTTTGGTAGTGTCAAACTGTTTATCTTCCTGTTATGCTACAGTTGAAAGACAAGTGAGAAGATTAAATATATAAAACTATATTGAGTGCTTTTCCTAAATAGTGCTGGTTTACTGCTACAAAAGTTACACTTCAACAGTATGAGCACTATCTATAATACTTATAATTGCAGCCTTTCAACTTTTGCCTTTTGTTTCCTCGTCATTGATGTGTTTTCCAGTCCCCCCTTGGCTCTAGTTTATTTCTGCTGCCACTTGGAAGGGAGAAAGTAAGAGATGCATTAGGGAAGTAGTGCCAGCTTCGCTCTATGGATGACCCCAGAGAAAGGGTTTACAGAGTACTGCAGCTGGCAGCATAATCCCTGGAGGCTGAGCACATTTATGTGTCTGTCTGTTGTCTGCTCTGGCTGTGCCAGCTGAAAGCCTGCCAGCTGGGATCAGGAGCCTCCCAGAATCCAGGGTCTTTCAGCAGATTGGGAAAGAGTAGCTATAATCAGATGTTACGACTGCAAAATAAATTTAAAAGCTGCAGGGGTTTTTTATGAGAAAGATGAAAGATCGACGTCGTCTTTATTGTATTGGCTACAAGTTTTGGTGAAGTCCATCCTGAGAGAGTTGTCTGCAACAGAGAGTTGTTTGCAAAGGATAGACACTTGTACTATGATATACTCATAATATGAGAAATCTGTGCTGCAATAAAGACTAACCAAGTACTGACACCATAGCTTGGGGTATGCTGTCCCTGTTGCTTCATGGTTCCAGTTGAAAAAATTCCATGAATGCTGTTTCTGGTCAAATGCATTTTGTCAGTTTAAGTACTTAAAGAATGACTCCTCTTTGGTTAAAGCAAGATATAAATGTAAAAATAAAATAGCCTCAGAGAGTTTACAGTCTAAATCTAAAATACAAACCATGGTAAAAATTACAATACTGTTATTTTATTTTACTACAGGTGGTGTTTGCTGGAAACCCAATTTTAAATGTACTAACTACAGAGCTGTTCAGAAACATTTAAGAGACAGACCCTGCTTGACAAAGCTTACAATCTATTTAAGACAGACAAACAGGACAATAATGGATTCTCATTTATTATGGGAATGATTGTACATCATAGGTACTGAATAGGTAAATAAGGGTTAAGAGGTAAAGCAGTATCAAAAAGGTGGTCTTTAGCCTGGATTTGAATAGGGGCAGAGAAAGAGCGTGATATCCCTTTATGTCTTACCACTAGATTTTGTAATCTATTTAACAAGCAAAATTCATGATACTGGCTTGTAAAACATCTGGCTTCATGCTCAGGGATGATTATAGCCATGGTCACTACCAGATATACAGCACATTCTTTTTCCTTTTCCCTTTTATTTGGAATCCTTTCCTGCTTTCACTCTGCTGTGAACTCTCTTTGAAATATTTTAAAGCAAACCTGAAGGCTTTCTTTTTTCATCAGGCTTTTGGGGATCCAGGATTTTCCAGCATGAGACTATACCCTATAGTATCTTTTTGACTTCACTATCCCTGCTCTTTGCATGAATGGTTATCTTTACTATCAAATAATGGTGTTCCTTTCCTTTTTCTTATGACTGTAGTTTTGTAAATTGCTCTGCTCTGCCTTGGCAGCTAGAACAGTCTTGTAAGTCTGAATAAACTATAGGTAACCCTGGCCATCTTCGTCGCCTACCTCAGTGGTAGTCTGCAGTTAAAGATTCAACAGCTGATATATGTAGGATGCCATCAGATTTTGGATATTAGATTTACAGATAACAATATTTGAAGCACACAGTTCTTTTGGATAATATAAGCTTTACAAAAAAAGGAAACAGAGGAATTGTTTTGCATAGATTAAATTTAACTTAAAATGGGCAGATTTAGTCTGTTGACTTGAAGAATCCTGTTGCATCACTGGAGGTAGAAGAACTGAAAACATCTCGAGAAGAGGAGGAACCATTATTAAAAATCCCAAAGCCACTGGATCGGTGACCAATAAGAAACAAAAAGTAGTGGTGGTAGGTGATTCTCTTCTGAGGGTATAGAGGCGCCCATCTGCTGACCAAACATGATGTCCAGGGAGGTGTGTTGTCTGCCTAGTGCTAAGATTCGAGATTATAGCAGAAAGTAGCCAGGACTCATCAAGCCTACTGACCACTATCCTGTGCTGCTTTTGGCAGAAATGATGCTGCTAGGTATCCTACTAAGCATATCAAATGTGACTTCATGCTCTAGGTTAGAGGGGTGAAGCACCTAGGTGCACAGGTAGAGTGTTCTCATCAAACCTTCCTGCTGAAGGTAAAGGCCAATGAGGAAAGCTTGCATCCTGGAGCTGAATGTGTAGCTGCCGTGGATGGTGCTGACATGAACACTTTAGCTTCCTAGACCATGGAATGATTTTCCAAGAGCTACTGAGCAGTGATGGTGTCCACCTTTCAAGGAAAGGACGAAGTGGTCTTCCGTAACAGACTGGCTAAAGTACTACAGAGGGCTTTAAACTAAATTTACTGGGGATGGATAAGAAAAGCCCCAAAGTCATTAGCAACCCTCAGGAAGGAAAACCTTTATAGAAAGGGGAAAAAAGAGAGTAGCATCTGGAGAGCTTTGTTATTACCAATGCCCGTTGTATGGGAAACAAATTTCTAGATCTAGATGCTACAATGACAGAAGCTGACTTGGATTCAGTGGCGGTCATGGAGACAAGGTTCACAGAGTGCCATGACCGGGATATAATCTATTCAGGAAGGACGGGGTAGTAAAAAAGGTAGAGAAGTGACATTATATGCTAAGAATAATATTAATGTGACAGAATTGCAGGACATATAGGTAAGGAAGAAGCACTGTGGATTTAACTGGAAAGATGGGAATGGAAAATGTATTTAAATTGGTGTTGTAATATACCAGTCACCTTCACAGTCAGAAGAAATGGTCAGAGATTTAATTGAAGACATTCACAAAATAATAGGAAAGGGGAAATACTACTGATAGGTGAATTTAATATGTCAGACATCAGTTGGAGCTTCTCTGCTGCAGGGTTGTCTAGACGCAAAGGGATCTTGGATTCTCTACAGGAAGAATTGTTCCAGCAGTGGTTAATGGAACTAATGTGGGATGGAGCTATTCTAGACTGGTTGTTTTACAAACGGGTATAATGTTTCTGATGTTACGGTGGAGATCATTGGCCATCTAGTGGTGTGGTTCAATGTTACAACACAGGAGGAGAGGGCTTATTCAAGACTGAAGGTCGTAGATTTCAAAAGAACTAACTTTGCCAAGATGGGGAACTGCTTAACAAGTAATTTTTGTTCTGTGTCATGGATGAAAGGACGGGGTAGGACCACAGAAACAAATGCTAATGGGATGAACATGTGGTAGACTAGTACTGATTCTCAGAAGACTGCATTTGTGAGGAGCTAGCTAAACAAAAGTGGACAAGCGATGGGCTGATGGGATACATCAAGGAACTTGGAGATGTTCTGGTGGCTTGCTATCTTCTGATCTCTTCAATGCTTCCGTAGAGTCTGGAGTGGTCCTCTAGGACTGGAGAAGGATGGATTTTGTTCCTCTACACAAGAGTGGAAGTAAGGAAGAGGTTGGTAATTACAGACCTGTCAGTCTGAATTCAGTGGTGAGTAAAACTAATGAAACGCTTCTATAGCAGAAACTTGTGAGGTTTCTCAAAGCGAATGGACTGCAGGGGACCCGAGCAGCATTTCACTAGAGGCAGGTGTTTGTCAGACAAATCTGATTGATTTCTTTGATGGGTGACCAAACAGTTGGACGTGGGAGGAGTGCCAATTGTGGTGTACTTGGATTTTAGCAAACGGCATTTGACACGGTTCCACACAGGCGACTGATAAATAAACTGAGGGCCCTTGTATGGGCCCTAAATTGAATGACTGGGTTTAAAAACCAATTAACTGGGAGGAGACAGAGGATAGTGGTAAGTGGAGCTTGCTCGAGGAAAGGATGTTATAAGTGGGTACCACAGGGATTGGTCCTTGGGCCCACTTTCTTTTAACAACTTTGTGAGTGATATTGCTGACGTATTGTCTGGTAAGGTTTGTCTCTTTGCTGATGATACTAAACTCTGTGATAGGTTGGACACCCTGGAGCAGTATGGATAGCATGGAGGAAGGGTCTAGCAAAGCTAGAAAAGTGGTCCAATAATTGTCAACTAAGATCTAATTTTAAAAATGCCGGGTCATGCACTTGGGTTACAAAATCCAATGGACGGTACAGTACAGGGGGAGAAGGCTTCTGTGTATGTAAGAAGAACGGGATTTGGGGGGTGATTGTGTCTGATGAACTTAAGGGGCCAAACTGGTAGAAAAGGCGACAGGTCAATGCCAGAAGAGATGCTGAGTGCATATAGAGAGGGATGGGGCAAACAGGAAGAAAAAGGCGATAGTGCTCTTGTATAAGTCTCTGGTGAGTCCCCGTTGGAATATTGTGTGCAATTCTGGGTACTGCACCTACGAAAGGATTATAAACAGGATGGAGTCAGTCCAGAGGGTGGCTACAAAATTGATCTGTGGTCTCTGTCATAAAACATATAGAGATAGGCTTATGAACTTCAAACCTGTATACACTGGAAGAGAGTCGGGAGAGAGGGGATATGATAGAGATGTTTAAATATCTCAGTGGCAGGAGTTGAGGCCTTTTTCAAATAAAGGAAAACTCTGGAATGAGAGGGCATAGGATGAAGTTAAGAGGAAATAGGATGGAAAGCGTGGTAACCAAACAACTTACAGATTATATAAAGAAATTCTCAATTCTACACGAATCACAGTCAGGATTTTGCCCCCTCCACAGCACTGAAACAGTACTACTCACTCTCCTCACCAAATTCAAGCAGGAAATAGCAATAGGCAAAAACATCCTTCTCCTCCAATTTGACATGTCCACTGCATTCGACATGGTAAACCATAATATATTAATAAGAGTACTAGATAACTTCGGAATTGGTGAAATATACTTAGTTGGATCAAGGGTTTCCTAACCACAAGAACACACCAGTAAAATCAAACTCAAAAATATCATCACCGTAGAAAGCAGACTGTGGAGTACCACAAGGATCACCGCTATCTCCGGTCCTATTTAACTAATGATGACCCCACTAGCCAAGTCATTATCCAAACAAGGCCTCAACCCTTTCATCTATGCAGACGATGTCACAATATACATTCCTTACAATACTAAATTGACAGAAATCACCAACGAAATCAAGCTCAGCTTCAACCTCATGGACTCATGGGCAAATGCATTTCAACTAAAACTCAATAAAGAAAAAACCACATTGTCTCATCCTCACATCCCAAACACAGCGCGGACAACCCACAAGTATCAACACCCCAGATTACACCCTCCCTATCTCAGACAGCCTGAAACTCTTCGACATTACAATGGACCGCAACTTAACACTAGAGAGCCAAGTGAAATCCACAGAAAGAAATGTTCCACTCACTGTGGAAACTCAAACGCATGAAACAGTTCTTCCCGAGGGATACATTCGCAACCTGATACAGTCAATGGTACTAAGCCATGTGACTACTGCAAGGCATTTATGCGGGATGCAAAGAACAAACCTTAAACTTCAGACCGCTCAAACACGGCAGCCAGACTTATATTTGGAAAGATACGATTCGAAAGCACAAAACCCCCTCCACGAAATAACTACACTTGCTCCCAATCAAAGAACGCATTGCTTTCAAAATCTGCAGCCTGGTTCACCAAATTCTCTACGGTGAAGCCCCAGGATACATGACAGACTTGCTCGAATTACCAGCTAGAAATACATCCGAATCAACACGAACTATCTAAATCTGCACTACCCAAGCTGCAAAGGACTAAAATACAAATCAACCTTACACATCCAGTTTTTTCCTACATAAGCACACAACTGTGGAACGCATTACTGAAAGCCTTAAAAACGACCTACGACCACCTCAACTTCCGGAAAACACTAAAAACTAACCTGTTTAAAAAGGAATACCCTAATGATCCAACTTAAATGTCTGATCTCTGCAACACAACAAAACTAAAGTACGTAATGGACATAACACAACTCTCCCGCTGTACAATTCCCTAATGTGGCTGTGCCACATGAACTTTACCTACCAAAACATCACTTTGTATTTGTTCACACCAGTGTCGGCAAACGCCTCTCCGGTACTATGTAAGCAACATTGAGCCTGCAAATATGTGGGAAATGTGGGATACAAATGCAACAAATAGATAAATAAATAAATTAGAAATAATCTAAGAAAATAACCTTTCATGGAAAGGGTGTGTGGACACATGGAATGGTCTCCAGTGGAGTCGTGGAAACAAGGACTGTGTCAGAATTTAAGAAAGTGAGGGCAGGCATGTGAGACCATTTAGGAAATGGAGAAGTTAGTGGTAACTGAGGAAGGACAGACCTGATGGGCCATTTGGCCCTTATCTACCATCATGTTTTCTGCCATGGTAATGATTAAAATAAACATGGTTACTGAACAGTGAGACTGCTTTTAATTTTTAATCCTTTATTCACCTATTCAGAACCAAGCTGCAGGTCCACATTGACCCTTGTCTTTTGGCTCATCATCCAAAAATCAGCCA
Source organism: Microcaecilia unicolor (assembly GCF_901765095.1). NCBI lineage: Eukaryota > Metazoa > Chordata > Amphibia > Gymnophiona > Siphonopidae > Microcaecilia > Microcaecilia unicolor. The sequence goes on along the minus strand of NC_044031.1, from coordinate 608,583,129 downwards.
TCTCTATTCACCATCTTGTAGAATACTTGCAGTCAAGTGTATTTCTTTTCATGAATGCTTTGCAACACTTGCTTCTAATGCTTTGTGACACCTGATGACTGATTAATCTGTCACAATACCATTAATCATCATATACCATTATCAGTCACATCTTTCATGACTCCAAAAATACACTGAGAAAGGGGATAAGCTTTAATTATAACTGTTCTGTCGATAGGTTTTGAAGCAACATAGAACATGACAGCAGATAAAGACCACACTGGAAGGAAACCTCTCTCAGGCCTGATAAATATTCTTTTAGAGACAATTATTGGATTTTTTTTCTAAGACTGAAAATTCACTGTTTCAAAATTAAACTGCCTGGAGCTCAGGCCTTTAAATGCAAACAGGTGAATGTAGATACAAAAATGGTTGCAGACATAAAAATGAATGAAAGGAACAATAAAATAATGAGTCATTTTATAATGGAATTATTTGAATTCCTTTTGTGAATTGAGATACCCTTTATTGTACTAAGATAAGGAATTATATAGACGTGCTATTGCACATGTACTTTCAAGACCATTTAGAGCCCTTTATTGGTAACATCTGAATAGGACCTTAAAAGCTCTTTGACAGCTTCTTTGGGTAATTATCCACATGCATAGGACCAGTTGTTTTTTTTTAAGGCTTTTCATGCTGCATCAGACCACAGATCCATCAATCCCAGTGTTTGTCTCTGACTGCAGCCAGTCTGGGGCACAGGCACATGACATGATCCCAGTTAGCAAATCTGCTCCTATTAGGTTGCCCATAACCAAATGTGGGACAAAGTGAAGAATAACTCTAAACTGTATCAAACAAACAAGGCAGAGGGTTTCCTACATCCACATGCCTAATAATGGTTTATAGACTTTTCCTCAAGAATCTGTTGAACCCTTTTTAAATCCAGTTATGCCCACAACCTTCAGCATCAAATTAAACAGCTTAATTATGGACTTAGTGAAAAGAAATACTTTCTCCAATGTGTTGTAAATGTGCTAGCTGTCAGTTTCATAATATCTTGTAAATCCCAACGCATACAATACAAATTAATATACAAGGTGGTACATTTTATTATCACACATTAGCAGAGCCTCAGAGGTAACTCATTTCACACAGAGCATCATCGGCTCAATAAAAGCTGGTGTAAGATTCGAGCATTAAATTCCAAGGACCCTGTTTACTAAGTGCGCTAGTGTTTTTAGTGCATGCAAACGCTAGAGACACCCATATATTCCTGTGGGTTTCTCTAGTTTTAGCGTGTGCTGAAAATACTAGTGTGCCTATAGCACAGCTTAGTAAACAGGGCCCCAAATTTGTACAAAACCACTTTTTTAATTTAATTTCAATCATAAAAAAGTTGTTTACTTATCTTTAAATATCTTGTCAGTTTCATGGCATGCCGCCTCATCTTGGTACTATTTGAAAGGATAAACTGTTCCCTCTTCATTTGTTCCATCCCACTTATAATTTTTATGGACCTCTATCTTATCACATCTCAACTACTAGAATTCTGTACTATTTAACAGCATTAAAGCACATCAGAATAGTAATTCTTGCTCATCATAGAAATGTAGAAATATGTCGGCAGATAAAGGCCAAATGGCCCATCCAGTCTGCCCACCCATAGCTAGAAGGTGTTAGGCTGTATAGAGAGAGGTGTGACCAGCAGAAGAAAGGGGATGTTGATTGCCCCTGTATAAGTCGTTGGTGAGGCCCCACCTGGAGTATTGTGTTCAGTTTTGGAGGCCGTATCTTGTTAAGGATGTAAAAGAATTGAAGCGGTTGCAAAGAAAAGCTACGAGAATGGTATGGGATTTGCGTTACAAGACATATGAGGAGAGACTTGCTGAACTAAACATGTATACTCTGGAGGGAAAGGAGAAACAGGGGTGATATGATACAGATGTTCAAATATTTGAAAGGTATTAATCCGCAAACGAACCTTTTTCCGGAGAGGGGAAGGTGGTAGAACGATGAGGACATGACATGAGATTGAAGGGGGGCAGACTCAAGAAAAATGTCAGGAAGTATTTTTTCATAGAGAGAGTAGTGGATGCTTGGAATGCCCTCCCGCGGGAGGTGGTGGAAATGAAAACGGTAACGGAATTCAAACATGCGTGGGATAAGCATAAAGGAATCCTGTGCAGAAGGAATGGATCCTCAGGAGCTTAGTCAAGATTGGGAGGCGGGGCTGGTGGTTGGGAGGCGGGGATAGTGCTGGGCAGACTATACGGTCTATGCCCTGAAGAGCACAGGTACCAAATCAAAGTAGGGTATACACAAAAAGTAGCACATATGAGTTATCTTGTTGGGCAGACTGGATGGACCGTGCAGGTCTTTTTCTGCCATCATCTAGTACTACTACTACTACTTAACATTTCTATAGCGCTACTAGGGTTACGCAGCGCTGTACAATTTAACATAGAAGGACAGTCCCTGCTCAAAGAGCTTACAATCTAAAGGACACATGAACAGTCAGTCTGATAGTTGGGTCTGCAGACTGGAACAGTCAAATTGGGGCAGTCTGGATTTTCTGAAAGGTAAGAGTTAGGTGCCGAACGCAGCATTGAAGAGGTGGGCTTCTGCACTATGTTACTCCTTTTTTTAAGGGATCCCACATGCTTGTCCCATGCTTTCTTAAACTCTGACACAGTCTTCATCTCCACAACCTCCACCGGAAGGCCATTCCACGCTTCTACCACCCTTTCCGCAAATGAATACTTCTTTGATTCTTCCTAAGCCTATTTCCTCTTAAGTTCATCGTATGCCCCATCATTCCAGAGTCCTTCCTTCATTTGAAAAAGGCTCTCTTTCTGTACATTAATGCCCCAAGATATTTAAATGTTTCTATCATATCTCCTCTTTCCCTCCTCTTTTCCTGCATATACATGTTGAAGTTCATAAGCCTGACCTTACATGTTTTATGTCCAAGACCGCTTACCAATTTTGTAGCCACCCTCTGGACTGACTCCATCCAGTTTATAGCTTTCCGTGGGTGCGGTCTCCAGAATTGCACACAGTACTCTAAATGGGGCCTCACCAGACACTTATAGAAGGGCACCATCACCTGTGGAGTGGAGGAGTAGCCTAGTGGTTAGTGCAGCGGACTCTGATCCTGGGGAACTGGGTTTGATTCCCACTGCAGCTCCTTGTGACTCTGGGCAAGTCACTTAACCCTGCATTGTCCCAGGTACAATAAGTACCTGTATATAATATGTAAACCCTTTGAATGTAGTTGGAAAAACCACAGAAAGGCGGTATATAAGTCCCATTCCCTCCCCCCCCCCCTTCTTCCTACTGGTCATTCCTCTCCTTATGCACCCAAGCATCCTTCTGGCTTTGACCGTCGCTTTTTCTACCTGTTTGGCCTACTTTAAGGTCTTCAGTACAATCACCCCCATATCCCTTTCTTGCTTTGTACACAGAAGACTTCACCCCCTATATTGTACTGTTCTGTGGATTCTTGTGACCAAAGTACAGGACCTGCATTTTTTATGCATTAAATCTTAGTTGCCAAATATTGGACCATTCCTCAAGCTTCGCTATGGCCTTCCTTATGTCATCCATACCCTCCGGGGTGTCCACCTTGTTGTAGATTGTGTGTCTCTGTTAATAAAGTTCTTATATAGTAGAGATGTGATTTTACACTAGGAAAGCACAGCGGAATAGATAAATCTATATTCCAAATCTACCTATTGCCACAGCCTCTGGTTCTCCTGCAGAAGGTATTTCAAGATTCTGAGACAAGAATTTGCAAATGCTAAGGTAGAATTTTCAAATTCTGCAGAAGTTATGTTGTACTTTTGCATAAATTTAAATGCATCTGGGTACTGAATAATTATTTTATAAAGTACAAATATATAATTCTTCATTTTCTTTGGAAGGGTAGGGGATCGTAGTGATCAGTGCCAGGAAGAGAGAGAGGAGATAAATAATGAGAGTAAGGTAGGGAAGTAGGGAAATGGGGTGGGAAAGGAGAACATGGAGGAGAGGAGAGAAGATAAAGGATGAGCAAGGACAGGAGGAGGAACTGGAGATCAGTGGAAGGGAAGGATCACAAGGAGAGGTAAGGGAAATAAGGAGAAAAGAAATAGAGAATGGAAAAGGTGCATCCAGGATCAGGTGTGAATATCCAGTGTTACCTGCTTTTGGCTCTGATCCCATCTTTCAGTTTCTTCCCCTGTCCTGTGAAGCCTCTGCAAACCCCTCACTCACATCTTGCAGCACCTCCTATCCTTCACTGTGCCTTTCTGGCACTTTCATCCTTCACACTCTTTACTTTCCATATTTGCTCAAGTCACTTTTTCTCCCTTTTCGCTGAGCCACCTCTCAACCATAATCCCTTCACTCTTCCCATCTGCACCCATCTCCCAGTAATATGTAGCGACCTATTTTTCCTATCTCCCCCCCCCCCCCCCCCACTACCTCTGGTGATCCCCGTGAGTCACCCTTTCCATCTCCCTCCTCCCCATGATCTCATCTTCCCCATGCCAGCTGGTGACTTCCCTTCCGATCTACTGCCAGGGTCTCAGGAATCATAATTTGAACCACATGTTAAAACTGCAACACTTGGATTCCAGCATCATTAGAGGATAATGCAGTCCAGGGTACTGCATTACTACTGTCCTCCTCCAAGTGTCAAGCTAGCCGGGAAGGGAGAAAAACGAATTATCTTTGTCAGTAACAATATTTGGCTTGCAGGTTGCACCTGGCTTGTAGCCTGCCATAGTGATTCCACTGTGCCCAGCCTATTTTGCAGCCCCTGCTCATGAGAGACCAGGGGCCCTGCCCATTGCTGCAACTTTTTGCTGTAGCTCAATACGTGATTGGACAATAATAGGAATGAAAGGATACTTTTATACAAAGCAAAACCTTAGTCTGGACAACACTGCCAGAATAATAAACCATAAATGCTAAGTAATTTGTTGTTGTAATGTCAGGTGCATTTAGGGCTATCAGCTTGGAATAGAAAAATGATGGGCTGTAGTCAGTGGTACTTGCAGATTAACTTTGCTGTGCAGTATTTTAACAAAATTAATGTAATTGCAATAATTCATAATGCATGATGGCTTATGATTCCACTAATTGCTCAGTTTCCCAGAACGCCACTAAAAATAAAATGAATTTCTCATTAATTTTTCCCCCTGCCTAAATGATCTCATGGAGTTAGATCAGAAGTACAAAATTAATAAGCCTGAAATTGAAGAACCAGGGGATTTTTTTTTCATAAGCTTTGCAGGGTTCTTGTTTTTTCATATTGAAGCACACATCTGCAGCAGATAAATCATTATCTTTGAGTTTGTAGCTGGTGACTTAGGTCTCCTTATTCCTGTTAAAACAGTAAAAATACACCAAATGCGTAAGATCCCCTCTTTCCAGGTAGTGTTTCCAAATAGATTAATTTTGTGCATACTGTGGCATGTTTGAACTTCACTCGAATGCCAGGTTATATAGGCAATGATCTCAGAATTATTGCTAATGCAGATTTTAACACTTGTGTTGTGCCAAAGAGAGCCGCCTCCTGGAGTTCATAAGGTGCAGTAGGCACAGACAACATCAAGATGTATTTGGAAATTCCTTTTAATGAGGTCAGTGCTACTCAAAAATAATTGAGAGAATTTCTGTGTTTTTTTCCACCACATTTTCTAGATCTCTGATTGCATTTGTTGGTACCTGAGGACATAGGAGCCAACTGTGTGGGTGCTGAGCACATCAACTACTAATCAAACTCTTTCACTTTGTCCAGGGAGGGGTAGTTTGTTTTGAATTTAGCACCCCCCACAATCTTTTTGAAAAAATGGCTCCTATGCTTCAGAATCTTCTTGTCTCACACATAATTGCCACATCTTTTCTCCGTTAGCACAATGTCAAATTTTTGTGCCTCAAGCATTTTCTCTGTGGAAATGGAAATGTCCCAGGTGATCACAATTGAATTCTTTAATTCTGCCAGGGTTACGATTCCAGTGTTTGGCACAAAATGTTATGTATATGTAGTTTCCAGTGGATGATATGTGCCACCTTATTCTGTCTTTCTGTATACAGGCCTTCTGACATCAATATGTTGTACCCTTTGATAAGATCTGTGACCATTCACAGTTCAGTGCTACAAAATCTGCATTTGTCAGTTTTACTGTTTTTTTTTTTGTTGTTGTTGTTGTCTTGCTTGTAGGCCTCTATCCACTTTTGAAGTTATTAATGTCTTGTCTTTAGCTGTAAATTCATCTTTCCTTAACCATTCTTTTATTGGGATATGATCTGTTTGTTCTTTTTGAAGTAACTCTATTTATCTATGTATTTGTGCATTATCCACTTTTTCTCATTTGCTGTTAATTCTGTAAAGAATATTTTCTCCTGTTTTCCAAAGTTCTATTGCTTCTTTGCCTCTGTGTTCTGATGGACTGTCATTTAATCATTCTGTATGTTGCAGCAGTGCATGTCCAAGGAGACAGTATGGTTTACAATTGTTAAAAATTCTTACCATTCACATTTATGAATCCAAGTAACACTGGGATACCATTCTGGTCCTTAGAACTCCACGCAGTATCACAGTAAGTGATGGCAGACAGTGACCATCTGGTCAGGTTCACTTTGCCTAGTTATGCACACTTCTAAGGATACATTACAACTGCCACACAATTATATGAGTTCTTTTTTTTTTTTTCCAGGGCAGTCTTTTTACTTTCTTGTATGCCGCCATCTTGGATAGAAGAACATACAAGTCCTCTCCTCTTCCTGATACACATTTAGTTCCGTCTAGCACCCATCTTTCCCTTGCCCAACCACAAGTCTCTGTAATAATTTAGTCAGCAAAAATAGCATTGTCATTGCCCAAGTATGTGGCCTCCTCCTTCCCGTGCATAGCCTGCAGGATCGACTTGGCTACTTGAACATTTTGTTTAAAAATAAATTAAGAGACATGTTTACTAAAGAGCAATTAGGGTTTGGCACTTAATGTGAATCATCAGGCAAATCCAATGTACCTTAAGTGCAAAGGCTCTGCGGCAACTATTTGAGGAGTGTCCAGCATTCCCCTTGCAATTTTCACACAGACAAGCACTCTTAACATGTCTGTGAATGTGGATGCACCTTACACCACTTATTGAGGTGACGTTAGGTGTACCTGCATTAACTGCCCATTTCCCAGTTAGCACATGCTACCTTTTGCATGCTGACTGCAATGTGCAGTCCACGCCCACTCTTTGCCCATACCCTGCTGATTCCCACCCCCTACCCACGCTAAGCAGTTAATGCCAGACATTTACTATACTGGCTGTTCTAGCATGCGCTAAATGTTAGCACTGTAGGCGCAATACAGACACACTGTTTTGGGGGTGTTATTGGGGTACCTGACAGTGTAAATTCTGAAAGAAATGGGTCCCAAACAAGACTACCATTGGCAAGGAAAGTGTCAGATGCAAATATATTCCCCTTATCCTTAGATCCAAGCCCACTGCACCAATCTAATAAAAGGAACTAACTCCACATCCAAGTATTATATAAATAGAGCAATTATTTTATTTACAATAGCATCAAACATGATATAAGAAAGACGGAAATGAAGACAAAGCCATCTCATTACAGAAATAAACTTTGAGTAAATGCACTTAGATCCCTAACTAGACTCTGACATGCAAAGAGTTACTCAGACCCACAGAGCACTACAAAGCTACTTGGCACATATAACCTGGTGAAGTCCTTCAGATATCAGGCTCTCCAATGCAGGTCTGTTCCTCAGGGTGGGATGTTGACACAGCAGCGCCTATCTCTTTTTATGGAGAACGCAGAAGCTGTATCTGTACTGCTACTGGTACTTTCTGTCCTGGCAATGATGTCAATTCTGATAACAAACTTGTTGTTCTGGACCATTGAGAACCTTGTCCGCAGTGTTCTGTCTGTGTGCCAGATACAGTAAACAAAAGTGATTGTTGCAAACAGTTGTTTTATCTTTAGTAGACTGGATGTCTCTGCCTTGTCCTAGAGATGAAACCTCTGAGTTTGCATATTGTAATGAGGTTGTTAATTCTGGATTGTATCATATATTTATATTTATGAACTATATATTTGACCATATAGGTACATGCAGGTCTGTACATAGTGCTTGCTGACCTGAACAGGTATACCCTGGAGGAAAGGAGAAACAGGGGTGATATGATACAGACGTTCAAATATTTGAAAGGTATTAATCCGCAAATGAACCTTTTCCGTAGTTGGGAAGGCGGTAGACCTAGAGGACATGAAATGAGATTGAAGGGGGGCAGACTCAAGAAAAATGTCAGGAAGTATTTTTTCACAGAGAGAGTGGTGGATACTTGGAATGCCCTCCCGCGGGAGGTGGTGGAGATGAAAACGGTAATGGAATTTAAAAAATGCATGGGATAAACATAAAGGAATCCTGTTTAGAAGGAATGGATCCTCAGAAGCTTAGCGGAGATTGGGTGGCAGAGCCGGTGGTGGGAGGTGGGGCTAGTGCTGGGCAGACTTCTATGGTCTGTGCCCTGAAAATGGAAGATACAAATCAAGGAGGCGTGGCTAGTACTGGGCAGACTTCTACGGTCTGTGCCCTGAAAATGGAAGATACAAATCAAGGTCAGGTATACACACAAAGTAGCACATATGAGTTTGTCTTGTTGGGCAGACTGGATGGACCGTACAGGTCTTTCTCTGCCGTCATCTACTATGTTACTATCAGGCTTATTTTTGAAAGTGATCGCTGACCATCTTCCGACATAAATCGGGAGATGGCCGGCGATCTCTCAAAAGCGGCGAAATCGGTATAATCGAAAGCTGCTTTTTTGACACCATCGCTGCTTTCCTGTCGCCGAGCCGGCGAAAGTTCAAGGGGGCATGTTGGTGGCGTAGCGAAGGCGGGACATGGGTGGGCATGAGCGTAGCTACCAGATGGCTGGCTTCAGCGCATCATGGAAAAAACAAAAGCGGCGTTAATCAGTATTTCGACGGTTTTACTTGGTCCTTTTATTTTCACGACCAAGCCTCAAAAAGGTGCCCCAACTCACCAGATGACCACCGGAGGGAATGGGGGATGACCTCCCCGTACTCCCCCAGTGGTCATCAACCCCCTCCCACACTAAGAAAATAAAAATAAAACCTTTTTTGCCAGCCTGTATACCAGCCTCAAATGTCATACCCAGCTCCCTGACAGTAGTATGCAGGTCCCTGGAATAGTTTTTGTTGGTTGCAGTGGACTTCAGGCAGGCAGACCCAGGCCCATCCCCCCTTACCTGTTCCACTTGTGGTGGTAAGTGTTGAGCCCTCCAACCCCCCCCCCCAAACCCACTGTACCCACATGTAGGTGCCCCCCTTCACCCATAAGGGCTATGGTAGTGGTGTAGAGTTGTGGGGAGTGGGTTTTGGGGGGGATTTGGGGGGCTCAGCACCCAAGGTAAGGGAGCTATGCACCTGGGAGCTATTTGTATATATTTTTTTAATTTTTAGAAGTGCCCCCTAGGGTGCTCGGTTGCTGTCCTGGCATGTCAGGGTGACCAGTGCACTACAAATGCTGGCTCCTCCCACGAGCAAATGCCTTGGATTTAGCCAGGGTTGAGATGGCCGCTTTTAGTTTCCATTATCGCTGAAAAAACCGGCCATCTCAAACCTGTCGAACTCGGGCCAAATCGTATTATCGAAAGAAAAGATGGCCAGACATCTTTTTCGATAATACGGTTCTGGCCAGCTGTTTGCGGCGCCACCAAAATAGATTGCCGGCAATCTATTTCGCCGACATCGTTCGATTAATCCCCTCTGTGTTACTATGTTTTGCCCCTACAGCACTTGCTCACATTAACAGTTAGCACATGCTAAAACCCACACTGACTGCTTAGGTCTCCTTAGTAAACATGCACTGTTGCTCAAGAAATCCAAAATTAACATACTTTCCCTGCATTTGATCATGAATTTGGGGACAAAATAACCTTTTAGTTTTCGCACAAATTGTCACTCACTATATGCATGCTAAAAGAATTTTCAGTTAAAAGTTACATAAAACCATTTAAAGGAGATGATCACAGGCTTAGTTATTGCCTAGACAGTGTGAGAAATTGACTTTTGCATATGCGTTATTGAATTATACTTCAGTTTTGTCCTAGAACTTTGGTTTACATAGTCATAATACAGGCATGCAAGTGTAAAAACATTTTCCCTATTAATATGCAAATGGGCACATAAAGTGCCCTGCTGTGCTTCTTAGAATTCCTATAGCCATCACTGTTGCAGCCAAAAAGTTTAGAATCCGGAATAAGACAGTCAATTAGCTATACCAGGTCTGCAATAACAAACATGAATTTCTTCTGTTGGCATTCATCAGATCATAGCATCCTGGTAAGACTTATTGTAAAATGAGTGCTAGTAATATTATTGTAATTTATTCATGTAGCAACCTTTTGCAAGGTGCTTTAATAATATGGGTGGCACCATAAGCGCCAGCATTTCAAAGTGATTGTAGGTGCCAAACACTGGGTTCAACCCAGTATTTGAGATACACCCAGATTTTCAGGATACCCTCAGTAAACATGCATGAATTAGATTTGCATACACTGGAGGTAGTGCATGCAGTTTGTCTCAGCCTAGTTCATTGTGGATATCCACCTGACTGGCTGGGTGTGTCTCTTGAACTGGGTTGAGAACTCCTGGTTTAAGTCACATAAGGTATTTAAAGAGAGAAAATGGGTAGAGCAAACTATGGTTTTCACTATTATTTTTGCAGTAGTAGCAATAGAGTTAAGGAGAAAAAGAGAGGGTGAAAATCATGGAGAATAGGGTGCTGATTTAGTCATGCAATATGTATGGTCATCCACCAAGAATGGTAGAAGCCAAAAAGAACAATAAATAGAACCAACTTAAACAGGACAATGATACAACTTTCTTGAGCTTTAGGGGAAATGTGACAAGGCGAAACAACGTGTAGACCCACAACTTAAGGTCAAAAAATGAAGACTGATTTTTTGCAGCACTGAAGTCATAAGTTGACCGCTGGGAGATGTCCCTTCGTACATTGAGTGATGGTGAGTGTAAGAACAGTACACAGTCAAGCCTGTATGTGTGATGGCTGGAAAATATCAGTACTAGAATAGTGCAGAGCAGAAATAACCAGGGCAGACAGAATGGGCCAAATGGTCCTTTTGTGCATAAACTATTTCTCAGCATATGGGTTGTCATCATATTCGGAGAGTGGAGGTATTCAGGTCCTGCTGTGTAAGTCATCAACATGTAACACATATTCATTTAACATAGCCTAATATATATGTAGCGTTGGAAAGTGTTTAATTTTTGGATTCTTAGTCTGCCTTGCCAACTAATAAACTCTTTCTGAGGAAGGGCTTAACAGTTTAAGTGGGTGCTTGAAGCACTGAAAGATAAAGGGATAGATTCAAAATTGTCAAAATTTAGGTGCCGGTATGATGCGCACTAAACGTAAATTCTGTAATGACAGTTTCACATGGAACTGTCGTTAAGGAATACTGGTGTAATTCTACAGTTGTCTTAACTTTAGGCATGAGCACTTATACTAAGTCAAAGGCTGGTATAAGCAATCACGCCAAACTGTTGGCAGTATACAACTCCTTTAATTCTATAACCTGTTTGCTAAACTGCTAGGCCCCTGACCTTCCCATGTCCCCACCTCTATAGAAGATGCCAATTAGCATCAAATAAGATCATATTAAGCCAATAATTGGCTGTTAATGCCAGTTAACAGCCAGTTAATTAAGTTAGGGGCCCTTTTTACTAAGCGGCGGTAAGCCCACCGTGCGCCGATCTGGAGCTACCAGCGGGCCAACGTGGATGCCAGTGATAGTTCCACCCCCAGCGTGTGCAGCATCTCTGGCGCTAGCGTAAATATTCAAAACATATTTCCTCAGGGGGGTTACCTGGTGGTAATCAGGCACCACATGCTACCCAGTTAGTGTGGGAGCCCTAGCCACCACCTCAGTGGGTGGTGGTATGTGCTCCCCCTGCATTGCCATGCAGTAAAAGCAATTTTACTGCATGGCCATGTCTTTTTTTTTTTTTGGCCTTTTTACCCGCTGTGGCAAAAACAGCCCCCTCCGCTAGTGCAGGGCCCTTTTTACTGCAGCTTAGTAAAAGGGCCCCTTAAGTTGTAATTTGTGTGTGCAAATTTGCGCATTAGGCATAAAATTGGGTGTGTAAGTTTGTAGAATCCAGGGGAAAGTGACTTGCTCAAAATCACAAGTGTCACTGAGAAAAGTAGAACTTGAAACTTGGCGCCTTTTATTCTCAAATAACTCCTGTGATCTCTAGGCCACTTCTCCAATTATTTTATTAGTAGATGCTTGTTTTACACCAAGTAAGAGTGTTCAACTTAGTTACTAAATATTTTTCTTTTAAGGTACAAAATGGAAGAAAATTATTTTTAATCAGGCACTTATTCCAACTTCTTATGGATATCAGCTATGAATTATTATTTTTTTAATGCAGAACCTTAATATAGTTTCCAAGAATTAAACCAGTGCTGGCTGTCCTGTAACTTCATCATACCATCCCACTTATTTGCTCAGGAGAGTTGAACAAACACATAATAAATGGAATTCCAGAAAACATAAATCATATCCTGAAATAACAATTAGCCTGGGTATATTGACCCAGATATAAATACACATAAACACGTAAATATGCATTTTCTGAAATACAAGAACTTAATAGAGCTTAAGCAGTTATACCTTCTGACAACAAATGAAAAAGTGTAGCTTCTGTTCTTTTGTCTTTCCTTCAATAAAGCTACATCGATGTATGGTTTCACAGTAACTGAACGATAGACGTAATCAGGCACAGCTTCTCTCTGCAAACAAGAGAAGCACGGGTCTGGCATATAGAATGGGGAATTACTCTAGAATGCCAAGCTGCAGAACAAATTGAATAATACTTTCAGATCAACCATATTGCAGTCTAGTCTATCACTTTGTTCACTCGACCGCGAAACTTTCTGCCATGCATGAGTGCAAAAGAATGGATGGAAATCTGCAAGTCAAACGTTTCTCTTCTTTTTTTTTTTAATCTATCTATGTCATAATGGATGCATTAGAAGAGGTTCAAAGAAGAGTGACCAAAATGATAAAAGGGGATGGAACTCATCTCAATGAGGAAAGCCTAAATAGGTTAGGGCTCTTCAGCTTGGAAAAGAGACAGCTGAGGGGAGAGGTAAGATTGAGGTCTACACAATCCTGAGTGGAACTTGTTGCCAGAGGATGTGGTAACAGCAGTTAGCATACCTGAATTTGGACAAATTTCTGGAGGAAAAGTCCATAGTCTGCTGGGGAAGTCATTGCTTGTTCCTGGGATCAATAGCATGAATCTTGCTACTGTTTGGGACAATGCCAGGTATAAGGAACATGTGACCTGAATTGGCCATTGTTGGAAATAGGATACTGGGCTAGACGGACCATTGGTCTGACCCAGTATGGCTATTCTTGTTCTTCTACAACATCTTCTAGTTAATTTGATCTCAATACTGTAGGTTGTTGAATTTAATAAAATACTCATTTAGTAAATGCCCAAAATACATACAGATGTATCAAACCTTTCAGATTAATGGGGCTGAGAGATACCCCAGAGGCTGGTGCACAAACAATTTAGTGGTGTTTGTGGCCAAAATGCAGTCCACTTCTCCTCAAGCTTCTTTTTATGGACACAGACTAATAAGAGTCCCCTAATGGAAGGCTTGAAAGTTAATAGGCAAGAATAGATAAACACGAGAAACTCAAAGGCAAAAAACGTAATTGGGAGATTGTTCTTAAATATAATAAATCTCCCTTTTATTGGGCTCTTCAATAATGTAGAAAAAAAGTAGGGATAGGAAAAGCATAAGTCAATTAGTCCATTAAAGAATGTGAAGTCGATGTGAGAGAGATTCAAGATGGCTGCCGCGCAGGTTGATTGTTGAAACACTCTCGTGCCTATGAGCGAACAATCTTTGTTTTCTAAATAGAAAATGCCCCATTCTAAAAGAAAAGGAATTGTGAGATTGGTACCTCCACCCACCGCAACTTCTTCGCCAGCTCAGACGTCCCTTGAGCGTTTCTTTCCCGGCGCTACCAGACTACAACGAGGAGCGGATCCCATAGCGGGGATAACCGGAGGAGCGGAATCCCCGCCGGGAGAGGAAGTCTCCTTATCACCACCATCCACCTCGCTTATTCCTCCTAGCCCGACGTCGAGAGCGTCCCTGGCGGGAAACCCCATCGGCTCCGATGATGTGTCGACAGGGGCAACAGTGGAGGACCCAGGCATGCAAACGGCATTCCAGGGCTCTGTGGGTAGTTTGACTACCACGGAGCAGACCTCGGAGGTAACTCTACAGACCTTGAAGGTGATGTTGGACCAGATTTCCACCACGCTACAGAAAACGTCAGGTGATGTGGTCAATCTAAATACTAAATTTGAAGAATTACAAAGTACTGTAGATTCTGTTAAGAATGATTTATCGACGCAAGTTCAAGCCATAAAGAAAGAAGTTGAAACTTTAACCTCCTTTAAAAATGTGATAATAAAAGACTCTTCGGACATCAGAAATAAAATTGAACAACTTGAAAACTTTAACAGGCGCCTAAACCTCCGATTACTTAACTTTCCAATAATAGCGGGGGAAACTCTAATTAACATTTTTCGGAAATATTTGATGGAAGTTCTGAATATTCCTTTAGAGGCTATACCTCCGCTAAATAAGATTTACTATATTCCTGTTAGAAATGAGGGTCAAGGTCCTGCTAAAGACAATCTCGATTTGCAAAATATCTCTGATATCTTAGAACAGTCCTCGGAAATAATAGTGAACAGGGCTACAGTCATTGTATCTTTTGTTTTTGAACAAGATTATAACACTATCTTAAGACTTTATTTTAAAAACCTTAAGTCCCAATTTTATGGTGCTAAGGTTTGGATATACCCTGACGTTACTAAGTCAACTCAGCAAAAAAGGAAGCAATTTCTTTCTTTAAAACAAAACACAATTGACATTGGTGCTTCCTTTTTTCTTGCATACCCGTGCAAATGCGTGGTTAAGCTGGCTCAAACAAAATATACATTCTTTTCACCGGAACAGCTGAAAGTGTTTATAGAGATGAAGAAAGTGAAGTGAAAAGTAATGAAGCACTGGTTAATAACAGCCTATACCTATGAGATTATTCTTTTTTCTTTTTGATCTTCTCTAACTCTTTTCTCTCTCACATCACTATTGAGGTCTAAGAAAGGCTGTAAAATATTATTTTGTATAAATGTACCAATAGATATTTTTCTTTAAAACATTAATACCTTGTTACTATGAATGGAACATTATTCTTTTATATTAATTTTTGCCTGTATTTCTCTTACAAGGTTTATCCTTGTTAAAAATGTATTAAAATTATAAATAAAAAAAAAAAAAAAAAAAAAAAAAGAATGTGAAGTGGTTACAAAAAGAATGAGTCTGAATGGATTGGTGACTCTTGAGGCCCTGTTTACTAAGATGCACTATAGGCACGCTAACGTTTTAGTGCACACTAATTCTAGAGACACCCATTCCTATGGGTGTCTCAGCATTAGCTTGCATTAAAACGTTAGCGCGCCTACAGTGTGTCTTAGTAAACAGGGCCCTTGGTCTCCTTTGAACAGTACTCTGTACGTCATGCATCTTTCACATCTCCTTGCAGACTGAATAGTTGTAACAATCTTTACTGTCTTCTGTGCTGCCTTTATTATTAGCCTTCCTTCTTTACCAGCTACAGTATTCTTTAGGGCAGTGGTTGAGTCACGTGTTTGACTCCTTTCTCTGTGGCAAACAGTTCCTCTTTGTTCCACTCACACTTGTATCCACTCTCTCACTCCTTTGTAGCTCCGTATTCCCCAGTGCTCTTTTCTGGTGGACAAGCAGGTTGATTAACACCCAGGTTGGGTTCTATCTCCTTTCCTCTTCCAAATCATTTCCCCATAAGGACTGTCTTTGGCAGCAGCTTCAGTCTGTTACTCTCTTGTTCCGAGGATCAATCGGGACTCTCTGATGATCAAAAATCTCTTGTGAAGATTTGGAAGGAGAATCAGTAAGGAAAAAAGCCAATATTCAGCATATTACCCAGCTAGCTAACTGGGTAGCGAGCTGAATACTGCTGCTGCCTATTTAACTGTGGGCTCTGCCCTGGACTAGCTAAATAGTGCCATAGTAGTTACAAGCAATATTCAGTGACACTACCTGCTTATGTGCTGCTGAATATTGGCAGATGGCCAGCTTAGCAGAGCTTAACCAAGCAGGACTCTCTTCTGTGGGATTAAACCTTTTGGAATGCTGAACCCAAAATTAATTAGCAAATAAATTAAGTTGGTGGAGGGGTCTTCTGTAGCTAGAATCTTGAAAGATATGGCAGAGTAGTCTCAAGACAAATTCTGATAGGAAACTTTGTTGTATAGAACCTGGGATATAACTCTGGGAAGAGGAAAGTTACACCCTTGTACATTTTTTACATTCCATTGTCTAAAAAATACAATTCAAAATACATTATTAGTAGGAGTTTATTTCTCTCATCTACATAACATACTCTGCACTTTCAGTGTGAAAGAACAATCAATATATTCACAAAGTAATCAGAATAAAAAAAATTATCTTGATTGTATAGGTCTTCTTACTTTTTTTGTCATAGCAAACCCACATTGGTTCTGTTTTCTAAAAATGCCTTAAGGCCCCAATAATATTAGCTGTGACCCCACCTGTGTTCAGTCACATTAGTTTACCTGATTCAGTTGCTCTTCAATGAAGAATCAGGCTGTTTCTACTGTGTAGACCGGACCGGATGGGATCCACCCCAGGATATTGAGGGAGCTCAGAGAGGTTCTGGCGGGTCCTCTTAAAGATTTGTTTAATATATCCTTGCAGACGGGAGAGGTTCCGAGGGATTGGAAAACGGCGGAGGTGGTCCCTCTTCACAAGAGTGGTGATAAGGGAAGAAGCTGGAAACTACAGGCCGGTAAGCCTCACTTCGATTATTGGAAAAGTAATGGAAGCAATGCTGAAGGAAAGGATAGTGACTTTCCTGGAAGACAATAAGTTGCAAGATCCGAGACAACATGGTTTTACCAAAGGGAAATCGTGCCAAACGAATCTCATTGAATTCTTTGATTGGGTGACAGGAGAATTGAATCAGGGACGAGCTATAGACATAATCTACTTAGATTTTAGCAAAGCTTTTGACACGGTTCCCCACAGGAGGCTCTTGAATAAACTGGATGGGCTGAAGATAGGACCCGAAGTGGTGAACTGGATTAGGAACTGGTTGACGGACAGAAGCCAGAGGGTGGTGGTGAATGGAATTCGCTCGGAGGAGGGGAAGGTGAGTAGTGGAATGCCTCAAGGATCGGTGCTGGGACCGATTCTGTTCAATATATTTGTGAGTGACATTGCCGAAGGATTAGAAGGTAAAGTTTGCCTATTTGCGGATGACACTAAGATCTGTAACAGAGTGGACACCCGGGAGGGAGTGGAAAACATGAAAAAGGATCTGAGGAAGCTAGAAGAATGGTCTAAGGTTTGGCAATTAAAATTCAATGCAAAGAAATGCAAAGTGATGCACTTAGGGAATAGAAATCCTCGGGAGACATATGTGTTAGGCGGGGAGAATCTGATAGGTACGGACGGGGAGAGGAATCTTGGGGTGATAGTATCTGAGGATCTAAAGGCGACAAAACAGTGTGACAAGGCGGTGGCCGTAGCTAGAAGGTTGTTAGGCTGTATAGAAAGAGGTGTGACCAGCAGAAGAAAGGGGGGTGTTGATGCCCCTGTATAAGTCGTTGGTGAGGCCCCACCTAGAGTATTGTGTTCAGTTTTGGAGGCCGTACCTTGCAAAGGATGTAAAAAGAATTGAAGCGGTGCAAAGAAAAGCTATGAGAATGGTATGGGATTTGCGTTACAAGACGTATGAGGAGAGACTTGATGACCTGAACATGTATACTCTGGAAGAAAGGAGAAACAGGGGTGATATGATACAGACCTTCAAATATTTGAAAAGTATTAATCCGCAAACAAACCTTTTCTGGAGGTGCGAAGGAGGTAGAACGAGAGGACATGAAATGAGATTGAAGGGGGGCAGACTCAAGAAAAATGTCAGGAAGTATTTTTTCACGGAGAGAGTAGTGGATGCTTGGAATGCCCTCCCGCGGGAGGTGGTGGAAATGAAAACGGTAACAGAATTCAAACACGCGTGGGACAAACATAAAGGAATCCTGTTCAGAAGGAATGGATCCTTAGGAGCTTAGCCGAGATTGGGTGGCAGAGCCAGTGGCGGGAGACGGGGATAGTGCTGGGCAGACTTATACTGTCTGTGCCAGAGCCGGTGGTGGGAGGAGGGGCTGGTGGTTGGGAGGCAGGGATAGTGCTGGGCAGACTTACACGGTCTGTGCCCTGAAAAGGACAGGTACAAGGTAAGGTATACACAAAAAGTAGCACATATGAGTTTATCTTGTTGGGCAGACTGGTTGGACTATGCAGGTCTTTTTCTGCCGTCATCTACTATGTTACTATGTGTAACATAATTTGAAGCAAAGGTCTAATGTATCAGAAACAGAACCAGCTAAAGAACTGTAGGATAAAGTTATTCAAAGGTAAAGAGAGTTTGTAAGAAAATTTCAATGTGTCTAAATATCCCTTGGGGTACTGTCAATTGTTGTAAAGTGGTAACTGGCACCAAAAAGACACTGCTTCGATTAGGCCATCCCTTCAAAGTCAGTAGCCTTGAGTAAACATCACTGTGAGCCTTAAGATTACTTTGAAAGAACTATAGAGGCCTGTTTGATACTGGGGCAAATGTTGACTGTTCAATGATTTCAAGATTATTCTACAGATATAGTCTGTACGAGAGAGTGGCAAGAAGGAAACCTCTGCTGAAGGAAAGTCATGTGATGTCTGATATCATTTGCAAGGAAACAGGCTGTGTTGCATATGTAAAAGAAGGTGGTGTGGTCTGAGTGAACAAAGAGGATCTTTATAATCTTAATGCTGAGCAATACCTATGGTTTAAAACACAGCACATCATCTGCTAATGCTATCCCTATAATAAAGTATGGCGTTGACAGCATTATGTTATGGGACTGTGTCGTATCAACAGGGACAGCAACACTTTTGATGATAGAGGAAAAGGTGGATGGTGGAAATTATAGGTAGATCCTGAAGGAAAATCTGTTCTGTCTGCCATAAATCTGCGATTCATAGTGATCCAAAGCACAAAGCAAAAGTAACAACGAAGTGGGTCAACAAGAAGAAAGCAAATGACTTGAAAGGTCCAGTCAAAACCTAGACCTGAATACAAAAAAGTTGTGGCAAGACTTGAAGAATGTGGTCCACAGACAAACCCAAGCCAGCTTGAAAGAGTTTGAGCCATTTTCCAAGAAGCATGAACAGAAAGTTCACCACTTTACTATGCAATGTTGGTGGACAGTTTTCCTAAAAGGGGCATTTTCAATATGATGTCTAAATCCAATTTTAGTAATTTTGCTGAAGTCCAAAAATCAAATGGTGAACGTGGCCATTTTCAAACCAGAAAAATGTCTGTTTCGAAAATGGCCATTTCCTAGACGTTTTGTGCTCAGTGCTTTTTTTCTTTTGTGACCATTTTCAAAAAAAATTTTAAAGAGAAAAATGCACAAAAACAAACCATTGAATTATATATTGAGGGGGGGGGGGGCAGCGTTCTTGGTAGACTGGCCACACAGACATCCCAGCAGAGCAGTGGGACACCTTAGGGGGCACTGGAGTGGATATCACATAAAAGGTCCCAGTATGACCAACACACAATCCCTCCACTGCAAAACATTAAGCACAAACTCATGCAAAAACACATTCAGAACCTTACTGTACCATAACAGCACTAAATCCCAGGACACAAAGAGAAACAACCTTAGTGAAAAGGCGGGAATCATAGACCAGTAATAGAGATATGAAGGCAAAATTCTGAATAGAAAACACAAGGAGTCAGACTCTGCATGTATAACAATGCTAGAGAAACAAACATGGAAATTGAAGATATCAGAGATGCATATTTCCCAAAGCTGACATGTTCCAACTGATAAATTCAAAATATTTTTTTCAACCTTTGTAGTCTAAGCATTTTATTTTTCCATTTGATTTGGTCTGTGTCTCTTCTGTTTTTCCTGGATCTCCTGTCCATTTAACATTTCTTCTTTCTCCATGTCTACCATCTGTCTTCTTTGTGTGTCCCTATCTATCCTGTCCAGCACCTCTCCTCTGTGTCCCTGTTAAGCATCTGCCCTCTTAGCATTTCTGTCCAGCCCTTTTCCAGTGTCCCTGTCTATTCTTAATGCATATCCAGCATCTCTTGTCTATGTCCTTTATCCCCTCCTTCTTCCCTTCCTCCCATACCCCACAGATCCATCATTTCTCCCTCATGGCCCCCCTCGTTCTGGCATACCTCCTCCCTGTCTGTGGGTCCAGCGGCTTTTCTCCTCTGTTCCAATCCCCCATCTGGTCTCTTTCTCTTCCCTCCCTCAGTCTGGTCTCTCTCCCCTCTTCTGCTCCCCTTCCCGCCACGTCCAGCACATGTCCATCTCCCTCTTGGCCC
The DNA here is from genome assembly GCF_901765095.1 of Microcaecilia unicolor. Taxonomy (NCBI): domain Eukaryota; kingdom Metazoa; phylum Chordata; class Amphibia; order Gymnophiona; family Siphonopidae; genus Microcaecilia; species Microcaecilia unicolor. The sequence continues at coordinate 608,562,541 of NC_044031.1, read as the reverse complement.
AGCACATGTCCATCTCCCTCCAGCCACACCCACCCCGGCCCAGCACATCTCCATCTCTCCTAGTCCCCCCCCCCCCTCAGGTTTAGCACATCTCCATCTAGTAGTCCCCCCCCCTCCCATAGTCTGGCATGGGCTTTCAAGCCTCATTTTTGGGCTCCATCCAATAGCATTCTCCCTCTATGATTGCGCAACTCAGGGCATTGCTCCAATAGGAGCAAAGGTGTGCTGCAGTGAGTCATGATTCTGAATGAACACGCAAGCTCCAGTTAGGTTCCAGTGACAGTATTTAAATATACTGGAACTAGGCAGCAAATTCATCACACACCAGCAGTCTCGGAGGAAGCAGCATCAGTGAGGAGCAAGCAGCAAAGCTGTACTGGAGGAGGAGAGGAGTGAGGCGACAGAGGCAGCAAGCTGAGCTGACCAGAGAAATGGAGGTAGCACAGAGCAGCACATGGTCAGAAGAAGCAGTGAGGGGATGGAGGCAGCAACCAAGCTGAGGGGACCGGAGGAGAGAGGGCAGCACTGAGCAGCACGTGGTCAGCAGCAGTGGAGTGATGGGACAGAGGCAGCAAGCTGAGGTGATCAGAATAGAGGAGACAGCACTGAGAAGCACATGGTCAGAAGAAGCAGTGAGGGGACGGAGACAGCTACCGAGCTGAGATGACCAGAGGAGAGGAGGCAGCACTGAACAGCACATGGTCAGAAGCGGTGCTGGAGGAGGAGAGGAGTGAGGACAGAGGCAGCAAGCTGAGGTGACTAGAGGAGAGAGGAAGCAGTGAGCCTCAGACCTGCAGAAGAGAACTGCACAGAGGTGAGTCAGCTGACTACATTTTTTTGTCTTCCTTTCTGTAGACTAGAGTGGTGGGAACTGGGAAGTGGTTTTATTTTGATTAGCTGGCTGTGTTCGTATCAGAGCTCCAGCTAAAGCAATACCCCCTTTTGTCTTTGTTGAGGGTTTTTAGTGTGTTGCTGTTTGTTGATAAAGAGCTTTTCTACAAGATGCATTGTAGGTTCAGGCAGGGCTCAGTGACAGTGAAGTCGATTCTGGATGAGTTTTGTGTTCAACGTCAAGACATTGTGTTCACTATAGCCAATGCCAGTAATATGAAGGCTGTCCAAACTGCAGCAGACAAATTCATATGGCACTGGTTTGCCACCTAAGGTAGCCAAACTTAGTGGCACCTCAAAAGAACTAGTGACATTAGCAAAATAAAAATTAACAATCAGCTAGTAACAACACTTAAACAATGTGTAGTAACACGATGGAACAGTGTGCTGTTAACACAGAAATCAGGCCCAGATGCATCAATCAAACGTTAAAAAAACTAATACGTAAAAGTCCTAACGAATTTGAAAAAACGTAGAATGCACCAAAAAAACAAGTCGCACACGTTCGGTGTGGTATTGAAAAGTACAGTGTATTAAACATTCGTAATCCCTGTTGGTAATCGGCCCCTAAAGCATGCGCAGAGCAGCCAAGCGTTATGCCACAAACGTCAAAACAAAACAAAAAAAACCACAACACAAACACATGGCTCCCCGCTTCCCCCTGCACTAGAAGAAAATAAAACAAAAATCGAAATAGATCGGGAGTGGGCAAGGGTTAAAGGGTTGTTAGAGGGTCGTTAAGGTTTAGTGCATCCGGCCCTCAGTGGCAACACATTTTTCAGATCTCCATACACTGAGCGCAGAGCCAGGTTTAAATAGAATTTTGTTTGTCTACTGGCTGATTTCATTCAAGTTTTAAAACTAGTTGATGTGGCCACAAAATGCTTCACTACTGACAAAAGCCTCATTGTATCTGGTGTTACCTAGAAAACTAAAATTGCAAAAGCAATTCACTCAAAACGTTTCAGACAGTACCATTGTCTTATAACTGAAAACACATCTGCTTACTATGCTGAATAAATACTTCACAGATCATCAATTGCATTGTACCACAGCTTTGTTGGATCCACAGTTTAAAAACAACTTTGGAACATAGGCACCAACTGAATATTCACAGACACTGGCCAGCTTGAAAGAGATAGTGGATAGATTGCCAGCAGCAGACACTCCAGAAAATGACTCATCTGTCTTGCAACAAGCCAATAAGAAGATGAAATTAGAGGAAATTTTCTTGGGAGACCTCTATTCTTCTTCATCTTCAAATATATCTGAGATATGAATATATTTTCTTTAGCTATTTCAATATTGTATATCTATTTGTAATGACAATATTACTTGCAAAATACACCTTCACATTTCAGAACGATATAATCTGCTTTTTCTCAGGTGGATGCATACTTGACTACTACTGATGAAATCACTGATGATGTCTTGTCCTACTGGAAGTCAAAATCAACTAGGACCATATACTGTAGATGGACTTCTGTTTCTGAATGGACTAAATAAATAACTGCCTGATATTCTTGACTGACTGGTTATTGTCGTCTTCCTTGGTGGATGTTTGCGTTTTATATTTTCATAAAAACGAATTAACCTTCATAAGTAGATACTACTTTTTTAATGGGGACAGAGGAGATTACTCATGGGGATGGAGAAGATTACTCGCAGGGACGGGTTGGATTTGTGTCACTGTGCAACTCTCTAGACCAAAACATCAAACTTTTAGCCCTGGACGTTTTTGCTTTGTTCCATTATGGCACAAAAATGTCCAAGTTCAGGAACTTTCAAACCTTCCGCTGACATGCTCCCTTGTTATTTGGACACACTGCAGATGAACTGCATAGAAAAACGTTTTTAAATTGGGTTTCAACAATAACGATTTGGACGTTTTGGCAAAAAAAAAGTCCATCTGCCACTTTGTGCCGCTTTTTGAATGTTTTTCTGTTTTGAAAATAAACCTCTAAATAATTCATGGTTGTTACTGCTGCAAAAGGGGCTTTCACTAAATACGGTGTGAAGGAGTATGTAATCAAGACTTTTTAGTTTCTTATTCTTCATTACTTTTCAGGTATTTCTATCATTGACTCTACACTTTCAATGTGAAAGGTCAGTGAAACAAACTCCTACTTCACTAAATTGCGTCTCTCTCATTCAGGACCTCTTTTACAAAGCCACGGTACCAATTCTCAGTGCGACAAATGAGAGGAAGTTAAAAGAAGCTGTCAGTACTTTTAATGTAGTCCCATCTTCACAATATGAGTGACAGAGCTAATTACATTTAAGGGCCTATTTCAAGGAGGCTACGGTTAAAGGAGGGAGCTCTGTCCTTTATGGAGAACCCCCTAGCCAGTTTTCAGGATATACACACTGAGTATGCATAAGAAAGATTTGCATGGCTAGAGTCCTGTTACAAAAGATGAGTGGGACACACACACATATGTACATTAGGCTGCTCTAAAAAGAGCTTGTCTTTCCTTAACGGCAACAAATACTGCCATAGATGATATGAGTATATATTCAAGGCCCAAACTTACATCTTTTTGAGGCTACTACTACAAGGTATCTTCTCTTTTCAGGCAAACACATTTAGTAGGCGATATGTGTGTATTTGGAGCAGCATGGATGGGTGAATGTTATGTCATTTCTGGCTTCTAACTTGGGAGAATGCTTGGAGCTGATAAATCTGTAAAAGCTGAATACTCAAGAAAGCCATAAGTAAATTATTTTTTTTTTAATTTGGAGGTGCATAAATAAGACCTGGAATTTTAGCAGATTAACATTCAGAAGCTTTGCTTTCCTTGCCCTTCCCTCCTTCCCCTCTTCATTAAGTTGTTGAAATCACAGATATTTTTCTAGCAGCAGTACATAGTATTCTTGGGACAATTTATTGCTTTCTGAAATTATTGGCCACAAAATCTCCAAATTCTGAGTCATGGGCTATTGCAGTCCATGCTTCTAGAGGATTTATGGTGGAGTATTGGTCTTCTGAATCATGATAACTCCTGGGTTACAAGTGTAAACCTTTTTTTTCTGTATTAGGTACAACAACATAAACATGTAAGTTTTTCCAGTAATCATCTTCGCAGACATGTATATTTTAAATACTGATCCTGGGGTCTCTCCTTTTTTTCAGAGTGATATGCTTGATGTTAACCAGATCATTAAAGACTTGGCAACCATGGTGTATGAGCAGGGGGATACAGTAGGTATGTATCACTCTTTATGTTCATTATCATTTCATTTAGCCCATCAGTTTAATCAGATTTACAGAATTGTATTCTCACAAGAATAACTCAAAGCTACTTACTATATAAAATAATAATTATCTCCAGGTTTACCTTATTGATCATATTTATGTGTATGTTTGGTCATTTTCCTATTGTTGTGCTATGTTAAACTGTTGCTGCTGTACACCACCTTGGGTGAATCTCTTCATAAAGGTGGGCTAGTGCCAACACAGCCCATTCACTTTGAATGGGCTTTCGGCAATGTTACATGGAAGCCGCTAGTATGGCTTAGTAAACAGACCTCTTGAACTATATTCTCTCAGTAACTGGTAACCAATGGAGCTTAAAAAATAAGATTGCAGTGACTGAAATCAAGATAATATAAAAATCAATCTAACAGCAGAGTTTTGTAGCAGCTGTAATCGTTGGATCAATGATGTAGAAGAAACAGCTAACGTTAGACTACAATAATCTAGTCCACAGAGAATTAAAGATTGAACCAAAATTCTGAAATCCACTAGTCTAAAATATTTTGTAAAAATCCTTGACCTTCTCAACATTATAAAATAATGTTTAATAATTTTCTGAGTATGACACTGTATAGACAGTAGGTGGTCTATTTCCACCCCTAAAATTTTTGAATTAAGATCCAAAGAAAACTGCCTTCCAAAGATATGAATTCAACCCAGCTATAAAAACTTGGGTCCCTGATTACTAAGCCATGCTAGAGGTGGGCATCTACACAGCACACGCTAAAAACGCTAGCACACCTTAGTGAACAAGGCCCTTGGTTTTACTCTTATTTAATTTAAGCCTGTGAAAAATAATCCAGTTTTCTATCATACAAACGGCCTTGAAAAGCCCAGATAAGTAATGTTTAATTTACAATCCACATATATTGAGGTTTTTTAAAGACTGATGTGGAGCTCAAATTATTATCCACAAGGGAATATTCCCCAATAGTGGATAGATGTATGCAATGGTCTAATGTTCTTAGGAACAAAGATCGTTGAGCGTCTGAAGTCTTTTTTTCCTCGTATAAAAATGCTAGAGAGTCATACTTGCTAGTTATAGTATTGAATATGAGTTTATCAGCAAGGGCCAGTATACGTTTAAATTATCATACCAACACAAGATCTAATAAGAGGTAACATGTCAGACCATAGTTGAGAAACAGGTAGAATCACAGTGATGTCATCCACATAAATAAAATGTTTTATCTTAGCTTGATCAAGAGCAGCACCCAAGCGTGCTGACTTTAGTAAAATGGGGGAATACCTGAGGAAGGAGCTGATGGGCTGGGAGGACGTACATGAAGTGGAAGGGCAGTGGTCCAGGCTGAAAGAAGTAATAAATAGGGCCACAGACCTTTATGTAAGGAGAGTAAATAAAAGGAAACCGATATGGTTCTCCAAGCAAGTGGCTGAGAAAATAAAGGCTAAAGAGTTAGCGTTCCAGAAATATAGAAAATCTCAAGAACAGGAACACGGGGAGGAATACCAGATGAAACTGAAAGAAGCCAAGAGAGAGGTACGTCTGGCGAAGGCGCAAGCGGAAGAACAAATGGCTAGAAATGTAAGGAGGGGCGACAAAAATTTCTTCAGATATATTAGTGAAAGAAGAAGGACTAAAAAGGGAATTGTGAGACTAAAAGATACAGCGAATCGCTATGTAGATAATGATGAAGAAAAAGCCAATTTGCTAAATAGATACTTTTGTTCGGTTTTCACTGAAGAAAATCCTGGAGAAGGACCGCGAGGGACTGGCAAAAGTACACCTGAGAATGGAATGGATAGAGCACCGTTCATGGAAGAGAGTGTGTATCAACAACTTGGAAAGCTAAAGGTGGACAAAGCCATGGGACCGGACGGGATCCACCCCAGAATATTGAGGGAGCTCAGAGAGGTTCTGGCGGGTCCTCTTATAGATTTGTTTAATAAATCCTTGGAGACGGGAGAGGTTCCGAGGGACTGGAGAACGGTGGAGGTGGTCCCTCTTCACAAAAGTGGTGATAGGGAAGAAGCTGGAAACTACAGGCCGGTAAGCCTCACTTCGGTTATTGGAAAAGTAATGGAAGCCATGCTGAAGGAAAGGATAGTGAATTTCCTAGAAGCCAATAAGTTGCAAGATCCGAGACAACATGGTTTTACCAGAGGGAAATCGTGCCAAACGAATCTCATTGAATTCTTTGATTGGGTAACTGGAGAACTGAATCATCGACGTGCTATAGACGTAATCTACTTAGATTTTAGCAAAGCTTTTGACACGGTTCCCCACAGGAGGCTCTTAAATAAACTAGATGGGCTGAAGATAGGTCCCGAAGTGGTGAACTGGATTAGGAACTGGTTGACGGACAGATGACAGAGGGTGGTGGTAAATGGAGTTCTCTCGGAGGAGGGAAAGGTGAGTAGTGGAGTGCCTCAGGGATCGGTGCTGGGGCTGATTCTGTTCAATATATTTGTGAGTGACATTGCCGAAGGGTTAGAAGGTAAAGTTTGCCTATTTGCGGATGATACTTAGATTTGCAACAGAGTGGACACCCGGGAGGGAGTGGAAAGCATGAAAAGGGATCTGAGGAAGCTAGAAGAATGGTCTAAGGTTTGGCAATTAAAATTCAATGCGAAGAAATGCAAAGTGATGCATTTAGGGAGTAGAAACCCACGAGAGACTTATGTGTTAGGCGGGGAGAGTCTGATAGGTACTGAGGGGGAGAGGGATCTTGGGGTGATAGTATCCGAGGATCTGAAGGCGACGAAACAGTGTGACAAGGCGGTGGCCGTAGCGAGAAGGTTGCTAGGCTGTATAGAGAGAGGTGTGATCAGCAGAAGAAAGGAAGTGTTGATGCCCCTGTACAAGTCATTGGTGAGGCCCCACCTGGAGTATTGTGTTCAGTTTTGGAGGCCGTACCTTGCGAAGGATGTTAAAAAAATGGAAGCGGTGCAAAGAAAAGCTGCGAGAATGGTATGGGATTTGCGTTCCAAGACGTATGAGCAGAGACTTGCTGACCTGAACATGTATACCCTGGAGGAAAGGAGGAACAGGGGTGATATGATACAGATGTTCAAATACTTGAAAGGTATTAATCCGCAAAAAAATCTTTTCCGGAGATGGGAAGGCGGTAGAACGAGAGGACATGAAATGAGATTGAAGGGGGGCAGACTCAAAAAAGATGTCAGGAAGTATTTTTTCACGGCGAGGGTGGTGGATGCTTGGAATGCCCTCCCACGGGAGGTGGTGGAGATGAAAACGGTAACGGAATTCAAACATGCGTGGGATGTGCATAAAGGAATCCTGTGCAGTAGGAATGGATCCTCAGAAGCTTAACCAAAATTGGGTGGCAGAGCAGGTGGGGCAAGAGAGGTTGGTAGTTGGGAGGCGAGGATAGTGGAGGGCAGACTTATATGGTCTGTGCCAGAGCCGGAGATGGGAGGCGGGACTGGTGGTTGGGAGGCGGGATATACTGCTGGGCAGACTTGTATGGTCTGTGCCCTGAAAAAGGCAGGTACAAATCAAGGTAAGGTATACACATATGAGTTTATCTTGTTGGGCAGACTGGATGGACCATGCAGGTCTTTTTCTGCCGTCATCTACTATGTATGACTGCATTAAGAGATTGAAAAGGGAAGAAGAAAGTTGGGAACCCTGTGGAACCCCACTTGAGGGACTCCATCTTTCAGAAAAAAAGCCATTCTTCTTAATGATGTAAGGACAAGCCATCAGAAAGCCATTAAATCAAGATAAAACTGAACCTTGGATACCAAAGTAATTCAAACTTTGAGTCATCAATTCAAAATCAACTAAGTCAAATGCACTACTTAAGTCAAATTGTATAACAATTGCACATTGACCATTGCAGAATAATTCTTTAGCAAATGCTATCAAAGCTGATGCAACAGTTTTAGTGCTTTTGGGTCCCTTTTACTAAGCCATTTTGGTGCCTATGTGCGCCAATGTGGAACTACCGCCAGGCTACTGCATGGCCTGGACGGTAATTTCATTTTGTACATGCGTCCAGTAGGCGCACTGGAAAATTTCTGGCGCTAACCAAGCAGTAATCAGCATTGTACACACGCTGACGATTACCACCTGGTTAACGTATGAGACCTTACCGCTAAGTCAACGGGTTACGGTAAGGTCTTAGGCCCAAAATGACCACGCACCAATTTTCATTTTGCCGCATGTCCATTTTCAACCCCCCAAAAAAGGCCTTTTTTGCAGGTGCTCTGAAAAATGATCCTGCGCACGTCCAATACACGCATCTACACCAGCGGAGGCCACTTTTCGGCGCGCCTTAGTAAAAGGACCCCTTAATTTTTCCTAAAACCAGATTGGGAGGAATGCTATCAGATTTTTGAAGATAACTTTTATCTAATTCAGTCACATATCCCTCCATGATCTTAACAAACGAGGAATAGACACAATTGGATGATAGCTACTCACATCAGATACACCCAGCTTCAGATACTTGTGTATTGGTGTAAGGCCAATGTCACATCTAACAAGAGGAAATTTCCCAGAAATTAACTGAAAATTAAGCCACTGAATAAGAGCCACGAATAGAGTTGGAGAAGCTGATTTAATTAAATATGAGTGACAAACATTCATACAACAAAATGATCTAGCATGTGTTTTGTTAATAAACGTTTCACATCTGGAAATTGTATCTCATTAAATTGCAACCAGATTCTATGAACAGAAACAGAAATAGGAACATAAAATAGTGAAACACAGTAAAAATTAAAACATTTAAGCTGGTATCCAACTAACTGAATCTTAGTTTGGAAATAAGTGGCCAAATCAGAGGCAGGTGGAGAAATAGAGTCCAAGGTGTTTACTAGTTGTTTCACCTTAGTTAACTGATCATGTAAAGAAAATAATTTCATAACATCTGGTTTAACATTCCCAGCGATCTTAGAATAATTCTCTCTCCTCTTCTTGGTCAATAGAAACTTATATTCATGAATCTTAGTTGCCATAGGTTTTTATTTTCTAGGGTAGGGGAACATCTCTACAATCTCTCTAATCTACTACAGGAACATTTTAACAGTGTATGTTCCTGATCAAACCATTTCTCTGAGTTTCTACAGATTTTCAGTTTATATTTAACTGGAGCTAAGGTATCAAGAATATTTCCACATATAGAATTCCAGCTTTCAAGAAAAGTATCATCAGAAAAAGAAACAGAAGGAAGCTGACTATCAGCTTCCTTCCAAAATTCATCTGGATTAGCCTTCTCTTTTTAGCAAGAAGAATGTTGAGATACAAATTTTTTCTTAGATACTTAGTGAAATCTAATAAAATATGATCCGACCATGGAACAGCTGTAATAGAGTTAAAAGATAGTGAGGCACATCCCTTAAAAGTAGTAATAGTAGATGATACTACAAGATCAAGTTGATGGCCTTTTCATGAGTGGGAGCATTGAACAATCTCTGTAATCCAAATGCCTCTAGAGAGTCAAAAAACTTCTTAATCTGGAAATTAAAGACTAAATGAAGATTGAGGTCCCCAAGTTAAAAAAAAATTTAAATCATAAAAATTTAGCATGAACCTCATAAAATCTTTTCTTCATCAGGCCATTTTCCCGGAGGTACATGACATAATACACAATGATTCTTCCTTAATTTCACAAACTAATAATTCAAGAGATGGGGAACTAATAGTATCTAGGAGCGTCACATTAAAAAATGATCTATATAAGATGGCAAGACCTCCATCCCTTCGGTTTGCCCTGGATAAGTGCATAAATTTATATCCTAAAGGACATAATAATTGTAGTCTTGGATCATCTGAAGAGGAAACCATGTCTCAGTCAAATGTAAGAAACCAAATTGACCATCTTCCAGCAGATCTCTAAGAATTTCAATCTTATTAACAGCTGAATGACAATTTATATAACCACAGGGAATAAAAGTAAATTTTCTAGTAGTATCTTGGACACAAGGAATATTAATCAAATTAAAACAATTATTGGACTTATGGCCACGGCTCACCTTATAAAAATGTGTTTTTGTGTGCTGTCTATTGGGGTCGGGGAGGAGGATGGGAGGCCTGGGGTCCACTTGAACCATCAGGTACTATTTTTGTATGGGAGGAGGGAGGTGTTCTGGAGTCCTCTTAGGCCACTAGGGATCTTAGGTTATATCCAGTGGATAGGAATGTTGAGACTCTTCTCTGTAGGCTTCTTGCTAATTGGGAACTAACTGTTGCACCAGCCTTATTTGTTTGGGTGCTCTAGAGACTAAGCCCAGCCCACTAGACTTCAGCACTTCTGTATTAGGGCACCCTGAAAATGCCAACTGCTCAAGGGTCGAGTATTTTTTTTAAATTATTTTTATTTCTTAAATGTTCATGGCTATTTACCTGGAAGTAAAGGCTGTTTATTACATCATGCTTTTTATCTTGATGCTGGTCTTAATGTGTGATATTAGGATGTTGGCGTATGATGAAAATGGTCCGTTGATACTTGTTTGTATCGGTAGGAGTAAAAATGAAATGTATTATTGTGATAGAGCACCTAAATACAAAAGATGGGAGTCTTTTCTTTCTTTTTACTCCAGTCCCCTCGGTTCATTCATTACCCAAGACTCAGCATGAAGTTAACCTAAATGTGCATTTGATTAATGCTTGAACAGTTTAGTCTAAGTGTGTGCCACTTTAGAATTTGATTATTCAGAAGAATTCAACTATTTTCTATCTTATGGGATCATAGATAAATATTCATGATTCAGTTAGCTTAACTGGTGGTGGGTATAATTCACCTAAGTTTCTCCTGTGCTTAGAATAAAAGTGGGGGATGAGGAAAAGTAGTGATGAATTGGGGGCATTTGGAAATATACTTCTAACAATTGAGGATATGGAAAGTCTTTTAACTGAGCAACTGGCAAAATGTGGTAGCCTTGCTGATTTACAGGGTTCCTCAGGAAAGGGGAACCCTTCTGTGTGAGTTGTTACAATTATCACAGATGCTTGCTCTGAATACCATAACTTTTGGATATTAGGTGATTTAAAAAAAAATCATGCCATCCTCTTGGTAGGATGGCAAGAAGGAAGAAAGCCCATCTTGGATCCAGTTAGAAGTATGGAGCTGCAAGTGAAAAGACTCAGATAGTTATTTTTTGATTGTGACTTTTAAAGAGTCTACTTTGCAATACTGTACAAGGATTTACTCCAGAATATTAAATGAGCTTCTTATCCATTCTTTCTTTTGAAAAAGCAACTAGGATTTACTTGAATAGCCATCAATTACAAGTATTAGGTTTAAGCGCGTGTTTGAATCTTTCTTTGGCTTCCAATTGGTAAACTTTGGAATGGTCTCTCTGTGAAAATTAGAGAAGCTTCCTTGTACTTGGATTCCCATTGTCTGTTCCAAACATCTTATTTTATTAAATACTATTCCAAAATAAAAATGTATTCTCTGTTAATGTTTTTGTTTGACATTTCTTTATGACATGTAAGCTGCTCAGAACCTTTAGAGATTAGATGACTAATAAATGCATAGAATAGAATATAAAAAGAAACACTGAAGAGCTACTGTAACTACATGTCAAAAGTATTATGGTCTGATGAAACAAAAATATAAACTTTGGGGCTGAATTCAAAATATTACATTAGACATAAACCCAACACAGTATATCACCTAGAGAACATCATGAATCATGGTGTTGACAGTATAGTTTCAAGTTCATTAGCATTTGATATACCACCTATCAGTGTTTTAAAGTGGTTTGTGGTAATTCTGTAATAATTATACATGGGGCTTACAGATAATAACAAAAAGTATCAATCAAAGAAATGAAAACAAAGGATAGACGAGGGGGAAGGAAAGAATCTAACTTTCACCTAATAGGGTTCTAAGGGGGGAAACAGGAGGATAATAGAGGGAAGGGGGTGGTGGTAGAATAATAGTTCTCTGCTGGATATACTGTCTTTTTGTGATACAGCCAAAGTGGTTTACATAAATTATATATATGTGCATTTCAACTATAGGACAAGGAAGAATCAACAATTACAAACGTTTTCTCAGCAAAATATGTTTTGAGGCTGGTCTTGAATTTTTGAAAAGATGATAAGGGGCTGTTTGGCAGGATAGAAGGGACATTGAATGGCAAAATTACAGGAAAGCTCTTAAGGAAAACCCATTGCTGTCTGCAAGCAAGCTGAAACTGGGACAGAAGTTCATACTTCAGCAGGACAACAACCTAAAGTGCACAGCCAAATCTATAGTGGAATGGCTGAGGAACAAAGAGGTGTGGCCATTCAGAGCCTAATCTCAATCCAGTCCAAAAACTGTGACATGGCTTGAAGATCGCTATCCATCAGCATGCCAAGGAACTTGACAGAGCTTGGTCGGTTTTGTAAAAAAATGGCCTAATGCTGACAAATCAAAGTGTGCAAAGGGTTGGAGACCTGTCCCAACAGACTCACAGAGGTAATTACTACCAAAGAGATGGAGTACTGACTTAGGTGGGTAGAGACATGTCCAACTGTTACATTTTGGTTTTCATTTTCAGAGTACCAGGTCAAAAAAGCCTCAACAATATAGCCCCCAACAAATGAGCCCCTGACAAAAGGGCCCGCCCCCCAACTGTTTTACCTGTGCTGCTGTGTGTCCTGCTGCTGTGACTTGAACTACTTGTTCAGGGCTGGTCTTAGACAGGGGCAAATCTCCCAGGTCCAGACAACATCTCTCTCCTTCTCCCCACCTCAAATTCAGCATCTCTCCCTCTCGGATCCTCTAAACTTGCCTCATCCTTGGCGCCAGCAGCAATTAAGGCACACTGCTGTTGCTGGCACTGGGGCCTTCCTTCTTCTGGTCAACTTCCTGCTTCTGCATGGGCGGGACCCAGCAAAGGGAAGGCCAGGACGCCAGCCAGAGCAGTGTGCCTTAATTGCTGCCAGTGCCAGGGATGAGACAAGTTTAGGGGATCTGTGAGAGTGGGAGAGACACTGTATTCAAGAGGAAATCCTATGTTGGGTTTACTTTTCAAAAGCTAGCTGGTATGGGTGGGTTTGGGGTAGCAGATACTTAATACTTACATACATTTGCACGTGCTCTAAAGCAAGTGTAAACATACTTGTGGAATGCATTCAGAATGAAAGCCTCGTTTTTATTTCCCTCCATGACCTAACCATGCTTCTTTTTTTGAGGAGGGTAAGAGCTACCTTTTGAACCAGACAGGTACTTTCTGCCAGTAGTGAGAGGGCATGGTTTTCTGTAGGGCTTTTTACATGGGTAGGCAGCTATCTGTTCATGTAAAATAAATTGAAAAGTAACCTCCTTACGAGTAACATATTTACTTGGAAATTTTGGTGTACAGTTTAGAGGAATGTGAGATGTTAGCACAACTGGAGGCCTTTGGGGTATTAAATTCAGGTGTGCATGGATATTTTCAGACTTAATAGAAGGAATTCTCACCTACTAAATCCTGTCTGTGATTTTTTTTTTCATTTGTGAACACTGACAAAGCTGCTGACATTCTGGTATTCTGAATGAATACATTCTGGTATTCTGACTGAGAGATTGTGTGCTCTTTGGAAGAGGAACCTTATAACCTTGTAATTTATCTTGCGTATGGTTTATTACTTGACTGGTTCTCTATAAGTCATGATCTAATAGACTTATCCAGAGTCTAACCCATGACCAAGGGATTTGGTATAGTATTGCCTCTTGTCTTCAGTACACTCTATGGTGATATCAAAGTGGATCAGAGCTACTTTTTTTATTTATATTATGCTAAAAAATGTCGCCATACATGAGCCTGTTCATCTGTTGAACCAGTTATTAAATTTAACATCTCAGCACATCTTATGTATTGAAATGCCCTTTAGGGCCTACATCCTGTTGGAACACACTTGTAATGGAGAGGTTGGTGAGGTGAAGAGAATGGATTGTATTCTGTTGGATTAAATTAACCAGCCTTTATGGTCTCTCTAGGCACTTAGCAAAGACCAAAGAATCTAACATTGGCCATGTCTTCATTAGCGGTACCTCTTGACTTGTGACTAGGTCAGACATGATTACGGAGGGAGCAACCTGACTTCCATAAAATTAGTGCTTTTTATTCTGCCACTTTGAAAGCTGATAGTTATTGTTATAAGTTCAGGAAAATGGGATGTTTTCTTTTTTAAAAAATGAGCTTGATATTTTAAAATTTGCTCTTTATCCTTTTTATATTTATTAAAAACTTACTATACTGCAAAATAATAATAGAAAAAAAAAGGATCTAAGCGGTTTACAATAAAATTGGTACATCAGAAAGGAACACCAATTTCATATAAGACAGAAAAAAACAAACACAAGAATAGTCATACAACAAAAAAACACAAAATAAACTGTTGCACACCAGAATTTTGACCAGCGGTCGAAGAAAACCTGAATTGGTATAAAGCTTGAAAGAAATGGGCTTTCAGAAGAGCCTTAACCCTTCTAAAGGATTCCTCCTTGTGGAAGGTTCCAGAGAGACACTTCCAAAAGGAGGATACAAGACAGGAAAAAGCTGAGTGACGGGTGTGTTCATACATAATGTTTCTAGGATTGGGTATCATTAATTGATTAGAATCGAGATTTATTTATTTGTGACATTTATATCCCACATTATCACAAACAAGTCTTGATTTCAATGTGACTTACAGTAAACAGTATAGGATACATAACAAAGAATAATGCATAAGAAAGTAATATGTTGTAAGAATCCAATTTTACAATACAATATCATAAACATATTGCCTTTCTGACACCCAGTTTTACCAGTGGCTTCAGCTTGGCTCCATGGTAAAAAAGCAGTACAAGGGTGGATTACAAGCCCAGTTCCTCTCTCAAACCCCAGGGCTTCTGGATTTTGGTCTGAAGCTTCAGCGCACTGGTCATGCTGCTTCCCACATTTACAAATATCTTCTTCGTAAATCCAGCACTAAATGTACTGGATTGCAACGGTGCTGGGAGGAAGACTTGCCGCGACCTATTTCTGGCAAGCTGTGGGAATTGCTTTGGAAGTCCCTTTTCAGGTGCTCTAACTCTTCTACCACCATGCAGTCTATGTATTTATTTATGCATAGATCCCTTTGGACGCCGTATAAGTTGCATGTTATTGATTCCTCTAGTCCAGATGTCTGTTGGTCTTGCCATTCCCAAACGGGTACTCTCAGGCATCTTATATTTGATTGTGTGTGCCTTCGCAAGTTCTGGTCAGAAGTCTGGTCACAGCTGGTAGCCATTTTTCCCCTCCCTGGCTCCATTCCTTATCCATTTGTGATTCTTCGGGAGCAGTTCTTTGGGGGTCGGCTGACCCTAGTGAAGGGGCTCTTGTTAGTGCCATGATCTCTTTGGCATTGAAGGTGATCTTCTCCCACTGGAAGTCCTTACACCAGGCTACTTATCAGGAATGGTGGAACTTATTGCTCCAAATGTACAAATTCGAATTACATCTGGCGAATAAATCTTCTCGCTTCACTTCCTACAGGGAAAAATGGATGCCACTGGTATCTTATTTTGCTTCGGTATAGAGATAAGCACTGAGTTTGATTTATTTTGTGGCCTATGCATGCTCTATGTCTGGATTTGTATCCTCCAGCTCTCCCCCTTCCCTTTTTTTTCCTTTCTTCTTCTCCACCTCATCTTTCTTCCCCCTTTTTCTTAATGTGATTCTAGTTGTGAATAGTTGCTTCCTGAATGTGAGCTCCAGTTTTGCCATGATTTGTAAATGTTGCTTGTTGTACTGTAGTGAGCTATTGTATTGTATTGAAATCCAATAAAAGATATTAAACTTGGGAAAAAAAAATAAACATATTGGGATAGCTATGGATGTTTAACATTTAGAAAATCTATTACGAATGAGAAATTGTACATGAAGTAAAGAGAAAGTTAATGGTAAATAGAGTAATGCCTACTGGTTCAATTGGCATTACCAGAATTATTTTTATTTATTTATTTAGTTACATTTGTACCCCGCACTTTCCCACTCATGGCAGGCTCAATGCGGCAGGCAATGGAGGGTTAAGTGACTTGCCCAGAGTCACAAGGAGCTGCCTGTACTGGGAATTGAACTCAGTTCCTCAGTTCCCCAGGACCAAAGTCCAACACCCTAACCACTAGGCCACTCCTCCACCAATAGTACGTAATGAGAGACAACATTTAGGATATCACAGTTGTGGGAAATTACTACTACTACTACTACTATTTAGCATTTCTATAGCGCTACAAGGCATACGCAGCGCTGCACAAACATAGAAGAAAGACAGTCCCTGCTCAAAGAGCTTACAATCTAATAGGAAATGCACTGTCTGCATTCATTCCATGAACATCTCAGTATTTACACATCCACAGACACAAAAACAATATGTATTAAAACATGATTCAGACTGTAACACGTCACAGGTAATTTACATTAATATTTGTCCATGTGCCCTCTTATATATTGGAAAGACTAAGGGCTTCTCAC
Source organism: Microcaecilia unicolor (assembly GCF_901765095.1). Taxonomy (NCBI): domain Eukaryota; kingdom Metazoa; phylum Chordata; class Amphibia; order Gymnophiona; family Siphonopidae; genus Microcaecilia; species Microcaecilia unicolor. Next base: position 608,545,983 of record NC_044031.1, on the reverse strand, counting down.
GAGCAGGGGTATATGGAGTGATCAGATTGACAAGATAAAAGGGGTTCCCTGTGTAGTATACTTTATGTACAAGAATAAGAATTTTGAAAATGAAATGGAATTTTAGAGGGAGCCAGTGGAGTCTAAATAGCAGAGGTGAAGCATGATCTCATCTCTCTGCATTGCAAAGATAATGGGCAGCACAATTTTGAAGGGTTTGAAGTCTTTACTTGGGAAGAAAGCAATCCCGCATAGACCACATTGCAATAGTCGACCTGAGACACAAGCAAAGTGTGAAGCACATTATGCAAAGATTGAAAATGAAACATTGATCGAAGAGTGCGTAGCAAACGTAAAGTTGAAAAATCAAGCCAGATCAAAAGTACAGCTAACTTATGCACATACCTGGGATAAAAATACAGAAAAAGCAGATCAAAAGGGAAATCTCTATAACTGTTTTTCAATAGCACTCCAATAAGCTACTATCAAGCCCCCAATAAAACAAAGGGGAGAGATCTCACAGGAAAGACATATAATTGTTCTGGGTCTGTTTACTAACATTAATTGGACAAGTTATACAGCAAGATGGAGCCAACCACCCACAGAGAATAATTGATTCTGCACTGAGCCATTGCCTCCAATGTTTCCCAACTGGAGCAAGTCCTGCACTGTTTTCACTGGCAAGCCCAGAGCTGATCCAGCATCAGTTCAGCTGTAATTGCTGTTTGGACCATCTTTTCCCTATACCTTCATGTATTCAGCCATACAATTGGCCATAGGAGTTTTCCCAAATTGCAGTCATTTCAGTTCAGACTGTGCTGTCTGAGGTTCAAGGAGATGATGGTATCTTGTGGCCTATGATCTCCAGTTGGGGAAAGGAGATCCCTCCCCCCACATCATTTGTGACAGCAAACTGCAAATCAGTTTCATCCTCAACTGAAGCCACAAATTGCCAAACGTTATGTTATGCCAGGTCTTGTATTCTGCCTATATCTTTCAAGAACAGATTCCACAAAACAAGAGCCAGACCATTTCATGTGAGCATTATAAACTAGTTATAAAATTTGTATAAAATTTAATGAATCAAATTTGCAAGAGGTTTTTCAAATGCCTTTTAGATAAAACAAAATAATGATCTTAGAGCAAAAATAAGTTGGTTCCACATCTTGGCCTTCTGATACTGAACAGAACAGGAAAATTGTCGTAAACATTGAAAATCTTAGCAAAAAAAGGTTTTGAGTTTTGTATCCCACAGCTGACCCCTGTAATAGGGACACTAAATCATAAGAACATAAGGCCATCCTGGGTCAGACCAGTGGTCCATCTAGCCCAGTATCCTGTTTCCAAACGTGGCCAATTCATGTCACAGGTACCTGGCAGAAACCTGAGAAAGAGAGAGTCTAAGCAATGTGGCCACTATTCATGCAACCAACCAAGGTAAAGTGAATGCATCAGATAAACTTTTAAACCAAGCTATTGGATCTCCTGTAGCATATGCTATTCCAAATCCGGAGCCTGCTAGTGTTGTCAATCATGTGCAAAATACTTATAAGTTTCACTGAATTGTCAATTCACAATATATTCAATACTGCTTTATAATCATACAATATAACCCCCCCCCCCCAATAAAAAGCCTATAATTAGCATGCCTAGTGCGGGATTTTAAGAGATTTTCTGGTGACTAGTGGAAACCCTGGAAGCAGGTCTGAGGGACCGAAACGCCATTAATACACTAGAGTGGGTGTCAGGTGTTAAATTATAGACAGGGTGCTGTGATTGCTTTTGCAAGTTAAGTAGTCACTTTTATCTTTTATCTGATGCATTCACTTTACCTTGGTTGGTTGTGTGAATAGCGGCCACATTGATTATACTTTCTCTTTTTCTCTTTATTAGAAACCCAAATAGTAGTAAGATTCCATGCTACCAATCCCAGAGCAGGCAGTGGCTTCCCTATGTCTGTCTCGATAGCACACTATGGGCTTTTCCTTCAGGAACTTGTCCAAACCTTTTTTTTTTTAACCCAGATATGCTAGCTACTGTTACCACATCCTCCAGCAACGAGTTCCAGAGTTTAACTATTCGTTGGGTGAAAAAAATATTTCCTATTTTTTTTTAAGTATTTCCTTGTAACTTCATTGAGTGTCCTCTAGTCTTTGTAATTTTTGAAAGAGTAAAAAATCGATTTACTTCTACTCGTTCTACATCACTTAGAATTTTGTAAACCTCAATTTATTTATTTATTGCATTTGTATCCCATATTTTCCCACCTATTTGCAGGCTCAATGTGTCTCTGTCTCTTTTCCAAGCTAAAGAGTCCTAACCCCTTTAGCCTTTCCTCATATGAAACGAGTTCCATCCCCTTTATCATTTTGATTGCTCTTCTTTGAACCTTTTCTAATTCCGCTATATCTTTTTTGAGATACAGTGACCAGAACTGAATGTAGTACTCAAGGTGAGGTTGCACCATCGAGTGGTAACAGAGGCATTATAGTATTCTTGGTCTTATCTAACATACTGTTTGCTTTTTGGCCACCACCGCACACCAGACCAGAAGATTTTAATGTATTGTGTTTTTGTGGGTGCTGACTCCCAAGGTGGAACCTAGCATCAGGTAGCTATGATTTGGATTATTCTTCCCAATGTATATCACTTTTGCATTTGTCCACATTAATTTCATCTGCCATTTGGATGCCCAGTCTTCCAATTTCCTAAGGTCACCCTGCAATTTTTCACAATCTGCATGTGTTTTAACAGCTTTGAATAGTTTTGTGTCATCTGAAAATTTAATCACCTCACTTGTTCCGATTTCCAGATCATTTATAAATATGCTAAATAGCATTGGTTCCAGTACAGATCCTGCGGCACTCTACTATTCATCCTCCTTGAGAAAAATGGTCTTTTAATCCTACCTTCTGTTTTCTGTTACATAACCAATTTAGTCACATATATTCATTCTGAACTACTTGGAAATGATTAATAAATGAATTAGAACAAATGATATGGATGAGATTACAATAATAAGGGCCCTGTTTACTAAGCCGCGCTAGAGGTGCGTTAGCATTTTTAAAGCGCACTAACCATGTAGACACCCATAATATTCCTATGGTTAGAGCGCGCTAATTTTTAGCACGAGCTAAAAACGCTATCGCACCTTAGTAAACAAGGCGCAAAAGTTTTGATAATATTAATGTTTGTACCAGCATCCTAAACGCCTCAGGTTTAAAATATTTTCTGATAGCTCTTAATTTTCTTTATATTAAAAAAAAAATTGGTAACTGATTGTATATAGCAATGCATGTGTTATGACCCGGTAGTAGTGAGCCCCTGTGCCCCGACTGAGCACGGCAGAGATGGAGTGACGCCGCACTCGGTCAGGCAGCCAGACAACCCCTAGCTTCACCTTGGAAGCGACCACTGTTCACCAAGAGTTGAGCTCCCAGCTGCAGGTGGCCACCAGGACTTCTGGAACCGGCGGGGTTGCACAGCCGCTGACCAGGCTGACGGGCAAGCAGACACAGTCCAATAGCCAAGTAATCCGTAGGGCAAAGGATAGTCAAACTAGTCCAAGGTCTAGGCAGGCAGCAAACAATCATGGTCAGGAAAACAAGCCGAGGTCTGGTTCACAGGAATACAGAAACTGAGGAAAGCCGGTGAACAGAACTCCGGCGTGGACCTCTGAAACAATTGAGGCCGAAGCAACGAAGGACTGAAGGCAGGGCCTTAAGTAGTGGAGGAATTAGGCTCAAGCATGTGCAGCTGATTCAAGATGGCTGCCCCCATCAGCAGAGGTGCCTACGTCCAAATATGGGCTTACTTCCTGACCTCGTTACTCCAAGATGGCTTCCCAGGACCTGATCTATCCAAGATGGCTGCGGCCATTGATCCAACCCAGATGACGGTTGCCAGAAATAGGAAAGAGAAACAGACCCTCCTTCCTTCCTGAAGCTAACCAACACTAAGATGGCCGGCTATCTTCGCCGGGCCACGACTCGCCGGTGAATCGGCCGTGCAGGCCTAGCACCAGGTGAGGGATGTAACAGCATGTTCAGTAATTTATCCACTTCTACCCCCAAAATTTTAGTGTGGAGATCTAAAGGAAAATTGTTCCCATCTAAGGATATAACATCAATGTCTCTTGGACCAGTATTAAGTTGAAGCCGTAAAGATTTGGTTTTATTCTTTTGTTTAAGTCATTTTCTGTCATACTGACACAATTTCAAATATTAGATCAGATTGCAGACCACAATTGGGACACAGGTAATATGACAGTAATGTCATCTGCATATATATAGTGTTTAACCTCGATCTGATCAAAAGTCTCTCCAAGGGACTGATAAGCAGATTGAAAAGTGAAGGAGAGAGAGGGGATTCAGAGGGCATATATAGAGGTAGAAAAACTGAAACCCTTCGTTGCTCAGAATGATATTTTCCCCATATTAAACGTTTGTTTAATGTCATCTTACAGAGCAGTCTGCTGCATTTCTTAGATCATGAGTTTTTCAGTGAAAATCAGTGGAGCTGCTGGCACAGATCTGCTAGCTTGCCTCAAATGGCAATAAATCTATGCTGAGCAAATATATTTTTTAGACCAACAAAGGGAATGCATTTACCTTAACGAGCAACTTCTTAAACTGCATAATTTACATGGGTAGATCTTAAATTGTCTGTTGACAGTTTGAAGCTTTATGTAGCATACTGTGTGTGTCAGTAGGCGCAGTCATGCTTGAAATAGTGGTATTTGTTTATAAAATCACATACAAGATAAATGGGTGAACTGTGAAAGCAGAAAATAGATGTTGCTGTTAAGTAGCTAGTTCCATTGGGCCTCATAATCCTTGAAGTACAAGAATTGTAATACTCTAAGGAAAGGACAAGAGTTATATATTAATTTGAAGTGCATTATGTTTAAAAACATAGTCCTTGCATTACTAAACTTTATCGTCTGAGATTAGCCCAAGTCTAAGTTGGATATCTCAGAGCTCATTGTTAAATATTGATTGTAATTTATTCAGGTCACTCATGCAGACAGTGATTTTAGTTCATTCTGTCTAGGCAAGGGGTCAGAATTGCAACTGCACTGTAACAGAAGTGGTTATGATGTCCTTGTAGTGCAAGGTGTCAGCATTCCCTCTTCCTAGCAACAAGTTTTTAAAATTGCACTTCTGAGGCTTTTTATTTTTTCATTTTAATTCACAGTGGATGCATGGAACAGCGTCACAGTAGGGTGATGGAAGCAAAAAAAAAAAAACAGTTAACAATTAGAAAACAAGGCGTTGAATAAACACTGGGAATCCTCACTTGTAAACAAGTGAAGGTAAAGCAGGAGGTCTATGTTATTGCTACAGGAGAAGAAAAAGGGCCGAGTGCATGAGCCATAGGGTCCTCTCCTGCCATAATATTCTGTGGGTCCGGTAGGCAAAAGGAATTATCTAGATAATGATAGCCCTAATGCTGAGAGCCTCATTTTGCACCATACTAGGTCTAATTAGTATAACCTGTTTTCTCTTCTGTGTTACTTTTGCAACATCTAGAAAAACCCAGATTTACAATTGAGAAACAAAGAGGGGCATTTTCGATATGACATCTAAATCCAATTTTGGACATCCAAAAATTCATTAGTGAAGATGGCCATTTTGAAACCAGAAAAACATCCAACTTTTTGTGTCGAAAATGGCCATTTGCTAGATCTTTTTGTTCTCAGTGTGTCTATCTTTTTGGACCATTTTCGGGAAGAAAAAAAACATCCAAAGGAAAAACGCACAAAAACAAGCCATTGGGATATATAGGAGGTCAGCATTCTTAGTAGACTGGCCACACAAATATCCCAGCAGAGCAGTGGGGCACCCGAAGGAGCACTGCAGTGGACATCACATAAAATGTCCCAGGTACACATCTCACTGTTACCCCCTTATATTGTATGATGAGCTCTCCAAAACCCACCAAAAACCTACTGTATCCAACTATACACCACTACAATAGCCCTTAATCTCTCAAATGGTCATTTGGTTGTCTAGGGCACCTTTTTGTGACTTAATTGTGGTTGAAACAGTTCTAGACCAAACTGTCTTAAGTTTTAATCCTAGATGTTTTTGTTTTCTCCATTATGGCAAAAAAAAAAAAAAAGTCAAAGTTTTGTGAATGCCCAAATCCTTCCCCCAAGGAATCAAATGATAATTGTGGCATAGCTCTTAAATGGAGGGGGATAAAACACCCAAGAAAAAAGAGGGCATGCATGCTGTCAGATTTTCAAAACTTCAAAAAAATGTCCTTTAAGTAAATTCACAGGAGAAGACATAGACATCTTTCACAAATTGATAAATCAGAGTCTGCCTTTTAGGCATCTTTTTCATCTTCTGCAATTTATCATAATTAAATTATCCTTGATCAGAGACTGCTCACACTGCTGAAACTGAGGCCTAATTATCTAGTTGCCAGCAAGGTTATTGCAAGCGGATGAGCTTGCATAGTCTTCAGCTCTGTGTTCAATGATGTGTCAAGCCAGAGGAGTCTACCAACAAACCTCCTCTTGTTTATATCTTTTTGAAGGTGCGATCTCCAGAATTTGCTATCACCTGTTCTCCCTGTTTGTTGTGTTTCAGGGTAGTGAGCTCTTGGACCACAGTTGCATGGTAGAATAGTTCAAGATGAATTGTCTGTAATAATCGGTGAAGCCCAAGAACCTCTGTAGGGCACAGTGGCCCACCGGCCAGGGCCATATGAGAATAGCAGATAGTTTGGCTGGGTCCATTTGCAGCCCCTGGTCTGAAATATATAACCCAGCAATGACAGTTTGGCACGTTCAAAAACACATTATTCCAACTTAGCATACAGTTGATTTTGCTGTAGACGGTGAAGCACAAACTTAACATGCTGTCTATGCTGTTCCAGGGATCAGGAAAAAATCAGGATGTCATCCAGATAAACGAGTACACACTGGTACAGCAAATCCCAAAAAATGTTGTTAATGAAATTCTGGAATACCATGGGAGCATTTACAAGACCGAAGGGCATGACCAGATACTCATAGTGCCCGTTCCTAGTATTAAAGGCAGTTTTCCACGGATAAGGTTATATGTGCCTCATAGATCTAACTTGGTGAAGATACAGGCTCCCTGAAGTCGATTGAATAATTTCGGATATGAACAGTAGAGGATACTTGTTCTTTACATTAATAGCATTTAGGCCCCAGTAGTCGATACATGGGCGCAGCCTCCCCTCCTTTTTGCCCACAAAGGAAAAAACAGCTCCAACTGGAGACTTGGAGGGGTATGTAGACCACTGTTGCAGATTATATTTGATGTAGCTGGACATGACCTTGGTCTTTGGATGCGAAAGTCGATAAACCCTGTCCTGGGGACGTATTTTTCCAGGCAGCAGTTCAGTGGGGCAGTCATAACTTCAGTGAAGTGGAAGAATCTCTGCTTGTTGCTTAGAGAAGACGTATACAAGTTCCTGGCAGGCCTGGGGTATGGTATGCCCAACCTCCAGTGTGTGAAGGGCCACCAGTTTGGGAGGTAAGACAGAGTCCAAGCAGCGTGTCCTACAAGATTTGCTCCAAGCAGTTAACTAGCCTTGTGTCCAATCAATCTGGGGATTTTGCTATTGCAACCAGAAGAGACCTAGAATGGCAAGGTTTACAGCAGTCTGTATAACATACAGGGTTTTAGCCTCTCGATGTAGTACCCCAATCTGGAGGTGGAGAAGAAGGCTTTTGGCCTCGAGCACCCCCTGAATGCACCCATAAACTGAGGATACTGGAATAGGCCAGGGTAATTTCTATGTGGGAATGCTGAACCAAGGCCTCATCAATTAAGTTGCCTCCCACTCTGGACTCTATGAATACATCAGTGAAAAACTCGGGTTCCATATCGATGGCAACTGGAACCAGTAGTTGAGTGTGGGAAGTTCGTAACAAATGTGTTAGTCCTGCCTCCTTGGCCAGGAGTAGACCTGCAAGTTTTATGGCTTTTTTTGGGGCATTGGCAGACTTAGAGGGGCATAATTGAACGAAAACGTCTATCTCCATGGGCGTTTATCTCCGAGAGCGGGTCCGTGAAGGGGCGGACCGAACCGTATTTTCGAAAAAAATAGACGTCCATGTTTTATTTGACAATTTGTGAGCTGGGCGTTTTTGTTTTTCAGCGATAATGGAAAATGAAAGCGCCCAGCTCAAAAACAAATAAATCCAAGGCATTTGTTCGTGGGAGGGGCCAGGATTCATAGTGCACTAGTCCCCCTCACATGCCAGGACACCAACCGGGCACCCTAGGGGGCACTTTTACAAAAACAAAAAAAAAAGGTAAAAGAGCTCCCAGGTGCATAGCACCCTTCCCTTGTGTGTTGAGCCCCCCAAATCCCCCTCAAAACCCACTGCCCACAAGTCTACACCATTACTATAGCCCTAAGGGGTGAAGGGGGGCACCTACATGTGGGTACAGTGGGTTTGGGGGGGTTGGACGACTAAGCATTAAGCAGCACAATTGTAACAGGTAGGGGGGGGATGGGCCTGGGTCCACCTGCCTGAAGTCCACTGCACCCCCTAACAACTGCTCCAGGGACCTGCATACTGCTGCCAGGGAGGTGGGTATGACATTTGAGGGTGAAAATATAAAGTTGTGAAACATCATTTTTTGTGGTGGGAGGGGGTTAGTGACCACTAGGGGAGTCAGGGGAGGTCATCCCCGATTCCTTCCGGTGTTCATCTGGTTATTTAGGGCACTTTTTGGGGCCTTATTCGTGAAAAAACAGGGTCCAGGAAAAGTGTCCTAAATTCTAGCTAAAAACGCATACTTTTTTTCCATTATCGGTGAAAGGCGCCCATCTCTGTTCGGGTGATAACCACGCCCCAGTTCCGCTTCACCACACCTCTGACACACCCCCATCAACTTTGTCCGCATCCGCGACGGAGTGCAGTTGAAAACGTCCAAAATCGGCTTTCGATTATACCGATTTATTCGTTTTGGGGAGATAAACGTCTATCTCCCGATTTGGGTCGCAATATAGGCGTTTTTCTCTTTTGATTATAAGCTGGTTAGTGTCCTTTTTTGCTGCAGTATAAGCACCGATTCTTTTTAGTTCAAATACGAGTTGGCATGGATTCAGAAATCCCCGGCATGCCTTGGGATATCCATCAGTGAGGAAGGGGAGCGGCCCAAATCCCCACACCTCTGGGGGAAGCGGTCGCTCCAGCCTCAGTAACCAGAGGTGCAGCTGCCACCTGAGCTACGTATAGTCCTTGAAGTTTCTCCATCCGATTTGTCAAAGTTTGTACAGCTTCAGAGAGCTGCTGCAGTTGGAGTGCATCCTGTTGTAGCAACTGTAAGTCTGGTGATTCTGTCAAGCTCATGGCCTTCACAAGCTGTCGTGTTTCAGGGTAGTGAGCTCTTGGGCCACAATTGCAGGGCCAACTGTGGCAGACAGATCACTTCCAAGGCGTACGCAGAGAGACAAAAGCAGAAAGCTGGTATAACTGGAACTCTGGGGCTAGGCCAGGCAGGAACTCAGGCGTGGGACTTCAGCAGCAACCAGGAATGAGGCTTGGCTTTAGTTGGAACCAGGAACAGGGCTCAGCTGAGCAGGAACCAAAAACATGGCTCGGCTTTAGCAGGAACAAGGCTCAGCTTGGGGAACCAAGAAGAAGGCTCGGCTTTAGCAGGAACCAGGAACACAGCTTGATAGGAAACAGGAATAAGGCTTGGCTTTTGCAGGAACCATGAGCAAGGTTTGGCAGGGGCAAGGCTTGCCAGGAACAAGGCTTGTTTGGTTATGAAGGCACTGACAAGTGGGGCTAAGTTTCCTTAAGATTGCTGAAGCCTCGATGGCGCCCAGGCGTGTCCCTTCCTGATGTCTCGATGTCAGCCCAGATTTGCTGAGCTGCGGCATGCATGCACACACTAGGAGGAAAGCATGCACAAGTACATAAAGATGCCACCGCTGGATTCTGCTGGGATCGAGGTGAAGACAAGATAAGACCGTAACACTGTTTGGTCACCTTAACAGCTTCATATATGACCACACCCAAGTTTTGCTCCTCTTTCATGCACAAAAGTTCTTCACTCCCTAAACTGTACTGTTCCCTCATGTTTTTGAGCCCAAATGCAAAACCCTGCACTTTTAAGCATTAAATTGTAGCTGCCAAATTCCAGACCATTCTTCAACCTTCGCTAGGTCCTTCCTCACGTTATCCACACTATCGGGGTATCTACCCCATTGCAGATTTTGGTATCATCTGTAAAGAGGCAAACCTTACCAGACAGCCCTTTAGCAATATTGCTTATAGAAATGTTAAAAAGAACCGGTCCAAGAACTGCACTTTGTGGCACAACACTGGTAACATCCCTTTCCTCAGAGTGAGCTCCATTTACCACTACCTTCTGTTGCCTTCTACGCAACCAATTTCTAACCCAATCAGTCGGTTTAGGGCCCGTAAGAACGTAAGAATAGCCATACTGGGTCAGACCAATGGTCCATCTAGCCCAGTATCCTGTTTCCAACAATGGCCAATCCAAGTCACAGAAACCCAGATACCGAGAGAATTCAGTTTATTTATTAGTCATCTATTCAGAAACCATGTCAAAGGCTTTGCTGAAATCTAAGTACATCACATCTAGTGCTCTTCCTTGATCCAACTCTCTGGTCACCCAGTCAAACAAATTAGTCAGATTTGTCTGAGAAGACCAATCATCACTATTCTCTGTTTTAAAAGCATTTCCATTGATTTACTTACCACAGAAACCAGACTTACTGACCTGTAGTTCCTAATATTTTCCTTACTTGCTTTTTGTAGAGAGGGACCATATCTGCCCTCCTCCAGGATCAATCTCGACTCTAGAGAAACAATGAAAGGGTCATCCAGGGGAGCTTTCAGAACATGACCCCATTGCTTTGTCTGTTTTTAGTGTAGCTAGCTCCTCATGAACATAGTCCTCTGAAAATTGTTAAGGCTCTACCACCCCTCCATTCCTATTTGTGTTTGTCTTCTGTGGTCCTGCTCCTGGCCCTTCAGCTTTGAACAAAGAACAGAAATTTGTTCAGCAATTACACCTTATCTTTATCAGCTTCTACATTTCTCCCCTTCATCCTTGAGCTTCACAATTCTACTTTTATACTTATCCTATCACTAACATATCTAAAACTGTTTTGCCCCCCCCCCCCCCATTTTATCATATTGACTATTTTGTTCTTCCATTTGCATCTTTGCTTTCCTGACTACTCTTTAAGCTTCTCTTAGCTTTTCCAGATATTGACCCCTATGTTCCTTTTTCTGCAATCTCTTGTATTTTATGAAGGCTAATGTCTTTTTCCTTACCTTTTCAGCTACTACTTTTGAGAACCAAAGCAACCTTCTTTTCCTCTACTTAAGGGCATAAATGTGCTGCCACATTAGCGCACACAATCAATCATTATTGCATGTTATTTATGAGTTTATAATGTTAGTGCCCAGTAGAGCAGTTCAATAAATTTAGCCCAAAATAAGTTGCTTAAAGTAACAGGATGTATAGAGGAAGAAGTGGAATCTCAACTCTTGTTTCCCTGGTCTCATCGTGTTGTTTTAACCACTAGGAGGCATATTTTCAAAGCACTTAGCCTTCCAAAGAAACCTATGGAACTTTGGAAGGCTAAGTGCTTTGAAAATGAGCCTGTAGGTCACTTTGAGGGGCATTTTCGAAATGATACAGTCACATGACAGAAAAAGATGTTGAACTGGTACAATGATAGTGAATCATCTTACCCTACATTTTCCATACTGTTCTTTCTTTTTATTGCTTTTATGTAACTGTGATACTTGTGCCTTAATGGTTTGTCCCTACAAGTTATAAGAACACTAGTGAGGTTGTGCACGAGGAAAAACTGGTTCCTTTATGGATTTATGCCCCCACCCCCCTTCCCCTGATTTCTGGCTGCCTTCCAAATCATTTTTCACATTGTTTTAATTTTTAAATGTGTACCACATGTGAACTTTTTGAATGCTTGCAGATTGACTTTATATGCGTTAACACATGGTAATTTGAGTTTATGTGCACTGAATTTTTTAAGGCATGCTAATGATGATATCCCAAATGGCTGGTAAACCATAATGCAACACTCCTGTTTCTTTAAAGCCTTATAGTGTCCCAGAACTCTGGCTGAAAGATGAGTTTTCCAGAAAGGACCATTTAGCCCTCATGCAGGATACAACACATGATTCCAGCCACACTCTTCAAAACCAAGACAGCTGTGGCCTTCAGGTCACTGTTCTGCCGTATGTTTTAATTTTCTAGGTCTATGTTCCAGAGTGCTTGCTCTAACCCATTTTATGCAGGGACTTGTAGTTCTGATATTCATAAGAAAAGCAAAATTATTAAGTCCATCTGTTCAGCAGAGTGAGCATATAGAGCATCTCTCCCTCCAAATCAACTCATTTTGCCTTTTAAACAAAACACAAGGGAGATTCCAGGAAAATTATTTAAATGGTCTTTTTTTTCCAGACCATATGTCATATCCTGCTCCAACTGGTGGGCTGATTACCTGATTCTCTGCAGAATAAGAGTCAGCTGTTTGTTTCCTTTCCATTTTGTTGTTTTCAGTTTCCAATTATATTATCCAAGCTATTACTGTTGTTGTTCTCATGTTCTTTGGCTTTCAATTTGTCTTTCAGATCTTGCTGTTTGTTTAGTTTTCTAAATAATTATTGCCCTTCAGTGTGAATTTCTGAAAGGCAGTAAGCAAGTGTACCATTAAAAATAAATAGTTACATTTTATGCAGAAATACTGTTCACTTTCTTAATTTCCTGAGTGGTGCTCCATCACAATGATGATTGTACCAAACCAAATCATTGGTGTCACAAATTTATGAGCAATTTAGAGGAAACACAAATCACAACTTGCTTTTTATGACTACTGGTGCTGACAAGATATTGCTTTTCAATGTACAGTTGTGTTCTTTTGCCCCTTAATCATTCTCTTTTCATCTTGTCTGTCTTCTAACTTTTGTTTCCTGGTACTCCTTTCAAATTTCTCTTTTCTTTTCTTTTTCTCCCTCATATCTCTCTATTGTCTTGGGTATTTTTCTTTAAATTCATTCCTCTCCATCTGTCTTATCTTTCTCTCCCTTCTTTACTAGTGAATTTACCTCATCCCTGTTTTTCCTTTCCATTTTCTATTCTTCTACTTCCCTGTCCCTTTCCCCATTGACCACTCCTATCCCTCTGCTTGGCAGGCTTTCAGCTCTCTGCATCTCCTTCTCCCTGGTATTCTAGCCACACCTGCCAGCTTTTCGTCGCCCACTCCCTAGTTATTCACTTACAACTTCTAGCCTTCTATTTCCCTCTCTGTGAGTAATCATCAAATTCCTAATTGCAGTGACCTATGATATTATCTCACTTCCATTTATGATAGTAGATTATGTTAATACTTTAAGTATTCATCCCTATCGGGAGTTTTGAGGTCCTGTTTGTTTAAATCTAACTAAGATATTTCCTTCCTGAAATTGTGAGGATACGGGTGGATGAGATACAAAATATTTATTCAAACTTTTTAGGATAGTGCATAACTTAATCCATTTCTCCTAGAAAGAAACAAGGATTCCTTCACACTTCTCAGCCACTCCATCTCCTGTTCATCCTGTCTCTTGCCCCCACACTTCCCACCATTCTTTGTTTCTTGCTGTTCTTTCATGCATCCCAGCCCTCTGTCTCCCTTTTCTTCCTACTTCTTCCTTCACAAATCTCCCCAACTTCCATCTCTCATTTTCCCTACTTAGTAGTTTTTTCACCTTCCTCTACTAAAATCGCCCATCAACCAGACATCTACATCCCTTCTGCCAGTACTGGTCAGACTCCTATGGTCTGTGCCGTGATCATGGCTTGGCTTTGGTTGGGCTGGAGCAGAGCTTCAATGACAGCTTCAGTAGTTGGAGAACAAGACCAGTGCCGGGCAGACTCTTATGGTCTGTGCCCTGAAAAAGGCAAGGACAAATCAAGATCAAGTATGCATATGCAGTAACGCATCATACCTTATGCTATCAGTTTACCTTGTTGAGCAGACTGGATGGACTCTACAGGTCTTTATCTGCCGTCATCTACTTTGTTACTATGGCCTTTTCCCTCGCCTCTCATCCGACAGTCACTCTGTTATGACCTCCCTTGTGGCCAGCCTCCATCTCTTTTTTTTTCACTCCCTCTCTCTCTCATATCTTGTCTCTCACTGGTTGACTGAGGACAAAAATTTCACCCATCCTTACCCGTCCCCACTTGGATCTATCCCATCCCCACCCTTACCCCTAGGTACTTCCAACACTAAGGATTCGAAGAAAAAAAAGATGTGGATTTTATTACTACAGCAAATTCAATTATTCTTAAAGGCTCAAACTACTTCAGATTAGTCTTTTGACACTGGCATTTTTGATGAGCTAGCTTAGTCCAAATGTGTATATTATACCTGCAGAATGGCAAAGTCTTTGATTTCTAAGCAGCAGTAGAACCAGTATTCCAGTAGCCCCTCTATGCATTCCAAACCTCATTCTGGGGCCCCAATAGATTCTCTCAGTTTATTCTAAGCCTTGTTTTGGCACCACCAGAGATTTGGAGTACACTCCTGTGGGAATCCTGTAGCGACTCCTCACATCCCTGCAGGATTCCCAGGAACCTGTAAGTCATACTCGTGGGTTTCCTGCAGATTCTGTGTGATTTCTGCAATCCCTATTCCCGTGCAGCTATTTATTAGAAAGTAGCAACTGAACAAGTATCTCAAGCATGTGAATTTGTGACCTCCAAACTAAAGAAAAGTTTGCAGTCAATATCCTGTCCCCTTTTTTGGCCTCTGGATAGGCCTTATTTCCAGTCAAGAATTCTGCACAAATAGAGTATACGAAGAAGAGGAAACAGCTACAAGTATAGGGAAATGAACACATTCATTGTCTCATGAGGTGTCTGCTTTCTGCTTAATTTCTGAACCAATGTGCCCTATTCCCCCTACCCCCAGCTTGTACTTATGGCAGCAGTCCATCTCCCATACTGTGGCAGTGATTCCTGATACCTGCATTATATTTGCCCAGATAAGAACATGGCAGTGGACAATGAGCCCAGAATACCCTCCAGACATACACACTATGTTAAGTCTGCATTGCATTAGAGGAGTTGCTTTCTGCAGTTTGGGCAGCCACTACCTATATGGTGGCAGTATAATTATATAACCTCTAATAGATTTAAAAGTACACTAGGAGCACAAATAACTCCAGTCGAGAAATATGGCAGTATAAGAGTACAGACATTAAGAAAACATAAAGATAAGTTACTAGAGGAGCAAAGCTAAGACACAGATCAGAAACAAAATATTTTAAACATGAAATTTTTAAAAAAATGCAGTGTATTATACAAAAGATAAGCAAAATCGTAATATATACAAAACTATGCAAGAAGCAGCAAGCAGAAATACATCAAATCTAATCCTAACATCTCAAAAGGTGTTTCATTGAAGGGACCTGTGTCAGGGTTTAATTACAGAGTATTACAGTATCCAATTAGGAAATTCTGAAACCATAGAGGAAAATACAAATACATTATATGGCCCTCTAGGAAGTTAATGTCAAATGCCTAGTGAGCTGCAAAAAAAATCAGAAAATGAAAAAAAAATGTTCATTATGTAGCTTCCCACTATCCCAGAACCTGTGGGATAGTTGTGTCCGTCCTCTAGCAGGTGCAGATAGAGAACTCAAAACTGTGCTGAGACATGTCTCCCTTGGCATCCAGTTTAGTTCTTCAGTATTTTCTGTGGATATACACACTTTTCAGCCTCTGGTTCTGACTGATTTGATGCTGGTCCAGTTGGTCAGCTGGTTCCCAGTTGTGCTTTGCAGGTGGCTTGAGTCTGCAGAGTCATATCTGCAGACCTTCAGATCTCTGACTCTGGCACCCTGTGAATTTACTTCTTCCTTCCCTTCCCTTCTCCTCTCCCCTGTTTCTTGTGGAGCTCTGCTTTTCCAGTACAACAACCTTTAAAAGAAAAGAAAGGAGAAGGAAAGAGGTTTACTCGAGAGCATGGGACAGTCCTTATCTTTTGTCATCTAGGATAACACCTGTGGAGACTGTGAGCTTGAGAGGAGTGGTAAGTCCGACTAAAGTTTGACCCAGAACTGCTTAGAAGGCTGCAAGTTCTACTTGGTGCATGGGAGGGTTCCTAATTCTCCGCTTGGGACCACGTTCTGCTGTGCTTGTGACAGTCGGGACTTTGAGCTCTCTGGCAGGGCTGGTGCACAGTTTGCTGCAGGAGAGTGCGGGAGTGGGCCTCTGTCTGATCACATACAGAGCACAACCACCGTTTTACAGCCTCAGAACCAGACATAGCATTTAGCTGCATCGGCATCTTTGTTTTCTCCAGAGTTTATTTTGTTCTTACACCAGGCCTATTTCCTGAAGCAGGGACAGTCAGAATGGCTGCAAGATGCTTCAGTTTATTATATCACCTCCACTCCCATATCCTAAGATATCTCATTTAGACCTCCAGGAGTGGATGAGGCTATCTCTGCTTCTCTCTGTTTATCTGATGTGGCCTCGGTCTGTTCAGAGGAGCCATTGTTGAAGGACTCGTTAGAGGAGGAAAACTCCCTCCTGAGGAGGGGGATGATCTGAAAGTACTGAGGTTGTTTCATAAAGAGGAGCTCAGTACTCTTATTTCTGAGGCACTGACAATGCTTTCCATTGAAGAGCCTTCTGCTTTGGTGTCAGGAGTTCTTCTTAGTCAGTTAAGAGGGGGCTTAGAGGTATTTCTGAGGCCTTCACAATGCATCCAGACATTCAGGAGATTACAGCAGAATGGGTCTCACTGGATGCGAGGCTAAGAGTAGAAGAGCCATGACTCGGCTTGACCAATTGGTTCCAGATGAGACAAATAAATTGTTTCCCAGGGTGGATTCCTTGGCCACAGTGGTGACTAAGAAGGCCATCTTGCTGGTGGAAGGGGGCATTGCCTAAATAAACCTACAGGATAGGAAGCTAGAAGGCTCACTGAATCAAGCCTTTGAAGTGGCCTCTTTGGGCCTTCAAGCGACATTGTGCAGCTCGCTCATGGCAACAGCATGCCATAAGTGGCATCAGCAGTCTGCAATATAAGACAGGCAGCATAATGCCCAGTTGAAAGTGGGATTGACCTACTTGGCGGATGCTATTTATGACATGTTATAACTTATGGCTCGCAGTATGTCTTTGGCTTTCATGGCACGTTAGCAACTCTGGTTGCGGCATTGGATAAGAGGATACAGCATTAAAGTAACATCTAGCTAAACTGCCCTTTCAGGGCAAGTGCCTATTCGGAGAAGATCTTAGTAACCTGGTGAAAGACTAAGGGGAAACTAAACCACAGTGGTTGCCGGAAGATAAGCTGAAAGCCTTTGATCATCTGTCGTCAGGGGCTCTAGATCTCAGTTTTGAGACAGCAGACAGTACCAGCCTGGTCATCAGCAATATGGTCAGAAGTTCTACTTTTTGCCCTCCTGTCAGTCAGCTAGATCACCCAGTGCCTCTCGAGCTTCACAATGATGCAAGGCTGGTTTACTCTTCTCTTCCTCTGGTGGGAGGACATCTTTAGGAGTTTCAGGAGTAGTGTGCCAAAATCACGTCAGACCAGTTGGTTCTTGATATTCTTACAGAAGGTTACAAGTTGGAGTCCTCCCACCCCATCTCTCTTCTCTTGCAGTCTCCTCGTCGAAACGGAACCAAGGCAGTTGAGGTTCAGGCCACCATAGATTCCTTGCTGGCACTCTGAACCATTGCTCCAGTTCCCCAAATAAGGAAGGCATCTTTTGCAAGGTCTTAGATCTCAAAATCTAAACTGCTGCCTCTGAGTGTCCCGCTTTCACATGGAAACACTAAGAGCAGTCCTAGCCTTGGCTTAAGCAGGAGAATTTCTCACTTCCCTGGATCTCAAGGAGGCATATCCCCATATGGCTGCCACATCAGAGGTTTCGACATTTTACATTTCTGGTTGTCACTTCCAGTTCACCCTTCAGTTTCGCCATGACACCAAGAACATTTACCAAAGTTATGGTGGTGGTGGCATTCTTTTGGCACCAGAGAATCAGAGTTCACCTGTATCTTGATGACTGGCTCATTCGTGTATCATCCTATTCATAAAGTAGTGGCTACTGACAAAGCTGGATATCTTCTGCAGTCGTTATATTGGGTGATCAATTTCAAGAACAACAGACTAACTCTATTCAACACAGCAAGGGAGAAGATCTTCCTTACAGAATGCAGGAGGTCAAAGCTGGTTTTTCAACAGATTTGTCTTCTCCTCAGTCAAGGCAGGCCCAGAGTGTGGGCTATATCCTGGTTCTGGGGTCAGTGACAGCGGAGATAGAAGTGGTGCCATAGGCAAGGGTTCATATGCAGCCATTACAGGAGCTTTTTCTCAGCTGCTGGTTTCCAGTGTCTTCATCTTCCTTGGATGCTAGTTGCCAGATAGAGTATGCAGTGGTGATTGTCACTAAGGATTTTGACTGTCAGAGCTCCCTTTCTGATAACACAATAGGAGGTGGTGAGAATGAATGCCAGCAAGTCGTGTTGGAGACCTCATTACAAGTTCATCTGGCACAGGGCACCTTGACAGGAGTGTCAGTGGTCAAAAAAATCATTTGGAGCTCAGGGCAGTGCAGAATGCCTTATGCTATATCGCTTCCTTTATGTCAGGAGCCCCATTCCAAGTTTTCTTCAACAATGCAACGGCGGTGGCTTATATTAACAGGCAAGCTGGTGGAAGCACCCTCCATTATAAGTTGGGCAGAAAAAAATCTTCTCTGCTTGTCGGCAGCTTACATCACTGGATCCTGGAATGTGGAGGCAGATTTTCTCAGCAGGCACTCTTTGGACTCGGGAGAATGGGAACTATCCTGTCATGGTTTTCAGCTGATAGTGGACCAATGGGGTACTCCACTTCTGAATTTGATGGCTATGAAAAGGAATACCAAAGCGCCGAAGTTCTTCAGCCATTGGAAAGAACTGGGCTTGATGGGGATTGATGCCTATTGCAGCCCTGGCCAGAGACACTTCTACTGTATGTCTTCCTTCCTCGGTCTACTGTAGGCTGTGTGTTGAAAAAGATTTTATTGCACTGGGGTTGAATAATTCTCAGCCCTGGATTGGCTGCGGAGGCCGTGGTATGTGGACCTGATTCGACTGCCAGGCGGGGATCTTCTGCAGTTACGTGGCCTACTAAAGCAAGGTCAGGTGCTCATGGTGTATCCACGCCCCTTTTGTCTTATGGCTTAGCCATTGTAAGGGCTCAATTGAGACGAAAAGGGTACTGTGATTTGGTCATTGCTGTTCAGGCTTGAAAGTGCTCTACATCCATGGTGTATGCGATGGTGTGGAGGACGTTTGAGGGCTGGTGTTCTGAGCACAGACTTTCTCCCTTCTCTGCTTGGATTGCACACTTTGTAGCGTTTCCCCAGGCAGGTCTTCAGAAAGACTTGATGTAGGATTTTCTAAAAGTTCAGGTTGTAGCTTGTGCCAGTTTCAGGGGCCTACTATAGATGATGTCTCTTGTAGCTCACTCGGATATTATTTGATTCTTACAGGGAGTGAGCTGCTTGCGGCCTCCCTTTTGTATGCAGAAGTCTCCTTTTGAGCCACTCCAGAAGTCCTCACAATGTCATCATCTTTCTTAGAAGGAACTGGAAAAAAATTGAAGATCACTAACCCCCAGATCAACCACACTTGACACACAGGATGCATATACAAATTAAACAAAATTGCTGATAAGCAGGAGCCTTATGGCACTCCAGAAATAACAGGTACCCACTGCGAAACAGAAGTACACTGAGCCACCTGAAAAAAAAATGGCCTGTCAAAACAGGACAGAAACCTTATCTACCATCCCAAAAGAACAAAGACGTTCTAACAGCATTTCATGATTGACTGTATCAAAAGCAGCTACAGCTTCCAATGATATCAACAAATACTGCTGCCCCTTCTCAAAACATAGATGAATTTCATCAGTCATTGTAAGAAGTGAAATTTCCATATTATGCTTAGATCATAGGCAGAGGTCACCCTGCGCACAGTTCCTTCCTTTCTTCCAAAACTGGTATCAGCATTTCATCTCAACCAATTTGTGGAGTTTTCATTCTTTCACAGAGAGGATGAGGAAGCTCAGTATTCTTCTTTGAAGCTTCTTGATATGCGTAGAGTCCCCATTAGATATTTGTAAGTCATGAATGAATTTCGCAAATCAGACAGACTGTTTGTGCTTTTTGGTAAACAGTGCTTCCAAGTCCACAATTGCTAGATGACTGAAGGAGACTATCGCGTCAGCGTATTTGCTTGTGGGGAAGCAGGCTCCTCAGGCCTTATGGGCTCATTCTACAAGGCCTACAGCCACATCCTGGGTGGAGACTACCTTACTGTCTCCGGCGTATATTTGCAAGGTAGCGATATGGTCGACGCTGCATACATTTGCCAAGCACTACATGGTGGACATTGCAGTGCGCTCAGAAGTCAGTTTTGTGGCTTCGGTCCTCAGGGTGGCGTGCCAGGATCCCACCTACTCTAGGGATTGCTTTTAAACATCTCACAGGTTCTGGAATAATGGGAAGCTACGATAATTTTCTTTCATTAGTCCTTCCCACTATTCCAGAGACCCACCCAAGGTTTCTGAGATGTTTAGTAAGTGCGAAATAGTAGCTCAAATAATGACAGTCACCTTGCATGGTACTTCTTGCATATCTCTTGTTCTCTACAAATTGTCCAGAGATGAAAGAGGTCCACACATGTTAGCTCATCTGGTTAGTGTTAGGTTGGCGAGTTGTTTTAAGGTTGTTGTATGTCTCCTGAGTTTATCCATACTTCTTGTCTATGTAAATACTGTGAAGCTGGACTGGATGCCTAGAGAGATATGTCTCAGCTCAGTTTTCAGTTCTCTCTTCCCACATGCTGGTTGATGGACACAACTATTCCATAGGTTCTGGAATAGTGGGAAGGACTAATTCAGGGGTGTCTAACCTCAACTCTAACCAGGTCTGGGTTTCAGGATTTCCTCAGTGAATATGCATGTGATCTATTTGCATACAGTGGAGGCAGTACATGCAAATAGACCTCATGCATAGTCATTGTGGAAATCCTGAAAACCTGACTGGATTGCGGCCTTCAAGGACTGAGGTTGAACAACCCTGGACTAATGGAAAGAAAATTATCTGGTAAGACCTAATTTCTCCATAAAGGTGATTGCAAAACAATACTGTATCAAATAAAGAATTTAATGAAAATCAAAGTAAATTCTGCATAAAGAAAGTACTTTGTGCATGCATGTTTTTTGATCATGTGTAATTATGGTTATTGTTTAAATATTTTTATTAAATACGTATGTTTGTTTAGGATCTCTGTGTTTAGTCTTCTTGTTTTAGGTATTTAGCTGATTTTTTTTCTTAAAATCTGATGTATAGTGCTGTCTGTGGATCCACAGGGCATTGGTTAGTTTTGCCAGAATCTGTCATCTCTTTGCTGGAGCCTATCATTTGTCCTGAGGTCTGGGAAATGACTGTGGAGTGATGATTACAGCAGTGATGTAACATAAAACTGTTTCGCTGACCAATAACACCTAGATCTACCACAAGATATGTACCCACAGAATAGTAGCACAGTAGCAAGAGAAGGAAAGGATGAAGGCTGAAAAGAAGAAAGAACGTGACATGGTAAAGGGGAAGAAAAATAAATAAATGCAAATAAAAAATACAAAAAGAGAGAGAAAGGAAAGGCAATAAATCAGAAGCAAAAATACAAAGCAGAACACTATAGATTTAAGAACAAATCTGGCTGGAAATAGTTAAAGAATGCTCCTTATCACTAAGGATGTGCAACCCCAAAATGTTTTTGTTGTATTGTTTCCAATGTCATTTATAATGGAGATTTATGTTGTTACAGTGGAATTCCAATAAGTAGACTGTTGTCCTTATATGTTGGAGGTTGTATTGGTTGATGTGTTGCTGACACTAATAAAGAGAAATTTTAAAAAAAATAATAATAATGTTCACATTTTTATTTGGGTGGGGATGCCGGGGTTGGCATTTTTTAATGATAGGAGCAATATTCAAAGGAGTACATGCTGTCTCGGAAAGAACACGCACCCTTATGGCTAAAGTGTGCACCTTTCCGAAAGTGTGTGCATCAGGATCATAACCAAAGCTAGGTCTGGGCCTGGGTTTGGACCTTACCCACTTTTGCCTCAGATCCACCAAGAAGCGTCCCCCCTACCCCCTGGTGATTCAGCGTCTCTCCATCCTTTCCCTTTTCTCCCTGCTTCCACAGGTCTGACATCTCTGGGTGTTCCTCCCTCCCTGCCACGGTCCTTCAAACTTACTTCATTGGTGCCAGCAGTGAATTATACAGACTGGCCCCTTCTACCATGCTCAGTCTCCTCTGACTGTTTTCACAGGGGTGGAATGTGGCAGGGGGAAGGCCTTGGAGCTGGCCTGTATGAGTCGCTGCCAGTGCCAATAACGTAAATTTTGAGGACCTCAGTGGGGAGGGAGGAGGAGTGCAGATTGAGAGATGCCAGATCATAGTAAAGGGAAGGGACAGAAATATGCCAGACCATGGGGAAGAGGGGAAGAAATGCTGAACCCATAGTGGGAGGGAGGCCAAGTGTGGAGGAGTGGCCTAGTGGTTAGGGTGGTGGACTTTGGTCCTGGGGAACAGAGGAACTGAGTTCGATTCCCAGCACAGGCAGCTCCTTGTGACTCTGGGCAAGTCACTTAACCCTCCATTGCCTGCCGCATTGAGCCTGCCATGAGTGGGAAAGCGTGGGGTACAAATGTAACAAAAAATAAAAAAAATTCTGACCTGTGGGGGGGGAGGGGTAGAGGAGGAAAGGAGAAGACGATATACTGGATGGGAGTAGTAGAGGTTAGAGAGAGAGGAGAAGCTGGACATGAGTGGGTATAGAGACACAAAGGGGGGAGGTGCATGGCATGGGGTGGAGCATAGGGACAGAGACACAAAGAGGAGGTGCTAGAAGTGGATGGTATAGGGACACAGAGATGCGTTGTTGCACATGGGGAGATATGCTGGACACAGAGGGAAGCATGGACACAGGCAGTACTAGATATGAGAAGGTTATAGATTCAGAGGGAACATGCTAGGCATAGAGGAGAATAGAAGCACAGAAGGAAGATGCTGGGCATGGTGGAGTGGGTGGGATGACAGAATAGGGACTGGGATACCTTAGTAGAGATGCCAAGTTATCCATTTCTAGGCTGGAGACTCTTTGGCCTGTTCAGGGTTTGAACTTACATCTCAAAGCAGTGTGGGATTTATATTGTCTGATCCTGCCCATTGAATCAGAGACAAGTCCCATAATGCACCAGGATGAGTTGGTCAGAAATCCAGGACTCCCAAAATCTGCAGCCTGGAATTGGGTAACTTGTCATCTCTGCAGGGATAAGGTGGGGATGCTGGACATGAAGGGATGAGTAGGGACACACAGGGTAATGCTGGACATAGGGGGAATAGGGACATAGATGACAAATGATGAATGGGAGGATATGAGCAGAGAGGGAAGATGGTGGATTGGAAGATAGGGATACAGAGATGGAAGATGGATGCTGGACAAGGAAAGGCAAGAAATGCCAAATGGACAGGAGATACTGGCAAGAGAAAACAGAGGAAAGCAGAAATCAGAGACTGGGATCAACATGATTGGAAAAATAAAATGACTAGACAAAGGTAGAAAAAGTAATTTTATTTTTTCTTTCATGATTAGACTATGTCAGTTCTTGGAAAGTATATCTGCCAGAGCTGGTGTTAGATATGTTTGAGGCCCAGGGCAGAAATTAGGAGGGTTTCAGTTGGTGTAAATCCTTGCTACCAAAGTTTGTCATGGAAATTGGCTCTAAGTGCTATTCTGTAAATGGCACGTAACTCAGAGCACTGTTTATAGAATATTGCTCTGCGCTGACTTTTTCAGCACCATGTTTTCACTGCCATTTATTGAATCTAGTCCTATATGAATAGTACTGGGGCAGAACCAGAGCCGTCCTGGAATTTCTCCTGATATTGGCTATATTAAGCCTACTGTCTAACTAACTAACTTTTTATCCGTCCTAAATTATCTGAATAGCAGACTGAATATTGCCATTATCCAGATATGTTTTGGCCCTCTTTATGTTTAGTATGTTTGTTTATGTGCCACCCTTTATAGTTATCAATAGTAAACTAAAAAATAAGTAGAAAGGGAAGAAGTGCCCAGCTAAGGTCGCCAACACTGGACAAAGGGAGTTCATGTCCTCAAAACATGGCAAAAATAGTATGCCTTTAGCCCTAGCTAAAGAATTCTCATTTCAAAGGTTTTTGTATTGTATTCCAAAGTAATGGAACTAAAATATAAAATGCCAAGTTGCAAGTAATTTAATTGTGAGCCCTGGATGGGGGTTGAATGGAAAAAAAATGATTTTCTGGGTACATGAGGCATCAATGCATTAAAATGTGCCACAGGCTGCACGGTTTTCATGACCTTAAAATCAAAACAAAAGTTTTACACTGTACCCTCTGGGCAACTGTAAGCCAATAGGGATATGTGATCAGTAAGTGCAAGATTGTGAAATAAAAGAATGGCCAGAAGGATGCTTGGCTGCATGGAGAGGGGCATAACCAGCGGAAAGGAGGTGATGATACCCCTATACCAATCTTATGTGGAGTACTGGGTTCAGTTTTGGAGGTTGGAGGCCATATCTTGCCAAGGACCTAAAAGGACTCAGAAATCTACGTCCAGAAATCTCCAGGCTGTTGACCCCCCCCACCTTATCCTTTAGTATCTCTGATCTCCTCCCTTCCATCATGTCCTCCAAATCTATTGACATAGCTGTCTCCACTTACAATGCCACTCTCTCCTCTGCTCTAGACACCCTTGCACCGTCCATCTCCCGTCCCAAAAGGCGTACCAATCCCCAGCCCTGGCTGACCCCTTGCACCCATTACCTTTGCTCCTGCGCCCGTTCGGCTGAACGCCGCTGGAGGAAATCTCGCGCCCATACTGACTTCATTCACTTCAAATTCATGCTATCCTCCTTCCAATCCTCCCTATTCCTCGCTAAACAGGACTATTACACCCAACTGACTAATTCCCTCAGCTCTAACCCACGTCGTCTCTTCGCCACCTTCAACTCCCTCCTCAAAGTGCCCTCCGCTCCCACCCCCCCCCCTCACTCTCTCCTCAATCTCTGGCCGACTACTTCCGTGACAAGGTCCAGAAGATCAACCTCGAATTCACCACCAAACCTTCTCCTCCTCTTCATCCTATAACCCACTCTCTCAACCAACCTACCCAGGCCTCCTTCTCCTCTTTTCCTGCTATCACCGAAGAGGAAACCGCCCATCATCTCTCCATCTCGAAATCCACCACCTGTTCCTCAGACCCCATCCCCACCAACTTACTTATCACCAGCACTCCTACTATCACCCCCACCATCTGTCATATCCTCAACCTCTCTCTCTCCACTGCAACTGTCCCGGACACCTTCAAGCATGCTGTGGTCACACCACTCCTCAAAAACCCATCGCTTGACCATACCTGTCCCTCCAACTACCGCCCCATTTCCCTTCTACCCTTCCTCTCCAAGATACTTGAATGCGCCATTCACAGCCGCTGCATTGATTTTCTCTCCACTCATGCCATCCTCGATTCCGCTTCAATCCGGCTTTTGCCCCCTACACTCGACAGAAACGGCACTATCTAAGGTCTGCAATGACCTGTTCCTCGCCAAATCCAAAGGTCACTACTCCATCCTCATCCTCCTCGACCTATCCACCGCTTTTGACACTGTCAATCACAACCTACTTCTTGACACACTGTCCTCCTTTGGGTTCCAGGGCTCTGTCCTCTCCTGGTTCTCCTCTTATCTCTCCCATCGTACCTTCAGAGTACACTCTCATGGTTCGTCCTCCTCCCCTATCCCGCTCTCTGTTGGAGTTCCTCAGGGATCTGTCCTTGGGCCCCTTCTTTTTTCAATCTACACCTCTTCCTTAGGCTCCCTGATCTCTTCTCATGGTTTCCACTATCATCTTTATGCTGACGACACCCAGCTTTATCTCTCCACACCAGAAATCACTGCTGAAACCCAGGCCAAGGTATCGGCCTGCTTATCCGACATTGCTGCCTGGATGTCCAACCGCCACCTGAAACTGAACATGGCCAAGACTGAACTTATTGTTTTCCCACACAAACCCACTTCTCCTCTCCCTTCACTCTCTATCTCAGTTGATAACACCCTCATCGTACCCGTCTCATCTGCCCGCAACCTCGGTGTCATCTTCGACTCCTCCCTCTCCTTCTCTGCGCATATCCAGCAGATAGCCAAGACCTGTCGCTTCTTCCTCTATAACATTAGCAAAATTCGCCCCTTCCTCTCCGAGCACACCACCCGAACTCTCATCCACTCTCTCATTACCTCTCGCCTTGACTACTGCAACCTACTCCTCACTGGCCTCCCACTTAGCCATCTATCCCCCCTTCAGTCCATTCAGAACTCTGCCGCACGTCTTATCTTCCGCCTTAACCGATATACTCATATCACCCCTCTCCTCAAGTCACTTCACTGGCTTCCGATCAGATACCGAATACAGTTCAAGCTTCTCCTACTCACCTACAAATGCACTCGATCTGCAGCCCCTCCCTACCTCTCTACCCTCATCTCCCCCTACGTTCCTACCCGTAACCTACGCTTTCAAGACAAATCCCTCCTTTCAGTACCCTTCTCCACCACCGCCAACTCTAGGCTTCGCCCTTTCTGCCTCGCCTCACCCCATGCTTGGAACAAACTCCCTGAGCCCATACGCCAGGCCCCCTCCCTACCCATCTTCAAATCATTGCTCAAAGCCCACCTCTTCAATGTCGCCTTCGGCACCTAATCACTACATCTCTTCTCAGGAAATCTCATCTACCCCAACTTGACATTTCGTCCTTTAGATTGTAAACTCTTCTGAGCAGGGACCGTCCTTATTCGTTAATTTGAACAGCGCTGCGTAACCCTAGTAGCGCTCTAGAAATGTTAAGTAGTAGTAGTAGTAGATCAGTTCAGAGGAAACCACCAAAATTTTATGGAGTTTGTGCCAAAAGATGTTTGAGAAGAGACTTGAACACTTAAATATATAAACCCTGGAGGAGAGGGGGGATGGGAGTTATATGAGACATTTAAATACTTGAAAGATAAATGAGATGATAGAACTAGAGGACATGAAATGAAGCTGTAAGGGGGAGAGGGAAGTGAAAAGCAACATCGTGAAATACTTCTTCACAGAGAGGGTGGTGGCTTATGGAATGCTGTTCTGTGGGAGGTGGTGGAGATGAAAACTGTGCTGAATTCCAAAAGTAGAGCTATAGAAATGATAAGTAGTAGTAGTATGATCCCTATATGGTAAGAGGATAAAATAAAAGTATAGATTATTTCCACTTATAACTGTCTTACCCATGAGTGAGAGTGAGATGGAGGTAACCTGCACATATCAGCAGGTACAACCTTAGCAACAAAGGAGGCAGGGTAGCCAGCATAAAGTGACAGGTTCAAGGCTGGCCATCTTTCTGGTCAGACTGGATTGACAATGCTGGTCTTTATTTGCATCATTTACTGTATTACTGTGAATAAATTGAAGTTTTTAAAGAACAAATTGTCCGCCTTATTCAGATAGTGTCAGGCTCTATCTGGATAGTTGTATTGAATATAAGGATATTTTTGACTGCCGCAGACAGCATTTTAAAATGTTCATCATGGTGGCTGAACATTGATCTGATAAATTTTAAAGCATAAAAATGCCCAAGAGTGATCCCTTGAGTCTGAGATTAAACATTGATGTGTTACATTTCTGTTCAACAGTATCTTTAGTGATTTTGGGTTGATTGCTTTCTGTTCTCTTAATCTACAGATAGTATTGAAGCCAACATTGAGATTACATCTTCTAATATAGAGTCAGCCAATGAACAGTTGGCTAAAGCCAGTCAGCACCAGGTAAGTTAGTCTAAAATCCTACAATTGTAAGACTAAAACCCTTAAACTCGGTTTCTGTTTTCTCAATTGCATACATAGATAGGTAAATGGTAGTACTTAAGTAGTACATTCAGAGTGTCATTTACTAACAGCATGCACTAATCACATGGTCCCTGTGGCAGATAGCATGGGCTAATGCAAGCTAATCATTAGTAAATGACCCACTCGGGGGAGGGGGAGTTGCAAAATGATAAAGGATAGTAGCATCTTATTGACTAACCAGTATATTGCACCTGGTGAAGTGGAGTCTTGTCCTTGTATGCACATGCCTCAATAAATTGGTTAGACTATAACCTGCCACCAGCCTCTGTCATTTTTACCACCTGCCCAAGGGTTTCTGACACCTTGCCCATGCCCCTCCCCCACCAAAGTGACTCAATCCCCTATCCCTGCATAGTCCAGCATCTGTCCTTGCCTTGTCTATCCCCACCCCCCAGATATCCAGCATTTCCCCTTTCCTACCCCACCCCTGGTGTCCAGCTCCACTCCTTCCTTAACCCCTCCCAAATGTATGCAGCATCCTCCTCTCTTCCATTCCTACTGGTGGGTGCTGTTGCTGTTCACCTCTATCCACCTTACCGGTCCTAAAACAAAGCAAGAGTAGCCAGCACAGGCTACTCTCTCTTTGTTTAAGGAGCTGGGCTGGCCTAATGGAGAGTAAAGGTGAGGGTTGTGCTGCTCCTGAATTTGTGCCACCCTCGAGAGGCCTAGTCCATCTGGTAATAGGTCCAACCCTTGTTAGAGGTATATCATATCAAAAGCATTGATCTGCTTAAGTTTTTGATTCACATAATTCTTATTTTATTCAGTTTTAAAGCATACAAGTGACTTAGAGTAGCATAATCCCTGTGAAAAGAGGTCATTTGAATAGCTGCTGCTGTTTAAAAAAATAACAATAAAATTAACTCTTAAAGCAAAAACAATACAAATTCAAACCTGTTAGTCTTAAACTTTTTTTATATTTGACAGTAGTCACAGAATTTCTGATATACTGCTTATATGTTTTGATGGTCATGTGATATAAACAGTTGTCCAAATAAGTATTGACTTGCTATTAGCCACTTGGCTGCTGGTTGCCAAAAAGATGTAATGTGAGGAAGTACAGAGTGATGCATTTGGGGTGCAAAAGTTTAAAGAAACTGTATGCAATGGGAGTTAAAAGGCTGATGAGCATGGAGCAAGAAAGATATCTTGAGGTGGTAGTGTTTTATAATTTCAAGGTGGTGAGACAATGCAGCAAGTTGGTGGCTATAGCCAAAAGCATATTAGGCTGCATAGCTAAAAGCATAATGAGCAGAAAGGAAGAGGTCATAATGCCACTATACAGGACATTGGTGAGGCTTCACTTGGAGTACTGTGTTGAGTTTGGAGGCCTTATCTCACTAAGCACATAAAGGACTCAGTTCTATAAATGGCCCAAATTTAGGTGCCAATAAAAATTAGCAGTAAGTGCTGTTCTATAAACGGCGCTCAGAGCTGAGCGCCGTTTATGGAATAACATTTGGTGCTGGGTCCTTGGGGGCAAGGATTTAAACTAACTGAAGCTGTAAATTCTCACACCTAATTTCTCCCTCTGAAATACTGAGTGCAAATTCCAGGAATGCCCCTGATCCACCCATGCCCCTCTCATGGCCACTCTCCCTTGCGTAAAACTTACTTATGGATCCTGGCGCCTAAAGATGCACGTTGTAAACATGATGAGACTACTGTGAGGAATTGTGAGGATGGAGCTCTCACCTCAGGCTCCCAGGTCCCTCTTTCACTCAGGGTGAGCTGGTTCTTAGTATGCAGATTTTATGCAAATTCAGATCCTACCCCTTTTTACTCGGGGTGACCTGGTTCTCAAAAAAAGCAAACAGAGTCAGGTCTTATCAACAGGATTTCTTCCATACAAATCTTTATTTCAGCCCATGGGGCACACCTCTCTTAGCTTAAAACACTTTCACAAGCTCAACAGTTCTTCCAGCTTAACCATTTCCTTTCTTCCTCTCAGTGCAATCTTCCAGTTTAAACATTTCTTCTTGCACAGTCCCATGTCCCTTTATTTCTTCCCCCTGAGCCCTTTCCCACTGGCATTTTGGCTCAGTACTAGCTCAGTCCAGGACACCCAGTCTCTTCTCAATATTAACTCTGGGACACACAGTACCTCTTCACTGTTCTAACCACAGCCTTGGCATCTGGGACACACAGTAGTTCTCTTCACTGTTCTAAACACAGCCTTGGCATCTGGGACACACAGTAGCTCTCTGAACCCATAGTTCTTATCCTGGCACTCTAGGGCCTTCTTACCCCAGCCAGCTTCCCTGCCTTGCACCCTGTTCACCACAAGTCAAAAGGGCTCAGCCAGTACTTCACCTGGGGATCTCCAGCTCCAGCCACCAGCTCCCAGCTCCAGCTCTCTTCTTCAGCTGCCAGCTCTCCCCCCACTTTCTCCCCTTTTCCCAGGTGGGGTATTAAGGGTTTAATGGCAAACAGGACCCAGCCCATAACCGGCTGCACCTGTTTCCACCCCCAGGACTCTCCCCGGTCCTAGCGAGCTCCATCTATACCTCCCCTTTGACTCACCTAGCCCTTCTCCCTGGACATTTTAGGGGGGTCAGCGCCCTCTAGGGGCCTAACCAGGGTAGGACAGCCTCATAATCCTTACAACGTACAATTTAAATCAATGCCAGATAGCACCGATAATTAATTATTAGCGCCCATTGGTGCTAAATGGCTCATTTGTCAATTAAATTGTGTACGCAGTTTTGAGGTGCAAGATATAGAGTCTGTTCAGAGGAAAATGACCAAAATAGTAAGAGGTCTCCATCAGAAGATACTAAATATGTGTACCCAAGAGGAGAGAAGGAACAGGGGGATATGATAAGGACCTTTAAATACTTGGAAGAAATTATTAAACAAACAAGCCTTTTCCAAATGAGAAGTGTAAAACTAGAGGACATTATATGAAGCTATTGAGGGGTAGAATCAAAAGCAACCTCAGGAAATATTTTGTAATGGAATGGTTGGTGAATGCCTAAAATGCCCTCCTGAAAAAAGGTAGTGGAAGTGTGAAAATAAAAATGGTGTTTTCATTCAAAAAGGAGTGGGATATACAGTCTGTCCCAATATTCAAAGTTGTTTAAACAGCCCCAATAAGCTCCTGGCCATTTAAATCGCTTGTCTGTAGCTAACTATGAATATTCAGCGGTACTTAACCAGTTAGTGACGCTGAATATTCATGGTTAGCACCTGAGCTTAAACCGGCTAACTTGTGGGCATTTATGTTAAGTGCTCAATATTGCACTTAACTGCATATGTTTTAGCGGCCAACATGCAACCAGATATTCAGTGTCATTGCCTGGACATGGCCTGGCATTCAATATCCAGGAATACAGCCAGTAGCAGACATAAAAAACGCTGACCTTTGCCGGCTGAATGTCGGCCAGAGTGGATTCTAAAAAGGCATGATAACATAAACCAAGTATGGAGCATTTCAGCTGTGTAATTACTTTTGCACTTCAAAGAAATCATTGGGAAAGTAACCGACACTGTGCCCCGGGTACAACACTAACAACCTTCCTGGGCAGACTTGATTGGCCATGTTGTTCTTTCTCCATCTTCTTATGGTATGTTAATATGTTACAAAATGTATAATAAACCCAAAAATAAAGGGCTCGGTTTTTTTAGGATGTAAAGTTTTAAATAAAAGGCAGTAGGAAACGAGAGGTAATTCAAAATAGAAAATGAGCCTGTTTTATTCTGCTTTAAAAAACAAACACAAAACTTGGTGACTCTAAAGAGGGTTGGATTTGGAGTCCACCAGGAAAGCTAACATAAATATTAACATAGTAGATGATGCAGGTAAACACCCCTATGGTCCGTCCAGTCTGCCCAAACAAAATAAACTCATAGCACAATGTCTGATGCAATACTACATATGTATACTTGATTTCAATTTGTCCTTGCTGTTGTCAGGGTACAGGCTATAGAAGTCTGCCTCGCTCTGGCCTTGTTCTCCAACTACTAAGGTTGTTATAAAAGCCCCACTCCAGCCCATCCAAATCTGTCCAGCTATGATCAGAGCACAGACCATAGAAGTCTGCCTGGTACTGGCTTTGCCTCCCAATTAGTGGAGTTGCCATCTAAGCACCGCTAAGTTTGTTTGGTTCCATTCTCATTCCATGCAGGATTCCTTTATATTTATCCCACACATTTTTGAATTCTATCAACGTTTTCATCTCCACCACCTCATGTGGGAGGACATTCCAGACATCTACCACCTCTCTGTGAAAAAGTACTTTTTGATGTTATTTCTGAGTCTGCCCCTTGCAATCTCAATTCATGTCCTCTAGTTCTACTGTCTTCTCGTCTCTGGAAAACGTTTGTAGATTAATACCTTTCAAATATTTGACTCTCTGTATCCTATTACCCCTACCTCTCCCTTCCTACGGGGTATACATCATCAGATCCTCAATCTGTCTTCATACGTCTTATGGCGTAATACTCACACCATTTTTGTCATTTTTCTCTGAACTGCTTCAAGTTTTTTAAAGTCCTAAGCAAGATATGGCCTCCAAAACTGAAAGCAGTACTCCTAGTGGGGCCTCACCAATGACTTGAACAGATGCATCAACACCTTCTTCCTTCTGCTGTTTATATCTTCTTCTGTTAATCATATTGGACAACGGACACCCAAGTCATTATTGCCTGGCATTGGGGACCAACTGGTTCCTCCTTGGATGATCTGGGTTAGAATATTCTTATGTTCTTATATTAACAAATCCATGCCAGGTCAGTCTAAGGTCATTAAATCCAGCATCCTGTTTCTAACAGGGGTCAGTCCAGGTCACAGGTACTCAGCAGATGTATTTCTCATAGCTAATTTCCAGGAATGAGCAATGGCTTCCACAAGTCTATCTGGCTAATACTTACTTTAATGGATTATACTTTCTGGAATTTCTCTAAATCTCTTCTGAATCCCACTGTATTAGTTGTGTTGACCACATTCTCTATCAACAGGTTCCACAGCTTAATTAGGGGCTGCATGAAAACAAATATTTTTCAGTAATTTGTTTCCAATCTGCTGGGCATTAGTTTCAGTGTCCTCTTGTTTTTGTGTTATTTGAAATGTTAAAACAACCATTTCCCATTTAACCATTGCACCATAGTAATGATTTTACAAACTTCTGTCATATCCCTTCTCAGTTGTCTTTTCTCCAGGATGAACAGCTCTGACCTGTTTAGCCTTTCTTCACAAGAGAGGTTTTTTTATCTCCTTTATCATTTTTTGTCAACTTTTTCTAGATCTGCTAGAGAAGGGACAACCCCTTCCCACCCCTTTTTTTTGAATAATCCCCACCATTCTGTTTGAAGGTTATCATCTCAAACAAACCATTT
Source organism: Microcaecilia unicolor (assembly GCF_901765095.1). NCBI lineage: Eukaryota > Metazoa > Chordata > Amphibia > Gymnophiona > Siphonopidae > Microcaecilia > Microcaecilia unicolor. The sequence goes on along the minus strand of NC_044031.1, from coordinate 608,512,622 downwards.
TTTGGTCCTTTTTCATTTGTACTTCCCCTTCCACAAATCTACTTCTCAGGATTCTATCAAGTCTACTAGAAGATGGCACTTTTGATAAGGATTTATTCGCAGTGGAGTGTACCTTTCTCTGATACTTCTCAGGGATTGTCACTATGAGAAATTGCCTGTTTGGTCCATTCTCCTTAAGGAGAATTGAACAATTTTGCTCCTTTGAAGCATAGGAAGTTTAAAACCCCTGGCTCACATTAGAATTAAGGGAACTTAGGCAGGTACAGCATGCTGAGTATCCTTGGAGCAATGATCTGCCCAGCTTAAACCTTACTACTTGTAGGAATTTTCAGGCTAAAGTAAAGGTTAAGTAGGCTAAATCCTCCTATAGAAAAACTTATTCATTAGTTGGAAGGCTTCTTCCCTCTGAAAATTGTTTCTACAATTATTCATCTGGACCATTAGTGCTTGCTCTTTTTTTTTTAATACAGAAGGTCCTGAGCTATCATGACAAATTGACCCCAGAGATTACTGATTCCCCCCCCCCAGTTTCATTCCTTCTCCACTTCATTCTGTTCTATTCTGTCTGGTTCTTTTATACCAACCGCTATTCCTAAACTGGATTCATGGCGGTTTACATAAGAGAAGATCCCAAAACATTAAGGCGAAAGGTTTACAAAACCAGAAACATAATACATAATTACATTTAATCTTCAAATAGATAGGTCTTAAGCGTGTCCTAAAATGTATATTGGAAGGTTGTATTTTCAGGAATATAGGTAATATAGGTAATATTGGTGTTGGCTCTGTTTCCTTTGGAACTTATCAGAGCTCATTTGCTTTTTGCTCTTCTCAGTTTGGATTTAAAAAGTCAGTTCAGTAAATTTCTCAGAATCTATCTTTTAGCAGATGAAATTCTTCCTTGCTTACTGATGAACTGCTAACTTCCTTTTGGCCTCCATACTCTTGGAACTAGTTAACACCAATCTGAGCCAGTGATTAGTTCCAACATCATAGAAACATGCAATAATACATCCACAGTTTAAAAAGTATAATTTGGATTTACACTGTTTGGGTAAGCCGTGTCTAACCTACCCAACAAATCATTAGTTTTTCCATACTAATAACTTTTTTCACCATCATCAGTCAGAGTTTTGTTGTGGCCATTGCGCATGGACTGCTTTGGCTATCCTTAATAAAACTGTTTGTTATTTGGATTCCCTTAGGGATGTTCTGATTAGATTTACGTGCAGATTTTGATGCCATCAACCATCCTTTTAGCATGCCTTGAAGAGACTGGTTTGACAGTGTCAACATATTTTTCAGGTTTGCTTTAATGGTTCTGTCTCTTCAAGTTATCCTCTTTCATATGTTGTTCCACAAAGGTTGATCTTATGTTCAACTTTATTTAATATGTTAATTGCACCTCTGGCTACTCTAATTCAAGATCTTGGGATAAGTGCCCACTTTTGTGCTTGCAATAGACCGTTCATTATTATAGAGTTTTCAATAATGTTTGGAATCTAATTTAGAAAAGATCATTTGGATAGGTACACATCAGCTGATCCTCAACCCACAGAACTCGGACACGACATAGATTTCTTGAAATAACAGGCCACCACCATTTAATCCAAGTATTTGAAATTTCCAGATTCTAGTTGCGAATTCAATTTTATCTTTGGGGACCTCTTTTTAATTCTAAACTTTATTTTCATTCTCATATTTTTTTAGTTGTTAGGAAATCATTTGTTGTTCTTAGCGCTTAAAACATTATTGCATGTTCCGATTGTTAACTGGTTGGACTATGGTAACTCTCTCTTGGCAGGGGTCCCCTTTATCAGTTAAAACATTTTATAACTTGTGTTAAGCTCGTTTGTGATGCCAAAAAAATCAAACCTTGTGACACATATTGATATGACAACATTGGCTTCCAATCTGCTTCCAGATCAAGTTTAAGATCTTGATAATGACTCACCATTGGTTTCCAGTGTAGGTATGATCCCAGCATCCTTCTTAAAGACCAAAAGCAAATAAATCATTTAGTTAGGTGGTGTATTGTAAAATGAACATTGCCCCTTGAGGGCCCTATTAGAAAGCTGATACAAAAAATGGTCCTTGGCACGCCATTACACTGGTCTTTCCATAAATTGAGCCTGTTTTTACTGTAGGGGTAAAATGGACAATTTTCAGATTTTTCCATTAATGGCTGCACACTAATTTTCCATTAGCGTGTGAGCCCTTACTGCCACCTCTTTTGTAGGCGGTAGGGACTTGCACGCTAAACCTGTGCTAATCGGTTAGTGCACGGCAGTGTACATGTGCTAACTAATTAGCATGGGTGCACCCATTCTCTGCTCTCCAGACATGACCCCTGCGCCAAAAACTAAATATTATTTTTTTTAGCATGTGGGTAGAGTATGCACATGACAGAATTACCGTGGAACTGTAATTCAGTGAGCACTGTGATATGCAGGGTTTTTTTTTTGCTATGTTAAGCACGTTACTGCTTATCGCAGCGTTGTAAAAAGGTCCTTTACTGTGGATAGACAATTCAGTAAACTGGCATGGATTAAAGTAGTATGCCACCTTCCTTCCTTGCACCCAGTAATGCGAAGGCTTATTTTATTTTACTTTGTAATATCCATTTTGGAAGTCTGTATTGATAAAGAATGGCTGTCCTATGATTATAGCTTTCCAGAAAAAAAGGTCCTGCATAGTCTGTATATGAATGTTCACATTTAGCTCAAGTGCATTCAGTTCACTGTTGCATTGTACATATACTTGTGATAGAAATTATCTAGGTCAAGTTGTTTGGATTAAACTCAGATTTAACCATGACATGTTTTTACCCATGTAAAAATCATTTCATTATTCTTTTTCCCAGCACCCAACTCATTGTAAGCAAAAGTCTACTTTTAATCACGAGGAAGGCAAAGTAGGCAAGTGATTGCATTTTAAAATCTCTGCTCATAACTTCAGGGTACATACTTCTTCCCATGCAGACATACAAGTAAACAGGCGCATCATACCCATGTTGTGCACACCAGTGGGATTTCCAAAGGGAAACTCTTCCATGAGCGTTTGTCCTGGGGAAGGCTCAGCTTTTCCTTCCAAATAGAGAAAAGGGAAAGGGTGAAAAGATTTTATTTAGTTTCATTTATCCAATCATAGCTAATTGTCAACTAATGCAGATGGCACTGAATCTAAATCTGCCAACCAGGTCTGATATGATACTTCATTGGTTACCAATCAAAGCTAGAGTATGTTGTTTTAATTAGCTTGTTTTCTTTTAAAACATTGCAAGGCTTGATTCCTAGCTATTTTCTTGCCCACTTTTGCTTCACAACCTCTTTTAGAACTGGGAGATGCGATAGTGCTAATTTGTTTCACCTTTCCTTCAGTTAAGGGCAAAAGGAGCCCACATACACACTGACAGACACTGGAAGTGTTGCAGGAACCCACTCACACAGACACTGGAAGTGTTACAGGAATCTCTGGCTGTTCTTTGAGAAATCTCTGGCTGTTCAAGATGCTAGACTAACTTTTTTTATTTAAGAAACATGTATTATAAGCTGGCTTTGTTAATTTTTAAGTGGTTTAATATAATTCCCAGAGGTCTGCTCTGGTCTCTTTATGATGTCTATAATCTGCTTAGAACTGAAAGGTGATAGCAAAATACAAATCCAGATGTTAATGTTAGATCTAAATCAGTCATGACTTGAACTTGGGTCCCTGTCACAGTCCTACCATGACTCTGGAGTCAGCAGCAGCATCAGCGGTCTGATAAGCACCGTGGGACCCGAGCCAGCTGGACACCGGCACACCACCAATGGTGTCAAACGCAGAGTGGGGCATTTAACTCCATTGTAAGCAGACTTAGAAACTCTTGCATCAAAGCAACCCTTCTTGCCACCCTTCTCTGGGTCCTGAGACAATGTTCCTCCTGCCTGCCCAACAGCCACTGTTCTTCACTGCGCAGCGGATTCCAGTACAGCTGATCTCACTGTCTGTAAGAGTGGATTCCTGTAACTCTTCTGGCATCTGTCTGTGTGAGTGGATTCCTGTAACGCTTCCAGTGCCTGTGTGAGTGGGTTCCTGCAACACTTCCAGTGTCTGTCAGTGTGTGTGGGTTCCAGCAGCCTTGTGCTTCATCATGTGTGTGGGTTCCACCAGCATTGTACTTCATCATGCGTGTTGGCTCCAGGAGCCTTATGCTTCACCGTGCGTGTGGGTTCCACAACCTTTACATAAGTACACAAGTATTGCCATACTAGGAAAGACCAAAGGTCCATCAAGCCCAGCATCCTGTTTCCAACAGTGGCCAATCCAGGTCACAAATACCTGGCAAGATCCCAAAAAAGTACAAAACATTCTATACTGCTAATCCCAGAAATAGTGGATTCTCCCCAAGTCCATTTAATAATGGACTATGGACTTTTTCTTTAGGAAGCCATCCAAACCTTTTTTTAAACTCCGCTAAGCTAACCACCTTTACCACATTCTCTGGCAACAAATTCCAGAGTTTAATTACACATTGAGTGAAGAAATATTTTCTCCGATTCGTTTTAGATTTACTACATTGTAGCCTCATCGCATGCCCCCTAGTCCTAGTATTTTTGGAAAGTGTAAACAGATGCTTCACAACTACCCGTTCCACTCCACTCATTATTTTATGGACCTCTATCATATCTCCCCTCATCCGCCTTTTCTCCAAGCTGAAGAGCCCTAGCCGCTTTAGCCTTTCCTCATTGCTTCATGATGTGTGTGGGTTCCAGCATCCTTGCGCTTTATGGTGTGTGTGGGTTCCAGTAGCCTTGCGCTTCATTGTGTGTGTGGGAGTTCCAGCGGCCTTACACTTCATTGTGTGTGAGTGGGTTCTGGAGAAGCAGCCAGCTTCTGTGTGTCTTTGAGTTCCGGGACCACTTCGGCTTGATTGCTCAGTCATCTCTGCTGTTGTCTAGTTCTAGACATTTACCCAGTTGTGGGCCTATTATGATTCTGCAACTGGGGTTCAGTCTATAATAGACTTCCACTACGTACCAAAGGCTCACTACCCTGAATCATAACAGTCCCTTATTTATTTACAATGACTTGAGGGCTCATTTTCAAAACACTTAGATGTATAAAGTTCCATAGGCTACTATGTAACTTTATAAGTCTAAGTGCTTTGAAAATACGCCTCTTGATATACTACTATTTGTAACAAGGCACAGAAAGATGATTTACAGTGAAAATAATAAAAGAAAAAACAGGAATGGAAATCCAGGGGATAATAGGGACAAGAGACAGAGTTAGGGAAGAAAAGAAGAGAGAGACAAAAGAGGAGATGGGGAAAGAAAGGGTGAAATCAGGCCAGAGTTATTGGGATTTGGATACTGATTTGATATCTGTTAGGGATATCAGATTCTTGACCTTCCCCCTCCCCCCCCCCCCCCCCCCCCCATGTTCAGATATTTTTGTTTCACTCATTTGTGGTTTTTTAAATAATTTTTATTTATAAAGAATTTGAAAATACATATCCAAGAAATACTTATGATACAGAAAAAAGACATAGCAATATCACAAATTACAGTTAAAAGAAAAATAAAAGAAGCAGGTAATAACTATTACTGCTCAGTCTTCCAGGCCACAGTTCTAGTGGGACAAGGCACAATACAAAGAAATATATCTCTCTCAAATAACAAAAGCAAAAGAAAAGTAGTCTTAGAGCCCTGTTTACTAAGGGGCGTTAGCATTTTTAACACGCCTAAAATTAGCGCGCGTGCTGACCATGTAGGCGCCTATAGGGATATTACTACTACTACTACTACTTAATATTTCTAGAGTGCTACTAGGGTTACACAGCACTGTACAGTTTTACAAAGAAGGACAGTCCCTGCTCAATGGAGCTTACTATCTAAAGGACGAAATGTCAAGTTGGGCAGTCTAGATTTTCTGAATAGAGGTATGGTGGTTAGGTGCTGAAGGCGACATTGAAGAGGTGGGCTTTGAGCAAGGATTTGAAGATGGGCAGGGAGGGGGCCTGGCGAATGGGCTCAGGGAGTTTATTCCAAGCATGGGGTGAGGCGAGGTAAAAAGGGCAGAGCCTGGAGTTGGCGGTGGTGGAGAAGGGTACTGAAAGGAGGGATTTGTCTTGAGAGCGTAGGTTACGGGTAGGAACATAGGGGGAGATGAGGGTAGAGAGGTAGGGAGGGGCTGCAGATCGAGTGCATTTGTAGGTTAGTAGGAGAAGCTTGAACTGTATGCGGTACCTAATCGGAAGCCAGTGCAGTGACTTGAGGAGAGGGGTGATATGAGTATATCGGTCCAGGCGGAAGATAAGACGTGCAGCAAAGTTCTGAATGGACTGAAGGAGGGATAGAAGGCTAGGTGGGAGGCCAGTGAGGAGTAGGTTGCAGTAGTCAAGGCGAGAGGTGATGAGAGTTCGGGTGGTGTGCTCGGAGAAGAAAGGGCGAATTTTGCTAATGTTATAGAGGAAGAAGCAACAGGTCTTGGCTATCTGCTGGATATGCGCAGAGAAGGAGAGGGAGGAGTCGAAGATGACTCTGAGGTTGCGGGCAGATGACACTGGGAGGATGAGGGTGTTATCAACTGAGATAGAGAGTGGAGGGAGAGGAGAAGTGGGTTTGGGTGGGAAGACAATAAGCTCGGTCTTGGCCATATGCAGTTTCAGGTGGCGGTTGGACATCCAGGCAGCAATGTCGGATAACGCGGCTTAGCAAACAGGGCCCTTAGTAAGGCCCAGGTTATTCCTTACTATCATGGAGTAGAAGTTACTAAGTTAAAAACCAGACATGAAGGTGATCCAACAATCTTGGAACTCAGAAATCTGTCTAAATGATCTGGGTAAATGAATACATATTTCAGGGAATTTAACTTGATAACATAAGGAAAATTAAGCCAAAAAGGCCCCCTAGTTGTAACTCAAGTGGTCTCAGCTTAAGAGATTGTTGACGTCACCTCTGCATAGCCCTGGCTACATCTGGAAAGATCCTTATCTTGCAATTGAGACATAACTCATCTCAGTGACAAAGATATGGTTTCAGAACCCAATCATGGTCGGGTACCAACTGAAAATTAACAATTAGGGTTAAAGGTTTAACCTCTTTAGTATCACCTTCTAGAGGCTGCGTTAAATTTAATACATCAAATGAGTCATCATGGTCAAGCTCTACTATCTGGTTAGTCTAATTTATAACAAATGATGTAAAATCTGTGATTCTGGTGGATAGGATTGCTCAGGCATTTTCAATATTTCAGAAAGATAACGCTTGAATGTAAGCAAAGGATCCACTGAGGGAACTTTAAGAAAATTAATACAATGTAGGTGTTAATAAAGATAATGTTCAACATCCATAGCTATCCCAGTATGTTTATGATACTGTATTGTAAAATTGGATTCTTACAAGAATGCATGTTATATTGATTTTGCCTGCACTAAATTTTTAAATGCATGCTAATAGAATGTGGACTGATGAATTTATGGGTACCCATCCACTTTTCTTGCTTCTAAAACTCACAGAAAAAGCCACTTAATCCACAAAAAATTTGCTCTCTACCTTACTAAGCTGGAACATAGGAGATGGCTTGCATCAGAAATGCAAGGTTGCTAATTTATGATTGAGGATTGTACCCAGCCACATGAGTCAAATGTAAAAATGTGAACTGGATTACTGCTTATTTGACTCTTTCAAATCACAGAATTGATCAATACTCTTAAATTAAAAAAAAATTATTTCTCGACCACCAGTGAAATACATTTACAAAGTATTGAAAAGGTCAGGGGCTTATTTTAGACAGTCATTTGTTTGTGTATATACGTGTTTGTGTGTATGAGAGAGAGAGATGGAGATACACATACCTCGCTCAAAAGAATGAGGTGTGTGTGTGTGTCTCTCTCTCTCTCCTTATAGTTTGAGAGAGAAACAAGTTATATATGTTATCAGATGGTATTAAGAAACTAATTTAGCAAAATTAAATATGCACTTTCCAATGGAAGGCTGAATGTAAAAGCTCTTGTTCTCAAGGAAGATGACATTATCCTTGTCATTCAATAACGTGTAACTAGAGTGTTCTTTTTATAATAGCATTACTTGTTAATAAAATGAAGATAAATCACATTCAGCAGTTACTATTTTGAGTTAAAAATGAATGGTTTTAAAACTGCTATTTAGGGCCTTACTGACAAACTGAGTTAAAACTAACTAGAACGTGTGATAAAGGTATTACATTAGATCTTAAAAACTGCCATACTGAGTGAATCCAAAGGTCATTCAAGCCCAGAATCTCTTTTCCAGCAGTGGCCAATCCAGATCATACATACTTGACAGGATCCAATAAAGTAGCAAGATTCAATGCTGCTTATCCCCAGAGATCAGCAATGTATTTTCCCCTTTGCAAACTTTATAAATAAAAATGGGAAAGCAATGGATTTTCCCAAGTCTAGCTTAATAGTGTGTGGACTTTTTCTGCAGTCATTCCTCCAAACAATTCCAAAGCTTAATTATGCAGTGAGTCAAAAAAAGTTTTTTTCCCCAATATGTTTTAAATGTGGTATTTAGTTCATGGTGTGTCCCCTAGTCTTTGAACATTTAAAGAGCAAACAACCAATTTGTGTATCACAGCTGTGGCCGTACCCCTGGTCCAGACTTACCTTTTTTCCAGTGATCTGGCTCTGTGGCTTCTCTGGACTGTCTTTTCCCTGCCCTGATACATCTGCTGCCTGTTTTCCTGCATCCAAGCGTCACTCTGGTTTCCCTGTTATCCAAGCTTCGCTCTGGAGTTCCTGCTTCCAAGCCTCATTCCAAGTCTTGAGAAAGTCCTTTATAATGCACCTTGGAACTTTCATGCTTTGCCTTTGCAAGAGGTCTCTTAACCTTGTCTTTGTGTTCCCTGTTTGGATCCAATTCCTACTTGACTTTATTCCTGCAGGCCTTGATTGCTGCCCAGCTTTGTTCCTGTGAGTCTTGCTTGTTCTTGTTTGTCTTGTTTCTGAAACCATGTACCTGAAAGCCTTGCTTCTGTAAACCTTATTCCTGAAGCTTTACTCCCATGTAGTCTTGTTCCTGCCTTCCTGTGTTCTATGAGTCTTGTACCTGAAAGCCTTGCTTCTGTACACCTTTTAGTTTTTTCCTGAAGCTTTACTCCTGTGTAGTTTTTTTTCTTGCCTACCTGTGTTTCTATGAGTCTTGTACCTGAAAGCCTGGCTTCTGTAAACCTTGTTCTGGAAGCTTTGCTCCTGTTCCTGCCTGTGTTTCTCTGAGTCTTGTTCCTAAACCTTGTTCCTGTAAGCCTGCTACTGGTTTCTGTTACATTTTGACTGTTTCTTGCTCCTGCTTTAGTCTAGCCCTGCGGTTCACTATTGCTACAGGTAAACCCTGTTCTTGCTTTCTGCTATTGCCAAACCCCATTTCTGCTTTCTGCTAAAGCCAAGGCTCTATTCCTGGTTCTTGCTACAGCCAAAGCTCCGTTCCTGGCTCCTGCTACAGCCAAAGCTCTGTTCCTGGCTCCTGCTACAGTCAAGCTCCGTTCCTGATTCCTGTTCCTGTCAAGACAAGTTCCTTTCCTGATTCCTGTTCCTGCCATGCCAAGTCTGTTCCTGGTTCCTGTTCCTGCCAAGCCAAGTCTGGCTACTACCTTGTCTATAATCTTGCTTCTGTTTGTTCCTGTTGCCTAGCTCTTGTCTCGCTTTGTTTGCCGAGTCTTGTGCATTGTCTTGTTTTACTCTTTCTTGTGTCTGGATCCAGCTCTGCCTTGCCTGGCCATGTCTGAACCAGTTCTAGCCTTGTTCCTATGTCTTGCCGTGTTCCTGTCTGGGTTCAGTTTTAGCCCTTTGCCTTGCTTTCTTGTCTTGTCTGGATCCAGATTCTGTCTTGCTTGTCTGCTTTGTCCAGTTGTGCCTAACCTTGCCTTGTCTCACCTTTTCAAGTCCAGTCCTGTCCTTGCCTTGCCCTTTTCTGGACCCAGTTTTAATCTAGTTTATTTATTTGTTTGTTTGTTTGTTTATTTATTTATTTATTGCATTTGTATCCCACATTTTCCCACCTATTTGCAGGCTCAGTGTGGCTTACATAGTTTTGTTATGACATTGTCATACAGGATATCAGATACAATTAGTGATGTGCAAAGATTAAGTGAAGGGGAGAAAGAAGGAGAGTGTTAGGCGGGTAAGTATAGAAGGTGGGTTTTCATAACTGGGTGGTTGGTGAGGTGGATTAATATGGTTGTGGGTTCTCTTTGTATGCCTTGTTGAAGAAATATGTCTTCAGAGATTTGCGAAAGTTGTTTATTTCGTGGATTGTTTTAAGGTCTGTAGGTAATGCATTCCATAACTGCGTGCTTATGTAAGAGAAGGTAGAAGCATGCATCAGCTTGTATTTTAGTCCTTTACTGCTGGGGAAGTGCAGGTTGAGAAATTTGCGGGATGATCTTGTGGCATTTCTGGGAGGTAGGTCCACGAGGTTTAGCATGTAGATTGGGGCATCTGCGTGAATGATTTTGTGTACAATCGTGCAGATCTTGAACGCAATGCGTTCCTTAAGAGGGAGCCAGTGAAGTTTCTCTCTTAGGGGTTTTGCACTTTCATATTTAGTTTTTCCAAATATGAGTCTGGCGGCCGTATTCTGGGCTGTTTTGGAGTTTTTTGATAGTCTGCTCTGTGTCTTGCCTTGTTCTGCCTTGCCTTGTCTTGCCTGGGGCCCAGTCCCAGTTTTAATCTAGTTCCAAGTCTTGCCTTGTCCTTTCTGGGTTCCAGTTCTCCTTTCTGGGTTCCAGTTCTAGATCCTCTGCCTTGCTTGCCTTGCCTGGATCCGGTTCTTGTCTTTTCTTTTGTACCTTGTTACTTCTGTCTTTCCTTGTCTAGTCCTGTCTTGTTCTGACACCTGCCTTGTGCCAGCCCAGGTGACTTGTCTGCCACAGCTCCAGCTATAGCCCAAGGACACACCATAACTGAATCCATGACATTGTGATTACACATTCTGCCCCACTCTTGATTTTATAGACCTCTGTCAGATCTCCTCTCAGCTGTCTTTTCTCCAAGTTGAAGAGTCCTTGCCTGTTTAGCCTGCCCTCATAGGGTGTTGTCCATCCTCCATGTCATTTTGATCATCCTTCTCTTGCTTGTTCTAATTCTGCTATATCTCTTTCAAGATGTGGGGACCTGAATTGTACATACTACTCAAGTTGTGGTCTCCATTATTACCGTTGCATATGGTCGTAATGTAAACTGAATAGTTTACATTCAGTCCAAAGTCATCATTAATGTATGAGTTGCAGACATACTCTTTGGTTTCTTCAGAGTGATTTGGATAGCTACAATTGGAAACTAGTATCAGCTTGAGGAGACTTTTAGTTGATTCTAGATTAACTGAGACCCCACTCTTCCATCTAATACCTCCTGCACTGTCATACCTTAAGGGTATGGGCAATGATGCCAATTTCACAACACTTCATAGAGGTGTTTCTTACTGTCATAATATATATTTTTTTCTTAAAAATTACATCCTTGGCTGCTCTGGCATAACTGAGCATACACCTCAAGAGCGGCACCTCTGCTGGTGACAGTGACATCTTTGTACAATGGATGAGAGTAAACTAAATGGAACTGTTTACCTTGACACTATAGTCGTCCTTTGAAAGTAATTTTTAAATGATCTTGCTGCCTAATGCTGGAGTTAGCCAGCTAGATTGAACAGTGGGAGGCAATTCAGGAGGTGTGTTGAGGTCAAAGGATGGAAAACACATTCTATTCTATTCTGTTCCTTATATTCCTCCTATTTCCATATCAGATTCAAAGCAGATTAAATCAAGAGTTCTTCATTCAAATGAAGATAAAATACAAAAAGATTCAGTCTTTAATTAATTATTCAACCATATAGAGAACAAATAAGTTTTTAAAGCTTTCTGAAAAAGAAAATAAGAAGGAATATGGCAGATTATAAATATTGCACCTTAATGTCCACGTGGAAATCGAAATGTATTTTATAACAATGCGTGTAACTTAATTGGTAAACTAGCTAATCAGCATTGTCAATTGGATGTTAAGCAATTAGCACTAATTGACATTAAGATTTATGTGCACAACTTGCTAAGCGTATTCTGTAACATGATGCACGTAAATGCTAAGTCACATAGTTGAAAAGGGGTGTGGCCATGGGTGGGGTGGGTGTGTGCATAAAATCTATACGCATTGTTATAGAATATACCCACTCTGTGCCTAATTTAGGTATCAGGATTTATGCCAAATAAAACATGGTGTAAATGGGTGCAACTAAATTTGGTTGCCTGGAGAGGCGCTCAGCATATTCTATATACCGCATGGAATTTTAAGCCTATTCTATAAAATTTAGGTGTACTTTAGAGAATATTCCTAGGTGTATTTTTTTTCCTCATGGAATTTTCAGGTGTCATATATAGAATGTAGCCCAATATGACAAATCTGGATGGGACACATTCCCCTGGATTCTATACAGCGCGACTTAAGTTGTGGGTATAAATACAGTCATATTATGTATTTGTGTGCGCGACTTAGTTAAGCCAATTAACAAGCAATTATTGACACTACTTGGCATTAATTAGAATTACTGCAGAAATGTCTACGTGTATTCTGTAACATGATGCACATATGAAAAGGGGGTGTGGAATGGGTGGGTCATGGGTGTTTCTAAAATCTAATGCACCCGGTCCGCGCCTAATGTAGGCATTGGGATTTACACTAAGTTTTACTTGGAGTAACTGCCTGCAACTAAATTTGGCCATGCGAGTGGGCGCTTGGCATATTATATAAACTGCACTGAAATTTAGGCTTATTCTATAAAGTACTTATATATTAAGGCATACTTTATAGAATACACTTATTGTATTTCATTTTGGCGCCGAGTTTTTAGGTGTGATATATAGAATCTAGTTCATTGTGTTTAGTTACATGCATATTGCCAGTCCCTGAGCATCAACTACATCTGCTGTATTAGGCCACAGAGCAGGAGGTTATGGGGGCGGGGAGAATGGTCCTTCTCACACAGATCAAGCTCCTTTGCCCTTTCAGAGATCTGAAAGGTCCAGTGTGACCTCCGATAAGGGTTTGGGGACTTTAGGCATAGTCCATCAGGTCAAAATTATGGATTCTTTTGAACTTGCATAACATGTAGCAAGTGTCTCTTTGAAATTTTACTACAAGTTGCATGAGCATGAAAGAATCTGCTTGTCATGCAGCTAAGCACCTTAATGAAATTCACCCCCTTCTTATCTAATACATTATAACTATTCCTTGTACTATAGAGGAACTCTTTTGCTTTTTTAGCTTGCCTTGGGAGAAGCAACTGCTTGCCCTTGGATTGGTAGCATGGAATGTTGCTATTAATTGGGTTTCTGCCAGGTACTTGTGACCTGGATTGGCCACTACTGGAAGCAGAATACTGGTCTAGATGGACCATTGGTCTAACCCAGTATGACTATTCTTATGTTCTTATGTACTATAAGAAATTTGGGAGAGTCAAAAAAAAAAAAACAACCAACAATAGAAACTAAAGCAAAAATTAAACATTGAACTATTTTGAATATAGTTGCCATTGTATCATTGAATACAGTTCCCTGTATACATATGCTTAGAGATCTCGAAGAATAATCAAGTTAAGGGAAAATTTCATGGATAAAATAGTTTTGTCATCTGGTAGGAAGCTGTGTAATGTGGCACACTTGGTAAAATGGCAGGCTTCACGAGACATTCAGTTATTCCATAGATGTCTGCAAAGGGCCAGACACGCCACTGATGCTGACAGTTAATTACATTTATTCACATACCATGTTTCTGACATTTTGTTTCCTGAAGGCTCTTAGAAACCTAAATGTCATCAGTATGGTTTTGTGAATACATTTAATTAATTTTCTATATAAATGGCATGTCTGGCCTTTTTTTATTTTTTTGTGATAACTTTAGTTATCAATGAGGACGTGCAGTGCAATGCAATAGGAGAAATAGGGACATTCCCATTTCAAGAGATGGAAAAAACATGTGGTGGAAAAGAAGGAAAACACAAAAGCAGCATTGCTAATGGAATGGTAGGGGGTAAGTGACTATTCTGTAGAGCATAGAGAGAGAAAGAAGATCCTCAAGTTCAAAGAAATAGAGGGACCATGAAAATGTGGCACAAACATATAGAAATATTAACAACTATATTTGGCTCCACCTGCCTGATTGAAAAGAATTTCCAAGTATATCTTTATTTGTTTAAATTTGTGATTCGCTCCTCCCTAACACCCAGAATGAAAGTACAGAACATAAATCCAATGCATAATCAAAACAGAAACAAAAATAACAGCAGCAAAGCATAGTTTAAATATATTTAAATATGCGGCAGGCCAATAATGTTCATATATTACCTTTATATTTTATACCCTTATGAGCTCTAGGAAGAAGCTTTCTCTTGTACAATGCACATGTTAAGGTAAGCATTTAGAGTAAATTTGAGTCATTCAGATCATACCCAGTATTCTTTGGCTAAGGACTGAGGTTCATTACTGTATTCGTATGCATAAATCAAGTAACTTGAATCCGCTGCCCTGGGAGGAATCAGTTTGTAAGCTAGTTTCAAGGCATTAACATTTTTGGCTGTATACTCACATCTGTACTTGGATGTAACATAGTAATTGAAAAGCTGTTTTTACCCATAGTAGCGTTATGGGGTCTTAGTATATGTAGTTATAATTTGTGCCATCTTATTGTGTGTTGTCTGTTACTATACACTATCTTGATTGTTGTTGGTTTTTTTTTTTTACCAGAAAGAGGGTATATAAAGTTTTATTAATAGAATTGCTAAAGTGATACCTAATATGGTAGCAATCCTGCCAGTTACCCTGTGTTTACTCTCTTTCTGTGCAATTCATAATTTCTCCTTACATATCACCAAGGCTGTTACCTAAGAAGAATTAATTTAAAGCCATTTCTGTAAATCAAGAAAATGAATCATCACTATTCAAGAAAATCTGCATTAACCCAACTTGTTTTCTCTTTTTCTAGCTGCAGCTCTTTGCTCAGCTTGGTTCCTTAAAAATAAATATGCAAAGAAAAAAGTGTGATAATATGCTGTTATGCTTGTACTACTGCTCTGTAACAAGCCAGTTTTACCTTATGAACAGTATGGATATGCGGTATACATTTAGAAAAGATCAAAGTTTCCTTCCTGAATGGAAGACTGCCTGGGAATATTGGATGCTGTGTAGCAAAACACTGGTCACCAAAACTTGTATAAGACACAAAACAAACTTGGGAAATGTCATTCAGACGAATGCACATTCCTAGCATGTAGCCGGAATACTGTCACATTTGTACACCTATACAAATGTGTTTGCCAGTGTTCTGGTTATTTACATGCATTCTTGGCACCTAAATGTGATTGCCCTCTTTATGAAATTGTTCTCCTATGTGTCTGATGTAGTCAGCAAGCAGAAGCAGATGCATGCTGGTATACTGTGCACCATCTCTGCAACTTGTAGAGAATGCCAAAGCTTGATGCAGTGGAAAATTGAGCTAGATATTTACCCCCAATGTCTATAAATAACACCCAAAGTTAGATGCACAATTAGGTACACAGTTTTAGAATAGAGCCAGTTACTTGTGTAACATAAATCGATGATAAGTACCAATAATTGGTGTTAATCTGCCATTGTGCGTGTAACGGGACTTATACCCCTATTCTATTAAGAGTTTGCCTAACTTATTTCATGCGCAAATGCAAAGAGGGCATTAATATGGGAGGGGCATGGGTGTATGTCAGGGCATTCCTTGTATTGTTGCACACACTTTATACATTTAACATTTCCAACTGCTGCATTTAGGCACCACCATTTACACCAGCCATAGATATGGCATAAGTGGCAGTGCCTATGTTTGGTGTGTAACTGCAAACTTACTGGTATTCTATAATAGATTTGGAGCTCAAATCTGTTATAGAATATTAGCTTCGTGCTCAGTTTTTTGGCACCTAAGTTTTAGCGACCTGTGTTATCGTGAGCTGCAAAGGTTAGGACTTTAAATCAGGCATGGATGTTGTTTTTAAATATACCATTTTGGAAGCCCAGATCAGATGTATTCCACATATTAATAAAGATAGAAAGAAGAGCAAAGGATAGCCAACATAGTTAAAGAGAGAAGTGAAAGAGGCTGTTCGAACAAAAAGAACATTTTTCAGAATATTGAAAAAAGATCCAAATGAAGAAAACAAGAAACAACTGGCAAGTTATATTCAAAACATTGGTAAAGGCGGCCAAAAGAGAATACAAAGAGAAACTTGCCTCGGAGGCAAAGACTTTATCAGAGGCAGAAACTTTGAGAGGATCTGTGGGATCGTTAGATCATCAAGGCGTAAAAGGAGCACTCAGGGAGGACAGAAACATAGCAGAGAGACTGAATGAATTCTTTGCCTCGGCCATTAATGAAGAAGATATAAGAAATGTACCTGTATCAGAGAAGGTTTTCAAGGGTGATGATGCAGAGGAACTGAAAGAAATTTTGTTAAAGCTCGAAGATGTAGTGAGTAAAATCAACAAATTAAAGAGTAGTAAATCACCTGGACTGGATGGTATAAATCCCAGAGTACTTGAAAGAACTCAAATATGAAATTGTAGATCTGCTGTTAGTGATCTGTATTGTCCATAGTACCTGAAGATTAGAGGATGGCGAATGCAATGCCTGTTTTTAAAAAGGGATCCAGGGGTGATCTGGGATGTCAGTGCCAGGCAAAATAGTGAAAACTATTATAATCACTGAACACATAGACAAACATAGTTTAATGGGAGAGAGTCAACATGGATTCAGATAAGGGAAGTCTTGCCTCACCAGTTTACTTCATTTCTTTGAATGCGTGAATAAACATGGATAAAGGTGAGCCAGTTAATGTACTGTATCTAGATTTTGAGAAAGTGTTTGACAAAGTCCATCATGAGAGATTCCTGAGAAAATTATAAACCCACGGGATAGATGCAGTGATCTATTGCGGATTGGTTGATGGATACAAAACAGAGGGCAGGGTTAAATGGCCAATTCTTTCAGTGGAGGAGAGTGAATAGTGGAGTGCTCCGAGGATATGTAAAGGGACCGGTGCTATTTAACACATGTATTAATGATCTGAAAATGAGAATGATGCATGAGGTGATTAAAATTGCAGATAACACAAAACTATTCAAAGTTGTTAAAAGACATGTCAATTGTGAAAAGTGGAGGAAGACATTAGGAATTTGGAAGACTGGGCATCCAAATGACAGATGAGATTTAATGTGGACAAGTGTAAAGTGATGCACATTGAGAAGAATAATCCAAAACAGTTTTAAATATATATATTTTATTGTAAACCGCCTTGACGGAACCTTCCATAGGCAGTATATCAAGTACTAATAACACTTGAAACTTGAAAACAAATCAGTTATTTGATGCTAGGTTCCACCTAGGAGGCAACACCCAAGAAAAAGATCTAAGTATCATTGTGGACAGTACTCTTAAATCTTCTGCCCAGTGAGTGGCAACGGCCAAGAAAAAGCAAACTACTAGGGATTATTAGGAAAGGGATTGAAAATAAAACAAATAATTTTATAATGCCTCTGTATCACTTCATGGTGTGACCACAGCTTAAGTATTGTTTGCAATTCTGGTCACCATATCATAAAAAAAAAAAGATATAGTAGAATTAGAAAAGGTTCAAAGAAGGGAAACCAAAATGATTAAGGGGATGGAACTCCTCTCATATGAGGAAAGGCTTAAGAGGGTAAGATTCTTCAGCTTGGAAAACAGATGGCTATGGGGGGATATGATAGAGGTCTACAAAATTCTGAGTGGTGTAGAACAGGTAAACATAAATCAATTTTTTACTCTTTCAAAAAGTACAAAGAGTAGAGGGACTCTCAAAGAAGGTACATGGTACTACTTTAAAAACAAACAGGAGGAAATATTTTTTTCACTCACTGAATAGTTAAGCTGTTTAACTCGTTGCCAGATGTGCAGCAAAGGGCGACTAAAATGATAACGGGGATGGGACGACTTCCCTATGAAGAAAGACTAAGGAGGCTAGGGCTTTTCAGCTTTGAGAAAAGACGGCTGAGGGGAGACATGATAGAGGTATATAAAATAATGAGTGGAGTGGAACAGGTGGATGTGAAGCGTCTGTTCACACTTTCCAAAAATACTAGGACTAGGGGGCATGCGATGAAACTACAGTGTAGTAAATTTAAAACAAATCGGAGAAAATATTTCTTCACTCAACGCATAATTAAACTCTGGAATTCATTGCCGGAGAACGTGGTGAAGGTGGTTAGCTTAGCAGAGTTTTAAAAGGGGTTAGATGGTTTCCTAAAGGACAAGTCCATAAACCACTACTAAATGGACTTGGGAAAAATCCACAATTCCAGGAATAACATGTATAGAATGTTTGTACGTTTGGGAAGCTTGCCAGGTGCCCTTGGCCTGGATTGGCCACTGTCATGGACAGGACGCTGGGCTCGATGGACCCTTGGTCTTTTCCTAGTGTGGCATTACTTATGTACTTATGTGTTTTTAGCAGTTATCTGTGCTTAAAAAAATGTTTGGATAAGTTCCTGGAGGGAACTTCCATAGTCTGTTATTGAGATAGACATGGAGAAAACCACTGCATGTCCCTGGGATTAGTGGCATGAATCTTGCTACTATTTGGGATTCTTTCAAATACTTGTGACTTGAATTGGCCACTGTTAGAAGCAGGATACTGGGCTAGATGGACCATTGTTCTGACCCAGTATGGTTATTCTTATGTTCACTCACCGACACCTATTTTGTAGGTGATAAAGGTGCACACGGTAATACTGTGCTAATCAGTTAGCGCATGGTAATGCGGAGGTGCTAACTGATTAGAACAGGAACGCCTATTCCAGCCCCCTAGACATGCGCCCTCCAACAAAAAAAAAAAATTAAAATATGTTCACGATTAGCACATGCTGATTTGAAACTTATCACAGGATACCTGAGCGCATCCTATGGTAAATCATTTTAAGCAGGGGTGAGTGTACGCTAGCTCTTACCGCAGCTTAGTAAATGGGCCTCTGTGTTCCCTGTTATAGCTTTGATGTCTTTTTTCCCACTTCATGTGTGTGGCTCATGGCATCCTCAAAAAATATGATATTGTGAATTATACTTTTGAATTATTATGAAAAAGAATTTGTTAAAAATCAGGCTTGAGAGTTGTGTAGAAAAAAATCAATTTATGTGGAAGGATTTTTAAAATTTTTCTTTGTTGTACTGCTGTGGTTCCCAAATCTGGTCCTGGAGGCACCCCAGCCAGTCAGGTTTTCAGGATATCCACAATGAATATTCATGAGAGAGGTTTGCATACCAAGGAGGCAATGCATGCAAATCTCTGTCATGGATATTCACTGTGGATATCATAAAAACCTGGCTGGCTAGGGTACCTCCAGGACCAGGTTTGGGAACCACTGGTGTATTGCATAGGTTTGTTGGTTTAAGGTATGGCAAGCCTGGTGATCTTTTAGAGAGCTGTATGAGATGGAGCACCATGTGGAGCCTCAAGCATGAATATGAATGAGGAGTACCTCATGGCCTCAGTTGATATAGCCCACCATGAGTACATGCATGCCCAGAAGCTGTGATTGGTGATTTGCTTCTCCAAACACAATTCATCCAAGAGAGTGGGGGTGGGCATCATTGGCACCTCTAGCAAAGAAGCCACCCACCCCAGATCTGGCCCAGGCTGTGGCAGTGCTAAAGATTTATTCTCCTCTTCGAATTTTGGGACAGCTCTTGCTCAGTTGTTGTTCTAACATTCCTCAATCAGGGAGCATGATCTTCCTGTGACGTTCAATATGCCTTGTACCCAGATTCCAGCCAGCAGATCTTGCTGTTTTTCAATGTATGGGATTCCTTTCTTCCTACGTAATTATAATAGGAAGAGAGTGGGGTTCAGTGTACTCTATAGGGCTCATTTTCAAAACAGAAAAACATTTAAAAAGTGGCATAAAGCAGCATTTGGACGTTTTTCTCACAAAAATATCCAAATCAGCATTTTCAAAACCTATTTTTAGACATTGTTCTTTGAAGTCTGTCAGAAACACGTCCAAATCTCAAGGGGATGTATCAGGGGCGTGTTCAAGGCGGGACTTGGGCGTTTCTGAGACTTAGACATTTTTCAGCCATAATGGGAAAAAACAAAACCGTCCAGGACTAAAACTAAGACGTTTTGAGCTAGACTTGTTTTTATAATGAATAAGGCACAAAAAGGTGCCCTAAATAACCAGATGACCAATGGAGGGAATCAGGGATGACCTCCCCTTATCCCCCGTAGTGGTCACTAACCTCCTCCCACCCCAAAAAATGTGATGAAAAACATTACTTGCCAGCCTAAGGTGTTATACTCAGGTCCATTAGAACGGCATGCAGGTCTCTGGAGTAGTCTAGTGGTGGGTCCAGTTCACTGCAGACAGGTGGACCCAGGCTTCTACCTCCCCCTACCTGTTACACTTGTGGAGGCAACTGTGAGCCCTCCAAAACTCACCAGAAACCCACTGTACCCACATATAGGTGCCCCCTTCACCTGTAAGGGCTATGGTTGTGGTGTACAGTTGGAGATAGTGGATTTTGGGTGAGGCTCAGCAGGCAAGGTAAGGGAGCAATGGTCAGATGTGTACCTGGGAGCATTTTTTGAAGTCCACTGCAGTGCCCTCTAGGGTGCCCTATTGCTTTCCTGGGTTGTCAGGGGGACCAGTGTAGTAAAAATGCTGGCTCCTCCTACATTCCAATGGCTTGATTTTGCTTGTTTTGCACTTGGATGTTTTTTTTTCAAAAATGGACCAAAAAATAAAACATCCAAACTACAAAACCAGATGTTTTTCTTTTTTGTAAATGACCTTCTTTGCTATTCAGATTTTGGACGTTTTTTTGCAAAACATCCAAAATCGGACTTAGACATATCAAAAATACCCCTCCACATCCAATATAATAGAATCACACCACACCATAGCTGGAAATAATCAAAACATTCTCACGTGGAGGAAACAGCCTCATTGAACCTTGACGTATTTGATTCAGTCAGTAAGTGGCTTCAGTATAATCATTGGCTGAAAAAACCTCCAGTGACTAAAAATCTTCAACATATTTATATTGTTTTTTTATCTTTTTTTGATCAGAAGCACGTGAAGTTTAAGCTAAATGTTTTTGTAATAAAGCGAAAAAAAAGATTAAAAAAACTATATAAGTCTTGAAGATTTTTAGTCACTGGAGGTTCTTTCAACCAGTGATTGTATTGAAGCCACTTATTGACTGAATCAAATACATCTGGGCTCAATGAGGCTTTTTCCTCCATGTAAGAATGTTTTTAGATAGTTGTGTAATTCTGTTTTATTGCATGTAGATTCCCTTCTTCGTATCAAAGGGGGAAGTTAAGTGCATTTGTTCTACAGCTACCACCAGCCCAAGAATTAGAAATTAGGTCTACAAATCCAATTTAAATGTTTTGTTGATTGTGAAACAGCAACATCCGCATTTTCTGATATTCAGCGAACTAGTATCTCACAATATAGTAACATAGTAGATGACGGCAGAAAAAGACCTGCACGGTCCATCCAGTCTGCCCAACAAGATAACTCATATGTGCTACTTTTTGTGTATACCCTACTTTGATTTGTACCTGTGCTCTTCAGGGCACAAACCGTAAAAGTCTGCCCAGCACTATCCCCGCCTCCCAACCACCGGCTCTGGCACAGACCGTATAAGTCTGCCCAGCACTATCCCCGCCTCCCAGCCACCAGTCCCGCTTCCCACCACCGGCTCTGGCACAAACCGTATAAGTCTGCCCAGCACTATCCCCGCCTCCCAACCACCAGCCCCGCCTCCCGATCTTGACTAAGCTCCTGAGGATCCATTCCTTCGGCACAGGATTCCTTTATGCTTATCCCACGCATGTTTGAATTCCGTTACCGTTTTCATTTCCACCACCTCCCGTGGGAGGGCATTCCAAGCATCCACTACTCTCTCCATGAAAAAATGCTTCCTGACATTTTTCTTGAGTCTGCCCCCCTTCAATCTCATTTCATGTCCTCTCGTTCTACCATCTTCCCATCTCCGGAAAAGGTTCGTTTGCGGATTAATACCTTTCAAATATTTGAACGTCTGTATCATATCACCCCTGTTTCTCCTTTCCTCCAGAGTATACATGTTTAGTTCAGCAAGTCTCTCCTCATACGTCTTGTAACGCAAATCCCATACCATTCTCGTAGCTTTTCTTTGCATTGCTTCAATTCTTTTTACATACTTAACAAGATACGGCCTCCAAAACTGAACACAATACTCCAGGTGGGGCCTCACCAACGACTTATACAGGGGCATCAACACCCCCTTTCTTCTGCTGGTCACACTTCTCTCTATACAGCCTAACAACCTTCTAGCTACGGCCACCGCCTCGTCACACTGTGTCGTCGCCTTCAAATCCTCAGATACTATCACCCCAAGATCCCTCTCTCCGCCCGTACCTATCAGACTCTCCCCGCCTAACACATACGTCTCCCGTGGATTTCTGTTCCCTAAGTGCATCACTTTGCATTTCTTCGCATTGAATTTTAATTGCCAAACCTTAGACCATTCTTCTAGCTTCCTCAGATCCTTTTTCATGTTTTCGACTCCCTCCCGGGTGTCCACTCTGTTACAGATTTTAGTATCATCTGCAAATAGGCAAACTTTACCTTCTAACCCTTCGACAATGTCACTCATTATATGGTTTTATATAATGCCTGCACAGGGCATGAACTTCTGCAGGACACCAATTCACCTGCTCACATTCCTTTAAGACCCCACAGTACCACGTTCAATTTGGGTGGAGGGGAATTGCTGGACTGTTGGAGGGAAATCCAAAGTTCACCAATTATGTGAAACATCAAAAGCCAAAATTTGATCTTGGCATCATGTGACTTATGTGCGTTTTACCATCTGAAAAGACATCAGAAACCCTGCTCAGTACTACCAGAAAATGCTTATGGCTGGGGCTGCACTTTCAAATCATTGGTCAGAAAAATCTCTTTCATATCAAAACACAATTTGATGTGGTCAACTCTTTTCAATGGTGAATCATTAAATTCTGTCCAAAGCTGTGACAAAACACTTATACTTTTAAATGATGCAAAACCTGACAGGACCTCTATTTCACAACTTAAAATTTGTGCTGTCATACTCAATCACAGCTTCAACACAGTGCAAGGAAAACCATTCATTGTTTGTCACCTTCAGAAGCACTGCTGTCATGCACATAGTTTGAGAAAAGCTATGAGAAAAAGGTAGTAGGCATGCAGTTTTTTCAGTGAGCCCCAATGTAAGCACCCCCTTCACTAAGCAATAGAATACTGCGGAATTTGCCCTGTGTGCAGACCTCCATCTCCTGCTGCTAATAAGACACGTTCTCGACAGAGTAATGGAAGCTGTGCTCATCGTGAAAGTTTGATGCCAGAAAAGGTTGCTAAATAGAACTGTTTTGCGTATATTTTCCCACTGAGTGTCTGGTGGTGTGTCTGCACTTTAGTTATCCATTCAGACATTGCCGAAGCCTTTCTGCCCTTCAGACCCCTCAGGTTCAGTTGATTTTTGCGTCCATTAATCTGTCTTTGACTGGTTATTCATTATTTATGTCTGTGTCCACCTCTGCTTACATTTTTCCCCTCTCTGGGAAGATTATGTTTTCTGCTGCATGAGTTGTTTCTGGGCATTGCAGCCCTGCAGATTTCTAATAGAATAAATAAATAATAACAGAGCCAGAGACCTGAAGGATTCATGTGTCTAGGGGCTATCAGATATGAAAAGGGAGGACTGCACAGGCTAAATCATGCTCGTTATTTATTGCATATGGAATGGTTGTCATACTGCCCTATGAACAGCAAATCATTTGTTGATACAGTTTGCATCTACAAAGTTTATTATTTATCTTTGAATACTAGGGGTAAAGTGTCTCACTCTATTTATTTATCTAGTTAAAATATTTATTAACCGCACTATCCACTAGGCAGTATACAAGGCAACATGCATAATAAAATATCATAAAACCAAATAGACCATTATAACAAACAGAAAATAAACAATATATTAGCATCATAGAACACAAAATAGCTTGCAAGAAAATAGGTCACTTGCTCGGAAATGAAACGTGCCAAAAGCCATAGCATGCCTAAGTACAGTAAGCCAAATTAAAAAGGTGAGCCTTCAACAATTTTCTAAAACCAGAATCAACACTTCTGTGTCAAAGGGCAACACATTCCAGAGGCGTGCACCTTTGACACAGACCATAGAGGTCTGGTAGTATTGAGCCTAATTTGTTTAAAGGAAGGTACTTCTGGCAATAATTTGACAATAGACCTAAGAAAACTAGTGTTATAGTGTGACTGGCACCTACATCTCCCAATTTCTTACTTTGAAACTATGGGTTCCCATAATTAGGTTGCTCTGCTGCTTGATTCAGACACCAGACTTGGCTGCTTAAACTTGGAAAGGATGCTGGAATATGTGTTCAATGAAAATTGCTAGTAGTTTAACATGCACATTATAGGCAGCATAAAGGTAATTTTCAGTGAGCCAGTAGTTCATCAGTCCCATGGGGGGCAG
Organism: Microcaecilia unicolor; assembly: GCF_901765095.1. Taxonomy (NCBI): domain Eukaryota; kingdom Metazoa; phylum Chordata; class Amphibia; order Gymnophiona; family Siphonopidae; genus Microcaecilia; species Microcaecilia unicolor. The sequence goes on along the minus strand of NC_044031.1, from coordinate 608,488,033 downwards.
AATACACCCTGCATAATGTTCCTTTGTTAATTCACTGATACAATATTAAGCCCATCTTTCTGCTTATTGTAATGCATAATTACTATTTGTGTTTTTTTTGTCTTTCTTTTTTGGTTTGTTTGGGTTTTGTTTTTTTTACCAGATTTGAAATTAAAATCAGTGAAAATAGCAGGTGCAAAACTCTGGATGTCCCTTTAGTCTGCACTTTATAATATCTCCTAACAGCTTCCAAATGTTTACTTGCAAATTCTTCTACATGAAAAGTATTCTGAGGTCTCCTAATGTGACCAGCTGACTTTCAGTCTTCTCACAGATTTTCAGTAATCAAGATTAAAAATTGTAAAGTCCATTCCAAAACCTTAATCTCTTTTTTCTGTGCAGATATGTTTTTCATGGTTGATTTGAGGTGTGTTTTAGGTTGTTAACATGCTGAAATATCAAACTTCTTTTTAGCCTCTGTTTCTTCACCAAGTATGAGACGGTAGCTTCTCTAGGGATATACTGATAATTTGTTGAAGCCATTCTTCCTTCTATCTGCTTAATATGTCCTGTGCCATATTAGATCCAGCACTATGCTAAACGTCTGGCAAGGTATTGTTACTCTTGTTACTGCATCTGTATTGTGTGTGGCCACAGAGTTTAGTTTTCATTTCTTCAGTCCAGTGCACTTTTTTCCCCAATGGTTTCAGACTTATCAAGGTTTTCTTATTTTACTCGCTTCCTGATAGCTCCTCCTTGCAGAAAATTGTTGTATAAGCAATGCTGTACTGTGAATCTGTCTACACCTACGCTGGCATCAACTAAACTAGCAGATAATTTGCAGTTATCTGTGGGTTCTTTTCTTCAGATTTTACTAGTTTTCAGGTAATTCTATCAGATATTTAACTGTCTTTCAGATCTTGCCTTGACTTCAGCAGTTCTGCATAACTTCCATTTCTTAACAATGTTTTTGACAGTTGAAATTGTTAGCTAGAAGCATACAGAGAATGTTTTAACGGGTTTCCCCTGCTTTATGGGACTGAAATATTTTCATGTAAAAATGTTCATGCAGTAGCCTAGAGAAGCTGAAATTAAACAGTACAACAGTGAGAGGTGTTACAGAGCTGATGCAAGGCTATTAGCACAGTTACTGAATCTTCAGGCTTGCTTCCCCCTTCCCCCTAGCCTCATTCTCCTTTCCTATACACCCCCACCAGCCCAGAATCTCACTGTTCCTTTTTCTCCCTCCATAGTCTAGCATCTTTCTTTACCCCCCCCCCCCCTAAACCACCAGAATTCTCCTTTCTCTCTCTCCCTTCCCCTCCATCCAACCAGTTCAGCACCTCATGTCTGTCTACCTGATAGGGTAAAATGCTGGACTTCAGACCCCCCACCACCACCACCATTCATTGCCATGGCAGTCTTGTGGAACAGCCGAAGCTCAGCAGGCAGCTAAGCAACAAAGAAGTAAGGGGCCTCAGCACTTGCACACACCAAAGGCTGCTGCATCCTAATCCTCTCCACATCAGGAAGCCATCGGTGTAGGCGGGGGCACAGTAGGCCTTCAGTGTGCATGTGCTGAGACCCAGCTCTTTCTTGCAGGCTGCCATTAAACTTCCAACTATTCTGCCTCCCACTGATTGGGAAGGGGATGCCCAGGCTTCTTCTCTCCCCTTGAATCTTGGCACTGTAGACAACTGCTTACTTTGCCTAATGGAAGCACTGGCTCAGCTTGTAATATCTTTAAAATGTGGTAGTGAATCAACTGAAAGGTTGCCCAAACTTTTCCACCTGCTTTACTTGTTTTTTTTTTTAATTTACTAAATTTTGATACAGTCCCCCTGATTTTATAAAAGTCATCAAAAATTGTGTGTATAAATTTTGGCACATGCAATTTAATTGAATAATGAGCTAATAAATGCCAATAATTGGCCCTTTAACAAATAATTATTGGTTCTAATTGAAATCAATTAACAATTTTACGCGTGTCCTAGAAATGGGGTCATGGAAATGGGAGGGTCATGGGCATTTTGGGATGGAGTGTGGGCATGGATTTGAGTTATGTGCTCAATTATAGAATAAGGGGGTGCCCATGTAAATTTAGGCGGGAGCATTTACACCACATTTTCATTGGTGCAAATGGATGTGCCTACATTTACTTATGACCCCCTGTACTTAAGCACTGTTATATAAACCACTCTTAACTTTAGGCCTTTGCTTATAGTATAGTGCTTAAGTGGGGGGGGGGGGGGGGGGGGTTGACACCATAATTCACCCCAGTTTGTGCAGTTCAGATAATTTACATCAATAACAACCCTTGATGCAGGCATTGTGCTGAAACACAGCTGTATTGGGTCAGTGTTCAATAAAGGAATTGCTTTTGGATCTGTGGTTTTGCATCCTTTCTTGGCCATCTCTGCAGTTTGGTCCTCTTTGTGTTATCTTCTGTGATCCTTCTTCTTTGCTTTGGTGGTGTTTAACTTTATATCAGGTAACACAGTAACATATGAGTTGACGGCAGATAAAGACTTGAACAGTCCATCCAGTCTGCCCAACAAGATAAACTCATAGCATAACGTATGATGTGATATTTCATATGTATACCTGACCTTGACTTGTCCTTGCTGTTTTCAGAGCATAGACAATAGAAGTCTGCCCGTCACTGTCCTTGTTCTAAAACTTCTGAAGTTGTTATTGAAATCCCACTCCAACTCATCCAAATCTATTCAGCCATGATCAGGGCATAGACTGTATAAGTCTGCCCTGCACTGGCTTTGCTTCCTAATTACTGGTGTTGCCATCTAATCGCTGCTAAACGTCTATGGATCCATTCTTTCTAAACAGGATTCCTTTGTGTTTATCCCACACATTTTTGAATTCTGTTACTGTTTTCATCTCCACCACCTCCCATGGGAGGGCATTCCAGGTATCTACCACCCCCTCCATGAAAAAGTACTTCCTGACATTATTCCTGAGTTGGACCCCTTGCATCCTCAATTCATGTCCTTTAGTTCTACCACTTTCCCGTCTCTGGAAAAGGTTTGTTTGTAGATTAATACCTTTCAAACATTTGAACATCTACATCATATTACCCTGTTACTCCTTTCCTCCAGGGTACATATCAAGTCTTTTATACATCTTGCTGTGCAAACCCTATGTCAGCTTTTGTGCACTTAGGGATTTATTGAAATATACACATTTTGACTAGAGATGCCTGATCATTTGCACCCAACCCTATCTGTGTATGTATAGATAGACATGGTCATAAAAGCACCTATTTAGAAGGTGAAGACTGATTTTCTTCTGCAATATATTTGCCTCATTTATTTTGATGGACATCTAAGTTATATTGAATTGGAAGGGGATATGTAATGGTGTGTGAGAGTGGGGGATGACCCTAATTATTTGTGAATAAAGGCTAGTGATAGATAACCCAACAGAACCTGGTTCCAGTTGAACTGAAAGACCAAACGTTCAGGAAGAAACTATCAGAAACATAGAAACATGACAGCAAATAAAGGCCATATGGCCCATCCAGTCTGCCCATCCTCTGTAACCCTTAACTCTTCCTTTTACTAAGCGATCCCACATGCTTATCCCATGCCCTTTTAAATTCCGACATAGTCCTCGACTCCACAACCTCCACCAGGAGGCCATTCCACGTCTGCACCACCCTTTCTGTGAAATAATACTTTCTTAGATTACTCCTAAGCTTATTCCCTCTTAACTTCATCGTGTGCCCCCTCGTTCCAGAGCTCTCCTTCAGTTGAAAAAGGCTCACTTCCTGTACATTAATACCATTATGTCTCCTCTCTCGCTCTATTATGTCTCCTCTCTCGCTCCTCTCTTCCAGCTTATACATGTTGAGATTCATAAACCTGTCCCTATATTTTTTGTGTTCAAGACTGCTTAACAATTTTGTAGCCGCCCTCTGGACCGACTCCATACTGTTTGTCTTTTCGTAGGTGCGGTCTCCAGAACTGTACACAGTACTATAAATGAGGCCACACCAGAGATTTATACAATTTATTTATTTATTGCATTTGAATCCCACATTTTCCCATTCTTTAATTTTTGGCGATCTCTTCTCATGGTTTCTACTCCCTCTGGGGTATCCACTTTGTTGACTATCTTTATGTCATATGCAAAAAAAAAAACTTTTCCTTTTAACCCTTCAGCAATGTCTGTCACAAATATATTAAACAGAATCGGCCCCAGTACTGACCCCTTAGGCACTCCGCTACTCACCTTATTTTTCTCCAAGTGAATTCCTTTTACCACCACCCTCTGTCGCCTGTGGTCAACTGTTTCCAATCCAGTTCACCACTTTAGGTCCTAAGTTGAGCCCTCTCAGCTTATTCAAGAGTCTTCTGTGAGGAACAGTATCAAAAGCTTTACTGAAATCCAAGTAGATTACATCTAGCACAATTCCTTTATCCAGTTCAAAAGAGTTGGCATTCATAAAATGCAGAAAACTTAATATGAGGAACACAGAAAAGAATGTCAGATGAAACTGAAAGAAGCCAAGAGAGAGAGAGATGTCTGGCAAAAGAGCAAGCAGAAGAACAAATGGCTGGAAGTATAAGGAGGGGGAGATCAGAATTTTTTCAGGTATATTAGTGAAAGGAGGAAGGCTAAAAATGTAATTGTGAAACTGGAAGATGTTGTGAACCGTTATGTGAAGAGTGATGAGTTAAAAAGCGAACGTACTAAACAAATACTTCTGTTCTGTGTTCACGGAAGAAAATCCTGGAGAAGGGCCACAATCCGATAGCAAAGATACATTTGAGAATCCATTCGATATTGCTCTGTTCACAGAAGAAAGAGTTTATGAGCAACTTGAAAAATCAAAGTTGGATCTAGGCATGAGGCCAGACAGGATCCATCCCAGAATATTGAGGGAGTTAAAATGTTCTGGTGGGTCCTCTTAAAGATTTGTTTAATAAGTCCTTGGAGATGGGAATGGTTCCGTGGGATTGGAGAAGAGTGGATGTGGTCCCTCTTCAAAAAAGTGGTAATGGAGAAGAAGCGGGAAAGTACAGGCCGGTAAGCCTCACTTCGGTTATTGGAAAAATAATGGAATAATTGCTGAAGGAAAGGATAGTGAATTTTCTGGAATCCAATGGGTTAGAAGACCAAAGCCAACATGCTTTTATCAAAGGTAAATTGTGCCAAACAATTTTGATTGAGTTCTTTCACTGGGCAACCAGAAAATTTGATCGAGGAAATGTTCTAAATGTTATTTACTTGGATTTCAACAAAGTCTTTGACACAGTTCATCATAGGAGGTTCTTGAAAAAACTTGACAAGCTGAAGTTAGGACTGAACTGGATTAGAAATTGGTTGACAGACAGATACCAGTGGTCAATGGAATAAACTCGGAGAAAGGAAAGGTGAGTAGTGGAGTGCCTGAAGAGTCGGTACTGGGGCCAATTCTGTTCAATATGTTTGGGAACCACATTGCTAAAGGGTTAAAAGGTAAGGTTTGCCTGTTTGCAGATAATACCAAGATTTGCAATAGAGTGGACACCCCAGAGGGAATAGAAAACATGGTTGCATATATGTGGATTTATCAATTGGCGCTTAGATGGCCACTCTGGCTATGGAGAACTAAGGCCCGTGCCAGGCAGACTTTTGTACGGTCTGTGTCCTGTACATTGCAGTCTGGTTTAGGAAGGGCCTTGGCAGCAACTTCAGAAGCTGGAGTTTGAGGACAGTGTAGAGCACACTTTTATGGTCTGTGTCCTACAAATGACAAGACGGATTGGGATAGGCTGGAGTTGGCTTCGACAGCAACTCCCATAGCTGGAACTTAAGGACAGTGCCAGGCAGATATCTACAGTCTATGTCCCAGAAATGCCAGAGAAAGACCATGATCAAGTATTTTATATCACATTCATTTTTGGTTTAATCATGAATTGATAATGATTGTGACTGTTGGGTAGACTGGATGGACCATTCAGGTTGTTATCTGCTGCCTTTTACTATGTTACTATGATCATGAAAAACTGCATTTCTAAAAGGAGAGCTCCTTTATTTGACTTACTGTTAGTACTGAGATACTGAGGCTGCTATTTTTACTGTATGATGCACTGGGACAGGAGGACTAGGGGATCACTCTGCCTCTCCACCCATCCCCCCTCCAATTACCTACTAAGAATACTGCCAAGAGGGTCCAGGGTAGGTTGGTGGGTGGGATTGAAGAGGGGATGACTTGAAAATAGATTACATGTCAGACCTGATAGACCTGCCACCTAGGAATGCCAAAAGATCATTCCATACATTCCTTGATCTGCACTTCTCCAGCTGCAAAGGAATGAAATGCAAACTAATGCATGCATCAGACTTTACCTACCTGAGCACACAGTTATGGAACGCACTGCTGCGCAGCTTGAAATAGATCTACGAAAGAACGAACTTCCGCATATTGCTGAAGACCCATCTCTTTAATAAAGCGTACCACAAAGATAAACCATTGTGAATGTACACAACTCACACATCTATGTTCAGAACTGTTTTATAATATCTGCTTGTATACTATTACTCTGTTTGTTTTGTTTGTTTATCATCATGCTGACCAAGATCCTGCAATACTAAATGTTTAACTACTAGCATTCTTCCACTACTCATGATGTATTGTAAGCCACTTTGAGCCTGCAAAGAGGTGCGATAAGGTGGGATACAAATGCAACAAATAAATAAATATTAGGGGAAATGTTGTTGTTTTTTTTTTTTTTAGGTGTGGGACACTGTCATTTCATAAGGGTTTGGGGAGGATGGAGAGTATTTTTCAGTAAACAGCTAGTTGCAAGTCTTGGGGCCTACTATCTTTTTGTGTTGCTGTGTCTCAGGAGACAAGATATTTACTGCAGGTTAGTGAATACCACAGTATGTTTTTTCAGGGTAAAATAGCACAACAAAATCGCTGAGGTATGTGTCATTGGGGTTGGTTCTGGGAGTCTATTTATAAAGGCACATAGGTACTTGTACTTCCTTTTTAAAATTGACCTAAAACAGGCACATTTTTGAACTCCTGACATAGGCATCCTATTATAGAATCAGGCTCTTATCGGGTGCTCTGGTGCATGCGCCACTGCTATTCCACTATCAGTTGATATATTTTAGAGCTCTGTCTTGGGTCCTTATCTCTTTTATGTCTGTACTCGTTCCCTCGGAGCTCTGATCTCCTCCCATGAATTTTGGTATCTTTACACTGATCTTCTTCTCTATGCCAGATATTACACCAGGAGTCCAGTCCCAGATGTCAGCCTGCTTGTCTGACAATGCTGCCTGGATGCCTCACTACCATCTAAAACTTAACACGGCTACGTCAGAGCTTCTGATCTTTATACTGTCCTCCTCCCAGACAATCCCTCAGCTCATAACCTTGGGCAGGGCCGGTCTTAGGCAGAGGCGGCCGCATAGAGCCTCGCGCGGCGCGCTTCAACTCTGCCTCGCTGCCGGACCGCCGCTGCTCGCCTGCCCTCCACCCATGTCCAACGACATGACTCTCCTCGTTCCCTTGCTCCCCCTCCCTCCAGCCACCTGAGCCCCCCCTCCCCGACCCGCCAAACGACCCTCTTCTGCCATCCGATCCGGCGGCACCTCACCTGACCCAGCATTTTAAAAAAATTTCCAAGCGGCGGTGCCTGCGTCTGAGTAAAAGAAGAAAAACCGCTTCGCAGTTTGTCCGTCGGCCGAACTGTGAAGTGGTTTTTCTTCTTTTACTCAGACACAGGCACCGCCGCTTGGAGATTTTTTTAAAATGCTGGGTCAGGTGAGGTGCCGCCGGATCGGGTGGCAGAAGAGGGTCGTTTGGCGGGTCGGGGAGGGGGGGCTCAGATGGGAGGGGGGCTCAGGTGGCTGGAGGGAGGGGTAGCAGGGGAACGAGGAGAGTCGCATCACTGGACATGGGTGGAGGGCAGGGGGGACGGGGGGGTTACTGGACATAGGTGGATGGCAGTTGGCAGGGGGGACAGGAGGGTCGCTGGACATGGGTGGATGGAGGGGAGGGGGGTTTCTGGACATAGGTGGATGGCAGGGGAGGGCAGGGAGGACAGGAGGGTCGCTGGACATGGGTAGATGGCAGGGGAAGGGGGTTTCTGGACATAGGTGGATGGCAGTTGGCAGGGGAGGGCAGGGAGGACAGGAGGGTCCCTGGACATGGGTAGATGGCAGGGGAGGGGGGTTTCTGAACATAGGTGGATGGCAAGGGAGGACAGGAGGGTCGCTGGACATGGGTGGATGGCAGGGGAGGGGGGTTTCTGGACATAGGTGGATGGCAGGGGAGAGAAGAAATGCTGGACATGGATGGAGGCGAGGGAAGAGTGAGGAAGGAGATGAGGTGAGGGAAAAGGAAGAGAGGAAAAAAGTGCACATGGATATAGAAAATAGGCAGAAGCTGGATCCACTGGACAGTCAAGTCTGTGGAGGACCCAGCTTTTACTTACGGATGTAGGGCAAGAAATGAAGAAGAAAGGCGGAAAGTAAAGAAATAAATGGAAAGGAAGCCCTGGAAACGGAGTTAAGAGGACAGATAGCAGCACAATCGGATATTGAGCCAGCATGATCAGAAAAACAAAGTCACAAGACAACAAAGGTAGAAAAAACTATTTTATTCAGGATTTATTAATTGGAATATGTCTGTTTTTGGACATGTGCATCTGTGATATTTTTCATGTAAGTTTCAATTTTTGTAGTATTGCTGCATGCTGAGTCTGACTTCTTGAGGTAAATTTTCAGTTCAGTATTTTGCCTTCATGTGTTTTTCAGGTGTGATCAAGGAAGGTGCAGTATTCTGCTAGCGTATAGTTTGCAGCCATTTTTGTTTTTTTTTCACTAGGTTGTGCACTGGTGTTTTAGAGCCCGGTGTAATTACAGTTGGCTTTCCACACCATGCATAAGGTTGTAGCTCGTCCTGTCCTCGGAATTAGTGCTGTTTATGGTTTGTTAAGGTTATGAGTGTGTTTTTGCACAAGTTTGTGTATAGTGTTTTGCAGTGGAGAGATTGTGTGTTGGCCTTACTAAGGTGGCACCAAACATCAGAAAGGGTGTAGAGCCTAAATTATGACACAATGCCTCTAAAAGGGTGTTTTGTGGCTCTACATGAGAATTGTGATATTATGATCCCTTGCTAGCTTCATATTGTTGACGGTCTGCATTTTCCGTATGGCTCGTATATTGGTGTATAAGGTATTAATTGTGTCTATTTTATTTTTACTTATTTTTTTTCTGTGTGTTGTCAGACAATTATGGATGACAGACAGAGTCGGAGTCTTCTTGAGTCAGAGAGTTGTGGTATATATTTTAAAACAATTTTAATACCTTGGTGGTCTATATGTTTTTATATTGTACATTATATTTTACACTTCACTTTATTTTATTGTATATCCTTTCATTTCATTTTTATTTTATTGCATATACAGGTTACAGAGTAATAGGGGAATTTGAAAGTACTGAATCTTTTCTTAATATTTTTCCTAAATTCTCCTTTGTTATGAGAATTGGAACTACTAATTGTAGTGGACTTGAACTGAATAATTTCTGGGGAGGGGAGGTTTCATGATAGCATTTTGCTTATTATTTCAGTCAATTTTTTTGTACAAGTTTAGCTTCATTTGTCTTTAATTGAAATTTCATAAATAAAAAAATGTTCTAAAAATGGAATAATCTTATCAATGGGGTGGAGCTAGGGTGAGGCAGGGCTACAGTGGGGCGGGGCTAGGATGAGGCCCCACCAAATTGGTCTGCATAGGGCCCCGCACTTGCTAAGACCGGCCCTAACCTTGGCCCATCTGTAACTCCTCTCATTCTCTTTACATATCCAACAAGCTGCCAAAACCTGTCATTTTCTTTCTTTTATAGCTGCCAAAATGTGGCCATGCATCCCTTTCTGATCATATTACCTAAGTCCTTATCCATTCTCTCAACCCCTCCTGCTTAGACTATTGCAACTTGCTCCTCGCAGGTCTTTCTTTACTTAAAAACTCTGTTCTATAGCTTATCTTCTGCCAGAGTTGCTACCCTCACATAATCTTCAAGTAACTTCATTGATTCCCTATCTGTTTCTGACTACGTTTCAAACTTTTCTCAGTCACTTACGAGTGCATTCATTCTGCAGCACTTCATTACTTCTCCTTACACCCCTCCCTGGGATCTCTTCTCATCGAGTAAGTCATTCTAATCTGTGCACTTCTTCACCTCCACAAACTCCAGATTGAGCTAAACACAGTACGGGGTAGAGAAAGTGTATTAAAAATATGGGCACTAAGCACCAATTCTGTAACAGCATTTGCCTGTGACCGTGCTATTATATAATAGAGCATAAGTTGGCATGCACATGCCTAACTTTAGGCGCAAGCACTTACACCATGTCAAAGGCTGTTGTAGATGGTTGCACTTAACTTTTGGCTCTTTGGGCCTGATTGTGATAGTATTCCATAACTTACATTTACAGCTTCAAGACCAGCCCGTGGGCCTTTGTAGTTTCGCACACAGTTCAAACTCCTCTTATTGACTTACAAGTGCATTCACTCTGCAGCTCCTCAGTACCTCTCCACTCTTATCTCTCCCTACACTCCTCCCCGAGAACTCCGTTCATTGGGTAGATATCTCTTATCTGTACCCTTCTCCTCCACTGCCAACTCCAGACTCTGTTCCTTTTATCTTGCTGCACCATACACCTGGAATAGAGATCCTGAGCCAATGTGTCAAGCCCCATCTCTGACCATCTTCTAATCTAGGCTAAAAGCCCATCTGTACAGTACCCATGTATGTTGTATCATTTCCAGCTTAGTAATTCTCTTATCCCTTATTTGTCCCTTTTTGTCCTGATTAGATTGTAAACTCTTTTCGAGCAGGGATTGTCTCTTCGTGTTCAAGTGTATGATGCTGTGTATGTCTAGTAGTGCTATAGAAATAGTAAGTAGCAGTAGTTGCAAGCTATAGCATTTAGATGCTAACTTTATAGAATGGCGCCTGAGTGCAGTTATGCACATAACCACAAATTTGTGCCAGACCATTTAAGGGCTATTATTAGTACTTAAGGCCAATGGCGCCTAATTTAAAAATTATTAGCACGCAATTGGCACTATTCTGTAACTTGCATGCCAAAATTTGTGTGTCAGGAATTTGAGTGCACAACTTTATAGAATCCAGGGGTAAATCCCTAAATGGCAGGGGGATGGAAACCAAGTGCAGAGCAAGTATGGGGTGCAATCTGCATGGAACAGCAACCCTAAGCACCTTCCTGAGCAGAATGGATGGGCCGTGTTGGTCTTTATCTGCTCTACTAACTTTGTTCCTGGGGTTTGAGTTCAATACCTTTGTTTGCCTAAAGCCCATGAAAGGATTAATCCTGCCCTAACTCCAGGATCTGAGGCAGCACAGCTTCACCAGAGGGGGGGGGGGGGGTCATGTCAAGGAAATCTGATGAATTTCTTTGACTGAATTAATGAGTTATTAAATCAGGAGAAAGCACTGGATGTGGTGTACTTGTTTCAGTCAAGCAGAATAAGGGGCTATAACTTAAACCACTCTAGGCACAATAAGCAGCTGACACCAAGAAACAAAGTAGTTACACACATAAATGACTTCAGTGTTTCCCGTCCTTAACAGCCGGATAATCAAAGCCATTATCACTCTTGGCTACTCGTAAAATGTGTATTTAGAAAAAGTTCATAGAATATCATATCAAGTTGCTTTTTGTGACTTGCCACCAAAAATTGACCTAACAGTCCTCACTCAGAAGCATTCACTTCACATCACAGAACACTGAAACATAGAAGGACTGCAGGACCCCTCCTAAGATACTCATTCTTACTTCCTGGTAAAATACCATAGGTATCAGTTGATCTCTGATCTTCCACTCTCTTCTTTGCAGCTAAGGATCCCCTGTGCTTATTGCAGACTTCTTAGTTCTGTTCTTGTTTTTGTCCCCACCACCTTGACTGATGCTGTTACATGCCTCCACCATCCTTTCTTTACAAAAAAATATTTTCTGACATTATTGAGTTTTCAGTATCAGCCAGTGCTAAAGTGCAAATTATTTATCATGGAAAAAAATAGCATTCATAAAAAAAAAATTCCATGAAATATAAATGGTAATCTGTCTTCTTTTGGCTTGCCAGTTCATTGAATCTAAGAAAAGCCTGAAAAATCGAACAAAAACACTTATCACCAGAAACACATTTTTCTTTGCTGCCTTACTATTGAAGCTGTCATAGCCTACAGGTATTTTGTTCTTTGTGTTAAGTGCTTAGGTAGTATTAAGGCCTTTGATGTTGTTCCTCACAGGACACTCATCAAACTGGGCAACCTGGAGATGGGTGATAACGTGGGTAAGAATCAAAATATGAAGGTTTTCTGTGTGTAAGGCCTGTTCTACACATGGGAAAAGCCTTTTATAAATTGCATGGCGGTACATACATGTATGCACAGCAGCAAGACATTACTTTTGCGCGTGATACCATGTGGGCGTTCTTGAGGATGTAGTTTTGGATGGAATAGGGGCAACGTTGTCATGTCCACATGTATTTTACACGCACACATTTCCACAAACTTTGCCACAAGTGCATGTGTTGACATTTGCATGCTATGGGGACTGGTTCCGGGTCCCCTTAGATACTGTTGCTTCATTTATAAAATAAGGTCCTTCTTGGACTAAACAAATAACATCCTGGTATAAAATCAGGCCCTCACCTAAAGGGAGGGGTGGGGTTTGGGGGGAAGGGGTGTGGGGGGTATGGTGATTTGGGAACAGGAGGTTATGAGAACAAAGACTTTCTGTTTTCTGAGAATTTCTGCTATAAGATAAGAAATTGAGGGGGGAATATATTACAATATTGTTCTTGTTGTTTGGGTGTATGGTGGTGAAATAATAAAAAAAAATTTGAAATGAACAGAGACATGATCTGAGTGAGGAATGTGTGTGTAGTGAATAGGTTATGGAAGCAGCTGCATCATATGTTTTACAATGTTGGTACACTCCTACATTATAAAAAGTGGGTGTCCACTTCTACACCGCCTACAAAAAATGCCTCAAGAAAAAAAAGTCAGGCCCTCAGAAAGTAGTAGGCTTCAGAGGGTGAAATAAATGGTGTTAGCTTTATGTTGCCAGTGGAGCCCCACAGGGATTACTTATGTAACAATTTTATTTGATATTTTAGTACATGCTGCTGTAGGCAGGTTAGTAGAGATGGTACATCCTGTTGTGGGTTACATAGCATCTGAACCAAGATTGGCTTACCAATGACAATGAAGACATAACATTTGAGGAATGGATTTAATGAAAAAAGTAGTGAATTGTGCATTTGGAATGGGTGCAAGAGCATAACTGAGCTCATTTTCAAAAGAGAAAAACGTCCAAAGAGTGGTATTAATCTGCATTTGGATGTTTTTCTCACAAAACCAATATTTTGGCATTTCTCTATGAAGTCCATATCACAAGGGGGCATGTCAGGGGTGTGTTAAGGGTGGGATCTGGACGTTCCTAACACTTGGACGTTTTTCAGCCATAATGGAAAGGGAAAGGGGATAGGATTTGATATACTGCCTTTCTGTGGTTACAGTCAAAGTGGCTTACATATTATACACAGGTACTTATTTTGTACCTGGGGCAGAGGAGGGTTACGTGAGTTGTCCAGAGTCACATGGAGCTGCAATGGGAATTGAACTCTGTTCCTCTGGTTCTCAGGCTATTGCACTAACCTTTTTGGCTACTCTTGTGTTAATGGTGTTAGTATACATTATTAGTAAAGGACTATTAGTGGAAAAAAAACAACTTTTTCATGCAGCGTTCCCTTATCTTGGAACTATTTGGAAAAGTAAACATTCCATATTTTTCTTGTTCCCTGCTTTTACCAACCTCTTTCTCGTCCCTGTGATTTCTCTTCTCAGGTTGTTCTGTTGCATCCCCTTCTATCATTTCTATTACTTCTGTAGCTTGAATATGGGGTAATCAGAACTGCATACATTACTTGAGGTGTTGTCACACCATAAAGCTCTATGGAGGTCTTATGGTATACTCTGTTTTATTTCCATTTCTTTCTGAATAATTCCTAACATAGTGTGCTTTATGATTGAGTCTGTTTGATAGATCACCTCTTGGCAAAAGCATCACAGCAGTTTTCATATTTCTAAAAACACACAAACTTTATATTAATACTTTTCAGTGTACTGTCCAATATCTTTTTCCTGGGTGGTGATTGCTAATATGGAACCCATCATTTTTCCCTTCCCTGAGCATTATTTGCATTTGTTTATATTGAATTTCAAGTATAGATTATTTGATAAATAGTAGCTCCAGAGGGACAGCACTCACTCTAATCATCCTCTCAGGCTGCTAGTCAGGTTCCGCCCCCAAATGTCATTTTCCTTTTAGATGCTCAGTTCACCAATCTTGCAAGGTTTTTCTCCAGTTCCTCGGTCCATTAGGACACATCGTAGTGCAATTGGTAGGTTGTTTGCCTGCAGTGCTCATGATACGTTAGTGTGGAATGTTGTTCAGGCAGCTGGCTTCTGAACAACTCAACCATCCACTCTGTCTGTAAATGAGTACTGTACCTTGGCTAGGGGGTAAAGATGACTGAGGAAGGCAATGGCAACCATCCTGCTGAAAGTCGACCAATAAACCAACATGCATAAGTCATTCTCAACTTGTTACTTACATAGAGAGGACTACTCTTTATCTTTTTTACTTCAGTCCGTTAACATTTTGACAACTTATAATAATATTGGCCATTTTTTTGAAACATATCTGCTATTTAGACATGGAGATCTACACCACTCAGCAATATCAAAGGTGCATTGTTTGAGGCCAAATACACCAGTATGGAGAAATACATCCATATAAGATTTTATACCAGCTACAAAGGCACACTTTGGGGTTTTTTTAATGCTCATTTCAAAAGGAGACTTCAGTTTCTAGTGCTATCAGTTGGTCACTATGTAAACACTAAATAATAATCAACATGGCAAGAAATAAAAATAGTAAAGAAAAAAACTATTTAGTCTTGTTGTTCTGTCTATCACAACCCAATAACTCTAAGCAGATTACGAGAAATTAAATCATTTAGGAGCCGTTTTACTAAAGTGCAGTAAAATCTAGGCTTAGTAACATAGAGGGGCATAATCAAACGTCGCCGGCCAAATAGATCGCCGGCGATCTATGTTGGCGGCAGCGCTACAGCTGGCCGGAACCGTATTATCGAAAAAGATGGCCGGCCATCTTTTTTTTCGATAATACGGTTTAGCCCGGCCAAATGCCGTGGAGTTCACCGGGTTTGAGATGTCCGGGTTTGTTTTTCAGCGATAATGGAAAGTTATGTCGGCCATCTCAAACCCTGGCCAAATTCAAGGCATTTGGCCGTGGGAGGAGCCAGCATTTTTAGTGCACTGGCCCCCCTGACATGCCAGGATACCAACCAGCCACCTTAGAGGTCACTGCGGTGGACTTCAGTAAAGCTCACACGTGCATAGCTCCCTTACTTTGGGAGCTGAGCCCCCCAAACCCACTACCCATAAATGTACTGCACCCACTAAAATTGCTCCAGGGACCTGCATACAGCCTCTAGGACTTATTGCTGCTGTATAACTTTGGCACACCAATTCACACCTGAAGACTAATTTCTCTGGAAAAAGTCCTTTCTTGAAATAACCACGTTTACTCACAGTTAACTGCAGATCAGAGGTTGTGCCCCACTGGCAAAGAGTCCCCTGGTACTAAGTACATAAGTACATAAGTAGTGCCATACTGGGAAAGACCAAAGGTCCATCTAGCCCAGCATCCTGTCACCGACAGTGGCCAATCCAGGTCAAGGGCACCTGGCACGCTCCCCAAAAGTAAAAACATTCCAGACAAGTTGTACCTAAAAATGCGGAATTTTTCCAAGTCCATTTAATAGCGGTCTATGGACTTGTCCTTTAGGAATCTATCTAACCCCTTTTTAAACTCCGTCAAGCTAACCGCCCGTACCACGTTCTCCGGCAACGAATTCCAGAGTCTAATTACACGTTGGGTGAAGAAAAATTTTCTCTGATTCGTTTTAAATTTACCACACTGTAGCTTCAACTCATGCCCTCTAGTCCTAGTATTTTTGGATAGCGTGAACAGTCGCTTCACATCCACCCGATCCATTCCACTCATTATTTTATACACTTCTATCATATCTCCCCTCAGCCGTCTCTTCTCCAAGCTGAAAAGCCCTAGCCTTCTCAGCCTCTCTTCATAGGAAAGTCGTCCCATCCCCACTATCATTTTCGTCGCCCTTCGCTGTACCTTTTCCAATTCTACTATATCTTTTTTGAGATACGGAGACCAGTACTGAACACAATACTCCAGGTGCGGTCGCACCATGGAGCGATACAACGGCATTATAACATCCGCACACCTGGACTCCATACCCTTCCTAATAACACCCAACATTCTATTCGCTTTCCTAGCCGCAGCAGCACACTGAGCAGAAGGTTTCAGCGTATCATCGACGACGACACCCAGATCCCTTTCTTGATCCGTAACTCCTAACGCGGAACCTTGCAAGACGTAGCTATAATTCGGGTTCCTCTTACCCACATACTAAGATTAGCAGTAGGTCAGAGCTGGCACAATGGTGTACAATGCCCTCTTTCAGCACCATTCAAGGTACGAACTACGTTCTCTAACGTGGGTAACACAGGAAAGGGAACTAAAACTGGCTTACAAAAATGGCCACTACCACATGGACTACAACAGGAAACAAAACAGGGCACACTCTGACCCAGTTAGCAAGGGGGAAAAGCACCATGGGAGTAGAGCCCAGTACCCTACACCCACCACAATGCATTGCTAATGTGACTCTGCAGGGCACCTAACAGAAAAGGTGTCACACTCACCCGAGAGCCATAGCACAACCAGGGAAAGGCTGTCGGAGGATACAACACATTTTGCTGTCATGGAGGTGGGTACGGCATTTGAGGCTGGCAAAAAAGGTTTTTAGTTTTATTTTTTTTAGTATGGAAGGGGGTTGGTGACCGCTGGGGGTGTATGGGGAGGTCATTCCCCATTCCCTCCAGTGGTCATCTGGTCAGTTGGGGCACCTTTTTGAGGCTTGGTCGTGAAAATAAAAGGACCAAGTAAAGCCGGCGAAATACTGCTTAACGCTGCTTTTTATTTTTCATTATCGGCGAAAGCCGGCCATCTGGTAACCACGCCCATGCCCGCCCATGTCCTGCCTTTGCTAATCTATTGACACGCCCCCTTGAACTTTTGCCGGCGAAGCGACGGGAAAGCAGCGATGCTGTCAAAAATGCCGCTTTCCATTATACCGATTTCGACGCTTTTATGAAATTGCCGGCCATCTCCCGATTTGTGTCGGAAGATGGCCGGCGATCACTTTCGATTATAAGCTGGATAGTAACATAGTAGATGACGGCAGAAAAAGACCTGCACAGTTCTAACGTGAAATTTTCCCATGAGCGAAGCCCAATTTACTGCAGCATTGTTATTGGGGTTTTTTTTTTTTTCTTTTTTTTTTTGCAGGTCCTATGCTAATGTTTCTATTAGTACACAGTACCTGCAAAAAAATTAATGTGGAAGTGTTACCCTGTTAACCCTGCATTATCCAGTTAGTGCACTCAAATCATAATACTCTACCTAGATAATAGGGGAAAAACTACTCTCCACCCATGACAAACCCCTTCCTAAAATTATTCTTTAAAAATAGGTAAAACACAGATTATTACATACAAACAGATAAAATACTACAAAATGCTTTAATGCATTTTGTGGTGGCCTGTTAGCATGCAATAACCGCATGTTAAGGGATTAACACCCTTCAGTAAAAGGGCCCCTTAGTTATGTGCATAAATAAATTCCAATCAAATAATAAAAACACAGCAAACAATAACCCAAAGAAATCCTATACTTCCTTGTCAGGATAAAAATGCCCAAATAAAAATACCCGTAAAAACAGTCATGAGAAACTAAACTCACAACTTTCTCTCCCTCAAAAAAAAAAAATCATTTGTCTCTAAAAAGAACCCCTCATCATCATGAAAACATTGCTTAAAAATCAAATCAGGAACAGTGGTAGTGGGTGCTGCTACACTAATAAATCCTTCTTATGGAAAATAATGGTTGAGAAGATCAACCTCAAGTTTAAAGAGACTTGATCTTCTCAACCATTGTGTTCCATAAGAAGGTTTCACTTTGGGGAGTCTCAGCAGGCAATCAGTGGCTCACGTCTGTCTTTTTGTTTAGTTTTACACTTTGTAACACACACCACGTACAAATGCATTCACTTCTCGGCTTTATTGATTACTGTTTTTAAATCATCATTCTTTCAACACTAGGGATTTTCAAGAACCTTTCTTAAGTTCATTTATGATACAATTCGTATGCACCTTGTTAGCATTTTTAACTATCACCAAGGGCTTTTAAAACACTTTTAATAATTAAGGGGCCCTTTTACTAAGCCGCGTAAGCATCTACGTGCACCCAATGTGTGCCAAAATGGAGTTACTGCCCAACTACCACTTGGCTCTTGCGGTAATTTCATTTTTGACGCATGTCCGATACGCACCTCTGAAAAATATTTTTTATTTTCGGGCATGCTTAACAGACACACGCCAAGTGGCATTTGGTGCGTGTAGATCATTACCGCCCGGATTCTTTACCACTAGGTCAGTGGCTGGCAGTAAGGTCTCAGACCCAAAATGGATGCGCAGCAATTTTGATTTTTCCGCACGTCCATTTTCGACAAAAAAAAGGCCTTTTTTACAGACACGCTAAAAAATGGATCGGCGTGCGCCCAAAACCTGCACCTACACTACTGCAAGCCATTTTTCAGCGTGCCGTTGGTAAAAGGACCCATAAGTATTATTTAGACCCCTTTTGTTTATCACTATTTATCACTTTTCGGGTTTAATATTTTTATTCAGTTTTCAGTTTTTCACACATTTCACAATGTATTTAAGTAATATTGAGTATAGAGATATTCATTTTGGCATTCATTTCCATCCTCTTTGACACTATTAGTTTTTTCATTATGGTTCATGTATTTACTTATTCATTAATTTGCTTTTTTGTTTAAAGTTGACTCCTGATGAAGGCTGTTAAACCGAAGCATGGCCTGTGTTGAGTATGCTTGTCTGGGACTTGTGCATGCAAATCAATCAATAAAAGGAATTGGTTTCATAATATCAGATCATCTTTATGCTTTATTTCTTCCACTCCTGAGATTGGTTTGCCTATGCTGTATTTTGGAAGCCTTTGGTTATCTCTTGAGTTTTGGAATAAAAGTGTGATGGCAGCATGGTCAGAAATATGGATATGTTCAAGAATCATATGCTACAGGGATTTTGAAATTTAAAAAATAATCAAATCTCATATGTGAAGTATGGGGAACAGAATAAAAAATAAAATCAACGTCTGAAGGGTGCATAAGTCTCCAAATATCAAAAAATGAGAGATTTTTGAATTCTATGAGGAGCTGCTGATCATCATTCTAGAATTGCATTTAAAACTAGATTCCACTCGCCAACAGCAATGACATGGATAGCCTTTAAATGGAAAGTTGTTGAAGTAATTCTTGAAAAAATAAGCAATGGTATTGCCATCTAATTACTACTAAGCTTATTTGGTTCCATGCCTGCTATACAGGATTCTTTGTGTTTATCCCACGCAGTTTTGAATTCTGTTACCATTTTCATCTCCACCACCTCCCACAAGAGGGCATTCTAGGTATCCACCACCATCTCTTTGAAAAAGAATTTCCTGATGTCCTCTAGTTGTACCACCTTTCCGTCTCTGGAAAAGATTTTTTTGTAAATTAATACCTTTCAAGTATTTGAATGTCTGTATCATATCACCCCTGTCTCTCCTTTCTTCCAGGGTATACATGTTTAGTTCCTCAAGTCTGTCCTCATGTGTCTTGTGATGCAAACCCCATACCATTTTTGTCACTTTTCTCTGAACCACTTCAAGTCTTTTTATGTCCTTAGCAAGATATGGCCTCCAAAACTGAACACAAAACTCCAAGTAGGGCCTCACCAAGAACTTGTACAGGGGCATCAGTACCGCCTTTCTTCTGGTTATACCCCTCTCTAAGCAGCCTAGCAGCCTTCTGGCCATGGCCACTGTGTTGACGCATTGTTTCGTCACCTTGAGATCCTTAGACACCATCACCCCAAGATTTCTCTCCTGAGCTGTACTTATCAATCTCTCACCTATCTGGTATATTTCCATTGGATTTCTGCACCCCAAGTGTATCACTCTGCACTTCTTGGTGTTAAATTTAAACTATCAAAAAACTAAGAAACCAAAGTCACGTAAAACAGTTATATTTATTTATTTATTTACTGCTCATAAAAACCTTTTTCTTTTTAGTACTCAGAGTTATACATCCTACCAATTTACACCAGCTGCCTTGTTTTCAGTATCAAAAAGAGCATGTAGCCAATCCTCATTACAACAGAATTCAAATTATTTATCATCAAATGCCCTTAGCTTGTGTGGTATCCAAATGGTGTGACTGCTGTCCCAATTCCTTGCTCATGAATGATGTATTTATTGTGCACACAGATCCTTTGTAAAATCATTACTTATCTGGTGGTCTTGATCAATCAGAGTGACTCGCAATCACCCCTCTGCTTAGCTGATTATATTCTGCTGTTGGGTTCTGGCAACTCCAAAATACAAAGTGCACAACGGAAACCAGTGTAGTGCACGTGATTACGTGAGAACAACCAAATCTACATCCTTGTTTATTTATTTTTGACGTTTATATCCCACATTATCCCAAACAAGTTTGAGTTCAATGTGGCTTACAATAAACAGTATAGGATACATAACAAAGAATAATACCTAAGAAGTTCCCATTGGAGTCACTCTGATTGATCAAGACCACCAGATAAGTAATGAAATTACAACGGATTTGTGTGATCAGTAAAGATGTAGAGCAAGGAATTGGGACAGCAGTCATTCCATTTAGATACCACGCAGTTTAAGGATATTAGATGAATAATTTGAATACTGCTATAATGAGGATTGGCTACATGCTCTTTTTGATATTGAAAACAAGGCAACCGGTGTAAATTGGTAGGATGTATAACTCTGAGTACTAAAAACAAAAAAAAGTTTGTATAACTAGTAAATAAATAAATATAACTGTTTTAAAGTAGAATTATCAAAAAACTATGAAACCTATTTTGATAGGAACCGGACATTAAGAGGTATCCTAGTGTGTTTTACATTGGTTAAATTTTAACTGGCAGACCTTTAACCATTCTTCTTATACAATACTGATATCCTAATGATTATTATGAGAACTTACACCACACATCTTATGCAAAATACACAGTTAGCAGCTAAATCCACAGGCCATAAGTCATGACATAAAACCCATCTGTCGCAGACAAAAACCAAGGACTAATTATCCCCTAATAGGTAGCAAATCCTGTTATCTCACCTTGCAGTCTGTGGTAGACTTCCAATGGTAAAGAAGTGATTCCTCCTCTGAGACTCAAGCTGAAGCTTCAGTGATTCTCTCAGTCCAGGAATAAAGTCCGAGATCTGTATTCTGGATGCAGATGACACAGTCTTTAGGTAATGCCATATATTGTAGCTGAGCTAACCTTGTGAGTTTGTTACAAGGTATGCAGTTCACTGGTGTTTAGGAAATCAGTCTCTTGCTCTCTCAGAGCCTTCTATCCTCCTGCAAGTCTTCTGGTCCTCTCTCCTCTCTGCCTACACTGGCATCCAAGGGTCAGATGATACCTGTGAACCAATCACAGCAGGTGTAATAATGTCCAGCCAGCTTCATGGTCATGAAGAGAGCCTTTGTTGTAGCAATGAAACTGTTATCGATGGCATGCAAACCTCCTTGTCGTATCTCATTCTCCTGGAGCCATGTGTATCTCTCTCCTCCCTACTTCCCAGGAGATAACTAGGCTAGTTTGCAACAAATAATGGATGATGTCATCATGGTATGTTCAGCAGTAATTTTCCTTTGTAGAAAAGCTGGTTTCTGATGAATACGGATATATATGCAGGCCACAGGCACAAGTGTCCATATTGTTATAACAGAATGGTTCGGCTTATGTAGGCCAAGACCAGCAAAGGTGAGATCTCAGGTAAATACTCCTACACTGCTCACCTTCCTTTCCTCCAAGCAGATTCCATTTACCACCACCCTCTGCTGCCTGTTGGTCAACCTGTTTCCAATCCAGTTAAGCCTTCTCAACTTGGAGTGGCCTAATGGTTAGTGCAGCGGGTTGCAGACCTGGGGATCCATGTTCAATTCCCACTGCTGCCTAATGGTCGACAGTGGGTTAAGATCCTAGGGAACCAGGTTCAATTCCCTCTGCAGCTCCATGTGACCCTAGGCAAGTCATGTAGCCCTCCATTGCTCCAAGTACAGTATACTTAGATTGTAAGGCCATCTGGGACAGCCTCGATTTGTGCTTTGAAAGAGACGGTATATCAAATTGAAAAACTTAAACTTAAAACTTATTCAGGAGTCTTCTGTGAGGAACTGTGTCAAAGGTTTTGCAGAAATCCAAATAGATTACATCTAGCGCGTGTCCTTTATCCAGGTCTTTGGTCACCTAGTCAAAGAAATCAATCAGATTCGTTTTGCAAGATTTTTGTTTGGAACCTCTCCATTTCTAAAGATCTGTTAAAGGCTTAAGTGGTCCTGCCAGGATATCTCTGAGCTTCCTCAGTATCCTGGGATATATCCCATCCGGCCCCATAGCTTTGTCACTTTCAGATATTCGAGTTGTTTATAAATGCTTTCTTCCATGAACAGTGCAATATCCACTCCATTCCCAGATAAATCCTCATCAGCCGACCATGGTCCTTCTCCAGTATTTTCTTCCGTAAACACCGAAGAGAAGTATTTGTTTAACACATTCACTTTATCCTCATTACTCTCCACATAGCGTATTGTCTACTAACAGGCTCATTTTCAAAAGAGAAGGGCGCCCATCTTTTGACACAAATCGGGAGATGGGCGTCCTTCTCCCAGGATCGCCCAAATCGGCATAATCGAAAGCCGATTTGGGCGTCCTCAACTGCTTTCCGTCATGAGGACAACCAAAGTTCACGGGGGCGTGTTGGAAGCGTAGTGAAGGCGGGACTGGGGCATGCCTAACACATGGGCGTCCTCGACTGATAATGGAAAAAAGAAGGGCGTCCCTGACGAGCACTTGGGCGACATTACTGGTCCATTTATTTGTTACGAACAAGCCTCAAAAAAGTGCCCGAACTGACCAGATGACCACCGGAGGGAATCGGGGATGACCTCACCTTACTCCCCCAGTGGTCACTAACCCCCTCCCACCCTAAAAAAATACTTTTTAAATATTTTTTGCCAGCCTCAAATGTCATACCCAGCTCCATGACAGCAGTATGCAAGTCCCTGGAACAGTTTTTGTGGGTACTGCAGTGTACTTCAGGCAGGCGGACCCAGGCCCCCCCCCCCCCATCTGTTACACTTGTGGTGGTAAATGGGAGCCCTTCAAAACCCACCAGAAACCCACTGTACCCACATGTAGGTGCCCCCCTTCACCCCCTAGGGCTATGGTAGTGGTGTGCAGTTGTGGGGAGTGGGTTTGGGGGGGCTCAGCACACAATGTAAGGGAGCTATGCACCTGGGAGCAATTTCTGAAGTCCACTGCAGTGCCCCCTAGGGTGCCCGGTTGGTGTCTTGGCATGTTAGGGGGACCAGTGCACTACGAATGCTGGCTCCTCCCACAACCAAATGGCTAGGATTTGGTCATTTCTGAGATGGGCGTCCTCGGTTTCCATTATCGCCAAAAATTGGGCACAACCTCTCTAAGGACGACTATCTCTAAGGTCAACCTATATTTCGCGATTTGGGCGTTTCTGACTGTATTATCGAAACAAAAGATGGACGCCCATCTTGTTTCGGTAATACGGGTTTCCCCGCCCCTTCGCCGGGACGTCCTGCGAGGATGTCCTCAGGAAAACTTGGATGCCCCTTTCGGTTTTGCCCCTCCATGACATCTAGATCTTTTTCTTGTGTGCTGACTCCCAAGGCTGACCTTAGCATCAATTAGCTGTGATTCAGAGTATTCTTCTTCCAATTTCCTAAGGTCTTCCTGCAATTTTTCACAGTCCGCATGTGTTTTGACAACTTTGAATAGTTTTGTGTCATATGCTTATTTAATCATCTTATTTTCTTTTATTTATAAGAATTTTCAATGACTACAAAGAAATCTTAAAGCAATATGCAAGACAATGAAAAACAAGAAAAAAGTAATACAATCCTCATTAAAGCATAACAGTCCACTTTATGGGAAATTGACTGGCCTGGCGAGATCCTATTATTCCAAATACAATCATAAATTTAAAGAAAAGTGTAATTCTGCAATAAGAGAAGAGCTAAATTTAAGCCCAACTTGATCATCCTGTCTCTAACCCTTGATATTTACAGGGAAACTGTAAGAAAAAAGACCCACTGACAGCTGAAACCCTGGGTTTCAGCTTTTGGAAGGCTTTACGCCTCAACTGAGTAGGCCTGGCCACATCTGAAAACATAAGCACATTCTGTCCACCAAAAGGTAAATTTTTCTTAGGAAAATAAGCATGCAAAATTTTCTACTTTGGTTCCATCAAGCCAAACACCACTAGTAGAGTTGCTCTTTTAATAATATTTCCCTTTGATGACTCAAGAAACTTGGTTAAATCCAAGCTATCTGGAGAATTCAACACACCGTAATCACCTTCCTGATTACCTGACTTAGCATTCCTAGGCAGATAATACAGCTGAGGAATCTAAACCTAATTGCAGAATATCTTTAAGGTACATTTTAATAGTTCCATAGGAGATAGGTAGTTTTATTTATTTATTTATTTATTTATTTATTTATTTATTTATTTATTTATTACATTTGTACCCCGCTCTTTCCCACATACAGCAGATCCAGTGCGGCTTACGTAGTAAAAGAAAGCATCTTACATGGTAAAGAATACAGTAAAAACAAGTAATTGGTAACAGGAAAGTTTTAGAGACTCAGATTAGAAGCATGAAAAGCATTTCCCAAGGCGTCTATCTGTAAATGCAACAACAAGTTGTCCTTAGTCGATACAGACAATACTGATTGACCTAGGGCAAGCTGAAGCTCAATCTTTTCCAGATATTTTTCCATCACAGCAAGCCTAGTTCTATGATCCACTAATTATCTGAGGTTTCGTCTGTGAATTTACTATACAGTAAGAAATTCTCCTGCAGGTTCCTATCCATACTAAGTGTAGCATCAAAGACATCCTTTAATGAAACCTCCTGCTTTCCCACCAAAGATACTGAAGAATCCCTTAAAGTCTTATATGCAGTTGAAACTGCAGCTGGTATAGAAATACATACAGTACCTCTGCGGATGATACTGACACTCTGTCCAGAGGAATAAGAGAAGAGTCCTCCAACGGTACCAAAACCTTAGAGGCTGATGCACCTCCATTCTGGATAGCGTCCTCCATCTCTTGTTGTGCAACAGGTTGTGGGGATGGGATTCTACACCCCTCCCCCACGAAAGAGAAGCCTCTGGGGAGGAAGGAGTACTCATGGCTGATGATGGTAAAGTGACCATCACAGCTTGAAGATGAAAGTCCATAGGGCCCTTAATAATCGGAGCGGATGCCTGTCTTTCTCTCTCTTTTTTGCTTCCCCATTGGAATGTAGCAGAGTCTCATGCTTCATGCACCTCAGTTGCTCCGTATGGGATTCCAAAGGGGTGGGACCTGCCCCTTTGGTCATGCCCTTCGAGCACACACCCACAGCAATGACGCACTAAATAGATAGTAAGGTCCCACTCTGGTGACTCCAGTGGGTAGACGTGCACTCTTCTGCCTGCAGGGAACCTCGGAAGGCACCAGACCAATCCCCATTTAATCACCTCACTTGTCATTCTGATTTCCAGATCATTAATAAGTATGTTAAGCAGCACCGGTCCCAGTCCAGATCCCTGCGGCACTCCACTATTCACCCTCCTCTATTCACCCTCCTCCACTGAGAAAAATGGCCATTTAACCCTACACTCTGTTTTTTGTCCAGTAACCAATTCCTAATCCACAACAGAACATTGCCTCCTATCCCATGACTAGTTTTCTGATGAAGAACTTTATCAAAAGCTTTCTGAAAATCTAGGTACACTACATCAACCAGCTCACCTTTATCGACATGTTTATTCATGCCTTCAAAGAAATGAAGAAAATTGGTGAGGCAATACTTCCCTTGGCTGAATCCATGCTGACTCTGTCCCGTTAAACCATGTTTTTCTCTGTGTTCCAAAATTTTATTCTTTATATTAGTTTCTACTATTTTGCCTGGCACAGAAATTAGGCTTACCAGTCTATAATTTCCCGGATCACCCCTTGGAACCTTTTTTTAAAAATTGTCGTTACATTAGCCAACCTCCAATCTCCAGGTACTATGGACTATTTACAGATCATTAACAGCAGATCAGCTATTTCATGTTTGAGTTCTTTCAGTAACCTAGGGTGCCCTAGGATTTACCACTCTTTAATTTGTCGATTTGGCTAAGTATGTCTTCCAGGTTCATCCACATCATCACCTTTGAAAAACATTTCTAATACTGGTAGATCTCTTACATCTTGTTCCATAAAGACTGAAGCAACAAATTCAAGCCTTTCCGCTATGGCCTTATCCTCTCTGAATGCCCCTTTTGCACCTTCATTATTTAATGGTCCCACGGATTCCTTCACAGACTTTCTGCTTTTGATGTACCTGAAAAAGTTGTTACTGTGAGTTATTGCCTCTGTGGCAAATTTCTCTTCATATTCTCTTTTAGCCTTCTTTATCAGTGTTTTGCATCTAACTTTTCAGTGTTTATGTTGCTTCTTATTTTCTTCATTCTGGTCCTTTTTCCATTCTTTGTTCTAATAGCCTCTTTCATTTCACCTTTTAAGCATGCTGGCTGTCATTTGCTGTTCTTTCCACTTTTGTAAATTAGTGGAATAAATCTGGTCTGGGCTTTGAAGGTGGTATTTTAAAACAGTGGCCATGTCTGATTTTAAGTCCTAACCTTTGCAGCTGATACTTTTAGCTTCTTTTTAACCACTTTCCTCATTTTATCATAGTTGCTGTTTCGAAAATTGAATACTGCTATAGTAGATTCCTTTGTGACTTCAGATATTAGCTCAAATTTGATCATGTTATAAATACTGTTTCCCAGCAGACCTAACACCGTTACCTCTCATACTATGTCCTGCATTCCACTAAGATCTAGACAAGATCTAGATCTAAAATAGCTCTCTCTCTTGTCTGTTCCTGGGCCAGTTCCTCCCAGAAGTAGTCATTTATTATGCCTAGTAATTTTACTTCCCTAGCACTCCCTGATGCAATTTGTGTTCTGTAGGGATCTCATTTTTTTTCAAGAATAGCCAGTACCTGGGGGTAAATGACCAATGGGCATGGTTTAGAAGTCCCTGACTATGCGTAAAGGGGCTCAATGAGCTCTTTCAGTTCTGAAAGGACAGTTAAACTGCATATTCAATGTAGTTGGTATGCATTGCTCTAAAAAGTGAATCAGATCAGTACCTTCCGTTTCTTCATAGATGCCCTAAATCCGTAAACTATTATGGTGGTTATGCTTACCGTGATCATCCAGCATTAGTTCCGTTACATTTAAGGCCTTCCAATCCATCCTTTGATTGGAGCCCACTTCATCGACGAGCATATTTTTCTTCTCAAGAGTCCCAAGACAAGAATCCAAAGCAGCAGTCTCTGAAATAAGGTTAGTAAATTCTAACTTGGTGACTTTTTTATCTGTCTTACTTTCACATAACACAGCTGAGATTTGCTTAAGTTGGTCTGCTATTTCTGCCATGCTGTTCGCCTCAGTGGGACCCGTGTCTGACTTTGTCGGCTAAGAAGAATCAGATTTGGCTGTTTTGCCAATGAATTCAAGGTGAAATCCACCTCTGTCTTTCCATACTTTGATTGTAGCATACTGAGATACAGTAATTAGGCTATTCCATAAAAAAAAAATAATGGTGTTCTGTTCTATAAAAAGTGCTTGTTTGCTGGAGCTCCTCACTTACACCTCCATCCTACGTGGTACTTATACAGTGGCTGACGTTGCATCACACTCGGAGTGACAACTGATGTCATAAGTTCATAGAGAGGAGCTAATTCCTAAGGAGTTTATCATTCCAAATTTACAGACATACATTTCCGCTAAAATTTTATCTCAAAAGCATTTTTTTTGGAGCACTCTGTTTACCATATAAACTGCATTACTTGCAACTGCAGTACAAAAAAGAATACAAAGACTATTCTCCCCCCCCCCCCCCCAACCTCCTCCCCAGGACTACTTTGAAATCCCTGTTGGTCTAGTGGTATAGTCAGGGAAGGAGTGATACCCCAGTCATGGAAGCCATTTTGATACCAGTGCAGGAATGGGCAGGAGTAACTCGGCATCGCTCCTGCCCCAACTATATCCCTAGACCATCAGGGATTATATGATAGACCCAGGGGGAAGCACTCAGGTAGGAGGGTCCGGGAGGTGGGGCAACTCCTGTTCATGGAGGGGGGGGGGAGACAAATAGGACAAAGCACAAATTTTCAGCTTCCACCAAAAAAAAATCGTCATTTTCAGCCAAAAGCAAAAGTATGGCCAAAAATTAAAATACTAAATATCAAGAAGATAGAAACAATATTTTCCAACACAATCAATGTACTCACACAAACCAACGGCTAGAAAATCAACAGCCTAACGGTATGTACAAATTATTCCTCACTTTATTTTTCCAGTTTCCTACAACAACCTTGTCCATATATTTCCATTTATAGGGAGGAAAAGACCTCATTGGTCTCGGCACTCTCATAGAATGTCCCATTTACATGCAAAGTGGTGTGCATGGATATAAAAATGGTAGGTTTTTGACCAATTATCCATATAGACACTATTTTGAATGATCTCAGAATTGTAAACAGGACATTCTATGAGTGTGGTGGATGCACTGAGGTATTTTCCTCCCTATAAAGAAAAAAAATACATATAAGGTTGTTGTAGGAAACGGGAAAGATAAAGGGAAGAATAATTTGCACATATTGTTAAGATGTACATTTTCCAGCTGTTAATTTGTGCGAAAATTAAAATTATCTTTCGGGATTTTGGGACAGTTTGGGCGCCATAACTAAAACCAAAACTGAAATTTGATTGGCCTCTAGTTACATTTATTTAAAAGTTGTAGGGGTTTTTTTTTATACAGCTTCCCTGCACCATTGCTCCGAAGTAATGTACAGTAAAGAGATATGAGTCAATATTTTATTATAGCAATATAGTAAATAGCAGCAGATAAAACAGAATTTTCCCATCCAGTCTTCTTAGTAATGTGGTTAGGGTTATATCTGCCATTCCCTACAGGCTACCCTACCCCCTCCCCACCCTTATTTCCTGGAATAACAAAACAGTCATTGATCTGATGTTCAGGGCTGAACCACTGCAGTAGGCAACTCACCCCAGTGCTGCTATTGTGATGCCTAGATTTTGACACCTATATGAAACCCTAGCATTAAATATAAACACTAAAGTTGTAATATCCCTCCCCTGAGTGAATGAAATACATAAGTTGTGAGACAGAACTATGGAAAATCAGCTTTGAGGTTTCAGAAAAATGCGTTCAGCATTTACAAAAATGTATCAACATTTATTAGTGAGAAAAGCAGGAAGAGTTGACCTCTGCAGAACATACCAAGAGGAAGCAAAAGAGCCATCTCTGCTCTTCTGCTTCCTCATCATCGATTAGTCCATATGGCTTAAGACTAAGAAACATCTGACCATGTTTAAAATCTGATTTCTTTTGTTTTGCTATTCCAGCTGATTTTTCATGGAGACTGACTTGTATTGTGATGTCCTCATTCACTGATAACACAGCTTTTCCAGTAGTGGAAGCCTCCCAAGCTGTTTTGATGGTTGACCATGCATCAAATAAACAGCATTGAAGGTCATCCGACATAGATTTGCAAATCACAGCTCTTCACTTTTCAGCTTTTTATAAATTATACTTAATCTATATCCTGGGTGGGGTGTGTCATAATGGAATAGACATAAGCTGGTATATAAGAAATAATACATAAATATGTGCAGTCACACAGAATGTCTATTAGGGAATATATCACAGACCAATAATTAGGTTATCACATATACAAAACAAAGGCAAAACCTATAAAGTATAGCACAAGGGAATAAAAGAGTTCTGAACTGTGGATTATGCTACCATTTGTCACAATTTTGCTAATGTGTTTATTTGACTGTTTCATAAATATCTTATGCAGTATATGATATGCCTACATATATCTTGAGAGATAACCAATCATAAAATGACAAACTGTAGCACTGTGCCCTAATAACCCCACTTCCTTATTTGTATTAAGATTTGCACCAGTGAACATGTTTGATGCCCTAGGCCTTTTTCATAAGCAGAAGCCAGATAACATCAGCAGCTTATGTATTGTAATCATGAGAAGTATTAGTGTTCTGGTTCAGTGCAGTCCACCATCCAATTGTCCTTGTTTCATTTTACAAGAAGAACAGCTTTAGGCTGGGGCCCAGGAAGAGAAAGGAGAAGTTTTCTTCTATAGAGCTCGAGATTTTGGTGGCAGAAGTGACCAAAAGTCACTCCAAGCTCTACGGCAGCGAGAGGGTCAACCTGAGCCAGCCAGAGAGGGAAAGGATCTGGGCCGACATCGCTAGGAAGATCAACGCCGTCGCCAGGTCTCCAAGGACTACCAGGGATCTCCGCAGGAGATGGGATGACATGAAACGGCGCACCAAGGAGAAACTGGCATTGATGCGGAGGCGTTCATCAGCGAGCCCAGCAGATGTGACAGTGTCTGGGAGTTCTCTGACCACCTGGAGTGATGGTAACACATATAGTTTTACCAGCATGGGTGGTGATGATGATGAGGTGGAGATTGATGCCCCACACGTAGCTCTGGAGCTTCAGTCAGGTAAACAGTCTTGCAGAACTCAACAAATCTCAGCAACTTGAAATCAGCTCAATGGTCTACAGGATCCCTTTTAATAGATCAAGTGTATCAAGCGTTTTTCCCATAGACACAGATGAACTGATTACTAAGTTCAGAGACTGATTGCTTAATTTAAAAATAATTTTTTAAAAAGTCTTAGTAAATCAGATACACCATGGGAAAAATGTTAGTGCACCTGACCTTAAAGGTTGCTTACTGTTTTACATATACTGTTTTATTAAGAGAAGCTCCTGCTGGTTACTATTTTTATATAATCATTTTATTTTCTGAGTGAGAAATTATATTTTTTTAGTACCCAGAATTAATTGCAGGGATACTGCAGTGGAAGTCGCTTCCTGGGTACTAAAAAATGTTAAAAGCACACCTTGATACCCTCCCCTGGGATTTGATAAATAGCATTAAGCCTTTAGTGAAACCTGCATGGGAATACATGTTTAATGAGTGCCCAGGTCACAGTGTTTAAAGGGGCAGTGGGGCAGCAACCAAGAGTTAAGATCCACTCTTCTCACTGCAAACTCATCTAGAAAATGAAGTCTCCAACACAAAATCCATATCCTCTAGTATAATCTCTTTCACCCACAAAATCCATTTTTACAGGCTACCCCCACCAGAGAATTCTCCAGTAGCTCCACTCAGCCCCAGATATCTCACACACCTCTTTATCCCAGAGCAGCTGTAGGTTCTCCAAAGTCAGACTGAAGCCAAATCATTCCTGACCTGCAGTGCTATAATTCTAAATGGCACTGACTTACCGAAGACACGCCTTTTAGGCAATTGCGCTAGATTCCCATGCCACAGGAGGCCCCAAACCTGCCAGAAGTTCAAGAAAGTGTGGCCTGCCAGTTAGATTTTGGGCCCCATCCCAAGTCTGCCCTGGGTTTCAACATTTCTAACATCGGCACTAAATGCTGCTTAGGTAAATAGGCACTGTAATTATTATTTTTTTTACTACTGAGAGAAATAACACTGTATTATCACTGAATCCATACCAAATAAACAAATAGCTGATAAGTGGGATATTAAAATGCAGACTACCCTTAAACATACTGATAAAGCACCAAATTGCTGAAAGATTATACAATACTATTTTAACTCTGGTTTCTGGATTACCTCAAAGGTTCATACACTGTACTGATAAAGCGCCAATTTACCAGAGGGAGCATACAGTGGCTCCAAGAACAGTTATGAAATGTGGTTCAACAATGTAGTGCAGAGCATCTATACCCTTTAAAAAGTCTAGATTTATGAAAGATGCACCTATTACACCCCATAGCAGTGAAAAAAAATGCTAATTTTACAAGAAGAGGCACATTGCCCTTCTGGATCTTCATGTTACTACTGTCTGATCTAACGTTAATGCGGTGCTGTGTAATGGCAAAACTTAACAGTAATGTAAGAACAAAGCTGCAGACACATCATCTCACAGCAGCCAAGACGAAGTGGCTTCCCAAAGTAGGCTAGCAAATATCTCATGAAGTGCCAGAACATTCAGAACCATTTAATC
This sequence comes from Microcaecilia unicolor, assembly GCF_901765095.1. NCBI lineage: Eukaryota > Metazoa > Chordata > Amphibia > Gymnophiona > Siphonopidae > Microcaecilia > Microcaecilia unicolor. Next base: position 608,455,537 of record NC_044031.1, on the reverse strand, counting down.
ATCCATGCCTTGCTCCTTTTTTTTTTCCTCTCTCTGTTTAAAATGCATGAAGAAAATTATGAAACAGTGATGGAAAAAACTACTTCCCAGGAGCCATGGTCTCTTCATCTGGCCCACTCATCACCAGCATATTGAGGTTAATTGTAGCAGTTTTTATCAGGGACAGATCAGTATTCCCCCACTTTCTCTCACAGCAGCTGCTATATCCAACCAAAGACTGCCCTAAGGTGGCCAGGTTGCCCGTAATGTAGCTTGAATACTGTCCCAATTGACGTCATCAAGAAAGAGCCTGTTTTGGAACATGAATAATTCCAGCCATTGATGATGATGTCATCAGGGAGCTCTTCTTATGCTGTCTGTTGCTCTTACTTTTGATGAAAGAGCTCCCCAAGCCCACCCACTGCTGATGCCAGTTGTTGTTGTAACATAACAGAACAGACCTTGCTTCCCTTCCACCCCATGCAGCAGCTACATGAGTTAAATGTGTGTTTTGTGATATCAGGAACAGTTGTCATGGAGCAGCCTGCAGGTGGTGGAAGGGTTGTTGCCCCCTCTCCTAAATCCCTTTCTGCCCCCCCCCCCCCCCACACACACACACACATATACAATCACAACTACTTTCTCAATACTTTTTCTCATTCACTATGCAGTAGCCCTCTGGAGCCCTACCACCTAGCCAGGGCCACGGGGGAGAGGCAAAATTCCCCAGACCTGGCCTCGAAGGGGGGCCCAGCACCAGGCCCCAGGGTCTGTCTGTTTCCTCATATTGGGAACCGGTCCTGGCACACTGGAGCAGGTGAGAAACAGACCATAGCACCGGGCACCCCTTGGAGGCCGGGGAGGAGCAGACGCACTGACGTAGGAGGCAGGGCCCCCCCACATCAGTGCGTCAGCTCCTCCCCGGCCTCACAGAGGGGCCCGGCACGGGATCTTGTGGCAGTCCGAGAGTGAGGGGCAGCAGCGGCGGCTGTGTTCCGAGTTGGGCCAGGTGGTTGCGTCCTGAGTGTAGGTGGGGGGGGGGGGGGCCCAGCGGCTGCGTCCCGAATATGGGTGGAGGTCCCGGCAGCTGCATCCTGAGTGGAGGGGCCAGCAGCGGAGGCCAGGGCCTGGCTCTGTCTCTTGGCGGCCCTGCACCCAGCCCCATTCTTTTTATTTTATTTTTTTTGGGGGGGGGGTTATTGGGGGTTATGTTCACAGCTGCTGTTACTTTGTTTTTGGCATCTATCTTTTTATTAAAGAGGCTTTTGGGAGAAGAGCAACCTGAGTTACTGCACAGAGGAAGAATATTTTGAGCAGGCAAGAAATGTAGAAGTGGCTGCAAGAGACAAAGAGTTTGTCCATTCCTGCCTTAGAGAATTTCCAGGAGCCTGAGATAAAGTTTTGTTTGCTTTTTCTTTTGAGATGATTATAATCTGCTGGGTTTTTTTCTTACAATATTTATTTTTGCTACCCATTTATGATCCTAAAATTAACAGCAAATTATTTCCGTCCTTGATTTGATGTTGCACTGGCAATATATGTGCCATGATGCTGTATTGCCTTTATCCCCTTCTTTGAGCTTATGTTTGTGCATATACAGTAAGTAGACTAACAGATTCCTTCATAGTTTTTGCCTACAAGTGATCATTTTTCAGAATGTAGTATTAACTGCTCACCTAGGCAGTTATAATCATTGCAACATTAAGAATTATTTCCTACCATTTAACAAGAATTAATATTGAATTTTGTCCTCAAGGACCCTAACTTGGCAAATACCTTTTTATTACACCTGGCCTCAGATGTCAGATGTTTTTATAAATCATCAGTAGCCATATTCAATGTGGTACAATTCCTTAATCTAAGGAATTGTTGGGGTGGGGAGGGGGTTGGTGTGGATATTGTAAAAAGTACTCTTGTATCTTTCCACACAATCTTATAAATTAAACAAATCTTCCAACTATTTGGTTGAAAGTTTTTCACTGCTATGGCATCGAAATCCCTCTCCTTCCCTCCCAAAAAGTGAAGGAACTGAAAAGGGGGCCATTGATGGTGTGTAAGTACACTCACATCTATGGAATCTCACTTTTGAAAGAGTGACGATATTATGAGCTATCTGCAGCATCTTCACTTTTATGGCTGGTTGTTTTTGCTGCAGTGTGAAAGCGTTAACAGTATGATTTTTTTGATCCCCACAGATGATGATGATGAGGCCCCTGGCTGTACATGGGTGCCACTGAGGACAATAGAGACACCCCTAGTGATGGAACATGACATGTCCAATCAGCGTGGGGCCTTTCAGACATCTGCCTCGTCTCCCTCTCCACCATCCTCACCACATATGCAGTCAAGAGCTTCCAATGGGAGACGTTCTTCCCATGCAACCCAGCAACTGCCCAAGAGAAAGTATGAAACCTCGGCGTTTGAAAAGCAGCTGATGGACACTCAGATGCACCAAAATGCTCTTTTGTCCTCTTGGTGCCAGCAGCAAAGTTCTCTCATGATCCAACAAAACCTGATCCTGGAGAACCTGGTGGAGCAGAACAAGAGGCTGGCAGACAATGTTGAGTTGTTGAACCAGACTCTGGAGAAGCTGGTGGACAGCCGCCACAAACGGAAAGAGACCATTCATTTTGTGCAGGATTGCACCACAGGGTCCTCAGCCAGGCTTCCTTCCCGAATATCCAGTGGTGAGTCAGGACCGTCTGGGGTGGAAGTTTTCCCTGGCATGATACTGAAAGTGGAGGAGGAGGTATAAAACTGCTTTTCAAAGTTTGTTGGACTTGTTTCTCTTTTAAAGGAAGCAGAAAGCAAAGACTTTATTTAAAACAAAACTATATTTTTACAGTGGGTCAAAACATTGTATATTAGTATAATGGTTAGCATTTTGTATGGGGTAAAACCTGTCTATTTCTTGGTATGCTTATATACTGTAAATGCATTAAAACCTATTGCCTGGAATAGGTGTGGGTGTAATATACTTTTATATTTGGTACTATGCATTTATAAGCAGCTGTTTTTGTATTTGATCTTTTTATTTTATTTTTCTTAAATAAATGAATGGCCTTAAAAACATGAAACTGAAATCATATCTGTCTTACTGGAAGTAGATATCCAGTTGATTGATCTTATGAAATAAATTGCTATACAAATTTGAAATTAACTTTTAGTGTAATCCTTGCACTGTATCAGAAAAACACAGGCCAGTATTCAAAGGCACATATACACATAATTGCCCTATCAATGAATTTTCTGTGCCATTATACACGTTCCAGATAGTTCTATAAAGTACACCCTGATTACACACATAAGTCAAGAGAATATAGCATATATGTGCATATGTGTAAACATACACACGTAAATGCCAAAATTCCACCTAAGAGCTATTCGGTAAATATGCACATATCTTAAATTCTACATATTTTACAGGTAGTTGTACACATAGGTAGAGCCTGGGTAGGGTGCAACTTTACATGAGTAACTGATAGAATACTACGAGTTACATGTGCATCTCTGGCACATAGGCACACACATTTAGACCTGCTCTCTGACTAGCGTAAGTTCACCTAAATTATAAACGTGTATTTTTGCTATAACTCTACTATACTATAAAGAAGTAGGCGCCTATGTTCTTTTAAATATCATTTGTATAATTACCACCAAGGTGCCACTGAAAATTCTTACCGATTACCTTGGCACTTCTATAAGGGGTATCTATTTGAAGCCTATTCTTAAAAAAAAAAAAAAAAAAGACACCTGCTTTTCTTTATAGAATAGTAGCAAAAGAAGCTGAGAACACATTTAGATTTAGGCCCTGCCACTCATACCAGCTCTATATCTGATATAATTGTCCAGGCTTAGGTGTGTGCAAGAATGTGCATAAATTATAGTATTCTGTAATTTACACATGCACATATGTGCTCAACCCATTGGTGCCCAAGTACATTCTCACTGGCAAAGTAATGGTATTCTATAAGGTCATATTGTAGTCAGTATTCTATAATGGGTCATTTACATGCATAAGTTGTTATGTGTGTAAGTGAATAGAATATATTCACCTAAAACTGGGTGGCTTCTTATAGAATTACCCTCATAGTGTCATGGCTGAGCAAGAGCTTTGTACTCAACTGTATGAATAGGTGACGATATTGAGCTGCTATACATATAGCTCAGCACTCGTTTATATATTCAGCACCTCCAAATATATGTGAATGATTTAAATGCTGCAGCCAGTGTTTCAAAAAAGAAAAAAAAAAAAGAAACACCAACTATGAGGTTTAAATATTGACCCGAACTTTGAGCACTCAGGAACATTTTAGGCTTTCCCATTTTCATTGTCTTTATTTTTTTAAGAATCCTATCTTATTTATTATTATTTATTTCTTTGGATATTGCTTAAACCTTTTTTCAGACTGGATAGGCCAAATGGTCTTTATCTACCTTCATTTTTCTATGTTTCAATGTAAGTAGTTACATTTAGTTACATTAGGTATTTCCCTGTCCCCAGAAGGCTTCCAAGCTAACTCACATTCTATAACTTGGCACCTAATGTTCAGCCCTAAATGTGTGTATATTATAGAATAATAGCACTTACATATGTCAGAGGTGCCAGTAATTGGCAGTTATGCACGTAAATGCTAGGTGCTGTTCTATAAAGTACACATCAAAGTCACTTAGCAAGTAACTGCAAAGGGGCATATATGTGAGCAGAGCATGTGTGGGTCATGGGCATGTCACACAAAAAAAAACAATGCAACTTACAGAATACTATCAGTTGCATGCTTTGCATGGCACACTTAGGCATGCCAACTTACACCAGCTGTTGACCTGTCATAAATGAGTGTGCCTAAATTTCGGCATGCCAACACAACTTTGCACTAAGTGACTTGCCTGGGGTCACAGGGAGCAGTGGTGAGATTTGGGTCAGGGTTTCTTGATTGTCAGCCCAGAGTTCTAATCACTAGGCTGCTCCTCCACCCTATAAATTCTTGAATGTGGAACAAATATCTTAACATGTATAGAGATAGGATCTGTAAAGATAGTCATGTGAACATCAAGAAAGAAAAAAAACTGAAGAGATGTACTCATCCAAGATGGCTGCCTGAGAGAAGCCACAGAAAAGCCGCACTCTGTATCTCCCTGTTTGTAAAATGGGGAAGAAGTGTAAGGAAACAGACTTTCCCAGAGTCTCAATTGGCTACCCCTTAGCGGCAGGTTATGATCACTGAGGCTTTCTGTTAATGGACACTGATTTCTCCTGCTTTGCCACGAGACATAGTGGCTATGGGAGACGCCGAAGTCACCTTGAACCCAGATCAGAGTGTTGCACCCCCCTCCGGTGTTGGAGCAGTGCTCTGAAAAAGGGCTGCAACTGTCAGCTTCACATGACGGCATTAAGACTGGGGAGGAAAGCCCTTAGCAAATGGGAGCACCCAGGATTGCTTTGCAGGAGGATGTATCTCTGGTTTACAAGCTGCAGGCTTCTGAAGAATTACGTCAGGTACTATTGCATGAATAATTGCTTGAATTTTTGAAGACACTGCAGCCTTTGGTTAGACCAGAGAAAGTTTCGGTCAAATCAGTGTGGGAACCTGTGACTTCTTTGCATGTAGCAGTCTCTGCATTAGCTAAGTTGGTGATGACTTTTATTTCAGCTGTTGTGAAAACTGGTGTTGCTTTATCAACTTTGCAGAATCAGTTTCAGAAAGTTTCCATTGAGTCTTCTGAATCACAGAAAGTACAAGCTGCTCAGATAAAAGATAAGGCTTTTACAAATAGACGTACTGACAATTTGGAAAACTCCATCAAGTTTTTGAACTTCAGATTTTTGAATTTCCCCAAACATTCAATTTTTTCTTCAGGTCATCTTTTAAGAAATTATTTCGAGGAAATTCTTTTACTACCCAAAGAAGCTATTCCACAGCTACTAAGGCATATTACAGTTTAAGATGTAAGATTTCATCTACACAGGATAAGACCCCTGTGGCTGCTTAAATTTTAAGCCTTGAGATATCGCAGGGCAGCTTAGATCTGACTGCCTTTCTGGAAAAATAAGAAACTGAAACTGTGACTCGTCAAACTCTCCTAGTGACTTTTGTTTTTTCACAGGACCATAATCATATTTTGAAATTATACTTCCCCCATAGACATGAACTTTTCATGGGTCAAAAGATATGGATATTTCTTAATCTAAGAGCAGACAAGAACATAGAAAGAAATTTCTTCAGATGAGGCAACAGGTGGTTTGACTTCTGTGACACATAGATATAACTTTTATGACCCTGATCAGTTCAAATCCTTTCTGGATGTAAAGAATATAGGGTCTCTTGTGCTTAGTAGTGAAATGGGTTAACATTGCTTATTTAACTAAAATTGCCTCATCTCAAGTAATTATTATGTTTGCTTGTAACCCTAGTTCCACAGCTAATTTTCTTTCTTGAATCTCCTCCCTTCTTGTAGACTGATAATGCACTAAATGTTCTTAATGTTCAATATTTGAGATAGTTATCATAAGATAATTCTGAGATGTGCTTTTCTTTTCAAGTGGAATGCTTGTAGCTCTTATTTTTGAAATGCAAATTAAAAAAAAAAACCCACCACCATAGACACTCAAATCCCATGGGGGTCTTTTACTAAAAGTTAGCTTGAGTTATCTGCAGTAGGCCCCATTTTATTCCTATGGGCCCTCTCAGGGCCGCCGAGAGACTGTTCCGGCCCCGGGGCAAGGACCCCCAATCCCTACCACTGTTGCCTCCCTCTCCTGCTCCCAGGCTTTTTCCCCCATGCCCCCCCCCCCCCTCTTGGCTAGGGTTACCATATGGCTCCAGAGAAAGGAGGACACATTGATCCAGTCCGGGTTTTGCTTCCATTGAAAGCAATGGAAGTAAAACCCAGAGTGGCTCAATCTGTCCTCCTTTTTCTGGAGCCATATGGTAACCCTACTCTTGGCGGCCCTGGGCCCTGCTGCAGATAACTTGAGCTAATCTTTAGTAAAAGACCCCCTATGAGATTTGAGTGTCTATGGTTGTTTATTATTATTATTATTATTATTATTATTATTATTATTATTGTTATTATTATTATTTGCATTTCAAAAATAAGAGCTACAAGTATTCCACTTGAAAAGAAAAGACCTCCATAGTGCTGGACTGAAATGTTTAGTTGGATTTCTATTCTACATTTCTTTTAAAATTCAAGGCAGATCACAACAAATAACATGGAATGTCCTCCATGAAAGAGACAACAGATGATATGGAGCTTTTATTGAATTTCAAGGAAAATAATCACAGGTAGATTGCTATAGACTGAGATGATTTAGATTTTAGCTTTGATTACTCACTTTTCTAAATCTGAACTGAAGATGAGTTGCATACTGGTACAAATATTATTTCTCTGTGCAAGGGAGTCTAAAAGGAACATGAGTGGAAGAAGCAGGATTTGAATGGCTACGAAGGACCTAGACAAGATCTTAAAGTAAAGAGATGTATCTCTTCATACATAGATTCAAATTGCTCAAGAAGAATATTGTGTATACTGTGGACTGCCTGAAGAACAAATCAATTGATTTTGAAGATCAAACCTAAGCTTCCCTGAAAACTCAAGTGACAGGATACTTATCATAGAGAAAGATCATTAGAGAAAGACGTCATGCTTGGCAAGGTTGAAAGGGCAAAATAGTAAGAACAGCAATGCAATGGATTGATACAACCGTAGCTATAGAATCCACTGCTCTTATCCCATTACATTCCATGGCAGCACAGACTAGCAGGATGCCCAGACAGTGGCATCCCACTAGTGCAACTGGAGGAAGAAAAAGGGGTGTGTTGTTGACCTTCACTCCATGTAGACAAAAGCCAGTGAGTTGGCAGTCACAGAAACCAGCCATAGGACTGAAGCAGCCTAAGGTGCCAGAGAAGGGACACAGTGGTAGATATAGGGGGGGGGGGGGGTGTGGAGGGAGTAGTGAGGTCAAGCTGGGGAAGGTAAGGGGAAAAGAGTGCTGGATATGGCCAGTGATGTATAATAGAGTCGGGGGGAGGGAAAAGGTCAGTTATTTTGCTTAAAATGTCTTTTGGCTTTTTCTAGTACGATTTTATAAAACTGAAGCCATGTTTGCTACGGAGCAAAAAGAAAGTGATTAATCTGCCCTATAATCTCTTTCTACACATGTATGGATGTGCCTTAAGCTGGCACTTCAAGAATGATAAATCTTTAGTCACAAGAAATCAATTTGCTTTTAGGAGTTAGTGGATTTTGAAGATAGGTTTGGGTGACACAATTCAGATTAGATTTAATATTATCTATAATATCATCTGTGTGATTTATGTTGGAGTATAAAATATGTGGGTCATTCCATAGTGTCAGACGGCAATATTATAAATAAACTCTCCTTAGTCGTTTTAATAAGCCCTGAATGCATTCAGAGTGAGCTTTGAAAATGCAGATTGAAGAAATTGTGGTCTAGAGGGCAGTATTGAATAATACTGCTGAAATTCATTGCAGATCGTCCTGGCAGTCCAGAGACATCAATGATAGTGATATTCAAAGCTGGTGTCTGGACAACTATCTAGATAACTTAGGACAGCTTTTTTTTATTATCCTCAGTTATCCAAATTCCAGTGATGAATATCATTGCAATCCAGACAATATCGACAGTCAGTGACATACACGGGTATTCAGGACTAATATCTGGGAAACAGCTGGCACTGAATATCCAGGTATATTTTTAAACACCAATGACAGAGTGGTGGAGTAGCCTAATGGTTAGTACAATGGGCTGAGAACCTGAGGAACCATGTTTGATTCTCACTGCTGCTTCTTGTGAATGGGCAAGTCACCTCCATTGCCCTAGGTATTTCAAAAACAGAGATTGTAAGCCCACTAAGGACAGAGAAAGTACCTATATATAATATATAAACTGTTTTGATTGTACCACAGAAAGGTGGTATATCAAATGCATGACCCATTCCTATATCTGTTAGCATTTTCTTAATTGTGGAGGAGTGGCCTAGTGGTTAGGGTGGTGGACTTTGGTCCTGGGGAACTGAGGAACTGAGTTCGATTCCCACTTCAGACACAGGCAGCTCCTTGTGACTCTGGGCAAGTCACTTAACCCTCCATTGCCCCATGTAAGCCGCATTGAGCCTGCCATGAGTGGGAAAGCGCGGGGTACAAATGTAACAAAAATATAAATATATATGGTTTTCTGTTTTTCCTCATCAACAAGTACATTTGAATCAAACACATAAATGGGTGACAACATCTGATGGTGGTAGGACAAACAGCTCTTCCAGAGCTCAGAACTAATGTAAGGTTATGAGCATGCGCAGCCCTGCCTGTGCAGAGAGTCTTTTCAGTTTTTCATTTTCTGCTCTGCCAAACAAGCATGAAAGCCGCCTTTCCACTTTTTTAAAAAGAATTTCATGTTTTACCAATGGTATTTTTGGTTCTTCATCTTTTTTTTCTTTTTTCACTGAAAACAAAAAAAAAAATCAATTTTATTTAATTATTGTGGCTGCTTCTTCACTCTAGAGCCATGGCATAGATCAAAACAGACATGAGGGTCTGTTCAATTTGCATCTGAAAAATGGCCGATACCCATAAGAGATTTGTCATCTGCCTGGGGCCTATAACCAACACTGCTATGACTGTGGATAGATGTCCCTCAAGGGGACCAGAAACAGCACCTCTTCCAGCTTAGAGAACACTGAAGGGATGAATGAGTCTGGAAAATAAAAAAATCCAAGATACTGAGATCTTATGTGCAACAGGTCTTCTGCTCTGGATATTGCCTTCATCCCTTCACACAGTGGTCGAAAGAGCCCTGCTGTGGAAAAGCCGTATCTCAACTGACACATCTCTGCACTGGTCCATTGGTCTGAGGAGGAGCTACATGCCAAGCTACACACCCATGGAAGCCTCTCAGCACTTCTGAAGCATGGAGGACTTCAAGTACAGCACACCAAAATGAAATTAAGTTGCTGCCTTTTGTGCTGTCCTTCCAGTGCTGCAAAAGATCAGTTGTCATCATTTCTGCACAGAAGCCCTTGAAAATGGATTCTGCACAACAGATAATCCTTATCACCATTGCCTTTGCAAGATGATACAGTTGCCAACTCCTCAGGGTAGGGATCCTATACCGGAGACTTCAGAAGTGTTCATTCATATATTAAAGAGCCAATGTTCTGAACTCCAGTTTTAATTATGGTGACAGATGACACCTCCTCTTCAGTATCGGTGCCACTGCAAGACAGAAATACTATCCTTTAAAAAAAAAAAAAAAAAAACATTTAATAAAGAGGAGCACAATCTTCTTGGGATCCAGAGATTTCCATTTTACCTTTATTGGACTCTGAGTGACAAGAGGACATTCCTTTCATTCTTTATCTCCTCTCTCGGCACATTCCCAAACTGTTCTGAAAGATTTTGCCAAGCCACAGTCACCAACATATCACTTTACCCCTGGCAGGGTTGATCTATCAGTGAGCATGCTATCTGATCCATCTCTGTCTCCGACAAGAAACTTTCCCTGTATAAGGTCATAGCATGTCCCAGATACATATAAAATGATGGCGACCATTGCAGCAAGAGGCTGAGCCAAGATTTGATGACTTTGGGTTGCTGAAATTTATTGACTTCAAAAGATATGGCAACCGTTCCAGTCTACATACTGCTTGAAGAGCTGTAAGCTCACCTGTGGCAACTTCTAGTATCTGTGTGGCCTGAGTCTAAAAAAAATTGATCTTAAATATAACGTTCAGTCTCCATCTGGATTTAGTGAAACACGAGTATCCCACAGTGGTAGAATCAGCCATGAAAGGACCAAGACTACTCAATTGTCCCTCTGGGGATAGACCAGAAGCTCTTAGACTCTTTGGAAAAGGAAGTAGTCCAGTATATGCATAGCTTATTTCAGAAAGTTCAGGCTGCATCTTAAAACTTTATCCACAATATCGATCTGAGTTAAACTCTGAATCTGACAAGTATGGTACTCATGAGCTCTGCATTCTGCCTCAGCCATTGCTGCTAGGGGGTTAAGGCCAAGTTAGTTGGCACCCTTTTGTAGTGGAGATAAATCTTTTTTTGAGAGAAGGTCAAAGAGGCAGTTGAAATCATCAAAGACCACTGCACCACTCTGCAGCATCTCTCTGAGTTAGTCTCAGAGTCTACTTCACCCTCTATTGAACTCTGAGTGTAGCAGATGTTTTGCTTCAGGAAAAGACATTTCTGAAGGAGCCGAAGCAGATGGTTTCAACTCAGCTGAAACAACCCTTATCTTTTTGTCTGAATTAAAATACTGTTAATTGCATTACAAGCCCAAATCCTGCCATATCTGTGAGAGAAGGAATGCCTTCTCAAGGCAAGGGTGAAGCTATCTGGATATCATCTAAGTTTCTCTCTCTTCCTCCAAGAAGACCACGCCATTGGGCTCAACCACCTCATACAGATCTTCATGCATATAGCTTTGGCATAAAGTCAGTTATTTTTTCAAGCCAATGCAATAGAATTTTGTTCCTTCAGAGAAATTAGGGGTTCTATTCCAGATGCCTTCTTATCCTGAAGAAGTCCAGGGAGAGGGGAAAAAATAATATAGCACATTCTGGATGTAACCTTTTCCTCCAAAAGGAAAAGTTCCAAATGAATATCCTTTCAACTATTCTTCCTTTTTATACAAAGGGCAGTGCTGTGTATTAAGTTTTTTTCACTTTTACTGAAGTAATAATTTCACCAATTTTTACTACATCTGATGCTTGCAGTTAAAAGTAAAAGTGGAAGGGAGATGTAAATGACGATTCCTCAGTAAACCAAATGAAACAGCAAAACTGGGAACAGGATTTTGCTGTGGCAAACCTTGTCACACAAATAGTGGATCATCTCATCTTAAGTTTTGCTGTTCAGTGAATATAACCTATAAGAACAGTGGAGTTGCCTGTATTTGTTGAACAGGTTACTGGCCTTTGGCCAAACAGAACAGTGATGAGTTGGGTCACTTAGAGACGAAGCTAAATCTGGTAGCAATTCTTGATGAACAGCATGGGAAATTTTACATTGTGGTAACTGTCCACTGGATTGATAAGTCTTTAGGGAGGAATTCTGCTTGTCTGAAGACTAAAGGGTTCTCACACGTGATGTTCTTCCATCAATTCTCAAATATATTCAGAGTTTGCCATCAGACGAAAACTTGTTAGAAAAACAACGGACAATGATTCCAACTTTGTGAAAGCCTTCTTTGTATTTGTTCAGCACGATGATGATAATGAAGATAAAGATGAAGATGCAAGTGATGAATTAGACTGCACTACTTTTAATGCAGATGATAAAATATTTTTTGCTGGATGGAAGTCAAGTGTTTCAGAGATTCTCTTGATCATGACCTGTAGACCCAGTCAAAAGACATCAGTAATAATGCAACCTGGCCTGATTTAAAGGAACTTTTTATCAAACTGAACAGTCCACTTTCTGCTAGTTCAGTTGTTGACCCTTTTTAGCTGTGCTGGATTAATGACTCACAAGCATACTCATCAGTGACAGTCATTTTTAAAAATTTAGTTTTTCTAAAAGCAAAATGGATTGAATTGTAGAGCAACAAAGTCATCAGGATAAAGATGTTAATAGTTGCATTCATTGCAGTTGTGGTACTTTTACTTTTTACTCAAAACGTATTATGTTAGGCAATAACTTTTTTACTTTCACTTAAGTAAATTTTGTAATGTGTTCTTCACTGTACTTTTTACTTTTACTTAAGTATTAAAATATACATTTATTTTTACTTTTACTTAAGTACTTTGACCTAGTACTTTGAACAATGCTAGCAAAGGAAATTAGCTGTCTTGTTAGATTTAAAGGATGCTTATACTCACATGCAGGGGCATTGTCGAAAGAACGTCCAAGTCAGAATTGGGACATCCTGCTCATAACATCCTTTGATTTGCCAGATCTTTTGAACTTCTTCTGATCGTCTGTGTTTTATGTTGTGGGTCCCACTTTGTGGAATGCCCTGCCCTCCCTGTTAGCCTACATATATTATTGTCACACCAAGAGGCGACCCTTAAGGCCCACTTGTTTAGACAAACATATGATCAGCCCAATTAACAATTTTCCTTTGTTTTATTACCTTGCTGGAGGCCCATGTTGGAACACCGAGCCTGTACCGTCTATTATAGTTCTCTATTGGTCTCATTCTCCTATGTGACAGTTGTATTGCTTGTTTCCTTTTCTGTACTATTGGATTTGTAGTTCCTTTCTTACTGTGCCTCTCCTATGGATATGTAATTATTGCAAACAGCTGAGATGGTACGGCTCTTTGGAGGTACATCAAATAAAGAAAAATGTGAACAAAGCAAACGACCATCTGACAGCAGGAAAGATGTCCATGTTTCCTGTTCAAAAATACATGAGAAGGATGTCCTTATGTTGGAGACATCCATCCTGAACAACTATGGTAGAAACTGGAACATTTAAATTATAAACTGGGGAAAACAAGGCAGAGGGACATCTCTCTGGCAGCATTCTTATGAAAATGGCCACATAGACGTCTTTGCAGAACAGAGTAGCCACCTATTGGTTAGTGCAGTGGCTGTAAACCAAGGACACAGGTTTAAATCCCACTGTAAATGTGATCCCTCCAGGAACACTAAAATGCCTGTTATACCTGAATGTATACCATTTCAATAGCCTTCAGTCTTGCAGATGATTTATATGTTTAGATACAGTAAGCATTTTTCTGTTTCTAGATGGAGCCCCAGGAAAACAAAATGAAGAGTGGGGTTTGAACCTGCATCCCTTGGTTTACAGTCCACTGTACTAACCACTAGGCTAATCCTGTGGCCTGCTTGCTGTTTTGTTCAGAATGGCCCTAATTAGGGTTACTATATTTTGTCCTCTCAAAAAGGGGACACATGTCCCGCCCCTGTCCCGCCCACGCCCTGCCCCTTTCGCATCCTCGCCCCGCCTCTGTCACATATTCCCCTCCCCTTACTTACTATCTACTGCCCTGGTGGTCTAGTGACATCTTCGGAGCAGGAAAGAGCCCCCTCTTTCTTCCCCGGAGCTCTGTCCTTGCCCTGTATCCCATTGCTGTGACGGTCTCGGGATTCAAAATGGCCACTGAGAGTTGAAGTCTCGCGAGGCTGCTTAACTCTTGGCAGCCATTTTGAATCCCGAGACCGTCAGAACAACAGGAGGATGCAGGGCAAGGGCAGTGCTCCGGGCAGGACAGAGGGGGCTCTTTCCTGCCCCGAAGAGGTCACTAGACCACCAGGGCAGTAGATAGTAAGTAAGGGAAGAGGAGGCTAGGATAGGCCTGCCGCCCGCCCGTTTGTCCAGAAATTCGGACAAACGGGCGGACTGGCAAAACCCGTCCAGACGCCCGGACATGTCCGGGTAAATCCGGACATATGGTAACCCTAGCCCTAATACCTGCAACTGACATAGATCCAGGTTTTCCTTTCCAGTTTCACTTTCAGGAGTGAAGGAGGGGGACAGCAACCACTGGGGGATTAAGAACGAGTCATGCCTTAATCCCTCCAGTGGTCAGCTGCTCAATCAGAGCACCTTTTTGTCACTTGGATGTGACTGAATCAGGTGTAGATAACAATGTCTTTCTTTTTAGACATGGGTGTTTCTTCCCATTTGAAAATCGCTGTTGGATGTTCTACTTTTGGATCCTCCCTAGTCCTGCCCAAAACACACCCACAACATGCATCTAAGCTATTTGGATGTACTGCAGTATGAAACGTACAAATTCTGACTTTCCAATATCGGGATATGGACATTTTGTAAAGCACTTTGGTGCATCTATCTACTTTGAAAATAAGCACTGTAGTCTTAAAATAGGCCTGCAGCTCAATGTGAAAATGACAAAGATCCTGACAACTGGTAAAAGCAATACTTTCATTCTTGATGAAGAAATAATTGAAAGCGTAGACAATCTCAACCTGCTTGAATCATTAATCAATAATAAAACAACAAGCAGTCAAAAACTCTAATGACTTATTACTCTTGGCAGAATGGCTATGAAGGACCCAGGCATGATCTTCAAGTACAGAGATCTATCTCTGCATACAAAGACTTGACTTGTCCAAGTCATGGGAATTAAGCAGTTTGGGAAGTAAGGCCAATACTAGGCAGATTTCAGTGGTCAACATCCACCAAATGGCAAAGACTAGTGAGGTTTAAGTATGCATATCCTGTGTCAATGTTTCCCAAGTCGGTCCTGGAATACCCCCCTGCCAGACAGATTTTCAAGATATCCACAATGAATATGCATGAAATAGATTTGCATACAATGGAGGCAGTGTATGCAAATCAATTTCATGCATATTCATTGTGGATATACTGAAAACCTGATTGGCAAGGGGGTACTCCAGGACTGATTTGGGAAACACTGTTCTATGTCCCATTCATATCTTATGCTATAAGTGTGGGTGATGTGTATCTCAACGAGGGAGGGGAAGATGTCTGAAGGCTGAAATTAGAGAGTAAAATGTTAGCAACATTGTTGAATTGTCAATTTAATCAAGTATTGATTAAATCAACAATTCAATAATAATTGTGATTGTGTTCCAGCCAATTATAAAACCACTTTTCCAAGATTTCTCCATATATAACTTTATATATGCGGTTGCCATGGTGGTTAATTGCCAATTAATCTGTTTCTGATGTTAGTGTTTAATCATGAAAGAATGTAGCCTTTATGGAGTGGCGGGTGCAGTTCTGACTGCTTTGTTGGGCAGACAAGATGGACTGTACAGGTCTTTAGCTGCCATCATTTACTTTGTTACTATGTATTTACTATGTTGATGTTTTCAATAATGTCATATGGATGTGATAGCTGGTCAGTAAAGAAGTAAGAAGAAGGAAAATTGATGCCTTTGAATTATGGTACTGGAGAAGAATAATGCATTTATCATGGACTGCCCAAACTACAAATTAATCGGTATTAGAGGAGATTAAACCTAAGCTTTACTTGGAAGCTCAAATGACAAGACTTTGACTTTCATACTTATCATGCAAAGAGAAGGATCATTATAGAAAGACATCATGCTTGGCAAGGTTGAAAGACAATTTCAATGGATTGATATAATAGCAGCTTCTTTGGATGCCACCCTGTCAATGAGTAGCTCCCTGACTAAAGACCGAACACAGTTGAGGGCAACTATTCAGAGGATTGTCATGAATTGACACCAATTCAACGTCATTTAACAATAAGAACATCATACACTTGTTTCCATTATACTCCATTGCAGTTCTCTAATAGGCTGTAACATCTTGGAGCCTGGTGGTAATTAAAGTGTTAAGGATGGGCACCCAAAAGCATTCTGTGTTCATTTGTTGTTGTGTTTTCTTTTGTTTTCAAATAAATGCCATCAAGAACATGCTATCCTTAAAGAATGTGCACTATTTATACACAGTGTATACTTTTTCCCCCGATACATGCACATGTACGAACCTGTATGCATGTGTGTGCTGTCAAGAAAGAGCATGTACTATATGTAAGTAGTGCACACTCTTTAAGGAGAGCAGTTCTTGATCATGATGAACTTAATGCTTATCCCCATTAAGTGTAAGAAAATAAATGAACATAAAAGCCCAGCCCATTCTGTTTGCAGACAATATATTTGATTCATTCTCTTGACAAACCATTATCATCAATAGCCCTTTTTGGGCTCCTCTGCACTTAAGTGTCTGATGGTAATAGCAACCTGCATGCACAAGCAGGTTCTTCTAGTTTTTCCATATTTCAGCAATTAGCTTCTTACAGCTTTGTCCTCAGATCTAGTTCTCTACCAGTCACAGCCAGAACTTAATTTTTTTGTTGTTGTTACATTTAGAAATGCTGGGCCATATGGCATCCATCGTGTATGCAGTCCTTTTTGCTCATTTCAAGTTAATGAAGCCACAGTGAGAACCAAGCACTTCAGCCTTATCCACCAAGATGTTCTCTCAATGTTGCAGTAGTAGACCACAGAAGCCAACCTGCTGCATGAACTCTCTTTTATGCCCGAGCAGCATATGCTTATTACATATGATTCAAACACTGGGTGGGGAGCTATTATCAGCATTTGCTAGAGGTCAGGCAGTTTCTATATGTCAATCATCTGGAATTGAGAGCATTATTTTACTCTATTCTCCTTCTTCATGGTCATTCAGTGCTGATCAAAACCAGCAATCAGGTGCCAATGTTTTTAAATAGCAAACATGGAGACATGGAATCCCTTTAAGTCACAAGAGAACATAAATATGGGATTTTGTCATCCTAAATCAGGTATCCATCCAGGCCGCCTACATATCCAGAAAGCAAAATCAGAAAGGGATCTGGGTGTCGTCATCGATAATACACTGAAACCTTCTGCTCAGTGTGCTGCTGCGGCTAGGAAAGCGAATAGAATGTTGGGTATTATTAGGAAAGGTATGGAAAACAGGTGTGAAGATGTTATAATGCCGTTGTATCGCTCCATGGTGCGACTGCACCTTGAGTACTGTGTTCAATTCTGGTCGCCGCATCTCAAAAAAGATATAGTAGAATTGGAAAAGGTGCAGCGAATGGCGCCTAAAATGATAGCGGGGATGGGACGACTTCCCTATGAAGAAAGACTAAGGAGGCTAGGGCTTTTCATCTTGGAGAACAGATAGCTGAGGGGAGACATGATAGAGGTATATAAAATATTGAGTGGAGTGGAACAGGTTGATGTGAAGCGCCTGGTCACGCTTTCCAAAAATACTAGGACTAGGGGGCATGCGATGAAACTACAGTGTAGTAAATTTAAAACAAATCGGAGAAACGTTTTCTCCACCCAACGCACAATTAAACTCTGGAATTCGTTGCCGGAGAACGTGGTGAAGGCGGTTAGCTTAGCAGAGTTTAAAAAGGGGTTAGATGGTTTCCTAATGGACAAGTCCATAAACCACTATTAAATGGATTTGGGAAAAATCCACAATTCCAGGAATAACATGTATAGAATGTTTGTACGTTTGGGAAGCTCGCCAGGTGCCCTTGGCCTGGAAAACTGTTGTTGTGGACAGGATGCTGGGCTCAAATTACCTTTGGTCTTTTCCCAGTGTGGCATTACTTATGTACTTAGCATTCAGACTCAGCAGAGTCCTTCAGCCTCACAGGCTGAGCCTGTAAGCTTCAAGTTCTTCAATTGATACCCCAGTACTGGGGAACTCCTTAAATAGATGTATTTGCCAGGAGCAAAAATACCAAACTACCTCAGTAGTCATCTCCAACTTGCCTCATACAAGATGCACTAACCATTGAATAGATTTGAGTAGTCTATCTCTCTGGCATTTGTCAAACTAATTGATTTTGACAGGTGACACGCCCACTTCTGGATCCTCAGCCAATGATATGTGAGGACACACCAAGCCATGCCCATAGTCTGCCCAGACCACACCTACTCCCTGCCCATGCCCCACCCCATTTGATGATATCACCGGATATGGCATAGCCCCACCCCTTTTGCATAACTATGCCTCTTGCCCTGCCTTATTTGAATAGCCCTGCCCCCAAACCCCACCCCTTGTACTGATGTGATGGGAAGTGACATAACCACATCCCCTTTCCCAAGATGGCAGCTACCACTGGGCACAGTATGTCGCTTCATGTTTTTACTACTAGCCACCATCTTGGGTGGGGTTATGTGAAGGGAAATGACATCAAAGACCTCCTGAAACCGTCTCCTACAGCCCTTGAGGAATGTGTGTAGCTTAACCTTTTTTCTCACAGGAAAGAAAATAGGTTTTTTAGCTTTCAGAATTTTCCTTTCAAAAGGATCTGTTTTTTTTCACAACATGAGGGAGCAGTCAGCAGATGCAAAGCTATTTTAAGATTAACCTCCACAAGAAACCATGGGAGAGGAGGAGTCTGAGCTATCAGGCTTTCAATACTTGCTGACTTTTACTGTTTGCAACTTTGGCTTCTTTTCTTTAAAGTGGACTTCTCCCCACCTTTCAGATTTACAGCAAGCACGCTGTTCTTTGTCTGTGAGATCAATCGGTCTGCAGTCTCTCCCAAACCCCTTCCTTTTTCTGTATATAGGATCAGAAGCCTAGCAATGTGAATCAGCAGCAGATAGCCACGCACAACAAAAAGGCAGAGAAAAAACTAGAGACCCACACATTTTATGCTGTTTGCAAGTTAGACTGTTTTAAAAAAGGTGCTGGTTAACATCATGCTGATCTCTGCCCCTCCTCACCATATATGTACCCCTGCCCCCTCTACACGTGGCAAAGCTAGGAAAGATCACATAAATGAAAACATATATTTTATTGACAGGGAAAGTTACAGATAAGAAAAGTTTTTTTCTTTTTAAATGAAAATAGGGGCAGAACAATGCTTTATTAAGAAATATACATTTTTAGAAAAAGCTAGGCAAGATCAGGTGAAATGTATAGTCTAGGACAATACTTTATACAGGGTGTGTTTTGCTCTAACAGTCAAGAGAAAGAAAAAAAGAAATAGAAGCTATTTTATTGCATTGTTTGCGAGTTTGGCTGTTTTAAAAAACTTAGTGGTAAAAGGCTCTGCTCTTCAATGCCATTAAAGAAACAAAAAAAGTAATAGCAATGAAAATAGTGGAAGAACAATGCTTTATTTTGCTTTAGCAGTATCCCAGCTGCCAAACTGGTTGCTTGGTGAAAGGGAAAGAGGATGGGATTTGATATACCGCTGTTCTGTAGTTACAATCAAAGTGGTTTACATATTATACACAGGTAATTTTTTCCTCCCCAGAAGCGTTAGGTCACTGTACAGAAATGCAACATGCGGCTAATCATACACCTCCTCACCACTTCCCTTATACGGCTCCCCCCACCCTACAGCGCTGGTGCTGAAACGCACACCACCCTATGATGTCATGTATAAAAAAATCCTAAGCAGAATTTACTTAGATATCGAGGCGGTTGGGAGTTTACATTTTTGATGTGGCTACTGACGAATTTGGCACATGCGTGTGCCATTCCTTCTCATGCATCATAGTGGGGCCATCCAACAGTGGTAAAAGTTTCTTTGTTAAAAAAAATTTAGGCCACGCTGATCTTACGTTCAGTGTGAAACGCAAGCAAATCATATGGTGTTACTCCTGCTGGCAACCTATGTATGAAGAATTGTCAAACCAGTATCTTTTTATACATTTTATGGATTTGCTGCCTGTGACATTTAACGATGACCTGTTGGTTCTACACCCATATAGTAAATCTGGTTATCGTTAATGATTTTATGGAGTCTGCTTGTAAAAATGATCAGATTGAAAAAGCCTTTACAAAATATACACACCACAGAAATGTAAGTATTATATATATATATATATATATATATATATATATATATATATATATATCATCCAGAACATTTTTTTGTCAAGGCAGAACTAGCCGCACTATCACCTAAAATACAAAATATATGGTGTGATTTAAGAATCCGAGAGATAAACAGCAGATAGCTGTTCTCGCCAGACAAATGTATCCAGACAAGACGTGTTTCTTTCTCAAGGCCCACTTGATAGAAGAAATAAACATCATTCATTAGTCAACAATACTGCTGCAGTGAAGCAGGAAATATAAATATAGAAAAAGAAATAAAACCCTAACAATAAGGCAAATGAATTCTATACAGTGACAACTGGATTACGTGCTAACCAAAGGGAACTACCATCACACAGTTGGACCAACCTCTCTAGCCACCAAAAATTCCAACAATTGCTTAGGTTCAAGAAATAAATCACCACCATTAAATTTTACATGACGTATAACAGGAAAGTTTAACAAGTAAGATGACCCCATCACCAGGACCCTTGGACAAAATCCCCAAAAAGTCCTTAGGGTGCCTTGGGGTCACCAAAGAAAAATCTGGAAAATAGATGAACACTAGAATCCAAAAATTGTTCATACATATATCTGAGGTAATTATATAACACCAAATTGTTGTCCAGTTCCAGGGCAAAAGGTTACTAACAGAGTAGATCTAAACACCCTATATTTCTACCTTAGCCTGGATAACCCCTGACTTCTCCAAAGATATCTTTACAATTTGCTATAGGGACAGGTCCAGCATCTTGATGGAGTCCCATGTGGCATCCCAGTCAACTACTGCTGGTTTCTGTAATCCAATGAGGTTGGATCTATGCTGTGCTGAACCAACCCAGCAGCACCAGAAGTTATTTCAGTGTCAAGCCTTGATCCCTGATAACCTGTCTCCTAGCCATCTCAAAAAGGGGGTAGTGGGAATGGGGCATTCCATGCATTGGCTCCCTGCTCATTGAGGCTAACCTGGCCCTTCACAGGCAGTGCAAAAGCCAACAAACTGCTTCTTAATCTCGGTGGAACCAGTCTATCTCCCATTCTGCACTAAGGCCCGACTCATTGAACATCGGGCCCTCCAAAGGCACTGTAACAGATCCATGGGTCGTTATGCCAGCAAACTCGAAGAAGGTCTGAATCAGCTCAAGAACAGAACTTTGCACCTGCGGGTAGGTACGTATCTGGCCTCTCTTCTTCCCAATTATAGCCAGCACAAACAGGGAGAAAATGGCTTAAAACAGACGCCAACATAGGAGCCTGACTCACAACACTTCTGCCTCAAATACCATCTTGACTCCCACAGGTTTGGGACACTCTTCATCTGATTTCTCTTTAGAGGCCTGTCTAATATGGATGACCCTACAGCATAGTCCTCTAAATCACTGAAACACACAAGCCCCTCCACCACTACAAGGTGGTGTCCCTTTGGAGGGGATGCATCCCAATTTCAACTCTCTAGCAACCATGCTGTGGAACTTGAGCAGCAACTAGTTGCTTCCTTAGAACTGCCTCCTCCAATTCATGAAAATTCTGGTGGCAGTTAGGAATCCTACAAGGACATCCCATTCCTGTACCATCTCTGTCAGAAGAGTTTCTAGACATTTTCTAAAAGAGTATACTTCAGTGCTCTGTTGTCCTACCTTGTGCTGATGAACCAGGCTCTGATTTCCCATTGTCTGAATATCTGAATTCATAAAGGATTGTCTTCATATCAGACTTCCAATTTGAAAGCTATTAGTTCTGCAGGATCTATTTTTACATATGCTTGCTTATTCATTTACTTGATATACCATCCTTAGAACATAAGAGTAGCCATACTGGGTCAGACCAATGGTCCATCTAGCCTAGTATCTTGTTTCCAACAGTGACCAAGCCAGGTCACAAGTACCTGGCAGAAACCCAAATAATAGCAACATTCCATGCTACCAATCCCAGGGCAAGCAGTAGCTTCCCTGTGTCTATCTCTATAGCAGACTATGGACTTTTCTTCCAGGAACTTATCCAAATATTTTTTTTAAACCCAGATATGCCAACCACTGTTACCATATCCTCTGGCAATGAGTTCCAGAGCTTAACAATTTGTTGAGTGAAAAAATATTTCCTATTTGTTTTTAAAGTGTTTCCATGTATCTTCACTAAGTGTCCCCTTCATACATGAGACAGCAAAGTGATTTACAAAAGAAAATTCCTTGAATAGTATAATGAGAAATATGAACACTGGCAGTGAATTAACAACATGAACCTTAAGAAAATGACACCATCATGAAGGACAGAAGGGATAAACAAATAAAAGTAAAAAAAGGTTAAAACACCACTGAAAAACTGTTTCATGTGTACAGTACATTTCCTAGTAGCAGTTGATTTAGCCAGAAAAAGTCAGTCAACTTCAAACGTTCATGACATATGAGCTTTATACTCACTCAATTCCATCATGACAAGGCGGTCTTAAAGGTGCATCCTAAGTTCCCACTGAAGATAATCCTGCCTTTCCACAATGAATAGATAGTGTTGCCTACCTTCTTCTGAAGTCTCATATAACCACACACACACAAGAAAGCCCTTCACACACTGAACTATAAATGAGTTCTCACTTATTACCCAGGAAAGACAAGCTACCAAAAAATATGTTTTTATGTACAGTAATTTGATGCACCACCTGAACTAATAGGTAGACCTAGGCAGTTTACAATTCTAAAAATTAGTAACAAATATGATAGATGTGAGAAAGGAACTACAATGTTCAGATGGGAAAGTAAATAGCACACACACTAAGAAGGATCAATACATATCCATACAGGGATGGGGTAGAGGGGCGAGAGGGGTAGGGGATATCTTTGCAACTCTTTGACTCCTTTGACTATAACAGACTTGATAGTCCAGTAACAAAATGTAGCTATTAGCTAGGAATATACTTTCAGTTCTGTTATGATCAATTTGATATTTTCCTGCCTAGCAGCATCAAACCTGACATGATCAGAGTTACTGGTGCAACTGTACATCTTTTGAACTCTGAAGAGCATTTGCAAAGCTTATGTGTGTGCCTTGCCTGTATAAATGTATGTAGTGAGCAAAACATTATGTGGTACTTACTAGATATATATATAGTACAATTAAATATAAGAATAATTTGAAATATCTGATTAGACATTTTACATTATTCCATAGATGTTCTGCTGAAAGTTGACCAACATAATTAGGTCTTCAGTTTGTGAAAATCCTTTACATACAGTTCAGAAGTATCATACCAAGTTGTATGGAAGCAATTGCATTTGTTGAAAAAAATGGCTTCCAGTTACGTTAAAGTAGGTTATCACACAGCAGCAAAGTGGCTTAATAAAATCTACAATCCAGTCAGGTTGCTACACTTTAAAGAAACCAATTATTTAAAAAAAATAAGTACAAGTAATCAGCAAGATTTCTTCTCTCATCAACTTGTGGGACCCATTAGTTATGAAGTAATGAAGTATTTATTATTACCAAATCCATTATCCATCATGGATATTTTTAACTTTACATTAATGCAGAACATTAGTAATTCATTCTATATTCCATGTCTTTTAACACGTGTGCCTGTGCAATCAGTTTGTTTAGAAGAGGTTGCAGAAAACTTGTAGGAGCACAAGATGACGGATTTTCAAAAACAATTTCAAAAGAACACCATTATCTGCATGTGGTGCAAAAACAACACCTATCTTTTTGGCGTAGATTATTGATAGTGAGTAGGTCTATGACTCACAGCTGATTTTATTAGCTTTCCATTCAAAATTTACTCTTTAAAGTAATATTACAAATTATGCTGTGATGTGCATTATGATGATTTTCTTGGCATTTTATTATCTGATGGAAAATGTCATTATGACTTGAGTAAATAGTTGTAAATCCATTGGCTACAAAGAAATTCCTCAACTACCAGCACAATTCACTGTAGGGCAAAGAGGTGATGACTGTGACTAGGGTAATAATTACACATTTCTCTGACCTTGTGTTCACTCTATCAGCTAGCAGTAAGAAAACTAAAATGAGGATTCTATGTGAATATGATTTATTAGTATAACAAAAGTGGCAATTATAGGCAAGCAATGTTTCTCAGCATTCATTCTGTTACAAAAGCCTTATATTCTCACAACCAATACATTTTTCTTAGATAAGCAAATACCAAAGTGTCAAACACTCTGATCCACACTTCTCAGACTAAAAGAATCTTATCTGTCAAACCCCCTGCACTGAAAATAGTAAATTATAGTCATACAACCTTATGTGGCAGATGACACCATCTCAGGAAAGCTTCTACGGCAGCTGTTCCATGTTCAAGCAGTATTTATTCTTCCAACAGTAGCTCAGAGCTCCAGGTGGTGAGCAGTGTGCATGAACCCTGGAACAAAATCACAGAAGCAAATAATCAGGGAAATACAGGGAGTAATTCTACATAGGGCACCATACATTAGGCACAAAAATGGAGATAAAGGTAGGTAATTGTCAAAACAGAAGGGAAATGGCAGTTAGAGGCACTATGCTATAACTGGGCACCTAAGTGTCCATTTATAGGATAGTAACTGTGAAGGGGCCTTCCCATTATTCTTGTGCATGCTTTATAGAATATCCGCATTTATATATATGCAACTGCCACATTTAGGCATGACCATTTACATCAGTCATAGACATGGTATAAGTTGTTGTACATAATGTTTGGTGTATAACTGGGTACATACGCTAGTATTCTATAACAGATTTGGTGCGCAAATGTACCATTATAGAATTCTAGTTAAGCGTCCAAATTTTGGACGTTTAAGTTTTGTTGCCCTTTATTGAATTGACCCCACAATGTCCAGTAACGTATGTGAATCATAGTAGTGCTACCCGGGATGGAAACTCAAAGATAATATGCCCATAGCATCTTGGGCAAAGGCTTGCAGTAAAGAAATGGCTACAATGGAAAAAAAAACCAAAAGCAGGCAGAATATCAGGCAAAGATGCTTAAAAGATTGGTAAAAGTGCAAAATCTTTGAATGTGCCATGCATTTAGTAAGTTTATCAGTACTGTGTGCCTGAATTCTGAAAACTATCTCTGGGATTGGAAGCATTGGAGTTCATCGATGCTGGCAGGATCAATCAAATGTGCAGCATCTCTGAAGCAGTATGACAGGGTTCAGTTACTGAATGCAGTGTTGTATTTCCCAGTGCTAGGTCTTTCTAGATAAAGGCTAGCTCCGGCACTAGGTTGATCCAGCAAAATAACAGAGAAAACAAAACGTGCTGTCCCTGATCTTTTCCACACAAACAGAATGGCAGCACCATTCATGTTGGTTCTGTCCTCATATTCACACAGAAAGGCTGACCAGACCATGCCCCTATATTGTCATAGATGAGGCAAAAGATTCCAGAATGCAAAAAAAAAAAAAAAAACCCTAATGGAAGTGCTGTCTATACTCTTGTAACTCAGTTCCAACTTGGCATTAAGAAGAGCAGAGGTTTTAAGGCATGAAGAACAGTAGATATAGTCCTACTTCACAAATATGGGAACACGGAGAAAGTCTGTCATTCTGGTTTAGGGGTAAATAGTAGTCCTGGAGTTCTGAAAGCTGGTCAGGTTTTCAGGGTATTCACAATTAATATGTATTCAAAAGAGTAGGGGTGGACCAAACAGTAATGCAGCCAGAAATAAGTTGTAATAAACTTTATTCAGCACCACTTGTGTATATGACCTGACACGGGGTGGTGTTTTGACAGGACACACCCGTCTGCTTCAGGGGTCTTACACGTACAGTAGAAACACAAAAAAGAGGTTGGTGCTAGACGGTATATGATTAATATTCACTGAGTGGTTTTTTCAAACACAAGTATTATTCTGTACCAATCTCTTTTTTGTATTTCTACTGTAAGTGTAAGACCCCTGAAGTAAATGGGTGTGTCCCGTTGAAACGTGGCCCTGTATTGGGTCATATACACGTGTGGTGCTGAATAAAGTTTATTACAATTTGTGGCTGCAAGACTGTTTGGTCCACCCCTACTCTTTGGATTTTATCTTGGATTATATGTAGGGGATTTTACCTTTACCTTTGGGTCATGTTCTTGTTAAATGGAGATGTTGCATGCTAATGACTCTCACATATTCAATTTGAATTTCTTAATTTTTGACTGACTTGCAGCACCTTCTACTTTGACTTTGATCAGTCGAGGATCTTCAGATGGTTGTCCCTTCTCTCTGAAATGCTCTTCCTCTTTGTCTTGAACCCTTCCTGGCTAAAATTAAGTCCACTCTTAAAGACATTTGTATTCTAAGACGCCTTTGTCTCCTGATTTTCCCCTGTCCTTCTGTGTCATGTTGGGGGTCCCGTGGGGCTGCAACAGCACCTGGCATTTAACTTTTGTTGGAGTTTCTTCAGTCCTGTTCTATTACGATCATATGTCCTTTCCAATTCTGACTCAATAAAGTTGTTTTTTACTTTGTGAACTGCTCTGAAAGGACTCTTTAGGTGGTATATCAAATAGTGAATAAACTTGGAAACTTCTGGACAAGTGTTATCTACCCCTAATATAGCTTCTTTGGAAGAACCACTGATTAAAGGGAAAAAAAACAGCAACAAAGTATAGTACCATGAAAAAAGTAAATTACAGGATTCCGAGACAATTTGGGTTCATAGAGGAAAAGAAAATGATATTATTTGATAGGGTGACTAGAGTGCCTACGGAGTTCACCAGTGAGATCAGAAATATTTCTGTTCCATGCCCTGTGTTGTCTTTCTGTAAAATCATTGGTTTCAAAATAAATTAACCAGTTTCAGACCAGGATAGAAAGCTGTTCATTTGGAAAAGCAGCTGTTCTAAGTCACAAAACTGAATCTAGTGAAGGTAATATCTACAGTTGTAACGAGTAGCATATTTTACTATTTGGCAGAATATGAATAATGAACAATATTATTTGACCAAAAAGAAATTGTATTTATTTATTTACAATCATTTCTGTACCACTGTAGCTGATAGGCAGAACAGAGCGGTGTACATGCTAAAAAAAGGAAATATGAAGGGAACTCCATTAAAAATATAGGGAAGCAAAGCAGTCATACCAAGAGACCAGTGGAAGGGAGGTAAGGAAAACGAGAGGAAGGGGGTAGGTAAACATATACAAGCAAAAATGTGGGAAAAAATAAAATGAGCAATGCAGAACAGTCATACCAAGAAACCAATAAAGAGGGAGGCAGGGACAAAGGGGGCAGCTAAATACATAAAAGCAAAATAAGGACAAAAATAAGTTCACCTGGTGGTTTCAATCAGCCTGCTTCTTCAAAAGCAAATCGAAAGATCCAAGTTTTGAGTTCTGCCTTAAAGTTCCTGAAAGAGAGATTGTTAGTATGAGGTGCAAGAAAGAAAAAGGCTATGTGATGTGTACATTCCTGGATTATTCGTATTTAAATCACTATTTGGCTGAATACGAATAATGGGGCACTATTTGGGGCCAAATCAAATTGAATACAAATATTCAGAACAGGCCTAGTAATATCACCAGTGTGGAGCTTTGGGCTGGAGCTGGTTGTTTCCAAAATCTATGTTAGGAACATTGAAGATGACATGAAACCCGAGGGCTAAATGATAGATCTGATGGAGGAGTAGCTTACTAGCAGTGGGCTGAAAACAAAGCTACAAATTCCACTAATGTTCTTTATGATCTTGGCCAAATCACCTAATTCAGCATTGCCTCACATAGTCTGAGATTATATGCCCTCCAGAGATAGGAAAATACCTGCTGTACTGAATGTAACTCACTTTGAACTAATGAGAATGGTTTGAGCTAAATTCCAGATTCCTAAATGTTTTTATTATCAAAAATTGCAGAGTAAGTTGGGAAATTTTTTTGTTTGCAGATGATACAAATTTCTGACAGAATAGTCAAGCTAGAAAGGGTAGTAAAATAAAGGGGACTGGAGAAATAATCAAAATCTTGAAAGCTGTGTTTCAATGGAAGAAAGGGGTGAATGTGTGCACCTATGTGATTTTATCTCCAAGCTCAGGGCAAGTTTGATTTGATTTGATTTGTTACATTTATATCCCATATTTTCCCACCCATTTGTAGGCTCAATGTGACTTACATAGTACCAGAGAGGCGTTACAGACTCTGGTGTAAACAAATACAAAATGATGTCCTGGTAAGATAAAGTTCATGTAGCACAGCCACACTAGGGAATTTTAAAACAGAAGAGTTGTGTTATGTCCATTACGTTCTTTAGTTTTGTTGTGTTGCAGAGATCAGGCATTTACAGTGGGGGAAATAAGTATTTGATCCCTTGCTGATTTTGTAAGTTTGCCCACTGACAAAGACATGAGCAGCCCATAATTGAAGGGTAGGTTATTGGTAACAGTGAGAGATAGCACATCACAAATTAAATCCGGAAAATCACATTGTGGAAAGTATATGAATTTATTTGCATTCTGCAGAGGGAAATAAGTATTTAATCCCTCTGGCAAACAAGACCTAATACTTGGTGGCAAAACCCTTGTTGGCAAGCACAGCGGTCAGACATCTTCTGTAGTTGATGATGAGGTTTGCACACATGTCAGGAGGAATTTTGGTCCACTCCTCTTTGCAGATCATCTCTAAATCATTAAGAGTTCTGGGCTGTCGCTTGGCAACTCGCAGCTTCAGCTCCCTCCATAAGTTTTCAATGGGATTAAGGTCTGGTGACTGGCTAGGCCACTCCATGACCCTAATGTGCTTCTTCCTGAGCCACTCCTTTGTTGCCTTGGCTGTATGTTTTGGGTCATTGTCGTGCTGGAAGACCCAGCCACGACCCATTTTTAAGGCCCTGGCGGAGGGAAGGAGGTTGTCACTCAGAATTGTACGGTACATGGCCCCATCCATTCTCCCATTGATGCGGTGAAGTAGTCCTGTGCCCTTAGCAGAGAAACACCCCCAAACATAACATTTCCACCTCCATGCTTGACAGTGGGGACGGTGTTCTTTGGGTCATAGGCAGCATTTCTCTTCCTCCAAACACGGCGAGTTGAGTTCATGCCAAAGAGCTCAATTTTTGTCTCATCTGACCACAGCACCTTCTCCCAATCACTCTCGGCATCATCCAGGTGTTCACTGGCAAACTTCAGACGGGCCGTCACATGTGCCTTCCGGAGCAGGGGGACCTTGCGGGCACTGCAGGATTGCAATCCGTTATGTCGTAATGTGTTACCAATGGTTTTCGTGGTGACAGTGGTCCCAGCTGCCTTGAGATCATTGACAAGTTCCCCCCTTGTAGTTGTAGGCTGATTTCTAACCTTCCTCATGATCAAGGATACCCCACGAGGTGAGATTTTGCGTGGAGCCCCAGATCTTTGTCGATTGACAGTCATTTTGTACTTCTTCCATTTTCTTACTATGGCACCAACAGTTGTCTCCTTCTCGCCCAGCGTCTTACTGATGGTTTTGTAGCCCATTCCAGCCTTGTGCAGGTGTATGATCTTGTCCCTGACATCCTTAGACAGCTCCTTGCTCTTGGCCATTTTGTAGAGGTTAGAGTCTGACTGATTCACTGAGTCTGTGGACAGGTGTCTTTCATACAGGTGACCATTGCCGACAGCTGTCTGTCATGCAGGTAACGAGTTGATTTGGAGCATCTACCTGGTCTGTAGGGGCCAGATCTCTTACTGGTTGGTGGGGGATCAAATACTTATTTCCCTCTGCAGAATGCAAATAAATTCATATACTTTCCACAATGTGATTTTCCGGATTTAATTTGTGATGTGCTATCTCTCACTGTTACCAATAACCTACCCTTCAATTATGGGCTGCTCATGTCTTTGTCAGTGGGCAAACTTACAAAATCAGCAAGGGATCAAATACTTATTTCCCCCACTGTATGTTGGATTGGTAGGGTATGCCTTTTTAAACACGTTAGTTTTTAGTGTTTTCCGGAAGTTTAGGTGGTTGGTTGTAGTTTTCAAGGCTTTTGGTAATGCGTTCCACAGTTGTGTGCTTATGTAGGAAAAACTGAACGCGTAAGTTGATTTGTATTTGAGTCCTTTGCAGTTAAAAAAAAGTGAGTATTTGAATCTAAAATGCAAATCTACCATCTGGGGTGCAAAATCCAATACATATTAACTGACCTCTGTTAAACATACAAAACACTTAGGAATAATCATGTTAGATTATTCCTAAAATTTTCAGCTTGTGTAATAAAGTAACAGAGAAGATGATGCTCGAGCTATTATATGATTTTTAATGGTTCATTCTGGTTAAGAACATAAGTGTTGCCATTTTGGGACAGACCAAAGGTTTATGAAGCCCAGTATCCTGTTTCCAACAGTGGCCAATCCAGGTCACAAGTACCTGGCAAGATCCCAAAAAGTGCAATACGTTTTATGCTGCTTATCCTAGAAATAAGCAGTGGATTTTCCCAAGTCCATCTTAATAATGGCTTATGGACTTTTCTTTTAGAAAATTATCCAAACCTTTTTTTAAACCCTCCTAAGCTAACTTCTTTTACCACATTCTTTGGCTACAAATTCCAGTGTTTAATTACACGTTGAGTGAAGAAATATTTTCTCCAATTTGTTTTAAATTTATTACTTAGTAGCTTAATTTATTCTCCCTAGTCTTCGTATTTTTGGAAAGAGTAAACAAGCGATTTACCTCTACCCATTCCACTCCACTCAGGATTTTATATGCATATTTTTGTAACCAGTCTAGATAGATTGTGTTAAGTGGGGTGTAAATGGAAAACAATGAATGAATGAATAAGGAAAGATATCCCCAGCAGGAAAAAAGAGGTAATATTATCCTTGTATAGGCCACTAATGAGACCTCATGTAGATACTGGGTTCAATTGTGAATGTACACCTTTTGAAAGGTATTGACCATGGAAACAGGTCAAGACAAAAGATATCAAAATGATGTAAGGATTTCAACTCAAAGCCTATACAGAGAAGCTGGAGGAATTTTAAAGCAGTTTCTCAAGTCCAGTCCTGGAGTATCACTTGTCTGTCAGGTTTTCAGGGTATCTACAATGAATATGCATGGAGAGATTTGCATATAGTGGAGGCAGTGTATGCAAATCAAGTTCATCCAAGATACTTGAACATGCTGTTCACCGCCGTTGTCTTTACTTTCTTTTATCTCATTCTATTCTTGATCCACTTCAATCTGGCTTTCACCCTCTTCATTCAACTGAAACAGCGCTTGCTAAAGTTTCCAATGACATGTTTCTGGCCAGGGGTGGGTGGGAGAGAAATAAACTCTAAATGGAGGTTTCCTGTGACTATTAACTGTGTTCTATACTAATACTATGGTAAACTCTAAAATCATCCCTTTAAATGCTAGCCTATGGAACTGTAACAGTGACTTTAAATGCTAAAAAAAAAGAACACAAAACAAAAAAATAAGATAAACAAACCCATTTCCTAAGCTGTTTTTGCAGTTTTGCTAAATAAGCAGAGTAACTTAAAATAATGTCTCTGAGATTACCTGTTTGACTCTGTCTACCTTTCCCCTAGTTTAAAAGCAATTTCCCAGAAAATACCAGTAAAGTCCTCCAGCAACAGGTGGCATTTGCAGCAGACAGATGGAGTATCTCAGCCTTTAGATGTTCCATAATGAATGGTGAAGAATTTTACTTTTGCTTGTTGTTCGCTGTTTCTTTTTATTGCTGTTCTACTGCTGTGAGTACTTGCCACTGATGATGAGGAGGAGGTGGTGGTGGTGCGCTAGGGGGAAGGAGTTAACATGGTCAGTGGTCTGAACAGGGCATTGT
Source organism: Microcaecilia unicolor (assembly GCF_901765095.1). Taxonomy (NCBI): domain Eukaryota; kingdom Metazoa; phylum Chordata; class Amphibia; order Gymnophiona; family Siphonopidae; genus Microcaecilia; species Microcaecilia unicolor. The sequence goes on along the minus strand of NC_044031.1, from coordinate 608,423,525 downwards.
ATACAGAAGAGAGGAGTTACTTGATTTTGAATTACAGAGGGAATGTTTTTCAGGAAGCAGTTACACTTTGATGCACATACCCAGTCAGTAGTGACAGCCTCTCAGAACTCTTCAGGTACAAATCATTCCTCAGATCTGTGACAAGCGGCATGATTTTTCAGTACTCCATATCCTAGATGTATTATGCAATACTGTCAGCTAGTGGCTGACTACATTACCTTTGCTGATATTTTGTGCAGAATATGTTGTCACATAACTCACAGCACAGCTTAACATAAATGGAAGCAGCAATTTAGCTGCTAAACAACGTTCCAGCAAATATAAATAAAATCCTTAAGTGTTAATTCAATCAATTGTATTTCAGACTTGGAAAGTACATTTATATCATTGCATTAAGTAAATAGGGCCGGGAGGGGTTCCTTCATTATTCAGTGACAGACTGTGTGTGTGTGTGTGTGTGTGTGTGTGTGTGCTGGGGGGGGGGGGTCCTTCATTAGTCAGTGATTGTGTGTGTGTATGTGTGTGTGTTGGGGGAGGGGGAGGGGGTTGTGCTGTCATTCTGAAAGGATTCTGCGTCCAGAAATTTTAAAATTCTTTGCTTGTTATTAATATGCTCCCAAGCCATGTCTCTGCATCACCATCTGAATAGTGAAAACTATATTGTATATGTAAGCAAAATATATTTCATTTTTGTTTTAAATACAAGTTTGATTTCTTAGAAGTGTCAGGACCTCCTGTGGGCAGGAGCAAAGATAAAAACAGCTAGGCCCATGACAGGATTGGACAGTGATTACTGTATATACTCGAATATAAACCAAGAAAACATTTTTCCCCTTAAAAAAAAGGAAAAATATTAACTCGAATATAAACCGATGGTGTATATTCAAGTAGTCCTCTCTCTACTTCCTTCCTTCCCTTCCCGTTGCATTCCTGAAGTTCACTCTCTTCCCTGAGGTGTCTTGCTGCCGGACGGAGGGCTCTGCCCTCCCCCCAACTGGAAATTCCCACTCCCTCCCCCCTCTTATTGTACAGACAAAGCTCCCCCTCCCAGGACCCACTATAGGCCCCCAGCCTACCTTACAGCCATGGTGGTCCAGTGGTGAGCTGGGGCAGGAGTGATCCTCTTAACCTCCTGCCCATACGGTCTCCCATGAGTTCCAGTGGCAAACTTGCAACAGTGTCGCTAGAACTTGCAGCATCCATTCTTGGTACAGAAACCACAGGGGCAGGAGTATAGGGGGATCGCTTCTGTTCCAGCTTACCACTGGACCACTAGGGCTGTAAGGTAGGTTCCGGGAAGGGTCGGGGCTTCATCTGTACAACGGGAATGAGTGAGAGAGTTTCTGATTCAGGGGGTGGGGAGCGAAGCCAGCCACGACAGGGCACCTCAGGAAAGGGATGGAACAACCTGAATGCTGAATGCCATAGTGGAGGGAGGGTAGGCCTGAATATAAACCAAGATTTAATTTTTGATGCTTTTTTTGGTCAAAAAATCTTAGCTTATATTTAAGTATATATGGTGGTCTTTGCAGATCAGTTTAAGGTCTTTTTGTTCTGCAATGAGTTCTGAGCACTTGTTTTTCCCTTTTTATTTATACATTTTTGGTAGGATATCACAATAGTATTTATATGTGAGTTCTTTATTAAGCACTATGGTGTCCTTTTACTAAGGTATGGTAAGCGCTAACACATGCTTACCACGGGACGCATTCAAACATCCTGCAATAAGTTCCTAATCTGTGTGCACTACCCACATGCTAAAAAATATTTTTTTTCATTTTTGCACAGAGGGGGCATGTCTGGGGGTGGAGAATGTGTGTTTCTGTGCTAATCAGCACATTTATATTACCACTCGCTAACTGATTAGTGCAAGATTATTTCACGCCTACAAAATAGTGTCAGTGCTAATGCGATAATTTTTTTTAATGGTCATGAGCCAATGGTGACATTAGCGCATGACCATTAATGCTAAAAAAATGAAAATCAGCCATTTTACTACTGCAGTAAAAATGGCCTTAGTGCATGAGACAAACCTGTAAAAGGGTGCGTTAAGGCCACGTTATACCTCAGCTTAGTTAAAAGACCCCTTTGTTTTTTGTTCTAATCTTTTGTTTTTCATATATTTTATAAAGGCATTTGCACATATTTCTCTCACTACATACATGCATGCACAGACTTACACCTGCGAGTAGATGTAACTTTGTATGGGAGCTGTTATTTAGGCTATTTAATAAAAGTACCTTCATCATTTTGGGGCTAATGAGTGTTAGCTGACCAGGAACATGCTGTGATTTACAATTTATATGATCTTGTGACAGCAGGCAGACACAAATGGGCAGACTGGGTTGGCCAAGTGGCCTTTTTCTGCCAACATCTGTAATGATTATTCTGATGTTGGTTCAAGAAAAGATGGCACCTGCTGAATTCTTGTTACCAAAGAAGTCAATTGACATCAACTATAATCAAGCATTCAATACAAGCATGCTGCTCAACACATCCAATTCTCTACCACCCCTTTTTATATCCAGAGTGACTTGGACAACATAAGTTTCAAAAGAAACTTGTTTATGTGGATACATAGAGCCATAGCCAAATGCAATGAACATAACAACAAAATTGCACATAGAACAACAAATCAAATATGAAAAACAATGCAATTTTAATCAACTGTTTTATTGATAAGATACATCAACTCATACTTTGGGATGACTGGACATTCTCCTGGCTCACAGCACTTCTGCTGTTAAAGCTGGTACCCCCACGTAGACTTCACTCCTCAATAAGGTGAGGCCATGGAAAAAGCCCCCCATACATCAATGGACTGAATTGCTGCTAGGTAGATTATGATCCCCATGCCATGGAAGCTATCTACACTGTCACACTACCATGCCACCATTACTCTCTTTCTTTCCCAACAATTCTACACTGCCAATGCACGTTGGGTATGTTGCTTTGTCCAGTAATCCCCACCATAGTCCTCCACAGTGAATCCTCACTTTTCAAGGGCCCCCACAAGCAGCACTATATGGTTGTGGCCATCCCATGAAAATGGAGTTCAAGTACATCTTGTATGGAACCGTATCAGAAAGGTGGGATCCATCAGGTCTTTAGGGGCCAAGGCAGGATTTGACCAAAAGATCATGTGCAATATGATCACCCCTAATTGTGCACATGAATTTAAACATCCATTTGTTCAGCTTTTTTCTTGTTCTCTCAATTACTTTTATGTAAATGCTCATTTCCCCAAACCCTATAAGGGATAATTTTGGTACCCACCAAGTAAGCTGAAGGAAGTAGCCCCACCAGGTCACTCTGAATCCTCTGTACCAGCTCAACATTGTTTGCCATTGTAATGTCATTATCCCTGAGGTGGATGACTGGTATGCCCAGGTGGGAACAAACTTTGATTATTTGCAAAACAGTTGGCATGAGCTGTGCCCAGCATATCCCATGGAATCCAGGCCCCACAAATGACATGTCATCTTGGACCAGGCCCAAATGCTCACTGTAGGACCTCTCTGCCAATCACTTGTGTACCCAAAACACAATTTTGAAGGACCAGTCAAGAGTGAGGGATAAATCTGTGTGTGTGGATCCTATACTGTGTATATATTAAAATTTAGTATTAAAAGATATAGTGGCATTAGAATCATATGATTCACCATACTCATAAATATGTGAAAAGCAGACAGCCAGTTTGACCTCTCCCACATGGTTCCACCCATTAGCATCTTCCTGTTCCACCTCTCTCCATTCCTGCCCACCCCGATCTCTCTTCCTCTTTCTAACTCCACCCCCATGGTCCAACATTACTCCCTCTCTTTTCTGTTCTTCCCTCCCCCCTGATATAGCATCTCTTTCCTCCCTCCATCCCATTCTTTAGCACCTCTCCCTCTGTTCCATCCCCCAAACCCAACATTTCTCCTTCTCTCTTCCTTCCCTCCCTCCCAATCCCAGGTCCAACTTCTTTCTCTCTTCCAAACTGCCCTCCCATCCAGCATCTCTCCCTTTACACCACCCCCATGTCCACCATCTCTTCCTCCCTCCCCACCACCCCCAGATCCACCATCTCTTTCTCCCTCCCCACCACCCCCAGATCCACCATCACGTTTTTCCTCCCCACCACCCCCAGGTCCACCATCTCTCCATTTCTCTTCCCAACTTCTCTCCTTCCTTCCCTCTCCACCACCTCCGAGTCCACCATGTCTCCCTTTCTCTCCCTCTCTCCCCTGAGAACACCACCTCTCCCTTCCTTACATGTATCAAATCTAGCATATATATAACAAAGTTTTCTTCCTTTATCAAGCATTAACCAAAGCTAGGTAAAAGAGAGAAAAAAAAGCATAGGTGCAATTATGAATATTTTATTCTGCCATTCCTTAAAAGGGTATGGAGTTAAGCAAAATCCAGCAATGACAGTTTGATTGCAACTTGCAGGTGAGGAACCAGCTTCAACAGAAGTACTCCCAGTTTTTTAAAAATGCACTGTTCTTTCTTTTATCCCAGCTCTCAGATCCTCTCCATTAGGTATATAGAACATGAGAACATAAGAATAGTCATACTGGGTCAGACCAATGGTCCATCGTGCCCAGTATCCTGTTTCTAACAGTGGCCAAGCCAGGCCACAAGTACCTGGCAGAAGCCCAAATAGTAGCAACATTCCATGCTAACAATCACAGGGGAAGCAGTGGCTTCCCCCATGTCTCTCTCAATAGCAGAGTATGAATTTTTCCAGGAACTTGTCCAAACCTTTTTTAACCCCAGATACGCTAACCACTGATACCTCATCCCCTGGCAATGAGTTTCAGAGCTTAACTATTCATTGAGTGAAATAATATTTTTCCTTGTGTTTTTTTTTTTTTTTTTAGTATTTCCATGTAGCTACTGAGGTGCTGTATTTTCTCTCAACTTCTTGTTTTAACTAACTCCTTGCTCAGTTCCTGCAAATGTGAATTAAGGGTGTAAACTTGCAGCAGGCTGGTAGCAAAGAGGCCTTTCCCTTCTGCAGCTTAGTGATCTGAAACGTGAAGTTCCATTTTGCATAGAACGTAGAGATCAGAATTGAGATGTCCAGATCAGGGTGTACTCAATGCCTGTACTATTTTAGGAAAAGTTCTGCCAATGCAGAGCCTTTTCTAAAATACCTGCAGGACTTCATGTGTAGAAGGGTTTTCTTTACACTAATAGATGCCCAGATAAAGATGCACACCCACACAGAAACTGTATTTATTTAGTTGAGTTCGGAACTCTCCAAGAAATTGTAATCAACTTTCATACTTCTTCAGTACTTTTCACTTTCACAATAAACCAGAGCACCCCAAAGCTGGTGTTTTGAGCCAACTATTTACTGAAATCAAATCCATGGACAAAACAAGTACAGTGTGACAGAGGCAGGCACAAGGCAAAGGCAACAAGTAGCAACTGAATCATTTACATTGTCTCTGGTACTTTACAGTCCTAACTCCAAATCCAAGAGTGTCCAATTCCTTCTCTCCTTAAACCTACAATATAGTTCACTATAATTTTTACTTTCAGTTCTGATCACATCATAAGAAGCAGCTCAGAAACTCTGAGGCTCTGCTGCAGGTCTTAGAAATCCTGCAGATTTAGATGGCAAAGCTTCTTTAAGCCCAGTTTATGTTTTTGGACTATAAGTAGATGGAAAAGCCCTGATTGCCCTGCTGGAAAATACACATGTTGCCCAGTCTCTCCCTTCAACTTTCTGAGAGGGGTTGTAGAGGATTCCCCATTCTCGACTGGCACCCAAACGGCAGATGCTTCTGTTTCCTGTGTACTTCAGAATCACTTCTTGATCTCCTTATACCAGCTTAGATAAAATGATATGGAAGTCTTTAGAATTTCTGAGTCAATTTGGCTAGGGCTTTAGGCTTGGTGCTCTCACCTCACATCTAGGAGGCAGAAAAGCCAAAACATGCAAATGTGAAACACTGAACTTGAATTTCTGTGGGGAAAATAAGAGGCACAGCCATCAGGCAACAGAAGATGATAATGCTTCTATATAAGTCTCTGGTGAGACTACTACTACTACTACTTAACATTTCTAGAGCACTACTAGGGTTACGCAGCGCTGTACAGTTTAACAAAGAAGGACAGTTCCTGCTCAAAGGAGCTTACAATCTAAAGGACGTTATTTGGAATACTGTGTGCAAGTCTAGAGACCACATCTTCAAAAGAATATAAACTGGATGGAGTCTGTCCAGAAGATGGCTACTAAAATTGTCTGTCTTAATGTATGGGTCCTCAAGGTCCACATCCCAGCCTGGTTTTCAGGATTTCCACAATGAATATGTATGAGATCTATTTGCTTGCGAATAGATCTCATACATATTCCTTGTAGAATTCTTGAAAACCAGGGTGGGTTGTGAACCTCGAGGACTGGATTTGAGGATCCCTCTCATAAAACATATGTGATAGATTTAAAGATCTCTGTGTGTACTTTGTAAGAAATGTGGGAGAAGGGAGTCATGACAGAGACATTTAAATATTTCCAAGGTATGGATGCACTAGAGGTGGGCCTTTTTAAGCGGAAAAACAAGCTCTGGGTTGAGGGGTCATAAGACGAGGGTGAAAAGGGATAGATTTAGTCTAAGGGAATGTTTGTTTATGGAAAGGACGATGGATGCATGGAAAAGCCTTCCAGTTGAGGTGGTGATAAGGGATAGTATCTGAATTCGAGAAGGCATGGGACAAGCACAGAGGGAGAGGAATTGATTGTAGAGCTTAGTAGTTAGTGTGAATGGGCAGACTGGATAGGTTGTATGGTCTTATCTGTTATCATTACCCGCCTTGAATAAAGGCAGGATATAAATATAGTAAATACATTCTCTGTGTTTGTATTTAAGCTACAGGTAATACTTTTTTAACTGGAGTAATTTGACACATCTGTAATTAACTCTCAAGAGCTATGCCAAAGAATTACAGCTTAGAAAAATCTCCCTTCATTAGATCAGCAGTCACTGTTGCTTGACCTTCACCATTACCCCCCCTCCCCCAAATTTTGTACTGAGCTCTCCAGAGATTGAAGAGACAACTCTCAGTCTCAGATAAGCAGAATAGATCATTAAAACCACCAGCTAACTTCATGTTCCCCACTGGAGCAGGAGCTTTGCAATGCTGCCTGCCCTGCACTGTAATTCATTGCTCTGTGCTTCAGGCTGATTCTTATTCATGACACCAGTGAGCTGCTGCATGCTGTGAATTTACACACATGTTCTCTGGCTGTAGCTTGGGAAGAACCAGTTTCCTATAAGATTTAGTGCCACAGTGCAGCAAGAGAAGAAAGCAGGCGGTGACTGCAAGTATGGTTATGACAATTGGAAAAATGAGAGGGAGAGGCAGAATGGACAAAAAGCAAATGAAGACCTTAATTATTTGACATCTCATATTAATTTACCAGATTTACTTAATTGCCTTTTCAACTATGATTAATCGGGGCGGCTTTACAATGTTGATTAGAAAAGGAAAGAAGACATACTAGCAATCAACATAAATAGATATCTTAAAGCCTAACATTACCATAAATATAAGTTAAACTAAAATACAACATAAAAAATAAAGGAGTAGGAGAGATTAATACCCTTATCTGTAGGTTTCAGAGCAAGGCTGTTTGTTAGTAGACAGGCAAGGTCATTTCAAATAACCACATTTTCATGGCCTTTTAAAAAACAGACAAAGGAGAAAAGTGGGTGATGGACCACAGGTTACAGAGACTGGAGAGACAATCTTGAGTTGAAAAAGTGTTTACTGAAAAAAGACTCGACACAACGCTATGTTTCAGCCAACAGGCCTGCATCAGGAGTCTAAAAACAAATATACATATATAAGTAAAAATCATATATAAATAAATAAAAACCAATCATAACATACATAAGTGAAAAGAGCTTAGTAGAGCATCAATTGGGCAACCATGCAGAAAATAGGTAAATCTATATAGAGGTGAAAATATATATAAAATGTATCTATACATATATGTCATGAATAAGCCAAAATACACAAAGGTAAAATGTGATAGAGATTGTACAGAGAAACCCAGGGAAACTTACTAACCTGTCTTCAAGAAAGAATGGATAAACATCAAAGTTCCAAATGTGATGAACTTCCAATTTTGAGCAGGTAGAGTAGTCTACAAAAATATGCCATATTTAACATCTTATTGAATGCAATCTGTATATTTGCATGTGTGTATATTGTTTAAACAAAGGAGAAAATGTGGATACAAATTATAAATGTGATGAGAACATTGGTACAAAACTTTAAATTATATATTCCCGTGGGGCCTTAGAGTTCTCCGCATACGTGGATTTCTTTGGGCACTCTCCTTTTAAAAACTAAGACAAAAGTGTTCATCATATAAATATAAAGTCATTGAATTCCAGAGAACAGGTGCCAAATGAGAGAACACTGCATTGCATACTATCTTCAAGCAGATCTTCAAAGAGAAGGAATTGAAAGAAGAGACAGATGGGTGGAGTGAAGAGAACAAAAAGGCTGAGAGGGAGAAAGATCATTTGCTAAATAATGTGGGAGATCTGAGTGTAGTATATGATGATCCATAAGTGCAATCCAATATTTAGGGGGTCCTTTTACAAAGGCACACTAGCGTTTTTAGTGCACGCTAAAATTCAGCATGCATTAAATGCTAGAGACGCCCATATATTCCTATGGGCGTTGCGCTGCGTATGCCTTGTAGCGCTATAGAAATGCTAAATAGTAGTAGTAGTAGTAGTAGGGTGTCTCTAGTATTTAGGATGTGCTTATCATTAGTGTGCACTAAAAACGCTACTGCGCCTTTGTAAAAGACCCCCTTAATGCAGTAGACAATGGGTAACCAATATTGAGCAAATAATAAGGAGTTCAACTGATTAAACTTGGAAGCTCCATATAGCAACTTCTCTGCAGTGTTTTGAATAATTTGATATTGATGCAGCCAAAGATCAGGAAAGCTGATTCTTGTTATACTGCCTTACTGTAGTATAACCAAAGCGGTTTCCTTACTGACCCACACACATCCCAGCCCCACATATACCTTCCCCACCTCCTTACTGACACACATACACACCTTCCGCACTTCCTTCCTAACCCACACACACTCCAGCTACACATACACTTTCCCCATTTCCTTACTGACGCACATACACACTCCACCCCACTTTTTTCCTGACCCTCAGTCCCTCTCCCGAGTTTCAGAAAGTCCATGCTAATCATGAAAGAAAAGAACAGAAAAGAACTATGTTGAATCCAAGCTATAATTATGAAATGTGGTTCTGCAAAAAGAGCTCTGCAACATTTTATATAACCCAAGGAAGATTTAATTACACATAGACTAAATTGCTCTGTTAATCTCATCTAGAAGATAGGCAGCTGAAAGAGGTTAAACTGAATGGATTACTTTGATACCCTTTGCTCTAACCTCATTTACTGTATTCCAACCAAATACCAAAGGGAAGAAAGAACATTGTTACTGTTAACTTTATCATGTGTAGGTCACCCTAAACTAGAACTTCACATGGCAAGCTACATACAAGCATAACGAATCCACTCATAAGTACGAAGTAGACATCTGAGACAATGGGAGATAAAGGGTCACAGAAAGCATCAGCTCTAATTGCTGCTCAGAAGGACATATACTCAGAACTCCTGCTCTCCAGTGCATGTGTCTTTTTGCCCTCTCCAGCTACCTGCGTGATAAAAGCAGAAACTACTTTTGTAGCAAGATATCCTGCCAAATGCAGAGCTGTCAAGTTACTCAGTTCCAAGAGGGAGATTGTGGGCTAGTCCTGGATGTTTGACAACCTCATCATTGATGCATTATGGAATCTGCCACACTGATTTCAGTAGACAGATTCAGGGACTACAGGTACCATGGTACTTTGGGGCATAAGTTCCAAAATAGGCAATGCCAAAAAAAAAATTCTATCTTCTGGAACTGAATAACTTGGCAGCTTAGCAAAATATAAGGTTATGTTTAAAGACAATGAGCATTTTTACTGGGATTTGTAGGCAACTTGCTGAGTTTCCTGCATTTATTTTATTAATTTTTTAAAAATATTTTTATTTATTAAACATTTAACATAATTCCAAAGCGAACTTTGTCAAGCAATCTGCCATAATTTACAAAGAAACAAATATTCAGGGGAAATCCCTCATCTGCAATAATATTTATAGGCTGTAGTCCACAATATGGGGGGGGGGGGGGGGGGGGACTGATACACCATTCCTAAAAAGAGGAAGAGGAAACTAACGAAGATAAATAAAAAAGGAAAATAGTGCACAAAGGATCATACAACTGCATCATTACTTTCTGCAAGTCCAAAAGGTCTCTATAGGTCATTTTTAGGAATTCTTGCATTCAAAAAAGATCAAAAAAATGAAACGTATTTTCTAAATCAAAGTAGGGTATACACAAAAAGTAGCAAATATGAGTTATCTTGTTGGGCAGACTGGATGGACCGTGCAGGTCTTTTTCTGCCATCATCTACTATGTATGTTACTATGTTACATTTACATGGGAACCTTAACTGAAATTTAGCACCCAAAGTCAAGGCTGTCTGTCTTATAGACAGAAATCTTTTCCTTCTTTCCTGTGTCGGTCTGGAAACATCTGGAAATATCTGAATCTTTTCTCCCAAAAAAAGAATTGGAACCGATTGTCTCAGATAAAGTCTTATCAAAGCCTATCCTGAAAAAAATACAAAGGAGACCAACAAGGTGGTCCGAAAGTCCACCTTATCTTGCGATCTCTCTAAAAGCGCTGAGACATCCAAACTATCAGAGGATACATTCACCCCCACTTGGCCTTTTGATCTGGCTTCTCGAGCTATTGAAGATGGCAAATAATAAAGTTTTTGTATTGGGGGAAGTCCATTTTCATGATATTTAAGAACTTATTTTAGAAATTTGTGAATAAGTCCCTTGAGGAGCTATATTTAACAAAAGGAAAGTTTAATATTCTCAAATTCAGTGACCTAGCTCCATTTTCTAAGTTCTCCAACTTACAGTGAGAACCAGATCAGCATTCTGCAATAATTTACATTCCACCTCTTTGACTTGAGATAAAGATGTTTCATAGTTTTTCAAATTTGACTCCTGAAGGACAAGTCGAGATTGAAGAGATTCTATCATTGAGGCATTCGACCTTGTATTGGATACAAAAGTGAGACAAACCTTGTGCAGTGATTCCATTGCTGACCATAAGGACTCCAATGTTACCTTTGCTGGTCTCTCCAACGGTTGCAAGGCTGTCTCAGGGCTAGGCCGCATTTCAACCCCTCCACCAGCGCTCCAGGTGTTGCCTCTAGCCCGGACAAATTCTGCCCAGCTTCCGAAGGGGTAACTGAGAGGCTCTGATTTTGTATTGATTTCTTAGTAAGTGGTGGGTTGTTTGACTGGATATAACTCAGCCCACTTGTTTTGTTGTTGTTGTTTTCTTTTTGTATTGCCTTGAATTATTTCTTTTCTTGATTCCCCCCTTCTATAAACATATATGATTATAAACGTTATAGTTGTGGGTAATGGATTTAAGAACTGTAGATGTCGATAATATTCTGGTCTTGTACTGCATTTTATACATATCAATAAATGCATCACTTTAAAAACAAAACCACAGGAGCAGCAAACAAAACAAGAGGGCAAGCTTAGAAGCTAAAAGAAAAGGGATTTCATCACCGTGTAAGGAAAGAACTTTAATATATCGATCTCTGTTAATCCCAGCTATTATTAACTAGGCCTCATTGCATAAAATGGGATCTGTGCAAAAATAGCATGTTAGTGGTAAAATAACCCGTCGTAACCGTAGCCGTTATTGATAACTATGCCACTAAATCTCATCTTTGCATCAAGTAGCACTGTAGAAATAAATAGTGGTAGGTTTCATAGATCTGTTCTCTGTGATTGCATTAGGAACTTGTGTGTTGAGTTTGAGCTTTAGCAAGATTACTGTATCACGGCCTGAGGGCTGCAGAGTATACGCCAAAATGACATCGTTAAGAACATTGTTGGTTGTGGATATTTTGCCAGTTGCATGTGTAACTGACACCTGGAATATATAAAGTAATCTCGCTTGGTAGGTTTATTGTGAGGAATACATTTCTTAAGTGTTGCTCTCAGAGCCATGTGATGAAGTCAGCATTCAATAAATTTATAGCAGAATGAGACATTTCTAGTTGAAATTTTCCTCTCTGGTCGCATTCCACAGTAGCTCAGAAGGAGCATTAAAATATATGTGTTTCTTAAAATCTTGTTCCTCATGTCATTTTCCTGTGAATCTTAATAAAGAAAGTTTTTGTGTATAACAGGGAGTAAGGTGACCCAGTGAATTCTAATTTTGTCTTTCAATGTGACTCAGCTGAAGCCTGCACACCAAAGGAGGAGAACATGACCACGTTTACAATGCTTTCTTAAAGATGTTATGTGCTGATTTTGTTATTTATTTATTTATTATTTGGATTTTGTGTTCACACCTTTTTCAGTAGTAGCTCAAGGTGAGTTATATTTATTACATTCTAAATCTGTTGCTGAAATTTAGGCACAAGGATACTGTGCACTAAGGGGGAAATTCAATATATTTTGTCTTAAAAATTGGCGCCGTAAAACAGCGCGGTTAGTATGATTCTATAAACTATGTCTAAAGTTAGGCTTGGTTATAGAATACAGTCACATGCCATTCTTGCAGCTAAAATTTAGGCGCACCCATTTAGGCCACCTAAAACCATTGGGTGTATTCTATAATAGTGCGCATAGTTTTTTGAAACACCCACAACCTGCACATTCCACACCTTTGACCATGCCCCCCTTTTGACTGTGCACATTGGAATTTATGCACACCACATTATAGAATGTGCTAGAAAATTCTAATTAAAGCCAATTAGTTCCGCTAACTTGGTTGTTAAGTACCAATTATCGGTGCTAATTCACTTGTTAATTAAGTTGTGCATGCGTAAATATTTACCACACGGATTTTTAGGCACCATATATAGAATCTGGCCCTTAGTGTGGGGTAAGCTTTAGTAAAAGAGACCCTTTGTTATTTATTACAGTATATGCTTATAACCTAAGCAGAGTAAAATAAAACATTTCTATTCTTAAAAATCATGACATCACAACTAAAACAAAAATTCCTTCTAAACATACAATTAAAAACGGCTACCATCAAAGTAAAATCAATCTTATGAATTGAGAGGATGACTTGAAAAGAATTCTTCATTCTCATCCTCCTCCTCTATCACCTGAAAGCACTTTCCTTCTGAAAAGTAAAAAAACAACAGCAACAAAAAATGTAAAAAAAAAAAAAAAGACAAACAACAAAAAAAACAAATTCAGATCATCCTTTATTACTGTATAAAGAATTATTTGAACTTCAAATGCCATTTGTCAGTACCTGTGGGCAAAGAGCATACATTTGAAGCTGTACCAAAATAAATAAATCAAAAGGGCCTTATATACTTGCAGAAATCAACAGTGCACATTGGTACTGAAAGCTTATCCATTTAATAGAGCCCAACACCTGGCTATTTAGCGGAAGTCACATGCTAAATGAAGGTGAAAAGCTTTAGGGCAGCTTACAGAGGCAGGCAAGACTGAATCGGAAATGAGCAAATTCTCAGTTTGGCTACAAATGCGTGGAGAATGAAAGTAAATTAAGTTACTTCAGCCCTTTCACTGGGCCAAACAGATATAAATTGGTTTCATTATAAAGCCTAACATATTTTAAGGCTGCAGCTCGAACCTATTACATTTTGTGTCGTTGCTGAGAGCTAGTGCACGAGTGGCATTTTATGTATGAAATGAACAAGGGACAAATAGAATTTTATTGCCTTTCAAATGAAAAGGCTGGGAAGGCTCAGCATAAAATTGATTTTTTTTCCACATTTCTGAAAAGTTCTCTCTTTCCTCCTCTAGTTTGGCTCGCAGCCAGGCTTGTTCTACCACATTCCCTCCCCATCCCTTCCAATGGCATTTTCTGAATGCAGTGTGTAGATAAGGCTGTTTAAGGTAGAAGACATATTGGACAGAGAGAGTGAGAATATGAATGCACATGTGCCTCAGCTTGATAGCATTTCAAGTTGTGCTGGTGTGACATGGTCAGAGCTTCACTAAAAGTAAGAGTTTGCTTTTATTAGCTGTTGTCTGGAGCCCTTGGGAGAGGTTTGTTTTTTTTATCCTATTTTTCCAACTGCTGACACAGGTGAATATTCCATGTAAAGTGTCTATGACAACCTGTGAACCAAACTATGAGGTATCTCTGTGCTTCAGAAGTTGCAATCTTTTTCATTACAATAACACTTTAGCAATGGTGTTGAATTGCAGGTGAGTGGCAGTGATAATATTCACAGCTTGAGCACACCTGGTTTCTGTAGGCAACTAGTGGCCTCTTCTATAACCTGGCTATAACCTCTTAAGGTACCTGCTGCTACTCCCACAAATCACCCCACTGACCTGCTGCCCGTTCCCCACTTTTATTAGGTTGCCTGCTGTATCCCTCCCCCTGTATGCTTTAGGTACACTGCTATTTCTCACACATTCAATGGATATCACTGTAGGTACCTTGCTTGCCTCCCTTACATACTTAAAAAACCTGTTGCTCCCACAATTTTTTAAGATGGCTTGTTGTATACCTTGTTTACACTGTTTAGGTGCCCTCAGGGTAAGCGCGACCCACTGTGCAAAGTGTACACGTGAACAGAGTGGCTACTCTGAGTGGCAGCCTGCTCTTCTGAGCCAGCTATGGGGAGAGCAGTGCCCTAAAGCCAACATATTCCCTTTAATCCCATCCCATTGGTAAGAGCAGTGAGCAGCTCCAAGCCCAGTTTACTCTTTTTTTTTTCACTCTTCCCCAGATTAGCAGGAGCAGCCAGAGCTGCTTATAGCAATAACTTCGGAGCAATAGGACCAGGATCATGACAGGAGCCGCACACTGGAAGTTATGACCTAAGGAAGGAGTAAAAGAAGAGAGTACGCTCAGGGCGTTTTTTGAGGGGTACTTGGGGGTACTGAGTACCGGCACCTTTTCTATTGTCTGCTAAAATTGACTGATGGTCCCCAAGTTTTAATGAAAGAGCTTAGGCCCTACACACCAATTCTGCCTTGTCATAGATTCTGTCACTGGTTGCAGGGGGGCTGGCTATTGTGGGGTGGGTCCCTCAATGATCACCCCATCCCTGAAGGGTGGCCTGGCATTTGAGTACCGGCACCTTTTTCGATAGAAAAAAAATGAACTGAGTATGCTAGAGTTGCCACTGCTTGTTCCATTTTTTTCTGGTTGTCAAGCACCACCCTGTAGGCATGGGTGAGTAACTATGAAGATTTTGATTCCCTTTACCCAGGAGTTCTCCACCACCTATAGGAATAGAAGCTCTCTTGCCACCACAGCAAAACAGTTATGTCCTTGATTATATTGGAGACCTTCACTTAACCTCTTGGGGGGGTCAGTCTTGGGCAAAGTCACTCAACTGAGCCCGTGTTTTGCTTCTCTCCTCAGGTATTAACCCTAAGTCCTAGAATGTCCAAATCAAAAATAGAAATCACACGTACAGAAACAAAAAATTTCTAGGAACTTCTTCCTTCATTCAGAGTTTCTTAGAGCAAGGCACAAAAATGCTTCCTTAAGGGTCAGGCCAATGGCATAGCTAGGACCGAATGTGCCCCCTATAACACCGTCTCTCCCAAGATAGTGAGGACTGGGGCATGGGGGTGGGGGTAGGAATCTCTTCAGAGCTCCAGTAAACAAACCTTGCAAAAAGCAAGAAGGTATACATAGAAAACCTATCATAGTAAATCCAAATTTAAATTATAGAAGCTGAAATACAACATATCAGAGATACACATTTCCCAAAGTTGACATATTGGGGTGAATTCTATATTTTCCCAAAGTTGACATATTGGGGTGAATTCTATATGTCTATCTCAATAACAGATTCTGGACTTTTCCTCTAGGAATTTGTTCAAACCTTTTTTAAACCCAGATACACTGACCGCCATTACCACAAGATTAACAATTCTTTGAGTGAAAAAAAATATTTCCTTCTATTTGTTTTAAAAGTATTTCCATTAACATTTGGACCAATGAAAAAAAACTCCTGTTACGAAGAAAAATCATTGGTTTCTCAAAGAAACCATTTTAAATGATAACAATCAACAACTGTTAGAAAAAGTGCAGAATTCTGTAATCCAATTCTGTTTTTGCCCTTTTTAGTAATAATATTTGGACCAATGATAGTAATCTGTTCCAAACATAGTTGAAGCGTTCTTTTTGAGGGAGTAATTATTTTTCTTTTATATAAAAATTTTTATACTTTTACAAGTATTAAACTTGTTACAAATAATGCAGATATGAGTGAAACACACAATTCAAGTATAAATCATAATTGCAAAAACATTATTTAATCACCATATCTTCCTTGGACCACAATAAATGGGGAGGAATCTAAATGATTCAGGGAATCTAAATTAAAGACAATTTACAAAGGAAAGGCATAGCCCTAACTACCACCATTTCAATTCAATACATTATACTGGATTCATGACTTGACAAGCTTTTTCATATTTATAAATTCTCTCAATTGAGTTGGCAAGAAAAACACATATTTTATGCCTAGATATTTTACAACACATTTGAAAGGGTAAGCAAGTAAAAATGTTGCCCCCAAAGACCTGGCTTCCTCTCTCATTTCCAGAAAGTGTTTTCTTCTCTCCTGAGTGGTCTTGGTCACATCCGGAAATATCCACAGTTTCTGACCACAAAAGTTTTGCTGAATATTTTGAAATATAGTTTTAATACAGCGTCAAAGTCTTGCTCAAATACAAAGGATATTAGGAGAGTAGCTCTAGCTGTTACCTCGGGCAATGAGTCCTCCAATATCAATGAAATATCCTTCAATTCCTCAGCTTTCTCCAAATTTAAGGAAATTCCTTCTCGATCCTTCTTTGTAGGTAAAAAGTAGATCTTATTAATCGGCGGAATATTTTGAGCAGGAAATTTTAAATTCTCCACAAGAAACTTTTTAAACAAATCATATGGTGGAATTCCTATTGGTTTGGGGAAATTGAGAATTCGCATATTCAATCGTCTATTATAATTCTCAATTTGTTCAATCCTTTGACGCATATTCATGTTATCTTTCATCACTGTTGAAACTTTTTCTTTAATATTCACAGTTTCTTCCTGAGAGCGTTTTTCCTGGTTTTTAAGCCCTGTTTCAGCTTTTCCATAGATTTGGACAGCTGATCAACAGTGTTTGCAAGTTTTTGTGTCTCTTGAGTGGAATTAATTATTAAATCTTGCATTTTCTGCATTGATTGCCATAGCATATCAAGTGTTACCACCCTTGGCGGGTTTCCCCGTGTTAGATTACCTTCCACTGCCGTCTCCAACTCCAGGGGGGGATCCTCTCCGCTGGCCACACCGTCTCCGACTTCCGGGTTGTGCAGTTCAGCTACCCCCTCCCGAATCGCGGCAGAGCAGAATGGAGTTCTAGCGTCCGGGGGAGACAAAGAGATCTCAACCTCCAATGATATCTGAGCCCCTGCACCGGCTTCAAGCGGGTTTCCTCCTCCCATTTCCAATGGTGGACGCCACGTTGCGAACCCGTCGAGAGTTCGCTGCACCGGAGAGGACGTACAAGCCTGAGAAGGTAAGGCTCTCACCATCCACTTTCGTTTAGTATGGGGCATGTTTCTGAAGAAAGAAAAACAAGTTTTAGCAGCAGAATCTCTCCGACCACTTTGCAGTGTTCAGCGTGTCGGCGCCATCTTGACTCCTCCCCCCGTGATGATTTTTTTGTATTCCTTCGGGAGCAATTATTCATGATGGAATTGTCTCACTAGGAAGCTTTGAGGTCCGCTATTTTGATAATAGTAATTTTATAACTGTACCGTGGGAGAAACGGCCCAAGTCCAAACTGGTCTTTAGAATTAGTAGATTTGCATTAATTACCATTTTTTCCCTTATTGTATTATTTGAGAAATCACAAGTTAGCGAAAGTATTTCCATGCAATTTCATTGAGTGTCCCCTGGTCCTTGTACTTTTTGAATGAGTAAAAAATCGATTCATCTCCACCTCTCAGAATTTTGTAGACCTCAGTCATATCCCCCCTCAGCCATCTCTTTTCCGAGCTGAAGAGTCCTAACCTCTTTAGCCTTTCCTCATATGGGAGCAGTTCCACCCCCTCTATAATTGCTCTTCTTTGAACCTTTTCTAATTCCGCTATCTCTTTTTTGAGATACGGTGACCAGAATTGAACACATTACTGAAGATGAAGTCGCATCATGGAGCAATAAAGAGGCATTATAAGTTTTTGGGTCTTATTTTGCATCCCTTTCCTAATAATTCCTAGCATCCTGTTTGCTTTTTTGTCCACCACCACACACTGGGCAGAAGATTTCAGCATATTGTCTACAATGACACCTAGGGCATTTATAAATATGTTAAGTAGCACTGGTCCCAGTATAGATCCCTGCAGCCCTCCACTATTCACCCTCCTCCATTGAAAAAAAAAATGCCAATTAACCCTACCCTCTGTTTTCTGTCCACCAATTCTTAATCCACAGAAGGACATTGCCTCCTATCCCATGACTCCTTAATTTTCTAAGGAGTCTCTCATGAGGTACTTTGCCAGAAGCCTTCTGGAAATCTATATACACTACATCAACTGGTTCACCTTTATTGACATGTTTATTCATGCCTTCAAAGAAATGAAACAAATTGGTGAGGCAAGACCTCCCTTGCCTGAATCTGTTCTGACTCTGTCCTATTAAACCATGCTTGTTTATGTGTTTTGCAAAAATTTTAGTCTTTATAATAATTTCCATTATTTTGCCCTGCACTGAAGTCACGCTTACCGGTCTATAATTTCCCAGATCACCCCTGGAACCCTATTAAAAAATCGGTGTAAGATTGGCCACTCTCCAGTCTTCAGGTGCTACAGATGATTTTAATGACAGGTTACAGATTACTAGCAACAGATCAGCAATTTCATGATTGAATTTTTTCAATACCCTGGAGTGTATACTATCCGGTCCAGGTGATTTATCACTCTTTAACTTGTCAATTTGTCTCAGTACATCTTCCAGGTTCACTGAGATTTCTTTCAGTTCCTCCACATAACGTCACCCTGAAAACTGTTTTCAGTATAGGTATATCTCTTACATCTTCTGTAAAGACTGAGGCACTCATTCACTTATTCTTTCATTCATTCATTCAATCTCTCCGCTATGACGTTGTCCTCCCTGAGTGCTCCTTTTGCTCCTTCCTGATATAACGGTCCCACAGATTCCGTCACAGGCTTCCTGCTTCTGGTTCACTGAGATTTCTTTCAGTTCCTCCACATCAACACCCTGAAAACCATTTCCAGTATAGGTAGATCTGTTACATTTTCTTCTGTAAAGACTGAAGCAAAGAATTCATTGAATCTCTCTGCTATGGCGTTGTCCTCCATGAGTGCTCCTTTTGCTCTTTCCTGATATAACAGTCCCACAGATTCCCTCACAGGCTTCCTGCTTCTGATATATCTGAAAAAGTTGGTACTATGAGTTTTGGTCTCCGTGGCAAGATTTTCTTCATATTCTATTTTAGCCTTCTTTATCAATACTTTGCATCTGGCTTCACAGTGCTTATGTTATCAATGCTTTGCATCTTCCCTCTGTTTCCCCATCCATCCTATCTAGCATCTCTCCTCTGTATTCCTGTCCTTATCCTCCTCCCATGTTCAGCACCTGCCCTCTTAGTGTCCCTATTCTTTCTCCATATTCAGCATTCCCTCTTCTGTGTCCCTATCCTTCCTCTTATGTCCAGTAATACCACTGTGTCCATGCTCCCTCCATGCCCAACATCTCTTCTCTGAATCCCTGTCCCTCCCCATGTTCAGCTTCTCCCCTTCCTTCTGCAATGCACCCTGTGGTCCAGCATCTCTCCTCTTCCATCTCCCCTTGTCCAGTGTATTTCTCTCTTCCCTTTGCTTCCCCCTGCCCCCCAGGTCCAGCATCTTTCCCTCTCACTTTCCCCTACTATCTCTATCTTCTCTTTCTTCCCCTCCCCCCCCAGGTCCAGCATTTCTTCCCCTCTTTTCACCTTCCCTCCATCTGTCTCTTCCCTCTGCTTACCTCCCCCTCCCCCAGGTCCAGCATATCTCCCCCTTTCTTTCCCTTCCCCTTTGCTTAAAGTCTGTCTGTCTCTCTTTATATATACATATATACATTCCCTCTGATCCCTCTCTTCCCTCTCTCCTTTGCTCAGGGTCTCTCTCTTTCTCTCTCTATTCCCTCTACTTTGTACCCCCTGGACCTGCATCTCTCCTCCTCCTCCTCAGAGAATCAACATCTCTCCACTCCTGCCCCTCCAACACCCTTGCCCCCCAGCACAGGTCTAGCACCTCTCCAGCATCCCTTTACCAGTCCTCCAGATGCGCGGGAGTGATGGTTTATTCGTATGCTGATGATATTTTTCTATTATGTGAAGCTCGGGAAAAGGTTGAAAATACCATCAGGCTCATTTTCAAAAGAGAAGGATGTCCATCTTTCGACATAAATCGGAACATGGATGTCCATCTCCCAGAGATGTCCAAATCGGTATAATCGAAACCCAATTTTGGACATCTCCAATTGAAGTCCGTCGCAAGGACATCCAAATTTCAAGGGGGCGTGTTGGAGGCATAGTGAAGGCGGGACTTGGGCGTGCCTAACACTTGGACATTTCACCCGGATGTGTTTTATTTTTTTACAAATAAGGCACAAAAAAGGTGCCCAAAATGACCAAATGACCACCGGAGGGAATCGGGGATGACCTCCCGTTACTCCCCCAGTAGTCACTAACCTCCTCCCACCCTCAAAAAACATCTTTAAAAATATTTTATGCCCGCCTCAGATGTCATACTCAGGTCCATGACAGCGCATGAAGATCCTAGGAGCAGTTTTAGTAGGTACTGCAGTGCACTTCAGACAGGTGGACCCAGGCCCATACCCCCCTACCTGTTACATTTGTGGAGGAAACAGCGAGCTCTCCAAAACCCACCACAAACCCACTGTACCCACATATAGGTGCCCCCTTTTATCCGTAAGGGCTATGGTAGTGGTGTACAGTTGTGGGTAGTAGGTTTTGGGGGGCTCAGCACACAAGGTAAGGGAGCTATGTTCCTGGGAGCATTTTATGAAGTCCACTGCAGTGCCCCCTAGGGTGTCCAGTTGGTGTCCTGGCATGTTAGGGGCACCAGTGCACTAGAAATGCTGGCTCCTCCCACATTCAAATGGCTTGCATTTGGACATTTTTGACTTGGACGTCTTTGGTTTCGAAAATCGCCGAAAGTCAAAGATGTCAAAATCCAAGGACGTCCAAATCTAGGGACGTCCAAATTTAAGGACATCCCTGGATTTGGATGTCTTTGACGGTATTTTCGAAATGAAAGATAGACGTCCATCTTTTTTCAAAGATACGGTTTTCCCCGCCCCCCCGGATTTGGACATTTTACAAAGACGTCCAAATCGCAACTTGGACATTTCTTTTGAACATACCTCTCCACGTCTTTCTTAAAGGAGATTGTTATTAAAATTGATTTCTGGACTAGGAATAACTTTCTGAAATTAAATAGTTTAAAGACCAAAGTTGTATGGTTTGTAACATATGAGTCTTTGTTGGTGAAGTGTTTTGTATGTGAAACAGGCAAGGTATTAGATATTGAGGATCATAGGAGCCCCTAATATTGCGCAAACTCCTTCAATGTGTCCAGTGAGGGGCAATTTGTTTCACGTTTAGCACCCCCAATTAATTTGAAAAGTTGGCTCCTATGTTGAGGATCACTGTAAAGTACCAGGAGTTATAGTAGACTCCAGTTTATCTTTTGAGTTATATATGAAGGACCTGACTAAAACTTTTTTTCAGATTATGGCAAATAAGAGCAATTTGCTCTAAGCTGTATCTTGACAATTTCAGAACAGTGGCACAGGCAGTTTTACTTCCATATTTGGATTATTGTAGCTCATTGTTTGGGGGTCTTACAAAAAAGCTGCTAAAAAATTTACAATTTTTGCAGAACACATCTGCAAGATTGATTTATGGTTTGGGAAAGTATGAAAGTGTGTCCCATTTGTTGAATGATCTGCATTGGTTCCCTGTTTCAAGGTTACAGTTCAAACTTGCTTTGTATGGAGAAAGTTCTAGTAGCTAAGGGGCCCTTTTACAAATTGGCGGTAATCCCAACACGGGCTTACCACTCGCTAAAAGGGAAGTAATGCCGGGCTACCACAGCAGCCTGATGGTAGTTCCCACCCCCAGCGAGCATCATATCTGGCGCTATAAAAATATTTTAATTTTTGTAGCGCCGGTGTGTAGTCGGTGGTAATTAGACAGTGCCGCACACTGCCTGGTTACTGCCATGTTAGAGTGGGAGCCCTTACTGCCACCTCAATGGTTGGCACTAAGAGCCCTCCCCCCGAAATGGCCTTGTGGCTGCCATTTCCTGAAAAAAAGAAAGACCTGCCTTTTATCTGCTGTGGTAAAAGGGAGCCTCAGCGCACATCAAAAACATGCAACAATGCCAGCACAAGCCCCCTTTTGCTGCAGCTTTGTGAAAGAGCCTTAAGTATTTAGATTTTCCATCATCTTTTTATTTGGCTAGATCAGAATGCAGTTTGAAATTAAAGTGTCCATCTTTCAACTGTATTCAAAAGAAATCTATTTTGTTGCCATCCTTCTTATATCAGGATGCGAAGATCTGGAACAATTTGCCTTTTGGCATTCGGAGAATACCATTGTATTATGCTTTCTGGAGGGCTTTAAAGACTTTTTTGTTTACTGAGAAAGATATTTTAAAAGGATAATTAAGGAAACATTTTAAAATTATATGTTTAACAGGTGTTTTGTTCTGTAATTCTCCATAACTGTTTGTTATCTACTTAGAATCTAGATTGAACTTAGTAGAATATAAGAATCATATAGTATAGTATAGTAAATCTAGCATGAGATCAGAAAGAAATAGAGCACAGGATGAAGGAGAGGGAGAGAAGATCCGATCTGAGAGCAAAGGGATGCAGGGGAGGGAAGCCTGGGCCCAGTAGATGCTAAGAGAGAGAAAGGGACTCGATTTGGAAGGGCGGGGTAGAAATGAAAGGAGGTCCAGGGATGGAAGGGAAGGGGCCGGGGAAGAAGAGAGAGTATCTTGGATAGGAGAGTGGGGGAAAGGAAGAGAAATGGGCACTGTTTATGTGTTAGAGGAAAAGTATGAAAGGACCCATGGAGAGAGAGGTCGACAGATTTTGGAGTAAGGAGATAATGTAGAAGGAAAAGGAGACAGGAAGAAAGAAGAGAAGGGGCAGAAAGAAAAACATATAGCAGGCACTAAGAGGCAAGCATTAAAGTATCCACTCTCCAAATGGGTTAGTGTTCACATATTATGATGGTAGTGAACCTCATTCCTAAGCCAGAATATATGGAGTATGATCTCGTCTCAATTTATCTGCTTACACTCGCTATAGTACTTGCATGATGCCAAAGAGAGCTGGAGTTCATGTTTACAAATATAGGCAACTTATCCAAGTGTGCTTGAAAATTCCTTTCAGCCAGGCCTGTGGCATCTAATACGATAGGGAATATTTTTGTATCCTTCTGACACACTTTTTTTTTGTTTTGTTTTTGTTACATTTGTACCCCGCGCTTTCCCACTCATGGCAGGCTCAATGCGGCTTACATGGGGCAATGGAGGGTTAAGTGACTTGCCCAGAATCACTTTCTTGATCTTAGACCGTATTTCTTCATAAAGAAACTGTGATACACTCCACTCATTTCTGAGTCACCCCGGTGCCCCCACATCTTTTCCTATACTCTTTATAGTTTTTGAAAAATCATGGCTTCCTGTTGCAGAACATATAAATGTTATATATAATGAAAGGGATCCTCAGGCATGGAGTAAAGGGTATAATCATATCCCTGCAAATTTCAGCTCCTATGTGTCAATCACTGGACACATAGGAGTTCACATGCCAGTATTGTTCCAGTCGACCCTATGACAAGCGCTGATCAGTGATGCATGATTCAAAGCCCAGCACTGTGTTGGATACATTAATTCCTTTGTTTCTGGAAGAATTGCAAGCAGTTTTCCTGTCTGATGGTGGAACTGGGCAGCATGCAGAATACAAGATAAGTTTCATGTTATCTCAGTTTGCCTAGAAGCTCTAAGTTCCCCATGCATATATTGTGATATATGAAGTCAGAAGCACTTTAAGGACTAGATTCTATATATGGCGACAAAAAGTGCTAATCTACAAGCCACACGTAAAATTAGGCGCAGTTTATAGAATAGCACTTATGCCCAGGAATCGCATCTAACTTTAGGCGCAGCCATTTGCACCAACTGAAACATAGTGGACATGTATGCACCTTTATTAGGCTCATATCCTCGTTATTCTATAACAATGCATGCTAATTTTAAGAATACCCCATTCCCCTCCCATTTCTGCACCCACTTTTTCAGTTAGTGTGTAAAATTTAGGCGCAGATCAAGTGTCTAAGTTTACATGTGTAAAGCTCAGTTAAATTTAATTAGTACCAATAATTGCTTGTTAAAAAGCCAATAATTGGTGCTAATTAGCTTGTTTATAATTAAATTGCGTGCTCAAATTGGATGCATGCCCAAATTTGTGCATGTAATTTTTGGTGACTTTTACAGAATAACTCCCAGATTCTATATAGCATACCTAGAGACCCGCACCATAATCCAGGCATATTCTATAACAACATGCATAACTTAATTGGCTTAAGCTAATTAGCATTGATAACAGGACTTAAGTAATAATGAGCACTAAATGGCAATAGAATTTACGCACAGAAATCACTAAGCATGTTCTATAATACAATGCATCTAACTTTTAATGCATGCAGGCAAAAAGGAGTATGGTTATGGGTGGGGAAATGGGCATTTTGTGGGCATTCTGAAATTTACGTATGTAATTATATAATATGGCCCTCTATGCCTAAATCTACACACCAGGATTTATGCCACATTTTCACTGGTGTAAATGGAGGCATGTAGTTTTAGGCACTAGGATATTGACTAAGCGAATTCTATATACCGTGGCTAAATCTTGGCACCACTTATAGAATATGCTTAGTCTTGTTTTCCACGTGAATGTTGTAGGTGCCATATATAGAATCTCCCCCTTAGTGGGTAAGTGTAATACAAGGATATGTTTGGGAATAAAGGGATTGTTATTTTTTATTTTTACTTATATTATTGGACTATATAGTTTTATATGAGCACAACATTGTTTGAACTGCACAAAGTGAGAAGGATCCAACGATTGACAAATAGGAGCCAGGATGTGCTTATAACCTTTGCTCCATGCCTGAGGATCCCTTTCTTCAACATTTATATGTTCTGGAGTAGGAAGCTGTGATTTTTCAATATGTTCTTTACATATTTTGGGCACCTCACCACCTATGTGCCATTCTTTGCATATAGCAATTTACAGGCCAGCCCTGTGTCACCTGTAAACATTCATTGGTTATGCTGTCTGACCTCCTTTACTTCCACTATAACAGGGGTAGAGAAAATGATCATTTCCTGGTGGTCCATCCAATTTACAATTAGTTGCCAGCCAAGTAGAGGATTATTGTTGGCAATAGGGTACACCTGGCTAGTACTCACAAGTTTACATCTGTTCATCACTGACACCTGGGATTAGGCATAAATGATGGCTGGCCAGAAGAAACAGCAGATAACACACACTGTCATGTAAAACAAACTGCTTTAAAGTGAGGATTAGATTAGGTACAGCCAGCACCACAGAGATCAACATGCAAAGAAGAGTGGCATTCATGAATGTGAGCTGTTTTCTGTGACTGTCAAGAGACCTACCATGATCAAATGATATTGAAGAATCTCTTTGATTATAACAATGTTTTTGGATTTATGTCACACCTGTGGTTCACAGCTAATTCTGGTGTGAAAGGAGCTAGCTTGTTTTCTTTGTGAGGGCTGCTTTACCATGGTTTCTGAAGGGAGAGAGGATGCAGAATGAACAGTGCGGGTGTTATCATGATGTGCATGCACAGAGAAGTCTTATTACCATGCAGGAAAAATGCAAAATGTTATAAAATCTAATACCACATTCCTTTGGAATAAACTGGAAGATAATTAAAGTTGTAAATAACCTTTATCTTGTCTTCCTCTCTTCAATAGTCCCTTTCCCTATGTGGCCTTCTGTCTGTCCTACCCTTATCCTTATTGGTCCTGTCTGTCTGTCCTGATTTAGATTGTAAGCTCTTTTGAGCAGGGACTGTCTTTTCTTCATGTTCAATGGTAAAGCGCTGCGTACGACTGGTAGCGTTATAGAAATGATTTATAGTAGTAGTAGCATTACTACTGGGGGAGTCAACCTTACTAATGATAAGGCACAACAATCTAGTGCAATACAATTTCCAGTTCTTTGGAAATATTTAGTGGCCTGTTTGAGTTAACACAGAAGGGGATGTGGAATGCTGAAGAATTAATGGGGAGGTATTTATTGCGTTTTAACTATTTATGCTTTAGATAACACAGCGCGGTTAATGCCACATAAATAGGTGAAGCTTATTATGTCATTTTATCTGTAATGCAATTAATGCATGATAATGACTTTTCCTCTTCATTAATTGAGGGGGAGATTGCTGAGGAATGCCCCCAACAGTTAACACAGAGATCTTGCAGTTACGGTATATAAATTTAGGCAATTAATGCACGGTAGCTTCAAAATATTGCCACATTTAAAATGAATAAAACATACATATTTTCTTCTATCTGACTTAGGCCTGTGTTTTATTTTATGGGTTGGGGGGGGGGGGGGGGGGAAGCTATACTATATTCTGCTCTATTGGAATTATTGAAAACATTACCAAAGAAATTAATGAAAATAGATTTACATCTATCCCCCTCATTGTATAACTTGGCGCCTAATGTTAGATGCCAAGTGCATGAGTATGTTATAGAATAAATGCACGTCAGAGGTGCCAATAATTAGCTATTGAAAACAAATATTGAAGCACCACCCCCCACTTGCAACAATGCAGTTGGAGAAATCCCGCTGAGCCGTTCCATTCCACTCATTATTTTATAGACATCTATCAAATCTCCCCTCAGCTGTCTCTTCTCCAAGCTGAAGAGTCCTATCCGCTTTAGCCTTTCCTCCTAGGGAAGTCATCCAATCCCCTTTATCATTTTTGTTGCCCTTCTCTGTACCTTTTCTAATTCCACTATATTTTTTGAGATGCAGTGACCAGAATTGCACACAGTATCCGAGATGTGGTCTCATCATGAGCAATACAAAGGCATTATAATGTCTTCATTTTTGTTTTCCATTCCTTTCCTAATAATATCTAACATTTTATTTGCTTTCTTAGCCACTGCCGCAGACTGAGCAGAGAGTATCAACGTATCATCAACGATGACACCCAGATCCCTTTCTTGGTCGGTGACTCCTAGGGCCCTGTTTACTAAGCAGCATTATAGGCACACTAATTTTAATGCACATTAACCATGTATGCACGTTAACCATGTACATGCCTACAATACCCCTATATGCGCCTACATGGTTAGAGCACGTGCTAAGTGTAGGCACGCTAAAAACACTAATGCACATTAGGAAACAGGGCTCCTAACTTGGAACCTTGCATTACGTAGCTATAGTTTGGGTTCCTTTTTCCCCACATGCATCACTTTGCACTTCCTCACATTAAACATCATCTGCCATTTGGATGCCCAGTCTCCCAGTCTCATAAGGTCCTCTTATAATTTTCCACAATCCTAGATCATTTATAAATGTGATAAAAAGCAACGGTCCTAGCACAGACCCCTGGGGAACCCCACTAACTACCCTTCTCCATTGAGGATACTTATCATTTAAACCTACTCTCTTTTTTCTATCTTTTAACCAGTTTTTAATCCACAATAGTACACTACCTCCTATCCCATGACTCTCCAATTTCCTCTGGAGTCTTTCATGAAGTACATTGTCAAATGCCTTTTGAAAATTCAGATACACAATAGCGATCGGGTCACCTTTATTTAAGATTTCAGATTGGTAATCAGGATAGTAAGTGATGGCAGATTAAGACCGGAATGGTCCATCCAGCCTGCCAGAAAGGTGGCCAGGGTTGTACTTGCTGCTGTGTGCAGGTTTTCTTCACACTGCATCACTCTCCTTAGGGTTTTACTTGTCACTATGTGCAGGTTTCCTCACCCCCCCCCCCTTTTGTCCTTGGGGTAATAACTGCTGTTCATGCAAGTTAACCTCCTCAACACCTTTTATTTAAAGTGAGAAAGTCATTTATGTTCTGCTTTGAGTGAAATTATTCTATACACTACCCCTGCAGGAAGACCATTGCAGGCATCCACAACCCTTTCTGTATTTCCTGATGCTGCTTTTAAGTGTCTCTCCTTGGATGTACCCTCTGAGAAAGCTGTAACCACTTGTAGAATGCATGCACAAAGAGCGCAGACAGCACTCTCCTTTCGCAAAACCAAAAACTGTAAGAAGTATCATTAATTATCTACAGTTTAGAAAAGAACTGAAAACCTATCTCTTCAAAAAGGTTTACAGCTAATCCACACAGGCTATCGATCACCTCCCTACACAATAAATGTAAAACACTAGTATAATTTCACCTAACTGTAAGCCACTTTGAACCAAAACCTGTTTTCAGATAACAGTAGGATACAAGAATAAATAAATAAATAAATGAGTGTAAATGCAGTCTTCTCTGCTCTTAGCTTCCCATGTAATTAAAGAACCTGCTGGGACTGGGAAACAGGAATACTGCTTACAACCAGTGCCATCCAGCAGACGTTCCTTTCCCTCCACTGGATAATTCAAACAGTTGTTAAGAAAAGGGTTGAAATGCACTATCTTTTTTGCCGCATTCATACAGGCAAGCGGAGCTGAGGTTTATAACGCCTGATTGTGTATGTAAAATATCAGAATTCATCATCCTTATCACAGATGTGAATGATCAGTGTGTTGGCCTTAAATATAAATAAAATAAAATGATATGCATTTATTAAATTTGTACCCTGCGCTTTCCCCACACATTGCAGGCTCAATGCAGGTTACATAGTAAATTACAATTACAATCACAAAGTTTTTAAAGAGAATATTATGAACTGTAGTAAATGTAGTGAGAGTCGGGTTTTGAGGAATAAGTGAATTGAGCGTGTCAGGGCAAACAAGGTAGGAAAAGCAAAAGGAGAAGGGAATTGGGAGGGATGAAGAGATGGAGGATGGAGAGGAAAGATAAAGGGCAGAGGATGGATAGGAAAAGATAAGGGAAGAAGAGATTGGGAAATATAGTCAAGGTGTAAAAAATCATGGACCGAAGTTAGGAGGAAGAGTTTAAAGTTAAGTAGGGTCAGGCGGGTAGGCTGTCTTGAAGAGATGGGTCTTGAGCATTTTCCTAAAGGGTAGATGGTCATTGATTGTTCGGATGGATCTTGGCAAAGCATTCCAAAGCTGGCTACCCAAGAAGGGGAAACTGGATGCATAGAAGGTCTTATATTTAATACTTTTGCAGTTGGGGAGGTGTAAGTTCAGATGGGTACAAAACAACGATGATCTATTTCTGGTGGGGAGGTCAATAAGGTTGATATATATATATATATATATATATATATATATATATATATATATATATATATATATATATATATTTTTTTTTTTTTTTTTTTTAATGAAAGTATGTAACAAAGCAATGGCCAGTTCCAGTCCACCTGGACTAGAAATAGGTGAATTAGAACATCTATGCATGCATCTCGTGACTGTTAAATGTAAATATGCTGAAAACCAAGACCTGTTTGCAGGCTTGGAAACGCCTTTCATTGCTTAAGCTTTAGCATCACGCGGTTCTTTCTTCAAAACACATGCCTGGGCTGTGGATTCCAGCGCACATGTTGAAAATAATTTTGCAAGGAGAAAATAACAACAAAGCCCTGCTACTGTACTTCCCTGGAGAGAGCCTCACATATGAACATCATCACTATTTAAATGTATGCAGATCAGAACAGAAAACAGACAAGGGTCCCTGGTTATGAGTCTGTTTGTTGCATTCCCACAGGATGAACATTTCTCTTTATTGATTTGCAGTTATCTTTGTTTAATCAGTGGTTTACTTGACTCAACTGTGGTAAGGGAAGATAGAAGGATTAAATTTTGCTGCAAGCTAATGTCCAGGTTTCCCTTTCTTTCATTACTGAATCTTAAAAAGCTTATATCTTATCCCTGCCTTTCTCCAAACACTTATTTATATAGTCTGTCTCTCTCTTTTCACTAGGTTTTAAGCTCTATTCAGCAGGGATGGTATCTTATGTCTATCTGTACAATGCTGTATAAATGTTTAGTAGTAGCAGTTGTATCATGCACGTTCTTGTACCCCTTATCTGTTTCAGCCATGGTCCCCCCTTCCTTAGGGTTGGGGAGGATGACTACACAAGTTTAATCAGGGTTGAGAAGGATTGATAATGGAGAGTTATTACTAGGAAAGCCAAGTTTTTTGCTTGTATTTTGAAAAATCTATCAGTTATATAAAAGTCTGAACATTTATAGCTATTCAGTCAATGGCATTTTTCTTTACTGCAAAATAGAATTGTGCTTCTCCTAATACGAATGTTATGCCATTTCTGAAGAAGGCTCATCGGCTGCCCTATGCATTCCATTTAAAATGCAAATTATTAGTTCTGACTCATAAAGCATGTTATTTGTGAAAACCCACCGTATTTGGCCAATTTATTAATCCCATACCACCCTCCATGCTCTCTGAGATCCCAAAATCAGAAGCGTCTTGTAATCCTCCCTCTCTTGAGAGCCGATCTAGATTCTACCAGAGAATCAGCTTTCTTTCTTTTTATTTTTGGCACCAACTTAATGAAATTCTCTTCCCTATTAATAAAGTCTAGAAAGTCAACTAGATTATTTTAAGAAGGGTTTTAAGAACTTTTTCTTTAAACAAGTATTTTTTTGGATCTAGTAATTGAGATCAGGAACTACAGTTCTGATTAGTAAGCTCCATGTAATTTGATGTGCTTCCTATCCTTTTCTGGATTCCCTTCCTGTTTTATGTGTATTCCTTGTGGAATATGTTGGTTGCTTTGTCCTGTTTCCCTGGATGTTTTAAGTAGGTGCATATAATTTTAATTAGATAAATTCTATTGCTTCCTATCTGTGCACTGGACTTGTATTGTAAAGTTCTGTGATTGGCTGCAAGGCAGAAGGTCAGTATATTAAATGACACAAATAAATAATAAGATCATAAGGAATTGTCCAGAAAGAGTTTCTCCATCTAACTTCCTCCATGGAAAAAACTGGGCTTGAGTTTTGGCCCATAGAAGTTGGGGGAGGGGGAGGAGAATGGGGGATAAGTGTTCCTAAAACCTGCTGGGCCAGTTTGGACTGTCTGCAACCTGGCACTTTGGCTGAAATCTTCAGTCCTCCCACTACAACCTACAGCAGAAGACCAGCTTAACTGCATATCACCCCCTTTTGTTCCAGTGTAACTCTTTCAATGATCTGTGAGATTTCACAGCTCATTCCAAAAGACTGGCTTCACGGTGCAGGTTGATGCTGTTTGCCAGAAGCAATGCGTGGAAGATCTAGGGGTGGCTGACAGTCTCTACTAGGAAGGTGAGGATGAGAAAGGGCTCAGATTAGAGGGATGGAAGAAGAACAGAAAAAGTGGAGTGAATTGAAGAATTGGATTGGATTTATTGATTTTCGGTTTACAATCAGTATATAAAATTTCAAGTACAATATAACAATTAAAATACAATAAAAATGTTATCAATTTAAGTAAAACATGGTTAAAAAAGCTAGGTTTTTAAAAGTTTGTGAAATCCCAAATAGAAAGGAGTATTACAAATTTCATCTAGTAATGAATTCCAAAGAAAAGATCCAACATAAGAAAACATAAGATATTGAAAGTGGGACAATGGCAAAACAACATGTGCATATAACAAAGTTTTTCCATTTTTTTTTAATTGTCCAACTTAGTCATATCATTGGTGGACCTGTCTATTTGTGTCCCCCCATCCTGCCCCCCACCCCTCTGCTTCAACATTTTAAAACAAATGAATCGCCAGCCACTTGTGTCCTTGAATGCTAGGCTGTCCAGTTTTAGCTCTCACTGGCCCCATCTCTTCACACTGAAGTCATCATGGTCCTACATAAAAAGTGGCCTGCGGTGGGAGGGGGAGAAACAGCCCCTGTTAAGATCTGCAGGAATTGTCTAGAGGGAGTTTCTCTTTTTCAGCTCACCTTGTGAAAGAAGAGGGGTTAATTCCTTGGATGATTCTGGTCCTCTGAGTCTCTCTTTGTCCCCATCCTTCCTACTGAGATCATCATGGGCCATTCTGAAAAGGAGGCCCACTCTGGGTTGTGGGTTATCACCAAAGGGAAGACCAAGAAAAAGAGAGATCATCAGGCTCATTTTTGAAAAAGAAGGATGCCTATCTTTTGACCCAAATTGGAAGATGGTTGTCCTTCTCACAGGGTCACCCAAATCGGTATAATCAAAAGCCGATTTTGGGCGTCCCCAACTGCTTTCTGTTGCAGGGATGGCCAAAGTTCATGGGGGCATGTCAGAGGCATAGCGAAGGCAGAACTTGGGCGTTCCTAACACATGGACGTCTTCGACCCATAATGGAAAAAAAGGGCGTCCCTGACGAGCACTTGGACGACTTTACCTGGTCCTGTTTTTCTTATGACCAAGACACAAAAAGGTGCCCGAACTGACCAGATGACCACCGGACAGAATCGGGGATGACCTCCCCTTACTCTCCCAGTAGTCACTAACCCCCTCCTACCCTATAAAATTCGTTAAAAATATTTTGTGACAGCCTTTATGCCAGCCTCAAATGTCATACTCAGGTCCATCACAGCAGTATGCAGGTCCCTGGAGCAGTTTTAGTGGGTGCAGTGCACTTCAGGCAGGCGGACCCAGGCCCATCCCCCCCCCCCACCTGTTACACTTGTGGTGGTAAATGTGAGCCCTCCAAAACCCACCAGAAACCCACTGTACCCACATCTAGGTGTTCCCCTTCACCCGTAAGGGCTGTGGTAGTGGTGTACAGTTGTGGGTAGTGGGTTTGGGGGGATTTGGGGGGCTCAGCACACAAGGTAAGGGAGCTATGTATCTGGGAGCAATTTATAAAGTCCACTGCAGTGTCACCTAGGGTGCCCGGTTGGTGCCCTGGCATGTCAGGGGGACCAGTGCACTACAAATGCTAACTCTTCCCAAGACCAAAGGGCTTGCATTTGATCGTTTCTGAGATGGGCGTCCTTGGTTTCCATTATCGCCGAAAATCAGAAATGACCAAGTCTAGGGATGACCATCTGAAGGATGACCTAAATTTCAGGATTTGGGCGTCCCCGACTGTATTATTGAAATGAAAGATGGACTTCCATCTTATTTCGATAATACGGGTTTCCCCACCCCTCCATCGGGACATTTTGCGAGGACATGCTCAGCAAAACGTGGGTGTCCCTTTCAATTATGCCCCTCCACATCTTATTGGGGTAAAGTGAGCCATAATTCTGTTCTTTTAGGCAGATAACTCGAGCTAAGCTTTAGTAAAAGATTCCCTTAATGAGAAAGAATAGTTACTGAATTAATATTCTGAAATGTTTTCTAAAGTTATTTAATGTATAATTAATTATTTATTTATTGGCTTGCATATTGATATTATGATTTGGATTTTTGGATTTGTTGTAACATTTTTTAGATGCTATTGTAGAAATGTTGTAATATATCTAAAGATTGAAAATGAGGAAGAAGGGCTTCAGAGATATCCAGCTCTAACCCATGAAGATTTACTTCCTTATCAGCTTGTCTAGCAGTTTGGTTGAACACACTGTTGCATCAGCATAAAGATGCTTTAGAAATGTGGATATGTATCTAGTTCAATGCACAATTTTTATGACTATTTTGACAGACTGTGACTAAATTTATCCTATTAATAATGTGAATTTTCAAGACAGGGAAAAATGAGTTTTTGCAACCTGGTGATGCCAGTATGGCAGCTATCCCCACCTGTGGCAAGGAATCTGCATCTTTATCATATTTTGCTGTCTTCCTATCTTTTTAGATCAGAGACTGCAGATGGCTCCTGTCTCAGCATAGCTCAGAGCATCATATGCAACAAATGACAGCACATACTTCAAATGCAGTCCTATATATATATATATATAAAACCTATATCTAGTAGGATTATTCATCAACAGCTCCTTGTGCAGCGTTCATGTGTCTTTCTGTTAATGTCATAGATTGTGTATTTCCACATATTACAAATGGAGTGTTGCTTACCACAATTTGCTGATCTAAGAGCCTTGATGATGAAAGCAATAATTAATGATTTCCAAAAGCATGATGGAGCTGTATCCAATCCATCCATTATGTATTGAGATCAAAGAACATTCGGAACCGTACATGATGTGAGACGGTTGAAGCAATAACTAATGAATATACTCAGGTCTGCTTTAAATTATTTCCCTTAAATAATTTGTCTTGCAGGATTGGTCATCAAGTAAATTGCTATCATTGCTGTTCATAAAAAGGCAATAAACAGTTCTGCAGCTGTTTTGACAGTGCTGAGACAGGTGCAGCAGTCACCCCCCCCCCCCCCCCCCCCCCCCCCCCCGAGTCTTTTTCTTGCTGGAAGCGGTGGTGCTGAAGAACAGCTCCACTCTGGTTTCATAGCTAGGGGTCCTTTTACTAAGCCGCGGTAAAAAGTGGCCTGCGGTAGTGTGGGCACGTGTTTTGGGTGCGTGCTGGGCCATTTTTTGTTACGGCTGGGAAAAAGGTTTTTTTTTTTTTTTTTAATGGTCTGGAAAATGGATATGCACTGAAATTAAAACTTGCGCACGCCTATTTACGGCCTGAGCCCTTACTACCACCCTTTGACTTAGTGGTAAGGGCTCATGCGCTACCCATGTGGTAACCATGCAGCATGCACCAACTGCTGATTACTGCCTGGAATGCCCCCCCCCCCATGTACCCAACTCAGAATTACAACCGGGCGCACGCGCTAGTCCGGCAGTAGTGCCGATTTGCCATGCACTGCCCTTGTGTTAGCCCTCTCTCACCTTAGTAAAAGGGCTCCTTAGTGCCTTCCATCCTACTTAGTATATCGGAAACATTGTGCGTTACAGTCTGTTTTTATTATTATTATTATTATTATCATTTTTATTCTTTAGAATTGCAATGAAAAATCATTAGTAGGAAATGAACACAACTCATTTTTTAAATTATTATTGCAACATATTAATCTACTATAAAACATATAAAGCTAGTGGTGCATATCTCGGTTACATAAAAGGAAAAACGTAATCATTTGGCATTTTCAAACATTCTTCTGTATAACAATATATATATATAGAAATTATAGGGAATGATATTCAAAGGATTTATGCACCTATCTTTGTGGTCTTTTACAAAGGCACACTAGTGTTTTTAGTGCACGCTAAAAATTATCATGGGCTAAACACTAAGACACCCATAGGAATATAATGAGTGTCTTAGCATTTAGCATGCACTAAAATGCCAGCGTGCCTTTGTAAAAGGGGCCCAGGGGCCCTTTGAGAGTTATGCCCCTAAATTGGTGTCTTCAGAGTGAAGAAGTAATGGTTAGTGCACTGACCTGAGAAACTAGAGAACCAAGTTCAACTCCCACTGCAGCTCCTTAAGACTCTGGGCAAGTCACTTAACCCTCCATTGGTCCAGGTGCAAAAAAAAAAATTGGATTGTGAGCCAACTAGGGAACAGAAAAAAAAAACTAGGGTGCAAAAAAAATTGGATTGTGAGCCAACTAGGGAACAGAAAGTACCTTGCACATAGTAAATGTAAACCACTTTGATAGTACTGCAGTGTATCAAATCCCTTCCCCTTTCACTTTCCTCTTTGAAAATTTACTAGAGCTGGCAGGGAATGGTGTGTGGTACCAAGATGGTGTCTTCGTGAGACTCACTAGCCAGACACTTTGACTTCCCTCTGCAGTTACTTCTATCTCCAAGCTGCACCAGACAAATATTGAGCCGTTCAGTGCTATGGCTGTTTCCTTCCGGGTTCCTCCTTTGGTCCTGCTGGCAGAGGCTTTTGCCAGCAGCAGTGGAGATGGCACTTCATTAAGCTCCATTGAGAGGACAACACCCCCATAGCCCGTGAGTGTGTGCATCCATTGGAAGTTTGCCATCTCCAGACTCTGGTGGGAGCCCCAGTGGTATTTTCCATCTCACTTGCAATAACAGCTGAAGGGAAGGAGCAACAGATTGACCAGAAAACTGAGTTTTCAACCTTTAGGGTGGGAGTTGCTGCTAGCTGACCCTGTGCTGCCAGAACTTGTTAGACCAAAAGTTGTCACGATGGATTCAATTTGGGATGCCCTGGAGACTTTCAATAACTGTTTTTTGAAAGTTACCAGTATATTTGTTTTCAATTTAATCAGATACAAAAGGAAAATCTTAGATTTTTGAATTTTCTAAAGTCGCCATTGATATCATCTATAGACATGACATGGGAATATTTTTTGGATATTTGAAAAATACCTGCAGAAGCCTTACCATTGCTTGTAAAAGCTCAACATGTAGAACTGGAAACTCATGGGAAAGGAATTTGGAAACATCAGACTGATCCAATTAATTTGACAGAATCTCTTGAGACATCATTAGAGGTCATTACCAAAAGGACCGCAGTATTGGTGACTTTTGCATTAGAACCAGATTGAAATAATATACTTTGTTTATATTTTCGTTATATGAATTAGTTGTTTTTGGGGTCTAAGAGTCATGTATTTCCAGATTTATCTAGAGACACACAAAAGAGATGCCAGGAATTCCTGGTGTTGAAGCCCAGGGCATTGGCTCTGAGCATGGGTTTTGTGTTGAGATTTCCATGTCAATGTGTTATAACATTTGAGTCCAAGAATTATTTGTTATTTGACCTGAAACAGCTGTTGGACTTTATTTCTGCCAAAGAGGAATTGAGAGTTAAAATAGAATTTCCACTGTAAGGATCGGCTTGTTAGACAAGTGGAAAATGTGATCTCATTTGGTTTTTGTTTCTTTTTTCATAAAATTGAATTGTAAATTTACCTTTTCTTGGTTCTTATTACCTAAAATTGTGGATGTATTATTTTTATATTATTCTACCAATTGCTTTATTTCCTGCTGAGGACTTATGCCTATTATGTTTGTTGCAGTAAATTTCTATCATAAATATGTTAAAAGTTCAATCAATAAAAAACACTTTACTAGAGCTGAGGGCCTAAATTTATAGGGATCAATTCTATAAAGGGAACCACAAGTTAAGTTCCAAAATGCTGGGCACTAATAGGGGAATTCTATAGATGGTTCCTAAAATTAGGCACTACTTCTGTGCTGAGTTTTTGGCGCAGAAAAGTATTCTAACAGATGCAAGGAGCTGAAATGGGGCATAAAACAGCAGATCCGTGTGAAAACACATTCACCCATTTATAGACTAGCACATGTTTCCATATCGATCTGCAAAGGGGGCGTAATGATGGGAGGATCATGGTTGGGTCAAAACAAAGCGTCAGTGTTATAGAATAGTGCATGTGTTTCCTTGTGGATCTGCAAAGGTGACGTAATGATGGGAGGGACACGGATGGGTCAGAGGATGCGCCAGTGTTATAGAATAGTACAGATCTGCACCCAACTTGCATGCTGGGATTTATACCTGGTTTCACTTGGTATATATATAACTCCTCGTGTCCAATGTGGATCCCAGTGCTACCCGCTAGTCTATATAGGGCGCCCATCCCAGAACACCCATTATAGAATACCATTCAGCACTGATTTTTTTTGGCGCTGAATTTTGAGCACCATTCACTGAAGGTAGAATACTAATTAGCTCCTAACTAGCACTTATATTTGAATCTGTAACATTCAAGCTGTGGAAGATGTCCAAGTGAATGTTCCCCTGCATTTGCGAACTATGCAAGTTGCATGTTAAGGTTGTATAATACCGCTTATCCCCTAACTAGCACTTATGCATGAATCTGTAACATTCATGCATATGCTTGTTTAATATAATATGAGCATGCAAATAACACATCCATTTTGGTTCTCACATTATAGAAAGAGGGGCAAAATGTCTCTAAATACCTACATTTAGGAGCATAAAAAAGTGGGTGTCAACTAGGGCACATTTAGGGTGGGGAAAATGATTAGGAGATTAGCATCGATTTTTCAGCAGTACGCTCATATGTTAGACTCAAAAGTCTAGGCAAATATTTATTTAAATATTTTCTAATCAGCTGTATCTTCGGTTCTAGATGGAGTACAAATCACTCTTCCAGTGCAATTCATAATTTTTAGATATGTTTGGTGTAAATATCTTAGTACAGGGATCAGAATATAGATGATCATCCTTATTCAATAAAAGAGAACCCAGGGAGCTCATGTAGATGTTAAACAGTATTGGGCAGAGTGGTGAACCCTGGAGAACTCTCCAAGGGGGTTGCCAAGTAGTGGGTTGATCTCCATCTTTTACAATGCAATAGCTGCTGTTAATTAAAACGTCATGAAATCAGCTATAGTCAATGTCAGAAACTCCAACTACACTCAATGTTTTCAATAATAAGTGGTGGCAAATGCATCAAAGGCCATTGAAATACTAAACTGTAAAAGTATCATTTAGAGACCTTGATTTTACATCTTCGTAATGTCTGCTTCTAGGATAATAGAAAGCAAGGCTTCTGTACTGAGTAGATATCAATATCCAAACTAAGTAGGATGCAAAACAGTCTAGATACCTAGACAATTGCAAGCTCAGTGGAGACTGTTTTATTACCTTTTGGATATCTCACCAAGAGACAAAATGCTTGATCTTGAAAATGCAGAGAGTCTTAATAAGTGCAACAATCATACCTCAAACATAAATATTTTTCATCAACATAGTAACATAGTAAATGACAGCAGCTAAAGACCTGTACGATCCATCCAGTCTGCCCAACAAGATAAACTCATTTTACATGGTATGTGATACTTTATATGTATGCCCGAGTTTGATTTGTCCTTGCCTTTCTCAGGGCACAGACCGTAGAAGTCTGCCCAGTACTGTTCTTGTACTAAGTTCTGAAGCTAACATCGAAGCCCCTTAAAATTTGCACTCCAGTCCATCCATCTATTCAGTAATGATCAGGACATAGACCGTAGAAATCTGCCCAGCTCCCATTTTGTTTCCTCAATTACCGGTGTCACCACCCAATCTCCACTAAGATTCCATGGAACCATTCCTTCTAAACCGGATTCTTTGGTGTTTATGCCACTCGTGTTTGAATTCCATTACCGTTTTCATCTCCACCACCTCCTGTGGGAGGGCATTCCACATATCCACCACCCTCTCTGTGAAAAAATACTTCCTGACATTAGTCCTGAGTCTGCCCCCCTTCAACCTCAATTAATGTCCTCTAGTTCTACAGCCTTCCCGTCTCCGAAAAAGGTTCATTTGCTTCATTTGTTTCTCCTTTCCTCCAAGGTATACATGTTCAGGTCAGCAAGTCTCTCCTTGTACGGCTTGCAATGCAAATCCCATACCATTTTTGTAGCTTTTCTTTGCACCGCTTCCAGTCTTTTTACATCTTTAGCAAGATACGGTCTCCAAAACTGAACACAATACTCCAAGTGGGGCCTCACCAACGACTTGTAGAGGGGCATCAACACCTCCTTTCTTCTTCTGGTTATGCCCTCTCTATGCAGCCTAGCATCCTTCTGGCCACGACCGTCGCCTTGTCGCATTGTTTCTTCACCTTTAGATCCTCAGTCACCAACACCCCAAGGTCTCTCTCTCCTGAGTTGAGCTTACTAATCTCTGCCCTCCTATCTGGTATCTCTCTTTTGGGTTTCTGCACCCCTAGTGCATCACTCTACACTTCTTGTCATTAAAGTTTAACTGCCAGACCCTCAACCATTCTTTTAACATTCAGAGATCCCTTTTCATCGTTTCTACTCCCTCCAGGGTATCCACTCTATTGGTTATTTTCGTGTCATCCGCAAAAAGTTACACCTTTCCTTCCAACCCTTCAGCAATATCTCCCACAAATATATTAAACAGACTAGGCCCCAGCACTGACCCCTGAGGAACTTCACTGCCCACCTTCCTTTCCTCCGAGCAGATTCCATTTACCACCACCCTCTGCCATCTGTCGGTCAACCAGTTTCTTATCCAATTCACCACTTTCGGTCCTAAGTTCAACCTTTTCAGCTTATTCACGAGTCTTCTGTGGTGGACCGTGTCAAAGGCTTTGCTGAAGTCCAAGTAGATTACATCTAGCACACGTCCCTCATCCAGTTCTTTGGTCACTTAGTCAAAGAAGTCAATAAGATTTGTTTGGCAGCATTTTCCTTTGGTAAAGCCATGTTGCCTTGGGTCCTGTAACCCATCAGCTTCTAGAAAGTTAACTATCCTTTCTTTCAGCAGTGACTCCATTATTTTTCCTACCACCAACGTGAGGCTTACTGGTCTGTAGTTTCCCACTTCTTCCCTGTCTCCACTTTTGTGAAGAGGGACTAGGGTTACCATATGGCTACAGAAAAAGGAGGACGGATTGAGACAGCCGGGTTTTACTTCCATTGCTTTCCATTGAAAGCAATGGAAGTAAAACCCGGCTGGCTCAATTACTTCCATTGAAAGCAATGGAAGTAAAACCCGGCTGGCTCAGCAATGGAAGTAAAACCCGGCTGGCTCAATTACTTCCATTGAAAGCAATGGAAGTAAAACCCGGCTGGCTCAATCCGTCCTCCTTTTTCTGGAGCCATATGGTAACCCTAAGAGGGACCACATCCACTCCTCTCTCCAATCTCGTGGAACCTCTCCCGTCTCTAAAGATCTATTAAATAAATCTTTAAAAGGTCCCGCCAGGACCTCTCTGAGCTCCTTCAGTATCCTGGGATGTATCCCATCCGGCCCCATAGCTTTGTCCACCTTCAGATTCCCAAGCTGTTTATAAACTATTTCTTCCATAAACGGCTCAGTATCCACTCCATTCCCAGATGTTCCCTTGACAGCCAACCGTGGTCCTTCTCCAGGATTTTCCTCCATGAACACTGAAGAAAAATAATTGTTTAGCACATTTGCTTTATCTTCATCACTCTCCTCATAGCCATTCTCATTATCTTTTAGTTTCGCAATTCCATTCCTATCCCTTCTTCTTTCTCCATTATATATGAAAAAGGTCTTGTCACCTCTCTTTACATCTTTAGCCATGTTTTCTTCCGCTCGTGCTTTCGCTAGCTGTATTTCCTTCTTCGCTTCTT
The DNA here is from genome assembly GCF_901765095.1 of Microcaecilia unicolor. Classification (NCBI taxonomy): domain Eukaryota; kingdom Metazoa; phylum Chordata; class Amphibia; order Gymnophiona; family Siphonopidae; genus Microcaecilia; species Microcaecilia unicolor. The sequence goes on along the minus strand of NC_044031.1, from coordinate 608,382,235 downwards.
TAAGTTTAATCCGATAATCTTTTCCTTGATCCTCTCGTTGTGTTCTTTTGTATTTCTTGAACAAAGCCTCTTTTGCTCTTATTTTTTCAGCTGCTTGGTTGGAGAACCATATAGGCTTCCTGCTTCTCTTGTTTTTGTTTACTTTCCTCACAAAAAGATTAGTTGCCATATTTATAGCAGCCTTTAGCTTGGACCACTGTTTTTCCACTTTTCCTACACCTTCCCACGTCAATAGCTCCTTCTTCTGGTATTCCCCCATTTTATCAAAATCAGTACATCTGAAATCCAGTACTTTGAGTTTTGTGCGTCAGCACTCTGCCTGCTTCCTTATATCAAACCATACGGTGTGATGATCACTATTACATAGGTGGGCACCCACCCGGATACTGGAGACACTACCTCCATTAGTGAGCACTAGATCCAGCATTGACCCTTCCCTCGTGGGTTCCGTCACCATTTGTCTGAGCAAGGCACTTTGACAGGCATCCACAATCTCCCTACTTCTTTCCGATTCCGCAGACGGGACATTCCAATCCATGTCATACAAATTGAAATCTCCCAACAGTAGCACCTCCCCTTTCATACCAATCTTTTGAATATCTTCTATCAGATCCTTGTCTAACTTCTCTGTTTGCGCAGGAGGTCTGTAGATAACCCCCGTGTGGATACAGGTTCCGTCCTCTCTTTCCATGATGATCCATAAAGCTTCTTCCTTTCCCCAGGTTCCCCACATTTCAGCTGCTCTGATATTCTGTCACATACAGAGCCACTCCTCCACCTCTTTGGCCCGCTCTATCCTTCCTAAAAAGATTATAGCCCGGTACGGTCACATCCCATTCATGGGAATCATTGAACCACATCTCTGTAATAGCAACAATATCCAAGTTTTTTTCAAACATCAGGGCTTGCAAGTCTTGAACCTTTTTACTTAGACTACAAGCATTTGTGCACATAGCTTTCCATGTGCTTAGTGAGTTTGGGTGGTTTTCTATATTTACATGACCTTTCCCTCAGCCATCATGTTTATTCTGGGGGTGACTTTCCGAAATCCCCTGTTTCCTTTTGTCACCCCCACCCTCTAGTTTAAATGTCTAGAAACATACTGTCTGAATTTTTCCCCAAGGATCCCTTTCCCCATCACAGAAAGATGTAGCCCATCATTACAGTGCAGCCTGTTATTTTTCCACGTATTACCCCATTCTCCTATGTATCTAAAACCTTCTTCTTTACACCAAGACTCAAGCCACTTATTGCTCTGTTTTGTGCAGTCTTTCCTCTCCCCTCCCCCACGTAGGAATTACTTCAGAAAAAGCCACAGTCCAAACCAAAGATTTCAGACCCTCCCCAAGCTTCTGGAACGCTCTCTGTGCTGTAAACTTGCTATTGTTGGCCAGGTCATTTGTCCCCAGGTGAATTACAACATCAGCATTTGAAGCCTCTCTCTCTTCTCGGATCACTTTCAGTATTTGATCTGTACATCTTGTAGCTGAAGATCCTGGAAGACATTTCACTAGGTTGGAACTTAGTGATTATTTCTACTCAGTCCTAGCATGCATCTAATGCTAAACATAAATATTCTTCTTTCTGAGCTCAACAGCATTCTCTGAATCCCTCCTGCAGACTTATAATCATTGCTGATTGGGCTTTGCCATAAGTCACAGCCCAGGCCAGGTTTTCTGTCTCACTGACGAGCACAGATTCTTTATACCAGATACATCACTAAGCACCATTCTCTTTCTGGGAGTCAGTGTTAATTAGACCAGCTGGCCCAGGATTGCTCATCTGCTTTCCCTGGGCTCTAATTAGCATAGCTCCTGTGGTTGCAGGTGTATTACCTTCTGTAAATTGTAGTCCAACTTTCTTTAAAATGAATTATGCTTTAAACTTGCCTACCTTTAAGCCAAAAATATTTTCCTGTTTTCTCTGCTTTCTTACCAGTCACAATCATAAGACGAAACAAGACAAAATACAATTTAATATAGGAAATGTAAATACATTGCTAAATGGTTGTTTCAATAGAAATAAAAAACAGTATACAGTCATTTTGCTTCAGTCTAGAGAGCAAAAGAATTAACTTCAGATTTTTTCTAAATTTGTAATAACCTTCCATCATCCTGAACAGGTATATATGGTTTCAAAACTGAGGTAAAGTTTGTGGGAGCATTCCCTGACAGAGCATTGTCAAAGAGGAATAAGATTTTAAATTTCACCCTCCACCAGATGGTAACCAATGTAAAGATAACAATGTCAGAATAATATGATCAAAATGGGAAGAGCTAGTCAGGAGTCCAGCAGCTTTTAACATGGTATATGGAAATCCAAGAAAGAGAGAATTACAGTAGTCAAGATGAACCAATATTGACTTGAAGAATTATTCTAACATCAGATACTGAAAGGATCATTTTAAGCTTTTGACAAAATTTCACCCAGTCTTTTACTTGCTCTTGTGAATTACAGCTTGTGCCAGTTCTTGAATATCCATTAATCCACAGACCTTAATCAAGTCTCAGTGCAGTCCATAGCTAAGCATTTTCTTGCCCATCATGCAGAAACTGTGGAGGGTTGTTAGGCAATGCAGGAAGGCAGCAGGGATAATCATGTTGGTCCTTCGAACATCCCAGAGGGCAGAAGTCCTCAGAGAACATCATTGCTATATCTCGATGCCCCAGGCCATGAGGGATCATCACCACTGGGTCCTGTAAAGGAACCTGAAGAGAAGGACCAACACTCTGAAGAAAGTAAGGAGGACACATTAGGGGACAATGAGCCTGAGGCAATGATATTTGTTGAGATGGACTTTGTGGGGTAGCCATCACAGCAATCAGACTGAGGAGATCACAGCAGAAGATACATGCTAATGACATCATTGGTCCTGGGCAGGAGGATAATGTCAGAACTTGCTAGCCACATTCAACAGAATGACACCCTGCTCAGGGCAGAGATAAGTTGCCTTTGCAAGGACATTTAGGGTCTGCAAGCCACTGTGGACGTGGGTGGACGGTACCAAGAGCTGCAGGTCCTCATTGGTGACTTCCAGACTCTGAATCATACTCTAGCTGTTTTGCTGTCCCTGCTAATTCCACACCATACAACACTGGTTACACCCTGACATCCCTATGTCTATGCCCTTTTTGAACATTTTCAGTCCACTTTACCCCACCACTGAGTTTGGTGTGAATTCATCATCACCTGGTTTTCCCCAGCTTCCATGGGGAAGCCAGGCCTGACTCAGGGGTGAGGAAAGGTGGACCAGACTCTTATGGTTAGCCCTATGACCCACAATAGCCTTTGCACCACAGCATTTGCCTGCAACTGCCTCTCCTAAAGCATGGCCATGGTAAGGGAAGGAGCTAGGGTTTGAGAGGGCTTTAGACAAACGGGCATGGGTCACAGGGAGGGTAGGAGATTAGTGGCACAAAATAAACATGCTCACAGTGACACACATGAGGGAGGGAGGGAGGATTTTATTGGGGACCACATTGGCGCTGCTAATAACATGATTTGATTTAGTTTTCAATGTTCATAGGGGCACATATAGCTTTATGGGCCATGGGTTATCTTCTCTCTCCTATACTTATACCAGTGCTTTGTGGGTTTTCTCATTATGCTGGTTGACTCTTGGGTATCTTGGAGTGGTTTTTGATACACAACTATAATTTCTCAGGTTTCATCAGTGGTTATATCTGGTTTTCCTTTACTTCGTTGCATCCACTCTATTCATCACTGCTTATATGTGGAGGGGCACTTTCAATATGACATCTAAATTTGATTTTGGACATTTTCCAAAAATCCAGTAGTGAACATGGCCATTTTCAAACCAGAAAAACGTCCAACTTTTTATTTTGAAAATGAGCATTTGCTAGACATTTTTATGCTCAGTGCGCCTATCTTTTAGGACCATTTTTTTGGGGGGGGAAAGTCCAAGGGAAAAATGCACAAAAATTAGCCATTGGGATGTATGGGGGGGAGCATTCTTAGTAGACTAGCCACATAGACATCCCAGCAGAGAAGTAGGGCACCCTAGGGGGCACTGTAGTGGACGTCACATAAAAGGTCCAGGTACACATCTCACCATTACCCCCTTATATTGTATGGTGAGCTCTCCAAACCCCACAAAAACTTACTGTACCCAACTCTATACCTCTACAATAGCCCTCATTCACCTATATGTAGGTACAGTAAGTTTTTGGTGGGTTTTGGAGGACTCATTCTTTCCACCGCAAGTGTACCAGTTAGAGTGGGATATGGGCCTAGACCTCCTTCTGTACAGTCCTGTGGACCGACCACTAGGTTACTCTAGGGACATGCTTGCTGCTGTAATAGGACTGGCCGTAACATCTGAAGCTGTCAGAGAGGGGCTGGTATGTACTATTTCTTTCACAGCTTTGCTTCAGGGGAGGGAGTTCAATGACCATTGGCGGAGCAAGGGGGTTTATGAGTTAATTCCTCCATTTGGTCCTTTCCTTTCTGAGCACACTACCAAAACCCTTATCCACACTCTTATCACCTCTCGCTTAGACTATTTCAACTTGCTTCTCACAGGTCTTTCACTAAGTCATCTCTCTCCCCTTCAGTCTGCTTAAAATTCTGATGCACGACTTATATTCTGCCAGTGTTGCTATGTTCATATTAGCCCTCTTCTCAAGTCACTTCATTGGCTCCCTGTTTCCACATACAGTTCAAACTCCTCTTATTCACTTATAATTGCATTTACTGTGCAGCTCCTCACTACCTCTCCACTCTTATCTCTCTCTACATTTCTCCCTGGGAACTCCATTGGGTAAATCTCTCTTATCTGTACCCTTCTCCTCCACTGCTAACTCCACACTCCGTTCCTTTTATCTTGCTGCACCATATGCCTGGAATAAATTTCCTAAGCCATCTCTGGCTATCTTCAAATCTAGGCTAAAAGCCCACCTTATTGAAACTGCTTTTAACTCCTAACCCCTATTCACTTGTTCAGTACCCATGTCCGTTTTATCATTCCCACCTTAGTAATTCCCTTAACCCTTATTTGCCCTATTTGTCTGCCCTGATTAGATTGTAATCTCTGTCGAGCAGGGACTGTCTCCTCATGTTCAAATGTACAGCACTGCGTATGTCTAGTAGCGCTACAGAAATGATAAGTAGTAGTAGTAGTAGTCATTTAGGGCACCTTTTGGTTACTTAGTCATAATTGAAACAGGTCTAGCCTAAAACATCTTAATTTTGGCCCTAGACATTTTCATTTTGTTCCATTTTTGCAGAAAAACATCTATCTTTTAGTATTGTCCATGTTCTGCCCAACATGCCCCCTTCAAATTTGGACGAACTGTGGAGCAACATATCTAAAATCGGGGTGCCGAAAATTGCAACTTGGATGTTTTTGAGAGAAAAAGTCATTCTGCTAACTTATGACGCTTTTTTTTTTTTTTTTAAATGAGCCCCTTAGCATCCTGGGAAAGCTTGATCTATGCCCTGGTAATATTTTGCCTAGACTGCTGTAATATACTCTATGTGGGTCTCTCATTATCCCTGCTATGAAGACTTCAGCCAGTACCGAATACAGCTATTCATATTTTATTGTGTACCTCTCACTATGATCATGTCAGGCCACTCCTAATACAATCATTGGCTTCCCTTTGCCCGTCTTACTTATCCTCACTGCTCACTTCCTATGTAGTCTCACTCCCTTCACTGAGCATTGTTTAGCACTACCCTAAATCCATTGCTCGCACCTGGAATATTTTCTGTACTGCCCCTTTCCTATGGAACCCCCTCCCTTCTACATTAGATTAGGTCTACTCTAAACACCCATATTTTTACTTTAGCATTTCCTGTGTTATGTAGAAAAGGTAGTATATAAAATGTTTAATAAACATAAACATCGGTGCCTCTGGTACAGTTACATCCAATTTATGACAAGGTTGTGGAGCATGCAGCAGGCCAGGAAGATGTTAAGTGCTATGTCAGGGGTGGAAAGAAGTACTCCAGGCATCTGAAGCAAGATTTTAATATGCCAAATATATGCTTGATTACAGCTCTGATCTTTCTGTGTGCCTCATTATATCTCTTTTCTGCTGAGTCCTTGAGATGGGCTATGGGGATCATTAGCTATGACCTGAGAGGATAAACTTTGTCACCTGGAAGGAAGAGAGTACATGAATGCGCCTTGTGGATCATAAAGGCTCAAAGGGCAGGTTGTTGGACATAGAAAGAGTCATCTGTGACAAGAGAAAGATCAGGTTACTGACAGTAAGGTTATGGGTGGATCTGATTACTATTTCTCTAAAGATAAGGTTTTGGTAATTATGCGTGAAGAAACACTTTTTAAGGAATTGTGTATTCTATTTTTTTGTATTGATAAAGAAATTAGAACTGGTATAGTCTCTTCTGAAGAATAGGGAACACATGGGGGTGAGTAGATTTTGAAAGGTACCAGCTTCAGGAGCAGATCCATGGAGCTCACTACTGGGGTTACTTTATTTTCACTAGGATCTGTGATCATGCAGAAGATGTGGTGGCACACTTGGTTCTGCCAACAGCTACTTTCGTAGTACGTAAGTGACATATTTGGTACATTCTGCTGAAACTGCAAAGGTCAAACAGATGAAGAATATTGTCATATGCATACATTTTCTGGGTGTACAGGGATTAACTGCCAAGTGTTAGTTTCAGGAAAAGTTTTTTATGATCTACATATCCATGCAGTGCACCACTGCTTGTTCTGTTTCCTGAAGTGCTAAGCCAGCTATTAAAAGGTGGAAGTCTTAATTTAAGATATGTGATCACAGCAGCCTTGACAACTGAGAGAGGATACATGTTTGCTCTTTGATAAAATATGAGCTGTTTTTATTTCTTCTTTTACACTGAAAGAAAATTCAACACAGCACGTCTCTCTTATGCCTTTCCAGTAGCAGCTTGCACTAACAGGATTTAGTAAACCTCTTGTTTTGTGCTTGGAGTGGTCCTATGCGTGTTGTATTCATTTGAAAAGCTCAGAGTGGAGCTGAATAAATGAGAGGGCAATTATAGTGAAATCTTTGTGTGTACATGGGGTGGGGGTTCAGGGATAAGACAAAGGGGCTGAAATGTGTACCAGTGTGGTGGGAGATGTAAAGTAAGTTAAATTCTGCGAGATTTCACCCTTGATAATCAATTGTGACATCAATATCTTGTGCTCTTGGGGGCGAAAGAACTGCATGTATGCCTTGTCAGAGTAGCTGCTGGTGAAATACTGGGGTTTGAGAAGCTGGTGAGAGTCTCGTTTGGTGTGGCCAAATTAAGCCTGTATTGAGCGATATGAGTGGGGCCAGCTTGGAAGTAGACAGTGCAGAGAGAACTGCTTATCTGCCTTATTGGAACAACTGCTAGTAAAATACCAGAGCTTGGGAAGCCCAATGAGAACTTCCCTTGTTAGGATGTGGAAGAACCCCTGATGTCATCAAAGTGAGCCCTATAGAGGGGAAGAGTGGGGCCAGCATGTGGTGGCAGGATGAAGGCACATTCCTGAAGGAGCATGACCAAAGGAGATACCCCTTTGGAGCTCCAGTGGAGATGTGATAGGCAAGGACTGGATTGGTGGAAGATCAGCAGCAGTTTGGGGATGATATAGAGCAAAACAGAGCCAGATGATTTTGGAACAGACGTGTTGCTGTTATCTTCATCTGTGCGTGTTTTGATTTCAGTGACCATCTTCCTATTTTTATGCCATTTGGAGGGGCATAATTGAACGGGGTGCCCTAGTTTTCATGAGGGCGTCCTCACAGGATGGCCCCGCAAAGGGGCAGGGAAACCTGTATTATCGAAACAAGATGGGCGTCCATCTTTTGTTGTGATAATATGGTCGGGGATGCCCAAATCTCAACATTTAGGTTGACCTTAGAGATGGTCGACCTAAATGTTCAGATGGTCGACCTTAGAGATGGTCGTCCCCGGTTTTCGGCCATAATCATAGGTGCCCAGTATAAGAGGCTTGGAGAGGCTAAGCCTCCCCCCTGCTGCAGCAGAATGAATCAGCTGTGGAGTCCAGCTGCTCTGAGGGGATTAAATTGTTGATTTACCTCCATCCTCACAAGAGGAGCTGCAGTGAAAGCCCTCTAGCAGTTGTAGAAATTGGTTTATGGTTTGTTTACCTTACTTCTGGGAAAGCAGGGGGGGGTTGGCTGGAGGTGTCCTGGGTTGCCAGGGAGATATTTAAGGAGGATGACTTCCTGACCTGCACCAAGGACAGACAGATAGCAGCAGAACGGATACTGGGCTTGCATGATCAGAAAAAGTCACCAGACAACAAAGGTAGAAAAGATCATTTTATTTTCATTATAGTGTTTGGAATATGTCCACTTTGAGAATCAGGTGCTCAACATTAAAAGTTTATATTTATTTACTTATTTATGGCATTTTATCCCACATTAAACATGAATTAGGGTGTTTTGTGGCTCTACATGAGAATTGTGATGATATGATCCCTTGTTTCATATTGTTGACGGTCTGCATTTTCCGTATGGTTGGTATACTGGTGTATTAGGTCTGCCCAGTGTAATATTTATGGTACAGTAAGGTTCTGAGTGTGTTTTTGGACAAAGTTGTACATAGCGTTTTGCAGTTGAGTGATTGTGGTTAGAATATGCTTTGAGCAACCACTTTATTCTTTGACATATGATACATATCTAATATCTAAATTTAATAAAAGGTATTAATTGTGACTTTTATTTTTATTTATTTATTTTTTCTGTGTGTTATCAGACAATTATGGATTTAAGCTCCACCTCTGGCCCCACCCCTAACCCACCCCCTTTAGCCTCCCCAAACAGTTGGGCCACCGACCGCCTATGGCCATAATGGAAACCGAGGACACCCATCTCAAAAATGACCAAATCCAAGCCCTTTGGTCATGGGAGGAGCCAAAATTCATAGTGCACTGGTCCCCCTGACATGCCAGGACATCAACCGGGCACCCTAGGGGGCACTGCAGTGGACTTCAGAAATTGCTCCCAGGTGCATAGCTCCCTTTCCTTGTGAGTTGAGCCCCCCAAAACCCACTCCCCACAACTGTACACCACTACCATAGCCCTAAGGGGTGAAGGAGGGCACCTAATGTGGGTACAATGGGTTTCGGGTAGGTTTTGGAGGGCTCACATTTGCCACCACAAGTGTAACAGGTAGGGGGGGGGATGGGCCTTTGTCCGCCTGCCTGAAGTGCACTGCACCCACTAAAACTGCTCCAGGGACCTGCATACTGCTGTGATGGAACTAGGTATGGCATAGAGGCTGGCAAAAAAAAAAAATTAAGTTTTTTTTTTTTAGGTTGGGAGGGGATTGGTGACCACTGGGGGAGTAAGTGGAGGTCATCCCTGATTCTCTCTGGTGGTCATCTTGTCAGTTCGGGCACCTTTTTGAGGCTTGGTCACAAGAAAAAATGGACCAAGTAAAGTCGGCCAAGTGCTCATCAGGGACGTCCTTCTTTTTTCCATTATCGGCCGAGGACGCCCATCTCTTAATCACGCCCCAGTCCTGCCTTTGCTAAGGTGCTGACACGCCGCCGTGAACTTTGGTCATCCCCACGACAGGAAGCAGTTGAGGACGCCCAAAATCGGCTTTCGATTATGCTGATTTCTGCGACCCTGAGAGGACACCCATCTCCCGATTTGTGTCAGAAGATAGGCACCCTTCTCTTTTGAAAAAAAGCCTGTTTTTCTCTAATTGGTAAACAAAAGTGAGAAAAAGGAAGTAACTTCTGGCTCCCAGGTGATTTAGGGATCAATGATAAACATGTGACAATATAAAGATGTAGTTCCTCCCAAATTGATTAAGTATAGACAATCACTTGAATCTGGAGCTTTCTTAAGTTTGGTGATATCACCCAACCCCTTCCCTCTTGGGAGTCCCTTTTTTAGCCTAGAAGTGGAGTCTTCCCCAAATGGTTCACATTAAGAACAGTCTTATTGTCCATCATTAAGACTGAGTCAATGGGAAACTAATTCGGTCCCAAAATGTTTTTCAAGAGATGCTCCTCTCCCATACCCCTCCTCCTCTCCTGAACCCCCCAGAGCATTCACCCTGCTGCACCTCCCCCATAAGATCTTATCCCCCTCCTGCACCTCCACCTTAAGAGCTTATCCCCCTCCTGTACCTCCCAAACTCTAGTCACAAGAGATTATCCCTATCCTATTCCCCAAGAGCAGTTCCCCTCCCAGTCCCCTCCTGAAGATCTCTCCCTTGAACCCACTGTAGGGTTCATTGTGGTCTAGGGATAGGCTGAGCAGGAGCAAACCCCAGTCACTCTTGCTCGTGCCAGCTCTAGGCACAAAATGACAGCCTTGACCTCTAGTGAGTAGACTTGTGGTACTACCTCTAGAGTCAGGACAATAGTAACATAGCACAGACAGAAAAGGTGATCCAGAGAATGAGGAACAGATGAGAATTCATCAAAACAGATTTTATTGAGGAGGGTCCCAACTTGGCCAAATTTTTAATTGTTTTTACCTATATTTGTTTGTAGACACCTGATGAAGGCAAAGCTGAAACTTGGATCATCTTTGCTGTCTATGCAGCCTGTGTGTTTCTGCAGAGGTTATTCTCCTGTTACCCCCTCCCCTATAGTAAATGTCATCAGATAAAGACCTGCACAGATCATTCAGTTTGTTCAACAAGGTAGCCAGAGTTGAATCTAGCACTCTACACAGGTTCCATGTCTTCAGTAATCTTTTGGGGCACAGATCCTAGAAGTCTTCCTGACACCGGCCCTAATTTCCAACTACTGAAATTGTTGTTGAAGCCCACTCTGGCCTTGACCCTGATCTGTTTTTTTGCCACTTATGGGACCCAGGCTGTAGAAGTCTGCCCAGCATTGGTCTTACTTGTGAACATCTGAAGCTACAGTCAAAGCTCAGTTCAGCTATGAGGTCATTTAAGTTTTGCTTTAATTGGGTTCCGTCCCTTTTGTATATAGAGATCCTCTGAGTAAGCAAAGCAAAATATATTTTTTATTGTCATTGCAAGTAGTATACCATGCCATACTTTGTATTGTTGTTTGAATATTTTTACTGCTCTAATTGCCTCCTGCTCATGTTTGATCTATTCTTACTGTACACTGCCTTGAGTGAATTCCTTCAAAAAGGCGGTAAATAAATCCTAATAAATATTAAAAATAAATAAGTATGTCTTCTCAGCACATTGTCCAAGAAAGAAATTAAATCCAAGCAGCAAACCCTTTCCTTAAGTGGCACATCTGTGCTATTTTATCTGCTCTTTCTCAAGGTTGTCAATTCTCAGTAGGTGACAAGCTCTCACTACCCTCTAAGGCAGTGGTGGGCATCCATGGTCCTCAAGGACCACAACCCAGTCAAGTTTTCAAGATTTCCACAATGAATATGCATGACATTGATCTGCATGTACTGCTTCCATTGTATACAAATAAATCTCATGCATATTCATGGTGAACATATCGAAAACCCTTAAGGACCATGGTTGCCCACCCTGCTCCAAGGGATACAGAGTTCCCCTCCAGTCTTTATCATCAGCTAGTTTTATGTTGTTTAGTCCAAGTCCAAACTAACCAGTCTTTTCACTTGTAAAGAAACTCGTATGCGGATATCTGATCATTTTCAGCGGCACTTAACCAGTTGGTGGCATTGAAAATGACCGGTTAATGCTGAAGTGGAAGCTGGATATGTCAGGGGCATTTCAGGGGTGAAGTCCAGATAACTCTCAATATTCAGAGCTTACCGGTCATGTTTAGCACATAAATAAGACCGCATAAATAGTTGTCCTATCTTTATTCGCTAGCCCATGACCGGTTAAGTCTGAATATTGCCTTAATCGAGCAAGTGCTAGCTGACTTTTAATTAACCAGAAATTCAATTCCAAAGCCTGCACGGAGCCCAACATTGAATTTCCAGTTTTAGCACCGACGATGGACAAAAAACTGCTGTCAGCCACCAGTTGAATATTGGGTGGAAAGTGTTTTATTAGCTCCATGCAATGTACAGTATCAGGGACACCACCAGAAAAGCTATGCCTATAGCCCACCTCCCTCTTATCAGGATCTTCTCTTACCCTATAGCCACCTGCTGGCTATTAGAAATAAAAAATTAGAAATTGGTGATACCTCTGAATCCAAGGGGCAAATTCTTTATAACTGGCCATACAGAGGCCAGTTTTAACTCCAGAGAGAAAAAAATTTTCTCTCAAAAATATATTAACCATAGTGACTAATGCAAAAACAGGAAGATCTCCCATCTGCTGCAACATTGCAGCGCTACAAACATCCTCCATTGAAGTCATGGGTCAACAAGTCTTCAAATATGAGATAATTTCCACTACATGTACTTCCTGAAATGAATCCCAATAACAAATGGGCTCAATCTCGGGAAACTTAATAATCCGCTCTTGTGGAAATGACTCAAATATCTGGCATATTTTCCTCTCAAAAAATGCTCCAAACTCATTGGGGGAAAATGGACAGTGATCTTCCAATGACTTATGCTCCTGAGTCAAGGAGTGCACAATCGAAAAAAGTTCCCTTGGACAATTCAAAGAGGTACCAATCTCTTCTGATAATATTGCTGCTTCTCAAAATGTACTGTCAAAGTATATTCCTTCAATTTCACCATATAACTAAATTTAGATTCACTATCTCCTGTCTGTCTTCATACTCTTTCCATTTTCCTAAGTTCACGGTGCACCTGTAATAGTGTGCTGCTGGAAACCACAGCAAAGACTTCCCTCATTTCTTCACAACCACCTTCTTTAAAGAGGCCACTATATCCAATGCAGCTTTCAAAGAATTCTTCCAATGGTCTACCATGTCCACTGGCCTCAAAACAGAAATATAATCCAGCAGAGGAGACCACACATCAAGCAATACTGTAGGATCTACTTTTGGCCTAACAGATTTAATCAAGTTCCCAATCTCAGGTCCTAACCAGTTAAGTGCTGCTGAATAGCAGTGGACAGCCCCGCATATGTGATTTAACCAGCCAGGATCCGTTTCTGGCCAGATAAATCATTTTGAATATCAACCCCCTAAAGTCTAACAACATACCCTATGATGATCATAACAGTTGCAGAGGCTCATATCTGCTGTTACTCTTCGTCTTATTCCATTATAGAACTCTGATCTCACCAAAATGCCTTCTTTAATTGTGATGTAGTCACAAGATGGAAGAACACATTTCTAGCTAACTCTTTCCATAGTCTGCTTACACATGATCATATCCTTTTGGTAAACTATTATTACAAATGAAAATTACTAGAAGGATATTATTATTTTCCACTTCCACACAATACCTCAAATTTTAGTGCATCATACTTAGACCTGTATAGAATATTAATGGATGTATCACTTAAGGGAAGGCCATTCATTCTATTTAAGAATGTAATTATCCAGCAAGCTTGTTTATTGCATTAGTACACATGTCCACTTCAGCCTTATGTTTGGGAAAGAATTAGAATCATTTGTCTTATTCAGTCCTTATAATTTTTTGCCTCAGTTATTCTGCCATATTAGTGAGTTGAAATGGCTTTGGTTTCTGGTACATTAGAGCTCAGGAGGCTTAGGGGGATAGTATCTACTGGTTTTCTCACTATAATCAATATCCCCAACTTCTCTTCTCAGTGAGAATTACAGGTTTTAATGACATCTTGTCTTAGGAAGCATCTCAGTTTTCTTTATTTAACTGGATTCTAGCATATATTTGATTTAATTTAGGATTGTTTTTGATGGGTTTTTTTTTTAGATTTATCGTCCACTTTTCCATCCATAGGTTATATAAAAAGGATAATAATACATAGGAAAAAAGCATATTATACAAAATCATTATTCTCAACATTCAACATTATTACTCCAGTGCACATCGATGGATATAAAAACCTCTAAGAAATTTGAAAGACTTCACAATCCCACTGCCCTCTTGACTTGGCTAAGGGAACTAGTTCCTAAGCTCTGGTAAAAGGTGCTATTTTCCCACAGCTGAATTTACCGTGTGAGTCACAAACCTGACTGTAGATTAATTACTGCATAGTAAATTTAATTTTGCATTGCTGCAGCCAAGAACATTGCATATTCCTAGTTGTAGCAACACAAAGACAAGTTGAGCTTGCTAACTTTTAAAGGGCTGAGCAGGTGCAGGAAAAGATTATGCACCCCTTCATCTCTGACCCCACCAACACCTTAATATCCAACCCTCTGCCCCTTGGATTGGTTTATTTATTTAAATATTTATTACCCACACTGTCCAGCTGTTGTAGGCAGGGTACAAAAGTAAAACATATACAATAAAACATGAAACAAGACAATAAATAATTACACATGTGAACACTATTGTCCTCTATTTCTTAAACATGGTAAAATACAGAAAGAATTCTTAGCTAACTCAGACTGCAAGTCCAAAAAAAATATGCACATTATTTTATTTATTTATTTGTTGCATTTGTACCCCACATTTTCCCACCTATTTGCAGGCTCAATGTGGCTTACACAGTACCCTCAAAGGTGTTTGCCCAGTCAATGGATAACAAATACAAAGTTGTATAGTGATCGTGTGAGGTATAAGTGGAGGGTCGGAATGGATGAAGATTGCGTGATGTCCTGTTCGATTATAGTCATGCTGTGTTGGTAGGTGAAGAGGGTTACGTGGGGTCATTGGGGTAGGCCTTTTTGAAGAGGTAGGTTTTGTTATGTTGCAAAAACCTGTGAAAAAAAAAAAGTCTTTAATTGTTTCCTGAACTGTGATAGACTTAGGATAGTACATAAATCAAAAGGCAGAGTGTTCCACAGATGGGCTCCTTCAACATATAATGTTGTGAGACAATGAACATCCAACCTAATGTGCTTAAAAGAATGTCCAGTAAAAGTTTGTCCAAAGACCGTAAGATACATGAGGGTCTGTAAAGTTGAAGGGAAGTTGCCAACTTTAATGAGGCCTCATCATTCACAATGCTTTATGTACTAAACATAAGGTCTTAAATTTAATCCTCCACTCAGTTGGTAGCCAGTAAAGGTTCTTCAGTACAGGTGTGATATGATCGTATCTCAACACCAGATATCAATCGAGCAGCGGCATTCTGTACAATCTGCATTTCATGGATCACATAATTAGGAAGACCTAGATAAAGAGAATTACAATAGTCAAAAATATTTGAAACCATTACTTATAGTAATGTATGAAAATTAGTAGCAGATAAGTTGTTTAGTCTCCTGAGAAATTTGAGGTTGAAAAAAAGTTTCCTTAATTACAGTTTTTACCTGAACTTTCAAAGATAAAGATGAATCAACAATCACATCCAAATATTTACATTCATTAAGAATAGAAATGATTTGATAACATCTGCCTTTTCTGCCAGACTTTGGTCACTACTTCATCTTCCTCCCCATCAGCACCCTCCACATCTGCTGAATTTCTTGACTCTGCCACCATCTCTCCAGCTCATGTGGCTTGGTCAGAGTTTTTTCTGCTGACTTTACTAGCCACAACAAAATCTGCTAAAGCTATCCATCCTACTTGATCCATAGCCAGCCTTTTTGTTCCAAGCCACTTGACCAGCAACTTCTTCCAGTCATTCTTCTGCTTCTTCAAAGCAGCCTACTTGAGGGGCTTATTTCTAGCACTTAGAAATATACTATGGTCGCCATGATATTAAAAGAGTCACATCTTGACCATTCTCACCAATTTCTAATCTGATCTAGCTAAGTTGACTGAGAAGATACTACTAGATCAGCTCTCTACTTCTATGGATAAAAGCCTGGCTCTTCATCCTCATCAAACACGCTTTGATATCAGTCATAAAATCTGTTGTATAACTGATCAGCTGGTCTCAGAGTGCACCCCCCCCCAAGCACAAATCCCCCAACCTGAAGCCCCCTCCCGCCCCCAGTGTTGAACCTCGTACTTGGAAGTTGCCCTCCTGGAGTCCCCCTCCCCTAAGGCCTACCTTTGAAATTCTCTGGTCCATAGTGGGCTGAGCAGGAGTGATCCCCAGTCTTTGCTGCCCTCGTCAGGACTAGGATCCAAAATGTCGATGGTGACCCCTAGCAGTAGTCTCAACTCGGGAGGCTGGAAAGAGTTATTTTTTTATTTTTAAAATTGATATGCCAACTATACCCTAGGTGGTTTCCATAGGAACACAATATAATAAAAACAAGCTTAAAACAACATATAACGGAATGAAAACAAACAATAACTACAACTCTGCCATTAATATCATTATAGCATTATTCAACAGTTAAATACAGTCAAATTCATAAGCAATCAAAAAAATTGCAATAAAAAACATTCTGGGTGGGTCTTTCAGTGTGTGGGAGGTAAAATCCAGGTTGGGGGGGATTAAACACTTGAGAGGCCTTTCCGATTAGGGGAGCACTATGGGGGTGGGTGGTGGCTGCATGGGTTTGTGCTTGGGGAAATGAAACCAGCTGCCTTTAAAGGTTGCCAACCCTTTAAAATGCAGCCTGTAAGCACTGGGCTGCAACTTGGTGGCCCAATGCTTGTGGGACAATTGAATAATACTTCTTTCGAGGTAGATCATAAGCAGCATTATTCATTTTACATTTGATTGTAAGCTCTGTCGAGAAGGGACTGTCTCTTCATGTTCAAGTTTACAGCGCTGCGTGCATCTAGTAGCACTTTAGAAATGATTGGTAGTAGTAAGTACGAGGTTTTAACTACAAGGCTTAGATATTAGTGTTCAAGGCTCTCCACCTGCATTCTGTGGTCTGTCTCTCTCTGACCTCCAGTTGGAGTCTACACTCTTCACAGGCCAGTCTTCTGTAAATACCTCTTCTCTCCCCCCAGCACCAGTGGACTTTGTCTAGATATTTCTAGGGACTCTGTGTTTTGTTATTTAGGGCCCTAACTCTGGAATTCCCTCTCTGTTCCTTTAAGATCTGAGCTGTGTTACTAGATGTTTAGGAGGGTGGTTAAGACCTGGCTGTTTCAATTTTCCTTCAGTTCTTAACCTGTCTTCTTTGCCCTATTTTTGCTAACTAGCCTTTTCTTCTTCCCACCTCTGTTTCTCTTCTGCACTATACTATGTTTTTATTGTTTACTGTAAACTGCTGTGCTACATGTATGTATTAATAGCAGTATATACATAGATATAAAATACAATCCTTCTCTTAATACCTACTGAGGGTCTCCCTGTTGGCTAGTGGAGGGGCAGGAGTGATGTCAATGAACTCTTTCTTTGGTGCCTCTGGGCTTCCAAACGGTCACAAAAGCAAATGGTGGTCTTGTGGAGCTACCACTAGGGGGTTAGTCTACCAAATAAGTCCCAAGACTATTAAGTACCAATGACTTCCAAGTGAATGTACTAGGAACTGATCAGAGGTGGTGGTCTTGATAGTCAGAGGAGTAGCTTAGTGGTTAGTGCAGCGGACTTTGATCCTGAGGAACTGGGTTCAATTCCCACTGCAGCTCCTTGGGACTCTGGCCAAGTCACTTAACCCTCCATTACCCCAGTATATACAAGTACCTGTATATACTATGTAAACCACTTTGATTGTAGTTGCAAAAACCACAGAAAGGCAGTATATCAAGTCCCATTCCCTTTTCCCTTCCTATGTTGGAATGGGTAGACGTGAATCATTTGTTTACTTTTTCCAAAAATACTAGGACTAGGGGGCATGCAATGAAACTACAAAGTAGTAAATTTAATAAGAATCAGAGAAAAAGTTTATTCACTCAACGAGTAATTAAACTCTGGAATTCGTTGCCAGAGAATGTGATAAAGGTGGTTAGCTTAACAGGGTTTAAAAAGGGTCTGGATGGCTTCCTAAAGGAAAAGTCCATAGACCATTATTAAATTGACTTGGGGAAAATCCACTGCTTATTTCTGGGATAAGCAGCATAAAATGTATTGAGCTTTTCTGGGATCTTGTCAGGTATTTGTGACCTGGATTGGCCACTGTTGGAAACAGGATGCTGGGCTTGATGGACCTTTGGTCTGTCCCAGTGTGGCAATACTTATGTACTTAGGAACTGGCTGCCAGCTGTGGAATGGCCATGAACAGAGATTATGCAAAAGGCTAAAGGGAGGTTGCTAATTTGAAGGGATAAAGTGACCATTTGAGGCCCCTCTAAAGACCTGGAAACATTAAGAATGCTCACAGGGTAGGAGATGTATCATCAGCTCCTGAAGAGACTTAAGTGATTTACACAGGGGTATTTTTCAAAACTGTATACTGTAATTTTGTATACCACTTCATGAGTGTGTGTGTGTGTGTACCACTTCATGAGAGAGAGAGAGAGAGAGTGTATGTGTGTGTGTGTAGGGAATGAGGTGTTAGGAAGGGAGGGAAGGCTTAGAGAAGGGGAAGGAATATTTATGTTGTCTATGAATCATTAGGGTTATCATATGGCTCCAGAAAAAAGAGGACAGATTGAGCCAGTCTGGGTTTTACTTCCATTGCTTTCAATGGAAGCAAAACCCGGACTGGATCAATGTGTCCTCCTTTTTCTGGAGCCAAAGGAAGGAGACCTGATAATGCTCTATTAAGGTGCCTAGTTCTCAATTATATGTCATATTTACATATTGTGAAAAATGCAAAATGTAATAATTAAATAAGTTTCATACAAAGAGAATTGATTTTGTCTTTAAATCTTAGAGTAGAGCTTTCATTTATGTATGCAAGCGCCTTTGTTTCTTTTCCTTTAGCATTTATCACAAGAAGTTTGCTAGCATAACTGAAGAAAGGGCATAACGGTATTTGACACCTCCAGGCTAAGTATTACTTAATATGTGAAATATTTATAAGATTTCTCCCCAGGAGATGCCTTATCTCTGCTTCAGTTATGTTACTCAAGCAAGTAACTGCAGTTATGTGTTTACATGGTGGTGTTAGTTCTTCCCTCTCCCAGAGTCTATGCTATTCTTTTCTCTCGAGGGATGCCAAAAATAAATTGAGGTGTTGGAGGTCTGAGGATAGTGGGGATAAAAATAATGTTAAAGGCTTAGGGTTAGGGGAGCATGTGCTCTACAGTAGATTCTACCTTTGCACAAGCATCCTTCATTGCTAAGGATGGCAGACAAGCAGTTGCTCTCCGCCATTCTATCAGAAGACACAGCCTCTAATGAAGAGTCTCTTTGAGCTCACTATAATGTCTGTATTACAGCACCAAATATCAGTGTATGTGTATGTGTGTGTGTGGCAGGTGGGGTTGCAGAATGAATCCTAAGGGGGGTTGTACTAAAGGCAAGTGCACTCTTGCATTCAAAGACATAAGAGGCATTGGGATTGACAGAGTCTGTCTCAGAGTAGAGTAGCTGCCAAAACTAGGGTGGGACAACTGGGACATTGTCTGATGCACTGTATTTTTATAGCAATTTTTTTAAACCTTTCCTTGAGCCACACCTAGGCAGTTGTATTTTCAGGATTACCACGATGAATGTGCATAAGATAGATTTGCATACCATAGGCTTCTGTTATATTCAAATTTATCCCATGCATATTCATTGTGGATATCCTGAAAACCAGAATGGCCAGGCGTGCTTTCAAGAGATGGTACAGAAGTGCTGTTTTAGGGCATCCAAGATGGAGTGGAATGCAGCTACTGTATTTTATACAGCATTGCCCTGGTTGTGATAATACTTTGTTATAATGGGAGGAGTAGCCCAAATGATAAGAGCCACAGGCTGAGAAGAAGGGAAACAAGGGTTCAAATCCATCTGAAGCACTGTGATAGCATTAGTGATGGTCAAATGCGGAACCTTCACAAAACAGATGAAGAAGGTATGGGATTTAAACAAAGATTTTTATTGCTTAATAATAAAGCTTGTTTATTGCCTTAGGCTGTCCCCAACACTTGTACAGCCAGTGAAAAGTCATTCCAAGGTGTGCTTCTTTTGCCCAGCCTCAAACTCAGGATGAAGCAGGTACTCTAACCCAGACTTGCCCCTAGCCTGGTCACATAGGTTCAAAACTCTCAGGAAAAGACATTCTACCATGACAGTGTTCTATTGTCAGCCTAGACATGCATAGTGGAAGGGCAGTTCCCTTCTTCCCCTGGCCTATCTTCAGACACTGAAGCTCTTCCTGGGAACCCCCTGGAGGACCCTTCCTCCCTGTTCTAGGCCTCCCTATTCTGTTCCCCCTCTGGGGATTAACTCTGTCTCAGTCTGGGCCCCACCCTCCTGGTTCAGCAGGCTAACTGTGCCTGCTTGAACCATACCCTTTCTATTTTATACTGTAGTCTCATGCCTCTTAAGGTAACCATGTGAAAGAGTGTTATTAAGGGGGTCTAGCAATTTCCTATACCCTCCCTCACTTGTAAAGAAACATGATCCCTAGCGGTACTAGCATGAGGCTACCGCTAAGGGTGCCATTTAGAAGGCTCTTTCAGGGGGTTGGGGGAAATGATCAAGCAGGATCTGGCCCAAGAGCATCAGGCTGAGGATTTGAGGGCTGCCCAAGAGCATCAGGCTGAGCATTTGAGGGCTGATGCTCCCAATCCCCTGGAATAATGCTGCTTGCATGGTGGCTCACAAGCAGCGTTATTCATTTACCATGGTAGTCATCAATCTGCAGGACTATTCTACTGCAGCTTGCTGACTCCCATGGTAAATCAAAGTGTGGTAAAACTTCACCTTGATAATTCTCTCCTAACTCGTTTCACCCTCCTTTGCCTTCTTGTACAAGCTTAGGAGTCAATTTACTAAAGGTTTTCTCCAGTGTTGTGTCTGTGAGGACAATGCTCATTAAATAAGGTCCTTAGATTGCAAGTCTTCTGGGACTGGGAGCTACCTACATTATAGCTTGAGAATGGATTTAGAAAGGTGAGTACTGAAGACTAAAAAATACAACAAATTCCAATAGGTAGTGAAAAAGGTGAAGAAAAAAAGAGCAAATAGAAGCATGGGGGAGCAGGAGGGAGAGCACTGGATGAGATATGGGCCAAGTGGAAGGATGTGAAATGAGAAGGTGTAGGTGATGCAAAAGGTTGAGGCAAAAGAAAGTGTGGAGAGATACGAACGAAGTTAAGAGGGTGGTGATAGAAGGGAGAGAAGAGTATTTGGGGAACAAAAAGATGAAACAAAAATACTGAAGGGAGGGATGGTAAGAGAGGGAGAAAGAAATACTTAGAAAGAAAGTTGAAGTTGAAAGGTCAATGAAGAAGATGAATAGAGACAATGTAGGCAAAATTAAAGAGAAAAGACTGAGAACAGTATGGTAGAAAGAAAAGTATTTTCAGTTTACTTGTTGGAATATATGTTTCCATTTTCAATATAACACCCATTTTTTCTTTATATGTGAAACAATTTCAACACTGTATGTATACTTGGGTGATATTATATAACACCCATTTTCTGCATTTAAAACTTTTTTCAAAACCGTTTGATCCCCTGAAATAGAGCATTAGCTCGAAACACAATTGTGTCAGGTTAGACTGAATTGGACTCAACCACTCTGCATTTGGATGTGATTATTTAGATTGCTGGATTCAGCCATTATCTAATTTATTGCAACTTGAAAGTTTGAGATAAGTACTAGTTTCTCTTACTTGAACAATTTAGTATGTACATGGATTTTCAGCAACAATATACACATTCCCCCTGATAGCCAGCCGGCGATGGTCAACGTTTTTTTAAATGCCGACTGTCGCTGGCTAAACTAGCCCCCAATATTCAGTGCCAAGCCATATCCAGGCACTGGCACTGAATACTGAGGGCTATAAATGGGTGGGCTGGGCAGCGGAGCTTATGTGGGCCCAGACTATATTCAGCTCAGGCCCGGATAAGAATTATGTGATCCCTGGCTGAATTTCGGGCCAGTTCTGGACCCGCATAAGTTTTTTTTAATTGAACCCCCCCCCCCCCGAGCCTCCGATGTGTCACATCCCCTCCCTCTCCCAACCCATGGCCACAAGTTACTCCCCCTCCCCCCAAATGCCACCCAACCCTTAACAGCTCTGTAGTTCAGGTAGACCCCCCCCCAGGCCTACCTTAATCCCTTCTGGTCTAGTGATGGTCATTGGGAGCAGAAGAAGAGTCCTCTCGCTCCTGCCCTTTGCGGCACCTTTGCAAAATGGCTGCCGCAAGTGGCCATGGGTTGGGAGAGGAGGGGAGAGGATGAGATAAATTGCAGGTTGGGGGGGCTTCAATAAAAAAAAAAAAAGAGAAAGCTTATGCAGGTCCAGGACCTGCCCGATATTCAGCTGGGGTCCACATAAGCTTAAGGGGGTGAATTAGGACAGCTTTTGAGCTGTCCTAAATTCACCCACTTAAGCTTATGCGGACGTCAACTGAATATCACTGGCACTTGCATAAGCCCTGGCTTCTCTTCAGCACATCCCCTGGCTTGACCCTGACCAGCCCACTTTTTTTGGGCTGGTTAGATGCGATATTCAGCGGCACTGCCTGATTTAGTGCTGTTGAATATCGGCGGTTTGGAGGGGAGAGACGATTTAAGCGGGCCAAAACCTCTCTATCCCATTTAAATCACTCTGAATAGTGTCCTGATTATATTTATATAAAATAAAGGAATGGACTGATGATGATACTATCTCTAAAGCTTGCAGCTATTTACTGGGAGTGCCGGAGTATAGCTTCTTATATTCGATGGTCCTTTCATCCTGTAAAAAATTACTGTGCTGTGACAGTTTATAGGTTGTAGTTAATAAAGGCAACATAAACAGTGCTCAAATATGAAGAGCCCTTTCAGCATGTATGGTAAAATATTTGAACTTGTGCATGCTAAACAAAGGGCCCAATGTTATTGGCAGTTAAGTTTAAACTGGCAGAAGATATACCTGATGTTTTGGTGGACTAATTTGGCCACCAAACTTAGCCCACGATGCACTGAATATTAGCGGATAGCTGGTTATATCGCATGATATAGCCAGTTATCTGCTAAGTACTAACAGGCAATATTCAGTGGAAGATAAATGGCGATCTCTTGCTGAATATTGCTGGATAGCCAGTTAAGTGCTGGTTAAATGGTTTTTAAATATTGGGCAGAAAAAAAGTTTTAGCATGAGTTTTAGAACATATAGGCCCACTTGATTAATTACCATACTTCTCACTGGAGTCCCATCAGCAGCGAATTCCCCTGCTGCACTCTCACTCAGGGAAACTGAACAGTACATCAATAAATGACTGAAAAAGAAAGCAGGATTTAATGATAATAATAATGTTAACAAAATCCTTCATCTTCACCCTCCCACATACCTCCTTAAAAAAAAAACACCCCAACAAGCAAGCATTGTTAAGAAAAAGCATGTCACAGCTTAACAAAATTAGAAATAAAAATGGTTCTACGCCTGACAGCACTACCACATACATCCTGGACTTTTGCTAGAACAGCAAGCACAGTCAATCACTCACTTATCACAAGACCAAAACAGACCTTCCGTGGAGAACAACTATAAAGTAATTTCACCAAGATGAGCGTTTCACTTGAGGACAATTTGCATAATAAGGTTTTCCGTCATGATAAGAAGATTGGTAATTTTCAGTGGAGTGGCGGGAGGTGGAGGGGGATTGACATTTCTAAGCTTCTGCTTCCTATCTGCACCTTCACAGCCACTCGCTTCTGATGCTTTATTCCTTTCTGAAGTTTCCCCATCTGTCCTCTGCCATGTAATGAATTCTGTCACTGTCAATTGTGTTCCCAAGCTGCAGGCAGAAGAGAGTGTTCACATTTTGACTATGAAGGCATCATCAGTTCTTGTTACAATAGGGAAACTATTGCTATACCGTGTTTTGAAGCATTCATGAGCTTAGCCAACTGTCCTATTAGCTGCTGGAATCTCAGCAAGTCTTGGAATGAAAGACCCTTGCTCAAGCTGGCCTGATGGGAGCTAGATTTAGCTGATGCCTTGTATTTCCCTATTCCTACAGTGCTTAAAGTCTAAGGGGCTCTTTTACTAAAGTTTAGCACACACTAACGGACATTAATGCATGCTAAATGCTGTACATCCTGATTTATACCTGTGGGCCACATGGTACTTACTGCTGGATTCTACATAGCACGCCAAGTGTTCTGTGCTGAAATCTAAGTGTATTCCATAACAAAGCATGTAACTTAATTGGCTTAACAAGCCAATCAGTGTTTTGTTTTTTAAATTTATGAAATATTTGTTGAATTTTAAAGGAATAATAAACATGAACATAATATAGGAAACAATACAATTTCCAAAGTGTCAAGTTTGGGGAATGTGATAATAAGTAACAATGTCATCCTCTATATTTATTTATTCAGAACATTTATACCCCGCTTTATACCACTTAAAGCAGCCTCAATGTGGCTTACAATGAACTGAGGAAACAATTACAATGACAGTAGAGAGGGTAGAAGGATCAGAGGAAGAAGGGAAGGGAAAATGCACTGAAAGGCTTTGGCCAGATCAGAGGAGATACAAGTACAATGAAATCAGAAATTGATTAGATAGAAACAAAGAAACAGAGAACAATAGACAATAAGGAAAGGTGAAAAAAGTCCAAAATGGTCCATAAATATGTTGGTAGGAAGGACCTCAGGTGATATTTTTGAGGCCGAGGTGTAGGCTGAACCCCCTTTTGCTGCCTGTGCCAGGCTCTGATGGTAGAGAAGGTTTTAATTCAGTTGGATTGAACAGTGGCAACCGGCCACCCAACCGTGGCAGGATGAGATGAGAGCGACCGAACAGGCCAAGTATATCAAAATATATTATACAATAACAGAAAATTAGCATTACAGTGTGTATATAATGCAGAAATAAAGGTGGTACATATAGTAGAGAACATAATTAAAGAATTATATGGAAGAGAAGGAAATAATGTGAGACAAAATTTTCTCAATAGTTTTATGTCTATTAGTAAATTCAGAAGCTTTACATTCATATCTGTGTATCATTAGGACTGTTGACCACCAAAAGGTAATATTTAAGAAAGAGCAGGATTTCCAGTTCTGAAGTATCATCTGAATGGTGATAGTAATTAAGATATTCAGTATTCTGGATTGCCATTTATATAGAATGTCTTGATAGTTCAAGGAATGATATATGATAATATTAGATGCTATAGGACTGTTAAGAGGCAGAATCTTTTATCCCATACCTCTAACCAAAATGTAAAAATATTTGGACAAGCGAATAACATATGTAATAAGTCTCCCAAATGAGAATTGCAATTCCAGCACAGGTTGGAGGAACCTAATTTTGTTTGATGTAGTTTACAAGGTGTCCATATAGCCTTATAAAACAGAAAATAAAGAGATTACATATGACTTGTAGATTCAGTTGGCCATAGGGTATATTTAAAGAAAGTAGGCCAATCGGGATTCTCATATTTCTTGTTAGTCTCAGATGACCAAATTAATCCAATAGAGTGGGAAAGTGCATATTTTTTTTTAGCGTAGAGTTTTGTAAAACAAGGAAGTGGTATGTCCCATAGTGAATCCTTTCTGAAATAACTGAAGTAATTCAGAGCAATGCGGCCAGTCTTGGAAAGATTTATACTCAGACATTAGCTATGTTGTGGTTGATGCCAT
This sequence comes from Microcaecilia unicolor, assembly GCF_901765095.1. Classification (NCBI taxonomy): domain Eukaryota; kingdom Metazoa; phylum Chordata; class Amphibia; order Gymnophiona; family Siphonopidae; genus Microcaecilia; species Microcaecilia unicolor. Next base: position 608,356,791 of record NC_044031.1, on the reverse strand, counting down.
CTAAAAAATTCAGTGCCAGGGAAATTATAGATTTCTCTAAGTTGTGAAAAGGGTAATAATTTGTTTTCATAAAATAGATGATGTAGGTGACTAATGCCTTTAGATATCCAGGAGGTCCAAGAAATAGTAAGCCAAATTGGGCACTGATCTCTTTTAAATCCTGTTTAAGGCTGAGGAAATGTTTCCTTTTTGAAGCAGAAGAAGCTGCCAGATAAGGTCCAATTAAAATTTTTCGCCCAAGATGTAGGAGAGAGGACTTACTTTTGGCAGTAGAATTTGCAGAGTGTGAAGAATTCGCACTACTACAGGCCTCAGAAACTTAGCATTTGGTTGAGGCCTAGATGGGGTACGATGAGCCCATTTGATTTCTAGGACAGGATCAAATTTGATATCTAAAAATTTAGGAATCCCTGTGGACAGGAAGGAAGAGACATCATTACCCTCGGTTCCTTCGGGTAATCCTAAAATGCAGATATTATTCCTCCTGCTACGATTTTGCCAAGTCTTCCAGATCTCCCTGTAGTTTAGTAATGGCAATCACATGTTGTTTAATCACCAGCATGGAATTCTCCAGAATTGCAGTTCTACTAAAAAGGTCTGTGATATTTTGTTAAGATGTGGCGATTTGAGTATGTATGAATTCCAGTTCCTGATGCATATCTCTCGAAATTGCCATATGGTTGTGCATTAATTCTTTGATATTTCTCAATTCCAAGAGCATCAGATCATCCGTAGTCAGAATACTGTCAATTTCTCCGTTCTTATTGGGAGAGGGAGGAGTTGATTTTAAGTGCTTACTTTTGGAAGAGACACTGAAATTTGATTCAGGTTTGTTGTTTTTCATTTTAATAAAAAAGTAGCTTGAAACTGAAGCTTTGAGTGATGTAAATAGTTGAGAATAATGAGAATCAGCAAAGAGCTGTCCGTTCACATAGCCATCACGTTGAAGCTCAAACCAGAAGTCGCCAATCAGCATTTTTAACTGCACTTAACAAGCAATAATCAGCACTAATTGGCACTAATTAGAATTTACGCTCATAACTACCTAAGTGTATTCTGTAATGAACTGCGCCTAAATTCTAAAGCACGTAGTTCAAAAGGGGCATGGGCAAGGAACTGGGCATTTTTTGTGCACGTTGTTAAATAATATGGCCCAGTACACGTAAATCTATGTGCCAGGATTTCTGCCACATTTTTGTTGGTGTAAATGGAGGTGTGTAGTTTTAGGCACTGGGATATCAACTAAGCGTATTCTATATACTGCACCTAAATATTATAGAATATGCTTAGGCAGAAATGTTGTCTGTGCAGATATTTTAAGTGCCATATCTAGAATCTGGCCCTTAGCGCAAGCTAATGTTCATTAGCCCACACTAAGTTTTAGTAAAAGTACCCCTAAGTTTGTACTGGAAGGCAACAAAGGATTAGATGATGCTCAGGATTGCAAAGGACAAACTCATTAAAGCATGGGAGGGGAAAGGAGGATAAAAACCCATTTTGTGTAAGGGAGACAGGCCACTGCGGCAGGTTAGAGCCAGTGTTAAGTAAAGAACTCAGCATTTAGAGAAGGAGCCTGGAATGTCAAAAATCTCTGTAGTAACACACATCCAGAAAAGTATCATCCTGCAGAGAAATCTTGAGATCAGTCAATCAGCATTACAGGTTGAGCTAGTTGACCCGATCTTGTTATCTATGCTGAGAGCTTCTCATGATAAAGAAACATGGCTACGATAAGAGAAACAGGGTGGTAAAGTGCCATTCACAGATACGGTAAGCAGTGGTGCTACTGTAACATACAGCGCAGAGTGACAAAGAGGGCTAGCGTTATCAGAGGTTCTCAAAATTTACACACTTGTCCTGTAAGACTTAGACTCCAAGTCTATTCATCAAGTCTCTAGTTCTCTTTCTTAGGTGGATAGGCAGCACTTTTCCTTGCACTCAGATTTCTCATCACTCCATCTCCCCTCTTGTACTGCACAGCACACTTAGGCATTTGAATACAGCATTCACGTGCTCGTGCGAGTATGCTATAATGGTAATGTGCAGATGGTGCTTACACTTAAGTGCTAAGATTATAGAATGAGGGGGTATATGGACAATGATAAGTATTTGTGATAGTTAAACAATGAATTGTGTGATGACAGGAAAAATTAGACTGATGATTAGACTAAAGAGGCAATAATGCTGAGATAAGTTTTTGCTTCATATATGATGGTTCTTAAAAATATTTCCAAACAGTGTGGTATAAAGAGTTGGAGAGTGAGGTTGTTTGGATATTGGTCCTTTTATATAAGACGTAAAAAAACAAATTTGGAAAATTATCACTTCAAAGTGCATATACCAAATACAAAAAAAAGTGAAATACCGTATTTTTCGGACTATAAGACGCACTTTTTTCCCCCAAAATTTGGGAGGAAAATGGGGGGTGCGTCTTATAGTCCGAAGGTAGCGTTTTTGGACCTCCGTTCCGTACTTACAGGATTCTATGTTCCCTGGTGGTCTAGTGACGTCGGGGCAGGAAAGAGCCCCCTCTTTCCTGCCCATCGCGCTGCTCTCCGTGCTTCTCAATGCTTTCTGATGGTCTCGGCGAGATTCAAAATGGCCGCCGAGATTCTCGGCGGCCATTTTGAATCTCGCCGAGACCGTCAGAAAGCATTGAGAAGCACGGAGAGCAGCGCGATGGGCAGGAAAGAGGGGGCTCTTTCCTGCCCCGACGTCACTAGACCACCAGGGAACATGGAATCCTGTAAGTACGGGACGGAGGTCCAAAACCCGGACAAGACGCACCGGAGCACCTAGGTTTTAGAGGAGGGAAAGAGGAAAATTTTTTTTTCCTATTTCCCTCCTCTAAAACCTAGGTGCGTCTTATGGTCCGGTGCGTCTTATAGTCCGAAAAATACGGTAATTGCTTCTTCTAAGCAGCAAATTATCAAAAGCAATGATATGAAGGAGGAGCCGAAGCTAAGTTTATATAAAAATATTAAATTTGAAAGTATGAAGATAGATAAGCTGGATGAAATTTTAATGATATACAATTGCAAAAATGTGTGGTAATTGTGTGTGCACAAGTATACGATACACAATTGCAGAAGTTTATATGGTAATTGTGTCTGCACAAATATGCATGAGAAAGCATTGCAATTTAAGGGGTCCTTTTACTAAGGTGCACCAAAAAATGGCCTGTGCTGTTGTAGGCTCATGTATTGGACATGCGCAGGTCCATTTTTCAGCGCACCTGCAAAAAAGCCCTTTTTTGGGGGCCAAAAATGGACGTGCAACAAAATAAAAATTGGTGTGTGTCCATTTTGGGCCTGAGACCTTACCGCCACCCATTGACTTAGCAGTAAGTTTTCATGCATTAGCCAGGCAGTAATTATCAGCGCGCGTACACTGCCAATTACCGTCCGGTTAGTGCCACGCGGTACAAAATAAAAAATATTTTTGGATGTGCATAAAAATTGGAATTACCAACCAGGGCATGCAGTAGCCAGGTGGTAGTTTCAGATTGACGTGTGTTGGATGTGTGTTGGCGCCTACGCACCTTAATAAAAGGGCCCGGAAGATTGGTAACACATATGGAGGTTTATGACCAATGATCGATCCTGTGAGCTGTGTACGTTTGTTGGTTTAGCGAATATTTGCCTTGGAAAGTCATAGCCAGCTGAGGTCTTTTTCTCCTCCATTTTCCTTGCTCCTCCTTCATATCATTGCTTTTGATAATTTGCTGGTTGGAAGAAGCAAATAATTCACTTTAAAAAAATTTGGTATATCCTTTTATATAAGAGACACACAATAGGCCATTTTTTGACATTTCACATAAACACTCAGTTATGAAATTACTCCCTGCATGTATAGTGTGTTAGACAAAAACATAAGAACAGCCATACTTAGACCAATGGTCTATCTAGCCCAGTATCCTGCTTCCAACAGTGGCCAATCCAGGTTACAAGTACCTGACAGAAACCCAATTAGTAGCAACATTCCATGCTACCAATCCCAGGATAAGCAGTGGCTTCCCCATGTCCATCTCAATAACAGACTATGGACTTTTCCTCCAGGAACTTGTCCAAACCTTTTTAAAAACCCAGATACACTAACTGCTGTTACCACATCCTCTGATATCGAGTTCCAGAGTTTAACTATTCTTTGAAAAAATATTTCCTCCTATTTGTTTTAAAAGTATTTCCATATAATTTCATTGAGTGACCCCCTGGTCTTTGTACTTTTTGAAAGAGTGAAAAATCGATTCACTTCTAACCGTTCTACACCATTCAGGATTTTATAGACCTCAATCATATCCCCCCTCAGCCATCTTTTTTCCAAGCTGAACAGTCCTAACCTCTTTAGCCTTTCCTTATATTGGAGGAGTTCCATCCCCTTTGTCATTTTGGTCGCTCTTTTTTGAACCTTTTCTAATTCCGCTATATCTTTTTTTGAGATAGGGTGACCAGAATTGAACTCAATATGAACACAATACTCAAGGTCAGCCTTAATTCGCAGGCTAAGCTTTTGAATTCTGCCCAAATTGAAATTGACAGAGATTTACAGGGGAGGAAGGAAGAGGCTTTGTCGACTTTCCCCTTTGTCCTGCATCTATCCCCATCCAGGAATATAACTCCTCCTGCTCCCTGCACTCTATTTCTTTCCAGTTCTTTTCAACCTCCTTCTTTCTCTCCTGCTTTTACCATTTTGTCTCTCTCTGTCTTGCCCTTTATCCTTAGATCTTCCACTTTCATATCTTCGCCCCTTTTTATTCTCCCTCCTCCTCTCCCTCATGTGGTGTTTCTCTCCCCAATACCTTTGTTCATCTGTATTCCATCATCCTATACTCCTAACGTAGCCCTGCCATTGCATTCAGCTCTCAGCAGGATCCCAGATATTATGAGTTCTAAGTCTCAGACTCTATGTAGTATTGTTGAGCTATAACAAAGACTTCCTACCTTCTAGGAGCCATGAACACTATCTTCTGGGCAAAATCTGGGTCCAGGAATCAAACCAGATCTCCTGCTTGGATCTGCACAACACTTGCCACTGACAAAGCAGACTAATCTGACATCATATCCTTAAAATTGTTGTTTCCTCTGTTTATCTTAGTCACTGATGTGTTCTGCTTAGATTCACTTTACAAACTAGAAATCTTTCATAAACAATAATCCTTATCTTACTATTTCCTCCTCATTGTATTATTAATCAATATTAGCTTCAATTTTCTGATCATACACTATAAACTTGGGAATATTACTATTGATTTTTTCTTCTAATTCATAGAAGCAGAACATATAACAGTAGATAAAGACTGCAAGGCTCATCTAATAGGCCCATTTTACCTTCCTATTGCAATACTGCAAGTCTATCCCTGGTCTCCGGATTTAGCATTGCTTCCTTGCAGCTAGGGAACCTCTACAGAATGCTTATCCTACACTTTCTTGAGTTTCAGTACTGATCTTACCTTAACCATCGTCGCTGTCTGCCACCCTAAGTTACTCATCAGTTTAATACCCTTTCAGTCTCATTGTTTTCTTTTCTTGTCCAACATCCTTTCTCACTGAGAAATGTTTACCTCTTATGCATTAGTTTTTACTTTAGAGTTATTTCGATGTTTCTTATCATATAACCTACCCATCTGTGCACACACAGCTTTTCTCTTCTATATGGTTTGTCTATTTAGACTTTTAAGTTTCACCTCATAGGGCTTATCATGCTGGCCCTGCTACATGTTTTTATAGTCTTCAACTGGACTGTCTCTTATTGCCACTTCAGAGTTTTCATGCCCCACAATTAAAGCCAATGAAATCAATGAATATTCATGCAAGACCTTTTCACACTTTTGTATAAAACCATAACTCTTCAATGTTAATGTATGTACTCTTCTGGAATGTGTTTTTCAGCAACTATTTACCCTTTCATGGATAGTGGTTCAATGTGATTTATCATGTGCATTCAACTTGGTGGATCACAAACTTTTATTGACTAGGTTGAATGATATCAAATTGAGCAATAGGGTATTAGATTGGTTTGAGGGATTTTTATAAACTCATAGCTATTAAGTTCATAAAGATGGAAAATTTTCTGCCAGTCCCGGGTGCAGAGTTCCACAAGGTTCACGTTTGTCTCCTTCTTTATTCAATATTCTGTTCCAGCCATTAGAGGTTATTTTAGAAAAATGTAAAGTTCCATGTTATATATCCGTGGATATTACTATGTTATTCCCAATCTTAGGAGATTGGTCGACTACTCTACCTAATATTATTTCCTGTGTACAAACAATTGAACATTGGATTGTGAGTAATTGATTGAAATTGAACTCAGAGAAAACTAAATTTTTATGGTTGGGTTCACCAGACTCAGTGGAATTATCACAACATATTTCCATGGGTTTTAATACCTTTACCCTTGAGTCTTGCTCAGAGTTCCTGGGTGTAAAGCAGATTGTTGTTTGACATTTTCTAATCAAGTAAAGTCACTTGTTACAAAGTCCTTCTATAGGTTAAAATAAACTGAGGGTGATACATTAATATTTTGATGAGGACATATTTAGACTGGTGGTACAAGCTTTGATACTGTCTACTCTAACGTTGTTTCTACGAGCTGAGCTATTCTAAAACCTTGATAAAACGCTTGCAGGTGGTACAAAATATGGTCGTTAGACTGATATTTTCTGCTAGAGGATCTGATTCTGTTTCTTCATTACTCAATCTTGAGTAGAGTGATGTGGTAGCCGTGTTAGTCCACTTTTAAAGGTAATCAATAGAAATAATATTAAAAAAACATAGAAAAGAAAATAAGATGATACCTTTTTTATTGGACTAAATACATTTTTTGATTAGCTTTCGAAGGTAACCCTTCTTCATCAGATCAGAAATGTATTAAGTTAGTCCAATAAAAAAAGGTATCATCTTATTTTCATTTCTATGTTTTATTTTATTTCTATTGATTACCTTCATTACTCAAGAAATTGCATTGTTGGCCTGTGCAAGCTAGAATGCAATTTAAACTGCACGGTAGCTTTTCAGATTTTGTATGGTGATGCTCCCTTATATCTAACTGATTGGCTAGTTCTTCTTTCTAATGGTTTTAGTAGTAGAACTCTTAACTAAATGTTGCTTTGTTTCCCATCACCTAAACAGGTTAAAAGATGTAAAATGTTTGATTCTTCATTATACTATCAAACTGTTTTTGTGTGGAACTCGCTACCAAAGCTGATTTGTGTTTTATCAAACTATTTGATCTTTCGTAAAAATCTCAAGACTCATTTGTTTGGAGAATATTTCTGATATTGGTCTTATAACTAAATTTTTATTATAATCCCCAGATTATTGGTATGTGATACACATAGAACTATTTTTGGTTATTGTGGAATAGAAAAGTCATATAACATAACATCATCCTGCTTATTTTCGAAGGAGAAGGGCGGCCATCTTCCGACACAAATTGGGAGATGGCCAGCCTTCTCCTAAATCCGGCTCAATCGGTATAATAAAAAGCCGATTTTGTCCGGCTTCAACTGCTTTCCGTCACAGGGCCGGCCAAAGTTCAAGGGGGTGTGTCAGCAGTGTACCAAAGGTGGGATGGGAGCGTGGTTAAGAGATGACTGGCCTCGGCCGATAATGGAAAAAAGAAGGCTGGCCCTGACGAGCATTTGGCCGGCTTTACTTGGTCTCTTTTTGTTCATGATCAAGCCTTGAAAAGGTACCCAAACTGACCAGATGACCACCGGAGGGAATCGGGGATTATCTCCCTTTACTCCCCCAGTGGTCACCAACCCCCTCCCACCCCCCAAAAAATTTAAAAAACATTTTTGCCAGCCTCTTTGCCACCCTCAAATGTCATACCCAGCTCCATCACAGCACCATGCAGGTCCCTGGAGCAGTTTTTAGTGGGTGCAGTGCACTTCAGGCAGGCGGACCCAGGCCCATCCCCCCGTTACACTTGTGGTGGTAAATGGGAGCCCTCCAAAACCCACCCAAAACCCACTGTACCCACATATAGGTGCCCCCCTTCATCACTAAGGGCTATGGTAGTGTTGTACAGTTGTGGGGAGTGGGGAGTGGGCTTTTGGGGGGGGGGGTTGGGGGCTCAGCACCCAAGGTAAGGGAGCTATGCACCTGGGATCATTTTGTGAAGTCCACTGCAGTGCCCCCTAGGGTGCCCGGTTGGTGTCCTGGCATGTGAGGGGGACCAGTGCACTACAAATGCTGGCTCCTCCCACAACCAAGTGGCTTGGATTTGGCCGGGTTTCAGATGGCCTCCATTAGTTTCCATTATCGGTGAAAACCAATGGCGGCCATCTCTAACGCCAGTGATCTCTAAGGGCAGCCCAAATGTTGGGATTTGGCTGGCCCCAACCGTAATATTGAAATGAAAGATGGACGGCCATCTTGTTTTGATAATACAATCGGGTACGTCGCTTAATGGGGCCATCATTAGAGATGGCCGCCCTTATAGATGGCCGGCCCCATTTGATTATGCCCCTCTATATACCTAAACAATATAATGTTATCCTGTTGTTCTAGAGTAGATCTGGAGGGGCATTTTCAATATGATGATCAAATGGCAAAATAAATGTTCATCGTAAAACATCTAAAAATGCAAGTCCATAATGGAAAAATGAATTAAATGTTTTCTGATATTCAAAAATACAGAAAAAAAAACATTAGAAAGAGGATGCACTGCACACATCATAGACGTACAGAGATAAAAACTTCTGCCAATCAAAAATACACTACTCAAAATGTACAGTGGCGTTAATGGTCCCCCGCATCGAGAAAACATCTTCTGCCATGGCATGACATTCCCTCCACATGCAAATATGCATGTATATTTCTGCACATGGAGGAATGTTCCTCAGTGTGCACAGTCATGTCTCTGTGAAGGGAGCTGAATTTCACAGTGCCAGAGACAGAGCTCCTGGCCCTCCTGAACCTGAACAATTTTTGAATACCACCTGCCCCCCCACAACATCTCCATGAGGGCATAGAGATCCATGAGAGGCACCCTGGCAAGGTGAGTATGAAGCATTGCTCCCCAAGATCACAGTACCACTCTTGTGCAAGCACCATACATAGGCAGGGTCCGAGAGCTTAGCTGCCACTCTCCCAGATCCAGCAGCTGACAGATGAGAAAGCCTGCCTGAACATTGTCCACCTCAGCACTATGCATTGTCAAAACTGCTAGGAGATGATCTTCCATCCAGCTGCATAGGACATTGATCTCTCGTACTGCTGCATGCTCCTGTTACCTCCCTGCTTGTTCACATAAGTCATTCTGGTTATGTTGTCAGACATCACTTGACCCACCCTCCCTCTAGCAAGGAAAGAAGAGCTGCAACATCTACCAAATAAAATGAGTTTATTATTGGCTTTGTGAGGCTGATGAGATCTCTAAAAAAAATTTTTAGGAGAAGGGATTGCATACATAATAAAAAATGATTAAAATGTAATCATTTGGTGGTTTTTTAGCTGATGATTGGTCTGAGTCATTCGGTGCCTGGCTTTGAAGTAAAAGTGGGCTAATAGTGCTCAGCCATTGACGATTATTCTGGGAATACAACTGTCTGTATTTATTGGATCTGATGGTTTCTGCTGCCTTAGAATGCCACTTACCTATACTCTACAGCCATGACCTAACCACACCTTTCACAGGGGTGCAACATGACAGACTTCCAACAGGTTTAGTCATCAGTATATCCACAATTTGTATTCATGCCAATTTGCATATATTGGTTATCCTTAAAAATGGACCCATGGAGACCAGAGGTCCCAAGGACTAATGCTGAAAACCACAGTTCTGTCTGCTAGCCTTGATTCCATGTGGTCACATCCTTCCCGTTAGTGAAGGCAACTTTCAAACTTGATGGCTCTGTTCCCCTCCATGCTGTCAGCTGTCAACAAACGTGATCTAATAAAGTCATCCTTGATTAATTATTCCTAAATGACAATGACATATTGAAACAAACTGATAACCACTGACAGTGGAAATCCAATTAATCAGAATTACTATCTTGATTGTGGACCAATTAATGTCAGTTATACTGTGTCAGAAATCAAACCTGGCTAATATAATTCTTTAATTATTCTGCACTGAGGTTACTTGATGTGGGACTGCCCAACACCCTCTTCCTGACCCTGAACATTAGTATTTTAAGAGAGACAAGAGAGCAGCAGGCAGGTTTCTGATCTTCCTTAAGTGGATAATGTTTCTTTTTTCTTCTTTTTTTTATAGTTGGTCTTTAAAAAAAAAAAACAGTCTTCCAGATCTTAGAATAGATGCTGTTGTGAATCTGTGTTGCTCTATCATCTAGCCATACCCCCGCCCATTCTATAATCTTGAGCACAAATCTACATGCCTTGTGTGTGATTTTGCACCCACAGATTATAGGATACTAGATCAATGCATGTGAGGCCATAATTAGGGCATAATTGGCACTAAATGGTATTGACTGGCACTAATTGTATCCCACTTAGAACTGTGGACTGGTTTTAGCATTTGATCTAAGTAATGAGTGATAATTGACTACTTTGGATCCATCCTGTGCCTCAGATTGTAGATAGTAAGAATCCTTTGGTACCTAAGACATATGGAAGTAAAACATTCATGCTTGTCACAATTGCTACTGAATGCCACCTTAGAGGTGGATACACTTTCAGTCATGGTGGCTGTCAGCTGTTGTTAGGTGTTGGCTTGACAGGTAATTAAAGTGAGTAAATTGGTATCACTACATGCTATTCAGTGATATATCACATATATCACTGAATACAATTGCAGCCACTCTTCAGTTGACTTATGCTATTATTGGATTAGACCTCAGTTCAAATATCACTGCAAGCACTTTGACCTTGAAAAGGTCAACTGACATAGATTTTCCCCTCTCTATTTCCCCTGTCTGTTCCTTTAAAAATCTCTATTAATCTTTCCTCCCTCCATCCTTTACTTGCCCTTGAAGTGTGACCCATTGTTGGCAACTTTTCCTGGCTCTTAGTAAGCTATAGAGCTCGTATGAAAGATAATATAACATCAGATCCTTTTTGCTCCATAAGTAAAAATTACCATCATTACCAATGAAAAAATAAAAAAAACTACCCTGTTGAATGAACCTATTAGTTTTATAGAACTCTGTATACATAGTCAGGAAAGTGCTCTTCAAAGGTTGAGAATTAAATACAACAAGGCCTAAAGTGTAAAAGCTATTGAAGGATTAGAAAATTTTCATTTCAAGTAACTGAATAGATTACCTGAAAACAAAAGTCATATTGGTTATTCAAACTGAATAATTCAAATGACTTTGCTTGTATAGTGTAATGAAGATCTACACTGCTTTGTCTTTGTGCCAAGCTGTGATTAAATTAAATTTGATTTGAAATTAATGGAGGAAGAGTAGCCTTCACCATAGAACTTGGAACATTGTCAAGCTGAAAATGTCAGTCTTCCTTTGCAGAAAATTGATACCTAAATTCAGGGCTTAATTTCTGGGGAAACAGCGTGGAACCCAATTGCAGTCACTCTTCAGCCGACTTATGCTATATGGAAACAGAATGGAAGCAAAACAAAACTTAGAGGTGCTTAGACGGTAAATCCAGTAATTAGGAATGCGGGCAGACTTCTACGGTCTGTGCCCCGATCATGACTAGACACATCTGGATGGGCTTCGACTGCAACTCCAGTTGCAATGAGTTTTATTGGGCAGACTGGATGGACTATGCAGGTCTTTATCTGCCATCATCTACTATATTACTATCTAGCTTATTTTCAAAAAGGAAGGACGCCCATCTTCCGACACAAATCGGGAGATGGGCATCCTTCTCCCGAGGTTGCCCAAATCGGCATAATCAAAAGCTGATTTTTGTGTCCTCAACTGCTTTCCGTCACGGGGACAACCAAAGTTCACGGGGGCGTCTCGGCAGTGTACCGAAGATGGGACGGGGGCATGGTTAAGAGATGGGCATCCTTGGCTGATAATGGAAAAAAGAAGGGCGTCCCTCATGAGCATTTGGTCGACTTTACTTGGTCCCTTCTTTTTCACGACCAAGCCTCGAAAAGGTGCCCGAACTGACCAGATGACCACCGTAGGGAATTGGGGATGACCTCTCCTTACTCCCCCAGTGGTCACCAACCCCCTCCCACATTAAAAAAATAATTCAAAAACATTTTTTCCAGCCTCTATGCCTGCCTCAAATGTCTTATCCAGCTCCATCACAGCAGTATGCATGTCCCTGGAGCAGTTACTAGTGGGTGCAGTGCACTTCAGGCAGGTATACCCAGGCCCATCCCCCCCACCTGTTACACTTGTGGTGGTAAATGTGAGCCCATCAAAACCCACCCGAAACCCACTGTACCCACATGTAGGTGCCCCCCTTCATTCCTATGGGCTATGGCAGTGGTGTACAGTTGTGGGCAGTGGGTTTTGGGGGCGGTTGGGGGGTTGGGGGGCTCAGCACCGAAGGTAAGGGAGCTATGCACCTGGGAACAATTTGTGAAGTCCACTGCAGTGCCCCCTAGGGTGCCTGGTTGGTGTCCTGGCATGTGAGGAGGACCAGTGCACTGTGAATGCTGGCTCCTACCACGACCAAATGGCTTAGATTTGGTAATTTCTGAGATGGGCGTCCTCGGTTTCCATTATGGCCGAAAACCGGGGATGACCATCTCTAAGGTCGACCTAAATGTTGAGATTTGGGTGTCCCCAACCGTATTATCCAAACGAAAGATGACGTCAATCTTGCTTTGATAATACGGGTTTCCCCGCCCCTTCGCCAGAACATCCGTAGAGATGGATGCCCTTAGAGATGGGCGTCCCCATTCGATTATGCCCCTCCACGTTACTTCTATTCAAACTCCAGAGCAACATGAGTGCTCTGCAAAAGCCCCTCACTTCCTGAATCTCTGGAGCAGAGCAGAGAACAACCACTAAATTCCCTACTCTAGCCCCCTGTGTGCCTATTCCTGTCATCCTCTCCCCCAGCAATACAGTTCCACTTCCTTTTTGTCAACAAATTAAGCACTGCCTAAATCACACGAAAAGGTTTAACTATCAGAAATATAACATAGTTGATAGAGGTGTGCAGGGCAAAAGTTTTCATATTATTTAATTTACTGTGTCATTGACAAGGATTTTTCATTTCATTCAAGTTTTTTGTTTTTGTTTTGTGGGTAGGATAATGTCATCTATAGTTTACTGTATTGCATTCTAGTAGATCCTGTTGACAACACTGAAAACCAATTTGGGTTAAAAACAACTTCAATCGATATTTCTTATCTCATTTCAAATGAATTCACATCCCAAATGTTTGTTAAGGAATTAATGATCTCATTTACTAAGTTGCGCTAGGGTTTTGCAGTTAGTGGGTAGTAACTGTCAAAATGTGCATGCAGTAATTGCAAGACCTCTGCATTAACCCCTGGATTCTATATATGGCACCCAGAATTGTGCACCAAAATATGTGCAGATGCCCGAGATGCACAGAAATTAATTGAGTAACAAGATAGTTAACCCCAGTAATTAGGTCAGTAATTTTCTGGCTGATATCCCTGTGGCTACCCTTTTATCAGATGGGGTATTATTATCAGTAACTCAACAATTCAGGTACTTGGAGTTCTTTTGGACTCAACTTTGTCCTTTGAGGCTCAGGTAAATAATGCGGTTGAGAAAACATTTTGTAAGCTTAAACAACCGAGAACGATCCATTCTGATTTCCACGATGAACATTTTACTTTGGTAGTACAGGCCATGATATTCGCTTGTTTGGACTACTGTAATTCAGTATACTTTGGCCTCTTGCAGAGACGGAGGACCAGGTTGCAGCTGCTTCAGAACAGTGCTGCAAAAATGATTTTTTTTGTTGCTCTAAGCTTGATAGTGTCTCTCCCTGGTTAAGAACTCTTCGCTGCTTTCCTGTGCATGGAAGAGTGATGCTTAAAGTTTTATGTCTTATTCATAAGGCAATTTATAGTGCAGTATATGTTTTCTTGATTGAACAACTGAATTTTTCTTCTTTTGAAAATGTATGCCATTCAAAAAATCATTGCTTTCTATTTCTCCTCTCACCTTGTGATGTGAAATATAGTAAGCATTGGAAAGCTTCTTTCTCTGTTTTTCAGTTTCAATGTGGAATGAATTGCCTTTGAACCTCAGGTTAGATCCTTTGTATTACTCCTTAGGAGGAGATTGAAAACCTATCTCTTTGAGAAATGGCTATCAGTGAAATATTTATTTTAATTTATGTTCACTGTTTTTTCCCCTTTTTTCTCTCTTGTTTTTTACCTTGTTGTGTTCATATAATGTTTTGTATTGGGAGTTTTAACATTTGCAAACCGCTTAGGATCTGTTTGGATTTTGCAGTATATAAATCTTTCGATCAGATTAGATTAGAATTGGATGCAAACGACCAATTAGAGATGTTAATTGGCACTCATTAAAATTTGCACGCTATTCTATAAGGCATGACGCATAACTCCACTGTGGCCACGGGCATATCAAGGGCATTCTGAAAAGTTGCATACACAGTTACGGAATATGACCTCAGCATGCCTAACTTGGGCACCAGCGTTTACTCCAGGTTTTAGCAGGCATCAGTCTGGTTCCTACAGTTAAGCGTGGGAATCAGTACTAAGTGCTGTTCTATAAAGGGCACTGTATAGAATCACACTTAGCGTTGATGTTTTCCATGCTAAATTTTGAGTGCCATTTACTGAATCCAGCCTAAGCGTTAGGGATTTTTTCAGCCTGTTTCCTTTGCAGTTATCACAGAGAAAACTTTGTTACTGTGCATTAGACGGGCAAATGTATAAATTAAACACTCACATTTATATGTGTATATGCTAGCATGCTGCCTAACTGCTATTCTATACCATGCACTTAGCAGCATTAGGGTTAATGCACAGGTTGCCCGGCGGTAATTTTGAAGTTGGTGTGCACTGTTTCCCGCAGTAGAAAATATTTTTCTATTTTCTACCATGGGGGGCATTCCCGGCAATAATTAGGAGCATGGCGACATTGGCGCTCACTGTATGATTACCGCATAAGTAGCCCGTGAGCTCTTTCCACTAGGTCAATGGGTGGCGAAAAGGGCTCAGGCAGTAAAAAGCCATGTACTACTTTTAATTTTATCATATGGCCATTTACTGCCCCATTAAAACAAGCCTTTTTTTCCCAGCCACTGTAAAAAATGGCTTAGTGTGCACCAATTTCACATGTCCAAACTACCACAGGCCACATTTTACCACAGCTTAGTAAAAGGGTCCTTAACTTATGTGAGGATGCTTGCAGGAACTTCACTAGTCCTGTCACGTTTTCAAAGCTGGAACCTAGGTTAGTGAGCCCTTGGGCTACTGCTGAGGGGCAGCAGCAGCAAGCAAAACCACCCCACACCAGAAACAAGGCAGAACAAATGTACCGGCAAATCCAGGCAAGGTCTCTTAGGCGGGCAGCAAGAATAGTCCAGTAACAATCCAGGTCTAGGCAGGCAGCAGGCAGAAGAAAAGTCCAATAACAATCCGGGTCTAGGTAGGCGGCAGGCAGAAGAATAGTCCAGTAGACAAGCAGAGTCAAAGCCAGAATCAGGAAATCAGACTAGGCAGAAGTGCAGCACAGCACCAACAAACCAGGGACCTTAGACGCAATGCAAAGGCAAAGCAGAAATGTTCCAAGATGGCTGATAAGCCCAGAAGCAGTTGGAACTCAGCTGCTGCAATCCCCAGGCAGCTACGGGTGCTGTGCAGGCTCAAACAGCACAAGCAAACCTGGAAGATCCGGACCGGACTAGGCTGAAATCTGGAACGGGTGACGGTCCACAGCAGCCACTGGTTCTGGCCACCAGAGGGCGAGGTGAACACAGACGTAACAGTCCTGTGTGTTCCTACCCCCAGGCCATACCAAGATTTAAAAGGTGCATACCATCTGGTTACAACATCCCTTTCTAGGGATGGCTGCCCCTTTGTAAACCAGAGACCCTAGTGAGCAGGTGGTCAGGTGTAGGTGGTGTAGTGTGGTGAGTTGATATAAGCTGTGAGGGTTTAGACTCCTAATCGGAGTCTGAGTAGGTGAAGGCCTAACACTGGGCTTTAGTTTAGTTTTGGGGGCAGTTTCTCCAAATGGGTTAGTTTTGCATATACGATGACAGGAATGAACCTCACTTCTATGCTAGGGCATGTGGATCATGTTCTCAGTCTCTCAAATTTACTGCTAATGCTTGCTGTAAAACGTGCTTCGTGCCAAAGAGAGCATCCCTCTGGAGTTCCTAAGATGTAACGTTTATAGGCAACTTTTCCAGGTGTGTTTGGAAATTCTTTTTGATCAAGTCTTTGGCACCCAAGACAATGGGAACTATTTCTGTATCATTTTGCCACATTTTCTTGGTCTCAAACTATATTTCTTGGTACTGGAGGATCTTTTCTCTCTCAGTTTAATTCACAGAGTAATCACTCATGATTGACACCTCTATGATTAATGCTGTTCTGAGGTTCTTCTCTTTTACCATTATACTGTATCTGGTTTTCTTGCATCAAGCTTGTTATTGGTTGGGATGGGGATGTCCCAGGTTATCATAGCTTCTTTGTTTTACACAATTCTCTTAGAGTCATGATCCCAATGCTTTTCAGGTACACTGATGTTGCAGTTTCCAATGGATTAGTTTTGCCACTTTGTTGTGCCTTTCTGTATACAAAGTTTCAGCCATCACACTTCGTAGCCAGCCACAAGATGTGACTGTTTTTTTACAGAATCTACAAATTGTAGATTCAGTTGTACCAATTTTTTCTATGCTCATTGTGAATCATCTTGCTGTAATCCGCTGTCCTGAGCTGCAACTATAAATCTCTCATCCTTAGGTTACAGTTCTCCTGTTCTTAACCATTCATGTGTCTGGGCTTGATCCACATATGGTTCCTGGAGTAACGCTTTATATTTCCAATTGTATTTGTTCATTTGCTACTTGTTCTTTGTTTGCGGATATACTGCTTTCTCCTGCTTTGTATATTTTGTTGCTTCCATCCCTGTACCATTCATGTGTCTGGGCTTGATCCACATATGGTTCCTGGAGTAACGCTTTATATTTCCAATTGTATTTGTTCATTTGCTACTTGTTCTTTGTTTGCAGATCTACTTCTTTTTCTCCTGCTTTGTATATTTTGTTGCTTCCATCCCTCATTCCTTCTGCTCCTCGGAACGCCTGTCCAAGCTTAATGATGGAACTAGATTTTAGATACTTGCTCTCATACGTCACACTTTGTTGGGGGCAGTTTCTCTAAATGGGTTAGTTTTGCACATTGCATGACAGGAATAGAGAGGTGTGGTAGCCGTGTTAGTCAACTTTTAAAGGTAATCAATAGAAATCAAACAAAATAAAACATGGAAAAGAAAATAAGATGATACCTTTTTTATTGGACATAACTTAATACATTTCTTGATTAGCTTTCAAAGGTTGCCCTTCTTTGTCAGATCGGAAAATGACAGGAATGAATGTTGCTTCTAAGCCAGATATATGGAGTGTGATCCAGTGTCTCAAATTTACTTTTAATGCTCACAGTAATACTTGCATTGCGCCAAAGAGCGCTTCTTTCTGGAGATGTAACATATATAGGCAATCTATCCAGATGCCCTTGGAAATTCTTTTTGATCAAGCCTGTGGCATCAAAATATTTCTGTATTTTTCTGCCACATTTTCTTGGTACTTGAGAATGTTCCCCCTCTCCATGTGATTCATCAAGAAATCAATTAGGACTTACACCTCTATAATCAATACCATTCTGGTGTTTTTCTCTTTTATCATTATATTTAGTTTTCTGGCATCCAGCTTTCTATCAATCACAAACTAGGGGAAAGGAAAGTTTTGAACTTGCTCCTCAAAATTAAATAGTAAGAACAAAGAGAACCAAGCCTATGATTTAGATGGCGTTCACCACATGTTAAGGTTTTGGCAAATTGCAGGGACTGAAACACCATTATGCTTTAATAGGTATCTTTGGTGACTTGCAGAGACCCCAGAAGCAGGTCTGTGGGACTGAAACACCAATATGCTTTAGTAGGTTTTGGATGTCTGAAGATCGATACAGCACTGCGTTGGCTTCTGCATCTAAGTAGTCGCTCTTTTCGTATAAAGATTTTTTTCGTGAACATTTGTTTAGTACATATTTTGTAATTTGTATTGAGTACATTATAATAAAGTGTAGAGTTGGATGCTGAATGCAAGTGATTGATAACATTAAGTAGGCTTGAGATTTGAAATAGCTTAGCGCTATAAGAGATCCTTTAGCCTTGCTTTAGAAGTTTATCTGATGCGTTAATATCTATTTTTGACGCCACGTTAGCTTAGCTTTCTTTGTTCTTATTATCCAGTTTTTTATCAGTCAGGATGGGGATGTCTCAGGTGATCATAACCTCTTTGTTTTTCACAATTCCCTTAGAGCCATGATCCCAATGTTTTTCCGGTACACATTTGTCTTATGTGAAGACTCCCTTGACTTTTTAGTTTGTGTCTAGTTTGAACTGAATGTGACAGGTCAGAGATTTTTACTCACCCCTCTGCTCTGAATTCAATGGGACCAAGACTGGACTACAAACAGGTACTTTAAATTGCTATGTCTTTATAAATTACTATGGGTAAAGGGCAGGAATCAGGCCTAGATTTAAGCTGTGTACATGTACTTCTGCTTAGCAGCAGGTGTGAATGTTCAGACACCCAGCAATTAGGTGGGGCTGAACGTGACCCACAGGGTGGGTGAAGACATTATTTTTGGAGTCTATGGCTATGATATCAAAATTTCCTCCACCATTGTCTTCTTAAGTATACAGAACAGTGCTAAAAGGTCCCTGTAGGCTGACTGTATACTTTAAGGAAAGCCTCTGGGCAGGGATATTTATTTGTTGCATTTGTATCCCACATTTTTCCACCTATTTGCAGACTCAATGTGGCTTACAATAATGCATCATGACAAGCGCCAATCAAGAGTAGATAAACAACTGGTTACATAAAGAACAAGTGTAACAAAATGGATATAATCTACTATAATAAAACGCAGCCTCAGCGTTCTGAGGACACTGACGTCACTGAAGTCACTCACACACCGGTTCGTGGTTTCATGGTGGTGAAGCCACACAACATCTTCATGCCCCGCCCTCGCGTCACACGTGATGACTTCGAGGGCGCAACAGGAAAACAATGCTAATAAACGCCGCCCGGACGTCCATATCAACCCGGCCCCTTTCCCCACATAGCCCCGCCCCTTAGAAGTTACCGCCCCGCCCACGGTACCACACTCACCCTCAGCAATGTTCCTCCCCCCCTGTCACCTCCCCTCCCCTTCCCTTACGCCAGACTTCAACTCTCAGCGGCCATTTTGAAATGCCGAGAGCCGGACTCCCACACGATGTAGCAAGGATGCTACCACCACCGCTACGGGCAGGAAAGAGGGGGCTCTTTCTTTCCTGCCCCCACCGAACAGGTACCTCTAGACCACCAGGGAGACACGCGTAAGGGGAGGGGAAGGGAGTCCCTTGCCCGCTAGCGCCCGTTTCATCCCCGCCAGAAACGGGCCATTTTTACTAGTCAATTCAATAAAGCATACAGATTATCAAGTAATTGGTGATGTGTTGGAATTCCTATTATTGATTATTATGGTAAATCTTGTTAAAAAGGAAAGTCTTTAAAGATTTTCAAAAGTTGATAAGTTCGTGAATATTTTTCAGAACCAGTGGTAATGCATGCCACAGCTGCGTGCCAATGTAAGAAAAACCAGACACATGTATTAGTTTGTACTTTAGACCTTTGCAGCTAGGGAAGTGAAGTCCCAAGAATGTGCGTGCTGATCTTTTAGCGTTCCTGGGTGGTAAATAAATAAGGTCTGACATGTATGCCGGAGCATTTCCATGAATGATTTTATGAACCAGAGTGCAAACTTTGAACACAGAACGTTCTTTAACTGGGAGCCAATGGAGCTTCTCTCTTAGGGGTTTAGCACTTTCGTATTTTAATTTGCCAAAAATGAGTCTAGCTGCGGTGTTTTGGGCTGTCTGGAGTTTCTTGATGATATACTCTTTACAGCCATTATACAGCGCATTACAATAATCTAGATGACTCAACACCATTGATTGTACCAGGTTGCGAAAAATGCCTCTTGGGAAGAAAGGTTTTTTATGCAAACCATACCAGAAAAATAACCAATGATAGCTGATAAGAGTTAATATAAAAATATTCATTTATTGGGCCTTCCCCTAGGTGTGCAAAAGTAGAGCAATGGACCCGCACAAATTATCACATTCGTTTTATCTGTTATAAGGTCCTTGTGCATTACTAGTGGGTTCATTTTCGAAAGAGAAGAACGCCCATCTTTCAACATTAATCGAAAGATGGACATCCTTCTCCCAGGGTTGTCCAAATCGGTATAATCGAAAGCCGATTTTGGACATCCCCAACTGCTTTCCATCGCAGGGACGGCCAAAGTTCAAGGGGGCGTAGCGGAGGCGGGACTTGGGCATGCCTAACACTTGGACATCCTCGAATCATAATCGAAAGAAACAAGGACGTCCCTGACGAACACTTGGACGACTATACCTGGTTGTGTTTTTCTTACGACCAAGGCACAAAAAGGTGCCCGAAATGACCAGATGACCACCGGAAAGAATCGGGGATGACCTCCCCTTACTCCCCCAGTGGTCACTAACCCCCTCCCACCCTCAAAAAAATCTTTAAAAATATTGATTGCCAGCCTCAGATGTCATACTCAGCTCCATCACAGCAGTATGCAGGTCCCTGGAGCAGTATTAGTAAGTGCAGTGCACTTCAGACAGGTGGACCCAGGCCCATCCCCCCCTACCTGTTACGTTTGTGGAGGAAACAGTGAGCCCTCCAAAACTCACCAGAAACCCACTGTACCCACATGTAGGTGCCCCCCTTCACCCTTAAGGGCTATGGTAGTGGTGTACAGTTGGGGGTAGTGGGTTTTGGGGGGCTTGGGGGGCTCAGCACACAAGGTAAGAGAGCTAGGTACCTGGGAGCAATTTATGATGTCCACTACAGTGCCCCCTAGGGTGCCCGGTTGGTGTCCTGGCATGTCAGGGGGATCAGTGCACTACAAATGCTGGCTCCTCCCACAACCAAATGGCTTGCATTTGATTGTTTCTGACATGGACGTCCTTGATTTCGATTATCGCCAAAAATCAGAGACGTCCAAGTCTAGGGACGACCAAGTCTAGGGATGACCCAATTTCAGGATTTGGATGTCCCTGACCGTATTATCGAAACGAAAGATGGGCGTCCATCTTGTTTCAAAAATACGGGTTTCCCCGCCCCTGGATCGGAACGTTTTGCGAGGACGTCCTCATCAAAACTTGGACATCCCTTTCGAAAATTCCCCTCCATGTCTTCCTCAGACTTATATACTTTTTTTGGTGTGACTGCTCCAATTTACCTGCAGGATAAACATCAGCAGACTCCTGAGGAAGGCACTATTGTGCCAAAATACGCCAAGTCTTTTTGTGCATTAAATTAAAGTTGTTTGTAATCCTGTCATTTGTTGAGCCTTCCTCTACTTGGTGTTGTGTTCCTACTCTGTGGGACCTCTGTGTTCTGTGTGACTAAAGAACAGAACATAAGAATAGCCATACTGGGTCAGACTAATGGTCCACCTAGCCCAGTATCCTGCTTCCAAAAGTGGTGAATCTAGATAACAAGTACCTGGCAGAAACCCAATTAGTAGTAACATTCCATGCTACCAATCCCGGAGCAAGCAGTGGCTTCCCCATGTCTAGCTCAATAACAATGGACTTTTCCTCCAGGAATTTGTCCAAACCTTTTTAAAACCCAGATATGCTAACCGGTTACCACATCCTCCAGCATCGAGTTCCAGAGATTAACTATTCTTTGAGTGAAAAAATATTTCATCCTATTTGTTTTAAAGTATTTCCATATAATTTCATTGAGTATTCCCTGGTCTTGTACTTTTTGAGAGTGTAAGATCGATTCACTTTTATCCGTTCTACACCACTCAGGCTTTTGTAGACCTCAATCATATCCCCCCTCAGCTGTCTCTTTTCCAAGATGAAAAGCCCTAACCTCTTTAGCCTGCCAATAAAGAGCCTCCAATAAAATAACATGTAGGAGTACACCGGTATTTGCTGGCTTGTGCCATGGGAGCAGCCATTTTTCACTTCCACGTGTAGTTTCCCCAGTGCTGCCAATAAACGACTCCTCGAATTCCTTGTGTAAAGCCCTGGCCAAAACAAGCACTTTTTGAAAACCTTTACATTGAGCAGATATAAAATCCATATGAAAGGTTTTTTTCCCATACATGTGTATTCCCTTTGTAAAATGAGAACTACTCATATAGGTTTTTGTCCCACCCAATCCATGCCTAAACCACTTCTAACAAGCTATTTTAGTAATCTAAAGTATACATTGAGCTTAGGGAGCTCTTTATCGGCAGCCTTTGGAGTACATAAGAACATAAGCGTTGTCATACTAGGACAGACTGAAGGTCCATCAAGCCCAGTATCCTGTTTCCAGCAGTGGCCAATCCAGGTCACAAGTACCTGGCAAGATCTCAGAACAGTAAAGAAGATTTTATGCTGCTTACCTTAGAAATATGCACTGGATTTTCCCAAGTCCCTCCTTTTAATGGCTTATGGACTTTTCTGTTAAGAGATTATCCCAACCTTTCTTAAACCCTGCTGAGATAACTACTTTTGCCACATTCTCTGGCAACAAATTCCAGAGTTTAATTATGTGTTGTGTGAAGAAGTATTTTCTCTTAGCAGTTTCATTGTGTGCCCCCTAGTCCTAGTATTTCTGAAAAGGTGTGATCCTTGTCCTATGAATACTTTCAATGTGCCCCTGATGCAGGCCTTACACATTCTGAAACATGTTGAGCATACTGTTAAAGATCTGAACAACTGGGCACCTTGACTCACACCATTATAGAAAGTGTGCTTTTAAAATAAAAGTTGATTTTATCCACAGCCATTGCTATTGTTCTCGCTTCCTGCTCCAAACCACCTCTAAACCATACCCCATTGAAATCTCTGTGCAGTATGGATTTCCACGTGTAAATAGTGGTTTTATGAAATTGGTTTTTACATGTATGCTCAATATACACATGTAAATGTCAGCCTTTACAGTGGAAGTTGTGAATTGGGCTTCTAAATGGGCATAGATCAGGCCTATGTGCTGATTGCATAAACATATATGCCTTCTTGTCACAGTGCTTACTTTTATTGACTTAACTCCTAGAGTAATTTTCCAAAAGCCCTTTTACACACACAGCTCTTGCCTAAAATTACCCCCCATATGCTGAACAGTAGGACAAAACTATAATAAAGAACTAACAATCTAAAGAAATAAATTGCTGACGTAAACTGGAATCCAGGCTCATTTACTCTGTGGATCTCTGTATCTCTCTATTTTAAAACATTTATAGTACTGGGGGCATAATTTATTTGGAGTGAGACTTTGTACAGATACAGTCGTTTATTTTTAATTACTCCTGGGGATTTTATGTGCTGTCTCCACTTAGTAGGGGGGAGGGGGAGGGGGAATTACTGCAATATGCAAATCGAGCAACAAGAAATTGACATATACCTGCACAGCGGCAGCTGAAGATGTAACTGGGAGCAAAATGTCTCCCTCGCTGATTTTTTAGGACCCTCTTCACATGTAACCAGGTGTTCCAAGGTTTCTATTCATCTTCTGTACAGGCTTGAGAAGAATTTTTTTTTCTTTAACATATCCTCAGTTGATGTGGTACATGTGAAGACACTGGATAGCACTGGAAAATGAAATTTATTGCTGCTTATTTAGCTTATATCTGCAGGGCAGGTACGTGCTGACTTGAAAACTGAGAATCACAGAGCCGAGTAATTCTGACAGCCCGAAGGATGTGCATGAATGAATTCTTGCAGTGGTGAGGTTACCCCTGGTTTAGAAGCATAGAAAATGATAGCAGATAAGGAGCACAAGGCCAACCCAGGTTGCCAAATCCTAATGTAGTATGAGAGAGTATGCTCATTCTCAGACTTCACCTTCACATTCTCGTATCTATTTATATGTTGCCCATTTCTAAAAGAATTACAAGCAGTTTATGGCTAAAAACCATAAACCATAACCATAAATACCAGTGCCATACCATAGGCTCTACAAGCACTACAGCTGCATAGGGTGCAAATGCTGTGTGAAGGAGCATGAACGTTTCTCCCAGCCCAATGTCTTTTCTCATTGACGGTGGTGAAGCTGAGGGAGGGGGGGAGGGTGCAGGGGGTACCAGCAAGCAAATCGCACAGGGTACAACTATAGCTTGGTATGGTCCTCTTAAATACAATCACTCAAAAATGGGAAGGGTAAGGATGCCCTCAGTTATGCATTTCTCTACCTCACTCCTCATCAATTCAAGTGCATCATGCACACAGCAAAGAATTGGGGGGGGGGGAGGCATGATCAGCCTTCATGCTTCCCCCCTCTTCTCTAATTGTCAGACTGCTCATGAAGAGATAGAGGCCAGGAGATTGGGGGGGGGGGGAGGGAGGGAGAATGTAATAGGCAGAAGGGATGAGAGAGAGAGAGAGAGAGAAAGGGGAAAAGTGAAGGTGAAGTACATACGTATTGCCATACTAGGAAAGATCAAATGTCCATCAAGCCCAGCATCCTGTTTCCAACAGTGGCCAATCTAGGTCACAAATACCTGGCACGATCCTAAAAAAAGTACAAAAACATTTTATGCTGCTTATCCCAGAAATAGTGGATTTTCCCCAAGTTCATTTAATAGTGGTCTATGGACTTTTCATTTAGGAAGCCGTCCAAACCTTTTTAAAACTCCGCTAAGCTAACAGCCTTTACCACATTCTCTGGCAATGAATTGAAGAATTTAAATACACGTTGAGTGAATAAAAAATTTTTCCAATTCGTTTTAAATTTACTACATTGCAGCTTCATCGCATGCCCCCTAGTCCTAGTATTTTTGGAAAGCGTAAACAGACGCTTCACATCAACCCTTTAAACTCCACTCATTATTTTATAGACCTCTATTATATCTCCTTTCAGCCGCCTTTTCTCCAAGCTGAAGAGCCCTAGCCGCTTTAGCCTTTCCTCATAGGGAAGTCATCCCATCCCCTTTATCACCACGCCTCCAACACGCTCCCGTCAACTTTACCCGTTTCTGCGACAGATTGCAGTTGAAGACGCTCAAAATCGGCTTTACCGATTCGGGCGCCTATCTCTCGATTTGGGTCGAAATCTGGGCGCCCATCACTTTCAAAAATAAGGCTGATAGTATGTTTTATTTAAAGGAGGCAAATTCATAGGGGAGAAACCAAATATTTTTTAAAGGCCTCTAAAGGTGAAATCCTGAGAGACCTTGTAAAATTAAGAAAGTGCAAGTTTAGTCTTCTGTTGTAATTTTCAATAGACTCAAGCCTTCTATGTAAAACAGTTTTACCTTTCATAATAACAGCTGTCACATTTTGTAAACCTGTGATTTTAGTCTTAAGCACTTCTATCTGAGTTGAAAATTCCATTTTTGTGCCTTCTAAAGATTCAGTTATCAGTCTCACAAGAACTGAAACGTCCTTTGCTGACTTTTATACGGTTCCATTCTACTTCTGAAGTGCATCCCAAATATTCTCCAGAGACACCACTGATAAGGTTTTAGCTGACTCTGATGCACTCGGCATACTCCTTAAGGTCTCAATCTGACTGCTGACTCCCTCAGCTATCGCACCCTGACTGGGGTCCTACTCTCGTGTTACTTCTGTAGAACAAGTTCCATCTGACGCTTGCTTGTTGGGCGGGCATGGCGGTGGTTCAAGTGCTGGGGGAGAGAGTGTTACATCTTGCCTGAAAGCTCCCCTTCCTCTTGCAATGCTGGGCCCTCAACTCCAGAATTAATGGAAACCTTTGCTGTGAACTGGTCAGTGGTCTTCTACACAGGTGAGGAGGTTCTCACATTCAGAGAAACTGTCTTGACAACCCTCTTTCTTTTTGTGTGAGGCATATTGGAGGAGGTAAATCCTTATTAAGCAGAGAACCAGTCATACACGCTCGGTCAGCAATGCACATGCCGCCATCTTGACCACCACTATGCCTCCTAGCTCTCTCTAGTTCCTTCTAGGAAGGTGAAGCCTCTCCATGAAGAAGCAAATGGATGTAAGAACATAACCATTGCCATACTGGGACAGACTAAAGGTTCATCAAGACCAATATCCTGTTTCCAACAGTGTAAAACAGATATTATGCTACTTATCCCAGGTATAAGCAGTGGATTTTTCTAAGTCCATCTTAATAATGGCTTATGGACTTTTCTTTCTGGAACTTGTCCGAACCTTTTTTTAAAATGCTGTTAAGTTAACTGCTTTTACCACATTCTCTGGCAATGAATTTCAGAGTTGAATTACACATTGAGTGAAGAAATATTTTCTCAGATTTGTTTTAAATTTACTACTTAGTAGATTCATTGCATGCCCCCTACTAATTCTTGTATTGTTGGAAAGAGTAAACAAGTGATTCATGTATACCCAATCCACTCCACTCTGTATTTTATAGAAGTCTATCATATCTCCCCTCAGCTGTCTCTTCCCCAATTGAAGAGCTCCAGCCTCTTTAGCTTTTTCTCATAAGGAAGTTATCTCATCCCCTATTCCATTTTTGTCACCCTTCTCTGTATCTTTTCTAATTCTGCTATATCTATTTTGAGATGCAGTGACCAGAATTGCACACAATATTTGAGGTCCGGACCCAGCATGGAGCAATACAAAGACATTATAATAATCTCTGTTTTGTTCTTCATTCCTTTCCTAATAATTCTATTTGCTTTCCTGCCAATGCACACTGTGCGGAGGGTATTAACGTATCATCAATGATGACACCTAAATTCTTTTGCTGGGTTGTGATTCATAATGTGAAATCTTGCATCATGTACCTAAAGTTTGGGTTCTTATTTCCTATATGTATGTAATAACCAACCAGATAATATTTAGACAGACATTGAGATGTCCAGCCAAAATGCATACGTTAGCTGGGACAGAATTTTTAAAACTGTGGACTTTAAAGTTACTCAGCTCAAGTGCTATTGATTATTGACTCCTAAATGGTTAAACAGTGAACCTTAAAACTCAGAGGGTATGGCTTATTCAGAACCTACAGCTCATTTCTCTGGAAACGTAAGAATTCTGTATAAAAAAATGTAGAGTTCTCTCTGAATAGATTTCTAAGAAAGAATGACTGATTGTGCATTAATTGTAAATTAGTTTTTCTTGTGTTTTCCAGCAACGGATGGAATGTGGCAATTGCTTTCCATGATAAATAGTTTATTGGGTTTCTGGCAGCTATAAAGTATTGTTGATACTATTTGTTGTCTTTCTTTTTCCATAATGAAATGCACAGAGTCCTGTAGGGAGCAGGTGGTGATTATATTGTGGTGGTTGCAAGCCACAAGTCGGTAATCTGCTAAAAACTGTAAGCAAAAACCTTCACGGTGGCTGACTGAATCTAAACGTAGCTAGAAAGATGCATAAAAGAGAAAAATGTGCCTTTCAATGACAATTGCATTTAAGATCCCAAAGCATAGTAATAATATTTTAATAGAATATTACTCTATTCCCCTCATGATGCCCTTTTTTTCTCAATCTATTTTGATTTTTCTAGAGGTTTATTATACTGAGAAGTACAGAACAGGAACCATCTAGGTTTCCCAAATTATTTCCTTTTATAGTGTCATAAGAATTGCCTACTGGCTTAGACCAAATGTCTATCAAAACCAGTAGCCAACAGTATTAACTAATTCTGGTCACAAGCACCTGACAGTATCCTAAAAAGTAGCTAGATTCAATGTTGTTTATCCACAGGGATAATCAGTGGTTTCCATCAGATGCACCTTAATAATGGTTTATGGACTTTTCTTCCAGGAACTTGTATTTGTAGGCAGGAAGTACACAGGAACTTACTTTAGTCATTAACTTGTGTATGTGGTAAACAACGTAACCTACTAAGACCAACGTAACAGTATTAGGCTTGCTTTTTTGAAGTGGGCTGTAAAAACTGTAAGGCTGTTTATAGCTATTCTGCATGCTGTTTTTCATAAGGAGCTGCAGTGCGTGAAAAAATAATATCCCTTTAATTGAACAATTAATCACAATTAAAATTTTAATCAAAATGCAGCCCTAAAAAGTATACATATTGCTTGCTGGCATATACTTGGATGGACCTTACAAATATATGCATAAATTATAAAATCTAAACAAAAAAAACAGCACCACGGGCCTTTAAAAATGGAACACAGTTCTTTAATGAATGAGCCTTGACAAAAAGACCCGACACGGGCCGTGTTTCGGTGACTAGCACCTGCGTCAGGGGTCACAGTGATGACGTGGAAAACTTGGGGAATAACTCGAATATATTCCTCTACAATATATTATTCCTTACCCCACGTCTCATGTAGTAAAAGCTACAAAGCACCAAGGCACTTTCACTTTCTGTATCCAAATGTATCCATGAGACGTGGGGTAAGGAATAATATATTGTAGAGGAATATATTCGAGTTATTCCCCAAGTTTTCCACGTCATCACTGTGACCCCTGACGCAGGTGCTAGTCACCGAAACACGGCCCGTGTCGGGTCTTTTTGTCAAGGCTCATTCATTAAAGAACTGTTTTCCATTTTTAAAGGCCCGTGGTGCTGTTTTTTTTGTTTGGACTTTAGTTTGTACTTCGTTCCCTCTCTTTTGTTATATCTAAATTATAAAATCTGTCATTTATGTATGTCCTTGCTAAATTCTAGGCATGGTGTAAGTGATCGCATTTAAAAATAAAGCACATTATAGGCCACTTTTGCTAGTATCCTATATCATAATTCTCACCTCCAACGTTCTAATGTGCCTGGTACTGTGGCTCCCTCGGAGGTGGGCAGTTTAGAATGCACTGACGTCAGTGATGTCACTGACAGCTGATTCCAAGGCAAGGGGAGGAGTAGGGAAACACACTCTGCGTATTTCCCTACTCCTCCCCCTGCCTGGGAAACAGCTGTCAGTGCCCCCCCCCTCGGCGCAACACCCAAGCCCCTGCCTTGCAAAACCGCGAGCCAGGCAGGGGGAGGAGTAGGGAAACACATGGAGCGTGTTTCCCTACTCCTCCCCCTGCCTACCAATCAGCTGTACACGCAAGGGACATAAGATTTCTTGATGAAATCAAGGACAGCTTCATGGAACAGCTAGTTCAGGAGCCGACAAGAGAAGGAAAAATACTAGACTTAGTCCTTAGTGGTGCTCATGATCTAGTGCAGGGGGTAACGATACGAGGGCCGCTTGATAACAGTGATCATAATATGATCGGTTTTGATATTGGCATTGAAGGAAGTGAAACTAGGAAATCAAGTACGCTAGCGTTTAACTATAGAAAAGGTGATTACGACAAAATGAGAAAAATGGTGAAAAAAAGACTGAAAGGAGCAGCTCGCAGAGTAAAAAACTTGCATCAGGCGTGGATGCTGTTTAAAAACACCATCCTGGAGGTTCAGGACAAATATATTCCACGTATTAGAAAAAAGGGAAAAAAGACTAAACGTCAGCCGGCGTGGCTAAACAGTAAGATAAAGGAAATCATTAGAGCCAAAAAACAATCCTTCAGAAAGTGGAGAAGAGAACCAACTGAAAGTAACAGGATAGATCATAAGGAATGCCAAGCCAAATGCAAAGCGGAGATAAGGAGGGCAAAAAAGGACTTTGAGAAGAAATTAGCGTTGGAAGCAAAAATACATAGTAAAAACTTTTTTAGATACATTAAAAGCAGGAAACCGGCCAAAGAGTCGGTTGGGCCGCTGGACGAAAATGGTGTTAAAGGGGCGATCAAGGAGGACAAAGCCGTAGCGGAGAAATTAAATGAATTCTTTGCTTCGGTCTTCACCGAGGAGGATTTGGGGGGGACACCGGTGCCGGAAAGAATATTTGAAGCGGGGGAGTCGGAGAAACTAAACAAATTCTCTGTAACCTTGGAGGATGTAATGGGTCAGTTCAGCAAGCTGAAGAGTAGTAAATCACCGGGACCTGATGGTATTCATCCCAGAGTATTAATAGAACTAAAAAATGAACTTGCGGAGCTACTGTTAGAAATATGCAATCTGTCCCTAAAATCGAGTGTAATACCGGAAGACTGGAGGGTAGCCAATGTTACTCCGATTTTTAAGAAAGGTTCCAGAGGAGATCCGGGAAATTATAGACCGGTGAGTCTGACGTCGGTGCCGGGCAAGATGGTGGAGGCTATTATTAAGAATAAAATTGCAGAGCATATACAAAAACATGGACTGATGAGACAAAGTCAGCACGGATTTAGTGAAGGGAAGTCTTGCCTCACCAATCTAATGCATTTTTTTGAGGGGGTAAGCAAACATGTGGACAATGGGGAGCCGGTTGATATTGTATATCTGGATTTTCAGAAGGCGTTTGACAAAGTGCCGCACGAAAGACTCCTGAAGAAATTGCAGAGTCATGGAATCGGAGGTAGGGTATTATTATGGATTAAGAACTGGTTGAAAGATAGGAAGCAGAGAGTAGGATTGCGTGGCCAGTATTCTCAGTGGAGGAGGGTAGTTAGTGGGGTCCCGCAGGGGTCTGTGCTGGGTCCGTTGCTTTTTAATGTATTTATAAATGACCTAGAGATGGGAATAACTAGTGAGGTAATTAAATTCGCCGATGACACAAAATTATTCAGGGTCGTCAAGTCGCAGGAGGAATGTGAACGATTACAGGAGGACCTTGCGAGACTGGGAGAATGGGCGTGCAAGTGGCAGATGAAGTTCAATGTTGACAAGTGCAAAGTGATGCATGTGGGTAAGAGGAACCCGAATTATAGCTACGTCTTGCAAGGTTCCGCGTTAGGAGTTACGGATCAAGAAAGGGATCTGGGTGTCGTCGTCGATGATACGCTGAAACCTTCTGCTCAGTGTGCTGCTGCGGCTAGGAAAGCGAATAGAATGTTGGGTGTTATTAAGAAGGGTATGGAGTCCAGGTGTGCGGATGTTATAATGCCGTTGTATCGCTCCATGGTGCGACCGCACCTGGAGTATTGTGTTCAGTACTGGTCTCCGTATCTCAAAAAAGATATAGTAGAATTGGAAAAGGTACAGCGAAGGGCGACGAAAATGATAGTGGGGATGGGACGACTTTCCTATGAAGAGAGGCTGAGAAGGCTAGGGCTTTTCAGCTTGGAGAAGAGACGGCTGAGGGGAGATATGATAGAAGTGTATAAAATAATGAGTGGAATGGATCGGGTGGATGTGAAGCGACTGTTCACGCTATCCAAAAATACTAGGACTAGAGGGCATGAGTTGAAGCTACAGTGTGGTAAATTTAAAACGAATCGGAGAAAATTTTTCTTCACCCAACGTGTAATTAGACTCTGGAATTCATTGCCGGAGAACGTGGTACGGGCGGTTAGCTTGACGGAGTTTAAAAAGGGGTTAGATAGATTCCTAAAGGACAAGTCCATAGACCGCTATTAAATGGACTGGAAAAATTCCTCATTTTTAGGTATAACTTGTCTGGAATGTTTTTACGTTTGGGGAGCGTGCCAGGTGCCCTTGACCTGGATTGGCCACTGTCGGTGACAGGATGCTGGGCTAGATGGACCTTTGGTCTTTCCCAGTATGGCACTACTTATGTACTTATGTACTTATGTAGCTCTCAGTGCCCCCCCTCGGCGCAACACCCAAGCCCCTCCGCTCCGGCGCAGCACCCAAGCCCCTACCCCCCCCTCGATGCTTCACCCAGGACCCTCTCCCAGCGCATCACCAAAGCCCCTACCCCCCCTCGGGCACATCAACTCCCTCGCCACCCGCAGCCGCCAATACTAACGCTGCCCGGCCGCTGCTGCTTCTCCTGTGGAGCAGCAGCGGCCGGTACAAAAAGAAAAAAGCCAAAAAAAGATTTTTAACCTGAAACGCGGCTCCGTAGACAGCCATCTGGCATTGGCTGTCGTCACTGCAGCCGCTCCTCCTCTCCCCTCCACGTCTGCAGGAAGACCCCGGAGGAGCGCAGCGACGTCTGAGGGGAGAGGAGGAGCGGCTGCAGAGATGACAGCCAATGCCAGATGGCTGTCTACTGAGCCGCGTTTCAGGTTAAAAATCTTTTTTTGGCTTTTTTCTTTTGTACCGGCCGCTGCTGCTCAACAGGAGACGCAGAAGTGGCCGGACAGCGTTATTATTGGCGGCTCTGGGTGGCGAGGGGGTTGATGTGCCCGAGGGGGGGGGGGGGGTAGGGGCTTGGGTGATGCACTGGGGGGGGGGGGGGTATACACCTAGGTGGAAATGTTTTACCATGTGGATTTTTCAAGTGCCATATATAGGATCTCCATCATAGTGTGCAACTCCAAAAGGGAATGTAGCTATGGGAGGGGCATGGGAGGGTCAAGGGTGTTTCTAGAATTTAGGTGCAATGTTAAAGAATACCTGCATTTCCATTCCTATCTGCCATTAGTGGATGCGAGCACTTACACCACTTGATCAAATTTGCAGATGATACAAAATTATTCAAAGCTGTTAAATCACTTGTGGACTGTGTGTAATTGCAGGGAGGACCTTGAAAGGCTAGAAAACTGGGCATCCAAATGGCAGATGAAATTTAATTTGGACAAGTGCAAAGTGATGCACATTGGGAAGAATAATACATTAGGAGTCACCACCAAGGAAAAGGATTTAGGTGTTGTCATGAACAATGCATTCAATTCTTTTGCTTTGTGTGCTATGGTGGCCAAAAAGCAAACAGAATTTTATGAATTACAAACAAAGGAATAGAGTATAAAACAGGTAACAGGCATACCACAAAGATCAACAAATGTGAACTCCTACACATATATCCAGTATTGCCTTATGATATTTGCTTGTTATATTACTATCATGCTTTATTATTATCATGTTACCCAAGATCCTTTTGCAATACTAAATGTCTATTTTCTCATATATTTCCACTATTCATGATGTAATGTAAGCCACATTGAGCCTGCAGGTGGGAAAATGTGGGATACAAATGCAATAAATAAATAAGTAATATCATAATATCTCTGTATCACTCCATGATGAGGCTGCTTCTTGAGTATTGTGTGCAATTCTGGTTACCGCATCTCAAAAAAATGTAATGGAACTGGAAAAGGTACAAAGAAGGGTGACTAAAATGATCGAGGAAATGAAACAACTCTCATATGAGGAAAGGCTAAAGAGGTCAGGGCTCTTCAGGCTGGAGAAGCGACAACTGAGGGGAGTTATGATACAGGTCTATAAAATCCTGATTGGAGTGGAAAGGGTAAATACGAATTAATTGTTTACTCTATCAAATAGTGGAAAGACTAGAGGACACTCCGTGAAGTTACATAGTAGCACATTTAAAACAAATAGAAGAAAATATTTTTTTCGCTCACCATATAGTTAAGTTACATAAGAACATAAGCATTTCCATACTGGGACAGACCAAAGGTCCATCAAGCCCAGCATCCTCTTTCCAATAGTGGCCAATCCAGGTTACAAGTACCTGGCAAGATCCCAAAAGCGTACAATATATTTTATGCTGCTTATCCAAGAAATGAAAAGTGGATTTTCTCCAAGTCCATTTTAATAATGGCTTATGGACTTTTCTTTTAGGAAGCTATCCAAACCTTTTCTAAACCCACTAAGCTAACTGCATTTACTACATTCTCTGGCAACGAATTGCAGAATTCAATTACACATTGAGTGAAGAAATATTTTCTCTGATTAGTTTTAAATTTACTACTATGTAGCTTCATTTGCATGTCCCCTAGTCCTACCACTGCACTCATTATTTTACAGACCTCTGTCACATCTCCCCTCATCCGTCTTTCCTCCAAGCTGAAGAGCCCTAGCCGCTTTAGCCTTTCCTCATAGGGAAGTCGTCCCATCCCCTTTATCATTTTCGTCACCCTTGTCTGTACCTTTTCTAATTCCACTATGGGGCTCATTTTCAAAGCACAGACTTACAAAATTCCATAGGTTACTATGAAAGTGTGTAAGTCTAAGGGGGTCTTTTACTAACGCTTAGCTCGAGTTATCTGCAGCAGGGTCCATAGAAATAAAATCATTTTTGAGATGTGGTGACCAGAATTGCACACAATATACAAGGTGCGGTTGCACCATGGAGCAATACAAAGGCATTATAATGTCTTCACTTTTGTTTTTCATTCCTTTCCTAATAATACCTAACATTCTATTTGCTTTCTTAGCCGCTGCTGCTGCCGCACACTGTGCAGAGGGTTTCAACGTATCATCAACGATGACACCTCGAATCCCTTTCCTGGTTGGTGACTCCTAATGTGGAACCTTGCATTATGTAGCTATAGTTTGGGTTCATCTTTCCCACATGCATCACTTAGCACTTGCTTACATTAAATGTCATCTGCCCTTTGAATGCCCAGTCTCCCAGTCTTGTAAGGTCCTCTTGTAATTTTTCACAATCCTCTTGCGATTTAACAACACCAAATAACTTTGGGGTCCTTTTACAAAGGCGCGCTGAAAAATGGCTTGCAGTAGTTTAGGAGTGGGTTTTGGGTGCGTGCCAATCCATTTTTTAGCGCACCTGTAAAAAAGTCTTTTTTGCCAAAAATGGATGTGCGGCAAAATCAAAATTGCTCTGCGTCCATTTTGGGTCTAAGACCTTACCGCCAGCCATGGTGCACATTGGGTACGCATACACACGCGACTTAGTAAAAGGCCTTTTTATGTTGTCAGCAAATTTAGTTACCTCAGTAGTTACTCCCATCTCTAAATCATTTAAAAATATGTTAAAAAGCAGTGGTCCCAGCACAGACTCCTGGGGAACCCCACTATCTACCCTTCTCCATTGAGAATACTGATCTTTTAACCCTACTCTCTGATTTCCATCTTTTAACAAGTTTTTAATCCACAATAGAGCACTACCTTTTGTCCCATGACTCTCTAATTTCCTCTGTAGTCTTTCATGAGGTACTTTTTCAGATGCCTTTTGAAAATCCAGATATGCAATATCGATTGGCTAACCTTTATCCACATGTTTCTTCACCCCTTCAAAGAAATGTAATAGATTGGTGAGGCAAGGTTTCCTTTCAAAAATCCATGTTGGCTCTGTCTCATTAATCCATGCTTTTGAATATGCTCTGTAATTTTGTTCTTTATAATGGTCTCTACTATTTTGCCCAGCACTGACCTCAGGCTCACTGGTCTATAATTTCCCGGATCACCTCTGGAACCTCTTTTAAAAATCGGCATTACATTGGCCACCCTACAATCTTCCGGTACCATGCTTGATTTTAAAGATATATTATGTATTACTAACAATAGTTAGTATATAATATATCTGCAAGTTCATTTTTCAAGTCTATCAATACTCTGGGATGAATACCATCCATGCTAGTTGATTTGCTATTCTTCAGTTTGTCAAATTGCACCATTACATCTTCCAGGTTTATAGAGATTTCATTCAGTTTCTCTAACTCGTCAGTTTTGAATACCATTTCTAGCACAAGAATCTCTCCAAAATCTTCCTCGGTGAAGACTGAACCAAATAATTCATTTAATCTCTCCACTATGACTTTGTCTTCCCTGAGTGCCCCTTTTACTCCTCGGTCAACTAGTGGTCCAAGTTCAACTGATTCTTTTGCTGGCTTCTTGCTTTTAATATATCAAAAAATGTTTTACTATATGTTTTTGCCTCCAATACAATCTTTTTTTCAAAGTCCCTCTTTGCCTTCCTTATCAGTGCTTTGCATTTGACTTGCCATTCCTTACACTATTTCTTATTATTTTCAGTCGGATCCTTCCATGAAGGATTTTCTTTTAGCTCTAATAGCTTCCTTCATCTTACTTTTTACCCATGCCAGCTGAAAACCTCTACCTGAGCAGGTGGTAAAAGCAGCTAATGTATCTGAGTTAAAAAAAAAGTTTGGACAAATTCCTGGAGAAAAAGTCTATAAACCTTTATTAAGATAGACCTGAGGAAATCCACTGCTTATCTCTGAGGTTAAGTAGCATGGAATCTTGCTACTTTTTGGACTCTGACAGGTACTTGTGACCTCGACTGGTCACTGTTTCAAATAGGTTACTGGGCTAGATGGACCCTTGGTCTGACCTAGTTTGGCAATTTTTATATTCTTATGACTATAGTCAACTGAGGCCTGCACTTGAAGCACCTTATTGCTTTTATGAAAAGGACAGTGACCCAGCATTAGGCGGTCACAAGCACAAACGGGCGGTGGCCCAGAACAGCAGAAATAGGAGGTAAGGGGAGGGGGATGGGGATGGGAAGTATAGAAGAGCTGCAAGCTCAGGCAAGTTAGGAGAGGGATAAGTAAGGGGGGGGCACTAAAGAATAGAGGACCTATAGGGAGGCAGCTTAACAAGACAGGAAGTCTGGGAGGTGGGGAAAGAGGTGACCTCTGGAAGCAAGAAGGGCAGTGCCTACAAGGTGCATTCACCATTTTAGCCTGCTGCTCCCACAGCTCTCCCACTCCACCTGCCCCATATCAAGGAGATAGGGACTTGTCGCAGCATTCCACAGGCGGTGGGTCCTAGCCTGAAAGAGTACACAGCACTATGTTTCAGACCAAAGCAAGGTCAAAGGTCATGTGGTTGTTGCCCCATGCTAGCAGTGGCATCGATGATGTCTAAGATCAAGGGTAGTTCCCCTCTTGTATTAATTAATCTTGTATGGAGATGATCAGCGGAGCCTACCTCAGACTTGGTTGGAATGGGGAGGCTGAAGGCTTCAAGAAAGAGAGTCAACGGGTATGAGAGGGAAGATGCTTTTACGGCAATCTCTTGAGCAAAGCTGTGATGTTAGCGCCTGGGCATGTCGGCGGTATATGCCCCAGGTGGAGCAAAAAGCTACAGCGTGATTATGGCAGAAAGAGAGAGAACTGTGTGACTCATAAAGGCTAGGCCACTTGCCTCAAATGCTCTAGTTAGAAATTGAGTCATATATTTGATTGTTTATTACTATAAAATGTATACATGATTGGAAATTGCTTGCTATTGTGAATAATTCAGACATAAATTGTAGAATGCTGCGGCCACAATAAATTCCACTCTTTATCGGATAACTGGTCAAGTGTGAATATATACTGTGTATGGTCTGGACTGAAAGGAGAGTGCTGAAGTGCCACCTGCCCGATTTGTGGATTTCTGAGGCAACTATGAACAAAAAAATAAGGCCTTAATTTTACAAAATAGCTAAATGTATTATTGAGAAGAGGCAAATTAATTATTAGGCAGAGGATAAGACAGAAATAAATTATTGAGAATTCGCAGAAGGAGTAACTTTTAAGAACTGTAATTAATCATTGAATTGAATAAAGATTAATTATTGAGATATAAGAAGATACTTGACAGTGGAAAGAGTAATTTGTTATCGGGACATAAGGCAAATAAAGTAATCAGTGAAAAAGGATATAAATTAAGTATTGGGAAAAATAAAAAATGTAACAATTATGTGGCAGAGATGAGAAATAATTCAAAAGAGAGAATATCTGGAAAGGAGATAAATTGGTCATTGGTGAAAGAGATTGATAACAATAGCATGAAGTAACATATAGAATATGCAAATTTTATTACTAGGCAAAAAAGAAGAGGTAACGTGAACTTCATTAGAAGCAGGAGATCAGAAGTTTTGAGGCTAGTTCTACTATTGAAATTAGTTCAGCTATTCCCATTTCCCCCAAAACCCATTACCCACAAATGTACAACACTACCATAGCTCTTAGGGGTGAAGGGGGCACCTACATGTGGGTACAGTGGGTTTTGGAGACCTCCCATTTACCAGCACAAGTGTTACAGCTAGGAGGGATGGGCCTGGGTCCACATGCCTGAAGTGCACTGCGGTACCCACTAAAAGTGCTCCAGGGACCTGCATACACACAGGCCTCTAGGACTTGTTGCTGCTATATAACATTGGCACACCAGTTGACACCTGAAGACTAATCTCTCTGAAAACGTCCTTTATTGGAATAAGCACGCTTACTCACAGTTAACTGCAGATCAGAGGTTGTGCCCCACTGGCAACGAGTCTCGCTGGTACTGAGATGAGCAGTAGGTCAGAGCTGGCAGAATGGTGTACAATGCCCTCTTTCAGCCACATTCAAGGTAAGAACTAAGTTCTGTAACGTGGCTAACACGTGAAAGGGATCTAAAACTGGCTTACAAAAATGGCCACTAACTCATGAACTACCGGAAACAAAACAGGGCACACTCTGACCCAGTAAGCAGGGGGAAAAGCACCATGGGAGTAGAGTCTACCAACTACCAACATCTTGAGCATTTAACACAAGCTAGTGGAATCATGGAGCCCAATACCCTACACCCACCACAATGCATTGCTGATGTGACTCTGCAGTGTGCATAACAGAAAAGGTGTCACACTCACCCGAGAGCCACATCAGAACCAGGGAAAGGCTGTCACAGGATAGAACATATTCTGCTGTCATAGAGGTGGGTACGGCATTTGAGGCTGGCATAGAGGCTGGAAAACAAAGTTTTTAAAGTGGGGTTTTTTTTGGTGGGAGGGGATTAGTGACCACTGGGGGAGTCCGGGGAGGTCATCCCCGATTCCCTCCAGTGGTCATCTGGGCAGTTGGGGCACTTTTTTGGGACTTGTTCGTGAAAAAAAAGGGTCCAAAAAAAGTGACCCAAAATTGCAGTAAAAACGCCTTTTTTTCGATTATCAGCTAAAGACGCCCATCTCTCCTCGGCCGATAACGACGACCCAGTTCCGCCTTCACCACGCCTCCGACACCCCCCGTCAACTTTACCTGTTTCCGCGACGGATTGCAGTTGGAAATGCCCAAAATCGGCTTTCGATTCTACCGATTTGGGCGCCCTCGGGAGAAAGACACCCATCTCCCGATTTGGGTCGCAATATAGGCGTTTTTCTCTTTCGATTATAAGCAGGTTAGTGTGGCAGTAAAATGACCACAATTTGTATTTCTCTATTAATGGTCACACAATAATTTCCCAATTAGTGCCTGGCCATTACCACGTGAGCCCTTACTGTCACCTGTTTTGGAGGTGGTAAGGGCTCACATGCTAACCCCACTCTAATCAGCAATGTAGAGGAATTGCTCTGACTGAGCAAAGATCAAGCAACGATGTTTTCAAACTTCTCAATGATGCAAGAACAGAAGAAAAAAATCTTCGCAGGGATATAGAAAGTAGAACAAACAGCGAAGTAGACTAAAATAAATGATGCTCCAGGTAAAAAAATAAAAAATAAAAAGTTTATTGATAGATGTATACGACTCGACACAGCTGTGTTTGGTATAAGTTCAGGTGGATACACAAAACATGCCAATATTTCAGTACTGTCGATCTAACAATGGATGCTCCTGAAGAATAAGGAAGAACACAAGTGACACGTTGAGTTGGCTGTGCTGTAATTGGCAATTGATCCATTGTGACCTGGATTGGCCACTGTTGGAAAGAAAGTACTGGGCTAGATGGACCATTTATCTGACCCATTATGGCTATTCTTCTTTTCTTATATAATGCGTACCATTTTTCTTGTTTTTCTCTGAACTGCTTCAAGTCTTTTTACGCCCTTTGCAAGATACTACTAAACTGAACACTATATTCCAATTGGGGCCTCACCAATGACTTGTGCAGGGGCATCAATACCTCCTTTCTTCTGTCGTTTATTCCTAGCATCCTTCTGGCTTTGACCACCGCCTTGTCACATTATTTTACTATCTTGAGAGCCTCAGGCACTGTCATCCCAAGGCAACTCTCCTAAAATGTGCTTATCAGTTTGTTGCCTCCTATTTCATATATCTCTTTTGGATTTCTGTATCCCAAGTACATTTGTCTGAACTCCTTCGCAATAAATTTTAACTGCCAGATCTTAGACCAGTCAAATATTTGAAAATCTCTTCTCATGTTTTCTACTCCCTCAGGGGTTTCCACTCTGTTGGCAATCTTTGTGACAAGCAAACTTTCCCTTCTAACCCTTTGACAATGTTGCTCACAAATATATTAAATAGAACTGACCCCAGTACCAAAACTCTGCAGCAGAGATTATCAAATAGTTTTGGGCCACAACCCCCTGGTGACCCCACTGAGGCACGTAAAAATGACATGCTTACTTAGTTCTGAGTTGGGCCGTGATCCTGTTTGGGGTCACAACCCACAGTTTAGGAAGTCCTGCCCTACAGTAAGATGGAAATTACACTGTGCTGAATGAGTCATGTGCAGAGATGGGGCATGGCTGGCACTGACTGCTAATGCAGTGGAACGTACTGCATGCTACCTGTCATAACTGCTAATACCATGGAAATGTGAATGGCCCACCCTGGATGTCCAATTGCCCACATACAAAACCTATGCAAAGTGGACATTTTTGGGTTCTCAGCTTCACACATGTAATTTGCCTCAGAAAACATACCCACATAAAAAGCAGATAACAATTTGTGTGAAGATAGAGAAAGTATCAATTGTAATACCAATTGAATGTTTTCTCTTTTTACCTGATTGTTTATTATGTCATCCATGTTCTCTATATAGTAGATGATGATGACGGCAGAAAAAGACCTGCACGGTCCATCCAGTCTGCCGAACTCATATGTGCCACTTTTTGTGTATACCTTACCTTGATTTGTACCTGTCTTTTTCAGGGCACAGACCGTATAAGTCTGCCCAGCACTATCCCCGCCTCCCAACCACCAGCCCCTCCTCCCACCACCGGCTCTGGCACAGACCGTATAAGTCTGCCCAGCACTATCCCCACCTCCCACTACCGGCTCTTGCCACCCAATCTCGGCTAAGCTCCTGAGGATCCATATTGTATCTATACCCTGGAATGACGTAAGCCATGACGGAAAATTGTAAGCCACATTGAGCCTGCAAATAAGTGGGAAAATGTGAAATTCAAATAAAACAAATAAATAATAAATAAATAAAGTAGGTGTGCAGAGGGTGGTTGATGCCTGGAATGCCCTCCCACGGGAGGTGGTGGAGAAAAAAAACAGTGATGGAATCCTAAAAGACGTGGGATGAACACAAAGGTTCTCTAATTATAGAGGGACCCTTTTACTAAGCCGCGTAAGCGTCTACGTGCACCCAACGCATGCCAAAATGGAGTTACCACATGGCTACCACGTGGCTCATGTGGTAATTTCATTTTTTCCGTGTGTCTGATATGCATGGCCAAAAAATTTTTTTTATTTTCTGCCGCACATATCGGACACACACCGAGTGGCATTTGGCGCGCGTAGGTCATTACCGCTTGGTTACCGCATGAGAATTTACCACTAGGTCAATGGCTGGCAGTAAGATCTCGGACCCAAAATGGACGCGCGGCAATTTTCATTTTGTCACACGTCCATTTTCAGCAAAAATTTAAAAAAAGGCCTTTTTTACAGGTGCGCTGAAAAATGATTCTGCACCCGCCCAAAACCCACACCTACCTGCTCTAGATAGAAGATCTATCCATATATTTTAGTTCTAGATATTAACTGCAGGTATATATGTACTTGCACAATATGGTTAATGTCTTCACGCATGTAAGTAGTAGAATAATGATACATGATTGTATTTGGACGATACTGTAAATATATTCACACATTTTAGTAGTAGAATGCTGCAGCCATAATAAATTTCATTCTTCTTTGTGGACAATTTATCATGTGTGGGTATATGGACTGTTTGGTGGGAGGAAAGGAGAGTGCCAAGATGCCACCTACCTTGTTTGTGCCAGAGACAGTCCTTACAGGCTGCTGAAGTTCAAAAATTTTCAGAGGACACACAACAAAAATAGAGCAATACAACAAAGTATTCAGCATCTTTACTTATAACTGTTCAGGTAAGGAAAGAATCAGCTGTTTGTTTCCAAGAGACTCTGTCCCTCCTCTTTGACCACTGGCTCTTATTGGAGTGACTCCACTC
This sequence comes from Microcaecilia unicolor, assembly GCF_901765095.1. Taxonomy (NCBI): domain Eukaryota; kingdom Metazoa; phylum Chordata; class Amphibia; order Gymnophiona; family Siphonopidae; genus Microcaecilia; species Microcaecilia unicolor. Next base: position 608,314,927 of record NC_044031.1, on the reverse strand, counting down.
ATATTTCCCATTCAGAGCATCTAAATGGAAATTACTGCGTCTGGTTTGGCAAGCTCTGATTCTGTGCTATAAAATTGGACAGTTTTAAAATCTTTCGCTGCCAAACATATATGTGGAATTTGTTTGTTCCCACTACAGTTCTTCAGACCTACTCCTCTTATTCCAGATGAGGCATTATCAAAGCCTTATACATCAGTTATATCACCTTCTTTTCCTTTCAGCAGTTACTCTTTTAAGGTACTCAGGGACCACTGGTGCCTTGACAGCTGACTTTAATCTCACTGTTTAATTCAGTATTTCTCTAAGTGACTTTGAAGATCATTTTAGAAGCATCTACATGTGCAAATAGCAGCATTTACATGTGTAGATTGCATACTTCTGTAAAGTGATTCTGCTCACATATAACAGGATTCCATAGACTGGATTAATAAAGTTTAGGGCTTCTCATGCTTAAATTATCCAAGTCTTTCAGCAGCCTGCACAGATGGCAACTAGGGTTGTTGGCTCACAGGGTCAGGTTGGCCAGAAGCGCTTGCTCAAAGGCACTTCCTGGACTTAAGCCTGATCCAATCAGTAATGTGCAGTGAACATATGAAGAGAGGTCCATGTAGCTGCCTTGCAGATGGTATCCAGTGAGACAGACTTCAACAAGGCTACTGTTACTGCAGTACCTCCTAATCCGATGCAGCTTGACTGGAGCTGAAAGGAGCATCTGCCTGTTCATAGCAGAATTGGATACAAGAAGCCAGTCAGTTTGCTAATGTTCATTTTGCAATCGGTACACCAATTCTATTTGGATCAAATGAGATGAAAAGTTGAGTTGATTTTCTTAGCAGTTCAGTTCTTTGTAATTAGCATGCAAGAGCCCATTTATAGCCTAGAATATTCAGGGCTTTCTCATAACAACTGGAATGAGGCTCCAGATAAAAGGCAGAAAACACTGTTTCCTTGTTTAAGTAGAAAGGAGTGACTATTTTAGGCAATAACTTGGGATGTGTCAGAAGAAAAGCCTTGTGATGATGAAACTACTGGCAACACCAGTAATTGGGAATTACTGGTGTGATATACTTGTGATGATAGAATTACCGGCAACACCAGTAATTGGGAAGCAAAGCCAGAGCTGGGCAGACGTCTACAGTCTGTACCCTAAAAATGGCAAGGACAAACCAAGGTCAGGTATACATATGAAGTATCACATACAATGGAGGCGTATTTTTAAAGCACTTAGACTTATAAAGTTCTGTAGTAACCTATGGAACTTTGTAAGTCCAGGTGCTTTGAAAATGAGCCCCCATGTGTAATGAGTTTATCTTGTTGGGCAGACTGGATGGATCATACAGGTCTTTATCTGCCATCATTTACTATGTTACTATGAATTACATGTATGGTTGGTATCTTACCAGAGCCTGAAGTTCACATGGAGGGGCATTTTCAATATGACGTCTAAGTCCGACTTTGGATGTTTTGCTAAAAATGTCCAAAGTCTGAATAGGAAAGAAGGCCATTTTCGGAAAAAAAAAATGGCCAACTTTTTTTTTTTAAATACTGTTTCAAACAAGGTTTTTTCAAACATTTTGTTTTTTTTGGAGGTGGGAGGGGGTCAGTGACCGCTGGTGGGGGTGTTGTAGGGGTCACCTCTTATTTCCTCCAGTGGTCATCAGATCATTTAGAGCACCTTTTTGTGCCTTATTCGTTATAAAAACAGGTCTAGCTCAAAACATCTTAGTTTTAGTCCTGGATGGTTTTGTTTTGTCCCATTATGGCTGAAAAACATCTAAGGAACACCCACATACCGCCCTTAACATGCCCCTGACACACTCCCTTGAGATGTGAATGCACTGCAGAAGAACAGCATAGAAAAACATCTGAAAAACAGGTTTTGAAAATAGTGATTTGAACGTTTTTGTGAGAAAAACATCCAAATGCAGATTTATGCCTCTTTTTGGACATATTTCTCTTTTGAAAATGAGCCCCTTACTCTACTTGCTGAAGTGACTGCTATGTTGGGAGCTTGGGAAGTGCCACTTCCAGTGATTCAAAGGGAGATATTATGAAGTGAGCAGCACATTTAAGTCCCATGGTACAGGAGGCACCTGTAATAGAAGCTTTTCATGAAAGAAGGCCTTCTTGAAGTAGGCCACCATGTTTGATTGCAGTACTGGGAGGTTATCCGCTGAAGTATGAAATGCTGACAGTAAACTGAGGTGTTTTATAATAGAAGATGTTTGAAGGCCAAGTCAATGAAAGTAGTATAAATATTGTAGTCTTATTGTAGGAGAACATATAACCAGGTCATGGCCTTTAGTTAAACACTAGATTGAAAATTTGTTGCACTTAAAAACATTATTCCATCTAGTGAGATTTTTCAAAATTGCTGTCAGGATATCCTGAATAGGTTGCGGATCTCCAAGGCCAGACACTAGTCACTGTTCAATTTCCAGGCTATGAAGGCTACAGACTTATGTTCTGGATGAAGAAGACAGCCCTTCTGTTGGGTTGTTAGCATTGGGAATTGATGAAGCTTGAGAAAGGGTAGAGCTACCAATTTCTCCTGAGGCCAAAAAGGCACTGTGAGAACCATGGTGCTTCGGCTTTGCTGGAATTTTAGCAGAATTCTTGGTATAAGTAGTAGTAATTGGAGGGTAAGCATAAAGGAGTGACCAAGTCCATGGAATTGCCAGGATATCTGGAGCTAGTCATAGGGTAAGGGAAATGGAAGAATTCAGCTGTAGAGAGGAAGCTTTGCATTCTCTTCACTGGCAAATAGGTCATTTTTAAAACGCTACTCACTCATGAAAGAGAGAAGTACGAAAAATCATTTTGAGAATCCATTTGCGAGGATGAAGTACTATCCTGAATTTGTCTGCAAACTGATTCTGAAACCAAACAGCCTGTATCTAGATGCTCTTGACAATGGAAAAGTCCCAGATTCAGGCTGCTTCTCAATAGAGGCATATAGATGCTGAACCTCCTTGCTTATTTACATAAAACATTGTGACTCGACCCAGCTAAAGATAACACACTTTTAAATGAGCTAAAGAAATGACATGAACAGCTGCAGCTATGTGTTCCAACATCTGTAGGTATGTTCTTGCTGTAACTTTGATTGCTGACTGTATGGCAAGACTATGGACCACACGTGCCCAGATTCTGTCCTCTGGAAGAAAGGTTCTGGACTGAACCATGTTCAGCACTACCCCTATAAAGGAAATGATATTGCATGGATATAGTATGGGCTTCTAAAGGTTGATAAGGAAACCCAGTGACTGAATTAGAGATATGGTCTTGTGTAGAAGAGTTAAAGCCTGTGACTCTGCCTGAGCCACAAGAAGTCGGTTATCCAGGTATGAGCATACTTGGTGTCCTTTTTTAGTGAATGTGTGCAGCTGCTACCACAAAGCACTTTGAAAGCACCCTGGGAGCCATGAGTGGCCAAATGGAAGGACTTTTTACTGCAGATTGTTGGACTGAAGGATAAACCTGAAGTACGTTTTACAAGAAGTATGGATTGACATGTGTGTGTTTGTATCCTTCAAATCCAAGGCACAACCAATCCCCTTTTGCTGAGCAAAAGAAGAATGGCGGGGATACGGCATCCTGAATTTCTTCTTGTGGAAGAAACAATTTAAGTCTCTAACATAGAATGCGTGCTTTCTGTTGTCTTTAAACTACGGAAGTACCTTGAATAAGAACCTTGATTCCTCTCCTATCTTGGGAAATGTTCTATGGCATTAGTCTGGAGAAGAAGGTGAACTTCCTTCTGTAAGGAAGAAAGTTCGGTCCATGGTAGAGGATGATGTGGGGGATGACTGGTAAATGTAAAGCTTAAGTCTCAGATTATGGATAGTATCCATGAGTCTAAAGTGATCTTCTGCCAAGTCATTAGGAAAAATTGTACTCTGCCCCCAAAGGTAGGCAGGATGGGAATTTTGCAGAGACTGAAGACTTAGGAAATAGTAAAAAAGAAGGCTGCTCCTTAAACAGGAGCCACTTACTTTGGTTGAAATTGTTTTCTTTGCCTTAGCTTTAAGCCAACAATACATTGAGCCTGCTGAGGTTTTTATGGTAGTAAAATCTTTTGTGGTAATAGCCACGTCAATACTGGTTTAAAGAAGGGCATCTAGTAGAGGTAGTTGATTCAGAAGGTTAACCTGCTGATTGCATCCTAAAGAGCAGAATTGTGATCTTTAATCATGTTTACTGTTTCTTTTACCTTCTCCCCAAAGAGTTTCTCTGCGATACTGTTAGCAAGGGTGGGTTTGGGGCCTGGATAGAGTGATACCATGCAGCAGGTTAGGATGAGTGAAATTAATGTTTATTAAAGGTGTTGGAAAAGGGAGTCATGTTCAGTTTACAGGGGAAGGAGAATTCAAATTCAAAACCAGTCTTTGAAGAGAAGACGGTCCTCTGTGGCCAGCTCCTGCAGAACCACTGCATGTACTATAGTCTCTTAGTAAGACAGTAACCCAAAGGAGAAATACCGGATAGGAGGGGAGAGATTAGTAAGCTCGACTCAGGGGAGAGAGACCTTGGGGTGTTGGTGTCAGAGGATCTGAAGGTGAAGAAACAATGCGACAAGGTGACGGCCATGGCCAGAAAGATGCTAGGCTGTGTAGAGAGGGGCATAACCAGCAGAAGAAAGGAGGTGTTGATGCCCCTCTACAAGTCGTTGATGAGGCCCCACTTAGAGTATTGCGTTCAGTTTTGGAGGCCGTATCTTGCTAAAGATGTAAAAAGACTGGAAGCGGTGCAAAGAAAAGCTACAAAAATGGTATGGGATTTGTGTTGCAAACCATATGAGGAGAGGCTTGCTGACCTGAACATGTATACCTTGGAGGAAAGGAGAAACGGGTGACGTGATACAGACGTTCAAATATTTGAAAGGTATTCATCCGCAAACAAACCTTTTTTGGAGATGGGAAGGCAGTGGATCTTTTTTGCTGGTGGGGCTTGGGTATCTCCATCAGCAACGGTAAACTTTTCTAATGTGATGGGAGAGAGAGCAGAGAGGAAATGCATGCCCCCTCCAATCCACCCCTGCCCCCCCCCCCCCCCCCCCCCCCCCAAATGGGCTGCTGGCTACACACCTGGGATCAGCACATGTCTACCTTTTACAGACAGGTGCAGGAAACTCACCTTGATAAGCTTTCTTTGCATTCTCTGTTGAGCAGTAGTGGGAGCAGTGAGCCGGTAATGCACTGACATTATCTTTTGGAGCAATGAAAGCTCGCTTACTCCTGAGGCATCGCCTGTTTACCTGCTACTGTTATATGTCGCACTTGCATGTATGTCCCTAAGGGAAATCCAAAGTGTGGGTCATGAAAAATATCAAAGGAATGATGGCAACCTTGATTGTAACATATTAATTATGCATGCAAACAGAAAAGAGGCTTTTGCTCTAACGACCCTTATTTCGATATACAATTGCATACTAAGTGTATGCTTGAATGCATATATGTAGTTCCTGGCAAAGTGCAATTTAACAGATCTTGATATGCTTTGAAAGCCTCTACTTGTAGATTTGCATATGAAATGTGATATTTTGTATTGTGCCTCTACACTGAAGGAATCCAAAGCTTGAAAAATCAATCAAGATGAGGTTTTATTTAGCATATACCTTTCAGCTCAGGCATCATTAACAAATGATTGGTGACACTTTCAGATCTCTTTTTAATATTCCTTTCTCAGTAACTTGATTATGTGCAGGAGTGAAAAAGTAACAGTTGGGTTAAGGGAATCCTTCATAGTAAATACATCTGAGTTGAGGGTTATGCTTGGCAAGGATATTTCTTGGGTGTCTTGCAGGGAGGAGGGGGGAGTTTAATGGACAACACTTTATCTAATTTTTTTCTGTTCCAGCATTGGTAGCAGGTGATTGCTTTGCATTTTCTTTTGCATATGGAAGAGACTGGAACACCTCTGACCCTTGGGAGTGTAAGCACAGTGAACCAGTTCTGGGGTGTTTTACTGGGATATATATCCCATCTGCTGTAAGTTGTGTCAGTAGGTAGGGTCTGGGAAGCACAAGGTTGGAAGCCTATTCTATTGCCTCATTAGAGTCATTCCGCTTCCATCACCTTTAGCTCTGGAAAAATTATTTTGCTTCTCTCAGTTCTCATATATTTATTTTTGTTACATTTGTACCCCGCGCTTTCCCACTCATGGCAGGCTCAATGCAGCTTACATATTGTATACAGGTACTTATTTGTACCTGGGGCAATGGAGGGTTAAGTGACTTGCCCAGAGTCACAAGGAGCTGCCTGCGCCTGAAGTGGGAATCAAACTCAGTTCCTCAGGACCAAAGTCCACCACCCTAACCACTAGGCCACTCCTCCACTTTTATTGTCTATTTTCTATACTGGCACCTGCCCTTTCTCCCAAATGTTATACAATTACATTTAAAATGTTTGTCCATCATGTTTAGTTTTCTTTTAAATGTCCCAATGCCCACAATTTCCATCAATGTTATCTTGGACCATACTTGACCTAAACCTTCAATGCTTACACAGTGTTTTAATATTCTCCCTTTGGTTTCCTCTTCACAGAGTGAGTTTCCAAAACTTGGTTCAAGTATGTTGAAGGATTCCATTGCCTTATAAGTTTTATAACTTTACTTTGGACACCCTCAGTCTCATAAAAATCATGTTCCATGTAAAGGTGCAGTCAGTTTAGACTCACGCTCATCTAGTTGCACAGACCGGAAGAATGAAGTGGTACTAGTTGTGGTTGCTTCTTACTACTGCTCTTATTTTCCACTATATCCCTTCTTGTGAACTACTCTCATTGGGCAATTACTGAAATGGTACCTCTTGCTCTCTCAGTCTAAAATCTTACCATATTGAAGTTAGAGTTTCTAAATCTTAACCTTTGATTCTCCTGGTCACAAGTTTGTTGGTTTTAAACATTAATAAATGAGGCTTCTTTTGTCCTGTATGTTTGCCTCTGAAGCATGGACTGTCTCTTACATGCATTTATGTATTTGCGCATACATTTAGTAGCAGTGGAGAATTGAATATTAGTCGAGGACTGTGTACAGAAGAAGACAGGCCTTATGGACAGAAGGAAACACAGACTCTTATGGGTGGAATAAGACATGTCTGTGTGACAGAAGGATGGGAAGACAGAGACTGCACAGGCTTAAGGGGTCCTTTTACAGAGCGGTGGTAAGTCCAATGCAGACTTACCGCTCGCTCTTTGGGACTATTGTCGGCCCAATGCGGCCGCTGGCAGTAGTCCTGCCCCAAGCATGCACCATTTCTGGGCAAAAAGAAAACCCCCTGGAAATAGCTTGCGCAGCAGTTACCCGATGGTAATCGGGCATCACTGTGCGCTGCCTGGCTAGCGCGGGAGCCCTTATCACCACCTCAATAGGTGGCAGTAAGGGCTCCCTGTCATATGGCCATGCAGTAAGAGTTCTCTTACTGTATGGCCATGTGTGCTGGGGGCTTTTTTACCTGTTGCTGTAAAAAGGGCCCTGGCGCGTGGGAAAAATGGTTCCCGCCGCAAGCACAGGGCCCCCCCTCCTTAATTCCTAATGCTCAGCGCTAACAGTGTTCATGCAATTTGCATACCATTAGCACTGAGCATTGGGAACTTATTTTTTGGCAGTGGAACAGCGGTATTTTCCGGCACCGGAGTTTTGAACACCTGCCTGATAAATAAATAAATATTTAATATTCATGAAAAGCAGTTGCAGCACAACATGTAGTAAAGACCAAAGCAGGAAGAGTACATATGTCTGATGCAGATAATTTTCAAAACGTAGTGCTGTAACGAGACAGACCAGGAACAACAATACTTCCAGATGAGTACCTTATAAATGATTGTTCTAATTCAGATCCTTTCCCCATAATACTTTAGTCCCTCACCTATTGACTCGCTCTCACACACACACACACATACTCCAGCAGTAACATTTACAGTATACAATTTTTAGCATGTTTCTTGTTGGGACTTTGTCATATTTTATATTCAACAGTTTAACGTTTCTCTGTTTGTTTTATTATATAATAAACTACCTTGATTTTTAATTTGATTTTTGTTGGTTTTACAGTCCCAATATCTACCAGAGAAAAAAAAACACACAGATACAGTCAACATTCTAAACAGTGAATCCTCAGGACTTCTTCAGACTGTACAATGGTTATTACATAGAAGCATAGTTTATGATGGCAGTTGAGGCTCATAAGGCCCATCTCATCGACCCAATTTAATTCCCAATTGATCTCTGGCTCCTCTTTCATTTCTTTTCAACTAGAGATCCTCTGTGGTTTCCCCATGCTTTCTTGGATTTGTTTGCATTTTTCTGGAAAGCGATTCTGAGTGCAAGTCTCTAAAAAATCATTGGTGTCCAATGGAAGCCTATTCTATAAAGGAACGTAGAAGCCTACTTTCCTTTATAGAATAGTAGCTTAACTGGCTATATACAAGTGTATGCAGTTGCAGTTAAGCACCAGCATTTACACCACCATAGAACAACATTACATTACATTGTGTGTATGTACCACTAACGTCAAATAGTTCTAAGCAGTTTACAATAATTAAAGAACCAAGAGAATCTCTTGGAAATTACATGACTTAGCGCAAAGAACTCATACTTAAATGAAAACGTGTATTTGATATATTGTGGCAAGTTTTGCTGTGAGTAGTAGTAAGAATGTATGGATGAGAGGAGTGCTTGAATGGTGAGGATAATTAGTATGTGATATATACATGAGACGTATATTAAATGTGTGAAGTGATAAGATTTAAGAAATAAATGCATAGTGAAACATCAAATAATAAGGTGTTCACTGTATGGTACACAATACTTAAATGATGGAGATATTCACATAACTTATACTATTCTGAAAGTTACATGTTTCAGTATGTGTCCCGCCCATGCCTCATCCACAGTCCACATATATGTATTCCCACCTGTCAAATACAGAACTGTACTTAGGTAGATTTTTGGCCTCTACGTGTGTATTTGCCAGTGTTCTAATCATGTATGCATGTATTTTGCACATAGATATTGGCACCCAATGTATATGTAATGCCCCTGACCTGGACGCTCCTGGATTCGGAGGCCAACCCGGTTGGAGCCTCCCGAAGGCAGTCTCCATTGGTCCTTACTGACTTGGCGCATAGTGTCTCAACCAGGGGACAGAAGTGTTAGCGGGTGGTATTACCGTATTCTCCCCAGGAAACTCAAAAATCAAGTCCAGAGCAAGCTGTGGAAAACAAGGCTGGCTGTTAGACTAGGCAGGCTTGGAAGATCACTGCACTGCCACGGCTCTATAGAAGCTACTTTTAAAGATTCAAAGACGTCGCCCAACCCCTGCCACCTTAGTGCTCAGCGGAGACCAATCCTCACCGGACTCCTGAGGCAGGCATTGTTCGCCGAAACACGGTGCCATGTCGAGTCTTGTCCTTTGGCTGTTAGATTAGGCAGGCTTGGTAGCTACTTATATTCTCTGAAGTTCAATGAACACACTGAAGTCAGCAGCTCATGCAACTCAAACGCTTTATTCTTCAACTCTGCAACAGCTGGAACATCAATCCAGTTCAGCTCTCCAACATTGAATGCAAAGCTTTTAAAACTCCGATGCTTCTGGTGTTCTGCAGGGGAACTCCTGTATTCTCCTCCCTTGAATATATTTACAGGTACTTTTTAGCAGGGCTATTTACTCTTTTACAGACTCCTGTCCTTGCATATCCCAGAGAATAGTGTCCCTAAGGCTGTGCTCCTCTCAAAAGTTTCAGGTCCAGACCCCTATGGTCTGACCTTCCACCAAGGAGACCTTTACTTTGGATCCACGCATTCCCTGGCTCCGATCCAACGCTCCAGGGCTGGGTCTCTCACCTATCTACCTGTAGCTCTCCTCCTTGACAGTTGTTGTTTTGCTGAGCCACATCTCCCCTTTACAGCCAATGATTTTACATCTCCTAATTGGGATTCCCCTTACTTCTCCAGGTCAGTGGCAGGGGACCATCAGGCAACCAAAGACATCCACCCAAGGGCAAACACTCCTCTTTATCTCCTTCCAATCTTCTCCCCCTGTCACTATTCAGTCCCAGAGCACTATCTCACTGCATTTTATTTCAAAACTACTCCCCTTGGGCTGGGCTTCCTTCCACCTAAGGACCTCCCTGTCACTCCCCCCCCCACCCCCCACGTGACTCTCTACAGGGACTTACTCTCCTAGTAATTCCCAACCTAACAGGGATTACATATAGAATTTCCCTCTACCTCTCTACCCCAGTCTTTCGTCAAGAATTATTTTCAGGTGCCACTCTTGCATCTATCCCTTTGATACTCAACGGTGTCTTGCTGTTTTAGAATATCCTTTTCAGCAAAAAGATTTGTTTCTATGAATTATTCATGTCTTTGTGTATTTCTCTTTTTTTATTTGCATTTAAAAATGTTTCTTGCATACATATAATCTGTAATCAGAAAACATTCCAGCCCACATTTAATGGGGACAAAGAGAGAAAAAAAATAAAGAAATAAATTCTATAGGTAATAAATATTATACTATCTGCTTAATCACCTGGTATATCTTCTGCTTAATCACCTGGTATATCTAAAGCCCTATATCCCTCACCTAGCTGACAAAACATAATCACATTATTTTTCATTTCTCTTTTTCTAGTAATAATTGTTCTAACAGGGCTAGTTCAAAAAATGCATAAATTGAGTCAGAAAATGTAATCAAGCACTTGCAGGGAAACTTCAAAAAGAAGTTAGCCCTATGTGCAAGCACTCAAGTTTTTAATTGAAGAAGAGCTTTTCTGCATGCCTGCGTTATCTGGACCACATCAGGAAAAATCTGAACCTTACTACTATAAAAAGGAAATCCTTTTTTTTTTTTTTAAGTATGTTTTCAGAACCATGGTCTTCTCACGTTCACTGACAAATGTTACCAAGAAGATATTAACATAGTAATATAGTAAGTGACAGCAGATAAAGAACTGTACGGTTCATCCATTCTGCCCAACAAGATAAACTCATTTTACTTGATATGCGATACTTTATATGTATACCCGAGTTTGATTTTTCCTTGCCATTCTCAGGGCACAGACCGTAGAAGTCTGCCCAGCACTCTTCTTGTACTAAAAGTTCTGAAGCTAACGTTGAAGCCCTTTAAAATTTACACTCAAGCCCATCTCTTTCTATTCAGTCACGATCAGGGTATAGAACGTAGAAGTCTGTCCAACATTGGTTTTGCTTCCCAATTACCAGTGTCACCACCTAATTTCCGCTGAGATTCCGTGGATCCATTCCTTCCAAAAAGGATTCCTTTGTGCTTATCCCACGCACATTTGAATTCCATTATTGTTTTCATCTCCACCACCTCCCGCGGGAGGGCATTCCACATATCCACCACCCTCTCCGTGAAAAAATACTTCCTGACATTACTCCTGAGTCTGCCCCCCTTCAACCTCAATTCATGTCCTCCAGTTCTACCACCTTCCCGTCTCCAGAAAAGGTTTGTTTGTGCATTAATACCTTTCAAATATTTGAATGTCTGTATCATGTCACCCCTGTTTCTCCTTTCCTCCAAAGTATACATGTTCAGGTCGGCAAGTCTTTCATATGGTTTGCAACGTAAATCCCTTAACATTTTCGTAGCTTTTTTTTGCACCGCTTCCAGACTTTTTACATCTTTAGCTAGATACAGCCTCCAAAACCGAACACAATACTCCAAGTGGGGCCTCACCAACGAGTTGTAGAGCGGCATCAACACCTCCTTTCTTCTGCTGGTTATACCCCTCTCTATGCAGCCTAGCATCCTTCTGGCCACGGCTGTCGCCTTGTCACATTATTTCTTCACCTTCAGATTCTTGGACACCAACACCCCAAGGTCTCTCTCCTGAGTCGAGCTTACTAATTTCTTCCCTCCTATCCGGTATCTCTCTTTTGGGTTTCTGCACCCCAAGTTCATCACACTTCTTGGGATGAAACTGCAACGTGCTAGGATGACACCCATGGTGGTGTGAACAAGTCTGATGATTTCTTGAAAGGTAGTCCGGCATCAGACGTAAAAGCAAATGAACCCCTGCACTAGTTGGAGTGAGAGAGGCTTCTGGAGCATGGTGAGAGTTGGAGGTGCATGGAGGCAAGCGAGGGTGATGCACACTTAGTGGTGTGAACTGGTCTGCTGATGTCATCAAGGACAGACTGGCGTTGGACTTAAAATCAGATGAGCCCCTGAGATGTGGCCATAGGATGTGGCCAAAGGGGCATGCCAGGCCCCCTTGTGAACCCTGTTGGAGCCCTGGTGGGCCAGGAGACTCTGTCTTTCATGTGGATTTCTTTTCACTTCTCATATATTGTTTATAATATATGTTGAGATGGAGAAATGTAAGATAAAAGTGAAATACCCGACTGTAAGTACTCCCTCTGCTCCAGGGCCGATAGAAAAGCATTTTATGCCTCTGAGTAAAGTCAACGCTAGTCCTCTAATTGTTGGAATTGATTCAGGAGCTTCCTTGAGTTTGAAGGAAAGGCAAACTCCTCAGCCACAGTCTAGCATCTCTCCCCCACCCCCCCAGCCTACCTTTTTTTTTTTGTTGTTTTCAAAAGTCAGAGGCAGCAGCAATCTCCATACGCTGCCCTGCTGCCGGCATCGGTGTCTCCTATGTACTACGGGCCACATCTCTGACATAACTTCCTGTTTCCTCAGAGGTGGGCCGCAGCACAGTGGAGACGCTGGTGCTGGAGGCAGGGCAGTATATGGGGATCGCTGCTGCCACTGACTTTTGAAAAACAAAAAAAGAAGGTAGGCTGTGGAGGCGAGTTGAGGAAGGAAGGGGAAAAGATGTCAGTCCATAATTTGTGCCGCCTGAGGCTCCCACCTCTGTTGGCAAAATAGTAGGGTTGCAACTGTATTTACACCAGCCATTGACATGGTGTAAGTCATTGCGCCTAAATTTAAACATGTAAGTGCAGACTTATATCAGCTTCATTTCTAGTCTTGTATTTGGTTATCTTTTCTTGTGGCCCTAAGTCCACTTCTCAGAGGCAGTGGGGCTATAACACAATAAGACAACACACGGGTGTGGCTTGGAAAAGGGTATTTTATAGAGAAGTAGGCCTATTACAAATGCACAACACTAAGAACAGAAAGAGGTTACAGAGCTGCTTCTGTGTACGTATGTTGCAGTGTTTGCCTGTCCTAATTCGGTCTGTGTTTAGGTGAATAGGTGTCTGTCCTTCTGTGGATGGCTGAGCAGGGATGTTCTGAGCATGAATATCTCTAGGTATGAATGTGTGTGTGTGTGTGTGTGTGTGTGTGTCTGTCCCCTGTTTCTGAATTCTCTTTTTCCAGCACCTTTTTGCGTCATAATTTGGTTTGTTTGATCTGCTGTCTCCTGATTACCAAGGAGGTGTGTATTCCTTTCAAGGCCCAGTTCTCAAAGATAGCCTGTCTAGCTACCCTTGTAAACAAATTCTATCAGGCCAACTAATCCCATCAGGTAGGAGATATCTGTCTACTTACACTGACATCACCAAGGGTCAGACCTGTGGGGGGGGGGGGGGGGGGGAGAGAGGAGGAGTCAGAGCTGCCTGCAGTATCTCCCAGAAGCCTAGTTGGGCTAACTTTCAGGTTAGGCCATGAACAGCACTTGTCATGCTGACAATTTATAGAATTCTATAACAGCGATTACCCGTTTAATTGCTGCTATAGAATTCGCGCTTAATGTTCAGCATTTAGCTGCCTAACTTTTAGTGACCTTTACTGAATTACTTCCATAGGCCCTTATTTTAGAAGCCTCACCACATGTTGTCAACTGTGCCACAGCCAAGCAGAAAAAACAATGGATGGGGAGTGATTTTTGTATCCCAATCTCTCTTGCACCCACTCGCACATTCATTATGATTTGGTAAAAACATGTTGCCTCGGATCTATAACCCATTGGATTCCAGGAAATTCACTATCCTTTTCTTTGAGCAGCTCTTCCATTACTTTTTCAATAACTGAAGTGAGGTTTACCGGCCTGTAGTTTCCAGCTTCTTCTCTGCCACCCACCTATGTGAAGAGGGACCACATCTGCTTATCTCCAGTCCTGCAGAACCTCTCCAAGGATTTATTAAGCAAGACTTTAAGAAGACCTACCAGAACGCCTCTAAGCTCCCTCAGGGGCCCTTTTACTAAGCTGCGTAAGCGTCTACATGCGCACAACATGTGCCAAAATGGAGTTACCCACCCGACTACTGTGTGGCTCTTGTGGTAATTTATATTTTTGGCGTGCATCCAATACGCGCTCCAAGTGGCATTTGGCGCACATAGGTCATTACAGCCCGGTCAATGGCTGGCGGTAAGGTCTCAGACCCCAAAATGAACACGCGGCAATTTTCATTTTGCAGCACGTCCATTTTTGGCAAAAATTTTAAAAGGCCTTTTTTACAGGTTGTGCTAAAAAATGGATTGGCGCGCAACCAAAACCCGCGCCTACACTACCGCAAGAGCACCTTGTAAAAGTACCCCTCAATGTCCTGGGATGGAATCCCTTCTAGTCCCATGCATTTGTCCACCTTCAATTTTTCCAGTTGTTCACAAACACTTTCTTCATGAATGGTGCAATATCTACTCCATCTCATATGTATCTTTGTCAGTCAATCGTGGTCCTTCTCCAGGGGTTTCTTCCATGAACACAGAACAGAAGTATTTGTTTAGCACATTTGCTTTTCTTCATCACTCACCACATGTATGGTTAAGAAGTAAGGGGCACCAGAGGAAAGCTTGGAATTGTAGGTCTTTCCAGTTGAGTTTCTTTAAGTGAATAGATACAAAGAGCACCATAAAGATAAGTGATGTCTTTCTAGTTCCCTTGTTGAAGTATAGTTTATAGATTTTATTGAGGGGTACTTTGGACACTTGAGCACTTAAATGATTTATGATTTATTTGACGTTAGTGTTTTTGAAATGACCCGATGAAAGAAATGAATTCCTATTCACTTTGAAGGTGTTCAATTATGGATGCTATATTAGTAAATTTATGCGTGTCTGAGGGCATTTCATTTATATATTCTAGCACGTCACTTGGCTGTAATGCTGAGGAGAAGCTGGTAAGGAGTCTTTTCTTGTCCTTAGCTAGATGGTTGCTGCAAAGCAGGTCTCAAAATACACAGCGAACAACAACAAAAAACTACCACAATCCCAATTCTAAGTTCCAGTCTGGGATATCAGTCTGGCTTTTCACCCCCCCCCCCCCCCCAAAATAACCCTCAATGCCCTCAATAATCCTGTGCAGAGATATTTCTCCCGTATGACATAACACTCGGTAACGGGTTTTCCTTATGGTTAAAGTCCCAAAAGGAAGGCACTCCACACCTCTTCTTCCCCTCAGTAAAGCACTTGGACAAACAGGGCTTGGCAAAAGAGAGAAAAAAAACCCAAAACAAACTCTCAGGAAACTTTAACTCTTTTTCTTCTACTGAGGGCAATCTTATCTTCCTTAAAATAAACCCTTAACAGAGCCTAAAGTACTACCCCTGATTATCATTCCAAAGTTCAGCTCAAAGTTCAGAAACAGTTCATTTCACAGTTCACACAAGTTCATTTTATAGTTCCAAATTGGTCAATGGCTTTTCACAATGTTTTCAAACAGCTACAGCATACTATAATGCTGGATGGTCCCACCTCCCTCGCACCAGTTAGTATTTACACTGGTCCTCCCATGGGACTTTGTGAAAGCCAAAACAACCCAAAACAAAACAAAAAACACAGAGTTCTCTAGGCACTGTACCTCCCCGCAGCTGGGTGTTATTCAGTCTCTGGAGATACTTACATTCTCTCTTCTCCCTCAATCATGGATGCCTCTGAAGCAGTCTGGGGCACTGATTGATCAACCCACTCCATCTCCGTCTCCTCACTTCCTACTTTCTCTCTCTTATTAGTCTCTAGGCATAACTCCCCCTCCCAGCTGCAGCCAGTGTCCATATTGTATTGTTTAGTCAGCCAAGGTGCCTGGGCTAAATCAGGATCCTGGTCTGCTGGTCTGGCTGCAAGAATTGCCTCTGAAATTGCATGGCATCTGTCTGTCTCTTCCTCTTGCCAAAACCTATGCTATGGCTGAGGATCATACCAGTGGGAACGTTCCCTGCTCTGCCTTCTAGCTGTAGGTAAAGCTCTCAAGTCATTACAATATGTACCTTCAAAGAAAATGTATAAAGCACTAGTCAGCCATTTTTGTATTGGCTATGTACACTGGTTTGTTACTTTGAGAACATAATTTTAGGAGACTTTTGTGATTTGAACAGAATTGTTTGCTGGATTTCTCTTATGGTTAAAGCACAAATTTAAAAGTGAATGGGAAGGCCTACATGCAAGTTAAAGTTTTGCTATATGCATGCAAGAAAATGGTTAGCATGAGTTTTAGTTCCACTAAAGCCTTGAAAATATATTTCCAGTGACCTAGCTGGATGGGCTTATACAGTTCAGCTGTATGTATTTGTTTCAAAGATTTATACACTGCTTTGTTAGAAGAATAACTGTTTGAAGAGGGGTGCTTTGTCCTACTGGTTGACCAAAGAGTAAAGAGTGCTTTGGGGAAGATAAGGTCATAGCAGAAAAACTAAACAATTTGCCTCAGTCTTTACTGAGGAGGATGTTCAGGTTATATCCATACTGGAAACCTGTGTTCATGATGATTTAGAGCAAGTAAAGCACATTGACAAACTTAAGAGTAACAAATCACCAGGACCAAATGGTATTCACCTCAGAGGCCTGAAAGAGATCAAACTGGAAATTGCTAAATTGTTACTAGTAATCTGTAACCTATTATTCAAAATGGCCAATGTACCAGAGTATTTAAGGGGTCAATGACCAATGTCACATCAGGTTTTGAAAAGGGTCTGCAGGGGTGACCTGGAAAATGGTGTCTGATGTTAGCGCTGGGCAAAATGTTTGAAGCTATACTAAAAAAGCAAAGGACCTGATAATCAAAGCTGTGTATCTGGATAACAGCTGCCGTTATTTAAGGAAGTGGCTTAGTTGGGCCTGTCTGGATAGCTGTCACCAAATATTGTTGCAGACTGCCTTGGTATTATCTGAATGGTACCAGGGCTGTATAGGGTGGAGCAAAAGTGGAGCTGGAAGTTATATTATTAGTAGCAATATTTAGTCTCTAACTGAATAACTATCTGGATAAAGATAGGACAGCAAAAACTTGCCAGTCACAGACTGCCCAACGTGGATACCACCATTAAATATCCAGATTTATTTTGGCTTTGGCAGCTGGTATACAAAAGAAGCACCATCTCCTGAGACTGAATTTCAGGTGGAAAAATTACTGACAATATAGATGGACATAGCTTAATGTGAATGAGTCAGTATGGGTTCAGCAAAGGCATGTCTAGACTTATCAATTTTTTCCGTTTTTTGAAGGTGTAAACAAATAAGTGGGTAATGGTGAGCTGTATTTGGATTTTCAGAATGTGTTTGACATCTCTCATGAGAGACTCCGTGAATTATGGGGTAGAAGCTCATGCCCTTTTCTGGATTGCAAACTGGTTAAAAGACTGTAAACAGAGAGTGGGACTAAATAGTCAGTTATCCACATGGAAAGAATCAGCAATATAGTACCCCGAGGGTCTGTAATGGGACCTGTGCTAAAATGTCAATTAATGGTTCAGAAATAGGAGTGATGATAAAGATGATCAATTTTCAGATGATACAAAATTATTCAGTCATTAAAATGGCAGAGGGTTATGAGAATTTTCAGAAGCAATGTATGAGATTATGGGGCTTATTTTCGAAAGAAAAAATGTCCAAAAAGTGGCATAAACCAGCAGATAGATGTTTTTCTCACAAAAATGTCCAGTTAGCTATTTTTAAACCCATTTCTTAGATATTTAGTATGCTGTTTATCTGCAGTGCATCCAAATCACAAGGGGGCATGTCAGGGATGTTATAGGCAATATTTGGGTTTTCCTAACACTTAGAAATTTTTCTGCCATAATGAAACAAAACAAAAACATCCAGGGTTAAAAGTTGGACATTTTGGTCTAGACCTGTTTTCATAACAACTCAGTCATAAAAAAATGCCTTAAATGGCCAGATGACCACTAGAGGAATGATACCCTCTTACTCCCCTAGTGGTCACTGACCCTCCCGAATATGTGAATAAAACAGTACATACCAACCTCTATGACAGCTTCAGATGTTCTGTCCAGATGTAATAGAGCAGCAGGCAGGTCCTTGGAGTAGTCTAGTAGTTGGTGCAGTACACTGTGGAGAAGGGGATCCATGCTAACTGTTACACTTGGAAAGTATCAGGCCCCCAAAACCCACCAAAAACCTATTGTACCCAAATATAGGTGACACCTGCAACCATAAGGGCTATTGTAGTGGTATATAATTGGGCACAGTAAGGTTTTGGAGGGTTTTTGAAGGCTCACCATACAATTTAAGGGGGTAAGGGTGAGATGTGTACCTTTTATGTGAAGTCCACTGCAGTGCCCTCTAGGGTGCCCCACTGCTCTGCCGGGATGTCTGTGTGGCCAGTCTACTAAAAATGCTGGACCCTCCTACATCCCAGTGGCTTGATTTTGTCCATTTTTCACTTGGACTTTTTTTATTTTTTAAAAATGGCCAAAAAAGATGGATACACTCAGCACAAAACATCTAAGAAACATTTAGGAGATGACCATGTTTGAAACAAAAAGATAGAGGCTTTTCATGTTCAAAAATGGCTATGTTCACTACTAGATTTTTGGACATTTTCAGCAAAGCGTCCAATATTAGATTTAGACATCATATCGAAAATGCCCCAGTAGGAGACTGGGCATCTAAATGGCAGAAAAACGTAATGTGGACAAGTGCAATGTGATGAACATAGAGAAAAATGATCTGAACTACAGGTACAAAATGCTGGAATCTGAGTTAGGAGTCACCACCAAAAAGATCTTGGAGTCACTGTGGACAATACGTTGAAAGCCCAGTGTGCTGTGACTCCTAAATAAAGCAAAAATAATATTAGGAATTATTCAAAAAGGAATGAACAAATATGAGAATATACCTCAGTATAAGTCCCTGATGTGAACACACTTTGAGCACTGGATGCTGTTCTGGTAGCCCATCTCAAAAAGAATATAGTGGTACTTGAAAAGGTTCAGAGAAAGGCAACAAAAATGATAAAGGGAATAAAACAGCCCCCTTATGAAGAGAGGCTAAACAGGTTAGGGATCCTTAGCTTGAATAAAAAAAACAGCTGATAAGTTTATAATGATACCAGAGTCAGATATGTGCAACATAACCTAGTTTGCTCCACTTTAATTCATAACTGTTGATTATTCCTTTTCAGCACACTTCTTTTTCTTTTCCTTCTTTTGTACTGTTTCCGTAAGTTAAACTAAAACAAAAAAACAATGCTTGGAATTGTTCTAAGAGAGGACTAATAAAACCCCCCTAACAGATAAATGCAGCTGACTATACCAAACCATGGTCAACTCAGAACCCCCATAATATTAATAAAATACTACATTTTAATCTCAAGAAACAAAAAAGATTGTCAACCCTAACTAGCTTTCTTGAGTCAGACTGTCCCAGAGATCTGGAATGACTCCTGAAATGCCCTTGCTCCTAAATGTGAGGCCACAAGAAAATTTTAGAGCATAGGTCTCTGAGTGGCAAGTCCTTGTCATCATGCAGAAAGTAGACATGCCGTGCTATCTGTGGCCCCATACTAAAACCTGTCACCATAAAATTGGGTTGTAGAAGGTGGATAGCAAGAAAATAAACATAGGAATTTGGGGAAATAATTTGTATAACTGAGAAAGCTAAAAGAAAGTTTCTTAGCAGTGTAAATCCCACTTGGGACAAACTCAGATTGAACTAAGAGTCCAGCAAACCAAATAAAAGCTTTGTGTTGGCATCTTCGGAATCATGACAGATGGTTAATGGCAGTTTTTCTGCTCTTGTGCCAACTCAACAGCTTTTGATATGCTATATTTTTCAAAGCCATCATACAACAAGTTAGCAGCTTCATGTAAGCTACACAAGTTTTTAGAGAGATCCAATTGGTCTTAGTAGCCTTGCAAGTCCTCTACTTTTCCTGCTGATCTTGGAATCTAGCACGTCATAATGTTGATAGTTTTGTAAAGACATAAGGACAGTTTAAGCCATTTATGCACAAAAATCAGCTATATGAAAATTGTCGTCCCTCAGTCTGGTTGAAACTATGCATAGTATTCCATGGCACTATCAATACAAAAAAACACTTCACTGTAAATGTGTTCAACTTTTTTAAAAGCAAGATCTGCAAGTTCTAGTGACCGTGAGTGAGACAGCACAATTGATAATTTCCTCCTGAAGCAGCGATATGGTCTCGTGAAAGAGTGGCCAGCATCGAGAAGAGCAATATAGCTGGTACATTAATCTAAGTAGCTTGTTTTTGAATATAAGGTTTCTAAAGAAAAAAAAATTTTAAACATGAAGTAAAAATATAAAGTAAGAATTTTCTGATTTCAGGGATGGATTTTTAATGCCAATGATTGATTCAGCAGGATCAACTCAGGGGTCCTTTTACTAAGGTGCGCTGAAAAATGGCCTGCGGTAGTATAGACATGTGTTTTGGGCGCGCACAGAATTATTTTTCAGTACACCTCCAAAAAATGCCTTTTAAAAATTTTTTCCGAAAATGGACGTGCGGCAAAATGAAAATTGCTATACGTCCATTTGGGTCTGAGACCTTACTGGAAGCCATTGACCTAGCGGTAAGGTCTCACGCGGTCACTGGGCAGTAATAGTCTATGTGCGTCAAATGCCGCGTGTCAGAAAATGAAAAATATTTTTCAGACTTACGTAGCGGACGCATGCCAAAATTAAAAATTCTGCAAAGGCCATGCGGTAACTGGGCGGTAACTCCAATTTGACGTGCGTTGGGCACACGTGGAGGGGCATTTTTGAAAGGGATGTCCATGTTTTTATATGGACATCCTCGCAAAACGCCACAATCCAGGGGCGGGGAAACCCGTATTTTTGAAACAAGAAGGACGTCCATCTTTTGTTTCAAAAATACCATCAGGGACATCCAAATCCTTAAATTTGGTTGTCCCTAGGTTTGGTCGTCCCTAGATTTGGTCGTCCCTAGACTTGGTCGTTTCTGATTTTTGGCGATAATGGAAACCAAGGACATCCATCTCAGAAATGACCAAATGCAAGCCATTTGGTCGTGGGAGGAGCCAGCATTTGTAGTGCACTGGTCCCCCTGACATGCCAGGACACCAATCGGGCACTCTAGGGGGCACTGCAGTGGACTTCATAAATTGCTCCCAGGTACGTAGCTCCCTTACCTTGTGTGCTGAGCCCCCCAAAACCCACTACCCACAACTGTACACCACTACCATAGCCTTTACGGGTGAAGGGGGGCAACTAGATGTGAGTACAGTGGGTTTCTGGTGGGTTTTGGAGGGCTTGCTGTTTCCTCCACAAAGGTAGGGGGGTATGGGCCTGGTTCTGCCTGCCTGAAGTGCACTGCACCCACTAAAACTGCTCCAGGGACCTGCATACTTCTGTCATGGACCTGAGTATGACATCTGAGGCTGGTATAGAGGCTGGCAATCAATATTTTTTGAGGGTGGGAGGGGGTTAGTGACCACTGGGGGAGTAAGGGGAGGTCATTCCCGATTCTCTCCGGTGGTCATCTGGTCATTTCGGGCAGGAAAAGTCATCCAAGTGTTCATCAGGAATGTCCTTGTTTCTTTCGATTATGAGTCGAGGACGTCCAAGTGTTAGGCATGCCCAAGTCCCGCCTCCGTTACACCCGCTTGAACTTTGGTCGTCCCTGCAAAGGAAAGCAGTTGGGGATGTCCAAAATCGGCTTTCGATTATACCGATTTGGACAACCCTGGGAGAAGGATGTCCATCTTTCGATTTATGTTGAAAGATGGGCATCCTTCTCTTTTGAAAATGAGCCCACTAGTAATGCACAAGGACCTTATAACAGATAAAATGAACGTGATAATTTGTGCGAGTCCATTGCTCTACTTTTGTACATTTTTGTGCACCTAGGGGAAGGCCCTATAAATGGATATTTTTATATTAACTCTTATCAGCTATCATTGGTTATTTTTCTGGTATGGTTTGCATATCCCTGCCTAGAGACCTTCCTTAAAGTATACAGTCACCCTACAGGGACCTTTCAGCACTGCACCCACTAAAACTGCTCCACGGACCTGCATGCTGCTATCATGGACCTGAGTATGACATCTGAGGCTGCTATAGAGGCTGGCAATCAATATCTTTTGAGGGTGGGAGGGGTTAGTGACCACTGGGGGAGTAAGGGGAGGTCACCCCTGATTCTCTCCAGTGGTCATCTGGTCATTTCGAGCACCTTTTTGTGCCTTGGTCATATGAAAAACACGACTAGGTAAAGTCATCCAAGTGTTCGTCAGGGACATCCTTGTTTGTTTTGATTATGGGTCAAGGACGTCCAAGTGTTAGGCACGCCCAAGTCCCGCCTTCTCTAGGCCTCCGACATGCCCCTTTGAGCTTTGGCCGTCCCTGCAACGGAAAGCAGTTGAGGACGTCCAAAATCGGCTTTTGAGTATACCGATTTGGACGACCCTGGGAGAAGGATGTCCATCTTCCAAATTATGTTGAAAGATGGGCGTCCTTCTCTTTCGAAAACGAGCCCGATAGGCACCTATGCGGCTTAGTGAAAGGGCCCCATAGTGATTGAAGTAACCTGTAATATCTGAGGCTTTTTCTTCCCTGTTTTTCAGATGAGTTTGAACACTAGAATGTGCAGTAGATCTTGCTTGTAAAAGAGCTGAACACATTTATAGTGAAGTGTTTTTTGTACTGATAGTGTGAAAACTTCACTCCACTCTAGTGATTTATAATATTCCCTGGCATACATAATTTTAGCAGCATATTGGAGTGGCATTGCTAGAACATAAGCATATAAGAATTACCATACTAGATCAGACCAAAAGTTCATTTAGCCCAGCATCCTGTTTCTGAACGGCCAGTCAAGGTCACATGTACCTGGCAGGATTCCAAAAGAGTAGCAAGATTCCATGCTACTTACTCCCAGGAATAAGCATTTGTCCTGTCCAGGTCTGCCTTAATGATTTGTGGATTTTTCTTTCCTGGATTTTTCCTAACTTTTTTAAACATAGCTATGCTAACTGCTTTTACTTTATCCTCCAGAAACAAGCTCCAGAGCTTAATTATGCATTGAGTGAAAAACTATTTCTCCAATTTGTTTCAAATACACTACTTAGTAACTTCATAGAGTGTTTCCCAGTCTTTGTATGTGTTTACCTATTCCAGTCCACTCAGGATTTTATAGACCTCTGTCATAATTCCCCTCAGTGTTTCTTCTCCAAGGGGGCATGTTCTGAATGAAATCAACAAATAATGCATATACATTGTAATCTCAGGTCTACAAGTGTTATTTTCTAAAGAAAATCTACCAATCTACCTGCAAGTTTCAAAATGAAAGCACACATTTGTTTTCTTTTAGAAACTGGTCCAAAGCCCATGGATAAAAGTACCAATGGACTTTGACCCATGGTGGACAGTTTGGAAATCATTACCAAGATATGATATAGTGGCATTCACTTAGGTCAGTTTGAGTTGGTACTGAGGTTGGCAGGTGTTCCTTCTTTGGATTTGCATTTTACCTTTTTCATTCAGAGTGTGTCTTTTCTCCCTCTCTCTGTTTTTTTTTCAGAGGCGAGCCCGAAAGGTGAAGTGCTGCTTGATCTCTACTGGGGTGACCATTTTCTTGGTGGTCATGATAATCATTCTAGTCTCAATAAAACATTGATCCTGCTTAGGTGGTGGTAAGTACAGGCCTAGTTCTATACTCAAGCTCTATATTTCTTTACCCTGAAATGAAATAGTGAAAAGGTTGATATTTTATTACCATCAGGCTCATTTGTAATGGCTTATTTAAAAAAAAAAAAAAACATCAATTGGGAATAAGTGCATAAGTACATACATAAGCATCGCCATGCTGGGACAGACCAAGGGTCCATCGAGCACAGCACCCTGTCACCGACAGCGGCCAAAAGAACAAGCAATTTGTCCCACCCATCCTAGAAATACTGTATTATTCCCTCGTCCATTCAATAACATTCTATGGCTTTTTCCTCCAGGAAACCGTCCAACCCTTTTTTGAAGTCCGCTAAGTTAACCACCTTAATCACCTTTTCCGGCAGCGAATTTCAGAGTTTAACTACACGTTGAGTGAAGAAAAATTTCCTCCGATTCATTTTAAAGTAACCACACTGCAGCTTCATCGGTAAATGAGGAGAAGGGTGATTTGATTTGCCTCTTTTGAATCATCGCAGAATTTGCACAGCATGTATTCCAGTTTAGGGAAAACCCCAGAACTAACTAAAAACACATGGAAAAAACTCTTAAAGATAAGAACAAATCCACCTCCTTTTTTACCCTGTCTTGGAGAATGAAGAATACCATAAAAATCTCAGGCCCTTGCTGATTTCTTACACTTTAAGTTCATGCTAACCTCCTTCCAATCTGCTCTTTTACGCGCCAAACAGGATTATTATATCCAACTGACTAACTCTCTTGGCTCTAACCCTCGACTTCTCTTCACCACATTGAACTCTCTCCTCAAGGTGCCCCCTCCCCCAACTCCCCTTCATTATCTCCTCAAACCCTTGCTGAATTCTTTCACGACAAGGTTCAAAAGATAAACCCACTTAGTCACCTCTCCCTTCTCCAGTCAGTTCAAAACTCTGCTGCCCGTCTCGTCTTCCGCCAGGGTCGCTTTACTCATACTACCCCTCTCCTCAAGTCGCTTCACTGGCTCCCTATCAGTTTTCGCATCCTGTTCAAACTTCTTCTACTAACCTATAAATGTACTCACTCTGCTGCTCCCCAGTATCACTCCACACTCGTCCTTCCCTACACCCCTTCCCATGCACTCCGTCCCCTGGATAAATCCTTCTTATCTGTTCCCTTCTCCGCTACTGCCAACTCCAGACTTTGCTCCTTCTGTCTTGCTGCGCCCTACACCTGGAATAGAATTCCTGAGCCCCTACGTCTTGCCCCATCCTTGACCATCTTTAAATCTAGATTGAAAGCCCACCTCTTTAACATTGCTTTTGACTCGTAACCACTTGTATCCACTAGCCTCCACCTACCCTCCTCTCCTCTTTCCTCTACACATTAATTGATTTGTTTGTTTTATTTTTTGTCTACTAGATTGTAAGCTCTTTGAGCAGGGACTGTCTTTCTTCTATGTTTGTGCAGCGCTGCGTACGCTTTGTAGT
This sequence comes from Microcaecilia unicolor, assembly GCF_901765095.1. NCBI lineage: Eukaryota > Metazoa > Chordata > Amphibia > Gymnophiona > Siphonopidae > Microcaecilia > Microcaecilia unicolor. Next base: position 608,289,687 of record NC_044031.1, on the reverse strand, counting down.
GCTATAGAAATGCTAAATAGTAGTAGTAGTAGTAATAACTGGGTGGGTAGATGTGGGGCAGTATCGGACTATCAGCTTCTGTGAGCCATGTTTCTGAGATAAACAGAAAGTACAGATCTGAAGGTTCTAGCAGATCCCTGAGTAAGAGACCGTTGTTCCCCACAGACCTGGCATTGATATAAATGGCTGGGACAGGAGTGAGTTAGCGAGGTTTTTTTAGGCTGTCGAATGTTAGCCATTTGGTTCTGGTCTGTAACCATAGTAGTGTTCTGACAGTATGTATTGGCAATGTCTAGCAGATATCTGATATTACAATTAGGGTGTTTCTTAGTACAGGGTTTTCTAGATGGGTTATAGATTATGGGGATAGGATTAGGCAGTAAGTTATCTGATAGGTTGCCACCCGAAGTGTTCAAAAAGGCTAAGCAAATCCATGTGAGCCACTTCATTGTGATAGCTTTTGGAGCTAGTTTAAGTCAGTTGGGTTTAACACTCTTTATCAGTTCTCAATGTATGCTGTTAAAGATTTCAGAATGGAGTCCTCCTTGAAGTAGATGCCACTGATAGTGAGGAGAGATCATGGTGTCTCAGGAACTCATAAGGTGGGGAGTTGGGGAGGTGTGGATTTGCCGATGTGGCAGGCTTCAAACTGATGCTATTACTCACTATAATTTGTTAGGGTTCCTCATTTCAACTGACATTCTTCCATAATCAGTCATGCAGCAGTTGGGGGAGTTAAGTTCGGGCGAGAGGCCACATTGTAGCTCCCTGTTATAGAGTTGTTAATTTCCTTTGTTTGCTGTTTGAAGTATGGTTATAAGTACAGAGCTGAGCAGGACAGGTATTTGTAGGACAATGGAGAGAACTGACCTTAAGCAATCCTTGGGTTTCTCTATCAGGCTGCCATTCTTCCATAGTCAGTTGTGCAGCTTTGAATGGACAGGCCACAGTGGCTACAAATCCAGATAATTCTCTTATTCAAGTTGCAGGATTGGAATTACTATAGGCAATGGAGAGAGGAGGAGGTGGTGATCTGAGTAGATTCAGGTATTTGTAAGACAAGGGGGCATCATTGACCTTAAGCATACCTTGGAATGTAGCCGAGGAAACACTTGGGTCTTGATAATTACCCTTGGTTATCTCTGTTAGTACAAAATGTTGAATGAATTTACTGTTTAGCTCTTTTTCTAAATTCACTTAAACAGTCTCATTTAAGTCAGAATATTGTTTTTCTTGGTTGGGAATTACTGCATGTAGGCTGTGGTAGCATTTCAGAGTATAGCTAAAGGTGGTTTGTCTTTGGGAGCAGTTAACAATGGTGTGTTAATTATGTAGACAGCGCTTGCAGAGGGACTTAGACCCTTTGAAGTATCAGCTTCCTAGGAAGATGAGCTTTGTTGTTGCTTCAATAAAGATTTCTTATTTGAAATGAGATATACTACTGCTACTACTTATCATTTCTATTGTGCTACTAAACGTACGCAGCGCTGTACACTTGAACATGAAGAGACAGTCCCTGCTCAACAGAGCTTACAATCTAATTGGGACAGACAAACAGGTCAAGAGATAAGGGAATATTAAAGTGAAGATGATAAAATAAGGGTTCTGAACAAGTGAATAAGGGTTAGATATAAAGTCAGTCAGCTAATTCTACCTATATTTTCTATTTTTAAAACTTGAACCAAGGTTATTTGGTTTTTAAAGTCCAGTATCTAATATTTAACAGATACTTCTGTTCATTAGTGACATGCATCAGAGGGCTGTGTTTCACTCCTGTGAAATTATTTGGAAGTTTTAATGCTGATGAAACTTTAGCAAGATATCAGAGATTTAGAGATAATATAAGTTATAAATATGGACTTTAACTCACAAATTGAATTGAATGTCATATATACATTTGAATAAGTTTAGAAATATATGCTGAAAATTTTATCATGAAAAATGTGTTCATCATATGCATGGATCACACCAATTTTAATCTAACAGCACAAGTTGGAATGATGGCCCATTGTGCTAGGCAATGTGATGAAACACCTTATCTGTGAGTGTGGTAGTCATTTCAGTGATACCCATATTGTCTGCATAATCTATGTTGGTTGCAACAGGCCCATTGTATATTCAGGCTGGTCAGCTAAGATGGACATGTAAGTTTGGTATAGAAGGTACAACAAGGGCTGCTTAAGGGTGAAATGTGCAGGGTGTAGTACTAAAAATAATCATAAGCTCATATGAACATATATAACATATACAGTGTATAAATCATATAACATTCAAAATATAATGGAACTGAGTGATGGGATTATGTGCACTAAGGGCCCTTTTACTAAAGGGTTGCCGCGTGATAACCCGGAACTACCACCGACCCAATGTGGGTGCTGGCGATAGTTCCACCCCCAGTGCATGCCATTTCCTTAAGGTGGTATCTGGTGGTAAATGCACAACATCATGTGCTGCCCGGTTACTGCTGGGTCAGCACAGGAACCCTTACTGCCATCTGAATGGGTGGCAGCAAGTGCTCCTCCCCAGAAATGGCCATGTGGTAAAAGGGGCACTTAGTAAAAGGGCTCATTACAGACTATAAAAACACATATCCACATAGAAAACTCAGAAAGTCGTGCTCTATAGCTCAATAATTTTCCTGAACAATTGTTTAAAAAACACTGAAAGTGGGGTATGCAATATGAATTAGTCAAAAGTGGCAATACCAATCATGCTGTGAAAGCACAAAATTGTGAAAGATAAAAATGGAAGCTCCACAATGCAGCAAATGTTAATAAATAGTAAGTGACTAAAAAAGGGAATATAAACACAGACAATAGTTCTACACACCAGCTGAGGCAGTGAGAAACATTAGTTACTTAAGTAGTCTGGCAGTGATTCTTCTATGCTATAAAAAGGTGGCATATAAAGGCCTTAAAACTCAAACAATTCAATGATTATAAAAACACTGTCAACTCAATAAATATTTATAAAAAAAATAAAGACACCCACAACAAATTTAAAATGAATTTTGAGACAAATACTACAATGTTTAAATAACTGAAAGAGATTGCTCAAAATTCTTACCAGCGTGTCAGCAGCACAACACACGCTGTCATCTCACAGGCAGCATTTGAAGACAAGCATGATGAATAATTTATAAATAAAATCCTTGCTGTGGGCATCAGCCAACCGAATTACATTAAACAAAAAATGTGTCATATAAAAAGAAATAGATTGGAAAAACATGATTAAAAATATATATTAAAAGAAAAAAAAACAGACTCAAACCTCAAATCAAAACAACTAGAAAACCATGTTTGGAACGCATATGAGTTCCAAAGATATCGTCTCAAAACTTCAATAATAAAATGCCATAAAAGTAAAGTAACCAAAATACTGTTAAAGATCCAAATGTAAAATATTGTATAAAACAATATTCAAAAAGATAAAAATTAATTAAGAATGGAATAATTGAAATGCACATGCATTCTTGTGACATCAAACTATCAGTCAGCCAATCAGTGACCTTCAAAATCGGCACCAGTAAAAATAATCATGAAATACGGGTTAAAATGCACTTCTTCATTTCTCTAAACAGGCAGATGGATCATCCACAATAAAAATACTCAAAAGCATTATTATTATTATTATTATTAACATTTGTATAGCGCTATCAGACGCACACAGCGCTGAACACCTGACACAGAGAGACAGTCCAGCAGTGCTAGAGGTGCGCTAGTGTTTTTAGTGCACTCTAAGCATTAGCGCACGCTAACCATGTAGATCCCTATAATATTCCTATGGGTGTCTACATGGTTAGCATGCATTAATTTTTAGCATACACTAAAAACATTAGCACAACTTAGTAAACAGGGCCTATGATGTTGTAACTTTAATGACTCCAAATAATTGGGATGATGAAAAATACTGTGAATGTTACCATGCCATCTATAAGTAAATAGAAAAATTGAAGTTCCATACTAATGCAAAAACATTGATACAGTATTTGAAGCTACCTAACAAATCTATATAAACATCATATAACATATCTTAAATGGACATAGCAAAACAAATGGAAACGCTTATATCATGAGCTGACTATTCGGAAGGTTCCAAATAAAATGTGTAGAAAAATTAAATACAAAATTGAAACAGATTTTGCACAGACCAATTCAAAAACAAGAACAATAAAAAAAGAGGTGAATTGTACAAATTACTAATATACAATCTTATACAAGAGATAAGAGTCAAAAGAACAATGTTAAAATAAGCCAGGAACAGCTGTACTCATAAAACAACATGCGGAAAATATTAAAGACATGCTAACAATTCAAGTTCTTTGCTGAGACCATAAAGCTCAATATTCCTAAAATCAAAAATCATTGTTTGTTCCATTCTAATGAGAAGTTAGTCCACATCACCTTTTCTCCAAGGGACAAAAAGTTTCTGTAATACAAAAAACCTGTAGTCTTCAAATCTGTGATTCATTAAAATAGAGTGTTTGACCAGTGGTTTCTCCATTATTCTCCTGTTGATATCACTGCCATCAGTTGGGTGCCAGGATTTACACCAACCTTTGGCAGGCGTAAATGCTCATGCCAAAATTAGGTGTGGGAAGCGCACTACACTAGTATTTGATAAAGAATGCTCTGTGCAGAGCACCCTTTATAGAATACTAGCTTAGCATGGACCTTATTGGCATCCACCACCCTTTCCGTGAAAGATTATTTTGAATCTATTTCCTCTTAACTTCATCCTATGCTCTTTTATTCCAGCGTTTTCCTTCATTTGAAAAAGGCTCATCTCCTGTACATTAACGTCACTGAGGTATTTAAACCTCTCTATCATATCCCCTCTTCCCCGCCTCTCTTCCAGCATATACATGTTGAGGTTCATGAGCCTGTCCCTATATATATTTTATGACAGAGACCCCTTTCCAATTTTGTAGCCGCCGTCTGGACCATCTCTATCCTGTGCATATCTTTCTGTAGGTGCGATCTCCAGAATTGCACTCAGTATTCTAAATAGTACCTCAAGGGCATTGTCACATCTTTTTTCCTGTTGGTCATCCCTCTCCTTATGCACCCAAGCATCCTTCTGGCTGTGACCATCAACGTTTCTACCTGTTTGGCCACCTTAAGGTTGTCAGACATAATCACCTCGAAGTTCCGCTCTTCTTTCGTACATAGAAGCACTTCACCTCCTATATTGTATTGTGCCCTTCGATTCTTGTAACCCAAGTGAATGACCCTGCATTTCTTAGCATTAAATCTAAGTTGCCAATTATCGGACCATTCTTCAAGCTTTACTAGATCCTTCCTCTTGCCATCCACACCCTCCGGGGTGTCCACCCATTTACAGAATTTGGTATCATCCGCAAAGAGAAAACCTTACCAGTCCTTCTGCAATATCACTCACAAAGATGTTAAAAAGAGCTGGCCTGGGGACCGACCTCTGTGGTACACCACTGATAGCATCCCTTTCCTCAGAGCAAGCTCCATTTACCACTACCCTCTGTCTCCTCCCATTTAACCAGTTTTTAACCCAGTCAGTCACTTTAGGTCCCATACCAAGGGCACTCAGTTTATTCATCAGTCACCTGTGCAGAACCATGTCAAAGGCTTTGCTAAAATCCAAGTACACCACATCTAGCACCCCTTCCATGTCCAACTGTTTGGTCACCCAGTTAAAGAAATCAATCAGATTCATCTGACATGACCTGCCTGTAGTGAAGTCATGCTACCTTGGGTCCTGCAGTCTATCTGATTCAAGCAACCTCACGTTATTCTGCTTTAGAAGTGTTTCCATTAGTTTACTCACTATCGAGGTCAGACTGATATGTCTGTAATTCCCATCCTCCTACTTACTTCAGCTCTTGTACAGAGGGACCACATTTCCCTTCTCCAGTCCTCCAGGACCACTCCCAGACTCTAAGGAAGCATTGAAGAGGTCAGACAGCAGAGCTGCCAGAACATCTCCTAGTTCCTTCAGTACCCCTGGATGTATCCCTTCAGTCCCCATCGCTTTGCCTACTTTTAGTTTAGCTAGTTCCTCAGAATACAGTCTTCTGAGAATTAGTCCTGGTCTATCATGCAACCATCCCCATTTGCATTTGTTTTCTGCGGTCCTACTCCCAGCCTTTCATCCACGAGCACAGAACAGAAATAATTGTTAAAAAGTTCAGTTTTATCCTTATCAGCTTCTACATATTCCTCCCCCTCAGCTTTGAGCATCACAATGCTATTATGGCACCTCCTCCTGTCACTTACATATCTGAAAAACGTCTTGTTCCCCAATTTCACCATGTTGGCTATCCTTTCTTCCATTTGTCTCTTTGCTTTCCTGACAGCTTTTCCAGATTCTCTTAGCTTTTCCAGATATTTTTGCCTGTCTTCCAAACAAGAGAAAAACAACTGATTCAAAAAAGTCCATTGTGTCTTCCAAAATTTCAAACATAAGTACATAAGTAGTGCCATACTGGGAAAGACCAAAGGTCCATCTAGCCCAGCATCCTGTCACCGACAGTGGCCAATCCAGGTCAAGGGCACCTGGCACGCTCCCCAAACGTAAAAACATTCCAGATAAGTTATACCTAAAAATGCGGAATTTTTCCAAGTCCATTTAATAGCGGTCTATGGACTTGTCCTTTAGGAATCTATCTAACCCCTTTTTAAACTCCGTCAAGCTAACCGCCCGTACCACGTTCTCCGGCAACGAATTCCAGAGTCTAATTACACGTTGAGTGAAGAAAACTTTTCTCCGATTCGTTTTAAATTTACCACACTGTAGCTTCAACTCATGCCCTCTAGTCCTAGTATTTTTGGATAGCGTGAACAGTCGCTTCACATCCACCCGATCCATTCCACTCATTATTTTATACACTTCTATCATATCTCCCCTCAGCCGTCTCTTCTCCAAGCTGAAAAGCCCTAGCCTTCTCAGCCTCTCTTCATAGGAAAGTCGTCCCATCCCCACTATCATTTTCGTCGCCCTTCGCTGTACCTTTTCCAATTCTACTATATCTTTTTTGAGATACGGAGACCAGTACTGAACACAATACTCCAGGTGCGGTCGCACCATGGAGCGATACAACGGCATTATAACATCCGCACACCTGGACTCCATACCCTTCCTAATAACACCCAACATTCTATTCGCTTTCCTAGCCGCAGCAGCACACTGAGCAGAAGGTTTCAGCGTATCATCGACGACGACACCCAGATCCCTTTCTTGATCCGTAACTCCTAACGCGGAACCTTGCAAGACGTAGCTATAATTCGGGTTCCTCTTACCCACATGCATCACTTTGCACTTGTCAACATTGAACTTCATCTGCCACTTGCACGCCCAATCTCCCAGTCTCGCAAGGTCCTCCTGTAATCGTTCACATTCCTCCTGCGACTTGACGACCCTGAATAATTTTGTGTCATCGGCGAATTTAATTACCTCACTAGTTATTCCCATCTCTAGGTCATTTATAAATACATTAAAAAGCAACATGTCCTAAGTGAATGAGTATAAGCGTGTCAAATGAAAGGGTTCTGCAAAATACAAATACATCCAAAAATACAAAAAAGCAAGCTTGTCAACAAACACTTAACTTAAAGGAGGAGCATAAACATCCTGCAGTCCTTTCCAACAGTGTCGTTCCACATAGGGTACACTGCACAGCACTAGTTTTTACTTTTCATTCTCAAACCGCTGATATCAGGAAACCCCATAACGACTTCTTGATGACTGTGATTAGCTCTTCCAGCACAGTACAGCTGACAAAACACACTGTCCCAACTCTCAACAAATGCTCCTTGTTTCATAAGACACTTGCTGCTTCAGGACAGAACCCAAATTGTAGAACTTTTCAGGTGATGTCGCGTGCACGAGGACCTTGACACACTGTCAGGCTTCTTCCCCGGGAGCACTGGTTTAGTGAATCCTTGGGCCACTACCGTGGAGCGGCAGTGGCAGGCAAGATCACCCACAAGGTAGAGATGAGACAAGACTGGACCGGAACTCCGGACTGGAGTTCTACACCGGAACACTCGGAACTGGAACGCACCGGACGGGTGCGCACTGGAGTGGGGCCCGCTGGACTGGACACACTGGAGTGGCCCCACTGGACAGGAACATACAGGAGTGAAACCCGCTGGACTGGAACACACTGGAGCGGAACCCGCGGAACTGGAACACCCTGGACCTAGGCTTCACCTACACTTGACTGCCTTCCCCCTCGGGTTGAGCCCTCAGGTTCTGGCAGCCGGTAGGGCTTACAGGAACAGCAGGAATGAAGATCCAGGAGTGCCCCCTGGCACCTAGGCGAAGGCAAGGCAGAAAATGTCTGGATTCCGGCAGCAGGCAGATTCAAAGCAATGGTCAGGACAAGGAACAAAACTACGGCTGGAGCCTCAGTATCAAGGAGAACTGGCAACAGATAGAACAAGGGCAGAAGCTCCAGAAGCAAAAGAAACACACACGGAAAACCAGCAGGCTAAACACAAGAAGGCTAGTCAACTGTACAAGCTAGTAGGAAAGCTATGCCCAAGCAAACCAGTCATACACACGAAACATACATAAAGCAAAACACAGGAAAGCTGTACACAGGCTGACAATGCAAAGCTGTGCCCAAGCTACCAAGTCATACACTAGGAACAAACACAGAGCAAACTCAGAGAACTAGGAAAGCTGTACACAAGCTAACAAACAGACGGTGCCTAAGCTGGCTAGTCTAACACCAGGAACAAACACAGAGAACTAGCACTAACTAATCATGCACTGGAAACAAACACAGAGAACCTAACTAATCATGCACTGGAAACAAACACAGAGAACTAGCAGAGCTAGGCACAGGCTACAAGCCAGACGGTGCCTAAGCTAACTAGTCAAACAAAGAAACACACACAGAGCAAACACTGAAACTGTGTACAGAGCACTCTATACACCAGGACCTTTAGATGAGCAATAAACACAGAAGGGCTGGAAACCCACAAGCGATAAACACAGAAGGGCTGAAAACCCACAGAAGGGTAGGAGACCCACAGAGCAAATAACACAGAAGGGCTGGAAACCCACAAGGCAAAAGACACAGAAGGGCTGAAAACCCACAGAGCAAATGGTGCTAACAGCACACTAACCTCGGGACCTAAAGCACTGCGGAGGGAAAGGCAATGCAAAGGCCAGGACTGTAGTCTCCAAGTGATTAATAAAGCCCTCAACCCCAGAGCTACAGCTGCAGCAATTACCTTGCAACCAAACAGAGGCTTGACACTCAGAGCAGGCATCCCATAGAAAGTAACAGCGGGAGCCATCTTGGATACTGGCAGAGACGAAGAGGCGGCAGCCATCTTGGAAGAGGCATAGCCCACACAGGTGAGGTTCAGTAGGGCAATCAGCACACAGAGCCAGAGAGAACCTAAGACAGAGACAGACACAGAGACAAGCAGAAGCCAGCACAGCCACTGACTCCCAGAAACAGGGTAAGTATGAGGGTGGTCACGGCCACAGACGTGACAGTACCCCCTCCTCAAGACCCCCCTCTCGGTCTCCCTGAGGAGGTCAGGTGTCCAGGGGTAACTGTGGTGAAACCTTCTGATCGGTGTCAACCCCCAGACATGGATCACTGGACTGGAAGTCACAAAGAAGTTCGAAACTGGCAGACAGGAGCGGAACTTGTCAACAGGAGGCTCCTTCCAATCACCGCTGGGCCAACTCAGGAACTTGGATGCATCAAGAGGAACCACATTCAAAAGGCACCCTTCTCCGAGGGAACCCAGACTGAACTCAGGAAGCAAACCGGGACTGGGACCCGGACTAGAGTCAAAAAGCAAACCGGGCCTGGGACCCAGGCGGGCGTCAGAAGCTTGACTGGAACTGGAACTCAGAGCAGGCTCAGCATCTTGGCTGGAAGTGGAACTAGGAACGGACTCAGCATCTTGGCTGGAACTGGAGCTCGGAGCAGGGTCAGCATCTTGGCTGGAACTGGAGCTCGGAGCAGGGTCAGCATCTGGGCTGGAAGTGGAACTTGGAACGGACTCAGCATCTTGGCTGGAACTGGAACTTTGAACAGGAGTAGAACCGGGACTGGAACCCGGACTGGAATCAGAAGCTTGACTGGCAGGGCCCCTCAAACTGGACTCAGGAGCTTGGCTGGGAGCGCCCCGCGAACTGGACTTTAACTGAGGCTCGGTCTGAAGCACCACTCGAACTGGCCTTAGGAGCTTGATAGGAGGTGCCCTCTGGACTGGAAGCGGAGGTGCCACCTGAACCACCCTGTGGACTGGCATCGGAGGCTTGGTTAGAAGCCCCCCTCGAACTGGACTCAGTGGCTTGACTGGACGGGTCACTTGAACAAGAACCGGAGACTTGACCCGAAGCGCCACTTGCACAGGAATCTGAGGCTCCGTCAGAAGCACCCCACGGACAGGACTCAGAGGTTTCAGAGGGCGTGCCAGTTGAACGAGGACTGGAGGCTCGACCTGGAGCACCCCTCGAACAGGAATCCGAGGCTCCATCGAAAGCCTCCCTCGGACTGGACTCGGAGCCTTAAGTGGCATCATTACCTGGACTTGAATTGGAGGTTCAGTATGAAGCATCCCCTGGACTGGACTCAGTGACTTAGGAGGCAGCGCTACTTGAACTGGGGTCAGGGGCTTGGTAGGAAGAACCCCTCGGACCGGCTTAGGAGCTTGGCTGGACTTGACATCCCGAACAGGAGCTGAACTGCGAGGGGCACCCCGATGGTTCTGTACCACCCGCTGGGAAGCCCCGAGCATGGGCTTTCCACAGCGTATTCGTTCAGCCTCCGCTTCTGGAGTATCCCGCAGGGCTGGCTCCTCGAGAAGTCTGTAGCGGTATTCATAAAGCTGAGTCAACGGATCAATATCCGAAACTGGGCTATGGCGGACCCTACACCTCTGGAGACGCTTTCGCTCAGCTGCCGCTTCCAAAGTATCTCTCAGGGTTGGATCAGACAAAAGTTTCTTCCGGTAGTCGCGGAGGGTCAAAAAACGATTTACAGAAAAAATTGGGTTGATATAGGGATCGGACCACAAATTAAGGACTACCTCCGGATGGTTCGTGAGGAACTCGGACATGGACGGTAGTCCCCGCTGGGCGGATGATCTTGCCGGACTCATGGCCTTTGCATTCTGTCGCGTGCACGAGGACCTTGACACACTGTCAGGCTTCTTCCCCGGGAGCACTGGTTTAGTGAATCCTTGGGCCACTACCGTGGAGCGGCAGTGGCAGGCAAGATCACCCACAAGGTAGAGATGAGACAAGACTGGACCGGAACTCCGGACTGGAGTTCTACACCGGAACACTTGGAACTGGAACGCACCGGACGGGTGCGCACTGGAGTGGGGCCCGCTGGACTGGACACACTGGAGTGGCCCCACTGGACAGGAACATACAGGAGTGAAACCCGCTGGACTGGAACACACTGGAGCGGAACCCGCGGAACTGGAACACCCTGGACCTAGGCTTCACCTACACTTGACTGCCTTCCCCCTCGGGTTGAGCCCTCAGGTTCTGGCAGCCGGTAGGGCTTACAGGAACAGCAGGAATGAAGATCCAGGAGTGCCCCCTGGCACCTAGGCGAAGGCAAGGCAGAAAATGTCTGGATTCCGGCAGCAGGCAGATTCAAAGCAATGGTCAGGACAAGGAACAAAACTACGGCTGGAGCCTCAGTATCAAGGAGAACTGGCAACAGATAGAACAAGGGCAGAAGCTCCAGAAGCAAAAGAAACACACACGGAAAACCAGCAGGCTAAACACAAGAAGGCTAGTCAACTGTACAAGCTAGTAGGAAAGCTATGCCCAAGCAAACCAGTCATACACACGAAACATACATAAAGCAAAACACAGGAAAGCTGTACACAGGCTGACAATGCAAAGCTGTGCCCAAGCTACCAAGTCATACACTAGGAACAAACACAGAGCAAACTCAGAGAACTAGGAAAGCTGTACACAAGCTAACAAACAGACGGTGCCTAAGCTGGCTAGTCTAACACCAGGAACAAACACAGAGAACTAGCACTAACTAATCATGCACTGGAAACAAACACAGAGAACCTAACTAATCATGCACTGGAAACAAACACAGAGAACTAGCAGAGCTAGGCACAGGCTACAAGCCAGACGGTGCCTAAGCTAACTAGTCAAACAAAGAAACACACACAGAGCAAACACTGAAACTGTGTACAGAGCACTCTATACACCAGGACCTTTAGATGAGCAATAAACACAGAAGGGCTGGAAACCCACAAGCGATAAACACAGAAGGGCTGAAAACCCACAGAAGGGTAGGAGACCCACAGAGCAAATAACACAGAAGGGCTGGAAACCCACAAGGCAAAAGACACAGAAGGGCTGAAAACCCACAGAGCAAATGGTGCTAACAGCACACTAACCTCGGGACCTAAAGCACTGCGGAGGGAAAGGCAATGCAAAGGCCAGGACTGTAGTCTCCAAGTGATTAATAAAGCCCTCAACCCCAGAGCTACAGCTGCAGCAATTACCTTGCAACCAAACAGAGGCTTGACACTCAGAGCAGGCATCCCATAGAAAGTAACAGCGGGAGCCATCTTGGATACTGGCAGAGACGAAGAGGCGGCAGCCATCTTGGAAGAGGCATAGCCCACACAGGTGAGGTTCAGTAGGGCAATCAGCACACAGAGCCAGAGAGAACCTAAGACAGAGACAGACACAGAGACAAGCAGAAGCCAGCACAGCCACTGACTCCCAGAAACAGGGTAAGTATGAGGGTGGTCACGGCCACAGACGTGACAGGTGAATTGAAAAATAGGGTATTTTATTGCAAACCTTGTTATTTTTTCAGTATTACTTCTATGTAGAGGTTTGCTTGTCCTGTTTTTTTTTTGATTGTTTACCTAATTATGGGTGCCACTTACTTAGTCTGGTCCCAGGTGTGGCACTTTGGAAAAGGTCATCACTACTTGTAAAGGATATGTTCCAAAGTCACATTACCGATGACATAAAGGACACAGCAAAAATGTTGCAAACTACTGTAGCAGTTATACCTTGTGATTTAACTTCAGTGTTGTAACCTTTAGATTTTTGCTTCAATAAGCTTTTTAAAGATCATTTGAGAATGAGGTAGAAAAACTGGAGGTGTTCTGGGTAGATAAGCTTGACTAAGGGCAGCAACCTCATGAAGCCGGACTAATTTGGTTGCCAAATTAGAAAGGAAGATCAGCATGCTATTCCCTATGAGAAGATGAAGCCTTTTTTAAAGTGTGATGTAAGTAATGCCATGGTGGGTTAGAAGATAATGTGCTCTGTGCAGATGGTAAAAACAATGGCACTAAAGGGAAATTGGATGATGAAAATAACAATATTGAGGATGTCTATGCTGGCGGCATTACTGAAGCTGACTTCCACCTTCTATTTGGGCATTCTTCTGATGAATCCAATTTTGATGGATCTGACCACCAAGTACATTACCATACTTAAATTTTACAATAGTTGTTTTGTATGTACTGATCACTGACTACTCATAATTTTAGCATCTGTTTCTCCAAATTTGCACATATATCACATGATTAGAAGTGATATTTTGGATGGATTTGACTTTAAATTAATTATTTAAAATTTACTGTAGTTTTTATTATTAGTGTGTATAGCATTCAACGTCTATTTGTTATGAATCTTCAGTTGTTAACCTTAACTTATGCACAACTTACTGCAAATTTAAACTTTATTGGCTCAAAATTGACTATCTACTTGTGTATGAGTTCAACTTATAAACAAGTACATATGGTAATTGTCAGACAGATGGAAGGAGGGTAGAGATGCAGAAAGGTCGAGGAACATAGAAGGAAAATGATTCAGCAGGCAAACTGAGAGGAATGGAAAGGTTAAGAACAGTGTAATAAAAAAGACAACAGATAAAAAGTAAATTCCATTTTAGTTTAAATAATTTAATCTAAAATCAGAATGATCATAATACTCATGTTATATTAGGAATCTGATTTGAGCAATTGTATTCGTTGCTATAGGTTTGAGTGTTGTGTATTTACGATTATGATTACATGTGTTTTAAAAGTTAGTACTCATTTTACTTAGCTAATGGATTAATGGGCATTTGCAAATTTAAACTTTACATTGTATTGTTTTAGAATCTGTAATAATGAAGATGAAATGCACTATGATTTGATTTAGCAAATGCTCTCTTTTATATTTGGCATTTTTTGTAGTAGTGGGAAGGGAATGAGAGAGAAGACTATTTGTGTGTTGAAAACAGTTCTCTTTCCCTTCTGCCTCTGGTCTCCCTAAACTCTGTGATACAGATCTGGGATGCATCTGAGTTTCTGGCCCCAAAATGATGGAGGAAAAGAACACAAGAGTAAATACACTGGGTGTCCTCAGCTCTGGTGCCTCAATTGATGGAGGGCAATTCTATAAGAGGGTTCTAATTTAAAGCCTATATTATTAAGAAAAGTAGGTGCCTACTTTTCTTTATAGAATATAAGCATAAAATGTGAGCACTTACTAAACTGTGTTAAGCAGCTAATGTGGCTTTTACCACTCAGTAGACGGTACCACGTGCTTCTGCTACTGTCTACTGCAGGATGTGCAATCATGGTCCTCAAGGGCCACAACACAGTCAGGTTTTCAAAAATTTCCACAATGAATATGCATGCGATCTATTTGCATGCAATGGAAGCAATCTCATGCATAGTCATTATGGAAATCGCTGACACAGTACCAAGCAGCACATGGTCGTTTTTAACGTAAAAATGTCTAAATCACTATTTTCAAAACTCATTTTAAAGATGTTTTTTCTATGTAGTTCATCTAAATCTCAAGGGGGTGTGCTGGAGGCATGTTTTGAGCGGGACTAGGGCATCTTACGATTTGGATGTTTTTCTGTGATAATGGAACATTGTAAAAACATCCAGGGCAAAAAATAGGACATTTTTGGCTAGACCTGTTTCAATAACAAGTAAATGCCAAAAAGATGCCAAAACTGACCACATGACCACTGGATGGATAAAGGCATGACCCTCCCCCCTTAATCCCCCAGTGGTCACTGACCCCCTCCCACCCCCAAAAGAGGTAACAGTGACAGTACATACCAGGCTGTATGACAGCTGCAGATATAATCACCATTCCTCTTAGATAGAGCAGGAAGCAGGTCCCTGGAGTAGTCTAGTGGTTGGTGCAGTGAACTGTAGGCCCATATCCCACTCTAACTAGTATACTTGTGGTGGAAAGTGTGAGTGCTCCATAAACCACAAAATACCTACTGAACCCAAATATAGGTGACACCTGCAGGCATAAGAGCCATTGTGGTGGTGTACAGTTGGGTACAGTAAATTTTTGCTATTCCTGGAGGGCTCACCATACAATATAACAATATATGGGGGTTATGATTTGATGTGTACCTGGGTCATTTTATGTGAAGTTCACTGCAGTACCCCCTAGGCTGCCACACTGCTCTGCTGGAATATCTGTGTGGTCAGTTTAGTAAGACTGCTGGCCCCCAGACATCCCAATGGCTTGTTTTTGTGCATTTTACCCTTGGACATTTTTGTTTAAGAATGACCCTAAAAGAAAAATATACTGAGAACAAAAATGTCTAAAATAAGACAATTTTCAAACCAAGAAAGATAGCATTTTTTCAAAAATGACCATGTTTGGCACTGGAGTTTTGAAAAGTTTTTTTTTTTTTTATTTGGATGTCATATCTAAAGTGACCTGTACAATGTGCTTCCAGCTTGTGTTCAACAGGATGGGAATTCCACACTTGTTCATCTGCAGCCATAAATAGATTTTTGTGACAATCAAATACATGATAGTGATGACAGATCTAACTTGTTGCAGTACAGCCGGCTGCCAGGTCTGTTTTTAGATCGAAGACTAAGTAAATTTGCTAAGTAAGTTGGACTCATCCCGTTCAAGATTTTGTATACAAAACACATCACTTTAAATTTGATACAAGCCTTAACTGGCATCCAATGGAGTAATCCTATCAAATTTTGATTTAAACGGAATTATTTGAACAGCTGTGTTTTGGATTACACAGCTGTTTGAATAATTCTGTTTAAATTGAAATTAAATGACTATAATACTGGCATTTATGCACATACTGGCTGTCTAAATCTAGGCAGCAGCTCTGTGTGTCTGAAATCTACATTGGTATAGCTTCTCAACATTTTATTTATTTATTTGTTACATTTGTATTCCACATTTTTCCACCTATTTGCAGGCTCAATGTGGCTTACATAGTACCGTAAAGGCGTTGAACAATACAGTAATGTTGTGGTAGAATAAGGTTCGTGTGTACAGACACATTAGGGAATTGTAGAGAGGAAGAGTTAGGAGTCTTCAGCTTGGAGAAGAGATGGCTGGGGGGGGGGGGGGATATGATTGAGATCTACAAAATCCTGAGTTGTGTAGAATGGGTAAACAAGAATTGATTGTTTGCACTTAAAAAGTACAAAGATGAGGGGACACTCCATGAAGTTACATAATAATAATTTTAAAACAAATAAAAGAGAAAATAAAGGCTAAAGAGTTGGCGTTCCTGAAATACAGAAAAACTCAAGAAGAGGAGCACGGAGAGGAATACCGAATGAAACTGAAAGAAGCCAAGAGAGAGATATATGTCTGGCAAAAGCGCAAGCGGAAGAACAAGTGGCTAGAAATGTAAGGAGGGGCGAGGGAATTGTGAGACTGAAAGATGCTGCGAACCACTATGTAGATAATGATGAAGAAAAAGCAAATTTGCTAAATAGATACTTTTGTTCTGTTTTCACTGAAGAAAATCCTGGAGAAGGACTGCGATTGACTAGCAAAAGCACTAATGAGAATGGAGTAGATAGAGCACCGTTCACGGAGAGAGTGTGTATGAACAACTTGAAAATCTAAAGGTGGACAAAGCCGTGGGACCAGACGGGATCCACCCCAGGATATTGAGGGAGCTCAGAGAGGTTCTGGCGGGTCCTCTTAAAGATTTGTTTAATAAATCCTTGGAGATGGGAGAGGTTCCATGGGATTGGAGAACGGCGGATGTGGTCTCTCTTCACAAAAGTGGTGATAGGGAAGAAGCTGGAAACTACAGGCCGGTAAGCCTCACTTCAGTTATTGGAAAAGTAATGGAAGCGATGCTGAAGGAAAGGATAGTGAATTTCCTGGAAGCCAATAAGTTGCAAGATCCGAGACAGCATGGTTTTACCAAAGGTAAATCATGCCAAACGAATCTCATTGAATTCTTTGACTGGGTGACCGGAGAATTGAATCATAGACATGCTATAGACGTAATCTACTTAGATTTCAGCAAAGCTTTTGACACGGTTCCCCACAGGAGGCTCTTGAATAAACTTGACAGGTTGAAATAGGACCAGACGTGGTGAATTGGATTAGGAACTGGTTGATGGGCAGAAGTCAGAGGGTGGTGGTTAATGGAATTCACTCGGATGAGGGAAAGGTGAGTAGTGGAGTGCCTCAGGGATCAGTGCTGGGGCCGATTCTGTTCAATATGTTTGTGAGTGACATTGCCAAAGGATTAGAAGGTAAAGTTTGCCTTTTTGCTGATGATACTAAGATTTGTAACAGAGTGGAAACCCGGGAGGGAGTGGAAAACATGAAAAAGGATCTGCGGAAGCTAGAAGAATGGTCTAAGGTTTGGCAATTAAAATTCAATGCGAAGAAATGCAAAGTGATGCATTTAGGGTGTAGAAATCCACAGGACACGTATGTGTTAGGTGGTGAGAGTCTGATATGTACGGACGGGGAGAGGGATCTTGGGGTGATAGTATCTGAGGATCTGAAGGCGATGAAACAGTGTGACAAGGCGGTGGCTGTAGCTAGAAGGCTGCTAGGCTGTATAGAGAGAGGTGTGACCAGCAGAAGAAAACAGTATAAGTCGTTGGTGAGGCCCCACTTGGAATATTGTGTTCAGTTTTGGAGGCCGTATCTTGCTAAGGATGTAAAAAGAATTGAAGCGGTGCAAAGAAAAGCTATGAGAATGGTATGGGATTTGCATTACAAGACGTATGAGGAGAGACTTGCTGACCTGAACATGTATGCCCTGGAGGAAAGGAGAAACAGGGGTGATATTATAGACGTTCAAATATTTGAAAGGTATTAATCCGCAAACGAACCTTTTCTGTAGATGGAAAGGCGGTAGAACTAGAGGACATGAAATGAGATTGAAGGGGGGGGGGGAGACTCAAGAAAAATGTCAGGAAGTATTTTTTCACGGAGAGAGTAGTGGATACTTGGAATGCCCTCCCGTGGGAGGTGGTGGAGATGAAAACGGTAACGGAATTCAAAAATGCGTGGGATGAACATAAAGGAATCCTGTTCAGAAGGAATAGATCCTCAGAAGCTTAGCCGAGATTGGGTGGTAGGTGGGGCTAGTGTTTGGGAGGCGGGGCTATTGCTGGGCAGACTTCTACGGTCTGTGCCATGAAAATGACAGAAACAAATCAAGGTCAGGTATAAACAAAAAGTAGCACATATGAGTTTATCTTGTTGGGCAAACTGGATGGACTGTGCAGGTCTTTTTCTGCTGTCATCTACTATGTTACTATCATGCTTATTTTCAAAAGAGAAGGACGCCCATCTTTCAACACAAATCGGGAGATGGGAGTCCTTCTCGCAAGGTCATCCAAATCGGCATAATCGAAAGCCGATTTTTGACACCCTCGACTGCTTTCCATCATGGGGACGACCAAAGTTCACGGGGGCATGTCGGCAGGGTAGCGAAGGCGGGACTGGGGCATGATTAGGAGATGGTTGTCCTCGGCCGATAATAGAAAAAAGAAGGGCGTTCCTGATGAGCACTTGGCCGACTTTACTTGGTCCATTTTTTTTCACGACCAAGCCTCAAAAAGGTACCCCAACTGACCAGATCGCAACCGGAGGGAATTGGGGATGACATCCCCTTACTCCCCCAGTGGTCACTAACCCCCTCCCACCATAAAAAACAAGTTTAAAAATACTTTTTTGCCAGCCTCTATGCCAGCCTCAAATGCCATACTCAGGTCCATCGCAGCAGTATACAGGTCCCTGGAGCAGTTGTAGTGGGTGCAGTGTACTTCAGGCAGGTGGACCTGGGGGGGGGGGGTTGGGGGGCTCAGCACCCAAGGTAAGGGAGCTACGCACCTGGGAGCAATTTCTGAAGTCCACTGCAGTGCCCCCTAGGGTGCCCAGTTGGTGTCCTGGTATGTGAGGGGGACCAGTGCACTACAAATGCTAGCTCCTTCCATTATCGCCGAAAACTGAGGACAACCATCTTTAAGGTCAACCTAAATGTCAAGATTTGGGTGTCCCCGACCGTATTATCGAAATGAAAGATGGACGTCTATCTTGTTTCGATAATACTCGTTGCCCCGCCCTTTCGCAGCACCATTCTTACAGTTGGGCGCCCTTAGAGATGGTTGTCCCCGTTCGAAAATGCCCCTCCACGTTACTATATGTCCATTACGAGCTTTGGTTTTGTTGTGTTACAGGGTACAGGCATTTTAATTTGGGTCGGTAGGGTATGCCTTTTTGAACAGGTTAGTTTCTCATTTTACTGCTGTAGAAGTAGAAGTCTCTGAGTCTTGGCAGTGCAGCACTAGTGTGCTGGGTTGCTCCGTGGTGCGACCTCCTCTTGAGTATTGTGTGCAATTCTGGTTGCCATATCTCAAAAAAGATATAGCGGAATTTTAAAAAGATTCAAAGAAGGGTGACCATAATGATTAAGAAAATGGAACTGCTTTCATATGCGGAAAGGCTGAAGAGGTTAGGGCTCTTCAGCTTGGAGAAGAGATGGCTGGGGGGGGGGGGGTTTGGGGGATATGATAGAGATCTACAAAATCCTGAGTTGTGTAGAATGGGTAAACAAGAATTGATTGTTTACACTTTAAAAAGTACAAAGATTAGGGGACACTCCATGAAGTTACATAATAATAATTTTAAAACAAATAAAAGAAAATATATTTTTTTCACTGAACAAATAGTTAAGCTATGGAACTTCTTGCTGGAGGATGTGATAACTGCATTTAACATATCGGAATTTAAAACAGGTTTGGATAAGTTCCTGGAAAAATAGTCCATAATCTGCTATTAAGATAGTCGTGGGGGAAACTACTACTGATTCCTGGGATCAGTAGCATGGAATATTGCTACTCTTTGGGATTCTGCCAGGTACTTGTGACCTGGATTGGCCACTGTTGGCAGAAGGATACTGGACTAAATGAATCATTGGTCTGACCCAGTATTGCTAGTCTTATGTTGTAATGTAAAATCTGTCATTATTATTATTACCCAGTCATAGCTACCTAAAATAAGGCCCTGACAGTAAGCTCCCTGGCAATGGGAGAGGCTTTTATTCTAAAGTATTTCTTCTGCTTCATTTCCTGTCTTATTAAGAGAATATAGCTAACCACATAGCTTTCTATGTAGGATTTAATCAATCTCCTGATTTATTCTATCAGTATTATTGTTATTTAATAGTTAATGTTCCCATTGTTGCATCTTTGTAGTTACTAGCTCACGTCCCTGGCAGATGTTCCACACCATAATAAATAATTTTGTAATGAATGTTGTGCAAAGGGCTGGATGCATACAGCCATATTGTCTGAAATTCCTTCCCTTTTTTATTTCATTTAGGCCAAGTTTACCCACTGGCTGTGTAGTGCCATTAGGAAGTGGATTGAGTCGGTCACTCTCTGTGCATAAGAACATAAGAATAGCCATACTGGGTCAGACCAGTGGTCCATCTAGCCCAGTATCCTGTTTCCAACAATCCAGGTCAGAAGTACTTGGGAGAAATCCAAATAGTAGCAACACAAACTGGGCAGGCGGCACCTTAGCACTCTCCATTCATTCCAAACCATACACCACATATATCCGCACATGACATTTATCCGAGAAAAGAATGGAATTTATTATGGTTGCAGCATTCTACAACTTATATATATAAATACATTCACAGTAATGCTAGAGAATGTAGTAAAACCAGTTAGCTTAGCGGGGTTTAAAAAAGGTTTGGATAGCTTCCTAGAAGAAAAGTCCATAAGCCATTATTAAAATGACTTGGGGAAAGTTCACTGATTATTTCTAGGATAAGCAGCATAAAATATATTGTACTGTTTTGGGATCTTCCCAGGTACTTGTGACCTGGATTGGCCACTGTTGGAAACAGTATGCTGGGCTTGATGGACCTTCGGTCTGTCCCAGTATGGCAATACTTATGTACTTTTGAACAATTTTATTCATGTATACATCTTACAGTAATAAACAATCAAATATATGACTATTTCTATGCAGAGCATTTGGGGCAAGGTGGCCTAACCTTTTGAGTCACACAGATCCCTTTATTTCTGCCTTTGTTACGATGTAAATTTTCTTCTCCATCTGGGGCATGTATCGCTGACATGCCTAGGTGTTAACATCCCAGCTTTGCTCAGGAGATTGCCATAAAAGCATCTTCCCCTTTGCAACTATTGACTCTCTTTCTTGAAGCCTTCAGCCTCCCCATTTCATCTAAGTCCTTGAGGTAGGCACTGCTAATCATCTTTTACTCCGGCACTGGCCCCCTCCATACAAGGGGGGAACTGCCTTAGCCTTAGACATCACTCATGCCACTGCTAGTATGGGACAACAACTACTTGCTCTTTGACCTTGCTTTGGTCTGCAACATGCTGCTGTGTACTCTATCAGGCTAGGATCCACTGCCAAATGCTGCAAAGAAACTCTACTTCCCTAAAAATGAGGGGTGGGGTGGGGGTGGGGTGAGCCGTTGGAGCAACAGGCAAAAAAAGGTGATTGCACCTTTGCAAATGCCGCCCCTTTCTGCTTCCAGTGGCCACCTTCTTTCTCCACCTCCTGGACTTCCTCTCTGGTTTCCTGCCTCCCAGTCCTTCCTCTACACTTACTGCATCCCCTTTTCCTATCTCTGACCTACTTGCTTAGCCCTATAAGCTCTTACTTAACTCATGAGGAACTTTGTCAAAAGCTTTCTAAAAATCTAGGTACACTACCAGTTCACCTTTATCTACAAGTCATCAAAGAAATGAAGCAAATTGGTGAGACATGATTTCCCTTGGATGAACCCATGCTGACTCTGTCCCATTAAACCACGTTTATTTATGTGTTCTATAATTTTTTCTTTAAAATAGTTTTCACTAATTTACCTGGAACTGACGTCAGGCTTACCGGTCTTTAATTTCCTGGATCACCCCTGGAACCTTTTTTAATCTCCAATCTCTGGATGACTTTATCGACAGGTTACAGATTACTAACAGCAGATCGGCAGTTGCATTTTTGAGTTCTTTCAATACCCATGGATGCATGTCTTCCGGTTCAGGTGATTTACTACTCTTTGTCAATTTGGTTCAGAACATCTTCCATATTCACCGAGATTTCTTTCAGTTCCTCCATATCATCACCCTTGAAAACCATTTCTGGTATAGGTAGATCTCTTGCATCTTCTTCTATAAAGACCAAAGCAAAGAATTCATTCAGTTTCTTCGCTATGGCCTTGTTCTCCAAGTGCCCCTTTTGCTCCTTCATGAATTTAACAGATCATGAAGGATTCCTTCACAGGCTTTCTGCTTCTGAAATACCTGAAAACATTGTTACTGTGAGTTTTTGCCTCTGCTGCAAGTTTCTCTTTATATTCTCTTTTAGCCTTCTTTATCAATGCTTTGCATCTAGCTTGACAGGCCTTACGTTGCTTCATATATTCTTTATTTGGGTCTTTTTTTTTTCCATTCTTTGAAGGACATTCTTTTGGCTCTAATAGCCTCTTTCAGTTCACCTTTTAACCATTCTGCCTGCCATTTTCTCTCCTTTCCATCTTTGTAAATATGTGGAATGCATCTGTTCTGGGCTTTCAAGATGGTATTTTTAAACAATGTTCATGCCTGATTTAAATTCCTAACCTTTGCAGCCTTTGTTTTTATGTTCGGGATAATGTGGGGTATAAATGTTGAAATAAATAAATAGTTTTAGCTTCTTTTTAGCCATTTGCTCATTTTATCCATCACCTTTTCAAAAATTAAATGCTGCTACAGATTTGGCTTAAGCTTTAAAGCAGAGTCCTTTTGATTTCTGATGTGGAACTTTGTAAGTCTAAGAGCTTTGAAAATGAGCCCCCATGTTATTTGTTTGCACAGAAACTGGAAAACTTTAGCATGTGCATGTGATTTGAAGAATCTCTTTAGTAACCACCCAAGTACAGAGCTATTCCATGAAGGTAAGATGGGTGACAAGTTGAGGGGTGCTAAAACACCTGGTCAGGGGATAGTATGCTGATAATCCATGATGCAGCTATTGTGGCAGCTCTGAAGTTTTTCTGTAGCCATTAACTTGTGGACATGTCGTTGGAGGGGAACATCATTTGTTTCATCCAGGGGGGCCCATTCCCACCATTCACCCTGTTCTCTGATCATTGGAGGGGGGATGCCACTTGCCAATCTGCTTTGTCCAAGGGAACCCCACTCTCATGGCTGTCCCTGCTCATTCAACAGCCAACCCCCATTCTGTGGCCTGCCTGAGCATGTTGAAGAGGTAGGCCCAGTTAGTGTGAGGACTCTCAAGCAGACCTCTGTTCAAGGGCGATTTCTCAGGCTGCTCAATCAAGAAAATGAGGCATGGGGAAGAATATCTTTAAGGTCTTAAGCAATACCACTCTCTGGTTATCGAGGTACTATGTCCTGACCTTCCTTTTGGAGGAGGGAGCTGGTCCTTGAATATGTCTATTCTACACTTAGTCATGTAACTATAACTTCCAATCTAATGATAACCAAAAGGGATCAAACGTCAAGAACAGTCACTATTCAAGATGAACAGCGGTAAACAAACTCTCGATGTAAATATAATTACTTCAGTAATTATACATTAGTATACACAGCAGCTTTACTCCTCGTGTGGTAACAAAGCTTGATTCAAAGCCATGAACGCCTCTCACTCACTCCTTTCTAGGCTCTACAGGCAGGTACTTGGGACCCTAGCTGAGTTAGCTTTATAGCTGTATTGGATGTGGACTCATGATGGTGCACAGACTTCCCTGCAACACCCAGCATGTCCAGAGGTAGGAGCTAACACCAGGCTTTAGTGACATTCAGGTCACATTCTGATGAGAGATTTTATCTCCCCCAATATACGCAGAAAAAGCACTGCCATAAACTGATGAACCCTCACTTGACATATTGAGACAGACCCCCTAAAACCATTGCAGCTTTCCCAACACCCTTACCAGTGCATGCCCCAGAGACTGGTTTCTTACCACAAAGCAGTACCAATCCTTTTATAGAAATTTCTGCTTCTGTAGAATATAAGCTTATTTTCCCCAGGATTCTCATCCTAAAAAAAAACAGCTTAGCAGAAGAGACATGAAATTTATCCCAGCAACTATCTCTTCCATGCATATTTTATTCTTTGTTTTATACTTTTCGTTGCACTTTGATATTTTATCATGCAATGTGATGCAATTTATAAATGTGACATATAAGTTTAATAAAAATAAAATATTGCTGTAGGTGCCACTAGGTTTATCTACACTATTCAACATTTATGTGACTCTTTATCATGGCTTATATTGACCCTTTATACATAGTCTAAGCTGGCCAGAATTCTCTTACCACATCTCTCCTCCTTCCTGGACGCCACTAAAATGTTATACATTTTTGACAACTAGAGAATTTGTTGATTAGAGTACTACTGACTTAATTCACCCAAATTATTTTTGTTCTTTGGAGGGAGGATACAATACAGATTCCAGATAGCGAAGCACTTGATCCATAAATACTTGTGCCTGCATAAGTACCATTTATTTGTTTCTGTGAGCAATCAAACAGAAATGTATTTACGTCAGTCGGCAACAGAGTGCTGCCACAGTCACACAGCTCTCATTAATCTTTACAGGAGCAATTTTAACACACATTTTTTTTTAACATTTGTGCAGAAATAGGAAATGTAGCTGGAACAAACATGTCACTTTTCCTATATCAAGACCTTCAAAATAATCCATTATTTCTTTATTTTTAAAGATTTTCATGCAGATACTGATTTTATAGGGCTGTGTTGATTTATCTGCCAAAACTGTGTTACTCACCTTTTAAAATGCTTTGGGCAACTTGTTCTGCCCTTTCACTGAGGTGATTGGCATGCAGTTTAAACCAAAGTATAGCACATCACTATGAGATGACTCAGTAGTTTTTAACTAAAATCTTCTTTAGTGCGGTAATCAAATAAGGAAAAATAACTTACAATTCAG
Source organism: Microcaecilia unicolor (assembly GCF_901765095.1). NCBI lineage: Eukaryota > Metazoa > Chordata > Amphibia > Gymnophiona > Siphonopidae > Microcaecilia > Microcaecilia unicolor. The sequence goes on along the minus strand of NC_044031.1, from coordinate 608,264,474 downwards.
ATATGCTGAACAAGAGTTTTTGCCTTAGATTAGACTAGATTAGATTAGCCTTGCAAACTGGGAGTCTGTTCTCCACCAGCTCTCTCTCTCTCTATGCAATAGAGAAGCTGGGAGTAATTCAACAACATGCTGAGTAGTGATGTTGTTTACACTTTTACACAGGTAAAATCATGATAGCGTCACAGTAACTTGAAGGGGGACATACACTACTACTACTACTTAACATTTCTAGAGCGCTACTAGGGTTACGCAGCGCTGTACAAATTAACAAATAAGGACAGTCCCTGCTCAGAAGAGCTTACAATCTAAAGGACGAAATGTCAAGTTGGGGTAGTTTAGATTTCCTGAGAAGAGGTGTAGTGATTAGGTGCCGAAGGCGACATTGAAGAGGTGGGCTTTGAGCAATGATTTGAAGATGGGTAGGGAGGGGGCCCGGCGTATGGGCTCAGGGAGTTTGTTCCAAGCATGGGGTGAAGCGAGACAGAAAGGGCGAAGCCTAGAGTTGGTGGTGGTGGAGAAGGGTACTGAAAGGAGGGATTTGTCTAGAGAGCGGAGGTTACGGGTGGGGACATAAGGGGAGATGAGAGTAGAGAGGTAAGGAGGGGCTGCAGATCGAGTGCATTTGTCATACAGCAAAATACAGCATAGGCAGTTTCAGTTCAAAGAGGAGATAATGCTGCAGACTCTTACATCATGATAGAGAGGGGGGGGGGGGGGCAACTAGCCCAACATAGACAGAGAACAAGGCAAGCCAATAGAAAGAGTCCCAAAAGATACAGGGAGCTGGACATGTGCTCTGAGCAAGTCTATCACAGGGAACTACAGGATTACAGGGATTTGTAGTTCAAGAGCACAACCTTGTAGTTCAAGAGCAATGTAATCTGTTACAGACAATGCTTAACATATATACATAAACAACAAACAGCCTGCTTCCATGCAAATGGGGGCTGCAGAACACAACTCTACTAGCTACATTACTGTACCACCATGCATATGTGCTCTGTCTCTGTGGTGGTTGGCGATTCTCTTCTGAGGGGTGCAGAGGCATCCATCTGCAGACCAGACATAATGTCCTGGAAGGTGTGCAGTCTGCCAGGTGCCATAATTCAAGAAGTTACAGCAGGGGCAGACTGAGAGTGGTCTGGGGCCCCCGCCTGGCCGCTACCCGACATCCCCTACTACCGTGCTGCTGTCCCCCTTACCGCCGCAGCTGATGCCCCCGCCATCCCGGTCCTACCTGAAAGGACCTGGTGGTCTAGTGGCCTCTGCAGGGGTGAGCATGTTCTTTCCTGCCTGCTGCGCTGCCGCTATTCCCCCACCCGCTGGCGCCGCTGTGTTTTCAAAATGGCAGCCAAGACTTCCTGTGGTAGTCCTGCTGGTCTCAACAGCAGATGCAAATTTCAAAAACTGACATATTTCAATCACTACTATATACTATAGGTTAACAAATACAAATTAAAAAAATGGAAAATATGATTATACCATTTTATTGGAATAAATACATATTTCTATTAGCTTTCAGAGTCCAAAACCTCTTTCCTCAGGCCAGGACAGTATACTTCTGTTAAGGTATTTGTTCTGACTTGAGAAAGGAGGGTTGGGTCTCCAAACATTAGTCAAAAATGTATTAAAATTAGTCCAATAAAGATACCACCTTATTTCCATTTTCTGTATTTATTAATATAGCTACCACACTACTTTATCCTAAACTAAAAATAAAATTCATTTTTTCCTACCTTTGTTGTCTGGCCATTTACTTTTTCTAATTGTGTTGGTCCCAGCCTCTTGTTTGACAACTATGTATAGTTCAAGGGTGTCTAATTAATACAAGTTTTATGATCTTGGTCCTCCCTCCTCAAATTTCACCAGTCTGACTGATTTTTCTTTTAATCTGCATCCCAGTTTCTAAGTTGCAGAGTTCCCATTATAGATACACTAAGGGGCCCTTTTTCTAAAGTATGGTAATCTTTGCACATACTACATGTTAGCGGCAAAATGTAATGTGTGGTAAATGGAAAAGCCTGTACAATAAATGCAGGGAGTGCCCTGCATCTGCCTCCTCATTAATAGCCTGGACATGTAATGCAATGCTCATTACTGTAATTGGTAGAGATAAATGCAGTGGTACTATATGTTGTTCTCCCACCCTCCCACCCAATGACGAGTTCCAATCCTTCCCCCTCCCCGTTTAGCTTCCCCAAGCCCTTTAATCCCCCTGATCAGCTTCCCAAAGCCCTCTGATCACAGGGCTCAGATAAGCCCCTCCCTCAATGAAAGCCCTGCCCACAACTTGTAAAGGAATCTCTCTTCCCAACCCCATGGACTCCCCCCATCACACTAGGACCTATCTAGAGATGATCATTGATGGTGCAGTGTTGTAGGATGGAAGCGCCATCTGGCTCTAGGAATCAAAATGACCACTGTGATCCCTAGCAGCAGTCTTGTGGTACTGCCTTAAATGGAAAGTTGACCCCTAGTGGATCATGAGATTATAGTGGCCAGTTTGATTCCTAGAGCTGGAGCCAGGAGTAGAAGGATCAGAGGGGGATGGAGTCTATCCCAGCACATTACAACATCATCTCCTCTTGGTAAGTGCTGGGTGCCATGGGCCTCTCCTTTCCTCTGTGTTTCTAGCCATCAAAACCCAGCAGGACTGGCGCAGACATCTGCAGCAGCCTTTTCCTACTGGCATTGAAATTTAATTTAAACATTATCCTTTACACTCCCCCTTCCCTCCTCTCTGCAGTCCAATTTCTCTTCAGTACCCAATTGGTGCAGTGAGATGGCTGGCTAGCAACAATTAAGACAGGCTGCCTCCAGCGGGCCATGAGGCCTTCCTTCTGCCACATCCTGCCTATGCAAAAACAAGAAGTTGCATCAGAGAAGGTGGGACACAGCAAAGGGAAAGCCCCATGGCCTGTCAGAGGCAGTCTGTCTTAATCTCTGCTGGTCACAGCTATGTACTGAGGCAAGTAGAGGACTGCAAATATCTGGATATTGCCAGGATTGTCTGTAAGAGTGCCACTAAAAATTCTTGGATGTCACATATTTGTATACTAACTGCTGGTATACAAGTAAATGTGTTTGAAAATCATGCCAAGTATACTTTAAAAATGTAATGGCTAATAATAAATAATACATATAAACTCTAAATTTCTTTGCTGAAAATAACAAAGGAAATACAGTTATAGGTGTCAGTCTCTAATAGACCTCAATTTGGGAGAAAGTAAGAAAAATTTAGGATCAGAGAGAAAAGGAGAATAATTACATTGTCAAAAAGATCAATAATGACATATTAAACCACAGATGCATCCAATATTTACTGAGTGCAATTACAGATTGAAATATTCCCCTCAAACCAAAATTGCATGAAGGTGTACTTGAGTGTAAAGAATCAGCCACCGGGACTGACAAAGCTTTGTCTTGCGAGAAGCATCATAAATTATTAAAACCATAGAAATTATATATTGTTTTCTGATATTTAATAAGGCTGATATATAGATATCAAAGAACAGGCTGAGCACTGATAGAGCGGGGGATGCTATATTAGAAATTATTTCTGCATATGCTGTGTATCCTTGGAGAGATCAGGGATGATTCAAATTTTCTGACCCAAAAACAGTTGCCCTTGAAAAACATTCTAAACAGGTAATTTCATAAAACATCACTAGTATTTGAAGGGCAAAATAAATAAAACCCCACCTATCTTATGCTACTACTCCTACTTATCATTTCTGTAGCACTACTAGATGTCGCGTCACTGTGCACTCACACATAAGAGACACCCCCTGCTCAACAAAGCTTACAAAGCAAAGAAACAGAAAAGAGAGAGATCAAAATAAACTATTTAAAGTCCAAAACAGTTCTACAGCGAACTGGGAAAAAGCATCAGTACAGTGAAAATACCATCAACTAAAATGGAAAAGTTTTGGAGAAATAGATACAAGGCCCTGGTAGGGTACAATTGAGAAGCAGAATAGCTACCCAGTATGTGAAAGAATTTAGAAAAGACAAATATTAAAGTTATAGAATAGCCTGAAACAACAAAAGAGTTGGAAAGCAAGCTAAAAAGAGCTCCAAGCTCAAAGAACTCTGGCCCAGATTGAGAGTTCAATTTTTGGTTCAAACAATTATCATCCCTCCTACAAGACCTGGCAAACTGCAAACATCAAAAATAGTACCTACTACTATGTATCATTTCTATAGTGCTACTAGACATACATATCGTTGTACACTTGAATATAAAGTCCCAGCTCAACAGAGCTTACAATCTAATTAGGACAGACAAACAGGACAAATAAGAGATAAGGGAATTACTAAGGTGGGGATGATAAAACATGGGTACTGAACAAGTGAGTAAGGGTTAGGAGCTAAAAGCAGCATCAAAAAGGTGGGCTTTTAGCCTAGATTTGAAGACGGCCAGAGATGGCTCAGTAATTCTATTCCTGGCATTTAGTGAAGCAAAATAAAAGAAACGGAGTCTGGAGTTGGCAATGGAGGAAAAGGATACAGATAGAGAGACTTATCCAATGAACGGAGTTCCCGGGGAGGAGTGTAGGGGGAGATAAGAGTGGAGAGGTACTGAGGAGCTGCAGAGTGAATGCACTTGTAAGTCAATAAGAAGAGTTTGAACTGTATGCGGAAACGGATAGGGAGCCAATGATAGGCAGCCACACTTAACACCACACTGGCCAATAACAGGAGAAACACTTCTTCTTCTTTCAAAGGGAGACCCAAGTGATATTTCCAAAAATTATTGACAATAACTTGTCTACCTACAATCTGCACACTGTTCATTATAGTAGGTGCTGATAGAAGTATGAGCACATAGATTCCAATAACATAACATCATGGCAATAAAACAGAAGGAAGCATTTGAGACCAAAGACTAGTTTTTGCTAAATAAAGTAATCATGGCCAGTGCTAAGAATAGAAGAAATCTCAATATAGATAGTGTGGATTAATTATAAGAAGGCCTTTGACAGTGTCCCACAATCCTGGATAATAAATTACCTTGAAATGTACACTTCTGCCTGATTTAGAGTTCTTTTTTGTCACTTGTATTCTTTTTCTCTTCATCTGTTTGACTGCATATGATTAAGTGTACAAACACTCCTTGATGCATAATTATATATTACTCTCAGTTTTGTTACAGATTGTTTTTGTATACGTTTGCTTTTAAAAATTAATAAAACTTCATGAAAAAAAAAATACTCTAGATCGATTGAGTGCATCCAGTTCACCACATAAATGTGGCAAGCAATACTCTATTTGAAGTATGGACAGTTTCTCATTCCTGACATCAAGATTCAGCAAGGAACATTTCAGGGAGACTCCCTGTCACCATTCTTGATTTGTATAGCTCATACTCCACTGGGAACTCTTATTAATTCTCTAGTCTACAGTTTAAGCCTTAATCCTAAAGACGGTAAAGATTCAGAGGTAACATCAGATCTACTTTTTGTAGATGACTTAAAGCAAGAGTGTTCTGAGCCAGAATCACAGCCTGTGCACACATCTGTTAGCAAATTTACCCCACCCACTGCACTGCGGCCATCATAGGAAGGGGAGTAATTTTTGTGCACCCATCTCCCTTGCACCCTGTGCCACTGCACTGCTCGCATAGGCTTCGGGAAGCTCTGACCTGAAGCTCTATAGCCTTCAATCAACACCTAATGGACCAATTCCATCTACTAAAAGCTTTTCAGGTGCTATCAGGATGATTTTTGGCATGGACTAAAAAAAAAAGGAGGCTGGTGCATCACAAAATAACCAAAACCAAAGAGTGAATACTCAAGGCAGTGCTGTTTTCATGAACAAAAATCATTCATAATTACTTCTGGTCTAATAGAAAGAGACATTTTGATATGTAAGTTTTATATTGTTTTTTTGTGTTTACCATAGATCTATGATTCATCCTATGGACAAAATGTGGCCATGTCCGCTTTCATATGTTCACATTTTGGGGTCATTTTATTTATTTAGGCGCGCTAACAGATTTAACGTGCACTAATTGATATGACACCCATAGGAATATAATGGGCGTCTTCTCATTTAGTGCTGCCAAGGGGCTGAGAAAGATATTGAAAAGGAGGGGGGACAGGACCGAACCCTGACGGGCACCACAGGACAGTGAGAAAAGGGCTGATTCTAAGAAAGAAGTTAGAACCTTACAGGTGCAGTCAGAGCTGGTGGTAGGAGGCGAGGCTGGTGGTTGGGAGGTGGGGATAGTGCTGTGCAGACTTATACGGTCTGTGCCAGAGCCAGTGGTGGGAGGCGGGGCTGGTGGTTGGGAGGCAGGGATAGTGCTGGGCAGAATTCTACAGTCTGTGCCGTGAAAATGACAGTTACAAATCAAGGTAAGATATACACAAAAACTAGCACATATGAGTTTGTCTTATTGGGCAGACTGGATGGACCGCGCAGGTCGTATTCTGCCATCATCTACTATGTTACTATGAGGGGCATAATCGAATGCGAACGCCCATCTCCATGGGCGTCTATGTCCGAGAACGGGTACAAGAAGGGGTGGGACAGACCGTATTTTCGAAAAAAATGGGCGTCCATCTTTTGTTTCGAAAATACGGTTTGTACGGACCAAAATGCCATGGATTTAGTTGTTTGTGAGCTGGGCGTTTGTTTTTTTTAGCGATAATGGAAAATAAAAACGCCCAGCTCAGAAACATCCTAATCCAAGCCATTTGGTCGTGGGAGGGGCCAGGATTCGTAGTACTCTCGCCCTCCGACATACCAGGACACCAACTGGACACCCTAGAGGTGGACTTCAGAAAACGCTCCCACATGCATAGCTCCCTTACCACGGGTGCTGAGCCCCCAACCCCCCTCCCCCAAAACCCACTGCCCACAAATGTACAACACTACCATAGCTCTTAGGGGTGAAGGGGGCACCTACTTGTGGGTACAGTGGGTTTTGGAGGCCTCCCATTTACCAGCACAAGTGTTACAGGTAGGGGGTATGGGCCTGGGTCCGCCTGCCTGAAGTGCACTGCGGTACCCACTAAAAGTGCTCCAGGGACCTGCATACATGCAGGCCTCTAGGATTTGTTGCTGCTGTATAACCTTGGCAGACCAGATGACACCTGAAGACTAATCTCTTTGAAAAAGTCCTTTATTTGAATAAGCACATTTACTCACAGTTAACTGCAGATCAGAGGTTGTGCCCCACTGGCAAAGAGTCTTCCTAGTACTGAGATTAGCAGTAGGTCAGAGCTGGCAGAATGCTGTACAATGCCTTCTTTCAGCAACATTCAAGGGAAGAACTAAGTGCTGTAATGTGGCTAACACATGAAAGGGATCTAAAACTGTGTTACAAAAATGGCCACTACCTCATGGACTACCGGAAACAAAATAGGGCACACTCTGACCCAGTAAGCAGGGGGAAAAGCACCATGGGAGAAGAGCCTACCAACTACCAACATCGTGAGCAGTTAACACAAGCTACTGGAATCACGGAGCCCAATACCCTACACCCACCACAATGCATTGCTGATGTGACTCTGCAGTACGCATAACAGAAAAGGTGTCACACTCACCTGAGAGCCACATCAGAACCAGGGAAAGGCTGTCACAGGATAGAACACATTCTGCTGTCATGGAGGTGGGTACGGTATTTCAGGCTGGCATACAGGCAGTTTTTTAAGTGGTTTTTTTTTTGGTGGGAGGGGGTTAGTGACCACTGGGGGAGTCAGGGGAGGTGATCCCCGATTCCCTCTGGTGGTCATCTGGTCAGTTGGGGCACTTTTTTGAGACTTGGACCTGAAAAAAAGGGTCCAAATAAAGCGGACCAAATTCTCGTCAAAAACGCCCTTCTTGTTTCGATTATCAGCTAAAGACGCCCATCTCTGCTCGGCCGATAACCACGCCCCAGTCCCGCCTTCGCCACGCCTCTGACAGGCCCATGTCAACTTTGTTCATTCCTGCGATGGAATGCAGTTGAAGACAACCAAAATTGGCTTTCGATTATACCGATTTGGTCGCACATGGGAGAAAGACGCCCATCTCCCGATTTGGGTCGAAATATGGGCGTCTTTCTCTTTCAAAAATAAGCTGTTATGTGAACCAAGGGAGCTATTTCCCCACCTTCACCTATTCCTTCCACCCCATCTGTATTTAATTTTGCACATGTTTTCTCATCTCAAATTCAAACTCTCTGAGCTCCTTTTCTACCATTTTCTAGTAGAACTTCAGGATTGCCATTCTCTGCAGGCCCTATTCATTGCCTCCATTAGGGACCACTTTGTCAAAGTTTAACTTACCCCCTCCTTAACAACTTTCATTAAGGCTTTTACTTCCTCTAGGAAGATGATGTGCTCTTTTGATCCCATTCTCTCTGTCTGGATTGGTGCTCCATTGCATGGCCTCCTGTCTTTAGCACTTAATACAAATTGTCTTTCCTTAGGCCTAGTACCCCCCACTTGGAAGACTGCAATCCTATGTCCTGTTCTCAAGAAACACTCTCTTGATGCTTCCACCCTAGCAATTACAGACCCGTCTCTAATATTCTGTTTCTTGCCAAGCTCACAGAGAGAATGGTTTTCTCACAATTACGGAAGACAGAAACAAGAGGCAGACATTATAAGAAACAAATCTTTATTGATATTCAAAAGTTCCCAGGAGAAGGAACATTCCTTTCTACACTTTTATCCTTTGGACCAGTCATGATGAAGTTAGTGGTTTTACACCAACTGGCACTTTACATCTGATGCAGCTGGTTTTCAGGCAAAATATGGCCATGTTGGGCACAGATGAGTGAATCCCTGGGAGCTTTTGAATATCAATAAAGAATGTTTCTTATAAGGTCTGCCTCTGGTTTTTGTCTTCCACGTTGGATTTGGTGGATCACATGCCTTTTTGTTTTCTTTTTCACAATTGCTACAACACAGTGAAACCTCTAATATCCTGAATCCTACCTAATCAGGCTTCTGAAACAACCATTCCACTGAAACATTACTTGCCTCTCTCCTTAATGATGTTCACACTGCTTTTGATCACAGTGATGCGGCTGTACTGGTCTCTTATGACCTTTCTGCAACGTTTGCTCTCATTCTCTCTAGACTATCTTCTTTGCATATCTTAGGCACCATATTCCCTTGGTTTGTATCATTTTTGTCTGACTGCACCTGTAAGGTTCTAACCTCTTCCTCAGAATCGGCCCTTTTCTCACTCTCCTGTGGTGCCCCTCAGGGTTTGGTCCTGTCCCCCCTCCTTTTCAATGTCTTTCTGAGCCCCTTGGCGGCACTTTTTCAAGAATCTAATGTCATATATATATATATATGCTGATGACATTCTTCTGGTCTCTACCATAGAACCATAGGTCACTGGAAGTATGACCAAGTTACACTACTTCTGAAGGATTCCCTTTGGTTGCCCATCTCACAGCTTGTTATTTATAAGCTTCTTCTCATTTTTAAAATATGGCACTCTTGGGAGCCCACTTTCCTTTCCAGTCTTTTTTTCCTCTACTGTCCTTGATCATTGTGATCCTCAAAGCAACAGTGGCTTGAGGTTCCTTCCCCTCCTGACATTACACATGCCTCAACCAGGAACACTATCTTTTCTGTCCAGGGGCCAGAACTATGGAACCAGTTGCCAAGTCACCTTAAGCTCCAACCTTCCATGCAACAGTTTAAGGCCGATCTGAAAACACCCCTTGTTATGGAGTCCATCTCTAACTTTCTGGCTGCACAATTGTCCCTGTGTTTTGCCCCACCCCTTACTTTACTATCAGTATTGTAGCTCTTCCCCTGCTCCCCTTTCTTTTCCAAGTCTTATTTTGGTTTTTTGTCTTTCTCCATATTCTCCTGTAAGCCACCTAGATACTTTTGTAATGAGCAGGATAGTAAATTTCTGAATAAACTTGAACTTGAAACTTGGAACGTAGAAGCAGCAAGTACACATCTACAGTAGATTACTAATGAATTGTACAGAAACTTTAATTTGGCTTGTACATCCATAACTGTTCCTGGGCTGAGTGTAGATGTTCCAGAGGATGGAGTCGTTGGGGGGGGGGGGGGGGTTATATTTGCATGCATTCTTTCACAAAATTAGAATGATGCACACAAATTAATCTAGAAAATTTCTGCATGTAAAAAGAGCAAATGCAGATTTATACATTTCTCAGAGTATTTTTCAAAACAGAAGAACACAAAAGCTTTCATTTTCATAATTTGCCAAAGCCCCCATGGGGAAGATTGTGCACATACTTTTTATATGCCTCTTCAGTTATAAAAATTATCTCATAAATATCTTAATTATCTTTTTCACTTTCCTACTGGAATCATGCCACAGCCAGCAACAGGACTACTCAAAGTCTTTGGGGTTGATATTCTAAACAATGTAATCAGGCAGGAGAGGCTTCTGCTCAGTTAAATCACACTGATTGGGCCAAACTTGGGATATTCAGTGGCAGTTACCCAGGTAGGACCAGATTCTATATATGACACCAAAAAATGAGCGCTGAAAAAAATATGTTTAGGTGTATTCTATAAAGTATGCCTAAATATGCCTAAATTTCTGCGCAGTTTATAGAATACGCTGAGCACCCATCTGCGTGACTTACCTGCTTATAATCGAACGAGAATAACGCCCAAGTTCCGACCTAAATCGGGAGATGGGCGTTCTTCTCACAAAAACAAATAAAGCGGCATAATCGAAAGCCGAACTTTGGACGCTTTCAACTGCACTCCGTCGCGGATGCGGACAAAGTTGACGGGGGAGTGTCGGAGGCGTGGTGAAGGCGGAACTGGGGCGTGGTTATCACCCGAACAGAGATGGGCGCCCTTCGCCGATAATGGATGCGTTTGTAGCTAGAATTTAGGGCACTTTTCCTGGACCCTGTTTTTTGACGAATAAGGCCCCAAAAAGTGCCCTAAATGACCAGATGACCCCCAGAGGGAGTCGGGGATGACCTCCCCTGACTCCCCCAGTGGTCACTAACCCCCTCCCACCACAACAAATGATGTTTCACAACTTTTTACTTTCACCCTCAAATGTCATACCCTCCTCCCAAGCAGCAGTATGCAGGTCCCTGGAACAGTTGTTAGGGGGTGCAGTGGACGTCAGGCAGGTGGACCCAGGCCCATCCCCCCCTACCTGTTACAATTGTGCTGCTTAATGCTACTAGTCGTCCAACCCCCCCCAAACCCCCTGTACCCACATGTAGGTGCCCCCCTTCACCGCTTAGGGCTATAGTACTGGTGTAGACTTGTGGGCAGTGGGTTTTGAGGGGGATTTGGGGGGCTCAACACCCAAGGGAAGGGTGCTATGCACCTGGGAGCTCTTTTACCTTTTTTTTTGATTTTGTAAAAGTGCCCCCTAGGGTGCCCGGTTGGTGTCCTGGCATGTGAGGGGGACCAGTGCACTATGAATCCTGGCCCCTCCCACGAACAAATGCCTTGCATTTATTCGTTTTTGAGCTGGGCGATTTCATTTTCCATTATCGGTGAAAAGCAAAAACGCCCAGCTCACACCTTGGCGAATAAAGCATGGGCGTCTATTTTTTTTAAAAAATACGGTTCACTCCGCCCCTTCACGGACCCGTTCTCGGAGATTAACGCCCATGGAGATAGGCGTTTCTGGTCGATTATGCCCCTCCATGTCACATCCAAAACTGTTCCCAGCATCATACACAACTCATATGTCTTAAGCTACTTTGTAACACATGTCATTTTAGTATGAATCTTCAGAAATAACAACACAAATAATGCAGAATCAACTAATCTTAAGCAGCAGAGTGTAAATCGTCATTGATCCAAAATGATTTTTCAATAATTTTTTGTTTGAAAAGCATTGTAGTAAAAAATAAAGCTACTTAGCTTCAAGCTTCAAAAATAGTCAGAACCTTTGCCGACATGGCCTGGTTTAGTTTTTCTTCTTCAGGGAAGAGGTTCACTGGAAAAAGAAGCATAACATTAATATCCATCTAAAAAAATATCACAAAGCAAAATATACAGCAGCAACTCACATTTAATTCTTCTCACTTCATACTCAGCTTCAAAGAAGATGGCGGTGGCATCTTTTGCCACTGCTAAAATAGTGAACAGCTGATTAGATTAGTGCAATGGTTGTTGCAGTTGTGTTGATGTATGGTGGTATATGGTGCCTAGATATGGGTGCCTACATTTGCATGCGATCCCAAGATGCGCTTGCAACTTGGCTAATGAGCTGTTAATGAGCAATAATTGGCTGCTAACAACCAATTATTGATATTGGCACCAACTAGGATTTGCACACACATCTGACTGTGCAATATTCTATATGACATGGTCTTCAACTCAAAAGGAGACTTGACCATGGGAGGGAGAGGGGCATGGGCATGTTAGGGGCATTCCAAAAAGTTGCGCGTGTTATAGAATACTGGGTCTCAGTTCCCAACTTGTTTGGCAGTGTTTATTATTTTCAATGATTACTGTTTATATGCACCACGGCTGGTAAATGGGTGTGGCTAAATGTGCCAACATTGCCCAGTTCAGCACACTATTAGCAGCCAAGTTCATACAAAGTTAATTATGTTCAGTGGAAAATAAATCTTTTGGCTCAGGTTGCTTGCTATCTGAATATTCAATCACTGTTTCATTATTGCTACCAAGTATTACATATTAAGGGGATTCATTTTAATTCATTTATCTAGTATTTACGTGCACATGGTTTTGCTTTTTAAACCCAAAGGTTTCCTAGTATACCGTTTTTCATGTTTGAATTAGTTTTTGTATACAAGTTTTGTTTGATTTGTCTTTATTTGAAATAAAAGAAAATGTTTAAAACATATCTTGTCAACAAGGGGCAGGGCTGGGGGGACTGGGGGGGGGGGGGGCAGCGAACTGGTCTGCACAGGGCCCTGCAGTTGCTAAGACTGGCCGTGTATTCAAATCTTCATGTCTCTTCTCTGGCAAGAGCCATGAGTGGAGGAGTAGCTTAGTGGATAGTGCAGCGGGCTTTGATCCTGGGGTTGATTCCCACTGCAGCTCCTTGTGACTCAGGGCAAGTCACTTGACCCTCCATTTCCCCAGATACAAATAAGTACCTGCATATACTATGTAAACCGCTTTGAATGTAGTTGCAAAAACCACAGAAAGGTGGTATAGCAAGTCCCATTCCCTTTCCCTTTCTCACACCTCATTTGGCACAGGCCCCCATACCATTTGGGTTGCCTTCCTCTGAACTGCTTCAAGTCTTTTTCCAACCTTAGCAAAATAAAGCCTTAAAAACTGAACCAAGTACTCCAAGTGGGGCCTCACAGGAATAGTGAACAGATTTTACAGCTGTGCCAAATTGCGATTAGGTCAAACTTTAGAAGAGAGATCAAATTAATAAAAGTGATTGAATACTTATCCTTGGGGCAGGATTTTTCTTTTATGTTGTAATAAGTGCACAACAGGGAAAATGCTTTTATAAGTTAAACTCAGGGCAGCCTCCTTGGGAAAAAATCAACACGGAAGAACTAAGGGGCCTTGATTAGTCTGCTTGTTATACCAGAGGGCTTTGGGGAAAGTTTACTAAAGTGCAATAAGAATATGCACTTACCACGTTAACAGTCATAATTAACTCTCGGTACGTGCAAAAGCAGTATGATAGCTATTGAGGACATGTCTAGCATTCCCCCTGTATTCTACTGCGCATTAATGTTGAGTACAATTATCGTGGATGACCCTAATGCCATCTTTTGAGGTGACGTTGTATACCTGCACTAACTGCACATTTGACAGTGCATGCTAATTACCTTGCACTAACTGCAATGTGCAGTCCATGCCCAATCCCCATCCTTACCCACTCAGTTCCCACTTCATCCTGCAGTACACAGTTAGCATGCTTTAGTAAACATGCCCTTTAATCAATAAATCCCAAGAGGCATAAACAACAGCTGAGATGAGAAAAGAAGCAGTGTAGATATATCTGGAAGAAAGTGGCACCCTGAGTGACATAAGTGGTTTTGAATGTCGACCCCTGTACTATTTGGTGATATACATGTACAGACTTTCATGGTTACTGTATTTATTTCTGCATTTGTAGCCCACATTTTCCAATCTAGATGTCAGTTCAATGTGGCTTTCAGCTTTCTTCAGATAGACAAGTTACAATATTGTTTGGATTAGTTGAGAGCTTAGATCATGATCTGTTAGTGGTCAAGCAACAAGAAGTGTTGGTTATTGTTCAACCCGACTGTGTGGGTTCGTCAAAGAAGAACTTTCTAAAGACGTGGGCTTTCATGTGTTTGTGGAAGGTTGGTAGTCATTCATGCATTTTTGTGTTTTTGGTATTGTGTTCCAAATCTTGGGGCAGATGTATATGAAGCTGGTTGAGTGTTGAGGATTTGTATTTTAGTCTTTGGCAATTAAGGAAGTGTAGTGTGAGGTAGGTTCTTTCTCCCTTGATTGCGTTATGTATAGGTAATTCAATTAGGTTTGACATGTATTTCCAGGGCCGTGCAAACCCGGTAAGTGGGGTAAGCACGGCAGGAGGGCACCTGCCTTCAAGGGCGCCGCGCTGGCTGCGGTGCTGCCAGTCGAGTGTTGATTTTTAAAAAAAAACCTTACTAGTGCCGTACCGCGTTGGCGCATCGGCACGTCGGCGCCTATGCGCATGCACTGCTGCCTTCCCGCGCGCAGCGCTCGTCGGCTCTGACTTTGGCACCGCCCAGCTCTTCGACGCCGTCAAGTAGTTATTTGGATCGCAGGAGGACCGGGTGTTGCCGTGGGTCTGGAAGTTTATTTACTGAGAGCTACTGCGTTCACATGGCTACATTCAAATCATTTTACTGTAACAGCTGTTATAAGCACTCTTAAGGCCAGAGGAAGTCCGGATGTTAATAAAGTCCAGGGTAAGTAAGATCCGATGGTGGAATACAAAGGACAAAAAAAAAAAGAGTGACCTGCAGAGAACTGCTGCAGGTGGTCATACTCTGTGGCTAAGCCCGGGTATATATCCTCGGTAGTGTGGCACTTTCCTGCCATCTTTATTGTTTATAGCTTTGCTCAGTTTGATACCGAACGCTGATTCCTTGTGTCAGGTGTGAAAAGTGCAGCTTATGTAGTTAAAAGCAAACTGCCAGAGCCATTACAGCCTAAAGTGTAACACTGATTTCCATTTGAAATCAGACCTATATGTAGAATCCCAGAAGGAAGGCTTATAATCTATCTAGCAGCACGGTCGCTACTTTCCTTGAGAAGCTCGGTCTTTGTTTCCTGCTGTTTCCTGCACACTCTGAATCAGTATTAAGGCCTCCTGCGATCCTTTTGAAATATTTACAAGCTAGCACTCCTGTTTCCCAAAACTGGCAAAGAGTTGCCTCTGAAGGCTGTGTGGAACCCTCAGGCACACAGAATAACTTTACTCCCCATTTCTGGGGGATTTCAGGCTTCCAAGGCAGCCATCATCATCAAGCCAGAAATTTATTTGTATTGACTTATTAGCCACATATCCAAAAATATGTTGCATGCAGGGTACATCTTGTGCTCCCTCTGCCTGCTGTTCTTCAACTTGTCATTCACCATTTATGGTAATGGGCTAAAAAGGGGGGCAGAGTGGGAGAAGAGAGAAAGGAGATGCCAACTGATAGTATGCAGGGTGCCAACTGATAGCATGCAGGGGGGCACCAGAGACCCTAGGCACGGCCCTGTGTATTTCGGTGCTTGGTCGAATATTATTCTGTAGGCCAGAAAGCATATCTTGAATGATATATATGGTTTGATGGGTATCCAGTGTAGGTTTTTGAGCAGTGGTTTTGCGCTTTCGAATTGGTTTGTTCCAAATATTAGTCTTGCAGCTATATTTTGTGCTGTTTGCATTTTCTTTAATAATTGTTCCTTGCATCCAGCATATATTCCATTTCAGTAATTGGCATGTGATAGGACCATGAATTGGACTAGTAAATGGAATACATTATTTGGGAAGTAGTTTTTAATGTGTTTTTGTTTCCACATGGTTTGGAACATTTTCTTTGTGGTGTTTGAGATTTGTTTATTGAATGATAGGTTGCAGTCAAAGGTGACTCCTAAGATTTTTAGATTGTTGGTTTTTGGAAGGGATGTGCCCCTGATGGTTAAGTTTGAGAAGTGATCAGTATTGTGTGTTGTCGTGATTATGAGGCATTGAATTTTTTCTTTGTTCAGTTTGAACTTGAACGTCCCAGCCCATGATTCCATTAGGTTTACACTGTCCATTATTCTGGTTGCGATTTCATTAAGATTCTTTTTGAAAGGGATGTAGATTGATACATCATCTTTTATATGATCAGTTGGACTTAGCCACAATATTTGATATAAATAATATTTAAATTCTAAAGAATGGCCATGTGTGGCGTGGCTATTGTTCTCATGTGTTTGTGGAGGGAAAAGCCTCTGAATTCCCGGTTCAGAACATATTAGACTCTGTTTTTCCGGGATGGAATCTTCATCGGCTAAAAAAAACTCCTTATGATGCAAATTAAGATATAACTTGTAATTCGCTATGTATATATCCAAATTAGACAATGTCTAACACTTATCTTAGTGCGTAGTGTTGCAGTATGGTTCCACTCCGTTCTGCTCCCTTGTTTGGATAGTGTTTGTGTAAGAGGGACCATCATCAGGTTGAATAGCGTTGATGAGAGTGGTGAGCCCTGGGGGACACCACATTCTGATTTTCATCGAGGGGAGGGAGATGAATTTGTCTTCACTAGATAAGATCTGATAGTCAGGAATCCTAGGAACCAGTCAATGACTTTCCCTCTGGTACCAATTTTATCAAGTACTCTTGTGAGGATATGGTGATCAACCATATCAAAAGTGCTTGAAATGTCAAATTGTAGTAGCGGAATGTTTTTTCCATTTGTAATTTTCTTTTTGAGGTTAGCCAATAGTGTAATTAGTACTGTTTTGGTGCTGTGTTGTGTTCTTAAACCTGACTGTGAATTTGTTGATGTCATCGGTTAGTTGGTGGGCCACTAAACCTTCCATTATTTTTGTCATTAGTGGGGATGATAACACTGGTCTGTAGTTTGAGGTATCCTTGATGGGTTTTTTTTGTTGGTGTCCTTTGGGATAGGTGTGAGTAGTAGGTTGCTTTTCTCCCTTGGGAATCGGCATTCCTGAAACATGTAGTTCAGATGGGAGGTGAGTTGGTCTATGAATCAGTCCTATGTTGTTTTTAGAAGGTGGTTGGGGCAGGTGTCTAACATGCAGTGGGCAGAGGAGAATTTTCTTAGTGCTTGTGCTACTGTCTCAGATATGGGCTGTGCGAATTTGGTCCATGTCCTGTCTGCTGGGGCTTCTTCTGGAGGGTAATCAAGTTCATCTATGAGGGCTTTGAGATTTGTGTTGTCTTGTGTTAGGCTCTTGCTGATGTTGAGGATCTTTTCTTCGAAATATCTGGTGAATTCACATTAACATATGGGGGGAAGGGTTAATTTGTAAACTTTGCACAATTAGACAGGCTAGTACAATGGCTTGGGGCAAATTGACAAGTTAAAAAGTGATAAATCATCTGGACCAGATGGCATACACCCAACGGTACTGAAAGAACTCAAACATAAAATTGCTGATCTACTGTTAGTGATCTGTAACCTGTCATTAAAATCATCTATACTACCTGAAAATTGGAGGGTGGCCAATGTAACACCAATTTTTAAAAAGGGTTCCAGGGTGATCTGGAAAATTATAGACCGGTAAGCCTGACTTCAGTACCTGGGAAAATGTTCTGACCCTCGTTTTACAGTCTGCTTTACTGACACAGACTACTCAGTAATTACTGTGGATTCTTTTGGATTCGTATTACGTAAATGAGACTTTTATTAGAGGTTCTAAAATACACAATGATTAAGATATATACAATGATTAAGCTATATACCCAAAAAGAAACAATACCTACCTATCTATAGTTAAAAAGAAACAATCATTACATCACTGGTCATTAATTACTACATCCAGGCTTTTTACATCAGCTGAGAGAAGCCCCTTTTTCAGCGAAGCCGGAGTCTGACCAAGAAAAGAAGCAGTAAACAATCATTATACATACATCCATCACTGGTCCTTAATCTCTACATCCAGGCTCTTTACATCAGCTGAGAGAAGCCCCTTTTTCAGCGAAGCTGGAGTCGGACCAGGAGTCTGGTTCTATGCGATCCTTCCACCCATAGATGAGCCTCTGACTTCACTGTTCAAAGCTCCCCTTTTTATTAGGCTTTTTCAGAGCCATGGAAAATTACAAAGATGTGCAAGATAATGTAGTCACATACTCTTGGTTTCAAGTAAACAAGCCACTGGCCAGATGGCTTATCTCTTGAACCTTAAACATGCTCCTCTTCCCTTTTGCACCAAATAAATCAGAGACATGACTTCATCTTGTTTTGCAAGAAAAAATTAGTTTCGGTCTGAAAAGAGGAACTTTAAAGTAGACTGTCGATTTAGAGCAGAGTTGAAAAACAATCTTTAAAATCTTTAAAATATTCCATACAGAAAATAATTACAGTTTGTCCTGTTGATTTAACATATGAATTTGTTTTTATTTTGTTTTGTTTCATTTTTTGAAACTTTTATTCCCCTTCAATTAGATTGTAAGCCGTCTAAACACGTTTGATAGGCAGGATAGAAAGTCTTTTAATAAACTTGATAAAACTTGATAAACTTGGTAGGATAGGAAGCAATATCCTTCTATGGATTAGAAATTGGTTAGTGGACAGAGAACAGAGGGTAGGGTTAAATGGCCATTTTTCCTCAATGGAGGAGAGTGAATAGTGAAGTGCCACAGGGATCTGTACTGGGACTGGTGCTATTTAACATATTTATAAATGATCGGGAAAATGGAACAATGAGTGAGGAGATTAAATTTGCAGATGACACAAAATTATTCAAAGTTGTGAAAACACATGAGGATTGTGAAAAATTGCAGTAAGACCTTAGGAAACTGAAAGACTGGGCATCCAAATGGCAGATGCAATTTAATGTGGGCAAATGCAAAGTGAAGCACATTGGGAAGAATAATTCGAATCATAGTTATCCACTTAAGGAGTCAGCACTCAAGAAAAAGATCTGGGTGTCATTGTATACAATATGTTGAAATCTTCTGCCCAGTGTGTGGCTAGGAATTATTAAGAAGGGGATGCAAAATAAGACCAAGAATATTATAATGCCTCTGTATTACTCCATGGTCTGACCTCACAGTGAGTATTGCGTTCAATTCTGGTTGCCCTATCTCAAAAAAGATTTAATGGAATTAGAAAACGTTCAAAGAAGAACAATCAAGAGGATGGAACTCCTCCCATATAAGGAAAGACTAACAAGGTTAGGGCTCTTCAGCTTTGAAAAGAGACATCTGAGGGGGATATGACTTAGGTCTATAAAATCCTGAGTGGTGTAGAATGGGTAAAAGTGAATCGATTTTTCACTCTTTCAAAAAGTACAAAGACCAGGGGACATTCAGGGGGTCTTTTACCAAGTGGCAGTAAGCCCAACGTGGGTTTACCGCTCACCAGTGGCGTAGCCAGACCTCGGCGGGAGGGGGGTCCAGAGCCCAAAGTGTGTGTGGGGGGGGGGGCATATTTTAGCCCAGCCATCGCCCTTCCCCTGCCACGTCTGGTCTCCGGCACACCGCATTTGCTGATCTGTGTTTTCTTGAGTCCTGATGGCCTGCATGTTCCTTTAAGTGAAACTGAGCATGCTTAGTTTCACTAAAAGGAACGTGCAGGACGTCAGGACTCAAGAAAGCAGAGATCAGCGAACGCGGCGTGCCAGAGACCGGCACTGAAGAAGGCTTCTGCTAGCGGGGGCTCGGGACCCCCCACCAGCAAAACCAGGGGCCTTGGCTAAATCTGGAGTGCCCAGGCCCCATCTAGCTAGACCCCTGCCGCTCGCTAAACCAGAAGTACCACCAGGCTACCGCAGCAGCCCGGCGGTAGTTCCCACCCCCAGCGTACACCATTCCTGGCAGTAATCGGACAGTGCCACGCGCTGCCCAGTTACTGTCGGGTTAGCATGGGAGCCCTTACTGCCACCTAAGTGGTCCCCCCCAAAATACCTGTGCAACAAGTGCTTCACTTGCCTCACTTTCTCTAGAAATAAAAAGCATCTTTTTACCTTCTGCGATAAAAGAGGCCCTTTGATCATGTCAAAAATATGCGCTGACACCAGTGCAGGCCCCCTTTTGCCACAGCTTAGTAAAAGGACCCCTCAATGAAATTGCATGGAAATACTTTTAAAACAAATAAGGGGAAATATTTTTTTCATTCAAGGAATAGCTAAGCTCTGGAACTCTCTGCCGGAGGATGTGGTAACAGCGGTTAATGTACCTGGGTTTAAGAAAGGTTTGGACAAGTCCCTGGAGGAAAGTCCATAGTTTGTTATTGAGATGGACATGGGAGAAGCCACTGCTTGTCCCGGAATTCGTAGCATGTAATGTTGCTACTAACTGGGTTTCTGCCAGGTACTTGTGACCTGGATTGGCCACTGTTGGAAACAGGATACTGGGCTAGATGGACCATTGGTCTGACCCAGCATGACTTTTCTTATGGGCATTACCCTACATTTACTGAACAATGAGCCAGTGAATGTAACTACATCCCATGTGCAGGGCAATTTTGAAAGTGGTTTATGTAGATAAAAAGCATTTTACTCACAATTGATGGTCTGAAAATGGAGCACAGTGGGTAGGAAAGAGTAGGGTTCTTTCCTAGGAGTTCAACTTACAGTATTCTATAAGTTTGGTGCCTAAGTGTGTGACTTGCCCATGCCCCACCCACATGCCTGCGCCCCCTTTGCATTTATGCACTAAAGCATCTTAGTGCATTTAGGCGCCTAATGGCCATTTACCCCCCATTTGGATGTGTAACTTCCATTTGAGGAGCTAAAGTTAGACACTGGGACTAGGTTCTATAAACTAGAAAAAGAACCCACACTTAGTACTAATCTATAAACCGTGCCTAATGTTAAGTGTGGTTTATAGACTATGCATAGCGCCCAGACCTGCGACTAAATATAGGTGCGACCATTTACGCCAACTGAAACCTGAGGTACAGATCGGGCCCTTCCAAAGAAGAATGAAGTCTGGGCTCAAATCCCTCAATCCCTCCCTAAAGAAGAATGAATTATAGACCTGATCTCTTCCCTACCCCTTCCAAAGAAGAATGAATTCCAGGCCCACCCCCCACAGTTCCCCTCCTTCCCCAAAGAAAAATAAAGTCTGGACCCAAGCCCCCACATTAACCCCCACCTTGACATTCCCTGGTGGTCTAAGAGGGTCATATGGGCAGGAACAGTGCTGCTCACTCTTGTTTGTTGAAGGTCTGGCACAAAATGGCTGCCTTGACCCCTATGAGAACCATGAGACTGCTGCAGTAGCATAGCCAGGAAATTTTTACAGGGGGTGTGTGTCTCCCCCCTGTGCCACCCCTATGCTGCCATAGCCCCGTCTCCTCCCCCCTCCCCCCCCCCCACTGCTGCCTCTCCATACCTTAAAATCCTCCTGGCTTTAGTCTTTACCTTGCCAGCAATAGCGGCACTCATAGGCTGCCTGCAGCCTGCTCTGGCACTTCCTCCATGAACATTTTTGTCCTTTCTGATGCAGCTTCCTATTTTTGGGAAGGGGTGGGACGGTTCAGAAAGGAAGTCATGGAGGAGGCTGCAGGTAGCCTATGAGTGCTTCTGCTGCTGCCTGGGTGAAGACTAAAACCGAGATGATTTTAAGGTAGGGGACTGGGTCTACTACTACTACTATTATTTAACATTTCTAAAGCGCTACTAGGGTTACGCAGCGCTGTACAATTTAACATAAAGGACAGTCCCTGCTCAAAGAGCTTACAATCTAAAGACAGTCAGTCCGATAGGGGTAGTCAAATTGGGGCAGTCTGGATTTCCTGAGAGGTGAGAGTTAGGTGCCGAAGGCAGCATTGAAGAGGTGGGCTTTGAGCAAAGACTTGAAGATGGGCAGGGAGGGGGCTTGGCGTAAGGGCTCAGGAAGGTTGTTCCAGGCATAGGGTGAGGCGAGGCAGAATGAGCGGAGCCTGGAGTTGGTGGTGGTGGAGAAGGGTACCGAGAGGAGGGATTTGAAAGGAGGTGCGTATGCTACTGATGCACCTGTTTAAATATGCTATTGAACTGCTGCTAGGAGTCATGGTGGCCATTTTGTGGCTGGACCCACAATGGGCTGGAGTGAGTGGGCATTGCTTTTGTCCACATGACCCTTCTAGACCACCATCGGGGTGGGCTGGCTCTGGCTTGGACTTCAGTTTTCTTCAGAGTGAAGGGGAGATCAGAGGGGCTTGCCCCAGACTTCATTCTTCTTCAGAGGTAGGGAAAGGAAATTGGGGGGCTCAGGCTGACTTTCATTCTTCTTCAGGGGGAGGGAGGGGAGGCCAGATGTAGCTACCCAGAAGTTAACCAGGCACTGGCCAATATTCAGACCAGTGCCTGGTTAGCCTCTCCTGCCCGGTTAAACCATTTTGAATATCTTGCGGTTGTTTACCAGGATAAATGGCTTTTGAAAATTGCCAGTCTCGTGAGTGTGATATCGTATTAGCCATCTAAAATAGAAACAGAGATTTAAAAATTTGGAATCAAGTGAACAGGCAAGTCATTTCGAACAAACTAACTCTGTTCCAGAAATGCCAGAACAGAAGTTCTTTATTGTTCTGAGAACAGGACATAATTGAAGACATCGGTTAGCTACAGTATTTGTGTTTTCTAATATTACAGAATTCCATTTAATCTTTTGTTTTCAATATGCAAATTAATTTCTCACAACATGATGTACTATTAAATATTTGTAATTAATTACCATCTTTTACTACCAAGTTTTGCTGCATTTAAAATTATTTTGAATAAATGAGATGATCTTTCTTTAATTGAGAGCCTGCGAGTGGGTAAAGCAATTGTTTATACAGTACAGTCCTAATTATGTGTCATTAGAAATTATATCTCTGTAACCAAAGTTCTAGATCTTGCCATTCATGAAACATTAACAAGCAAAGCAGCACAATTTAAAGAGAATACACATGCAGGCACAAATGTATAGCCAACACAAGGTGGTACTTACGCTTCTGAACTGCAAAACAGATTGGGAACCAACCACTAGTGTTCCATGGGTCTCTGGAGCCTGGAAAACAATGTTTGCTTATGCGCTTTCCGTGCATCAGCTCTCTCCTCTCCATGTTCCTTTCGTGGTGGCTCAATCCCAAATGAGAGCAGGTGAATGGAGCTGGTGCACTGCATGTCTAGCACTTTTCCAATCCACTCTTCCTGCAACTGGTGCCTCTCTTGCCCAGCAATTTGATCTCCATAGAGATCTCTAGATTTCCATGGTGGTTTGAAGTGTGATTCAAGTAGCTTTAACCAGATGGGAAAAATTCAGGTAGCAGGAAGAGTGAGTTAGAAAAGTGCTTGGAAGGGAGAGAAGGAAGGAAAGGAAGGGAGATGGGGTTTCATATACTGCCTTTCTGTGGTTACAATCAAAGCAGTTTTCATATTACAAACAGGTACTTATTTTGAACCTGGACAATGGAAGGTTACATGACTGCAGTGGGAACTGCAGTGGGAATTAAACCCAGTGGAGTGGAGGAGTAGCCTAGTGGTTAGTGCAGCGGACTTTGATCCAGGGGAACTATGTTTAAATCCTACTGCAGCTCCTTGTGAGTTGTGACTCTGGGCAAGTCACTTAACCCTCTATTGCCCCAGGTACAAATAAATAATTAAGCCACATTGAGCCTGCCATGAGTGGGAAAGCACAGGGTACAAATAAAAAAAAAAAGCTAGCTTCCGAAGACTACTAAAAATTGATTTGTTCAAGAAGGCATATACTATGTAAACCACTTGGAATGCAGTTGCAAAAACCACATAAAGGCGGTATATCAAGTCCTA
The DNA here is from genome assembly GCF_901765095.1 of Microcaecilia unicolor. Classification (NCBI taxonomy): domain Eukaryota; kingdom Metazoa; phylum Chordata; class Amphibia; order Gymnophiona; family Siphonopidae; genus Microcaecilia; species Microcaecilia unicolor. The sequence goes on along the minus strand of NC_044031.1, from coordinate 608,240,634 downwards.
TTCCGGTCTCAAGCACTGCACTAACCGTTAACTTTCTCCTCTGTTCCATCACACCACTAGTATCACTTTCCTGTACCATACTGTACAAGCTTATATCCCACTAATGCCTTGCAGTTCAAGGCAAGACAAACCAAAGGAGACCTCTGGGATGTGATTGAAAGAAGAAAAATCAAATAAGATAATTATATTAAAACAAATTTCTGAAACAGTGAGGTTTTAAACTTTCTTCTAAACATCATATATAAGTCAGAAGAAAAAAAATATTCTGAGCAAGCTCTTTCCAATACTGAGCAGCTTGGAATGTTGAGGTGAATTCTAGCATCCTTATGGGAAAGAGAAGGACATCCATCTTTCCACATAAATCAGAAGATGAACGTCCTTCTCCCAGGGACGTCCAAATCAGTATAATCAAAACCCGATTTAAGATGTCTCCAACTGCACTCCGTCGCAAGGATGGCCAAAGTTCAAGGGGACATGTCGGAGGCATAGCGAAGGCGGGTCTTGGGGGTGCCTAACACTTGGACGTCCTTGACCCATAATCGAAAAAAACAAGGACGTCTCTGATGAACACTTGGGCGTTTTCACCAGGACCTGTTTTTCTTATGACTAAGGCACAAAAAGGTGCCCGAAATGACCACATGACCACTGGAGAGAATCGGGGATGGCCTCCCGTTACTCCCCCAGTGGTCACTAACCCCCTCCCACCCTCAAAAAACATCTTTAAAAATATGTCGTGCCAGCCTCAGATGCCATACTCAGCTCTATGACAGCGCATGCAGGTCCCTGGAGCAGTTTTAGTGGGTACTGCAGTGCACTTCAGATAGGCGGGCCCAGGCCTATACCCCCCTACCTATTACATTTGTGGAGGGAACAGCGAGCTCTCCAAAACCCACCACAAACCCACTGTACCCATATATAGGTGCCTCCCTTCCCCCATAAGGGCCATGGTAGTGGTGTACAGTTTTGGGTAGTGGGTTTTGGGGGGCTGAGCACATAAGGCAAGGGAGCTATGTTCCTGGGAGCAATTTATGAAGTCCACTGCAGTGCCCCCTAGGGTGCACAGTTGGTGTCTTGGCATGTCAGGGGGACCAGTGCACTACAAATGCTGGCTCCTTCCATGACCAAATGACTTGCATTTGGCCGTTTTTGACATGGACGTCTTTGGTTTTGAAAATTGCCGAAAGTCAGAAACATCCATGTCTTGGGACAACCAAGTCTAGGGATGTCCAAATTTAAGGATTTGGACATCTCTGATGGTATTTTCGAAATGAAACATGGACGTCCATCTTGTGTCGAAAATACGGGTTTCCCCACCCCTTGATTTTGCCGTTTGGCAAGGACGTCCAAATTGCAACTTGGACGTCCCTTTCGAAAATGCCCCCCTTAGTCTCTTTCTACCCTTAGGTGAAGGAAAAGAAAATAAATGATTTCAAATAGTCCTCCTAGATCTAACAGAAGCTGCAAACTGAAAGTGTAAATATAGATAATTGGAGGCTAGGCCATGTAAAATGTTTGTACAGAACAGACCGATTTGAACAGGATTCTAGCCTCGAAAGGCAACCAATGAAGTTTAATATAGTAAGATGAAATATGATCATATCTGGTTAAACTACATAATCAAACATACTGCAGTATTCTGAACAGTTTGAATTCTTTTTAATTTAGTGTTAGAGCATTCCAAATAAGCTAAGGTACAGTAATCTAATTGTGAGAAAAAAAGAACTTGTGTCAATAGACGAAATGAAGCTGTCTCAAAACAGTTGTGAACACAATGAAGTTTTCTCATGCTAAAGAAAGATTTTTTCACTAAGGAAGCAACCTGTGCTTCCATAGAGGCAGCTCTTTCAACTAATACACCTAAGGGCTCATTTTCAAAGCACTTACGGATCCTTTTATGAATCTGTGGCAAAAGGGGGGCCTGCGTTGGCATTGATGTGTGTTTTTGATGTGCGCAGAGGCCCCCTTTAACCATAGCGGGTAAAAGGCAGGCCTTTCTTTTATTAAAAAATGGCTGTGCGGCAAGTGAAGCACCTGCTGTGTGACCATTTCAGAGGGGGAGGATTTACCACCACCCATTGAGGTGGCAGTAAGGGCTCCTGCGTTAATTGGGCAGCGCACAGCACTGCCCAATTATTGCCGAGTACACACCAGTGCTACAAAAATTAAAATATTTTTGTAGCATCTGAAATGGCACATGCTGGGGGTGAGAACTACTGTCGGGCTGCTGCGGTAGCCTGGTGGTTCTTCCATTTTAGGTTACTATGGAACTTTCTAAGTCTATGTTCTTTGAAAATACGCCTTCTATAATCTTTATCACAATAAACAACTTATTTTCAATTTGACCAATGCGGATAAAATCAGGAACGGAGCCTAATTTGTTAGGAGGAGTAGCCTAGTGGTTAGTGCAGTGGACTTTGATCCTGGGGAACTGAGTTCAATTCCCACTGCAGCGCCTTGTGACTCTGGGCAAGTCACTTATCCCTCCATTGCCCCTGGTACAAAATAAGTACCTGAATATATGTAAACCACTTTGAATGTAGTTGCAAAAACCTCAGAAAGGCAGTATATCAAGTCCCATTTCCCTTAATACATAGAAACTTAGTTTTTTCAGCATTAAGTTTTAATTTATGTTAAAGAATCCAATTACTTATTAAGGTCATGCAATGTTGCACCCTGAAAGTATCAATTTCAGAGATGGAATTAAATGGGATAATAACAGAAATATCATCCATGTAACTATAAGCTGTAAAATCATTGTTTGCTAATATAAACTCCAATGATTGTAAGAAAATGTTAAATAAAATAAGAGAAAGAGAATCTTGGGGAACAGCTCAGGGATTCAACCAGGTTGATGAAAAAGAATCTTTGACTTTCACCCTATATGAAATTTTTGTTAGAAAATTTTGAATCCACTGTAAAACATTTCCTGTTATACCAATAGTTACTAAAATTTGTAATAGAATTGCATGATCCACAAAATTGAATGCTGCTGAAAGATCGAACTGGAGTAGCAAAGCTACTGGAATTAGCCCACAGACTATGAGGACGGAATCAAGGAGATAGGGGAGAGAGAAAGAGTGGCAACTAACACCATCTGTAAGTGGGGGGGGGGGGGGGGGGGGATTCTTGGGTACTTCCCAGAACCATTGTTTAGATCCATAAAACTCCAGTCAAGATTTTGACTACTACAGCACTGATCACAATCCGCTGCCGTCTCCCTCAAGAATGATCCTGTAAAAACACATAATTGGATGGATGTTGTACCTCACTTTCCCCTTCACTGCCACATACATGATGAAGTAATACAGAACACTGCAAAATTACAATTATAAACATCTAGATACACATGGTTTAGTAAGACAGTTGCAAAAGAAGAGGAGTGAGGTACGACAAATAAGCAATACACTTTATTGAAGAGACTCAACGTGGCTGTGATTTGGCGATGAAAACCATGAAAATAATATGTGTAAATTCATGATACACCTAAGAACCAACAAACAAAGGTATATGACTGAATTTAAATATCCATTTTTTCTAGACAGCAATATGTTAAAATATGTAGCATACATTTGAAAAAAAGGTTGATTTAGGTGCTCATTTTCAAAGCACATAGACTTACAAAGTTATGTAAGTAACGCATGTAACTTTGTAAGTTTATGTGCTTTGAAAATGAGCCTCTAAATGAAACCATAGATAATGCTAAAATGTGCATCATATATATCAATAAAAACAATTGGAAAATTATTTAAACAATGGTGTGAAAGTACTTTGAATTTCCTACAGGTATGAAAGGTTGTATAAACAAAAAAATAAAGCAGAATTAAAAGAGGGTGGTCCCCTAACACCTCTCTTAAAGAACCTCTAATGTATACCTCTATATACTGCAACCATATGTGACTTCCTATGATTATATTAATTAGAGAAAGAGTAAACTAACCCCCCCCCCCTCCCCTTTTACAAAGCAGCACTAGCGGCTGCTGGTGAAGTAATTCCAACACAGCCCATTCAAAGTGAATGGGCTGCGTCAGCATTACTCCGCAGCAGGCTTTGTAAAAATGGGTGGGGGTAAGTGTTATATTGTGAAACCTATACCTTGAGGGCAGTGGAATGAAAGGAAAATTGTACGTGGATACGATGATGAGATGTATCATATAGACTTGTACAAGTCAATCCTTGTTTGAATCATAATGAACAGGAGAAACATATGATAAACCTTTCTTAAGAAGCTGTGTCTCTGTATCAATTATAGCACACCTTAGAGAGTCGCTGCTTGCAAATCTAAAACCCTCTTATTACCCAGAACACCATTCCAGTCTTTCATATGCATTTATAGTGGCCTTTTTATAGGATCAGCTTTTCACTTTACCGGTGATTTAAGTTCACCAGTTATCTGTACAATATACATATGGTTTTAGTGGCTTTTTTATATACATTTTTTAGTGGCTATTTTAATGCATAACCAGTTATCCAGTTTTACCGGCTAATCTTATTCACATATTTTTGTTTTCTTGATGGTTGTGATGGAATGCTTGCTCATGTTTATGTGCAGGGCATGGGTCAAATCTTTATCCCTTCATTTTTAGTTCCCCCAAACTAGCTTAACTAGTCTACTATGTGCTGCTATTTTTTTTACAGTGCCCTGGGCTAAGCGTCAGTGTATAAGATACATCTCACCATCATACCCACGTACAATTTTCCTATCACTCCACTGCCCTCAAGATACAGGTTTCACAATGTAACGCTTAATTTACTCTTTCTCTACTAATTAAAAAAACTATAGGAAGTTGCATATAAATGCGGTAAATAGAGATATACATTAAAGGTACTTGAAGAAAGGTGTTAGACTATCTTTTTTTTATTCTGCTTTATTTATTTGTTTATGCAACCATACATCCCTGTAGAAAATTCAAAGTACTTTTATATCACCATTTAAATAATTTCCATTTGTTTTTATTGATGTATTATTATTAGATTATTAGATTGTAAGCTCTTTGAGCAGGGACTGTCTTTCTTCTATGTTTGTGCAGCGCTGCGTATGCCTTGTAGCGCTATAGAAATGCTAAATAGTAGTAGTAATAGTAGTTTGTAAATGCTGCACATTTTAGCATATCTATGGTTTTACGTAATCAAGCTTTCATTCACATGCATATTAAATATTTTATTGTATCGCTGTCTAGTAAAAATGGATATTTAAATTCAGTCATATATGTTTATTTATTTATTTTCTTTGTTGGTTTTTACATGGCTTTTACCAAATATTTACATGGTTTATTTTCATGATTTTGTTGAAGGTTGATGGGCTCCTGATGCAGGTGTCATCACCGAAACACGGCCATATCAAGTCTCTTCAATCAAGTGTATAGCTTTAATATACTGGATTCTTTGTTTGTTGTACCTCAGTCCTCTTCCTTTGCTGCTGCATTATCCATGAGGTTTTATTGCTCCATTGTTCACCTTAATAAGACAGGCAACATGGTGTATGTAATAGGCTGAACATTAAAATCCCACGTTATAACACGTTAAGCCCAAAACATAACACTTTTTTGTTGAAGGACCCCTAAATTAATTGGAAGGTGTCATTCGGTGTACTTTGCAGTAAATAAATCAGAACTGAACTTCACGTTCTACTATTAAAACTGATTAGTAGACACATGCTAATGTTTCAGTACATTATAAAACCTATACAAAGCCCCTTTACCTATTTATATACAGAGTCTTTTCAGCAGGACTATTTACGCTTTGTAGAAACTCCTGTCCATGCCTATGGATAGTCCCAAGTGCTGTGCTCCTCTCACTTTTATAGGTTCAGATCCACCTGGCCTGACCTCCTTCCAAGGTGACCTTTGCTTTGGCTCACCCTGGTCCTAGGATAGGCACTCCCTGTCTCCCATCCCACACTCCCAGGCTGGGTCTCTCCTCTGCCTACCTGTAGCTCTCCACTTCACAGTTGCCACTTTGCTGAGCCACAACTTCTCTTTACAGCCAATGGTTTTACTTCTCCAGGTCAGAGGCAGGGGACCATCAGGCAACCAAAGACCCCCCTAAAGGGCAAACACTCCTCCTTATCCCCTTTCAAACTCCCCCCCCCCTCCCCACAGTCACTCTTCAGTATAAGGGCACTATTTCTCTGCATTTTATTTCAAAAATAATCCCCTTGGGTTGGGCTTTCTCCCACCCAGGGACCTCCCAGCCACTCCCCCCAGTGACTCTCTAGGGAACTTACTCAGTAATCCCCATACAATGGGGGAATTACACCTAGAACATGGAGATGTATCTTATCTCCTCTGGCATGTCTTTATTCAATAAATTAGAACAGACCTAAACAGTAGTGAAAATTATATCCACTTGGCTGGGGTTCATGAACAAAGCCATAGAAGCAGAAGTGGAATGTCTGCCATTAAGTGCTATTTTTAATCTTGGATGAACCTGTTTAAGCTTGCCACTGGGAGACATAAAAAAAATAAAATCTATATGTTAATGAATCCATTGTAGGTTCATTCCCTTTTGCTTAAATGAATTGCCTGAAATAATGTAGCAACAACACAGCTAGTGATGCTCAGGTATAGTGGTTAGCTAATAGGCTGCAATGTGCTGATTAAGAGACAATGATTGTAATTATAAATTGTTGTGTGCCATGTGTAAGACATTAATGTGTTTAAACAAAATAGGAACAAATAGCTATGATGGCTAATTACCTTTTATTTACAAAGTGCATGCTGTAATAAATCTAGTATAATGTAGTTATATATCACCTTGGACAAAATGTATGTGTCCATTGTTAGAATAGGCTGCAGTAGAGTCTGCAGTGTGATTAACACATTCTGTGATGGAAGGTAATATTTCCTTCCCATGGAGATAGAAATGTGTGTTGCAAGGAAAAAGAGCATCTGGCACTGTGTGTTCTCCTCCTCCCCACCCTGCTACTGCATCCTGAGTGTGCCCAATACTGTCAGATCTTGAAAGCTCAGAAGTATCAAGCCTGGCTAGTTACTGGGGTAAAATATCACCTAGAAAGACCAGATGCTGGAGGTTGCACAAGACATTGGCAAACCGCTGCAGCATCTGACCAAAAAGAATCATGATCACATGGTAAAAACCATGACCGTGAAAGCATATTGAGTTTACTCATATTGAAAATCAAGGTCATCTTAAGCATATGATTTAATAAGTACATAAGTGTTACATAAGTGTTGCCATACTGGGACAGATCGAAGGCCAATCAAGCATAGTATCCTGTTTCCAACAGTGACCAATCCAGGTCTCAAGCACCTGGCAAGATCCGGGTATAATACATTTTATGCTGCTTATCCTAGAAATACAATCAAACAATAAATGGCCAGGTACCTCCTATATACAATCGAATAATACACAGCCTAGTGGTGGTGGAACCTATAATATTCAGTGCTGTCAATTAATTAATGAAGGGGACGTCTCATTCAGTCACTTGGGCAATCTTTAATCACAAAAACGGTGAGCCCATGTTTCGTGACAATGTTTAATCATTGACTGCCCCCAACCTCCTTTTGTGCAAAATATCTTTCAAAACAAAATTTCTTTCCAGTGTTTGAGTGTCTATCCAGCTTATTTTCGAAAGAGAAAGACGCCCATATTTCGACCCAAATCGGGAGATGGGCGTCCGTTTCCCGTGGGCGCCCAAATTGGTATAATCGAAACCCAATTTTTGGCGTCCTCAACTGCAGTCCGTCACGGAGATGAACAAAGATCACTGGGGTGTGTTGGAGGCGTGGCGAAGGCGGGGCTGGGGCGTGGTTATCGGCTGAGGAGAGATGGGCGTGTTTAGCTGATAATCGAAACAAGAAGGACGTTTTTGACGAGAATTTGGTCCGCTTTATTTGGACCCTTTTTTTTCAGGTCCAAGTCCCAAAAAAGTGCCTCAACTGACCAGATGGCCACTGGAGGGAATCGGGGATTACCTCCTCTGACTCCCCCAGTGGTCACTAACCCCCTCCCACCAACAAAAACCCACTTTACAAACTTTTTTTCCCAGCCTGTATGCCAGCCTCAAATGCCGTACCCACCTCCATGACAGCAGAATGTGTTCTATCCTCTGATAAGAAGAAGAAAAAGAAGAAGAAGAGCAAAGATGACCAACAAAAGCAAAAAACAAAAAACATAAAAATAAAATATATATATATAAAAAACGTCAAAATTTAAAATTAATCATAAGATATGTATTTAAAAGATGAATCCATCAAAATCAAAAAATTACATAAAAAAGCAACACTTTGGATGTAAAAATGAAGAATCAACTTTATTAGCCAAACTGTAGCAGGGAGAAAGGGACTTAACACAGCTGTGTTTCGGCAGTACTGGCCTGCATCAGGAGTCTTCTCTGCCGTCTGTTGATTATTAATTCTATCCAAATATAAAAAGAATATGTGTGTCTTACCAATAAACTGAAGCTATAGTGCTCAATTGTACTGGAAACAAAGTTGTTGAGCGGAGAAGATCAGAGCAGCATCTCTGGTCTATGCAACCCAAAATCTATCCTCTGATAGCCTTTCCCTGGTTCTGATGTGGCTCTCGGGTGAGTGTACACAGTCACAAAAGAGAGGGCAAACAGCATACAAGAACAACAAAGCAAGAAAAAGAAGCAAAAACTGGGCCTTCAGGATTGGGAAAAAATGCAGTCCTTTATTATCATAAATACCCATATTTATGAATATAATATCCATAAACCCACTTATCGTTAAAATATTTATCATTAAAGCATAAAACATGATTAGCACTAACAATATGAGACAAATCACTGTCACACAACACATACCAGTGTGTAATTCATATTTAAAAAAACAAACATCTGAGTCTGGAGATATAAATAAATAAATAATGCTCATCATAAGATTGAATTTGTCAAGCTAATACCCCTCAAATACTGAAGCATTCTCATTTCAGATGAGATAAAATCAACCTTTCCTATTATTGATCACTGCTGATGTGAAAATTACTCGAAATTCATCCAAAGAGAAAAGAAGCGAAGTCTAATCAGAATCCAATAGAATTACCTACAGTGCTTAAAATTTCACCAAACACCCAATTTAAAAATATTCTCAAGGATGTTATTTGTCCAGGTCGTCATACTGAGCACAGACATAGAATGTGATCCACCATCTCAAAGGAACACAGATAGGTCCGTTTCTGAATTGAGTCCGGTGGGGAAAACCGTATTCAGCTCAAAAATGAAACGTTGTTCCTGTTGTAGCAATATCTTATTTAAATCTGTTCCCCGCCAGGAGGTCTTAGCTACCTTCAATACCAGGAACTTGAGATCAGAAAAATCATGTGTACAGTCTATACAATGTTGAACCAGGGGGGCCGTAATATTCTTTCTCCTGATATTACTTCTGTGTTCGATCATCCTTAATTTTAATTTTCTAATGGTCTTTCCTATATAAATCAAATTACAAGTACAAATGATAAGATAAACAACACCCTCTGTGTTACAGTTAGAAGAATGATTAAGATGATAATGTCTACCTGTCTGTGGGTGAATAAATGTTGAAACTGTCAAACTAGATGAACATACAGAACAAGAGCCACAGGGTTGGTGTCCCGCATGTAATGATGGTTGTAATGGTCCTGACGGTAATGCTGATGGTGCCACAATTTCTTTGATATTTCTTCCACGTGTGTGGGCTATAGTGAGCCATTTATTTTGAAAACATTGGTGACCTTCCAAGATGTGCCAGTGTCTTCGCAATATTTTCTTAATGTCATGAGAGTAGTTAGAAAATCTTAGACTACAAACAATGTCTGGTGTACTCTGTATAGCTCGTTTAGACAGTAGTTCCTCTCTATTGGCATTAAACGCTCTGTTAATACCCCTCTGAACACATGCTTCAGGGTAGCCCCTCTCTGTAAATCTCTTGGCCATAGGTACTACTTGATGTTTAAAATCCGAAAGGTCACTACATACTCTTCGTAGCCTCAAAAACTGGGAGGTTGGAAGATTCTCTTTCAAATTCCTGTCATGATAGCTCTGAAAATGAAGGTAATTATTTTTATCCGTAGGCTTTCTATAGATAGTTGTGTTGAAGCCATATTCATCTTTTTTGATCATAATATCCAGGAAGGGGATTTCACTAGTGTCAAAATGCATTGTAAACTTTAAATTGGTGTCCAAACTATTTAGCCATCCATAAAATTCATAAAGTCTATCAGTTGTTCCCTTCCATAATACCAAATATCATCAATGTATCTTTTCCACAACCGCAGTCCATCCTGATATGGATGATTTTCCAGGAATTTCTCTTCAAAAAAAGCCACATATAAAATGGCAATATCAGGGGCCATCCTTGCTCCCATCGCGGTTCCTTTTATCTGTTTAAAGAATTTCCCTTGGAACGCAAAAAAATTATTCTGAAGAGCTATTGAGGCTAACTGAGTGATGAATGCAGTTGGTACTCTCATATTTTGTTCTCTCTTATTCAGATATTCGGTAATTATTTGAATGGCCTCCTGTTGTGGTATATTAGTGTATAAAGATTCCAGGTCAAAGGTGACAAGAATAACATCTGATATATCTTCCTCAAAGTTCTTTAGTAAATTAATGGCATGTGAGGAATCTCTGATGTATGATTTAACCGACGGTATTAATGGTTTGAGGAAGGAATCAAGAAATGCAGAGAGAGGCTCCAAAATTGAGCCAATGCCCGAGACAATAGGTCTACCTGGTGGATTCTCCAACGTCTTATGGACCTTTGGTAATATATAGATGACAGGTATAATAGGAACTTGCGTTATTAAAAAGTCCTTTTCCTTTTGGGTAAGGAAGCCTGAATCGAATCCAAAATTGACCCAAAATTCAATCTCCTTTCTAATGTCATCTGTAGGGTCCACATCCAAAGGGGCGTAGAATTCATATTTAGAAAGTTGCCTCTCAATTTCTGCAATGTAATTAGCTTTGTCCATAATCACAATACCTCCACCTTTGTCCGCCGGCTTGATAATGATGTCAGGGTTGTCTCGGAGTTGATTGAGAGCCACGTTTTCCTCTTTAGATAGGTTGTAGAACCTCCTTTTCTTTCTATTCTCCAAATGTGTTATATCTCGCAGGACACATTGTTGAAATGCAGAGATCAAGGGGTCTGTGGGTCCTGGAGGGATCCATTTCGAAGGCCGTTTGACCATTGATGAATCATTGTAAATTGATTCTGTCTTGGCAAAAAAGTGAGTGATTTTTAATTTCCTTTCAAATCTAAATAGATCTATTCTAGTCTGTAAAGGGTTATAATGATCCGTAGGAATAAATTTAAGACCCTTTTGCAGAACTGAAGTCTCGACATCTGATAGTCTGTGTTGGGAAAGATTAATTATTGGAATGTCTGGTCCCTGTATGATAGATGCCGTGGGTTGCCTGCATTCCAGGTCCTTCCTCTTCCTCGACCCCTTCCCCTTCCTCGGAACTCGATTCTGTAGTTGTGATAGGGAGCTCTCTCTATTTTCTCCTGTGCCATATTCTGCCGTGATTGGAAGGTCCTCTCTCTCCCTCTCGTTCGATTGTCCCAAATTTTGTCTAAAAAATTAGATGGCACGGGATCTTTATCAGGGATCACCATGTGGGTGTTGATGGGTGTAGAACAAGGGGAAGTGAACAATTCTTCAGATTCATTCCGCACTCTCTTACGCGCTCTCTCAGTATTGGTCACTTGATTATTCCCCTGATCATCATAATTCTCACGGTTAGGTCTTTGAGTAGGTACACGACCTATACGATAACTTGTTCTCCGTTTATTAAAGGTATTCCTCTTTGGTACTGCCCAATGATAAATATCACCTCTGTAATAATCTTCCTCATCTCGCTTATATTTGTTATATTTTTGTCTCTTAATCTCTTTTTTAAAAGAGTCCAATTTAGAATTCAAAGCGACCAAATTAGCTTCAAAATTAGAATCTTCCTTCCTTAGTACCTCATGTTTCTGGTTGATATCAGTTTGGAGTATCTCTAGTTTCTCTTTGGATGTTTCAATCAGCAGGATCATTAAATCTAACGAACATTTATTCAAAATAGAACACCATTTATCAAGAAAGGTTTTATTATCTTTAAAGAGCTGAGGTTCCTTATTAATCCTCAAGCCCCTAGGGATACGTTGTACTCTACAATATTGAATGAGGGTGGCATAATGCAATTGACATCTAATGGAGTTCTGCGTGGTGTCAATTAAATGATTCCAGTGGTCCGCCAGCGAATCCTCATTATTATCCTCGAAGATATCAGGTTCCTGTAGAAAGTGATGTAGACGGTCCTCTGAATAGCTCAGTACATTATCCCAATTCCTGAAGGCCATCCCTCAATAGAGTAAACACAGTCACAAAAGAGAGGGCAAACAGCATACAAGAACAACAAAGCAAGAAAAAGAAGCAAAAACTGGGCCTTCAGGATTGGGAAAAAATGCAGTCCTTTATTATCATAAATACCCATATTTATGAATATAATATCCATAAACCCACTTATCGTTAAAATATTTATCATTAAAGCATAAAACATGATTAGCACTAACAATATGAGACAAATCACTGTCACACAACACATACCAGTGTGTAATTCATATTTAAAAAAACAAACATCTGAGTCTGGAGATATAAATAAATAAATAATGCTCATCATAAGATTGAATTTGTCAAGCTAATACCCCTCAAATACTGAAGCATTCTCATTTCAGATGAGATAAAATCAACCTTTCCTATTATTGATCACTGCTGATGTGAAAATTACTCGAAATTCATCCAAAGAGAAAAGAAGCGAAGTCTAATCAGAATCCAATAGAATTACCTACAGTGCTTAAAATTTCACCAAACACCCAATTTAAAAATATTCTCAAGGATGTTATTTGTCCAGGTCGTCATACTGAGCACAGACATAGAATGTGATCCACCATCTCAAAGGAACACAGATAGGTCCGTTTCTGAATTGAGTCCGGTGGGGAAAACCGTATTCAGCTCAAAAATGAAACGTTGTTCCTGTTGTAGCAATATCTTATTTAAATCTGTTCCCCGCCAGGAGGTCTTAGCTACCTTCAATACCAGGAACTTGAGATCAGAAAAATCATGTGTACAGTCTATACAATGTTGAACCAGGGGGGCCGTAATATTCTTTCTCCTGATATTACTTCTGTGTTCGATCATCCTTAATTTTAATTTTCTAATGGTCTTTCCTATATAAATCAAATTACAAGTACAAATGATAAGATAAACAACACCCTCTGTGTTACAGTTAGAAGAATGATTAAGATGATAATGTCTACCTGTCTGTGGGTGAATAAATGTTGAAACTGTCAAACTAGATGAACATACAGAACAAGAGCCACAGGGTTGGTGTCCCGCATGTAATGATGGTTGTAATGGTCCTGACGGTAATGCTGATGGTGCCACAATTTCTTTGATATTTCTTCCACGTGTGTGGGCTATAGTGAGCCATTTATTTTGAAAACATTGGTGACCTTCCAAGATGTGCCAGTGTCTTCGCAATATTTTCTTAATGTCATGAGAGTAGTTAGAAAATCTTAGACTACAAACAATGTCTGGTGTACTCTGTATAGCTCGTTTAGACAGTAGTTCCTCTCTATTGGTATTAAACGCATTTCCCTCTGCAGAATGCAAATAAATTCATATACTTTCCACAATGTGATTTTCCGGATTTAATTTGTGATGTGCTATCTCTCACTGTTACCAATAACCTACCCTTCAATTATGGGCTGCTCATGTCTTTGTCAGTGGGCAAATTTACAAAATCAGCAAGGGATCAAATACTTATTTCCACAACTGTACTTGTTTTCGGACATACTGTAGATGCCCATGGAGATGGGCGTTCGCATTCGATTATGCCCCTCCACATATTATTTTTTGGGGTTTTAATTTTTCTTTGCAGCACTCACACTTCAACTGCTATCAGTTGCAGGACACACTAAAATATCTTCAAACTTAATGCAGCCACAGTCTATGCAATGTCAGGCACATCTCTTACAATACTTTGCCTTGCAATTCACACCCTGCAGCTGTATATCCATATAACAGGAAGAAACAAAGCTGTGTCACTTATCTGTATTTAATCCCAGGTATACTCATGAAATCTGATGATCCCGACAGGAGCCTGTTTTGCATTAACAGCTTTGTCAAGGGAATATTCTTCATATACAGTCTGTGTCCACTGATGATGGAGTGAGACCATATATGAAGAATATGTGTCCTGCAAACATGCCCAAGTGACTGAATGAGACGTCCCCTTCATTAATTAATTGACAGCACTGAATATTATAGGTTCCACCACCACTAGGTTGTGTATTATCCTAGAAATAAGCAGTGGATTTTCCCAAGTTCATTTTAATAATGGCCAATGGACTTTTCTTTTAGGAAGATAACCAAACCTTTTTAAAACTCTGTTAAGCTGATTGCTTTTACCACATTCTCTGGTAACGAATTCCAGAGTTTAATTACACGTTGAATGAAGAAATATTTTCTCCGTTTCATTTTAAATTTACTATTTTGTAGCTTCATTGCATGCCCCCTAGTCCCAGGGACCCTTTTACTAAGCCAAGTAGGAGCCTATGCATGCCCACCATGTGTCAGTTTTGAGATACCTCCTGGCTACCGCGTAGCCCTTGCGGTAATTTCATTTTTGATGTGTGTCCACTATGCATGCAAGAAAATATTTGTATTTGTATTTTCTGGCTCGCAGGTGGTAATCAGGCATTTTATGTGTGTAGACTATTACCGCCCGGTTACCATGTGAGACCTTACCACTAGGTCAATGGCTGATGGTAAAGACTTAGACCCAAAATTGACATGCAAATGATTCTGCACTCGCCCAAAAAATGCGTGTACACTACCACAGGCAATTTTTCAGCACACCTTTGTAAAAGGGCCCCCTAGTATTTTTGGAAAGAGTAAACCAGCAATTCACATCTACCCATTCCACTCTACTCATTATTTTATATACCTTTATCATATTTTTTGTTACATTTTTACCCCATGCTTTCCCACTCATGGCAGGCTCAATGTGGCTTACATGGAGCAATGGAGGGTTAAGTGACTTGCCCAGAGTCACAAGGAGCTGCCTGTGCCTGAAGTGGGAATTGAACTCAGTTCCTCAGTTCCCCAGGACCAAAGTCCACCACCCTAATCACTAGGCCACTCCTCCACTCAGCAGTCACCCTCCAAGCTGACGAGCAGAAGCTGTTTCAACCTTTCTTCATAGGGAAGTCATCCCATCCCCTTTATCATTTTTGTCGTCCTTCTCAGTACCTTTTCTAATTGCACTATATCTTTTTTTGAGATGCGGTGACCAGAATTGCACAGAGCATCCTCGTTTTTGTTTTCCATTCCTTTCCTAATAATACCTAATATTTGCTTTCTTTGTCACCGCAGCACACTGAGCATAGGTTTTCAAAGTATCGTCAATGATGACTCCTAAATCCTTTTCCTGGTCATTGACTCCTAATGCGGAACCTTATGTCACGTAGCTATAATTTGGGTTCCTCTTTCCCATATGCATAACTTTGCACTTGCTCATATTAAATGTCATCTGCCATATGGATACCCAGTCTCCCAGTCTCATAAGATCATCTTAAATTTTTCCTAATCCTCTTACTATTAACAACTTTGTATCATCTGCAAATTGAATTACCTCTCTAGTCATTCCCATATCTAGATCATTTATAAATATATGACCATAGACCTCTGCGGAACCCCACTTTCAACCCTTCACCATTGAGAATACTGACCTTTTAACCCTACTCTTATCTTTTAACCAGTTTTTAATCCACAATAGAACAATACCTCCTATCCCATGACTTTCCAATTTCCTCTGGAATCCTTTATGAGGTACTTTGTCAAATGCCTTTTGAAATTCCAGATACACTAATATCTACCAGCTCACCTTTATCCACATGTTTGCTCACCCCTTCAAAGAAATGTAGTAAATTGGTAAGGCAAGATTTCCCTTCACTAAATCCATATTGGCTTTGCCTCATTAATCCATGCTTTTGAATATGCTCTGTAATTTTGTTCTTTATAATAGTCTCTACCATTTTGTCCAGTACCGATTTAAGGTTCACCGGTCTATCATTTCCTGGATTACCTCTGGAACTTTTTTTTAAAAATCAGCATTACATTGGCCACTCTTCAATCTTCCGGTACCATGCTTGAATTTAAAGATAAATTACATATCACTAACAATAGTTTTGAAAGTTCATTTTTCAATTCTATCAGTACTCTGGGATGAATACCATCTGGTCCAGGCTATTTGCTACTCTTCAATTTGTCAAATTCTGCCATTATATTTTCCAGGTTTTTAGAGATTTCATGCAGTTTCTCTGACTCTTCAGCTTTGAATACCATTTCTTTCACCAGTATCTCTCCCAAATCTTTCTTCACAAGGAAAGAATTAATTTAATCTATCTACTATGGCTCTGTCTCCTCCACAGAGAATTTGGTTCCCTTTTCAGTGACAACACTGGGCACTCTGAGGAATGTTCCTCCACATGCAGAGTTATATATGCATGTTTTACACAAGGAGGGAATGTCGTGCCATTGCCACTGATGTTTTTTCACCGCGGGGACTGGTACTACCATTGAACATTTTGTGTAGTGTATTTTCAATTGGCAGAAATGTTTATTTCCGAATGTCTAGGACGTTTTCAGTACATCCTCTTTCAAAATGTTTTGTGTGTGTGTGTGTGTGTATTTTCAAATATCAGAAAGGGTATTGTTTTTTCTGGTATTATGGACTTCAGATTTTACATGTTTTCTGATAAAACATTTAATTTGCCATTTGGATGTCATATTGAAAATGCCCCTCCATATATGTCTTTAATTTATTCATTACATCTTTTTAAGGTTACACTCTTTTTATATGAACTATGCTTTTTAAATTCTTTTAAAGATTTTTCTTATGTTTGATTTATGATTTTGATGTTTTCATATATTTTGACTTTTAAATGTATGGATGTTTTAAAGTTATTTATAATAATTTATTGAAGCAAACTTGAGGGTGAAACTTTGCGGCATTGTTAGTAATTCAATTTTTAGGATAATTTGAGATTTCCTTTTCTCTGTGTTCTCAGTTTCTTGCTATTATGCCTCCATTGTTTATAGCTCTTCCCATTCCCCTTTTTTGGGGCTACTATTCTAGGGCCCATACCTCTCAACGTTCCTTCTGCCCACCTCAAGTACTTTCCTTGTAGCATTTCTGAGCCTACTCCTCCTCCTTCAGTAGCTATGTCATTAGGAGCCCCATTTACTAAGCCACGCTAGTGCTTTTAGTGTGTGCTAACCATTAGCTAACCAATATTCCTATGGGTGCCTACACAGTTAGTGTGCGCTTGCGCTAATTTTGTGCACGTGCTAAAAATGCTATCACACCTTAGTAAACAGGGCCCCTGGTGTTCTTAATTGTAGGTCTTAATTATAGTTTCCAAATTAGCTCTTGTACAGGATTTGTTCTCAGACCTGAATATCTAGTTGTTGTGTCTGACTAAAACACGTTTAAAGAATGGTGAGGACATTTAATTGTACCAGTGTCTTACTCCTGGCTTTTCTACCTTCTTTCCCTCATGTTCTTCCAAATGAGGTGGTGGAATACCTTTTATCTGTCCAAGCTATATTTCAGAGTTAATCTCCTCCTTTACCCTTTGTTATCTAGAGGTTTTGATAGTGAAACTGACTTTTCCCTCTCTCCTTTATATTTTGATTTTCTGTTGTCCCCTGTCCTTGTCTGTTGAACAATGAGATTCTTTTCTTCAATCCTTATTAGATGCTGTTGTAAAATTCCCTAATATTTTAATTTTTGGTGATTTTAATGTTTATTTATTTCGGTATTTATTTTCCACTCTGTCTTACACAATTTCTAGGAGGAGTACAAAATAACAATTTATAAGAATACACCCCCCCCCCAAAGTAAAACAAAACAAAATCAGTATATCACTCATCCAATTAAAACATCACAGTCATTTATATACAGTTGTTTCTACCGTGTTTCCCCCAAAATAAGACACTGTCTTATATTAATTCTTGCCCCCCAAAATGCGCTAGGTCTTATTTTCAGGGGCTGTCTTATTTTTCGGGGAAACATTGGGGTTGGATCAGGGTTGGCCTGCCCCCCCCCCCCCGCGCCCTCCGTCGCTCCCGGAACTAACCTTAAACTCCTCCTTTCACCTTTGCAACAAGCAGCAGCAGGGCAGGCCACTCCTTCCTTCCGTGTCCCGCCCTCGCCTGACGTAACGTCCGCGAGGGCGGGGCACGGAAGGAAGGAGAGGTCTGCCGTGCTGCTGCTTGCTGCGAAGGTGAAAGGAGGCGTTTAAGGTTAGTTCCAGGAGCAACAAAGGGTGGGTGGAGGGGGGGGGGGCCCGGCAACCTCGGGTGGGGGGGGGGGGGGGGCCGCCCAGGGGTGGCCTTGTCCGGCTCTCAGCGGCCCTGCTTTCAAACAAAAATTTGCTAGGTCTTACTTTTGGGGGAGGCCTTATATCTACCAATTCAGGAAAACCTCTACTAGGTCTTATTTTCGGGGGATGTCTTACTTTCGGGGAAACAGGGTATCTTGTGCTCCCTCAAACATGCAGCTAAAACCTTCACAGTTGAGCAAAATAGTATTACACCAGTGAGTCCATCTATCGTATTCTAGTGTTATAAGCCTTCTGAAATAAAAAGGTCTTCAAATTAACCTTAAATTCCTTCAAATATGGCAAGACTCAAATACTATTAGGTAGAACATTCCACATTTGTAGTCTTATTCAGATAAACTAAGTGGAATGATGGTACATCCAATACATTTGACATTGTTGATCTCAAAGAACATAAAGGTTGATGAAAGTGTAACAAGGAAGCAAGAACTGGAGAAACCATGTTGTTAAACACCATTAGCAACTCTTTAAATCAAATGTGAAATTCAACAGGTAATCAGTGAAGAGTTATATGTGAAGGGGTAATGGGCTAGCTATATATGGTGTCTGAAAAGTCCACGCAGAAAAAAAATATGCCTAGGAGTATTCTCTAAAATACGCCTAAATTTTAAAGAAAAGACGCAAATTTCTGCACGGTTTATAGAATACATCGAGCATCTTGCCATATGACCAAATTTGGTCGCATCCATTTAGGCCACATTTTACTTGGTGTAAATCTTGATGCCTAAATTAGGCACAGATCGGATGTATTCTATAATAATGCCCTGCCCATGGCCATGCCCCCTTTTCAACTATGCAACTTAGAATTTAGGCACACCACATTACAGAATACATTCAGCTGTTGTACGCGTAAATCTCAATGCCAATTAGTGCTGATATTTGCTTGTTAACAATTAACAGTGCTGATTAGCTAGTTAACCAATTAAGATATGAGCATTGTTCTAGAATACGCTTCGATTTTCAGGTGCTATATATAGAATCCGGGAGAATATGTTCAAATTTTGATATTCCAAAGATTACTCCCATACTGCATTTTGTGCTGTTTGGAGGCATTTTAAAAATCTCTTAGGAATTCCTCACAACAAACCATTGCAGTAATTGAAATGAGGGATCACAGTGCTCTGGACCATCATTTGAAAATTACCTAGAGATAGATAACCTTTCAAATGCCTTATAATATTAAGCTTTAAAAAGACAGTTTTAATTCTCTTGGTATGTTTACTAAGGTGTGTTAGCGTTTTTAACGCGGCTGTAAATTTAAGGCGCGTTAAACACTAATACGCCTATACATTTCTATGGGCGCATTAGCATTTAACATGCGTACACCATTTACGTGTGTTAAAAACGCTAACACGCTCATTCTTCCCGAGGTAAATATTCCGCAACTTGATACAATCAATGGTACTGAGCCATGTAGACTACTGCAACGGAATCTATGTGGGCTTCAAAGAACAAATTATAAAGAAACTTCAGACCGCTCAAAACACAGCAGCCAGGCTTATATTTGGAAAAACACGTTTGAAAGCGCCAAACTCCTCCAAGAAAAACTCCACTGGCTCCCAATCAAAGAGCGTATTGCTTTTAAAATCTGCACCCTGGTTCATAAAATTATCTATGGCGAAGCCCTGGGATACATGACAGACCTCATAGACCTGCCAACCAGAAACGCAACAAGATCAGCACGAACATACCTAAATCTTCACTACCCAAGCAGCAAAGGACTCAAATACAAATTAACGTATGCATCCAGCTTTTCCTATTTAAGTGCACAACTATGGAACGCACTGTCAAAAATAGTAAAAACAATGTACGACCACCTAAATTTCCAGAAAGAACTAAAAACAAACCTGTTCAGAAAGGCATATCTCACCAACCCAACATAAAAGTCTGACCACCTGCAGGAGAGTCCATAGGAATAAAATAGGCCCTGCTGCACACAACTCAAGCTAAGCTTTAGTAAAAGGACCCCTAGCACATTTATGCAGCAAGCAGATGGAACATCCATCTTAATAAACTTAAAAGTATCCTTATATATTAAAAGAACTCCATCGCCTCATCTCTCAGGATGGGAGGCTAAAAAAGCCAATAATCAAAACTACATCTTTGACTGCAATCCAGGATTCAGTAATAAATACCAGATCAAGATGTAAATCAATTATAAGATCACATAATATAGGAATCTTATTTTTCACAGATCTATCATTAAGTAAGATACACTGCAATAACTTCAAATATAATTTTTCATAACTGATGCTCGAGCAATTGGCATTAAAACTTGCCCTGGTCTAAGCGATACACCTGGGCACAGTAACACACCATAATATCCTGCTGCCATCCAGACTGGAATGGAAAAATAAGCCACATTATGAGGGTTCAAAGAAAACAACACACTTTGCAAACAATATATGCAATTTATCCCCTAATCTAAAAATAGATAACCATTACTGCTCTGCCCAATACCCCCCAAAGTCCACGTGAAGAAGCGCACAAAAAAGCAATCCTTTGTCGGCGCACCAAGGAGGTGTGTGACTCTCCATTGTGCCTTGCCTCCAGCATCAGGCTTGATCTATTCAATTCTTAATGCCCATGTCATCAAGGGGTGGAGCTTTTGGTGATCCGCATTAGCCTCCTAGACAGCTGGTAACAGGTAGGCAGACAATGGAAAGATGGATCACTGTAGAGCCTGCACTGGCAGAGTACAGGCACAAATGGAATCAGCCCTAAAAGTCAGCCTCAACATCGGGCCAATCTATTAAAGTCTTGACCTCCTTCTATGGTGTCATCAAGGGACAGAGCTTTCAGTACATATCAAATTCCTAGACTGCTGGTAACAGGTAGGCAGATGATGGAAAGATGAAACACTGAAGATTCCATCTATGCACTAGCACTAGATGGAATCAGCCCTCAAAGTTCATGTTGACGACCTGTCATTCCTTGCTGACCTTGATCTTTCTCAGTTTATTTCTGTCCCGAGTCATGTTTTTGGTTACACACTTAATCTCGTTCTGGCAAATGAATCTGACCCTTTTTTCTTGGATAATTTCTCTTCACACCCTGTCTCCTGGTGTGATCACTTTCTTCAGTGTTTCTGTTTAAATATCCCTTTCTCTTCCCCAATAGTCCCCAGTTACTAAAACCAGACTGCAAGTTTACTCAATCTTGATCTTTCTGATTGTACAACTTTTTTTTTCTCACTTTTACTGATACTTTGCTGGGTTCACTCATGATGAATAGCCATTATGTTGGAATAATGTACTGTGCACTAATTTTAACTCTCTTGCACCCCCTTCCTTCTCAGCCTGTACGCAGTCTCAGAATGGTATCATAAAAGCCTTCACTTGCTTAAACAGTACGCCAGAAGGTCAGAGCGTCTCTCGAGTAAATATAGGTCACAATTATTTCTTTCCTTTGTTTAAATAATGTAATCATACTTAAAATTTTCACTTTAAGGCAGCTAAGCATCAATATTTTTTCTCATTTCATCAATACATCTTTCAACTCCACTCAGCAATTGTACAAGGTTATTAACATCACTCATTATTGACAGTCTCTTCCATTTTTTCTTATGCCCTCTGCTGAGACACTAGCCCAGTTTTTCTGTGATAAAATAAGTTCACTCCTTAGCTCTTCTTCTACCATTAGACCAGATCATGTGGACTCTTCTATCCCCTTTCTTTGAGAGATTTATCACTTACCCCCTCCCCCTTTCAGAGAACGTTCTGCCATTTAGTGAGTTCTCAGTTGCTTCCTCTACCTGGATGGCTTCTGTATACCTACACCTCTTCAGCTATCTACTATGCTTTCTACCACCTGCTCACTAGATCCTTTGCCATCGACTTGGTCTACTTGGCTGAAGCACCCAATTCATGCCATTGATCGTGATCACTCACAGTTTGTCTACAGATTCTGTCCCAACTGTACAGAAACATGCCATAGTTCGTCCTATTTTTGAAGAAATCTTCTCTTGGCCCTCTTTAGTCAGCTAATTACCATCCTGTCTCCAATCTGTGTTTTTTTTAAATCTACGTAAATCCCCACACCCAGCAACATAGCACAAGCAATGATCATACTGGACACTATACAATCTTCATTCCCTTCGACCTTCACGGTGCCTGACACATACCTACCTCATTCAACCACAATACAACCTTGTATTTGTTATCAACCAACTGGCGAACGCCTCTACGGTATTATGTAAGCCACATTGAGCCTGCAAATAGGTGGGGAAATGTGGGGTACAAATGTAACAAATAAATAAATATATTGACAAAAAGATGGTCTTTTCTCAGCTATTGTCACAAGTAGAGCATTTATCTATTCTTGACCCTTGTCAGGCAGTTTTTCGGATTAACCATAGCACAGAAACAGTGGTGACAACTCTTTTGAGTGAGTTTCATTCCTCTCTGGAAGTTGATAAGATAATTCTTCTAGTTTCTTTGGAATTATTACCTGCTTTTGATCTGGTTGACCACTCACTCCTACTGGCTCGTCTGTCAGAGATTGGCCTAGATAGCAGAGTGCTTGATTGGTCCAGTTTTTTTTTCACGGTTGTTCCTTCTTGGTAGTTATGTCTCTTTCTTTTTTCTGTTTATTATTTATTTACATTATTTGATATACTGCATGGGGTCCAATAAAAGTTTCCATGTCTTTTGCCCTGTAGAGTCCCTCAGGGTTCTATTTTATCCCCTCTGATGTTCAATATTTTTCTTAGCCTGTTGGCTACTCTTATTCAGGATATTGGTATCAATACCTTTTTTATGTTGATATTCTTCTGTTTTACCCTACTTCCCCATGACAGCCAGACATAACCCCATTGCAACATTTTTGAGGCCTAACAGGCTAATACTAAACTTAGAAAAGATAGTAGCATGCTGGGTCACTGATCAACTCCATTGACCTTGTACTACACTTACCTTTTTTAATGTGTCAGTTCCTATTGTGAATTCGTTTCATTAATTAGAGATTGTTCTTGATTTTGAACTCTCATTTCATCAGCAGATTTCAAATGTTTTGAAATCCAGATTGCTGTGCTTCACATCCTTGATTCACCTTGCAACTATCTTGAACCTTCTGCACTCCATACTCCGAACCATGCCTTCCTACTACTAATCATTTCTATACATAGCATTGTACACATATGCAGGTATTTTTTCTGTCCCTAGTGGGCTCGCAATCTAAGTTTTTGTACCTGTAATTCTGTTTATGCTGAGGCAGCTCAATCCTAACTTTACTGCTTGAAGCGTTACAAAATTCTGCTGCCCGTCTTCTGTGCCATGCATATCATTTTGAAAATGCTTCCTTCTTATTATTCAAACTTTATTGGTTACCCATTCATTTCCATATTCAGTTTAAAAATCTCTGACTCACAAGGCCTATTATTTAGAGGTTCTCTTTTATCTTTCTTGTTGGACCATCCTGTACACCCCTACTCATTCTCTTCATTCATTGGATGCACATCATTTGATTTTACCTTCTCCTTGATCTGCACATCTTGAATCCATTAGGCATAGGGCATGTTTCTTTCTTGCTCCTAAATTATGGAATGATCCCACCCCCCTTGTGCTCTTCATACCGAATAATCTTTTTTCTAAATTTAAATCCGCTGTAACAATCCACTTTTTTAGGGGCTGAATTCAGCCACTTGTTTGGAGCCTTTGTTGGTTTGCTGTTGTCCTCTACCCCTCTGTCTTCCCTGTTTTATGTGTGGTTTTTTAACTGTCCTATTTTACATATATTTATTTTTAAAAACTTATACTCTGCCGAAAATTAAGCAGCTTACAATAAAACATACATAATCTAAAAACAATACAGACCAACAAATAAACAAATCAAGCCTGATAAAAAGCCTATACAGTAATTGCCTAAGATTATATGCTGGGAAAAACCTGCCAGATCAAATATATCTTTAACACTTTCTTAAACTGCTGGAAGATGTACCAAAGCATTCTTTTCCTTAATTCTATTTAATTTGCATTGTGTGAACCGCCTAGACCTGCCTGTCAGATAAGGCATTATATCAAGTTCTTTTGATATACATAAACGTTTTAACGCTAGGACCCCTGACACAGGCACTCAACAAAACACGGCCATATTGGGTCATCAATAAATTGTTAATCTGAGTGTGGCTCCAGTGTCATCATTATTGTCAAGGCTGTCTCCTATTTTTGCTGTTTTTGCTTTCTGCAGAACCTTTTTGTTCTCCTGTTGTTCTTCAAGCCAGGATTGCCAAAATCTCTTTATGTTTGTTATTATTATTATGACATTTCTACCCCGCATTTTCCCAAGAAAGCTCAGGTGCAATGCAGCTTACATAACAAATTAAGAAGAAGCATTACAAGACAATTTATATTAATACAAGAGTACAACTATTAAAAAATTGTTTTCATATTAGCTGAACACAGATCTAAAGAAGTGGGCTGTAAGTAAACTTCTAAACAACATTTAGGGGCCCTTTTACTAAGCCATATAGGCGCCTAAGTGCGTCCAACATGCACCAATTCAGAACTACTGCCTGGTTACCATGTGCCCGGGTGGTAATTTCATTTTTTATGCTCACCCACTACAAGCGCTGGAAAATTTCCAGCACGCGGCGCTAACTGGGCAGTAATCGGCATTGTACGTGCGCTGACAATTACTGCCTGGTTAACGTGTGAGACCTTACCACTACGTCAATGGGTGGCGGTAAGGTCTCAGGCCCAAAATGGACGCAAGCCAATTTTCATTGTGCCACATGTCCATTTTCAGCCAAAAAAAGGCCTTTTTTGCAGGTGCGCTGAAAAATGAACCTGCGTGAATCCAATACAGGCCACGTTTCGGCACACCTTAGTAAAAGGACCCCATAATCAACTGAGTGTCTGATATACTTGGGTAATGAGTTCCAGAGTTTGGTACTTTGGCAAGAAAAATTAGCATTATGGATAGTTTTGTAGTTTAAGTTTTTACAACTTGGGAAATGTAATTTGAGGTATGCTCTAGATGATGAGATGGCATTTCGTGGTGATAACGTAATGAGATCTATCATAAGATGGTAAGATACCATAAATAATCCAATGAACAAGAACACAGAGCTTAAATGAAATTCTTTCATTGATAGGTAACCAATGTAGATCCTTAAGAAGAAGAGATGCGGCGATCTATATATAAGGCGGGTAGCCATGTTTGATGCAGTTTGTAGTTTTCTTAGGAGACTCCACTTAATACCTGCATAACATTGATTGCAATAGTCAAATGTGGTTAAAGGCGAGTCAGTTGATATTGGGTATCTGGATTTTCCAAAGGCGTTTGACAAAATACCTCATGAAATTGGAGAGTCATGGGATAGGAGGTAGTGTCCTATTGTGGATTAAAAACTGGTTAAAGGATAGAAAACAGAGTAGGGTTAAAAGGTCAGTATTCTCAATGGAAAAGGGTAGAAAGTGGGGTTCCCCAGGGGTCTGTGCTGGGAGTAACTAGTGAGGTAATTAAATTTACTGATGACACAAAGTTATTTAAGGTTGTTAAATTGCGAGAGGATTGTGAAAAATTACAAGAGGACCTTACAAGACTGGGAGTCTGGGCATCTAAATGGCAGATGACTTTTAATGTGAACAAGTGCAAAGTGAATCATGTGGAAAAGAGGAATCCGAACTATAGCTGCATAATGCAAGGTTCCATGTTAGGAGTCACGGACCAAGAAAGGGATCTCAGCATTGTTGTTGATGATATGTTGAAACCCTCTGCTCGGTGTGCTGTGGCGGCTAAGACAGCAAATAGAATGTTAGGTATTGTTAGGAAAGGAATGGAAAACAAAAGTGAGGACATTGTAATGCCTTTGTATTGGTCCATGGTGCGACCGCACCTCGAATATTGTGTTCAATTCTGGTCACTGCATCTCAAAAAAGATATAGTGGAATTAGAAATGGTACAGAGAAGGGCAACGAAAATGATAAAGGGGATGGGACGACTTTCCTATGAGGAAAGGCTGAAGCATTTAGGGTTCTTCAGCTTGGAGAAAAGATGGATGAAGAGAGATATGATAGAGGTCTATAAGATAATAAGTGGAGTGGAATGTTTGTTTACTGTTTCCGAAAATACTAGGACTAGGGGGCATGCGATGAAGCTACAAAGCAGTAAATGTAATACGAATCAGAGAAAATCTTTCTTCCCTCAACGTGTAATTAAACTCTGGAATTCGTTGCCAGAGAATGTGGTAAAGGCGATTAGCTTAGCGGGGTTTAAAAAGGGTCTGGACCCAACTGATTATAAATTTGCATTTTACATTGATGAAACTGCTATAATTATTGGGAATATTTAGATTTACTAAAGAAAAGTTACATTCTAGTGGAAATTGATTGTTGAATCAACTGAATTTGTTTGATCAGACTGTATCATTTCTGGTCACACCTAGAGAACATTTTTTGATACAGCACTTGGCTGACTCACTGGGACTTATAGTCCCCCCACCCATCCCAGGGTTTTCCAGTCTGATATATATAGACAAGCCAAAACTCATTAACCTTACTCAGTCATACACAGGCAGTCTTGCAGACTGTTAACCCTATCACAGTACACCTGTTCATACCCATTTAAACCAATCAGGATGACTTTTATTCTCTGTAATAATTATGGTGCTTTAGTTTCAAGGCAAGTCATCTGGATACTTAAGGCTTGTCCTATCTGTCTTTAGTTTACTAGTTTAAAACAGGAGCTCAGTAAACTAAAGCAGGAATTGGATGCACTTAAAGCAGCTTCGAAGACTGCACAGAATCATACCAACTTTTCACCACTGCCTCAAAGGATAAAACCACCTAAGAACCTATAGATGGTTCACGGTAGGCTCAGGCAGACTATGTTATGTGGCACAGAAGCATCCGCTCTCACTAGTGTTGCCCCTACAGATTTTTTTTGCTCCATTACAGCACTGTGATGTCCCTGAAAATAGAACTGAGGCGGAACAAAACCATATGAAGGTGCCCAAAGAGAAAAGACACCCCCAAAGCACTAATACTGAAACTCATACCAGGAAACTGTTGCTACTAGGGATTCAATTATCAGAGACATTAACTTTGAAATACAGTTTCAAGGGGCCATGCAAAGTGAAATGCCTTCCAGGCTCCTCAGCTACCAGGAGTACCAAGCAAATAATCTCTATAATCAGAGAAGACAGTAAGGAGTCAAACACTGATGTTGTTATCCACCTGGGAACAAATGACTTGTCCAGTAATACCCCACTTACCGTGCAGAGAGTTTTTCAGGAGCTTGGGGAGGGGTTAAAACCTTTGGTACAAACAATAGCTTTTTCTGAAGTACTGCCAACCTTTGGAAAGGGAGAGAAAAGATTGCGAAGTACTGAAAATTTCAATAGCTGGTTGAAAGCCTAGTGTCACCAAGAAGGATTTAGGTACATAGGAGGATGGGGCAATACATGCAAAAACAAAAGATTATATTGTAACGATTGACTGCATCTCACTGTGGCAGGAAAAAAAATCCTTGGGGAGAAATTTAGACAATATATTTCTAGGCATTTAAACTGGAAGGCAGGGGTGGCATAAGGAGGCAGGTCACTTCAAGAGGTCACCCCCAGCTAAAGTTAAAGACAAGGTGTGACAGTAGAAAAGAAAGCAATGAAAACAACAATCTTAGCAAATCACTTCTTACCAACACAGCAGGAAGTGAGACTAAACAAAAAACTAAACAGAAGACAAAAATGCCACTGAAATGTAGATGGAAAGCAATGACCACAAAAGCTCGCAGTCTAAGCAATAAAGTTCATGACCTGCAAGCCCTGATGTTAGAGGCAGACTTAGACGTTGTTGCAACCACAGAGCCATGACTCAATGACTCCCATGAATGGGATGCAAATGTACCAGGCTATAATTTATTTAGGAAGGATAGAGATGGTTGTAAAGGTGGAGGAGTAGCTCTGTATGTGAGAAATGATATCGCAGCGACTGAAATGACAGGGGCCTGGGGAAAGGAAGAAGCAACATGGATCACCTTACAAAGAGTTGATAGAACCTTTGTCCACATGGGTGTTGTCTATAGACCTCCAACACAATCAGAGGAACTAGGTAAAGATATGATTGCAGATATCCAAAAGCTGGGAAAGAAAAGAGAGGTGCTGTTGCTGGGAGATTTCAATCTGCCAGATGTAGATTGGAAAGTTTCATCAGCGGAATCGGAAAGAAGCAGAGAGATCGTGGATGCTTTTCAAAGAGCTCTGCTCAGACAAATGGTGACAGAACCCATGAGAGAGGGAGCGACGCTGGATCTTGTGCACACAAATGGGGATAGTGTGTCAAATGTCCGAGTAGGTGCCCACCTGGGCAGCAGTGACCATAAACATTTTGGTTTGATATAACAACTGAAGTGGAGGGCAGCCACTCAAAACTCAAAGTCCTGGATTTCAAGCATGCTAACTTTAGTAAAATGGGGGAATACCTGAGGAATGAGCTGATGGGCTGTGAGGACATACGAGAAGTGGAAGGGCACTGGTCCAGGCTGAAAGAAGGTATAAATATGGCCACAAACCTTTATATAAGGAGAGTAAATAAAAGCAAGAGAAAAAAGGAAACCACCAAGCAAGTGGCTGAGAAAATAAAGGCTAAAGAGTTGGCGTTCATGAAATACAGAAAAACTCAAGAAGAGGAATACCGGATGAAACTCAAAGAAGCCAAGAGAGAGATACGTCTGGAGAAAGCGCAAGCAGAACAAATGGCTAGAAATGTAAGGAGGGGTGACAAAAATTTCTTCAGGTATATTAGTGAATGGAGGAAGACTAAAAATGGAATTGTGCGACTGAAAGATGCTGCAAACCGCTATGTGGATAATGATGAAGAAAAAGCAAATTTGCTAAACAAATACTTTTGTTCTGGTTCTGTTTTCACTGAAAAAAATCCTGGAGAAGGACCATGATTGACTGGCAAAAGTACATATGAGAATGGAGCAGATATAGCACCGTTCACAGAAGAGAGTGTGTATGAACAACTTGAAAATCTAAAGGTGGACAAAGCCATGGGACCGGATGGGATCCACCCTAGGATATTGAGGGAGCTCAGAGAGGTTCTCTTAAAGATTTGTTTAATAATTCCTTGGAGACGGGAGAGGTTCCATGGGATTGGAGAAGAGTGGATGTGGTCCCTCTTCACAAAAGTGGTGATCGGGAAGAAGCTGGAAACTACAGGCCGGTAAGCCTCACTTCAGTTATTGGAAAAGTAATGGAAGCGATGCTGAAGGAAAGGATAGTGAATTTCCTGGAAGCCAATAAGTTGCAAGATCCGAGACAACATGGTTTTACCAAAGGTAAATTGTGCCAAACGAATCTTATTGAATTCTTTGACTGGGTGACCAGAGAATTGAATTAAGGATTGTTCTATAGATGTAATCTACTTATATTTCAGCAAAGCTTTTGACACGGTTCCCCACAGGAGGCTCTTGAATAAACTTGACAGGCTGAAGGTAGGACCCAATGTGGTGAACTGGATTAGGAACTGGTTGACGGACAGGCGCCAGAGGGTGAAGGTTAATGGAATTCTCTTGGATGAGGGAAAGGTGAGTAGTGGAGTGCCTCAGGGATCGGTGCTGGGGCCAATTCTGTTCAATATATTTGTGAGTGACATTGCCGAAGGGTTAGAGGGTAAAGTTTGCCTTTTTGCGGATGATACCAAGATTTGTAACAGAGTGGACACCCCGGTGGGAATGGAAAACATGAAAAAGGATCTGCAGAAGCTAGAAGAATGGTCTAATGTTTGGCAATTAAAATGTAATACAAAGAAATACAAAATGATGCACTTATAGAGTAGAAATCCACAGGAGACGTGTGTGTTAGGTGGTGAGAATCTGATATGTACATACAGGGAGAGGGATCTTGGGGTGATAGTATCTGAGGATCTGAAGGCAACAAAACAGTGTGACAAGACTGTGGCCGTAGCCAGAAGGTTGCTATGCTGTATAGAGAGAGGTGTGACTAGCAGAAGAAAGGGGTACAAGTCATTGGTGAGGTCCCACCTGGAGTATTGTGTTCAGTTTTGGAGGCCACAGTGGCGTAGGAAGCGGGGGGTGGTGCGCCCCGGGTGCACGCCGCTGGGGGGGTGTCAGCTCCGCTGGTTCCCTGCTCCCTCTATCCCGGAACATCCTGTTCTGGGGCAGAGAGAGCAAGGAACCAGCAGAGCCGACGCAGCTCCCAGCGACGTGCACTCGGGGGCAGATCAGCCCTCTCGCCCGGCCCTCACTTCCTAATTGAAATAAGAATGCGCTCTGGGGGGGGGGGGGGGGAGAGGGAACGTGCCGAGAGGGGGGGCACCGTGCTGCACCAGTGGGGGGGGGGGGGTGCGCAGCGGCGACCCACCCCCGGTGTCAGTCGCCCTCGCTACGGCACTGAGAGGCCATATCTTGCTAAGGATGTAAAAATAATTGAAGCGGTGCAAAGAAAAGCTACAAAAATGATATGGGATTTGCGTTACAAGACATATGAGGAGAGACTTGCTGACCTGAACATATATATACCCTGGAGGAAAGGAGAAACAGGGGTGATATGATACAGACATTCAAATATTTGAAAGGTATTAATCCACAAACAAATCTTTCCGGAGACGAGAAGGCGGTAGAACTAGAGGACATAAAATGAGGTTGAAGGGGGGCAGACTCAAGAAAAATGTCAAGAAGTATTTTTTCATGTAGAGAGTGGTGGATACTTGGAATGCCCTCCCGCTGGAGGTAGTGAAGATGAAAACGGTAACGGAATTAAAAAATGAGTGGGATAAACATAAATGAATCCTGTTCAGAAGGAATGGATCCTTAGAAGCTTAGCAGAGATTGGGGGGGGGGGGGGGGGGGGGTCTTTTACGAAAGCTTAGCTTGAGTTATCTGCAGCAGTGCCCATAGGAATAAAATGGGCCCTTTAAAACAAATAGGAGGAAATATTGTTTCACTCAAAGAATAATTAAACTCTGGAACTCGTTGCTGGAGGATGCAATAACAACGGTTAGCATGCCTGGGTTTAAAAAAAGTTTGGACAAGTTCCTGGAGGAAGAGTCCATAGTCTGCTATTGAGACAGACATGGGGAAGCCAGTGCTTGCCCTGGGATTGGTAGCATGGAATATTGCCATGATTTGGGTTTCTGCCAGGTACTTGTGACCTGGCTTGGTCACTGATGGAAACAGGATACTGGGCTAGATGGACCATTGTATGGCTATTCTTATGTTGTAACTGCCTCAAATCCAAATGGGAATTAAATGGTGTATGAGTACACTTTGATATTGATATAACCAATAGCATATGCATGTTGCTGGTCATAGTCAAACCACTTAACACAGTACTTAGATTAACTACCCTTAATACAGTGAAACCTCGGTTTTCATCGATAATTCGTCTGAAAATTATCGACGAAAACCGAAACCGACAAAAACCGAGGCACCATGGCAGCACGAGCAGTCTCCATGTAATCCTGGCCCCTATCTCTCAATCAACACTGCCTGTACACAAGGAGTTCCTCTCAACGCGAAGGCGGGGTTTTGTTCGCGTGGCTGCAAAGTGAAGGAGCGTCGGACGTTCCCCAGATGTTGTATACTCATCCCAGCCCTTGCTATATACAGTATATAGAAATTATTGAGGTAACGCCAACAAACTCCGAGGCGACCGACGAAAACCGAGACAAAAATTTCGCGCAACAAATCGACGATAACCGAAAACAACGAAAACCGAAGTCGACGAAAACCAAGGTTTCACTGTAAATTCTACTTGATATTAGCAGACAAACACATAGGAAAAATGTGTGTTATCATGTTTGTAATGCACTTTAGTAAATATGCTCCAACATTTATCAATAAAATTATTCTGGAACATAACTGTTAGCAATAACTGTGTGGTATGTATTTAGCATGAAGTGGACAGACCTGTGGGTCTGTATTTGAAGATTAGGTGGTTCCTGCTCTTTGCTGATTTTAACATTGTATTTCAGATTAGTATGAATGACCCCTATGTCGTCCTGTTCAGGTCATGGCAACATAATTGTTTTATGTTGTTTTTTGTTCAGCCTTCTTACTTCTGGATCATGCTCCATTGATCGATGCATATTTTCATTTACATTGTATATTTATTGTAAAAGACCATGAGTAGGGTGCACTATAAATGCTAGAAATAGTAGTAATATTGGCATAAATGTATTATTTAATTGTTTCATACTCAGGGTACTGCAAATGCCTTGTCTTGATCTTTTCACATATCAAAGCATTCCTTGCAGATTCAGGCTAGGAACATGAAAGGTTAAATAGATTTCTTTTGTAAATAATTGTTCTGCTTCTTTCCTTTTTTTTCCTCCCTTGGTGAACACTATCCACCCATCTGTTAAAAAGAAAAGACTCTCTTATCTAACATTTATCTGCAATAGAAAAGGTACCAGATGGCAGAAGTATAGCCTGAGGTGACAGATCATGGTACCCCTGCGAGCGTACAGCGATGTGTGCATTGAAGTCTTAATTAGAAGAGCAATGTTTTTAGTATTTCTTGCATGCCTGCAGCACAGAAAGCAAACATGAAGATGGAAGTGGATTCTGTGCTTCAGTGTAAGATGATAGGAGCTACCATCATTTTTGGAGCTCTGCTAAGGCCATTTTCTGTGTTCATTTAGAACAGTGCAGAAGTTCATAGTGTACATCAACCCTCTGCACTTACGACTGATCTTTGCTTAGCTGTGCTGATTCCAGATGAATTAGAGTCCAAAAAGATCAGGCAGGAAGTAAAAATAACCTGATGGAATGGGACAGAGAAATACTCGGGTCAAGATTCAGCTTCTGTGCTCAGCATTTTTTTAAATACCACCTGAGGCCAAAAAATATCCAGATACTGGCCAGAGCTAAATATTCAGATGAAGCGGTCAGTACCAACGTATCCAAATAGGGGGCAATTCTATAATTGGGGGTGCACTTGTAGGTGCCCCAGTGCTACCCGGCAAGAGCCTACTGTATAACAGCATCCGGATGCCTAGATTCGGTTTTAGAATATTAGTGTATCCTGGCATTGGTACACTTAACATTTATACGATTACAATTACACTAGCATAACTGTGCTCATGTAAATGAAGCGAGAGTGCATTCTGTAAGTTATGCACATAAGTGACAGCTCCGCTCATGCCCCTCCCATGCTCTGCTGATGTGAATGCCCTCCTTGCATTTATGTGCTATGAGGTACATTCTATAATCAGCGCCAGAAAAAAATCAGTAGGGTGCTCTTTATAGAATAGCGCTTAGAACTGATTCTCGTGCCTAAAGAGCATTGGTATTTACGCCAGCTGAAACCTGGTATAAATGCCAGCGCTCCGCTCATGGCATTTCAGTGCATAAATGGCGCACATTTTTGGATCTCCCCTGGCCTGTCCATGGCCATGCCCCCTTTTGATTTGTGTGGTATGAGATTTAGGAGCTAAGGGTTATACAATAGGGCACAAATCCAAATTAGTGGCAATTACATGCAATTATTGATTGGTGAGGCCCATGAATTCATTGTTGATAGCATGTTAACTAATTTGGTTGAACACATCTTGGAGCTGGGCCAATCTTTCGGCGCCATGTATAGAATCCGGTAGTATGTGGCTTACATTCATCCTTATAGAATAAAATATAGTCGCATTACTGCCACTTACACACTTAAGGATAAATTCCAGAACGTGTGCCAAAAGTTAGGCACCAAAAATTTAGGCACTAAGCACAAATTCTTTAATGGCAATTCCATGTATAATTGCAGTTATAGAATACTACCAAAAAAACTGATTGTGTGTCTCTCCTCCTGAACCCCCAAGATTTAAACCAGAAAATCTTCACAAATATATTTAATAAGTGGAACCTCAGACATCTCCCAATAGGGGAAAACTCTCATGACATATACTGTCATGTCACATCTTTGCTGTCGGATAACACTGTGAGTGTGTGACCAAGTTTGGGAGCAGTTTCTTTCCTGAAGCAGCCGTCATATGGGCGAAACAAAGCACTCTTGTTGAAATAGGCGCTCATTGGGAGAACTGGGTGCTCTTTATTGAACATGATTGTTCACGTCCCTGGACATGATTGGTGTAGCTGTAACATAATGGAGATGTGAGTGAGCAATTTGATCGGCAAGTGGCAAGTGGATCGATGTGAGGCAAGGTTCTTATGAAGCAACGAGGGGTGATTGGCTGGCGATCGGGCAGTTAAGGACCGAATTACGGGATCTACAGTTGGTATTGTAATAGCGACTGCAAAAGCAACCTCGTTTGTGTGCTTCAACTGGTGCTCCAACTATAATTTCCACTTTAACCATAAGTATCTGCATTTTCATTTTCATTTTTTGTATTTTATACTAAGGGATTTCAAGTCTATACCAATTTCAGTCTCTAGGGTCTTTATAGTGGGGTTATGCACTTATGAGTCACGTTTATTTGTAGACACTGATCTTGTGTTCTCACTTCCGTGCCCTTTCTTTTGGACATAAGGTTTTTTAAACCACCTGTTTTTCTCTGTTGTCAATAGTTTTTTCAGATGTTTTTGTTTTCTTTTGTTCCTAGATAGGGACCAGTGATAGTACCTCACTCCCTGACTATATTGGGGTTTTTGAAGACTATGAGTTTTCCCCTATTGGGAGATGTTTGAGGTTCCACTTATTAAATATATTTGTGAAGATTTTCTGGTTTAAATCTCGGGGGTCAGGTTTTTTTGGTAGTTTCAAGCTTTTCAGAATTTAGATATTGATATTTTAAGTTTGAAAATCCCCTTGTTGAGTTAGAGGAGTTATAAAATACTACCATAAATCAGCATTCTCTCGCCCAACTTTAGACATGAGCACTTATGCCAGCCAAACAAATGGTATAAATGAGTGCACCTAGATGCTGCAGCTGCGTGTTAAGTGCTAGTATTCTATAACTTATGAGCACAACTGCGAGACAAGCCCCAGACCCACCCATGAATCCTCCCCCTTTGCAGGTATGCACTATTGAACTTAGGTGCTAAGTTTCGAGAATAGCACATAAGTGCAGTTATATGCATAACTGCAAATTAGTGGCAATTTATGCCAGTTCAGCCTATTTAAGATCCATTATTGGTACACAGAGGGGGGCATTTTCAATAAAATGTCTAAGTCCAATTTTGGACGTTTTGCTAAAAATGTCCACAAATTGAGTAGTGAACATTCCATTTTTGAACCTGAAATATATCTATCTTTTTGGTTTGAAAGTCGCCTTTTGGGAAAAGAAAGAGTCTACGAGAAGAACACCCAAATACCAGCCATCGGGATGTCTTGGGGCCATCATTCTTAGACTGGCCACACAGATATCCCAGCAGAGCAATGGGGAAGTCTAGGGGGTCACTGCCGTGGACTTCACATAAAAGATCCCAGGTTCACATCTCACCATAATCCCCTTATATTGTATGGTGAGCCCTCCAGGAACAGAGAAAAACCTACTGTACACCATTATAATAGCCTTCAAGATTGCAGGTGTCACCTATATATAGGTACAGTAGGTATTTAGTGGTTTTGGAACTCTTTGGAGGGCTCACATGTTCCACAATAATTGTACCAGTTAGAGTGGGATATGGATCTGGGTCCTGTTGACTACAGTCCACTGCACTGACCACTAGGCTACTCTTGGGACCAGTCTGCTGCTCTAACAAGAATGGCCATCATATCTGAAACTGTCAAAGAGCCTGGTTTATACTGTCATGTCACATCTTAGGGGGTTGGGAGGGGTCTGTGATCACTGGGGGAGTAAGGGTAGGGTTACCATATGGCTCCAGAAAAAGGAGGACGGATTGAGCCAGCCGGGTTTTACTTCCATTGCTTTCAAAGCAATGGAAGTAAAACCCGGCTGGCTCAATCCGTCCTCCTTTTTCTGGAGCCATATGGTAACCCTAAGTAAGGGGGTGGTTACACCTTAATTCCCCCCCAGTGGTCATTTGGTCATTTAGGACACATTTTGGTCACATATTCATGATTGAAACAGGTCTAGCCAAAAACATCTTCATTTTGCAGAAAAACGTCTATCTTTTGTTGCCACCTGAGGCTGCCCAGCTCCAAGATGGCCGCCCCATCCTAAGGCGCTCACCTCTGAGATGGCTGCCTTATCCTGGAGATGCCCAAATCCAAGATGGCCGCCATATCCTCAGATGCCCATACCTTGCGTAAACAGGGAACATGACACCTTTCATCTCCCTCATAACCCCTGGTACAGCATCTCACCTTCCTGCCCCGTCCCCTCTGTGTATCTTAATTTACCTTGTAACAGTCACCGCCACTGCCGGCCATGGCAGTTCACATAGGTTGCCTTGCCACCAGCCTCGGATTCTTCTCTGTACTGTGTCTCACCCTCTCTGACGTATTTTCGTGTTTCTTCAGGAATGGGTCACAGTACAGAGAAGACTCCAAGGTCAGCGGTAAGGCAACCTATGTGAACTGCTGCCGCTGGTGACTGTTAGAAGGCAAAGGAAGGGTCTGGGTCCCAGCATTAAATAGGAGTGAAGCAGTGGCATAGCCACATGGTGCCTGCCCCCCCCCCCCAATTTGGGTTTGGGCCCCCAAAGTTTGCTGGGTCCTCGAGCCCTGACAGCAGAAGCTTTCCTGTAGCAATATTCGCAGCCAAGGTATGTGTGGTTGTGGTGGGGGTGGAGAGTGGCAGGGAGGCGTGGCAAAATGTGCCCTCCCCCCACTTTGGGCTCAGACTCCCCATCAAAATCAAGGTCTGGCTACACCTCTGTTTCCTGTCTTTCAACCAGTTTTTAATCCACAGTAAGACACTACCTCCGATGCCCGAACTAACCAGATGACCACCGAAGGGAATTGGGGATGACATCCCCTTACCCCCCCCCCCCCCCCATGGTCACTAACCCCGTCCCACCCTCAAAAAAAATTAAAAAAATATTTTTTTGCCAGCCTCAAATATCATACCGAGCTCCATGACAGCAATATGCAGGTCCCTGGAGCAGTTTTAGTGGGTGCAGTGCACTTCAGGCAGGCGGACCCAGGCCCACCCCCTCCTACCTGTTACACTTGTGGTGGTAAATGTGAGCCCTTCAAAACCCACCAGAACCCCACTGTACCCACATCTAGGTGCCCCCTTCCCCTCTTAAGGGCTGTGGTAGTGGTGTACAATTGTGGGGAGTGGGTTTTTTTTTTTGGGGGGGGGGCTCAGCACACAAGGTAAGGGAGCTATGTACCTGGGAGCAATTTATGAAGTCCACTGCAGTGCCCCCTAGGTTGCCCGGTTGGTTGTCCTGGCATGTCAGGGGGACCAGTGCACTATGAATGTTGGCTCCTCCCACGACCAAAGGGCTTGTATTTGGTCATGTCTGAGATGGGTGTCCTTAGTTTCCATTATCGCCGAAAATCAGAAACGACCAAGTCTAAGGACGACCATCTCTAGGGACGACCTAAATGTCAAGATTTGGGAGTCCCCGACAGTATTATCGAAACGAAAGATGGACCCCCATCTTGTTTTGATAATACGGGTTTCCCTGCTCCTTCGCTGGGCGTCCTCAGGAAAACTTGGGCGCCCCTTTCGATTATGCCCCTCCACATAATATCCCATGGAATGGGTATTACTAGAGGGATAGATTTTTCCCGAGCCCTGGTGGGAGGGTGGTCCCTGCCAGAAAGCTGGAGTGGTAGGATGTCCCTGGGTGGAGGAAGCCTAGCTCATGGGTAGTAGTTTTGAAATGCAATGCAGATAAATAGTGTCCTGGTACTGAAGAGTTACCGGGGGGGGGGGGGGGGGGGGGGGGGAGGAAGGAACAGTTTGGAAGGAGATAAATCTAAACTTATACCCTTTGGGGGGGGGGGGTCTTTGATTGCTTACACGTTTTTGGTTGCCTGCAGCTCTGGATTTGTCTGTACTGTTGCTGTGAGATTAATATTCAGACTGAACAGTTTCACTAGTGTCTCTAGTTATATTTTTTATTTAACAGGTTTTATTTAAAGCTTGCTACTTATTATATTCATTTGGTAATTAGTATGATTTCTACATTTCTTTTTTGTTCTTCTTCCAGATTGCTTAAACAGCTTATTCTTTGTCCTTAGTTTCATAGTAAAACACGATTTGTTAGAATATTTAATACTATTTTTGCAGTTGTTATAATACCATTTTGGAATGTTCTTCCTTTATTATTATTATTAACATTTGTATAGCGCTACCAGATGCACGCAGCGCTGAACATCCAACATAGAGAGACAGTCCCTGCTCACAGAGCTTACAATCTAAAAATAGTACAGACAGACAAGACAATTAAGGACAAGGGAAGTACTGGGTGAGAAGGAACAAGAGGAGGGCAAATTGAGTAGTGGCTAGGAGCCAAAAGCAGTGGTGAAAAGGTGGGTTTTTAGTATAGATTTGAAAACAGGTAGAGATGGAGCTAGACGTACAGGCTCAGGAAGTCTATTCCAGGCATAAGGTGCAGCGAGGGAAAAGGAACGAAGTCTGGAGTTAGCAGTAGAGGAGAAGGGGGACGACAAGAGAGATTTGTTCAGTAAGCGGAGTTCACGAGGAGGAATGTAGGAAGAGATGAGAGTGCAGAGGTAATGGGGGGCTGCAGAATGGATGCATTTAAAGGTCACTAAGAGAAGTTTGAACTGTATGTGGAAGCGGACAGGGAGCCAGTGAAGTGACTTGAGGAGTGGGCTAGTGTGGGTATAACAATTTTGGCGGAAAATAAGTCGTGCTGCAGAATTTTGGACAGACTGGAGAGGAGAGAGATGGCTGAGAGGAAGACCAGTGAGAAGTAAATTGCAATAATCCAAGTGAGAGGTGACAAAGGTTTGGATAAAGGTTCTGGCAGCGTATTCAGAAAGGAAGGGGCAAATTTTGCTAATGTTGTAGATAAAGAAACGACAGGTTTTAGCGATTTGTTGAATATGTGCAGAGAAGAAGCGAGAGGAATCAAAGATGACTCTAAGGTTACAAGCCGAGGAGGCAGGAAAGATGTGAGAGCCATTAACAGAGATAGAGAAAAAAAAGTTGAAGTAGATTATATGAGATTCTGAAATCAGCTTAAAACATATCTTTTTAGACAATGTTATTGTTACTATTTTTACTATCTATATTATGTTTAATTAGGATTATTCTTATTTGTACATCACATTGAACCTTTATTTTAAGGGAAAATAGCGATTAATAAGAGCAACATTGACACTGACATTGACATCCCCTGCCATTCACCAGGAGGAGAAGAGAGAGGGGAGTCCTAAAAATTGGAAAGAACCACTGGCTGTGAGAGGCAGATTGTGACTTCA
Organism: Microcaecilia unicolor; assembly: GCF_901765095.1. NCBI lineage: Eukaryota > Metazoa > Chordata > Amphibia > Gymnophiona > Siphonopidae > Microcaecilia > Microcaecilia unicolor. The sequence goes on along the minus strand of NC_044031.1, from coordinate 608,200,995 downwards.
ATAAGTGGCAACTGGGAGATAGTGTGCTAGGGGTGGGTAGAAAAAGGCCCAGCCTGGGAGCAAGGGACCGGAGCCAGGGAGAGCTTTCCAGAACCAGGGTGGACCAAAAGTGGGGTCAGTACTGGGGGAGGGTCAGATCGAGAAGGGTCTGAGCCCGCAAAAGTAAACCAAGGTAAAGAAGAGGAGTACAGCCTTTGGGAATAAAATCTCTCTACAGGACAAGCATGACTGAGTTCAAAGAAATATTTTTTTAAACTATTGTCATCACTTACGAGTAGAATATTTTAAGGTCCAACATTAATAGCACATAAAGTAAAAGTGAAGTTAAAAATGCCATGTCCATACTATAAATATAATCAATATTCCAGATGAATTGCTGTTAACTAATGTTTCCCCTTATATTAATATTTTAACTAGTGAATAATATATGCAATTGTAACTTTCTTACTTGCTCTTCGTCTCCAGAGAACAGTGTACTGCAAATGAGAAAGTAAGTACCGCACAGACACATAAACCTTTTCAATTACACGGCGATATTCTTCTCTAACCGAGTAAACAAACGGTGCCTTTCGAATGTGAAAATATATAAGCGTTCCCAGTTAACTATAAATATAGTATATACGCTGCTAAAGCTGCTATTACTCACTTTTCTAGCCGACTGTACCAAAATCCTTTCAATCGCTGTCACCGTTCTTCTGAAAATAACCGCAAACAAAACATGGCATGCGCAGTGCTGTGCTTAAAAAATGAACAGGAATAATGATGTAGTGCAATTAGATTAAATAAATATATTTAAAAAAAACAAAAATAAAAGTAAGAGTCACATACTTAACCTTTTAAAATTGGAAAAACAGACCGTTATAGTGAATCTGACAGTTTGGAAAACGTGAATTATTGTATCGTTACAAATGTACGTGCAAATTGTTGAATAAAGTAAAATAACCAGAAGTTAAAAGTAGTTTTTGAATAGGGCAATATATAATTAAAATCGACCTATGTGAAAACATATATTGATCTATCAAATCTCTTGGTCAGATGGTATGTCAAAAAGATGCCAGCAAGGAGCGTTAAAAGCATTAAAGATATTTTAAAAATCTCAACATGGACTAATATGTGAAATATAAATGGATCTATAGCATTGATTTATCCACCAGAATAGACTAAACTCAAACAGATTAAACCCAACAATGTTCACAATTAATAATAAGGAAATCTCAGATTATAAAAATATATTGTATCAACCTTCCATCACATGCAGAGAAGAGGAAAGAGAGGGAGTTACTTCAATGTAAACAGGGAACTGGATGTATAGTTTTTTTGTTATAATCTCCAATATGAACATGGATCAGTTCATGACGGAAAATTGTAAGCCACATTGAGCCTGCAAATAGGTGGGAAAATGTGGGATACAAATGCAATAAATAAATAAATAAACCATAGACCATGTTAGTATAATGAAACAAATTTTTATAAAGTTTTACAGAGACATTTTATAGAAACACAGAGAGTTCTATTTCTGCGTTGAGACCTGCGAGCGAGATTGTATCTAATTCAAAAATTGATCTCTGTTCTTGCCTTAGTAATAAATTATCAAGATCCCCTCCACCCTATGATAACCTTGTTACCTTAAAAACACACAATGCTGCACTAGTGGTGCTGATGAATTGCCTCTCCATACGTTGCTGCGGTGTTCAATCATTCTGATTTTTATTTTCCTAAGTGTCTTCCCTACATATGTTAAGTTGCATGGACACAAGATGATATAAACTACTCCTGTTGTGTTGCGATCTGATGTATGCTGAAGTGGGTAGTGTGTGGATGAGTAAAAGTGGTGGCAGACAGGGATGAGGGGCAGACCAAACAGGATCCACATGGACGATGACCTAAAGGAGGGGCTCATGTCAGATTCTCTATAGGTAGAGCCAAGGGTGCTATCCTCTCTTTAATATTGCGACCACGAGTGTATGCGATGGTTAATTTTTTATCTTTGAAACATTGGTGCCCCTCCAGGATGTGCCAGTGTTTCCTTATAATTTTTTGGATATCTGCTGAGAGATTCGAAAATCTCACTGTGCATACAATATCTGGTTGTTGTTGTTCCTTACAGTTAGTCAGTAGAGATTCCCTGTCGGCCGCTTTTGCCTTCTGCATCCCCTGCTTAATACAATCTATTGGGTATCCTCTGTTCCAGAATCTTTTGGCCATAGGTGTTGCTTCCCCTTGAAATTCTGTGTGATCACTACATAATCTTCTCAATCTTAAGAATTGGGAATATGGTAGATTTTGTTTCAAATTCCTGTTAAGGAAACTTTCAAAATGAAGGAAATGGTTTGTCACGATCCCAGGCTTTAAACAAACAGTCAAGAACTCTGGAACAACGTGAGCCCTTGGCCTACTGTCGTCGAGCGGCAGCAGGAGGCAACCCCCCCCCCCCCCCCCCCACCAAGCAGGACTGGACTAACAAGCTTGGCTTGGCTGGAACTAGATGCTGGGACAGCCTTGGCTTGACTGGAACAGGATTCAGGAAGCTTGGCAGGAACAGAAGCTGAAAGCAAACAGGGCAGAGACAAGCAGGAAGGGGACTGGAACTGAAGACAAACAGGGCAGACACAAGCAGGATACAAAGCTGACCCACACAGACAAACAACAGAGCTAAGGCTGAAGCTAAGGTAGAGGGGACTAGAACAAGCAAGGCAAACTAAGCAGGACACAAAGCTGACCCACACAGACAAACAACAGAACTATGGCTGAAGGCTGAACCTAGTACACAAACAGACCGAGAAGAACAGAAGCAGAAGTGCACACAGGCACCCTAAACAAGGAATCAAGACAGAAGTGCCCACAGGCACACAGGCTATGAACAAAGCAACAAGAAATCAAGGCAGAAGTGCCCACAGGCACATAGACTATGAACAAGGCAACAAGAAATCAAGACAGAAGTGCCCACAGGCACACAGACTAGAACAAGGCAGAAGTGCTACACTGCACACTGACTAACCTGGAGACCTTTGGCATTCCAAAGGCACTGAATGAAAGTGCACCACTTCTTTATAAACAGGACAGAGGCAGGAAATACACTGAACACACAAAAATGAGGCTTGAAACACACAGGAAGTGAAAACCCTACAGGACAGAGACAGGGAACACACTGAACACCAAAGTGAGGCTTGAAACACACAGGACAGGAAAGAAACAATGCAGACAGTAGCCAGCTCAGCAGCTGACCATCAGGACATAAGGTGAGTCAGAGAGGGATCACAACCACAGTCGTGACATGGGTTTTGTCAGTTGGTTCCCTATAGAGCATCGTGTTGAAACCATAATCATTTTTCCTAATAAGGATATCTAAAAATGGGATTTCCTTGTGATCATAATGCATTGTGAAACGTAAGTTGTTGTCTAAGGTACTTAACTATGGATGAGACTATGTTACTTCTATATATTGTTTTCAGTACAAAAGGAAATGCATTTCTGTTTTTCAGTGTTGTAGTACATGCTGAGTTTATCTTCTTGGGGGGTTTTGTCTTCTTATTTCTAATTTGTGTTCACTTGTTCTGTATTTGGTGAGGGTCTGTCTATGTTTTATGTGACTGTGGTGTACTATTCCATTTGCATGTAGTTTCTTAGTAGAGATCAGTGACACTTGTTCTATATTACATGTAGTAGGTGTGTTGGTGTTTTAGGGTCCAGTGTAATATTTGTAGTACTGCCTTTTCATAGGTTACTTGTGTGAGAATTCTGTGCCACAGTGCAATGCAGAATTTGCACAGTATTCTGTACTTGTCTTGCAGAATTCTGTGCTTGGAACAGAAGGCAGAAAACCTGTCAGGTTTCTGATCCCCTCTCCTTGCAGCATACACCCACTGATTGCCCTTACAACCTCCCCCCACCATCAGGAAAGCGAAGAGGCAAATGGAAGAAAAGATAGCTAATACGGTAAAATTAGGGGATAAGACTTTTTCAGATATGTAAGCGACAGGAGGAAGGGCCATAATAGCAGTGTGAGGCTCAAATCTGAGAGGGAGGAATACATGGAAGCTAATAAGGATAAAGCTGAACTGCTTAACAACTATTTCTGTTCTTTGTTCACAGACGAAAGGCGGGGGTGGGAACACAGAAAACAAATGCCAAGACCCATTTTCAGAGGACTGTGTTTGTGAGGAGCTAGCTAAAATAAAAGTAGACAAAGTGATGGGGCCTGATGGGATACATCCGAGGGTACTCAAGGAATTTGGAGAAGTTCTGGCAGCTCCACTGATGGACCTCGTCAATGCTTTCTTAGAATCTGGAGTGGTCCTGGAGGACTGGAGAAGAGCGGGTGTGGTCCCTTTGCACAAGAGTAGAAGTAAGGAGGAGGTTGGAAATTACAGACCAGTCAGTATGACCTTGGTGGTGAGAAAACTAATGGAAACACTTTTAAAGAGGAGGATTATGAGGTTTCTTGAACTGAATGCAATGCAGGACTCGAGGCAGCATGGCTTCGCTAGAGGCAGGTCATGTCAGATGATTCTGATTGATTTCTTTGACTGAGTGACCAAACAGTTGGACGTGGGAGGAGCGCTAGCTGTGGTGTACTTTGATTTCAGCAAAGCTTTCGACACGGTTCCACATAGGTGACTCATAAATAAACTGAGTACCATTGGTATGGAACCTAGAGTAACTGACTGGGTTAAAAATTGGTTGAACAGAAGGAGACAGAGGGTAGTGGTATATGGAGCTTGCTTTGAAGATAGGGATGTTATGGAGTGCCACAGGGATCGGTCCTAGGACCGGCTCTTTTTACCATCTTTGTGAGTGATATTGAGGAAGGGCTGTCTGGTAAGGTTTGTCTCTTTGTGGATGATATCAAACTCTGTAACAGGGTGGACACCTCGGAAGTTGTGGATGACATAAGGAAGGACCTAGGAAAGCTTGAGGAATGTTCTGATATTTGTCAACTAAGATTTAATGCTAAAAAATGCAAGGTCATGCATTTGGGTCACAAGAATCCGAGGGAACAGTACAATATAGGGGTTGAAGTGCTTCTTTGTAGAAAGGAAGAGCTGGACTTGGGGGTTATTGTGTCTGATGACCTTAAAGTTTCCAAACAGGTAGAAAAAGTGATGGTCATAGCCAGAAGGATGCTTGGGTGCATAAAGAGCTGGATGACCATGAGAAACAAAGAGGTGATAGTGCCCTTGTATAAGTCTCTGGTGAGGCCCCATTTAGAGTACTGTGTGTAATTCTGGAGACTGCATATGCGGAAGGATATAAATAAGATGGAGTTGGTTCAGAGGGTGGCTACAAAATTGGTAAGTGGTCTTGAATGTAAAACATATAGGGATAGGCTTATGAACCTCAACATGTAAACGCTGGAAGAGAGGAAGGAGAGAGGAGATATGATAGAGATATCTCAGGGCCCTTTGAGCCTTTTTCAAATTAAGAAAAACTCTGGAATAAGGGGGCATACGATGAAGTTAAGAGGAAATAGAATTAGGAGGAAACTAAGAAAGTATTCGTTCACGGAAAGGGTGTTGGAAGTGTGGAATTGCCTCCTGGTGGAGGTTGTGGAGATGAGTACTGTGTCAGAATTTATGCAAGCATGGGACAGGCACGTGGGAACCCTTAGGAAAAGGAATTGTTAGGGGTTATGGAGGATGGACAGACTGGATGGGCCATTTGGCCTTTATCTGCTGTCATGTTTCTATGTTTCTAATACCTTGTTAATTAATTAATTTGAATGTGCATCTACCCTGTACCTGTACCCCTACTGTACCTGAATAGAACTAACCTTGAACTACCAATAAAAAATCCATATGGGATTTGCCTGCCATGGATTTCCATAATGGTTGAATTCACTCTACACCTGATGTGGAATGTGAGATGTGAGGAAATCCATTCCAGCTTTCTACAAAGATTTTTTTAAAAGTTTGACAAAGTAATTCAGCAAACCTGTAAAAACTCTTGCAAGTTCATCAAAATTATTGGCAAGGATTTCTTTGGCAGGGTTTTTGCTTCTCTGGGTCCAGAATTGCAGAACGCTCTGGTTCCTGACTTTGGTACAGTGATAGACATGTAGGCTATTTAATGCCATCTGCCTACTGGCATCAGCATTCACAACATTCATTACTTGGTCTTTGAACTTGCTCCAGGCAAAGGAAAAATGGACAAACTCTTTTTGGCTAATAAAAATCCTTCCCTCAGTCCAGCCTGTGCAAAATAAAGAGAGGACAATTTTGAAAGTCACTTATGTTGGTTAAAAGTGTTTTTTCCTGTATAACTATATTTATTTATTTAATAGGACATATGTAGCACCTTTTTGAAGAAATTCACCCAAGGCAATGTACTGCAAGAAAACCCCACACAATTACAGCAGAGGAAAATATTCAAATAACAGTGCACTTTATGACGTGGAGGCGTTCTCAACTGCTTTCCGTCGCGGGGACGACCAAAGTTCACGGGGGCATGTCAGAAGCATAGCGAAGGCGGGACTGGGGCGTGCCTAACACATGGGCGTCCTTGACCGATAATGGAAAAAAGAAGGGCGTCCCTGATGAGCACTTGGCCGACTTTACTTGGTCCATTTTTTTTTTACTACCAAGCCTCAAAAAGGTGCCCGAACTGACCAGATGACCACCGGAGTGAATCGGGGATGACCTCCCCTTACTCCCCCAGTGCTCCCACCCTAAAAAAAAACCCTTTTAAAATATTTTTTGCCAGCCTCTATGCCAGCCTCAAATTTCATACCCAGCTCCTTGACAGCAGTATGCAGGTCTCTGGACCAGTTTTAGTGGGTGCAGTGCACTTCAGGCAGGCAGACCCAGACCCATCCCCTCCTACCTGTTACACTTGTGGTGGTAAATGTGAGCTCTTCAAAACCCACTGTACCCACATGTAGGTGCCCCCCTTCACCACTTAGGGCTATGGTAGTGGTGTACAGTTGTGGGGAGTGGGGTTTGGGGGGCTCAGCACACAAAGTAAGGGAGCTATGCACCTGGGAGCAATTTCTGAAGTCCACTGTAGTGCCTCCTAGGGTACCCAGTTGGTGTCCTAGCATGTCAGGGGGACCAGTGCACTATGAATGCTGACTCCTCCCATGTTCAAAGGGTTTGGATTTGGTCATTTCTGAGATGGCCATCCTTGGTTTCCATTATCGCCGAAAATCGGGGACGACCATCTCTAAGGTTGACCTAAATTTCGCAATTTGGGCGTCCCTGACAGTATTATCAAAATGAAAGATGGACACCCATCTAGTTTCGATAATACGGGTTTCCCTGCAAGGACATCCTTAGGAAAACTTGGCTGTCCCTTTCGATTATGCCCCTCCACGTCACATTATTTGCTCCTTATTAACCTGACTTAAAGGGCATTAATGCAGCTTGTCTTATATTAATGTGGCAATATTTAAGTCACCATGGGTTATATAGTAATGATATACCAAACATTTAGATGCATGTAAAGCAGCTCATTACTATATAAATTCTGTAACGTGACTGACAGTGAACACCGGGTGCACAATGCAAGTTACTTCACGGCCCTAAAATTAAGGTAAAATAACCCCAACTTTTAGCCAAGGAGTACTAGGCCACCAAGCTGCAGACTGATGTTTCCGGGCTGTCTCTTAAAGAGGCAGTACCTATTGAAATAGCTTCTGCATTGGCCTCCACCTTCAATAATTCCTCACCCCAAAGAGTCAGCCCTCAAGTTCAGAAGGTTGCCTCCCCATCTCTGCACCCTTCTCTCACCTGTAGTGGTCTAGGGGGAGGCAGAAGAAATCCCTGGTACTCCTGCCCTGCTAGCACCAGAATCTAGAATGGTGCTGGTGACCCCTAGCAATAGACTCACTTTACTACCGCTAGGGGGGTCATCTTTTCATATAAGAGCTTCTTTTGCCCTTATATGGGAAGATAATCCCTAGTGATAATAATGCAAGATTACTGTTAGGGGTTGCTGGCCCCATTTTGGGATCCAGGCATTAGCAGGGCAGGATCCATTAGGCATTGCTCCTGTCCACCCATTAGACCCCCCATACATATTTGAATGTATGGGGTAAGGGGGAGTCATGGGGGTGCATGGGTTGGGGGGGCCCTTCTGAACTTGGGGCCACCCTTTGGTGTGGGGGCACATGGGAGATTGTATTGGTGAGCACTGTTTGGGGGAGCTGGATGGGGGTCCACATGGTAGACTGCCTGATGCTCCCAGGCCTATGGCTCGCAAGCAGCTTTTGTCATTTGCCACAGAAGTTGTCAACCTGCAGAACAGAGACACTGCAAGTTGGTGACCTGTGGTAGATCAAGGTGTAGTAAAATTTTCCCTTTTACCACACCTTGATAACGTCCCCCTTAAAACATTGTAATAGCATAGGATGGAACTGGAAGGGGAATATATAGACAGATAAGAAGTAGAAACAAAGGGTGAGTGACCAACATAAGGAAAAATTGAACATAAAGTTAAAAGATGCATGAAAATGAACTCAGCTAGAGTAAGAATGGATAAGCAAGTCCTGCTACAGTATTTGCAGTCGGTGCTAGTCCTGGTATCTGTGACTGCCTAAAAATATTCCCCCTCCAATGCACTTAAACCATGTCACAGATGGGCAGACTAGAGAAACCCTGAAGTCCTTATCCACTGTCATTTTCTACAGAGTCAAATATTCAGATGCCCTTATGTAGATAAGAACATAAGAATAGCCATACCGGGTCAGACCAATGGTCCATTTAGCCCAGTATTCTGCTTCCAACAGTGGTCAATCCAGGTCACAAGTGCCTGGCAAAAACATAATTAGTAGCAACATTCCATGTTACCAAATCCAGGGCAAGCAGTGGCTTCCCCCATGTCCATCTCAATAACCGACTACAGACTTTTTCTCCATGAACTTGTCCACACCTTTTTTAAACCAAGATACACTAACTCCTGTTACCACATTCTCCAGCAAAGAGTTCCAGAGCTTAACTATTCTTTCAGTGAAAAAATATCTCCTCTTATTTGTTTTAAAAAAAATATATCCATGTAATTTCATTGAGCATCCCCTAGTATTTGTACTTTTTGAAAGAGTGAAAGATTGAGTCACAATTACCCATTCTACTCCACTTGGGATTTTGCAGACCTCAATCATATCCCACCCCCACCCCCTCAACTGTCTGTTTTCCAAGCTGAAGAGGCCTAACCTCTTTAGCCTTTCCTCATATGGGAGGAGTTCCATCCCCTTTATCATTTTGGTCACTCTTCTTTGAATATTTTCTAATTCCACTATATCTTTTTTGAGCATCATATACTATCCAGATAGCATTGTTTGACATCCTTACAGACATTCTCATCATTATCTGCTTATTTCCACTGCTTAATTTTAGGATAAGCAGCATAAAATCTGTTTTACTCTTTTGGGATCTTGCCAGGTACTTGTAATCTGGATTGGCCACTGTTGGAAACAGGATACTAGGCTTGATGGTCCTTCAGTCCATCCCAATATTTTATTTATTTATTAGGATTTATTTACCATATTTTTGAAGGAATTCACTCAAAGAGGTGTTCTGCAAGAATAAGTCAAACATAAGCAATAGAAAATTACAGCAGTAAAAATATTCAAGCAGTACAAAGTATGACATGGTATGTTACATTACAATGTCAACACAACACATAAGAACATAAGAGTAGCCATACTGGGTCCAGTCCAATGGTCCATCTAGCCCAGTATCCTGTTTCCAACAGTGGCCAAGCCAAATCATGGCAACACTCCATGCTACCAATCTCAGGGCAAGCAGTTGCTTCCCCATGTCTTTCTCAATAGCAGACTATTATTATTTGTAGCATTTGTATCCCACATTTTCCCACCGATTCGCAGGCTCAATGTGGCTTACATTTGCCGTCATGGTGATTGCCATTTCTGAGTAGCAGGGTTACAAAAGGTAAAGTACATACATACATGGTAGAGAAGAATATGTTATGGTAATGCACATTGGTTCTTAAGTGAAAGATTGGATTGTGACATTCATCAACTATAGATAACTTATCTTTGACATAATGATTAAAGTATTAGAGCTTGATCATTGATAGTAAAGAGGTTGATCAGTCAATTGATCGAAGTTCAGGTTTTCTAATTTATTTGCGGTCATTATTATTTAGTATTGAGGATGGATGTTATTGGTATGCCTTCTTGAACAAATCAGTTTTTAGTAGTCTTTGGAAGCTAGCTTTTTTTTTTTTTTTAATTTGTACCCTGTGCTTTCCCACTCATGGCAGGCTCAATGTGGCTTAGGTACTTATTTGTACCTGGGGCAATGGAGAGTTAAGTGACTTGCCCAGAGTCACAAGGAGCTGCCTGTGCCTGCAGTGGGAATTGAACCCAGTTCCCTAGGACCAAAGTCCACCACTCTAACCACTAGGCCACTCCTCCACTCCAGTTAGGTCTTGCGTTGTTTTTATTGCCTTCGGTAGTGCATTCCATAGTTGCGTGCAGATGTAGGAGAAACTGGTTGCGTATATGGATTTATATTTCAGCCCTTTGCAGTTAGGGTAGTGGAGATTGAGGAATGAGCGTGCTGATCTTTTTGCGTTCCTAGTAGGTAAGTCTATAAGGTCTAACATATAGGCCGGGGCTTCCCCGTGACGATTTTGTGGTCTTTTCCTCCAGGAACTTGTCCAAACCATCTTTAAACCCAGATACGCTAACCACTGTTACCACATCCTCCGGCAAAACATTTTAATAGACAGAATAGGGTATAAGCAAATATGGAACATATAGATAAATAAAATAGGGTAACAGGAGTTAAAAAATAAGGGACTACTTTAAAGAAAGTTGCAAATGAGGTCAGAAATGTGCTTGAACATTATCTTAGCTAGGGTAGGAATGGATAAACATGCCCTGCTATAGTATGTGCAGGCAATGTCATTTACTTCTTACATTAAAGGACTGGTTGAAGATCCAAGCTTTCACCTGCTTCCTGAATTAGTGATAGTCTTGTGTTAAGCAGAGTCTTTCAGGGTGTGCATTCCAGAGATGGCTCGCTTGCAGGTATCCCATTGTCTGATGTCATTTGGAGAGGGTTTGGTTAGGCATAATCCTTGGGAGGGCCATAGTGACCTTGAAAGTGTGTAGAGGGAGATCCTGTTCTTCAAGTACTCTGGGCCATTTCCTTTAATGGCCTTGAAGGTCAAACAGAGGGTTTTAAATTTGACTCTGTATTGTACTGGTAACCAGTGAAGGTTTTGCAAAAATGGTGTGATGTGGTCACATCACGATTCTTACAACTTTCTGCTAGTCTTGCTTAAGCATTCTGAATCAATTGGAGCTGGTGCAAACCTTTTATCATCAGACCAGTGTAGAATGCATTACAATCATCCAGTCTTGATATTATCATGGCATGCACAACTGAGACAAGGCTTGCTTTCTCAATGCAAGGAGAGAGGCAGTGTAGTTGCCGTAAGTGATAGAATCTGCTCTTGAAGGTTGCCTGGATTTGGAGGATCAGAGTAAGTGTTGAATTGAACTGTATTCCAATGTTCCTGACTTGTGATTTGAGGGGGAGTATGTGCCCACTTGTGTTAGGGATCCATAGAAGCTCAGTTTTACTTGGGTTCAGGCAAAGTTTGTTGTTTTTAGCCCATTCTTGAATTGATGTTAGACAGGTAGTCAGTTTATTCAGGGCTGTGGGTAAGTCAGGTTCAATGGGTATGAGTAGCTGCAAGTAATTCGCATAGATTTAGAACCGAGTGTCCATTGACTGAATCAGCTTGGCTAGTGGCTTGAGGTAGAGAATAGAATAGGTGACAGTATCGATCCTTCTAATACCCTACAGGTCAATGCCCATGGTAGTGATGAGGTGTTGCCCATCGGATAGATAGGATCTGAACCAGGCAAGTAATGTTGCACTGATACCTGTTTCTGCCAGTCGTGCTAACAAAATATCATGATCCACAGTATCAAAAGGTCCCGAGAAATCTAGCAGTATTAACACTGAGGCAAATCCCCTGTCTTGGTTTCGGTGAAGATCATTTAGTAGGGATACAAGAACTATTTCTGTTCCTTAACTGAGTATGAATCCAGATTGACATAGATCTAGCCAGTTCTCTCTTCTAGCCAATCACTGAGTTGATCACAGACTGTTTGCTCTATAAATTTTCCTTAAAATAGGATGTTGGATACTGGCCGGTAATTTTCAAGTTTGTCCGGGTCAAGGTTCTTCTTCTTTAGCAAAAGACACACCACTGCCCTTTTTTGTGTGCTCTTGGTTAGCTGATTGGAGACTGGGTGGGACTGCCTGTAAATCCTGGCAGAGACTTTTAATTTTGTTGGCAAAGTATGCAGCAAAATCATTGCAGTTCAGTTGTGACTGAGCAGGCTGGCAACACTTATGTTCTTAGCGTTAGAGCCGTACAAGGGTGCAGCCAGGGCAGTCTCAGAACTTATCCGGATAGCACCAATATTTAGTCCCTTATCTGCATAACTTAGGTTAGCAAAAGGTTGTCCTAAATGATCCGGATAATGGACTGAATGTCATCATTGTTGGAGAAGTTCTGGCGCTGACCGCATTATCCGGATATTCAACACTGCCCTCTATTAGGGCAGTCCTATAGCAGAGTGCTTTGTAGGACCCATTTCTATAAAGGAACATAAAGCCTATTTTCCATTATAGAATTAGAGGCTAATTCCGTAAACTGGTGCCTAGAGGTACATGCGACTTATGCACATTAGAGGCACTGTTAAATGCCATTGGGCCCATGGGAGGTACCCGAGCTGACTTCCGCGGTTGGCACTAAGCCCGGATATTCAATGCTAGGCCATTTCCAGTAACTGGTATTGAAGATCAGGGTGGTTTTTGGCTGGCTTCAATTTAACTGGCCAAGCCGATATTCAGCACTGGCCGGTTAAGTTGAAACTGGCCAAAGACAGGCCTGCTATTTTGGCGGCCAAACTTAGCCAGCAATGAGCTGAATGTTAGCGGATAGCCAGTTATATCGTGCAGTATAACTAATTATGTAATATAACTAACTATCCACTAAGCGTTATCCTGCAATATTCAGCGGGAGATAACCAGCGATCTACTACTACTACTTAACATTTCTAAAGCGCTACTAGGGTTACGCAGCGCTGTACAATTTAACATGGAAAGACAGTCCCTGCTCGAAGAGCTTACAATCTAAAAGACAAATGTACAGTTAATCTCCCGCTGAGTATTGCTGGATAGCCAGTTAAGTGCCATTTAACAGGCCAGGAGCCATTCCTGGCTGGTTAAATGTTTGTAAATATTGGGCAGATTATTTGTAACATAAATGATAGTGCCTGTGTTCTACAAGTACTCCTTATCTGGATAGTGGTGCTGAATTCCTGGATATGTTTTGACTACTGCAGCCGGAATTAGAAAACAAAATGACGACCACAGCTGTTGTGTCTTGACCCATATGTTTTTATGTTTCCAGACTCATTCAGAGCCAGTGTATCTTCTTTGGAAAGAAAGATGAATCAGTTGAAAATCACTTATAGACCCCAAAGAAAACAGTATTTCCCACATTGAAATTCATTTGGAATTGAGCTGGAAAGGCCAGGACTAGTTCATGTTCCCCTGCTGAGTCAAATATATTTAATAAACTGAATGCAAGAGAAAGGTTATATGGTTAACAAGCATTATATTGTCCTCAGGGAAGTATATTACATATCTGCCAGCATCTAGATGCTCTTTTATTAGGAATCCCACAAACCAAATTGTAACTAAGACCTAACAAATTCAATTTTCATAGAATGTCAACCATGTCTAGAGAGACAGTGGAGGCAGCATTTACAGCCCCTAGGGGGAGATTGTTGTATCATTACTTAAAGGTGCATGGCCCACAGCCCAGGACTGTCACTGCAATAACCAAACTAGGGACCTGTTTGCTATGCTGCTGTAATACAATGCTTTTGCTGCAAGCAATGGGAAGCCTCTGATCATGTAGTACTACTTTGAAGGTTTGTGCCAGCATTGTAGAATCAAGAGGGAATTAATTGCATGGGACAACTGCTCTGTGCACTTGTTACTGCTAACTGTTGGTCCTGCCCCTCCAAAACAGGAAGTCTACATCAGAGGGGGTGGGATTGACCCAAAGAAGTTAGATTCACAACAGGAGATGGCATGACATCAAAAAGCTGAAGCCAATTAATTTGGATTCCCTTTTCTTCTCCTCTGCGCAGCCGTCACCCCATTCACCCAAAACAATGAAGAATATCTATGAGCTGCTCTATCCACATTGTCGTTCTTTATTGTTGGTAGCATTTTCATTTGATTTCACTTATATTTTCAAACATGCTGACTTGTGCAGCATATGGATGTACACAGAGGAAGTATTGATTTCATCAGCTAGAGTAGTATTTAGTTCTAAATTGTAAATCCTTGTGTCATTTGAAGGGGCTAGTTATAGAGACTCCCTGGATTCATGAAGAGATGTTTTCACCTAGTAAAGGGCCACCAAAACAGACATTATATTATGAGAATCAGGTGCTTAACAATAAGACTTACTATTTATAAGTACACTTTAAAAAAAAACAACAAAAAACATTAATTAGGTTGAAACCTGGGAGCATTTAACATCTTTTTTTTTTTTCCTGTGCCTACATCAAAAGAAAAAGATGGCATGTGGGAGCTTGCTCCTTTTGTTTTGTGGAATGAAGTGGTATATTATAAAAGTGCACTTGCCTTTCTATTACTACTATTTTACAGGGGAGTATTGAATAATAAGGGAAGGGTTTCCCTCATGCAGAAATTCTATCCAGAGTCAGTCTAAATGTGACAACATTGTCCTGTTCAGCAGTTGACAGTGTTAATTTGCAATCTTTTGTCTACTTTTTATTTAAAGACACCTGGTCTACTATGGTCTCTATTACAACCTCGCTATCGGGATACCCTATCTTACCTATTTTGGTTATTTCTTTGAAAGATACCTTGTTCTGAACCATGCACTTTTAATTGACTGTTGGCCTTCCCCCATGTTCTAGTTCAAAAGCTGCTCTATCTCCTTTTTATAGGTCGATGTCCGCAGCCTGGTTCAATCCTGCTTAAGGTGGAGCCCTTCATTCCAGAATAGGCTCCCCCTGCCCCAGAATGTTGCCCAGTTCCTTACAAATCTAAATCCCTCCTCCCTGCACCATCACCTCATCCGCGCATGAGACTCCGGAGCTCTGTCTGTCTCTTGGTCCCTGTGTGTGGAACAGGGAACACTTCAGAAAATGCTACCCTAGAGGTTCCTTACAAATCTAAAACCCTCCTCCCTGCACCATCACCTCATCCACGCATTGAGACTCCGGAGCTCAATCTGTCTCTTGGGCCCTGTGTGTGGAACAGGGAAAAATGTCAGAAAATGCTACCCTAGAGGTTGTCAATTTGAGCTTTCTACCTAAGAGCCGAAATTTAATTTTGTCTTCCCATAACTCTTCACAATGTAACCCATAATCATACTGTAACAAATTATATTTCCATCATTCACAATGTATTGTAAGCCACACTGAGCCCTCAAATAGGTGGGAAAATGTGGGATACAAATGTAATAAATAAATAAAATTTGGCTTCCAGTACCTCTTTCTCACATTTTCCTATGTCATTGGTACCCACATGTACCAAGGCAGCTGGCTCCTCCCCAGCACTATCTAAAATCCTATCTAGGTGACGCGTGAGGTCCTCCACCTTTGCACCAGGCAGGCAAGTAACCAGGCGATCCTCATGTCCACCAGCCACATGCCTAATAATCGAATCACCAAATACAACAACCATCCTAACCCATCCCGCCTGGGCAGAAGCTCCTGGAGAAACATCCTCAGTGCAAGAGAATATTGCATCTCTTGGTGGGCTGGTCCTGGCTACAGGATTACTTCCAGATGCAGGGTAATGCATTTTTTCTTTTAGAAGGCCTCCCTCCTCCAAGGCAGCACAGGGGCTGTCAGACTGGAGGTGGGACTTCTCTACAACTTCCCTGTAGACCTCCTCTATGTATCTCTCTGTCTCCCTCAGCTCCTCTAAGTCTGCTACTCTAGCCTCAAGAGAACTGACTTGTGCTATGAGAGCTAGGAGCTGTTTGCATCAAGCAGACACATGTAACCTCTCACCAACAGAGAGATAATCATACATTTGACACTCAATGCAAAAGACTAGATGGCACCCCTCTCGTTGCTGGACTGCTGTCTGCATCTTAGTATTATAGAGCTGTTTAATTAAACTTATTAAAGTACTAGGGATATCAGATAAATATAAAGAGCCTTAAGATTATATGGTGAAATTCACAATTCCTCATGTACAGATACAAAACAACCTTTTAAGGTGGATAGTGTTCACAGTGAGCTCCTTTTATTATCAACCAAAGAGAGGAGATAAGAGTTTTCAGTTTTGGCACAGTATAAATCATCACAAGAACAAAATATAAGAAAACCAATGGTCTGCATTAGTTATGTTTAAACAAAAAGATCTGCATGAAACAAAATATTTATTTTTATTTTGACTTATAAAACCACTTGTCTCTGAAACATGCTCAAAACAGGATAATCCATTTATGTATCTAAAATATAAACTTCTACAAAATAGATGAAATGAAGATGTGATTCCATGTGCCCCAATGAAAGGAGAGTTTAATTTTACTTCCATTTAATTTCAATATATTTCATCTTTATAACATCAAACTTCCCAAGGCAGATTATAACAGTTAAGATGAACCCATCAGGAAACAGAATATCCTCACTGAAATTTGGCCATCTATATTGTATAGAACAGTGTAGAAAAATGAGCACAAAGTACAGAGTTTATAACTGCTGTTTATATCAGCTACAATTGACCAGTCGCCATCGTATGGAGCATTGCAGTCTCAAATGAGTTATATAATGGATGTTTGATGTCTGGTTCCTGATGAAGGAGTAACTTCTGAACCGGAGCTCTGTAGAACCCACCTGATTTCATCCTATTGTTGAGATAAGTTCTTTACCTTGACTACTATTAGTCTTACGTGAAACAAAAAAAGCAGTTTTGGACATTCTTTATTTGTGAACTATCTGAGGATTTTTTCATTAGCGACTGTTGCTTGATTTTGACTGTTTCAGTTGATTGCAGAGAATATATATACACTTATTTTTTTAATTGAAGCACCGTTCACTGTTATTTTGGTCTACTACATTCACACACAGTTGTGCCCGGTGATGATGTGAAGTTTCATCTAGGTTGTGAAACTTATTCTATTTGGCTGTGAGTTAGTGAAGAGTTAGGGAAGAGCATTGTCTCTATTCCCTACTTTAGCAATCCAACACTGAGGACTCAACTAATTACATTAATTATTATTTTTTTAAAGGTGTATGTTCTCTGTTATCCACACTTAATTTTTGAAAGTATTTTTTGTATTTTTACAATAATTTTTAAAGCTGTTTTAGTGATATTTAGTTTTTATTTCATGATATTTATATCTACATATGGGAAGCTGTCAAATAAGTAATATATATATATACATATGTATATATATATATATATATATATATATATATATATATATATATATATATATATATATATTATTGGGCATTATGATTAGGACTTTTCTTTTTTTTAAATGTCAGTGCTGGGGTGTCCTGACTTCTATTATCCCTTCTTAGTGTAAATAAGTGAGGAGACCCTGGTGCAAGTAGGTGCTCAAGTTTGAGCTGGGGGAGGGGTTGCAAAAGGGTATGTAGGAGAGATCCTTGTTCCTCCTTACAATCCAGCCCACCTTAACAAGTATATAGCTAAAGAAGCTGAAACAGGCTCAGGAGAAACAGCTAAAACCCCAGCTCCAGAGTAAAGCAGGGAGGCCCAGAACAGGAAGGAATAGCAGGAAGAAATAGACCCCCAAACTGCATCTCCACTGCTTATATTTAAGGAATATTTGTTGCTCAGCCAGTGACTTTACCTGCAAGGTAGGGCATACTCTCTGTGCTTCATATTATGGTTCTTAATAAAGGGTGTTCTTAAGGTTGCCTTACTTTTTTGTTTACAGGCCTTCCAGAGGCCCAGAGCCCAAACACTAGCTCACACTATTATACACCTCTGTGCTTTTTGTCAATTATTATATTTATGCCCCTCTATCGCAACAACAGTTAGGATGATGCTAAAAGTTGCAGATTGTTTTCAAGTACAAATAGATTAATCAAGATCTGAGATTTCAGACTGCATCTCTACCCCAAATCTGGGTGTTATTGGACAGGTATACTTTATCTAGAATCACATATGAAAGAAAATGGTAAAACTAGATTAATATTAGTGAAGCCCTAGAAGAGAGTCCAGGCTGTGTACATTTTACTGTCATTTTTGTTCCTGTGATCCAAGATCACAAGCCAGAAAAGTAATAAACTGTCTCCCTGGTAATTCTTGGATTTTGACCATGGTTTGAGATTTTGATCTTGGAGCAAAATTAATCCTCCTCAGAAATAGCAAGCATTGTGATTTAGCACATTGTGCTGTACATAGGCTGTACCAGCGATTTATTAGTTTCCTTTCTGGTCATCTCATTTTTTTCTTATCTGTTGCCTCCAGGTGAATTCTCTTGCCAAGAGGATGACTGTTATGACCAGTTTCTGTTTTGTTATGTTTTTTGGTTCTATTATCTCTTTAAAATCTTTTTAAATAACATATTCTGTTGCCATGAAACTTTACATCTTTTGTAATATGTCTATAACTTATGAATGCAACTTTCTGAACT
Source organism: Microcaecilia unicolor (assembly GCF_901765095.1). Lineage (NCBI taxonomy): Eukaryota > Metazoa > Chordata > Amphibia > Gymnophiona > Siphonopidae > Microcaecilia > Microcaecilia unicolor. Next base: position 608,182,341 of record NC_044031.1, on the reverse strand, counting down.
GTCTATAGCTATCTAAAAAATCTAAAACAGCAAAATCACTATAACTTTATTGTGTGCAATTACTCTATTTCCCTTTCACAATGCAATAATTTTTACATTTTAACTTCTCCTTCTGGTTACTTTTACACTTCAAGTGTAGCAACATCCAGTTAGAATACATTAACAAACAGCCAGCACTGCACTTGCAAGAAAGTGAATGGTCACTTGCAAGAAAGTGAATGGTCACAGTTTCCATCATCAGATCTGAGCAAGTGTTTGAAAAAATAGAAGGAACGACTGAGGACATGGCAGCACATGCACAGAAAGATGCTACAGAAATTGTGCACAGATAAAGCAGGAAATAAAAATATTATTTCAATGACCACATGTAGATCAAACCTGACAGAAGGATAGCTTCAGAGGTGAACTTAAACCTAAAGATGAAACATTGAAAACAAGTCAGGTGTCTACATACAGGATGAAAAGTACGTTTTTCCTTCCTCCATTCACAGACTTGGGCATGCCTGTGTGGGAGTATCAGTGGAAAAAAGATTTGGTAAAGTGTAACTGTTGCCATTACTCGGACATAGCAAACCTGGACTTCCATTACGTAGTTTCCCAGTATTCCAGAACCTGTAGGATAGTTGTGTCCATCAACTAGCAGGTAGAGATAGAGAACTGAAAACAGAGCTGAGACATATCTCTCTTTGCATGCAGTCCAGCTTCTCAGTATTTTCTATCTCCAGCAGGTGGATGGATATACTTTTCAGCCTCAGTGATTTGCACCTAGTCCCCAGTTGAGCTTTGTGGGTGGCTTGAGTCTGCTGAGTCAGATCTGGAGGTCTTCAGATCCCTGTATCTGGTGCCCTGCGAATATTCTTCTTCCCTCCCTTCATCTCAACCTTGTTTCCTCTGGAGATCTTCTTTTCCAGCACAACAACCTTAAAGAAAGAAAGAAAAAGAAAAAAAGAAAGAAAGGAGAAGGAAGAGATTTACAGGAGAGCATGGACAGAGTATCAGTCCTGCTTCTTTCTCAGCTGGGGTAAGACTTGTGGAGACTGTGAGCCTGGGGGGAGTGGCCAGCAGTGGAAAATAAAGTTTGAGCTACAAGTTCTACTTGGTGCAGTGGAGGGATTCTGACACACCACTTGCGACTGTGTTATGTCCATTTGTGCCAATCAGGGTGAATGATGACTCTTGCAGAGGCAGTTAAGTGGTTTTACCACTGTGAAACCCATCGGCCAGCATTGGGCATTGCAGTGTGTGCAAACTGGGAATCCTGTGGGACGTGGGGGAAACAGTTGGCAGCATCACGTCTTCAGATTTGGCACAGCATCCAAATATACCTATTATCTGCCAGTAGGTTAAGTCTGAATATTTCAAAGATCCAGATTCTGTTTTTATCAGGTCTTAGTATTAGCGATGTTTCTACTCTTTTTATTTTGAAGGTATTGAGATTCCTTTTGTGAAAGAGCTCAAATATTTGGGATTCAGTTTGGACTCTTCATTATCATTTAAACCTCATTTTAAAAGTATTATACAAAGAGGTATTAAAATAAAAATTAAATGGAAATTCCTGCGTCCTTTATGTGAGCTTTGCATGCTGATAGTTTTCAAACTGTAATGCAGGCTTTTGATTTTCCTTTATTTGACCTCTGCAATGCCTTGTTGTTGGGACTTCTCCATTATTGCTTTGCACATTATAGGTAGCCCAAAATATGACAGCACATCTGATTTGTAGAGTTTCTAGATTTGACCATATTTCTTCAGTATTGAAACATCTTCATTGGCTTCCAATTATTTGGAGAATTAAATTTAAGATCATGCATTACACTGGGATTCTCCTTTGTATATAGCCACTACTCTGAAACCTTTGCAAGGCTTGTGATGTACCATCATTTAAATAGGTTAGATTAGAAGAATATCGAGAGACCCTCACCTGACCACTAACTGGTATTCTCTGTTGAATTGTTGGGTAATGGCCTAGATAACCAGGCTTTCACTATGTCCTCTGATGTGCCTCCATGCTCCCTCCCACACCTACCAGAGAACCTGGGCTACACATGTGAGTGGTATCACTGAGGCCCCCATAATGCCCCTACCTTTGGAAAGGAGGGAGGGTGACATAAAAAGAACACACATCATAGCTGTCATATCCCAAATGTACCAGACTCTTATGGCTGAGCTGACATGTCCTGGCTCCCAATCCCGTGAATGCCCTCCTGGAGAAGGAGTCCATGTTAAAAGGAAGAACTACAGGAAGTGGAGGAACAGTAATCCCTATGACTGTTGTAAGCAAGCCAAAAGAGTAGAGTGAATGGGGTAAGTGCTTCCAAAAGCCAAAGGAAAGATGGAAAAGATCTTGTATATAAAATGTATTTAAGATACACCAAAATGAGTCTTTTTTGTGTATCTTAAATACATTTTCTATACAAGATCCTTTCTGTCTTTCCATTGGCTTTTGGAGGAGACCATGTACCATCTGTTCCAGGGGGTGAGGTTGCTGGTGTCTGTACTGGGAGGGTTAGAGCTAGCCTTGCACCAGACCTCATGCTTCAGCTGGCACCATTTCCTTTTACAGTCCTCCACCTCCCTGTTGCAGTGGTATACAGCATTAACCTGGGCACATATGGCTCCCCACTCTCTCCCCTTGGTGGTGGCTGAGAGCTGTAATAGGTTGACATACCTGGCTTTAATCTCCTGTACCAGCAGCTGGATCTCCCCATTGCTGAACTTTCCTTTGCGGCTTAGGGCCAGCTTTTTGGAAGCCATGGTCAAACAGGCATAAGGAGGTTTGAAAATCTTGAGATGGACATTTATATAGCCCACAGGAGATGTCCCAGTTGAGGCAATTTAGATGTTTGGGAGATAGACAAGTTTTTTTTCAATTATGGTCCGTTCCTGAAAATGTCCTGAGGAGATAGCTAGTGATATAGACATTGGGATTTGATTATGACCCACATGTGTAGACGTCTTGGGGAGACTGAATTTCAATGATGTATAAATGTTTTCATGATGATCTCCACCTTCCTATAATGGTTCCAAAGTGGGAGGTGGCTTTTCATCTGCTCTGAGCTTTCCATACCGGACTCTTTTGTCCATTGTCTCCCCCCAGTATCAGTCAGCTGCACCTAGGAAGCCTTGAGTCAGGTGGACTCCATTTTGCCATAGTCTGCAGGTAAGTATAGACCTCTCATCCAACCCTTCCCCTTCTGGTAAAAAGCAGACCTGAGACATGCTCTGCCCTATGTATCTGCTAACCAAAGAATCCTTGCTTTCTATAGGACTTGGATGCAGGGCAGGATAGAGCACTGACACTGGTCAGCAGAAACACAAGGGACAGCAGTGGACTGTGATACTATAGACTGTGATACTGATACTAACTGTTTCCAGCCTGTGTACTTATTTCTCATTCTCAATTGGACACAACCAGTTGTGGCTGTTTAGTGGGGGGGAGAGGCTCTGGGTATGGGTCTGCCCACCATCTTCTCCCCTGGACTCAGGGTCAAGTGGTACCCATTTGGTGGCTTTTCCCCAGCTTTGCGCCTCACATCTATCTTCAGCTGCTTCATGGGTGTCCTTATCTGGTGGCTGTTCTTCAGTCTTGTACCTCACATCTCATCAGTTCGCTCCCTCTCTTGTGTTGTAAACCCCATGAACCTTTGCTCATGTGTTCACCCATTCCCAGGACAAATTCTGTACATTGTTATTGCATCACTGTTATTTTTTTTCCTACATGTACATGCCTGGCAAAAAGGGGACCTCTGTATGTGATCCTGCCTATATATGGTGCTTGCACATGAATGGTACTGTGATCCTGGGGTACACTGTTGCACACTTACCTTCCCAGGATTCCATTGATTGTTCTCCATGCCCACATGGAGACAGCATGTGGGGGCAGGTGGTGGAGCACCAGGAGCTCAGTTTCCTCTGGAGAATAGTTAGGCTCCCTCCTCATAGACATGCTGCCCTATGAGGAACGTTCCTCCACATGCAGTGCTATATATAGACGTTTTGTACATCACAGGACCATCTGGATACCACCACAGTAACATCTTGATGCTGCCACGGATGTTTTCCCAGAACTGTTTCTCATAGTGTATTTTTGATATTTTCTGGTGCTCCTTGGAGACATCTTTTCCTAAGATGTACATTTGGCATATTTTCGAATCACTGGAGACATTTATATTTGGGTTTGATTATAGCTGTCCAACTTTGGACGTTTTGCGATAAATGTCTCTGACATCATTTAGATGCCATATCGAAAATGCCCCTAAATGTATAATGGAGAATTAATCATAACAGGAGCAATCATTCAGATAAAGCTTGACCTCAAAACACACCAGACATTGGCCCTACTCTCTTTGTTGCCAAAAAGGCAGTCAAGTGAACAGGATTTAAAAACAAAACAAAACATAGTTTGCAAACTGATAATACATAATACATTTACACGGAAATTAAAAAAAAAAACAACACAAAACCTCCCACTGCAAAACCCCAGGACATAATAAAAGAAATTGCTGCTGCCTCATCTTTGTTTCTTGTGCCACATCAGAAAATATGGAAATTTTCAAATTCAAAAATAAATTTTGACAATTCTTGAAAAACAATCTCAGTAGCTGTTCTCTATCAGACAGCAAAGCCAATGTCACTATTACCATTGAAGAGAGAACTTGTTCAGAATCAGAAGTTTCTACTAAAGTTGTAACATTAAATTTATCAAGTTCTACTTCTTCATCCCGTAAAGATTGACCCTGTTTCTTTAATGGAAAATATTATGCACTCAGAAAAGGTAGAAGATTAGTTTGAGGTACATTCAACACCTCAGTCAGATATCTATATGCAGATTCCATAGGGAGCCATGGAAAGTTAAGGAGTTGTAAATTACAGCTCCTGACTGAATTTTCCAGACTTTGCATTTTTAGCTTCATTGCAGACACATCTTTAACAATAACACTCTGTAAATTCTTCATAGTAGTATCATGTTCTAAATGAAGCTTGGGCTGACCCATCTTTTGAGACTGAGCATTCGTTGTTTCATATAACTTTACTTTCTGGGCCAATTCATTAACATGGGGAAAAAGCAATTTTGTTAAATCTGAGATGGCCTCCCAAATTACATAAGTATTACCATAATGGGACAGACCAAAGGTCCATCAAGCCTGGCATCCTGTCTCCAACAGTGGCCAATCCAGGTCACAAATATCTGGCAAGATCCCAAAAAAGTACAAAACATTTTATACTGTTTATCCCAGAAATAGTGGATTTTCCCCAAGTCCATTTGTTTACCCAAGTCCAAATTGTTTCCAAGCTTATAATTTCTGGTCGAGAAAAAAAAGATATACAGGATCAAACAGACCTTCTTGTTGAACTGGAAGATGCAGATGTCTCTGAAAACTGTTCTTGCAACACACCACTCTGCTCCTTCTATTTCTCTTGAGCACAAGTGCATGTTGCAATTGGGGCACTCCACTCTCATCCGGGCAAGTGCTGGAAGTCCTTCCCTCTTCCATCTTTGCAACACTATCTGGCACCAAGGTGGAGACCAATAGCACCAGGAAACGTTTCGTCTGTGGCAGAGGAGGAATTGCATTTCAGCTGGACTCAATGTTACTTCCTCGAAAGATGAGTCATGTCTTCCTACTGATGATATCATCGAAGCTGGGATCTTGGGCCATTCTTCTGCTCCAGAATGCACAACAAAAAAATCTATAGGACCAGCAAAATGAAAAAAAAAATGGGCAGGAAGTTGAAGTCCAGTAACTCCCTTTACACTTCCCCATGAGGAAAGAGAAGCAAGCAAAATAACGTGTGCTCAAGATCATGGTGTTCCCCTTATGATGAGTTCTGCAGCAGATCGTACTTGATCTGTGATCTCCCAGTCCTACCTTATAGGCTATAAAATACTTGGGAGTCCCTCAGCTGTGGCCTAGCCTTTTCAAGGTGGGACAGGGAGGATGTGTCTTAAGAGAGCCAGGGTTATCCTTCCTCTCTCCCTTTTCCATCTGTGTACTCTCTTGCACTGTCAATTTCTCTCTTCCCTGTTATTCCCTTTCTCTCTTCTCTCTATATCATAACAGCCCCATGCTACCTCTGGCAACACCTACAGTATAATGTTTTGCTATTGTTATGAATTTTTTCCATGGTGCATTTTTTTCTAAATCCAGAAAGGATTTTATTGCATGTACTAATTTTATGGCTCAGCAAAAGAAGAAACTGAAAAACAATCTGAACTGCAATTACATTTATGACATTTTGTCTTCCAACTTTCCTCATGTAGATATAAAACTGAGAAGTTTCAAATGATAAGAGCCCAAGTTGTCAAGGAGACAACGTCATGCCTCATTACAAAAACCAGATGTGTTTTTAGATTGTAAAGAGAAAAGAAATGAGATCCATAGCAGCCCCTAAAATTTACTTTAGAAAATACTGTGAGGGAGGTTTCTTTTTCCGAGGACCATAGGTCTTTGTCATAAAAGTCTTTTTCCCATTTGCAGGCTTATTTTCAAAAGAGAAGGGCGCCCATCTTGCGACACAAATCGAGAGATGGGTGTCCTTCTCTCAGGGTCGCCCAAATTGGCATAATCAAAAGCCAATTTGGGGCGTCCCCAGCTGCTTTCCGTCGCGGGGACGACCAAAGTTCCCGGGGGCGTGTTCGAGGCATAGCGAAGGTGGGATTGGGGCGTGCCTAATAGATGGGTGTCCTCGAGCGATAATGGAAAAAAAGAAGGGCATCCCTGATGAGCACCTGGGTTACTTTACTTGGTCCATTTTTTCTTACGACCAAGCCTCAAAAAGGTGCACGAACTGACCAGATGACCACTGGAGGGAATCAGGGATGACCTCCCCTGACTCCCCCAGTGGTCACTAACCACCTCCTACCCCCAAAAAAATAACTTTAAAAACTTTTTTTGCCAGCCTGAAATGTCATACTCAGGTCCATCGCAGCAGTATGTAGGCCCCTTGGGGAGGAGGTATGTGTGTGTCAGCGGAGGCATAGCGAAGGCGTGGATGTCCTTCTTTCAAACATTTTGGACGTCCTGAACTGTCCCCCCTCACACAGGGACAGCCAAATTTCAAGGGAGTGGAGTGGAGGAATGGAGGAGTGGCCTAGTGCTTAGAGCTCTGGTCTTGCAATCTAGAAGTGGCTAGTTCAAATCCCACTGCTGCTACTTGTAATCCAAATAAACAAAGGGGGTGTCAGAGGCATAGTAAAGGCATGTGACATCCTTTTCACAGAAACATCCACATTTTGGACATCCTCAACTGCCATCGCAGGACCAGAGGCATAGCAAAGGACATCCTTCACCCATACTCTTAAAAAAAAAAAAAGACATCCCTGATGAGCACTTGGACATTTTCATCTGGACTTGCATTTTTCTAAGGTTGTAGATGGCAATTTTTTAAAGGTTGTAGACGGCTATTATACACACAGCTTGTCTGCATGTATGAAGCTGTCTTTGGCATGTGCAGAGCAGCCACGCATAATGCTTGACTGCTCTGCACTGGCTTCCACTCCTTAGGAATGAAATCATTTGCAAATTAGCTAACAGTGAGCAGCTCATTTGCATGCGATTTCCTTCATGCATGCCCGTCCCTTTCCGAATCGCTAAGGGATCGGTAAGGGAAGGGCTTTTTCCGTTCAGTTAGTGCATCAGTTAGTCCACTGCAGTGCCCCTTAGGGTGCCCGGCTGGTGTCCTGGCATGTCAGGGGAACCAGTGCACTATGAATGCTGGCTCCTCCCATGACCAAAAGGATTGCATTTGGTCGTTTTTGAGATGGGCGTCCTCGGTTTCCATTATCCATCTCAACATTTATGTCGACCATCTCTAAGGTCGACATAAATGTTGAGATTTGGGTGTCCCTGACTGTATTATCGAAACGAAAGATGGACACCCATCTTGTTTCAATAATACGGGTTTCCCCGCCCCTTCGCAGGGACGTCCTGCGAGGATGCCCTCAGGAAAGCTTGGACGCACCATTCAATTATGCCCCTCTTGGTGTCCTTGAAAATGATCCTTGCTTAAATAAAGCCGTTTTAGCACTTTCATGTGTGGATCCTTTCAGGACCCTCAATAATCCTGAATTTATGACTATACCAATTTAGTGTAGAGGAAGGGTGCACCATTCAGTTGCTGGGATGACTGGTTCTGTCTGCTCTTATCTAAGCCAGAGATCCCTAGGGTTGTGGTGTGGATTTGTTGGATTAGAGGTTGTTGTGTGAGAAGCAGTGATTTTTAAAGACTAAGCCTTTGGGCCTAGTTTGTTTATGTTTATTATACAATAAACAGGGGTTTAGAATATGTCCAATATGAATCCTCACTTGACTATAAAGTTACTATCTTGCGTGAAGTGCATATAAAAATTAGAGGACTTAACCACCTTTCTACCTGAATGTTGAATTAAGGAGTGAACTTGAGCGCTTGATCCACAAGCTAAAGAAAAGAAAAAAGAGAGAAAAGCACCAACCAGGAGCTTAACTACAGGAAAATATATTGTGGGAATGATTCTCCTGTTGAGAGTGTCTGCATGGAATAGGATACCTAAAGTATTTGTCTTGACTAAGAGGGAGAAGGTTTGCCTAGCAAACCCCTATCTTTTGATGAGACTATTAATTTATGCAGAATCAGGTCAGTCACACTTCAAAGTTCAATCTGTTGTTAAGGCATACCTCAAGCCACATCACCAGGTCCTAGAGGAGCTCAGAAACCCTCTGGGCTTAGTGATACTTCGCCCACCATGTTGGGGCTCTTTCCAGCTTCCAATACAACAGAGATGCCCACAGATGAGGAGGAAAATGCTGAGACACAGAGCTCCCACACCATCTGGGCTCCAACACTCTACATATGTATGTGATCTCTTTCAATAAACATCATTCTTTTTAGAAAGTAGGGTTTCTTGTTTGTAAGACAAACCCATCCCTTCAGATCATCTTTCTCGCATGACATCTTTAGACTGCTAGTTCAATCCTTGGTTTTAACTCAGTTCGATTACTGCAATTCCATCTATGCTGGATGTAAGGAGAGTGTCCTAAAAAGGCTGCAAATGGCCCAAAATACTGCAGCTAGGTTTGTCCTCAAGGTATCATGTTTTGATAGAGCCACTGCATTTTATGCAAGCTGCAATGGCTGTCCATTAAAACCAGGATTATTTTTAAATTATGTATTATATGGCATGACATCAAATTATATGCAGCCTTTAATAACTATTCCCCTATGCAGTATAATCTTTGGTTCTAGGGACTACTTTAGACTTCGTCTTCCAGATTGCAAGAGAGTGTGTTATGTCAGTTCACTTTGCTGTCTTTAGATACCAGCGTGCTAAGTGGTGGAATTCACTGTCAATGGCAATCAAGGGTCAGCCTGAGTGCTTGGTATTTTGCAAAAGATTGAAAACGTATTTGTTTTTTTCTCATTTCCATCTTCCAAAATTCCAGACAGCAGATGGGCAGATCAGCAGGATCCAAAGCAGTCCAAAACAAATCAGAAACAACACAACTTATATGTAATTGTTTCACCACCCGTATGATTAACCTTGAGCAAACAGATTTGTTTTCCATTGAACATAATTAACTTTGTATGAACTTGGTGGCTAACAGTATGCTGAACTGGACAGTGTTGGCACATTTAGACAGACTCTGGACATCTGCATGAAGGTAGATCTGCAATCCACAAAACAAAAGGAGCAAGTTCCCACATGCTATCCTTTTCTTTTTGATCTAAGTACAGGAAAAAAAGAAAAGATTTTAAATGCTCCCAGATTTCAACCTAATTCATGCTTAATGTGGAATATAAAGTTAATAAGTAAATTGTATGTTATGAGAACCAAATACTCAACATTCAGAGTTTCTAAGAGAAAAAAAAATCTGCAAGAATGTAACACATGCTAGGGTGTCCCTATAAACAGCCCCTCCAAATGACACACTGATAATGATTTATAAAACAAATTATACTGCTTTACCTATGAAAAGTTATTCCGTTATTATACTTCCTCTGTGTACATCCATATGCTGCTCAAGCTGGTATGTTTGAAAATAAAAGTGAGATTAAATAAAAATGCTACCAATCATAAAGAACAACAGCGTGGATGTAGCATCCTGCTTCCTGTTTTCATGCAACCTCCTTGCTGAAACCCCTTCTCCCCCCCCCCCCTCCATGCGGCATCTCCTCTCTTCCTTCCTCAGACACATCCCCCCAGATGGCGCACACACATGCTACCCTGTTGCTGGCCCCAGCGTTGCTCATATCTCTGCTGCTCGGACCACCCTCTGACAAAACTTTCTGTTTCCTCTGGGGTGGGCTGCAGTAGAGAGACAACGCTGAGCCAGCTGCAGGGCAGCATGTGTGTGTGTGAATCACTGCTGCTGCCCACTGACTTTTAGAACAAATTGAAGGTAGACTCGGGGGGTGGGGTAGGTTAAAGAAGGGAGGAGATGCCACGGGGAAGGGGAGGGGGTCGGTCAAGAAAGGCAGGAGATGCCACCCGGGGGAAGTTGAGGATGGGTTGAGGAAGGAAGAGAGGAGATGCTGCTCCAGGGGAAGGGGGTGTGGCAGAGGAAGGTCGTTCCTGCCCCAGCTCACCACTGGATCACCAGAGCTGTAAGGTGGGCTCAGGGAAAGAACTACAGTGGGTCAGGGAGGGAGGGAGGGAGGGAAGGTTTCCACTGTAAAACAGAGGGAGTTCATTAGTAAGAGTTTCTAATTGTGGGGGAGCTGGAGGTGGAGCCGGCCTTGGGGAAGGGAGGGGGAACAATGATGTCAGATGCTGGCTTGCAGCTGATTGGGCCTGAACTTCCGGTCACAGCTCAGCTGTTTATAGGATTGGACGTTTGGGCCCAATCATCTGCATAGATATGGAAAATACTTTTTATTTTAAAAATACTTTCTTGATTTGTACTTCATTACAAAGTGCAAAAGTGCTGGTTATTTGTAATGGGTTACAAGTAAAAAGTAGTGCAAAAAAAAAAGTAACTTGTTACAAGTAAAAGTACTGACAATTGTACTTAAGTACTATAATGAAGTACAAGTACTTCGTTACTACCCATCTCTGGTCCCACTCTTAACATCTGATAAAACCCAACCATCTCACAGCCATTTTTGATCAGGAATAACATTAGAGTTTGCTGTTCAAAAATGGGTGAGAACATCCAAAATGAACAGCCATTTTCCAAAATAAAATGTCCAAATTATGAATGGCAAAAAAACCAGGGACAAGTAAAAAAAATGGCCACCCAGGATTGGTCAGTGCAGTAGACTTTAATCCAGGGGACCCAGGTTCATCTCTGTTATTTGAAATGGTGAGCCCTCCAGATATAGGGAAATACCTACTCTACCTGAATTATATACCACCTCAATAGCCCTCAGGCTTGCAGGTACCTTTAATATTTAAGTACAATAAGTATATCTCTGTCTCTGGAGGGCTCACAATTTAAAGGTTAAAAAACAAAGAGAGAGTTGAAGTGGGATTTGAACCTGGGTCCCCTAGTTTATAGTCCACTGCACTGACCACTAGACTACCCTTCAGACATGCTTGGGGCTATGCTCAGAATGTCCACAATACCTGATGTTGACAGGGAACCTAGTTTCCCTTTCCATTGTCACTTTCAGAGCTAAGGGAGGGGGCAGTAACTGCAGGGGGATTAAGGAGGAGTCATGCCTTAATTCCTCCAGTGGTCAGCTACTCAATCAGGGCACCTTTCTATACCCTGGACGTGATAGAAACAGGTCTAACTTAGGATCCTTTTCTTTTTTGACTAGGATATTTCTTTCCATTCAATTATTGCTGTTGGATGTCCTAAATTTGGGCTGTCCTTGGTCCAGCCCAAAACATGCCCACAACCACAACATGCCCCCTTGCTATTTGGATGAACTGCAGTGTAGGATGTCCAAACTCTCTGCCTTTCAAAAATTGTGATTTAGACGTTTTTGGCAGATGGACTGGGCCATCTGCTTCGAAAATGAGTGCCATAACATGTTGATTTCTATATTTTTCATGCTCATGCTAATATCTTTCTGGACCCCTTTTGAAATGCACAGAAAAATCCTTCCTGCATACCTTGCTGTTTTTAGCATGCATGTGGGGACTTGCTAAAGCTTATTGCACATAGGCCATTTTTTTTCATAAAAATTGAGCTTACTATTAGATTTAATTTCTATATAACTTTGCTGAGAAGTCATTTTTTTTAATATACATGGAATGACATAGGATGCTGAGAATTAACAACTGTAGTTTCTGCTGGAAAGTAAAACAACTTATAAGAACATAGGCATCACCATACTGGGATAGACTGAAGGCCCATCAACCTCACAATCCTATTTCCAACAGTGGCCAATCCTGGTCACAAGTACTTGACAGAGTCCCAAAAGAGTGAAGCAGATTTTATGCTGCATATCCCAAAGTACTTGCTAGAATGTCAGCAAGGGACTAGGCCCTACACCACTGTTCTTTATGCATTTCTGTGCCATCTTCATTCGTGCTGTCTTGACATTCCTGTTCGCTCTGTATTTTTTTTTTTTTTTTTGCACATGAAGCTAATTATAGCAGCACAGCCCACCAATTCCTCTTATTCTGGCACAAATTGATCATGAAGGTGATGGTTCCCTTCTGTGTCTCTAATACAGTCACTCTATCTGTTAGTATACCAAATGACATTAAAGATATACGGTGTAAGTGCCAGCGGAGTTACTCTCTACAGGGTTGGGTTGCAGCAACTGTTCTGCAAAACAAGTTGACCAGTTGTCAAGATGCAGCTCTTTGGCTCGGCAGAATCCAGCCGAAAGTTCAGTTTGTGCATAATTACTTCTGAATAGAACCCTAAAGATTTCTTGATGATGTTTTTATACAATGAAAAGGAATTATGGGAACAAATGGGCACATCTGTCAGCACAAATACTGTACAGTGGCAAATTAGCTTAAACGTTGCCTGAGAAGGAACAGTCGTGTATTGCTTGAAATAAAAATGCTTACTGTTGCTTATTTTAAGTAATGCAGATTAGGCTTGAAGAATAACATAAATACCCATGAGATCCTGGAGGCTTGTTATATTATGTTGCTGCATGGTTCACCTTCTTCACTGTGATTATGTTCAACTGTAAGAAAAAAATACATTTCCTGCCAAACATTTCAACTCTCTTTCAAATATGAATGAGATGAAATTTGTCTGGTATTATCTTTGCTATTGAAAGATCAGATTTTCTTTCTCTTCAAATATTTTTTCTGTTTAGTTGCTGCTCTTCCTGGCGAAGTGGATTCATCATTTTCACGGGTCTGTCCACCAAAGTCATGCTTTTTTTTTTCTACTGATAGGCACAAGTCAGTGCTTGTGAGCAGGCCCCAGGAAAATCCTGCACTGTATTGGGGCCATCCTAAAGCAATGAGTAGACCAAAAGATTTTGTGAGGTCTGCCTCTCACTACAATCTGAGGTCTCAGACTTGGTAGAGTATCCTTATTTTGCCATGTTGTCTGTTGACAGAGGTGATTGAGGCCTTCTAAGTGGTTCATGCCTCCCCAGTCCTTAGAGGTGCACAATCACTGTAGTACTCTTAGCAAGATCTCCCAGTCATGCCTATGACACCTCCCCGCATATAGTCATGCGTACTTACTTATTTGAACCTTGGATTCAAAGGAATGATTGATGAGAGAATTCTGATCACCTCTCAGTGAGGTGTCTGAAAGTGAGGATGAGATGAAGGTGAATAGAAGAGGGATTTAGATTTGTTAAGAACTGGTCAACAATCTGGGGAGGGGGGTAGCCTTTTTGGAAAAGATGAGCTCTACCTTAACTAGGGTGGAACTGAGCTGCTGTCACTGACAATTAAAAAGGAGATACAGCAGCTTTTTCTTAGAACCTGAGGCAGCATTGGTCTGGCGGTAGTTCTGATTTAGCATGCGGTAAGCCCGTGTTGGATTTACTGATGCTTTGTAAAAAGACCCCTGAATATTGAAGGATAAAGCCAGTGACAGCCAAAAAATGCTGACCGCCTGCGACTGAATATTTACCCCATCGTGGAATTAGAAAAGGTCCAGAGAAGGGCGACCAAAATAATTGAGAGGATTTGGAAGATTGGGGGATCTCCAGTTTAAAGACGAGAGAACTGAGGGGAGATATGTGCGTGTGGATGTTTCCAATAATTCTGTGATATTCAGGCTATCAGGAGCCAATACCCCAAACTACCATGATAGTTTCCTCTGCAGTGAAGTATGATTGCAACTGGGTACTGAAGCTCTATTACCTAAGACAGAAAGCACTGGATTTGGATGCTGTTTTCCTTTTAAGATTTCCTTGTAAATGTGTATTGAAGTTGCAGAATGATGTTTGCATATTTTATGAGCCTGTTCAGTTAAGGCATTTATTAGAGAATAAACTGAGATCGAGACAGAGTAGCTGAGGATCCATTCTTCTTTAATCTGGACTTAAATGAATGCTATTACATTGTGCATCTCCATTTGTCCTGCTATTCCTTGATTGCAGTACATTCCATGTATGTGACTATCCATTAGTTCTGTATCACGCGGTTCCTGCCCCTCTTTTCAATTGCCTTTTTGAAATGAGTTAATTTCTTGTTACTTGTTGAAAAAGTTTCCTTTATTTTAATTTCTTTATCTGTAGCTTATTCTTTTCCTATCTAAAGATGATTCTTGGAAGTTTTGTATATTAGAAATATTAAAAATAAAAAATAAAGTTAAAATCCTGAGTGGAGTGGAACAGGTAAACACGAATTGATAACTTTTTCAAAAAGTATAATACCTTGAAGTTACTAAGTAGAACATTTAAAACAAATGAGTGTGAATATTTTTCACTCAGTGCATAGTTAAGCTCTGGAACTCATTGCTGGAGGAAGTCGTAAAAGCAGTTAGCATATCTGGGTTTGAACAAATTCCTGGAAGGAAAGTCCATACACTGTTATTACAGTAGACCTGGGGGAAGCCACTGCTTATCCCTGGGGTTAAGCAGCATGGAGTCTTGCTACTTTTTGGGATCCTACCAGGTACTTGTGACTGGGATTGACCAGGGCCGCTGAGAGGGGGATGGCGGTGGCGGAGGGGGGAAGATTCCCCAGGTCCAGCCTCCAAGGGGGGTCTAGCACCGGGCTCTGTCTCTCTCCTGCTCCTGTGTGTCAGGACCTGGGTGATTGCGTTAATAACCCGGATCTCAGCATACAGGAGCAGAATGATGACAGACTGAGGGAGGAGCAGACATAGGAAGGTAATGGGCAGGGGCTGCCTGAGTGGGGGGCAGGGCGGCAGGTAGCAGCGACTGTGGCAACACTGTCCCAGGCCCAGCTCTGCCTCTCGGCAGCCGTGGTATTGACCATGGATGGAAACAGGATATTAGACTAGATGGACCTTGGGTCTGACCCAGTATGGTAATTCTCATATTCTAAACTCAGTTCTCAAGGGCAGCTGTTAGCTACTCAGTTGTATTTTATCTGTTTGTATATTATGAGGCAGGACATTCAAATAGATTCCAAGCATATTCCTTGCCAAATTCCTGAAAACCTGACTAGGTTTGGGGTCCTTCAGGTCTGAGTTTTCTCAACCCTAATCTTGGCCTTTTGTCACCACTATCAAGGTTATAAAAAAGGAATCCATCAAAATAGGTTTACCAGATACTTCATGTAGCAAAATTGTGCTCACTGTATTGATATTTGCAGAAATCTCTTCAGTTACAGCTATTAGTTTTGTTAAGAGGAGTTTAGGATGTTGGAACCCAGAGTCTCATTCCTGCAAAGCTCTGTGCTAAATTCATACAAACTGACCTATCTACTCTTGATGGAGAATAGTGGGTAAATATTACCATAAGGTCCCTTCTCAGATAACCAAAAGAGTGGGTGAATCAATGAATCAAGCATAGACTACCAATAAAAAGGTGTGAGATAAATGTAAATAAAATATATTATGTATCAACAACATAAGCAATTTACACCACACAGTTACTCATTTGCTCATTGGCCATCATCTACTCATTTCTGATCTGAAGAAGAAGGTACTGCATTTGAAAGCTAAATAAAAATGTATAGCTAGTCCAATAAAAAAGGTATCATCTTGTTTTCTTTTCTATTTATTACCTTTAAAAGTGGACTAACATGTCTACCACACTACTTTATCCAGATGCCAGTGAAAAATGAGGAGTGATCACGATGGTAAGGACAGCACAAATGTGCTGCTTCCAGGGCCGGTCTTAGGCAGGGTGACTGAGGCAACCACACAGGGCCTCATGCTTCCAGGGGCTCCGCGCGACCCTAAAATGATTACATGTCAGCGTCGGCATCAAGTATCACTCTTGTCTTGCCAAACTCTGCCAGGGTTGCCAGGTAGAAATTTTTTTTCCAGCCCAATCCGGGCCAGAAACCAGCCCAAAACCCGCCCAAACACAAACCCCGCCCCTGACACCCCCACCCCCGCGTCACCGGCCCCGCCCCCGCCGTCACCGGCCCCGCCTCCCACGTCATCGGGCCCGCCTCCCCGTCATCAGCCCCGCCTCCCACGTCATCGGGCCCGCCTCCCCGTCATCAGCCCCGCCTCCCTGTCATCGGCCCCGCCTCCCACGTCATCGGCCCCGCCTCCCACGTCATCGGCCCCGCCCAAAACGTCACTAACCCCGCCCAAAAATGTCACTAACCCCGCCCCCCGCGGCCGAAAAAAATCAAAAAGCCGCCCAAAAAGCCGCCCGGAAGCCTAAAAAACCGCCCAAAAAACCGCAACCCGCCGCGGGCAAAAATTTCCCGCGGCGGGGCGCGGAAAACCGCCCAATTGGGCGGTAAAACCGCCCACCTGGCAACACTGAACTCTGCCCCACTATATTCCCTTGGTTGGATTTAGCTTTACCTTTTGGCTGTGTGGAAAAAGAGTAGTTACTCACCTGTAACAGGTGTTCTCCGAAGACAGCAGGCAATATATTCTCACTGATGGGTGACGTCACGTCGGCCCGGAGGACTTTCCAGCAAAGTCCATGACAAAGTCTAAAATGTCCCCCGTCGCGCGGGCGGACGCAGTGCGCATGCGTGCGTCCACTTTCCCGCCCGCCGCGCGGGCACATTCCTCAGTTAATTACAAGAATTAGAGGAATACAACTCCAAAGGGGAGGTGGGAGGGTTGTGAGAATATATTGCCTGCTGTCTTCGGAGAACACCTGTTACAGGTGAGTAACTACTCTTTCTCCAAAGACAAGCAGGCCAATATTCTCACTGATGGGGTATCCCTAGCCCCCAGGCTCACTCAACACAACAAAGAATGGTCAATTGGGTCCCGCAACGGCGAGGACAAAAACAAAATTGACCTGAAACCAAATTCAACTAACTGAGAGTGCAGCCTGGAACAGAATAAACATGGGCCTAGGGGGGTGGAGTTGGATTCTAAACCCCAAACAGACTCTGCAGCACCGACTGCCCAAACCGACTGTCGCGTCGGCTATGCTGCTGAAGGCAGTAATGTGATGTGAATGTGTGGATCGAAGCCCACGTCGCAGCTTTGCAAATCTCTTCTATGGTGGCTGACTTTAGATGAGCCACCGACGCAGCCATGGCTCTAACATTATGAGCCGTGACATGACCGTCCAAAGTCAGCCCGGCTTGGGCGTAAGAGAAGGAAATGCAATCTGCTAGCCAATTAGAGATGGTGCGTTTTCCGACAGCAACTCCCCTCTTGTTGGGATTAAAAGAAACAAACAGATGGGCGGACTTTCTGAAGGGGCGCGTCCGCTCCACGTAACAGGCCAGTGCTCTTTTACAGTCCAAAGTGTGCAACTTGCTTTCGCCCGGGCTCAAGTGAGGAGGGGGAAAGAATGTTGGCAAGACAATTGACTGGTTCAGATGGAACTCCGACACCACCTTCGGTAGAAACTTTGGGTGGGTGCGGAGGACTACTCTGTCATGATGAAAGACAAGGAATGGTGCATGAACTACCAGGGCTTGAAGCTCACTGACCCTACGAGCTGAAGTAACAGCCACCAAGAAAATGACCTTCAAGGTCAAGTACTTCAGATGGCAGGAATCCAGTGGCTCGAAAGGAGTTGTCATCAGCTGGGTGAGAACGACATTGAGATCCCATGGCACTGGAGGAGGTTTGATAGGGGGCTTTGACAAAAACAAACCTCTCATGAAACGCATGACTAAAGGCTGTCCAGAAATCGGCAAGCCATCAACATGTGAATGATAAGCACTGATAGCGCTAAGGTGAACTTTGACCGAGTTAGTCTTAAGACCAGACTCGGATAAATGCAGAAGGTACTCAAGCAAGGTCTGTGCAGGACAAGAGAAAGGATCTAAACCGTTACTGTCACACCAGACGGCAAACCTCCTCCATTTAAAAGAGTAACACTTATGTGTGGAATCTTTCCTGGAAGCAAACAGAACTCTGGAGACACCCTCAGAGAGACCAAAGGAGGCAACCTCTATGCTCGCAACATCCAGGCCGTGAGAGCTAGAGACCGGAGGTTGGGATGTAGAAGCGCCCCCTCGTTCTGAGTAATGAGGGTCGGAAAACAGTCCAATCTCCATGGCTTCTCTGACGAAAGTTCCAGGAGAAGGGGAAACCATATCTGACGGGGCCAAAAGGGCGCTATCAGAATCATGGTCCCCTGGTCCTGCTTGAGTTTCAGGAGAGTCTTCCCCACTAAAGGGATGGGAGGATAAGCATACAGGAGTCCTGTCCCCCAAGAAAGGAGGAAGGCATCCGACGCTAGTCTGCCGTGGGCCTGAAGTCTGGAACAGAATTGAGGGACCTTGTGAGTGTCCTGGGAAGCAAAAAGATCTATCGATGGAGTTCCCCAAACTCGAAAGATCTTTTTGACAATAGTCATGTTCAAGGACCACTCGTGAGGCCGCATAACTCTGCTCAGCCTGTCGGCCAGACCGTTGTGTACACCGGCTAGATAAGTGGCTTGGAGAAACATTCCGTTTTGATAAGCCCATAGCCACATCTGCACGGCCTCCTGGCACAGAGGACGAGATCCGGTCCCGCCTTGCTTGTTGGTATAATACATTGCCACTTGATTGTCTGTCTGAATGAGAACAATTTTGTTGGCTAGCCGATCTCTGAAGGCCCTCAGAGCGTTCCAGATCGCTCGCAATTCCAGGAGATTGATCTGGAGATGCCTCTCCTGAAGAGACCAAGCTCCTTGAGTGTGAAGCCCATCTACATGCGCTCCCCACCCGAGGAGGGATGCATCCGTCGTCAGCACTTTTTGAGGCTGAGGAATTTGAAATGGGCGTCCCAAGACCAGATTGGATCGAATGGTCCACCAACTGAGGGAATTTCGAAAATTGGTGGACAGCCGGACAACATCCTCTAGATTCCCTGTGGCTTGAAACCACTGAGAAGCTAGGGTCCATTGAGCCGATCTCATGTGTAGGCGTGCCATGGGTGTCACATGAACTGTGGAGGCCATGTGGCCAAGCAATCTCAACATCTGCCGAGCTGTGATCTGCTGAGATGCTTGCACTTTGGAAACCAGAGACAGAAGTCTGTCTGCTCTGGGTCCTGGGAGATAAGCACAAGCTGTCTGTGTGCACAACAGAGCTCCTATGAATTCCAATTTTTGTACAGGGACGAGATGGGACTTGGGGTAATTGATGACAAAGCCCAGCATCTCTAGCACCTGAATAGTCATCCGCATAGACTGCAAAGTTTCTTGCGGGGAGGTGTTCTTCACCAGCCAATCGTCCAGATAAGGGAACACATGCACTCCCAGTCTGCGTAGCGACGCTGCCACAACTGCCAGGCACTTTGTAAAAACCCTGGGTGCAGACGCCAAGCCAAAAGGCAAAACACAGTACTGAAAGTGCTGTGTTCCCAGCCGAAACCGAAGATACTTCCTGTGAGCTGGAAGTATCGGTATGTGAGTGTAAGCATCCTTTAAGTCCAGAGAGCATAGCCAATCGTTTTTCTGAATCATGGGAAGAAGAGTGCCCAGGGAAAGCATCCTGAACTTTTCTTTGACCAGATATTTGTTCAGGGCCCTTAGGTCTAGGATGGGACGCATCCCCCCTGTTTTCTTTTCCACAAGGAAATACCTGGAATAGAATCCCAGCCCTTCCTGCCCTGGTGGTACGGGCTCGACCGCATTGGCGCTGAGAAGGGCGGAGAGTTCCTCTGCAAGTATCTGCTTGTGGTAGGAGCTGAAAAACTGAGCTCCTGGTGGGCGATTTGGAGGTTTGGAAATCAAATTGAGGGTGTACCCGCACCGGACTATTTGAAGAACCCACTGGTCGGAGGTTACGAGAGGCCACCTTTGGTGAAAAAATTTTAACCTCCCCCCGACCGGCAGATCGTTCGGCACAGGTACTTTGACTTCGGCTATGCTCTGCTGGAGCCAGTCAAAAACCCGTCCCTGGTTTTTGCTGGGGAGCTGCAGGGGGCTGCTTCGGTGCCCGCTGCTGACGAGAGCGAGCGGGCTGGGGTCGAGCCTGAACCGGCTGACGGGAATAAGGAGTGTACCTACGATTTCTAGAAGCGTAGGGAGCACTTCTCTTTCCCTTAAAAAACTTCCTAGCAGTGGAAGTGGTTGCAGAAGGCGCCCGGCGGGAGAGAGAATCCATAGCGTTGTCACGCTGGTAGAGATGATCAATCATCTCTTCAACCTTCTCTCCAAAAAGGTGATCCCCCCGGCATGGGATATCTGCTATTTTCCGCTGAGTTCTTTCCTCCAGGTTAGAGGCACGCAGCCATGAGAGCCTGCGCATCGCTATACCTTGAGCGGAAAAGCGAGATGTCACATCGCAAGTGTCAAAAATGCCCCTGGACAGGAACTTGCGACACGCCTTCTGCTGCCTGATCACTTGGCGAAAGGGTTCAGCTTTCTCCTCAGGGAGTGTATCTACTAAACTCTCAAGTTGCCTCACAGAGTTCCGTAAATGCACACTCGTGAAGAGTTGGTAAGACTGGATTTTGGAAGCGAGCAGACCAGCCTGATACGCCTTCCTCCCAAAAGAGTCCAGAGTTGCATTTTCTCGCCCCGGGGGCGCCGAGGAGAAATTTCTGGAACTCTTGGCTCTTCTGAGGGCAGAATCCACCACCGCTGAATCATGAGGCAATTGGGTCTGCATGAGACTGGGTTCCCCGTGGATCCTATATTGGGATTCAGCTTTTTTAGGGACGGTTGGACTTGAAAAAGGCTTCTCCCAGTTCCTCAGCATAAGTTCCTTAAGAGTCTCATGAAAAGGAACTGTGGCAGAAGATGAAGGTGGAGATGGATAATCCAGAACCTCAAGCATTTTGGCTCTGGGCTCGTCCACAATTTCCACGGGGAAGGGGATGGCCTCAGACATCTCCCGAACAAAAGATGAAAAAGACAAGCTCTCGGGAGGAGACAGCTGCCTTTGTGGCGAGGGAGTGGAGTCAGATGGAATGCCTTGAGAATCCTCGCCAGAGAACTCCCCATACATTCCTTCGTCATCCTCGGATGAGGTATCACCAGATGGGGCTAAAAGCTCAGACAGAGCCGCCCGAATCTGAGCCCGTCTCGACGAAGAGGCTTGATGGCCTCTATGATGGTGCCGAGAAGTTGATGGTCCCTGAGGCTCCGGGGAAGCTTCCTGCTCCGATGCCTCGGGAGAGTCAACTTGGGAAGTCAAAGGCACCGGCACCGGAGACGGCACCGGTGAGACAGACCTCACCACAGGCTGAAGGCCTGATGCAGGAACATCCGGCATCGGCAATGTCGACACCTTCGACGCCGTCGGCACCGGTGCCTCTGAAAGCATCGACACCGGCCCCGTCGACGCCGTCGGCACCGACAACCTCGATGCCGATTGCCACTGCTGCATCATGTTCAAGAAAAATGGGAACATGGCCTGCATACTCTCATCCAGAGCTGGTGTCGGAAAAGGCTGCGGGGTCGGTTGAGGTGTCAGAGGCAAAGTCTGCTGAGGTTGGGGAGTGGGGACTCGGCTGCCAGCGACCCCATGCGTCGGAACCTCAGTAATAGAGGGAGAGCGATCCTCTCGGCACCGACGCTTCTCGGGTATCGAGTGCATCGATGACCCGGAGCTCCCGGTGCCGTGTCTCGAAGGAGATCGACGACGATGCTTCTTGGCCTTCGCCCGACGCATGTCATCGAGACTCCTCGGCACCGGAGAGGAGGACGTGGAATCAACACGTCTCCTCGGGGCCGGGTCCGACGCAGGACGGTCCCGGGGGGCCTGCACAGCAGGAGGCGCCGAGGCGGGTGGAGACCCACTCGATGCATCACTGCTCCCAGCGTGCATGGGTCTAAAGGCAGCCTGTCCCCTGTCTCCCGGTGCCGACGCCTCCTTCGACGTCGACTTCGACGACGCCGGCCTCGAAGACATCATCCTCGACGGCACCGACTTCACCGGCACCGACTTGCCCGGCGCCGGTTTGGAGGGCGCTGACTTAGACGACGCCGACGGCGCCGACGTCGACGGCGCCGACGCCGAAGCACCGGGCCCAAAAATCTTTTCTCTCTGGGCGTCTCGAGAGAGCAGTGTCCGCTTCTTCATGGCGAGACACAATTTACAACTCTCCGAGCGGTGGTCCGGCCCAAGGCACTGAATACACCACGAGTGTGTATCAGTGCCAGAGATGGCCCGATGGCAGCGGGCACAAGGCTTGAAGCCGCTGGGCGTCTTCGTTGACATCTCGGGAAAAATTGTCCCTGCCAAATCAAAAGACGCGATTGTGTCTAGAAAAATAATGACACAGAAAAAGAAAAGAAAAAGGATACTTCGCTTTTTTCTTTCTTCACCTCCGGGCACAGGAGGAACACGAAGACGAACTCGTCGAGCTCCGTGTCACCTCAGACGCGGAGAAGAAAAAACTGAGGAATGTGCCCGCGCGGCGGGCGGGAAAGTGGACGCACGCATGCGCACTGCGTCCGCCCGCGCGACGGGGGACATTTTAGACTTTGTCATGGACTTTGCTGGAAAGTCCTCCGGGCCGACGTGACGTCACCCATCAGTGAGAATATTGGCCTGCTTGTCTTTGGAGAACAACCAGTCCTCCCCTGGCTGGCGCCTAAAAGGGCGCGTCTGATTGGTCGGTTTCTAGCCAATCAGGAACGCCCTTTTAGATGCTAGACAGGACTCTCTGACCAATCACAGCTGCAATTCTGTAGCAGCCCAGCCACTTGAAGAAACTGTGGCTGAGTCCAGAGAAGTACAGCAGATCTCGGAAGTCTCGGGGCCGGGCCGCTGGCCTCCTGCAGTGGTAAACAAAAATGGTGTCAACACGGCATGGCACTAAACGTGATCCGGTTGCCACGAGTCAGCTTTCAGCCCAGCTGCTTTGTGTTGGCCCATTTTCTTAACCCCCCCTCCCCCTGCCGAAGGAGCCAGGAACTGAACTCCAACAAAACTGGATGGCATGAACTAGTAATTGGTAAATAAGCAGACAGAGACAGATCTATTAAGTTCTGTCTCATGTCTTTCATTCCACAGGTTTATTTACGATCCCAAGAAAACTAGATGTTTTTGTGAATTCCAAGACCTAGCCAACCTTGGTCCTATTGTGTGGCTGTATCCTATATTGTATGTGTATTGTATTAGGATGGGTCCTTAAATAAACTTGGGGAATGAAAGCCCTGAGCCAGGGTTATTTTTACATGTTTTATGGAAGTGGACTCACCAGAGATCATAAATAAAAATAAAAAAACCTAGGGGCTAGGCAGGGGTGAAGCTAGGCAGGAGCGGAGCTAAGCAAGGGGCCAGGGGGCACCAGAAAACTGGTTTGCACAGGGCCCCGCAATTGCTAAGACCAGCCCTGGCTTCTTCTCTAAATACTCATGCTTACAACATATCATGCCCTTCTTCTGATGTTTACATGTATATATATGCCAAAAAAGATATAGTGGAATTAGAAAAGGTGCAGAGAAGGGCGACAAAAATGATAAAGGGGGATGGGACAACTTCCTTATGAGAAAAGGCTAAAGCGGCTAGGGCTCTTCAGCTTGGAGAAAAGGCGGCTGAGGGAAGATATGATAGAGGTCTATAAAATAATGAGTGGAGTTGAACGGGTAGATGTAAAGCGTCTGTTTATGCTTTCCAAAAATACTAGGACTAGGGGGCATGTGATGAAGCTACAATGTAGTAAATTTAAAATTAATCAGCGAAAATGTTTCTTCACTCAACGTGTAATTAAACTCTGGAATTCGTTGCCAGAGAGTGTAGTAAATGCGGTTAGCATAGCGGAGTTTAAAAAAGGTTTGGCCGGCTTCCTAAAGGAAAAGTCCATAGACCATTATTAAATGGACTTGGGGAAAATCAACAATTTCTGGGATAAGTAGTATAAAATGTTTTGTACTTTTTTGGGATCTTTCCAGGTATTTGTGACCTGGATTGGCCACTGTTGTAAACAGGATGCTGGGCTTGATGGACCTTTGGTCTTTCCTAGTATGGCAATACTTATGTACTTATGTATATATGTTTGTTTGTGTGTGTGTGTGTGTGTGTATTTATTTATTTATTTGTGACATTTATATATATATATATATATATATATCCTATATGATAATTCTCACCTCCAACGTTCTAATGTGCCTGGTACCGTGGCTCCCTCGGAGGTGGTCTGCTAGGCAGTTTAGAATTAACTGACGTCAGTGATGTCACTGACAGCTGATTCCAAGGCAAGGGGAGGAGTAGGGAAACACGTGGAGCGTGTTTCCATACTCCTCCCCCTGCCTGGGAAACAGCTGTCAGTGCGCCCCCCTCGGCGCAACACCCAAGCCCCTGCCCTGCAAAACCGCGAGCCAGGCAGGGGGAGGAGTAGGGAAACACGCGGAGCCTACCAATCAGCTCTCAGTGCCCCTCCGCCCCGGTGCAGCACCCAAGCCCCTACCCCCCCCTCGACGCATCACCCAAGACCCTCCCCCCGGCGCATCACCAAAGCCCCTACCTCCCCCCTCTCAGGCACATCAACTCCCTCGCCACCTGCAGCCGCCAATACTAATGCTGTCCGGCCGCTGCTGCTTCTCCTGTGGAGCAGCAGCGGCCGGTACAAAAAGAAAAAAGCCAAAAAAAGATTTTTAACCTGAAACGCGACTCCATAGACAGCCATCTGGCATTGGCTGTCATCACTGCAGCCACTCCTCCTCTCCCCTCCCGGAGGAGCGCAGTGACATCAGAGCGGAGAGGAGGAGCGGCTTCAGAGATGACAGCCAATGCCAGATGGCTAAGGAGCCGTGTTTCAGGTTTAAAATCTTTTTTTTGGCTTTTTTCTTTTTGTACCGGCCGCTGCTGCTCAACAGGAGACGCAGCAGCGGCCGGACAGCGTTAGTATTGGCGGCTGTGGGTGGCGAGGGGGTTGATGTGCCTGAGGGGGGGGTGTAGGGGCTTTGGTGATGCGCTGGGGGGGAGGGGAGGGTCGCTGGACATGGGTGGCTGCAGGGGGAGAGGAGGGTCGCTGGACATGGATGGCTGCAGGGGGGCAGGGAAGAGGGAGGTGGGGAGGGGGTCCTGAGACCAGATGGGTGGCTGCAGGTGAGGGCAGGGGAGACAGAAGGGATGCTGCAGGGGGGGCAGGGGGAGAGGAGGGTCACTGGACATGGGTGGCTGCAGGGGGGCAGGGGAGAGAGGTGGGTCGCTGGACATGGGTGGCTACAGGGGGGCAAGGGGAAGGAGAGGAGGGTCATTGGACATGAGTGGCTGCAGGGGGTCTGGGGGAGAGGAGGGTTGCTGGACATGGGTGGCTGCAGGGGGGGCAGGGGGAGAGGAGAGTCGCTGGACATGGGTGGCTGCAGGGGAAGCAGGGGAGAGAGGAGGGTGGCTGCAGGGGCAGAGGAGGGTTGGTAGGGAGGGGTCCTGAGACCAGATGGGTGGCTGCAGGTGGGCAGGGGAGACAGGAAGGACGCTGCAGGGGGGGGGGATTACCTTGCTAGCGCCCGTTTCATTGCCTACTGAAACAGGCCTTTTATACTAGTATATATATAATGTACTATTACCTTTTCACTCACTCGTCCATAAGTTGGCTTTCAGCTATCTTCCTATAATATTGCTACTCAACAACTTATGATCTCAGAATAATTTGCTACTTCTCTTTCCGTCCATACATAAGATACGTTTTAAATGGGGGTTTTTTGTTGCATCATTTTCCTATCAAGCATTTAAATGCTGGGGCTCCTTAGCTCTTGCATTGAGAACTGAATCTTCTTATCTTAGATTTAGCAAACTTTTGAAATCCTATCTTTTAATAAAATATATTAACACTTTTGTTTAATGGTATAATTTTGCTTTTAACTAATGTTTGTAATTAGGGGATGTTTTTCCCTTTTAAAAATCTTTTGTGATCTGTACTAAGATAAAATAGGCAAGTAGCAGAATTGAAATTCTCCTACTGTATTGTGTGTGTGTGTGTGTGTATGTATGTATATGTATATAGACAGATATACACACACACACACACACACACACAAGTGCGCCTAACCGAGCTGCATCATGCAGCCATATAGGGTTCCTCAACCCCGTTGTTTTCCTTCATTCGCTGGTGAGTTATGTGTGTGTAGGGATGGGGTAGAGTCTATCCTCCACAAAGCTTACATAACCATTACTATATTGTTATACCCCTGGCTCAGGAACTTCCCCCCATAAATAGCTGCAATGTTGCAGGTACAAACAGCAAACATCTAGCTAGGGTGTATATGGATGGGAGGGAGGGAGGGTGTACTCATTCCTTACCCCATGCATCTCTGAAATGGATGCCTTCGGATGGGGAGGGGGTGGCTACACACTGGCTTTAATTCTAGTTGTAGGCACCTCCCTTAATAGCAGGGTGCCCATCCTAGGATGAATAAGTAACTGAGTTAGGAGCACAATGCCATGTTAAAGGCAGTTTGATGTATCTATAGGAGCACTTCATCTTACTTTCTAATATAGGCAACTGTAACATCCCGACCCACTCCTCCAGCTTTGCCTGGGCCACAGCTCCCATCCCCACCTAGGAGGACACCAGCCTACAATATATACTGTATGTATGTGTGTCGATATTCAAAGGCATTCAGGTAGGAGCAACTTCTACTTGGATAAGTGCCAGTAAGAGGGATATTTATTTAGAGCCCCCAAATATTTCTTCTGACTGCCTTGGCACTATCTGTATGGTGCTACCAGCTCTCTACTCTATCTGGATATTCAATGGGAGTGTCTATCTAGATACTGCTTGCAATACTGATATAATATTGTAGAAACTCAGGGGTCGATATTCAGCATTAGTTAACAGGTTAAAAGGGGCTCGGAGCCAGTTAACTAGGCACTTACCTGATCCTTACACAGGCTATTTAGCAGCATGTAATGGAAGACACTGAACATCCTGTGTGATCACCAAGGTGCTATCCGATTAGTGCTGGGGTGGGTTAGGAAGAGTCAGGGTGGAGCAAGGAGCTAACTGGGCACTACTGATATTCAATTTCAGCAAAAAGGCCACCCTAAGATGTACTGAGCTAAATTGACAAGTTAAATAGTGATAAATCACTTGGACCAGATGGCATACACCCCAGGGTACTGAAAGAACGCAAACATGAAACTGCTGATCTGTTGTTAGTGATCCGTAACCTGTCGTTTAAATCATCTATAGTATCTGAAGATTGGTGGGTGGCCAATGTAACTGGGTGATCCAGGAAATTACAGACTGGTAAGCATGACTTCAGTGCTGGGGAAAATAGTGGAAACTATTATAAAGAATAAAATTATGGACCATATAAACCAACATGGTTTAATGGGACAGAGCCAGCATGGGTTCAGCCAAGGGAAATCTTGCCTCACCAATTTGCTTCTTTTCTTTGAAGACGTAAACAAACATGTGGATAAAAGTGAATCAGTTGATGTAGTGTATCTAGATTTTCCAGAAAGCTTGAGACAAAGTTCCTCATGAGAGACTCCTGAGAAAATTAAAAAGTCATGGGATAGGAGGCAATGTCCTTTTGTGGATTAGGAATTGGTTTTTGGAAATAAAACAGAGGATAGGGTTAAATGGAGGAGGGTGAATAATGGAGTGCTGCAGTGATTGGTACTGGGACCAGTGCTATTTAACATATTTATAAATGATCTGGAAATCAGAACAAGTGAGGTGATCAAATTTGCAGATGACACAAAATTATTCAAAGTTGTCAAAAAAAATTGCAGGAAGACTTTAGGAAACTGGAAGACTGGGCATCCAAATGGCAAATGAAATTTAATGTAGATAAATGCAAAGTGGTGCACATTGGGAAGAATATTCTGAATCATAGTTACCTGATGCTAGGGCCCACCTTAGGAGTCAGTACTCAAGAAAAAGATCTAGGTGTCATTGTAGACAATATGCTGAAATCTTCTGCCCAGTATGTGGCGGTGGCCAAAAAAGCAAACAATGCTAGGAATTATTAGGAAATAGATGCAAAATAAGACCAAGAATATTATAATGCCTTTGTATCGCGCCATGGTGTGACCTCACCTTGAGTATTATATTCAGTTCTGTCGCTGTATCTCAAAAAAGATGTAGCAGAATTAGAAAAGGTTTAAAGAAGAGCGAGCAAAGTGATAAAAGGGGATGGAACTCCTCCCATATGAGGAAAGGCTAAAGTGGTTAGGGCTCTTCATCTTGGAAAAGAGACAGCTGAGTGGGGATATGATTGAGGTCTTTAAAATCATGAGTGGTATAGAACGGGTAGAAGTGAATTGATTTTTCACTTCTTCAAAAGGTACAAAGACCATGGGGACACTCAATGAAATTATATGGACATACCTTTAAATAAATAGGAGGAAATATTTTTTCACTCAAAAAATAGTTAAGCTCTGGAACTCACTGCCAGAGGATGTGGTAATAGTGGTTAGGGTATCTGGGTTTAAAAAAGGTTTGGTCAAGTTCCTGGAGGAAAAGCCCATAGTCTGATATTGAGATGGTCATGGGGGAAGCCACTGCTTGCCCTGGGATTGGTAGCATGGAATGTTACTACTAATTGGGTTTCTGCCATGACCTGGATTGGCCACTGTTGGAAGCAGGATACTGGGCTAGATGGCCATTGGTCTGATCCAATATGGCTATTCTTAGGTTATTAGCTATCCGGGTCCTGCCCCTGAAAATCAGCGATACTCAGGTAACTCCCAGCAGGCTATGGAGTACCTGGATATTCAGCACTGGGACCTGGTAAAGGGCTGACACAGAATATCCAGTTCTAATTCAGCTGGTGGCGGCCAGCATTTAAAGAAACAGTGTCCTTAGAGAAGATAGTGTACCATCAGATAAGGACCCCTAGACCCATCTAATTTACCTGTTTACTTCAAGAGCAATATCATAGTTCAGTAGCATAGCCACGGGTGTGCCTGCTACCCACTTTGGGCTCACCCATCCAGCAGCAGCACACTTTTGTTGTGGCTGGCAGAGACATTGCTGCCAATTGCTGAGCTTGGTAGAAGTTTCATGTCACCTAGGAGGAGGTCTTCAGCTGGCAGGGCTTGGAGATCTAGCCAGCTAGGTATTTATATTTTGAGTTGGGGGGGGGGGGGTGCTAGGGGTCTGAGAGGGGGTGGAGTGCAAGGGCAGGGCAAGGGCAGAGAGAAAATGTTGTGCCCATACACTATGGGTTCAGGTCCACCCCAAACTGGCAGCCTGGCTATGCTACTGTCATTATCACTTTTGTTTTGGTTTTCTCTTCACTTCTTTGGAACTAAAGATCCTCCATGTTTATCCCTCTAGTTCTTTAAATTTCTTACAGTTTTTGCTTCCATCACTTCCTCTGATGGCAGCAACATGCATCCACCGCCAAGAAATGTTTCCTAATGTAGGGTTTCTCCTGACTCTACCATTTGGAGCCTCCTTTCATGACCTCCTCTACAAGTTTCCTTCCAGTGAAAACTCTCTGAATGCTACTTTCTGAGATCTTTGCCCTTCTGGGGAGAGAGGGTGGGATGAGGGAAGCTTGTTGTTCAAAGGTTTTATAACAGGTACATAAAATTGTTCCCAGTTTAAACTCTGAGAGTAGAGAAAGTACTGTAAATTTAGCGAGTATTTTGTTGTGGCTTAGTATCTTGAACGGGTGTAGGCAGTTGAGTATTATGGTGAAGACCAATCTATTTTGTTTTTGTTTTGTTTTTTCCACTGAATTTTTATTTCTTCTGAATTTTTGTAGGCTTCACATGCCTGATATAGTATTGATGTGGTGAAGAGCAGTGTATTAAGAAATAAATGGAAATGATTGGAGGGTTTTGACTAAGCGGCGGTAAGCCCAACGCAGGCTTACCACTCGCTAAACCAGAAGTACTGCCAGGCTATTGCAGCAGTCCAGCGGTAGCTCCTACCCCCATTGCGCGCCATTTCCAGCGCTACAAAAATATTTTTATTTTTGTTGCGCCAGTGTTTACCTGGTGGTAAAGCCCGGATAAAGCTGGTTTAGCACTGGAGCCCTTACCGCCACCTCAATGGATGGCAGTAAGTGCTTCCCCCTAAAATGGCTGCACAGCAAGTGCTTCACTTGCCGCAAGGCCATTTCTTTTTTTTTTTTAAACCCTGCTCTTTACCCGTTGCTGTAAAAGGATCCTCAGTGCACGTAAAAAACACTTGCTGATGCCAGCACAGGTCACCTTTTGCCGCAGCTTAGTAAAAGAACCCCGATTGTTATTCTTAAGGAGAATGAATGTATGAGGTGGGGGGGGGGGGGGGGGGGGGGGACAATTTTCATGCTGCCTATATAGCAGGAGGGGCTGCAGATACTTTTTATCAATGGCCTTTGTGTACTTTTTCCTTAGAAATCTGCAACAATCACTTCTCTTTTTCCTGCAGTTATTTTTTCTGACTAAAAAAACATGTATGCTTTTAAAAAACTAGTAACATGCACATATTGGGTGAGATTCTGTATATGTTGCTTAAACAATCTGCACTGAAAAAAATAATGCTCAGTGCTGTTTTATAAATCTTGTTTAACAATAGGCACAATAGAATAGAGTTTATGACCAGGAATTACGTTTAACTTTAGGCACAGCCATTTGTACTAACTAAAAAGTTGTGGAAATCCTCGAGCCTAAATTAGGCACATATCCTCCTTATTCTATAAATGTGTGAGTAAATTCTAGGGACACCCCGATCCACCCATGACTATCCCATTTCCACGCCCCCTTGTCGGACTCATGCCTAAATTTATGTGCATAACTGCTAATTAAATCCTATTAGCACTAATTGCTTGTTAGGATGCCAATTATAAGCACTAATTGGCTCGTTATTCAATTAAATTGCACGCACAACTCAAAGCACCAGGGGATTGCTTCAGTTTTTGCTCTAGCCCCCTCCATGCGTGTAAAAAAGTACATGTGCGGTGGAATAATGCATTTATTATTAACCACACGCAAGCCCCTAATTCTAGAAATTTGTTTGCCCAACTGTACACTTCAGTTGCAAAGTTGTGTGCATAATTTATAGAATATGGGCAGTT
This sequence comes from Microcaecilia unicolor, assembly GCF_901765095.1. Lineage (NCBI taxonomy): Eukaryota > Metazoa > Chordata > Amphibia > Gymnophiona > Siphonopidae > Microcaecilia > Microcaecilia unicolor. The sequence continues at coordinate 608,151,015 of NC_044031.1, read as the reverse complement.
TTGTGTGTAACTTAATTGTTTAATGAGCTGTTAATTGGCTGTTGGTGTTAAATAGAGATGACTGACACAAATGAGCAGTTCTGTGCTTAATTGCTTGTAGTTGGTATTGTGTAAATAGTGGTTTTCAACCCAGTCCTCAGGGAGCACCTGGCCAGTTGGATTTTCAGGATACTGTTTTAAATCCCCCCCCTTATAGACCTCTTTCTGACTCCGTCACACGGGGGACTAAAGGTACTTATTTCATATATCAGGTTCTGTATAGTTTCTCTAACCTCCATTGTCACCCAATCATAAGGGGGTGGCATTAGGAGCCGTAATTGAAAACTAATTCCCATAACTACTGCTTTCTGTCCAAAACTGAGTGTCACTTGTATGTGATCTACCTTAGGCTAAATGTTAGGTAAAGAGAAGATAGAATCAATAAAAATAGAGACAGAGATAGGTTTAGATAGATAGGTACATTTTATTTCTTACCCAAACACAAGTCTTCAAGTTGATACAAATACAGACATCAGATTCTGGGTTTATCTGCACAGCGCCCTGCCGTCTGAGAGAAGCGTTGGGGAGGAGTTCCAAACTAAGGCAAAATCTCCCCTCTTTTATACACAAACCTCTCCATAGAAGTGAATGGTGAGAAACCTTGCTCCTAATCTTTCTCACTTTCTGAGATCATACTTTCCCACGCGGTCTGCTGTCTGATGTGCCCACCTCCTTCCGTTCTCAGCTACTGCTAATTATCAACATGTTTTGGGAAGCGTTGAGATAACAGTTTCACATCTTCCGGCTGCAATACTTTTCATACTTTTCATACCTTTCATACCATCTCATGAACTCTGTATTACCTCTGTATCATTGTATACCAAAACTAATAAGCTCCATTTTATTCATCTGATCTTTCATTACAGGTGCTATATTTGATTTAAAAGTTGTACCAGTTTGTGTCAGGACTCATTGTTCAGACCTGCTTTTTGCAGATTCTCAAATATTAAATCATTTACTTGTTGTTTGGCCTAGTCAGTACTTTTTCAGTTGTTTTAGGCTGCATAGCTTTGGCCATCACTATTCCAGTGGTAGCCTTAAAGCCAGGCCATATATTAACAATACCCACAATGAATATGTATCGGACAGATTTGCATGCAATGGAGGAAATGCATGCTATTACGTCTCATGCAGATTCACTTTGGGTATCCTGAAAACCCAACTGGCCAGGTGCTCCCTTAGGACCTAGTTGAGAAATGCATGCAACTGCAAGGGGGCATGGACCTGGGAGAGTCAGAGGCAGGTCAGGGGCATGCCTAGCACCTCACATGCCTACAGTTAGACTTGAGCATTTACTGTATACCAGTTATTTTGCTAGCTTAATTGTTAGGTGTGTAACTGTGAACTTATGCTAGTATTGTGTAAACAACACTTGACACCAGTAGAGTTCTATGGGAGAGACACTTAGGTGGAGGTTAAAGGCAAGGTCTCATATTCGAGTCGCAGTTAATTCAACATCCTTGAACTGCTTACGTTTTTAATCATAGACTCATGCCTACCATCCTACCTTAAACGTCAACTAGCATCACTCTGGATATTTTCACATTAATTTTATCTTTTTTTTATTTTTATTTTTATCATTCTACCGTACTGCTAGCTGACCAATTAAGCCAATTTTGCTAGAATTTTTAGTAACTTATCTGAATGCCATCAAGACGAGCAGTATTGTGTAAAGGCAGCATCCCGGCACCTAGCTTTAGCCAACTTATAGAAGGTGGGCAATTTTCATATGGTCCATTATCACCAGTGAAACACTGTTTTATCCATTGAAATGTCTTTTAAAATTGCCACCTATATGTGGCCAAACTATCTCAATCAAAGTAATATCAGAAAACTGCATTGGAATTAAAAAGAAACTCTTAAATTTCTCACCTACCAGACCGAATCCTAAAGATTGGATCCCCCAATTCTACTTCTAAGAAATGCAGCAGATGTTAGTGGCTAGCAATTTATACCTCATCTCCTCAATAAAAAATATTTAGCTATGACTCATCTGTCTTTTTAGAACACTTTTGGTTAGATTATCAATTGCATGTCCAAATCCTTTTAATTTATCAGTGACAGATATACTCTTAATACAGAGGTCTCATATTATTCTTGCTTAGATGAGATGGTATACAGTATTTTTTATAGGTCTTTCAGTTATAAATATTTTTTTCTGACAAATTGAGATACAATACTAGCTGTGCAGTCAGCTCTAGATTTTATTGCATGTCGTTTCTGTTGGTTTTGGCACTTATATATGTGTTAAACATATGGCACTACCAAATCGTCTGCAAGCGAGCCAAGGAAAGTGGACCCATGTGGTAACATTGGGAAGTAGTAGAGCAGAATATTATAAACACTGCTATTGTGGACAGCTATTTTGCAGAGGCATCTGCTAATTGGAATGTCTTTCTTGAGCCAGGAAACAAGGCACTGTAGCTACAGTCCAGTGTTCGGTTGGCAGGCTGATATGTGGCAGAGGATGTATTGAGTTTAAACCTCAACACTGAAACAAGGGGAATTGTTTTAAAATGAAAAAGCCATAATATTTTGTACAACTGTTGCTCAGAAAATAGTCATGTGTACTTCAGTATAACCTGTTTATTAAAAAGGAGATTGTGATGAATTGGGTGGTATATGGCTGGGTTTATGCAAGGCGAAACATGGTTTTTTTTTTAAGCCTGTGAACTGTATTATTTTTTTTCATGCAGTGTATTTCTCTTGTTTGGCCAGCAGGTGGTGTCTGTTTTCTGTTTTGAACTATTGTATTAAAGACTGTTGCTTTTTAGCATAAGCCCTGAGGAAAAAGTGTCCTGCCCTACTATTGGCCAGATTCTTTCAAAAGTTAATGCTCTGGGCTCTGATTGGCCCTGGAGTTCAAAATCCAGCCAGGAGGAATTAGATTTTCCCCAGTCTCAGATAGGGATTGCAGAGGGTAAACATCTCTGCCCTGAGGCCAAGTTCAAGAACTGTGAGCAGTATTTTCCTGAAACTCCCCAGGTGCCACCCAGGTAGTGACAAAGTGTTTAGATAGTTTTAAAATTGATCCTTATTCAGTTACCTGTTATTGCTCGTTGTTTTTCTACCTGTTTTGTATCATTTACTGTTCTATTTCTGTGATGATAAACCCATTAGTTTATTAGATCTGATATCTTGGACTAAGAATCCTGGTGGTTTGTGTTTTGGGTCTGTGAGTGCTTTCTAAAAACTGTGGGACCCCTGGGAGTGTAGACCCAGTGTCCTAGAAATCACCAGGGAATAACTTGTGAGTGGGAGACTCGCCCAGAGGCAAGTGGGACACAGTTGGTGGGAGGAGGGTGTTAGTGTAGAGCACATGCCCAGGTGCAGGCTAGCCTGAACAGTGCTGGGGACAGACCCTACAGGTGGTTGCAGGTTAACCCCAGGTGGGTGCTAGGCGTCCTGTTTTGGATGGCGTACAGATTGGTATCCTCGAAGAGCCCCACCAGTTAAGCCTCATTAGCCTCCTGCAGGGCCATGACAACCAAGCTCTGGAAGTGCAAGTCAGTCTTTGTGTGATCTCTTGCACCTGGCAGTGGAAGGGAAGCTTGTGAATAAGCAGCTTGGTAAACTTTTGCTAGTGGTTGATTTCCCTGAGCTCTACAGTATCCGGTCAATAGCGATGAGGCTTCTTCACACCACCTGTGGCCGGGGCGCTTTTGTGAGCCACCTTGGTCGCCACTATTTATAAGGAGCTTTTCCTCCGATAGACTTATTGGCAGCCTGCTTAGTATGGGCCATGCTGGACACACACTCTTCTTAATTCCCTTCTGCTACCCTGTATTTGCCAGAAGCAGAAGCTTAATTGAGGTAGGTAGGCCAAGTTATCCTTGGAGCCCTGAAGTTAAAGAGAAAGTGAGTGTTTATTGAACCTGTGGAGCCATGTCATGCAGGAACCTTTAAGAGAGAAGTAGTGTATACTGAATTGTGGAGCCCTGTCAAGCACAGGGCTGAAAGGGACTCTAGTTTCAAGTGTTTGTTTGTTTAAAGTATCAAGCCAGTGAAGAGAACAGAATTGAAGATTTTCTTTGAACATTAATGAAACAGTTGTACTTGCAACCCCTTTGTGTGGCTGTTTTGTTGAGGCCCCATGTCTGGCCACTACACCCATACCACCACAGGGATGTTTACTAAAGTGTGGTAGGTTATTGCACTTGCTGTGCATTATGTGCAAAAATTAATGTGTGGTAAGTGTAAAATCTGTGTGTTGTTGGGACTCAGGTCAAAAATGTCCTGCAGTTTGCACACTTATCATATACTAAGGCAGCAATTCTACTACTACTACTTATCATTTCTAAAGTACTACTAGACGTACGCAGCGCTGTACACTTGAACATGAAGAGACAGTCCCTGCTCGACAGAGCTTACAATCTAATTAGGACAGGCAAACAGGACAAACAAGAGATAAGGGAATATTAAAGTGAGGATGATAAAATAAGGGTTCTGAACAAGTGAATAAGGGTTAGGAGTTAAAAGCAACATCAAAAAAGTGGGCTTTTAGCTTAGATTTGAAGACGGCCAGAGATGGAGCTTGACGTACCGGCTCAGGAAGTCTATTCCAGGCATATGGTGCAGCAAGATAAAAGGAACGGAGTCTGGAGTTAGCAGTGGAGGAAAAGGGTGCAGATAAGAGAGATTTACCCAGGAGTTCCCGGGGAGGAAAGTAGGGAGAGATGAGAGTGGAGAGGTACTGAGGAGCTGCAGAGTGAATGCACTTATAGGTCAATAAAAGGAGTTTGAACTGTATGCGCAATTCTATGACCAAGCACCTCCTTTTAGGCACTAGAAGGAAATATGGTAGGACCCTATTCTATAGTGGAATATAGGTGACTAGTGGGCTCATTTTCAAAACAGAAAAACATCTAAAAAGTGTCATAAAGCAGCATTTGGATGTTTTTCTCACAAAAAACGTCCAAATCAGCATTTTCGAAACCGATTTTTACACATATTTCTTTGAAGTCTGTCAGAAGTGCATCCAAATCTCAATGGGGCATATCAGAGACGTGTTCAGGGCGGGACTTGGGCGTTCCTGAGACTTAGACATTTTTAACCATAATGGAAGAAAACAAAAATGTCCAGGACTAAAACTAAGACATTTTGAGCTAGACCTGTTTTTATAACGAATAAGGCACAAAAATGTGCCCTAAATAACCAGATGACCACTGGAGGGAATCAGGGATGACCTCCCCTTATTCCCCCAGTGGTCACTAACCTCCCCCCACCCCCAAAAAATGTGATGAAAAACATTACTTACCAGCCTCTGTGCCAGCCTCAGATGTTATACTCAGGTCCATTAGAACATAATGCAGGTCTCTGGAGTAGTCTAGTGGTAGGTGCAGTGCACTGCAGACAGGTGGACCCAGGCTTCTACCTCCCCCTACCTGTTACACATGTGGAGGAAACTGTGAGCCCTCCAAAACTCACCAGAAACCCACTGTACCCACATATAGATGCCCCCTTCACCCGTAAGGGCTATGGTAGTGGTGTACAGTTGGGGGTAGTGGGTTTTGCGGGGGCTTAGAAGACAAGTTAAGGGAGCAAAGATCAGAAATGTACCTAGGAGCATTTTATTAAGTCCACTGCAGTGCCCTCTAGGGTGCCCTATTGCTTTCCTGGGATGTCTGGGGGACCAGTGTACTAAAAATGCTGACTCCTCCTACATCCCAATGGCTTGAATTTGTGTGTTTTGCACTTGGATGTTTTTTTTTTTTTTTTTCAAAAATGGACCAAAAAATAAAACATCCAAATCACAAAACCTTCTATTTTCAAAAACAAAAGATAGACATTTTTCTTTTTTTGAAAATGACCTTCTTTGCTATTCAGATTGGGACATTTTTGCAAAACGTCCAAAGTCGGACTTAGACATCATATCGAAAATGCCTCTCTAGGAGGGGCATTTTCGAATACAGGTCCAGTTCAGAATTGGGGCATTTAGCTCATTACATACAAAAAAAATCAATCTTAGAGCCATTTTTGAAGAGAAAAATCATCTCGGTTTTCCTTATAAAAATGGCTCTAAGATGGATGTATTTGCACAAAAGACATCTTAAAAATAGAGCCATTTTCCACAGCGACATGTCCATCTTATAAATGCCAAAAAAAAACAGGCACAAAAATGTCTATCATCATTTTGAGAGAAATGGCCACACTGACATCCTTGTAGATCATAGGGGCAGCCTAGTGGTCAGCACAGAAGACTTTAAACAATGGCACTCAGGTACAATTCCCACCATAACTCCTTAGTTTTGTACTGAGCCCTCCAGGACCAGAATAAAACCTACTATACCTAACGACATGCGCTCAATTTTGTCCTTTCTTGAAAGCATGCTGGTTTTGCATCTCAAATCATCTGGCTTCCAAAGGGGACACAACACACATCCCTGCTTACTGGGAGATTCATGAAATCAGATTATCTCTTAATGCAGGTAAGTCAGCTCTTCTGTTTAGCAAGGATCTTGAGTTAGTTTTTGCTCTTGTAGCCCATCCTTTGCTTCTTGCCCTTTTGCAGGATGTAGGAGTTAGAGATGAAATATTAAGATTGGCTCATGTTATATATAAAGAAGTACAAGACATTTGTAACTCATATAACTGGCCCTGTGCAGTTATGTGTGCCTTACATACTGAAATGCAATACATACTATTAGGTAGCGTTTAAGTGCGAGAGGGGTATACACATGGGTAGGCCAGAAGCATAGCCAGGTTGAGGGCGCGGGGCAGTGAGAGCGGACTGCTGATGGCACCGGCGCTTAATTTAAATCCAACAGATCGCATCAAAAATAGGTGCCGGCTCCATCGGAAGTCTGTTTGGGGGAGTGGCCGCTCCCCTGGTGACCCACCTAGCTAAGCCTCTGGGGCAGGCCATGGGCATGGCGCCAACTTATGCACATAAGTTATAGAGTACTATAAGTTGCAAATATTGCATAGTATATTTAGGCATGTCAACCAAAGCCAACCATAGACTTCATGTGAGTGGTCTCACCTAAGGACTAAATTCAAGCAACGGCACCTAAAAAAATGGCACCAAAAGAAATAGTGCTTAATGCTATTCTGTAAATGGTGCTCAAAGTTAGATGCCATTTATAGAATAGCACTTAGCACCGGGAAACGTGACTACTTTTAAGTGTAATCATTTATTCCAGAGAATGTGGTAAAGGCGGTTAGCTTAGCGGAGTTTAAAAAAGGAAAGTTTCCTAAAGGAAAAGTCCATAGACCATTATTAAATGGACTTGGGGAAAGTCCACTATTTATGGGATAAGCAGTATAAAATGTTTTGCACTTTTTTGGGATCTTGCCAGGTATTTGTGATCTGGATTGGCCACTGTTGGAAACAGGATGCTGGGCTTGATGGACCTTTGGCCTTTCCCACTATGGCAATACTTATGTAACCATTGGTGTCAATCCCTGTGCCTAAATTAGGTTGTTAGCACCTGATTATTGATGTTTCTGAGCTCAATAGGCAATTTATTTGTGTGTGCATCAGAGATGCACGCACAAAGTTGGGTGCAATATATAGAATCCAGGGTTACTGTTTAATAAATATTATTTAAAAAAAAAACCCAAAGCAAAATATTGTTTTCACTCAATGCATAATTAAACACAAATTCATTGCCAGAGGACATGACAAAAGCAGTGCATGCAAAAGTCCATAAACCATTATTAAGGCAATCTGGAGATAACCACAGACTTTTACGGTCTGTGTCTCGCAAATTCGGATAGGCTGGAGTGGGCTTTGACAGCAACTCCAGTAGTTGGAACATAAGCACAGAGCCAGGTGGGCTTCTATGGTCTATGTCCCAGAAACACCAAAGAAAGACCATGATTAAGTATATAATATCACATTCATTGTTGATTTCATCTTGAATTGAGAATGAATGTGACTGTTGGGCAGACTGGATGGACCATTCAGGTCTTTATCTGCTGTCACTTACAATGTATAGTACTATGGGGCTCATTTTCGAAAGAGAAAAATGTCTAAAAAGTGGCATAAAGCAGCATTTGAATGTTTATCTCACAAAAACATCCAAATCAGTATTTTTGAAACCTATTTTTCAGACATTTTTCTATGCTGTTCATTTGCAGTGTGTCCAAATCTCAAGGGGGCATGTCGGGGGTGAGATTTGGGCATTCCTAAGACTTTTTCAGCCATAGCAGAACAAAACTAAACTAAAACTAAGATGTTTTGAGCTAGACCTGTTTTGATAACTAATAAGTTGCCGTAAATGACCAGATGACCACTGGAGGGAATCAGGGATGACCCCCCCATACCCCTTGAGTGGTTACTGACCCCCTCCCACCTCCCAAAAATGTGAATAAAAATATGACTTACCAGCCTCTATGGCAGCCTCAGATGTTATAGCCAGGTCTATTAGAGCAGCTTGCAGGTCCCTGGAGTAGTTTAGTGGTCGGTGCAGTGCACTATGGAGTAGGAGACTCAAGTCCCTATCTCCCTCTACCTTACACACTTGTGGTGGAAACTTAACCCCTCCCAAAGTTACCAAAATCCTAGTGTGCCCGCATATAGGTGCCCCCTTCACCCATAAGGGCTAATGTAGTAGTGTACAGTGGGGGGCAGTGGGTTTTGAGTGGGTTTTGGAGGGCTCAAGGGACAAGATAAGAGAACAAAGGTAAAATGTGTACCTGGGAGCATTTTTATGAAGTGCACAGAAGTGTCCCTAGGGTGCCCCATTGCTCTCCTGTGATGTCTGGGGGACCAGTCAGCTGTCTCCTCCTACATCCCAATGGCTTGATTTTCTACGTTTTGCACTTATTCATTTTTTTTCCAAAAATGGACCAAAAAACAAAACGCCCTAAGCACAAAACCTTATTCGAAACAGTATTTTTGCAAAAAAAAAAAAAAAGAGACATTTTTCTTCTTTGAAAATGACCTTATTTCCTATTCGAATTTTGGATGTATTCTGCAAAATGTCAACAGTCAGACTTAGATGTCATATCGAAAATGCCCCTCTATGCATCTCTGGGAATATGTCCAAACACAACAAAGAAGAATATCTGTATATGCCAATCTGTAGACCCCTGAAGAAGGCCTTTTTGGCTGAAACACGGACCGTGTAGGGTCATAATAAAATACTTTGGCTTTTCTACACCCGTGATTTTAGTTTGGTCTTTCTGGATTCCTTCCGCTTGTTTTTGTTGTTTTTTTGTTCTCTGGGAATATGTGGCATGGAATCTAACTACTTTTTTGGGATCCTAACAGGTACTTTTGTCTTGGATCGGCCACTGTTGAAAACAGATACTGGGTTTGATGGACTTTTTGTTCTGTCCCAATATGACAATTCTTGTATTCTTATGTATTTGGTTTTTCAATTGTAATGTAGTTTGTTGTACAACGCTCAGGCTTTTGGAAAGGAGTACTTTATAAATGAAATGAAATAAACTTATGTAGTGGGGTACTTTAAAGGATATCTTGGGAGGGGCAGAGTGAAACACAGTACCTTGATGAGTGTCAGCAGGTAGTAAAAAAGCAATAACTAGAATTACAAACGACAAACATTTGCTTCCCCAATCCTTAGATTTAGATCTCCAAGTGGATATCAGGTTATTGCAGTATTATACAATGATCATTGCAGGACTGTTCCTAGAAAAATATCTGTTAATACTCTTTTTTTTCCAGGTCAGGATAGGGATGTGTCATGAGATAAGGGTCTACAGACAGTTTTGATAACATAGCAATGTATTTTCAGTAAGCAATCAGCAGCAGGATGGCCATCTACATTATAGTCAGCTAAATTTAAGGAAATTTGTAGATGTCATTTTGCTTTGCAATTTCCTCTTTATATTTCCACCTCAGTTATATCCAAGCTGGGGCCTGGGGCCATGAGCGTTCATCTGCAATGCCCTGAAGGATGGGTGGGGAGGGGGCGAATCTCCTCTTCTTGCTCTCCTCAGCTTAATGATCATAACAGTAGCCCTAGCCAAGGACCATAAACCACAGCTTTTCTCAGGAACCCACCTAATATGAACCCAAAGTCTGGCAACTGGGCATTGTTTTTTAGGAAGTACGAATGCTGTCTCTGTAGCATTCTCATCCCCAGCCAGCCTGATGACAGAAAACCTGACATTGGAATCAGCCCGGCCACGGTCTTCCCACTGCTGTTAAGATTGAAAATATGACTTCTCCATGAAGATTGTTGTAGCCATTGTGGAAGATCATTGTAGCTGTTCCACCGGTCTAACAATTGGCTTACATTTCATCTGTTCAGTCCTTTAAAGTTCTCTATGACTGAGAAAATACTCAAGCTGCCCTTCCTCTTTTCTTCTGTTGCCGCTCACCTGACCTTACTACCTTCTTGCTCTGTGCATTTTCCAAGCATGTTTACTTCTCTAGTGGTTTGGTTGCCACTACTTCTGCTAGTTCACTACTCTGGGAGCTCTGACATATTCTCAGTAAAGCAGCCTTTTCTCATTTTCCTCCAAATCTTCCACCCTGCAACGTCAGATCAAGACCCCTTGTGCTTGAATTTCTTTTCTGTGCATAATTTCTCTATCCCATATGTGGCAGTGTCTCAAAATGTGTCCCTAACATCTACATGACCTTGAACTCTACCTTTATTTTATAATACACATTAAAGGGCTACTGTGCGAGCGATATGGAGGTGTGTAGAAATGGCCCCTGGCACACCATCTCCTCTCTTTGATAGTAGTGAGGTGAGTGGGGTGGTTGGGTGCTAGTGAGTGAGTTGCACAGGGAACAGCTGTAGCTCAGTATGATTCTGGCAATAGCTATCCTTTAGTGTAGTGGATTACATTTGATTTTCTTATGCTAATCTTATTTCTGATGTAGTAAGGTTGTCATCCTGCAGAGCCAGTACAAAGAGTATTGGGCACCTTGCAGCAAGATTTAAAGTGGGCCATGTCTTTTTTTTTTTTGTTTTAATAAAAACTGAAGTAAAGTTCCCCACTGAAAAGTAAGTGTGGTCTTTTCACCAATGCAGAGAGTTTACAAATTAACCCCAACACCTCTCCCAAAACAGTAACCAGAGTTTTTATTGATAGGGAGGAAGAATTAATCTCCAAAGTCTTTGGGTGACTTGTAGTCTCCTTTATCCATTTCTTTTCACTTGTGCAATAATGGCATGTCACAAAGAATATGTGTTTCCCCAAACAGGCTCTTACTGAATGAAAACTGCAAGGAAATAGATTTGCAACTGAACAGTCTCTTTATGTTACTTCTGATTCTCTTAACAGCACTGAAGAAAATTACTTCAGAAAGAAAGTCATTCCTTTTCTCCCACAAAACTTAATATGTGATGCAGTTCACTGTAAAGATAGCTCTAAAATCATGGTACTGATGCAGCCATTCCTAATACAAGAAAACAGCACAGTTCTTTCCCCTCTCTGCTCTCATACTGGAAACTGCAAACGCTGAATTTTCCTGGGCTGTGGGACAAGTTCCAGCTCCTTCACTCTTGTTCCTGGAAATGTAAATCCTTCTCTGACAAGAATGTGTCTGTAATATCTTGTTTTTAGCTCATTTAAATGAGATGTAAAGTGAGGCCGAGGCTCCCTTTTTCTTTCAGAGCTGAGACTCTAACCTCCAATCTAAACTATTACTACTACTAACATTTATGTATTGCAAACACATTATCCAGCTTATTTTCGAAGGAGATCACTGGCCATCTTACGACACAAATCGGGAGATGGCCAGCCATCTCCTGAAGCCGGCGAAATCAGTACAATGGAAAACCAATTTTGGCCGGCTCCAACTGCTTTCCGTTGCAGAGCCGGCCAAAGTTAAAGGGGGCATTTCGGAAGGGTATGGGAGGTGGGATGGGGGCGTTGTTAAGACATGGCCGGCTTCAGCTGATAATGGAAAAAAGAAGGACGGCTCTGAGGAGCATTTCGCCAGCTTCACTTGGTCCATTTTTTTTTTAGGACCAAGTCTCAAAAAAGTGCCCCAATTGACCAGATACCACCAGAGGGAATCTGGGATGACCTCCCCTTACTCCCCTAGTGGTCACCAACCCCCTCCCACCCTAAAAAAAAAAACTTTTTTTGTCAGCTTCTATGCCAGCCTGAAATGTCATACCCAGCAATATGCAGATCCCTGGAGCAGTTTTTAGTGGGTGCAGTTCACTCCAGGCAGGTGGACCCAGGCCCATCCCCCCCTACCTGTTACACTTGTGGTGGTAAATGGGAACCCTCCAACCCCCCCCCCAAACCCACTGTACCCACATGTAGGTGCTCCCCTTCACCCATAATGGCTATGGTAATGGTGTAGAGTTGTGGGCAGTGGGTTTTGGGGGGGATTTGGGGGGCTCAGCACCCAAGGTAAGGGAGCTATGCACCTGGGAGCTATTTTTATTTATTTTTTTCAATTTTTAGAAGTGCCCCCTAGAGTGCCCGGTTGGTGTCCTGGCATGTCAGGGGGACCAGTGCACTACAAATGCTGGCTCCTCCCACGACCAAATGCCTTGGATTTGGCCGGGTTTGAGATGGCTGGCCTCGGTTTCCATTATCGGCGAAAACCGAGGCCGGCCATCTCAAACCCGGCCATCTCTGACATTTGGCCGGCCCCAACCGTATTATCGAAACGAAAGATGGCTGGCCATCTTTTTCGATAATACGGTTCGGGACCGCCTTTTGCGGCACCGGCCATATAGATGGCCGGTGCCATTTGATTATGCCCCTCTAGGGGGAGATTTTTATATATGGTGCCTAAGAAATCAGCACAGCAATCAATGCCAACTAAGCATATTCCATAAGCAGTGCCTAGATATTAGCGCCGTATATAGAATACGCTTAGTTAATATCTCAGTGCCTAAAACTGTATGCCTCCATTTACACCAATGAAAATGTGGCATAACTTCCTGGCCTGTAGATTTAGATGCACTGGGCCATATTCTATAACTATATGTGTACATTTCGGAACACCCATGAAACACCCTTTTTCCTGCCCATAACCATGCCCTCTTTTTGCCTGCGCACATTAGAAGTTAGGTGCACTGCATTACAGAATGTGCTTAGCGAGTTGTATGTATAAATTATAATTATTGCCAATTAGTGCTCATTATTGCTTGTTAAGAGCTGTTATCAATGCTGATTGGCTTAAGCCCAATTAAATTACGCACATTATTAAAGAATATGCTTGGATTTCAGTGCAGATCTGTAGGCACATTATATAGAATCCAGGGGTATGGGGGCAATTCTATAAAGGGATGTAGGCACTTCCTTTTCTAACCAGGTATTAATGCATCTAAGATTTAGGTGCGAGCACTTAACGCCAGACATAGAGCTGGTGTGTTAATGCCTACATGCTGCAGATATGTGCATAACTTATAAATTTATGTGCATAAGTTTAGGTGGGTACCTTCCAGGCTTCAGCCCTGTATATGCTCCCCTTTCAATCAGCGCTGTCTAAATTAAGCAGATATGTTTGTATATGTGTACACATTTGTATATAGATGCTGGTACTCCACACATTTACATATGTAACACACACATATATGTTAGCACATACTGTATTTTATAGAATTGCCAATAGGTGTACAAAATGTAGACCCATAGGTGGTCGGTGACTCAGATGTCTGTGGAAGCTAAAGTGAGGCGGGGCTGGAGAGGGACTAGGGAGGTTAGAATAGAGCGGAGCATGGCAAGTTTAAATCCTTGGGGCGGCAACACCTGTGATAGCACTTCTGAACATAGCAGAGAAGGACCCCTTAATTGTGTCCCTCGGTTCCCCCCACCCCATACCTCTGTTAGCAATTGTAATATGGAAGCTGAAGACACTCAAGAGAATTCTCTGCCAAAAAAATATTGCCCCCTCTCTCTCTCCTCCACCCCCCCCCCAACATCAAGCATCACCCCATCTCTCTCTCCTTCCACCATCATCTGGTCTCTTCCCTCCAATCCTTTACTATCCAATATTGCCTCATTTCTCTTCCCCTTGCTCTACCATCCAGCGTCATCTTATCTCTTTCTCTGCCACCACAGCCCTTCTTCTTTCCCATATTTGCTTATTTATGTTTATTTATTTATAACCCAACACTATCCTATCCTGTCTACCCTCTTTTATCCTAGTCATATATTATCTAACTCAACATATCATACACTACTAAGCCCGATTTTATGTTGTTTTTACTGTTTTATTGAAAATTCTATTCTTAACTTTGTATTTCAAATTACTATGTAAGCCGCATTGAGCCTGCATTGTGTGGGAAAGCAGGGGGTACAAATGTAACAAATAATAATAATAATAATAACATTCATAATCTAAAATACAACAAAAGACAGATTACTCAAAAAACACCGCATTGCCAGTTCATCACAATTCCAACAGCACCAATACCAGAAAACATCCTAAATCAATCAGATGGGCCAACAGATGACACTTCAAAATCTGCTTAACAGATGCTTAAAAGAGAAAGATCTCTTTCTCTGTGTGTCCCCCCCCCCCCCCCAACATCAACTACTACCACCATTTTCCTTCTTCTGTCCCTCCCCAAGGTCATTCACTCCTTCATCAGCACCTCTGCCAGGCCTCTACTCAACAAGAAATAGAATCCATAACCCTCCCATCTGTGCATTCCACCTGCTCCTTCCCTGACTTGATAGATGCAAACCACGGAACCATAACCCTCTACCAAGGCTGCTGAGGGGGGGTGGGCAAGATTCCTCTGAGCCTGGCCTTCAAGGGGGGCCCAACACTGGGGATCTGTCTGTCTTCTGCTCCTGATGGGACCCAGGTGATCGCATCTTGACAGGTGCAGGAGAGAGAAAACTCCGGCAACGGGCCCCCCTCAGAGGCTGGGGAGGAGCAGACACAGGGCTTCGAGGCCTCTGGTTTGGCTGGTGGGGGTCCCCAAGCCCCACCAGCAGAAGCCTTCCTTCAGGGCTGTTCTTCGTTGCATTGCGTGCCCTGCAGCGGAGAACAGTGCTGGAGGAAGGCTTCTGCTGGCGGGGCTTGGGGACCCCTACCAACCAAAGTATATGGAGTCGCGGAAGGGGGCAAGGAGGTGGAGCAAAATGTGCCCTCTAGTTTGGTCTCAAGCCACCTCCCACCCAATTTTTGTGGTCTGCTTACACAACGGTCCGGGGGTGCAGCAGTGGCTGTCCTGGTGGGGCCCTGCCGCGGTGGCCCTGCCACGGACCCATCTCAGTCTCTTGGCAGCCCTGCCCTCTGCATGCCACTAGCGGCTCTTCAGGTCACACCCCCTGTGATGTAACTTCCTGTTTTGGAGGGGCAGAATCAACAAAGCTGCTAGTAGCACCCTACTCATGGGCTATAGTCCCATGGTTTCTCATTGTTTGTAGCTACCGAGTCAGGGATTCAGCTGCCTGGCAGTTAGAGTGAGCAAGTAGGGAGCGGGTGGGATGCACAGAGGGGAAGTTAGTGATTTCTTGTTGCCTCTGCAGATTTGAGAAGACAGCTACCTGGCAGGAGAGCAAGTGTCCACAGGGAGAGGAAGATAGTGGTTGGAGCTGGGGCATTTAAAAGGCATTTAAAAAAAACCCATCTAAATAAAAAAAAAAAAAAGCCCCGCTCATAATTTCCAAAGTAGCGGCCATCTCACAGCCATATTCAAACAGAAAAAAGTCGATTTCCTGTTGGCTGTGAGATGGATGTTTTTGCACTAAAAACATCCAAAATTAATAGCCGTTTTCCAAAGTGAAATGTCCAACTTTTGAATGACAAAAAAACAAATAAACCAGGGACATAAATGTCTGGCATCATTTTCAAAAACATGGCCACAGATGCATCACTGCAGAACAGAGGTGTAGAGTTTTGGGTTAGGTGTCAGTGGACTGTAAACCAAGGGACACAGGTTGAAACCCCACTATAACTATTTTTTCTTCTGTGAATGTAATCTAGGGTTACCATATGTCTGGATTTCCCCGGACATGTCCTCTTCTTGAGGACATGTCCGGGGCATCCGGCGGGTTTTGCCCGCCCGCCTGTTTGTCCGGATTTCTGGACAAACGGGTGGGCGGGCAGGCAAGCGGCACCGTGGGTCTCCCCTCCCCTTACTTACTATCTGCGCTGGTGGTCTAGTGACCTCTTTGGGGTAGGGAAGAGACCCTCTTTCCTGCCTGGAGTGTTGCCTGTCCTTGCCCTGCATCGTTCTCAGTCTCGTCTCAGGATTCAAAATGGCCGCCGAGAGTTGAAGCGGCCTCACGCGACTTCAACTCTCGGCAGCCATTTTGAATCCCGAGCCGAGACCGAGAAGGATGCAGGGCAAGGCAGCACTCCGGGCAGGAAAGAGGGGGCTCTTTCCTGCCCCGAAGAGGTCACTAGACCACCAGGGCAGTAGATAGTAAGTAAGGGGAGGGGAGGGGAATATGTGACAAGGGGGAGGGAAGGTGACGGAGGGGGAGGGGAGGGGAATATGTGACCCGGGGGAGGGAAATATGTGACAGGGGGCAGGGTGAGAGCGAGAAAGGGTGGGGCGAGGATCCGAAAGGGACGTGGTTTGGGCGGGGCAGGGGTGGGGCAGGGGCGTGACATGTGCCCTCTTTTTCAGAGGACAAAATATGTTAACCCTAATGTAATCCCTCCAGGGCCTTAGAAATACCTACTGAACCTGAAAGTACACCACTTCAATAGTCTTCAGGCTTTCAGGTGTCTTCAGGTATTTTTTCTGTTTCTGGAAGGCTCAGAATTATTTAAAAAATAAGAGTTAAAGTGAGTCTTGAACCTGAGTCCCTTGATTCACTGTCCACTGCACTAACTACTAGTTTCCTTTCCAGTTTCACTTTCAGTGGAGAGGGAGGGAGACAGCAACTACTGGAGGATTAAGGAGGAGTTATGCCTTAATCCCTCCTGTGGTCAGCTGCTCAATTAGTACAATGTTTTGTAACTTGGACATTACTGAAACAGGTCTAGATTAAAACATCCTTCGGTTTAGACAGATCAGGATTTGGACATTTTTAGCAGATAGAGTTTTGTTTTAGGCATTTAAGATGTCCATCTGCTTTAAAAATGAGCACCTTAGCCTCCCCAAGCTTCTTTATGTGGTGCCTATATGCAGACCAACAGATATCTGCTTTTGAGACATTTCAATGTACTGTGAAGTAGGATATCCACTTCTGAGGATTTTTCTACTTTTGCTGTTAATGAGTCTCCGTCTCTCCTCAGAGAAACACAGAACCAAACCTTCCTCTTCTGGGAAAGACTTGTAACTCTGCTCATTCTTTTCCTTCTTCCAGTTCCTCCTGTAGCATGCACTTCTGTTCACAAAACTCTTTCTGCTAAGCGGTTGCCTTTGCTGTCTGTACTGGAACATTCGATACAGCAGGGAATGTTTCTGCCTTTTACTAAGACAATTTACAGTGTAAAGGGTGGAAAAGAGTCCCTACACAAGGGGATGCTGTATTCCTAGGATTTATTCTCCCTTTGTAATGTGAACATCAAGACACAAGAAAGAATTCTAGGACGCTGTAGGCTACTGTTTGGTTACTGGAGTGTGAAATGTGATCTCATATCTCTACAGTATGACTGCATTCAGTCTGTGTCGGCCATCTTTTTAAATAGTGCTAGCTCTAGAGACATTGCATGAAACTAACTGGTTTTAGATCTGGATCAAATTTAAGCCAGTACTTTTTCAGCAATGGAATTTGATGATGGAAGTTATGACCAAGGCTAACAGTATAGCAGGTGTTAAAAAGGTTTGGACATGTTTTCTGATGGACAGACCAGTTATTAATCAGGTAGACTGGGACATCAACGACAAGAAATGGACAGTTCCATTGGTTAATCCAGGAATCAGGGCTTGATGGGCCACTGGCTGACTTAGGGGCCCATTTACCAAGCATGTATTCGATGCACGCAGGTCATTACCGCTCAGTTACCACATGAGACTTTACCGCTAGGTCAATGGCTTGCGGTAAGGTCTTAGACCCAAACTGGACGCGCAGCAATTTTCATGTTGCCGCATGTCCATTTTCAGCAAAAATAAAAAAGACATTTTTTTGTAGGTGCGCTGAAAAATGATTCTGCACGTGCAGAAATCATGTGCCTACACTACCTCAGGTCATTTTTCAGCACACCTTAATAAAAGGACCCTTTAGCTTGGCATGTTTTCTTTTTGCTTGTTTTCTTCATTTCTAGCTTGCACTTCGTGGGTTTAGCATGATGTCTCCTTGAAATCATGATTAGATCTGAAGTAAAGACCCCTCTATAAGAATTTCATCATTACTCCAGTCCTCAATCCCAGCTCCATAATGACTCTTTAAGTAACTGCCTAGTTTTAGGTAGTGAAAAGGTGTGTAAATGGAGGTATTCTAGATATTAACATGTGTAACTTGCTTCTTAATGAATACAGATTAGCAGAAAAGCATGCTTCTTGATGATGCGTACTTTGCAGATGGGCATGTGCATGAGTGAACACGTAATTATGCATGTAAATAATAGAAGACTACAATTTATGAGTGTTCTGGCTAAGATCTAGGCACAGGCGTTTACACTAGCTATAGGACTGGTGAAAGTGATCACACCTTGAATATAAGCGTGTTTTTACTACTACTACTACTACTTACTACTACTTAGCATTTCTATAGCGCTGCTAGGGTTACGCAGCGCTGTACAATTTTACACAAGGGGAAGGACAGTCCCTGCTCAAGAGAGCTTACAATCTAAAGGTAATAAACTATGTAGTCAGTGTAGGTATCATGAATGGGGAAGGTGATTAGGCGCCAAAAGCAAGGGAGAAGAGATGGGCTTTGAGTAAGGACTTGAAAATGGGCAGGGAGGGCGCATGGAGTATGGTGCTCTGGAAGTCTGTTCCAGGCATAAGGTGATGTGAGGCAGAAGGGGCGGAGTCTGGAGTTAGCGGTGGTGGAGAAGGGTACAGATAGGAGTGATTTGTCCTGAGAGCAGAGGTTACAGGTGGGGACATACGGGGAGAGGAGGGTAGAGAGGTAATGGGGGGCTGCAGATTGAGTGCACTTGAAGGTCAATAGGAGAAGCTTGAACTGTATACGGTAGCTGATCAGGAGCCAGTGAAGCGACTTGAGGAGAGGGGTGATATGAGAGTATCGGTTCGCGTGGTAGATAAGACATGCGGCAGAATTTTGGACAGATTGGAGGGGGGATAGGTGGCTAAGCGGGAGACCAGCGAGGAGAAGGTTGCAATAGTCAAGATGAGAGGTAACGAGCGAGTGGACGAGGGTTCGGGTGGTCTGTTCAGAGAGGAATGGGCGAATTTTACTAATATTATAGAGGAAGAAGCGACAGGTCTTAGCTGTTTGCTGGATATGGGCAGAGAAGGAGAGGGAGGAGTTGAAAATGACTCCGAGATTGCGGGCTGAGGAGACGGGGAGGATGAGGGCGTTGTCAACAGAGACGGAGAGTGGGGGAAGAGGAGAGGAGGGTTTGGGTGGAAAGACAAGGAGCTCAGTCTTTGCCATGTTCAGTTTCAGATGCCGGTTGGACATCCAGGCAGCGATGTCTGAAAGGCAGGCCGAAACTTTGGCCTGGGTTTCGACTGTGATGTCGGGAGTGGAGAGGTAAAGCTGGGTGTCATCGGCATAGAGATGGTACTGGAAACCATGTGATGAGATCAGCGAGCCCAGGGAAGAGGTGTATATCGAGAAAAGAAGCGGTCCAAGGACAGATCCTTGAGGAACCCCAACAGAGAGTGGGACGGGTGTGGAAGAAGAGCCATTAGAAAATACTCTGAAGGTGCGTTGGGAAAGATACGAGGAGAACCAGGAGAGGACGGAACCCTGGAACCCGAATGAGGACAGTGTGTCAAGAAGTAAATTATGATTGACGGTATCAAAGGCGGCAGATAGGTCGAGGAGGATGAGGATGGAATAGTGACCTTTGGATTTGTCAAGGAACAGGTCATTGCAAACTTTAGAGAGTGCTGTTTCTGTCGAGTGTAGTGGGCGAAAGCCGGATTGAAGTGGATCGAGGACGGCCTGAGAGGAGAGGAAATCAAGGCAGCGGCTGTGGACAGCGCGTTCAAGTAATTTGGAGAGGAAGGGTAGAAGGGAGATGGGGCGGTAATTGGAGGGACAGGTGGGGTCAAGTGATGGTTTTTTGAGAAGTGGTGTGACTACAGCATGCTTGAAGGTGTCAGGGACAGTAGCAGTGGAGAGAGAGAGGTTGAGGATGTGACAGATTGAGGGGTTAACTGTAGGAGAGATGTTGGTAAGCAGATTGGTGGGAATGGGATCAGAGGAACAGGTGGTGCACTTAGAGGAAGAAAGAAGGCGAGCAGTTTCCTTTTCGGTGATCTCAGGGAAGGAGGAGAAGGAGGCTATGTTAGGTTGGTTGAGGGAGTGGGTTAAGAAGTCAAAGGGAGGAGAAGGCTTGGAAGTGAATTCAAGGTTTATCTTCTGCACTTTATCGCGGAAGTAGTCAGCTAGTGTTTGAGGAGAGAGTGGGGGGGGGGGGTGGGAGCGGAGGGCACCTTGAGTAGGGAGTTGAGGGTGGCGAAGAGGCGACGAGAGTTGGAGCTGAGAGAATTGGTTAATTGAGAATAATATTCCTGTTTGGCAAGGAATAGGGAGGACTGGAAGGAGGATAGTATGAATTTGTAATGGGTGAAATCTGACAGGGTGCGAGATTTCCTCCATAGTCGTTCAGCAGATCGGGTGCAGGAGCGAAGGTAATGGATGCAAGGGGTTAACCAGGGTTGAGGATTAGTGCGCTTAGTGGGGCGAGAGACAGATGGAGCTAGGGTATCGAGAAGCAGTGGAGAGAATTTCATTGCAGGTAGAGACAGCCGTGTCGACAGATTCAGAAGACGAGATGGAAGGGAAGAGATTGGAGATGTGAGAGGATAGAGTAGGAGGGTCGACAGCTTGGAGATTCCTGAAGGCAGTGGTTATAGTTGGACAAGGTTGAGGGGGAAGGTGATGAAGTGTGAGCGTGATTAGGTGATGATCTGAGATAGGAAGGACTGAGGTGCAGAAATTGGAAGGTGAGCAGGAAGAGAAGAGAACGAGGTCGAGACAATGGCCATCACGGTGAGTAGGGGTGGTGGAGCATAGTCGGAGGTTAAAGGAGGATATCAGAGTGAGGAATTTAGAAGCGTAGGAGTTGGATGGGTTGTCAACGTGAATGTTAAAATCACCAAGAATGAGGGATGGAGATGCGGGATCAAGAAAGACGGAGAGCCAAGCGTCGAAGTCAGTAAGGAATGAGGAGAGGGGCTTATCAGGGGGGCGGTAGATGACTGCAATTCTGAGTGGTAATGGGTGGAATAGCCAGATGGAGTGAGCTTCAAAGGACGAGAAGCAGTGAGACTGCGGTAAGATGAGGGGTTGGAAACTACAGGAGGGCGAGAGAAGTAGCCCGACGCCTCCACCGCGGCCATCTGGGCAGGGAGTGTGGGAGAAGTGATAACCTCCATGACAAAGGGCCGCGACTGAGGCAGAGTCGTCAGGGGAGAGCCAGGTTTCAGTTAGGGCGAGCAGTTGAAGGGAACGAGAGATGAAGAGATCATGGGTGAAGGGCAGTTTGTTGCAGACCGAGTGGGCATTCCACAAGGCACATGAGAAGGGGAGGGAAGAGGGGGGGAGGAGGGGAATAGAGACGAGATTGGAGACATCACGGAATCGTTTGCATGGATAGGAGGAGGACAGGTGAGGGGGGCCTGGATTAGGATTAATGTCTCCCACGGATAGCAGGAGGAGGAGCAGGAGAGTGCGGAGGAGGGTGGGGGAGGACGGGCAACGAAGGCGACGAAGACGGGGTGCACTTAGGAAGAATGGTGAAGGGTTAATGGCAGGAAGGAGGTGTTGAAGATTGAGGGCTAGGAAGGAGGAGGGGGATAAGAGAGATGGTGAGGTGGTGAGGGGTAGGGGTGAATAGGGTGCTGCCGAAGCGGGCAGGACGGGAGGGAACACAGGTGGGTAATGAGTTCCAGCGGTAGACAGCGGTAAGGGGAGGGGAAAAAGATTAGGAAGGGACAGGGCAAGGAAGAGGATGTGGACAGGGGCCATAAGTAGTGATTGCGGTGTAACAGGTGTAAGTGTAGTGACTGAGGTGAGAAGCAGATAGATAGAGCGGTGAGCCGACAAGTTAGCAGGCAGGCAAGTGAGGCAGTGGCTGCCGAGCTTCCAGGCGGGCTGGAGCAAGCTGGTGCGGATGGACAGGGACGAGCAGGGGGAGGCTGGGGGGCAGGTAAGTCAGTGGCTGACAAGTTAGCAGGTAGGCAAGTAAATCAATGGGTGACAAGCTAGCAGGCGTGTTGGGGCATGCTGGAGCCGATGGACAGGAACGAGCAGGGAGGTGCAGGGAGATGCTGGCTGACAAGTTAGCAGGCGGGTTGGAGCATACTGATGCAGAAGGACAGGAACGAGCAGGGAGAAACTGGAGAGCAGGTAAGTCAATGGCTGACGAGCTAGCAAGCTAGCAGGCAGGCAAGTAAGTCAATGGCTGACAAGCTAGTAGATTGTAAGCTGTCTATTAGATTGTAAGGTCTTTGAGCAGGGACTGTCTTTCTTCTATGTTTGTGCAGCGCTGCGTATGCCTTGTAGCGCTATAGAAATGCTAAATAGTAGTAGTAGTAGTAGTAGGTGGGCTGGAACAAGCTGGTGCAGATGAGCAGGAATGAGCAGGGAGAAGCTGGAGCAAGCAGGCTGGAGCAGATGGACTGGAACAAGCAGGGAGAAGCAGGTTCAGGTGGATTGGAACACACTGGAGCAGATGTACTGGAGCAGGCAGGCTGGAGCAGGTGTACTGGAATAAGCAGGGAGAAGCTGATTCAGGCAGACTGGAGCAGGTGTACTGGAACAAGCAGGGAGAGCTGGTTCAGGCGGACTGGAACACGCTGGAGTAGATGTACTGGAGTAGGCAGGCTGGAGCAAGTAGACTGGAGCAGATGGGCTGGAACAAGCAGGGAGAAGCTGGAGCAGGCGGACTGGAACACTGGAGCAAGCAGGGGAAGCTGGATCGGCAGACTGGAACAAGCTGGGATCAGGCGGACTGGAATAAGATGGGGTCGTGCAGACTGGAATCAGCTTGGAACAGGCGGACTGGAACACACTAGAGCATTTGGAGAAGCTGGAGCAGGCGGACTGGAACACTGGAGCAAGCAGGGGAAGCTGGGATCAGGCGGACTGGAACACGCTAGGGCAGCTGGACTGGAGCAAGCAGGCAGGCCAGAGCAGATGAACCGGATCAAGCAGGGAGGAAGCTGGATCAGCAGACTGGAGCAAGCTGGAACCGTCGGACTGGAGCAAGCAAGCAGAGAAGCTGGCTCGGGTGGACCAAGGAAAGCTAGGGCAGCTGGGCTGCAGAGCAACCGATCTGGGCTGGCCTCAAGCAGCGGAGCGACCAGGGCGCTTGTGGAAGACAGGCGCGCTGTGCGCCATCCCAACAGCCCAGTCAGGAAGAGTCGCGGTGCAGGCAGGCGAACTCCGTCCGACTCCCAGCCGACACGGTCCCGGGCAGTTCCTGCCGGGGAGCGCGACGGCCGAGGGTGAGCTTCTGAATTGGCAAACTCAGTGCCAACAAGCACCCCGCAGGAACGTCCTTTGCGATGGTGTCGGAGACGGGTTCGGCAGGAAACCAGCTGGACTTCAGTAAGACTTGGTGGGTGGGAGGTGATCGGCTGCTGAGGAGGGTGATTACGGGTTGTACCCCGGCGGGTGGGTGGTAGTCGGCAGCAGCAGCGTTACTTTGTGGTGGAGGGATTACACCGAAGTCGTCCGTCGGTTGCTGTGCGGTCCTTTCAGCCCGCCTCATGTTACACTATGATTCCACAAAATTTCCTGACGTGTTACAACAGTTTTGACTTCGGATTTGGAATACGCACACTGAATTTAGTATAGGATGAATGGTTTTTGCCCGGTAGCACACAAAATTTTTTTTTGTTGTGCATTATAATGACTAGTATAGTATTCGATGGTAACTGTATATCCATATGGATTCTAAGCAAATGAATAGTGTCTTGCAAATAGGATTGAACAGTAGTAGCTTTAGGTGTCAAACAAATAGTCCAAAAATTGCCCCAAAGGCTCAAGCACTGATTTCCTCATAGAGACAATAAGTCTTCCCGGTGAAGTCTTCAGATTTTTATGTATAAAAAAATGTACTTACATACATATAATGAACCTAAAAAAACAAACAAAAAACAAATAAGTGAAAGAAGCACAAGAAATGCACAAAACTCAGGATAAAATTGATTTAAATGAACACAAACCAGGAAAACAAATCAAATTGCACACCCCTACTTACACATGTAAATACTTCTAAAAATGGCCTCCCTTGTATCTTTGATGTATTATTTTTCTGCACTTTTATCCACCTGTGATGGGACATATTATCCTTGTAAGAGGAAAAAGTGCTCTAGAAGATGAAATAGGAAACCATATTTCTCAGATGCTTTGTTAAGGGTGAGACTCAGGTGATGTGATCCTGGGATCCTGGGGCAAAATCCAGTTGGGTTTTCAGGATTTCCTCAATGAATATACATGATATCTATTTGCATGCACTCTCTCATAATATTTATTGGGATAATCCTGCAAACCCGACCTGGCGAGGGCCGAGGTTGGACACCCCCTGCTCTATAGACAGGGAACACACTTTAAAAAGCCCAAATGTGCAGTGAATCTGCTATAACTTGAAAGTTTAGCCGTGCTTCTAGAAGAATAAGGCTGGGATAAATTCAGCTAAAAAGGTTTGGGCCTCTGTTAAATGAACAGATGCTAAATATATACTGTTTCAAAATGGGATACTCTACTGCTGATCACGCTGTTTTGAAATACACACAGATATAATTCACAGGGCCTCAATATTATGCTTGGAGCATGCAGGAGCTGCAGTCTGCAGCTGCACTCTGATGTCAGCTTCATTTCTGGCCCTGCACACAAAGAAAGCAATTCTATAAAAAGGCACAAAAAATTAGGGGCTCTATTTCCTAAGGGGGGGGGGGGGGGCGAAGCTATGTGGGGCCATGGGAGCCTGGGCCCCTGTAGATTTGGCCCTGGACCCCCTGCTGACAACCCTCTCGACCCCCTCTCCCGCCACCAACCTGCCGTCAACTCGCCGTTGCCTACCTTTGCTGGCGGGAGACCCCAACCGCCGCCAGCCGAGGTCCTCTTCTTCCTTCGTTCTGTTTCTGAGTCTGACGTCCTGCATGTGGTGGGAGGGGGGGGTCAAAGTTGTTGCTGGTGGTGGTGGCGGCGGCGGCGGTCAGCAATGGCGGGGCGGGGGCTCGGCAATGGGGGGGGGGGTCGGCAATGGGGGGGGGATCGGTGGTGCCGTGGGGGGGGGGGCTAAAATGTGCCCCCTCACCTCGGGCTCTGGACCCCCCTCCCGCCGAAGTCTGGCTACGCCTCTGCCTAAGGTGCACTAGCGGTTTTTGCGCATACTAAAAATTAACATGCGCTGTGTAGATGCCCATAGGAATATTAAGGGCATCTACACAGCACGTGTTAATGCTTAGTGAGCTAAAAACACTAACGTGCCTCTAGCACGGCTTAGTAAATAGGACCCTAGGTGCCCAAAATCTGTTGGCTAAGATAGTATTTTATAGTGGCATCTGGATGCTCAGATTTTGTTATAGAAAAGAGCCTAAGTTGGCATTTGGGCAACAACACTTACACCATATAAAAGGCAGGTGTAAAATGTTAGTGCTTAAATGTTAATAACCTCAATATCTCCCAGCAAGTATTCAAATGTCTGCAGTCTGTCATTACTCATAATGCATTATTCTGTCATTATTCATAGTATATTCTTTCAATACACATACATCCAAAACTATTTTTTTAAAGTTATGTCTGCAAAATTATTTCAGGAAAAGGTTTTTTTTTTGTGGATCCTCAGAAACACAGCTAGCTGAATGCCTGTGATTTGTCCAAAGGAAAACGCTGCCATTTGTCACCGATCCGTATTTTTACTTTCACTTTTAAATGATCAACTTTTAGTTTGAAATGGGTATCCCCCCCCCCCCCCCCCCAATCTCCTCAGTCCCTTTCTGATCCTTTCTACTACCCCGCCTGCAGGTTTCTCTTCACCTCTCCTTTTGGGTTTAGATTTTAGATTTATTACTTATCTTTTTCCAAATCTGAGTACTACTTGAGTTACATTAAGGTACACAAATTATTTCCCTTCCTGAGTGGGCAGGGCTGGCCTTAGCAGTAAGAAGATTAGGCATATTCCTAGGGTGGCACAAATTTGAAGATGTTGCTGGCACTGCAGTGGTAATTATGTCTGTTTGTGGGGGGTCTCTGGCAGAATGAGGTGACTGCCTAAGGTGAAAAACCTTTGGGGTTGGTTTTTGAGGGCTCAGCATACAAGATAAGGAAGCAACAGTGAGATGTGTACCTGGGAACATTTGGAATTTAACAACGGATTTGTTGGAGAGAGCGGGACTCACAAGTACTGATTGATTTATTCACTTTGAAAGACTCTAGAGCAAAGCTTATTTTAATTTTTTCAGCAAAAACTGCATATGGTGCAGCTCATTATTAAACACATGTTAAGCTGCAATGTTTTTTGTATTAAGCTGCTTTATTGGCAGATTTTTGGAATGTAATTTAGTTCATGATTTTCTCAGAAGTTCAAAGCAAGTTACATTCAGGTATTCCGTTTTCTATTCAAACTTCTCCTATTGACCTATAAGTGCATTCACTCTGCCGCTCCCCAGTACCTTTCCACTCTTGTCTCCCCCTACGTTCCCCCTCAAGTGCTCCGTTCTGTTGATAAATCTCTCTTGTCCGTCCCTTTCTCCTCTACTGCTAATTCAAGACTCCATTCCTTTTATCTCGCTGCACCTCAAGCCTGGAATGGACTTCCCGAGCTTGAACATCTAGCCCCGTCTTTAGCCGTTTTCAAGTCCAAACTCAAAACCCACCTCTTTACCACTTCTTTTGATTCCTAACTCATTTACCCTGTCCTTTGTCCTCACCTCTTTACTCCCTTACCCTTAATTGTTCTGCCTGTTTACCTGTCTTATCTAGATTGTAAGCTGTTTGAGCAGGGACTGTCTTCTGTGTATGGTGTACAGCGCTGCGTATGCCTTGTTGCACTATAGAAATGATAAGTAGATAGATAGATAGGTACAGATAATGCACATTATTGGCAAACAGTACACATTGGGGACCTTTTTAGTAAGACGTGTAGGCACCTTCACGCATCCAACGCACATCAAATTGGTACTACTGCCTGGCTACCACTCGGTAGAAAATATTTCTATTTTCTACCACGCTGGCTGCTTACTGCTCGGTTAGCGTGTGAGACCTTACCGCTAAGTCAATAGGTGGCATTAAGGTCTCAGGCCAAAAATAGACTCGCGCTGGTATTCATTTTGCCACATGTCCATTTTCTGGCACATTGAAAAATCCCCTTTTTTCTAGGCGCTCTCAGGAAATGGAGCAGTGCAGGCAGGGGTGTGCTGGTAAATTTTTAACAGGCTCTTTCTCCGGACGTAGCCAGCTCTGCAGTTGGAAGGGCCAGGAGTGGCTGGGGGGGGGGGGGGCTGGGGTGGGGGGAGCAACACTTGCCTCTCTCGCCTCCCTCCCTTCGTGCGAGCACTCTAGGCATACCTTTGCTGGCAGCCAATAAATGGACTGCCACCACTCCCAACGCCTTGCTCTGAGCAGCATGCTGGAACTTCTCTCACATGCTCGAGACGTCCCAGCCTGCTGCCCAGAGCAGTAGTCTATTTACTTGGCTGGCAGGGCTCAGCATCCCCACCAGCAAAGTAAAAGAGAATTCAGCAGGGGGCCCAAGCCCACATTTTGGGAGCCAGTTGTTAAAGTAGCCATGGAGGGCCCTACTTTAACAACCAGCTCCCAAAATTCTTAAAAACTTAACAACTGGCTCTTGTGAGCCTGTGAGAGCCTGCTCCAGCACACCACTGAGCGCAGGCCACTTTTGGGCGCACCTTAGTAAAAGGGTCCCATTATTTAGTTAATAACACAACTTATTGCCATAATGCTGCTTAGTGAATAGACCCCTAAGTTTGTACCTGAGGTAGCAGGAGATGATGTTACTTGCCCAGGGTCAGAAGGATCGTGTAGAACAGTGTTTTCCAAGTCAGTCCTGGAGTTCCCCCTTGCCAGTCAGGTTTTCAGGATGTCCACAATGAATATGCATGAAAGATTTGCATATTTTGGTAGCAGTGTCTGCAAATCAATTTCATGCATATTCATTGTGGATATCGTGAAAAACTGACTGGCAATGGGGTACTCCAGTACCGACTTGGGAAGCACTGCTGTAGAAGACTGAGAGAAGCTGGGCAGTTCTCAAGCATGGCTCTCTTATTTAATTTAATTTATTTATTTTGCAGATAATCTTGTTTAGTAATGAAGAAGAAAAAGACTGGAAGGAGCTTTATATTAATCTCTCTCTCTCTGCGTATATGCTGACACGGAAGAAGAGAAGAGTTATTTAGCGACAATAGAGGAGCATCATTTCTGCCGGAGGCTCTGATCCACTTGTGTGTGTAACGTTTACTACCCAGCATGAGCAAGTCTTATTTATACTGCAAGTCTTCCTATTTAGTATGCATGAAGTTTGCAGGTGTTTTGTGTGGTCATCTGTGTGCTTAACATGTTCTCATCATTGCTGTCTAGTTTAACCTATGAAAAAGTCTGAAATATGGAAAGAATATTGCATTATGTCTTTTGCTTTTTAAACTACTTTGATCCAAAAAAATAAAATGTAAAAAAAATAAACATTTAATGCTACTTACCAAATACCTCTAAGTTGTTTTGTGCTGTTAAAAGCTGTGTGCTCCTTTGTTGCATTTGTCATTGCCTTTGGGATGGCCGCTTCATGACTTTAGCTCACAACTCATAAGAATAGCCATACTGGGTCATCAGACTAATGGTCCATCTAGCTCAGTATCCTGCTTCCAACAGTGACCAATCCAGGTCACAAGTACCTGGCAGAAACCCAAATAGTAGCAACATTCCATGCTACCAATCTGCAGACCTAGGGTCTCAAAGCTGCACTTTTGACCTGCTGTTTTCCTGTGTTCTTCTTACACCTGTTCTAGTGCTGTTTCTGGAAGGGAAACTAGAAGCAGGGGAGGAGCTGAACCTTCTGAGGAGTGTTGCTAGTAGCAGTAGTATACTCCCCCAAAGAAGAGTTAAATCTGTCTTTGGAACCTCTCCCTCCACTGACCATACCTGTTGAGGGAAAGCCCATTCCTGCAGCAGGCTTCTGAGATATTCAGCCAATCTGTACCCAACTAGTTAGACATTTGTGGCAAGGAGCAAGGATTCAGCGACTGGGGCAAGTGACAGATCTGAACAGGTTACTGGCTTGCTATAGTGAGGAGGTGTGGGGACCCTTCTTATTCCGTATAGTCTCTGGGGAAAGAGTATGGATGCTTAACCTTATCACCCAGGCAGCCTATATTACACCACTTCTGTGGGACACCATATCTGTAACAGATTGGATGAAAATGAAGAAAAACAAATCTTTAACTGTACCATGCGAAATCAACAAAAGTTATTTATTTAACACGTGTGACCATGAGCTTGTTTAAATGTAACATTTCACTGAACTGTAACTATCAACTATCTGAATACCATCAGCATACCCTGAGTAGCCTTGACATTTAAGAAATGTAAGCAGAAGGAATGGGTATCCAAGTGTATATAAGTTGGTGTTTGATATGACTTTATACTGATCCTGTGCTTCATCAATTGAGAGTACAGTAAAGTTACAGTTTTAAGTTACTTCATGGTGTGGACTGGAGTGGAATTCTTGTGAGGATGGATGGTCTGATGCCTGGCTTACCCGGCCCTCCAGCCTTATGGTTGGCCATGGCCCTGGTCCCACCAAATAAATAACTTGTGTCCCTTCTGGACTGTATCTAGGCACCTCTACAAAGGGGGCTTACACACTCTTTAATTTATCAAATTGCCCCATATATCTTCCAGGTTTACAAAGATGTTTCTGTTCCTCTGACTCATCACCACTGAATACCGTTTATGGTGCTGGTATCCCCCCTCCGTCCATCTTCCTCGGTGAAGACCAAAGCAAAGAATTAATTTAATGTCTCCACTATAATCTTGTCTCCCCTGAGTGCCCATTTTACCCCTCAAATAATAACAAACCAGGGTGTACAATGCCAAATATCAAGAAGGACATAAGAAAATTCCTCAGTACCCAATATTTAGTACTTAATCTACTGAAAACAGTATATGGCTATAGATAAGTTAGAAATACAAAAGATGCCACATATATCAAGAAACGCAACAGGAGAAATTCTCAGAGTAATAACTCACCCAAGCAGAATGCCTAGAGTCAAAGGCTATTCTTAGAGGGTGGATAAACTTCTCAATCATTGAAAATTATTCTTTTTTTTGTATATAAATTTAAGCACACCCTGTGCTCCAAATTCTTTTGTATATACTTATACTCACGCCTAAGCCATGCACTATGAGCAGAAAATATCTTGAAAAAGGCAATCTTGACAATATCTATTTCCTCATTTATAATATTAATAGTATGTGCTAACATTTCCCATGTCCTCCCATCTATGAAAGGCACTTATATATACACGTATACAATATCTATACTGTACAGCTGAACAAACAATCTCTGCAATGTCTATTTTCTCATTTATAACATTGATAATATATTCTATCATTGCCCATATCCTCCCATCTTTGGAAGTACAGATACACAATATCTGTACTGTACAGCTAAACTGGCTTATTAACTTATTAAACTAGAATACTTTTTAGTAAGCACACTTATCTTAAGGCTGTCGGGTAAGTGCACTACACCCAGCAACCATGATGTCTTAACGCGGCATCTCCCGTTGCTTTCCGAACACCAACAGTCTTGTCCTGGTAGGATCCTCTTAATGTCCGACACTGCAGAGTTTCGAAAATATCCTCATCAGGGACCTGGATTCATGCTGTCACAACCTGCAACCAATAATAAACCAACAATAAATGCACCACTTTTCTGATGATAGAATGGATAGAGTGGAGGAGGTGGTACTTTGGAAATAATTCTAAAAGGATCCACCTAGTTTTAGGTGGCAGGAAAGCACATCAATAGCAGTATTCTAGTCATTTCCATGCATAGATGTTAACAAATGACCTCTTATAGTGACAAAGTATGCAGCATGATT
The DNA here is from genome assembly GCF_901765095.1 of Microcaecilia unicolor. Classification (NCBI taxonomy): domain Eukaryota; kingdom Metazoa; phylum Chordata; class Amphibia; order Gymnophiona; family Siphonopidae; genus Microcaecilia; species Microcaecilia unicolor. The sequence goes on along the minus strand of NC_044031.1, from coordinate 608,119,960 downwards.
TGATGGAGCATACTTTGCTGGCGAGAATACACGTGGGTGGAGATTGGGCAGAATGTACAGGTACATACGTAAATTATAAAATGCTATAATTTATGCACGTAAACGCTAACATCTAGCTGTGGCTATTTACACCAGCCAAGGGCTGGTATAAGTGATCACACCTTAATTCACATCTACTTTCAATATACTTTATAGGCTTAAAGTAGATGCCATAGAATTCTCTCTCTCTTATATCTTAAAGAGAGTATCGCATAAAAGAAGGAAAAGAGAATAGTAGTGGGGGTACACTATTGTCCACCTGGCCAGAATAAGCAGACAGAAGATGTAATGCTAACAGAAATAAGAGAAGCTAAGAAAGATTGCAACACAATAACCATGGGTGATTTCAATTACTTAAAAAAAGAAGGTGAGAATGAGCAGTATTTACTCTGGAACTTCCAACCACAAAACTTGCTTAACCTCTTGTGTCGTTTGGTCTCTAACAAATCAATAACAAAACCAACAAATATAAATAAGTGGAGGGAAAAAAGACCTCAGAACAACAATAATGCCACCAATCAGCCAGTTACCTGATCTAAACTGTACTTCAATCTATAATTTATTTGTTTAGTCATTTATTATCCACTTATAGCCTAAATGGAGTACAATAAAACATTCATATTTATAAAAAAAACAACTACAACACAAATGAAACAAATATTATCTTCTAGACATGCTGTTAAAATAACAGTCATTTTTTGAGGTGTTATGCGTGTTAAACTCACAATAAAAACTTTAAAGTTAAAAAAAAAATAGCAGTCATCAAAAATTATATTACACTGACTGAGGGGCCCTTTTTCAAAGGCTCGTTAGGCTCTATGTGTGTGCAGCATGCGCCCAAATGAGACTACCGCCAAGCTACCATGCCCCCCTGGTGGTAATTTCAGATTTGACATGGGCTCATAATGCCTGAATTATTTATTTATTTCCTCCCACATGCACCACTTCTTGCGGTAATCAGCAGTTGGTGCTCACTGACAAGTCACCTCACATGTAGCGCATGAGCCCTTAATGCTAGATCAATGGGTGGCGTTAAGAGCTCAGGACGGTTCTAGGTACGTGCTGGTTTCAGTTTTACTGCATGCCCTTTTCCTGGCCCATTAAAAAAAGTCCTCTTTTGCAGATGTGGTAAAAATTGGCCCGATGCGCACCCAAAACACGCCTACTCTACCGCAGGCCACATTTTGCCATGGCTTAATAAAAGGACCCCAGAGAGACCAAAGAACTCAAGAAAAATGGCAAGAAAACATCTATGCATAAAATCCCACTCCTATGTTATCGTATTCAGAAACAGGTTTTAAAAAAAATCAAAATATGCCGTCAACTTAGCTCAATCATGCATCCAAATTCTCATTTCCAAGGTGGGGATCATATCAAAGAACCCAGGGCCCCTTTTACAAAGCTGTGGCAAAAGGGGGCCTACGCTGGCGTCAGCGCTTGTTTTTGATGCATGCCGAAGCCCCCCTTTTATTACAGTGGGTAAAGCACTTGCTGCATGGCTATTTCCGGGGGGGGGGGAGGGGGGAGTCATTACCACCACTCACTGAGGTGGCGGTAAGGGCTCCTGTGCTAACCCGGCACAGCCTGATTACCGCTGGTTACACACCGGCGCTATAAAAATAGATATATTTTTGTAGCACTGGATATGATGGCACGCTTCTTCATGTTCAATTGTAAAGCGCTGCATACGACTGGTAGCGCTATAGAAATTATTTATAGTAGTAGGAAGTACCACCGGGCTGCTGCGGTAGCCCAGAGGTATTTCCTTTATAGCGAGTGGTAAGCCTGCATTGGACTTACCGCCACTTTGTAAAAGGGGCCCTCAGTGAGGCCACTGTTTTGCTAATGCTGCCTCGGGGGAACTTGTAAATCTCTTGGCTCATGGCTTTGAGGTTTCTTTGCTTTTGTCTTTAATGAGGAAGATATTCATGCCAGAAATATTTAAAGATGAAGAGTTGGAGAAACTTAATGATATATATATTATAGTGTGTTGAAGGAACTGAAGATGAAATTACAGAACTTTTCTTAGTGATTTGTAAATTACCATTGAAATTGTCTACAGTACCTGAAGATTGGAGGGTGGCTAATGTATTGTCTGTTTTTGTAAAGGCTTCCAGGTAATCCAGGAAAATACAGACTGTGATCTTGACATTGGTGCCAGGCAAAATGGTAGAAACTGTATCTAGATATAGGAATAGCCTTCTAAAATCATAGAAAGAGTCCCAATCTGAGCATCAGTGGTTCCCTTGATGGTAGTCACTCCTCCCTGCCAATTGCAGCCCCCCTCCCCCATGATTGCAGGCTCCCTACATGTGGGCAACTGCCCAAAATGTGGTATCCTCTTCCAAGGCCCAACCGTCCTCCAGCTTGAAAGTTTTTAAATGGTGCCCCCTGGTAGAACCCCCATCTGCTCCCTGGATATATTGGGGCCAAAGGGATGCCCACTCTGTCCTGCCTCAGTGATCCAGCCATCCGACATGGCTGCCAAAGCCTCTGGCAGTAATACTAATATTATCATTAGGGGGTCAGGCTTCCATATATGGGTAGTGGGGAGTTGCTGGTGATAAGAACAGCTGCCTAAGAATTAGGGAAACCAAGATTCAAACCCTGCTGATATTCCTTGAAACCTTGGGCAAGTTGCATCACCAGTCTATAAACCTGCTAAGTATAAGAAAATATTTCAGTACGACTCACTTTAATCTACCACTGAAAAAGCTTAAGATAAACAAAACTAAAAAATAAATGTATCTTCTTTGCCATCAGCCCAGTTGAAAGGTTTCCTAGGAGATAAGATATCTGGTATTTCTCCTGCATCCCAAGAGGAAAAAAACATCTCTATCTGAGCATTATTATTTGAGATCTGCAAATAAATATAGAGGAAATAGTTTTATATAGAAAGTACATAAGTAGCTGTTGTAAAATTTGCAAAAGTAAACATGGGTAAAATTGGAACTCTGAAAGATTTGCACCAACGTTTAGTCCATCAAAATATAGGTGTTCCTGAGAGCTTAATTTGGGAAAACCTGGAAGGAGTTGCAATGTACAAGATACGGGATGAGATTGTTTAGCAGAGGGAACTTGGTATGATAGTGTTTGAGGAACTCAAGGTGATGAAACATTGTGATAAGGCAGTGACCATAGGCAACATAGAGGTATAACCAGTAGTAAAAAAGAGGTGTTAATGCCCCTGTACAGATCATTGGTGAGGCCCTGCTTGGAGTATTGTATTCAGCTTTGGAGGCTATATCTTGGTAAGGATAGAAAAATACTAGAAGCAGTTCAGAGAAAAGCTTCAAAAATGGTATGGGGTTTGTGCCAAAAGATCTATAAGTACATAAGTACTGCCATACTGAGACAGTCCAAAGGTCCATCAAGCCCAGCATCTTGTTTCTAACAGTGGCCAATCCATGTCACAAGTACCTGGCCAGATCCCAAAACAGTACAATACATTTTATGCTGCTTATTCTAGAAATAAGCAGTGGGTTTAAAAAAGGTTTGGACAAATTCCTGGAGGAAAAGTCCAAATTCTGCTATTGAGACATACATGAAAAGCAACTTACCCTGGGATTTGTAGTATGGAGTGTTGCCACGATTTGGGTTTCTGTGAGGTACTTGTGACGTGGCTTGACCACTGTTTGAAAAACAGGATACTGAGCTAGATGGACCATTGGTCTGACCCAGTATGACTACTCTTATGTTATGTTCTCTCCCAGATCATGTCCCTTTCTCCCAGCAACATTTCCCCATCACAGCCCATGCTTTCTGTCTCGGAGTTTTTCTCATCCTCACAGCCTGTTTCTACTCCTCTCACACAGTCCCACTCACATTTCTTGTCCCCTCAACCAGCCTCTTTTTCCTTTACAGCTGCTTTTTGCCAATCCCAGTGCTTTACAGCAGCATCTTATCTCCCATTCAGTAACCTTTTCAACTCTGTTCACCTTTTCTTAGCTTGCTCTATTCCTTCTCAGATCTCCATTCCCAGTGCCCGTCACCATCATCTAGCCACTCTTCCCCTTGCAGCTACTTTTTGCCATTTCAGCTCTTCACATTACCATTTTCTTGCCTAACCAGTAACCCTTTTCAATTCCCTTCACCCCTTTCCAGCCCTTCTATTCCTCTCCCAGTACGACTCCTTTTTTTAAACCTTAACTGTTAAATATATTACTATGGCAACACATTTACAATTGTTATGTACTACTACTACTACTAATATTTAACATTTCTACAGCGCTACCAGGGTTACGCAGCGCTGTACAATCTAACAAAGAAGAACAGTCCCTGCTCAAAGGAGCTTACAATCTAAAGGACAAAAAAGTGCAGTCAATCAAATTGGGGGCAGTCTAGATTTCCTGGATAGAGGTACAATGGTTAGGTGCCGAAAGCGACATTGAAGAGGTGGGCTTTCAGCAAGGATTTGAAGATGGGCAGGGAGGGGGCTTAGCGTATGGGCTCAGGGAGTTTATTCCAAGCATAGGGTGAGGCGAGGCAGAAAGTGCAGAGCCTGGAGTTGGCGGTGGTGGAGAAGGGTACTGAGAGGAGGGATTTGTCCTGAGAGTGGAGGTTATGGGTAGGAGCATCAGGGGAGATGAGGGTAGAGAGGTAATGAGGGGCTGCAGATTGAGTGCATTTGTAGGTTAGTAGGAGAAGCTTGAACTGTATGCGGTACCTGATCGGAAGCCAGTGAAGTGACTTGAGTAGATTGGTGATATGAGCTTATCGGTCTAGGCGGAAGATAAGACGGGCAGCAGAGTTCTGAATGGATTGAATGGGGGATAGATGCTTAAGTAGGAGGCCAGTGAGGAGTAGGTTGCAGTAGTCAAAGCGAGAGGTGATGAGATAGTGGATGAGAGTTCGGGTGGTGTGCTCGGAGAGGAAGGGGCGAATTTTGCTGATGTTATAGAGAAAGAAGCGACAGGTCTTGGCTGTCTGCTGGATATGGGCAGAGAAAGAGAGGGAGGAGTCGAAGATGACTCCGAGGTTGCGGGCAGATGAGACGGGGAGGATGAGGGTGTTGTCGACTGAAATAGAGAGCGGAGGGAGAGGAGAAGTGGGTCAGTCTTCATTCCTTGTCTCAGTATACATCTACTGCTCTTTCCCTTCCCATTGGCAGCTTGTAAGCTGGAAGTGCCTCTGTCTTAGGCTATACAACAACTCTTTCCTTGCTCTGCAGTCCATCAGTCATACACAGCCAGCCAATAGGCTGCAGGGGGAGGCAGGAGCAGTGGCTGGGATACAGAAGCCTCCTTCTTGCCTTCCCCTTCTGTCCTACAGCAAGGAGCTTTCTGTTCCAAATTTAATAAAGTATAGCTTGAAATATTGGGGGTGCTCAGGCACCTATAGCACCCCCTGGTTGCCCTGCTGGAAATACACAACTATGCTCAGCTTCTCATTTACTCCTTGGTCCCAGGAGTGGGTGCATCATGTTCACTGCTCCCAATGTCTCATTTACAGTGCAGAGCTTAAATGGCTGCTGTTACTGCTAGATGCGCCTAGGCTTCTCCTTACAGATTGTCCCAGGGCAAACTAAGAGTGGTCTGGGCAAACTGAGAGTGGTCTGAGCCCCCCGCCCAACTGCTGCCCGACGCCCACCCTACCGCCACAGCTGATGCACCTGCTGCCCTGGTCCTATCTGAAGGGCCCTGGTGGTCTAGTGGTCTCTGCAGGGGGGGAGGGCATGTTCTTTCCTGCCAACTATTCCCCTACCTGCTGGCGCCACCGTGTTTTCAAAATGGCAGCTGAGACTTCCCACGGTAGTCTCCAGGGTCTCAACAGTCTCATGAGACTTCTGCAGGGAGTCTTGGCCACCATTTTTAAAATATGGCGGTGATGGGCAGGGGGAATAGTGGTAGCACAATAGTCAGACCGCAGGAGAGAACATGTTTCCCCCCCCACAGAGGCCATTAGATCACCAGCGGCGCACATTTAAAGGTAGGACCTCGGAGGGCTGTACTGTGTGGCAGGCATCCGGGCAGTGGGGCCTTGGGCACTGCCCGGTTGCCCAAATAGTCAGTCAGCCCCTGGATTGTCCTGACTAGAGCAGTCATGTATCTCTGTCTTCTATGTTTTCTTGAGCTTAAATGGCCAGTGCCTTTATGGGCTCTCTCCTCACATGCAAGTTCAGTGGCCTTGGAGGCTAGGAGCCCAAGACAAGAATTTGAATTGTGCAAAGGATTTTATACCTCTGGCAAGCTCCCTCCAAAAGTAATCTCCTCCTTTCATTATAATACTGGCAACAGGAAAATTACTTTCTCTAGCAACCAATGATGTCATGGCAACGATGGTAACATAGTAAATCATGGCAGATAAACACCTGAATGGTCCATCTAGTCTGCCCAACAGTCACACTCACTATCAAGTCATGATTAAGCCAACAATGAATGTGATATAAAATACTTGATCATTGTCTCTCTTTAGCATTTTTGGGACATAGACCGTAGAAATCCGCCCAACCTTGTCCTTAGGTTCCAACTACTGAAGTTTGCTGTGAAAGCCCACTCTAGCCTATCCAATTCTATCTTGTCATTTGCGGGACACAGACCGTAAAAGTCTGCCTGGCACTGTCCTCACATCCAAATTACTGGAGTTTCTGTCGAAGCCCCCTCCAGCTAATCCTAAACTGGATTGCCATAACCAGGACTCTAATATTCTATTAGACTCTCTAAGTGTCACTGCAAGCACCATTAAAGCAGGACTCTGATGTAGCCTACCTACATATTTATTTATTTTAAAAAGGTATATTTCACCTAAACCTAGGTGGTTTCCATAAAAATATACATAAAGATTCCAAGATGGCCGCACGCACCTAGGAGTTGTGCAGTCCTCCTCTCCACTACATACAATGCTAAAAAGATGAGGCAGGGCAGCAGCCCAAGCTTCCCCGCTGCCAGCCCCGTTAACTGCCGGTCCGATGCACCATTTTTTGAGGACTCCGGGACTGGGTTCGGAGATCGGAAGCAGTCCCATAGGGGACGCGGGCTTGCTGGAGGAACTTTTGGCGTCCCCTGGGCTTGAGACCATGCTGAGCCCCGATAGCAGAGCTCCGCCCCCGCAACTGCAGAGGACTAGCTCTCCCCTCTCGAGATCGACAGGACCATGGCAAGGGAGCGGTTTGGGCCCAGGATCAAAAGAAGCTCTACCATATCGAAATGAGAGGGAGGTAGAGGTGCTGTTGGAATCCCCTAGAGAGAGCGACTCTGCAACATTGGTAGCGGGGTCAACAAGGCACAGAATGAGAGAAGGCTCCTGAATCTTTGGTGACTTTGCCCTCTGAACTACTTGCAAAACCGACAGAGGTAACATTAAATTCACTGTGGGACTTAGTTTCCCAACTAGGACAAACTTTCCTAGTACAAACAAATTACGTTTTACAGAAAATTGCTTTGGTTGAACAGAAAATAGATAAAAATGATACTGACATTAAATCTTTGAACGATTTGAAAGTGTTGAAAAGAATTTAACAAATATGGAAAATATACAAACATCAATGGTAAAAGATATTTCAAATCTAAGGTATAAATCGAAAAACTTTGAAAATTATATGAGAAATCACAATCTCAGGTTTATTAACTTTCCAAGGGTGGCATGGTGAAACCAATGGAAATGTTAAAACGTTATCTACAAGAAATATTGGGAATACCTGAAGAAAGTTTACCGTCAGTTCTTCGCTCTTTCACTCACCTGCTCTCTGCCAGAACTTTTACAGTCCAAGGTAAAACAATTTAACTACTTCTCCTTTCTTTGAGCTCAGTCTATAAACTTTTTCAGTCTTTTTGTTCCAGATTCAAGCAATGCATTTTTAGTGTGCCAATTGTTTGCATCAGATGTACAGATTGTATCTGTAACTAAATAGTTACAGATATAATCTTTTATATTTTCCTCTAATATTCTCTACTTTTAAATACCAGGCTTAGTGTAAAGCTAGTTCTCCCCAGAAGAACATTTGGGTTTGGAATCTTTACTTTGAGTGATCTTCTGGGGCTCTCCCTAATCCCTGCTTTTTTCTTTTAGGCTGGATTGTATAGCACCTCCTTCCCCTCATCCCTTACTCCTCTGTAGAATGTGGTGGAGTTCTGGTGTTCACCTCGCAGCTGTCCAGCAGCTTCCCAGGCTCTGGAATGATTTGATTTATCAATATTTAAATGAACCATTCTTCCCACATAGAAGAATTTGTTGAATGATGCTGTCAGTGACTACTTTGGAAATAACTGCGCTATAGAATACTTGAGGCTTTATTGGCTAAATTTGGAAGCTAGAAGTCTTTATACTTCCTATAGCAGACTCCAGATGCAGGCCACATTGGCCAAAACATGACTCGTGTTGAGCCTTGGATGTGTTTGAATAAAGTTTTTATTCCACTAAACATCATCTAGTTTCCATGTTTGTGTCACCTTTGCTGTGTGGTATCTTTGTGACTGCAAGGGTCCTTGTGGTTCTTCTGTTGTACTGTCTGCTCAGATGGAATGCCAACCCCTTGTCTTTGTTTACAGTCCTTCTTATAGAAGAAAAAGTCAACTCCAGCTGGCGTGGTGATGTCACTCCTGACTTGGCTCGGACCCCAAGTGTTCAGTGAAACAGTGGCGTAGGAAGGGGGGGCGGGAGGGGCGGTCCACCCCGGGTGCACACGCTCGGGGGGTGCCGGCCCCGCTGGTTCCCTGCTCCCTCTGCCCCGGAACAGGTTACTTCCTGTTCCGGGGCAGAGAGAGCAGGGAACCAGCGGGGCCGACGCAGCTCCAAGTGACGTGCATTCGGGGTGGATCGGCCCTCCCGCAGGTAAGAATGCGGTCCGGGGGGGGGGGTTGCGCTCCGGGGTTTTTTTTCGCTCTGGAGGGGGGGGGGGTGCACCGCAGAGGGGGGGGGGGGCATCCCGTGCTGCACCCGGGGGGGGGGGGTGTGCAGCGGCAACCCGCCCCGGGGTGTCATTAGCCCTTGCTACGGCGCTGCAGTGAAACAACCTTCTTTATTACAGATTGTTATGACTTAATGACCACCATAATGAAATGCACTTTAATCGCAGTCAGCATTTCAGGGAGAAAGGTGATTTCCTGAGAAACAACTGTGCCACCATGTCTGAGACAACAGGCCTGAGACTTTCCACCATTGTGGTTTACAGATCCAACCGCAACATCACACCCATTATGTACCAGAGCCACTTTGACCATTGAGTGCATTGTCCCATGAAACAGCATGTTGTGATATTCTGTCTCTCTAGCCATTATGTCAGCTCAGTCACCAAGGGAATTTCCAGTGGTCCTTGGCTGGCCTGCAGTTTTTGATGAGGTCTACAATGTCCTTGCTGACTGTGCCCCTCCCCACCCACCCACCCACCCACCCACACATACAGGCCTTAGCAATGAAAGATGAAGTTAGCCAAAGTCTGTATTTAAAGTCAGGTTGGAAATGCTGATTAGTGCCATGTATTATAATCCCATATACTTTCCTATATACGGACATACAATGCTGTATATAGTGCTTTATGCAGGGGCCCTTTGCCCCTACAGAATGTTTGTTTTAAATGAAGTCTAGAGTCCAGAGTGTTGAATTATAAACCAAACCAAGAGAAATCTGAGGGTGTTAGTTTACTACTGACCCTTTCATCACTGGATTTCTCCTTGCCTCACATCGCCCAAAGGTAACAGGTTAATAATCCTAGAGCAGAGCAATATTTTCAGAAAGGGTTCTCCTTGTCATCTGGATTATTATTGGATAGCTGGAGGATGATAACATTTCCACTGAAGCAGTTGGCCTTTCTGTATTAATGAAGGAAACATTTTATTTCTCTGGAAAACTGTGGGTAGATGTTATTTCTGTCTCTGCTTATTACCGACTTTCTCTCTCTCACATATGGTGCTGGATATTTGAAATATAATCTAAGCTTTTTCCTGTAAATCAGACCCTCTGAGACTAGTAGTGAGCAGGTGGTTCTCATCTTGAGGTCTCTAAAGCGCAAGCAATAGGGAACTGAACTGCTATTATCTTTCATTGTCTGCCTACAAACCAAACATCATTTATATGATTCACAGAATGCTGCCTACTGTCTCACAGACATTATCAACAAGCTTTCTAGACATTAGTATATCTCATCTATGTTAATTGAGGAGCTCCTTTGTTCCTTAATTATTATCCTTCACTTCAAGCAGTGCTTGAAGTTTAGCATGATACAGATGTCAGAAGAAGGCAGTCAAAAAATGAAATATCTAAGCAAAAACCTAAGCAACTTAAGAAATCTAAGCAATATCCAGTATTGTAAATGATATTTGCAAGCTATTTGAATTATAGGGCTCCCTCACACTCTGGGCTAGATTCTATATATATATATATGACATCTAACAAGTCAGCATTAAAAAAAAAATCCTGTTTAAGCAGTATTCTATAAGCCGTGCCTAAAGTTCAGCGTGGTTTATAGAATTAATGCTTAAGTGGAGAGGTGCATAAATTTTGCCACCGCCATTTGCACCCACAAAAACATGGTGCAAATGTCTGCATTTTACTTTTACAATAAATCTCGAAAGTGGAAACAAACTGCAACTCTATATCTATGGTTATCCCAAAATAGTCCAGTAATACTTTATGGCAGTATACAATACTTCTTTAAAAACGAGGAAAAGACCTCAAAACTGGCTTCCAATCAGATACCGCATTCAGTTCAAGCTTCTCCTTCTTACCTACAAGTGCACTCAGTCTGCTGCCCCTCACTACCTCTCTACCCTCATCTCCCCTTACGTTCCCGCCCGAAACCTCCGTTCACAGGACAAATCCCTCCTCTCAGAACCCTTCTCCACCACCGCCAACTCCAGGCTCCGCTCATTCTGCCTCGCCTCACCCTATGCCTGGAACAACCTTCCTGAGCCTTTACGCCAAGCCCCCTCCATGCCCATCTTCAAATCTTTGCTTAAAGCCCACCTCTTCAATGCTGCTTTCGGCACCTAACTCTTACCTTTCAGGAAATCCAGACTGCCCCAATTTGACTGCCCCTATCGAACTGACTGTTCACTTGTCCTTTAGATTGTAAGCTCTTTGAGCAGGCACTGTCCTTTTATGATAAATTGTACAGCGCTGTGTAACCCTAGTAGCGCTTGGGTCATGGTATTCATCACTGGTCATAAAAACCTCGTAGCTTATTTTTTATTTACTTTGTCAACGTTTAATATATTTCATCAAATTTTATTTATCCTTTATTAAAATAACCTTTTCGTTATTTTAGGAACAAAAGGGTCTAACTTGTTTGACCGTATATGTAGGATTGTCTTTGCACAAAAAAATGTCTTTAATAATTTCTGAAGCAAAAAAATTTGAACCCTTATCTGTCACCCGACGGCGGCCAGATCCGTTTCACTTTATCGGCTTCTTCAGGGGCTGTGCATCGACATTTACCACAAAAAGTACAGTGTCATTCATTTTAAAATTACATTTTATCCCACTTTTGTAACTAAAATAAAGAAAAGGTTATTTTAATAAAGGATAAATACAATTTGATGAAATATATTAAACTTTGACAAAATAAATAAAAAATAAGCTACAAGTTTTTTATGACCAGTGAAGAATACCCCAGCTAAAGACACTGAAAATAAAAAATAAGCATTTGGGTGTTTTGAGGTCCTTTCCTCATTTTTAAAGAAGTATTGTATACTGCCATAAAGTATTACTGGACTCTTTGTTACAGGGTTTGCATCTAAATTTAGACATGGAGCACAGTTATTCTATAATTACATATGAAACTCAAAACAATGTCCTGATCCACCCCAAAACGCCCATGACCCTCCCATTTATGTGTCCTCATTTTTGGGCCGTACATAAATTTTATGCACAGATCCCGCACCTAACTTTATGTGTGTAATCCCCAATTAAATCTAATTAGTTCCAATAATTGGTTGTTAAAAAGTCAATTACTGGCATTAATTGGCTCATTAGTCTATTAAATTGCACACACAAATCAGGAGCGAACCTAAAATTTATGCGCATAATTGTTGGTGACCTTTATAGAATCAAAGGGTCTGTGCCTATATGAGCAGTGTTAACATGCCAAATAAGACATGGTTCTTATTTTCAAATTAGGGAGTACATACAATAAACTAAGCTATGCTGCTCATTTATCATTAACCTTCTCTTTGCTTCATGTACTGTTTATTGTAAGCCACAATGAACTCAAACTTGTTTGGGATAATGTGGGATATAAATGTCACAAATAATCTGTATACAGATGTTGCTCAGAAGCTGCACTCAGACTAAGTCTTATCGAAAGCTACAGATGGGTAGAAATAAAGAAGCTTTTCAGTTTCGGTACTGATGGCCAACCTAACTCCCATCCACCCTCAGATGTGATCTAGCTTTGGTTTTCTTGCACCTTTAAACAAGCTCTGAAAGTTCATCTTTTCTGTTTCCTTTCCTACGACTATGTTGCCTCCCTCCTTTCCTTCTCCACTCTCTCTCTCTCTTCTTAGCTTGAACTTGTAAATGGTTTTCCCTGATTCTATGGTGCCTTAATTTCTGTGCAGAAATCAAAGTGTATTCTATAACAATGTGTGTGTAACTTAATTGTTTAACGAGCTAATCAGCGCTATTAATTGGACGTTAAGCAATTATCAGCATTAATTGGCATTAATTAAGATTTATGCGCACAACATGCTAAGCGTATTCATTAATGGTGCATGTAAATTCTGAATCGCATAGTTGAAAAAGGGGAGTGGCTATGGGTGGGGTGTGGACGTTTCTAAAATTTATACACGTTGTTATAGAATATACTCGCTCTGCGCCTAACTTACACAGAATTTATGCCAAGTAAAACATAGTGTAAATGGCCATGACTAAATTTGGTCACGTGGAGAGGCACATGGTATAATTCTATATTCTGCGCATAAATTTAAGCCTATTCTATAAAAATTAGGTGTACTTTAGACAATATGCCTAGGAGTAATTTTTTTCCACGTGGAATTTTCAGGCATCATATATAGAATCTAGCCCCAGCAGTATATCAAATGTGATGAAATAAAACAATAACATGCCAGAGACCGGGTCCATCACAAAGAATGCAACATTTTAAAGAGGCACTTTGCATAAGAAATGCATGTAACAAAGCAGTCTGGAAGGCAACAGCACCAAAAACCAAAGGTACAGCAGAACGGTGAAGTTGGCCACAGCCGGAAAAACGAAGGCAGAGTCAATCAGAGGAGGAAGCAAAGTATATTCAGGGACCCGACGTGGTCAATGTTTTGGCAAAGCCTGCGTCAGGGGATCAAAAAAAGTACGTCACGGTTTTACAGCGGCTCCTGCTAGATGTCATCAATAATAATAGAGGAAGTCCAAAGTCATATCCCTCACAACATAAAAGATGTTTGAATGCAATCGTCCAAAAAAAAAGTGACAAATAATTGCAAAATTCTTGAATTGCTCTTTCTGATATGCAACATAACCAAGGAAGAATATGAGGAGAAATCAGATGAGTTTGAAATCTATAAGGAATTTGGTCGGCTGTGGGGTGTATGCTTAGTGTTCAGAATATCAATATCAACATAATACACTATAAACTACTGTAGAGTTTTTCACAAACATCTTTCCTCTCCTGGGAGACCTTGGATTTAAATGTTGCATGCCTGTTCAGCTTCAACATTTGCAAAATATCAACAATAGGTGCAGAATAGCATTCTAGCATATGTCCACAATTTATTCATGCTCAACTCTGCCGGCTGATATAATTTTTGCAATACCAACAATATTTATTGGCATATGGAGTTGTACATGTATACATGTATATATTATCCACTAAAACTCAAAATAAGTGGGGTGTGGAAATGCTAATTTGTTAGAAAATTGTCTCAAAAAGTTTCCACTAGCCAAAAATGACTTAATATGTTTGAATAAACGGAAGTGCTGTTCTAACTCTCAAAAATTCATGCAGCACCATGCAGGAAGGAAAAGGGCCTCAAAGAGCTCCTAGATAGATTAGATCTACTGGAGCTAAACAGATTTCTATGATCTTCCCTTCATCATCAGCCAAAAAAACCTTCAGTAGAAGTTTGACTTCCTGCTGTCTAAATAATGTATGTGTTTTTTAAAAGATTTTCTACTTTTTAAATTTATTTTATATTATATTGCACTCAGTATAAGTACTGACACTTATCTTTAAAGTCAGTACTGATCAATAGGCTGCATTGTCGGATCAAGTGCTCAGCCGCGCAAGAGGGTGAGCGAGAGGGTGAAGACAGTGCGGCTCCACTCCACTCCCTTGAAATTTAGCCATCCCTGTGGGGGGGGGGGGCAGTTCAGGGACGTCCAAAATGTTTGAAAGAAGGACGTCCACACCTTTGCTATGCCTCTGCTGACACACATACTTCCCCCCCCCCCCCCCCCAGGGACGTGCATACTACTGCGATGGACCTGAGTATGACATTTCAGGCTGGCAAAAAAGTTTTTTAAGTTGTTTTTTTCAGGGTGGGAAGGGGTTAGTGACCACTGGGGGAGTAAGGGGAGGTCATCCCCGATTCCCTCCGGTGGTCATCTGGTCAGTTCAGGCACCTTTTTGAGGCCTGGTCGTAAGAAAAAATGGACCAACTAAAGTTGCCGAAGTGCTCCTCGGGGACGCTCTTCTTTTTTCCATTATCGCTGGAGGACACCCATCTGTTAGGCACGCCCCAGTCCCGCCTTTGCTATGCCTCCAACACGCTCCTGGGAACTTTGGTCATCCTCGTGACGGGAAGCAGTTGGGGACACCCAAAATTGGCTTTCGATTATGCCGATTTGGGTGACCCTGAGAGAAGGACGCCCATCTCCCAATTTGTGTCGAAAGATGGGCGCCCTTCTCTTTCGAAAATAAGCCTGCTTGTTTTAGAACCCCAGCATTAGGGTCAGAGGTCATGGATTTGATATAACACCTTTCTGTGGTTCAACCAAAACAGTTTATTTATGTTATATGCAGGTACATTCCCTGTCCCTAGTGGGCTCATGATCTAAGTTTTGTACCTGGATTAAGTTTCAAGCTTCTTTATTTCTTGATACACTGAAGCGAATGCTACATACCTGTAGAAGGTATTCTCCGAGGACAGCAGGCTGATTGTTCTCACTGATGGGTGACGTCCTCGGCAGCCCCTCCAATCGGAATCTTCCTAGCAAAGACCTTTGCTAACTCTCGCGCGCCCGCACGCACCGCGCATGCGCGGCCGTCTTCCCGCCCGAAACCGGCTCGAGCCGGCCAGTCCAGTATGTAGCAATACAGTTCAAGGGAAGACACAACTCCAAAGGGGAGGCGGGCGGGTTTGTGAGAACAATCAGCCTGCTGTCCTCGGAGAATACCTTCTACAGGTATGTAGCATTCGCTTTCTCCGAGGACAAGCAGGCTGCTTGTTCTCACTGATGGGGTATCCCTAGCCCCCAGGCTCACTCAAAACAACAACCATGGTCAATTGGGCCTCGCAACGGCGAGGACATAACTGAGATTGACCTAAAAAATTTACCAACTAACTGAGAGTGCAGCCTGGAACAGAACAAACAGGGCCCTCGGGGGGTGGAGTTGGATCCTAAAGCCCAAACAGGTTCTGAAGAACTGACTGCCCGAACCGACTGTCGCGTCGGGTATCCTGCTGCAGGCAGTAATGAGATGTGAATGTGTGGACAGATGACCACGTCGCAGCTTTGCAAATTTCTTCAATAGAGGCTGACTTCAAGTGGGCTACCGACGCAGCCATGGCTCTAACATTATGAGCCGTGACATGACCCTCAAGAGCCAGCCCCGCCTGGGCGTAAGTGAAGGAAATGCAATCTGCTAGCCAATTGGATATGGTGCGTTTCCCTACAGCCACTCCCCTCCTATTGGGATCAAAAGAAACAAACAATTGGGCGGACTGTCTGTGGGGCTGTGTCCGCTCCAGATAGAAGGCCAATGCTCTCTTGCAGTCCAATGTGTGCAGCTGACGTTCAGCAGGGCAGGAATGAGGACGGGGAAAGAATGTTGGCAAGACAATTGACTGGTTCAGATGGAACTCCGACACGACCTTTGGCAAGAACTTAGGGTGAGTGCGGAGGACTACTCTGTTATGATGAAATTTGGTGTAAGGGGCCTGGGCTACCAGGGCCTGAAGCTCACTGACTCTACGAGCTGAAGTAACTGCCACCAAGAAAATGACCTTCCAGGTCAAGTACTTCAGATGGCAGGAGTTCAGTGGCTCAAAAGGAGGTTTCATCAGCTGGGTGAGAACGACATTGAGATCCCATGACACTGTAGGAGGCTTGACAGGGGGCTTTGACAAAAGCAAACCTCTCATGAAGCGAACAACTAAAGGCTGTCCCGAGATCGGCTTACCTTCCACATGGTAATGGTATGCACTGATTGCGCTAAGGTGAACTCTTACAGAGTTGGTCTTGAGACCAGACTCAGACAAGTGCAGAAGGTATTCAAGCAGGGTCTGTGTAGGACAAGAGCGAGGAGCTAGGGCCTTGCTGTCACACCAGACGGCAAACCTCCTCCACAGAAAGAAGTAACTCCTCTTGGTGGAATCTTTCCTGGAAGCAAGCAAGACGCGGGAGACACCCTCTGACAGACCCAAAGAGGCAAAGTCTACGCTCTCAACATCCAGGCCGTGAGAGCCAGGGACCGGAGGCTGGGATGCAGAAGAGCCCCTTCGTTCTGCGTGATGAGGGTCGGAAAACACTCCAATCTCCACGGTTCTTCGGAGGATAACTCCAGAAGAAGAGGGAACCAGATCTGACGCGGCCAAAAAGGAGCAATCAGAATCATGGTGCCTCGGTCTTGTTTGAGTTTCAACAAAGTCTTCCCCACCAGAGGAATGGGAGGATAAGCATACAGCAGGCCTTCCCCCCAATCCAGGAGGAAGGCATCCGATGCCAGTCTGCCGGGGGCCTGAAGCCTGGAACAGAACTGAGGGACTTTGTGGTTCACTCGAGATGCGAAGAGATCCACCAAGGGGGTGCCCCACGCTTGGAAGATCTGGCGCACCACACTGGAGTTGAGCGACCACTCGTGAGGTTGCATAATCCTGCTCAATCTGTCGGCCAGACTGTTGTTTACGCCTGCCAGATATGTGGCTTGGAGCACCATGCCGAGACGGCGAGCCCAGAGCCACATGCTGACGGCTTCCTGACACAGGGGGCGAGATCCGGTGCCCCCCTGCTTGTTGACATAGTACATGGCAACCTGGTTGTCTGTCTGAATTTGGATAATTTGATGGGACAGCCGATCTCTGAAAGCCTTCAGAGCGTTCCAGATCGCTCGCAACTCCAGGAGATTGATCTGCAGACCGCGTTCCTGGAGGGACCAGCTTCCTTGGGTGTGAAGCCCATCGACATGAGCTCCCCATCCCAGGAGAGACGCATCCGTTGTCAGCACTTTTTGTGGCTGAGGAATTTGGAAAGGACGTCCCAGAGTCAAATTGGACCAGATTGTCCACCAATACAGGGATTCGAGAAAACTCGTGGACAGGTGGATCACGTCTTCTAGACCCCCAGCAGCCTGAAACCACTGGGAGGCTAGGGTCCATTGAGCAGATCTCATGTGAAGACGGGCCATGGGAGTCACATGGACTGTGGAGGCCATGTGGCCCAGCAATCTCAACATCTGCCGAGCTGTGATCTGCTGGGACGCTCGCACCCGCGAGACGAGGGACAACAAGTTGTTGGCTCTCGTCTCTGGGAGATAGGTGCGGGCCGTCCGAGAATCCAGCAGAGCTCCTATGAATTCGAGCTTCTGTACTGGGAGAAGATGGGACTTTGGGTAATTTATCACAAACCCCAGTAGCTCCAGGAGGCGAATAGTCATCTGCATGGACTGCAGGGCTCCTGCCTCGGATGTGTTCTTCACCAGCCAATCGTCGAGATATGGGAACACATGCACCCCCAGCCTGCGAAGTGCCGCTGCTACTACAGCTAGGCACTTTGTGAACACCCTGGGCGCAGAGGCGAGCCCAAAGGGTAGCACACAGTACTGGAAGTGGCGTGTGCCCAACTGAAATCGCAGATACTGTCTGTGAGCTGGCAGTATCGGGATGTGTGTGTAGGCATCCTTTAAGTCCAGAGAGCATAGCCAATCGTTTTGCTGAATCATGGGGAGAAGGGTGCCCAGGGAAAGCATCCTGAACTTTTCTTTTACGAGATATTTGTTCAGGGCCCTTAGGTCTAGGATGGGACGCATCCCCCCTGTTTTCTTTTCCACAAGGAAGTACCTGGAATAGAATCCCAGCCCTTCTTGCCCGGATGGCACGGGCTCGACCGCATTGGCGCTGAGAAGGGCGGAGAGTTCCTCTGCAAGTACCTGCTTGTGCTGGAAGCTGTAAGATTGAGCTCCCGGTGGACAATTTGGAGGTTTGGAGGCCAAATTGAGGGTGTATCCTTGCCGGACTATTTGCAGAACCCACTGATCGGAGGTTATGAGAGGCCACCTTTGGTGAAAAGCTTCCAACCTCCCTCCGACTGGCAGGTCGCCCGACACTGACACTTGGATGTCGGCTATGCTCTGCAGGAGCCAGTCAAAAGCTCGCCCCTTGCTTTTGCTGGGGAGCCGCGGGGCCTTGCTGAGGCGCATGCTGCTGACGAGAGCGAGCGCGCTGGGGCTTAGCCTGGGCCGCAGGCTGTCGGGAAGGAGGATTGTACCTACGCTTACCAGAAGTATAGGGAACAGTCTTCCTTCCCCCGAAAAATCGTCTACCTGTAGAGGTAGAAGCTGAAGGTTGCCGGCGGGAGAACTTGTCGAATGCGGTGTCCCGCTGGTGGAGAGACTCTACCACCTGCTCGACTTTTTCTCCAAAAATGTTGTCCGCACGGCAAGGCGAGTCCGCAATCCGCTGCTGGAGTCTATTCTCCAGGTCGGCGGCACGCAGCCATGAGAGCCTGCGCATCACCACACCTTGAGCAGCGGCCCTGGACGCAACATCAAAAGTGTCATAAACTCCTCTGGCCAGGAATTTTCTGCACGCCTTCAGCTGCCTGACCACCTCCTGAAAAGGCTTGGCTTGCTCAGGGGGAAGAGCATCAACCAAGCCCGCCAACTGTCGCACATTATTCCGCATGTGTATGCTCGTGTAGAGCTGGTAAGACTGAATTTTGGCCACGAGCATAGAGGAATGGTAGGCCTTCCTCCCAAAGGAGTCTAAGGTTCTAGAGTCTTTGCCCGGGGGCGCCGAAGCATGCTCCCTAGAACTCTTAGCCTTCTTTAGGGCCAGATCCACAACTCCAGAGTCGTGAGGCAACTGGGTGCGCATCAGCTCTGGGTCCCCATGGATCCGGTACTGGGACTCGATCTTCTTGGGGATGTGGGGATTAGTTAAAGGCTTGGTCCAGTTCGCCAGCAATGTCTTTTTGAGGACATGGTGCAGGGGAACAGTGGACGCTTCCTTAGGTGGAGAAGGATAATCCAGGAGCTCAAACATTTCAGCCCTGGGTTCGTCCTCCACAACCACCGGGAAGGGGATGGCCGTAGACATCTCCCGGACAAAGGAAGCAAAAGACAGACTTTCGGGAGGAGAAAGCTGTCTTTCAGGAGAGGGAGTGGGATCAGAAGGTAGACCCTCAGACTCCTCGTCAGAGAAATATCTGGGGTCTTCTTCTTCCTCCCACGAGGCCTCACCCTCGGTGTCAGACACAAGTTCACGGACCTGCGTCTGCAACCGTGCCCGGCTCGACTCCGTGGAGCCACGTCCACGATGGGGGCGTCGAGAGGTAGACTCCCTCGCCCGCATCGGCGAAGCTCCCTCCGCCGACGTAGTCGGGGAGCCCTCCTGGGAGGTAGCCGCAGTCGGCACCGCACGCGGTACCGACGTCGGGGACCTCACCCCGGGCGATGGGCCAGCCGGCGCCACGCTCGACGGTACCGGAGGCGCAAGCACCGCCGGTACCGGAGGGGTAGGGCGCAACAGCTCTCCCAGAATCTATGGGAGAACGGCCCGGAGGCTCTCATTCAGAGCGGCTGCAGAGAAAGGTATGGAGGTCGATGCAGGCGTCGACGTCAGAACCTGTTCCGGGCGTGGAGGCTGTTCCGGGCTGTCCAGAGTGGAGCGCATCGACACCTCCTGAACAGAGGGTGAGCGGTCCTCTCGGTGCCAATGCCTGCTGGGTGCCGACTCCCTCGGCGACCCAGAGCTCTCGGTGCCGACGCGGGGAGGGGACCGGTGTCGATGCTTCTTCGACTTCTTCCGAAGCATGTCACCGGAGCTCCCCGGCACCGACGAGGAGGACGTAGAATCCAGCCGTCGCTTCCTCGGGGCCGAGGCCGAAGGAGGTCGGTCTCGGGGGGGCTGTACCGCAGGAGCCCTCAGGGTAGGAGGAGACCCACCCGAGGGCTCACCGCCACCAGCAGGGGAATGGACAGCCCTCACCTGCACTCCACTCGATGCACCACCGTCCGACGACATCAGGAGACGAGGTCCCGGTACCACCGACGTCGATGCAGCTATCCGATGTCTCGGCGCCGATGCAGAGGGCCGATGCCTCGATGCACTCGATGCACTGGCAGCCAAGGAAGAAGATCTGGACGCTGATGACGTCGATGCACACGATGACCCCGGTGCCGATGCCGACGAAGAGCCCGAGAACAAAACGTTCCACTGGGCCAATCTCGCTACTTGAGTCCGCCTTTGTAAGAGGGAACACAGACTACAGTTCTGGGGACGGTGCTCGGCCCCCAGACACTGAAGACACGAAGAGTGCCTATCAGTGAGCGAGATTACCCGGGCGCACTGGGTGCACTTCTTGAAGCCGCTGGAAGGCTTCGATGTCATGGGCGGAAAAATCACGCCGGCGAAGTCAAAATCCGAAATGACGAATTTGGAGCACCAAAACTTTAAGGGAGAAAAATCTCGACCGAGGCCGAAAAGAGGCCTACCCCGACAACGAAAGAAAACTTACCGGGGCAAAAACTGGAAATACGGGAAGGGGCAAACGAAACCCAAGGGGGTTTCCGGAGCACTTTCCGAACAAAAAGAAACTTTTCCGAAGAAAAAACACGTCGATTTAGATAACGGACGCGCGAGGTCGACTCTCCGGGGCTCGACACGACAAAAACACAGCCGTACCGAGTGCGGACGAAAGAAGACTGGCCGGCTCGAGCCGGTTTCGGGCGGGAAGACGGCCGCGCATGCGCGGTGCGCGCGGGCGCGCGAGAGCTAGCAAAGGTCTTTGCTAGGAAGATTCCGATTGGAGGGGCTGCCGAGGACGTCACCCATCAGTGAGAACAAGCAGCCTGCTTGTCCTCGGAGAATAAAGGGTATACACCATCATAGCAGTTTACAAATTTCAATAAGCAGGAGAGCCATAAAAGGAAATGAAATACAATATATATAGAAAATAAGGAAAAGATACTAGCAAAGAAAGAGAAGGTAAGGGATAGGAAAGAATAGCCACTATAAATTTAATATGAAAGAGGAAAAATAATATTAAAGAAAAAAGAAATAAGGGCTCCGAGAGGCTCAATAATTCAACCAGAGGTCTCAACACTATAAGGCTGAAAAAAAAGAAAAAAAAGTCATATACTTAACAGATCTGGGATCAAGTAACCGGCCCATATATTTGCCTAAAAACTAGGTTTTAAGAGGGGTCCTTTTACCAAAGTGTGCAGAAAAATGGCCTGCGCTGGTGTAGGCGCGGGTTTTGGATGTGCGCAGATCCATTTTTCAGTGCACCTGCAAAAAAAAAATGCCTTTTTAAAAATTTTGGCTGAAAATGGACGTGCAGCAAAATGAAAATTGGCGCGCATCCATTTTGGGTCTGAGACCTTACCGCCACCCATTGACTTAGCGGTAAGGTCTCATGCGTTAACTGGGCAGTAATGGTCTACATGTGTAGAATGCCTTTTACCGCTCGGTTAGCGCCACATGCTGGAAAATAAAAATGATTTTCTGGTGCGCGCAGTGGACATGCGTAACAAATGAAATTACTGCCTGGGCCAGGTGGTAACTGGGCGGTAATTCTAAATTGACATGCCTTGGGTGTGCATAGGTGCTTACGCGGCTTCGTCAAAGGGCCCGGTCATAGGCATTTCTAAAAACTATGCACACTGTCATAGAAGACACCCTGTCCATGCCTAATTTAGGCATTTGCATTTACACCAAGTTTTACTTGGCGAAACTGCCCGCAATTAAATTTAGTCACACGGATGGGCACTCAACGTATTCTATAAACCATGCAGAAATGTAAGCGTATTCTAAAATGTACACCTGGGCATATATTTTGTTCCAGTGTGATACACAGAATCTAGCCCCAAGCAGCAAAGATAAAGTAAGGACAGCTCCAGCAGAAACAATGGGGCACTGTGTGTCAGGTACGACCAGAATAACCTTCCTGGGCAGACTTGATGAACCATGTTGATCTTTCTCTACTATAACATACTAAATTCTGTATTTACCTATGCAACCTATTGAATGTGCATTAACTGATGTTCTTGTAGTCCTTATTCTGGGTACTCATTACTTAGAGGGCTTATTGTATTCCAGGTCCTCACTTCTAGAGTCACCTTGGAGAAACTTGGCATGGATTCTCTAACACAAGAAGGGTTTCTTAACTTCTTTGAGTTTTGGCACCCCAAATGCATCACTCTGTACTTTTTCACATTAAAGGTTAACTGTCAAGCATCAAAATCAGGTCCTCTACTGAGTTAAAAACTGGTTAAGTGGAAGGAGACGGAGGGTATTTCCTATACACAAGGCAAAACAGTGGGGGAATTTTTGGGTGGCTATAGATATCATGAGCGGAAGAGATTTGTGTACATCAGGGATGTGGATGATGCCAATGGTGCCAGTTGGCTTTAGTGTGCCCATCATGGACAGATCCATAGACCAGGTACTGTTTAAAATCTAGGAGTAATATGGATTGCTATACAAAGAATGTAGTACACATTATTAAATGTCCTTGCAATCTGGTATACGTATGGAAAATCAGTCGCTCTATTAGATTACGCCTTACAGAACATAAATCTCGTGTTGTCACTCAGAACTTTCAAGCACCTCTGGTAACCCATTGGTTGACTTGTCAACATACAGTAGTAGACCTGCGAAGGTGGATAGTAGATCATGTAGAGTTAAGGAGGAAGGGAGGTTCTGTAGACACATTGTTAAATTATAGGGAACAACAGATGATTTTAGGTTGAAAACAGTGACACTGAGAGGTTTAAATCTTGAGTTGGAGTGGATGTTATTAATACAGACCAGTCAGGGAACTGGGGGTGGATGACATAAGGACTAGGAAGTGGTATCTAAAGTAAAGAGAAAATGCCGCTGCTATCTTGGCAGGGGATATCCCATTAAATTGGATCTAAGTTGGCACTAAAGGCAATTGTTGGTAAGAGTTGGAAGTTAATATTGCACAATTTGTGAAGATAAAATGATATCTCACACAGTGTTTTATATTTTCTAGGGGACAGTCCTTGAAACAGCCTGTAGAGGCAAAACATGCACGTTGGACATTGTGTCCCAAGTCTGGCATTTTCCTACATAAAATTTTAAGATGAGTATTAAGTAGTTGAAAATATTAAGTGAATTTAAATTGTATAAGTTTTGGGGAACTGATAACGAGGTGGGTGCAGATAAGTCTGTCTTGCAATAGTGTGAAGTCGCTAGCAAGTTGCACCACTGAGGTTTCCAATATTATTCTAGAATTCTAGATATATCTCTCCAAACAAGATTGATTTCTATAGACTTTTTCTAAACAAGACTGATTGCAATATTTGCTTATGGTGGAAGGAGTGATCTCACTGATTGCAATATTTGTTTACAGTTGAAGGAGTGATCTCACTGAGTTACCCCATGGAAGAGAGTCTGTGTGTTGTGAATAATGTCATGCACTAAAGTTGCCGTTAGCACACAACCGTTTAAAAAAAAATTACTACGTGAGCATTTACTGCAGGGCTAGCTTAACCTATGAATCAGGTGAGGCTCTGGCCCAGGGCACCAGAGATAAAGGGCACCTAACGCCTGAGCCTGTGATGTCACTGGCCCTATAGGTTACCTGGTGGCGTTGTGTGTACAGAGACAAAAAGAAGAGCGGCAACCCCCTTCCTCTTTCTGTCTCAGGGCACCTTCCCCTGTATACCTTTTAAAGGCAGTTTTCCTCTCCCAAACACACACAGCATTTCACCTAATGCTACCTACATCAGCACGCCGGCGTCTTCCTTCTGTTGTGCCTCTGTTGAAAGAGGAAGTTATGTCAAAGCTGGGGTGTAGCGGAGGGAAGACACAAGGGCTGATGCAGGTAGCATTAGGTGATATGCTATCGGTATTCAGGAGGGGGAGACTGCCTTTAAACGTAGGCTGGGGGGGTGACCTTAGTGGGGATGTGCCAATGAAAGGCACAGTCCCTTGAGCCAGTGTTGACTTACTACCACCCATTTTGTAGGCAGTAAGCACTCATGCAGTAATCCAATTTGTGCATGGTATTGTAGGTTCGCTAACTGATTAGCACAGGAATGCTCTCTTGACATGCCCCCTCCAAACAAATTGAAAAATGTTTTAGCGCGTGGATTACCGCATCCTAAAATAGCACTTACCACAGGATGCCTGAGCATGTCCTATGGTATGCTATTTTAAGCTGTGTTAAGTTCGCACTAGTAACTAATGCAGCTTAAGTAAAGGGCCCCTTTACTTATTGACTGGTTGAATAACATTACTTTTGTTTGATACCCTGCAACAGTGCTGATACCAGATCACCAACCTGGAACCCTTTTGAGGTGTAACAAATCAATTCCTTTTGCTCACTGCAGCTGGAATACAAGGTTGAGGTCTCCGCTGACCCCAGTCGTACACATTTAAGGAAAATCACCGTCATCCTGCACACAGTAGATGAAAGCTCCATCATTAGCTGAAAATGCAGCCTCTGGTACAGCTCCTGGAAACGAAACTTATGCTCCAGAAAGCTAGAACACCAAGACTGATCCTGATTTATTCATGTAGAATGATCTTCATGTAATCCATTAGTGATGAACTACTGAGAATAAAAACAAAAAACAAATGGGCCTCGGTGGTGTTTAAATCTTCAGGTTTCTCAAGAGAGTACTACCTCTGATTCCAGGGAGGCTTGCTTTAGCAATGTGTCTGGCACAGTCAATGTGTAGAGTGGGAAACTAAAATTTAAAGTGACAGATGAGATTAATGCAATCCCTTAACTCCTAAACATTTCTGTCATTTTTACTTGACATTTATTATTTATTCTGCCCATAGTGAATTACTAGAAGACCATAAACAAATTGCCATGTAATAGCATGCAATAGGGTGTATATTAAAGGAGGTTTGATGGATGTCTTCTAAGCTTGCCAGATGACTCTATTTATGCTGGATAGGGTGATCCATTTCTGGTTTTACTTTGCTACTTACAAGAAAAGCAGAAACGTAAGGACACAGATTCAATGAGGTAAAACCAGGGCTGGATCAAATTGGCCAGCCAGCGTAGCAAACCTGCTTGTGAGTGTAGCGATGCTTTGACAATGATGGATCCTTATATGGTGCATTGAACTTCTGTGTGAACTAGTGAAGAAAGCTGTGCTACTTTGTAGCTTCATTGTGTGCCCCCTAGTCCTAGTAGTTTTGGAAAGAGCAAACAAGCGATTCACGTCTACCCGTTTCACTCCAATCATTATTTTATATGTCTCTATCATATCTTGCAAGATATCTTATAGACATTTCAAACAACAAACATAGTTTGAAATGTCTATTTGTGAATGCCAGAAGCCTAAGAAATAAATGAGAGAGTTAGAATATATTGCAGTAAATGAAAAATTAGATATAATAAGCATCTCTGAGACCTGGTGGAAGGAGGAGAATGAGTGGGACACTGTCATACCAGGGTACAAATTATATTGTAGTGATAGAGTGGATCGAATTGGTGGAGGGGTAGCATTGTATGTTAAGGAGGGCCTTGAATCAAATAGATTAAAAGGGAGTAGGACTTGATATACCACCTTTCTGGGATTTTTACAACTACATTCAAAGTGGTTTACATAGTATATACAGGCACTTATTTGTACCTGGGGCAATGGAGTATTAAGTGATGTGCCCTGAGTAACAAGGAGCTGCAGTGGGAATCAAATGCAAATCCCCAGGATCAAAGTCCACTGCACTAACCACTAGGCTACTAAATTCTGCAGGAAACACAACACATCTTGGAATCCCTATGGATTGAAATTCCATGTGTACAAGGGAAATGAATACTGATAGGAGTGTACTACCGTCCACCTGGCCAGGAAGAACAGATGAATGTAGAAATATTATTAGAAATTAGGGAGGCTGACAAACTGAGGAACACAATAATAATGGGTGATTTCAATTACTCCGATATTGACTGGGTAAATATAACATCAGGTCATGCTAGGGAGGTAAAATTCCTTGACGAAATCATGGACTGCTTTATGGAGCAGCTGGTATATGAACCAACAAGAGGAGGAAAAATTCTAGACCTAGTCCTTAGTGGAGCACATGATCTGGTGCTGAAGGTAATGGTGATGGGGCCGCTTGATAACAGTGATCATAATATGATCAGATTTTTATATCGGCCTTGCAGTAAATGCACACAGGAAATCCAATACGTTAGCATTTAACTTTCAAAAAGGAGACTATGATAAAATGAAAAGAACGATGAAAAGAAAACTTAAGAGGACCAACTGTGAAGGTCAAAAATTTATATCAGGCATGGATGCTCTTCAAAAATACCATCCTGGAAGCCCAGGCTAAATATATTCCATGTATTAAAAAAGTAGGAAGGAAGACCAAACAACAGCCGGAATGGTTAAAAAATGAGTTGAAGGAAGCTATTAGAACTAAAAGAAAATCCTTCAGAAAATGGAAGAAGGATCTGACTAAGAACAATAAGAAACAGCATAAGGAATGGCAAGTCAAATGCAAAGTGCTGAAAAGGAAGGCAAAGAGGGACTTTGAAAAACAGATTACATTGGAGACAAAAACATATAGTAAAATTTATTTTAGGTACAATAAAACAAGAAGCCGTCAAAAGAATCAGTTGGACCTCTAGATGACTGAGCAGTAAAGGGACACTCAGGGAAGACAAAGCCATTGTGGAGAGATTAAATGAATTGTTTGTTTCGAACTTCATTGAGGAAGATTTTGGAGAGATACTGGTGCCAGAAAAGATATTCAAAGCTGATGAGCTGAATGAAATCTCTATAAACCTATAAGATGTAATGGTGCAATTTGACAAACTGAAGAGTAGCAAATTACCTGGACCGGATGGTATTCATCCCAGAGTACTGATAGAATTGAAAAATGAACTTGCAGAACTGTTGTTTGTAATATATAATTTATCTTTAAAATCAAGCATGGTACTGGAAGATTGGAGGGTGACCAATGAAACTCTGATTTTTTAAAAAGGTTCCAGAGGTGATCTGGGAAATTATAGACCGGTGAGCCTGACGTTGGTGCCAGGCAAAATGGTAGAAACTATTATAAATAACAAAACTACGAAGCATATTCAAAAGCATGGATTAATGAGAGAAAGCCAACATGGATTTAGTGAAGGGAAATCTTGCCTCACCAATCTACTATATTTCTTTGAAGGGGTGAACAAACATGTGGATAAAGGTGAGCCGGTTGATATTGTGTATCTGGATTTTCAAAGGCATTTGACAAAGCACCTCATGAAAGACTCCAGAGGAAATTGGAGAGTCATAGGATAGGAGGTAGTGTTCTAGTGTGGACTAAAAGCTGGTTATCCGATATTGCTGCCTGGATGTTCAACCGCCACCCTGAAACTGAACATGTCCAAGACCGAGCTCATCGTCTTCCCACCAAAACCCACTTCTCCTCTTCCTCCACTTTCTATCTCAGTTGATAACACCCTCATCCTCCCCGTCTCATCTGCCCGCAACCTTGGAGTCATCTTTGACTCCTCCCTCTCCTTCTCTGTGCATATCCAGCAGATAGCCAAGACCTGTCGCTTCTCCCTCTTTAACATCAGCAAAATTCGCCCTTTCTTCTCTGAACACACCACCCGAACTCTCATCCACACTCTCATTACCTCTCACTTTGACTACTGCAACCTACTCCTCACTGGCCTCCCACTTAGCCACCTATCCCTTCTTCAATCTGTTCAGAACTCTGCTGCACATCTTATATTCCGCCAGAACCGATATACTCATATCACCCCTCTCCTCAGGTCACTTCACTGGCTTCCAATCAGATACCGCATTCAGTTCAAGCTTCTCCTTCTTACCTACAAATGCACTCAGTCTGCTGCCCCTCACTACCTCTCTACCCTCGTCTCCCCTTACGTTCCCGCCCGAAACCTCCGTTCACAGGACAAATCCCTCCTCTCATTACCCTTCTCCACTCCAGGCTCCGCTCATTCTGCCTCGCCTCACCTCACCCTATGCTTGGAACAACCTTCCCGAGTCCTTACGCCAAGCCCCCTCCCTGCCCATCTTCAAGTCTTTGCTTAAAGCCCACCTCTTCAATGCTGCGTTCGGCACCTAACTCTTACCTCTCTGGAATTCCAGACTGCCCCAATTTGTCTGCCCCTATTGGTCTGACTGTTCACGTGTCCTTTAGATTGTAAGCTCTTTGAGCAGGGATTGTCCTTCTATGTTAAATTGTACAGCGCTGCGTAACCCAAGTAGCGCTTTAGAAATGTTAAGTAGTAGTAGTAGAAAACAGAAAGTAGGGTTAAATGGTCAGTATTCTCAATGGAGAAGGGTTGATAGTGGGATTCCACATAGGTCTGTGCAGGAATTGCTGCTTTCTAACTATTTATAAATGATCTAGATTTGGGAATAACTAGTGAGGTAATTAAAGTTGCCTACCACACAAAGTTATTCAAAGTTGTTAA
The DNA here is from genome assembly GCF_901765095.1 of Microcaecilia unicolor. Lineage (NCBI taxonomy): Eukaryota > Metazoa > Chordata > Amphibia > Gymnophiona > Siphonopidae > Microcaecilia > Microcaecilia unicolor. Next base: position 608,091,166 of record NC_044031.1, on the reverse strand, counting down.
ATCGTGAGAGGATTGTGAAAAATTGCAAGACGACTTTACGAGACTGGGAGACTGGGCATCCAAAAGGCAGATGGCGTTTAATGTGAACAAGTGCAAAATGATGCATTTGGGAAATAGGAACCTGAACTATAGCTATGTGATGCAAGGTTCCGCATTAGGAGTCACCAACCAGGAAAAGGATATAGGAGTCATCGTTGATGATACTTTGAAACCCTCTGCTCAGTGTGCTGCGGCGGCAAAGAAAGCAAATAGAATGTTAGGTATTATTAGGAAAGGAATGGAAAATAAAAATGAGGATGTTATAATGCCTTTGTATTGCTCCAAGGTGTGACCACACCTTGAATACTGTGTGCAATTCTGGTCACCGCATCTCAAAAAAGATATAGTGGAATTAGAAAAGGTGCAGAGAAGGGAGACAAAAATGATAAAAGGGATGGGATGACTTCCCTATGAGAAAAGGCTAAAGTGGCTAGGGCTCTTCAGCTTGGAGAAAAGATGGCCAAGGAGAGATATGGTAGAGGTCTATAAAATAATGAGTGGAGTGGAACGGGTAGACGTGAAGCATCTGTTTACGCTTTCCAAAAATACTAGGACTAGGGGGCACGCAATGAAGCTACAAAGTAGTACATTTAAAACAAATCAGAGAAAATATTTCTTCACTCAACATGTAATTAAACTCTGGAATTCATTGCTAGAGAATCTGGTAAAAGCAGTTAGCTTAGCAGGGTTTAAAAAAGGTTTGGATATCTTCCTAAATGGAAAGTCCATAAGCCATTATTAAAATGGACTTGGGAAAATCCACTGCTTATTTCTGGGATAAGCAGTATAAAATGTTTTGTACTTTTTTGGGATCTTGCCAGGTACTTGTGACCTAGATTGGCCACTGTTGGAAACAGAATACTGGGCTTGATGGACCTTCGGTCTGTCTCAGTTTGATAACACTTATGTCTCTTCCCATACAACTATGTTATGATATCCAGATTCTGGCTACCTTTGACCCCACTAGTTCTGTTGAGCTTTCTGTGTTTAAGACCAAATTGGAAGCTTAATTTTGCTAAAACAAAGACAATGCTCTTTACTTGCAAAGACTTTAAGCTCCATTAATATTTTGGATACCTCCATCCTTATCTGTGACTTGGTTCAAATTCTAGGTGTGACTTTGGATGCAGACTTTACTTTTCATTCCCATATCTCTGCTACAGTTAGGAAATGTTTGTACAAATTCTGTCAGATCATATCTCTTTCCTCTTTTCATGAACCCAAAGCACTTTGCATCCTGGTACATGCACTAGAAATTTCACATCTTGGTTACTGCAATGTGTCATTTATAGGACTGAGTCGGAGAGAGCTTTGGCGCTTGCAGCTTATTCAGAATGTGGCCTTTAAGGTGATAATAGGTGGGCGCAAATCTGATCATGTCATTTTATGGGGAGCATTAGCTGGTCATAGTGATATGTATAGTTTATAAAATTTTAACCCTGGTTCATAAGATGCGTACATCAGACCAACCCTGGATCCTTTCCGGTTATTTGATCCCCATATGTCAGTGGACGAACACTTCGCACTTCACCACAAAACTTCTTGATGATTCCCTTGTTTCATCAGATCTTTTTGAGTGTCTTTCAGTCATCTATGTTTAATGTGGAGTCCCACTTTATGGAATGTCCTCCCTGTTGGCCTACATATGGTACCACAGCACCAAGACCCACTTGTTTAGGCAAACATATGGGCAGCCCAATTGACAATTTTCCTTTGTTTCTTTGTCTTGCTGCGGACCTGTGTTGGACCACTGGGCCTGCATCTGCTATTGTAATTCTATGTTGCGTTTGCTATCTTATGTGACAATTGTGTTTCTTGTTTCCTTTGCTTCTGTACTGTTGGATTTGTAGCTCCTTTCTTGCTAAATTAAATGTACTCTCCTATGGACATTTAATTATTGTAAACCTCTGAGATGGTATGTCCCTTTGGCAGTATATCAAATAAAGATGAACATACCTGGAAATGAGACTAATGCATGCGCGTGACACAATACTGTTCCAAGTTGCTAAACTGAATGCAGAATGTGAGAAATTGGAAGACGATCTTACACGATTAGATTACTGGGCATTTAAATAGCAGATGAAATTATTGTGGACAGGTGCAAAATGATGAACATTGGGAAGAATAATCCAAATCATAGCTACATGATGCTAAGGTCCACCTTAGGAGTCACACAAAAAGCAATTTCTAAGTTGAAACCTAGAGTTTTCATAGTAGGGACAACTTTTTTCTTCAGATTTCCTTTTTTCAGTGTCTGGTCACTTATGGAAATAATAGATACGTCTTTATAGATCTTACCCACTTAAAAACCTTTCTCATGAATGTAATGCCCTCTTACTGGGTGCACCAGGATTTGGGATCTGACCTGGCTGGAACCTCAAAAAGGCAGTCTCCGCTGGTCCCTTACTTGGTGCTTGTTGCTCTACCTGGGAAAGAAAAGTGTTAATGAGTGGGATTACCCTCTTCTCCCCCCCAGGAACAATAATATAAAATGCTGTGAACAGGGCTGGCTAATAAATTAAACAGGTTTTATTTAACTACTAGTAAAAAAGTTCCGCTAGCAAGGTTTTCCTTGGCTCCCCTGCAGCCACCCATGTCCAGCGACCGTCCTCTCCCCCTGCAGCCACCCATGTCCAGCGACCCTCCTCTCCCCTTGCGCCCACTGCAGCCACCCATGTCCAGTGAACCTCTTCTCTCCCCTGCCTCTCCTCCTGCCACCCATGTCCAGTGACCCTCCTCTCTCCCCTGCCCCCCCTGCAGCCACCCATGTTCAGCAACCCTCCTCTCTCCCCTGCCCCCCTCCAGCCACCCATGTCCAGCGACCCTCCTCTGGACATGGATCAGCTGTGAGGCATGTTTGTTTTTTCCCCCGGGTTCTGAAGTTGACATCATAATGGCTACGGTGATGTCAGCCTGATCTACGGAGCTTAGCCGTTGGATGTGAGAATTATTATATAGGATTTACATAGCTCTGTATACTGTATATTCAACTATTATACACAAACACCAATAATCTTTGCACTTAACCTCTTGAAGCAAATATAAACAAAACACACGTAAGCTATTAAACCAAAATCACTCTAGTATTAACAGTTAGTCTTTGGCACAGGTATTCAGAATCAATGACTTAGTCCTTCATACACTGCTCAGACCAGTAGTTGTAAGCTCTTCCCTGCTCCTTAGTCAAATCAGTATATGGGTGATCTGTGTGTGGCCTAGGTCTCTCGTCTCCTTTCCTTCAAAGTCCACTCTCTCCCAGTCCCCTCAGATATCACCCCTCCTGCTGAAGGCTTTTTGAGCTGGTGGCTGCAGGGCTGGGCTTCTAGGTCTGTTGTGCCTGGCCCTGTGCTTCTTCCTGGAACCCCCCAGGGCTCTGAGGACCCACTGTCCTCCCAAGAGATGTCCTTCTTCTCTGGGCCCCTAGTGCTGATTGTACCCTGGAGGCCTTCACCCTTCCTGGTCCTCTCTTCAATAGGGTTTCTCTCTTCTGGGGTTCAGGATTACCAGCCCTTAACAGGGTTCTGCAACCACCAGTCCCAGGGATGCCCACTAGAGAGCCACCACTGGTCTTCCCTGCCCTAGGTACCGATCGTGCCCCCACAGACCCTGCCTGAGCTGCTCCCAAAAGCTTTTTTTGCTTTAAGCCTACTCCCAAGGACTGCTGTTGTTGCTTCTTTTCCTTCTGCCTTTAAGAATACTCTCCCTGCTTAGGTTCCAAGATTCTAGCCCTTAATAAGACTCTGTAATTACTAATAACAGGATTTCCCCCATAGAGAACTAGCTCCCATTCACCATCAGAGACAGTTCAACATAAGACAAAGATCCTCCACACTTAATAATCTCTCTCAACGTGCCACCAATTTGCCTCTACCTTAACCTATGGGGAGCAGGTTTTATTTCAATTATTCTGTTTTAGCTCTTTCTATACAGTGTGTATGCATAGGTTGTCCCACAAGCTTTTATTTATTTCACGTAAATTAATCCCTTCAAAGTGTGTAGAAATGTTCCCATCAACCTGTCTGCTTACCTCCATTTGCATGTAGGAAGCTGTGGGACCCATCTCCCCTCCTACAAACTATGACAAATTTCAATCAGCTATCTTCCAGTATAGCTCTCCTAAGGCAAGCAGACTGACAGTTTACCTTAGAAAGAATAAACCTGTTTGTGTTTTTAAAAGCAGTTCAACAACATTTCTTTTCTCCCCTTATTCTCATTAAACACCACCTTAAGGGGGGGGGGGGGGGGGAGGGTTCATGAATAAAGCTGTTCTTCAAGATAATGTTACCTAGAATTGTTATCTCTAGGGTTTGAGTTAGATAGTGCGGATATAGTTAACTTATAATTTCTGTCCCTTTCATTATTACTATTTTCCTTGATTTTTCTAATTTTGGTGTTGCGGTCTCTTGTTGTTCCTGTGATGTGGACTAAAGGGCCCTTTTACTAAGCTGCAACAGAAAGTGGCCTTAGCGTGCCCTTACAAGACTGTTTCCCATGTGCCAAGACCAATTTTACCGCGGGGTAAAAATGGCTGATTTTCAGAATTTTCTAGAAATGGCCACATGCTAACTTTCCCATTAGCGCAGGGTTATTAGCATTTGAGCCCTTACCACTATCTTTTTTTTAGGTGGTAGAGACTTATGTGCTAAACCTGCATTAATCAGCATGTGGCAATGCTGACATACTAACCAATTTGTATAGATGTACCCGCTCTCTGCCCCCGTGTGGAAACAAATTTATTTCTTAGCATGTGGGTAGTGCACACACATGGTAAAATTATTGTGGGATGCCTCAGCCGCACCCCACGATACACCATTTTTTGCTATGGTAAGCATTCATTAGTACTTACTGCAGCTTTGTAAATGGACCTCTACATGATTTCTTGTTTTCTTATAGTATTATTTTTCTTAATAATGTTTTTGTTACATTCATTTTCTCGAATTATAACTGTGGAAAAATTTGGAAATGAATAAAAAAAAAAAAAGAAGTCACATAAGCAAAAAAATCTATGGGGTCCTTTTACTAAGGTGCACTGAAAAATGGCCTGCGGTAGTGGAGGTGCAGGTTTTGGGTGTGCACAGATCCACTTTTCAGCACGGCTGTAAAAAAACGCCTTTTTAAAATTTTTGCCAAAAATGGACGTGCAGCAAAATAAAAATTGGCGCACGCCCATTTTGGGTCTGAGACCTAAATGCCAGCCACTGACTTAGCAGTAAGATCTCATGCATTAACCGGCCGATAATGACCTACACACACGTAGAATGCCACTTGATGCGCATAGCTGACGTAGTGGATGCGCGTCAAAAATGGAATTACCACAAGGGCCACGCGGTAGCCAGGTGGTAACTCCAAATTGGCGTGCGTTAAGTGCATGTAGGCACCTATGCAGCTCAGTAAAAGGGGCCCTATGTGTCATTGTGGACAAGTTATGCTTATATATATTTTTGGGTTATATATTGTACTTTTTGTCACTTGTAAATTGCTTGGGATCATATTTCTTTTTTAAATAAGGCAATTTATGAACGTGAAAATGAAATGACATTAAAAATACACCTGCAGATTTTGTCCCAAAGTAGATAGTCTGAAATTGCCCCCCCCCCCCCCCCAAAAAAAAGTGATCACAATCTATAAGGATTCCAGTTTCCTCCAGAACCGGTACAACTAAACTACACCACTGTATAATACAAATGAGTATAAAATGTTATAGAAAACATCTCAGGGTTAGCCCTATCTTATTCAGTCAGCCAAGCACATGCCTTCACTGAGCCTCATGAGGCATCCCTGCTTGTAATTACTCACTTAAGTAACAGCACTCATCTTTGTACCTCTGGGGACAGATGCCACCGCCCGCTCTACATCCTTCGAAACTTTGCATTTCCATAGCATTCACAGCCCTTCCTTAGGGATTGCAATCTAGATTACACCTGTGCCTTTCACACCCATTCTTTGGTCCAAAGAGGAAAATAAAATCCCCACAGCCCAGCAAGACATTACGCGTCCTACCAGCAGACACAGCTTTATTGTAAACTGGATATAATTGATCATTTATGGGATAATGTAACATTACAGCTTGTTATGGCACTGCTTGCATTTTATGTTAATGGCACACATTTTCTGTAGATGTAAATTAATGAGCCGTGAAGTTCATGATGGCAACTGGGTTCATCCCAGGCTGAGAGAGAAGCAGACATGAAAAAGAGGTTAATTTCAACCTATCAAATAAAGTAAATAATCATTACAAAATAACATGATGGGGCTCTGACTGAGAAGTGACAAATTTCAACTGGGACCAGATACTGTCAACATGAATTAGTGCTTTTGGAAAGTACAGTAACACCAGATGGCTGCCATGCAAATTAATGAAGACAAATGTTCCAAACAGGTGCAATTAAAGGTGAACTTACTATCACACTTGGAAAACAGTAAATGCTGCTTTTTTTTTGTGGTTGACCCACTAGACTAAGTTAGGACTGTTGAAACATAAATTCACTGATCTCCTGTGTTACTAAAGCACTATGAGAGGGGTGTCACTTATCAGTTAGGGTAGTGGGCTGGGGACCAGTGCTCCAGTCCTGCATCTACTACTGTCATACTTTGTAATGTAGGTAAGTCATTTTGAGGTCACTTGTGAAAGGGATTTACCTGGATGACTAAGGATTTACCCACTTAAATTCCTGGGAGTTGAAAATTAAATCTAGCCATTAAGTTTCACAAGGCGTAGGCCTGGGAAGAATGTATGCGTGTGGGTTTCATTTTCAAATCCCTGTACATACTGTCCTGTGTAGACCCTGCATGAAGGAGCAGATATGACTCTAGCCAGTTTACTGGGCAGAGTAGATGGATTATGCAGAGCTCCATCTGCATGTTATTTACTATGGGGGCCATGTAATGACGTTCTCATTTCCATACTCTGTAAGCCATATTGAGCCTGCAAAAAAGTGGGAAAATGTGGGGTACAAATACAATAAATAATAATAATAATAGTCCCCAATTTATTTCTCAATGCTTTTTCACCATATTGCTTAGTAACTTCTCAAGCTTGTCACAGTCACTCGACATATCTCTTATATTTCAAATTTTGCCGCAGAGGTGCTTAATTGTCCAATAATAAGTTTCTGGCAATTGCTTTAGCACCAAGGTCCTCATCGGCTTCTACATAATTTTTAGAAGTATTTAAAGCACTTAACTTAAATATGCTCGGACTGGGGGCTCAACGCTGTCCGACATGCATGTTTCGCCTCCCGGCTGTGTCAAGGACTTCCCCTGAAACAGATATTCACAGAAACGTCTCAGGTCATTCAGCATGAGTAGCACTTTTAATCTCACACAAAATGCCAAATCTACCATCCAAAGATTTATTTATAATTACCCTTATGCCGCTACTAGCGCCAGCTCGACTCGATTATTTCCGGGATTACCCCTGTCAAGATGGGGCCGGCGTTCATTCAATACCTTTTTAAACTCTTCACTAATGACGTATCAGACCCCCTGGCTCCCATTGGGCAATGCAGGAATTACATTTACATTAAAGACGCCCATTCCAGTTCGGCATTTAAACCCACCGGGGATACCGTGTTTAAATAACAAATATGCCACTGTTCCCTATAGTTTAGTATTCTTTTGATCGATCCTCCCTCCTCCCCTTGCTGTATGTGTTCCAAGACCCTCCGTTTAATATCTTCTACCTTATGATCTTTTTCTAACCAATGCTCCACTAATGGAGCCTGGATGTTACGGCTGGTAATGCGGGACTTATGTTCAGAAGGGAGAGAAGGAGAGATATGCTGGATAAGATGGGAAAAGGGACATTATTGAAAGAGAGAAATGCTTGACACCATTGAGGGGGAGGGGGGTGTTGAGAGGGACGTCTAGTAGCACTTTAGAAATGATAAGTAGTAGTAGTAGTAGTAGTACAGAGGGAAGTAGAGATATGTCAAATGCCATAGGAGGAGACTAGGATGGTATGGAAGGGTTGGGGACAGATCTTGGGCATCCCCAAACAAAAGCATTCCACTGCCCCCCAGCCAACATAGTTCCCTCTAAGCTGAGTGGGATCTGAATATTAACTTAACCAGTCATGCGCTAGCCGGCTTAAAAGACCCGGAAGTTCAATGCCGAAGCCTGCACAAGGCCTGGCATTGAATGTCCTGTTTTTGCACCAGCGATGAACAAAGAACCCCACTACCTGCTACAGGCTGAATATGAGCTGGAATAAATCCAATCCAATCCAATTGTTAACACTGCACATACTTTTACCCGCATATCCTTGGGGGTAATTCTCTAAAACTTTTTTACACATGTAAAAAGGTGTTTACACATGATAAATCCTTTATAAATCACCCCCATAGTGTTTGTGTAGAATGAGTGTCATCTGTGATAGTTCCAACCTGTTTGGTCTTTTCTTACATTTTCTATTTTGTCATTTCAGTGTCATTGTTCCGCATTTTATTACATTTATTACACAGTGGAAGCAGGGAGACAGAGGCCTCAAGACTCTTAAAATATATTCACTAGAAGGAAATGGGAAATGGAGGGATATAAAGCAACATTCAAACACATAGTAGGTTTCAATAAAACATGGAAAGGTGTAATTTTTCATTGAAAAGGATTTTAAGAGCTAAGGGTTTTGATATGAAGTTGGAAGGAAAGGGGACTCGGAGGAATTTTGAGCAACTATTTCTTGGTTGAGATATTGGGAGATGGTGAGTTACATTTAGGTACAGTATATTTTATTTTACAACAAAGGGCTCACAATTTAAGAGCTAGATGTAATAAAATGTGTGAGTGTCTTAATACACACTACGGTTAAAGCACATTATTACCAAATTAGTCCTTTGGATAGAAATGGGCCCTACAGTCAATAAAACATGTTAATGTACTACTACTATTACTACAAATCATTTCTATAGCGCTACCAGTCGTACGCAGTGCTTCACAATTGTGTGGTAACATGGTGGCACCTTTCTGTAAATCTAGCCCTAAGTGTGTACCTAAGGCAGTGGAGGACCCTGTCACAACCCCAACCCCACCGCAACCCAACATTCCTTTGCTAGTGGGGTCCCCAACTTCCACTAGCTGAAGCCTTTCTCCAGCGCTGCTGTGTATTGCCTGCCCTGCTTCCCCTCATGCGACGTGAGAGGAAGCAGGGCAGGCAATGCGTAGAGAACAGCGCTGGAGAAAGGTTTCAGCTGGCGGGGGTCGGGGACACCCACCAGCCAAACCAGGGGCCCCAGATCCAACTTGGGGGGCCCCAGGTCCCCAAGACCCCCCATAGCTACGCCACTGAGCCATATCATACCCTGATGTGGGCCTTTCCCCACACACTAAGGCCAGTTTTACTGCAGCCAGAAAACAGCTTGATTTTTTATTTTTTGCATTAAAGCCCATGTGCTAATTTTGCCTTTATCATGCAGCCATTAAGAAATATTAGTGTGTGAGCACTTACACCTATTGTGTAGGAAGTAAGGGCTCATGCACTCATTCTGCCTAATCAGCTAGCATGTGGTAATGTAGATGTGCTAAATAATTAGCACAGAACAACCCACTCTTTGCCCCCCTCTGCATGCCCCCTCTGTACGAAAAAAGTAAAATATTTTTTAGCATGTGATTTGCATGCACAGGCCCAAAGATTACCGTAGGGTGCCGAAGTGTATCTCATGGTAAGCCATTTTAAGTTATGGTAAGCCTATGCTAACGCATACTGTAGCTTAGTAAATGGACTTCAAAGCGACTTGCCCAAAGATACAAGGAGCACGCAAGGGAAAAAGCCATGGCTTTTATGATTCTCAGTCTACTGTTCTAACCATTTGAATGCTTAACTACTCCGAATGGTCCAGAACCAAAAAGGGAAGACAAAAGAATTTAAGGAGTAATGTTATCCAAGCAATTCAACATTGCATGACCAACATTAGAGATAAATCCTTAAGAGTATTACAGAAGGGAATACCAGACAGAATGAGTGGGTGAATTGGTCAGCTACTATATTACTATGACATCCCCTCCCCCATCTGCCTCTGAAAGTTCTAACTCCTTCAGTCCAGATTTTTGATGAGAGGAAACGTGGAGGGGCATAATTGAACAAAAACGTCTATCTCCGTGGGCGTTTATCTCCGAGAACGGGTCCGTGAAGGGGTGGACCGAACCGTATTTTCGAAAAAAATAGACGTCCATGTTTTATTCGACAATTTGTGAGCTGGGCGTTTTTGTTTTTCAGTGATAATGGAAAATGAAAGCGCCCAGCTCAAAAACGAATAAATCCAAGGCATTTGTTCATGGGAGGGGCCAGGATTCGTAGTGCACTGGTCCCCCTCACATGCCAGGACACCAACCGGGCACCCTAGGGGGCACTTTTACAAAAACGAAAAAAAAGGTACAAGAGCTCCCAGGTGCATAGCACCCTTTCCTTGTGTGTTGAGCCCCCCAAATCCCCCTCAAAACCCACTGCCCACAAGTCTACACCATTACTATAGCCCTAAGGGGTGAAGGGGGGCACCTACATGTGGGTACAGTGGGTTTGGGGGGGTTGGACGACTAAGCATTAAGCAGCACAATTGTAACAGGTAGGGGGGGATGGGCCTGGGTCCACCTGCCTGAAGTCCACTGCACCCCCTAACAACTGCTCCAGGGACCTGCATACTGCTGCCAGGGAGGTGGGTATGACATTTGAGGGTGAAAATAAAAAGTTGTGAAACATCATGTTTTGTGGTGGGAGGGGGTTAGTGACCACTGGGGGAGTCAGGGGAGGTCATCCCCGATTCCCTCTGGGGGTAATCTGGTCATTTAGGGCACTTTTGGGGGCCTTATTCGTGAAAAAACAGGGTCTAGGAAAAGTGCCCTAAATTCTAGCTACAAACGCATACTTTTTGTCCATTATCGGCGAAAGGCGCCCATCTCTCCTCGGCCAATAACCACGCCCCAGTTCCACCTTCGCCACGCCTCCGACACGCCCCCATCAACTTTGTATGCTTCCGCAATGGAGTGCAGTTGAAAACGTCCAAAATCGGCTTTCCATTATACCGATTTATTCGTTTTTGTGAGATAAACGTCTATCTCCCGATTTGGGTCGAAATCTAGGCGTTTTTCTCTTTCAATTATAAGGTGGATAGTAACATAGTAAATGACAGCAGATAAAAAACTTGAAGGGTCCATCAAGTCTGCCCAAAAGTCACACTATCAATTCATGATTAAATCAACAATTCATGTGATATTATATACACTTTATCACCAGTCTTTCTTGGAGTTTCTGGGACTTAGACCGTAGATGTCTGCCCGGCTCTGTCCTTATGTTCCACCTACTGAAGTTGCCATCAAAGCTCATTCAAGCCTATCCAAATCCATTTTGTCATTTGCAGGACACAGAACGTAAAAGTCTGCCCAGTACTGTCCTTAGTTCCAGTTACTGAAGTTGCCATTAAAGCCCTTTTCAATATATCCTAAACTGGATTGCCATATACAGACACAGACCTACAAAGTCTGCCTTGCACCGGCCTTAGTTCTTCACAGCCAGAGTAGCCATCCAAGTGTCCCTCACACATCCACCCCCTGCAGCCGTAGTATGGAAGGGGTGAGGATGGAGCTTGGGCACCCCCTAAAGCATTCCACTGCCCCTTACCAACACAGTTCCCTCTAAGCTGAATGGGAGTCTTCAGATGCTGCTAGTGGGGGGTGGTGCTTCAGTATTGTGTTTTCATTTGCTAAGGACAGACAAGTTTCCTGGAGTTCTGCAGGTCTTGCCTGTCCTGTAGAGCCTAGAGGGAACAGTGCTAACCTGGCCAGTTAGATCTGAATATTAACTTAACCAGTTATGTTCTTTTTTTATTTATTTTTGTTTTCTACCTTCTATTTTCTAAAAAGGGTTCCTCTGTGTTCATCCCACGCCATTTTGAATTCGGTCACTGTTTTTGCCTCCACCACCTCCCTCAGGAGGGCATTCCAGGCATTGACCACCCTCTCTGTTGAAAAGAATTTCCTGACATTACTCCTAATTCTACCGCCCTGCAACCTCAGCTCATGTCCTATAGTTTTACCATGTCCCCTTCTCTGGAAGAGATTTGTTTCCATATTAATACCTTTCAAGTATTTAAACATCAATATCATATCTCCCCTGTCCTTTCTTTTCTCTAGGCTATTCAGGTCTTACAGTCTCTTCTCATATGCCTTATGGCGCAAGCCCCATATAATTTTTGTCACCTTCCTCTGGATCGCTTCTAGTCTTTTTATATCCTTAGCAAGATATGGCCTCCAAAACTGAATACAATACTCTAGGTGGGGCCTCACAATGACTTGTGCAGGGGCAGGGATGATCTTAGGCAGGGGCGAGAGGAGCAGTCGCACAGGTACCTGCGCCTCCAGGAACCCCACAACGCTTCCTTCCGCTCCCCGCCATTCGATCCTCACCTGCCCACTCTCAGCTTTCCGACAGCCCTCTTTTCCTTCCAGCCACCATGCCTTTAAAAAATTGCAGCGGCTGCAGCGAAAGCAACAGGCTCGCCTCTACCTTCCCTTCTCTCTCAACGCCCTGTCTTTCTCTGATGCAATTTCCGCGAAGGCAGGACACTGAGAGAGAAGGGAAGGTAGAGGCGAGCCTGTTGCTTTCGCTGCAGCCGCTGCAATTCTTTAAAGGCACGGCGGCTGGAAGGAAAAGAGGGCTGTCGGAAAGCTGAGAGTGGGCAGGTGAGGATCGAATGGCGGGGAGCGGAAGGAAGCACTGTGGGAAAGCTCAGGGCAGGCAGATGGGGCTGGGGTTAGAACTGAAACTCGGGGACTGAAAAGGGGGGTAAGTTGGTGGCTGGGGTGAGTCACTGGACATGGAGGGAAGGGCAGAGGAGAATTTCTGTACAAGGATGGGAGGGGAGGGCAGGGAACAGAGGAGAATCACTGGATGTGGATGGGAGGGGAGGGCAGAGGGCAAAGGAGAATCACTGGACATGGATGGGAGGGGAGGGCAGGGCAGGGGAGAGAGGAGAGTTGCTGGACATGAATGGATGGAGGGGAGGGCAGAAGAAATGCTAGACATGGATGGAGGTGAGGGAAGACAGGAAGGAGATGCACATGGATGGAGGGGAGGGGAGAGAGGAGAAATGCTGGACATGGATGGAGTGGAGGGCAGGGAAGAGAGAAACATTGGAGGAAAGGAAAGGCAGAGGAAGGAGATGCACATTGACTTAGGGGAGAGAGGAGAAATTCTAGACACAGATGGAGGGGAGGGAAGACAGAGGAAGGAGATGCACATGGATGGAGGGGAGGGAATACAGAGGAGGAAATGCACATGGATTTAGGGGAGAGGAGAAATTCTGGACACGGATGGAGGGGAGGGGAGAGTTGAAATGCTGGACATGGATGGAGGGAAGGGAAGAGAGGACATGAGATGAAGTGAGATGAAGATGGATGAAGGGGAGGAGAGAGAGGAGAAATGCTGGACATGGATGGAGAAGAGGGAAGAAAGAGGAAGGAGATTCATATGGATGGAGGGGCAGGAAGGAGATGCATTCTGACGGAGATGAGGGAAAGGGAAAAGAGGAGAAAAACTGCTACCAGTCCTGCATGTGCCTGTATCCACTATAATACCCTGTTTATCAAGGGCTATGGGGAAAGACTTAAAGAAGACCCATCCACAGCCAGGGTTGAATCAATGCATCTATCTCTGCTGACTTTGGATCCTTTCTTTGACTGAAGAAGTCTTGTACCTTTGCATTCTGTGATGTTGCCATTAGATCTAGGACTGGCAGGCCCCAGCAATGTACTACTTGGGAAAAGGCCTCTTCCATGAGACTCCGTTCTCTTGGATCCACTGCATTCCTGCTTAGGAAGTCCATTTTGGATTCCTGCTACATAAGCTAATGAAAGGTCATCCTGATTCTTGTCTTCTGATTCCATCAATAGATTCACTTCTTCTGTGACATAGGTTTTTAAAACATTCAAGGAGCTGTGGCAAGGTCAAATAGAAGAGCACAAATCTGGACATTTGATATACTGCAAATCTGAGATACTGTTGATGAGATACCTTGATTACGATGTGAAGATAAGCTTCAGTCAGATCTAAGGTAGTAAAAAACTCCCCTTTTAAACCTCTACAATCACCTATTTCAAGGTCCTCATCAAAAAACTAGTAAAAAAACCTGTTGACCGTTTTGAGATCTAGAACAGGTCAAAATGTCCCTTATTTGTTTGGAACTACAAAGGAAATTGAACATTATCCAGTCCTTTCTTCCCGAGGTGACACCAGAACCACTGCTTGCAAATTAGTAAGTCTTGTTATAGTCTGTTTGACGGCTGTAATCTTTAGAAGGGAGCAACACAGGGATTACAGAAACACCTTGGTAAGAGGACAAACAAATTTGAGTGCATATCCATAGTGAATGACTTTTAGTTCTGAGATCTGTGTTTATTTGGATCTATCTCTACCAGAACAATGCCAGTTGTCCCTTCAGAGTATATTTCAAAGAGTAGACCTGCAAACCTTCATTGTATATCTTTGGAATTTTAGGTTGTGGATACAAGGAACCCTCTGTCACCTCTGTGGGAACCATGTGTATATGTCATTATTCTAATGAGTTATGAGTGTAATCGGCACATAACTCTTATCTCATGTTTTGTAGAATTGCCCAGAAGAGCAGTCTCAGCCAATTGATTCCTCATGACCTTGGGCTTGAGTTACAAGAAGAATTCATGAACAATAAATTGATAATACTCTTATTCCAGACCAGGCAATTCAATTCATATGCATATACCAATAACTTGAGGATACAAAAGGAGTGCTTTTTAAAAAATGAAATACTACAATATTTTGAACAGACATTCATGAAATTAGATGCAAAGAGATTCTTTACCCTACTAATGTCACCCTCAGAAACCATACACAGGGAAGTTGTCAAGGAGAGTTAAAGAGATGTAGGATTTAAAATATGCATTGGGTTTTCCAAATATGCATACAAATTTATTTTAAAGATAGGATTTATTGTTCAATTTATATATCTATTTCTGAAGCTTTACATCAAGCTGTTCTTCCTAGTTTTGCATTTCATACACGTCCCTAGAATCTATTGTATAATAATTCAATTTTAGGGTTCTATGAAATAAGGTAACATTGATGCAGAGCACTACCTGATCATAATTCTCAATTCTCCCTTTATGTGACAACCTCATAGAAAGATAATCATTCTCTGTAACACATCATCCACCTCCACAAATTCCAGCACCACCCTTCTAGATCTGTCAGTCACAAATCCTCACTCTTTAGTGCATCATCAGATTCCTGCAGCATGCATTTTTGAAGTTTTAAAAAAAATTGTATTTACTGTTGTCTAGTCTAGCAAATAATGATGCTTCTTCCTTTAATAATGAAAAGTAATGTCTCCACCTTTATAAACTTTGTTTAAATGCAGATATTATAATGAATAAAAAAAACAAAAAAAAATAATGCTTGAAACTTGCTCTTTTACTACATATATTTACTTTTCTACATAGTCACCACCATTCACCACACATTTTTACCAATGAAGGACACGTTTTTGAAGGTCATTGCAAAAGAACTGCACATCTTGTTTCTTCAGTTGCTCACAGTTCTTTCCGCCTCTTCATTTGAATCAAGCAGATGTTCCTGAAGGTATTCCTTCAATTTTGGAAAAAGATGGAAAACACATGGTACTAGATCTGGGCTATATGGATGGGATAAGACTGTGAGATCCATCTTTGCGATTGTCTCTGTGGTGCTTCATATTGTCATATTGTTTTTCTTGTGCTTCCCAATACTTCTCAATCATTCTTTCAATGTTTTCAGAGTTGCAATCAGATCCTCTGGTTGTCCCTTACGAGTTTGTCAATCTTTCTCATGTGAGACTCATCCATTGCTGTCACAGATGGTCCACATTGTTTTGTTCATACAAATCAGCTGTTCATGGCAGTGGCATAGCCAGACAGCCAATTTAGGAAGAGCCTGAGCCCAAAGTGGGTGGGCACAAAATTTTCTCTCTACTCTCCTCCCCCAGCATTTCCCAGCTCAAATTATAAATACTTTAGCTGAAGAGGATCCCCAAGCTCTGTCAGCTGAAGACGTCCACTAAAGATGGCCAGAACTCCCTTTTACCGAGCAGCAACAACTCCTTGACTCACCGATGCTGGCACCCCACACATGCTTAGTTGTCAGTGGCTCGAGGATGCTGTCCCCATCTGCCAAGCTCAGTAGAAAGGAGCTCTGGCCAGCTTCAGAGGAAATCCTCAGCTACTAGGGCTTGGGGATTCCCACCAGCTACAGCAAGGGTCAGGGCTGCTGTTAGCCATGCTGGGACCCAGGGCAGAAAACAAAGAAGCCCCCCTCAATTCCCTCTCCTCTCCACCTCATTTCCAATCTCCTCATCTGCCATTACAGTCACACTGACAGACCCTCACCAATTACAGAACATGGGATCATAAATTAGAAATAAAAATATGTGGACAAAAATTGAACTAGGAACCTCAGCATATACTGCAACGCTGTAGAAATAAAAATAAAAATGTATTTCCTTTTCTACTGAATACAATAAAAAGACATCCGCTATGCACATTTCCCAAAGCTAACATATTCCATTTAAAACATTCAAAATAACATGATTTTTCTACCTTTATTGTCTGGACATTTTATTTTTCCATCATGTTGGTTCCAATTTCTCTTTCCCGCTTTCCTGTCTGTCTTCTGCTAATTCTTCAAGCAGCTGCTGTCCATTTGTCTTTTCTCTCCTCTCATTTCATTTCCTCACTACACCTGCCTCTGAAATATTGATCTTTCCATTTTAACTCTTTCCTTTCTTTTTTTTCTTTTCTACCTCTATACGCTCAAATTTCATCCTGTTTCTAAATCTTTTCCTTCTTTTTACTTTTCAGATATCTATCACATTTCCATCTCCTTCCACCCACTAGCTCTCCTATTCCCCATCTTCCATTCCCTTCCATCTTCAATCTGCGCTCCATTACCATATGTCTACCCCCTGTAATCACTATCCACTAATTTATTTCCTTGCCATCTCCCCTCCCTGGGCCTCTCCCACATGGTTTTCACCATTCCCAGTGTCTCCCTTCCTCCACTCTTCTAGTCCAGCATCTGTTACCTCTTTCTCCCCTCCTCACCCTCATAGCTTGACATCTCTCTGTCCCTTTTATCCCCCACCACCAGCATCTCTCTCCCCTCCCCTCTCCCATTGTCTAGTTTTTCTCCCTTTCTCTTTCCTACCACCCGTTCTCCAGCTTCTCTCTCACCCCCTTCTGCCCCTGGATCCATCTCCTCTCTTTCTCCCCTCGACCCTCTTGTGTAGCATCTCTCCTTTCCTCTCCTCCACCTCCATGTCCAACTATCTCTCTCTCCATGCCTTGATCTCCTGGTCTAACATCTCTCTCTACCCTCCCCCCCCCCCCCACCATGCAGCATCTCTCCATCCATCCTTCCTTCCCCTCACCTCCATGCCATATTTAACATTTCCCCTGTCATCTCTCCCTTCCTTCCTTCCACTGCCATGTCCAACACTTTTCCCACTCTCGTCCTTTACCACTACTATGCAGCCTTTCCCTCCCTCCCCACCCCACCCATATCCAACAATTCTCCCTCTCTTTCCCCCTGTAGCATCTCTCCCTCCCTCTCCCCCATGTCGAACAATTATTCATCCACCTCACCTAGCATTACCCCATCTCACACCCCAACAGTGCTCCTGTCTCTCCATCTCTCCCCCCCCCCCCCCAAGTCACCCAATGGCATGTTGCAGGTTTTAGCTCCCTGGCCTGCCTTGCATACTATCTCTGCCAGACTGGCATGCTGCAGGTTTTTTCACTCCCTCTCCACAGCTACCCGCTGGTATGCTGCAGATTTTTTCTCTTCCTCCTTCAGTTACCCAATGCAGGTTTTCTTCCCTCCCTCCCCCCTGCCACCCGCTGGCATGCTGCAGATTGTTTCCCTCCCTCTCCACAGCTATTCGATGCAGGTTTTGTTCTCTCCCTCCCCCAAGCAACCCGCCAGCATGCGGCAGACTTTTTTCCTTCCCTCCCTTTCCATCTTTATCAGGCAGCGGTATAATTATGCAGCAAACGCATGATACTGGGGCTGTCTGCATGCTGCTGCGACTGCTTCATTCCGGCTGGCCCCACCTTCTCAGATACTCTTTTGGAGGAGTCGGGGCTGGCAAAGAGGAAGCAGTCACAGCAGCATGCAGACAGCCCTGGTACCGTGCGGCTTTGCTGTAGAATTAATACCGCTGCCAAAAAAAGATAGTAATGGAGGGAGGGAAAAAACCTGCAGCATGCTGGCAGGTGGCTGGGAGGAGGGAAAGTTGAAGTGAACAGCAGGCAGGGAAAAGTCGCGGTTTGGGCTGGGGAGACAGCTTAAATCACACTGATGAATGCTCACTGCTTGCTTCAATTTCACAAGCAATAGCAAAACAGCCTTTCAAACAGACACTTCTTGCCAAATGAGGTGAAGGAAGAGATTGCAAGGAACAAGTGAACATGTGTATCACCTCAGTGCTGCCATCTGTTAATGAATTATGGAGGTGGAAGCATTACATTTCATTATCCGTCATAGATTACATGCACATCATTAAACCAATTGTTGAAATTTTTATGTTTTAAAATAATTTGAGTCAAATATTCAGAGGGATGTGTGCCATATATCTTTAAATAGACATATTATGCATTTTAAATTACACTGATATCGAGCAGCATCTTTTTCACCGCTATATTGGATCAATTCAAAGATCCATTGAGCCCAATAATCTCTTTCCAACCATGGCCAAGCCAAGCAACAATTATCTGGCAAGGTCCTCAAATGTAGATAGAGTCCATGCTGCTTACTACCAGGGAAAAACAACAGGTTTCCTTAAGTCCACCTTATTAATAACAGTTTATTAACTTTTTTGTTCAGGAACTCATCCACATCTTTAAAACCAACTATACTAACTGCTTTTACAACATCCTCGAGCAACAGATTCCAGAAATTAATTGTCTGTTGAATGAAAAAATAATATTTTCTTTCATTTGTTTTAACTGTGTAAGTGCTGCTGCTCAATACACATGTATAACTTTAAACTAGTGCTGTACCGAATATTTATATTCAAACCAATTCGTCCCCAAATAGTACACCGTGGGCCCTGTTTACAACGGTGCACTAGCGTTAAAATGAGCACATGCTAACCGTGTAGATGCCCATAATGTTCCAATGGACATCTACACGGTTAGCGTGTGCTAAAAATGCTAGCACGCTTTTGTAAACAGGGCCCCAAATACATTATTTGTATATAGACAGAAACTGAATATAAATAATAAATGTGCTATAAAAATTTTGCAGAAGATTCTCTGCTAGACTGGTGTAAACTTTCTGTTGTGAAGTGAATGTTCATATATAGGAAAGTGGATTTGATATACCACCTTTCTCTGGTTACAATCAAAGCAGTTTACATATTATGCTGAGGTAATTATTTTGTACCTGGGGCAAGGGAGGGTTAGGTGACTTGTCCAGAGTCACAAGGAGCTGCAGTGGGACTTGAACCTAGGTCCCTAGCGTACTGCACTAACCATTAGGCTACTGCTCCACTCCGTTGGCTCACTAATGACTTCCAGCAACAGTTTGCTGTTTTACATTACAAGTACTTTTATGACAGTCACACAGGAGTTTGCTTAACTGAAGCTCTGTCACAAATGCTGGCAAACTGGAGCATACAGAAAAGCAGAGTTCGTATTGTTTTATGAAATAATGGGGCCAGCATAACAAAATCCCTGGGAGATGCAGTGGCATGAGTTGCTTTGTGCACACACTCTAGTTATACATTCATGATTCTTTATTTTATCAAGCTTCCATAGCAACATTGATTAACATACCAAGAAAGCTAGTTGGATATTTTAAATATTGAACTAATGTGTAACAAAGAGAGGGAACTAAGCACAAGCAAAGTCCAAGCAAAAAAAAAAAAACAGCACAAAGGGCCTTTAAAAACAAAAGGGACACAATACTTATATTGAATGATCAAATTTGATTGAAGGGAGACCCGACATGGGCCATGTTTCGGTGCTACCGCACCTGTGTCAGGGATCACACCAATGACAGGGAGGCTTATACAGACAAATTCAGAACATCTGTTGACTTTCAAAGTTGTCTATAAACGTATTCCTCCATATGTCATACAATATTGAAAGTCAACAGATGTTCTGAATTTGTCTGTATAAGCCTCCCTCTCATTGGTGTGACCCCTGACGCAGGTGCAGTAGCACCGAAACACGGCCCGTGTCGGGTCTCCCTTCAATCAAATTTGATCATTCAATATAAGTATTGTGTCCCTTTTGTTTTTAAAGGCCCTTTGTGCTGTTTATTTTTTGCTTAAACATTGAACTGATGCCACATCTCATCTACATGTTTTTCAGTGTGGACTGGGTCTGCTTCAGCATCAACTTGTGACCAATGCTGTGACTAGATTTTTTTTTTTTAATTTTTGTTACATTTGTACCCTGCGCTTTCCCACTCATGGCAGGCTGAATGCAGCTTACATGGGGCAATGGAGGGTTAAGTGACTTGCCCAGAGTCACAAGGAGCTGCCTGTGCCTGAAGTGGGAATTGAACTCAGTTCCTCAGGACCAAAGTCCACCACCCTAACCACTAGGCCACTCCTCCACTCCTCGCCTCCATGTCCAGCACACTGCTTTTAGTGAAATTGAAGTTTCACTAAAAGGAGCGTGCCGGACGTGAGGGGAAGAGAGAGCAGGGCTGGCAATGTGGCGGCGCCGTAGACCAGTGCTGGATGAAGGCTTTAGCTGGTGGGGGTTGGGGACCCCCGCCAGCTAAGGTATTTGTGGCAGCAGTGCTCCAGCTGTCGGAGGTTGGGGACCCCCACCAACCAAGGTATATGCGGTGGCGGTGCTTCAGCTGGCGGGGGTTGGGGACCTCTGCTAGCCATGATGAACAGCAGCGGCAGTGGGTGGTGAGCGGCAGGGCGGTGAGGCAGTGGAGGGGGTGGCGAGGCGGTGGGGGGGCAGCAGTGGGGCGGCAGAACAAAAAGTGCCCCCCCATCTTGGGCTCTGGCCCCCTTCCACCTCGAGGTCTAGATATGCCCCTGGTTCACTGTGATTTTTGTTGTAGGTGCTGCCCAGTTACTGCTGGGTTAGCGTGGGAGCCCTTTCCACCATCTCAATAGGTTGCTGTAAGGGCTCCCCACAGAAATGGCCATGCAGTAAGTCTACCCATTGTCTCGCCATGAGACTGAGGCAATGCCTGCTTAAAACAAGGACAATCTTTCCCAAGGCTTTATTTGGACCTCTAAATCACCTGCAGGGGCTGAATTCTTTTTCTTGGGGAAGAAAGATGGAGGCATCCGACCCTGCATTGGTTATAAAGGTTTAAATGCCATAACCATCAAGGATAAATATCCACTCCCACTCATCTCCAAGTTGTTTGATCACCTTTAAGGGGCTAAAATCTTCACCAAACTAGACTCAGAAGGGCCTATAACTTGATCAGAATTAAGGAGGGCGATGACTGGAAAACTGCTTTCAACACTCGAGATGGCCACTTGTAATGCCCTTTGGCCTCACCAATGCTCCAGCAGTCTTTCAAGCATTCATGAATGATATTTCCTGGGATTTACTGTATCAATTTGCACTTGTATATCTTGATGATATGCTGGTGTTCTCTCCATCTCTGGAAATACATCAGCAGCATATCAAGACCGTCCTCCAGCGCTTACGAGAGAATCGACTCTATGCCAGACTGGAGAATTGTGTCTTCCACTGTACTGATCTGCCATTCCTGGGCTATATCATTTTTGACTGTGGGCTGAAGATGGACCCTAACAAACTGTCAGTGATCTTACAGTGGCCTCAACCCACCGGGCGTAAAGCTTTGCAAAGGTTCCTCAGGTTTGCCAACTACTACTTGCAATTCATCCACCAATACTCTCTGGTAGCAGTACCTTTGAGGGCCCTGACCGAGAAGGAGGTGGATTCCTGGTTCTGGCCTCCAGAAACTTGTGAAGCATTTGAGTGTCTCAAACAAGTTTTTGTTTCTGCTCCCATTCTCTGGCACCTTGATCCTGCCAAAAAGATTTTTGTGGAAGTGGATACGTGTGGGTTCCAGTAGAAGCCTTGCTGCTTGTTTGAAAGGGTTCCAGTATAAACCTTGTTCTTGTGTGAATGGGTTCCAGTACAAGCCTTACTTCTTGTGTGAGTGGGTCCAAGTACAAACCTTGTTTCCTGTATGAGTGGGCTTCAGCCCAGCATTTAGCTTCTTGTGTGACTGGGATTCTTATTGCCGTCTGTGCTTTATTTCTGACTGCCTGCAGTCCTTACTCTTCTCTGCTTGTGTAGAGTCAGTACATATCTATTGCGGAGGACTGACCAGTGGTGCTGTGCACAGTGGGGGGAGCATGGGACAAGGATCTGTCATCAGCGAGGTCCACACTAAAGGTCTAAAGGTGGCCCTGAGATGGGGGCTGGGCACCTTGGCACCTGCAGTTTATATTTTGTTACTTGTATGAATAACACCCCTAAATACCCGGGTCATGAGTACAACCCAGAATAGATAGACTAGGTTACTATCATGGAATGTAGGTGGAATCGCTATGCCATTAAAATAATCAAAAATCCTCCAAACCTTACTGCACCATGCAGCAGATATTGTCTGCTTGCAGGAGACACACCTCTCCAAAGACGAACATCAAAAACTATGCAGAAATTGGGTGGGTTAGGTTTACTGCTCCCCCTCCCAGGGACATAGAGGTGGGGTAGCAATCCTCATGAGGAAATCATTGGCATGTCATTCAGAATTGCTTGTTTGTGAGCCAAGAGGCCACTTTATGGCAATGTGTATAAATCTGAATGGTAAAGAATTTGCCTTATTTTCTATCTATGGTCCGGTAGGGGAAGCCAATGTGTTCTTATCAACACTTTTAGCAATCTGCCAATCACATAACACAGCTTCCTCAATTTTGGCAGGAGACTTAAACACAATATTTGATCTTGGATTGGATCGTTCTAAAGGGAAGACCTTTGTGTCCTCCAGGTCCAAAGCAGAAAACGTTCAAAATCTAAATAGAAAAGAAGGTCATTTAAAAAAAATATATATATATTTATCTTGTTTTTTCGAAAATACCAGTTCAAACAAGGTTTTGTGCTTTGTACGGCTTTTTTTGGACCATTAAAAAAATGTTCTAATGAAAATGTAGAGAATCAAGCCATTTGGATGTAGGAGGGGCCAGCATTTTTACTAGAATCTTTCACCAGGCATCTCAGGAGAGGAATGGGACACCTTATGGGGCACTGCAGTGAACTTCAAAGAAATGCTCACAGCTACACATCTCACATACATAAGTACATAAGTACATAAGTAGTGCCATACTGGGAAAGACCAAAGGTCCATCTAGCCCAGCATCCTGTCACCGACAGTGGCCAATCCAGGTCAAGGGCACCTGGCACGCTCCCCAAACGTAAAAACATTCCAGACAAGTTATACCTAAAAATGCGGAATTTTTCCAAGTCCATTTAATAGCGGTCTATGGACTTGTCCTTTAGGAATCTATCTAACCCCTTTTTAAACTCCGTCAAGCTAACCGCCCGTACCACGTTCTCCGGCAACGAATTCCAGAGTCTAATTACACGTTGGGTGAAGAAAAATTTTCTCCGATTCGTTTTAAATTTACCACACTGTAGCTTCAACTCATGCCCTCTAGTCCTAGTATTTTTGGATAGCGTGAACAGTCGCTTCACATCCACCCGATCCATTCCACTCATTATTTTATACACTTCTATCATATCTCCCCTCAGCCGTCTCTTCTCCAAGCTGAAAAGCCCTAGCCTTCTCAGCCTCTCTTCATAGGAAAGTCGTCCCATCCCCACTATCATTTTCGTCGCCCTTCGCTGTACCTTTTCCAATTCTACTATATCTTTTTTGAGATACGGAGACCAGTACTGAACACAATACCATGGAGCGATACAACGGCATTATAACATCCGCACACCTGGACTCCATACCCTTCCTAATAACACCCAACATTCTATTCGCTTTCCTAGCCGCAGCAGCACACTGAGCAGAACCCCCTCCAAAACCCACCCAAAACCCATTTCCCTCAACTGTACACCACTAAAATAGCCCTTATGGGTGAAGGGAGCACCTATATATGGGTACAGTGTGTTTATGGTGTGTTCTGGAGGGTTCACAGTTTCCACCATAAGGGTAACAGGTAGGGGAAGGTATGGGCCTGGGTCCACCTGTCTGCAGTGCACTGCACCCACCACTAGACTACTCCAGGGACCTGAATATAACATCTATAGGTGGCATAGAGGCTGGTAAGTAACGTTTTTAATCAAACTTTTGTGTGGTGGGAGTGGGTCAATGACCACTGGGGGAGTAAGGGGTGGTCATCCCTGATTCCCTCCAGTGGTCATTTAAGGCACCTTTTTTTTTGTTTTTTTAATAAAAACATGTCTAACTCAGAATGTTTCTGTTTTATTCCTGGATGGTTTTGTTTTGTTCCATTTTGGCTGAAAATGGTCCAAGTCTTAGGAACACCCAAATCCCACCTTTAACATGCCCCCTTGAGATTTGGATGCACTGCAAACAAATAGCATAGATAAATATCTGAAAAATAAGTTTTGAAAATACCAATTTGGATGTTTTTGTGAGAAAAATGTCCAAATGCTGTTTCATGCCGCTTTTTAGATGATTTTCCCTTTCAGAAATGAGCCCCTAAAACCTGGTCAATTTCCCTTGAACCTTGATCTCATAGGCTATACTGAAGTAGCCTAGTGGAGTGGAGGAGTAGCCTAGTGGTTAAAGCATCAGTATTGACATCCAGAAGTACCTGGTTTAAATCCCACTGCTGCTTCTTGTGATCCTGGATAAACTGCTTAATTCTCCTTTGCCTCAGGTACAAAATTAGATTGAGAGCCAGACAGGGAAATACCCACTGTACCTGACCATAACTCCCCTTGAAGTACCACTGAAAAAGGCGTGAGAAAAATCCAAAAATATAAATATTGCTGGACATGAGGAGTAACCTAGTCTGAGAGTTATTTTATTTCTTTTATTACATTACATTACAATTCAGTCTTATATTACACAGCAGCCTTTACAGCTCAATATGGATAACAGCTCAAGGCTAACAGTACAATTTGTCTGGCATAGACAACAAATTAACACATCATGCATTATAATCTCTTTTCTGGGAAGCACAGTTCCCAGGCTACATGTGGAAATGCAAAAGGTTTCAAGCAGTCCACAAACTCCGCATCCCAGCTGCTCTGATAAACTAACAAAGACCAGGTGGCTAAGAATATGTTTGCCAGCTTTGAAGAGAAACTGACTTTTTAAATTTTCAGCTGCAACAACAAAAATAATTATTTAAGGTGAACATACTACTACTACTTGACATTTCTAAAGCGCTACTAGGGTTACGCAGCGCTGTACAATTTAACATAGAAGGACAGTCCCTGCTCAAGGAGCCTACAATCTAAAGGTAATGTCAGAACTGACTTTCCAGTAGCATGATCATGCTGCCATAACACAGTGTCTCAGAATGCTTTCTTCAGCTTATGTTGAAAAGGCCTCTTGCCATCTTTGATGATCTTTTTTCTATTTGGTAGGTGTAAATGTTTGCCCGTTGCATTGGCTTCCTTGTAAAGTCCTCTGTAGATATAACAGGTACATAAGTACACTTTCTGGAGCATGTTGCTGCCTGCTTCTGCTGGTTAGAATCACACTTTCCTGCCCAAGGAATCCTTTTGAATTGCTATTATGTCCAACACGTCCAGACAGAAGACTAGAAATAGCAATTTGCACCTTGACACAAGTTGATCTACAAAGTAGAAGTTTTTACACCAATTTTAAAAACAGATTTTCCTTTTTTTGCTAGCAGCGGCTGTGCTCAGTTACAGAATGTTCTATTTTCCAAAAGCAAAGCTTTACCATTTCAATCCAGCCATCACAAGGCTTCGTTCTGTTTCTGAGTCTGACATCCTGCACCTTGTACGTGCGGGACGTCGGACTCGCGGGGGTGGGGCGAGGCCTTGCAGATCAGCCAGCAACGCGGCCGCTGGCTGGTCTGCAGGGCTTCATTCTGTTTCTGTGGGTCTGACGTCCTGCACGCCAGCTGAGGTCCTCTTCTTCTTCCAGCGCAAGGCTTCGTTCTGTTTCTGTGAGTCTGACGTCCTGCATGTACAATGTGCAGGATGTCAGACTCGGAGGCGGAGCGGGGCGTTGCACCGGAGGAGGAGGACCTCGGCTGGGGGTTGGAGTCCCCCGCCAGCAAAGGTGGGCGGCGGCGGCGGCGGGGGTTGTTGGCGGTGTGGGGGGGGGGTCAAAGTTGATGGCGGCAGTGGCAGCGGCAGGATGGGTTGGCGGCACCGGGGGGGGGGGGGGCTAAAATGTGCCCCCTCACCTCGGGCTCTGGACCCCCCTCCCGCCGAAGTCTGGCTATGCCCCTGGATGCCAATATTCCAACAGTTAACTGGCCGTGTTGAACCGCATATTAGTCAGTCCTATCTGTATACAGTAACCCATAGCCAGTTAAGTACTGAATATTGCATTAAGGGGTCCTTTTGCTAAGCAGCAGTATAAAGTGGCCTGCGGTAGTGTGGGCACATGTTTTGGGCACACGCTGAGCCATTTTTTACTGTGGATGAGAAAAAGGGCTTTTTAAACATGAAGGAATCCTGTTCAGAAGGAATGGATCCTCAGAAGCTTAGCAGAGATTGGGTGGCAGAGCCGGTGGTGGGAGGTGGGGCTAGTGGTTGGGAGGCGGGGCTAGTGCTGGGCAGACTTCTACGGTCTGTGCCCTGAAAATGGCAGATGCAAATCAAGGTCAGGTATACACATAAAGTAGCACATATGAGTTTATCTTGTTGGGCAGACTGGATAGACCGTGCAGGTCTTTCTCTGCCGTCATCTACTATGTTACTATGTTTCCATTTCAATCCCCTTTTTCATCTTCAACAGCACAGTTGTGCAAATTTTGGGGTGACTGCGTTGAGATCTCTTAAGAGTTTTAGGGGCCCTTTTACTAAGCCGCATAAGCGTCTATGAGTGCCCAACGCGTGACAAAATGGAGTTACCGCCCGACTGCCATGTGGCTTTTGCGGTAATTTCATTTTTTATTTGCGGGCATGCGTAACGAATGTGTGCCAAGTGGCATTTGGCGCATGTAGGTCATTACCGCCTGGATTCTTTACCGCTAGGCCAATGGCTGGTGGCAAAAAAAGGGCATTTTTTGTAGATGTGCTGAAAAATAATTCTGTGCGCACCCAAAACACGTGTCTACATTTCCAAAGGCCATTTTTCAGCGTATCTTAGTAAAAGGACCCCTTATTTTTTTAAGTTGAATCTTTTTATTTAAACCAGTAGCAAGGTACATTAACAAAGGTATCAGCCACATAAAATATATAAGTACAAAAAGAGAGGGGAAAAAACTCTCTCAGGACAAATCAATTAATACAGGAAAAAGAGAGAGCAAGAACAAATAATGTGTGCAGCAATATTTCTAATTACATAGGTACCATTTTTAGATAAGGAGGAAATGATATCTGAATAATGGTCAATATAATCTTAGGGCCTCCTACAGTGCACAGTTGTTTCAAGCCTGAGACCTTGTTGAAGAATTCAAGTCATTTCTCATACCTCCACTTCCTAAATATATAAAATGTTTCTTTTATTATAGATGATATTTTTTAAAAAATGAGATATTATTTTTATTATTTTTTTTCCTATTCTTCTCAGGCGTACAATGTCCATTCAGTAATTTTAAAACATTGGCATATTTTACAGTTACAAGGGTGTTTTCTTCCCCTCCCCCTCTTATTGCCTTTAAAAGACAATGCAATCTTCGTGACATCTTAGTGCCGTCATACTTATTTTTATTTATTTATTTATTTCCAGATATTTGGTTTACCACAAATTTTGGTAATGAGATCCAAAAAAGTTCCCAGATGGAGTGAAAGACGTTCTCTATTTTGGAATCTAGAGGTCCCATCGACTGGCGCTCCATCATGAGTAAAGATTTCATATAAGAGACCCCTCAGACAACCAGCAGTACAATATTGTCTTTTTACCCATAAAAACAGCCCTTTGTAAAAATCCTTTATAACCTTTCAGGGCCACAGATGTAATGTGGAAATGAGTGATCAAAAGAAGTTGGTTATCCAAACAAGTGCAATTCCATTATCTGGAGATCAGAGTAAACACGGAGGGAAATTTTCAATATGACATCTAAGTCCAACTTTGGACATTTTGCTAAAAACATGGTGAATATAGCTATATTCAAAATAGAAAAACATCTTTTTTAATGGATATTTGCTAGATGTTTTGTGCTCTGTGTATTTATCTTTTTGGTCTATTAAAAAAAAAAAATCCAAACCCTCTCCAAATGAAAAACGCACAAAATCAGGCCATTGGGATATAGGAGGACCCAGCATTCTTAATAGAATGGCCACACAGACATTCCAGGAGAGCAATGGGGCACCCATGGTTTTTCTCCCCCAGGAAATGGCGCACTCAACCCGGAACTACCGCATTGGGCTGGCGGTAGTCCTGGAATAGCAAGTGGTAAGCCCACTTAACATTCTGGAATTCATTTGCCAGAAAATGTGGTAAAAGCAGGGTTTAATCTCGGTACAGATTTCATTTATTCTTATTATCCAGTCTTCAGTTTCCCTATTTTTAATATATCTATCTACAGCTTTCTATCTGTTTCCCTCACCCCGGCTCTCCCATTCCCCTTCTTCTTATTCCCCAGTCTTTCACTATCCTCTTCCCCTTCCATTCAGCATCTCACTTTTTCTCTCTATCCACTTCCATCCAACATTTCAATTCATTTCCTCCCTTCCATCCAGCATTTCTTCTCTCTCTTCTCTTCCCCAGCCACCCTTGGCATCTTCTATCCCCTTTCCATCCTGCATCTGATCTCTCTTTCTACCCCCTTCCATCCAGAATTTCTCCTGTCTCTCCCTCTTCCATCCAGCATCTCCCTTCTCTATCTCCCCCTCTTCTATCCAACATCTGCCTTCTCTTTTCCCCCTTCCATTATTGTTATATGGTCTATTTTCTTGTTTTTGTCTCTTCTCTTTGTTTGTTTGGCTTTTTGTTTCTTCTTTTTTTTACTTGCTTTACTATTTTATGATATTTTGTAAACTGCTTTGCTGTGACTGTGAACGACAGTATAGCAAATCAGTAAACATAATCATAACATTAAATCAATCATGGAAATATGTTGCTGGCATTGACAGTTCAGTGCTGGCCAGCTAAGACCGTCCATTGATCCAACTCCATCCCTGGATTTGTCCAAACGTTTAGTGGACTGATTTTCATATCCCCTGACCTACTCAGTCAATTACTTGGATGGCTAGATTGTTTTCAAAAGTTGTCTTATCTAGAGTACAGTATTTATAAAATGTCACTCGCTAGGTGGCCATTGTTGCCCACAAAGATTGATTTTCATTAGCGGGTGGTCAAATTACCACCAAGTTAAAGATAAATTTCTGTGGCTGCTACTGGGTTGTTTTATATGTGTAAATCAGTCCTTGTTTTTTCATCTCCTGTTTCAAAGCATGATTGAAGTTTCTCAGTGAGATACATCTTATTAAGAGAGCTGAAAAGCTAGAACTGACTGACTTGTGTATCTTAAGATCTGAAACCACCTACAGCTGTGAGCCGTAAACCAGTGTTGAGCATTTCTATTAAAGGAGGCTGTGCTGGAATCCTAGCAGTTTCACAACTCTTTACTCACACAACTCTGCTAGTTAAAGAGATGAACAACCAGACAGAGCAAATAACAACCATGTTCAAAAACATCAATCTTCCTCATTTTTAAATCAAAATCTTTGCTGTAATCTTGTTTTGCCCTAGAGTGAACTGATACGTCCCTGTGTGCCACTGGTACAGACGTTAGGCACTCATAATATCCTAAGGACAGAACTATTGAATATATAAAGCCATTGTGAGTCACATTTAATCAGAACAAAATCTGTCTCCTGCTCTTTAAACTCATAAATGGAAACTTAATGGCAGTGTAGGAATTCCTATGGATGATTCATGGGTATTCTAGAAATTACAGCTGTCAGACTTACTATTTCACTCCAGCTTCTATTACAAGATGTGCAATTAGTAGCTAGAAATAATTATGGTCTTGCAAATGGAAGCCAAGCATGCAAAATGTATTAGCACTTGAGCTTATCTGATAAAGGCATCGTTTATAATCTGTAACATCTCTTCAGCAATATTTACAGGTGGAGCACATGGAACATTCTGCAGTATAGCTAAGATAACTATAGATTAGGCGTGAAATTCAGTAAATAAAAAGAGCACTAAGCACTATTCTATGAACTTGGCCCTGGGCCCGCCCACCCTGCTGCCCTGCTGCTGCCCACCCCACTGCCCCGCTGCTGCCCCTCCACTTACTTGTCCTGCTCATGTGCACAGCAAACTGCCCCAGGGTCCGGTGCTAGCACTGCTCTCCTGTTCCTGACTGCGGCAGCGCAGCAGAGCAGAGTCCTTCCTTCCTTCCTGCTGTGTCCAAAGAGGCTGTTTGGATGTGGCAGGAAGGAAGTACTCTGCTTTGCTGTGCTGCCGCAGACAGGAACAGGAGAGTGATGCTAGTGCCGGGCAGGCCCCCCTTGGATGCTGGGCCCTGGGGAATTTCCCCTCCCCTCCCTCTGTGGCCCTGTTCTAATTAGCATACCCTTATGGTGAGGGAGTGTTCTTAAGAGGAACTGAGTTCACACTACTCATTCCCTCACAGCTGTTCTCCTATAGCCTCCACTCAATTTCCTTTCACCATCCCCAACAGGATCCTCTTCTCCATATGTATTGCTGATTTGCCACTGAGTCACCTGTCTATCATTTGCATGTGGACCTTTTGATAACATGGAGACATTGTCAGATACATCTCACTGCTTTTCATGTGCCTATGGCCTATTTCACCCTTCCCAGATCTTTCATCAGTTGGCACTTATCTTTCTAGAGTAGAAGGTTGCCCTGTTGTAACACCTGGAAGTTTTTCTTATATCCTGTCCATTCTGGTAGAGTACCTCCTTAGACCAGGCACTGGAAACAGATGGTGTTCCCATCCCTTAATGAGCCGGGACAGGAGGAGGGTGTCTACTGCTCCATAATTAGGTTTTCTGATTCAGGCAGCCATTTTGGGAATGTCTCCATGTTCGCCACATCAGCATAGGGAACTACATACAGATATGGAGATGTGCATGGATATCTGTGTACCCTACCACAGTTGGGTATATACTTTTCTCACATACATATTTATTCTGTAAAGTGTAGGCTCACCTATATAGACTTTATATGATACATCTGGGTGGGGCCATATTTAAGGCATGCCTAAATATTTAGGTGACTTTTATAGAATTGCCCTCTAAATAGCTAGTGAAGATGTTGGATTACAGACAGATGATTGCTGGTACTTCTTTAAGAGCAACAATTCTGGCTAGTTTCATCAGAAAATCAGTTGGTGTACTAGTAGTTGCTTCAAGTTCATATAATGATTTCAGTTTCTGTTGCCTTATTGCATTATAGCAAAACATGGTCTCAGGTTGCTGGAGGCAGTAATGTGAATTAAAGTAACTAAATTGAATTTAAACTTGTAGCTTTGTGAACTTGAGGGTTGGAGAGTATCCCTAAAGAGATTCAGACTGATTGCATGCACTCAGCAAATTGCCTACTGGGAAGACCCCTGCTAAATCAATAAGACAGCCAAGGTGAAACCATTTCCCAAGTGAACGGAAGCCTGTTATGATGGTTGTGTTTATTTTTACAACTGAAAGGAGACAAATTTAAGCAAGTTATTTTTCCTGTATAATCCAAAAGTATTTTATACCAGGAAAGTTTGCTACCCCCTTCTAACAGTGAATGATATTTTGACGGTAGTTAATTAATTTGAAAAAGTGCCAGCCATCTCTGAAGTAGTAAACAGTACATAGTGCCTTGTAAATGAAGAATAGCAATTACATAGGTATTCTATTTCACTCAGCGTAGAACAAATGACATTTTAAATCATTTTTAGATGTCCATTTCTCACATTAGAGATTATTACAAAAAATGAAAGGCACTAGTATCTACAACAGTAACAGAAGTGAAACATGGTTGAGAAAGGCAGAAATCTGACTGTGTTAGAAGCAAGGGGGAAAGAGGAAATTAGGATTTAGATCATGCTTATCCTAGCTGCCCACCCAAGGTCCACTATCTCCTCCTTCCCTTCCTTTTGTCATAGTAACATAGTAGATGACTGCAGATAGGACCCGAAGTGGTGAACTGGATTAGGAACTGGTTGACGGACAGACGCCAGAGGGTGGTGGTGAATGGAATTTGCTTGGAGGAGCGAAAGGTGAGTAGTGGAGTGCCTCAAGGATCGGTGCTGGGGCCGATTCTGTTCAATATATTTGTGAGTGACATTGCCGAAGAGTTAGAAGGTAAAGTTTGCCTATTTGCGGATGATACTAAGATCTGTAACAGAGTGGACACCCCGGAGGGAGTGGAAAACATGAAAAAGGACCTACGGAAGCTAGAAGAATGGTCTAAGGTTTGGCAATTAAAATTCAATGCGAAGAAATGCAAAGTGATGCACTTAGGGAGTAGAAATCCACAGGAGACGTATGTGTTAGGCGGGGAGAGTCTGATAGGTACGGATGGGGAGAGGGATCTTGCGGTGATAGTATCTGAGGATTTGAAGATGACGAAACAGTGTGACAAGGCGGTGGCCCTAGCTAGAAGGTTGTTAGGCTGTATAGAGAGAGGTGTGACCAGCAGAAGAAAGGGGGTGTTGATGCCCCTGTATAAGTTGTTGGTGAGGCCCCACCTGGAGTATTGTGTTCAGTTCTGGAGGCCGTATCTTGTTAAGAATGTAAAAAGAATTGAAGCGGTGCAAAGAAAAGCTACGAGAATGGTATGGGATTTGCGTTACAAGATGTATGAGGAGAGACTTGCGGACCTGAACATGTATACTCTGGAGGAAAGGAGAAACAGGGGTGATATGATACAGATGTTCAAATATTTGAAAGGTATTAATCTGCAAACTAACCTTTTCCGGAGATGCGAAGGCAGTAGAACGAGAGAACATGAAATGAGATTGAAGGGGGGCAGACTCAAGAAAAATGTCAGGAAGTATTTTTTCACGGAGAGAGTAGTGGATGCTTGGAATGCCCTCCCGCGGGAGGTGGTGAAAACGAAAACGGTAACGGAATTCAAACATGTGTGGGATAAACATGAAGGAATCCTGCTAAGAAGGAATGGATCCTAAAGAGCTTAGACGAGATTGGGTGGCAAAGCCGGTGGCGGGAGACGGAGATGGTGCTGGGCAGACTTATACGGTCTGTGCCAGAGCCGGTGGTGGGAGGCGGGACTGGTGGTTTGGAGGCGGGGATAGTGCTGGGCAGACTTATACGGTCTGTGCCAGAACCGGTGGTGGGAGGCGGGGCTGGTGGTTGGGAGGCGGGGCTAGTGCTGGACAGACTTATACGGTCTGTGCCCTGAAAAGGACAGGTACAAATCAAGGTAAGGCATACACAAAAAGTAGCACATGTGAGTTTATCTTGTTGGGCAGACTGGATGGACCGTGCAGGTCTTTTTCTGCCGTCATCTACTATGTTACTATGTAGCTAAACACCTGTACGGTCCATCCAGTCTGCCAAAGAAGATAAACTCATTACATAAGGTATGAGGAGATACAACATATGTATACCTGATCTTCATTTATCCATGCCATTTTCAGGGAATAGACCATAAAAGTCTGTCTGGCACTGTCCTAGTTTTGAAACTTTTGAAGTTGTCATCAAAACACCTGAAAAGCTCCATTCTAGCCCATCCAAATCTATCCAGCCATGATCAAGGTACAGATCATAGAAGTCTGTCCAGTACTGGCTTTGCTTTCCAATTACCAGTGTTGCCACCTAGTCTCTGCTAAGCTTCTTTGGATCGATTCCTTCTAAACAGGATTCCTATATATTTATCCTATGCATTTTTGAATTACATTACGGTTTTCATCTCCACCACCACCTGCCACGGAAGGGCATTCCAAGTATCCACCACCCTCTTGATGAAAAAATACTTCTTGACATTATTTCTGAGCCTGCCTCCCTTCAATCTCAATCCATGTCCTCTAGTTCTACCACCTTCCCATTTCTGGAAAAGGCTTGTTTGTGGAGTAAAACCTTTCAAATAGTTGAACATCTGTATCATATCACCCCTGGTTCTAATTCCTCCATGGTATACAAGTTCAGGTCAAGTCTCTTCTCGTACATCTTTCTACGCAAAAGCATACCATTTTCATCACTTTTCTTTGAACTGTTTCTAGCATATTTACATCTTTAGCGAGCTACAGCCCTGTTTACAAAGGTACGCTACACCAAACATGTAGAAGCCCATAATATTCCTATAGGCATCTACATAGTTAGCATGTGCTAAAAATGTTAGCGCACCTTTGTAAACAGGGCCCTTAGTATGTAAATCTGGAGTCCAATAAATTGTCACCACTCATGCTGCCACTGCCTTACCTCCATCCTCTGCCTGTCCCAAACCTGCATCACATTAAACAGAGCAAGGAGGATCTTTGAGCCAAAGAAGGGTTTTAAGACTTTGCTAGTTGGGTGCCTACACACATTGGTGCTGAATTTTTGGACACCCAAATAATGCTGCAGCTGAGGTGTGAAATGAATATATTAAGTAGTAAATTTAGAGCAAATCAGAGAAAATATTTCTTCACTCAATGTGTAATTATACTCTGGAATTTATCGTCAGTTAGGTTAGCAGGGTTTAAAAAAAGGTTTGAATAATTTCCTAAAAGAAAAATCCATAAGCCATTAATAAGATGGACTTGGGAAAATCCACTGATTTATTTTAGGATGAGCAGCATAAAATGTGTTTTACTCGTTTGGTATATTGCCAGGTCCTTGTGACCTAGATTGGCTAGTGTTGGAAACAGGGTACTGGGCTTGATGTACCTTTGGTCTGTCCCAGTATGGCAAGACTTATGCTCTTATGTACCAATAAAATTACTGGTGTATAAAAACAACTTGCTCGAAGCAAGAGGGGTAACAAGTGGTCGCACAACATGCCTTATATCCAAAGCCACTGAATTCTGATTCCTAGGTCGGTTAAAGCCAGATGGAGGCCACAGCGGGAATGTGTTGTTCTCTTTGGAGCAAATAACCTAAGGGCCCTGTTTACTAAGCCATGCTGTAGCTGCACAAACGTTTAAGCGCGCTAATGCTAGAGACACCCATAGGAATATAATGGGTGTCTCTATTGTCAGCGCATGCTAATTTTTAGCGAGTGCTAATAGCGCTCCTGCTGTGTGGCTTAGTAAACAGGGCCCTAAACCTGGAGGTCAATGAATTTTAAAAATTCCCCAAAAATGTAATATATGAAAATATTTAAAAAAATAAACAATAGAAAATTACTTAAAATATGCAGTAAAGATTGTATATATGGTGCTCAGAATCAAGTGTTAATCACCAAAGTGAACTGGCTCTCACAGCAATTATTCAAAAATATACTTGTTCATTCAATAGAATTGTTCATTCATACAAAACCCAGACTTATCTGTCATTGGTAGCTTTTAGTTCCCAAACTGTTCATGAGATTCAACGGTGTCTATTTAAGTGGTGCCAGTTCTCTATCACCAAATGAAGACAAAATCAAAGCATAAATCCATAAAACATTTCAAAGATATCCAAATGAGATGCAGATCTTTTCCTGAACACAAAACTGTTTTGCCAATGGCTTCATCAGGAGGAAATCACAGAATTATCTACCATATGTTTGAGGGGTTTAAATAAAGACATTGAATAGATCTTGTGTCAGTAATTTTACTCAGTTTCTTCAGTCAATCTGAATGCTTTACATCATTTTTGGTGTGCCTTTCTGTCAGTTAACATTAGTGGGAGGCCGAACTTACTCCCTCCTAACAGCCAAATATATTGCTTTTTAAGTGTTTCCTTTGAGATTCTATGATTTTTGTTTGGTATTTTTAAGACAGATTTTTACTTGTTAATGGATAAAATTTGGTTGGACGTTAGGGATGATTTGAGATCTTTTTTTTTTACTTTATTTTTTATAACCTTTTGTACAAAAAATAACACACAATAGCAAAACTGTCATGCATTGGAAATAACAATAGTCAGTGGCATAGCTACGGTACTTGATACCTGGGGCCGGTCATTTTTTAACACCCCCCCCCCCCAAATCCAGTACTAGGCATACCCAGAATACAAAACACTCAGGACCTATATATAGAGCAATTATACCATACCATAAGCAGTAATTTGTACGAGTCACAAGGAAAGGGAAAGCATCTTAAACACTACAGTGAACACTAGAACATCAATTCACCTATTGTAAAACGAAAACAGACAGATTAGTACAGATCGTCGATCCTGCCGTCAATGCCAACCGAAAGCCATGTCTTTTTTCACAAACACAGATACACCCTAATCCACTATAGAAAAAGTAATAATAAACTTTCTATTTAGACAAAAATTAAACTGAACCCCCGATGCCAGACTCTGCATACAATGCAACACCACAGAAACAGAAAATGTCCCCTAGTACTGTGCAAAATATAAAGAAAGCAGATGTAAATTTGAAAAAACTAACACATACCAATCACCACTTTACAAATTAACAAATAGAAATAAAACAAATACAGAAAATAAAATACCATTTTATTGGACTAATACATTTAGCTTCCAGAGGCCAAAATCTCCTTCCTCAGGTCAATACAGTATAGTGCTGTTACAGTATCCTATCCTGACCTGAGAAAGGGGGTTTTGTTCTCTGAAAGTTAAGTCAAAATGTATTAAAATTAGTCCAATAAAAAGATTACCTTATTTTCATGTTAAAGCAAAAAAATAAAAATATGTATTTTATTTACAGTTTGTTGTCTGTGGTTTCTGCTTTCCTCATCTTCTTTTCACAGTCTTCCTTCCATCCAGCATCTGTCTTCGCTCTCTCTCTCTCTCTCTGCCCTCCAGTGTCTGCCCTCTCTAATGTCCCTTCCATCCACTGTCTGCCCTCTCTCTCCCTTCCATCCACTGTCTACCCTGTATTTCTGCCCCTTCCATCCACCATCTGCCCCAGTCTGCCATCTCTCTCTCCCCCTTCCATCCACCATCTGCCCTCTAACTCTGCCCCTTCCATCCACCATCTGCCCCAGTCTGCCATCTCTCTCTCCCCCTTCCATCCACCATCTGCCCTCTATCTCTGCTCCTTCCATCCACCATTTGCCCCAGTCTGCCCTCTTTCTCTCTCCCCCTTCCACCCACCATCTGCCCTTTCTCTCTGCCCCTTCAATCCATCTGCCCTCCCTCTCCCATCCATCCAGGGTCTGCCTCCTCTCTCTCTCTGCCCCCTCTTTTCAGCCCCCAGTTCCAGCCCCTTTATTCCACCTGCCCCTAGTTCCAGCCCCCTTCATCCACCACATGCCTTGCATCCCCCCTTTTCAGCCCCAGACCCATTCTCCCACCTGCCCCAGGCATGGACCCATTTTCCCTCTTGCCCCTTGTCAGACCCCAGTTCCAGCTTCAGACCCCTTCTCCCAT
This sequence comes from Microcaecilia unicolor, assembly GCF_901765095.1. Lineage (NCBI taxonomy): Eukaryota > Metazoa > Chordata > Amphibia > Gymnophiona > Siphonopidae > Microcaecilia > Microcaecilia unicolor. Next base: position 608,053,600 of record NC_044031.1, on the reverse strand, counting down.
CTGAGCACTCCCCTCTGAGCACCCCACCCCTCCCCAATCCCCTTCCCTCTGAGCACCCCTCTGAGCTCCCCCACCCCTTCCCAATCCCCTTCTCCCCTCTGAGCACCCATCTGGGCTCCCCCACCCTCCCCAATCCCCTTCTCCCCTCTGAGCACCCCTCTGGGCTGCCCCACCCTTCCTCCCTCCCTCCCACCCAATCCCCTTTTCCTCTCTCCCTCCCAATCCCCTTCTCCTCTCTGAGCTCCCCCACCCTCCCTCCCCAATCCCCTTCTTCCCTCTGAACACCCCTCTGGGCTCCCCCACCCCTTCCCCCCTCTGAACACCCCCACCCTTTCTCCCATCTGAGCACTCCCCTTCTCCCCTCTGAGCTCCCCCTCTCCCATCTGACCCCCCCCGTGACCCGATCCCGTCCCCCCTCGTGGAGAGCCAACAGAGCCCTCGTCTCCTGCCATCACCCTTCATTTTTTTTTAATCCATTGCAGAGACGCAGGCAGCGCTTCGAGTCTGCCCTGCGTGTGCTGTGAAGAGAGAAATTCACCTCGCTGGCGTCGGGCCTTCCCGCGTTGTGTCCCGGCCTCGAGGAAATAGGAAGTTACCTCAGAAGAAGGCGGGACACAACGCAGGAAGGCCCAACGCCAGTGAGGTGATTTTCTCTCTTCACAGCACACGCAGGGCAGACGCGAAGCGCTGCCTGCGTCGCTGCAATGGATTTAAAAAAAAACGAAGAGTGAAGGCAGGACACGAGGGATGTCCGGAGCACCCCCCCCACCCGCTGACACCTGGGGCGGACCGCCCCGCCCTTCCTACGCCACTGACAATAGTATCTACCCATCTACCCACAACATAACCCTCTAAAAAGAAACCCTATTAAGCATCAATAACCCCCATCCCTCATAAGAAAAGATTGTGCACAGTCTTAAGTGAATTCCTTCAAAAAAGCGGTAAATAAATTCTAATAAACAAACAAATGAATAAATAACAGCAAACAACACAAATGGAGATCTAGGGCAAAAACCAGGATGAAAGTCCAAATGGCTAATATCACACAGTACCCCCCCCCCCAAAAAAAAAAAAAAAAAAAACAACAAGAGTAAAGTACAAAAGAGTAATGGGGGGTAAGAATAGAGGGAAAGAAAAACACATCCAAAATAAAGCATAACATCACAATCTGCAAAGTTGCAATAAACCAATCTGTTGGTCACTACCACAATCTAAATATCATCCAGCCTTTTCAAAAAATGCCACTCTATCATACTTATATCCCAAAAAGCTTGCCGCAAACAGTGCAAAGTAGGAATATGTGAAGTCTTCCATCTGCATGCCAGTTTCTGGTGGACAACAGCAACACAGGGTAGTAGAACTTTCACAACATGAATGGGGAAATTATCAGGTAGTAAGTTCAAAAGAAACAGAACAGGATCTGCATCAACTTGCACATCAAACAGAGAAGTAAGCAAATAAGCACATTGAGCCTACAGATCAGAAGCCAACTTACAGTCCCACCAAATACAGAAATAAGTCCCAACACTACCACACTCTCTCCAACTTTGCTTGTCCAGATTACCATGGAAATGTGCAATTCTGGTGGGGGGAAAATACCATTTATATAATGAGGAGTAGCCTAGTGGTTAGTGCAGTGGAACTTGATCCTGGGGAACTGAGTCCGATTCCCACTGCAGCTCCTTGTGACTCTTGGCAAGTCACTTAACCCTCCATTGCCCCTGGTACAAAATAAGTACCTGAATATATGTAAACCGCTTTGAATGTAGTTGCAAAAAAAAAAAAAAAAAAAAAAACATCCCAGAAAGCTGGTATATCAAGTCCCATTTCCCTTTCCCCTTTCATTCAAATTTGCTGAAATAGAGATATGAAGGGTATTATGATAAATGATATGCCATTTCTGCTTAGTAAATACCCAATTTAAATCAGTCTCCCAATGGCGTTCGAAAGACAGGCCACTAGGCCCTGACTTCACCAAATGATCATACAATTTAGTAATAATCTTATGTTGCTTAGCTTCCCCAGATAGCAATTCTTCAAATGCGAAAAATGGACCCTTCACCCATGCTTTGAGAGGCGATCTAAAAAGCAGATGTTGCAACTGAAGATAAAAATAAAATTCTGTGCTTGGGAGATGATACGCTCCCTGCAAATCTTGGAAAGATTGAAGCACATTATACTCAAACAAATATTCAGAATGCCTCTAAGTTCCCATGCCTGCAATACCCGTAAATCCCATCCAGGGGCATATCTATATAACAGTGTCAAGGGGGCTAGTTTGGATAGTCTTTTAGGGCCCACTAACACTATCTTAGCCTTACTCCACACCTTAAGAGAATTCAAAAGGTATGGGTTAGGAAGGGAAGCCTTAAAAGAGATCTCCTCTGGAGCCTACAGGGCATCGTTCGTAGAGGTGGAGCCTATAATGGCCTATTCCATTTGGACCCAGTTCTTTGGGCGCTCCTCCTCCCATTCCATCACTGATCAAATCTGGGTAGCCCAATAGTACCGAAGAAGGTCTGGGATCCCCAGTCCTCCCCTCTCTCACCTCCTAACAAAGATTTTTCTGGCAATCCTAGGAGGCTGCCGTTTCCACATGTAAAAAAAAAATTTCCAATGTAGCTGCACTACAGCATTTCCCAGTGTCCGCTGAACATTTTCTCCTGTCATACGACCCGGTATAAACCCACATTGATCTTCATGGATAATAGCACTACTAAACCCATTAAGTCTAGTAGCTAGTATACTAGCAAGCAACTTGAAATCCAAGGTTAACAGAGAAATAGGCTTTAGGGTCTTTACCTGTTTTTGGCAGTACAGTAATACCCGCCTCTAGCATAGAAAGAGGAAGTCATCACTATCAAGAACAATATTGAAAACTTCCATCAAAATAGGAGCAATCAAATATGAAAATGTTTTATAAAACCGGGAAGACAAGTCATCAAGACCTGGAGCTTTATCTGGCTTCAAGCACTCAATGGCAGCCAACACCACATGAAGCTGCACCTTACAATCCAGGAACTCGCTCTGAACATCAGTTAAACAAGACAACTCTATGTCAGCAAAATAGCAGTGTAGATCAGAAGATGAGGCCCTAGCTTCAGATGTCTATAGAGACTGACAGTACAAGAGGAAGGATTCCCTTATCAGAGGTGGTCTGTAACAGACGGTGGTCGTCTTGAACAGCTACTACTCAGGTCTGGGCCTGTCATGCTTTTACCTGCCTAGCAAGGAGTTTGCTGGCCTTATTACCCTCTTCAAAGTAAACCCTTCTTGCCATCAAGACATCATGGGCCACTTGATCAGCCCATAAATCTTTCAATTGCTGTCTACAGGCATTTATAGATGCAACAGACATTTAGATTGGCTCTGTGTAAAACTTGATTCCAAGGAACGAAGATGCGATTGTACATAGAATAGCCATACTGGGTCAGACCAATGATCCAGTGGCCAATCCAGGTCACAAGTACCTGGCAGAAACCCAATTAATAGCAACATTCCATGCTACCAATTCCAGGTCAAGCAGTGGCTTTCCGAATGCCCATCTTAATAACAGACTATGCAGTTTTCCTCCAGAAACTTGTCTAAACCATTTTTAAACCCAGATACGCTAACCGCTGTTACCACATCCTCTGGCAAAGAGTTCCAGAGTTTAACTATTCTTTGAGTGTAAAAATATTTCTCCTATTTGTTTTTTTAAAGCATTTCTATGCAATTTCACTGAGTGTTCCCTGGTCTTTGTACATTCTGAAAGAGTGAAAAATTGATTCACATCTACCCATTTTACACCACTCAGGATTTTCTAGACCTCAATCATATTCCCTATCAGCCAGCTCTTTTCAAAGCTGAATAGCCCTAACCTCTTTAGCCTTTCCTCAAATCGAAAGAATTCCATCCCCTTTATCATATTGCCATGTGCACATCAGAGACTTATCGCTGAAGTCTGCCTCTGCTTGCAGTTACCCTCTGTCACTTTGGCCAATATTTAAGGCACCAATATGTGATCTCTGTGGCCATTCCGGAGTGGATGCCGGCTGGTCTCCCATTGAGAGGAAACAAACCACCACCTCTGTAGTATGAACACAGTGTAAGCGACCATCCTTATCAAATTATAAAGCAAAAGAAAACTGCCATCGGTCAAATATGCAAAAAGGTCCCTCAGTTCACCACACTTACACAAAGTAACAGCAGCCACATCCTGAAAGATTGTAATTTCGTATGTGCCCCAAATAATAGCAGAGTTACGCTGTGCACTTCTCAGTATAGCCTCTTTCTACTTATCACTCTGAAAGCAGGCAATAATATCTTTAGAAGTATGATTCTGAGCATGGATCCAAGATGGCCGATTGAACCTCGAGTGGGTGAAGTCTCTGCTCTTTACCTCCTTCCAACCTTGCAAAACCAAAGCGCAGGGGAAAATCGACCTCCGTGGTAGCCTCTGGTTGGCCTCCTGCTCCTATGGCTGGACCTATGGACCTTTTTGTGCAGAGCTCCGAAGCGCCGAATAGGTTGGATGGTGGCATGCTAGTGACGCCCAGGGTGAGTGGAGACCCCGGAGCGACACCAGTGCTAGAGGTCACGCTAAGCCTCGACCATAGAGTGCCTCCCCTGCAGCCACAGAGTGCTAGTTCTCTGTTATTGGTGTCTTCCTCTCTCCAGCCAGAAGATGCAGTTGAGATGGGGCGACGAGAGGCTCAGGAACAACAAATGGAGGATTTAGGGAGTTCAAGTGGTTTGAACTCCCGAAGAGCTGTGTAAGGAACATCTACTTCTGCGGGAAACCTCTTGGCTACAGGTGGTGAGGTGAGCGCTGTTACTTTACCAGCTCAGAAGGTACAGACTCCATTTGCTCTTACTTTCTTAGAAAAAAAAACCATCTGAAGTTACCCTTGATAATCTCTGGGCCTTAATTGTCAATCTGAGAAAAGTTTTATGTCCTCAGATTCAGGCTTTAGCTCTGAAACTCAAACTTGGAAGGAGAAATTATTATCAGTTGATGTTGATATTAAAAAACTATCAGAGAAAATTGAAACACAGGAGAGAGATGTTGAAAAAGTGCAAGAAATACATGCTACTATGATAAAAGATACAATGAATATGCGGAGAAAAATTGAATCTATGGAAAATACTCTGAGAAGTAACAATTTACAATTTTTGAATTTCCCCAAGGTTGAGTCTACTACACCTAGGGAAATGTTAAGAAAATACATAAAAGAAATTCTTGGGGTTCCAGAGGACTCTATACATAGGCGCCCCGTATAAGAGGCTTGGGGAGGCTAAGCCTCACCAGCCCAGTTGTGACCTTCGCCGCCTGCCTCCTGCCCCCCCTCCGAAATTTAAAACTTGATACCTGCTCGGGGTTAAGGGAAGGCAGTGTTGGTAGCGACACAGCACGTCAGCACCAGTGAAACGTGTGCTGGCTTGGTGCGCCTTCAGCTTCCCTTCATTCTGTCTCTCAAGCGCTGGTCCCGCCCTGAGGGACAGAACAAAGGGAAGCTAAAGGCTTCACTGGTGCTGATGTGCTGTGTCACTGCCGACGCTGCCTTCCCTTAACCCCAAGCAGGTATCAAGTTTTAAATTTCGGAGGGGGGGGGGCGGGAACTGGACCTGGTGCTCGGTGGGAGGGACGGAAGGAGGAAGGCCTGATGCTGGGTGGGTGGGAGGGAGGAAAGAAAGAAGGCAGGTGCCTGGCGCTTGATGCTGGGTGGGAGGGAGGGAGGGAGGGGTGCCTGCCTGCCTGCCTGTCTGATGCTGGGTGGGAGGGGTGCCTGGTGCTAGGTGGGTGGGAGGAAGGGGTGTTTGATGCTGGGTGACATTTATGGGGTTAAGCTCTGCCCCCAACCCCACCCCCTTTAGCCTCCCCAAACAGTTGGGCCACCGACCGCCTATGACTCTATACCCCCGTTTTCTCAAATATATTATCTGCCGAGTAAACCGACAGGAGGTCAATTGGTTCATGAACATGCTGATTATCCTTTAGATATATCAGCAAGAGTCTTCGGATCCAGAAACAGTTGTTGCCTTTACCTTATTGGCTTCTGTTGTTTTAACACCGGATAAAACATGGTTGATGAAAATGTTTTTTAAGAACAAAGACAAAGTCTTTATGGGACTTAAAATACGGGTATTCCCAGACGTATCAAGAGAGACTCTAAATACTTAAACCAGGGGTTCTTCAAATTGGTGCTATCTTTTATTTACGGTATCCATGCAAATGTGTAGTCTGATATCAGTCAACCAAATATGTGTTTTTCGAGCCCTCACATCTCACTAAATTTCTTGTAGCCAAGAGATCTGAGAGGATGTTAATATCAATATTAATGTTAATGTTACATTGATGTTTTTGTTGACGAAGCTTTAGGAATGTAAATAGGGCTCTTTGTGACCACTCGGGTTATAATTCCTATAATAGTATTGATATACAATAATTCCACTTATGTATTCTTGGATCCAAAGTAGTGGACTTGAGGATGGTTATTGGTAAATTTAATTTCTTCATAATCATAATTTGTAATTAATAGCAAATAACTTACTTTTCTGTACAAGTTTTACTTGATTAAAAGAATTTGAAATGAATAAAAAAAAAGAAGTATGATTCCTGGCCTTTGCTAGTGAACGGTGGGCTCTTGCCACATCTATTATGTCTGGTATGATTGCTGTCTCCTCCGTGGACAAAATAAAGCTTGCAGTCTTTTGAACCACACAGTCACCATATTCAGGATTCTCAGGCACTCCTCGAACCCTCAAATTGCAGTGATGGCTGCGATTCTCAAGGTCCTCAATTTTATCCAACATATCTCCAATGGCTGAATGGAACTCCCTCATTTGCTTATCCAAAGTCACTATAGTGTCAGCCTGCTCCTTGAGGCATGAATCTGCCTCCTCCTTCTGGTGACCGAGCTTGAGAATCTCTCCTCTGAGGTCTGCTCCCCATGATGTCAACTCGGCCCGGACTGCCTATAGGTCCCCTTTAATATCTTTGAGCTAAGTGCATACCTCGATCAACGGGCTATCCCCATTAGGACTTACTGAACGAGTGTTCAGGGCAGGCCACTGGCTTTTTCATCTGTACGGTCACCATCATGTGATGAAAAGCAGAAAGATCCTTTGTTACACTAAATGTCTATTTTCTAATATATTTCCACCATTCATGATGTATTGTAAGCCACATTGAGCCTGCAAAGAGGTGGGGAAATGTGGGATACAAATGCAATAAATAAATAAAACTCTGACAGGTAAATCACTTTCATAGAATGACTGGTACTACTCAATAGAGGGGAAGTTCACCGTTCAAAAATTCTAACAACATAGCCAAATAATGACAGATATTGCGTTACTGCTGTGGCTGAGGACTGTAGAGTGAGGAGCTGGGGCACCTAAGCAGCCATCCCAGGAGATGACATCACTTCCTCCCCGATGTGGTTTTTTTTTTAAATTTCTTGTACATTATTCTATGTTTTTCTCCTGAAGAAGTCATTGGTGAAACATGATTTCATGTTGAGGAAATGAGCTGAGTCCGATTGGGATATCTTTGAAGTATTTTATAGATTTATGCTTTGAGTTTGTCTTCACTTGGTGATGGAAAACTGGCACCACTTAAATGGACACTATTGAACTTATTGGTCTCCAAATTTATGTTATTTATTTGGATGATATTGTTTTGAGGGAACTATTATTTAGTGGTTTTTCCCCCATATTTTTTGTGCTCTCTTCTGAGCCCAGAACACGAATAAGAGCCCACAAAGCCAGATGCAAATCTCAGGAACAGGCATCCCTGGAATAGAAACTGGCAAAAATAAAGTTAGTGAGAGTAATTCATCTGCACCGTCCTCACATATCCCTTATATCAGCTAGAGTGCCACTGACCCACGCACTGAATTAAGGCCACTGTTATTCCCCAAGCTGCTATAGAAGTGGCTGCCTCTATGTGAAAAGAATGGGTTCCATAAAACTGAGGATTCATGCAACAAAACTGCATACATACTGGAACTCTTTGCCAGAGGAGGTAGTAACAGCGGTTAGCGTATCTGGGTTTAAAAAAGGTTCGGACAAATTCCTGGAGGAAAAGTCCATAGACTGCTATTGAGACAAACATGAGAAGTAACTGCTTGTCCTGGGATTTCTAGTATGGAGTGTTGCCATGATTTGGGTTTCTGCCAGGTACTTGTGACTTGGCTTGGCCACTGTTTGGAAAACAGGATACTGGGCTATGGACCATTGGTCTACTCCAATCCATCGCCTATGAATCCGCTTTTCCATATCCAACCTCTGGACAATGCTCCTCACATTCTTGAGAAAGTTCCTATTCAGCAATTTTTTTTTGCCAGGGTCACATACCCCCACCTTGCCCACTCCTCTGGCTCCCTGTTCCAGATCTCTAAGGAACCCAATTCCACCTCACCCTCCGACATGCCTGTCAGCAGGCTGGTCAACTTCTCTTCAGTAGAAACCTCAGGAACAGCAGACAGTTGGTTTTCCAAGATGGCTACTAGAAGTTGCATTGCCCAACCATGTTTGTTTCATTAGTGAAATAAAGGATAGTGGTGACTCAAAAGGACTTTGGTCTCCTGCACTAACAAAAGCACAATAATCTAAAATATAATAATTTTGTTTTGCATAAATATATTCACTCAACTGGATTACTTTCTCATGTCAATTTGCTCTGTCTATCGGTAAGTGATGCATCGTACAGTAAGGTGGAGAACAAAAGAATGGCTATTCAGTTAATAAATAACTTCTTAATCTTGCTCTTACCATTGCCCTCTATGGGAATAACTTTGAACTTCCCACAGTGACTCCCACTGGGTTTCCTTCTGAATATTGAACTGGGCACGGATTGGGGCTGCCTTTTCACTTACACCTTCTTTGAAGCCAGAGCAAATTCTTTGCTGCAAAACAATGCTCGAAGATTTCAAATCTAGATATTTCTTTCAACACCCTCCCAACACCTCAGTATCTTTCCATTTTTGGATAGAATAAGGACACAGAATGAACTGCATCCATATGTTTACTTGCAGAGAACAATTAAAAATGGACATTTAATGTTTACCTATGTAAAAAAAAATTGCAAATTGCCCTTCACAATGTATTTTAAGCATATTTAAACTGAGTTGTAGTTCTGGCTTGCACAACCTCTGCTGTTGGGCTATTATATGACGTGTCATCTATCTCATTTCATTCTTTAAATATGTCATATTTAATTCAAAAAAGAATGTAGAATTTGACCTGCCATAAATTTCTCTATAGAGAACTTAAATTAGTGTCACACTAACTCTAATAAATCTTCAAAATGAAAGTTGATATCATGATTGCATTGTACAATCCAAGCAATGGAGATAAACTAATTTCAACATATTCATCATATTAAACTACCAAGATTGGTACGGACAATAAATCAATAAAAGCTCTAACCATCCACCCTTTTTTCTCTCGACATTTGATTAAACTGTCATAAGATCTAGTCCTTCTAGTGATCTTTTCATTTCTAATTTCAAAATGCCTTCTAAAAATAACCACCACCCCTTCTCCTTTCCTGTTTGACCGAGGATGATGACATAAATCACTTAATAGAGGCTCATCTTGAATTTACGCATATTTCAGTAATACAGACTGTATCTAAATGACATTCTTCTATCAGGTCTCATATAATTATAGCCTTATTGCCCACTGATCTAGCATTAAACTAACATAATAAAGGAAACCTTTTATTACCCACCATAGAAAAGATATCAAAATCCTCTCAAACTTCCTACTTCTAAAAATCTGAGTATTTACTCCATAGTTTTCCCTTCCTATGTGAACGTCAATTCAATGAGATACTGATATCAACCTCAATGGAACTACATATTGTTACTGAGGGTCAGGGGCGTATCTGGACTCCGGCGGTGGGGGGGGCCAGAGCCAGAGGGAGCCCCCCCACCGACCCCCCCACCAACGAATCTCTCCACCCCCCTCCCACCGCCAACCGTCCCCCGCTGCTGTTGCTTACCTTTGCTGGCGGGGGACCCCAACCCCCGCCACCCGAGGTCTGCTTCCACCTGCCGCTACCTTTAAAAATATTTCTTCAGCTGGCGGGGGACCCCAACCCCTGCCAGCTGACCCGAGGTCTTTAAAGTTCTTCTACGTCCTCCGTGGCCGTGCTGCTGTTGAAAGCTGTTGAATCCAGTTCGGAGTCTGATGTCGCAGCACGTTGTACACAGAACGTTTGGATACAGAAAGTGAAAGTGCCTTGGTGCTTTGTAGCTTTTACTATATGAGACGTAGGGACCCCTGACGCAGGTGCTAGTCACCGAAACACGGCCCGTGTCGGGTCTTTTTGTCAAGGCTCATTCATTAAAGAACTGTGTTCCATTTTTAAAGGCCCGTGGTGCTGTTTTTTTTTGTTTGAAATATGCTTGGTATGCCACTGGTCGAAGGTTTCTTAGAATTTTGTCAAGACCCTTCTTTGTTATTGGGTTAAAATAGTCCCATCTGTCTATGGTTAGCTGATTCAAAACTGGGTGGGACTGCCTGTAAATCCTGGTGGAGACTTAATTTTGTTGGCAAAGCATGTAGTGAAATCATTGTAGTTCAGTTTTGACTGGGCAGGCTAGTTCTGTTGTGGGGGTTGCAGTAGGCTGTTTACTATGCGGAACAGGTGCTTGCATTGAGAGAAGTATTGTTTTTTAGCTGCTGTTAAAGCTTGGAGGTACTTTGTCGTGTGTTTCCTACAGTTTAGCCTGTCTTCATCCAGGTGGGTTTTACGCCATCTCCTTCCCAGTTTCTGTCCTTCACCCTTAAGGGTCTGAAATTCTGGAGAAAACCAAGGTGAGTGTTTGTGAGTGGGGCATAAGACCTTTTTTAGTGGTGCCATTTTCTCTAAGGTCTTAGCTAAGTGTGCATTTCAAATATCAACCTGTTCTGACACTGTAGTTGTCTTTTCATCCACATGTGGATAGTCCAAGGCGTCTAAGAAATTCTTAATAGTCAGCTTTTTTTTTGTGTCTCTGAACTCCTTCCATACTCTAAACTAAACTAAAAAGTACTTTTATACCTCAATGACCTTGTGGGTTCTAAGCGTTTCCAGATAGTAAGAGACCAACATAATTGGTGGATTACAAAAAAAACAAAAATTAAAAAAATAATTAAAGTGTTCTAACTATAAAAATTCAGTACAAAAACTTCTCAAACAATCATGTTTTAAGGAATTTTCTAAGGGGCCCTTTTACTAAGCCTCCGTAAAAAGTGGCCTGCGCTAGTTGGCCTATTTTAGTATTGCGGCAGGAAAAAGACCTTTTATAATGGCCATGTGCTAATATTAAAATTAGCACATGGCTATTTACTGCCTGAGCCTTTACCGCCACCTATTTAGAAGGCAGTAAGGGCTCACACGCTACTTGTGTGGTAATCAGGCAGCACACAGCAATGTGGCTGTGCTGCCGATTACCGCCAGGAATGCCCCCCCCCCCTGTGGTAGAAAATAGAAAAAGCATCTGTTTATGCTTTCCAAAAATACTAGGACTAGGGGGCATGTGATGAAGCTACAAGTAGTAAATTTAAAATGAATTGGAGAAAATTTTTCTTCACTCAACGTGTAATTAAACTCTGGAATTCTTTGCCAGAGAATGTGGTATAGGCGGTTAGCTTAGCGGAATTTAAAAAAGGTTTGGCCAGCTTCCTAAAGGAAAAGTCCATAGACCATTATTAAATGGTCTTGAGGAAAATCCACTATTTCTGGGATAAGCAGCATAAAATGTTTTGTACTTTTTTGGGATCTTGCCAGGTATTTGTGACCTGGATTGGCCACTGTTGGAAACAGGATGCTGGGTTTGATGGACCTTTGGGTTTTCCCAGTATGGCAATACTTATGTTCTTATATCTTCTACTGCAGGAAACTGCACATGCTAACTTCGGAACTACCACCGGGTGCCCCGCTACCCCAGCGGAAGGGTTGATTTGGCATGCACTACCCATGAGGTAGCATTACCTTGGTTTAGTGAAAGGCCCCCTAAATTGCATAAGATCAGTAGAAAATATGGCAGTTAACATAAGAATAGCCATACTAGGTCAGACCAATGGTCCATCTAGCCCAGTATCCTGCTTCCAACAGCGGCCAATCCAGGTCACAAGTACCCCTTGTCCAGCATTTATCCCCCCTCTCCCCTCCCCTTTATCCAGCATGTCTCCCCTTCTCTCTCTCTCTCCCCTTTCTCCTTTTCTAGCATTTTCCCCTTCCCCTTGTCTGGAATTTATCCCTCTTTCTCTCTCTCTCTCCCCTTCTCCAGCATTTCTCTCCCTCTCTCCTTCCACCCCCCCTTGTCCAGCATTTCTCCCCTCCTCCCCTTGTCCAGCTTTTCTCCTCTCTCCTCCTCTCTCCCCCCTTCTGTTGTCCAGCATTTCTGCCTCTTTCTTTCTCCCCTTCCATCTTGTCTAGCATTTCTGCTCGTTTCTCTGTTCTCCTTTCCTTTTGTCCAGAATTTCTCCGCTCTCTCTCTCTCAACCTCCCCTTGTCCAGCATTTCTCCCTCTTTTCTCTCTTACCCTTTCCCCTTGCCCAGCATTTCTCCCCTTTCACTCTCCCCTTCCCCTTGTCCAGCATTTCTCTCCCTATCTCTCTTGTCCAGTTACAGGAAGATCATTCCAGAACTTAGCTCTTATAAAAGAGTACGAGGATTGAAACATTCTTTTATATCTTACAGCTTTAAAAAAAGGTAAATGGAAAACCGATCTGTGCCTCAATTGCATGACAGATTCATAAGAAGGAAAAAGTAATAATAACATCATGTACTCTGGTGCAAGACCATGCAGTGTCTTAAATATCATGTGCAAACCTTGATGTAAACACTTGAATTTTAACAGAATGTAACATATCGAGAATCTTTATGTAGTTATGGTCTTTGCAGGGCCGGTCTTAGCAATTGCGGGACCCTGTGCAGACCAGTTCGATGAGGCCCCCCCACCTAGCCCCAAAGTCTCACGAGGCTGACGCTGGAAGTCTGGGCAGCCATTTTTAAAGACCAATGCGGCAACACTTCCAAAGGCCATAAAAACAATGCAAGATCTAACCATCTTCCGAAGACTACTGAAAACTGACTTATTCAAGAAGGCATACCACAAACAACCATCCTAATTAATACACAATAAGACTGAACATGAACAAGACAGATCTGATCTTTCATTACACGACTGACCTACCTCATTGTATGCCTCTCACCACACGACTGACCTATCTCATTGTTCTTACTGAACAAACACAAACACTTCTACCCTAATGTCGATACCTATGCAACAACATAATGTTGATACCTAAGTAATATCATAATGTATTCTTCTACCATGTATGTACACATTTGAATGTATTACCATCTGTAATCCTATTGACCGGAAATGGCAATCACCACTACGGCAAATGTAAGCCACATTGAGCCTGCAAATTGGTGGGAAAACGTGGGATACAAATGCTACAAATAATAATAATAATAATAACAAGGGGGTCAGCACCAGCAGTGGGCAGGAAAGACTGGGAATCTTTCCTGCCCCGAAGACTCCGCTAGACTACCAGGGTGGTTTTGGGTATGTGCCGGGAGGGCACCCTGCTGCCAGGGGGAGGGGAGGCAATGAGTCAGATCACAGCAATGGCAGGGAGCAAGAGAAAGCACCATGGAGCCCCTGGAGGTGCGGGGCCCTGTGCGACCGCACTTGTTGCCCCTGCCTAAGACCAGCCCTGGCACTTTGTAGTTTCTGATTCTGATATCCGTGGATGCTCCAGTTGAGGCAGGTTGCTCTAGGCTTTTTCTCTTGTTGTCCAGGAGGAGAGATAGATGTAAATATAGATCCAGCTCAGATTACAGGACAAGAGAAGAGTTGTTTGTAATATGAAAGGAAGATAAAAGTTTCCTTTCTGCAGACAACATAAATGAAAGAAGTTCCAAGTGAAACTGAGGACTGTTGCCTCAACATAGACTGAAGTCTGCACAAGTTTGAGCTGTAAATAAACAACAGGGGTATTATTTAATCTAAGTTGCAGGAGCCTGATGTGAACAGAGCCAGCCCAGCCTTATGTGCAACTCAGTATGGAGGAGTTGAAGAGCTCATTAACAATGTGGTTACACTATAGGACTGTATAAAAAGGCTCCTAAGACTTTTATTCCATTCTGAAGGCAATAATCAAAATCACCTATATTAGGACCCTGTTTACTAAGGTGCACTAGCGTTTTTAATGTGTGCTAAAAATTAGTGCGTGATTACCGGGTAGACACCCATAGGAATATTATGGGCATCCACACAGTTAGCGCGTGATAATTCTTACTGCGCACTAAAAATCTTAGCGTGTCTCTAGCGTGGCTTAGTAAACAGGGCCCGTAGTATAATTCTTTGAACAATTACACAGGCTTTTTGCTTTGGTTATTGTCACAGAGATTGTGCTTGCTTTTTCTATACATCATTTTCTCATTGGAAAACATTCTGTAAGTAGTTCTGATTACATAAAATTATATACGTTGTCCATCAGCCCTCTCCATATCCAAAATTTGTAACCCACCCCTCTTTGGAACTTGCGTCCGTCTTTATTTTACCCAGAAGTTTGTAGTCATGCCGCTTTACCTCAGACAAAGCACAAAGAGAGCAGATCAAATTAAGAGGCCCTTTTACCAAGCAGCAGTAAAAGGTGGCCTGAGGTGGCGTCGGTGCGTGGGATTGCTGTCCACCAAGGCCACTTTTTAGTGCAGCGGGTAAAAGGGCATTTTCCCAGTAGAGGCAGTAAATGGCGTGGCGTGGCAATTTACTGCCAAAGCCCCTTACCACCTCCTATTTCAGAGGCAGTGAGGGCTCCAGCAGTAACCGGACGGCACATGGCGGTGCCTGATTACCGCTGGTAACATCTATTTACCGCTCACGGGCACTAGAAAATAAAAGCTATTTTCTGTGGCAGAACTGGAAATGCTGTTGGGCTCCTGGGAGAGGCTGGCGGTAAGGCCGATTCACTATGTACTACCCCAGGGCCCCTAAACTAGCTTTACTTGAAAAGCTCTAAGCTATTCAAGGGAAATTTAAAATAATTTGGATAAATTATTTTTTTTAAAATTTATAATCATTTAAATTGTTTCAAGCGATAAAACAACTTGCCGGAAATACAGAGAAAGTAATATATAGGAATTATTTCAGTCAGGTAATTCTATTCTCTTCCTTAGACCACTAAATAGGGAGAGTGAAACAAGACAAGGAGATCAATTAAACAGTAAACAGAAAAAAAAAAGTGGTATTAACCTGATTATCCCCAGATATTATTTGTCTAATTCATTATTCCACATTGATCATCTGGTTGGCTTCTTCAAGGCCAATACGGTGTATAGTCAAATCATTTAATTGAAAACATACTTATTGTCCAATATTAGTTAGAAATAATACATCTGATTACTTAAGTCTCTAATTCAAATCCCACTGATTAAAGTAATCCCAGTTTTCACAGGCTTCACTCCTTTTAAAGTAATAATTGAGGAAATATTTCTGAGGAAAACAATTTGGATAAATTCAACTCAGAGTCAGGTGATGTTAACAGAAATAGTTTATCTTTTATTTGAGAAACAAGTGGTCAAATGTTTCAAAGTCTAGAATGGAATTTTATAATCAAAATAATGTGCAAAAGTTGCAGAACTCTTCAAACACTAATAAGTTAAAGTCTGTTAAAATAATAGATATATGGGTGAGTTTAAAAATATCTATATCTATTTTCTCAATTTAGCTATGACAGCAAGCAATTTGGAACACTAACATCTGAACTTTTAGATAATTTTTGAAAAGAATCAAATAAGTTTTATTACAGATTTGTATTTTCCCCTTTCTTTTCCAAATGTACCTTTTGTTAAAGAACTAATTAATTCTTTTCTGATGTTTTACTATTTTTAAGTATATATGACAGCTAGTTCCTGAAAACCTCAAAACTTTCAGGCAAGTATGAATGTATGCACACTATCTCTGTCTCTATTTCAGTCCTCTGTTTAATTTTTGTACTTCAGGATACCTCACTGAGGGTCCCTTTTACTGAACTGCGTAAGCGCCTATGCGCGCCTTGTGGGATACAAATGTAACAAACAAATAAATAATGTGTGCCAATTCGGAACCACCACCTGACTACTGCGGGGCCTGGGTGGTAATTTCATTTTTTTATGCGTGTCCACTATACGCGCTGGATAATATATTTTATTTTTTGTCACGAGGTGCTAACCAGGCTGTAATTGGCACAGTACGCACGCTGGCGATCACCACCAGGTTAACATGTGAGACCTTATTGCTAAGTGAATGGGTGGCGGTAAGGTCTCAGGCCCACAATGGACGCGCGTCAATTTTAATTTTGCCACACGCCCATTTTCGGACAAAAAAGGCGCCTTTTTTGCAGGTGTGCTGAAAAATAGACCTGCGTGCATCCAGTACACACATCTACACCAGCGCAGGCCACTTTTCAGCCCACCGTAGTAAAAGGAACCCTGAAGTCTTCACCTTTAATGATCTTGAACTCTTTACCTTGTTTGCGTTGGAGCTCTCTTCAGGCTTGCATCTGGGTATTCTTTGTACCTACTATCCTTTCTTAAATTAACTCATTAAAGAAGACTGTCTCCTTATTCTAATTGTAGTGTCGATCCTGACTATGGCCCTCTTTTACAAAGCTTTGCTAGCAGCTGCAGCCGCGTGGCAATGCCAACACAGCCCATTCAAAGTGAATGGGCTGAGTCGGCATTACTGTACCGACAGCCGCTGGCGCAGCATTGTAAAAGGGGGCCTAGGTAACAGTGAGGGGCATTTGTTGTTTAATTTCTTTTATTGATTTTTGATACAGATATAATCAAGAGCTCATAATATAACAACAAGTAACATTTTACAAAGTAAGGCCATACCGGAGCTCACACGTAAGAAGTAGCTATCTATATCTAGGCTGAAAATTAAGAAGAAAAGAGATAGGCAGAAAAGAGAAAAAGTAGGGAAAGAGGGGGGGGGGGGGGGCTGGAGAGTACAAATCAAAATAGAAAACATGCATAGGCCATAAAATACATCTAGGGAAGTGCTTATCGCTGTACAATGCCGAAATATGATACAAGTGGTAGCCATTTCTCCCGATATGCAGCAAAACGAGAAGATGTCTTTGCAAGGTGTGATTCGTATTTGTAGATCTGGAGCACTAAGTTCCACCATTCCTGGTAGGTGACTTGGTTCAAGGATTTCCAATGCGAGAAAATTACCTTCAATGCTAAAGATACCATGGTGCTAACAAGAGACCCTTCACTAGGAGTCAGCAAACTTCTATAGCACTGATCCCGACGAATCACAAATGTATAAGTGATTGAGCCAGGAAAGTGGAAGATGTCTACCAGGGGCATTTTCGATATGACGTCTAAGTCCAACTTTAGACATTTTGCTAAAAATGTCCAACACTCAAGTGTGGAATATAGCCATTTTTAAAACAGAAAAAAGAATATCTTTTTTTTGTAATAGCTATTTGCTATGTTTTTGTGCTCTGTGCACGTATTTGTTTGGTCCATTTTTGGAAGAAAAATGTCCAAGTGAAAAACACACAAATTCAAGCCATTGGGATATAGGAGGAGCCAGCATTCTTAGTAGACTGGCCACACAGACATCTTAGGAGAGCAATAGGGCACCCAAGGGGGCACTGCAGTCGGCTTCAAATAAATGCTCCCAGGTACACAGCTCACCATTCCTCCCTTATCTTTTCTGCTGAGCCCCCCAAAATCCACCCAAAAACCATTACCCCCAACCGTACACCACAACAATAGCCCTTATAGGTGAAGGGGGTACCTAGATGTGGGTGCAGTGGGTTTCCGGTGAGTTTTGGAGGGCTGACACTTTCTACCACATGTGTATCAGGTAGATGGTGGTATGGGCTTGGGTCCACCTTTCTGCCTAATGGTCTCACCATTAGGCTGTTCTAGGGATCTACATTTTTTAATCACATTTGGGGGGGGGGGCTGAAATGGAGTTAGTCCTGTTTGTCCTAATTAGATTGTAAGCTCTGTCGAGCAGGGACTGTCTCTTCATGTTCAAGTGTACAGCACTGCGTACATCTAGTAGCGCTATAGAAATGATAAGTAGTAGTAGTAGTTAGTGACCACTGGAGGAGTAAGGGGAGGTCATCTCTCATTCCCTCCAGTGGTCATCTGATCATTTAGGGCAATTTTTGTGGCTTATTTGTTAATAAAACAGGTCTAGACCAAAATATCCAACTTATAGCCCTGAATGTTTTTGTTCTGTTCTGTTCCATTACGGCAGAAAAAACATCCATGTATTAAGAACGCCCAGATCCCAGTCTTAACATGCCCCTGTCATGCTCCCTTGTGATTTGAATGCATTTCTGATGGACCTTATAGAAAAGCGTCCAAAAATTGGTTTTGAAAACACCAATTTGGACCAGGGGCGTAGCCAGACTTCGGCGGGAGGGGGGGTCCAGAGCCCGAGGTGAGGGGGCACATTTTAGCCCCCCCCCGGTGTCGCAGACCCCCTCCTGCCATTGTTGACCCTGCCACCGCCACCGCCACCAACAACTTTGCCCCCCCTGCCGACGACCCTCTCGACCCCCCTCCCGCCGTCAACCCGCCGTCACCTACCTTTGCTGGCGGGGGACCCCAACCACCGCCAACTGAGGTCCTCTTTTTTTCGCAAAAGGCTTCCTTCTGTTTCTGACGTCCTGCGGACGTCAGAAACAGAAGGAAGCCTTTTGCGAGAAGAAGAGAACCTCGGCTGGCAGGGGTTGGGGTCCCAAGCCAGCAAAGGCAAGTGATGCGACGGCGGGTTGGCGGCGGGAGGGGGGGATCGAGAGGGTCATTGGCAGGGAGTCCAGGGCCAAATCTATGGGGCCCAGGCCCCCCCCTGGCCCCACGTAGCTATACCACTGATTTGGACATGTTTGAGAGAAAAATGTCCTGATGCAGATCTATGCCACTTTTTGGACGTTTTTCTCTTTTAAAAATGAGCCCCAATGTGTATTACTTGGACAACTAACTAAGACATCCTTTTATTAAGGTACACAGAAAAATGGCCTACGGTAGTGTAGGTGCGTGTTTTCGGCGCACACAGAATTATTTTTCAGCGCACCTATAAAAAATACCCTTTTAAACATTTTTGCCGAAAATGGACGTGTGGAAAAATGAAAATTGCTGTACATCCATTTTGGGCCTGAGACCTTACTGCAAGCCATTGATCTAGCGATAAGGTCTCACGTGGTAGCCGGGCAGTAATGGTCTATCCTGCTTATTTTCGAAAGGAGAAAAACACCCATGTTCGGGAGATGGGCATCCATTTCCCGTGGGTGGCCAAATCGGAATAATCAAAAGCTGATTTTGGTCGTCTTCAACTGCACTCCGTCGCGGGAACGAATAAAGTTGATGGGGCGTGTCAGAGGCATGGTGAAGGCGGGACTGGGGTGTGGTTATCGGCCGAGCAGAGATGGGCGCGCTCGGCCGATAATGGAAAAAAGAAAGGCGTTTTTAGCGAGAATTTAGGACACTTTTTTTGGACCCTTTTTTCTCATGAACAGGTCTCAAAAAAGTGCCCTAAATGACCAGATGACCACCGGAGGGAATCGGGAATCACCTCCCCTGACTCCCCCAGTGGTCACTAACCCCCTCCCACTTGCAAAAACCTTATTTCCCAGCCTCTATGCCACCCTCAAATTCCGTACCCGCCTCCATGACAGCAGAATGTGTTCGATTCTCTCACAGCCTTTCCCTGGGTCAGATGTGGCTCTCGGGTGCACTGCAGGGTCACTTCAGCATTGCATTGTGGTGGGTGTAGGGTATTGGGCTCCGTGATTTCACTAGCTTGTGTTACAGTCTCACGATGTTGGTAGTTGGTAGGCTCTTCTCCCATGGTGCTTTTCCCTCTGCTTACTGGGTCAGAGTGTGCCGTGTTTTGTTTCCGGTAGTCCACGAGGTAGTGGCCATATTTGTAAGTCCGTTTTAGATCCCTTTCGTGTGTTAGCCACGTTACAGAACTTAGTTCTTACCTTGAATGTTGCTGAACGAAGGCATTGTACACCATTGTGCCAGCTCTGACCTACTGCTAATCTTAGTACCAGGGAGACTCATTGCCAGTGGGGCACAACCTCTGATCTGCAGTTAACTGTGAGTAAAGGTGCTTATTCAAATAAAGGACGTTTTCAGCGAGATTAGTCTTACGGTGTGAACTGCTGTGCCAAGGTTATACAGTAGCAACAAGTCCTGTCCCTGGAGCAGTTTTAGTGGGTAATGCAGTGCACTTCAGGCAGGCAGACCCAGGCCCATCCCCCCTACCTGTACCACTTGTGGTGGTAAATGGGAGCCCTCTAACCCCCCCCCCCCCACAACCCACTATACCCACATGTAGGTGCCCCCCTTCACCATTAAGTGCTATGGTAATGGTGTTGAGTTGTGGGGAGTGGGTTTTGGGGGGGGGATTTGGGGGGGGTCTCAGCACCCAAGGTAAAGGAGCTATGCACCTGGGAGGTAATTTAATGTTTTTTCCTATTTTTTAAAAGTGCCCCCTAGGGTGCCCGGTTGGTGTCCTGGCATGTGAGGGGACCAGGGCACTACGAATCCTGGCCCCTCCCACGACCCGAAGCCTTGGAATTGGTCGTTTTTGAGCTGGGATGCTTCGGTTTCGATTATCGCTGAAAAACGAACACGCCCAGCTCAAACAAACTCCCACATCTCAAAAACGCCCACATCCAATGCATTTGCCTGTCACAAACCGTATTTGCAAAACTAAAGATAAACGTCCATCTTTTTCAAAAATACGATTCGCCCCACCCCTTCACGGACCCGTTCTCGGAGATGGACGTTCTTACACATGGGCGTTTGCGTTCGATTATGCCCCTCCACGTGTGTCAAATGCCACTTGATGTGCGTAGTTGCTGTGCGCCAGAAAATAAAAACATATTTTTCAGTCGCGCATAGTGGATGTGCACCAAAATTGAAATTACCACGAGGTCCATGTGGTAACTCGGTGGTAACTCCAATTTGGCAAGTGTTGTGCACACATAGGTGCTTATGCAGCTCAGTAAAAGGGCCCCTAAGTAAACCAAAGCATAATGACATTCTTAAACTTCTTGTTCAGCTACTTTCCTCAAACACTCATTCACACCACCACAATTACTTCAGAGCTCAACCCTCTTTTCCTTTCAGAGACTATACTTACAATGGCTACTTTTCAAATTCATTCAGGCTTTATTAGGCCAGCATTAAGCAGCCCCAATCACTTCAAGTTGATTAAAAAAGTCCCAAATTTGACACTTTTAACAGACATCCCACTAATTATTTACTAATTTTTTCCCACTTCAATAGATATTAAAATAATATTATTTCAGTCTGGAAAATTTCATTTCCCAGAAAATATCCCTAAAATATTTTAAATTGACACTTTTCGTACTTAATACACCCCCTCTGAACACTCAATCCACGTTCACAAGAACTATTTTCTTCATAATTTTCACATTTAGGCCTGTCTCACCTCACAGGAGCTCACAAAACACGTCCTCTCAATCGAGATCTTCAGTCCTTCTGCTTCACAATTACTTTGAGCATAACCATGACAACAAAGTCTGTTGCTAAGACAACTGACTCTATTTACATCATTAAGCCAACAGCAAATTAAATCCATGCATTTGGAATACTAACGCTCCTGATTACTAAGCTGTGCTAGCGGCTGTCCTGGCGCTAATGCCTACAGAGCACATTCAAAGTGAAAGGGCTCTGTCGGCATTAGCGCTGAGACAGCCACTAGTGCAGCTTAGTAAATAGACCCCTAAATTATCTTTCATATGCACGCTAATAGTTTTTGCAGATCCCAGTCTCCATTTTAAATCCCTTGTGCCACATAGACATATGGGGATATCAAAATGTTTCACACTTTAACATGCAAATTATAGTAAAACATCTCCAAATTTATTAGTCACTCACTTCAGAACCATATCAAAGTCACCCTAACATTAAATTTTAAAAATAAATATTTTTCTGGATGTTGTAGATTTGTCACATAAAAATTACCAAAAATCACCTTAAAACCCTTCGTGCAGACATTAAAAATTACAATATAAACTCCTTTCATGGCCACAACCAACGGAATTCGAAAACATACATTTTTAAGAATGTCAGCCCTCTGCAACCAAAATACTCACATTTAGGGCCCTGTTTACTAAGGCGTGTTAGCGTTTTTAGTGTGCCTAAAATTAGCGTGTGTGCTAACCATGTAGGCGCCTATAGAGATATTGTAGTTACGTACACAGTTATTGCACATACATGGTTAATGCACGTTAAAAATATTAACATGCCTATAGCGTGGCTTAGTAAACAGGGCCCTTAGCTTCAATATAAACCCATCCAGAACCCAAACCACCATAACTCACCTCCCTGAGACCCCTAAAGACCTTGACTACCAAAACATTTTTTTTAAATGACCCCTGAAGACCCAGCACCTATGGACCAAAAATCACCCATAAAAATTTAAATTTAAAAAGACAATCACCAGAAGGCATCTTACCTAGGTCCCGGGACCTTCTCCAGGCTGTCCCTGCCAATGAATCTGGTCCAGGTGGACCCCCGGTGGCAGTGGGAGCTACCCGCAAGCCATTGCGGGAACTCGCCTGATTCATTAAAAAATTGAGGCATCTGCTTCATTTTGGGCCTACCGGAACTCCGATTGCACAATTGCACATATGTGAACCACCACACATGTGCCAGAGCTCTGGGAGCCAAGCCTTCCTTCGGCCATTTTCCCGACTGCCCTACCTGTCAGCAACATTGCTCTCTCCTGCAGCAGCATGAACAATCACACCTGCTGCGATTGAAGCCCTCTGAAGCCCTGGATCCCTTCTGGACCTGAACTGGGGCCACAACTGACCACCAATGGAAATCACTGGCCAAAAATGGCCTGAAGACAACCCAGGCTTCCCCAGGTAAAATTATTTTTTTTTAAACATGGGTTACACAGGGGACTCACATACTTTCCCTGTACACAGGTTAGGCAATACTCAAAGCCCACATTTCAAATAGATCAACCATAGTTGTGCTTCACATAGCTATGAAAAACAACAACAAAAAACTTATCAAAATGAGTCAAAATGGAGAAACCCTTTTGTACTCTGATTTATGTGTTAAGGGGAAGCTGTGGGTGAAGGGAGGAAGTAGGAACATGGAGGATCATGGGAGGAAGGGCGCAACCTTTCACAGAAATAACAGGGGTCATCATAACATATGTATGCTCTAGTCTATCCTGACGGCCCTTATTGTCAGCTACTTCACTTCGTATTACTATAAGTTGCAGCATTACAGTGGTTCCTATCTTTTATCATGATAGGCAATTAATGTGAGAACTAGAGTGATTAATGTGAGAACTAGATTGTTTAATTGCTTTCTGTCCCCCCTCCCCCCTAGATTTCCTGTAACCTGAATTAAATCAGTTCTCCAGGATACTGGGAAAGGGGGAAAAGTTAGAAGGACCAGTGGCACCATGCCTCGAGGTCCTAAGAGATGGGCAAGTCAGCATCAGCAGTGTAAATACTACCTTAAGGCATGAAAACAGTGAAAATTAAGAAGGAGCAGGGACTGACAGAGGTACACAAGAGAAGGTGCAGTGGCATAAACACCTCATAATGAGCCAAGGCAGCAGAAATGGAGACATTAATACCTAGGGTTGCCAACTTTCTGATGAAGAAAAACCCAACACTTGACTTGATTTATGCTCTTCCCTTGTCCCACCCCATGCTCCACCCCAACTCCCTTACCACACCCACTTTTATGCCCTTTACCATCCCACCTCGCCCCTCTTTTTTTTATTATTTATTTATTCATTTATATAATTAACACAAGCTTAAATCTTGTTACATGTAATTCAGACAACAAAGAAATATATATACATAGTATACCAATATCATAGTATATCTCCATGACAAAAAAGGAAAAATTGTTATTAATTTCTTTGTCCCTTCCTTAGACCACAAATCTATTTGAAAGGGGGTGTAAAGGAAAAGATCAGGAAAATCTAAATTTAAAAAAAAAAAAAAGTACAAAAGTAAGACATGGCTGCCTCTCCACCAAAGTATATTTAAAATTTACTCTTCAGATATTATGTCTTTACTACTCTTTTCAGGTCTATGAAAGATTTCAATTGCTCTGGCATGAAAAAAACATATTTAAGTCCTAAATATTTAACAACACATTTACATGGATAGGCTAGTAAAAATGTAGCACCCAATAACCGTGTCTCCTCTCTTAAATCCAAAAATTTTTTCCTTCTATCCTGTGTAACTTTAGTGACATCCGGAAATATCCATATCTTCTGACCACAAAATGTTTGATGCATATTTTTAAAGTAAAGTTTCATTACCACATTTAAATCCTGTTCAAACACATACTGTATGAGACCAAAAGTGTAGCCCTATTTGTTACTTCGGATAGAGAGTCCTCCAAAATTAAAGAAATGTCTTTCAATTCGTCAGGGTTTCCATGATCTGGAGCTGCATGGTTCTCTTCCTGGTATTTTTTTGGCAAATAATATATTTTATTCACAGGGGGAAGATTTTGAGGTAACATTTTCAAATTTTCAGTCAAATATTTTTTAAAGAGTTCCAAAGGAAGGATTCCAGTTGGTCTAGGGAAATTTAATATTCTCATATTCAGTCTCCTATTATAATTTTCTATTTGTTCGATCTTTTGTCTAATATTCAAATTGTCTTTAACTATCACAGACATATTTTCTTGCATTTTTGATATATCTTTTTGAGAAGTCCGTACCTGATCGTTGAATTCTTCCTTTAAATTATCTATTGATTTGGAGAGTTGGTCCACAGTTACAATTAGATTTGCTGTTTGTTGAGTAGATTTAGTTACAATATCTTTCAGGCCTTCCATAGCCTGCCAAAGAGCCTCAAGAGTAACCACCGTGGGAGGCATCGGGATTTCCACCCTACCTCCTGTCCCTCCTGCCTTTGATTCCGGGAGGAAACCTCCTCAGCTGGCACCAAGTTCAACGCCTTCCGGGTCTTGAATAACAGCTTTACCTTCCCGCCACCTCGCCCCTCTATAAGCAACTACCTGCACTAAGGTTGCCTTCTTAAAGGAAAAAACTGCCTCATGTATGTATGTTCTACAATTATTTCATAAACTTTATATAACAGAAACAGAGGTCCAGTAAACAAATCCTGCAAAAAACAAAAATACATTCCAGACCTATATAGAAAAACCTGTCATAATAAAGCAGCACTAGTGTCCAGGATTCAAAGAGCAACAACCCTACCTAGTAAAATGCAGTACCTTAGAATACCAATACACCAATACCAATAAAGGTTAAAGGATCAGCTGTTAAGGTTAAGACTTTAAATCAAGCATGGACGTTGTTTAAAAATACCGTCTTGAAAACCCAGACAAGATATATGCCACATATTAATAAACGTAGAAAGAAGAACACATGACAGCCAGCATGGTTAAAGGGAGAAGTCAAAGAGGATATTAAAGTCAAAGAACATCCTTGAAAAAATAGAAAAAGGATCTGAATGAAGAAAACAAGAAGTAACATAAGCACTAGCAAGTTAGAAGCAAAGCTTTGACAAAGAAGGCTGGAAGAGAATAATAGAAATTTTCCACAGAGGCAAAAACTCACAATAATAACTTTTTTTTTTTAGGTATATTAGAAGCAGAGAGCATTTGAGGGAATCTGTGAGGCCATTGGATTACCAAGGAGTAAAAGGGGCACTCAGGGAGCAATATGCTACAGCAGAGAGACTGAAATGGTTTTAAAGGGTGATGATATGGAGTAACTACTACTACTACTACTACTACTTAACATTTATAAAGCGCTACCAGGGTTACGCAGCGCTGTACAATTTAACACAGAGGACAGTCCTTGCTCGAAGGAGCTTACAATCTAAAGGACAAAAAAGTGCAGTCAATCAAATTGGGGCAGTCTAGATTTCCTGAATAGATGTATAATGGCTAGGTGCCGAAAGCGACATTGAAGAGGTAGGCTTTGAGCAAGGATTTGAAGATGGGCAGAGAGGGGGCTTGGTGTATGGGCTCAGGGAGTTTATTCCAAGCATAGGGTCGAAGCGAGGTAGAAAGGGCGGAGTCTGGAGTTGGCGGTGGAGAAGGGTACTGAGAGGAGGGATTTGTCCTGTGAGCGGAGGTTATGGGTAGGAGCGTCAAAGGAGATGAGGGTAGAGAGGGGCTGCAGATTGAGTGCATTTGTAGGTTAATAAGAGAAGCTTGAATTGTATGCGGTACCTGATCGGAAGCCAGTGAAGTGACTTGAGGAGAGGGGTGATATGACCATATCGGTCTAGGTGGAAGATAAGACGTGCAGCAGAGTTCTGAACGGATTGAAGGGGGGATAGATGGTTAAGTGGGAGGCCAGTGAGGAGTAGGTTGCAGTAGTCAAGGCAAGAGGTAATGAGAAAGTGGATGAGAGTACGGGTAGTGTGCTCAGAGAGGAAAGGGCAAATTTTGCTGATGTTATAGAGAAAGAAGCGACAGGTCTTGGCTGTCTGCTGGATATGCGCAGAGAAGGAGAGGGAGGAGTCGAAGATGACTCCGAGGTTGCGGGAAGATGAGATGGGGAGGATGAGAGTGTTATCGACTGAAATAGAGAGTGGAGGGAGAGGAGAAGTAGGTTTGGGTGGAAAGACAATGAGTTCGGTCTTGGCCATGTTCAGTTTCAGGTGGTGGTTGGACATCCAGGCAGCAATGTCGGATAAGCAGGCCGATACTTTGGCCTGGGTTTCCGTAGTGATGTCTGGTGTGGAGAGATAAAGCTGGGTGTTGTCAGCATAAAGATGATATTGGAAACCATGAGATGAGATCAGCAAGCTCCAGGAAGAGGTGTAGATTGAGAAAAGAAGGGTTCCAAGGACAGATCCCTGAGGAACACCAACAGAGAGCGGGATGGGGTTTGAAGAAGATCCATGAGAATGTACTCTGAAGGTACGGTGGGAGAGATAAGAAGAGAACCAGGAGAGGACAGAGCCCTGGAATCCAAATGAGGATAGTGTGGCAAGGAGTAGATTATGATTGACAGTGTCAAAAGCGGCGGATAGGTCGAGGAGGATGAGGATGGAGTAGTGACCATTGGATTTTGCAAGGAACAGGTCATTACAGACTTTAGTGAGTGCCGTTTCTGTCGAGTGTAGAGGGCGAAAACTGGATTGAAGCGGATCGAGGAAAGATATCTCGGTGAACCTGGAAGATGTACTGAGCCAAGCTGACAAATTAGAGGAGTAAATCACCTGGACTGGATAGTACACACCCTAGAGTATTGAAAGAACTCAGACATGAAATTGCTAATCTGCTCTTAGTGATCTGTAACCTTTCATTAATATTGTCTGTAGTACCTGAAGATTGGAAGGTGGCCAATGTAATGCTGATTTTTAAAAAGGGTTCTTATGTGATCTGGGAAACTACAGACTGGTCAAAATAGTGGAAACTATTATAAAGAATAAAATTAATGGGACAGAGTCAACATGGATTCAGCCAAGGGAAGTCTTGCCTCAACAACTTCATTTCTTTGAAGAGGTGAATGAACATGTGGTTAAAGGTGAGCCATTTGTTATAGAATATCTAGATTTTCAGAAAGCTTTTGGTAAAGTCCTTCATGAGAGACTCCTGAGAAAAACGAAAAGTTATTGGAGATATTCTGTTGTGGATTGGGAACCGGTTAATGGATAGAAAACAAAGGTTAGGGTTAAATGGACATTTTTCTCAGTGGAGGAGAGTCATTAGTGGAGTGCACTAGGTATCTGTACTGGAACTGGTGCTATTTAATGTATTTATAAATGATCTAGAAATGGGAATGATGAGTGAGGTGATTAAGGGGCCCTTTTACAAACCTGCGGAAGGGCTAATGCGCAGGTAGCATGTGCAAACAGCACTACCGCCATGGTAGTGCATGTACCCAGCGGTAATTCCAAGTTTGACACTCATCAAATATTTTTCTGTTTTCTACCGCAGGGACATGTTGTTGCACACTACTGCATGGTTACCGCCTGGGTAGCATGTGAATCCGTACCGCTATCAATGGTTGGCAGTAAGGGCTTAGGCTGTAAATAGGCACGCGTTAGTTTTAATTTTTGTGTATGCCCATTTCCTGGCCCATTAAAAAATGGCCTTTTTCCCAGCTGCAGTAAAAAGTGGCCCAGCACATGAGCAAAACACGCGCCCTCATTACTGCAGGTCACATTTTACGCGGCTTTGCAAAAGGTCCCCGAAATTTGCAGATGACACAAAACTATTCAAAGTTGTTTAAATGTATGCAGACTACGAAAAATTGCAGGAAGACCTTAGGAAATTAAAAGGTTCTTAGGGATCAGTGCTATAGAAGTTTGCTGACTCCTAGTGAAGGGTCTCTTGTTAGCACCATGGTATCTTTAGCATTGAAAGTAATTTTCTCGCATTGGAAATCCTTGCACCAAGCCACCTACCAGGAATGGTGGAACTTAGTGCTCCAAATCTACAAATACGAATCACACCTTGTAAAGACATCTTCTCACTTTGCTGCATATAGGGAGAAATGGCTACCACTTGAATCATATTTTGGCATTGTACAGCGATAAGCACTCAATTAGATGTATTGTATGGCCTATGCATGTTTTATACTTTGATCTGTACCCTCCAGCCCCCCCCCTTCCCTCCTTTTTCTCTTTTCTGCCTATCTCTTTTCTTAACTTTATTTTAACCCTAGATATGGTATTGCCTTACTTTGTAAAATGTTACTTGTTGTTATGTTGTGAGCTCTTGATTGTATTTGTCTCGAAAACCAATAAAAGAAATTAAATTGAGAAGACTGGGCATCTAAATGGCAGCTGAAATTTAATGTGGACAAATGCAAAGTGATGCACATTGGGAAAAATAATCCAAGTCATAGTTACCTGATGTAGGTTCCACCTTGGGAACAGTGTTGTACAGTCACTAAGTAAATGTCACTGGTTACTGTACTTAAGTAAAAGTTTTGTTACTTCTGCTTGTAATGCAATACAGGATAACGTGTTATTTTTACTGAAGTAATAATTTTGCCACTTTTTACTACTTTTACTCAGTTACATCTCAGGAACAGGAAAGAACCTGTTTGGAGAAAAGGTAGTAGTCCTGAGCGGTACACCTTCTGCAGGAGTACACACAGACAGGGAGGTCTGATCCAAAGTGAAGATCCACTTGCTGCAAAAGTGCTGTGGGTATGGACAGGAGGAACCATAAATATGTACATACTGTAGGATTCATAAATTGAATGAGAGAAGATACACCATATCCACGAGTTTAGCTCTGGACTTATAATTTGCATCTGATATCAAGTTGGATTACAAATTGATCTGATTTATGTCAAAAAAGGATTTGGATTACCTGTTGCAAAAGTTCAGTAAAGTTCCTGTCTGTTGCATATAAATCCTGGACTGGAGTTTTCTTTGAATGAGATTGAAACCTACATTGCTCCTGAATGAACTAAGAGAAGTGGGCGGTGTGAGTAAAGAGTAAAAACTCTGGTTCAAAACCTTATGGGCTTCTGGATCTTTATCTGGCCCTGGCCTGCGCCCAAGCTTGAGTGAGAATAATCAAGCTGACTGAGTGAGTTTTGTGACCTGAGTCGGGATGCCTGACCCCGAGAGATAGTCTGTGTCCCAGGATGCAGGGAGTGAGACACAGATTACAGAGGGACCAATTAAGATTGCTATCCTGAACACTGAGATCATCGCTATGTCACAAGGACCAACCACTTGCCCACCAAGCCAGCTGCCTATGTGGTTATATGCTTATCTTGCTAAAAGACTGGGAACATCTGGGGTTGAAGGAACTGACTTTGACAGCAGGGAGAGTATGTGTTAGTCATAGACCATCATGTATTATTGTATCTCTTGGAAGTGAAATGTATAAACTGGACTGTACAGTCTGTGTCCTGCCAATTTCACTGGAAAGTATGGGACCCCTGATGTAGGCATTTCTGCCAAAATATCTAGTTGAGTTGGGTCATATCTACAATAAAGACTACTTAACGACATCTTTTGTTTGTCTTCCTTCCTCCAGGCCAACTCTGCTAACCTTGTTTGCTGTGTGTATACTGCAGAGATTTCTTCCTGTTGTTCCTTGCTTGCTGCAGCCTTCCCATAATTTGAACCATGCCAGATAGGCAGATCCCATTGGAGTTCCATGGGATCTGACTGCACAATTTGTTCAAACTGCAAGAGAACTGAAGCTTGGTTATAACATGGGTGGTGGACTCTAATGTATCTTAGAGGGAACATTAAGCAGAGGCAGTCCAGAGAAGAGCTGCCACGTTTTATAGGATATGGTGAGGATGTCAGAAACTCAGAACCTTCAATGTAATTTCTCTACCCAACTCCAGATATTGGTCCTGTCACAAAGGCAACTGTACATCAGAAGAGGAAAACTGAGGGAAGGTAATATATCCAATGCAGCTCATAATGTGATACACTTTTCCAAGAGGAATTGGTCTTAACAGCCACATCGATGGTCTACATGATTCTCTAGAGATGCAGTGTTTTTAGAATAAGGTCTGACTAGTTTTGACAAATAACATTTTGGATAACATTTTTTTAAGTCCAAAAGCTTCAGTTTTTTTTTTCATCCTATTTAGTATTTGCTGAAACTGAAATGCAAACATCTGATTAGTAGCACTACTATCTTGTAATAACAGTAAAAAAAAACTTTTGCAGCATTTCAGTTGCCAACTGAATTCAGTGGCATTGCTGTGTTCATCAGTAGAGATTAAATGTTAATGGATTGTTATTTTGTTGTCTCTCAAATAAGTCAATTAACAGTAGCAAATTGGTATGGCTTAAATTAACAATAAATGCAGATTTTCCTGTTCAGTGTATATAACTTAAGTATTCATCATAGCATTCATCAATTGTGCACTAGTACCCCGAGTTATATATATATATGATAAATCCCAGTCTCCTTTCACCAATCCACATATAGAAATATAGAAATATGATGGCTGATAAAGGCCATATGACCCATCCAGTCAGCCCATCCTCTGTAGCCCCTAATTCTTCCTGTTCCTAAGCGAGTCCACATGCTTATCCCATGCCTTTTTAAATTTTGGAACAGTCCTTGACTCCACCACCTCCACCGGGCGGCAATTCCACGCCTCCACTACCCTTTCTGTGAAATAATACTTCCTTAGGCTACTCCTAAGCCTATTCCCTCTTAACTTTGTCGTATGCCCCTTCATTACAGAGCTCTCCTTCATTTGAAAAAGGCTCTCTTCTTGCACATAAATGCCCTTGAGATATTTAAATGTTTATATCATGTCTCCTCTCTCCCTCCTCTCATCCAGCGTATACATGTTGAGGTTCATAAGCCTGTCTCTATAATTTTTGCATTCAAGACCGCTTACTAATTTCGTAGCCGCCCTCTGGACCGACTCCATCCTGTTTATATCTTTCCGTAGGTGCGGTCTTCAGAACTGCACGTCTCTATCTTTATCCACAATCATATTCTCTGACAATTCTTCTTTATACATCAGGGAATACAATGTATCTCTAAAGAAATAGTGACCAATGTGGAGAATAATGAGGAAATAGCAAATGTACCAAACAAATACTTCTGTTCTGTGTTCATAGAAGAAAATCCATGAGAAGGACCATGATTACCTGGCAAAGGCACATATGAGCATGAAGTGGATACAGCACCATTCTCGGAAGAGAGTGTTTATGAACAACTTGAAAATGTGTAGGTGGACAATGCCATGGGACTGGACAGGATCCATCCCAGGGTATTGAGGGAGCTCACAGAGGTTCTGGCGGGTCCTCTTAAATATTTGTTTAATAAATCCTTGGAGATGGGAGAGGTTCCAAGGGATTGGAGAAGAGCAAATGTGGTCCTTCTTCACAAAAGTGGTGACAGAGAAGAAGCTGGAAACTACAGGCCGGTAAGCCTCACTTTGGTTATTAGAGAAAGAATTGAAGCGATGCTAGAAGAAAGGATAGTGAATTTCCTGGAATCCAATAGGTTACAAGATCTGAGACAGCATAGTTTTACCAAAGGTAAATCGTGCCAAATGAATCTGATTGAATTCTTTGACTGGGTGACCAGAGAATTGGCTTGAGGATGTGCGCTAGATGTAATCTACTTAGATTTCAGCAAAACCTTCGACACAGTTCCTCACAGGAGCCTCTTGAATAAACTTGACAGGCATTAGGACCCAAAGTGGTAAACTGAATTAGGAACTGGTTGACGGATAGATGCCAGAGGATGGTGGTTAATTGTATTCACTAGGAGGAAGATAAGGCGAGAAGCAGAGTGCCTCAAGGATCAGTGCTGGGGCTGATTCTGTTCAATATTTTTATGAGCGCCATTGCCAAAGGATTAGAAGGTGAGGTTTGCCTTTTTGCAGATGATACCATGATTTGTAAGAGTGGACACCCCGGAGAAAGTGAAAAATATAAAAAAGGATCTGCTAAAGTTAGAAGAATGGTCTCATGTTTGGCAATTAAAATTCAATGCAAAGAAGAGTAGAGTGGTGCATTTAGGGAGTAGAAATCCAAGGTAGCCATATGTGCTAGGAGGTGAGAGGCTGATAAGCACAGACATGGAGGGGGACCTTGGCATGATAGTATCTGAGGATTCGAATGAGATGAAACAGTGTGACAAGGAGATGGACGTAGCCAAAAGGATGCTAAGTTGTATAGAGAGAGGTGTCACCAGCAGAAGAAAGGAGGTGTTGACGTCCCTGTACAAATCATTGGTGAGGCCCCACTTGGAGTATTGTGTTCAGTTTTTGTGGCCATATCTCATTAATGGAATGGGCCAAAATACATATGAGAAGATACTGGAAGACCTGAATATATCTGAATATACCCTAGAGGAGAGGAGGGACAAGGGAGATATGTTAAGTAGTAGTAGTAGATATGATACAGATGTTTAAATGCTTGAAAGGTATTAATATAAAAACAAACATTTTCCAGAGAAGGGAAAACAATAAAACTAGAGAGCATGAATTGAGGGTGTGGGGTGGTAGACTTAGGAGTAATGTCAGGAAATTCTTTTTCACGGAGAGGTGGTTGATGCCTGGAATGCCCTTCTGAGGGAAGTGGTGGAGAAAAAAACCATGATGGAATTCAAAAATACATGGGATGAACACAGAGGATCTCTAATTAGAAAATGAATGGTATAAAAAAAAACCAAAACTGAAATGGTTACATGTGTATTTGCATGTCAAGTGGTGCTTAGATGGTGACTCTGTGTTATGACCCGGTAGTAGTGAGCCCCTGTGCCCCGACTGAGCACGGCTGAGATGGAGTGATGCCGCACTCAGTCAGGCAGCCAGACAACCCCTAGCTTCACCTGGAAAGTGACCACCGTTCACCAAAAGTTGAGCTCCCAGCTGCAGGTGGCCACCAGGACTTCTGGAACCGGTGGGGTTGCACAGCCGCTGACCAGGATGGCAGAGAACAGACACAGTCCAGAACCAGTACTCCGATAGGTAAGAATAGTCAAAAGCAGTCCAGGGTCAAGGCAGGCAGCAAACAAGCAAAATCCAAGAAAACTAACCAAGGTCCGGTACACAGGAAAACAGGAACAGAAGATATTCGGTGAGCAGCACTTGACAGCAACTCCTCAGAACAATTGAGGTCGAAGAAATGAAGGACTGAAGGCAGGGCTTTAAATAGTGTTGGAATCAATCTCAAACATGTGCAGCTGATTCAAGATGGCTGCCCCCATCAGCAGAGATGCCTACGTCCAAATATGGGCTTCCATCCTGAAGCTAATCAACACCAAGATGGCTTCCTAGGATAAGATCTATCCAAGATGGCTGACTCTTGAGCTATCCAAGATGGCTGTGGACATTGATCCAACCAAGATGATGGCTGCCAGAAATGGGAAACAGAAACGGACCCAGTGACTATATATGAGACTTCCCCCTCAAAAAAACAAAGAAAAAAGAAACAAAAAATAAAAAAACATAACAGTTGTTTACTCCAGATAATTCTATCTACCACAGAGGTGTGTATATGAGTAGCAGTAAGTAGAACAGAGTCGCACAACCTTTACAGTTGCGCTTATTCTAGAAATAAGCAGTGGATTTTCCACATGTCCATTTTAATAATGGTCTATGGACTTTTCCTTTAGGAAGCCATCTAGACCTTTTCTAAACCTCGCTGAGCTAACTGCTTTTGCCCTATTCTCTGGCAATGAATTCCAGAGTTTAATTACATGTTGAGTGAAAAAATATTTTCTCTGATTCATTTTAAATTTACTACTTTCTAGCTTCATGCGTGCTCCCTAGTCCAAGTATTTTTAGAAAGAGTAAACAAGCAATTTACATCTACCTGGTCCACTCCACTCATTTATTTTATAGACCTCTATCATATCTCCCCTCAACCGTCTTTTCTCTAAGCTGAAGAGCCCTAGCCGCTTTAGCCTTTCCTTATAGGGAAGTCGTTCCATCCCCTTTATCATTTTCGTCGCCCTTCTCTGTACCTTTTCTAATTCCACAATATCTTTTTTGAGATGCAGTGACCAGAATTGAACACACATTGTGTAATGTCTTTTGGAGAGGGTGTGGTTAGGGATACTCCTTGGGAGGGCCTTAGTGTATATGCAATATGGGGGTGGGGGGAAGTGAACACCTTCTTACCTGACTCTATTGGGATCGTAATACTGGAGTTAAACCTCCTGCTAAAAAATACTTTAGTAACTCTCTCTCTCTCTCTCTCTCTCTCTCTCTCTCTCTCTCGGTCTACATCTACTGATCCAAGTTCTGATGCTCTGAGGAATTCTCTTCTAATAATTTAAATCTACTTGTTTAGGACTGTAAAGCTAACACATTATTTTTCACAAACACATTATTTTTCACATTCTGAGTGGATGGCAAATATTCTTTGGAATCAGTCTCACTAATTGCATGGTAGAGTACTTCAACATTTTCATATAACACATAATCCCCTATAAGGAAAACTATCATACTTTTTATCAATGATTTTAATGATGGTTATTAACCCTTTGCATATTGAAGCTAAACCATGTTTTAATTAGAATTCAGCTACAAAGAGCATGAACGCTCGATCACAAAACAGTTAAAAATTTTAATGAAGAAATGATCAAAAACTGAAGGCAGAGGTCACAACATCTTCTGTTACCTTTCCGTTATAATCATTTCTACCTCATTAGCTGTCTCCTATCTCCCTGCAGACAATGTCAGAAGTGTCACAGCTGCTTATAGTCAAGAATCTAAAAAGACTGGAAAACATTTTGAGATGATTCAGGGGATTTTGACTATTCTCTCACATGGTGCCAACTCAGAGACCATAAATTTGCACAGGCAGGTCACAGTACTAGAAGTCAGATTGTATTAAAGGGGGGGGGGGGGGGGGGGGCTGAATTAGCTGAGGCTACAGTAGCCAGTATATGTGGTCAACAGATGTCTGGCTTCATTTTAACTCTACAATATTCATTTCTCACTCTTGTTTATGTACCTTGCCATACAATAAGTCATGTACCAAAATGTTGTTCTACTTCTTTTCATATGTATGTGTATTTGACTTGTTTAAAATATGTTATAAAAATAGAAAGCCTGGTATTCAAAAGATGTAGGTTCTTAACTTAGGGGGTCCTTTTAAAAAGCTGCAGTAAAATGTGGCCTTAGGCAAGTCTTTCCCATGTGCTAAGGTCATTATTCAGTGGCTGTAAACCCCCCTTAATTTTGCATTATTAATGGAAATGCGCTAATGTTGACATTAGCACATGGCCACTTTTTAAAATTATCATGGCAGCATTTACCACCATCTATTTTATAGGTGGTGAGGTCTTTTGTGTTTCCTTTGCTCTAACCAGTTAGTGAACAGTAATGTAGATGTGCAAACTGCTTAGTGCAGAACAGCTGCTGTCTGCCCCAACACACTTCCTCAATAAATACAAAAGAAAAAAAAATTAGTACATGGTTAGCGATCATGGGCATAGTTTGGGAGTCAAGGGGGCATTGCTCCCCAAATGAGCTGCTCCTACCTGGGCAGGGGTAAGGACACAGGCGCCCAGACACTGACTTCTTCCTGGGCCGCTACTGTGATGGTTTAAAGGAGCCATGAGCTGCCCTGTCTCTCACCTGCTCTCCTCCCTGCTGTCGCCACTGCAAAAAATGAAACCGTGTGCAGGGCTATAACCCTCCACGTGCCACTGCTGGCTTCTCTCCTCCTTCCTTCCCATAACAGGAAGTTACATCACGAGGGAAGGAGGAGGAGGGAAGCCAGCAGCGGTGTGCACAGTACTATGGCCCTGCGCATGGTTTCATTTGTTGCAGTGGCGGTGGTGGGGAGGAGAACGAGAGGCAGGGCATGAGTCCTCTTGGCTGCCACAGTAGAGGCCCAGGAAGAAGTCAATGTCTAGGCTGGCAGTGGCCCTCAAAGAGCTATGGCCCCATGTACGGTTTCATTTTATTTTGGCGGGCAGCAGGCGGCAGGGGGAGGGAGGAGAGTGAGCAAGAAGCAGGGCAGGGAAGCTTACCTCCAGGCAGCTGTGGACTCAGGAAGCAAGTGGCCTGGGGTGGTTTCAATGAGTCACCAGGAGGGAGCGGGGTGGAAAGAAAGGGAAAGGGAGAGAGATGGGTCAATGGTAGGGTGAGGGGAAGAGAGATGGGACTATGCTACATGATGGGGGAATGGAAAAAGAGGCAAGAGTATTGGGGAGAGACAGGCTATGCTGAATGAGGGAGGAAGGAGAGAGAGATGGTGCAATGCTAGATGCTGGGGGATGATAGACAGAAGGCAATGATAGATGGGGATGAAAGAGAGGTGATGGTGGGGTGCAAGAGAAACAGAGGGGTGATGTTGAATGGTGGGGGCATAAGAGGGAGAGACAGAGAAGATCCTGGATGCCCAGGCAAGCAGACAGGGAGGCAGGGAGATAGGAGATCCTGGATGTCTGTAGCAGGGAAGGGGTGAAAGGAGAGACACTGAATGGAAGGGGGGAGAGAGAGAGAGAGAGAGAGAGAGTGGATGGAAAAGGGAGACAATGGAAGAGGAGAGAGGGGGAGATGCTAGATGGAAGCCGAAGGGGGAAAGGAGAGGTACTGAATGGAAGAGGAGGGAGGGGAGACACTGGATGGAAGATGGTGAGAGAAGAGAAGATGCTGGATGGAAGGGGAAACACTGGATGGAAATGGAATGAGAGAGAGAGAGAGAGAGAGAGATGGGAGATGCTGGGTGAAAGGGGATGAGAGAGAGATAGGAGATGCAGGATGGGGGGGGGGGGGAAGAGCAGAGATGCTGCATTGAAGGGGAGAGAGAAGGAGGAGATGCTCAATGGAGAGAGAGTGGAAGGAAAGAGACATAGGATGGAACAGGGAGAGAGAGGATGGTAGGAGGAGAGGATAGAGTTAATGAAAGTCTGAAAAATATGAAAAGAGGGCTGGGTTTAGGGAAAGAAATGGAAACCTGTAGGTAGATGCAGTAAAAAGGGGGATATTGAAAACTGGTTAGTAATAATGAAACCTGGACAGAGAGTCAGAAAAAATAAATGGAAGAAACTAAAGGAAATGATCAATGCTGAATGTAAAGATAGAAGTGAAGAAGACAGAGAGGAAAATTACAAAAGGAAAAGGAAATCCTGACAAGAGAGTTAAGAGAAGAAAGAGGAAATGAGAAACCAGAGACTGAAATCAACATGAGTAGAAAAAATGAAATGATCAGACTACACAGATAGAAAACAAGAATTTTAATTTTTAATTTAGGTTAAAGTAGTATCATAGCTGTGTATTATACTCTAAAGATTAATATATAAAAATAAAACAAATATGTAGATAAAAATTAAACTGAACCCATAAGAAGCTTGGCATGCAATATAAATCACATAAAGAGAAACAATGTTGTCTGTCCCCTTGTACTGTGGAAATATAAAAATAAGTGTCAATTTAAAAAAACTGGCATATTATTCTTTTTTTTTGGGGGGGGGGGGGGTAGGTAGAGTTAATTGGGGCAGCTTTCATACTATCTGCCAATGCATATAAAGAAATGCCATGTGGTAAGTGCCTGTCCTGTGCATTAGATTCAGGGCAGATACTGGTCACACCCCCTACTTTCACCGCAAAGGCTTTGCACTTACCATGTGCTAGTCCTTTGTACCTAACATGCAGTAAGCAGTGCCGTAGCGAGGGCGGCTGACACCCTGGGCGGTTCGCCACTGCACACCCCCCCGGGTGCAGCACGGCGTACCCCCCCTCGGCGCACGCACGCAATCCCCCCCGGAGCACGCACCCTCCCCCCGAGCGTATTCTTACCAAAGGGGACAGGCGGGAGGGCCGCTCCGCCCCGAGTGCACGTCGCTGGGAGCTGCATCGGCTCCGCTGGTTCCCTGCTCTCTCTGCCCCGGATCAGGAAGTAACCTGTTGTGGGGCAGAGAAAGCAGTGAACCAGCAGAGCCGACACCCTCCCAGCGGCGTGCACCCGGGGCGGACCGCTCCACCGCCCCCCTTCCTACACCACTGGCAGTAAGTGCGAATATTTATCACATTTTAGTAAAAGATCCTGTTGGCGCCGGCCAAAATGGTAAAGACTATTATAAAGAACAAAATTACAGAGGATATTCAAAAGCATGGATTAATGAGACAAAGCCAACATGGATTTGGTGAAGGGAAATCTTGCCTCATCAATCTATTACATTTCTTTGAAGGGGTGAGCAAACATGTGGATAAAGGGGAGCCGGTTGATATTGTGTATCTGGATTTTCAGAAGGCGTTTGACAAAGTACCTCATGAAAGACTCCAGAGGAAATTGGAGAGTCATGGGGTAGGAGGTAGTGTTCTATTGTGGATTAAAGACTGGTTAAATGATAGAAAACAGAGAGTAGGGTTAAATGGTCGGTATTCTCAATGGAGAAGGGTAGTTAGTGGGGTTCCCCAGAGGTCTGTGCTGGGACCACTGCTTTTTAACATATTTATAAATTGATCTAGAGATGGGAGTAATTAGTGAGGTAATTAAATTTGCTGATGGCACAAAGTTAGTTTTTAAATTGCAAAAGAATTTTGAAATATTTTATAGCACTAAGCAGGTGTGAAGGGTAGCCTAGTGGCCCGTGCAGCAGACTATAAACTAGGGAAACCAGGTTCAAATCCCACTTCAACACTCACCTTTTTTTTAAAACCTTTAAATTGTGAGCCCTCCAGAAACAGATATACTACTGTACTTAAATATTAAAGACACCTGCAAGCATGAGGGCTATTGAGGTGGTGCATATTCAGGTAGAGTGAGTATTTCCCTGCCTCTGGAGGGCTTGCCATATAAAACAATAGAGTTGCAATGGAATATGAACTGTCCACCAGGCAGAGTGTTCCTCAGGAAAATAAGGATCAGTCTAAGTTGCTTAAGTTTAAGGAAAATTTCCTTGTTAGATTATTAATTTGAGGCTCAAAAGAAAACATGGAACCTAATATATTTCCCACAACCTTGCAAAGTTTTCTCAGCTTGCAACTGTTCATTATGACCCAATAAGATGGATAGATGTATGTCTGCAACAAAATTGCTAAACCATAATATTTTAATATTGTCTATATTTAATTTACGTCCACAGCTTGCAAGTAAATTTCAGTCTATGTTGTCAGGAGAGCCATGAGGAAAAGACTTCAGATACTCGGTGCTCACTGTTTTTTATTGAACAGTGGACTGCGCTGCTCAGCGTTTACTTTTGAAATTCAACTTTTTCTTTTGTAAACCAGCTGGCGAGCATCCTCATAAGTCAAAAACCTTGTTTAAACCTTGCTTTTTATGCTCATAGTTCAACATTCTTTTTATAATTTTTCTTTATAGAGTTTTATATTTTATAATGAAAATAAAACGGCACTTAGTTGCTGTTGCACTGGAACTAGTGGGTACATTTAATTTACGTGAGCATGCCCAGTTTTTTTTATATTATTTGATGCTACTAGCTATCTCACCATAAGTACTGATATCATTTAAAACTGGTTCAAGTACAAACATATCATCTGTATAGGGGAAAAGATGGCTTCCAATAGGTAATGATACATTTCCTAATGAACTCATGAGCAAGTTGAAAAGTAAAGGAGAACCTGACACATATTTCTTAAAATCTGGGAATCCCATTCCACCAGCCACTTTAGAGCATTTCAATTTAGATAGAGAAATTCTAGGAGGTGTTAGTCTTTCACAGAAGTACATAAGTATTGCCATACTGGGACAGACTGAAGATCCATCAAGCCCAGTATCCTGTTTCCAACAGTGGCCAATCCAGGTTACAAGAACCTGACAAGATCCCAAAACAGCACAATACATTTTATGCTGCTTATCCTAGAAATAAGCAGTGGATTTTTCCCAAGTCCATTTTAATAATGGCTTATGGACTTTTAGGAAGATATCCAAACTTTTTAAAAACCATGCTAAGCTAACTGCTTTTATTTCATTCTCTGGCAACGAATTCCAGAGTTTAATTAAATGTTGAGTGAAGAAATATTTTCTCTGATTCATTTTAAATTTACTACTTTGTAGCTTCATTGCATGCCCCCTAGTCCTAGTATTTTTGGAAAGAGTAAACAAGCGATTCACGTCTACCTGTTCCATCCCTACTCTTGCCCTAAATAAGCCCACAACATGTCCCCTTGCTATTTGGATGAATAGCAGTATAGGCAGGGCTTTTTTGAGGGGGTAATTGGGGGTACTGAGTACCAGCACCTTGTTCATTGTCTGCTAAAATTGACCCATGGTCCCCAAGTTGTAATGAAAGAGCTCAGGCTCTATACACCAATTCTGCTTTGTCATAGATTCTGTGCCTGGTTACAGGGGGCTTGGCTATTGTGGGGTGGGTCCCTCAGTGATCACCCCACCCATGAAGGGTGGCTTGGCATTTGAGTAGAAAAAACGCACTAAGTATAGAACATCCAAATTCTGCCTTTTGAAAATCATGATTTGGACATTTTTGGCAGTTGGACTTTTTCTTGGCCATTTTGAGACGTCCATCTGCTTTGAAAATGCATGCTTTACATTATTGTAATTCTGTTTATGTCAGTGTTTCAGAAAAGTTATTAAGCAGGCTCCAACTTCTTCAAAACACAGCTGCAAGACTGATTTTTAGATGCAAATAATATAAGTACATAAGTACATAAGTAATGCCATACTGGGAAAAGACCAAGGGTCCATCGAGCCCAGCATCCTGTCCACGACAGGGTCACTCCTCTTCTAATAAATCTTCACTGGCTCCAGTCAGAGCATAGATTGTTCATAAAAGTTCATGTTTTATTTTAAAGCTTTTTATGGTCAATCTTCTGATGTGTGATTGCCGTATTAAATAGACCAATCTCAGCTCACTCCTTACATTCTCAGTATTGGAAGTTACTTAGTTTTCCATCTGTTAAGGGAGTCTCTTGCACTTGCCTAGCTCTTTCCTTTTTCAATCTGCACACCTTTAGAATAGTCTTCTCCTGACCATTAGGCAGCAAAGATCTTATAACTCATTCAATAAGCTATTAAAGCTTTCCTTTTCATAAAGTTTTATAACCATTTATATTCATGTAGTTATCTTTAGCTTATATTTTCCCAATGATGTAATTGGCTTTTTCTTTTTTTTTTGGGGGGGGGGGGGGGGGTGGCTGTATACAGTTCAAAACCTTTGGGGTATAAGTGATATATAAAAGCCTGAGTGCTGTATTTTCTATTTTTGTTCTTCTTTGCTGTCTTTTGCAGGCCAATACCGGAAGATGACATCATCCACCTGTTCCTTCAAATCTCATCACTTACTACCTAAGGAGCGTGCACAAGGGGCAGGACATGCACACCTTGTTTGACTCCATCATTCTGTTCTCCTTACAGAATATAGATGTCATGTTCTGTTTGGATTATGTAGGTGTTTTGCTCCTTGCTGTTATTTACTTTACTTTGACTACATCCCCCCCCCCCCCCCCCCGGAACACTTAATTCCTGTTTGGTATCTCTTTCACAACTTATCTCCACTGTTAACCCTGCACAGAATTCTGATTT
Source organism: Microcaecilia unicolor (assembly GCF_901765095.1). Classification (NCBI taxonomy): domain Eukaryota; kingdom Metazoa; phylum Chordata; class Amphibia; order Gymnophiona; family Siphonopidae; genus Microcaecilia; species Microcaecilia unicolor. The sequence goes on along the minus strand of NC_044031.1, from coordinate 608,011,666 downwards.
ATATATTTAAGCTGGTCTTGTTAATATACATTCACTTCATGGCAAACAATTCCTCATTAAGGATCTCAGTTTCTCTCACTGTCTTGGTATACTATCGTTTAGTGGAGATGTGGCTTACAAATGCATACCTGGCCTACTTGGCTCAAGCTGCCACTGAGGGGTATTCTTTCCACTCCTCCAACTGTATCAGCAAGAGAGGTGGAAGACTGGCTGTCCTGTTCTCTGCCTATATCAGTGTTTGGTTCCAAGCACTCCCAATCACATATATTATTGAGAGTCTCCTATTCAAACTTTCAACCCCCAAGGAGACTAACCTTCTTCTTCTCTATCACCCGCCCCCTCCACCCTTCCTTCTAGCTCTGTCCAGGATCTTCAGACACTAACAGGGGAATTCTATATATGGCGTTGAATGTTAGGTGTTACTTCCATGCTGAAAAAGCATTCTAACAGATGCAAATGGAGCAGAAATGGCAGATCCATGCAAAAACATACTTACACATTTGTGAGGGGGTCTACAGAACATTGCCCCTCTCTCTTAAGGAAAGTTTCTCTGATAACCGGGGCCACTTTGAGAGCCATTACTTACCTGGGAATATAAAAGACAGGGCCAGGCTAATGATAAGGAGGCCCAGGGGAGGAAGAGAAGAAGCCCCAGCATATGCCCTGGCTGAATAAATCTAACTGCTGTGATATGGCTGAGGTAAGCCAACCTTTTTGTGTTTTCGTTAAGACACACAAGCTTGCTGAGGTCTGGCGGAAGCCAGACCTGAATTTTGACAAAGACTTGAGATATCTTGGTTGTGTTTGGGGCGTAGCAACCAAGGCCACCACAGGCTTGTTTACTAACTGAGTTTCTGAACCACACTGGTTTACCCACTCTATGATCTGGGCCCTGAGAAGTAACAGGCCCGAGAATCCAGTAAATAAATACTTATATTACATTCATACCTGTTGTCCGATTGTGTTATTCTACTGGCCCACTCCCTGCTCTGGTTTGGGGTCTTACAGTGCCCATCTATCTAAGGGTATATTAGTTAAAGGATTAACAGAGGCAAAATTAAATTCACAGGCATCCTTTCCCTTCACTGCCCTAAGCCCACCCCCTGGTCCTACCTCTTTCTCCCACAACTAAATGAATGCACCTTGTTTCACTGCTAGGGCTAAGTTACCAGCATTTACAGAAATACATCAGTTTATGCTGCACTGGCATCTTTTGTTTTTAACACTCCTAGAATACATGACAAAATTGTACTAGTAGCTGACATATTAAATCTAACATTCTTATTGATTCTTCTAACTTGCATAATTACCTGTATCTAGGCTCAAGCTGCAGATAAGTTATTACAAGAAAGCATAACTCTGCAATGGGGAATTTGCTCCAGTCAGAACAAGAGATGTGAGTTTACCTTGGGCATCTGTGATTGTTAAATAACTCTAAAATTACTGAGCTTGTGTTGAAAGATGTCATAATAATTCTAAGTAAAGGGACAAGCCATGATGAACTGTGCAGTATGTTTTGATTGTGTAATTTTTTTTTTCTAAAATATACACTGAAGAGCCTCTGATTCTGAAGACGGTGGCATGCATGAATCATAGAGCAATAAGCTTTTGGAGTGATCTATTTGAAGTGTTTTCCTCCTTTGGAAATGAAGATGGATTGCTAACATGTAGCAAAAATAAGATTTCTGCCACGATTCTGGAAAAAAGGACTAACAAATGTAGCTTCAGGTGCCTAAATGGGTACTAGATAAGTTTGAATGTATAGGCTTATGGTGGGATACGTTGGTGCATTCCCCCTCTCTCTGTGGACCCAAACAATTTGGCCTGGGGCATTCCACTGGGACACATATGTGTTTCACTAGGCTGCCAGCAGCTGTGTAGTTGAAGTGGGAAGCTATGGTGTATGTAAGTAGTATGGCATGGTGTGTATATTTTTATTTTGGGAAGCCTGTAGTATGTCTCCGTGGGATTGTATGGTATGAGAAAGTATGTAGACAATATCTAGGGGACTGGGTGTGTGGAGTTTTGGGGTGTTAGGAAGTGTGTAAGTGTGTGTGTTTTGTGAGGGGTGGAGGAGATGTGTGTGGGGGATGTTTTATTCTCCTTCCTTTCCATGTCTTCTCCCCCTTGTGAATCCTCTCCTACAAAGTTCTCTCCCCTTTAGACTCCCTCTACATTCTCCTTTTTCTCTTCCTTGCTTTTTATCCCTCACTTCTCTCTTGCCCTTTATCCTGCATTTACTCTTCTACCTCCCATATACCCATCACCCTTTCTCTCTCTCTCTCTTGCTTTAATTATTCCTTCCCTACTCCTATTACCCTAGAGCTGCTTATTACATTCTGCATGGCTCTACCAGGCCCTTAGCTCCACTTCTGTAATCTGGGCTACCTTCTCTTCTTTTTCATGTGGTGGGGACAGGACTGCTCGCCATCACACCACTTCTCCTGGCCCAGGCTGCCTCATCTTTATTTTCTACTGATGGAGCCTGAGCGTCTCACCATGATGCTGCTTCTTCTGCCATTTGGATTAACTGTTCCATATCTCCTAGTGGTGAGGCTTCAGTTTTCTACCATCATGCTACTTCTTCCAGGCCTGCTCCTGTACTTTTTTTTTTCAATTGATAACTGAATGTACAAATCAATTCACAAACCCAAGGAAAACAAAGAAACATACAAAATAGGAAAAAAAATTGCATATGAGAAGAAACAGCCTCTTATATAAAGAAAAAATATACCAATTCAACAAAAGAAAAAGCAAGGTAGCCCAAGTCCTACAATTTTCATATAGACTCTTATACTATCCTCATCCAACAGTCAGAGGAGAAAATTAGTAACAGCAGCTGCACCAGTAACATAATAACAGAAGTATAAACAGAAGCAGTAAGTAGAAAGATACAGCCGTATCTTGCTAAGGATGTAAAAAAAAATTGAAGCAGTGCAAAGAAAAGCTACAAAAATGGTATGGGATTTGCGTTACAAAACGTATGAGGAGAGACTTGCTGACCTGAACATGTATACCCTGGAGGAAAGGAGAAACAGGGATGATATGATACAGACGTTCAAATATTTGAAAGGTATTAATCCTCAAACGAACTTGTTCTGGAGACGGGAAGGCGCTAGAACTAGAGGACATGAAATGAGGTTGAAGGGGGGGGGGGGGCAGACTCAGGAAAAATGTCAGGAAGTATTTTTTCACGGAGAGAGTGTGGATGCTTGGAATTCCCTCCCGCGGAGGTGGTGGAGATGAAAATGGTAACAAATTCAAAAATATGTGGGATAAACATAAAGGAATCCTGTTCAGAAGGAATGGATCCTCAGAAGCTTAGCGGAGATTGGGTGGGCAACACCGGTGATTGGGAGGTGGGGCTAGTACTGGGCAACTTCTATGGTCTGTGCCCTGAAAATGGTAGATACAAATCAAGGCCAGGTATACATATAAAGTAGCGCATATGAGTTTATCTTGTTGGGCAGACTGGATGGAACGTACAGGTCTTTTTCTGCCGTCACCTACTATGTTATATGTTACAGCAGTAAGAAAAAGAGAGATTGTGGATGTCTTTCAAGGTGCTCTGCTCTGACACATGGTGATGAAGCCCCCAAGGAAAGCAGTAACACTGGATCTAATGCTTATAAATGGAGAAAATATGTCTAATGTTGAGGTGGGTGCCCATTTGGTCTGGTTGGTGTGGTTTGATTTGATATAAGAGCTAAAGCAGAGTGCAGACAGATAAAACTCAAGGCCAGGTATACATATAAAGTAGCGCATATGAGTTTATCTTGTTGGGCAGACTGGATGGAACGTACAGGTCTTTTTCTGCTCTGACACATGGTGATGAAGCCCCCAGGAAAGCAGTAACACTGGATCTAATGCTTATAAATGGAGAAAATATGTCTAATGTTGAGGTGGGTGCCCATTTGGTCTGGTTGGTGTGGTTTGATTTGATATAAGAGCTAAAGCAGAGTGCAGGACAGATAAAACTCAAAAACCTGGATTTCAAGCATGCTGAACTTAGTAAAATAGGGCAGTACCTGAAGAAAGAGCTATGGGTTGGGAGGACATAGGAGAAGTGGAAGACAGTGGTCCAAGCCAAAGGAGCTGTAAAAATGGCAGCAGACCTTTATGTAAGTAAAGTAAGTAAAGCAAGAGAAAAAGGAAACCGATATGGTGAGAAAAGATAAAGCAAAAGAAGTAGCATTCATGAAATACAGAACAAAGAATGTAAAATAGCCATACTGGGTCAGACCAATGGTTTATCTAGCCCCATACCCTGCTTCTAACAGTGGCCAATCCAAGTCACAAGTATCTGACAAAATCTGTCCCTTAGTCTTTGTACTTTTGAAATATTAAATCAATTTACATTTACCTATTCTACTCCACTCAGGGTTTTGTAAATCTCTTTCATATCCCTCTCAGCCATCTTTTCTGCAAGCTGAAGAGCCCTAGAGGCTCATTTTCAAAAGAGAAACATGCCCAAAAAGTGTTACAAAGCACTATCTGAACATTGTTCTTCTCAAAACATCCAAATTGTTATCTTCAAAACCTATTTTGCAGATGTTTATCATTGCAATTCATCTTCAGTGTGTCCAAATCACAAGGGGGCATGTTGGGGGCATTTGAAGATGGGACTTGGATGTTTTACAGTCATAATGGAACAAAACAAAAACATCCAGGACTAAAACTAAAATGTTTTGGTCTAGACCTGTTTTCAGAACAATTAAAGTACAAAAAAGTGCCCTAAATGACCAGATGACCACTGGATGGGTGACACCCCAGTACTCCTTAGTGGTCACTGACCCTCCTCCCACCCCCCAAAAATGTGAATAAAAATTGACTTACCAGACTCTATGACAGCCTCAGATGTTAAAGTCAGGTCTATTAGAGCAGCATGCAGGTCCCTGGAGATCCTATATACTTGTCCCAAGCTTTCTTGAATTCAGATACAGTTTTTGTCTCCATCACCCCCACCGGGACTCCGGAGGCCATTCCACAAATTCACCACCCTTTCCATGAAGAAGGATTTCCTCAGTTTACTTCTGAGTGTATCCTCTTTCACCTTCATCGTATGCCCCCTGATTCCAGAGTTTCCTTTCAATTGAAATGGACTCACCTCCTGTGCCATTATGCTGTGTAAGTGTTTAAATGTTTCCTCTCCCAACTTTCTTCCAAAGTTCAGGACTGCATGGGACAAGCACAAAAGATCTCTGAAGGAGAGGAAGAGAATGTAGAGCTTAGTGGCTGCTAGGGATGGGTAGCAGATAAGACATATGGGGGTCCTTTTACAATGGCACGCTGAAAAATGGCTTGCGGTAGTGTAGGCCCAGGTTTTTGCGTGCTTCGATCCAATTTTTTAGCGCACCTGTAAAAAAGGCCTTTTTTTGCAGAAAAATGGACATGTGGCAAAATCAAAATTGCTGCGTGTCCATTTTGGGTCTGAGACTTTACCGCCGGTCATTGACATAGCAGTAAAGAATCCAGGCGGTAATGACCTACACGCGTCAAATGCCACTTGGCCCGTGTCCATTACGCACGCATGAAAATAAAAAAAATATTTTCAGACGTGCATATCGGACGCATGCCAAAAATGAAATTACCACGAGCCAAATGGTAGTTGGGCAGTAACTCCATGTTGGCGAACGTTGGACACGTGTAGACGCTTATGCAGCTTAGTAAAAGGGCCCTTCGATCTTTATCTGCAGTCATTTTCTAGATTTCTGAATGATCTATTATTCCAGAAATGAGTTTTACAATAATAGGGAACATTTGACAGAAAAAACGCTACCGAGGTTACACAGCAATAATGCAAGGTCTTCCTGATTTCAGAACTTTCAACTTGATTGATAAATTATGGTCATTTGTATTAGGCTGATCACTGCAATTATCCTGAAAGGATTCCTAGAAGGTCAACAGCTCAAAGTCAACTTTTTTTTCCATTATTATCTCACAGCTGTGGAACAGTTTAATTTAAAATTTAATTTACTTCAAGATAATTTAAGCTGGGCATTTATATTCCACTTCACCTATTGGTTGTAGGCAGATTCCAATAATACAGATCATTAACAAACATTTCATCGTATATAAATTTTACAGAACCACTCTTAATCATCATCTACAGCAGGGGTTCTCAACGCAGTCCTCGGGACATATCCAGTCAGTCTGGTTTTCAGGATATCCACAATGAATAAGCATGAGAAATTTCCATGCACTGCCTCCTTTGTGGGTAACCTGAAAAGCTGACTGGCTGGGTGTGTCCCGATGTCTGAGTTAGGAAGCACTGTTGCAGATGATAATGAAAAATGATTTTGTCTACTTAAAGACAAATACATGTAAGAATCAGATCATAAGAAAGACAAGTCATTTCAGCAGTTATCTATATTACTACTAAAATGATAGATAAGAAACCAGTATTTGACTCAAAATAAGCTATCTTAGGGGTTCTTTCACTAAGCAGCCTAAAAGGTGGAGCATTCTAAAATATTCCACTTTAGTTTTGCCTTGTGTGTGAGTTAGTTGCATCCTAACTCGCTCTGGGGCCCTTTTACAGAGCGGCTGTAAGCTCAACGCTTGCATACCACATGCTAATCTGGAATTACTGCTGGCCCAATGCGAGCACCGGTAGCAGTTCCAGCCCCAGCGCATGCTAATTTGCCACACTACAGGAAATTGGCCACAATTTTCTAGCATGGCGGTAATCGGGCAGTGCCACTTGCTACCCGGTTACCGCCAGGTTGGTGCGGAAATCCTTACTGCCACCTCAATGGGTGGTGGTAAGTGCTTCCTTTCGCATGGCCACCCGATAAGAGCAATCTTACCACATGGCCATGGCTATTTTCATGCATCTTTACCTGCTGTGGTAAAAAGGACTGCAGCGTGCAGCCAAAACGACCCCGCTGCTAGCACAGGGCTCTTTTTACTGTAGCTTGGTAAAAGGACCCCTGTACTTGGGAATGTTGGCTGCTAGAGTTCAAGCATTGCAGGTTATACAAAATGCAGCAGCTTGGTTACTTACTGACGCATGGGGATCAGATCACATAACACCCATTTTAAAGAATTGTCATTGGTTATCTGTAAAATTTTGAGTATTGTTTAAGGGGTTGCACCCGATTCATCAGCATGTTTATTCTACAGTTCCAAAATATTTTCTGAATGCTTTATCTGTATATCACCCCAGGTGGGTGTTACGCTCAGAAACCACCAAGCAATTGTGTGTTCCTTTTAGTCGATTGGCCGGGACATGCAACCGGGCCTTTTCTATCACAGGGGCGAGTGTATGGAATCATTTACCTGGTTATTTCAGATTGTGTTCTAATAGACAACAATTTCAGAAACATTTGAAAGCATATTTTTTGTACAATTCTTTGGTGATGACCAATCTTTCAGATTTGTAATGGACTGTTCTCCTTGGATTGTATATGTTTTATGAAATATGTGGTTTTACATTGTATCTTGTTTGTTTTATTGATTTTATGTATGTTTTTATTGTAACCTGTTTGTGAATTAAAAGTGGGATATAAATACGAAAATAAATATATATTTTTGAAGGGATGTGTCAGGGGTGGAGAGTGGGTGTTCCTGCGATAACCAGTTCAGGTATATTAGGAGATGATCAACAGGATTTTAATAAGCTTATTTTAAACAGTATTACAAGCACCATCATAAAAATATTATATATAAAACACCATTACTGCATATCATGTTGAACAAAGGATTCATTAAATACTATCACCTCGATAGAAGGGTAATATGGGTTTTAAGAAAAGCACACTTCTCTCTACCCTCCAATTGTAATTTTATAGTTCAGCATTTTAGCTCAAACAAAATGCTCCTTTCCATTTTATACAGCTTTCCCAATAGTAGCTTAAAATATCAGAGTTTGTGGTTGAATGGAATCTTATATATTTTCAAACACAAGTGGCTATAACTGTATGCAAGAAGCAGTGCTTAAATTAAGCATTGCTTGAAAGTAGTTCATCTATTCTGGATAATTACACGCACCTTGTAGAATCTAATGAGCTGTTACTGTGCCCTAATGCAACATATAAAAGAGAGTTATTGTATTTTTTCACAGTTTATTGGACAGTGGAAGTTAATTGATTCATCAAGAAAACATTTAGGGTTTTTTTTTCAAATTTTTTTTAAGATGGAGGAAAAAGTGATAGAAACTCAAATGGTGCATTTAGCAGTTTAATGTTGGAGGCAAATTATTCTGTCCTATGTACTACCTTGATGTTTAATTTATGGCTATCCATTATTTTTCAGTTCATGATGTGGTTATTCTCATCCATCTAGAGATGCTAAGCTACTCAGACAATGGCGAATAATTGATTTTTCTAATAGGGACAACAAAAAGTGTTTCTGTCATCTGGAGTTAATTCTGTCCCTGCCGCTTCAGCTAAGGAGAGGTATTTTTCTCAAGGCCTGCACTGCCTTATGATGTTTGGTTATAAAAGTGTAGTATTGTAAAAATAAACCACAGTATTTTTTTGCTTTGTTTTGTTTCCGACTACAAGTCCTTCATAAGTACATAAGTAATGCCATACTGGGAAAAGACCAAAGGCCCATCAAGCCCAGCATCCTGTCCCCGACAGCGGCCAATCCAGGTCAAGGGCACCTGGCAAGCTACCTCTCCACAGTGGTTTACAATGCAGGTCTTTAAAATAACCTCAAACTATGGGCTTTTTTTATCAAGCTGCGCCAGTGGTTCCCGCTTGGCAATGCCGACGGAGCCCATTCAAAATGAATGTGCTTTGTCGGCACTGCCATATCAGGAACCACTAGCACGGCTTGGTAAAACAGACCCTATGCTGGCTATTGTGTATATTGTAGATTTAGGTGTGTTGCTGCAAGTTTTCAAACAGTGAAGGTGGCATTTTACATTGCTGCATTCTTTGAAAATGTAACCCAAGACATTTACCCGAGTTGGCTTCGGACCCAGGCCACAAGGAGATAATGCTCTTTTCCTAACTCTATCATAGTTCCCAAACTAATCCAGGGTTACAAAAACATATCTGTTTGATTATTATTTGCTGAGGGAATATTCTGTATTGAACTGCAAGACCTTTCAAAATTGTTAATGTACTTCTGGAATGATTTCCCGCTTCCTTTTGAATCTGTGATCCACCTTGAGCCAAAGAGTTTGGTTAAGCAGAATATAAATAACAACATTAGATTAGATTAAACTAGTCAGGCTTTTAGGACATCCAGAATGAATATGCATGAGAGAGATTTGCAAACCAAGGAGTATATTCATTGTAGATAGAAAACCTAACTGGCTGGTGTGTCCCAAGGATTGGGTTGAGAAGCTCTGATCTTAGGTATATACATTTTTGTGTCTATAGTTAGAAGAATCTGTTCACTTTCAAATATATTGGAATTCGTATGTGGAGGGGCATTTTCGATATGACATCTTATTCCAATTTTGGACATTTAATGAAAATGTACAAAACCCAGCAGTGAACATAGAGGGGCATAATCGAACCACGTTTCCTGAGGGCGTCCTCACAGGATGTCCCCGCAAAGGGGTGGGGAAACCCGTATTATCAAAACAAGATGGGCGTCCATCTTTCTTTTTAATAATACAGTTGGAGACGCCCAAATCTCAACATTTAGGTCGACCTTAGAGATGGTTGACCTAAATGTTGAGATGGTCGTCCTTAGAGATGATCGTCCCTGGTTTTCGGCCATAATGGAAACCGAGGACCCCCATCTCAAAATGGTCAAATCCAACTCATTTGGTTGTGGGAGGAGCCAGCATTCGTAGTGCACTGGTTCCCCTAACATGCCAGGACACCAACCGGGCACCCTAGGGGGCACTGCAGTGGACTAACTGATGCACTAACTGAACGGAAAAATCCCTTCCCTTACTGATCTCTTAGTGATTCAGAAAGGAACGGGCATGCATGAAGGAAATTGCATGCAAATGAGCTGCTCACTGTTATCTCATTTGCACATGATTTCCTTCCTAAGGAGGGGAAGCCAGTGCAGAGCAGCCAAGCATTATGTGTGGCTGCTCTGTGCATGCCAAAGACGGCTTCATACATGCAGACAAGCTGCGTGTATAATAGCCATCTACAACCTTAGAAAAATACAAGTCCAGGAGAAAACATCCCAGTGCTTGTCAGGGATGCCTTTTTTAGAGTATGGGTGATGTCTTTGCTATGCCTCCAGTTGAGGATGTCCAAGATGTGGATGTGTCTGTGAGAAGGACATCCATGCCTGGATGTTTCTGTGAGAAGGATGTCCATGCCTTTGCTATGCCTCTGATGCCCCCTTTATTTAATTGGATTTGGATCACAAGTAGTAGCAATGGGATTTGAACTGGCCACCTCTGGGTTGCAAGACCAGTGCTCTAACCACTAGGCAACTCCTCCACTCCACTCCCTTGAAATTTGGCTGTCCCTGTGAGGGGGAGCAATTCAGGACATCCAAAAGGTTTGCAAGAAGGACATCCATGCCTTCGCTATGCCTCTGCTGACACACACATACCTCCCCCTCCCTGCATACTGCTGAGATGAACCTGAGTATGACATTTCAGGCTGGCAAAAAAAGTTTATAATTTTTTTTTCGGGGTGGGAGGTGGTTAGTGACCACTGGGGGAGTAAGGGGAGGTCATCCCCAATTCCCTCCGGTGGTCAACTAGTCAGTTCGGGCACCTTTTGAGGGCTTGATCGTAAGAAAAAATGGACCAAGTAAAGTTGCCCAAGTGTTTGTCAGGACGCCCTTCTTTTTTCCATTATCGCTTGAGGATGCCCATCTGTTTGGCATGCCCCAGTCCCGCCTTTGCTACACCTCCAACACGCCCTCGGTAACTTTGGTCATCCCACGATGGAAAGCAGTTGGGGACACCCAAAATCGGCTTTTGATTATGCCGATTTGGGCGACCCTGAAGAAGAATGCCCATCTCCCAATTTGTGTCGAAAGATGGGTGCCCTTCTCTTTCAAAAATAAGCCTGATAGCTATGTTTCAACCATTTTCAAGCCATTTTCATTTCAAAAATGGCCATTTGCTAGACATTATTTGTGCTCAGCCTGTCTATCTTTTAGGCCCATTTTTGAGGAAAAAAAGGTCCAAGGGGAAAACACAAAAACAAGTCAATGGGATGTAGGGGGGGGGGGGGGCATTCTTAGTAGACTGGCCACACAGGTTCTAGGTACAATCTCTCTATTATCCTTTTATATTGTATGATGAGTTCTTCAAAACCCACCAAAAACTCTACTGTATCCAACTGTAAACCACTACATAAGTATATAAGTATTGCCATACTGGAAAGACCAAAGGTCCATCAAGCCCAGCATCCTGTTTCCAGCAGTGGCTAATCCAGGTCACAATACCTAGCAAGATCCCAAAAAGTGTAAAGCATTTTATGCTGCTTAACCCAGAAATAGTGGATTTCCCCTAAGTCTGCAGATGTCACCTATATGTAGGTACAGTATGATTTTGGTGAGTTTTGGAGAGCTCACACTTTCTACCACAAGTGTACCAGTTAGAATGGGATATGGGACTGGGTCCTCTTCTCTACAGTGCACTGCACTGACCACTAGGCTGCTCCAGGGACCTGCTTGATGTTCTAATAGGACTAGCCATAACATCTGAAGATGTCATAGGGGCTGGTATGTACTGTTTCTTTCACAGCTTTGGGGGTGGGTGGGAGGGAGTCAGTATTCAGTGGGGGACTAAGTGGATTTATATGCCTTAATCCCTCCCATGGTCTGGTGATTTAGGGCACCGTTTGGTCACTTAGTTGTGATTGAAACAGGTCTAACCAAAGCTGTCTTAATTTGGCCCTAGACATTTTAATTTTGTTCCATTATTGCCAAAAAACATCTATCTCATGGTTCAACCCATGTCCCACCCAAAACATGCCCTCTTGAAATTTGGACAAACTGTTATGTTATTTTATATTATTCGAGACTTATAACCGCCAAATCTCCAAATATATAATTCAAGGCGGGATGACATAAAAATAGTTATGCATTTCATCAGGAAATCAAACAAAAGATTGAGGCAGACTTGGAAAGGACATCAAAGTGTAAAAGTCTTTATTATAAAAGGCATGAAACTTTTTATGCCTTTTATAATAAAGACTTTTACACTTTGATGTCCTTTTCGAATCTGCCTCACTCTTTTGTTTTGCTGTTCACGTTTACGTGAGGCACATTTCCTCCTTATTTATTTATTACATTTGTACCCCCGCTTTCCCACACATGGCAGGCTCAATGTGGCTTACATAGTAATGATTTAAAGAATTACAAAGTCTTAAGAATAATGTACAATTTGTAGTGAACTCAATATTAATGGGGTTAACGATAAATAAATTTATTTATTTATTTATTGCATTTGTATCCCCACATTTTCCCACCTATTTGCGGGTTCAGTGTGGCTTACAATACATTGTGAATGGTGGAATACAGTTTGTTACAACTCGGTTATGGATTACATTGTGAGTGGTTATGCGAAAACAAGTAAATTGATCATGGAGGAATTGGATATAGAAGGAAAAGAATGTAGGGAGGTAGGCGTAGGAAAATGGAGAGGAATGGATATGGAATAGCAAAAAGGATGATGGGAAACATGGTCAGTGTGTAACAATCTACAAAGAATCATGTGGGCAGGCTTTGGTTAGGTTGAATCGTTAGTAGCGCTCTAGAAATGTTAAGTAGTAGTAGTAGTAGATGGGTCTTTAGTGCTTTTCTGAAGGGCAAGAGGCTGTTAATGGTAGGATGGGTCTTGGTAGAGCATTCCAAAGCTGGCTACCTGAAAAGGAAAAATTGGATGCATAGAAGGATTTGTATTTAATACCTTTGCAGTTGGGGAGGTGTAAATTAAGGTAAGTATGGGAAGATGTCAAACTATTCCTGGTTGGGAGGTCAATAAGGTGATTCATGTAGGTGGGGGCTTCTCCATGTAATATCTTGTAGATCATTGTGTGGACTTTAAAGCTAATTCTTTCTCTGATGGGGAGCCAGTGAAGCTTCTTCTGAAGAGGTGTTGCGCTATCAAATCTTGACTTGCCAAAAATAAGTCTGGCTGCTGTGTTTTGGGAAGTTTGGAGCTTTTAAATATTAGGATTTACAACCTAAAAAACACTATTGCAGTAGTCCTACATGTGTGAGTACAGTGGATTGTACTAGGTTCTGGAAGGTGTCCGAGGGGAGATAAGATTTCACTCATTTTAAGATCCACATTATGTTAAACATCTCTTTGTTGATGACTTTGGCATGGTTTTCAAATGATAAATGACTATCAATCGTTACTCTAAGAATTCTCAAGTTGTTTGATATGGGAAGGTTTAACCTCAGGTGTGCTAAGAGTAGTTAGGAGGAGTGGAGAGTGTTGAGAAGATAGGACTAAACACTATGTTTTCTCTTTGTTTAATTTCATCTTGAAAGCATCGGCCCAAGAGATTAAAGTGGTCATACCTGTGTTTAATTTTATCAGAGATTTCAGATAGGTCAGATTTCATCAGGATATAACATCAAATTTAGAAAAATAAAACTAATACAAATGAAAACTAATTAATTAGAAAACAGTGCATTTTTAAAACCTTTTTAAAAGCAAACAGATTTGATAGAGAATGCAAGTCAGAGGTAAATCATTTCACAGAAAAAATAAAAGATCTGGAAAATAGGGACTTTAACAAATGGAAAGCCAATATTAACCAGTTACATGATCTTGATGATATTATACTTTTTGATAGCTTAAAGATGTTTACAAGGTCAGCTGAATAAAAACCGTAGAGATATTTAAATACAAGACATAAAACCTTGAATTTACCTCTTTTCAAAACTGGAAGGCAGTGTAATCTAGCCAACAAAGGAGAAACGTTCATATTTTGAACATCTGAATATCAACCTAGCCAATGAATTTTGTATCTTCTGTAACCTATTTATTTGTTTAGCCATAAGTCCTACATACAAGGAATTGCCATAATAGAGTAAGGGAAGAATTGACAATTGCACTATAATCCGAAAGTGTATATATTAAAAATAAGAACATATTAAACAAAGTTGTTTAAGCTTATAATAAGCTTTGCGAATAGTATTCTTTACCTGAGATTCCATAGACAGTGAAGAGAAGTATAACGCCTAATACCCTAGATTCCCGATCTGCTCGAATTGACAGGTCATTAATAACTAATAATATATTGAGGAATAATCAAAGGGTCCAAACCAAACCAAAATACTTTGTTTTTTTCTTCATTCAGTTTTAATCTAACTGTTTGGATCATTCAATTATTTTTGACATATAAGTATTTATTTTAAGGCAACCCATGTCATTCACTTATCAACAGAAATCAGTAAAAAAATATCATCTGCATATGACCAAAGTTTTGTATCAGAACCTAAAGAAATATGAGCCAATGTGCTCATATATAAACTGTACAAAACAGGAGAGCGGGAAGAGCCCTGAGGGACTCCACAAGGAGAATGCCAAACGTTGATAACAAATTATATTTTAGTACTGAATAAGATCTTTGAGTAAGAAACGATTCAAACCATTTGAGAACAGCATTTGGTTAATCCAAAGAAGGAAAGTAAAATTAACAATAAAAACATGATTCATATGTTGAATGCAACCGAATGTCGAACTGCAACAGAATCATATTTCCTCTGGCACATAAAGATTGTTTAATTTCTGATGTTAAACATAATTAATAGCAATATTTCAGTGCTATGAAAAGTTCTAAACCCATACTTGGAATCATGAAAATGATCAAACTTTTCTATAAAAGTTGTATCTGAGAACTAACCACACATTCTGTTAATTTATGTTCAATTGAGATATTCTATTTGATACAAGGGACTAGTTCTGAACATGAAATAGGGTCAAATGAAGACCAGCTTCTATCTGCTGGAATATCATTACAATTCAATTTTAACAGGTTATGATGAGAGTATGTATCAAATGAATGATAAATTTTACTTAACTTAGATACAAAATAATAGCTAATTCTTTCTTAGTTGGTTGAGAAGTTACTGTAAACCGTGAAGGTGTCAAATTAGTATTAACCAGATTAAATACTTTCTTAAGATCAGGTTTATCTAGGCCTATTTTACTTCACTAATTATGGAGTTATAACATTTAAATTCATTCTCCATTCAGTCCTAATACCTTCATTTTTATTCTTTTTCCATTTGCATTCCAGGCATAGACATTGCCTTTTCAGGGTCAGTAATTTCTCAGTAAACATGGAGATTTTGATTTGCTAGTAAGCTTTACTTCTCTAGCTGGAGCTATAGAATCTAGTACAGATGTAGTCATAGCAATCCAGTTTGAAAGCATAGTTCAGGATTAGATTCATGGTCAATTAATAGTGAAGTAGCTGAAGACCAGAAGAGCATTTTATCAATTTTACCTTTGGTCTTTTGAGTTTTCACTGGAGAAATTTGAAACAATTTCGCTAAATTATAGTTTAACTTAAACTGCAAACATGAGGATCAGACCAAAATAACAGGTTCCCATAAAGGAGAGGACAATAAAGATGGACTGTTTGTACATATTAGATCCAACATATGTCCTTTTTCATGAGTTACAGTAGTTCCAGGTAATACAAATTGTAAGCCATGTAAAAAGTTAACAGATCTCTTGAAGTATCTGTACGAGAATCTAAATGTAAGTTAAAATCATCTAAAATTAGCAACTCTGGGAATTTAGTACTGTGTCTAAGATCAGCTCATTAGTTAGGAGCAATAATGGACCAGGGTCCTGGTGGTCTATATATCAATAGCAATCCCATAGTACTAGAAGAATTAGACATTGATAATTGACAAAATAACTGTGGAGCAAAACATCTAAAATAGGGGGTGTCAAAATTACAACTTGCAAACAAAAAAAGCAACACTGGGCCTTCAAGACTGGGACAATTGAAATTCTTTATTGATGACCCGACACGGGTGCAAACAACACCTACCTCAGGAATCGACAATAGAATGCAAGAATAAAAACAACCACATAAATATACATAAACATCAATAAATCATCTTAAACATATAGATTGCTAAATATAATAATAAGATGGTAAACAACAGAGGAGTCTCTAAATAATAAAACTAATTATTAAAGAAAAACAGTATAAGCCTCGTTGCCTGTTAAAAATAAACATAATAATCATAATGATAGTAAACTGACATATTACAACATGGATAGCATCCACAAATAAATAATTAGAATTAAAAAATGTGTCCACAAGGCAGTTACCCAGGATTCTATATTTTCCCCGCATATACGTATATGTATTCTGTGTGATTTAATGGATTTCGAGCCTATGTTGTTGATATACAGGCAAGTGCAATTATATTATGATTATTATGTTTATTTTAACAGGCAACGAGGCTTATACTATTTTTTCTTTAATAATTAGTTTTCTTATTTAGAGACTCCTCTGTTGTTTTACCATCTTCTTGTTATATTTTAGCAATCTATATGTTTAAGATGATTTATTGATGTTTATGTATATTTATATGGTTGTTTTTATTCTTGCATTCTGTTGTCAGACCCCTGAGGCAGCATTGGTTTGCACCAAAACACGGCCCGTGTCGGGTCATCAATAAAGAATTTCAATTGTCCCAGTCTTGAAGGCCCAGTGTTGCTTTTTTGTTTGTATACTTTCTGTGTATGCTGTATTACCCTCTCTATTTGTGCTAAAAAATTGCAACTTGGACATTTTTGTAAGAAAAATATCCTTCTGCCACCTTATGATGTTGCTGACCGTTTTTTGTTTTTTTTTTGAAAATGAGCCCTGTGTAGTCATTTATCTCAGGCAAAGAGGTTTTTGCAGATGAAATGCCATGAGTAAATTTCTGCCTAGAGATTCCATTTTACACAAACTGAAGCCAAATAAACGGAAAGTGCTTTGGGATGGCAGATTTGCTCCACAAAATCCCCATTATTAGAATCAATATTTTTCTCAGTTCTCGTAGTCTTGCAGTTGCTTTTTGATTCTTCCTGAAGATGAGCTTACAATTTAAAGCTGTTCTTGAAATTGTTGTATCTAACAGAGGAAGATTTGGCAATTAAGTCCTTTCTTGGAGAGAACAGACTTATTAACTGTGATTCATGCTCTAATAATCTCAAGATTGCACAGTTGTAATACACTGCATGCTGGTATTCTTCCAAGACAGTTAAGAAGCACCAATTAGTCCATAGTGCAGTAGCACATCTACTAACCGGTACTAGATTTCCATGATCACATTATCCTAAGCCTAAATGAGCTATTTTGGCTTATTTAAGGGCCTGTAAATCACTTTAAAGATTTTACATGCTTTGGGCCCAGTTCATTTAAGGGATTAAAAAAAAAAATCCTTTATACCCCTATAAGGGTTTACATTTCTGATGCGGAGGGTCTTTGGTAATCCTCCTCTATCCACCAATTATCCAGTAAAAGTAGAAGTTCATTTCCTTATATGACCTGGCCAAAGGAAGCAAAATTAACAAAGGATTCATTTTCAGATGCTTAGAGGGTAAAAGTACATGCATAAATCCTGTACGCATGACTTTAATGTACATTTGGGAGATCCATTTGGATGACCATAATCTAGACCAGGGTTGGACAACCCTGGTCTTCAAGGGCTACAACTCAGTTGGATTTTTAAAATTTGCACAGTGAAGATGCATGTGATCTATTTGCATACAATGGAAGCAGTACATGCAAATCAATCTAATGCATATTCATTATGGAAATCTTGAAAAACCCAACTGAGTTTTGTCCTGGGAAGACCATGGTTTCCCACCGCTGATCTAGACAGAAATGTAGCTGTTCACAAGTATGCATGTAAATTTTTATGGAAAAACTACATGCCACGAAGCGTAGGTGTAATTTTGCGTAGATAGGTTTATTGGGGCAAATGTCAAAGCCCGCATGCATACGTTTGATTGAATTTATCCAAATGTACCTAGGAACAGTGATATATGTCAGACTGTAAAGGAGACAAATGCATTCCTAGTGTTAAGATAGGAGTCCCCAAATTGCAACCCACAGCCTACATCTGACCCATGGGCATATTTCTACCAGCTGCCTAAGTCTGTTGCCCTTATGTTCACTTATTTAACTTAATTAATTGCCTGGTTTTGCAGAGGTAATCCAAAAAAAGTTATTCAATTACCCCTTAAGACTCATCATTCCAATTAAGCAACAAACAATAAACAGTATCTCCTTCCACGTTCTGAGCTCCTGTATATTTATGCCATAGAGATAGCTAAACGTCTTTACCATATCTCCCCTCTGCCACCTTTCTTCCAAAGTATATATTGAGATCTTTAAGTCTGTCTCCAAATGCTTTATGATGAAGTCCACTGGTCATTTTAGTAGCTGCCAATTTGAATGACTCCATCCTATTTATATCTTTTTGATACACATACAGTTAACATTGAGACAATACTCCTAATTTCCAATGCACAACACCACTGATTGAAGTGGTGTTAAATATTCCATATTATCAACAGTTAACATATGGCACTCTGTCGCACATTAAGATGCAGTTACAGCCCATTCCCTACCCCATTTCTCATTTATCAGTTAAGCAAGAATTTATACGTGCTAAGGGCTAGAATCTCAGTATGCCACCTGAAAATTCCGCGTAGAAAAAAAATTGCCTAGGTGAATTCTATAAAGCATGTCTAAATTTTATAGAATAGGCTTAAATTTCCACACAGTATATATTTATTTATTTGGATTTTTGTGCACACCTTTTTCAGTAATAGCTCAAGGTGAGTTACATTCAGATACTTCTCTGTCCCAGGAGGGCTCACAATCTAATTTTGTACTTGAGGCAATGGAGGGTTAAGTGACTTGCCCAAGATCACAAGAAGCTGCAGTGGGATTTGAACCAACCACCTCTGGATTGCAAGACTGGTGCTCTAACCACTAGGCCACTCCTCCTCCATGTAGAATATGCTGAGTGCCTCTCCATGTGACCAAATTTAGTAGCGACCATTCACACCATGTATTATTTGGCATAAATTCTGATGCCTAAATTAGGCGCAGAGTGGGTGTATTCTATAACAAAGCACATAGATTTTAGAAATGCTCATGCCCCGCCCATGGTCATGCCCCCTTTTCAATTCTGCAACTTAGAATTTAAACACACCACATTACAATCTGTTAGCATGAACATACAGTAATAGCACACAGTTATTCCCATGTTAACTATTTAACGCAGTTAAAGGGCCCCTACAAGATTTAATTTTGAGGGTATGGTTTAAAGCAGTGGTTCCCAAACCTGGTTTTGAAGGCACCCCAGCCTGTCAGGATTTCAGGAAACCCAAAATGAATATTCATGAGACAGATTTGCATACACTTCCTCTACTGCATGCAAATCTATCTCATGAATATTTATTTTGTGTTTCCTGAAATCCTGATGCTGGAGAATGCCTCAGTGCCATTTTTGTCTCCTGTTCCTGAAGTGAGTTCCTCCCGGGGCGAGCCTGTAGGATAAAGAGCTTCTAAACATGATGCATAAGTCAGTACCCCTGACGACGCAAAATCGCAAAACACAATTGTGTAGGGTGTGACAGAGGATACTACCCATACCTCTGAAGGGAGGTGGAGGGTAAGATTTAGCAGGCACCTCAAGAGGATTCAATTTTTGGGAAAAGAGATTGCAAGAACTGCATGAAACAACTACAGAAATTTGGAAGTATAAAAGACTGTGTTTCATGACACGCTTGGATATGACGGTACAGTGAAAAACAAGATCGAAGGGATAATAAGAGAGAGCCTCTTGAAAGACAGAAGCACCTGTGGGACAGTATTAATAGCGACCTCTACAGATTGGAATCAAACAACTCTAGGAATTAAACTAATAATAAAAAAATTGAAGTGCATTGAGTGTTAAAAAGCAGGAATTGAACTTTAAAAGAAATTGAAGAGCATTGAGAGTTAAAAAGAGGTTTAAGAAACTGTACGGTCTATACTTATAGCTTGCGAGTGAGTATGGGTATGCTTGAAAGTAAGGTTGAAAATGTAATAGTAACAAAGAATATAAGGTTGTACATTAGAGATATTAATAAAAATTTGGAACAAAATTATAGTGATTACAGTGAGTAAATAAATGAATATTTATTGTGGTTATCCTAAAATCTGACTGGCTGGGGTGCCTCCAGGACCAGGTTTGGGAACCACTGGTTTAAAGTATGTTACTATGGGGTCCTTTTACTAAGATGTGGTATGTGGGCAAATTGCAGCTTAAAATGGCATGCTGAGGTGTGCTGAGGCATTCTGCAGAAAGTTGCACATGTATGCACACTACCCACATGCTAAATATATTTTTTAAATATATTTTTATATTTTAGCTGAGGTAGTGTGTCTGGGGCAGAGAGTGCGCATGTCTGTGCTAATCAGTTAGCGTGTCAGCTAGGGGCGTAGCCAGACTTTGGCAGGAGGGGGGTCCAGAGCCCGAGGTGAGGGGGCACATTTTAGCCCCCCCCCCCCGGTGCCACCGACCCCCCCATTTTGACCCCCCCCCGATGCCGTCACCACCATCTTTGACCCCTCCCGGTGCCAACCCTTTTGACCCCCTCTTCCCGCCTCCGCCGCCAACCCTCCCCCGCTGTCGGGTACCTTTGCTGGCGGGGATCCCCAACCCCCGCCAGCTGAAGTCCTCCTCTCCGGCGCAGCCACATTGCGGATCTGGTCAAAGGGTTTGGCGGCAGGGAGGCCATGGCCAAATCTACGGGGGCCCATGCTCCCGTGGCACCACGTAGCTATGCCCCTGGTGTCAGCATTGCTGTGTGCTAACTGATCAGAACAGGAATAATACATGAGCCTTTACTGTCTATAAATTAGGTGGTGGTATGTGCTCACGTGCTAGCTCTTTTTAATGGCACAAATAACGTGTGGCCATTAATTTGGAAAATTGACCATTTTCCTGCTGTGGTAGAAATGGCTTTAGCACGTGAGAAAGACCCGGGTATGGGCGCGCTAAGGCCACTTTATACTGCAGCTTTTTAAAAAGAGCTCTATGTCTTTAAATCTTGTCATCTACACTGTGTTCTGTGTGGAGGAGATGAGACCTCTAGGGACGACTGTGAAAGTCTCAGCCAGGAGTCTGTGAGAAAGAGTGCTGGAAGACCTCATCTTTGAGTACTGCGTTCAATTCTGGTCGCTGTATCTCAAAAAAGATATAGCGGAATTAGAAAAGGTTCAAAGAAGAGCAACCAAAATGATAGAGGGGAGGGAATTCCTCTCATATGAGGATAGGTAAAGAGGTTAGGGCTCTTCAGCCTGGAAAAGAGACAGCTGAGGAGGGATATGATTGAGGTCTACAAAATCCTGAGTGGTGAAGAACAAGTAGAAGTGAATCGATTTTTTACTTGTTTCAAAAGTACAAAGACCAGGGGACATGAGGAAGTTACATGGAATACTTTTAAAACAAATAAGAGTAAATATTTTTTCACACAACGAATAGTTAAGCTGTGGAATTCTTTGCTGGAGGATGTGGTAACGGTGGTTAGCATACCTGGGTTTAAAAAAAGGTATGGACAAGTTCCTGGAGGAAAAGTTCATAGTATGTTATTGAGATGGACATGGGGGAAGCTACTGCTTGCCCTGGGACTAGTAGAATGGAATGTTGCTACTATTTGGGTTCTGCCATGTACTTAAGACCTGGGTTTGCCACTGTTGGAAACAGGATACTGGGCTAGATGAACCATTGGTCTGACCCACTATGGCTATTCTTATGTTCTTATGATTCTGGCTGCTAGTGAGAGCTGCTCAGCTGGTGAGGTGAGAGATATATTGTTTCACCTGATCTAACTTGTATAAATTACAGATGCTACATATAAATCTGAAAGCTCAAGAGGTCTCAAGGTGAACTGTTGTGTGTGTTTTTGTATCCTGCCATTACATGGCTTTTATATTGCTGGAACTATGTAGCTCATATTTGAGCTGAATGTTTCTGGCACACCAACCAGCATGGGAGTTCTGTATTTGAGAGAGCAGGCTGCCATGATGAGTATTACTCCCCAAGTTATGGAAGAAATAAAAATGTTAATTTCCGCACCTGTGAGTGATCACATGATGGCCCAGCAAAGCGAGCAAAGAACCAGGTGTTACAGGATCACATCCAAATCTACCTGTGCCATAGTGGCTTTATTAACTGAACTTAGAGTCATGTGCACATGTGACTCTCTCAAAAATACTCAGCTTCCCTCTATATTGAATTCCTTTGGTCCTCTTCATTTCTTTTTAGATATTTTATCCACTGTCCTGCCTCTTCTTCTCATTGCTGTCTCCTAGATTCTTTTTGCACTACTCATCCTTTGTTTTTCACCTTTCAGGGATTACCATTTACCTAACCATTTTTTCTTGTGGAAGAAAGCAGTTCACTTAGGGGCCCTTTTAAAAATGGTTGGCGCATGGCTACAGCAGGGGCGTAGCCAGACTTCGGCGGGACAGGGTCCAGAGCCTGAGGTGGGGGGGGGGGGCACATTTTAGCCCCCCAGGCACCGCCGACCCCCCCTGCCATTTTTGACCCGCCGCCGCCACTACCACCAACTTTGACCCCCCTCCCGCCACCAACCCTCCCCCACAGCTTAGTAAAAGGACCCCTTAACATATAATCATTCCATTGCTATATTTCACAGAGTGCAAAGGCCATTTTATGTTTTCAAACTTGCATGTCGTTCCTTTTATCTTATGCCTGAAACCATCTTCCCGAACCCATACGTCTAGCTCCATCTCTACCTGTTTTTAAATCTGTGCTGAAAGCTCACCTTTTCACTACTGCCGTTGGCTCCTAACCGCTACTCATTTGCCCTCTTCCTCCCCTGTTCCTCTTTACCCTGTAATTCCCTTGCCCGTAATGTCTTGTCTGTCTGTTTTACCTAGATTGTAAGCTCTTTGAGCAGGGACTGTCTCTCTATGTCAAATGTACAGCGCTGCGTGCATCTTATAGCGCTACATAAATGCTATTAGTAGTAGTAGTAGATGCGCATCCCTTTAATTCTCTAACGTATCTAAATTCAATAGAAAGCGCCTGTTCCTGACACATTACTGCCTCCCTATCCATGCTCATTCTTAATACTGAGGTGTTTTTTATATGGGATCTTAAGTTGTCTGGTGGTTGTGGTGGAGGGAAGGGATTTCCCTAAATTGACCACTTGCAGCTGTATTTTCACTGCAGTACAATACTTTTGTAATGCAAAATCAAGAAACAGAATGGGAGACTTCAAATACAATCTACCTCTCCCTCTCCATATGCTGACTAATCTCAACATGCACTGACAAGGATTTTTTTTTTATTATATGCAAATTACAAATTTCCAAACAGAATTTGTACATATGTATAATAGTTATGATATAATAAACAATGTTGTATAGCAATCTCTAACATTAATCACTAACTGAAAAAGGGGAAAAAAAAGCCCTTACCACACACTGTTTTGATGAAATGCCACTAACTGCTTCTAAATTACCACAATCAAATGTAATTTATATGCAATTAGTGGTATTACTCCAACTACTCTAGCAATTGAGAAAGTAAAAATAGCTGGTGGTTTAGTTATTCTGTGGAAAGCGTCTGTATATAAAGCATCCCAAAATTCCAGGAATCCTTCTGCTTTAAAACATACAGTTCTAATGGGGCAGCTGCAAAATGCTTGGCATTAGCACAGGGTACTGGCATTAAGGAGCCATGGTTGAGTGCCATAGTGGCAAAATTTGTTTCCCTTATCCTGAGCCTTATTTGTTTCTAGGGGGTTGTTGCATCTAGTACCTGTCTACCTGGCCAATGCTGTGGGCATTGGTGGAGAGGAAGGAGACTACTTGGAAATTAAGGGGGTACAGAGAGAAGAAAAGAAAGATCTGGGCTGAGTTGAGGTAGCAGCAAGATGGTTGTCAAAGGTAAGTCCCCTGCCCCTCACCATTCATCCTGTTACCTTTTATTTCACAAAACCACCTGAAGCCCAGAAATAACCCTAGATAGCAGTGATCTGTCAGTCACTAACTCCTAACTCCTGACAGATTACTGCTATCTAGGGTTATTTCTGGGCTTCTTTTGAGTCATAATCCCAGGTGGTTTTGTGAAATAAAAGGTAACAGGATGAATGGTGAGGGGCAGGGGACTTACCTTTGACAACCATCTTGCTGCTACCTCAACCCAGCCTAGATCTTTCTTTTCTTCTCTCTGTACCCCCTTAATTTCCAAGTAGTCTCCTTCCTCTCCACCAATGCCCACAGCATTGGCCAGGTAGACAAAGTGTCTTCTTTGTTGGAGCACCCCATCCCTGTATAGTAAGCATTTTTAAAAGACATAGGCTGGACACTGACATTTTTGGACTGTTTATCTTATTAGATCAGCAAGTGTGCTGTCTGGCATGCTTTATGAATTCTTGCAGTGCCATAAATATGTGGCACCTTTTATTTTTGTCTCCAGAGCTTTGAACTGCAGCAAATTCATGAAAACTACATTTGCTGCTTGACTGATTCACTCAGGGAATTACGCTAAGTAATGTGGTGGGAGAAAAATAATATTTGGGACTGACGAACTGGATGTGGATTTAGATGTGCGGTCCCCAGTAAACGATCTATATTCATTACTGCCTATATATTTGTGGCATACTGTTTTAATGCATTTTGTGATTGCTTGTTTTACTATACTAACACTGCATTAAGGGCTTAACACCTTTTAGTAAATGGGTCCTTAAGGGGTCCTTTTACTAAGCTGGGGTAAAGAGGGCCCTGTGCTTGTGGCAGCAGCCATTTTTTCTGCGCACTGAGGCCGTTTTTACCACAGTGGGTAAAAAGACCGAAAAAAGAAATGGCTATGTGGTAAGATTGCACTTACCGTGTGGCTATGCTGGAGAGGGGGGGGGGGCACTTACTGCCACCCATTGAGGTGCCAGTAAGGGCTCCCACTTTAACCTGACAGTGAACGACCAGAGCGTGGTGTTGCCTGATTACTGTTCGGTAACCCCCTGTGGAAATATTTGAAAAATATTTCTACTAGTGCTGGAAATGCTGTACGCTGGGGGCGGAACTAGCGCTGATGCTCACATTGAGCGGGCGGTAGTTGTGGATTGCCACGCAGTAAGCCCATGGTGGATTTACCACTGTTTTGTAAAAGGGCCCCTAAATCTTTTAATGTACACTAACAAGCCAGATGCACGCTAACAAATGTATATACCTAGTATCCCTACAACTTTTCCTTATGTATAGCATTTTAGCTTTTGGCTGATAGGACGTACACTCTTTCATTAAGTCAATATGGAGACCTGTGCAATAAAATTCACACTAAAATATTTAGCATGTGATTCAGTAAGCATTTAACATGGACAATAAAACACCATTTAATGAGTAATGCAATGAAATTTAATATGCACATAGTAAAATTATCACCCTATTATCATGCACCAGCACACAAAAATACATTGGCTAAACAGCATGACCAATTTCATTAGGAAACTAAATAATGTGATCACATTTAAACTGACCGTGCCCGAGTCTTTTTCTCATACTTCTTCCTGATAGCTTCCAAAGGGTATGCAAGTAAACTTGGTACATGGGGGCAGATTGAAGAAAGTGTGCCAAAAATCAGGTGTGAAAAATATGGGCGCTAATCACCAACTCTGGGATTCTATGTATCATGATTTCAATTTCCGAGGGGTAAAATTGTAGCATATTCCATAACAATGCACATAATCTAATTGGTTAACAAGCCAATCAGCGCTGCTAATTGGATGCTAACAAGCAATTGGCATTAGTTAGAATGTACATGCACTAATTGCTAAGTGTATTCTATAATGTGGTGTGTGTAAATTCTAGTCACATAGTTGAAAAGTGGGTTTGGTCATGGGTGTGGAACAGGCAGGTCATGAGCATTTCTAAAATCTTTGCGCTTTGTTATAGAATATACCCACACTGTGCGTAATTTAGGCATTGGGATTTACACCAGGTTTTATTTGGTGTAACTGGCTATGAGTAAATTTAGTCACTCATAGACTGCTGCTCAGCATATTCTATAAACTGTGTGGAAATTAAGCCTATTCTATAAAGTTTGCCTAAATTAAGGCTTACTTTATCGAATATGCCTACGCATATTTTTTGCCACATGGATTTTTCAGGCGCCCCATATATATAATCTAGTCCCAATTGTATAATGACAATTGCACACAAAATTGCCATTATAGAACAGAGTGTAAGTTGGCATGAATATCCCTAACTTTAGGAGTGAGCACTTATGCCATGTCAAAAGCTGGTGTAAATGGTTGCGTTGACAGTTGTGTGCATAAGTCATAGTATTCTACAGTACCAATTAATGCCACTTAAAGGCTATTATTGGTACTTAAAGGCAATTGGCATCTAATTTAACAATTAAGTTAGGGGTCCTTTTACTAAGGTGCGCCAAAAAATGGCCTGTGCTGTTGTAGGTGCGTGGTGTGTGTATTGGATGCACACAGGTCCATTTTTCAATGCACCTGCAAAAAAGACATTTTTGGGGCCAAAAATGGGTGGTGGTAAGGTCTCACGCATTAACCAGGCAGTAATCATTAGCACACGTACACTGCCGATTACCGCCCGGTTAGTGCCACACTTATCAGATGCAGAGGAATTACCGCCCGGGGCATGAGGTAGCTGGGTGGTAGTTTCAAATTGATGCACGTCAGACGTGTGTAGGCACCTACGCGCCTTAGTAAACGGGACCCTTAGGCATGCAATTTGCAAATCAGAAATGTGGGTGCCTAACTTTGTAGAATCTGGAGGATGGTGGGTATTTGTCAATGTTAAGGGAAGAATTGGTAGATTCTAAGAGAAAGTCTAAAAGGAGGATAGAGCTCCAAAAGAGCAAAAAAAAAAAAAAAACCTGACAGGAATGTATATTTAGAACCATCCATCTTCTGTGTCAGTAAACATCTTGGAAAAATAGTTTGAGGACATATGATTGGAAGGAGAAAGGAACATTCACAAACATGACCCAATAAGGAATTTGGCCAATTTTACTCAAAAGAGTACTAACCATTTATTGCCTCTATTACTATACGTGTCATAATGGCTGGACTACAGAGTCTTCTAGAAGCTCAGAGTAAATAGAAAGAAATAGGTACTTGAACCAAAACATCTGTGAATTCATGGAAGCTCAGACTGCAGTCTGGTCTCAAGCATCAGTGTGCTGTATCCTTTAGCCACACTAACAATATCAATGAGAGTAAAAACTTTTTATCTTTCTGTAAATACATTTTGTGTAAGTATATACATACACAGTGTGGGCAGAATTCAGTAAATGGTACCCAAACTTAGGAGCCAGGATGATTCTCACCACTTGGCATTTTTTTAAACACTGGCCGTGGTGGTTAAAAAAATCCAGATATTCAGTGCTGGTATTCACATATTACCTGGTGCTGAATATCCAGATAGAGTGATAATCAGTGGCACTATCTAGACAGAGATAATACACAGTCTGCTATCCAGATATTTAGCAAGATAGCTTAGGACAATCTTTTTGCTGACCTAAATTATCTTGCTAGCTTATCCAGATGTTTTGTTAAGTGCCATTGAATAGGTCAGTTCCTGGTGACCTTGTGGATAGTTTCCCTGAACTGGGTTCAGTCTCCAGTCAGGCAGCTAATTGTTGATAGAATGGCATCCAAAGCTATTGTTAATACATCACATTGCTGCTCTTCTTCTTTTGCATTGACTTTCAACATTGCCATCATGATGTCTTCCTCTAATGATCATTCCAAAGTATGAAGTGTATTTGAGCTTCCAAGGAAAGCTTAGGCTTTATCTTCTCCAGTACCAATTGATTTGTTTTTCGGGCAGTCTACATTATGCACAGTATCCTTCTCCAGCATCATAATTCAATGGCATTGATTTTCTTCCTGCCTTGCTTCTTCATTGTCCAATTTTTACATCCATATGACATTACTGAGAATACTGTGGCTTAGACAAATCAAATCTTTGTATGCAGAGACATATTTCTGCACTTGAGGATATTGTCTAGATCTTTCTTAGCCATTCTATCAAGAGTGATACATCATTGAATTTTTTAACTGTTTCTTTCATTATAGATTTTTGAGCCAAGCAGGTTGAATTTGTGTACTGCTTCCTCTATCAAGGATGTAATTGTTTATTTTTCCAGTTGTCAGAATCTTTGTCTTCTTCACATTAAGGTGCAGGCCCATTTTCAGACTATGTTCATTGATCTTGATAAACAGATCAAGGAATGTAGTCAGTGCTTAGCAAATCCAGGAAAGTAAGGACAATACTGGGTGAACTTCTATGGTCTCTGTCCAAAATATGGCAAAGCAGGGCAGACTTGTATGGTCTGTGATCCAGCACTGGAAACAGGAGAGGGGGAGCTGACATGGACCATTTGAAGGCAAAGCTGTTGTATTCGTCATCTATTGGATGCTGTGAATTCATTCTTTATATCCATTAACAATGACTTACTGGTAGGTGCTACGCAGACTTGCTCATGCTGAGAGTCCCTCTAGCCCATGGGTTCTCAAACCAATCTTTGGGACACACTGAACCAGTCAGGTTTCAAGATATCTACCACAAACATGAATGAGCTAAATTTGCATAAAATACCTCCATCGTATGTAAATTTATCTCATGGATATTCTGAAAACCTGATTGGCTGGGTGTGTCCCAAAGACTGGGTAGAAATCACTTGTGTGATGTAACGGATAGAGTATAATACAACCATCAATGTATCTTGGCTTAAGACTGATTTGTGAGTTACTAGGCTGCTGCATATATAGTTATAGCTATCCGCAGTGCCAGGTAGGACCTGGAAGCCACAGTATGGGCCACCCGCAGCACACACATGTTCTAGTAGGGATGAAGGACAGCCAGCTAAAAGAAAGAAATGGGTAGGGCAAGACAGGGAAGGGGGTGGGACTGGGGATTAATAATATAGTGTGAGGGAAGGAACCTAGATCACAGGGTATTCAAATTCTGGCCAATACCTTGGTTCCTCCCATTATCACCACTTGCTTTCACTGTTAGATGGTTTCCTAAAGAACAAGTCCATAAGCCACTACTAAATGGACTTGGGAAAAATCCACAATTCCAGGAATAACATGTATAGAATGTTTGTACATTTGGGAAGCTCACCAGGTGCCCTTGGCCTGGATTGGCCACTGTCGTGGACAGGAAGCTGGGCTCGATGGACCCTTGGTCTTTTCTCAGTGTGGCATTACTTATCTACTTATGTGTGTATATGTGTTAATATATCTATCTATCTATCTATCTATCTATCTGCACTGTACGGTCAGGACACAAATCTTCCGTTACACGATCTCCCAACGTGGTTGCACCACCTTTATCTAATTATTTAACCACAACATCACTTTGAGGGGCATAATCGAACGGGGTGCCCAAGTTGTCATCAGGGCGTCCTCGCAGGATGGCCCCGTAAAGGGGCGAGCCAACCCGTATGATCGAAACAAGATGGGTGTCCATCTTTCGTTTCGATAATACGGTCGGGGATGCCCAAATCATGAAATTTAGGTCGATCTTAGAGATGGTCGTCCCCGGTTTTCGGTGATAATGGAAACCGAGGCTGCCCATCTCAAAAATGACCAAATCCAAGCTATTTGGTCATGGGAGGAGACAAGTTCACTTGAGCATCTGGGTCTTTTGAGGTCTTTTCCTCCTTTTGTTTTTAAGAGCATCTACGAGCAACATTTAGTGTATTCTACAGTGTTTTCTTAATAGACTGGCCACACAGGGATCCCAGCAGAGCAGTGGAGCATGATAGATGACACTACAGTGGACTTCACATAAAATGTCCCAGATACGCATCTCAACGTTACCCCCTTATATGTATGGACCCAGCCCCCCCCCACTTGTTACACTTGTGGTGGTAAATGTGAGCCCTCCAAAACCCACCAGAAACCCACTGTACCCACATCTAGGTGCCCCCCTTCACCCATAAGGGCTATGGTAGTATTGTACAGTTGTGGGTAGTGGGGTTTTTTTTTGTGGGGGGGGGGGGGGTTGGGGGGCTCAGTACACAAGGTTATGGAGCTATGTACCTGGGAGCAATTTTTGAAGTCCACTGCAATGCCCGGTTGGTGTCCTGGCATGTCAGGGGGACCAGTGCACTACGAATGCTGACTTCTCCCACGACCAAAAGGCTTGCATTTGGTTGTTTCTGAGATGGGCGTCCTTGGTTTCCATTATCACCAAAAATCAGAAACGACCAAGTCTAGGGACGACCATCTCTAAGGACAACCTAAATGTCAAGATTTGGGCGTTCCCGACCTATTATCAAAACGAAAGATGGACGTCCATCTTGTTTCGATAATACGGGTTTCCCCGCCCCTCCACTGGGACGTTTTGCGAGGACGTCCTCAACAAAACTTGGGCGTCCCTTTCGATTATGCCCCTCCACATTTGAAACAAAGGAGACCTCAAATCTCCAGTGTACTTAAAAGACAGAACACCTATCCATAATAGGAGTAGGATACTATCGCTGGTCTCAAAAAGGTATATGAAAAAAAGAGCAGCAGCAAAAAACTCAAAGAGAAAAAACTGTTGCTCAAAAAAACAAACAAAACAATATATCTTAAAAAAAAGTCTCAAAAGGTTTAGTAAAGCCAGTTACAATGAGGAGCATAATTGAACGGGGCCGGCCATCTATTTTTTTTTGTTACATTTGTACCCCGCACTTTCCCACTCATGGCAGGCTCAATGTGGCTTACATGGGGCAATGGAGGGTTAAGTGACTTGCCCAGTCACAAGGAGCTGCCTGTGCCTGAAGTGGGAATTGAACTCAGTTCCCCAGGACCAAAGTCCACCACCCTAACCACTAGGCCACTCTATAAGGGGGCCATCTCTAATAACAGACCCGTCAAGCGGTGTACCCGACCGTATTATCGGAACAAGATGGCCGGCCATCTTTCGTTTCTATAATACGGCCGGGGCCGGCCAAATCTCAACATTTGGGCTGCCCTTAGAGATCGCCGGCGTTAGAAATGGCCGCTATTGTTTTTCGCCGATAATGGAAACTAATGAAGGTCATCTCAAACCCAGCCAAATCCAAGCCATTTGGTCATGGGAGGATCAAGCATTCATAGTGCACTGGTCCCACTCACATGCCAGGACACCAACCGGGCACTCTTGGGGGCACTGCAGTGGACTTCACAAATGATCCCAGGTGCATAGCTCCCTTTCCTTGTGTGCTGAGTCCCCCAAATCCCCCCCCAAAACCCACTACCCACAACTGTACACCACTACCATAGCCCTTAGGGATGAAGGGGGGCACCTACATGTGGGTACAGTGGGTTTTGATGGGATTTTGGAGGGCTCCCATTTACCACCACAAGTGTAACAGGTAGGGGGGATGGACTGGGTCCGCCTGCCTGAAGTGCACTGCACCCAGTAAAAACTGCTCCAGGGACCTGCATACTGCTGTCATGGAGCTGGGTATGACATTTGAGGCTGGCATAGAGGCTGGGAAAAATGTATTTACATTTTTTTTCTTGGGTGGGTGGGGGTTGGTGACCACTGGGGGAGTAAGAGGAGGTCATCCCTGATTCCCTCCGGTGGTCATCTGGTCAGTTTGGGCACCTTTTCGAGGCTTGGTTGTGAACAAAAAGGGACCAAGTAAAGTCAGCCAAATGCTCGTCAGGGCCGGCCTTCTTTTTTCCATTATCAGCCGAGGCCAGCCATCTCTTAACCACTCCCCCGTCCCGCCTTCGGTACACTGCCGACATGCCCCCTTGAACTTTGGCCGGCCCTGCGACAGAAAGCAGTTGAAGCCGGCCAAAATTGGCTTTCGATTATACCAATTTGGCTGGCATTATGAGAAGGCCGGCCATCTCCCAATTTGTGTTGGAAGATGGCCGCCCTTCTCCTTCAAAAATAAGCAGGAATGTCTCTCTGCATGGACCAACAAAACACTGTGCACAGATGGAAAAAAACCAAGAAAACCCCACTTAGCTTCAACTTGTAGGTGTTCAAAATTCACAGTTCAAGGATCAGCATCTAGTAATAAAAGTTCGCATCTCCAAAATTCAGTATATCTACACAGTAATCCAAAACCCTGACAGGGGCCATTTGTTTTGCATAAGAGCTGCATCAGGATGAAGGAACTCAAATCTTTCAATCCACTGACCGGCAACTTGATGGCGATGGGGCTTATTACGTATCCCAGGACCTATAAGTTAAGGCTCGGGATAGCTGATGTTTATTTTTCCAATGTGGGTTTGGACATCTTTACAAGCAACTTATAGATATTTTGAAGAATTTGCTACCATTCAAGTGCCCTGATATATGGGAGCCCTCAGCAAGTGAGGAATCACTGTTGTGGGCTGTCGCAAGGAATGGTGGTATATGGGGCACACAAAGAGGATTCTGTGTCAGTTGAGTAGTGATTATATCCTACAGTTTTATACCATATTGCTGAAGGAATTCTATGAGAACAAGAGTGACATTTTTACCAGAAGATCTGTTCCAATTAGTGGTACAATCACTGATCCTTAGTAAATTAGATTACTGTAATATTGTATATTTGGGTTTATCAAAATGGTTACTGAGAAAAATTCAAACCATTCAAACCATGGCTGTACATCTGATCTTTTCTCTTAAGAAATCGGATAGAATTACACCATATTTTGTTAAGCTGCACTGGTTTTCCATTGAAGCTAGGGCGCTGTTTAAATTGGGATGTTTGTTATTCAAGAATTTATTTGCTCTGATTCCTCAATATATGATTTCTCTTGTATGCTGACCAATATCAGGACAACACTATAATATTAAAAATGTACTCATTTTCTTTCGCCAGTCCTTGGGGGATTACTTTGAAGAAATGTGTTTATTTGCATATCAAGCAGCTGGTTTATGGAATTCCCTAGGCATATGTCTAGTTATGATATATTTAAGAAGGGATTAAAGACAATGCTGTCTTACAAATGTGTGATAAGGAAGTAGTGTGTCGTACCTGGGTAAAGGTGTGCTTTTGTAAGGCTAATGGTTACCATGATATTAACATCTGCGATAATTTTGTATTATTTTGTTACATCCTAAATTTAGTTTTGATCTAGTATTTTAGTTCTAATCTGCTATGAAATATGTTACTAGTATTAGCGGGCTATAAATAAATTAACTGTAACTGTGATCTTTCCCGTATAGCTTGGCTTCAATGGCTGGGCCAAAGACGGCATGCTACATGACTGAAATAATGCTATGAAATGATAGAATGATAATACACAAAATCCAAAAGATAAAACAGGGAAAATTAAATTCAGCCAGCAATACTCAAAAAAGGCACACAGATGGCAGCACCAGCTTGGAGCAGGCAACTTTTAACACGTTGTTTCTCATGGTTGCTTATAAACACTTCTTCTCTTGGGGCCAAAGGGTAAGGCCTTTTTGACTATTGCTGGGTAAGTTTAATTTTTCCTATTTTATCTTTTAGATTTGGTGTATTATCATTCAATTTGGCTGTCTAGTTTTAAATTGTGATGTGAGTTTTTTTTAAACTTATATTTCTATATGTTTTTTCAGTTGTTTAGGAGTGACTCTGGTTATTTATGTTCTTTTTTAGAACAGTTTTTTTTATGGGATTGACCAGATTATTGTGAGTACTTTATAGATGTTGATTTCAATTGATTTATACTTTTGAGTAACATTATTTTCTAATTTTAATATACATATCA
This sequence comes from Microcaecilia unicolor, assembly GCF_901765095.1. Lineage (NCBI taxonomy): Eukaryota > Metazoa > Chordata > Amphibia > Gymnophiona > Siphonopidae > Microcaecilia > Microcaecilia unicolor. The sequence continues at coordinate 607,978,065 of NC_044031.1, read as the reverse complement.
TTTAATGTGTGTATATAAATTTTTAGTTGCCCCTGCTGCATCCTATTGATAGGGTGAAATGTTATTCATATCAAGCTTTTTGTTACCTTGATTAAAGTTCTACACTAAAGACATATATTCTGCTCTCTATTGAACTGTTCAGAAGTAGTATCCCACAACTCAAGTATCTCTTAAAACACCCATAGGACTAGCTTAGCTAGAAGTAGCAGTCTTGCCCTGGCTACCCTACCCAGTAATTCTGGGTCAGGATTTTCCTTTGGAGCCATATGTGCCCAGATGATTGATAGCCCAAAGGAGGAGGCAGAGTGTCTTACTGATATATTTTCACTGGAGGAGCCTGACTTGTATACTGAGAGCCTGAAACTGCCTAAACCCAGCCATCGATGGCAGTTGGAGAAATTGCATTGCTCTCTGAATTTAAGAGCTGCAGTAGATGGAGATCTAGAGCCAAGGGAACACGGCGGTCAGGACACCCCAGATCCTTTAGATAGTCTACCTGACTGGAGTAGCAAAGGGACCACAGAGAACTTTTAAAAAGTCCAGTCACAGGATGAGTCCCTCAAAGCACCACCAGCCTGGGTTGTAACAGTAGATGAGGATTCCTTGGGCAACCAGGACCCATCTAAGGTAACATTCCCATAGTTCATAATAAGGAATGACTTGCATTGGGTGAACTGTTCATCATAAGTACATAAGCACTGCCATACTGGGAAAGACCAAGGGTCCATCAAACCCAGCATCCTGTCTCTGACAGCGGCCAATCCAGGCTTCAAAAACCCGGCCCCCCCCCCCAAAAAAAAAATTAATAATGTTCAATGGACTTTTCCCTCAGGAATCTGTCCAAACCCCCTTTAAATTCCGTAAGGCCAGCTGCTGTCACTACATTCTCCAGCAACGAGTTCCAGAGTCTAACTACACACAGAGTGAAGAAAAACTTTCTCCTATTTGTTTTAAATCTACCATATTCTAGCTTCATCTTGTGTCCCCTGGTTTTGTTATTGTTTGAAAGTGTAAACAATTGCTTCACATCTGTCTGCTCTACTCCGCTCATTATCTTGTAGACTTCTATCATATCACCCCTCAGCTGCCTTTTCTCCAAGCTGAAGAGCCCTAACCTTCTCAGCCCTTCCTCTTAGGGAAGTCGTTCCATTCCCTTTATCATTTTTGTCGCCCTTCTCTGCACCTTTTCTAATTCCTTTATATCTTTTTAGAGATGCGGGCGACCAGAATTGGACACAATACTCGAGGTGCGGTCCCTCATTCCTATCATAGGCAGGTCATGCAACTAGATCACAGTCATCTGTTAGGAGGTCATTTGGGGGAGGAAATAATCCTGGAATGGTTTGCCTGGTTTTTCTGGCCAGTCCTATTCAAGCAAGTAGTGCTCCTTTGTAGTCCTGCCCAATCTGCCAGCATGGGTTCTGTCTGCCTCTCTTGTACCCATACCAGTTGTCAACACCTAGTTTCAGAGAGTGGTTGTGGACTTCATAGACCACTTTAATGCACCACCCGTGGCAACAAGTATATCCTGGTTACTTTGGATTATGCCACCCAGAAGCCGTTGCCCTGTGTATTATAAAAATTACTACTGTAGCCATTACTCTGTGGGAATTCTTCTCCTGCATGGGGATTCCTACTGCAATACTGACTGACTAAGGCACCACTTTTATGTCTAGAGCAGCCATTCTCAACCCTGTCTGTGGAGCACACCTAGTATCAATGAGTGTTCAGGATATCCACAATGAATATGCATGAGATAGATTTGTATGCACTGCCTCAACTGCATGCAAATCTAACTCATGAATATTAATTTTGGATATCTGGAAAACCCGATGGGACTAGGTATGTCTCAAAGATTGAGTTGGGAATGGCTGGTCTAGAGTCTGCTGAAATGCTTTAATAAGAGTCTCAAGCAAATCCTGAGGAAGTTTGTGGTTGAAGACCAGAAGAACTGGGATACTCTACAGCCATATGTACTGTTTCCTGTCTGGGAGGTGCCTCAGAGTTTGACAGGATTCTCTCTTTGGATGTTATATGGTTGGAGACCTAGAGGAATCCTGGATATGGTTCGGGAAGCCTGGGAGGAGGAGCCTAATCTGGGAAGGAACTTGGCCAATACATGCTCACCATGCAGAAAGCAAGGGAAGCAGCCAAACTTTGCTTGGAGAAAACTCAGGTGGGTCAAGTCTATAACCAGAAGGCTGTGCAGAGAAACTTCCAGCTAGGGGACAAAGTCTTAATCCTCCTGCCCTCCTCAGAAAGCAAACTATTATGCAAGTGACAAGGGCCTTATGAAATGGTAGAGAAGACAGGATCTGTCAATTACAAAATGGTCCACTAGACAACAGGGATAAGGCAAAGATCTTCCACATCAACTTGTTAAAGAAGTGGATCCAAGTTACTGTAGTGCTGGTCCACATGGATGACTTTGGACTGGAGATTCTGACAGAGTCTGTGCCCCTGCAAGTCAGCGTTGGTGATCAGCTTTGTGCCTCACAGAAGTCTAACCTGGGTTTGCCTGAACCAGGATGTGTTTTCTGGAGTGCTGAGCTGGGCCCATTTTGAAGCTCATGATATTATCACCGAGTCTGGAGTGGTGGTCTAGAAATATCCTTACTGATCCCAGAAGCCTGGCAGGAGGCTGTGGAGTGGACCAGTAATTGGTTGTCCCCCATTGTGCTGGTGTCAAAGCTGGATGGGAGCATCTGGTTCAGGATGGATGTCCGGAAGGTGAACACCTCCAAACTGGAGGCTCACCCAATGCCAAGAGTTGAGGAACTCATTGAGATGCTGGGAGGAGCCCTGATCATCTTGACCCTAGACCTGACCAAAGGATATTGGCAGGTACTCCTCACTCCAGCTGACAAGGAGAAAACAGCCTTTTCAATGCCCCAAGGACTATTCCAGTTTACTGTATTGCCTTTTGGTCTTCATAAAGACCCCACTATCATTCAACAGCTTGCCGACTGCCTTCTCAAGCTGCATGGTGACTATGCGGCTGCCTACCTGAATGACAGTGTCAACTACAGTAAAGACTGAAGGACCCATCTTATTCAGGTAGAAGTGGTACTAGATAGTTTATAGACCACTGAATTGACAGTGAATCCTAAAAAATGCTTCCTGGGAGGACAAGAGGTCCAGTACCTGGGGTACTCTGTCAGCAAAAGAAGATAGAAGCAATAACCCAGTTGCTAGTACCCCAGACTATTGTACCCTCTAAGCTAGGTGGGAGTCCTCCACCTACAGTCCTACCAGTGGGGGCACTGTTTCACTATCACATTTTTAATAGCAAGGGGCAGGCAAGCTCTGTAGGACTCCAGGGAACCTACATATCTCCAGTAATTGAAAATACAATATTGAAGCACCACCCCCCCACCGGTATATAAGAACATAAGTGTTTCCATACTGGGACAGACCAAAGGTCCATCAAGCGTAGTATCCTGTTTCCAACAATGGTCAATCCAGGTCACAAGTACCTGGCAAGATCCCAGAACAATAAAATAAACTTTCTGCTGCTTATCCTTAAGCAGTGGATTATCCCAAGTCCATCTTCATAATAGCTTATGGACTTTTCTTTTAGGAAAGTATCCCAACCTTTTTTTACACCCTCCTAAGCTAACTGCTTTTACCACATTCTCTGGCAACAAATTCCAGAGTTTAATTACACATTGAAGAAATATTTTCTCATTTTAAATTTACTACTTAATAGCTTCATTGGGTGCCCACTAGTCCTGGTATTTTTGGAAAGCGTAAACGAGCAATTCATATCTACCTATTTCACTCCACTCAGTATTTTATTGACATCTATCATATCTCCCCTCCGTGTCTCTTCTCCAAACTGTAGAGCCCTAGGCACTTTAGCCATCCCTTATAGGGAAGTTGTCCCATCCCTTTATCAATTTTTTTGCCCTTCTTTGTACCTTTTCTAAGTCCATTATATATTTTTTGAGATGTGGTGACCAAATTTATTCACAGTATTCAAGGTTCAGCCACATCATGGAGCGATACAATGGTATTATAACATTTTAATTTTTTTCCATTTCTTTCCTAATAATGTCCAACATTCTATATGCTTTTCTAGCTGCCATTGCACACTGAGCAGAGAGTTTCAAGAATGACACATAGATCCTTTTCCTGGGCCAGAACTCCAAATATGGAACCTTGCATCACATAGCTATAGTTTGGGTTCCTCTTTCCAACATGCATCATTTTGCTCTTGCTCTCATTAAATGTCATCTGACATTTGGATGCCAAGTCTCCCAGTCTCGTAAAGTCCACTTCCAGTTTTTCACAATCCTCTTACGATTTAACAACTTTGAATAACTTTGTGTCATCAGCAAATGTAATTACCTCATTAGTTATTTCCATCTCTAGATCATTTATAAATATGTTAAAAAAAACAGCAGTCCCAGCACAGACCCCTGGGGAACCCCACTATGTACTCTTCTCCATTGAGAATATAGGCCATTTAATACTATGTGCTTTCTATCTTTTAATCAGTTTTTAATCCACAATAGGACATTACCTCCTATCCCATGACTTTCTAATATCCTCAGGAGTCTTTCATGAGATTCTTTGTCAAATGCCTTTGACAATCCAGATATACAATATTGACCGGCTCACCTTTATCCACATGTTTATTCCTACTCATTGAAAACACAATATTGAAGAACCATCCCCCATTTGCAACAATGAGATTGGAGGACTCATGTACAGCTTAGAGGGAACATTCCAGTGGGTGCATTATTTATCTCTCTATTTATTTTATTTATTTATTAGGATTTATTTATCGCCTTTTGAAAGAATTCACTCAAGGCGGTGTGCAGTAAGAATAAATCAAACATAAGCAATAAACAATTAAAGTGGTAAAATATTTAAATAACAATACAAAGTATGGCATGGAGGGGCATAATCAAAAGGGGCGCCCAAGTTTTCCTGAGAACGTCCTCGCAGGACGTCCTGGTGAAAGAGCGGGGAAACCTGTATTATCGAAACAAGATGGGCGTCCATCTTTTGTTTCGATAATATGGTCGGGGACGCCCAAAAATCGCGAAATTTAGGTCGACCTTAGAGATGGTCGTCCCCGATTTTTGGCGATAATGGAAACCAAGGACGCCCATCTCAGAAACGACCAAATCCAAGCCATTTGGTCATGGGAGGGGCCAGCATTCGTAGTGCACTGGTCCCCCTCACATGCCAAGACACCAACTGGGCACCCTAGGGGGCACTGCAGTGGCATTCAAAATTGCTCCCAGGTACATGGGTACAGTGGGCTTGTGGTGGGTTTTGAAGGGCTCCCATTTACCACCACAAGTGTAACAGGTAGGGGGGGATGGGCCTGGGTCCACCTGCCTGAAGTGCACTGCACCCACTAAAACTGCTCCAGGGACCTGCATACTGCTGTCATGGAGCTGGATATGATATTTGAGGATGGCATAGAGACTGGAAAAATATATTTTTTAAAATATTTTGAGGGTGGGAGGGGGTTAGTGATCACTGGGGGAGTAAGGGGAGGTCATCCCCGATTCCCTCGGTGGTCATCTGGTCATTTAGGGCACATTTTTGTGGCTTGGTTGTAAGAAAAAAAGGACCAGGTAAAGTCGTCCAAGTGTTCGTCAGGGACGCCCTTCTTTTTTCCATTATGGGTCGAGGACACCCATGTGTTAGGCATGCCCCAGTCCCGCCTTCGCTACACCTCCGACATGCCCCCGTGAACTTTGGTCGCCCCCGCGATGGAAAGCAGTTGAGGATGCCCAAAATCGGCTTTCGATTATGCCGATTTGGGCAACCCTACGAGAAGGACCCCCATCTTGCGATTTGTGTCGAAAGATGGGTGTCCTTCTCTTTCGAAAATAAGCCTGATAGTATACTACTTACAATGTCAACACAATATGTAATAGAACATTTTAATAGACAGCGTAGGGTATAGGTAAAAATGAAACACATAGATAGGTATGAGAGTAAAAGGAGTTAGAAAATAAGGTGACTAATTTAAAGAAAGTTGTACATGAGGTCAGAGAAATGATTAAATGTTATCTCAGCTAGTGCATTAAACTTAACATGGTTGTGTTAAGCTTAACAATCAAACAAAGGAGCAGCGATGGACCAAGCATCTTCCAAATATAAGAAACCCAGTGTGCCCGAGACTGTAGATAAAAAAAAAGCTTATTAAAAATTTTCAAGCAGGCCAAAGGGCCAATAATGAAATAACTTAAATATTCACCAGAAGGCAAAGAATTACAGGAACAAACAAATGGACTCCACACAGATCTGCGTTATGGTGAAAAATGCCTGCTTCAGGAGTCACAAAATCTAAATTACATTACATTACAATCTGTTCTTGTATTCTGCTAATACCCAATGAGTTTAAAGCAGATCACAAACAAAAGAAACTAGGTAAAACATCTAGAATCATTCACAAAATTAAAAATATTTTTGCAAATAAAACCTAGATTTCATCAGTTTAGAAGTGATATATATTCACAAAAAAAAGTAGTTTTTATACTTTTTCCTAAATAGCATAAAATCTGACTGACACAGAAATCTCTTCTGTGAAACTATACGCTTACTCAGTATGTGGAGGAGTGGCCTAGTGGTTAGGGTGGTGGAGTTTGGTCCTGAGGAACTGAGTTTGATTCTGGGCACAGGCAGCTCCTTGTGACTCTGGGCAAGTCACTTAACCCTCCATTGCCTGCCGCATTGAGCCTGCCATGAGTGGGAAAGCATGGGGTACAAATGTAACAAAAATAAAGAAGCAGAAAAATGCTTAACACAGGTGTTAATGAGCCTGATTTAGGCAGATTGGGTACAAAATGGCTACTGTTGATGAGTGTATTAAAGAGTGGCAGCCATATCATTGCAGAGGCTCTTTTTTCTATCTTTCTTCCTCCCTTTTTTCTATTTCTTTTCCACTTTTTCATGGAAAAACCTAAATACAGACATCATCACACTCCAAATGCAAACATCCTTTCCTGTGTACCTGACAAAAATATCAAGCCTTCTTGACTAGCAAAATCAGCTCACAGTTCTTTAAGACAATATCTTTCCCATTCTCATTTACCTATCAATTACAGATGATTATTTTACATTTAGAGGAACTGAGACATCAATAATAATTAACCTGAATTAAAGATCTGAGGCTAAGGTCAGGAGCTTTACCAATAAAAAGATGTCTCAGATGTACTGACTAGGTTAAATCGAGTGGCTGCTACATCAATCTTCACTCTTGTAAGAACACAATGTTCTGGACAGCTTATGTTCCACGACGCCAGCCATTTTCAACCCAGCCCTCGGGATACACCAGGTCCCATTGGATTTTCATGATATCCACAATGAATATGCATGAGTTAGATTTGCATACAATGGAGGCAGTGCATACAGATCGATCTCATACATATTCATTGTGGAAATCTCGAATCGATGGAGCTAGGTGTGCCATGAGGCCTGGGTTTGGAATGGCTGTACTATCCTATTATATAACTAGGAGGGTGCAAAATGCTTTAAAATCCAGAAAATTTTATAGAGAATTTTAAAATGAAACTGGGTGTAGTGCGATCCATAAGGGGGAAGCACTATCAAACGTTTTCATCAAAATTACAATTCTTCCACCCATTTTGGATAAGCTGAAGCCACAATGATAATATTATAGTTATAGTGTTTGCTAACCTCCAAATTCTATATTTGGTGCCTTAAGTTTTGGCGTACTAATTTGGCCATGTGGTTAAGTTGCACGCACAACTAAATTGATTAACAAGCTAATCAGTGCCAATAACTGATACTTAATAACCAAATGGTGGCACTAAGCTTTAATTAGAAGTTTCATGCACAACTTTCTAGGCGTATTCTATAACGCGTTGATGATACGTTGAAACCTTCTGCTCAGTGTGCTGCAGCGCCTAAGAAAGCAAATAGAATGTTAGGTATTATTAGGAATAGAATGGAAAACAAAAATGAGGACATTATAATGCCTTTGTATCGCTCCATGGTGTGACCGCACCTCAAATATTGTGTTCAATTCTGGTCGCCGCTTCTCAAAAAAGATATAGTGGAATTAAAAAAGGTGCAGAGAAGGGCGACGAAAATGATAAAGGGGATGGGATGACTTTCCTATGAGGAAAGGCTAAAGTGGCTGGGGCTCTTCAGCTTGGAGAAAAGACAGCTGAGGGGAGATATGATAGAGGTCTATAAAATAATGAGTGGAGTTGAACGGGTAGACGTGAATCGTCTGTTTACGCTTTCCAAAATTACTAGGACTAGGGGGCATGAGTTGAAGCTATGAAGTAGTAAATTTAAAAGAATTGGAGAAAATTTTTCTTCACTCAACGTGTAATTCAACTCTGGAACTCGCTGTCAGAAAATGTGGTAAAGGCGGTTAGCTTAGCAGAGTTTTAAAAAGGTTTGGATGGCTTCCTAAAGGAAAAGTCCAAAGACCATTATTAAATTGGACTTGGGGAAAATATTTCTGGGATAAGCAGCATAAAATGTTTTGTACTTTTTTGGGGATCTTGCCAGGTATTTGTGACCTGGATTGGCCACTGTTGGAAACAGAATGCTGGGCTTGATGGACCTTTGGTCTGTCCCAGTATGGCAATACTTATGTACATCGCACATTGTGGAAAAGGGGGCATGACTATGGGCGTGGAATGGACGGGTTGTGGGCATTTCAAAAAACTATGTACATTATTATAGAAAACACCCAATCATAGCAACATAGTAACATAGTAGATGACGGCAGAAAAAGACCTGCACAGTCCATCCAGTCTGCCCAACAAGATAAACTCATTTGTACTACTTTTTGTGTATACCTTACCTTGATTTGTACCTGTCCTTTTCAGGGCACAGACCGTATAAGTCTGCCCAGCACTATCCCCGCCTCCCAACCACCAGTCCCGCCTCCCACCACCGGCTCTGGCACAGGCCGTATAAGTCTGCCCAGCACCATCCCTACCTCCCGCCACCGGCTCTGCCACCCAATCTCGGCTAAGCTCCTTAGGATCCATTTCATTTAGGCCTGGTTTTAGGTAGCCTAAATGGGTACGCCTAAATTTTAGGTGCAAGAATGGTGCGTGAGCGTATTCTATAAACTACACCTAACTTTAGGTGTAGTTTATAGAATCACGCTAACTGCACGGTTTTACAGTGCAAATTTTTAAGGCGCCATATATAGAATTTCCCCCTAAGTAAACAGCATTCCATTAATTGAGGAATACCAGAACCAATGCTTGCATTAGAATATATAAGTCTGTCTGGTGTGAAAAAGGCCACAGCTGACTAATTAGTAGAGCTGAAGCGTAATAGTTAGAGCAGCTGCTTGAGAACCAGGGAGCCCTCCAGTTCAAATCTCACTGCTGTGCCTCGGGATCTTGGGCAAGCCACTTAATCCTCCATTGCCTCAGGTATGTATACCACTTTGATAGCTTTGGGGCTTGCAGATGGTATATAAGAAATAAAAAAAACATATTAAAAAAACCCCTAACCAAATGTTTTGTAACATCAGAAACCTGAAAATCCATCTTTAATTCTGAATCCAAAATGTCCCCAAGGCTGTGATGTGTTGCACTAGGACAAATATCAACCACACACAATTTTGAACATAACAGATGGAAAAGCATGGAGACTCAAGCAACCTACAAATGCTCTATTGTTTTCTGTTTATATTTAAGCTATGGCCCTTCATCTAGGTATGTGATGATCTTAAGGAAGCCAAACAGGTAGAAAAGGCAATGGCCAAATCTAGAAGGATGCTTGGGACTAGAATGGCCAGTTAGAAAAAGGAGGTGATGATGCCTCTTTATAAGACTCTGGAGAACCCTCATTTAGACTACTGTGTAGAATTCTGAAGATCTAACCTTCAGAAAAATATAAGCAGGATGGAGTCAGTCCAGAGGGTGCCTACTAAAATGGTCAGTGGCTTTTGTCATAAAGCATATGGGGACAGACTTAAAGATCTCATTATAAGTACACAAGTTTTGCCATATTGGGACAGACCGAAGATCCATCAAGCTCAGCATCCTGTTTCCAACAGTGGCCAATCCAGGTCACAAGTACCTGGCAAGATCCTAAAACAGTAAAATACATTTTATGCTGCTTATCCTAGAAATAAACAGTGGATTTTCCCCCAAGTTCATTTTAATAATGCCATATAGACTTTTCTTTTAGGAAGCTATCCAAACCTTTTTAAAACTCTGCTAAGCTAACTGCTTTTACTACATTCTCTGGCAACGAATTCCAGAGTTTAATTACATGTTGAGTGAAGAAATATTTTTTCCAATTCATTCTACATTTGCCTCTGACACACCCATGCTCCTCCCATGGCCATGCCCCCTTGTGAGTTATGTTACGCATGATGAGATTTGGGTGCCATATGTTTTAGAAGAGTGCACAGCCAGATGCATATGCAAATCCTAATTCATGCCAATTAATGTCATAAGTACATAAGTACATAAGTAGTGCCATACTGGGAAAGACCAAAGGTCCATCTAGCCCAGCATCCTGTCACCGACAGTGGCCAATCCAGGTCAAGGGCACCTGGCACGCTCCCCAAACGTAAAAACATTCCAGACAAGTTGTACCTAAAAATGAGGAATTTTTCCAGTCCATTTAATAGCGGTCTATGGACTTGTCCTTTAGGAATCTATCTAACCCCTTTTTAAACTCCGTCAAGCTAACCGCCCGTACCACGTTCTCCGGCAATGAATTCCAGAGTCTAATTACACGTTGGGTGAAGAAAAATTTTCTCCGATTCGTTTTAAATTTACCACACTGTAGCTTCAACTCATGCCCTCTAGTCCTAGTATTTTTGGATAGCGTGAACAGTCGCTTCACATCCACCCGATCCATTCCACTCATTATTTTATACACTTCTATCATATCTCCCCTCAGCCGTCTCTTCTCCAAGCTGAAAAGCCCTAGCCTTCTCAGCCTCTCTTCATAGGAAAGTCGTCCCATCCCCACTATCATTTTCGTCGCCCTTCGCTGTACCTTTTCCAATTCTACTATATCTTTTTTGAGATACGGAGACCAGTACTGAACACAATACTCCAGGTGCGGTCGCACCATGGAGCGATACAACGGCATTATAACATCCGCACACCTGGACTCCATACCCTTCTTAATAACACCCAACATTCTATTCGCTTTCCTAGCCGCAGCAGCACACTGAGCAGAAGGTTTCAGCGTATCATCGACGACGACACCCAGATCCCTTTCTTGATCCGTAACTCCTAACGCGGAACCTTGCAAGACGTAGCTATAATTCGGGTTCCTCTTACCCACATGCATCACTTTGCACTTGTCAACATTGAACTTCATCTGCCACTTGCACGCCCATTCTCCCAGTCTCGCAAGGTCCTCCTGTAATCGTTCACATTCCTCCTGCGACTTGACGACCCTGAATAATTTTGTGTCATCGGCGAATTTAATTACCTCACTAGTTATTCCCATCTCTAGGTCATTTATAAATACATTAAAAAGCAACGGACCCAGCACAGACCCCTGCGGGACCCCACTAACTACCCTCCTCCACTGAGAATACTGGCCACGCAATCCTACTCTCTGCTTCCTATCTTTCAACCAGTTCTTAATCCATAATAATACCCTACCTCCGATTCCATGACTCTGCAATTTCTTCAGGAGTCTTTCGTGCGGCACTTTGTCAAACGCCTTCTGAAAATCCAGATATACAATATCAACCGGCTCCCCATTGTCCACATGTTTGCTTACCCCCTCAAAAAAATGCATTAGATTGGTGAGGCAAGACTTCCCTTCACTAAATCCGTGCTGACTTTGTCTCATCAGTCCATGTTTTTGTATATGCTCTGCAATTTTATTCTTAATAATAGCCTCCACCATCTTGCCCGGCACCGACGTCAGACTCACCGGTCTATAATTTCCCGGATCTCCTCTGGAACCTTTCTTAAAAATCGGAGTAACATTGGCTACCCTCCAGTCTTCCGGTATTACACTCGATTTTAGGGACAGATTGCATATTTCTAACAGTAGCTCCGCAAGTTCATTTTTTAGTTCTATTAATACTCTGGGATGAATACCATCAGGTCCCGGTGATTTACTACTCTTCAGCTTGCTGAACTGACCCATTACATCCTCCAAGGTTACAGAGAATTTGTTTAGTTTCTCCGACTCCCCCGCTTCAAATATTCTTTCCGGCACCGGTGTCCCCCCCAAATCCTCCTCGGTGAAGACCGAAGCAAAGAATTCATTTAATTTCTCCGCTACGGCTTTGTCCTCCTTGATCGCCCCTTTAACACCATTTTCGTCCAGCGGCCCAACCGACTCTTTGGCCGGTTTCCTGCTTTTAATGTATCTAAAAAAGTTTTTACTATGTATTTTTGCTTCCAACGCTAATTTCTTCTCAAAGTCCTTTTTTGCCCTCCTTATCTCCGCTTTGCATTTGGCTTGGCATTCCTTATGATCTATCCTGTTACTTTCAGTTGGTTCTCTTCTCCACTTTCTGAAGGATTGTTTTTTGGCTCTAATGATTTCCTTTATCTTACTGTTTAGCCACGCCGGCTGACGTTTAGTCTTTTTTCCCTTTTTTCTAATACGTCAATAATTGGATGTTTAGCATCCAGTTATTGTTTGTTAATAGCTCATTAGCCAATGAAATTGTGAATGCAAATTTAGATACCATATATAGAATCCAGAGGATTGGGGATAATTTATTTGGTAATAAATGTAAATTTGATCATTTCACTCCGGGATCCTTTTACTAAGGTGTGCCGAAAAGTGTCCTGTGTTAGTGTAGATGCGTGTATTGGATGTGCGCAGGTCTATTTTTCAGCACACCTGCAAAAAAAAGGCCTTTTTTTGGCTGAAAATTGGCTTGCGTCCATTTTGGGCCTGAGATCTTACCACCACTTAGCGGTCAGGTCTCAAGCGTTAACTGGGTGGTAATCGTCGGCACATGTACAATGCTGATTACCGCCCAGTTAGCACCGCGCACCGGAAAATAAAATATATTTTTCGGCACACGTAGTGGACATACATAAAAAATGAAATTACTGCCCGGGCCACATGGTAGCCGGGTGGTAGTTCCGAATTGGCACGTGTTGGGCACATGTAGGTGCCTATGTGGCTTAGTAAAAGGGCTTCTCCGTTATTTGTACATTTTCATTGGTTGCGTGGTTGATATAGGATTCGTTTTAAGGTATTAGTATGGTCTCACAAGGATTTTTATGACTTGCAACTGCCTTATTTGAGCACACTAGCAATACCTTATTCACCAGCTAGGACACTTTCCACCTTATAATTGAAAGAGAAAAACGCCTAGATTTCGACCCAAATCGGGAGATAGACGTTTATCTCACAAAAATGAATAAATCGGTATAATGGAAAGCCGATTTTGGACGTTTTCAACTGCACTCCATCGCGGAAGCGAACAAAGTTGACGGGGGCGTGTCGGAGGCGTGGCGAAGGTGGAACTGGGGCGTGGTTATCGGCCGAGGAGAGATGGGCGCCTTTCGCCGATAATGGAAAAAAAGTATGCGTTTGTAGCTAGAATTTAGGGCACTTTTCCTGGACCCTGTTTTTTCACGAATAAGGCCCCAAAAAGTGCCCTAAATGACCAGATTACCACCAGAGGGAATCGGGGATGACCTCCCCTGACTCCCCCAGTGGTCACTAACCCCCTCCCACCACAAAACATGATGTTTCACAACTTTTTATTTTCACCCTCAAATTTCATACCCACCTCCCTGGCAGCAGTATGCAGGTCCCTGGAGCAGTTGTTAGGGGGTGCAGTGGACTTCAGGCAGGTGGACCCAGGCCCATCCCCCCCCTGCCTGTTACAATTGTGCTGCTTAATGCTTAGTCGTTCAACCCCCCCAAACCCACTGTACCCACATGTAGGTGCCCCCCTTCACCCCTTAGGGCTATAGTAATGGTGTAGACTTGTGGGCAGTGGGTTTTGAGGGGGATTTGGGGGGGCTCAACACACAAGGGAAGGGTGCTATGCACCTGGGAGCTCTTTTTCCTTTTTTTTTGTTTTTGTAAAAGTGCCCCCTAGGGTGCCCGGTTGGTGTCCTGGCATGTGAGGGGGACCAGTGCACTACGAATCCTGGCCCCTCCCACGAACAAATGCCTTGGATTTATTCGTTTTTGAGCTGGGCGCTTTCATTTTCCATTATCACTGAAAAACAAAAACGCCCAGCTCACAAATTGTCGAATAAAACATGGACGTATATTTTTTTCGAAAATACGGTTCGGTCCGCCCCTTCACGGACCCGTTCTCGGAGATAAACGCCCATGGAGATAGACGTTTTCGTTCAATTATGCCCCTCTTTGTTCTCTTCAGGATTTTAGAATGGTCGTCCCTAGTGTTAATAAAATATGATGGGAAAGAACAAGAGAAAGAGCATTTTATTGTTTGGCCCCCTTTCTTTGGGGGCCAAAGAACTTTTAGCAAGTTTAATACCTTGCTAAAAATTTCTTTTGTCAAGTTTGTCTGATGATGGGATTGGGAAGATTTATTAAGGGGTCCTTTTGGTGAGGCACGCTGAAAAATGGCTTGCTGTAGTGTAGGCGCAGGTTTTGGGCGCGCACCGATCCATTTTTTAGTGTGTCTGTAAAAAAAGGTATTTTTTTTTCTTGCCAAAAATGGACGTGCAGCAAAATGAAAATTACCACGTGTCCATTTTGGGTCTGAGACCCTACTGCCAGCCATTGACCTAGCAGTAAAGACTCACATGGTAACTGGGTGGTAATGATCGATGCACGCCAAATGCCACTTGGCACGCGTTTAGATATGCGCATTGAATGTGCGCCAAAAAATAAATTACCGTAAGAGTTACGTGGTAGTCGGGCGGTAACTCCAAAAATGTTGGCGTGCCTCGGGTGCGCATAGATGCTTATGCGGCTTAGGAAAAGGGCCCGTAAGTTTGCTGCAGTTTAAGAAATAAGTGCTTACTTTTGAGTTTGCTTGAATGTATGGATTAGGCCTTTCCTATTGAAAAATGGCAGTCGTTTCTAATTTTATGTTATTGTATTTTAAATTGTTAATCACCTAGATCCGGCAAGGCTTGGCAGTATATAAAGTTTTAATAAAACATGAAATATAAAATTCAACCTGTGCTGATAAGTGGCTTGTAAGCCTCTCACAGCCACAGGCTGAACTAACGCTGGATATTGAATACTGCTGCATATGTGGCTCTTGGCACTGAATACCTAGGCACATGCTCTGACCTGGAAGTTAACTGGGCACCAGCCAATATTCAGACCAGTTCTCGGTTAACTTGGCATATAAAGTTAATACAGCCTTTTTCCTGTGAATATGAAGGTTATTTTTGGTTCCTCCTGTGGTGATATCTAGTTCCATTTTGTGGAATTTTATACCTAGGCTGATTTTTCAATCCTCTTGCTTTTTGCCGAAGAAAGGCCTCTGTAAAACTGATTTAACAGCAAATCATCCTGCAGGTTTGTTCTCCTTAGCCATAACATTTAGTATTTCTCTCTGTTTCATTCCATTGCATGCATCATCTGTGGTTTTCCTGGTCTTAGGAAATAGAATAAGGTCGTTGCAACAGCATTAGGCACTACGATTTTGACAATTAAACTCAACGGTTAAGCAGGGGTCTATTGAAGCTCTCCCCCTTCTGTATCTGTATTATTCAACAATGACAACTCATAACTTGGATCATATTGTTATTAATCAAATTAAATATCCTCTATGTTCTGTAATTAAAATTTTAGGGGTATACTTGGACCAGACACTCTCATGTTATCATGTCAATATTTTAGTTAAAGGTTGCTTTCTATGTATGAAGAGACTAAGGAGAATTAGAAAATTATTTAAAATAGAACAATTTAGATTATTAGTACAGGCCTTACTTTTCTCCAAACTATTGTAATATGATCTGTTTGGGTTCACTGAAGCAGTTAATTTAAAAAATGCAAAATATTCAGAACACCTTAGTTAGATTAATTTATTCTTTGAAAAACTTTGATAGAATCTCCAAAGTAGCATTGTTTGCCTATATAGGCTTGAATTTATTTTAAATTATGTTCCACATTATTTAAAATTCTTTCAGGAGCTTGTCCAGATGATTTTGTTTCTCTTATTTAATTTACGAGATTCAATAGGCTTCAGAGAACTTGTAATTTTTCTTACTTTCAGGCTCATTTTCGAAAGAGAAGGACGCCCATCTTTTGACACAAACCGGAAGATGGGCTTCCTTCTCACAGGGTTGCCCAAATTGGCATAATTGAAAGCCAATTTTGGGCGTCGCCAACTGCTTTCCATTGTGGGGACGACCAAAGTTCACAGGGGCGTGTCGGAGGCGTAGCGAAGGCAAGACTTGGGCGTGCCTAACACATGAGCATCCTCAACCCATAATGGAAAAAAAGGGCATCCCTGACAAGCACTTGGATGACTTTACCCAGTCCTGTTTTTCTTACGACCCAGCCACAAAAAGGTGCCCAAACTGAACAGATGATCACAGGAGAGAATTGGGGATCACTTCCCCTTACTCCCCCAGTGGTCACTAACCCCCTCCCACTCTCAAAAAACATCTTTAAAAATAATATGTGCCAGCCACTATGCCAGCCTCAAATGTCACACTCAGGTCCATCACAGCAGTATGCAGGTCCCTGGAGCAGTTTTAGTGGGTGCAGTGCACATCAGGCAGGCGGACCCAGGACCATCCCCCCTACTTGTTACACTTGTGGTGGTAAATGTGAGCCCTCCAAAACCCACCACAAACCCACTGTACCCACATCTAGGTGCCCCCTTCACCTGTAAGGGGCTATGGTAGTGGTGTACAATTGTGGGTAGTGGGTTTTGGGGGGCTCAGCATACAAGGTAAGGGAGCTAGGTACCTGGGAGCAATTTCTGAAGTCCACTGCAGTGCCCCCTAGGGTGCCCGGTTGGTGTCCTGGCATGTCAGGGGGACCAGTGCACTATGAATGCTGGCTCCTTCCACGACCAAAGGGCTTGCATTTGGTCATTTCTGAGATGGGCATCCTTGGTTTCCATTATTGCTGAAAATCAGAAACAACCTAAATTTAAAGATTTGGGCGTCCCTGACCGTATTATCAAAACGAAAGATGGACGTCCATCTTGTTTCGATAATACGGGTTTCCCCGCCCTTTCACCGGGATGTTTTGCGAGGACATCCTCAGCGAAACTTGGGCGTCCCTTTCGATTATGTCACCACGTTTTATCTTCCATTGAGGGTATTAGGAGAGTCTCTATTTACGATAAACGTTTTGCTGTACAATCTACTAACATTTGGAAATGGGTATCTCCATGTTTCAATCAGTTATCTAGCTATGTATTGTTTAGGAAAAATCTAAAACACGACTTTTTATTAATTAATTAATTTGTTTGTTGCATTTGTATCTGACATTTCCCCACCTATTTGCAGGCTCAATGTAGCTTACATAGTACCGGAGAAGATTTCTAGATCCTTTATTATGTCAATTTATTATTTCTGTATATTGTTTGGTTTATTTGCATGAATGTTTGTAATTTTCCCAAAGGTCTGCCTTGGATTTATTTTTCTTATTGTAAACTGCTCAGAATTCAATTGGTTAAGGGGCCCTTTTACAAAGCTGCGGTAAAAGGGGCCCTGTGCTAGCAGCGGTGGCCATTTTTGCCATGCGCCAGAGCCCCTTTTACTGCAGTGGGTCAAAATAACCATAAATTAAATGACCATGTCCAATGAGGTGGCGGAAAGGGCTTCTGTGCTAACCCGAGCGACGCTACCTGATTACCATTGGGTAACCCCTTGTGGAAATATTTTTTCAATATTTCTGCTAGCATCAGAAATGACACTCACTGGGGGTGAAACTATCGCCGACACCCACATTGGGCTGGTGGTAGTTCTGGGTTGCCGTGTGGCAAGCCCATTGCTGCACGGCAACCCTTTAGTAAAAGGGCCCTTAAGAGTGCTACATAAACCAGATGTAAAGTATCTGAAAATGAGCCACCCTTGGTTCAGTCAGACACTGTCCATATTTAAAAGATATTACATTTTAATTATACAACAGCAAATATCATCAATTTCCCCACTGTAATATCTTCAGTATCAATAGCACAGCAAAAGCACATTGTTCGATATTATGACCTAAAAAGAGAAGCTTAATTCCAAGCAATATTGATGGGTTAAAACCCAGGCCTTTAATGACCTGAAAATAATCCATTTCTATCACATCAAAGTTTGTAATTTCTTTGAAAAAAAATATGTAATGGAAGCTGCATTTTAAATACCTTTAATACCTGTCAGACTGTCAAAGTGATGCTTTGATGTTTCTCTTATATATACCGTATTTTTCGGACTATAAGACGCACTTTTTTCCCCCAAAATTTGGGAGAAAAATGGGGGGTGCGTCTTATAGTCCGAAGGTAGCGTTTTTGGACCTCCGTTGTGTACTTACAGGATTCCATGTTCCCTGGTGGTCTAGTGACGTCGGGGCAGGAAAGAGCCCCCTCTTTCCTGCCCATCGCGCTGCTCTCCGTGCTTCTCAATGCTTTCTGACGGTCTCGGCGAGATTCAAAATGGCCGCCGAGATTCTCGGCGGCCATTTTGAATATCGCCGAGACCATCAGAAAGCATTGAGAAGCACGGAGAGCAGCGCGATGGGCAGGAAAGAGGGGGCTCTTTCCTGCCCCGACGTCACTAGACCACCAGGGAACATGGAATCCTGTAAGTACACAACGGAGGTCCAAAACCCGGACAAGACGCACCGGAGCACCTAGGTTTTAGAGGAGGGAAAGAGGAAATTTTTTTTTTCCTATTTCCCTCCTCTAAAACCTAGGTGCGTCTTATGGTCCGGTGCGTCTTATAGTCCGAAAAATACGGTACTATCTGCCAACACATTTGCTTATTTCCGATCTGAGGAAGAAGGGCAATCTTCAAAAGCTAATCAAGAAATGTATTAAGATGTCCAATAAAAAAGGTATCATCTTATTTTCTTTTCCATGTTTTATTTTGTTTGATTTCTATTGCACCTGGTAGAAACAGCAGAAACTCTCTTTTGCATATTTTGCTCATTTTTACACACTGTTGTATACAATGCAGTAATACATGTCCAAATCTTTAAGGAAGGGCTGCAAGTACCTGGATCCAGCTACATGTCTTCCCAGACAGGCTTCATACACCTGGATCCATCTCAGTATCTTACCCCATTGGCTGTATACACTTAGATCCAGCAGTAATGTATTTCTCATCAAAAGGGTTGCATATACCAGGATCCAGCAACATTTCATATGTGAAGGGTTGAAAACACCAGGATCCTGCAACATTTCACATGTGAGGGTTGAATACACCAGGATCCTGCATCATTTCATAAGTGAAAGGTTCATTCAATACACCAGGATCCTGTTATAATTTCTGATTCTACCAGTTACAATAATTTTGGAAGCTTTTTTAGTGATATGCAATTATGTATTTTCTCCTCCACCTTGTAAGGCCTGCCTATCCAACTGAAACTGCTTTAGACTTGTTACAGTTGGACTAACAATAAAGAACGACAACGTGGATCCAGCAACTCATTGGTTAATCTCTGCACAATACTAACTGTATCTGATATCCTGGAATGACAATGTTAATAAAACTATGTAAGCCACATTGAACCTGCAAATAGGTGGGAAAATGTGGGATATAAAACGCAATAAATAAAATAAAATGAAATAAAAAATAAACAAATAAATAAATTTGAGTGTATGGCAATGACAGCGCAGGGGAGTGGAAACAGAGATTAACCAAATGGCTTACAGTGGACTAGATAGGCTCACTTCCCCTCCAGTCTATTAAACTCATTCATAGTGTTGACAAAGGGACAAGGAGAACCCGGAAAGAGAGGAATAGAGAAACGCAGCGCTGGGTTATGACTGGTGATCGCTGCATACAATAAGAATGAGGCGGCCATCAAAACAAAGAAGCACTCCAGTCTTAAGGTTAATAGTTAATAGATCCAGAAGATCCTGAGGATCCC
Organism: Microcaecilia unicolor; assembly: GCF_901765095.1. NCBI lineage: Eukaryota > Metazoa > Chordata > Amphibia > Gymnophiona > Siphonopidae > Microcaecilia > Microcaecilia unicolor. The sequence goes on along the minus strand of NC_044031.1, from coordinate 607,958,115 downwards.
GCAGATCTGGCTTTTACACAGTCCCCCTGTTGCCTGTTAGGTCTGAGGTTTCTCTGCAGAGACATTGCCCTGCACTGGGGACAGGGGAAGTTTGTGTCTCTCCCCTCCCAGCTCTGAGTGATACAGGAGCAACAGAAGTTGTGTCCACAGTCCGTAGTTACTGGATCTGTGAAATAATCCATTCCAGACAGATAGAACAAGAAGCTTCATCTCGCAGACTCTCAGCTGGGGTTGTAGCAGCCATGATTCTTACAGGAACTGAGAGTAAAAATTCAGTTTCTATTTCACATTATAACTTGTAGTAAGTTTGAAAATAAGGAGTGGCTCTGTGGAACAGGATCTTTGTCAGGGACTTTGTGTAATTTGAAGACACCAAGGCTGTCTACCCTCCTTCCTGTCTCTTAGTTCCTCCCTTTTTTTCCCAGCTACAGAGACCCAGGGGTCTGGGAGCTGCAGGGAGAACAGCAGTGACCTCTTCCCATGATGCCTTGCTTAGGCTGGTTTTGTTAGCCAATTACTTTGCATGAAAGGTGCAGGTTGCCTGCTTCAAAGTATCACCTTACTTGATTGCTGATTCTGCACCTTTTGAGCAGTGGCATAGCCACAGGTGGGCCTGGGTGGACCGGGGCCCACCCACTTAGGGCTCAGGCCCACCCAACAGTAGCATACATTTAGAGGTAGCTGGTGGGGAGCCCAAGTTCCGCCAGCTGAAGACTTCCCCCTGATGGTAACAAAAACGCTATTCTCCGTGATACCGGCACCTCCACATGCTAAGTTTTCAGTGCATGCCTGCTGCAGACTGCCAAGGTGGAAAGAAGCATTTTCCCGCCAGCTGAGATATTTTTTGGTGGTGGGGAGGGGGGGAGAACGCTTGGGGCCCACCCAAAATCTGTTTTCTGGCTACGCCTCTGGTTTCCTATTAAGAACATGTACTGCACATGCTAGTGCACGCAAATAGGCAAACTACCAGAAAACACACTAACATTTTTTTTCGGTAAGCCTTTTCTCGCGTGTTAACCCACATTAGGGTTTAGCACACTTTAGTAAAAGGGTCCCTGAGCTAGGTAAATATAATAATGTAGGCAACTCATGTAGCTGAGTCTTTCTGGCAGGCTACACAAAGGGCCTAGGAGACCAGATGCTTGTACACTGACCAGGCTAATATTGCTGGCTGTTTAGATTACAGAAGTTTGTGGTTAAACACTAGAAAGGTGGGATTTGGGAGGGAAATAAAAGAAGATCTTGGATGCTTGTCCGCCCAAAATAGTTGTGTAGGACAAAAAAAGGTTAACCTGGATAAGGAAAAAATATCTTGCAGCTAGGATGTATTCTTACTGTGGACAAAATAACTGGGTCTCTTTGCCATCGTCTACTGTTTCTATATTACCTGTTAAAAAGGCACTTTTGTATTCTTGATTCTCTTTTCTTATCCCCATCTATATATCAATAATATACAAAGTTTCGATTCCAACTGCAGCTAATTGTGACTCTGGGCAAGTCACTTAACTCTCCATTGCCCCAGACACAATACTAAGCCCACTAGGGACAGAGAAAGTACCTGCATATAATGTAAATCGATTTGAATATACCACAGAAAAGCGGTATATCAAAAATCCCATTACCCTTACTCTTAGGTATATCACCTTCCTATCCTCCAGTGATGGTTCTCACCCTTCCCGGCTCACTATTGGTTGGGGATGAGGAGAGCTTCCTCTATTCCCACAGCGCTGTAAATAGTCGGGATTATTGGAAAATTAAATACAGAATGGGAGACTGAAAGAGTTAAATAGGAACAACATGAAATGGCAGAGGAGTGATAGAACTAGAGAAGAAGGAGGTTCTGGAAGGCAGATAATGTGAACATGAAAGGGGGAGTAAGGGAAGAGGAAGCTGGACAAGAGAAGGCATTGTGAGGGAGAAGGAAGGGTGATAGACGGCTGAAGAGATGGAAAGAACAATTAGAGAGATAACCGAGAGAAGAAAAGATGTTACGGAAGTGGCCTCCCCCTTCCCCTGAATTTCTGCTAAAAATGGGCTGATCGATCAGGTGTTCTTCCCAAATGCCTTCCTTTGCTCTTGTTCAACACCACACTGGCAACAAACATTGTTGGTTTAATTTTAACGTATGCCTCAACTGGATTTACTTCATTTATCAGCTTGAACCATAAATTTATTTTAACATTTTGCTCTTCCCATTCCATTTTTCTCAGTGGTTCTGCAACACTATATTGTAGAGCAAGTCTCGATGTTAAGGTTCATCATAACAGTGCACTTTTCCCTTACTGACGCAGAATGCTCCTGAATTTAACCGTCTCCTAGAAAGTAGGGCACACACAAGCCCAGAGGAGAAGACGAAGGTAAAGACCAATAGAAACAGAGCTTGTCAAGAGTGGTTGCATTTACCATAAACTACACTACACACAATGCCTAGCTCACATGACCTAGCAGTGAAATAATAACAAACATTAACCCATTCCAGGGTTCCACTGTAACTTAGGCAAGGCTGTCAAAAGACAGAACAGCCAGTAGGAAAAAGGAGATAAAGATGCCCCTGTATAAGACTCTGGTGAGACCTCATTTAGAATATTGTATGCAAGTCTGGAGACTGCACCTTCAAAAAGATATAAACAGGATGGAGCTGGTCCAGTGGTCTTCGTCGTAAAGCATATGGGACAGACTTAAAGATCTCAGTATGTGGAAGAAAGGCAGGAGAGGGGAGATATGATCGAGACATTGAAATACCCATGTGGCATAAATGCACAGGAGGTGAGTCTCTGTCAATTGAAAAGAAGCTCTGGAAAGAGAGGGCATAGGATGAAGGTGAAAGGGGATAGACTCAGAAGTAACCTGAGGAAATACTTCTTCATGGAAAGGGTGGTAAATTTGTGGAACAGCCTCCCAGAGAAACTGGTGGAGAGGAACACAGTATCTGAATTCAAGAGAGCTTGGAAAAGTACATAGAATGTCTAAGGAAGTAATAGGGAAATAGATGGCATGGATGGGCAGACTGGATATGCCATATGGTCTTTATCGGCATACACTTTTCTCTGTTTCTATTGTGATGCTGTTAGCCTTCAGTGTGGGGCAGGTAACTTCCATGGCTCTGTCCTCTTGGGCCTGAGCTTCTCTCTTTCACACATAAGCCTTTCAGCTGTCCAAAAAAGAAAAATATAACTACAGTCCATTTTAGAGTCTCCTTGAGAAGGAAAAGGCTTTCAGACCTTTTCTTTATCAACACAGTTCAAGTCTCTTTAAGCACAGTCTATCACAAGAAAAATCAAGCAAGAAAAAGAGAAAAAAAAAACCAGAATCACCTGCTCTCTGAATACTGTCTTTCTCAGAGTACTGCAGGCTAGGCAGCTCACCTCCCTCTTCACAGCAACTTCTCTCTGTGTCCGCCCGCTGCCTCTCCTTTATACTTGCAAACTTCAGACATTTGTATTCTCATAGTCCATAGATACTTGCTCCTCCAAACTGTTCTCCACTACAGGTAAATCAGGTCCCTCTTCAATGCCTTCCATCCAATCAGGAGCGTCTCCAACCTTCTCACCCAATTCCTCCCTCTCATCAGCTGGCCTGTACCATCTCTCTCCTTCTTCCCAGGTGGGTGGAATCTTATATTGATTTTTTAACCATGGAAATGGAGTTTTAGCATTGCTGCTCCCCCTACTGGCCACCCTCTAGTATAACTGTTTTTTCCCGGTGTCTTTCCCTTCCTTCCTAGGGAAGGATTCCATGTCGGAGTCTCTAGGTTGCCTTCCCTTCCTTCTCCCTCCTGGCATTGTGGGTAGGATAGTTCTATATCCCCTAGATCCAACTTTGGTACCAATACAACAGGACTGGACCATGGACTATTCGATTCTTCTATGATCCCTAACTCTACCATCTCCTGCACCTGCCACACAATCTCTTTTCTCCTCATTTTGGGCACTCTATATGGCCTCTGCCTCACAATCTTACCCTGCTCGGTGAGGATATCATGGGAGACTAAATGGGTCTCCCCTGGTAGGGAATTAATGACATCTCAAAACTCCTGAATTAGACCTTCCACCTGTTCTCTCTGTCCTGGGGTTAGGGCCAGGCCTATTGTGGGTTTCCCCCTTCTCGCACCTCACTGAGCTGAGGCTCCAAATCCTTCTCAATGGTAGTGACAAGGCCCTCCCGCTCAACCCACGGTTTCAATAAGTTGATATGGTAGGTTTGAATTCGTCCCTTCTCACGTTATACCCGGTACGTCCACGGTCCTGCAGATGTGCGTTATCATCTGCACTCATGTAGCTCCCTTCCAGATGTGCACACAATAGCAAGCAGGCAAAATTCCAATCAATTGATATTATTTGACAGTGAACTAATGGTCCTTGGACTTTTATTCACATGCTGCATTGGCCCTCATTCGTTTCCTTCAATTTACGTTTCTCTTCAAACCAAAAATGAAGTTGAGATACTTAATTGATACAGAGAAAATAGAAAGTATTTCAATAAGAGGCATAGCTAGGAAAGTAAGAAAGGTTCTTTCCTGCAAGAAGGATAGCTAAGCCTTACCCCTGGCCTGCTTGCTAATGCGCAAAGGTACTCAACTCACTGCTGTGCTTGTAAAGGGGCAGTAGGCCCTGGGTAAGACCCCTTACACCCAAAAGCATTTCTCCTACAGTTAGGAAATGGTCTTGTGGTCCCCTCTCCATGATATAGCCCCTCCATCATAATACAGTTAAGCCTTGTGCAGGAGTTCAGCCTTACTGAGTGTTACTAATGAGGCCCATTGTCTCTGAATTACTGATGCACTGAACTTTTTTTGAAATTTGTTTATTCACAAGCAGCAAATAGCCAACAATGCTCAAAAGGCACCAGAACAAGATAATGCAGAAGTTGAAACAAAACGCAAGCCCTGTCACAAAATAGTACATCATACGATACATGTCAAACTGTACTACTAAGCTAAAGACAAAATGCGTCAGTAGAAAAGAAAGCAATGAAAACAACAATCTTAGCAAATCACCTCTTACCAACACAGCAAGAAGTGAGACTAAACAAGAAACTAAACAGAAGATAAAAATTCCACTGAAATGTACATGGAAAGCGATGACCACAAATGCTCGCAGTCTAAGCAATAAAGTTCATGACCTTCAAGCCCTGATGTTGGAGGCAGACTTAGACGTTGTTGCAATCACGGAGACGTGGCTCAATGGTTCCCATGAATGGAATGTAAACATACCAGGCTATAATCTATTTAGGAAGGATAGAGATGGTCATAAAGGTGGAGGAGTAGCTCTGTATATGAGAAATGATATCGCAGTGACCGAAATGACAGGGACCTGGGGAAAGGAAGAAGCGATATGGATCACCTTAAAAAGAGATGATAGAATCTCTGTTCACGTGGGTGTTGTCTACAAACCTCCGACACAATTGGATGAACTAGATAAAGATCTGATCGCGGATATTCAAAAGTTGGGAAAGAAGAGAGAGGTGCTGTTGCTGGGAGCAGGGGCGTAGCTACGGGTGGGCCTGGATGGGCCCAGGCCCACCCAGTTTAGCCTCAGGCCCGCCCAGAAGCAGATCCAGTTGCCGTGACCGTCTCCCACCCCTGCCACAGCGCTTCATTTAATGTTGTCGGCGCTGCTGTTAGTTTCCCACCCCCGCGGCGGCGCTTTACACTTTACCTGACGGCAACGCTACAGATGCAGCGCTGACGTCCGACGTCCTGCTCCGGGCCTTCCACGCTGATGTAACTTCCTGTTACGGAGGCGGGACGCGGAAGGCCCCGGAGCAGGACGTCGGACGTCAGCGCTGCATCTGTAGCGTTGCCGTCAGGTAAAGTGTAAAGCGCCGCCGCGGGGGTGGGAAACTAACAGCAGCGCCGACAACAACATTAAATGAAGCGCTGCGGCAGGGGTGGGAGAGGGTGAGGAAGTCAGTGGGGTGCTGCGTGCTGGCCCAGTAAGGGGAGGCAGGGAGGGGAGGGAACAGAAGGGTGCTGGACTTCCCAGGGGCAGAGGGTTGGAGGGAAGGGAGAGAGGTTTTGGATTTGCAGAGGGGAGGTTGGAAGGAAGGGAGAGAAGTTTTGGGATTTGCAGAGGGGAGGTTGGAAGGAAGGAAAGAGGTTTTGGGATTTGCAGAGGGGAGGTTGGAGGGAAGGGGAGAGGTTTTGGATTTGCAGAGGGGAGGTTGGAGGGAAGGGAGAGGTTTTGGATATATAGGGGGGTGGAAGGAAGGGGAGAGGTGCTGGATATGCAGGGGGGTGGAGGGAAAGGGGTGAAGTGCTGGATATGCAGAGGGTTGAAGTGAAGGGGAGAGGTGCTGGACATGTATGGGAGTTGGATGAAAGGGAAAGAGGTGCTGAACATGTAGGGGGGCTGGATGAAAGGGAGAGATGCTGGACGTGTGTGTGTGTGGGGGGGGGGGGGCTGAAGGAGAGGTGCTGGATATGCAGATGATGATATGCAGAGGGAAGGGAGAGAGATGCAGGGAGAAAGAGCCAGATGCATAAGGGGAAGGAAAGAGAGGAAGAGAAGCTGGTTGGGGGTGGGATCAGAGAGGAGAGGGACACATTGGTGTGGAGGAGGGAGAAAGGGGACCTAGGGAAGTATACAGATACAGAAGGGAGATGATGGGCATTAGGTGGGAGCATGGGGACAGGGACACAAATGTGAGATGCTGAATGGGGATGGCACATGGGCACAGAGGGGTAATGCCTGACCAAGGGGGGGGGGGGGGTATAGAATAGAGATAAAATGCTGGACACTGGAGAGGGGGGGGGGGGAGATACCAGACAAGGGAGAGAATAGGAATGCAGAAGGGATATGCTGGGCATGGGGTGCATAGGTGCACAGAGGAATGATGATGGATGAGGGGATATGAACACAGGGGAGATACTGAACAAGGAAATATAGGAAAACAGAGATGGGAGATGGATGATGGACATGAAGAAAGAAGAAATGTCAAATAGGAGACCCTGGCAAGTGAGTTAAGAGAAGACAGAGGGAAGCAGAAACCAGAGACTGGGACCAATATGATTTGAGAAAAAATGACCAGACAACAAAAAGGTATAAAAAATATTTTATTTTCAATGTTGTGAATATAATGTTGGATTTGGAATGTACATCTTGCCAAAGTTGATGGTAAACATGGCTGGGGTCCAGGACAGAAATCTAGAAAAGGACCCCAAAGTCCATTACTAGGCTTCTCCTTCAGCTTCCAGCATGCAGGCTTTCTCTGGCCAAGGAACCAAGCACAATTGCCCTAGTTCCATCCCCTAACACCATCCCTGGCATGTGCCATCTTTATATTTTGCACAGGAGCAAGTGCCTTTCTTGTTTCTCTGGTGTTGTACTACATGCAAGGTCTAGTTTCTTGGGGTTTCCGTTTAATTTATATTTCTAGAGTTTGTGGTCACTTATTCTGTATTTGGCATTTGTGTCTTGTGTGTGTGACTGAGGTATTCTGTTAGCATGAAGTTTCCATGTAGCATTCTGTAGTAATTTGGCTTGTTCAGCTTTCCTGATAAATGTATTTGTATTTTAGGGCCCTACTATAATATTTAAGGCACTTCTTTTTCATAGGTAGGATCTTTGTTTTTGGAAGTTAGTGTTGGCATGGTAGATTTGCTCTAGGTTCTGAGTGACTTTTGTTTTATAGATTTTTTAAAGTTAATTTATAATATGTCTGTAATTGAGATTACACTAGAAAACAAAATTTCTTTATATGATGAGTTTTATGGAGAATTGTCCTTGCTGTGCTCTGTATCCATTGTTGGTGGACGGCCAGGAGGTTCTCTGGATGCAGAATGTGTTTGGCTTCAATACCATATATGTGTTGGAGGACCATGGCTCAGTGGGGCTGAATAGTGCAGTCTATTGTACTTCCCTTAGCTCTCAATTGGCCTGCAGCCACTGAAGCCTGCACTGCAATCCTCATTGAAGTTATGGGGAGTGGGGTAGGGACAGAGCATGGGTGCATCAGGTTTGCTGTTTTTTTCTTTTTCAAAAAAGTTGGCAACTCTAGTGTCCACCCATCCAACCTGTTGGCCCACCCAAAAATTGCCTTCTGGCTACGCCACTGGCTGGGAGATTTCAATCTGCCAGATGTAGATTGGAAGGTTCCATCTGCAGAATCGGAAAGAAGTAGAGAGATCGTGGATGCTTTTCAAAGTGCTCTGCTTAGTCAAATGGTGATAGAACCCACGAAGGAGGGAGCGACGCTGGATCTGGTGCTCACAAATGGGGATGGTGTGTCAAATGTCCGAGTGGGTGCCCACAGCAGTGACCATCAAACAGTCTGGTTTGATATGACAGCTGAAGTGGAGGGCGGCACTCAAAACTCAAAGTCCTGGATTTCAAGCATGCTGACTTTAATAAAATAGGGGAATACCTAAGGAAGGAGCTGATGGGCTGGGAGGACGTATGGGAAGTGGAAGGACAGTGGTCCAGGCTGAAAGAAGCTATAAATATGGCCACAAACCTTTATGTAAGGAGAGTAAATAAAAGCAAGAGAAAAAGGAAACCAATATGGTTCTCCAAACAAGTGGCTGAGAAAATAAAGGCTAAAGAGTTGGCGTTCATGAAATACAGAAAAACTCAAGAAGAGGAACAAGGAGAGGAATACCGGATGAAACTGAAAAAAGGCAAGAGAGAGATATGTCTGGTGAAAGCACAAGCGGAAGAACAAATGGCTAGAAATGTAAGGAGGGGTGACAAAAATTTCTTCAGGTATATTAGTGAAAGGAGGAAGACTAAAAAGTGAATTGTGAGACTGAAAAATGCTGTGAACCGCAATGTAGATAATGATGAAGACAAAGCAAATTTGCTAAATAGATACTTTTGTTCTGTTTTCACAGAAGAAAATCCTGGAGAAGGACCACGATTGACTAGCAAAAGCACATATGAGAATGGAGTGGATATAGCACCGTTCACGGAAGAGAGTGTGTATGAACAACTTGAAATTCTAAAGGTGGACAAAGCCCCAGGATATTGAGGAAGCTCAGAGAGGTTCTGGCGGGTCCTCTTAAAGATTTGTTTAATAAATCCTTGGAGACGGGAGAGGTTCCATGGGATTGGGAGAACAGCGGATGTGGTCCCTCTTCACAAAAGTGGTGATAGGGAAGAAGCTGGAAACTACAGGCCGGTAAAGCCTCACTTCGGTTATTGGAAAAGTAATGAAAGCGATACTGAAGGAAAGGTTAGTGAATTTCCTGGAAGCCAATAAGTTGCAAGATCCGAGACAACATGGTTTTACCAAAGGGAAATCGTGCCAGATGAATCTCATTGAATTCTTTGACTGAGTGACTGGAGAATTGAATCATGGACGTGCTATAGACGTAATCTACTTAGATTTCAGCAAAGCTTTTGACACGGTTCCCCACAGGAGGCTCTTAAATAAACTAGACAGACTGAAGACAGGACCCGACGTGGTGAACTGGATTAGGAACTGGTTGACGGACAGACGCCAGAGGGTGGTGGTAAATGGAATTCGATCGGATGAGGGAAAGGTGAGTAGTGGAGTGCCTCAGGGATCGGTGCTGGGGCCGATTCTGTTCAATATATTTGTGAGTGACATTGCCGAAGGGTTAGAAGGTAAAGTTTGCTTTTTTGTGGACGATACTAAGATTTGTAACAGAGTGGACACCCGGGTGGGAGTGGAAAACATGAAAAAGAATCTGCAGAAGCTAGAAGAATGGTCTAAGGTTTGGCAATTAAAATTCAATGCAAAGAAATGCAAAGTGATGCACTTAGGCAGTAGAAATCCACGGGAGACGTATGTGTTAAGTGGTGAGAGTCTGATATGTACGGACGGGGAGAGGGATCTTAGGGTGATAGTATCTGAGGATATGAAGGTGACGAAACAGTGTGACAAGGCGGTGGCCGTAGCGAGAAGGTTGATGGGCTGTATAGAGAGAGGTGTGACCAGCAGAAGAAAGGAGGTGTTGATGCCCCTGTATAAGTCGTTGGTGAGGCACCACCTGGAGTATTGTGATCAGTTTTGGAGGCCGTATCTTGCGAAGGATGTAAAAAAAATTGAAGCGGTGCAAAGGAAAGCAACAAAAATGGTATGGAATTTGCGTTACAAGATGTATGAGAGACTTGCTGACCTGAACATGTATACCCTGGAGGAAAGGAGAAACAGGGGTGATATGATACAGACGTTCAAATACTTGAAAGGTATTAATCCGCAAACAAATCTTTTCCGGAGATGGGAAGGCGTAGAACTAGAGGGCATGAAATGAGATTGAAGGGGGGCAGACTCAAGAAAAATGTCAAGAAGTATTTTTTCACGGAGAGAGTGGTGGATACTTGGAGAACTCTTTTATTAAAAAAGAAACGCAAAGCCATACAGAAACATATAACCCCAAACCAAATATATACAAACAAGTCCCCCACCTTAAATCCACCTATCTACCTATATACACTGTCAACCCCCACCCATCCTAAAATGAAATTAAATGAACATAAAATTCAAATAAAACTCGAAGCCAATTCAAAATAAACTGTCCAACCCCTCTATGGAGGTTTCAAGTGCACATGCCTCCACCAAACATTGGTTCTTGCTATCCCCTCCGCCACCCGTTCCCACTGGGCTACCCCCTGGACCGCCCGAACCACCTCCCAACTAACGCTGTCGGCTGATCGGTAGTCCTGGTGCAAGGAGACCCCACACCGAGCCATCCAGAGGCTAAACCGGAGTATCACCGAGATGAGGAACTCCGTCACCGGATCTAACCCCCCACCTCCCCCCTGCCGCCCGTAAACCCAATCTGCATATGAATATGAATTAAAACTCGGGATGTGTAATAATGCTGCTACCCTGCCACATACCATTCGTGTAAAGGGGCATTCCCGTAAAAAATGTTCCATCGTTTCCTCCCTCCCCACGCACTCCCCCCTTGGGCAATCCCGTTCCTGCACATTCCTGTAGTTAATATTCCCTCTGACATACAATTTCCCGTGAAAAGACAGCCAAGCAATGTCTCTGTATTTCGGCGGGATCCTCCGTGAGGCCACCAACCGCAAGCCCTGCCTCAGCACTGGACCAGGTGCATCCTTCAGTACCAGGGGCGATGAGAATGTTTGGGACCTCACCCGTTCCACCCATACCTCCCTCCTCCCTGTCTTTATTTCCTCTGCCAAAATTCCCCAAACTCGTACCAGCCGAACTAAGGGCCTATAGTACCCAACCTGGTCCGGAGCCCCCTTCCTTACCACCCCCACCCTCCTTCCCAACTTCCACGGGAGCCAGAATCTCTCCCACCAAGACAGAACGCTATCTGCCCATCCTGGCGGATCTCTGTCCAGTGCCCGTCCCAGGTTAAACTGAATAAACAGGGAGCTAAAGAAAAGTACAGGGTTTACCATCCCTACCCCCCCCTCTTCCCGGGCCAAGTATGTGATGTTACGCTTGACCGGGTTCAGCCGATTCCCCCACAACATCTGAAAAAAAACACTATATAGGGTGGTATAACAATGCACTGGCAACAAACAAATATAACTGATAAACAAAAACATAGGCACCAGGTGAGATTTAATCAGCTGAACCCGGTCAGTCATGGACATCCTCCACCCTTTCCATCTGTCAACCTTTTCCTTAGCTCCCTGTATGCACCGCTGCCAATTAAAGGTTGCATAATCCCCCTGTTCAAAATATACCCCTAATACCCGCAGTCTGCTAATGGCCTCCGGAAACTCCCATCCCAAATCAAAAGAGCCCCCTGGAGGACCCACCCACAGACTCTGACTTTTCTGGAAGTTTATCAAAGCCCCTGTAGCCTGTGAGTACCCAGAAATGACCCCTTTCAATTTCTCCCCCTCTGTTGTGTCCGCCACCCACACCGTGACATCATCAGCGTAAGCCACCACCCTTAATTGAGACCCTGTACACACCTCCACCCCCCGAAGTCCCTCCTTCCCTCCCTGCTCTAACCACCTAACAAAGGGATCAATTGCAAAAGCATAAAGTACCGGGCTTAAAGGACATCCCTGCCGCACCCCTGCTGTCACCCCGAACCTATTCCCTTTCCAACCGTTCACCAGGGGAAAACACTGTGCCCTCGTGTACAATAAACGTAATTGAGCCACCCAATCCCTAGGAAACCCATAGTGCTCTAAAACCTGCCAAAGAAACGCCCACTGTACCCTGTCAAAAGCCTTATCCTGATCTAATGCCACCATTAGTCTTCCTTCCCCCCGACTATGTTCCACACCTTCCCTTACCCAAGCCGCTGCCTCCAGAACCCCCCTCCCCTTAATCCCACAGGCCTGTGAACTTGCCAACACCCCCCCACCACCTCCTTCATCCTATTCAGAAGCATATGCGCGAATATCTTCCGATCACCATTGAGCAGGGCAATCGGACGCCAGTTGGCCAAGGACTCTGGATCTTTTCCCTTACTCAGAAGAATCAACGCCGCCTCGGTCAGGGATTGGGGTAAAACCCCCTGCTGACGTGCAGCCTCCCAGACTTGCAGCAGGATTGGGGCCAGAAGGTGCTTAAATGCCTGATAGTACTCTGTTGTGAGTCCATCTGGCCCTGGTGCTGTCTTCCTCCTTAAGGCCCCAATGGCCTCTTCTACCTCCCCCAGCGACCAGGGGCGCAACAGGGCCTGAAGAGATGGGCCCCCCCTTCCCACCCCCGGTGTCCCCGCAATATAGTGACCCATCACTTCCTTATCCACTTGCTTATCTGAAAAAAAACGTGCAAAGTGCTCTTCCACCACCTTTAAAATCCCCTCCTTCGACACCTGAACTACCCCTCCCATGTCCCTTAAACCCCCCACAATCCTATGCTCCCTCCGCTCCTTGCAACACATAAATGGGTCTGGGCTGACCAATTTCCCAAAGTCCTGTTCATAGACCAAGGAGGCATATCGATCATACTGGACCTTTTCAAGTTGCTCCTGCAAATCCAGAATATCCTCCTTTCTCCCTCCATTGGAGAGTAGATAGTCCCTTCGTTTCTTAATGGCAGTCCCCAGCCGAGTTCTCTCCCTTCCTTCTCTCCGAGCTTGACGGGTGAAAAAAAACCTCGTCCGCCTCTTCACTAACTCCCACCACTCTCCAATGGAGGGAAAAATACCCTGGATCGAAAGCTGGTCACCCAAAAAGGCCCGATATTCCTCCTTGACCTTCTCATCGGTAACCCATTTCAGGTTAAGCCGCCATAACCCCCTCCCCGGCCTATGCCCTGCCCAACCCCCCACCTCCACCAACACCAGTTTATGGTCCGAGAAGTCCACGTCCACCAACCTGGGCCCCTGAACGCATGCCCCTTCCCGGACCAAAAATCTGTCTATCCTGCTCCTACACTGTCCCCGTGCAAATGTGAAACCCTCCACCTCTGGTGAAAATTCAAGGTGCACATCTACCAACCCTGCCCCTTTCATTATCCCAGCTAGCCATATCCCATCATACCTCACCTGCGCTGCCCTTCCTCCACTATCCTGTTTCCTCAAAATGGTGTTAAAATCCCCCCCCCAAACCACCTGACGTGCCGTGTATAAATAAGGTTTAATTTTACCAAATAACCGTGAACGTTCCCTCTTACTTTGTGGCCCATAAACATTAATAATCCGGGAAGCCACCCCGTGCCACAAAACATCCACCACCAAACACCTCCCTACTCCTAATTCCATCACCCTTTGAATCTGTACCTTATGTGTTTTAAATAATATCCCTACCCCCCCATACCTGTCCCCTGCCAAGCCCCAAACCGAAGGCCCCCATCTCCAGGCCCTCCTCGCACGCCTGATCGCCTCCATAGTTTGCAAGCGTGTCTCCTGGATTAGGAAACAGTCTGCCTGGATCATGGAGAGGCCCTCAAAGGCCAAACATTGCGCCCTCTGGGAGGCCACACTCGCCACATTCAGAGTGGCAAATAATAATATAATACCTGCCATTATGTAGGTAAAGATGACTGTCTCCCAACCTCTTCCTGCTGAACTGCTTCCTTCACATCACCCCTACCTAGAGCCCAGACCCCTTCTTCAACCACTTCTTCCTCCGCCCAATCCCTAACCCCGGCTTCAAAACCTCCCTCCTTCCCCCCGCCCTTCTTCCTTCCCTTCTTCTTCTTAGACTCATCCAACCCCCCCTCCTCTTCAGACAAAGACAAACCCCCCCGCCCTCCTTCCTCTATTTGCCCCCCTCCCCCCTCTGATCCCCTCCCACCCCCTGAACCTTCCCCCTCTCACTCCCGTGATCCTTCCCCTGTAGAGCTCGAATTCTATCCGATCGCCTCATAAGCTTCTCCCCCTCTCCTGCCCCCCCTCTTCCCCCCTCCCCGTCCAACCCGCCCCCACCCTCCACACTAATTTCCATCCTCCTAACCTTCCCCCCCTTCTTCTTACGCTTACCCCCCTCTCCCTCCACCCCCTCTAATTTCCTCTTTCCTTCCTCCCCTCCCCCCACAACCCCACCGACCCCTTCTTCTTCCACCACCTCCTCTTCCTCTGCCAAAACCTGAAACCGGTTTCCTGTCTCCCTCTCTTGCCGAGCCCCCTCTCCTGACCCCCCTGAAATCCCTCTACCCTTCCCCTTCACCCCCTTCTGCTTCTTGGGGACCTGGGCCCATTCATCTACCCCTTCCAGCCCTTGCCCCTGTTTCCTCACCTGTGCTGCTGCCTCTGGAACCCCCACCTCCACAACCTCCCTCTGTGCTCCCCTTGCCCCCTGATCCCGACCCTGAACCCCCCCTCCCACCACCCCCTCCTCCTGCACCTCCTCTTCCCTCCCCTCATTATGCGACGCCCTAGGGCAGTCCCGGAAGGCATGCCCCAGACCATCACAAAGATTGCACCTGATCGAAGAACACTCTTCGGTGGGATGATCTTTCGATCCGCACTTAGCACATTGCTGTACTGGGCAGGACATGCTAAAATGGCGGAAAGACCCACACCGAAAACATTGTCTTGGCTGTCCCTTGTAAAAACACAGGATTCTGTCCCTTCCAATAAAAGCCGCTGAAGGAATGTGTTGTACTACCTGCCCTACCTGGTGAAGTTTAACCAAATCCCCCCACCCCCCCCCCCGCCCAGACTCTACTGGGATCCGGGAGCTTGGTCAATGGAGTCCTCAACTCGGCATACCTGTGCAGCCAAAAGGCCAAGTCTGCCCCTGAGATGGACTCGTTACGGACTAGCAGAGTCACCTGCACCAGATCTGGCCGACTGATGGGAACTACCCTATAATATTTCCAATCCCCCCTTCCTCTTACCCCCTCATACTTTTCCCAGAAGACCTCCATGCCTCTCTGGGTCAGAAAACTGACATCGTATTCTGGGAGATTAACTGGATGAATACAGGCATAGAGGTCTTCTGGGACAAACCCTAACCCCAAAACTAGTTTCAACACTGTATCACGTGAAGGCATACCCCCCTCCCCCACCCACTTGATTTGGACCACATTCCTTCTCTTGGGCGGTTGCCCATAACCCCTACCTCCCCTGAACCCAGCATCTGTGTCATTACTAAAGGAAAACTGCCCCTTCCCTCTTCCTCCTTCCCTATTAACCACATCTGCAAAGGAGGGCTGACCCTGCCTCCACTGACTTCCCCTCCTCCCTGAGCTTATCCCTTCCTTGCCTGAAGATCCCTTCCCCCCCACCTGCTGATCCTGCCCACCCCCTTTACCTTCCCTTACCATCTCCCCATCAACCCCCTCCCCCCTTCCACAAACTGGAACAGCAACCCGTTCACCAACCTTTTCACCAACAGAACAGTTCCCCAAACCCTCTGCCCCTTCCCCCTTACCCCCCTCCCTCACATCACAAATCAACATATCCTGAACATCATCCCCTCCCCCTCCCCCCTGCCCACAGTCAGTGCCCAGAGAACTGAGCCCCCTGGAATCTATAACCAGTTCTGAACAGTCCTTAGCTTTCACAATGCTTCCCTGGGAGTGAGCTCCCTCTGCCTGGGTTGCAGATCCCCCAGCAATATCTTCTGTCAGAGAGACTGCTGATACACTCTGAGGAGAGCTCTGTTCTCCCTGCACCAGCAGGTCCCGCGTGAGGCTGCTTACAGTTTTTACAGAGCCAGAGTTCATCTCATCTTCCCTTCTGTGCTGGGGATTCCCTGAGCCTGGTTGTACTGCTGAATCCACCACTTGTGGCTGTAAACCTGGTGCCTCAATCAGGGAGCTAACTAAGCTCACCTGTGTCTGCAGCCCTAAGACCTGCTGTTCATTAGTGTCCACACTCCCAATGTCAGTATGCTTTCCAGCTTGCTTTCCAGTGTTCACCTTCCCTGTCAAACTGTTGCCTGCATCAGTGTTGGGTAGTGCAGGCACTTTTTGTGAAATAACACAAAACCCCAAGTCACCGTCCTCAGTTTCAAAGACAGCAGAATGTGTAGGCTGACTGAGTTCCAACTCCATTGTGTTTTCAGCCATAGTCTCTGCAGCACCACCTGAGGTCTCTTCAACTCCTTCCCTCTCTTCCCTGGCAGCTGCCTCTAAGGTAAGGTTTGCAGGGTTCTGAGTTGCTAGATTCTTCATAAATTGTAAAGTGTCTTGACTGCTTGTCCCCACCACATTATCTACTGCAACCTGGTGTTTTGTAAAACAATCCTTAGATACCAACTCTCCTGTTTCCTCTGGCTGATTCTGGTTTGGCACTGTCCTGGGTTGAAATCTTTCCCTGGTAATATAGAGTTCCCTTAAAGGGTTATCAGAGCCCTTCTTCAGGGAGTCCAACACCTTTCTTTTCAGGCAAAGCTGCTTTCTCAAACGAGCTTCTTCCTTTCCATACAGACTCTTCTGTGCTGCTGGGGCCAACTTCTGCAGGGTTCTAGCCCTGTTTAGTTTTTTCCCCAGCACTTCCACCTCCTTCCCCAGGGCTTCAATCCTCCTCACCCTGTCCACGATACCTCTGGCTGAAGAATCAGGGCTGCTGCTTCCCAGCTGCCCTACCCCCTCCTCCTCCTCTTCCTCAGACCACTCATCCTCACTGTACAACGGGTCCAGCACCGGCTGAAGCTGCTGACCCTCTTCCATCCTCTGTTCTGCCACTTTCTGGGCCTGCGGGACTCTCACCCTCTGCCTCCCCCTCCCATGCTCTTCGTGCTCCTTACCCGGTAACCGCTGGGTCATGGGAGGGGTGCTGGGTCCACTGTCCCCCCTGGACCTCGAGGCTCCACGGTCCAGGGGACTCCGCTCTCTTCTCCCAGGGGCCAGGCTCGGCTGAGAGCTGCTTCTCCGTCTCTCCTGGTAGCTGGGCCCGGCCGTTTCCCGAGCCGGGCCCTGCCCTGAGGAGCACTCCCCAGAGCCCTGCCTCATGGCTGGGAAGGGAGCTAGGCCTTGCTCCCCTCCCTTCCTCCAACCACAGAGCCTCCTGTAGTATGTCCTTCTCCTTCAGTGTCTAGCTACACACTGACTTGGAATGCCCTCCTGTGGGAGGTGGTGGAGATGAAAACGGTAACGGAATTTAAAAATGCGTGGGATAAACATAAAGGAATCCTGTTCAGAAGCAATGGATCCACAGAAGCTTAGCAGAGATTGGATGACAGATCCGGGGGTGGGAGGCGGGGCTAGTGGTTGGAGGGCGGGGCTAGTGCTGGGCAGACTTCTACGGTCTTTGCCCTGAAAATGGCAGATACAAATCAAGGTCAGGTATACAATAAAGTAGCACATATGAGTTATCTTGTTGGGAAGACTGGATGGACCGTGCGGGTGTTTCTCTGTCGTCATCTACTATGTTACTATCCAGCTCATTTTCGAAAGAGATCGCCGGTCATCTTCCGACACAAATCGGGAGATGGCCGACGATCTCTCAAATCCAGCCAAATAACAAAACCGATTTTGGCCGGTTTCAACTGCACTTCGTAGCAGGGGATATGTCGGTGGTGTAGCGAAGGCGTGACATGGGCGGGCATGGGCGTAGCTTACAGATGGCCAGCTTCAGCGCATAATGGAAAAAAGAAAGCCGGCCCTAATGAACATTTCACCGGCGAGACTTGGTCCTTTTATTTTCACAACCAAGCATCAAAAAGGTGCTCCAACTGACCAGATGACCACTGGAGGTAATCGGGGATCACCTCCCCATACTCCCCCAATGGTTACCAACCCCCTCCCACACTAAAAATAAAAATTTAAAACATATTTTGCCAGCCTCTATGCCAGCCTCAAATGTCATACTCCGCTCCATGACAGTAATATGCAAGTCCCTGGAGCAGTTTTAGTGGGTGCAGTGCACTTCAGCCAGGCGGACCCAGGCCCATCCCCCCCTACCTGTTACACTTGTGGTGGTAAATGGGAGCTCTCCAAAACCCACCCAAAACCCACTGTACCCACATGTAGGTACCCCCTTTCACCCATAAGGGCTATGGTAGTGGTGTACAGTGGTGGGGAGTGGGTTTTGGGGGGGATTTGGGGGGCTCAGTACCCAAGGGAAAGGAGCTATGTACCTGGGAGCAATTATTGAAGTCCACTGCAGTGCCCCTAGAGGGCCCAGTTGGTGTCCTGGCATGTGAGGGGGGCCAGTGCACTACAAATGCTGGCTTCTCCCACGCCCAAATGCCTTACCTTTCGCCAGGTTTGAGATGGCCGGCCCTGGTTTCCATTATGGCTGAAAATCGGAGCCGGCCATCTCATGTAAGCCCGGCGATCCACCGGCGATCCTGCTCTAAATCCGACGAACAATTTGACCGGTGCCAAACGTATTTCAAAAATACGCTTGGCTCCACCCTCTCGCGGAGCCGGCCCCGAAGATGGCCGGCCATCAATTTAGCCGGCCCTGTTCAATTATGTCCCTCTATGTTACTATCCACCTTATAATCGAAAGAGAAAAATGGCCAAATTCCGACCCAAATCGGGAGATGGGCGTTCTTCTCCCGATTGCGGCCAAATCGGTATAATCGAAAGCCGATTTTGGGTATTTTCAACTGCTGTTCATCTTGGGGACGAACACATTGCAAGGGGGCGTGTCAGCAGAGTAGCAAAGGCGGGACAGGGCGTGGTTACGAGATGGGCGTCTTTAGCTGATAATGGAAAAAAGAAGGGCGCTTTTTATTTGGACCCTTTTTTTTCACAAACAAGTCCCAAAAAAGTGCCCCAACTGACCAGATGACCAGCGGAGGGAATTGGGGATGACTTCCCCTGGCTCCCCCAGTGGTCACTAACCCCCTCCCACCCAAAAAAAACCCCAGTTTAAAAACTTTTTTTCCAGCCTGTATGCCACCCTCAAATGTCATACCCAGCTCTATGACAGCATTATGCAGGTCCCTGGAGCAGTTTTGGTGGGTGCAATGCACTTCAGGCAGGCAGACCCAGGCCCATCCCCCCCTCACTGTTACACTTGTGGTGGAAAATGGGAGCCCTCCAAAATCCACCTGAAACCCACTGTACCCACATGTAGGTGCCCCCCTTCACCCATAAGGGCTATGGTAGTGGTGGATAGGTGTGGGGTGTGGGTTTGGGGGGGGGGGGGGGCTCAGCACCCAAGGGAAGGGAGCTATGTACCTGGGAACAATTTAAGAAGTCCACTGCAGTGCCCCCTAGGTGCCCGGTTGGTGTCCTGGCATGTCAGGGGGACCAGTGCACTAGAATGCTGGCTCCTCCCACGACCAAATCCAAGGCATTTGGGTCGTTTTGGAGATGGGCGTTCTCAGTTTCCATTATCGCTGAAAACCAAGTTGGTCCATCTGCATGATCGACCTACCTGTTCGGATTTGGCCAGCCCAAACCGTATTATTGAAACGAAGGAAGGACGCCCATCTTTTTCGAAAATACGGTTTGCACCGCCTCTTCCCTAAAATGTCCCCGAAGATGGACGCCTTAACAGATGGGCGTCCCTTTCGATTATGCCCCTCTATGTGAATGATTTTCCACACCACCTTGAGACAGATTCATAAAGTAGGTTCCACTCCCTCGTTGGCTGTCATTTCACAGTTAGTTGAGCATTTTACCACCAGGCTGGGTGGGAAGGATTAGGAGAGGACAACAACAATAATCACTTGTATTGCAAATTGAGTCAATAAGGCTTTAAAGTGAAGAAAAAGATCACTTTAAATTGGTGAATCAGCAAAAGTGTAATCTTTGGCTGACAGATCACAATACCTTGAAAAACTCTTTACACCGTTATACATTTTCCTGTCCAATAATACAATTCAAAATGTATTAAAAAGGATGAGTTTATTCCACTGATCTACACAAAATATACCCTTTCAATATGTAACAATTATTGAAATATCCAACTTGTACTGACATATTTCTGTTATATCGATGTCTTAATGTGCTGTTTTAATGTGTATGAGACTGATACTGCATTATTACTGTTACTACAAATCTAATTGGCTTATACCCAAGTTTACCTCACTGTTTCAATTGCACTTTATGCAGACATTTGGTCACTTTATTAGAATTATTGCTGTTACTACAGTGTAAGTTGCCTTTGTCCAGCTACATCTGCTGTACACTGCCTTGAGTCAATCTCTTCATAAAGACACTTAATAAGTCATAAGTAATTAAGAATCAGAAATCAACAAGTCATGGTTGCATAAGTTTTCACACTTTTTCTTATGGGAAACCCAAATTAGTTCCATTTCCGAAAACTGCCTTAAGAAAGCCCTAATAAATTAAGTAGAGGCCAGCTATATCCAATCACAGTAAGTGATTTGATTTAAATACTCCTGGATGAAAAATCAAGCTGTTTGTTTTGTAAAGTGAATTTGAAGTAAAGATCTAAACATGATGACTATGAAGCTGCCTAAACAACTCCCCAATAAAGTAATCCAAAGGTAGCGATTGGGAGAAAGCTATTACAAATGTCATTGTGTTAACAAATTCCTTGGTGCACTGTCAGGTCAATTATTTTAAAGTAGAAACACTTTGGAACTACCAACACATTGCCTCAGTTGGGCTGTCCCTCCAAAACCAGTACCTGTACATTAAGGAAACTACTGAAGAAGATCACTGTAAAACCTACAAATTACTTCAAAAGAACTACAGAGGACCCTGGCTAAGTGAGACTGAGGAATATATTGACTATGCAACAGTTTGAAGATTCTTTTACAACTGGCCTCAACAAATTTTGTTAAATCTAGGAGCCAGCAGAGGAAACCTCTCTGGCTTCTCCTCCACTCCTCCAAACCTGTCCACAGTGACATTTTTTTTTTGTAGGGGAGGAGAGAGGGAGGCAGGGAAGGAAGGAAGGAGGGGTGAGAATCCCATCCTAGATCAGCAGTAGTTCTTCTAGAAACTGATTTACTAAGGTTGTTTTCCTATTCTGTGTCATGGGCAAAGAATCTTTAGTAAATCAGTTCCTTAAGGTGCCTCTGAAAATTCTCTTTCCAAATCATGTTGTCAGCTGTGTGACATCAGTAACTTGATAGGTGAAACTAAGAGGCCTCTTTGTTCACATATCACCATTGCTTAGGTCCCCACCAGTCTCTCTCTCTCTCTCTCTCTCTCTCATGTACCCCCTCCTCCAGCCTTTTGTCTTGTCTCTCTTATGCAGTGATATTTTAATTCAGCATAATATTTTAGTTTTAGCTCTTATTCAGTTACAAAATATATAAATTTATTCTATTTTATTCTAGTTCTGACAATCTTAATTCCAGTTTCAATTGTCTTCTTCTGAAAATGTTACTTTTTATTCCGTTCACAAACTCATGACAAATAATTTCAGTTCTTGCAAAATAGACACATTAATTCTAGTTTTTATTCAGTCCTCTTCTGAAACTTTTAGTGCTTATTCAGTTCTTCAGTTCATGCATATATATGTGTGTTTGTGTGCGTGTGTAAAGTTTTCATTCCTTTTAAGCCATTTTCATTAAGAAAAATTATTATTTATAGTTTTAATTCTATTCAGGAAAGTATATTTTTTAATTCCTATTCAGCTTTTGTTTTGAAAAAAACATGGGGCTCCTTTTACAAAACACCCTCTCCCATGGCCGCACCCTGTTTTTGGAGCCACTCATAAATATGCATGTTTAAATTTAAATTAAGTGTGGTGTTTATCGATTTAAAATAAATGTAGTTAATTGCCTATGAAGTTATAGAGATTATTCCTCACCAGCAGGTTGATATAATAGTAGGTTTTTTTGGCCAGTGATGAAAGCAGGGTCCATGGACCCGTTATAGCTTCAACAGATCGATTCAGGACCTGGAAGCTCTTTGAGGCTTTTTTTTTCTGCTGGTCATAATACAGCTTGAGCTGTAGGCAGTTTTATGTCATTTGCTGACAGCAGATCCTTTTTTTGTGTATTTGTGTATTGTAGTCGATCTGCATCCGAACAATACTAGAGTGTAGTAAATTTAAATTAATCCCAATTAGCACTGACAATTGATTATTACGGTCCAATTATCATCACTACTTGGCTCATTATTCAATTTGCACATGCAATTCTGAGGGCCATATATAGAATTTGGGAGATTCTGTGCTACATAGTATTTGCAAAGGAACACTTAGAAGACACTGCATGCACGTGGGAGGTTTTGTGGTAAAGAATGGTAGTGGCAGCGTTATATTGTGAAGATATTTTGCAGCAGTGAGGACAGTGGGGCTTGTGAATTTTAAGGGAAAGAATGTTGCTAGAAAGAATAGGTAGATCCTGGAGGAAAAGCTGTTTCAGTCTGTCACAGACCTAGAAATGGGGATAAGATTCATTTTTCAGCAGAAGAATGATGGAAAGCACAAAGCAAAATCAACAATGGAGTTGATCGAGAAGAAGAAAGTGAATGTCCCTGAGTGGACCAGTCAAAACCCAGTCTTGAATTCAATAGAAAATCTCTGGCAAGACTGGAAGAGTGCAGTGTACAAATGATTCCCAGTGAATCTGAAAGAGCGTCAGTTATTCTGCTAAGAATGGCCAAAAATGCGCCATGTCACTGTGGCAATTCAAAAAAGGTTGCTCTAAGTGCCAATTCAATAATAGAAATTATATGTATAACAGAAAAAGTCGTCATTTTCACACCTAACTTTAGGCACAAGCACTTAATGTCAGCTGAATGGCTGGTGTAAATGCGCACGAATAGTGCATGTAAGTGATAGTATTATATAACATACGTATGCAACTGCAAGACATGCCCCTGACCTGCTCATATGCACACTCCCATTGCAATTGCGTGCTTTGGGGGTCGTTTACTAAAAGCTGAGATGGCCATTATATTCCTATGGGCATCTCTGTGTTTACTGCCAACTGATTTCTATCACGAGCTAATCAATAGAAATAAAACAAAATAAAACATGAAAAAGAAAATAAGGTGATACCTTTTTTATTGGACATAACTTAATACATTTCTTGATTAGCTTTTGAACGTTGTCCTTCATCAGATCGGAAATAAGCAAATCTTGGTAGATGACAGTATATACAAGTGAGACATCAAAGCATTACAGTGACAATCTGACAGGGTGGGGGTGGAGGTGGATAGGTGAGACAGAGGGATATGCATGGAGACAGGAGGGTGACAAACAAAGCAGTGCAATTTACAATTTTATGGCCTGTAATGGGCAAGAAAACCCAGATCTTTGTTAAGTCCTGTCTGGTGGGTGTCAGAATGCTTAATCATTCTGACTTCAAAGGTCTTACGTTCCTGTATTGTTTTCAATAGAAATCAAACAAAATAAAACATGGAAAAGAAAATAAGATGATACCTTTTTTATTGGACATAACTTCTTTGTCAGATCGGAAATAAGCAAATGTGGTAGCAGATAGTATATATAAGAGAAACATCAAAGCATTACTTTGACAGTCTGACAGAGTGGGAGGGTGGGGGCATGCATGGGGACATCAAAGCATTTCATTGATATTCTAACAGGATGGATGTGGGTAGGTGAGAGGAGGGTGATATACAGAGAAATAAACAGAGAAATACAACTTTATGGTTTACTAGTAAAACATGCCCGTTTCTTGCGGCAATGAAATGGGCGCTAGCACGGTTTCCGTCCGGTCCTCCCCCCTCCCTACTCACCCCATCAGCTTTCGTCCGCCATTGTTGTGGACCTCAGCACGCCACCGTCAATTTGCTGACATTGCTCCGCCCTTGACGTCATCTCGTTTGACGCGAGGGCGGGGCCCCAACACAGTGTTTTCGGTGGCTTCACCACCACGAAGGCTTCGAACCGGAAGGAAGTGCCCGGAGGACCTGACAATGACGTCAGTGTCCTCAGAACGTTGAGGGTGAGTTTTATTATATAGGATAATGGACTAGAAAACCCAGATTCTTATTAAGTCCTGTCTGTTGGGTGTCAAAATATTCAATCATTCTGACTGTATTGTTTTAAAATTACCCTTCAGGATTCTTACTATGAAATCGCTAGTACAGTGTTCAGGTTTAGTAAAGTGTTGCCCCACAGGTGTGGCATCCTGGCTGGCACTAGTATTTTTCATGTGATGTCTATGTAAGTTAGATCTTGTCTTTAGCATTTGGCTGGTTTCTCCAATATAGCATCCTTGGTCACATTTCTTACACTGGATGATGTATACCACATTGGAAGATGAGCATGTAAAGGATTCCTTTATGTTGAATATTTTTCCTTTGTGAATGACTGTGGGGTCCTGTGAGATGTGTGGGCATAGTTTGCAGCTGGATGTATTGCAAGGATGTGTGCCCTTCTCTTCTTTTTGAATCTGTGTTGGGAGCTTACTTCTAATTAGCTTATGTTTTAAGTTGGGTGGCTGTCTGAAAGCTAGCACTGGTGGGGATGGGAATATCTCTTTCAGTAATTCATCTTCCTGGAGTAGAGGCTGTAGCTCTTTTATGATTTTTCTCAATTTTTCCAGCTCTGGGTTGTATGTCACTAAAAGGAGGATTCTGTCTCTGCCTTTTTCTTCTTTGTACTTTAGCAGATTTTTTTGAGGGAGGAGGCAATATTCTTGGAGATTATTTTGGGGTTGTAGCCTTTCTGTTTGAAGGATGCAGTCAGGGTTTCAAGGTGTCTGTCTCTATCCTCTGGGTCCAAGCAGATACGGTGGTATCTTGTGGCTTGGCTGTAAATAATGGATCTTTTTGTATGTGAAGGGTGGAAGCTGGAGTTGTGGAAGTAGCTGCATCTGTCTGTGGGTTTTTTGTATATAGATGTTTGTATATTGCCATCGCTGATTGAGACTGTGGTGTCCAAGAAATTGCCTTTTCTGGGGAGTAGTCAATTTTGAATCTCATTGTAGGATGGTATGTATTGAAGGAATTTTAAAAAAGGCTCCAGTGGAGATCCGGGAAATTATAGACCGTTGAGTCTGACGTCAGTGCCGGGGAAAATGGTAGAGGCTATTATTAAAAACAAAATTACAGAGCACATCTGAGGACATGGATTACTGAGACCAAGTCAGCACGGCTTTTGTGTGGGGAAATCTTGCCTGACCAATTTACTTCAGTTCTTTGAAGAAGTAAACAAACATGTGGACAAAGGGGAGCCGGTTGATATTGTGTATCTGGATTTTCAAAAGGCGTTTGACAAGGTACCGCATGAAAGGCTACAGAGGAAATTGGAGGGTCATGGGATAGGAGGAAATGTCCTGTTGTGGATTAAAAACTGGTTGAAGGATAGGAAACAGAGAGTGGGGTTAAATGGGCAGTATTCACAATGGAGAAAGGTAGTTAGTGGGGTTCCTCAGGGGTCTGTGCTAGGACCGCTGCTTTTTAATATATTTATAAATGATTTAGAGATGGGAGTAACTAGCGAGGTCATTAAATTTGCTGATGACACAAAGTTATACAAAGTCGTTAAATCGTGAGAGGATTGTGAAAAATTACACGAGGACCTTACGAGACTGGGCGGCTAAATGGCAGATGACATTTAATGTGAGCAAGTGCAAGGTGATGCATGTGGGAAAAAAGAACCCGAATTATAGTTACGTCATGCAAGGTTCCACGTTAGGAGTTATGGACCAAGAAAGGGATCTGGGTGTCGTCATCGATAATACACTGAAACCTTCTGCTCAGTGTGCTGCTGCGGCTAGGAAAGCGAATAGAATGTTGGGTATTATTAGGAAAGGTATGGAAAACAGGTGCGAGGATGTTATAATGCCGTTATATCGCTCCATAGTGCGACTGCACCTTGAGTATTGTGTTCAATTCTGGTCGCCGCATCTCAAGAAAGATATAGCAGAATTGGAAAAGGTGCAGCGAAGGGAGACTAAAATGATAGCGGGGATGGGACGACTTTCCTATGAAGAAAGACTAAGGAGGCTAGGGCTTTTCAGCTTGGAGAAGAGACGGCTGAGGGGAGACATGATAGAGGTATATAAAATAATGAGTGGTGCGGAACAGGTGGATGTAAAGCGTCTGTTCACGCTTTCCAAACATATTAGGACTAGGGGGCATGTGATGAAACTACAGTGTAGTAAATTTAAAACAAATCGGAGAAAATGTTTCTTCACCCAACATGTAATTAAACTCTGGAATTCGTTGCCGGAGAAAGTGGTGAAAGCGGTTAGCTTAGCAGAGTTTAAAAAGGGGTTGGACGGTTTCCTAAAGGACAAGTCCATAAACCACTACTAAACGGACTTGGAAAAATCCACAATTCCAGGAATAACATGTATAGAATGTTTGTACATTTGGGAAGCTTGCCAGGTGCCCTTGGCCTGGATTGGCCGCTGTCGTGGACAGGATGCTGGGCTTGATGGACCCTTGGTCTTTTCCCAGTATGGCATTACTTATGTACTTATGTCTTCCCCCTCAGTCATCAATGTACCACAGTATGCGTTTTGAAAGGTGATTGAAGCCCAGCTCAGTAGCCCATCTGTGATGTAATAATAACTCATTCATTGACACGTGTATTATGAATGCACTGCTGGACCAATCAGATTACTTCACAGGGTATTTTCTGATGAACTTCATGAATCAGCTTCCATTCAGCTAGA
Source organism: Microcaecilia unicolor (assembly GCF_901765095.1). Classification (NCBI taxonomy): domain Eukaryota; kingdom Metazoa; phylum Chordata; class Amphibia; order Gymnophiona; family Siphonopidae; genus Microcaecilia; species Microcaecilia unicolor. The sequence continues at coordinate 607,931,335 of NC_044031.1, read as the reverse complement.
GCTGTCCGGAGGAGACAGGTAAATATATTCCCTGTCCTTAGCTGTATCTGCCCATCTCTCTGGCCTGTCCAGGCTTAGGATCCCCTATACAGCAGCCTCCTTCCTTCTCTTTTGCCTATTGAAAATTCATGATTTCCCCTCTTCATGCAGACTTTTCTTTCTCCTCCCTCCCAAATATCTACTTCCCTCCTAATCTTCTCTCAATTTCCCAATACCTTCTACACTGTGCTGTTCTGCCTTTTCAGCAAGAAGTGAGCAGTACGTCATGCTGTCTGCCTCTGCCCACTGGCTTCAGTCTGCACTTTGAATGTATGGGGCCCCATATTCCTGCAGGACCTGCTGACACCAAGCATTCAAACTGCCAGAATGAAGCGAGCCAGAGGACGAGAAGATGTGGGAAATAAACTCTGTGTGTGTGTGGTGTGTGGAAGTAGGGGGGGGGGGGCAAGGAATCAGGGGAGAGAAGGAATCGTGAATTGGGGAAAGAAAATTGTACAGGTGTGCTGGGAATCAGAGGGGGAGAGGATTGTGGAAGCGGTGGGGGGGGGGGGGGGGGCAGTGGATGGCAGAGAGAGAGAGAGAGAGAGAGAAGATCATGTTGAGTGTGGAGGTGGGATAAGGATAGAGTGAAAATGAAATGTGCATTTGCTTCTAGCGAAGGATCTGGTTTCACTGTCTCCTTGAAGGGGAAGTTGGTGGTGCTTCCCTTAGATTTGCTGAGAGGTGTATGATATTAATTAATTAATGTATTTATTTATTAGGATTTATTTACCGCCTTTTTGAAAAATAATCACCCAACCTTCCCTCTCTTTACTGGTCTCTGAGCTGGGTTTGAAAGTTCTGATCATCAATATGACCTCATCAGGTTCCATTAGAAGAATGGATCATAGAATCTTCAGGGTTACTGTGGAAATAAAAATCACAAACAAATTTAAAAAAGATGTCAGGTATGTCATTATAGATTTTCTAACAGTTACCTCCAGTAACCTTTCTCTAAATTCATCTGATATTCTGACTGTATTCTTCGGTGAATTTTAAGGTTAGGTTTGAACTGATGTTTTTTGGATTCTGTGCTTGATTGTGTTTTAAGGGAGTAGGTGATCAGTGCTGAGGGTTGGCCTGAGGAACTCATCATTTTCAGGAGGGGTTTTGAGTTGTTCTTGAAGGGTTTATGGGTTTATTCTTTTAGGGTTTCTGTACTCTTTTGAAATGTTCTTGCTTTATTAATGGGGTTGTGGAGCTTCTATTGATAAAATCCTGTTTAATTTTCTGTTTCACAGATCAGTTTTTACATATAGTTTTGTTCCTGAACTCAGCTTATCTGCATTGAACTCAGTTTCTTCTGAAATCCTTGCTGGATTAAGCTTTCAGGGCCATAGATATCTGAAGATCTGAAAAGATGGCCTTTTCACGTGGCACATTTACAGACTCTGTGCAGGTGAATGAAATACTTCTACTACTACCCTGAGTCTGATGAATGGGGGACTCAGGCAAGCACCTGCAACAGTGCCACTAGAATGGCTCAAGAGTTTACAGAAAATGGACTGGTATCCCAGGAACATTCAGTGCTCCAGTCTAGAGATGCAGTTACTGACAGCCCAGTGGAGAATGTACACAATCAAAACCAGCAACCAGTGTTTACACCTTTGCTCCCTAATACATTTCCAGGTCCAGAATGTAACCGAAGAGGATGACTTCCATTGTCTAATATTGGAGCCATTTTTACCAAGAGACTCCACAGAGCATGAGATTGCTGTATCCAGTGTGTCTGATGTAGGCTGCACATGTGCTGAACCACTGAGATCATTGAAATCAGAGAATCTCTGGTTCAGGAGAGCATCCAGCCATGCAGTAAGAATTCTACTGAATCTGCTGGAACCTCTTATCAACTGTCCTCTCAGGAAGAAGGAGACACAAAAAGCAAAACCCTAAAAAGAAAAAAAGTCACAGATGCCTAGTGAGTACAGAACAGGAGGGGTAAAGTATCAAGAGGGCGGGTTTGGATGAATTTAACAAGTAGGATTTTTAGGTGTATGTTTGGTGAGAAGGTAGAGCTGTAACTAAGCATGTTAACCTCCAAGGCAGGCAAGAATATATATGTCCCACGTTTCTCACTCTGCTCTCATCTCCTTTTTCTTTAACTCCCTCCACTCTGATGCTCTGTCCTTTTTGTTCTGTCCTCTTCCCCACAACCTGAATGTTAGGAAGAGAACTGTATTCATCCTAGCTTTTCATCTGCTGCCTGTCTACACTAGCATTTCAGTTTGTTTCCCATCCTCAATGGGCTTTGCACCCTGGGTGGCTGCCCCTCTCTCTCATCCACCCCTAATTATGGCCCTGTGAAAAGAGGAAGCAATAGGGGAAGTCAGGTATAGAACACAGAAACTTGGAAGAAAGTTAGAAAGATAAAAATGTGTCTCAAGACCTTTTCCTTGAAAGAACCCATTATCCCATCAAGTTCAAACCTCTGCATTCTTTTTACTTTGTTTTTCAGAAATTATTGCACAAGTTTGTGTGATTTTTTAAATTCTGTACTCTGCACAACTAGAAACCAGATTTAACACTACAATTATGATGTGATACAATAATGGGGAAAACTGTACTAACAAATAAACTGAAATAAGGAATCTGTTTTACACTGTATCTCCCTTTCCAATTTGCCCATTTATAAAATTTCAACACAGCTTAAAGAATTTGACAGCGGCCATTCCAGTACAATGGATACTCCAAAGTTGAGATCGTAAGATGCTAGCAGGAAGTATGGGGGAGGGGGGGATGAGAATTGTATACATCAGAATGGAAATTTTTGCCAGTAAGTGTAGGACAACTAATATATTCCCATTGCTGTCAAGGCCTGACTCATAAATTGAGGCAGAGGGTGAGAAAGAAAGAGCAAAGCATGAAGTCAAACTAGGATCAGCTGCATGACTAAGAGGGCCTGTGGTTGTCCAGTCCGCATGGACTGCTTCTCCGGTGCTGCATCTGCCAGAGCTGGGTCACTCCCAGAGATGAATTTAAGGGGGGGGGGGGGGGGTTATCTGGTAGGTAGTTCTTTGGGAGCAGCAATAAGCTATGAGAGATTTAGTAGGATTTAGTGTTGTGATGTTGGAGTGTGGTTATAGCTGGTACAGTTGCTCAAATTTTGAGATAGTATTTTTTATTTATTGTGAGGGATTGGTATAGTCTTATGGTTAAGCACCCTCCTTTCTGCCTTAGTTAGAGGGAAAATGTTTGTTATATAATTCAAATTTAGTGAAAGTTTGATAGTTGCAAAAAGTTTTATTGTAAATATCTTTATGTATTTTATGCTTATTTTATTTATTTTGTTTTATGATATTAACTAATGCTGTAAGTAGTTTCTTTTGACATTATGGCCCTTATTTTAGAAGCTTTATTCTTGTTTTGGACATCTGAAAATTGGCATTTAGACATTCATATTGCATGGACATCCAAATCTCGTTTTTACAAAGCCTGGATATGGAAGTCTAAAATTGCAGTATGTGTTGTCATCCTATAATTTACATTTTATATTTTATGTAAGTGTTTACATGCATTTAGTTTAATGTATGTTTTCTGCATTCAAAGTTATGCCTCTCAACATGTTTCGGTTTATCATAATTTCATCATTATTTTATTATTTTTTGACATACCATTTATATTAGCATGGTAATTATCTTTGGTTATTGTCTTACAACATCTATTTTCTAGCGTTTTTATCATCATTTGACATATCATTTATATTAGTATTTATATCAACATGGTATAGTTTATGATATTCTATATTTTAAATGTCCTTTTTCATCGGACTTTATTTCAATGTACATCTTATTCATGTATTTATTTATTATTTTTTGTTTATAGACTCCTGATGTAGGCCATCTGGCCGAAACACAACGTTGTGTCGAGTCATTTTTAATGTGGGATTATTATTTTATTATTATTTGCTTGAAAATTAATAAATATTGTTTATTTTAAACTTGACTTTAGGTCCAGTTATTGGATAGCCTGGCTCACATTCCCACCTTTTTGTTTACATTTTACGTTTCATGGGATCTATTGAGTTCTCCACGCACGTGGATTCTCTTTAGACAAATCAAAACCATCCAGGACTAAAAACTAATGTGGTTTTGAGCTAGACCTGTTTTTATAACGAATAAAGCACAAAAAGGTGCCCTAAATGACCAGATGACCACTAGAGGGAATCAAGGATGACCTCCCTTTACTCCGCCAGTGGTCACTGACCCCCTTCCACCCCCAAAAATGTGATTACTTGCTAAGCCTCAGATGTTGTACTCGGGTTCATTAGAGCGGCCTATGCAGGCAGTGGTGTGCTGGAGCAGGCTCTCACGGGCTCGCAAGAGCCGTTTGTTAAGTTTTTAAGAATTTTGGGAGCCGGTTTTTAAAGTAGGCCTCCCCATGGCTACTTTAACAACTGACTCCCAAAATGTGGGCTTGGGCCCCCTCCTGAATTCATTTTTACTTTGCTGGCAGTAATGCTGGCCCCACCAGCCAAGTAAATAGACTGCTGCTGCTGCTCCCTGCTCCTTGTTTCTGACTCTGAGCATCAGGCTGAGACTTTCCATGCAAGTGCAAGAAGGTTCCATCATGTTGCTCAGAGCCAGAAACAAGCAGCAGAGAATGTTGGCAGTCCATTTATTGGCTGGTGGGGCTCGGCAAAGGTATGCCTAGCGTGCCCGCACAAGGGAGGGGAGAGAGAGGCATGTATTCCCCCACAAAAAAAGAATTTCAGGGCCGGCTATGCCCGGAGAGAGAGCCCATTGTTAAAAATTTACCAGCACATCCCTGCACTTAACCCTCCATTGTCCTAGGTACAAATAAGTACCTGTATATAATATGTAAACCGCTTTGAATGTAGTTGGAAAAACCACAAAAAGGCAGTATATAAGTCCCATTCCCTTCCCTTCCTGGGCATACTAGATAGACCATTCAAGTATTTATGTGCTGTCATTTACCATGTTACCTCAAACAGAAAGAATGGGAGGAGATCCAGCACAGTGGCGTAGCTAGGTGGGGCGCAGGGGGAGTGGTCGCTCCCCTAAATCAATTTTTCAAAAAGACGGCGCCTATGCGGTGCTTCCCGCCTATGCACATGTGCAACCAACTTCCTACTTGCACTTAGGAACAGGATCGTCGTCCGGTCATCATCGCCTGCTGCTGTGAGCCGTCCAGTCCGCACACTCCCTGTCTCCTGTCCCCACACTGTGCTGCCTGCAGAAGTACTTGAAGCCAGGAGAAGGAGAAAGTCCTGCTCAGCCGAAGCTGCAGCGCTGTTGCACAAGCTTCCCCCACAGAAGAAAGGCAGCCTGAGAGCCGGTACATGCATCCAGTGTGAGAGAAAGGAGAGATGTGGATAATGTAAGGAGGAGGGGGGGAGGAGCCGATATCACAAGCTGCCCACAGAAAAAGCATCCAGCGGTACATCCAGTGTAAGAAGCTGGCAATCAATCACGGGCTGCAGATTTGTGCTGAAAGGGCTGGTAGAGCGGGGGCCCCAGAGAAAACCAAACACACAGGAAGGAGCAGCCTCTGTGCTTCCAGCCTACCAGCGCACACACACACACACACACCTCCGCGGAAGCACAAAGCAGGCATCTTCCTTCAGTTCGTCAGAAAGCATGGTATGGTGAGTCCGGCCTCTGCTGCTCTGCATGGGGGGGGGGGGGGGGGGGGGGGAGGGGCAAAGAGGCAGCCAGCAATGGCTCCTGCAAGTGGTGGGCTTGGATGGATGAGCTGAAGTGCATCTGCTACCGTGCGCACCATGTCTGAAGCACTTCTCTTCCACAGCATGTGTGACAAGTTCATGCAGGGAACAGAGGGCACAAAGAAATCCTAGCCCTCAGTCAAAGTGAAACTTGGTGAGCAGAAAGGAAGCTGAGCTTTGCAAACAGCACATCTCGCCCACTCCTATAATTTCAATCCAAGCTGCAAAAGGTTCTTCCTGCTCCAGTGGCGTACCAAGGGGGGGGGGGGCGGTGGGGGCGGTGGGGGCGGTCCGCCCCGAGTGTCGGTGTGTGTGGGGGGGTGCTCCACCGTCTCCTGCCAGCACCCTGCGTTTTTTAAAAAATCTATTCAGCGAGGGACGCAGGCAGCGCCTCGTGTCTGCCCTGCTGTGTGCTTTGAAAAAAGAAAATCGCTTCGCTGGCGTCGGGCCGGCCTTCTCTCGCTATGTCCCACCCACTTTTGAGGTAACTTCCTATTTCCTCGAGGGCGGGACATAGCGAGAGAAGGCCGGCCCGACACCAGCGAAGCGATTTTCTTTTTTCAAAGCACACAGCAGGGCAGACACGAGGCGCTGCCTGCGTCCCTCGCTGAATAGATTTAAAAAAAAACGCAGGCTGCTGGCAGGAGACGGTGGAGCACCCCCCCACACACACCGACACTCGGGGCGGACCGCCCCCACTGCCCCCCCCCCCCCTTGGTACGCCACTGGAGCAGGAAGAACCTTTTGCAGCTTGGATTGAAATTATAGGAGTGGGCGAGATGTGCTGTTTGCAAAGCTCAGCTTCCTTTCTAAGAAACATATTCCACCAGGGATGGACTGACAGTGATCTGGGCATCCCGGCATTATGGGTCATGACTACAATGCACATGTGTGGGGAGCCATACTGTGCACAGAGAGCCAGAAACAAGGAATATGAGTTCATGGAATATTCCATAGAAAGACTTTTATCTGTGGCAGCTGAGCTGGGAGAACCAAGGCAAAAGCCAGATTTCCAGTGGGTCCTGAGGAGGCAGCAGGATGCAGGGGACGCATTAAAAAGTACAATTACAGAAATAGCAAAAGCACAGCATTTACAAATGGTGTGGAGCTATCAAGATCCACCCATAGCAGTTTTGAAGAAGTCAGTCTTCTATAATTGCTATTAATTCAAGGTGCTGGAGAAAATCTGCTTTCTACCCCTCAATGTAACCTAGACTTACAGTGATGTTTGCAGCTGGGGGGGGGGGGGGGGTACCCCTAAAAACACAGAGAGGGTACATTCCTGGCTGGAAGGGGCCCTTTGGAGGACATTTGCACAGGGGATGAGTTAGACTTTTTCAGAGCTGGCTCAACAACATTCTTCTCCTCCTGCTCCTGGCTTCAAGCAGTGCAGGTAGGCAGCAATGTGGGGGCGCGCGGGGCCCAGGCCAGGGTCCTCTTCAGCGCACGGTCCTGTGTGAGGCTGATGGATGTGAGCGCTGAGCTGTTCTTCTTTCTTCTTTAACGGCTGGCTTGAATGTTGTTGAGCCAGCTCTGAAAAAGTCTAACTCATCCCCTGTGCAAATGTCCTCCAAAGGGCCCCTTCCAGCCAGGAATGTACCTTCTTTTTGTTTTTAGGGGTACCCCCCCCCCAGCTGCAAACATCACTGTAAGTCTAGGTTACATTGAGGGGTGGAAAGCAGATCTTCTCCAGCACCTTGAATTAACAGCAATTATAGAAGACTGACTTCTTCAAAACTGCTATGGGTGGATCTTGACAGCTCCACACATTTGTAAATGCTGTGCTTTTGCTATTTCTGTAATTGTACTTTTTAATGCGTCCCCTGCATCCTGCTGCCTCCTCAGGACCCACTGGAAATCTGGCTTTTGCCTTGGTTCTCCCAGCTCAGCTGCCACAGATAAAAGTCTTTCTATGGAATATTCCATGAACTCATATTCCTTGTTTCTGGCTCTCTGTGCACAGTATGGCTCCCCACACATGTGCATTGTAGTCATGACCCATAATGCCGGGATGCCCAGATCACTGTCAGTCCATCCCTGGTGGAATATGTTTCTTAGTGTATGCCTTGAGTAAGCTTTCAGAGGTCACAAGCTGTGTGTCCTCTTGCTCAGGTGAACCACTAAACTCAGCAGCATAAATATCAGTATAGACTTGTCTGACAAGACCTGCCTCTAGTGAAACCATGCTGTTTTAGATCCTGTAATCCCCCTTGCCAGTAAAATACAGGAGAGGGTCTACAACTGAATCACCAGTAAGCAATCCAGGGTTTCTGGGAAAAAGTCTGGTACCCTGCTAATAATCATAGTGGCAAAGTTCTTTGAACTATGAAGAAGGTTCTGATTCCAGCTGTAAAATAGCAGGGATACTTCAGGTCAGGACTGAAAGTGCATTGGAAAAGCTCCGTGTGGTTCTCAGTACTTCAATTGCAGAGGGTCCTGTAGATCAGGCGTGAGGTGCATTAGGAGAACTTAGTGGGAAATCGTCACATGTAACTGCCTGCTTTAAGCCAATGCTGCTGCCAATCTATAACTTTCATAGAACAGTTAAACACAGTGCAGTTCATTTAGTCTCATTTAAGTGTGCTGCTCTGAGAATTTGGGTTTTTGCTGGTTTTTCTGTTTGTGATGTAAACCTTGCTTGCTTCAGTTTGTCAGAGCAGGACAGTGGCGTACCTAGGGTAGTTGACACCCGGGGCCGGTCATTTTTTAACACCCCCCCCCCCCCCAAATCCAGTACTAGGCATACCGAGAATACAAAACACTCAGGACCTATAGAGCAATTCTACCATACCATAAGCAGTAATTTCTACGAGTCACACAAGGAAAAGGAAAGCATCTTAAACACTACAGTGAGCACTAGAACATCAATTCACCTATTGTAAAACGAAAACAGACAGATTAGTACAGATCGTCGATCCTGCACAGTCAATGCCAACCGAAAGCCATGTCTTTTTCACAAACACAGATACACCCTAATCCACTATAGAATAAGTAATCATAAACTTTCTATTTAGACAAAAATTAAACTGAACCCCCGATGCCAGACTCTGCATACAATGCAACACCACAGAAACAGAAAATGTCCCCTAGTACTGTGCAAAATATAAAGACAGCAGATGTAAATTTGAAAAAACTAACAAATACCAATCACCACTTTACAAATTAACAAATAGAAATAAAACAAATACAGAAAATAAAATAATACCATTTTACTGCACTAATACATTTAGCTCCCAGAGGCCAAAATCTCCTTCCTCAGGTCAGTACAGTATAGTGCTGTTACAGTATCTTATCCTGACCTGAAGAAGGGGGTTTTGTTCTCTGAAAGTTAAGTCAAAATGTATTAAAATTAGTCCAATAAAAAGATTACCTTATTTACATGTTCTATTTATAAACAACACAGCTACAATACTATATCCTAAAGCAAAATAATAAAAATATATATTTACAGTTTGTTGTCTCTGGTTTCTGTTTTTCTCATGTTCTTTTCACTGTCTTCCTTCCATCCAGGATCTGTCTTTGCTCTCTCTCTGCCATCCAGTGTCTGCCCTCTCTAATGTCCCTTCCATCCACTGTCTGCCCTCTCTCTCTCTCTGCCCCTTCCATCCACTGTCTGCCCTCTCTCTCCCTTCCATCCACCATTTGCCCCAGTCTGCCCTCTTTCTCTCTCCCCCTTCCACCCACCATCTGCCCTTTCTCTCTGCCCCTTCAATCCGTCTGCCCTCCCTCTCCCATCCATCCAGAGTCTGCCTTCCCTCACGCTCCCCACTTCCATCCAGGGTCTGTTGTCCCCTCTCTCTGCCTCCCCCTATTCAGCCCCCAGTTCCACCTGCCCCTAGTTCCAGCCCACATCTCCCACCTGCCCCCCTTTTCAACCCCACTATCCCACCAGTCCCCAGCCCTTTTCTCCCATCAGTCCTGAGCTTCAGCCCCCAGCCACTTCTCCCTGTCTCCTTTTCAGCCCCTAGTTTCAACCCCAGCCCTTTTCTCTCACCAATCCTGAGCTTCAGCCCCAGCCAGTTCTCCCTGTGCCCTTTAAAGCCCCCTGTTTCAGCCCCTGCCCCGTTTCAGCCCACAGTTCCAGCACTAGCCCCCTTATCCCAAATACCCTCCTTTTCAGCCCCCAGTTCCAGCCCCCTTCATCCACCACATGCTTTGCATCCCCCCCTTTTCAGTCCCAGACCCATTCTCCCTCCTGCCCCCTTGTCAGACCCCAGTTCCAGCTTCAGACCCCTTCTCCCCTCTGAGCACCCCCACCCCTCCCCAATCCCCTTCTCCCCTCTGGGCACCCTTCTCAGCTCCCCACCCCTCCCCAGTTCCCTTCTCCCCTCTGAGAACCCCTCTCAGCTCCCCACCCCTCCCCAGTTCCCTTCTCCCTTCTGAGAACCCCTCTGAGCTCCCCCACCCCTCCCCAGTTCCCTTCTCCCCGCTGCGAACCCCTCTGAGCAACCCCACCCCTCCCCAAATTCCCTTCTCCCATCTACGAACCCCTCTGAGCTCCCCCACCCCTCCCCAAATTCCCTTCTCCCCTCTGCGAACCCCTCTGAGCTCCCCCACCCCTCCCCAAATACCCTTCTCCCCGCTGCGAACCCCTCTGAGCTCCCCCACCCCTCCCCAGTTCCCTTCTCCCCTCTGCAAACCCCTCTTGAGCTCCCCCACCCCTCCCCAAATTCCCTTCTCCCCTCTGCGAACCCCTCTGAGCTCCCCCACCCCTCCCCAAATTCCCTTCTCCCCGCTGCGAACCCCTCTGAGCTCCCCCACCCCTCCCCAAATTCCCTTCTCCCATCTACGAACCCCTCTGAGCTCCCCCACCCCTCCCCAAATTCCCTTCTCCCCTCTGCGAACCCCTCTGAGCTACCCCACCCTTCCCCAGTTCTCTTCTCCCCTCTGCGAACCCCTCTTGAGCTCCCCCACCCCTCCCCAAATTCCCTTCTCCCCTCTGCAAACACCTCTTGAGCTCCCCCACCCCTCCCCAAATTCCCTTCTCCCCTCTGCGACCCCCTCTGAGCTCCCCCACCCCTCCCCACCCCTCCCCAAATTCCCTTCTCCCCGCTGCGAACCCCTCTGAGCTCCCCCACCCCTCCCCAAATTCCCTTCTCCCATCTACGAACCCCTCTGAGCTCCCCCACCCCTCCCCAAATTCCCTTCTCCCCTCTGCGAACCCCTCTGAGCTACCCCACCCCTCCCCACCCCTCCCCAAATTCTCTTCTCCCCGCTGCGAACCCCTCTGAGCTCCCCCACCCCTCCCCAAATTCCCTTCTCCCCTCTGCAAACCCCTCTTGAGCTCCCCCACCCCTCCCCAAATTCCCTTCTCCCCTCTGCGAACCCCTCTGAGCTCCCCCACCCCTCCCCACCCCTCCCCAAATTCCCTTCTCCCCGCTGCGAACCCCTCTGAGCTCCCCCTCCCCTCCCCAAATTCCCTTCTCCCATCTACGAACCCCTCTGAGCTCCCCCACCCCTCCCCAAATTCCCTTCTCCCCTCTGCGAACCCCTCTGAGCTACCCCACCCTTCCCCAGTTCTCTTCTCCCCTCTGCGAACCCCTCTTGAGCTCCCCCACCCCTCCCCAAATTCCCTTCTCCCCTCTGCGAACCCCTCTGAGCTCCCCCACCCCTCCCCACCCCTCCCCAAATTCCCTTCTCCCCGCTGCGAACCCCTCTGAGCTCCCCCACCCCTCCCCAAATTCCCTTCTAAACTCTGCGAACCCCTCTGAGCTCCCCCACCCCTCCCCAATTCCCTTCTCCCCTCTGAGCTCCCCCACCCCTCCCCAGTTCCCTTCTCACTTCTGAGAACCCCTCTCAGCTCCCCCCACCTCTCCCCAATTCCCTTCTCCCCTCTGAGCTCCCCCACCTCCTTCTCCCATCTGAGCCCCCCCCCCCTACGTGGAGAGCGACAGAGCCCTCTTCTCCTGCCACCACCCTGCGTTTTTTTTTTTAATCCATACAGTGAGGGACGCAGGCAGCGCCTCGTGTTTGCCCTGCTGTGTGCTTTGAAAAAAGAAAATCGCTTCGCTGGCGTCGGGTCGGCCTTCTCTCGCTATGTCCCGCCCTCGAGGAAATAGGAAGTTACCTCAAAAGTGGGCGGGACATAGCGAGAGAAGGCCGGCCCGACGCCAGCGAAGCGATTTTCTTTTTTCAAAGCACACAGCAGGGCAGACACGAGGCGCTGCCTGCATCCCTCGCTGAATAGATTTTTTTTAAAAACGCAGGGTGGTGGCAGGAGATGGCGGAGCACCCCCCCCACCCGCTGACACCCGGGGCGGACCGCCCCCACCCCCACCCCCCCCTTGGTACTCCACTGGAGCAGGAAGAACCTTTTGCAGCATGGATTGAAATTATAGGAGTGGGCGAGATGTGCTGTTTGCAAAGCTCAGCTTCCTTTCTGCTCACCAAGTTTCACTTTGACTGAGGGCTAGGATTTCTTTGTGCCCTCTGTTCCCTGCATGAACTTGTCACACATGCTGTGGAAGAGAAGTGCTTCAGACATGGTGCGCATGGTAGCAGATGCACTTCAGCTCATCCATCCAAGCCCACCACTTGCAGGAGCCATTGCTGGCTGCCCCTTTGCCCCTCCCCCCCCCCATGCAGTACAGCAGAGGCCGGACTCACCATACCATGCTTTCTGACGAACTGAAGGAAGATGCCTGCTTTGTGCTTCCGCGGAGGTGTGTGTGTGTGTGTGTGCGCTGGTAGGCTGGAAGCACAGAGGCTGCTCCTTCCTGTGTGTTTGGTTTTCTCTGGGGCCCCCGCTCTACCAGCCCTTTCAGCACAAATCTGCAGCCCGTGATTGATTGCCAGCTTCTTACACTGGATGTACCGCTGGATGCTTTTTCTGTGGGCAGCTTGTGATATCGGCTCCTCCCCCCCTCCTCCTTACATTATCCACATCTCTCCTTTCTCTCACACTGGATGCATGTACCGGCTCTCAGGCTGCCTTTCTTCTGTGGGGGAAGCTTGTGCAACAGCGCTGCAGCTTCGGCTGAGCAGGACTTTCTCCTTCTCCTGGCTTCAAGTACTTCTGCAGGCAGCACAGTGTGGGGACAGGAGACGGGGAGTGTGCGGACTGGACGGCTCACAGCAGCAGGCGATGATGACCGGACGACGATCCTGTTCCTAAGTGCAAGCAGGAAGTTGGTTGCACATGTGCATAGGCGGGAAGCACCGCATAGGCGCCGTCTTTTTGAAAAATTGATTTAGGGGAGCGACCGCTCCCCCTGCACCCCACCTAGCTACGCCACTGTGCTGGATCTCCTCCCATTCTTTCTGTTTGAGGTAACATGGTAAATGACAGCACATAAATACTTGAATGGTCTATCTAGTATGCCCAGGAAGGGAAGGGAATGGGACTTATATACTGCCTTTTTGTGGTTTTTCCAACTACATTCAAAGCGGTTTACATATTATATACAGGTACTTATTTGTACCTAGGACAATGGAGGTTTAAGTGACTTGCCCAGAGTCACAAGGAGCTGCAGTGGGAACTGAACCCAGTTCCCCAGGATCAGAATCTGCTGCACTAACCACTAGGCTACTCCTCCGCTCTTCCCTTAGAAATGGTTAGAATTATACTTGTCACTCCTTGTAGGGCATTCTATCTGCCACTCCACACAGGTTACACACATCTCTATGCCTTTGTTTAGTGTTGTACCTGCTGCCCTGTGCGTTGTTAAAAGTGTAAAGGTCATTAGTTTTGCTTTGATTTCATTCTCTTTCTAGATACAGATGCTCTGTTATCCCACACTTTTGTGAATTCTGTCATTAGGTTTACTGGTCTGTTCAGGAGACTAAGCTTAAAATCAGTCTCCTGGAGTTATGGACAGTCTGGAACACATAAAAGCTTTCAGAGGTCAGCTATATGTTGGCGTGTACGCTGCCACCTTCTGGAGAACGTTTCGACAGATGTATATGTGCACAGCTTTGTCTTCGATAGTAATGATGCCTTTCCTCAAGAGGTGTTTTGCCCCTGACACAGCCCTTATGTGGGCAAACACGGCCTGTATTGGGCATTTTTTTGGTTTGTGTATCAACCAATAAAGATTCGTTTGTATCTCCTACTTTTTTTTTCAACAATTTTTATTGATGACACATCAAAATAAACAAAATCAACAAGGAATGAACACAGATTCTAAGATCCCAATATATCTCATAAAATGTAACAATACAGCCGGTCGTCAAGCTTTTAGTAATTTTGTCCCCCCACCCCCCCCCCCCCCCCCCCCACAACTCACCATTACTAAAACTGTACATTTAAATATTATTATTATTGATGAGGTCCTCAACCAACCCACCAACAAGAGTCAAAATTCACACCTGTTGTACATATGTAACAGAGGTCCCCTAAGCTATCCCTCATCCTGAGTTCCCCCCCCCTCCTTCTCCCCCTCAACTAGTCTAAAATCCATTCCTCAACAGTATCAATAAACCAAAATAAAATCCCACCCCTTTCCATAAGTCAACAAAATATCCATACAGGCCACATCCCCCGCCATCCCTCACGCCCCCCCTCTCACCTAAAAAAAATTCCCCAATCTAACTCCTAGAATCCTTCTCATCCCTTCCCCCTCCTATACTACAAATCCCCTATGAAATACCCCCCCATATCTGTGATCTGTAACAAATATCAAACCTACCCCCCCCCCCCTGAATCAAAGGGAATTAACAACCATACTTCTATCCCGAGTGTGCAACGATTGAATAAATGGGCCCCAAATGCCCAGAAATTCCTTCCTCCTTTTAGGAGAACCTCTTACCGCCCTTCGCTCAAAAACATCAACTCATGTAATCTATTTCTCCAGTGCCAGAAGTCCAGGAGAGAATTGCCCACCCAATGTATAAACTGGAAGGATAGGGGAGAGGAGAGCTGCCGGCAGTCCGGGAGTGGAGGCAGAGATGCCAGACTGGGATGCGGGCAGGGGAGGGTTAATCATTAATCACAATTAATTTTTATAATCTCAATTAATGATTAGCACATTCATCGCTGCGTTAATCACAATTAACAAAATTTAATAAAATTTTAAAATACAAAGAAACAAAAAAAAAAACGAACCCACCCTGCCGGGGATGGGTGGAATATTCTTGTAATCCGTTGGGTTGGTCATAAGCCCTTGAGCCCTGGCTGAGGCCAGCAGAGCACTGACCCAGGCCAAGGGGAGACCAACCCACCACTGCACACCCCAGCTATGCAATACCCCTAACCTACCCTCCCCCGCAGCACCTCAGGAAGAAAGGGAAATAGGCATACAGGCGGGCCTCGCAGCCGAACTGGAAACCAGGCACTCAGAGCCACTTGTGCGGGCCTCACGGCCGAACTGGAACCCAGACACACACAGGGAGGGGTGAAAGAGACCCAGGAGTCCCCCCGGGACCCCAAGGTGCCAACCACACGCTGAACACCAGCGACAAGGCAAAGGGAGTAACAAAGGAACCAGAGCGGAGCCACACCCTCCCAGGGGACCAGCGCAGTACAGGGGAACTAAATACAGGAAGCCCCTACAAGCCAGAGACAAGAGCAGCAAACAAAAGAAAAACCCTGGCCCCAGCCAAAAGCCATGGAAAAGACACAACAGAAGAGAAAGGAAATCTCTGACAGAACATCCAGAAGACAGAGGCAGAGCCACAGCACACAAAGGGTTAAACTTACTGAGCTAGCAGGCAGGCACACCAGGGAGATCCTGAAAAAAACAAACAAAAAGTTCCCGGGAGCACAGCCCCTGCTGTACAAACACACAGCCGGCTTCCCACTGAGAACTGCACACAGAGAGGGAGAGCCCAGTTGGAGGCAGTGAGCTGATTACAGCTCCAAACACACACGCTGCAACCAGCTAACACAAACAGGGGCAGGGAAAAGGAATCCCTGAACAAAAACACAGATCAAAGCACTATTCTTCTCCTGCTTTGACTTCACCCTGACCTACCGTCCGGCGGCGAAGAACACCAAGGCAGACGCCCTCTCCAGGTCCATGGAGGCTGACCTGGAGGAGGAACCTCTACAGTATGTAATTAAACCTGACGCCATTGTGCCCGCTATGACACTAGCAGTACCTGCAGGGATGACATTTGTGCCACCCTGGCTGAGAGAAAGGACGCTCCAATGGGGGCATGCCTCTCGAATGGCGGGACATCCCGGGATCCTGGGGACCAAGCGGTTTATCTCCCAGCAGTATTGGTGGCCGTCACTTGATTGGGATGTGCAGGAGTTTGTGGCCGCATGTCCGGAATGCGCTCAACATAAAGCCGACCGGCGGAGACCCCAGGGGTTGCTGATGCCTTTACCGGTACCTGAGAGACAGTGGACCCATATTGCCATGGACTTTGTTACGGATCTTCCTAATTCAGAAGGGCATACAGTGGTTTGGGTAGTGGTAGACCGGTTCTCTAAAATGGCCCACTTCGTACCCATGCCTAACCTGCCTTCGGCAGTGAAGCTGGCACAATATTTCTTCCACTCTATTTTCCGTCTCCATGGCCTGCTGGAATCCATTACCTCAGATTGTGGAGTACAATTTGTCTCTAAGTTCTGGCGAGCCCTGAATCGAGCCCTGGATGTGAAGTTGAACTTTTCGTCGGGATATCACCCATAGTCTAACGGCCAAACAGAACGCATTAATCAATGCCTGAAGCAGTTCCTGAGGATGTATGTCAATGAGCACCACAATGACTGGAGTCACCTGCTTCCTTGGGCCGAGTTCGCTCATAACTACCGGGTGAGCTCGGTCACTGGTGCTTCGCCCTTTTATATTGTGTATGGAAGACATCCTCAGATACCATCCCCTTTGAAAACCAACTCGGATGTCCCAGCAGCGGCCGAAGCGGTGACTTCTCTCCAAGTGAGTTGGTTGTCCGTGCAGAAGGCTCTTCAGGTGACCTACGCTCGTATGAAACACCAAGCGGATAAGTATTGAAGAGTGGAACCGCGCTTCCAGCCGGGCAACTTGGAGTGGCTGTCCACTCGTAATCTTCGTCTGAAGATACCATCCTCCCGCTTTGCACCTCGATTTGTGGGACCGTATTCCATTGTGAGACAAGTGAACTGTGTATGCTATCAGCTGAAGTTACCATCTACGTTACAGGTACATAACGCGTTTCATGTGTCCCTGCTCAAGCCAGTGGTTCTGAGAAGAGGTGCCTTGCCCGCTTTGCCTACTAGCCAAGCGGTATCTGTCTCCCAGGGGAAGTATGAGGTCCGGGACGTCTTGGATGCGTGGTGCTTCCGGGGACATCTTCAGTATCTCATTGCATGGAAGGGATATGGACCTGCAGACAACTCCTGGGAGGATGCTGCTCATGTACACGCTCCGGTCTTGACCAGAGGGTTCCATCGCCTCTTCCCTCATAAACCTAAACCTCGTGCCCGGGGTAGGGGGGGGCCCTTGAAGGGGGGGGGGGTGATGTTATGATTCTGCCGGTTTGGCAGGGGAAGGGGGGTGGACTTCACTCCTGATTGGCTGGCAGGGTCTGACTGATGTCAGTGGGGGGGGGGGGGGGGGTACTTTAGCCTGCTTCCTCCTGCCCTTCCTGCTTTGGCATTATATTTCCTTGTGACTAGTAGGAAGCCGTGCAGGTCTTAGTCAGAACGTGCTCTGGCGAGGATTCAGCCTTCTCGCTTCCCGTAAGTAGGTCAAATTGTTATGGTCTGTGGATACCGTGAAGGGCTCCTGTGCCCCTTCTAGCAGGTGACGCCATTCTTCCAAAGCCAATTTAATGGCCAACAGCTCCTGGTCCCCGATGGCATAATTCTTCTCAGTGGGGGTATACTTCTTAGAAAAGAAAGCACAAGGGAGAAGTTTCCCACTGGAGTGGGCCTGCGACAGCACTGCTCCTACGCCAACCGATGATGCGTCCACTTCCATGAAAAATTTACTTGCCAGGTTGGGATGGTGTAACACTGGTGCTCCGACGAAAGCCTGCTTAAGGTTTTCAAAAGCCCTACAGCCTCAGGAAACCAGTTGCGGGTGTCAGCATTCTTCTTGGTCAAGGCAGTAAGGGGAGCAGTCAGAGATGAGTAGTTCCAAATGAACTGCCTATAATAGTTTGCGAAACCTAAGAAGCACTGGAGAGCCTTGCGCCCGGTGGGCTGCTGCCAGTGCAGGATGGCAGTCAACTTATTGGGATCCATACGCAGCCCATGGTCCGAAATGATGTAGCCCAGGAAGAGTAGTTCGGAGCGATGGAACTCACATTTTTCCAGCTTCACATAGAGGTGGTTCTCCCTCAACCGTTGCAGTACCACCTTCACATGTTCCAGGTGCTCTTCCTCAGTTCTTGAAAAAATTAAGATGTCATCCAGGTAAACCATCACAAACTTATACAAGAGATCTCTGAAGATATCATTCATGAAGGCCTGGAAGACGGCTGGGGCATTGGCTAGGCCAAACGGCATTACTAGGTATTCGTAATGCCCATCGCGAGTGTTGAACGCCGTCTTCCACTCATCCCCCTCCTTGATCCGCACGATCAAGGAGGCCCCCCTGAGATTGAGCTTGGAGAAAATCTGGGCCCCCTGGAGGTGGTCAAACATCTCAGAAATCAAGGGTAGGGGGTGTCCTTCCGGGTGATAGCATTAAGTCCTCTCTAATCAATGCAGGGACACAACCCCCCATCTTTCTTTTCCACAAAGAAAAATCCAGCACCCGCTGGCGATTTAGATAGATGAATGAACCCCCGAGCTAGGTTCTCTCGGATATATTGAGACATGGCTTCTGTCTCCGGACGAGACAGGGGGTATACTCGGCCCCGAGGGGGTATGGCGCAATCATAGGAGCGGTGGGAAGGCAGAATCTCTGCTTGCTGCTTGGAAAAGACATCTCCAAAGGATTTATATGGCCCAGGTAACATCACATTGGCTTGATCCAGAGGAAGCGTCACAGAGGCTGATGCAACCTTGTCCAAACATGCTTTCTGGCAGCCCGGGCCCCATGCCGCCAATTCACCCCGGGCCCAATCAATGCAGGGGTTGTGCAGGCAAAGCCAGGGTAATCCCAGGATGATGGACTCAGTGGCCGACAGTAGGACGTAGAAGGAGATAACTTCCTTGTGTAAGACTCCTACTCGTATCGTTATAGGCACGGTCATGGAACGTAAGACTCCCCGGACCAGTCCCAAAGCCGCTGAAACAGTGATGGACTGGGGTAATGCCTCAGTGGAAATTTGATGAACCCGCACCAGGTCCGCACTAATAAAGTTGCCTCCTGCACCCGAATCAACTAATGCCTCAAAACAAGGGGTATCCTTAATCGCCAGCAAAACAGGCACCAAAACTTGCGTCCAAGGGGAGACGGACTTCGGCCCTGACCCTGTCTCCCTAGCAGGTATCAGGGCTGCTGGTTTCCCGATTTCTCTCTCTTCGGGCAATCATGGACAAAGTGCCCCTTCACTCCACAATGCAGGCACAGTCCCTTAGAGCGTCTCTGCTGTCTCTCTTGGGCCATTCGGTCCACTTGCATAGGTTTGGACCCATCTTGCCCACCCGGCGACTGGAAGGCCGGGTTCTTGGGCGAACTCTTCAAGCTAGCCCATCCAATCTGCTGACTGATGCGATGTTCACAGGCTCGTTCCCTGAAACGGATGTCCACCTGGGTACAGCGGCAGATGAGGTCATTCAGATCTGAGGGCAGCTCCCGACCTGTGAGTTCGTCATAATGTTGGCCGTTACCCCATGCCAGAATACCGCAGTAAGGCTTGGATAATCCCAAACTAGCTCTGCGGCAAGGGTCCGAAATTGGATGGCGTACTCGCTCAGAGAGAGTCGACCCTGATGTAGGTTCAACAGCTGAGTAGCCGCCGAGGAGGACTTCTCAGGTTCCTCGAAAATGAGCCGAAATTGCTTCAGAAACTCTGCCAAGTTGTCCAGGAGGGGATCCCTCTTCTCCCAGGCCACAGCGGGTCCCGCCAGTAGGGAGATAATATATGCCACCTTCGCCCGATCCGAAGAAAAATCCCGGGCCTGCAACTCGAAAACAATTTGGCACTGATTGAGGAAGCCCCGGCAGGTCTTACTATCGCCCTTGTATCGAGGAGGCTGAGCCACCCGAATGCCTCAGCCGCATGCGAGGGAACTCGGTGGGGTACGAGCCGACGGGCCTTCCGCAGCCCCAGTGACAGTCAGTGAGTCCACGCGCTGACTCAGTGAGTTCACGACTCCTGATACCTGTTGTAGCTGAGCATGCATTGCTGGAGCAGCTGCATAGGAGATGGATCGGTCGAGCTCATGGCTTTGAAGTTCTGTAATCCGTTGGGTTGGTCGTGAGCCCTTGAGCCCTGGCCGAGGCCAGCAGAGCACCGACCCAGGCCAAGGGGAGACCAACCCACCACTGCACACCCCAGCTACGCAATACCCCTAACCTACCCTCCCCCGCAGCACCTCAGGAAGAAAGGGAAATAGGCATACAGGCGGGCCTCGCAACCGAACTGGAACCCAGACACACACGGAGGGGTGAAAGAGAC
This sequence comes from Microcaecilia unicolor, assembly GCF_901765095.1. Classification (NCBI taxonomy): domain Eukaryota; kingdom Metazoa; phylum Chordata; class Amphibia; order Gymnophiona; family Siphonopidae; genus Microcaecilia; species Microcaecilia unicolor. The sequence goes on along the minus strand of NC_044031.1, from coordinate 607,911,174 downwards.
CCAGGAGTCCCCCTGGGACTCCAAGGTGCCAGCCACGCCCTGAACACCAGCCACAAGGCAAAGGGAGTAACAAAGGAACCAGAGCGGAGCCACACCCTCCCAGGGGACCAGCGCAGGACAGGGGAACTAAATACAGGAAGCCCCTACAAGCCAGAGACAGGAGCAGCAAACAAAAGAAAAACCCTGGCCCCAGCCAAAAGCCAGGGAAACACAACAGAAGAGAAAGGAAATCTCTGACAGAACACCCAGAAGACCGAGGCAGAGCCACAGCACACAAAGGGCTAAACTTACTGAGCTAGCAGGCAAGCACACAAGGGAGATCCTGAAAAAAAAACAGAAAGAAAGCTCCCGGGAGCACAGCCCCCGCTGAACAAACACACAGCCGGCTTCCCACTGAGAACGGCACACAGAGAGGGAGAGCCCAACTGGAGGCAGTGAGCTGATTACAGCTCCAAACACACACGCTGCAACCAGCTAACACAAACAGGGGCAGGGAAAAGGAATCCCTAAACAGAAACACAGATCAAAGCCAGAGCACAGAGCACGTTCTGACTAAGCCCTGCCTGGCTTCCTAGTCACAAGGAAATATAATGCCAAAGCAGGAAGGGCAGGAGGAAGCAAGCTAAAATACCCCCCCTGACGTCAGTCAGACCCTGCCAGCCAATCAGGGGTGAAGTCCACCCCCCTTCCCCTGCCAAACCGGCAGAATCATAACAATTCTTAAATGATGTGCAGGATGGGATATTGGGGTCTTCTTGATCTGCTCCTGTCCCTGGTCCAGCTCCCCATTCTGCTGGCCACAGCTGCACAGCATGGTCGATCCTAACAGTCGCTACCAGATTACAGTCTCGGGACCAAACCTAGTTGAGCTCAGAGCTTTGCTCCACAGCCCCCAGTCGCACTTAGTGCCACTTTGTGCGGCTTTGGCTCGGTCCTGCAGGGCCTTGCCTGAGGGGTGCAGGTCCCTATTCCCCCACTCCTCTTCTCTTGCCTGTTTAAACTGTTTGGGAATATTTCCCATAGGCTCCCCTGCAGCTCCCAGGCTTTCCAAAACTGCTCCTTTTGGCAGCACATACATCAAATAACAGAACTGCCAAGGGGGCCCCATCTTTGAAAGGGAGATTTAAGCCATGCCCCCAGATCCGCCCCACTCTTATTAACGCCATTTCCTTCTGCCAATGGAAGAGGATGCTTCTTAGCACAGTGGTGTATCTACAATACAGTGAACACCCCCCCCCCCCCCCAGGAGAAAAATTAAATTCCATTTTTCCCAAGATACTACGGATTGGGGGGGGACCCTTTCAGACCTCCAATAAACAACCCTGTCCAAAGCAAACATATTCCAGACCTGTACAGGAAATCTATCATAGCAATAGAAACTGAAATACAAAATATCAGATATGCACATTTCCCAAAGCTGACACCTTATAATTAATAAATTTAGAAAAAAATAATTTTTCTACCTTTGTTGTTGGTTCAAGTGTCTCTTTTCTGCTTTTCTATTTTTTTTTTAACTCTCTTCCAAGCTCTTGTCCTTTCCATCAACAGGCAGGGAGGCACTCGCTGTCTTCCTCTGGCAACAGAAGCGTGCCTTCTATTTCACTGGATGGAAAGGCATTTGCAGCAGTTTTCAGCCGCCTACCTAGTGGAAACTCAAAATGGAAAAGCGAGTTTCTGCAGCAGGACCTCCCTGGACCCAACAGAATGGGAGCTGGTGCTGGACACTTTCCACCTGGTAACTTGAAGGTGCAGCTCCCTAATAGATCTCATGGTGACACATCACATTGTCAGAGTTTCCAGGTTTTTCGGCAGAAAATGGAAAGTCGGTTCAGATAGTATAGCTGCTCTTCTTCAGCCTTGGCTGGAGTCAGCCCTGCTTTGTGTTCCTGCCGTCATTGTGGGTTGGTCATTGATTTGCTCCGGATTGGCCCAGGAGACCGGTGTATGTGGGCTTGATTCGTTGTCTAGTGGGAAACCGTTTGTCTTCCTCTGAGTCACGGACTCCTCCATTAGGATCCCATTCGGATGGAGGATCCCTCCTGCTTTGGTCCATAGCCTGGCTCTTGAGAAGCCAAAATGGAGAAGGAAAGGATATGCTAGCAATATCACTGCAACTTTACAAGTGTAAGGTAGGGGGAATTCCCCCTACCTTACACTTGTGGCTCTGGACAACTCTCTCCCCCCCAATCCTAGTCTGTCACTGTATTTCTATTATACCAGGAAAAAAATACAACCCTATTTTTAACTGCTCAGCTAAACTTGTGATCTCATAATCTGTGTTTCCTAACTAACTGCTTAGTGGCTATTTCTAATTGATATCTGTATTCTATGTAACTGATTTTAAAACTGCTTATTGGCTATTTGTATTTGATAGTTGATAATCTGAGAACTGGATTTAACAAGTGCTTTAAAATCGGTAGTAGTTTCTCTTGTGTTTTTATTTTTCCCTTCTGCGTCCATACTGTGTGGAATTCCTCCCCTCCCCCATCTGCTTTTGTTGTAAGGTAACTGCATAGCACAGGTGGAGCTTCTCTCTCCACGTGGTTTTTGTCTCTACACAGAACAGAAGCCGGACGGATTTGGGTGCTCTCAGATGAGATTATTTTCTGATTCCCCCTACCTTACACTTGTGGCTCTGGGCATTTCAATGCTGTTCTAGAGATAGGTTACAGCAAACACATTCCATAGGTCTTACGCTTAAGCCCACTCACCCTGCCCCACAACCCACCCACCCCAAGACTGACACTTCCTATATAGCTTTACCAAATATACTACATATCATAAATTAACCCCACCCTAATTACAACCCTATCATAGTACACCTGTTCATACCCATTTCAACAAATCAAGATGACTTTTATTCTCTGTAATAATTGTGGTGCTTTAGTTTCAAGACCAAGCTTCTGGAGACTTAAAACTTGTCCTATCTGTCTTCAGCTTGCTAGTTTAAAACAGGAGCTCAGCAAAGTAAAGCAGGAATTGAATGCACTTAAAGCAACTTCTAGGACTGCACAAAATCATACTGCACAGAATCATACCAAATTCTCACCACTGCCTCAAAGGATAATACCACCTAAGAATAGATGGTTCATAGTAGGCTCAGGCAGGCTTCGTTATGTGACACAGAAGCATCCGCCCTCACAAGTTTTGCCCCTACAGAATTCTTTTGCTCCACTACAGCACTGTGATGCTCCTGAAAATAAAACTGAGGCGGAAGAAAAAGAAAAAGCAAAGAAGGTGGAACAAAAAGATATGAAGGTACCCAAAGAGAAAAGACACCCCAAATCACCAAAACTGAAACACATACTTGGAAATGTAGATGGAAAGTGATGACCACAAATGCTCGCAGTCTAAGCAATAAAGTTCATGACCTTCATGCCCTAATCTTGGAGGCAGACTTGGACATAGTTGCAATCACAGAGACATGGCTCAATGGTTCCCATGAATGGGATGCAAACATACCAGGCTATAATCTTTTTAGGAAGGATAGAGAGGGGCGTAAAGGTGGAGGAGTAGCTCTGTATGTGAGAAATGATATCACAGCGACTGAAATGACAGGGAACTGGGGAAAAGAAGAAGCGATATGGATCACCTTAAAAAGAGAGGATAGAACCTCTGTCCATGTGGGTGTTGTCTACATACCCCCGACACAATTGGAGGACCTAGATAAAGATCTGATCGCTGATATTCAAAAGTTGGGGAAGAAAAGAGAGGTGCTGTTGTTGGGAGATTTCAATCTGCCGGATGTAGATTGGAAGGTTATGTCTGCGGAATCGGAAAGAAGTAGAGAGATCGTGGATGCTTTTCAAAGTGCTTTGCTCAGACAAATGGTGTCAGAACCCACAAGGGAGGGAGCGACGCTAGATCTGGTACTCACAAATGGGGATAATGTGTCAAATGTCCGAGTGGGTGCCCACCTGGGCAGCAGTGACCATCAAACGGTTTGGTTTGATATGACGGCTGAAGAGGAGGGTGGCCACTCAAAACTCAAAGTCCTGGATTTCAAACATGCTGACTTTAGTAAAATGGGGGAATACCTGAGGAAGGAGCTGATGGGATGGGAGGAAATACAAGAAGTGGAAGGACAGTGGTCCAGGCTGAAAGAAGCTATAAATAGGGCCACGAACCTTTATGTAAGGAAAGTAAATAAAAGCAAGAGAAAAAGGAAACCGATATGGTTCTCCAAGCAAGTGGCTGAGAAAATAAATGCTAAAGAGTTGGCGTTCCAGAAATACAAAAAAACTCAAGAAAAGGGACACGAGGAGGAATACCGGATGAAACTGAAAGAAGCCAAGAGAGAGATACGTCTGGCGAAAGCGCAAACGGAAGAACAAATGACTAGAAATGTAAGGAGGGGTGGCAAAATTTTCTTCAGGTATATTAGTGAAAGGAGAATGACTAAAAAGGGAATTGTGAGACTAAAAGATACTGCGAACCGCTATGTGGATAATGATGAAGAAAAAGCAAATTTGCTAAATAGATACTTCTGTTCTGTTTTCACAGAAGAAAATCCTGGAGAAGGACCGCGATGGACTGCAAAAAGTACAAATGAGATTGAAGTGGATAGAGCACCGTTCACGGAAGAGAGTGTGTATGAACAACTTGAAAAGCTAAAGTTGAACAAAGCCAAGGGACCGGATGGGATCCACCCTAGGATATTGAGGGAGCTCAGAAAGGTTCTGGCGGGTCCTCTTAAAGATTTGTTTAATAAATCCTTGGAGACGGGAGAGGTTCCGAGGGATTGGAGATCGGCGGTTGTGGTCCCTCTTCACAAAAGTGGTGATAGGGAAGAAGCTGGAAACTACAGGCCGGTAAGCCTACTTCGGTTATTGGAAAAGTAATGGAAGCGATGCTGAAGGAAAGGATAGTGAATTTCCTGGAAGCCAATAAGTTGCAAGATCCAAGACAACATGGATTTACCAAAGGGAAATTGTGCCAAACGAACCTCATTGAATTCTTTGATTGGGTGACAGGAGAATTGAATCAGGGACGAGCTATGGACGTAATCTACTTAGATTTCAGCAAAGCTTTTGACACGGTTCCCCACAGGAGGCTCTTAAATAAACTGGATGGGCTGAAGATAGGACCCGAAGTGGTGAACTGGATTAGGAACTGGTTGACGGACAGACACCAGAGGGTGGTGGTGAATGGAATTCGCTCGGAGGAGCGAAAGGTAAGTAGTGGAGTGCCTCAAGGATCGGTGCTGGGGCCGATTCTGTTCAATAAATTTGTGAGTGACATTGCCGAAGAGTTAGAAGGTAAAGTTTGCCTATTTGCGGATGATACTAAGATCTGTAACAGAGTGGACACCCCGGAGGGAGTGGAAAACATGAAAAAGTGTTGGAATGTATTGTATTTTTACATGCATTGCCTGTCACCTATTATTTCTCTGTGATTACTCTGTGACCTCTGATGTGAATTACTTAGAGAGGTCACACAGCTATGTAACTTCCTGTGGGGGTTAGATGCAGCAGATGCAGCACATGCAGCACATGGAGCACATGGAGCTCATGATCTCTCCTAACCTGAGAGGATCTATGGTGGTGTGAGCATCCATTACCATCTAAGCACATGGAAGGAGCTGATAATACAAATGTATAGTAATATGTATATATAAGCCTGTCTGATTATAATCTAACTACAAACTGTGAGTAAACAGATGTTTTGTTACTTCAACTTTAAAGTGACTCAGCAGTGAATTATTCTGGGGTGAATGAGAGAGAGATGAAGAAAGAAATTAACATTTCTAAAGCTGAAGCTGTGTGTACTAAAATCTGCTAATTATTTACTACAAATAATCCAACAAAAGGGTTATGGGCCCAGGGCTCAGGAATTGAAAAAGAAGAGAAATATTACCAGGCAGAAAAAAAGGCCACATTTTTCTCTTAAGTTTTAAAGGAAAGATTCAGTCTGTCTCTCTCTCCCCCCACACAGCAGACAGAAGGCTAAGAAAATGGCTGAGGGAGGAAATTCACCATTTTTCTATTCTCTCAAGGTGCCTAGATTAACTGAGTTTAATTATCAGAAGTGGGAACTAAGATTCATATGTCTCCTTCGAGCAAAAGGATTAAATATATGCTTAGACCAAGACAGAACAGCTGAAAATATGGCTGAATGGGACAATGCAAACTATTATGTGAAGTGCATGCTTTTGGAAGCTCTCTCAGAGAAACAAGCCATATTAGTGGAGGGAAAAGATACACCAAAGGACATTTTATATAAACTGAGAACTATGTATGCAACTACATATGCAAAGCAGCAACCAATTTGGCTGGCAGAGTTGAATGAAACCAAATTAAGGGATAAAAGTAAATGTAATGATCACATTATGCATCTTATGTCTTCATTTCAAAAGCTAGAACTTTCTGGAATTCCCATGTGTGATGCATTGAAAAGAGCATTTCTTTTTACCTCACTATCAAAGAAGTTTGATGTTTTTAGGTCTGTAAATGAGGCCATTGAAGGGCAATCTTTTGAACAGGCAACATCAAAACTAAGGCAGGAATGCATAATAAATGATTCTGAGGAGATGTGTTCTCAAAGTCAGTCAGAGAGAAATGAAACAAATTTCTTGGCAAAGAACAGAGGAAGGCGGAGCTATGGGAAAACTCCACCCAAGGGCAAGCTGATTTGCTACTCATGTGGAAAGGAGGGACATGTATCTAAATGGTGTAAGGAAACACAAAACACTCCCTCTAGCTCACCTAAGCCAATGGAACTAAAGAATTTTCAAACCAGGAAATGTATGAAGGACAAAGATAAACACAAGGGCTTTCTAATGGCAGAAAAATCTTTGACTATGGTAAATAATAATTCAAATGAAAGTACTTGGATTTTGGATTCGGGGAGCACATGCCATTTAACCAATTGTAAAGATTTCTTTCAGGAAATGTGTCCAGAGGAAGGTATTCTTAAAACTGCAAACGCAGGGACTGCTAAGATCCAAGCAAAAGGTATTGGATTCTTAAAATGCAAAGTGTCTAATGAAGTTAAAGAAATTCCTGTAAGTGATGTCTTGTATATTCCCCTGTTGGAATGTAATTGTATTTTTACATGCATTGCCTGTCACCTATTATTTCTCTGTGATTACTCTGTGACCTCTGATGTGAATTACTTAGAGAGGTCACACAGCTATGTAACTTCCTGTGGGGGTTAGATGCAGCACATGCAGCACATGGAGCACATGGAGCTCATGATCTCTCCTAACCTGAGAGGATCTATGGTGGTGTGAGCATCCATTACCATCTAAGCACATGGAAGGAGCTGATAATACAAATGTATAGTAATATGTATATATAAGCCTGTCTGATTATAATCTAACTACAAACTGTGAGTAAACAGATGTTTTGTTACTTCAACTTTAAAGTGACTCAGCAGTGAATTATTCAGGGGTGAATGAGAGAGAGATGAAGAAAGAAATTAACATTTCTAAAGCTAAAGCTGTGTGTACTAAAATCTGCTAATTATTTACTACAAATAATCCAACAAAAGGGTTATGGGCCCAGGCCCAAGAATTGAAAAAGAAGAGAAATATTACCAGGCAGAAAAAAAGGCCACATTTTTCTCTTAAGTTTTAAAGGAAAGATTCAGTCTGTCTCTCTCTCCCCCCACACAGCAGACAGAAGGCTAAGAAAATGGCTGAGGGAAGAAATTCACCATTGTTCTATTCTCTCAAGGTGCCTAAATTAACTGAGTTTAATTATCAGCAGTGGGAACTAAGATTCATATGTCTCCTTCGAGCAAAAAGATTAAATATATGCTTAGACCAAGACAGAACAGCTGAAAATATGGCTGAATGGGACAATGCAAACTATTATGTGAAGTGCATGCTTTTGGAAGCTCTCTCAGAGAAACAAGCCATATTAGTGGAGGGAAAAGATACACCAAAGGACATTTTATATAAACTGAGAACTATGTATGCAACTACATATGCAAAGCAGCAACCAATTTGGTTAGCAGAGTTGAATGAAACCAAATTAAGGGATAAAAGTAAATGTAATGATCACATTATGCATCTTATGTCTTCATTTCAAAAACTAGAACTTTCTGGAATTCCCATGTGTGATGCATTGAAAAGAGCATTTCTTTTTACCTCACTATCAAAGAAGTTTGATGTTTTTAGGTCTGTCAATGAGGCCATTGAAGGGCAATCTTTTGAACAGACAACATCAAAACTAAGGCAGGAATGCATAATAAATGATTCTGAGGAGATGTGTTCTCAAAGCAAGTCAGAGAGAAATGAAACAAATTTCTTGGCAAAGAACAGAGGAAGGCGGAGCTATGGGAAAACTCCACCCAAGGGCAAGCTGATTTGCTACTCATGTGGAAAGGAGGGACATGTATCTAAATGGTGTAAGGAAACACAAAACACTCCCTCTAGCTCACCTAAGCCAATGGAACTAAAGAATTTTCAAACCAGGAAATGTATGAAGGACAAAGATAAACACAAGGGCTTTCTAATGGCAGAAAAATCTTTGACTATGGTAAATAATAATTCAAATGAAAGTACTTGGATTTTGGATTCAGGGAGCACATGCCATTTAACCAATTGTAAGGATTTCTTTCAGGAAATGTGTCCAGAGGAAGGTATTCTTAAAACTGCAAACGCAGGGACTGCTAAGATCCAAGCAAAAGGTATTGGATTCTTAAAATGCAAAGTGTCTAATGAAGTTAAAGAAATTCCTGTAAGTGATGTCTTGTATATTCCCCAAGCAGTTTGTAATATGCTTAGTGTATCTACATTAGATAAGAAGGGATTTGTGATTCATTTTGAAAACAGTAAGTGCACAATCTCTAAAAATGATGAAGTGTATGCTGAAGCTTTTATGAATAATGATGTTTATAAACTGAGCATTTCAGGTGAAGCCTCACATATGGCGCAAGTAAGGAAGAATGATGGTAAATGTAGTCTGGAAATCTGGCACCGCCGCCTGGGACATCGTGATTCTAAGGTGATCCAGGATCTTTACAGTAAGCAACTGGCCACCGGCATTCAGATAAGTGCAGATGCTGGTAAAATGGAGAAATGCATAGACTGTGTTACTCAAAAAGGTGTGAGACCCTCATTTCCTGCATACACAGGAAATAGGAGTAATAAAGTGCTGGACTTAATACACAGTGACTTATGTGGACCGTTTAATATCCCATCATTGGGAAATAACAGATTTGTGCTAATATTCTTGGATGATTTCTCTAGATATTGTGTGGCCTATTTGCTGAAAGAAAAAAGTCAAGTCACAGACATGCTGAAGAAATACGTAGCCATGGTGAGCAATAAATTTGAAAGAAAACCAAAGGTTCTTCAGACCGACAATGGTGGTGAGTTCACTTCACAAAGCATGCGCACATTTCTAGAACAAGAAGGCATTCAACATATCACAACAGTAGCTTATACACCAGAGCAAAATTCTGTTGCAGAGAGAAAATTTAGGTCACTTGTGGAAATGACCAGATGTATGCTGTCAGATAGCAATCTCCCTAAAAGACTATGGGGGGAAGCCATTCTCACAGCAGTGTACCTACAAAACAGAATGCCAACTAAAGGCGCTGAGCGCACACCACATGAGACATGGCATGGTAGGAAGCCAAACCTGTCACACATAAGAACATTTGGAAGTACAGCATATGCTCATGTACCAAAGCAAAGAAGGCATAAGCTGGATTCCACAACAGAAAGGGGCATTTTAGTTGGCTATACTCCAGGACACAAAGGATATAGAATTTTGAATCTGAAAACTGGCATTGTTGGCATAAGACATGTTACATATTTTGATGAAAACAAAAGGGTTGATAAAGGCTGGATTATCCCAGATGAGCCTTATCATCCAGAATATGAAACTAGAACCATAATAGACATGCCAGTGTATATAAATGCCATACCAAGGCAGATGTCTGAAAGCAACTCATCTGTATCTAACGAGGAACAGGCAGAGGAAGCAGACACAGAAAGGATCATTGAAGAAGACAGTACAGTTGGAGAAGGGGAATCAATTGGAGAAGGACTCTCAGATTTAGAGGATGCAGAAAGGTCGGACCAACCTGTTGTCAGACGCTCATCCAGGGAAAACAAAGGTGTTCCACCCCCAAGACTGTCTTACCTAACAAAGTCAGCAGAAGCTCAAGAGCCCTTAACATGGGATGAGATTGAGAAAATGCCAGCAGAAGAAGCTGCTGAATGGCATAAAGCAGCACAAGAAGAAATTGATGCATTGGATAAAAATAATACTTGGATTCTTACAAAATTACCTCCTGGCAAGAAAGCTATAGGATGCAAATGGGTATTCAAGTTAAAAAGGAATGCACAAGGAAAAGTGGAAAGGTATAAAGCCAGATTAGTCGCAAAGGGATATCTTCAAAAATATGGAGAAGATTTTGATGAAGTGTTTGCACCTGTAGTGAAACACACGACAATAAGAACACTTCTGAGCATTGCAGTCTCAAAAGGCATGCAAGTCAAACACATTGATGTGAAAACAGCATTTCTTCACGGAGATATAACTGAAGACTTGTACATGGAACAGCCAACAGGTTTCATAAATACAAAACAAAGACAGCTAGTGTGTAAATTAAACAAAGGTCTTTATGGATTAAAGCAAAGTGCAAAATGTTGGAATGAAAAATTGCATGAAATATTGACAAGTTTAGGATTTAAGCAAGGTGAAGCAGATAAATGTTTGTACACTAGGTGCACAAATGGACAATATGCATACATTTTAGCTTTTGTTGATGATCTGCTCATTGCAAGCGAAAGTGAGCAAGAGTACAAGGACATTGTAAAGTGTTTAAACCTCAATGTTGAGATAAAAGAACTTGGTAATGTGTCATACTATCTTGGTATAGAAATTGAGAAACAAAATGATGGTTCTTATCTTCTAAGCCAGAAGCAGAAAATAAATGAGCTTATTGAAAGTTTAGGTATGCAAGATGCCCAAGTTGTAAGCACTCCCATGATCACTGATTTTCTGAAGGATGAAACAGTAAGAGAACCTTTACCAGATAACATCCAATATAGATCAGCCATAGGTAAGCTTTTATATCTAGCTACCACATACAGGGCTGATATAGCAAATGCAGTAGGAATTTTGAGCAGAAGGGTCAGCTCACCTACCAAATCAGATTGGACTGCAGTTAAAAGGATGGTAAGGTATTTAAAGGGTACCATTGATTGTAAATTAAAGATTTCAGCCAATAGTAATCCAAAACTAATATGTTACTGTGATTCAGATTGGGCAGGGGATCATTCTGATTATAAATCCACAAGTGGATATGTGTTTATGTATGGAAATGTACAAATTTCATGGGCCAGTCATAAACAAAGTATTGTGAGTTTGTCTTCTACAGAAGCTGAATATGTGGCCGTATCGGAAGCGTGCAGAGAACTGATGTGGATTGAAAAACTTTTGCTGGATTTCGGAATAGCTGAAAAGAGACCAATCCAGATAATGGAAGATAATCAGAGCTGCATCCGACTGTCACAGAATGACAAGGTTCAGTCACGCACCAAGCACATCGCAACGAAATACCACAACGTGCGAGAGTTGGCAAAAGAAGGGGTCATCAGTCTACACTATTGTCACACCAGTGAGATGACAGCTGACATCATGACCAAACCGTTACCCAGAGAACATTTTGTGAATCTGCGTATAAAGCTTGGACTTTGTATGAATAAATAATTGCATGACAGTTATGCATGAGAAGGGGTTTGTTGGAATGTAATTGTATTTTTACATGCATTGCCTGTCACCTATTATTTCTCTGTGATTACTCTGTGACCTCTGATGTGAATTACTTAGAGAGGTCACACAGCTATGTAACTTCCTGTGGGGGTTAGATGCAGCACATGCAGCACATGGAGCACATGGAGCTCATGATCTCTCCTAACCTGAGAGGATCTATGGTGGTGTGAGCATCCATTACCATCTAAGCACATGGAAGGAGCTGATAATACAAATGTATAGTAATATGTATATATAAGCCTGTCTGATTATAATCTAACTACAAACTGTGAGTAAACAGATGTTTTGTTACTTCAACTTTAAAGTGACTCAGCAGTGAATTATTCAGGGGTGAATGAGAGAGAGATGAAGAAAGAAATTAACATTTCTAAAGCTAAAGCTGTGTGTACTAAAATCTGCTAATTATTTACTACAAATAATCCAACATCCCCAAGCAGTTTGCAATATGCTTAGTGTATCTACATTAGATAAGAAGGGATTTGTGATTCATTTTGAAAACAGTAAGTGCACAATCTCTAAAAATGATGAAGTGTATGCTGAAGCTTTTATGCATAATGATGTTTATAAACTGAGCATTTCAGGTGAAGCCTCACATATGGCGCAAGTAAGGAAGAATGATGGAAAATGTAGTCTGGAAATCTGGCACCGCCGCCTGGGACATCGTGATTCTAAGGTGATCCAGGATCTTTACAGTAAGCAACTGGCCACCGGCATTCAGATAAGTGCAGATGCTGGTAATATGGAGAAATGCATAGACTGTGTTACTCAAAAAGGTGTGAGACCCTCATTTCCTGCATACACAGGAAATAGGAGTAATAAAGTACTGGACTTAATACACAGTGACTTATGTGGACCGTTTAATATCCCATCATTGGGAAATAACAGATTTGTGCTGATATTCTTGGATGATTTCTCTAGATATTGTGTGGCCTATTTGCTGAAAGAGAAAAGTCAAGTCACAGACATGCTGAAGAAATACGTAGCCATGGTGAGCAATAAATTTGAAAGAAAACCAAAGGTTCTTCAGACCGACAATGGTGGTGAGTTCACTTCACAAAGCATGCGCACATTTCTAGAACAAGAAGGCATTCAGCATATCACAACAGTAGCTTATACACCAGAGCAAAATTCTGTTGCAGAGAGAAAATTTAGGTCACTTGTGGAAATGACCAGATGTATGCTGTCAGATAGCAATCTCCCTAAAAGACTATGGGGGGAAGCCATTCTCACAGCAGTGTACCTACAAAATAGAATGCCAACTAAAGGCGCTAAGCGCACACCACATGAGACATGGCATGGTAGGAAGCCAAACCTGTCACACATAAGAACATTTGGAAGTACAGCATATGCTCATGTACCAAAGCAAAGAAGGCATAAGCTGGATTCCACAACAGAAAGGGGCATTTTAGTTGGCTATACTCCAGGACACAAAGGATATAGAATTTTGAATCTGAAAACTGGCATTGTTGGCATAAGACATGTTACATATTTTGATGAAAACAAGAGGGTTGATAAAGGCTGGATTATCCCAGATGAGCCTTATCATCCAGAATATGAAACTAGAACCATAATAGACATGCCAGTGTGTATAAATGCCATACCAAGGCAGATGTCTGAAAGCAACTCATCTGTATCTAACGAGGAACAGGCAGAGGAAACAGACACAGAAAGGATCATTGAAGAAGACAGTACAGTTGGAGAAGGGGAATCAATTGGAGAAGAACTCTCAGATTTAGAGGATGCGGAAAGGTCAGACCAACCTGTTGTCAGACGCTCATCCAGGGAAAACAAAGGTGTTCCACCCCCAAGACTGTCTTACCTAACAAAGTCAGCAGAAGCTCAAGAGCCCTTAACATGGGATGAGATTGAGAAAATGCCAGCAGAAGAAGCTGCTGAATGGCATAAAGCAGCACAAGAAGAAATTGATGCATTGGATAAAAATAATACTTGGATTCTTACAAAATTACCTCCTGGCAAGAAAGCTATAGGATGCAAATGGGTATTCAAGTTAAAAAGGAATGCACAAGGAAAAGTGGAAAGGTATAAAGCAAGATTAGTCGCAAAGGGATATCTTCAAAAATATGGAGAAGATTTTGATGAAGTGTTTGCACCTGTAGTGAAACACACGACAATAAGAACACTTCTGAGCATTGCAGTCTCAAAAGGCATGCAAGTCAACCACATTGATGTGAAAACAGCGTTTCTTCATGGAGAAATAACTGAAGACTTGTACATGGAACAACCAACAGGTTTCATAAATACAAAACAAAGACAGCTAGTGTGTAAATTAAACAAAGGTCTTTGTGGATTAAAGCAAAGTGCAGAATGTTGGAATGAAAAATTGCATGAAATATTGACAAATTTAGGATTTAAGCAAGGTGAAGCAGATAAATGCTTGTACACTAGGTGCACAAATGGACAATATGCATACATTTTAGCTTTTGTTGATGATCTGCTCATTGCAAGCAAAAGTGAGCAAGAGTACAAGGACATTGTAAAGTGTTTAAACCTGAATGTTGAGATAAAAGAACTTGGTAATGTGTCATACTATCTTGGTATAGAAATTGAGAAACAAAATGATGGTTCTTATCTTCTAAGCCAGAAGCAGAAAATAAATGAGCTTATTGAAAGTTTAGGTATGCAAGATGCCCAAGTTGTAAGCACTCCCATGATCACTGATTTTCTGAAGGATGAAACAGTAAGAGAACCTTTACCAGATAACATCCAATATAGATCAGCCATAGGTAAGCTTTTATATCTAGCTACCACATACAGGGCTGATATAGCAAATGCAGTAGGAATTTTGAGCAGAAGGGTCAGCTCACCTACCAAATCAGATTGGACTGCAGTTAAAAGGATGGTAAGGTATTTAAAGGGTACCATTGATTGTAAATTAAAGGTTTCAGCCAATAGTAATCCAAAACTAATATGTTACTGTGATTCAGATTGGGCAGGGGATCATTCTAATTATAAATCCACAAGTGGATATGTGTTTATGTATGGAAATGTACAAATTTCATGGGCCAGTCATAAACAAAGTATTGTGAGTTTGTCTTCTACAGAAGCTGAATACGTGGCCGTATCGGAAGCGTGCAGAGAACTGATGTGGATTGAAAAACTTTTGCTGGATTTTGGAATAGCTGAAAAGAGACCAATCCAGATAATGGAAGATAATCAGAGCTGCATCCGACTGTCACAGAATGACAAGGTTCAGTCACGCACCAAGCACATCGCAACGAAATACCACAACGTGCGAGAGTTGGCGAAAGAAGGGGTCATCAGTCTACACTATTGTCACACCAGTGAGATGACAGCTGACATCATGACCAAACCGTTACCCAGAGAACATTTTGTGAATCTGCGTATAAAGCTTGGACTTTGTATGAATAAATAATTGCATGACAGTTATGCATGAGAAGGGGTTTGTTGGAATGTATTGTATTTTTACATGCATTGCCTGTCACCTATTATTTCTCTGTGATTACTCTGTGACCTCTGATGTGAATTACTTAGAGAGGTCACACAGCTATGTAACTTCCTGTGGGGGTTAGATGCAGCAGATGCAGCACATGCAGCACATGGAGCACATGGAGCTCATGATCTCTCCTAACCTGAGAGGATCTATGGTGGTGTGAGCATCCATTACCATCTAAGCACATGGAAGGAGCTGATAATACAAATGTATAGTAATATGTATATATAAGCCTGTCTGATTATAATCTAACTACAAACTGTGAGTAAACAGATGTTTTGTTACTTCAACTTTAAAGTGACTCAGCAGTGAATTATTCTGGGGTGAATGAGAGAGAGATGAAGAAAGAAATTAACATTTCTAAAGCTGAAGCTGTGTGTACTAAAATCTGCTAATTATTTACTACAAATAATCCAACAAAAAGGACCTACGGAAGCTAGAAGAATGGTCTAAGGTTTGGCAATTAAAATTCAATGCGAAGAAATGCAAAGTGATGCATTTAGGGAGTAGAAATCCACGGGAGAGGTATGTGTTAGGCGGGGAGAGTCTGATAGGTACGGATGGGGAGAGGGATCTTGGGGTGATAGTATCTGAGGATTTGAAGGCGACGAAACAGTGTGACAAGGCGATGGCCCTAGCTAGAAGGTTGTTAGGCTGTATAGAGAGAGGTGTGACCAGCAGAAGAAAGGGGGTGTTGATACCCCTGTATAAGTCGTTGGTGAGGCCCCACCTGGAGTATTGTGTTCAATTCTGGAGGCCGTATCTTGTTAAGGATGTAAAAAGAATCGAAGCGGTGCAAAGAAAAGCTACGAGAATGGTATGGGATTTGCGTTACAAGACGTATGAGGAGAGACTTGCGGACCTGAACATGTTCACTCTGGAGGAAAGGAGAAACAGGGGTGATATGATACAGACGTTCAAATATTTGAAAGGTATTAATCTGCAAATGAACCTTTTCCGGAGATGTGAAGGCAGTAGAACGAGAGGACATGAAATGAGATTGAAGGGGGGCAGACTCAAGAAAAATGTCAGGAAGTATTTTTTCACGGAGAGAGTAGTGGATGCTTGCAATGCCCTCCCGTGGGAGGTGGTGGAAACGGTAACGGAATTCAAACATGCGTGGGATAAACATAAAGGAATTCTGCTCAGAAGGAATGGATCCTAAGGAGCTTAGACGAGATTGGGTGGCAAAGCCGGTGGCGGGAGACGGAGATGGTGCTGGGCAGACTTATACGGTCTGTGCCAGAGCCGATGGTGGGAGGCGGGACTGGTGGTTTGGAGGCGGGGATAGTGCTGGGCAGACTTATACGGTCTGTGCCCGGAAAAGGACAGGTACAAATCAAGGTAAGGTATACACAAAAAGTAGCACATGTGAGTTTATCTTGTTGGGCAGACTGGATGGACCATGCAGGTCTTTTTCTGCCATCATCTACTATGTTACTATGTTACTGCAACTTTACTTATGGGGCAAAAACATTCAACTTTAGCTGCATATGCTTGTGTCTGGTGAATTTTGAAGCATGATGCCCTGAATGGGTGTCCCTGTTTCGGGCCTCATTGCCACACATTTTTTTTTTTGTTACATTTGTACCATGTACTTTACCACTCATAGCAGGCTCAATGTGACTTACAGGTACTTATTTGTACTTGGGGCAATGGAGGGTCAAGTGACTTGCCCAGAGTTACAAGGAGCTGCCTGTGCCTGAAGTGGGAATTGAACTCAGTTCCCCAGGACCAAAATCCACCACCCTAACCACTAGGCCACTCCTTCTTGAAGGATGATCTTTGCAAGGTCTCGCTTATAACTCTTTAAGGTTTAGTTGGTGGCTCATTCCTGTTACTGGGATTATATTCTGGATTGCTCATTCTTTTCTCATAAAGATGGGGTTCATTTCTTGAAAGGGGCTCATTGTCTTAGGCCTTCTCTTCATTGTCCTTGTCCTGAGTGGAACCTTAGGATGGTCTTGTGGGCTCTTAAAAAAAGGCTCCCTTTGAAGCAGGTTACTTTGAAAGATCTTCCATTTAAATCTATCCATCTAGTAGTTGTTGCCTCAGTTCATAGAGTTTGAGCTACAGGCATGGTCAGACAGAGATCTGTTCCTTCCTTTTGTCGGTTTCAAGAGTGACTATTTGTACCTTTCCTTCTTGTCTTCCTATGGTGGTTTTGGCTTTTCATCTTAGCCAGCCTCTTTTTATGCTCTCTTTTAAGGAAAGAGATTCCTGGTTTTCTTCTTATCTCTCCCAGCGTACATTTAGTATATACTCTGGTGGATCCTCCTCTACTTCTATCCCACTGTCAGTTGGTGTACCTCAGGGATCTGTCTTGGGACCTCTTCTTTTCTCCATCTATATCTCATCCCATGGTTTTCAGTATCATCTTTACGCTGATGACTCCCAGATCTACCTCTCCACACCAGAAATCTCAGCCGAAATCCAGGCCAAAGTATCAGCCTGCCTGTCTGACATTGCTGCCTGGATGTCTCAGCGCCATCTGAAACTAAACATGACCAAGACTGAGCTTCTTATCTTTCCCTCTAAACCAACCTCTCCTCCTCCCCCACTCTCTATTTCTGTGGATAACACTCTCATCCTTCCTGTCTCATCAGCTTGTAAAGCTTGGGGTCATCTTCGACTCCTCCCTCTCCTTCACTGCACATATTCAGCACACTGCTAAAACCTGTTGTTTCTTTCTCTATAATATCACCACAATTCGCCCTTTCCTTTCTGAGCACACTACCAGATCCCTCATCCACACTCTTATCACCTCTCACTTAGGCTATTGCAACTTGCTTCTCACAGGTCTCCAACTTAGCCATCTCTCTCCTCTTCAATCTGTTCAAAATTCTGCACGACTAATATTCCGCCAATGTCGTTATGCTCATATTAGCCCTCTCCTCAAGTCACTTCACTGGCTTTCTATCTGTTTCCGCATACAGTTCAAACTCCTCTTATTGACCTATAAGTGCATTCACTCTGCAGCTCCTCAGTACCTCTCCACACTCATCTCTCCCTACATTCCTCCCCGGGAACTCCATTCACTGGGTAAATCTCTCTTATCTGCACCCTTCTCCTCCACTGCTAACTCCAGACTCCGTTCCTTTCATCTTGCTGCACCATATGCCTGGAATAGAGTTCAAGCTCCATCTCTGGCCGTCTTCAAATCTAAGCTAAAAGCCCAACAATTGATGCTGTTTTAACTCCTAACCCTTATTCACTTGTATTTTATCATCCTCACTTTAATATTCCCTTATCTCTTGTTTGTACTGTTTGTCTGTCCTAATTAGACTGTAAGCTCTATCGAGCAGGGACTGTCTCTTCAAGTTCAAGTGTATAGCGCTGCATACGTCTAGTAGCGCTATAGAAATGATAAGTAGTAGTAGTAGTATTGCAGGATGGATTTTCACTTGCTTTTTTGTCTTGATGTTCATCGATTGCTTCTCCAGTATTTGCAAGTTATCAATGTTTTCAGGTGATCTGATCATCTTTTTGTTCTATTTTTAGGCTCGAATCTGGGTCATGCAGCATCTAAGGTGCCTATTTCTTGCTAGATTAAGGCGGCGATTGCTTCTGCAAACCTTCTTTCCAGCAAGCAGCTGCCGGCTTCTCTTTGAGCATATTCTGCTAGGCCCTAGCGACCTTTTGATGGAATCATGATTTTTTCCCTTGAAGGGAGTGGAGGAGTGGCCTAGTGGTTAGGGTGGTGGACTTTGGTCCTGGGGAACTGAGGAACTGAGTTCAATTCCCACTTCAAGCACAGGCAGCTCCTTGTGACTCTGGGCAAGTCACTTAACTCTCCATTGCCCCAGGTACAAATAAGTACCTGTATACAATATGTAAGCCACATTGAGCCTGCCATGAGTGGGAAAGCACAGGGTACAAATGTAACAAACAAAAAATAAATAAATAAGGCATGTGTAAAGAAACTGCTTGGTCTTCACTGCCTCCTTTTTTCAAGCATTATCATCTGGATATTGTGGCTTGAGGAGACTCTTCTTTCCCCTGTTTGGTGCTCTCCACAGGAATTTTGAATTCCCACCCTACATAAAGACTGCTTTGCTACATCCCACAAGTCTCTGGATTCATTTGCTGCAGGTGCTAAGGAAAGAGAAATTATGTCATACCTGATCAGTAAATTAATCCAGAACCCCACTCTTCTTCAGTGTTATGTTCTCATGGTTTGTTCATTTCTCAGTTTAGGGTAATGGCTCATTTTGGAGCTGAAAGATTTAGCTGTTTTCTACTGTTCATGCTGCTTCTCTGTGAGAAAGAGGAACTATTACGACTCTTTATTCCTTCTGCTTTGTTATGAGAAATAGTGTCTAACCAAGGAGCATACATACCATCCTGTAATTCGTCGCCTGCTGGTAAATGGTCACAACCCACAAGTCTCTGGATTTATCTGCTGCAGTTAAAGGAAAGAAAATTATCAGGCAAGACATAATTTTTCCTTTTCTTTTTGTTAGAATTATTGCTTCTTGTTGGCCTTGCCTTTGCAAGTCCCTATTGACCGAAGTTACTCACCTGTACTGGATGTTCTCCAAGGAAAGCAGGACATATGTTCTCATATTCTCCCCCCCTCATACACACACCCCCATGACTTATATTCTCTATGCTTTTTATATAATTGTGGGTCCCGTGCAAGTTGAGCAGTCGAGAAGACATGTGCCTGCACAGTAGACCTGCAATAAGCTTCCAGAAAAGGAACACTGGGCAGCATCTGTGCTGGGGCTCCGCAGATGACATTACCCAGATGTGAGAACATATGTCCTGCTGTCTTCAGAGAACACCTGCATCAGGTGAGTATCTTCAAATTTCCTCTTAAAATGATTTCACTTGAATTCCCTCTTTTTTCATAAAAGCCTGACCTAATATGACAGAATAGGAAATTGGCAATTTATGGTTTTCTAAATCCATTTGATTATTATAAAATCACACAAAGATTTATATAATGTCCTGATAATATCTTTTTACTGTTTTCTCTTTTCCATTATTGATATTCTAGATTTTTGTATTTTTTTCTCAATGTTTCTGTCTCCTGTCTGGATTTTCTATTTTGACTACAATATGAATCCTTTCTTTTAGATTCTCTTTCCCTAATTCTCTTTCTTCTTCTTTTTCTTTTCATGCAGTATTAAAAACAAGCCATGAAAAAATACAGCAAGATCCACAATCCAGGGCCTGCGATATTCAGCAGACTCAAAGTACAGATGACATCAGAGCCTACTCTGTTCCAAAGATGACATATCCCTTCCATACAGAGGAAACAAAGTTATACACTACACAACCAGAGGAGGAACTGAAGTGTCTTTCAGAGTCAGAGAAATCATCATCTCCCACACAGCCACGGAAGACCCTAAAATATCCCACAAAGTTTGAAGAGAATTTATGCCCCACAAGCCTGAAGAGAAAGTATACATCTTCCACAAAGCTTGTGGATAATGTGAAACAACCTGAACAGAAAAGGGGAAATCTGAAATGTATAACAGAATTAACAAAAAATCTAAAATGTTCTTCAAACCTGAGAAATGCACTGACATGTGCTAAAAAGCCAGAAGAGAAGTTTTGTCCAAGTGAACCATGCTGCTCAAAAGATCAACTCATTTGATAACCCTTGCCTAGAGGAAAGGCTGATAAGCAATTCGGGGGGGGGGGGGGGGGGACAATAGCATTGAAACAGTACGCACTCTGACAGACATTTATCACCAAAAGTACCCCTTTATAGTTGCTAACAGTAGTAATCAACTACTCCTGAACTGTTGCTTCTTTATGCTGTATTGTGAAGAGAAAGCAAGTGCTGGATCCGCAGGAATCTGTGTAGCAAGGAAACAGCCAGCTATGCCGTGAGAGTGAAAACACAGCGGTGGTGAAGAACCTGGGTATGGGAACTGCAGGGACTTGGCCTATCAAGTAGATGTGTCACTTACTGGGTTGGATGAATTCCAGGAATGGTTTGAAGAATTGAAAGCAGATTTGGCAGCTGCCAGAGCTGATATCGTGACCTTGTGGACAGACCTGCGTACCGATATGTAGATCGAGCATGCGCACAGACCTCTTGGTGCCATGTCATTTACAGCTAATGAGATGAACCAAGCCATCTCATTACAGAAGCTTAGGAAACTGGAGATAATAGGAGATATTATTGCAGAGATATTATTGGCAAGTTGAGAAAGGAGCAGATATGATATCAAAGGACATTTCCTTTCAGGCTGAGCTTTGGAGTACAAGGAAAAAACTGTTGAGTGTCCACAAGGAAGTCTTGCAGACCCTGGGAAGCTGATCGTCGGAGGAAAACATGGAGGAGGCCCCAAAAATGAAAGAGATAACACCACAATGGCAAAGGGTCAACACCAGGAAAGTCCACCTCCTGCAGACAACCTAAACAACCCCTATGGGAGACGCGAGGGGTTAAATGAACTGCCAACAGGCATTCATTTACAGTTGATCATATGGCATATCATGTCCTTATATGCTCCTTCAGATCATATCCTATTAGAACACGTCGCAACAGGGGGTATTGATGTTTTTTTTTATACTAATTCATAGTGATCACATTTTGCATAATTTATGCTGATTAGTTTGAGCCTGTATTGTTTAGGGTGCCTGGTTATGATTTGGATTGAATGATATTACTAGGTGCCAGGGGGGAGAGGGGTGTGGAGTCCTTCCTCTTATTCCCATTCATCAAATTTAGCTGGGAGAGAACTGAGCTAGGGGGATGATTGGGGTGGGGGAATGGGAAGGGTTGAAGGAAGTGGGTTTTACGGAGGGAAAGAGGAGATGTGAGGGAGAGTAGGAGGATGTTTCTCGGGATGATGTACATGACGTTAATATGTACTTATTTCAAATGTTATTGCATCACAGTTTATGGTTCTGTTAGCTTTTTCCTTACTTAATAGGAGAAAGTAAGGTGATGACAATGAATGTAAAAGGTCTTAATTCCCCATATAAGAAACAATGTCTGTTTAAAGAGATTTCCAAGTTGTCCATTTCCATATGCTTAATGTTTGTGCAGCGCTGCATATGCCTTGTAGCGCTATAGAAATGCTAAATAGTAGTAGTAGTAGTAGTAGGTAACCCACTTTAGAAAGGATGAGAAAATGCTATATCTTAAGAACTATCCATAACTATCCATTTTGTTTTTTTGATTCTCTTCCTAAGAAAAAGCCCAAGGGGTGGTGATATTGATATTTAAGGATTTTCAAGGTTAGATTTTATGCAGTGTACCTGACCTACAGGGTCAGTACTTGGCTCTAAAATTGGATATTTAAGGGGAGGTTTATAACATGATCTTTGTGTATGCACATAATTATCATCAAAAAGATTTTTATTCTATGTTGGAGACTCAACTATTGGCATTGGGGGCAGGCAATTGGATAATAGGAGGCAGTTTTAATTTAACCCTTCTCCCAAAGTTGGAAAATACATCTAAAATCCATTATAGCAGGAAGGTAAGACTGAGCCGCAGCTTTATTAAATAAATTCTCACATAAATTATTTCAACACTTTAACTTCTCAAACTCTGTTCAGTCATTGATTTACAAAATGGTTAAATTTTTAACTACATGACTAAATGGTAACTTCCTAGTCCAATCGATTTAACTGACATTGGCCATATGAGACCCCTACAGTGACACCAGGGGCCCTTTTATGACTAGAGTTTCCTTATATTCAGACAACTATTTGTTAAAATCTTCCAAAGGGCAATTGTTCTTAAGGGCCTGAATATCTGCATCTAGTTCGTCCTTCAGTTTGTTGGATTTCACAAGGCTACTCTCAATAATGAGCAACATTAAATCACATGAGCACTTGTTCAAAATGTGGTTCCACTTGTCCATAAACTTACTGTCATCAGTGAATACCTGTGGTGCTTTGTTTATTCTCAATCCTCGTGGAATACGTTCCACCTTACAATACTCAACTAGTATTCCACTGTTCATTTCCATTTTAATGATGGCTTTATTCTTGGAAATCACATCATTCCAAATATTGCTGGTGACAACAGTCTCTAAGTTTGAAAATTCTGTAGGTAATTTAAGTAGATCACTGGCCTGTTCCATAGAGAAACTGTACACTGAGTGCCAAGAATTAGTAGACATACTGATTAGAATCAGATAACTAAGTCAATAGACAGTATGGACTGTTAATCCTGCTAAGGTAATCTAATACAAAAAACTGAAAAACAGCCAAACACAATCTCAAAGGGTCATATGAAAAGAGATTGCACAGCAATAGCTAACTAGTGGGAAATACCCTCAGAAACCAAGGTCTTTGCCAAGGTCTGAACACCAGGACACTGATATCTACATGAGATTTTTTGTGCCTGTGATCTTGTCTCATTCATAGGGTATAATATCCCACCTGTTTTCAAACAAAACTATTCACAACAAAACTAATGATTTGAAAAACATAATCAAAAATTATCTCATCTCACGGTTTCCAATATCATCTTTATGCCGATGACACCCAGCTTTATCTCTCCACACCAGACATCACTGCAGAAACCCAGGCCAAGGTATCGGCCTGCTTATCCGGCATTGCTGCCTGGATGTCCAACCGCCACCTGAAACTGAACATGGCCAAGACCGAACTTATTGTCTTCCCACCCAAACCCACTTCTCCTCTCCCTCCACTCTCTATCTCAGTTGATAACACCCTCATCCTCCCCGTCTCATCGGCCCGCAACCTCGGAGTCATCTTCGACTCCTCCCTCTCCTTCTCTGTGCATATCCAGCAGATAGCCAAGACCTGTCACTTCTTCCTCTATAACATTAGGAAAACTCGCTCTCTCATTACCTCTCACCTTGACTACTGCAACCCACTCCTCACTGGCCTCCCACTTTGCCATCTATCCCCCCTTCAGTCCATTCAGAACTCTGCTGCACGTCTTATCTTCCGCCTGGACCGAAATACTCATATCACCCCTCTCCATAAGTCACTGGCTTCCGATTAGGTACCGCATACAGTTCAAGCTTCTCCTACTAACCTACAAATGCACTCGATCTGCAGCCCCTCCCTACCTCTCTACCCGCATCTCCCCCTACGTTCCTACCCGTAACCTCCGCTCTCAAGACAAATCCCTCCTTTCAGTACCCTTCTCCACCACCGCCAACTCCAGGCTCCTCCCTTTCTGCCTCCCTCACCCCATGCTTGGAATAAACTCCCTGAGCCCATTCGCCAGGCCCCCTCCCTGCCAATCTTAAAATTCTTGATCAAAGCCCACATCCTCAATGTCGCCTTCAGCACCTAACCACCATACCTCTATTCAGGAAATCTACACTGCCCCAACTTGACATTTCGTCCTTTAGATTGTAAGCTCCACTGAGCAGGGACTGTCCTTCTTTGTTGAACTGTACAGCGCTGTGTATCCCTAGTAGCGCTCTAGAAATGTTAAGTAGTAGTAGAATTCCAACAAACATGAGTCAAATGAGAGCCAGGAAAGGGAATGACAAAGCCAAAAAGAAAACCTATCCCAAACTAACTGAGTGGATGTACAATCAGGATACACCTGCAAACATAAATGCCATGTAAACAACTTAATAAGTGAAGGTGACTTGATCAAACACTGAGCCCACCAGTGTGCCTCCACCCTTGCCAAATTGTCCACGACCTCTCTATCTGGAATGGAAACATCCGAAAGCCGGGTGTGAACCTCCACAGTGGCTACAACCATGTCAGTAATTCCATCCTGTTCAATCACAATGCCCTGCACTGAAATGGAAACAAAAATTGCCTCCTTCCCCACTCACTCTGGAGGGTAATGGAAAGGAAGAACTTGTTCCATGCAGTGATCTGGACATAGGACGTCCCAAGGAGAACTCAGAAATCGCTCACTGAGCCCCCACCCCCCAAATGCTCCAAAGGCAGATCCTGAATGAAAGGAGCCGACCTTCGAGGAGGTTATTTCCATGATCCATAGGTCAACATCACGAAAACCCCAATGCTCAGCCTGGTCCTTGGTCAAACTACACCGAAAATGCTCATCATAATTGATCAAAGACCATCCACCATTTGTACGACATGCATGCAAAATTAAATCAGAATACTTCAACAACTGAGGATAAAGCACGGGTCAAGCCTCCTCTAACACACACTGGCATAAATATGAAAAGCCAGCATCCAACTGAATATTGTTTTTGGGACCCTCGCTTTCCTTCCCTTACCCTCATCCTTAGAACTATCCCGCTTTTTATCAGACCCCTCCTGCTCCCTAGACAACAAGGAAAATATATCAACATATTTCACCCTCAAAATCTTACGACACAATTTTTGAGACAGCTGAAAATCCAAGGGTGCTATTGTACAGAGTGTATGACCCTGGCGTCATACTGGAGCCACTAGGAACAATGCCACGCTACACATGAGGCAAATCCTGAGAGGATGATTTTGCATAATTAACAAATATATTAATTTAAACTTTAAAAGATAAGTTACCAGAAAACACAAGTCCTAGAGATGCCTTTCTATTCTTTTCAAAAATGAAGCCAGTCGGTGCCGAATTACCCTCAGCAAGCACTTAGCCGTACCCTCATCCAATCCCAAAAGTCCGCAGTAATTCAGGACTTGGCAAAATAATCATGGCGATGACACACATGATGTAGCAAATCCATTATTTTCGTTCATTTCCACACTTTACAAAAGGCCTTCCCGTCAATTTAATCAACCTCCAAAATTTCGCCACAAGCGGTGACAGCCTAGTTTGTCACTGCTCTCCCCCCCACCCCCAATAAGCTGCAGCCTCTTCAGCCACCCAAACATGGCCTCCAAAATATCATGAATACTGCTAATAAAAATATCCTGCCCATTTTCAGACAATTGGATTCCATCTGACCGATCAGGACCATTAGCAGAAATCAATTTGTGGGTATGAACCAAACCCCCTAAACCCACAATAAGCGGTACCTCAGAAATCACATGATTTTGAAGGTGTTCAGTAGCTGCTTCTTTCCTCGCCTCCTTCCACACACCAAATGAGAGAGGATACAAGACCACACTAAACATGCAGAAGGAAAAGAACTTTTCACCACAGCCAAATCCTGGTTCATATAATGAATTAAATCAATCCCTTTCACCCGGCATAAGTCATTCCCCCTAAATGAACTAGGCATCAGCTGATCCCACAGCATCCCACGAATCCCCAGCCAGTGAATTTGAATGCCTTGTTCTGTGAAGCCAAAGTTCGCTCCCCACTGGGACTCAACTGCCCCCTTCTGGACCCAGAATACATTTGAATGTACCAAGAGCCAAACGCAGAAATCAGGAAGAAAAAAACTCTGAAAAAGAAACTCAGAAAATAAATTAACAAACATAGAATCAATAGAACATTGCATGTAACCCAAAAACTGGTGGGAATGACAGCACCTCAAATGGCGAATAACATAAGGGCAACCCTCCCCCCCCCCTCACTGTGCAGGAGATGAAGCCATCCCAATATGAAATGAGTAAGTCCCCAAATGGAAAGGCTCAAAACCCAAATAATGAAGATCCACCCGTAAAACAGCAGCAAACTGAAAATGAGTCAAAG
Source organism: Microcaecilia unicolor (assembly GCF_901765095.1). NCBI lineage: Eukaryota > Metazoa > Chordata > Amphibia > Gymnophiona > Siphonopidae > Microcaecilia > Microcaecilia unicolor. Next base: position 607,884,446 of record NC_044031.1, on the reverse strand, counting down.
GACTCCAGTTCTCATATACCAGCCAAAGTAAACCACCAGGCGGACGTATCTAGACATAAGACAGAGCACAACGTACTGTGCAAGCCACCAATCCAGCAGAAGTTCGCAGATGTACCCAGGTACCCCTAACCGCCTGGTCTGCCTTAGAACGTTGAAGCTTCAAACACAAACTCCTAGGCCAGTGATGGCGAACCTATTGCACGCATGCCAGAAAGGGAATGCAGAGTCCTCTCTGTTGGCATGCGCGCCCTCGCCTCAGCCAGAGTCGTACTGCCACTCATAGGCGCCGACTCCGTGGGTGCTGTGGGTGCTCGAGCACCCCCAGTATTTACGCAACGGAAGTTCGCTCCCTCCGTCCCTCCGAGTTCAGGGTTCGTCGTCCGTCCATCCCGCCCAGTTTCAGGGTCCTCCCTCCGAGTTCCAGCGTCGTCACCCCTCCCTTCCAGTTCCAGGCCCCCTCCCTTCGAATTTGAAAAATCATCTTGACTTATCTCATTGGGGTTACGGCGGCCGGCGGCAGCAGTAAGAGGCATGCAGACTCGGCCCTTCTCTCTCTCTCTCAGCTCTGGTCCTGCCCTTGCGGAAACAGGAAATGAGGGCGGGACTAGAGCTGAGAGAGAGAGAAGGGCCGAGCCTGCACGCCTCTTACCGCTGCTGCCGGCCGCCGTAACCCCTACGAGGTAAGTCAAGATGATTTTTTAAATTTGAAGGGAGGGGGCCTGGAACTGAAAGGGAGTGAGGGAGGAAGGGGGAGGGACGACGACCCTGGAAATTGGAGGGAGGGGGAGGGAAAGGATATAGAGAGGGAAGGGTGGGAGGGAGGGGGGCCTGGAACTCAAAGGGAGGGAGGGGGACCTGGAACTGGGAGGGACTGGAACTGCAAGGGAGGAAGGCCTGGAACTGGGAGGGAGGGAGGAAGGGAGGGACGACCACCCTGGAACTGGGAGAGAGGGCCCTGAAACTGGGAGAGAGAGAGGGACGGACGACGACCCTGGAACTCGGAGGGAGGGAGGCAGCTAACTTCCGGTGGGTGAATATTTGGGGTGCTCGAGCACCCACAGCACCCACGGAGTCGGCGCCTATGAGCGGCAGTACGACTCTGGCTGAGGCGACGGCGCGCGTGCCAACAGAGAGGGCTCTGCCTGCCCTCTCTGGCACGCATGCCACAGGTTCACCATCACTGGCCTAGTCTGAGGCGACGGCGCGTGTGCCAACAGCAAATCAGTGGATCCATCTGCACGCTTTGAAGGAGCTACCAACTCTCCGACATGAAAAGCGCCAAAGAAACAAACTGTAAATGCCAACTGAAAAAGAACCATCTCAAAATATGAATGACAAACCTACCTCTCTATCTGGAATGGAAACATCCGAAAGCCGGGTGTGAACCTCCACAGTGGCTACAACCATGACAGTAATTACATCCTGTTCAATCACAATGCCCTGCACTGAAATGGAAACAAAAATTGCCTCCTTCCCCACTCGCTCTGGAGGGTAATGGAAAGGAAGAACTTGTTCCATGCAGTGATCTGGACATAGGACGTCCCAAGGAGAACTCAGAAATCGCTCACTGAGCCCCCACCCCCCAAATGCTCCAAAGGCAGATCCTGAATGAAAGGAGCCGACCTTCGAGGAGGTTATTTCCATGATCCATAGGTCAACATCACGAAAACCCCAATGATCAGCCTGGTCCTTGGTCAAACTACACCGAAAATGCTCATCACAATTGATCAAAGACCATCCACCATTTGTACGACATGCATGCAAAATTAAATCAGAATACTTCAACAACTGAGGATAAAACACGGGTCAAGCCTCCTCTAACACACACTGGCATAAATATGAAAAGCCAGCATCCAACAGAATATTGTTTTTGGGACCCTCGCTTTCCTTCCCTTACCCTCATCCTTAGAACTATCCCGCTTTTTATCAGACCCCTCCTGCTCCCTAGACAACAAGGAAAATATATCAACATATTTCACCCTTAAAATCTTACGACACAATTTTTGAGACAGCTGAAAATCCAAGGGTGCTATTGTACAGAGTGTATGACCCTGGCGTCATACTGGAGCCACTAGGAACAATGCCACGCTACACATGAGGCAAATCCTGAGAGGATGATTTTGCATAATTAACAAATATATTAATTTAAACTTTAAAAGATAAGTTACCAGAAAACACAAGTCCTAGAGATGCCTTTCTATTCTTTTCAAAAATGAAGCCAGTCGGTGCCGAATTACCCTCAGCAAGCACTTAGCCGTACCCTCATCCAATCCCAAAAGTCCGCAGTAATTCAGGACTTGGCAAAATAATCATGGCGATGACACACATGATGTAGCAAATCCATTATTTTCGTTCATTTCCACACTTTACAAAAGGCCTTCCCGTCAATTTAATCAACCTCCAAAATTACGCCACAAGCGGTGACAGCCTAGTTTGTCACTGCTCTCCCCCCCACCCCCAATAAGCTGCAGCCTCTTCAGCCACCCAAACATGGCCTCCAAAATATCATGAATACTGCTAATAAAAATATCCTGCCCATTTTCAGACAATTGGATTCCATCTGACCGATCAGGACCATTAGCAGAAATCAATTTGTGGGTACGAACCAAACCCCCTAAACCCACAATAAGCGGTACCTCAGAAATCACATGATTTTGAAGGTGTTCAGTAGCTGCTACTTTCCTCGCCTCCTTCCACACACCAAATGAGGGAGGATACAAGACCACACTAAACATGCAGAAGGAAAAGAACTTTACACCACAGCCAAATCCTGGTTCATATAATGAATTAAATCAATCCCTTTCACCCGGCATAAGTCATTCCCCCTAAATGAACTAGGCATCAGCTGATCCCACAGCATCCCACGAATCCCCAGCCAGTGAATTTGAATGCCTTGTTCTGTGAAGCCAAAGTTCGCTCCCCACTGGGACTCAACTGCCCCCTTCTGGACCCAGAATACATTTGAATGTACCAAGAGCCAAACGCAGAAATCAGGAAGAGAAAACTCTGAAAAAGAAACTCAGAAAATAAATTAACAAACATAGAATCAATAGAACATTGCATGTAACCCAAAAACTGGTGGGAATGACAGCACCTCAAATGGCGAATAACATAAGGGCAACCCCCCCCCCCCCCCCCCCTCACTGTGCAGGAGATGAAGCCATCCCAATACGAAATGATTAAGTCCCCAAATGGAACGGCTCAAAACCCAAATAATGAAGATCCACCCGTAAAACAGCAGCAAACTGAAAATGAGTCAAAGGACTCCAGTTCTCATATACCAGCCAAAGTAAACCACCAGGCGGACGTATCTAGACATAAGACAGAGCACAACGTACTGTGCAAGCCACCAATCCAGCAGAAGTTCGCAGATGTACCCAGGTACCCTTAACCGCCTGGTCTGCCTTAGAACGTTGAAGCTTTAAACACAAACTCCTAGGCCAGTGATTGCGAACCTATGGCACGCATGCCAGAAAGGGAATGCAGAGCCCTCTCTGTTGGCATGCGCACCCTCGCCTCAGCCAGAGTCGTACTGCCGCTCATAGGCGCCGACTCCGTGGGTGCTGTGGGTGCTCGAGCACCCCCAGTATTTACGCACCAGAAGTTCGCTCCCTCCATCCCTCCGAGTTCTGGGTTCGTCGTCCGTCCATCCCGCCCAGTTTCAGGGTCCTCCCTCCGAGTTCCAGGGTCGTCACCCCTCCCTTCCAGTTCCAGGCCCCCTCCCTTCGAATTTGAAAAATCATCTTGACTTACCTCATTGGGGTTACGGCGGCCGGCAGCAGCAGTAAGAGGCATGCAGGCTCGGCCCTTCTCTCTCTCTCTCAGCTCTGGTCCCGCCCTTGCGGAAACAGGAAATGAGGGCGGGACTAGAGCTGAGAGAGAGAAAAAGGCCGAGCCTGCAGGCCTCTTACCGCTGCTGCCGGCCGCCGTAACCCCTACGAGGTAAGTCAAGATGATTTTTTTTAATTCGAAGGGAGGGGGCCTAGAACTGGAAGGGAGTGAGGGAGGAAGGGGGAGGGACGACGACCCTGGAAATTGGAGGGAGGGGGAGGGAAAGGATATAGAGAGGGAAGGGTGGGAGGGAGGGGGCCTGGAACTCAAAGGGAGGAGGGGGACCTGGAACTGGGAGGGACTGGAACTGCAAGGGAGGAAGGCCTGGAACTGGGAGGGAGGGAGGAAGGGAGGGACGACCACCCTGGAACTGGGAGAGAGGGCCCTGAAACTGGGAGAGAGAGAGGGACGGACGACGACCCTGGAACTCGGAGGGAGGGAGGCAGCTAACTTCCGGTGGGTGAATATTTGGGGTGCTCGAGCACCCACAGCACCCACGGAGTCGGCGCCTATGAGCGGCAGTACGACTCTGGCTGAGGCGACGGCGCGCGTGCCAACAGAGAGGGCTCTGCCTGCCCTCTCTGGCACGCATGCCACAGGTTCACCATCACTGGCCTAGTCTGAGGCGACGGCGCGTGTGCCAACAGCAAATCAGTGGATCCATCTGCACGCTTTGAAGGAGCTACCAACTCTCCGACATGAAAAGCGCCAAAGAAACAAACTGTAAATGCCAACTGAAAAAGAACCATCTCAAAATATGAATGACAAACCTACCTCTCTATCTGGAATGGAAACATCCGAAAGCCGGGTGTGAACCTCCACAGTGGCTACAACCATGACAGTAATTACATCCTGTTCAATCACAATGCCCTGCACTGAAATGGAAACAAAAATTGCCTCCTTCCCCACTCGCTCTGGAGGGTAATGGAAAGGAAGAACTTGTTCCATGCAGTGATCTGGACATAGGACGTCCCAAGGAGAACTCAGAAATCGCTCACTGAGCCCCCACCCCCCAAATGCTCCAAAGGCAGATCCTGAATGAAAGGAGCCGACCTTCGAGGAGGTTATTTCCATGATCCATAGGTCAACATCACGAAAACCCCAATGCTCAGCCTGGTCCTTGGTCAAACTACACCGAAAATGCTCATCACAATTGATCAAAGACCATCCACCATTTGTACGACATGCATGCAAAATTAAATCAGAATACTTCAACAACTGAGGATAAAACACGGGTCAAGCCTCCTCTAACACACACTGGCATAAATATGAAAAGCCAGCATCCAACAGAATATTGTTTTTGGGACCCTCGCTTTCCTTCCCTTACCCTCATCCTTAGAACTATCCCGCTTTTTATCAGACCCCTCCTGCTCCCTAGACAACAAGGAAAATATATCAACATATTTCACCCTCAAAATCTTACGACACAATTTTTGAGACAGCTGAAAATCCAAGGGTGCTATTGTACAGAGTGTATGACCCTGGCGTCATACTGGAGCCACTAGGAACAATGCCACGCTACACATGAGGCAAATCCTGAGAGGATGATTTTGCATAATTAACAAATATATTAATTTAAACTTTAAAAGATAAGTTACCAGAAAACACAAGTCCTAGAGATGCCTTTCTATTCTTTTCAAAAATGAAGCCAGTCGGTGCCGAATTACCCTCAGCAAGCACTTAGCCGTACCCTCATCCAATCCCAAAAGTCCGCAGTAATTCAGGACTTGGCAAAATAATCATGGCGATGACACACATGATGTAGCAAATCCATTATTTTCGTTCATTTCCACACTTTACAAAAGGCCTTCCCGTCAATTTAATCAACCTCCAAAATTACGCCACAAGCGGTGACAGCCTAGTTTGTCACTGCTCTCCCCCCCACCCCCAATAAGCTGCAGCCTCTTCAGCCACCCAAACATGGCCTCCAAAATATCATGAATACTGCTAATAAAAATATCCTGCCCATTTTTAGACAATTGGATTCCATCTGACCGATCAGGACCATTAGCAGAAATCAATTTGTGGGTATGAACCAAACCCCCTAAACCCACAATAAGCGGTACCTCAGAAATCACATGATTTTGAAGGTGTTCAGTAGCTGCTACTTTCCTCGCCTCCTTCCACACACCAAATGAGGGAGGATACAAGACCACACTAAACATGCAGAAGGAAAAGAACTTTACACCACAGCCAAATCCTGGTTCATATAATGAATTAAATCAATCCCTTTCACCCGGCATAAGTCATTCCCCCTAAATGAACTAGGCATCAGCTGATCCCACAGCATCCCACGAATCCCCAGCCAGTGAATTTGAATGCCTTGTTCTGTGAAGCCAAAGTTCGCTCCCCACTGGGACTCAACTGCCCCCTTCTGGACCCAGAATACATTTGAATGTACCAAGAGCCAAACGCAGAAATCAGGAAGAGAAAACTCTGAAAAAGAAACTCAGAAAATAAATTAACAAACATAGAATCAATAGAACATTGCATGTAACCCAAAAACTGGTGGGAATGACAGCACCTCAAATGGCGAATAACATAAGGGCAACCCCCCCCCCCCCCCCCCTCACTGTGCAGGAGATGAAGCCATCCCAATACGAAATGATTAAGTCCCCAAATGGAACGGCTCAAAACCCAAATAATGAAGATCCACCCGTAAAACAGCAGCAAACTGAAAATGAGTCAAAGGACTCCAGTTCTCATATACCAGCCAAAGTAAACCACCAGGCGGACGTATCTAGACATAAGACAGAGCACAACGTACTGTGCAAGCCACCAATCCAGCAGAAGTTCGCAGATGTACCCAGGTACCCCTAACCGCCTGGTCTGCCTTAGAACGTTGAAGCTTTAAACACAAACTCCTAGGCCAGTGATTGCGAACCTATGGCACGCATGCCAGAAAGGGAATGCAGAGCCCTCTCTGTTGGCATGCGCACCCTCGCCTCAGCCAGAGTCGTACTGCCGCTCATAGGCGCCGACTCCGTGGGTGCTGTGGGTGCTCGAGCACCCCCAGTATTTACGCACCAGAAGTTCGCTCCCTCCATCCCTCCGAGTTCTGGGTTCGTCGTCCGTCCATCCCGCCCAGTTTCAGGGTCCTCCCTCCGAGTTCCAGGGTCGTCACCCCTCCCTTCCAGTTCCAGGCCCCCTCCCTTCGAATTTGAAAAATCATCTTGACTTACCTCATTGGGGTTACGGCGGCCGGCAGCAGCAGTAAGAGGCATGCAGGCTCGGCCCTTCTCTCTCTCTCTCAGCTCTGGTCCCGCCCTTGCGGAAACAGGAAATGAGGGTGGGACTAGAGCTGAGAGAGAGAAAAAGGCCGAGCCTGCAGGCCTCTTACCGCTGCTGCCGGCCGCCGTAACCCCTACGAGGTAAGTCAAGATGATTTTTTTTAATTCGAAGGGAGGGGGCCTAGAACTGGAAGGGAGTGAGGGAGGAAGGGGGAGGGACGACGACCCTGGAAATTGGAGGGAGGGGGAGGGAAAGGATATAGAGAGGGAAGGGTGGGAGGGAGGGGGCCTGGAACTCAAGGGAGGGAGGGGACCTGGAAACTGGGAGGGACTGGAACTGGGAGGGAGGAAGGCCTGGAACTGGGAAGGGAGGAAGGGAGGGACGACCACCCTGGAACTGGGAGAGAGGGCCCTGAAACTGGGAGAGAGAGAGAGGGACGGACGATGACCCTGGAACTCGGAGGGATGGAGGCAGCTAACTTCCGGTGGGTGAATATTTGGGGTGCTCGAGCACCCCCAGCACTCACGGAGTCGGCGCCTATGAGCGGCAGTACGACTCTGGCTGAGGCGACGGCGCACGTGCCAACAGAGAGGGCTCTGCCTGCCCTCTCTGGCACGCGTGCCATAGGTTCACCATCACTGGCCTAGTCTGAGGCGACGGTGCGTGTGCCAACAGCAAATCAGTGGATCCATCTGCACGCTTTGAAGAAGCTACCAACTCTCCGACATGAAAAGCGCCAAAGAAACAAACTGTAAATGCCAACTGAAAAAGAACCATCTCAAAATATGAATGACAAACCTACCTCTCTATCTGGAATGGAAACATCCGAAAGCCGGTGTGTGAACCTCCACAGTGGCTACAACCATGTCAGTAATTACATCCTGTTCAATCACAATGCCCTGTACTGAAATGGAAACAAAAATTGCCTCCTTTCCCACTCGCTCTGGAGGGTAATGGAAAGGAAGAACTTGTTCCATGCAGTGATCTGGACATAGGACATCCCAAGGAGAACCCAGAAATCACTCACTGAGCCCCCACCCCCAAATGCCCCAAAGGCAGATCCTGAATGAAAGGAGCCGACCTTCGAGGAGGTTATTTCCATGATCCATAGGTCAACATCACGAAAACCCCAATGCTCAGCCTGGTCCTTGGTCAAACTACACCGAAAATGCTCATCACAATTGATCAAAGACCATCCACCATTTGTACGACATGCATGCAAAATTAAATCAGAACACTTCAACAACTGAGGATAAAGCACGGGTCAAGACTCCTCTAACACACACTGGCATAAATATGAAAAGCCAGCATCCAACAGAATATTGTTTTTGGGACCCTCGCTTTCCTTCCCTTACCCTCATCCTTAGAACTATCCCGCTTTTTATCAGACCCCTCCTGCTCCCTAGACAACAAGGAAAATATATCAACATATTTCACCCTCAAAATCTTACGACACAATTTTTGAGACAGCTGAAAATCCAAGGGTGCTATTGTACAGAGTGTATGACCCTGGCGTCATACTGGAGCCACTAGGAACAATGCCACGCTACACATGAGGCAAATCCTGAGAGGATGATTTTGCATAGTTAACAAATATATTAATTTAAACTTTAAAAGATAAGTTACCAGAAAACACAAGTCCTAGAGATGCCTTTCTATTCTTTTCAAAATGAAGCCAGTCGGTGCCGAATTACCCTCAGCAAGCACTTAGCCGTACCCTCATCCAATCCCAAAAGTCCGCAGTAATTCAGGGCAAAATAATCATGGCGATGACACACATGATGTAGCAAATCCATTATTTTCATTCATTTCCACACTTTACAAAAGGCCTTCCCGTCAATTTAATCAACCTCCAAAATTTCGCCACAAGCGGTGACAGCCTAGTTTGTCACTGCTCTCCCCCCACCCCCAATAAGCTGCAGCCTCTTCAGCCACCCAAACATGGCCTCCAAAATATCATGAATACTGCTAATAAAATATCCTGCCCATGCTGCTGCCGGCCGCCGTAACCCCTACGAGGTAAGTCAAGATGATTTTTTAATTCGAAGGGAGGGGCCTGGAACTGGAAGGGAGTAGGGAGGAAGGGGGAGGGACGACCCTGGAAATTGGAGGGAGGGGGAGGGAAAGGATATAGAGGGAAGGGAGGGAGGGAGGGGGGCCTGGAACTCAAAGGGAGGGAGGGGGACCTGGAACTGGGAGGGACTGGAACTGGGAGGGAGGAGGCCTGGAACTGGGAGGGAGGGAGTGAAGGGGAGGGACGACCACCTGGAACTGGGAGAGAGGGCCCTGAAACTGGGAGAGAGAGAGGGACGGACGACGACCCTGAACTCGGAGGGAGGGAGGCAGCTAACTTCCGGTGGGTGAATATTTGGGGTGGCTCGAGCACCCACCGCACCCACGGAGTCGGCGCCTATGAGCGGCAGTACGACTCGGTTGAGGCGACGCGCGCGCGTGCCAACAGAGAGGGCTCTGCCTGCCCTCTCTGGCACGCGTGCCATAGGTTCATCATCACTGGCCTAGTCTGAGGCGACGGCGCGTGTGCCAACAGCAAATCAGTGGATCCATCTGCACACTTTGAAGGTGCTACCAACTCTCCGACATGAAAAGCGCCAAAGAAACAAACTGTAAATGCCAACTGAAAAAGAACCATCTCAAAATATGAATGACAAACCTACCTCTCTATCTGGAATGGAAACATCCGAAAGCCGGGTGTGAACCTCCACAGTGGCTACAACCATGTCAGTAATTACATCCTGTTCAATCACAATGCCCTGCACTGAAATGGAAACAAAAATTGCCTCCTTCCCCACTCGCTCTGGAGGGTAATGGAAAGGAAGAACTTGTTCCATGCAGTGATCTGGACATAGGACGTCCCAAGGAGAACCCAGAAATCGCTCACTGAGCCCCCACCCCCGCAAATGCTCCAAAGGCAGTTCGTGAATGAAAGGAGCCGACCTTCGAGGAGGTTATTTCCATGATCCATAGGTCAACATCACGAAAACCCCAATGCTCAGCCTGGTCCTTGGTCAAACTACACCGAAAATGCTCATCATAATTGATCAGAGACCATCCACCATTTGTAGGACATGCATGCAAAATTAAATCAGAACACTTCAACAACTGAGGATAAAGCACGGGTCAAGACTCCTCTAACACACACTGGCATAAGTATGAAAAGCCAGCATCCAACTGATTATTGTTTTTGGGACCCTCGCTTTCCTTCCCTTACCCTCATCCTTAGAACTATCCCGCTTTTTATCAGACCCCTCCTGCTCCCTAGACAACAAGGAAAATATATCAACATATTTCACCCTCAAAATCTTACGACACAATTTTTGAGACAGCTGAAAATCCAAGGGTGCTATTGTACAGAGTGTATGACCCTGGCGTCATACTGGAGCCACTAGGAACAATGCTACGCTACACATGAGGCAAATCCTGAGAGGATGATTTTGCATAATTAACAAATATATTAATTTAAACTTTAAAAGATAAGTTACCAGAAAACACAAGTCTTAGAGATGCCTTTCTATTCTTTTCAAAAATGAAGCCAGTCGAAAATATTTAATCCAATGTCTGAGAGGTGGACCCCATCAGACAAATATAGGCCAGCATAATCAACAGTTATCAAATCATGGTAACATAACATAGTAGATGACGGCAGAAAAAGACTTGCATGGTCCATCCAGTCTGCCCAACAAGATAAACTCATATGTGCTACTTTTTATGTATACCTTACCTTGATTTATATCTGCCCAGCAAGATCCTCGACTCCCAACCACCAGCCCCGCCTCCCACCACCTGCACCACATAACCTCCCAATAGCAATACCAACCTACCCTTCTCAGAATTCACCCTTTTTCTCAAATGCTCTATAGCTTTCATCATAAGCGCACCTATCCAAACTCCCCTCAGAATACTATTAGACCAAATAAGGATTATATTAAGAAACATATCATAAATCTCTAATATATCCATCTTCGTCTGTCTAATAAGGTCCACTCCCTTGACAATATGTAAATCATTACCCCCCCCCCCCCAACCAAGTGCAGCAACAAAACAGTAGACTCAGTTAAACATCTTCTAGCTTGCCACAAGGAAGGCAGCAACTGGTCCCAGAACATTCCATGTAGTCCAAGCCAATAAATCCAGAATCCCATGAAAGCCAATCCCAAATACATTCCGTTTGATATTTCCGCATCCGGAGCAAGCCACCAAAAACGAGACCACTGAAATTGAGACAATGAATTAGCCAATACATTATTATATCCAGGAATATGACAAGCTTTCAACAAAAAATTCAAATGCAAACATCTCAAAATAATCATATGCAACACAAAGTCAGCTCACAGTGTACAAACTGTCTATTAATAGCGAAAACAACAGCCATATTATCAGATCTAATCACCAATTTTCAATTTCATAATCTATCACTCCACAACATTAAAGCCACCCAAATAGGAAATAATTCCAAAAAGGCTAAATTGCTAGTCCAACCTCATTGAAACCACAAGAAAATCATCCAAATAATAAATGATATTAACATCACCTGAAACCTTCTCTACCACCCAATGAATAAAAGTAGAGAATGCTTCAAAACGAGAACAGGAAATAGAACATCTCATTTGCATATTATCAAAGAAAAACAAAGACTGGAACTTAAAACCAAGCAGATGAAATGATTCTAGATGCACAGGTAATAATCTGAACACGGACTCGATATCTGCCTTCACCATTAATGCCCCCTTACCACAGTGCTGCAACAGTGACACTGCTTGATCCAGCGAGGCGTACCAAACCCAACAATCATCAGGATCAATAAAAGCATTAACCCCAGCTTGAATAGGACATGAAAGATCATGTATTAACCAAAATTTGCTATTTTCTTTTTTAAGCACCACACCCAAAGGTGAAATCACCAAATTGCTAAAAAGAGAAGAAAAAGAATCTGCCATCCTTCCCAAATCTAATTCCTTACATAACTTTTTAACCACCACTTCACTGTGTAACATAACACATGAAGCATTGTGCGCCTTATGAACTAACACAGACCCACAAAAGGGGATCTTAAAACCTTTCTTAAATCCTCCTTGCAACATATCCACATCATTCTTTTTCAGGTAAAAATTCAACTATTCTTTCAAAATAATCACATCAATTGGTGATGGGAGCTTGCAGGAACACTTGCAAGGGGGCATTGGTTTTGGACCAGGGCCCTTGGAAGCTGCACCTCCTTTGAACTGACAATGGAAGGCTGCATGGCTTCCCCCACAGACGGAATATCTGTGCCTAAATTTACAAAATTGACAGAAACATTGCCCTGAGTTAAAATGGAAACAGACATTGTCAATTCCAACCCCTGTACCCCAAACTCCTGCTCCTTACATACTGGGACCTGTACCCGATTACCCTCCTTGAAAAATTCCCAAACCACTGCTGCCCAATTGGCTAACCCCCTGTTCCCAAGAATCCCAAGATTCCAACCTGTTGACCATATCCACGAAAGGACCAAGGCCGTAATGGAGTCATCTCCGTAAGCCAAACGTCCATACCTTGAAATCACCACGCATCCGACTTATCTTTTGCCAAACGGTTCCTAAAAATAAACATCATAATTTAACTATGACCAACCACCATATGTGTCCTATACATTTATTTATTGCATTTGTATCCCACATTTTCCCACCTCTTTGCAGGCTCAATGTGGCTTACAATGTAACATTATTGGTAGTTAGTATGTTGAGGGAAATAGTGTTACATAAAGGATATCATAATCGAAGTTCAGGCATTAGTTAAAAGTAGAATACAGTACTGATGGTAGGTGAGGTGGGGATGTCATGTTAGAATACCTCAAAAAGGAGGGCTACAGATCAGATTTAGCCTCTCCTAAAACAGCTGCATAAATGTTAAAACCCAATAACCAATTATGAAGAGACTTAGAGACTTTAACACTTTTCTTTTTAATTTCTTTTTAATTACCTCCTCATTTTATCTAGAATCAATCTTACTCAAAACTTTCCTTTCTACTTTCAGCGAGACATTTGTTCCTAGCAGAGCTAAAGCACTAAAAGTATACCCACTCTTATTCCAAGCCTTATCCAAATTGCCTATTCGAGCTCTAGAATTCCCAACTGACTTGCTAGTTCCTAAAACCGCACCATCATCAGAATCACTCCCAAAAGAAGATGAAGAAGATTCAAACAAGTCCAAAGATTCAGAAGACTCCCAAGCATGAGCTGCACTCCTCCCAATCTCCCTCCGCTTATGCTTTTCACTATCCAACCTCTCTTCACCATGTTGCAAATTGTGCATACATTTTTTTCTCTCTCAAGCACTTGCACAAACCCTTCTTCCCAGTCTTTTTTCCAACCTCATTCCCCTTTCTTGACTTTTCCCAAAAGAACTCACAACATTCTCACCCTAAGAATGATCAGATTCTTCATTATCCTGGGATTCACCACCATCATGCCTCAATTGCCTCCTCATCCTTTCTAGACTCAATCTTAGAACATCTCTTTTTTTTTTTTTTAATTACTCTGCCCTTCAAGTAAACACTCTTTTTCCAGGAGTCTTAACAGCTTTTTCACTTTTTTAATACCCCTTTCCAGACATTTTTGTCCACCACCTTCTTATTACCTTGCCCCTCCTCCACAGAAGTTGACCTAGTAGCTCTCTTTTTTTGTAGCCCCAGCCTTTCTCTTCTCTCCCACCATGGCCACATTCCTTTTAGGTCCCATACCACTAACACACCTACCACAAACCATACTACCAAACCCTTACAATACTCAAAACTAAAAACCCAGTAGTAACTTAGAACTCCTGGCACCAAAATTAAACAAAATTCATTACTCACACTTCTTTGAGCCTCCAAAACACCTCGCAGCCACTAGCACTAACGCTGCCGTCAGCAGTACAGCCACCATTCACCAATGGACCTCCCCAGCCAAACACAGACCCGGAAATGAGCCTCCCTTCTGCACACACAATCTTCCGGACCCAACTCACACCACCAAGCAAACAATTAAATTAAACTACAAAATTACCCCCCCCCCCCCACCTGTTTACTAAGCCGCACTAGCAGCTGCCATACACCAATTCTGACATAGCTCATTCACTTTGAATGGGCGGTGTTTGCATTGTCACGCAGCTTAGTAAACGGGGGGGGGGGGGGGGGGGGGATTTTTTCAGTAAAGCTGACTAAACCACCCTCTCTCTGCAGTTCAATCACATCTGATTACCACCAAAACCCCTGAGCATTTTATTGGCTCCCACATAGCCAATCACAGGACGCCAACCTCGGTACCAGCGTTTCATAAATACCAGCTGTTTCACAATAAACAGGTAATGGGAGTGGGGGGGGGGGGGGGGGGGCTGATCTTGCCCACATTATCGTGCCCCAGTTAAATCTGTGGCTTATTCTTGTCTATGTACATTTGATTTTGCCAGTCATCTATTTCTTTAATAACCTTTTGCTTAAACGTCTGCAGAATAAAATCGATTGGCCTAGGTGGAATCCAATGAGATTTAGGTTTTATGAAGGTTCTATCAAAACCTTGTGCTTTTTCTAAAGTTAATTTGAGCACTAGTTCCCAGAATATATTGCTCATGTTAATAAGCCAGTGCTGAGAAGGACTTTGATAAGGTAGAGTGGGCCCTCCTGCATTATTTATTGGCCCTTAAGGAGTTAGTATTAATTTTAGAAAGTGTAGTCCTTGCCAGAAGCCAGAGAAAGGGTGAATGGAGGGTTTTTTTTTTGTTACATTTGTACCCCGCGCTTTCCCACTCATGGTAGGCTCAATGCATCTTACATGGGACAATGGAGGATTAAGTGACTTGCCCAGAGTCACAAGGAGCTGCCTGTGCCGGGAATCAAACTCAGTTCCTCAGGACCAAAGTCCACCACCCTAACCACTAGGCCACTCCTCCTCTCTGATGTGTTTCCATTCTCGAGGGGAATGCATCAAGGATGCCCTTTATTCCCATTACTGTTTGCCCTGGTAATGGAACTGTTGGCAGATAGAATTCGGTCATATGCAGGCATCAGGGGTTTTCAGGTAGGCCAAGAAGAACTTAAGTTATCCCTGTTTGTGGATGATATTTTGCGGACAGCAAGTGTCCCAAGTCCCTGTTTAGTACTTTTGGAAGTGTGCAGGGAATATGGTAAAATATCAGGATTTAAAATGAATGCATCAAAATATGAACTTCTGAATATAAATCTTCACCCTACAATGGTGCAGCAGCTCATAACTAAGCTTCCTTTTGGATGGACGAATAATTAAGCATAATATTTGGGAGTGAAATATCTGCAAACTCTCATCAGCTTTTTGCATTTCAGTTGATCCACATTGATGGCACTGCCTACATCAGGTTGGGAAGAATGATGGTCCTTTTTAGATTTTTATGTCCTTGTCAGAAGTTGCTGATTGCTGTCCCCAATGCCACTTTTGTCTCCTACCTAGCAACATTTTCTCCTTTATTTGGAAGAAACGCCCACCAAGGGTATCTAAGATGGTGATGATGCAGAGACAGGACTTCAATGGGTTGGGAGTCCCAGATTTTAATAAATATTATTGGACTGCTCACATCAGACCTTTATTTCAGTGGTGTGAAGATAAATCCAATGTATGGGTTTGCATTAAGAGACGGGATATGTCAGATCCAGTCAGTGATCTAGCTTACAGGGCACCACTTATTTATAAAATTCAACTGTAGCCTGGTAATCTTGATTAATGTATACAATGTTCTTATGTGCTAGAATATGACCACAGTAGCTGGGCCTGAAACAGTTATCTATGGTGGCCCCAATTCGAGCCTTTCTGGTGTTTGCCCCACACTGGGACAATGCATGTATAGCTCAGTGGGAGTTTTATGGATTGTTTAGAGTTGGCCAGTTTTGCTCAAAGTTTTCCACTAGTTCTCACATCTGAGAGAAATGTTTGGAGTGCCATCCTCTGACATTTATTTCTACTTAAAATTATTACTACTACTACTACTTAACATTTCTAGAGCGCTACTAAAGGGTTACGCAGCGCTGTACAATTTAACAAAGAGAGACAGTCCCTGCTCAAAGAGCTTACAATCTAAATTAGACTTCTACAGAAGAACTTTTCTATCATGGTGCATCCCAAGAGAAATTGATTTCTAATATTTATACTTTGCTGTTAGGAGGGGAATCTCTCAAATCCAGGTACCAGCAACAATGGGAATATGATCTAGGTGTGGCCTTACTAGTACAGAGTGGCTAATTATTTGGCATATCTCTGCTAATTTGGATGAGCAGGTGATCAAGGTATTATATTGATGGTATCTCCCTCCCACATGTTCTGGCCTCTGTTGGAGTGATTATGGCACTCCAGGCACTTACTTTCACATCTGGTGGGGAGCGCCACAGCTTTAAAATCTTTTTGAAGACCTGATAAAAGTTATATTGCTTCTAGACCCTAAAACTTTTCTGCTGCAGTGGCAGCCACCTGGGCTGGATATGTCATAGCTTCCGAGCTCCCCAGCCTCACCCCTCGCATCTTCCATTCCCACGTTGGTTCCCTGCAGAAGGTGGGGGGGGGGGGGGGTCACATCTGTCACACAGCCACCAGCAGCTGACCCCGTCCGGAAACCCACTTGATGGTGGCCCAAAGGTGCATGTTCAATCGCGTGCATTTCATGAAGAACAGAGGAAAGTGCCACTGAATGATGCCACTATGGGGGTTCTATTTCAGACACCTGGTACCACAACTCGTTGCCTACCACACCTCGTTGCCTTTACATCACTTCTCTCCTCTTCCCTGCCAAGCATCATCACATCCAAGTTCCATTTCCTACCAAGCTACAGCCAAGCCAGGTCCTGCCAAGCTCCAGTTCCTGCCAATCTTCAGCCATGCCGGGTCTTGTCAAGCTCCAGCCAAGCCAGATCCTGCCAAGCTCCAGCTTGTCCCAAGCTCCAGCTAAACCAGGTCCTACCAAGCTCCAATTCCTGCCAAGCTTAAGTCAAGCCAGTTACTGCCAAGCTCCAATTCCTGCCAAGCTTCAGTCAAGCCAGTTCCTGCTAAGCTCTAGCCAAATTTCAGTTCCTGTCAAGTTCAAGCCAAGCCAGTTCCTGCCAAACTCCAGATTCTGCCAAGCTCCAGCCAAGCCAGGTCCTGCCAAGCTCCAGCCAAGCCAGATCCTGCAAATCTCCAGCCAAACCAGGTCCTGCCAAGCTCCAGTTCCTGCCAATCTCCAGCCGTGTCAGGTCTTGTCAAGCTCCAGCCAAGCCAAGTTCTGCCAAGCTCCAGCTCCTCCCAAGCTCTAGCTCCAGCCAAGCCAGGTCCTGCCAAGCTCCAATTCCTGCCAAGCTTAAGTCAAGCCAGTTACTGCCAAGCTCCAGTTCATGCCAAGCTCCAGCCAAACTTCAGACCCTGTCAAGTTCACACCCAGCCAGTTCCTGCCAAAATCCAGATTCTGCCAAGCTCCAGCCAATCCAGGTTCAGGGCTTGGCAAGATCTAGCAAAGACAGGTCCTGCCAAGCTTCAGGTCTTGCCAAGCTCCAACCAAGCCAAGTCCTTCAAATCTCCAGCCAGGCCAGCTCCTGCCAAGCTCCAGCCAAGCAAAGTTCTGCCAAGCTTCAGGTCTTGGAAAGCTCCAGCCAAGCCAGGTCATGCCAATCTCTAGTTCCTGCCAAGCTCTAGCCCTGCCAAGTTCAGTTTCCTGCCAAGCTCCAGCCAAACTTCAGTTCCTGTCAAGTTCAAGCCAAGCCAGTTCCTGCCAAACTCCACATTCTGCCAAGCTGCAGCCAAGCCAGGTCCTGCCAATCTCTAGTCCCTGCCAAGGTCCAGCCAAGTTCTGCCAAGCTTCAGGTCATGGCAAGCTCCAGCCAAGCTAGGTCCTGCCAAGCTCCTTCTACATCTTATATATTAATGGGGTAATTTTATAAAGAATTGTTCATGCTTATGTGCCAGTATACATCAGTAAAATGCTTCTTATAAAATTAAGCCCTCCCTCCATGTGCAACTATACTTGGTGGCACATAGGCATGTACCTGTATGTGATCCAGATCTGGATGTGTTCAGAGGATTAGTTTGGGTGGAGTGATAAAGTACACTTGTAGGTTATAAAATGCACACCCAGTATAAAGGCTTTTGTACTTTGATCTATTGTCATGGCAAAGACCACCATACTTATGGAGTGGCTTTCCACTTACAGACCCTCTATACATCAATGGAGAGCACAAATGATATCCCTCTTGTGAATGGAAAGACACGGAATCAAAGATATTTCTTCTTCTATTTTGGGACATGTTATCACCAATAGCACGCAGTCAACTGCTGAATTTTTAATATGTAGAAATTAGTATGTTTTGCTTAGATAAGCTATAACTCAGTAGACTGAAAAGGACAGGGGAGTGGGAGGGGGGAAAGTGGGGCACGGGTGTTGGGATGGATATTGGGAGATAGACCTTGGTTTGTTTAAAATTAGTGTTACCTATTAATGCATTGTCTCCTATGTTTCTGTTGAATAAAAATGAATTTAAACTTAAAATGCACGCCTATGCCTGTACTTCAACCAGACCCAAGCTCCTATAAATATACACAGCTGCATTTTAACCATAATTTCATCTGCTTCTATGGGGAAAATTTTAAGAAGACACACAGAGGGGCATTTTCAAAAAAATGTCTGAATGGAGATGTCCTGCTCTTACAAAAACATCTCTCTCACAACCATTTTCAAACAAAAGAAATGTCCAGATTTTCAGTTTGAAAATGGCTGTGAGATGGAAGTTTTTGTGCTGAGAATGTACAAAATGAATAGCCATTTTCCAAAATAAAACGTCCAATTTTGAGCTGCAAAAGACCAGGGAAAGGGGATGGATATCTGGCATCATTTTTTTTTTGTTACATTTGTACCCAGCACTTTCCCACTCATGGCAGGCTCAATGCAGCTTACACGGGGCAATGGAGGGTTAAGTGACTTGCCCAGAGTCACAAGGAGCTACCTGTGCTGGAAGTGGGAATTGAACTCAGTTCCTCAGTTTCACAGGACCAAGGTCCACCACCCTAACCACTAGGCCACTCCTGAGAAAAATAGCCATATGGATGTCGGGCAGAGCAGAGGGGTAGCCAAGGGACGTGAGGTTCAAGTCCATTTTGTTTTGCAATTGTGAGCTCTCCAAGAACATAAAAATACCTACTGAACATACAGCACTTCAATAGTCTTCAAACTTGCAGATAGCTTATATAGGGGCCCTTTTACAATGCCGAGGTAGAGGTACTGCAGCACTGGGATACGGCAATCCTGTTCAATAGCAACATAACAGGTTAACTGATTGTTTCAGTGGCTAGCTCAAACAGTAAGGTAACATGTTAGTAGTATACCTCACCAGCATTTCCCAACCGTTAATTATCTTGTTCAGCTACTGTAGTTTTTGAATTTTAATTTTTCTTGCTCTTTTAATATGAGTTCAAATGAGGATTGGATATCAGTATGTCACTGACTGAATATAAGTATGTTAGTAATATGGAAATGAAGCTCATCTTGATAATTAGACTTTAAAGATTTTTGACGCTACACGGACCATCATGACGTTATCACTTTTATTTATTTTATTATTTTATTTATTTATTGCATTTGTATCCCACATTTTCCCACCTATTTGCAGGCTCAATGTGGCTTACAGAGGTCTGTTATGACATTGCCATTTCAGGGTGTCTGATACAATTGTTGATGCAAAGAGATTAAGGATGGAAAGAAGTACTAAGAAAGTAGATATAGAAAGATGACTTTCGGATTGGGGTGGTTTGGTGAGGTAGTATAGTTAAGCTATGGGTCCTCTTTGTAGGCTTTATTGAAGAGATACGTCTTCAGGGATTTACAAAAGTTGGATATTTCGTTCATTGTTTTCAGATCAGCTGGTAGTGCGTTCCACAACTGCGTACTCATGTAGGAGAAGGAGGTCGCGTGTATAATATCGTATTCATGTTAAAATAATCTTTTGGATCGCTTATGATATAAAAGTGCTTTCTGAATGATTAATTTTGAAATTATGCTATGAAGTTTTGATTTGATTAAGTTTACAACCTATGACGGTTGGTTACCTATGACCTGGTGGTGAGGCTTTAAAGTGTGGGATGTGTTATACTCAGTAATGCTGATGCACAGCATTACAGAGTGTTGGATGCTGAACAGCGAAACAAGCATAGTGAGTACTTGATCTGGACATTTCATCTTATGTTACAAAGTTTGTTTTTATACACCGAGTTGCTTTTAAGAAAGGATTAGAGCGGCGTGGTTTGTGACTGTCGGAGTATGCTAAGAAATCAATAAAAAGCTGGATTGTAAACGTGCAATGTGGTTTATTTAGCTCTATACGGATACCTGTTTATGGTCTATATATATAATGTTTATACAAAGTGGGATTAGCGAATTCTTATTCTGACCCTTAACCATGTTGGGCATTCGGAGTACAGTGTGCTCAGTTACATTGGTACGTTTATGTTATAAATGAGGCATGCTCATCATTGTCAAACACGCTAAGATATTTACAAGTTGTAGGTGGGACATAAAATGTAAAAGGAATGAAATAGGCTGGGTCACGTGATGCCTGCTACCTGAGAGGCAGCGAGAAGGAAAGGCTCCGCACCCAACCTGCCAATATCTGCTATATTAAGGACTAAAACTCTGATGATCGAGAGGACCTGAGCGTACAGATCCCAGGACCCGTCCGGTATATACTACAGGGGGTTCAGTCATGGTATGCCCTCAAGAACCCACAGAAAATCGACAAATCCTCACAGGAGCAGCCGCTATAAAATGGCGGCGGCACGGCTTGCACAGAACGCACTCCCAGCCCTGACTACAGAATGGGCCCAGGAGATCTCGCGCTCAGACTCTACTGTACTGGAAGACAAGCTAAACAGTCGGCAGTAGATGAGATAAATGAGAAATTTGATTCACACTCGGCACGCATTACGGAAGTAGAGCAACGGCTCTCAGCGAGAGAGGAGGAGGCCCAGAATGCTGCCACGCGGTTGGCGGCGCTCCAAAAGGAACTGGCAGAGATGCGAGAGCGCATCGAGGAACAGGAGAACCGCTCTCGCTGGAACAACTTAAGGGTCATAGGACTGCCTGAAACAGTACCTGACAAAGATCTCTACGAATTCTTTGCCAAGTGGTTGCTGTTGTTTAATGATGTTGAGGAAGGCCATGGCTCCCACGTGCTCTGTGCTTTACAAAAAGGGGGTCCGATTTGCCCTAGTGTACCCGGCCAAGCTGAGAATTTAGGTCGAGGGGAAAACCATTGTTATAAACGATGTGGCTGCTGCAAAAGACTATCTGGACAATTATAATAAAGGGAATGGGCCGGATCCCCATGGACCGGAATAGATGGGGCCCAGCGGAACAGGAGTAGAGAAGGCTGGCGCAATGCTTGTAAATTAGATATCTGGACAGGGGACCGGAGCAGACAGGACTCTGTGAAATAGAAGGGGTGTCGTTGAGCACAACATCACTGCCTGTTTTGAATCAGGAACCAGAGACCAAAGCCAGACCGCATGGAGAGGTGCAGTGATTGACTATGTTGTGAATACCCATGGAGGTCAGAATAAGGGCTACTGTACAACAAGCCGGAGAGAGTGGAGGACGCACAAATTAAGTGGCTGAGAGGAAATAATCCGGAAGGTTCCCTAAAGTTTATGTTATGAGCATATGTTTGAAGTTGGGCTGAACTATTACCCTTTCTCTCTTTCACTTCTATGAAATTGTTTGTTTGCTGAATTGTTGTATGTTTTATAGACTGATGTACACCACATTGAGCCTGCCCATAGGTGGGAATATTGTGGGATATAAATGCTATAAATAAATAAAGTGAGATCACTGAGTCCAAGGGAGGAGTATGGCATGCATGTCTGGGAAGCGGTCGTAAAGAAAAAGAGGTCTTGCGGGTCCGGCTGGGAGACTGGCGAGGTATATGGTAACTTGACCAAGGTTAAAATGCAAACATATTCACAATATGGGTAGTCTGAAACTCATCACGCTCAATGTTGATTCCATCAAGGAATTTCACCTCTCTAGCATGCACTGATGTTACATTTATCCAGTCAGTATCAGGGTAATTGGAATCACCCTTTATTAGTGTGTTCCCCAGTTTGTCAGCCTCCCTAATTTCTGATAACATTTCTACATCTGTCTCTTCAACCTGGCCAGGTAAACGATAGTACACTCCTATCACTATCCTTTTCCCCTTTACACATAAAATTTCAATCCATAGGGATTCCAAGATGCATTTTGTGTCCTGTAGAATTTTTAGTCTATTTAAGGCCCTCATTAATATACAATGCTACCCCTCAACCAATTCGATCAACCCTATTACGGCGATATAATTTGGTATGACAGTGTCCCACTGGTTATCTTCCTTCTGCCAGGTCTCAGAAGTGCCTATTATATCTATTTTTTCATTTAGTACAATATATTCTAATTCTCCCATTTTATTTCTTAGGCTTCTGGCATTCGCATACAGACATTTCAGACTACGTTTGTTGTTCCTATTTACATCTTGCTCAGTAGTTGACAGTGATAATGTGCAATCTTGAAAAAACTGGTTTTATTTAAAGACACCTGGTCTACTATGCTCTGTATTGCAACCTCGCTATCGGGATGCCCTATCTTCGCTGTTTTGGTGATACCTCTGAAAGATACCTTATTCCAAAACATGCGCTTTTTAGCGACTGTTGGCCTTCCCCCAGTTTCTAGTTTAAAAGCTGCTCTATCTCCTTTTTAAATGCCAATGCCAGCAGCCTGGTCCCACCCTGGTTGAGCCCATCCTTTTGGAATAGGCTCCCCTTCCCCAGAATGTTGCCAAGTTCCTAACAAATCTAAAACCCTCCTCCCTGCACCATCATCTCATCCACGCATTGAGACTCCGGATCTCTGCCTGGAGGATCTGGATTTCTGCTTATCGGTACCTACATGTACCAAGGCAGCTAGCTGCTCCCCAGCACTATCTAAAATCCTATCTAGCTGACGAATGAGGTCCACCACCTTTGAACCAGGCAGGCAAGTCACCAGGCGATCCTCACATCCACCAGGATTATTTCCAACTTCACTAGGGTGATGCTCTCCATTTAGGAGGCATCCCTCCTCCAAGGCTGCAAAGGGGCTGCCAGACTGGAGGTGGGACTTCTCTACAATGTCCCTGTAGGCCTTCTCTATGCACCTCTCTGTCTCCCTCAGCTCCTCCATGTCTGTTACTCTAGCTCCAATGGAACGGTGTCGCATTCTCGAGGGCCTTGGCATACTGTCAGGTCCTCAAGGCAGCACTGGGAATCGTGAGCCCTTGGGCCCCTGCCGCGGAGTGGCAGAGGCAGGCAAGACCGTCTTGGAACTGGACGTCCGGACGGACCGGACCGGAAACTCTGGACTGGGAGTAGGCAACTGAACCGGCAGAACAGGAACCGCTTCACCTGTACTTAGCCACCTTTCCGCTAGAGTTGAGCTCTAGCGTGCGGGTGGCCGACAGGACTTGTAGGGCAAGGCCGGAGCTGAAGATCCAGAGGACCCACCTCGGGTCTAGGAAACACAGGGGAACAATACTAGACTGCACTAAGCGCTGCACGCCGCCGCTAAGCCAGACACACCAGACAGACTAGACAGGCAGAAGCTTATCAGGAGCAGGAACTAGGGCAGACATGCAAGCAAGGAAGAAGGGGAGACTGGGAATACCCCCTGGGCAAACCCACTAGCTAGGTCGAGGCAGGTAACAGGATAAATCCCCCAGAAGATACACGCTAGCTAGACAGATACAGGAATCAGGATACATAAGCAGGGATCCGGATAAGCACACAGGATATACAAGCAAGGTACGAGGTAGACACATGGGACAAAAGGTAGCTAGGCAGAGCGGGAAACCGGATAACACTAGCTAGCCAAAACCAGGACTCAGGACGAACAAGCAGGGACCAGGATGTGCACACAGGATATACAAGGATCAGGATGTGCACACAGGTTATACAAGGTTCAGGATGTGCACACAGAATATACAAGCAGGGAGTAGGGCAGGCTGCAAACGCAGACAGGGAAACCAGGGCTGAACAGCAGGCTCTGAACACAGACTAAAGGCAGAAGGCTAGCAGCCCAGATGTGCACACAGGATATACCAGGTTCAGGATGTGCACACAAAATATACAAGCAGGGAGTAGGGCCGGCTGTAAACACAGACGGGGAACCCAGGGCTGAACAGCAGGCTCTAAACACAGACTAAAAGGCAGAAGGCTAGCGGCCCACGCAGAAGGGCAAGCAGCCCACAAGTACTGGGAACCAAAGGGCACTAGCCCACACAGAAGGGCAAGAAGCCCACAGGTACCAGACAGAAGGGCTAGCCCACACAAAAGGCAAGAAGCCCACAGGTACCAGACAGAAGGGCAAGCCCACACAGAAAGGCAAGAAGCCCACAGGTACCAGACAGAAGGGCAAGCCCACACAGAAGGCAAGAAGCCCACAGGTACCAGACAGAAGGGCTAGCCCACAGGTACCAGACAGAAGGGCAAGCCCACACAGAAGGGCAAGAAGCCCACACAGAAGACAGGCTTAGAAGCAGCGCAGCAACACACTAACTAACCTGTCGGCCTCTGGCCATGACACCAGACAATGACACCAATGCGAAGGCACTGACTGCAAGCACAGGCCTTCCTTATAAAGGAACTCACTGATGAGTCACCACCAGCAGGACAGAAGCAGGAAGTTCCTTGCCTCCAAAAGAGGCTTGACACACAGAGGAAGTGAGCCCACAGGAAGGACAAGCAAGAGCCATCTTGGATACTGGCATAGAGGAGGAGGCGGAAGCCATCTTTGAAGAGGCATAGCCCACACAGGTGAGGTCCAGTAAGGCAATCAGCACACAGAGCCAGAGAGAAACTAAGACAGAGACAGACACAGAGACAAGCAGAAGCCAGCACAGCCACTGACTCCCAGAAACAGGGTAAGTCTGAGGGTGGTCACGGCCACAGACGTGACAAACGGGCTCGTTCTTTGATAGCTAGGAGCTCTTTGCATCGAACACACACATATAACCTCTCACCAACCGGGAGATAATCATACATGTGACACTCAGTCCAAAAGACTGGAGGGCACCCCTCTCGCTGCTGGACTGCTGTCTGCTTCTTAGTATAATAGAGTTGTTTAATTAAAGCTTCTTCAGGTACTAGGGATACTAGATGAATATAAAGAGCCTTAAGATTATACGGTATGTGTAATTTATTTAGTGTTTGCTTTTCAGAAACTAATTAAATGTAATTAAATTTAATAAAGATGTAATTAGAACGCTAATGAAAACACTGCTGGTTATCCTAATCAGAACAATGACTATAAATGAACAGTTGTGCTAGGGGTGGGTGGGAGCAAGACTGAACTAGGTCCTGCTGTGCCTATTAGAGGCTGTTAATGCTGGGGTATAAAGTTCAAGTTTTAAAACTAGGGGGAAAACAGTATAGAGACCAGTTGATAAAGTTTGCTTTTTCTTTTATTATTTTTTAAATTCTGCTTATCAATAATCTACAATTCCTCCTTTATATGTCAATCTTTAAGTTCCCAAAGCACAGAGCAAAATAATGTTCTCTTACAAGGTAACTGTGCTCATTTCATAAACAATCCTGTTTTTGCTGAGAAATTACCTTGGTATATATCAGGGCACATTTCATGATGCCTTGCAGAATCTTAATAAAAATCAGAGCATAGTTCATGCTATATTTCTGCTTCATCTGAACAAAAGAACATAAAAATAGCCATAATGGGTCAAACTAATGGTCCATCTAGCCCAGTTTCCTGTTTCCAACAGTGGCCAATCCAGGTCACAAGTACCTGGTAGAAACCCAACTAGTAGCAACATTCCATGCCACCAATCCCAGGGCAAGCAGTGGCTTCCCATATCTGTCTCAATAGCAGACTGTGGATTTTCCTCCAGATACATTAGCAACTTTTACTACATCCTCCGGCAAAGCATTCCAGAGGTTAACTATTTGTTGATTGGAAAACAATTTCCTCCTACTTGTTTTTAAAGTGTTTCTATGTAACTTCATTGAGTGTCCCCTAGTCTTTGTACTTTTTGAAAGAGTAAAAAATTGATTCACTTCTACACTACTCAGGATTTTGTAGACCTCAATCATATCTCCCCTCAGCCATCTCTTTTCCAAGCTGAAGAGCCCTAAACTCTTTAGCTTTTCCTCATATGAGAGGAGTTCTATCCCCTTTATCATTTTGCTCACTTTTCTTTGAACCTTTTCTAATTCTGCTATTTCTTTTTTTGAGATACACCAACCAGAAGTGAATGCAATACTCAAGGTGATATCACATCATTTCATTTTTGTTACATTTGTACCCCGCGCTTTCCCACTCATGGCAGGCTCAATGCAGCTTACATGGGGCAATGGAGGGTTAAGTGACTTGCCCAGAGTCACAAGGAGCTGCCTGTGCCTGAAGTGGGAATCAAACTCAGTTCCTCAGTTCCCCAGGACCAAAGTCCATCACCCTAACCACTAGGCCACTCCTCCACACATGGAGCGATACAGAGGCATTATAATATTCCTGGTCTTATTTGGCATCCATTTCCTAATAATTCCTAGCATCCTGTTTGCTGTTTTGGCTGCCGCCACACACTGGCCAGAAGATTTCAGCATATTGTCTACAATGACACCTAGAACCTTTTCTTGAGTGCTGACTCCTAAGGTGGACCCTAGCATCAGGTAACTATGATGTTAAGGTTGTTACAAGCTCTCACTATTGTTATATAGGCAGGGGTCTTGTCCCCACATTCCCCTCTCTTTTGAGATGGCTGCCAAGAGGGAAGGCAATTTGAAATACTAAAATAATAGGGCATGTTTACTCACATTATATATGACATGACCAAGGTATGCAACCATAACTGAAAACTCCTCTTAATACAACATACGCTAGTACTGTAAAAATGTAAGGCAATGCATTAACAATATATGGGCAATATATGCATGCTTAAACAGTAAATATATTAGCATATATGAATATTATATAGAAAGCAAAGATGACTGCAAGAAAAAGTAGCTATTCAAGAGGCAATCAAGTGATGTGAGATGCAAATACTGAATGTCCATGGAAGTCAAATATTTTTATGTCTGCAAGTCAAATGCTTACAGTGGCAATGACTAAAAGATTAATGGGAGAAAAGTCACATTGAAGCATAATCACTATTACGGCTTTTGCAATAATGGAATAAATGGTGCTAGATGTGGTGTCAACTCAGGTGATGTCCATTATATGGAAGCTGCATGCATGGCTTCTGTCCCTGATTATGCAGCGTATAAGTCCATGTGAGTATATGATGGAAAATAACTTGACAATAATTATTCAAACAATGCAGTGTATGAACATCAATAATAATGAAAATGTACAGTGCAACATCAACATCATAAATAAATAACAAGTGCCAATAATGAATCAAACATAATACAGCTTCATTGTAAACCATACTGTGATAGTAGAGGGATGTAGATAAAAACCACAATGTGGAGAACCCTACATCGTTATTGACACTAGGACACTGGGCAACATTTCAGATAGAGTGTTCACTTCTGTTCCTCTGTTTTATCTTCTGCAGCTTTCTAAATGTAGAACCTAAGAATAGCCATACTGGATCAGACCACTGGTCCATCTAAGCCCTGTATCCTGTTTACAAGAGTAGCCAATCTAGGTCACAATTACCTGGCAGAAATCCAAATATTAGCAACATTCCGTGCTACCAATCGTAGGGCAAGCAGTGGCTTCCCCATGTTTATCTCAATACCAGACTATGGACTTTTCCTCCAGGAAGTTGTTCAAACCAATCTTGCGACTGATGAAAATAGCAGAAAAGAAAGGTCCAACTTGAATTGTTTTATCATTTTTATTTTGAATGAGAGGCCATTTGTCAGTATGGTAGCCACCTTTGCCTCCAGCCTTATGGGGTTGAACAAGAAGCATGGGCCATTATGCACTGCCGTGGGGCTATCACTTCAAGAATGCCCATTTTGTTAGGTAGAAGGGAAGGGGGTTGCCATGTATCATAAGAGAACATCCAACTTGTGGATTCCTGTGTTTGATACTCCTCTGTTTCTAGCTAAAGAGAAGCTCTTTTATTTTCATTTTTAGTTCCCCTAATCATTAATATTTTAACTCTTCCTTTTTTTTTTTTTAATTCTTTTATTTCACCAGTTTTCCCTTAACGAGTTTTGGAGTTAGACTGGAAGACGTGATGTGTTGCCTAGGAATTTGCTTGGTATTCTATTCAGTTGTTGTTTCAGGATGTCGTTGTGGTGTGTAGAACATGCTCAAGTTCCTTTTACGTGACAGGTCTCATAATAGAATCTGTTTCTGTATCCCTTCCCTCTCCCCTCCCCAAATTGCAACTACGATCAGACAGCCCTAGAGAATGCAGGCTTTGCTGAGGTTATGCCTACCTTCCCCATTTTAGTAATGCTCTTCTTGACTCTCCCACCTGTCAGTCTAACTCCTCTGTGAAGAAGGGACATCTTTGGATGGGTAGAAACTCCATTGTTTACTTTCAGTTTAAAACTTGTTTTATCCCACTTTTGTACTGTTTAGGCCTAGCATCCTGGATAGTTGCTACATATATATATATATATATATATATATATATATATATATATATATATATATATATATATATATATAATTGCAGTTGTATTATTGTTTGTGTTTTATAGTTTTCTATTGTTCTTTTTTATTTTTAGAATAAAAGTTCAGGTGTTTTTTTTTTCCCCTACAACCTTTCTAGCTCTCTTGACTTTAATGCTTCAGAGGGCAGTTCTATATTTATTTATTTTGATTTTGCTCACACCTTTTTCAGTAGCAGCTCAAGATGAGTTGCTTTCAGGTACACTGTGTATTTCCCTGGAGGGCTCACAATCTAAGTTTGTACCTGAGGCAATGGAGGGTTAAGTGATTTATTTGCCCAAGGTCACAAGGAGCAGCAGTGTGTTTTGAAGTGGCCACCTCTGGATGTCAAGACTGGTGCTCTAACCACTAGGCCACTCCTCCACTCCTATAACTTAATGCCTCATTTTAAGCACCCCAATGGTGCACACAGACCACCAACTTTACAACAGCCTGTGGGCCTTCATTTGGGTACAACCAATTACACTAGGTCTTTGGCAGGCATAAATGACCCAGCAAACAAACAAACAAAACAAAAAAAAAAGGGGATGGCCATCAATGCCTGCAAGTACCCTGCCAGCAGAGTGCAAGGGTCAGCCAAGAAGTACACAGAGTACCAGGACTGAGAAACCCATCCGTTCATTTCTAGATACCCTCACCTGACTTTACAGCAAAGGCTATGATTACTTCATCTGCAGTGCATGGGATACTTTAAAGCAACCCTTGAGGTCACATAGGAATGAGGGTGGGACATCACAAACTCCTATTTTTATTGAATTATTTTGAGCTGTTGTTACTAGTAAGGGTATAAGTTCTAATGGATAGGTAAGTAAGAGCAATCAATTTAAGAGAGCCCTGATTAGCTAATTATTTAGAGGAAAAGGCTAATATGTTTCTGAGACATTATGAAGTTTTGGTTAGTTGATCTCTCACTTCTCTTTTTTTTTTTTTTCGGAGGGGAGAGAAAGTGATGGGACATTTTGCACAGGAAGTTTAGGAGAGCTGAAAGAGATATTGGTAGCCCTCCAAATAACCTTCCAAAACAGTCCAGACATCACACTTTGAAGTAAGTTTAAGATTAACTTTATTGGTAGCATCAACTATGTCAGGAATCTGCATGCAAGAAAGGATGCAAGCGGACTCGACGTGGACCTGTTTCAGAACATCTTTTGAAAATCCTGCAGTATCACCATGCATTGGAGAAAGCAGTGGCGAAGAAGCATGGTGATACAGCAGGATTTTCATAAGATTGCACAACTCACCCAGCAACTATTCTCTTTGGTTAATTCTTGAGATGTCACAACATGTGAAGAATTCATGTGTAGATGAGGGTATGCTTTATATAATTCCTCTGCTTGTCCTCTTATTGATTAATTTTGTTTTCTTCCTCACTAGAGTTAGTCGGCAGCTGCAGGCAAAGTTCACTGCAGAGAGGGACTGGGACCAGTATCATCAGCCCCGCAACCTGCTTCTGGCATTGGTTGGGGAAGTTGGAGAAGTGTCTGAGCTTTTGTGACTAACCAACATTGAAGGGCCTGTTTGTCTGTCTCTAACTACTACTACTATTTATGTATTGCATTTGTATCCCACATTTTCCCACCTCTTTGCAGGCTCAATGTGGCTTACAATACATCATGAATGGTGGAAATACATTAGAAAATAGACATTTAGTGTTACAGAAGGACCTTGGGCAACATGATAATGATAAAACATGATAGTAGTATAACAAGCAGATATTGTAGGACAGTTCTGAGTATATGTGGAGGAGTTCTGTATATTCACATTGGTTGATCTTTGTGGTATGCCTTGTTAAAGAGATGGGTCTTCAGTAGTTTGCGAAAGTTCGTTAGTTTGTAAATTGTTTTTAAGGCAATGCGTTCCATAACTGTGTGCTCAAGTAGGTAAAGTTTGATGCGTGCATTAGTTTGTATTTCAGACCTTTGCAGTTAGGGCCCATAGACAATCTCTGTAGAAGTTATCATTAGTCCTAGCTTAATGAAGTATATGAGAGCGCTAGCGACATTAAAGAACCTTCCCCCTGAGCTACACTCTTCTAGGGCAAGTTCTGGACTGGTCTAGCCAAATTCAAAGTAAGGAAATTAACATGTATGAATAAATTTCACCTTACTTAGCATCCTGCTAGACAAGACTAGATGAACTGATTGTAGAAAACAGCATGTCCTAGGGTGGGGGAAGACAAGGCCTTCTGAATGACTGCACTACCAAAGAAGAATACATCCTAGTCTAGAACATGAACCTTGGAATGCTTTATCAACAAATGGAGTGTCAACTAGGTCGCTGCCTAACAAATACCCTCCTGAAACAGCACTTGGGCCTCAGCTCATGAAGTTGCCTATCTCCGAATAAACCTAGGCAAAGGCACAACTTTTATTATTTTGTTGTTGTTGTTGTTGAAACACATAGACCAACTCAGTAGCCACCTTACTGTGCAGCACAATGGAGGATTCTGAAGCCATATCCCCTTAATGAGGATCCTGGAACAGCACAAAGAGAGTCTATGCAGATTCCTAAAATGCTTGTCACTGACAAGTACCTTAAGAGCGCTCGGTGAACATTCAGCTTAAGAAGCTACAGAGAGGAATCCAAGGTGGTTCCACCACCAAAATCACATGAATGCGGAATCCACCATCAGCAAAAAGGATGGAACAGTACACCGAGCCATCATCTCTTCTGCAAACTTAAGCATAGAACCCTGCAGAAGGTCCACATCCCTGACATTCAAAGGGGGTGAACAACTGGTCTTCCAGGGAGGCCAGTTTCAAAGACTCAAATGATAGCCTGGTCAAGGCACTGAATACTAATTAAGGTCTCACCACAGCAGCACTGCTCACAAACAGGGCCAAATATTTTCCATGCTATGCAAGAAACAATCTATATCTGGGTGGACTGAGATGAACACTGCTTACATCCTGCCCTGAAAATAAGACAGAGCCACTACATCAACATTAAAGGAATTGAGAAGCCAGGAGGGATATCAGGTCTGCTTGCCAGGAGGAGGTCAAGTTCAGAGCACCACCTCTTGAACACACATCACATCTGGACATAAGCCAAGGATTAGAAAGGCCTACTGGCCTTCAGCCTTTTAGAAAGCTCTGCAATAACCCTGGGATCCTAAGAATTACGTCTAAATGGCCAAGCCGCAAGACGGAAGGAATATGGGAAAAGGAGCAGTGGACCCTCCAGGAGCCAAATCAGGGCCATATAACATGGATAACAGAGCCCTCTGGAAGATCATGCCAAACAGCGGCCAGGGCAAAATACTCACAAGGCTCCTGCAGCAGTTAGGGCTGCATGAGCGCATCAACCTGACTAAGCTGTGCTCCTTTATGTAGAATAAAAGCTGAGACTATCACAAATTCTGCCTTGACTCCCAACAAGTTGCAACAGATTATCCCAACAAACCACAAGAATCTGCTCCATTCCCATGAGTTCAGAATGTTCCCACATCCAACAGGCTTCCAACATCACTTCTGCAGTCTGAGTGCCTCCTTGTCTGTTAATGTACACCACCATTGTAGCTTTGTCAGACATCACCTGGACTGCTGTCCCCTTCGGTGAGGGCAGGACGTGCTGCAGTGCTAGAGAAATGAATCAGTCAATAAGCATCTCCGATTCTGAGAGCAACCAAAAGCCCTGTGTGGGCCCTCCACAACCAAGAAGCTTGCATCACTACTTAGTTGAGCACAGCCAGTGGGACACCACCCAGACTCTTCCAGAAGGCCCTGTGAAGGAGCTGTATGTTGAAATACTAGAAGTGAGAAGCCAGTATGACAGTAGCACCCACTGGAGAGGCCATATGTGAGCCAATGCCCAAGACATGACCTCCAAAGACACAGCTTTGGGCCTCAGCAACTAGAGGTAGGTACAGGTCCAAGGAACTTGCCTAATACAGAGGACTTTATTCTGCCTTCGGAGAAGTCTGGCTCCCCATTTCATATCCCAGGTATTCAGGATCTGTGAGGACTGCAAGGCTCATCCACAATCCAAGCTGTTCCAACAGCCAGAAATCCTCTCCGTCATAAATCTGGGCTCTGCCTCTGAGACAGCTCATATGATCCATCCAGATACAGAAAGACGTTGATCCCTTGCTCATGGGAATGCACTGCGACTACTGCTGCCACCACCACAGCCTTGGAGCAGGCAGGGATGTAGTGGCCAAAGAGCATCACTCTGAACTGGAATTCCTGCTGAGTACATAGAATCAAAGAAAGGTGCCTGTATGCTTCTTGGATCACAATGAGCTGATTGGTCCCTGGACCTGACAGAAACCTTTCTCCCAGCCTGACCAAGGCTATTTAAATTTCTGCATTTTCCAGTGTTAACAGTTAGTATGCACAAAGTACTTGAAATACTAGCCAAAGCTGTGCTCCTGTCAAGGGAACAGCTCTACTGTCCCCAGCGGGAGCAACTGTTGAAGAGTGAACTCTGGCTTCACTTTGAAAGGGGAACCACAGAGGGATACTATAAAGACATCTGAAGCAGGAGTGCCCTCTTCAGGGAGAAACCCTGCCAGACCACTTTGACTACCCACTGACAGGGCCGTGCCAACACGGTAAGCACCGTAGGGGGGGCGCCGATGTTCACTTGCAAAATCTTTTACCTGAAGTTGTGATGGTCCTCTGTCCCTGTCAGAAAGTGAAGGCAGCCCAGTAGTGCTAACTGAGGCAGACACCTCTGCTGAAGTTGCTTAAAAGAATACAACAAGTGCTATATATGTCTTTGGTGTGGGAACAACTTCTAATTCGGGGTGAGCTTGAAGTGAACACCATTCAAATTAAAGAGAACAGGTTTGGAGGGAGGTGTGCAAGTGAGACTGGGGAGAAATAAAAAAATAAATAGTGTAATTGTTTGTTAAAATCTGTAAGTGGTTCAAAGTTTTTGTTTTTTTCTGAGAGGTGGCCATGACTGCAATGATGTGTGCATAATTATCTTATCAGGTAACCTGAGATAACTACAGCTAAAAGCCATTTCATTGGCTGATGGTTCAAACAGTAGGTTCAAAGAGGAAGTTTAGCTGTGAAGAGCTGGTAAGTGAAAATCTGATTGCTTTTTTTGTGTGTAATTACTAAATGTTTATTTCTTATATATCTCCACAATTCATGATGTATTGTAAGCCACATTGAGCCTGCAAAGAGGTGGGAAAATGTAGGATACAAATGCAATAAATAAATATAAAACATTCTGCTTGGATAGGAAGAGTTTGTGATATGTGAAAACACATTTTGCTTTAATGAAATTGCTAAACTTTAGAGTCAGTGCTTTTTTTGTGTTTGTTTTTAGGTTATGAATCTTGTTTGTTTTTATTAACCTTTCTATGTCTGTGCAGAAAGTGCCTTTGAGAAAGAACTTACAAAAGAATCCAGCGCTGGCTTCTGTTCTTTATGCCCTGGCAGAAAGGCATCTGCTCACCCTATTGGTAGTTAAAGATGATATACTGCTTAGTCTGGGTGAGAGAGATATGGAGAATGACAGAAGGGAATGACTGTAAGGCCCACTTGGGTCTGCCCAAGCCTGAAACAGTGCTGCAGAGATTGCACAGTTTCTGGCTTTTATGTGGTTCAGGGGAGAGAGGAGAATCGCTGGACATGGATGAGAGGGGAGGGGAGGGCAGGGAAGAGAGATTCTCTGGACATGGATGGATGGATGGAGGAGTAGGCGGGGAGAGAGGAGAAATGCTGGTCTTGGATGGAGGAGAGGGGGGAGAGAATTATTGCTTTACAGTGGTGGAAATAAGTATTTGATCCCTTGCTGATTTTGTAAGTTTGCCCACTGACAAAGACATGAGCAGCCCATAATTGAAGGGTAGGTTATTGGTAACAGTGAGAGATAGCACATCACAAATTAAATCCGGAAAATCACATTGTGGAAAGTATATGAATTTATTTGCATTCTGCAGAGGGAAATAAGTATTTAATCCCTCTGGCAAACAAGACCTAATACTTGGTGGCAAAACCCTTGTTGGCAAGCACAGCGGTCAGACGTCTTCTGTAGTTGATGATGAGGTTTGCACACATGTCAGGAGGAATTTTGGTCCACTCCTCTTTGCAGATCATCTGTAAATCATTAAGAGTTCTGGGCTGTCGCTTGGCAACTCGCAGCTTCAGCTCCCTCCATAAGTTTTCAATGGGATTAAGGTCTGGTGACTGGCTAGGCCACTCCATGACCCTAATGTGCTTCTTCCTGAGCCACTCCTTTGTTGCCTTGGCTGTATGTTTTGGGTCATTGTCGTGCTGGAAGACCCAGCCACGACCCATTTTTAAGGCCCTGGCGGAGGGAAGGAGGTTGTCACTCAGAATTGTACGGTACATGGCCCCATCCATTCTCCCATTGATGCGGTGAAGTAGTCCTGTGCCCTTAGCAGAGAAACACCCCCAAAACATAACATTTCCACCTCCATGCTTGACAGTGGGGACGGTGTTCTTTGGGTCATAGGCAGCATTTCTCTTCCTCCAAACACGGCGAGTTGAGTTCATGCCAAAGAGCTCAATTTTTGTCTCATCTGACCACAGCACCTTCTCCCAATCACTCTCGGCATCATCCAGGTGTTCACTGGCAAACTTCAGACGGGCCGTCACATGTGCCTTCCGGAGCAGGGGGACCTTGCGGGCACTGCAGGATTGCAATCCGTTATGTCGTAATGTGTTACCAATGGTTTTCGTGGTGACAGTGGTCCCAGCTGCCTTGAGATCATTGACAAGTTCCCCCCTTGTAGTTGTAGGCTGATTTCTAACCTTCCTCATGATCAAGGATACCCCACGAGGTGAGATTTTGCGTGGAGCCCCAGATCTTTGTCGATTGACAGTCATTTTGTACTTCTTCCATTTTCTTACTATGGCACCAACAGTTGTCTCCTTCTCGCCCAGCGTCTTACTGATGGTTTTGTAGCCCATTCCAGCCTTGTGCAGGTGTATGATCTTGTCCCTGACATCCTTAGACAGCTCCTTGCTCTTGGCCATTTTGTAGAGGTTA
Organism: Microcaecilia unicolor; assembly: GCF_901765095.1. Classification (NCBI taxonomy): domain Eukaryota; kingdom Metazoa; phylum Chordata; class Amphibia; order Gymnophiona; family Siphonopidae; genus Microcaecilia; species Microcaecilia unicolor. The sequence goes on along the minus strand of NC_044031.1, from coordinate 607,848,749 downwards.
GAGTCTGACTGATTCACTGAGTCTGTGGACAGGTGTCTTTCATACAGGTGACCATTGCCGACAGCTGTCTGTCATGCAGGTAACGAGTTGATTTGGAGCATCTACCTGGTCTGTAGGGGCCAGATCTCTTACTGGTTGGTGGGGGATTAAATACTTATTTCCCTCTGCAGAATGCAAATAAATTCATATACTTTCCACAATGTGATTTTCCGGATTTAATTTGTGATGTGCTATCTCTCACTGTTACCAATAACCTACCCTTCAATTATGGGCTGCTCATGTCTTTGTCAGTGGGCAAACTTACAAAATCAGCAAGGGATCAAATACTTATTTCCATCACTGTATATGGATACAGGGGAGGGGCGAGAGAGGAGAAATGCTGAACATGGATGGAGGGGATGAGAGAGGAGAAGTGCTGGACATGGATGGAGGTGAGGAAAGAAAAAAGAAGATGCACCTGGATGGAGATGAGGGAAATGGAAGAGAGGAGAAAAACTGCACATGGATGAAGATGAGGGAAAGGGAAGAGAGGAGAAAAACTGCACATGGATGGAGAAAATAGGCAAAAGCTGGATCCACATTATACCTCCTCCAGTCAATTCCACAGAGGAGGACACAGCTTTTACTTATGGATGTAGGGCAAGAAATGAAGAAGAAAGGATGAAAGTAAAGAAATAAATAGAAAGGAAGCCCTGGAAATGGAGTTAAGAGAACAGATAGAGAGCAGCAGAATTAGAGACTCGGACCAATATAGATAGAAAAACAGTCACCAGACAACAAAGGTAGAAAAAATCATTTTATTTTCATTTTAGTGTTTGGAATATGTCCACTTTGAGAATTTACACCTGCTATCTTATTTTGCAATGTATAGCAATTTGTTTTCTAAGAATATTGCTGACAATTCCTGTCAGTGTGGCAAGTGGTGAGCGATCATTTTCACGGTTAAAAATCATAAAACATTATTTGCGATCAAGTATTTCGCAAGAAAGGCTTGTAAGCCTTGCCATCTTGTGCCACACGGGGGGGGGGGGGGGGGGTGGGCACCAACTTATAGTCTGCAGGGGGCACCAGAGACCCTAGGCACAGCCCTGCCCACTGATGTGAGGTAAAGCGGGTCCATTGGTCGTAGGAGGCCAAAATCTGTCACCCAACTGCCCCTCCAAATGACCCAGCTGACCAACATTGAGGACTTTTGCCTCATGTGAAGTTGATGCCTCAAATCTCTACCCTTCCTTGCTCCACTGAACTTTGGCTTTGAAGACACAGGAAAAATTTGGGATGCTTACTACCTCAATAGCACTCCCAGTCCTTGGGATGCCCCCTACTCCCCCAGAGTATCCAGCTGCCCGAGAGGTCCTCGGAGTTGCTGAGGTCCTCTAACAAGTAGCCCTGAAGGGGAGGGCTGAGGTTGGATTGGCTGGGCAAGAGAGGGAGAGCAAAGGGCCTGATCCTCTTCTGGAGGCTCAAGGAACATTCTTGGCTGCTTAATAGCACTCTAATGAGACTGAAGGTCCCCTGGAATCACTGTGGATGGAATCAGTCTCCTGCCAGTGCTCATGACAGCTTTCAGTACTTGGGGCTCCAAAATTGCTGGGAACAACCCCTACCAGTACTCCTTCAGATCTCGAAATGTTAGCTGAGGGGAGCAAGACTGGGCTGAGGGCTTGATCTTGTGCCTAAGTGTTGTTCACTCTGCCCCACAGTTTGGCGGGGCCAAGGACAAAATGGCCACTATTCCCGCTAAAAGTGGAACGGCCATTTCTGGTCCAAGGGGAGTTGCAGAATTTCTCCAAAACTCCAACACCCGTACCTCATGCTCACGCAGGGACACTTACAGCACTATTCCGACAGTGGTTCCACCCGGAACTACATCACTGACATGGTTGTGGCCAACCCCCCCCCCCCCCCCCATCTACCAGCCAGGCTCAGCCCTGCACTCACTAGTGGTCCACGACTGGAGCTCAATCTCTCTTCCTCCTCTGCCATTGCCTCAATGAACAGTCTTTCATTAAAGCCAAACTCCCTGTGCTTTCATCACATATTATTTAACTATCTCCCTAACAAACTGCCAAAGACATAGCTGACCAAAATGTTTTTTTTAAGACTCTGCAAATGTAGTGGGGGGAAGGAACACACTTACACACATGCCTCTCCAGCTGATGGAGGCCCCATGGGGACAACTACCAATCTTTACTAAGCACCAGCCCATGGGCTAGGCTCAGGGCTTTGGAGGAAGATACTCTGCCTGGCTAAACTGTTGATAATGGGCTGTGGACTGAACGTCATGAGCGGATGGCCATGGGACTCAACCTTGAGGCAAAGCAATACTGGAGACATGTACCAGACCTTATACCAGTGATGTCACTGCAAAAATGTAGTTCTCTACCTCTGTCTGCTGGCAGGAGGTGCATACTACTCATTCATCTGGGCTGATCTGGCAGGATGATAAGGAAAGAAAAATGGCAAATGCAAGAAACAAAAATAGATATATCAAATACTGATAAGAGAGAGGGGAATGAAAAAGCAGTGGCAGTAAACTGTAGAAGAAACTGTAGTACCATGATAATGAAGAAGCAATAGAACATAAGTGTTGTCATAATGAGACAGACCAAAGGTCCATCAAGCCCAGAATCCTTTTTCCAAGCCAGGTAAAAATAAATCTGAGCTTCCCAAACTGTGGGTTGGGACTCCAAATGGGGTCATAAAACCTTCATTTGGGGAGTGTGACGTGGGTGGGCTCTCTACAGGTGCATCATTATTCTGTATCTCTGGAAGGGGGAGGGGGAGTTATGTAATTTTATTTGGCCAGGATCATGAGATCACAGTCATAAAAAGATTGACAAGCACTGCAATAGTCAAAGAAACTGACAAGGAAGGAGTGGGGACTGGAAGAAGAAATACAAAGGTAAAAACATGGCTCAAGGACTGACACCCTGTAATTTGTTTACTGTGCAGAACAGTTACTTGCAGTTGTCTCACTATTAAACATATGTACACATGGCTGCCTAATTATTCATGTGCATGAATAATTTAAACACGTTACATACACAAAACAATATCAAAGAAAATGCTATGAACTTTATTTTCAGAAAGGTGATGAGGTTTTTTATGCACCTTCATGACGCATGCATTCCTGGGCGGACGCATTTCGGCTAAAACTTAATGCGGAAAAAACCCAGTGCCTAATACTCACCTTCCAACACAACAAGAAAGAATTCACCGCCATTAACATACCTACTCTAAACCTTCCTATTTCAGAAACCCTAAAAACTCTTGGACTCACTATTGATCGACACCTAACACTAGAGAACCACGCGAAAAACACAACCAAGAAGATGTTCCACTCAATGTGAAAACTAAAAAGAATAAGACCTTTCTTCCCAAGGCGTGTTTTCCGCAACCTGGTACAATCAATGGTGCTCAGTCATCTAGACTATTGCAACGCACTATATGCCGGCTGCAAAGAACAAATAATCAAGAAATTCCAGACAGCCCAGAACACTGCAGCTAGACTCATATTTGGCAAACCAAAATTTGAAAGTGCCAAGCCCCTATGAGAAAGATTACACTGGCTCCCACTCAAGGAACGCATCACGTTCAAAATATGCTCACTAGTTCACAAAATTATCCATGGAGACGCACCAGCTTACATGTCAGACCTGATAGACCTGCCACCTAGGAATGCCAAAAGATCATCCCGTACATTCCTTGATCTGCACTTCCCCAGCTGCAAAGGAATGAAATATAAACTAATGCATGCGGCAAACTTTACCTACCTGAGCACACAGATATGGAACGCATTGCCGCGCAGCTTGAAATCGATCTACCAAAGAACGAACTTCCGCATATTACTGAAGACCCATCTCTTTATTAAAGTGTACCACAAAGATCAACAAATGTGAATACACACACTCGCACATCTACATTCAGAACTGTTTTATAATATCTGCTTGTATACTATTACTCTGTTTGTTTTGTTTATTATCATCATGCCGACCAAGATCCTGCAATACTAAATGTTTAATTACTAGCATTCTTCCACTACTCATGATGTATTGTATGCCACTTTGAGCCTGCAAAGAGGTGGGATAAGGTGGGATACAAATGCAACAAAATAAATAAATAAGTGTGTTATGTTTAATTCCACACTTGATATACCGTAGCCTTTTCTGTAGATCGTTACATTTGACCCGTAAAAGCAGAACTAAAAGTGACATTATGAAATGATGGAAATATCCAAAACACGCCCATTAGCCAAAAAAAAAAAAAAAAAGAGTTGTGTTACCTGAGTCGGGGGGGGGGGGGGGGGGGGGGGGGGGGGGGGGGGGGGGGGGGGGGGGGGGGGGGGGGGGAGATCTAAGAGGAGCTGTGGGGGCTGGTGGAATTTTTGAGGGTCTGTGAAGGGGGTATGTATTTGTCAGTGCTCCAGAAGCTGCTTTGTTATTTCCAGTGCTGTATTGTGGTTTTTATTGGAGCCTAGATGTCTGTTTTATTTATTTACTAGCTGTTAAGCCCATTAAAACAGGCGCGTATTGGAATGTTTTTTTTCCCAAGGCCCCCCTCCCGTTGCAGCTGCAAGGCCCCCTGCCATCCTCCTTCCCTGCCAGCTCCAAGGCCCCCTCTGTCCCTCCCTCCCAGCTCCAAGGCTCCAGTCCTCCCCCCTTCCCAGCTGCAAGGCCCCCTGCCCTCCCTCCCTCCCTCCCAGTTCCAAGGCCCTCCCCCCAGCTCCCAAGGCCCCCTTCCCTCCCTCCCACACAGTTCCAAGGCCCCCTGCTCTCCCTCACAACTGTAAGGGGCCCCATTCCCTCACAACTGTAAGGGCCCCCCTGCCCTCCCTCCCAGCTCCAAGGCTCCAGTCCTCCCCCCTTCCCAGCTGCAAGGCCCCCCGCCCTCCCAGTTCCAAGGCCCCAGGCCCTCCCCCCCAGCTCCCAAGGCCCCCTTCCCTCCCTCCCTCCCAGTTCCAAGGCCCCAGGCCCTCCCCCCAGCTCCCAAGGCCCCCTTCCCTCCCTCCCTCCCAGTTCCAAGGCCCCCTGCTCTCCCTCACAACTGTAAGGGCCCCCCTGCCCTCCCTCCCAGCTCCAAGGCTCCAGTCCTCCCTCCTTCCCAGCTGCAAGGCCCCCTGCCCTCCCTCCCAGTTCCAAGGCCCCAGGCCCTCCCCAGCTCCCAAGGCCCCCTTCCCTCCCTCCCTCCCTCCCAGTTCCAAGGCCCCCTGCTCTCCCTCACAACTGTAAAGGCCCCCCCTGCCCTCCCTCCCAGCTCCAAGGCTCCAGTCCTCCCCCCTTCCCAGCTGCAAGGCCCCCTGCCCACCCTCCCTCCCAGTTCCAAGGCCCCAGGCCCTCCCCCCAGCTCCCAAGGCCCCCTTCCCTCCCTCCCTCCCTCCCAGTTCCAAGGCCCCAGGCCCTCCCCCCCAGCTCCCAAGGCCCTCCCCCCCAGCTCCCAAGGCCCCCGGCCCTCCCTCCCTCCCAGTTCCAAGGCCCCCTGCTCTCCCTCACAACTGTAAGGGCCCCCCTGCTCTCCCTCACAACTGTAAGGGCCCCCCTGCCCTCCCTCCCAGCTCCAAGGCTCCAGTCCTCCCCCCTTCCCAGCTGCAAGGCCCCCCACCCTCCCTCCCAGTTCCAAGGCCCCAGGCCCCCCCAGCTCCCAAGGCCCCAGGCCCCCCCAGCTCCCAAGGCCCCCTTCCCTCCCTCCCAGTTCCAAGCCCCCCCCCTGTGCCTTCTTCCCAGCCAGCTGGAAGGCCCCCTTCAGTCCAGCCCTCCCAGCTCCAAGGCCCCCCTTCCTTCTGAGACCTCCCATGTCCCCTCCCCCCCCAAGGTAGCCGCTACCGCCCCCCCACCCCGGAGTCGCCACCACCCCCCCTTCACCCGGCCCGGGCCCTCTCTTCATTATTCAACTCACAGCAGCGCCAAAACAGCAGCAAGCAGCAGCTCCTGTTGGCCTTCCTTCACTGCCTATGCCTCGCCCTCGTGTGACGTCACGTCGGCGAGGGCGGGGCACAGGCAGGGAAGGAAGGCCGACGGGAGCTGAAGCTGAGCTGCTTGCTGCTGTTTCGGCGCTGCTGTAAGTTGAATAACGAAGAGAGGGCCCGGGCCGGGTGAAGGGGGGGTGGTGGCGACTCCGGGGGGGGGGGGGGGGCGGTAGCGGCTACCTTGGGGGGGGAGCGGTAGCGACGTCAGCGGTTCCCTCCCTCCCCTTCCGCGCAGTTTCCCTCTCTGTCCCGCCCCCCTCCCCTCGTCATCACGTCTTGACGCGGGGGCGGGACAGAGAGGGAAGTCTCTACTGCGCATTTGCAGGTGAGTCGGTCACTTGCCATTTATAGGTTTGATGATGACAATAAAGATAGTTCTCTTTAAAAATACTTGCAAATGTTTATACCTATGGATGTGAAATATTGTTTTCTATGACAGAAATCTCATGTATTTGAAAAATTCCAAAATGATCATATAACAAACTTTGAAATCAGTAAAACAGCATTAAAAATTATTGCACCTGGTAGAGAGGTGTGGTAGCCGTGTTAGTCCACTCTTAAAGGTTATCAATAGAAATCAAACAAAATAAAACATGGAAAAGAAAATAAGATGATACCTTTTTTTTTGGACATAACTTAATACATTTCTTGATTAGCTTTCGAAGGTTGCCCTTCTTCGTCAGATTGGAAATAAGCAAATGTGTTGGCAGATAGTATATATAAGAGAAACATCAAAGCATCACTTTGACAGTTACCCTCCTGTCACCTACCAACACCCATCCTGTTAGAGTATCAATGAAATGCTTTGATGTCCCCATGCATACCCCTACCCTCCCACATAAGACAAAGAGAGTTCTTAGCTTATAATAGCTAAAATCCCATCTAAAGATGGCATTTACTGTCACTTAGTGCCCTGCTGGGGTTAATCCTTCCAAACAGCACAAATTGACTGAAGTAAAAATGCCTTTCTAGATAGACATCCAAATCAAAGCAGCATCAATACAAAAATCTTTAAGATTTGTTATTCCAAAATTGTATAATGTGCTTTCAGTTTTGCTGGGCCAGACAGGTAGCAAAAATATACACACAAGCAGTATTTTAGATAAGTCGTGGAAATGGGAATATAGATGTTTTTGCCAAAATATCTAAACCCTGTGTCATATTTTACAAATGAAGGACTAAACTTTTAAACCTGTTGTAAAATCGATATATCTCTGTCCTCTGATCAAGCCGTGTAAAAGGCTGTCAGAAACGTAGTTCACATCAACAGTGATATCTCAAAATGTGTGGGGGGAGGGAAAGACATTGTAAAGTGGAACTTAGTGAGAGAAATGTTGTAATAATACCATTGAATTGTTAGTTCAATAACGATTTGATAATAAATGTCACTGTTGGGCAGACTGAATGGACCATGCAGGTCTTTATCTGTTGACATTTACTATGTTACTATGTAAAGTGACTCAATATACAAAAATATATGTTTGCTTGTATGGGAATGATCGACAAAGCACTTTAAACAGAATCGATAAAGTGAAACCTCAGAACTCCTGGTAGCGTTTCTTTTAATGTGTAAACTATTCTCTCTTTAGCAGCACCATTTCTATCATTGGTTTCTACTTAAGGGAAAAAAAAGAAACAGTGAAAAAAAACCCTCTATATAATTTGGAGAAAAACCACTGTTTCTGAAAAAACTCCTCATATATATTAACAAAGTGCAATTGTAGAGCACCCAAATATCAAAAAGTTGTTCCAAAATTAAGCAAAACTGTGTGACAACATCCAATAACTCTCTAAAAAGTGAAAAAATTAGGGGTCCTTTTACTAAGCTATAGGAAAAAGGGCCCTGTGGTAGCAGCAGGGGCAGTTTTTCCCATGCACCAGGGCCCTTTTTACTGCAGCGGGTAAAAAGCTCCTAAAAATGTCCATATGGTAAGATTACTCTTACCGCATAGCTATGTGTGTGTGTATGGGGGGGGGGGGGGGGGCAGCACTTACCACCACCCACTGAAGTGGCAGTAAGGACATATTCCAAACACTAAAATGAAAATAAAATGATGTTTTCTACCTTTTTTGTCTGGTGACTTTGTTTTTCTGATCATGTTGGTCCCAGTCTCTGATTCTGCTGCTCTCTATCTGTTCCCTTAAGTCCATTTCCAGGGATTCCTTTCCATTTATTTCTTTACTTTCCTCCTTTCTTCTTCATTTCTTGTTCTGCATCCATAGGTAAAAGCTGGGTCCTCTGCAGACTTGACTGGAGGAGGTAAAGATTGGCTCCAGTTTTTGCCTATTTTCTCCATCCATGTGCAGTTTTTCTCCTCTTTTCCCTTTCCTTCATTTCCGTCCGTATGCATATCCTTCCTATTCTTTCCTCCCCTCCATCCATATGCATCTCCTGTCCTTCCTCTCTCTTCCCTCTCATCCATCCATGTCCAGCATTTCTCTTCTCTCTTCCCCTCCATCCATGTTCATCTCACTTCCTCTCTCTTCCCTCTCCTCCATCCATGTTCATCTCACTTCCTCTCTCTTCCCTTCTCTCCATCCATGTCCAGCATTTCAACTCTCTCCCCTCCATCCGTATCCAGAATTTCTCATCTCCCCTAAATCCATATGCATCTCCTCCTCTGTCTTCCCTCCCCTCCATCCATGTACAGCATTTCTCCGCTCCCCCTCCCCTCCATCCATGTTCATCTCACTTCCTCTCTCTTTCCTCCTCTCCATCCATGTCCAGCATTTCAACTCTCTCCCCTCCCCATCATCCATGTATATCTCCTTCCTCTGTCTTCTCTCTCCTCAATCCAAGTCCAGCATTTCTCCTCTCTCCCTTCCCCTCCATCCGTGTGTATCTCCTTCCTCTGCCTTTCCTTCCCTCCAACATTTCTCTTCCCTGCCCTCCACTCCATCCATGTCCAGCATTTCTCCTCTCTCCCCTCCCCTCCATCCATGTGCATCTCCTTCCTGTCTTCCCTCTCCTCCATCCATGTCCAGCATTTCTCCTGCTCTCCCCTCCATCAATCCATGTCCAGCAACTCTCCTCTCTCCCCTGCCCTCCCCTCCTATCCATGTCCAGGGTAAACGTCTACAAAACAGATGAAGATGTGATCGCATGTGCCCCAATGAAAGGAGAGTTTAATTCTACTTCCATTTAATTTTAATATATTCCATCATCTTTATAAACACCAGGCTTCCCAAGGCAGATTACAACCAGTTAAGATGAACCCATCAGAAAACAGAATATTCTCACTGACATCAGGCCATCTGAATTGTATAGAAGCACAGTGAAGAAAAATGAGAACAAATTACAGAATTTATAATTGCTGTTTCTACTAGCTACAATAATTTTTGAAGTTGTTTTAGTGATATTCAATTATGTTTTTTCTCCTCCACCTTATAAGGCACTGCCTATCCAACAAAAACAATGTTAGACTTGTTACAGATGGACCGACAATAAAGAACGACAACGTGGATGCAGCAGCTCACAGGTTTGCTTGCTTTGTTTTGAGTGAACGGTGATGGCTGCGCGGGGGAGTGGAAATAGAGATTAATCAAATGTCTTCCTTACTTACAGTGGACTAGATAGGCTCACTTCTACTCCACTCTCAGTTTACTGAAGTCGCAGCGGCAAACCAGCGGGCGGCGGCAGTAAAGGCAGCAAGCAGGCAGGCTCGCCTCCGTCCTTCGCTTCCATGCCCTCTCAGCGTCCCACCCTTGCAGAAAGGAAATGACATCAGAGGAAGGCGGGACGCTGAGAGGACAGGGAAGCGAAGGACGGAGGTGAGTCTGCCTGCTTGCTGCCTTTACTGCCGCCGCCCGCCAGTTTGCTGCTGCGACTTCGGTACATAAGTACATAAGTATTGCCATACTGGAAAAGACCAAAGGTCCATTCAGCCCAGCATCCTGTTTCCAACAGTGGCCAATCCAGGTCACAAATACCCGGCAAGATCCCAAAAATGTACAAAACATTTTATACTGCTTATCCCAGAAATAGTGGATTTTCCCCTTGTAGCGCTATAGAAATGCTAAATAGTAGTAGTAGTAGTAATTTAATAATGGTCTATGGACTTTTCCTTTAAGAAGCCGTCCAAACCTTTTTAAAACTCCGCTAAGCTAACCGCCTTTACCACATTCTCTGGCAACGAATTCCAGAGTTTAATTACACGTTGAGTGAAGAAATTTACTACGTTGTAACTTCATCGCATGCCCACAAGTCCTGGTATTTTTGAAAAGCATGAACAGACGCTTCACATCTACCCATTCATCTCCACTCATTATTTTATAGACCTGTATCATATCGCCCCTCAGCCGTCTTTTCTCCAAGCTGAAGAACCCTAGTCGCTTTAGCCTTTCCTCATAGGGAAGTCGTCCCATCCCCTTTATCATTTTTGTCGCCCTTCACTGCAACTTTTCTAATTCCACTATATCTTTTTTGAGATGCGGCGACCAAAATTGAACACAATATTCGAGGTGCGGTCGCACCATGGAGCTCTATAACGGCATTATAACATCCTCATTTTTGTTTTTCATTCCTTTCCTAATAATACCTAATATTCTATTTGCTTTCTTAGCTGCAGCAGCACACTGAGCAGAAGGTTTCAACGTATCATCAACGACAACACCTAGATCCCTTTCTTGGTCCGCGACTCCTAACGTGGAACCTTGCATAACGTAGCTATAATTCGGGTTCCTCTTTCCCACAGGTAAATAGAATATTTTGCAGGGGGCAGAACAGAATATAGGGAAGCTGCCGGCCCTCAGAAAAAAAGGTGCTGATACGCCGTACTGGTGCATACCAGCAGAAAAAAAGCACTTCCCAATAGTCACTGACCCTCTCCCACCCTCCAAAAATGTGACTTAAAACATTACTTACCAGTCTCTATGCCAGCCTCAGATGTAATACTCAGGTCCATAAGAGCAGCATGCAGGTCCCTGGAGTAACCTCTGGAGTAGTGCACCTCAGGCAGGTGGACCCAGGGCTATACCTGTCTCTACCTGTTACAATTGTGGTGGAAACTGTGAGCCCTCCAAAACTCACCAGAAACCCACTGTATCCACATAAATATGCCCCCTTCACCCATAAGGGCTGTTGTAGTGGTGTACAGTTGGGGATAGTAGGTTTTGGGTGGGTGTTGGGGGGGCTCATAAGACAAGATAAGGGAGCAACAGTGAGATGTGTACATAGGAGCATTTATTTGAAGTCCAGTGCAATGCCCCCTAGGGTGCCCCATTGCTCTCCTGGGATGTCTGTCTGGCCAGTCTACTAAGAATGCTGGCTCCTCCTATATCCCAATGGCTTGATTTAGTGCGTTTTTCATTTGGATATTTTTTTTTTCAAAAATGAACCAAAAAGATAAACACACAGAGCACAAAAACATCTAGCAAATAGGCATTTTCAAAAAGAAAAGAGATGTATAACATAACTGTATAACATAACTGTACTTTGAGATATCCTCTATTCTTTTTGTTATTTGTAGGATAAGCAGCATAAAATGTATTGTACTAATTTGGGATCTTGCCAGGTACTTGTAATCTGGATTGGCCACTGTTGGAAATAGGATGCTGGGCTTGATGGACCTTTGGTGTCCTTGCAGTGCCTGCAGAGAAAGAAAAGTCTACATGGCATTGGTACACAACATAAAGCACCATGTGTGAAACCATAGCGTTATCCAGCATGTGCTTGGCACAAAATATATAGCCTGACCTGTGGGTGCAAGAAATTTAGCACTATACCCCAATATTGAATCAACGGATGTGAGCATTTTTTTAAACACCTACTGGTGCCAGTTAGTTTAGCCCCCAATATTCAGTGCCGGGCCATGTCCAGGCACCGACACTGAATATTGAGGGCTAAATGAGGGCGTGCTTTCTGCAGAAGCTTATGTGGACCCAGTCGCTATTTAACCAGGGCCTGCATGAGAAAGATGTGTGTATGGAGATCCTACAAACATGCAAATGGAAATGATGACTACACATCTTTGGACAAAGGAGTAAAGTGTCTTCCATCCCCTTATATCAGTCAGAGTCTTTGTAGTCACCAGAATCCTGGAGGTGTATATGTCTCATTTCTGGGTGATCCACCCTTCCTGTTGGTGCACCTGAGACACTGTCTACAACTATGGAGAGGAATAAGCCTTACTAGAACACACCTCAACAGCTTTTCCCTATTTCTGGCCAAACCCCATGACCCTGTGCATGCAGCCACTAAATGCACCTCCCCACTATGACAAGGAGGAATGTTATGCTGGGTACCACCTTCCATGCCTGTACTCACATACTAATGTGTGATATATTTCATGGGCTACCTTACACATTAGTATGTGAGTGCAGGCTTGGAAAGGTAACAGGCAGCATGGTAATCCTTCTTGTCATAATGGGGAAGTTGCGTCACAAATGGTGAAATAATGCCTGCCACCCCATGTCCTGTACCATTGTTCCATATGTGCCAGTGAAATGATTGAAACTCTACAAATCTCAACAAAGTGATGAACTAGGCAGTGCTAAGGTGGTGATGAGTATGGGAAATATGAAGGGGGGGGGCAGGTGGTGGACTTTGGTCCTGGGGAACTGAGGAACTGAGTTTGATTCCCACTTCAGGCACAGGCAGCTCCTTGTCACTCTGGGCAAGTCACTTAACCCTCCATTGCCCCATGTAAGCTGCATTGAGCCTGCCATGAGTGGGAAAGCGCGGGGTACAAATGTAACAAAAACAAAAAAAACTACTGTCCAGATGGGATATGAAAAGTACTAAATTAGTAGGATTGGTGCACATATGGGGAATATCTGGTGATCATGATGAACCTATGTGCACACTTTGGAGTTACAGCCCAGCCCTCCCTCCCCCCCATAACATCAGCAGATAGTCTGGAGGATCCTATAATGTGTCTGCTGATGTGTCTGTGCCACAGGGAACATGATACACAGTAACATCTGTGCAGTCAGTCACCTTTGGCATATACCAACCACAGTTTCTTGCCCACATAAAGTGCATGCCATTGGATGAGCTGCTGGAGGAGGGGAAACAGGAGTAGTTTGAAGAGGGTGAAAAGGAAGAGGAAGAACCCCTTGAATGGGATGAGGAAGAAGAAGAAAAAACATTTGAAGGGGGAGGCCAAGGAACAGGAAGATGAATTGGCCATGCAGGGTGCTACTGCACTCTGGTACCTTTGGAGCATACTCCAATGCCCCACAGGCACCAGGCCCCAACTGGAATCCAATCCACCCCTGAAGCCTCTGTGGGCAGTGAGGAGGAAGAGGGAAGGGTTGAGGGTTCCTTTGGATCCATCCTGCCCCTGGAGCCTAACACCAGCCCACAATAACCAGCATAGCAGCTGAGAGGACATCACAGCAATTACTCTAAAAATAGTGTAAGCCTAAATATCAGCAAATGCTGAAATAAAAAGATGCGCTTTTAGTTGTATGATAAATTGAACAATAGAGAACATTTTTTGCAGTGTTTCTGGCAAAGCATTCCAAAGAACGGGGACTCATTCTGGTGACTTGTGTTGTTCCATGCAGGCAGAGGTGTGGACGCCTAACCCACTGGAGTAACCAGAGTGGGTCTTTTCCATCTACTTAAGCATGTCCTTACCATAGGACAAGACTACATGCGCATGACTAAAGGGGCATGTCCCACTCCTTTTGGAGCCCCTTCAGAGTAACTGAGCAGTGTGGAGCATGGGACTCTGCTCCACTCCAAATGGAGAAGCTAAAGAGAGGTCAAAAGAAGGCTTAAAAGAAGGCTCCGGCTCCGGTCGTTGGGAAGGAACCCACAGATTTCCACCTACAAGCTGCAATGGCTAATGTACCATCTAATGCCATGAATGCCTCTACCTCCCCAGATGTTTCCCTGTCATCGGGTGGGGGGGGGGGGGGTGGGGGGAGGAAAGAACTCCACCCCACCACCTGTTGCTTTACAAGAGTCAGAAAACGCTACTCAGACTGCAGGAGCGTCGGCCTCCAAGATTTTGCAACTGTCGGAGGCTCCTTCTCTCATTTCTAAGGTCAGTGAGTCTATATCTTCTCCATCAGTGCAATTTTCTATACCTGTTCCAGTTTTGAGCACTTATAAATCATTGAAGGAGTCTTCAGTGACTATGGTTGGTAAGCAGGATGTTTCCCTAAAAGATGTCTTTGAAGCTATACTTGCTATGGATAAAAATCTACAAGAAAATCTTTCTTAATAAAGCAAGTTCACAGAGGAAGCTTCACATAAATTAAGGAATCGTGAATCTTGGCTGGAGGTTTTAGAGAAAAATTTGGATAAAATGGAGTCTCTATTTACCTTTGGCTGCTTCTACAAAGGATAATTTGCTTCTACATTTACAAATGGAAGTATTAGAAAATGCTTCTCATGCCTCTAATTTGAGGTTCTTGAGCTTTCTGGTTACCCACTACCTTTCTGCTATGGAACTGTTTAAAAATGTTCTTAAAAGATATTCTGCAACTTGGTTTGGACATTTTTGAGATTCAGCAGCTGTATTATTTACCTAGGAATGTTAGATTAGATAACCAGGAATGTGATTATGATGTATTAAACTCTCCAGTTAGTTTGAATTTAATAGAGTTTCTTGAGTTATCTCAGGATGATGTTATTAAGACAGCAACCTTATTAGTGGTATTAGGCTCAATGGAGCAACAATTAAAAATTCCTAAAGCATATTTCCCTAAGAAAAATTGACCCTTTTGTTGACAATCTGTGCTTATGTTTCCAAACATTGTCAAGCTCACTCAGTTGAGGCATAAAGCCTTCCTGAGGCTGAAATTTAAGGTTTTGGCCATAGGAAAGACTTTTTTTTCTTAAGTTTCCCAAATACTTGATAACAACTGAAAGTGATTCATATATTTTTTGGATCCACTATACCTGGAAAGCTTCCTCATTTTTAAGGAGAGATCTAGTACCCTCCCCCCCCCCCCCCCCCCCCAAGTTAAATACAGGTTCTATGTAGTTGGGTTATATGATTTCATTCTCTTCTGCAGAATAATTGTTTTCTTAGTTGTTTTTCATGTTAACTTCTAATCTTAGCTAGGTAGTTGACTCCCTGTGATGTGGACTTGTATGCTTTAATGAGACTGTATGTCCTTTTTCTTGAGTATTTTTTCTGCATATTGCTTTAAGAATTCTTTGTAATTATTGAAAATTCTTATAAATAAAAAGGCAAAGCATTTCTGTAGGAGCAAAGTTACTGAATCAGTATTGTAGCACTATGAGCACTATGCCCAGCCATCCATGTGATTATACGGATCTACATGACATTCATGTTGCTACATACATGGCAGTATCCAGCATTCAGAACCTGATTGCAATGTGCATCTTCAGACATTTTCACTATAAAGACTCTAAGACATTGTGGAGATAGGGCTATTAGGGCCAATAAATAATTCTGCTGTTTTGTTTTTCTTCTTGAAGCAATACCAAGAAGAATACCATATTATACCTAACCCAGCAAAGAAATAATTAAACGGTAACATTTACCATACTGGTGTCTTGTTCCAAGCAGGTGCTGGAGTTTTGAAGAATTTAACCAAAGTTAAAGAATTGGAAAGGGGGGGGGGGGGGGGGGGGGTGAGAGAAAAGTGTAATTATCCCATGATGCTTTGCATTGTTATGTCTATCTTCCCTCACATAAGAAACTAACTGTGTGTTTCTTAGCAAAAGTAGTCACTTCTATGTTCCTTTGGAACCTTTTTAATCAAGGTAAGGTATACACAAGAAGTAGCACATATGAGTTTATCTTGTTGGGCAGACTAGATGGACCGTGCAGGTCTTTTTCTGCCGTCATAAGTACATAAGTAATGCCATACTGGGAAAAGACCAAGGGTCCATCGAGCCCAGCATCCTGTCCACGACAGCGGCCAATCCAGGCCAAGGGCACCTGGCAAGCTTCCCAAACGTACAAACATTCTATATATGTTATTCCTGGAATTTTGGATTTTTCCAAGTCCGTTTAGTAGCGGTTTATGGACTTGTCCTTTAGGAAACCGTCCAACCCCTTTTTAAACTCTGCTAAGCTAACCACCTTCACCACTTTCTCCGGCAACGAATTCCAGAGTTTAATTACACGTTGGGTGAAGAAAAATTTTCTCCGATTTGTTTTAAATTTACTACACTGTAGTTTCATCGCATGCCCCCTAGTCCTAGTATTTTTGGAAAGCGTGAACAGACGCTTCACATCCACCTGTTCCACTCCACTCATTATTTTATATACCTCTATCATGTCTCCCCTCAGCCGTCTCTTCTCCAAGCTGTATAGCCCTAGCCTCCTTAGTCTTTCTTCATAGGGAAGTCGTCCCATCCCCGCTATCATTTTAGTCGCCCTTCGCTGCACCTTTTCCAATTCTACTATATCTTTCTTGAGATGCGGCGACCAGAATTGAACACAATACTCAAGGTGCGGTCGCACCATGGAGCGATACAACGGCATTATAACATCCTCACACCTGTTTTCCATACCTTTCCTAATAATACCCAACATTCTATTTGCTTTCTTAGCCGCAGCAGCACACTGAGCAGAAGGTTTCAGTGTGTTATCGACGACGACACCCAGATCCCTTTCTTGGTCCGTAACTCCTAACGTGGAACCTTGCATGACGTAGCTATAATTCGGGTTCTTTTTTCCCACATGCATCACCTTGCACTTGCTCACATTAAACATCATCTGCCATTTAGCCGCCCAGTCTCCCAGTCTCGTATGTTACTATGTTTGGAACCTTTTTTAAAAAATCGGCGTTACATTGGCCACCCTCCAATCTTCCGGTACCACGCTCGATTTTAAGGATAAATTACATATTACTAACAATAGCTCCACAAGTTCATTTTTCAGTTCTATCAGTACTCTGGGATGAATACCATCTGGTCCAGGAGATTTGCTACTCTTCAGTTTGTATAACTGCCCCATTACATCCTCCAGGTTTATAGGACAACTCTTCATTTATAGTTAGTTATTGTAATTAGGGTAACAAGCAAGAAGTGCTCTTACAGAGTTTTAAATACATTTCATTACCATCTAAAAAGGAAACACTAAATAAGTCGTACAATATACTATGTAAACTAAAAGACATTTTTATATTAGGCTAATATCCTTAATACTGTAGCAAGATTTAAATTATTGGAAAAACTCAAAAACAGTAAGATGGAGTCAGCAGTCCAGCAGCAAGAGGGGTGCTATCCAGTCTTTTGCATTGACTGTCACATGTATGATTTTATCCCAGTTGGTGAGATGTCATATGTGTGTGCCTGATACAAAAAGAGCTCTGAGCTCTCAGAGAACGTGTCAGTTCTCTTGAGGCTAGAGTAGCACACTTGGTGGAGCTGAGGGAGACAGAGAGGTACATAGAGGAGACCTACAGGGATGTTGTAGAGAAGTCCCACCTCCAGTCTGGTAGCCCCTGTGCTACCTTGGAGGAGGGAGGTCTCCTAGAAGGAAAGCATCACTCTGGTGAAGTAGGAAGTACTCCTGTAGCCAGGACCTGCCCACCAGGGGATGTACTATCCTCTCGCACCAAGGATATGTCTCCAAGTGCTGCCCAGGAGGGAAGGGTTAGGACAGCTGTTGTAGTTGGTGATTCAATCATTAGGCATATAGATAGCTGGGTGGCTGGTGAATGTGAGGATCGTCTGGTGACTTGCCTGCCTGGTGCGAAGGTGGTGGACCTCACACGTCACCTAGCTAGGATTTTAGGTAGTGCTGGGGAGGAGTCGGCTGTCTTGGTACATGTGGGTACCAATGACATAGGAAAATGTGGGAGAGAGGTTCTGGAAAACAAATTTAGGCTTTTAGATAGAAAGCTCAAATCTAGAACCTCTAGGGTAGCATTTTCTGAAATGCTACCCGTTCCACGCGCAGGGCCCAAGAGACAGGCAGAGCTCTGGAGTCTCAATGCATGGATGAGTTTCCTGTATGCCGGGGCCCTTTTTATCACAGCTGGTAAAATGCCCCCCCCCCCCAAATGGCCACACACTAAGATAACTCTTACCACGTGGCCATACTTTGGGAAGCATTTACCCCCGCCCATTGAAGTGGCAGTAAAGGCTCCCACAGTAATCGGAAATGCATGGTGATGCCCGATTACCGCCAAGTTAGCGCTGTGCTAGGGAAAAAAATTCCCAGAGCATCAGAAATGGCACACGCTCCAGCCACAACTACTGCCGGCGGCCGTGGTGGGCCAGCAGTAGTTCATTTTTAGCATGCGGTAAACCCACATTGGGCTTACTGCCGCTTTGTAAAAGATCCCCTCAATGAGGTAAAGTTGAAAACAGCAAATTGAAACCTAATAATAGGACTACCATGAAACAGTATCAAAAATATACACATATAACAGCCCTGAAATTCAAATAACACATTAGAGCATTAAAATATAGCTATGGTACTAATGCTTTTCTACAGTACAGTTTACCATATAGCTGAGGGGCCAAGTGCAGATATATAAATGGGGACAAGATGTGTGGCACAGATTTAGTTGGGATAAAAAGATAGGTGGCTCACTTGTACCTGGGACCTTCAATGTGAAGTCCACTTTTTTTTTATATGACTTTAATGATAAGCCATGATGAATTTTAATGATGAATTTTATTGGTGTTATATTGTGTTTATGTTATTTGATGTAAACCGCATTGAACCCAGAGGCAGGGATATAGCAGTATATAAGAGTACATAAGTACATAAGTAGTGCCATACTGGGAAAGACCAAAGGTCCATCTAGCCCAGCATCCTGTCACCGACAGTGGCCAATCCAGGTCAAGGGCACCTGGCACGCTCCCCAAACGTAAAAACATTCCAGACAAGTTATACCTAAAAATGCGGAATTTTTCCAAGTCCATTTAATAGCGGTCTATGGACTTGTCCTTTAGGAATCTATCTAACCCCTTTTTAAACTCCGTCAAGCTAACCGCCCGTACCACGTTCTCCGGCAACGAATTCCAGAGTCTAATTACACGTTGGGTGAAGAAAAATTTTCTCCGATTCGTTTTAAATTTACCACACTGTAGCTTCAACTCATGCCCTCTAGTCCTAGTATTTTTGGATAGCGTGAACAGTCGCTTCACATCCACCCGATCCATTCCACTCATTATTTTATACACTTCTATCATATCTCCCCTCAGCCGTCTCTTCTCCAAGCTGAAAAGCCCTAGCCTTCTCAGCCTCTCTTCGTAGGAAAGTCGTCCCATCCCCACTATCATTTTCGTCGCCCTTCGCTGTACCTTTTCCAATTCTACTATATCTTTTTTGAGATACGGAGACCAGTACTGAACACAATACTCCAGGTGCGGTCGCACCATGGAGCGATACAACGGCATTATAACATCCGCACACCTGGACTCCATACCCTTCCTAATAACACCCAACATTCTATTCGCTTTCCTAGCCGCAGCAGCACACTGAGCAGAAGGTTTCAGCGTATCATCGACGACGACACCCAGATCCCTTTCTTGATCCGTAACTCCTAACGCGGAACCTTGCAAGACGTAGCTATAATTCGGGTTCCTCTTACCCACATGCATCACTTTGCACTTGTCAACATTGAACTTCATCTGCCACTTGCACGCCCATTCTCCCAGTCTCACAAGGTCCTCCTGTAATCGTTCACATTCCTCCTGCGACTTGACGACCCTGAATAATTTTGTGTCATCGGCGAATTTAATTACCTCACTAGTTATTCCCATCTCTAGGTCATTTATAAATACATTAAAAAGCAACGGACCCAGCACAGACCCCTGCGGGACCCCACTAACTACCCTCCTCCACTGAGAATACTGGCCACGCAATCCTACTCTCTGCTTCCTATCTTTCAACCAGAGATGTATTGGTATTGTTTTTGGTATTGCAGAGCACCCTAGAGACTGCTCCACTATTCTTCTGCGATGTCTGTGTGGCCATTCTACTAAGAATGATGGCCCCCAGACATCCCAACAAAGCAGTGACAAGTAACATCAATTACAGCCAATAATGGCAGTTAATGCCAATTAGCAGTTTGTGCGCTAATTAAGTTATGCACATAATTGACCCTATCCTATCAATTGAGTGCAACCATATTGAACTAGGGGGTATGTGACCTGTGCACTCACATTATTTATTTATTTGTTGCATTTGTATCCCACATTTTCCCACCATTTTGCAGGCTCAATGTGGCTTACATTATGCCGTAATGGCGATTGCCATTTCCGGAATGAGAAATACAAAGTAGTGTTACAATAAAGTTCATAAATGTTAAAGTACAATATAAAGTAAGTTAGATAAACAGTTCATTATACAATACAGCTGAGTGCTTGCCTAGCACTTATTCAATAAATGTTGCATTCAGGTAAATGATAGAATTTTATCATCTTAGAGAAAAAATGGCGCATTTACTTAGGTGCATAGGGCATAGTATTAGGGGGATAATGTTTTGGTGCTCATTTGCACTCTTTCCTATCTGCAGAAATGATAAGATTTCTCCCTAACCAAAAGTGGGGAGAGACAGCTCAGGAACAAACTTTGCTCAGCTTAGTAATGCTAGCATGTAGCGCCCATGAGCCAGTAGGCCTGACACTGGTGAATAAATTTAATGGATCACTGTGTCAGAAACACAGCTATAATTTAAAATAAAAAAAAAACCCAAGGAAGCCTAGTTTGAAATTGTAATTCTGCTCTTAGAAACAGCTGTGGGCTCTTACATTCCAGGCGTATTTTTCTGGCACATTTCATCCATGAATACATTAATACTAAAGCATCCCATAGCTGTAGAGCACAGTAGAGCTATTTGTTCATATCTGAATGATTTAGCTGTATTAATCCTGACTTCAAACAGAGGACACGGCATGCTATTCTCACTATTATCAAGTGTATCGATACAGTGGAATTCATATACCATAAAGGGACGTGTATGTCCCGATGTAATATTTTCAGTGGCAAAACAAACTGCATCAAAATCTGTGCTACTGAAAAGGTGTCTAGGAAAATGGCCTTATAAATGAGGATCTACAAAGGATAATGGTGAGTTTTAGAGAAATACAGCAAATTCTCATACATTAGCAATGTTCAAAACCAAGGAGGAAAAGACCTCATAAAGACCAATACAAGTAATGCTAAAGACATAAGTCTTAAGTATGACTCCTTAAAATTGCAATCAGTCAAAAAGTAATCATAGGTCTAAAAAATCTCCAGATACTTGCTGATAGCTTTAGTAATGTGAAAAAAAAATCTCAACTCTCTTCAATAATGTCCACCACAGTGTATCAAAAAAAAAAACCAACAACCTGAAAAACACACTTAACTTAAGGTGCACTGCAGTGTTTCTTTTCACTGCGTGGAAACATCACAACACTGCAAGCATCTCGGCTCTTAATCCAGACATTTGGGAGGATCCAATCTTGAAGCAATCAGGGGAACAGACACATTGCATAGTGAGTCAGAAGATTCTCACCGCTTAATCAAGCCTTCACCCCAGGCCACTTCCCTCTACTGCCCCCCCTGATCAAGCCCCTCCAATCAAACCCCCCCCCCCCACCTCTGGTATTCCCCCTACAACCCAGTAAAGCACCCCAACCTTCCAAAGTGCCCCATCCTCTGAAAGGGCATTCTGTTAGCTTCCCTGGTGGTCTAGTGGTCTTTGGGCAGGAAAAAGCCCCAGTCATTCCTACCCTGGCTGGTACCATCTCTAAAATGGATCCCCTAGAAGTAGCCTCATGCTAAAGGACATGCTTCCTTGAACATGACCCTTGGGGTAGGGAGAGCAAGACTAGGCATCATGTTACATGTAGTGCCAGATAGAACAAGAGCACCCTTGCTATCAGGCATTACATATAATGAGGTTCAGGCCCAGTTTTTTGCACCTGGAGCAATGGAAAGTGAAGTGATTTGCCCAGCATCACAAGGAGTCACAGAGTAACCTGTGAATGTCCAATAAATTTAATCTGAAATTACATTTTTGGACATTCTTGTGCAATAATAGAATGGAAAATTATCTCCTAGTATCTATTGGAAACCTACAGATGTCAACAAGATCCTACGTTTTGAAAGCTGTCTTAATAGAGCCTTGAAAGCCAGTTTAGCACAAGGCAAAAACCTGCTGCACTAACTGTCACAATCAGCCACTCCTCTGCCTGCCCACACCACGCCCGATGCTTGCCCACTCCAAAATTTTTCTGCGTGCCGCTGTTTTTAGCACATTAGACAGTAGCACAGGCCCATGTTATTGTCAACTGTGCAGTAATAGCCAGCTTAATAAAAGGCACCCTTTGTGTACTCTAAATCAATTTAATCTGTGTTAATGTACATTAGAGACAATCAACCAAATGCTCAAAACAATCCACGTATTCAAAAATGACTTATTTGAAGGAAAAAGGCCTCAAAGAGCTCCAAGATCAATCTCAATCTAATGGAGCTGCAACAGACCTATACGGTCGTCTTCTCTTCATCATAGGCCAAAAAACCTTTAAGTGCCACAGATTTAAACTTCTT
Source organism: Microcaecilia unicolor (assembly GCF_901765095.1). Lineage (NCBI taxonomy): Eukaryota > Metazoa > Chordata > Amphibia > Gymnophiona > Siphonopidae > Microcaecilia > Microcaecilia unicolor. The sequence goes on along the minus strand of NC_044031.1, from coordinate 607,826,354 downwards.
ACAAAGTCTATGGTCGAAGGCTATGAAGTGACTTGCACAGTGGCGTACCAAGGGGGGGTGGGGGGGGCAGTCCACCCCGGTTGCATGCCACTGGGGGGGGTGCCGCACGCCTGTTGGCCGAGTCCGCTCATTCCCTTCCTGCTGCTCCCTCTGCGCGGAACAGGTTACTTCCTGTTCCGGGGCAGAGGGAGCAGCAGGGAGGGAATGAGTGGACTCGGCCAACAGGCGTGTGGCACCCCCCCCCCCCAGCAGGTAAAAATGCACCCGGGGGGAGGGTGTAATTTCACCTGGGGGGGGCGCATCGGCGATCCGCCCCGGGTGTCAGGCAGCCTAGGAACACCACTGGACTTGCATGTTTTTCTTAATAATAATGTAGGTCGCTACTAAGCGATATCCAATATACACAATTACACTTATCTTTTTAGAAGTGGTACATAATGGATTTTTGTTGCCTGTTCTGGTATTACGCTGTGTAGTCCTTCACTTCCTGTTCCGAACCGACGGTGGCCAGCGTTTCGCTGCTTCTTCAGGTTCTCGGTGCCAGGGCAATAAATGGGACACACACACAGCTCTCCAAGGCAACTTGGTTGATTGTTTCATATTTCCACACCATGATTGATTGTGTTAATGTACATTAGAGTACATTAACATTTGTAATGTATGCTAATTTATTTATTGGTATGTATTAGCCACCTTTATGAAAAGATTCACTCTTAATACAGTTTTTATTAAAATGAATGTGTCAAACCAACCAACCAACCAAAAAATATAAAATCTGTAAATTGTGCAACAATGTGGCCAAACAATTGAATAACAGGTAGGTGATTGTGTGATTGTGAATCTCTTTGCTCTTATGTTTAGTTGATGAAAGGCTCTATTATATTCTTGTAGAAGTTTTCTATTTGAGAATCAGGATGAATCTTAGACTGTCCTATGGTATCTAGCAGTTTAATTTTCTGCCATCTCCCAGGTAGAATTGTGAGACCTTGAAACGTGAGACAGAAAGGCATCTTGCAGCAGTAATATGAAAACGTGTGCAGGTGGTAAGGTGAAAGGTGATTTTCTTCATAAAGCCTCGTAAACCATGTTATCAAGGACCTCAGCAGTGTCAATATGGAAGAATATTTCTGTCTCACAGAGTGGTAAGATTACTTTAGAAGACTATTTCTGATTTAATTGGTCAACAATATAAATATAATATATGTCATCTAAATATAATATATGTCATCTAAACCAGTTGTCGTGTACAGCCAGAAGGACAATATGATACCTAGAGGAGCATTTTCAAAAAGAAGTCCAAGTAAGACTGTCCCAAACAGATGTCCATCTCACATGTATTTTTAAACAGGATAGAGCCTGTTCGAAAATAACTGAGAAGGACGCCCATATGATGGAAATTTGCAGCATGAACATCCATTTTACAAACTGAAATGTCCAAAGTTTAAATGGAGGGAAAACAAGAGACATGGATGTCTGTATATAAGCATTCTTAGAATATAACCACACAGACTTCCATGCAGAGCAGAGGGTTGGCCTAGTGGTTAGTACATGGACTGTAAACTTAAGTACGTAAGTACATAAGTATTGCCATATTGGGACAGACCGAAGGTCCATCAAGCCCAGCATCCTGTTTCTAACAGTGGTGAATCCAGGTCACAAGTACCTGGCAAGATCCCAAAACAGTACAATATATTTTATGCTGCTTATCCTAGAAATAAGCAGTGGATTTTTCCCAAGTCATTTTAATAATGGCTAATGGACTTTTCTTTTAAGGAAGCTTTCCAAACTTTTTTAAAAACCCACCAAGCTAACTGCTTTTACTACATTGTTTGGCAATAAATTCCAGAGTTTAATTACACATTGAGTGAAGAAATATTTTCTCTGATTTTTTTAAAATTTACTACGTTGTAGCTTCATTGCGTGCCCCCTACTCCTATTATTTTTAGAAAGAGTAAACAAGTGATTCACGTCTATCCATTCCGTTCCACTCATTATTTTATAGCCTCAATTATATCTCCCCTCAGCCATCTCTTATCCAAGCCGAAGAGCCTTAGAGGGGAATAATTGAACGGCGCCGGCAAACTAGATCGCCGGCAATCTATTTTGGTGGTGGCGCAACAGCTGACCGGAATCGCATTATCAAAAAGATGGCCAGCCATCTTTTTTTTTTCGATAATATGGTTTAGACCGGCCAAATGCCTTGGATGTCGCTGGGTTTGAGATAACTGGTTTTGTTTTTCAGCGATAATGGAAAAAAATGTCAGCCATCTCCAACCCGGCAACATCCAAGGCATTTGGTCATGGGAGGAGCCAGCATTTGTAGTGCACTTACATGCCAGGACACCAACTGGGCACTCTAGGGGTCAGTGTGGTGGACTTCAGAAACAGCTCCCACATGCATAGCTCCCTTACTGTGGGTGCTGAGCCCCCCCCCAAACCCCTTACCCACAAATGTGTACCCACTAAAAGTGCTCCAGGGACCTGCACACACTCAGGCCTCTAGGACTTGTTGCTGCTGTATAACCTTGGCACAGCAGTTGACACCTGAAGACTAATGTCTTTGAAAAAGTGCTTTATTTGAATAAGCACCTTTACTCACAGTTAACTGCAGATCAGAGGTTGTGCCCCACTGGCAAAGAGTCTCCCTGATACTGAGATTAGCAGTAGGTCCGAGCTGGCAAAATGCTGTACAATGCCCTCTTTCAGCAACATTCAAGGTAAGAACGTTTTCTAACGTGGGTAACACATGAAAGGGATCTAAAACTGGCTTACAAAAATGGCCACTACCTCATGGACTACCGGAAACAAAACAGGGCACACTCTGACCCAGTTAGCACGGGGGAAAAGCACCATGGGAGTATAGCCCAGTACCCTACACCCACCACAATGCATTGCTGATGTGACTCTTCAGGGCACCTAACATAAAAGGTGTCACACTCACCCGAGAGCCACATCACAACCACGGAAATGCTGTCAGACGATACAACACATTCTGCTGTCATGGAGGTGGGTACGGGATTTGAGGCTGGCATACAGGCTGGCAAAAAAGGTTTTCATTTTAACTTTTGTAGTATGGGAGGGGGTTGGTGACCACTGGGGGAGTAAGGGGAGGTCATCCCCCATTCCATCCGGTGGTCATCTGGTCAGTTGGGGCACCTTTTGAGACTTAGTCGTGAAAATAAAAGGACCAAGTAAACCCGGCCAAATACCGCTTAATGCCGCTTTTTTTTTCCATTATCGCTGAAAGCCGGCCATCTGGTAGCCACGCCCATGCCCCGCCTTCACTTTGCCGGTGACACGCCCCCTTGAACTTTCGCCGGCGAGGCGACGGGAAAGCGGCGATGCTGTTAAAAAGCCAGCTTTCGATTATACGCTTTTAGCCGCTTTTGCGAAATCGCCAGCGATCTCCTGATTTGTGTTGGAAGATCGCCGACGAAAAGTTTTGATTATAAGCTGGTTAGTCACTTTAGCCTTTCCTCACAGGGAAGTTGTCCTATCCCCTTTATCATTTTCATCGCCCTTCTCTGCATCTTTTCTAATTCCACTATATATTTTTTGAGATGCGGTGACCAGAATTGCACACAATATCCAAGGTGCGATGGAGCGATACAAAGGCACTATAATGTCCTCATTTTTGTTTTCCATTCCTTTCCTAATAATACCTAACATTCTATTTGCTTTCTTAGCTACCGCCGCACACTGAGCAGAGGGTTTCATCGTATTATCAGCGATGACACCTAGATCTCTTTCCTGGTTGGTGACTCCTAATGTGGAACCTTGCATTATGTAGCTATAGTTCGTGTTCCTCTTTCCCACATGCATCACTTTACACTTGCTCATATTAAAAGTTATCTGCCATTTGGATGCCCAGTCTCTCAGTCTCATAAGGTCCTCCTGCAATTTTTCACAATCCTCTTGTGATTTAACAACTTTGAATAACTTTGTGTCATCAGCAATTACCTCACTAGTTACTTCCATCTCTAGATCGTTTATAAATATGTTAAAAAGCAACGGTCCCAACACAGACTCCTGGGGAACCCCACTATTTACCCTTCTCCGTAGAGAATACTGACCATTTAACCCTACACTCTGTTTTCTATCTTTTAACCAGCTTTTAGTCCACAATAGTACATTACCTCCTATCCCATGACTCTCCAATTTCCTCTGGAGTCTTTCATGAGGTTCTTTGTCAAATGCCTTTTTAGAATCCATTTATACAATATTGACTGGCTTACCTTTACCCACATGTTTGTTCACCCCTTCAAAGAAATGTAATAGATTGGTGAGGCAAGATTTCCCTTCACTAAACCCATGTTGGCATTGTCTCATTAATACATGCTTTTGAATATGCTCTGTAATTTTGTTCTTTATAAAAGTCTCTACCATCTTGCCCAGCACCGACAGCAGGCTCACCAAGGGACCCAGGTTCAAATCCCACTTTAACTCTTTGTTTTTGTAATTGCAAGCCCTCTAGGAACAGAGAAATACCTACTATACCTGAATGGACACCACTAGGCTTGCAGGTGTTTTATATATTTACGTACAGTAGGCATTTTTTTGTTTCTGGAGGGCTCACAATAAAAAAAAAAAAAAAAAAAGAGTTGAAGTGATTTTTGAACCTGGGTCCCTTGAGTTAAAATTCACTGCAATAACTGCTAGGCTACTCCTTAGACTTGTGGCCTGTTCTGTTAAGAATGCCCATAATATCTGAAACTGTCATAGAACCTGGTGTCCCCTTCCAGTTTCACTTTCAGGAAAAAGGGAGGGGGCAGCATCCATTGGGAGATTAAGGAGGTGTCATGCCTTAATCTCTCCAGTGGAAAGCTGCACAATCAGACTGTCTTTCTGTAACCTAGACATTCCTTCGATAATCGTCATTGGACGTCCAGATTTCAGGACCTCCCTAGTTCCATTCAAAACATGCCCCTTGCTATTTGGACATACTGCAGTGTTGGACGTCCCCATTCTGCCTTTGCAAAATCGGGATTTGGACATTTCAAGCACATGGACGTCCACCATAGGCACCGACTCCATGGGTGCTGTGGGTGCTCGAGCACCCCCCCCCCCCCAATATTTTAATCCGCCGTCAGTTCCGTTTCCAACCCCATCCAGCCCGACCTGCCTGCCCTCTTCTCCCTCAACAGTCCTCCATCCTCGCCTTCCTGCTGCCCAGAATTCAAAACTCATCTTACCTCGGTCCCAGCAGCAGTGAAAGATGAGCAGACTCAGCTTCAGCCTTTCCTTCTCTCTCAGCTCTGGTTCTGCCCTCATTTCCTCTTTTCGCGAGGGCGGAGAGATGAGACTTGTTGAACATAGATGGAGGTAGGGAAGGGCAGGGGAGAGAGGAGAATTCACTGGACATGGTTGAGAGGGGAGGGCAGGGGAGAGAGGAGAATTCACTGGACATGGATGAGAGGGGAGGGTAGGGGAGAGAGGAGAATTGCTGGATATGAATGGAGGGGGAGGGGAGAGAGGAGAATTGCTCGATATGAATGGAGGGGGGAAATGCACCACCTGTAAAAAAAAAAAAAATTAGTACCCACAATCATTTTGAAAAGTTGTCTCCTCTGATGTCCACTGCAGTCTATTGAGATATCCATATGCTTTGAAACTGAGCACTTTAGTGTGACAATCCGTGTGGTATCTGTGAAAGTCCCAGGTGAGTGTTATATCAGTAGGGTTAATAGCTGCAGGTAAAGTATTCCTGCCACTCTTGGTCCCAAATGTCCATCCTGGAGTTTTATTTCTTTAATCATTAATGCACACTCACTGGTCCCCCACCAGTATATGCTGACTTGAAACAGCCACTCCACTCCAGGATTTCCATCTACTCCTGCTGCAGCTAACAGAGAACTCAAAAAATAACACTGTAGTTGGCTGTCACAGTCTTTCCCTGACTCCTGCACCACGTCATCCCTGCCACCCACCAGACCGTTCTCACTGATGAGATACCACTTCTCTAAAGCGTGTGTGCACCTCAGCCTTTTACTTATTGGGCTAGTGGCGGGAACTACGGGAGGATGCAGCAGGATGACGTCATGACCCTAGATGCAACCTGTGACCTGCTTCTTTGCCTTTGTGTCTATTGCACCTGTTCCAGAGATTGTGTTCTTCAGACGCCTTAGTGCTTGTTCCAGAGAGTAGCTCCTGTGATGCCACAGTGCTTGTTCCAGTGAATGAAGTACCTGAGATTGTTCCAGTGAATGAAGTACCTAAGTTATGCGTATACCTGTGTGAGTTCCTGAGACACCTTAGCGTTTGTTTGAGAGAGTAGCTCCTGAGACACTGCGGTGCTTGTTCCACTGAGAGAAGTACCTGAAACGCCTTAGTGCATATTCCAGATAGTAGCTTCTGAGATGCTATGGCGCTTGTTCCAGAGAGTGAAGTTCCTGAGATGCTTCAGAACTTATACCTGACTGAATTCTGAGACACCACAGAGCCTGTTTCAGAGATGCCACAGCAAATTACCTAAAGTGTTCCTGAGATAGCATAGTGTTTCTTCCAGTGAAGGGTGCTCCTGAGATACTACTGCGCTTGTTCCTAGAGGGATCCTGAGAGTGTTCCTGTGAGTGGTGCTGTTTTGTAGTGACTCGTCAGCCACAGTCTGGTTTTCCAGTGTGGTCCAAGGGCTCACACTTCCAGTGGAGACGAGGAATGAGCAGCAGAAAATTTTTATTTAGTGCCGTTTCTCTTGTCGTGAATGGGAAATGTCATTTTATTCAGGTTTTTCTGGCCATTTTGTCATCTTGTCTATTTCTAATAATTGTGCACACTCTTTGGAAATAGTAGGCACTACATGGAAAGAGGGCACACACTCTTTTCCATGTAGGGCGTGCACGGTTGCACAAGTCTTTGCATACATACTAGCTTACACGTACAATAGTTCACACATGCATGGTGATTCCACTATCAGGAATGAATGAGCACTCTTTCTGAAATAGTGTGCCCTTTTTCCACACAGTGCATAAATTGAGGAATTAGGATCCTACATTTAGGGACTCAGCTTTGTTTTTAGTATGGGGCTCTTAGCTTACAAGACATGGAAATATGCACCCTTTTATAACGACAAGCATACTTTCATATTCTTATAAGCAAACACATGTGTGGGCAATTCTAAATGAGAAACATATAAAACAAAGGTGTAATGATCTCCCTCTAATCTGTGTGTGTAAGAGGGGTGGGGGATAGGGTGAAGTAGTTTTAAAGTATGATTTACTCACTGGAGTGCATCTCTTCTTATATCAAGACAAAAGCCTCATGTGTCTAATTGCTTAATCGGACAGTCAGAGCAATGGCTCTGAGGCAAGCTGAGGCAGGTCATCTTCTTGTAAGTCACAGCTAGGCCTCACCATGGCTATTATTATTGTTTAAAGTGGTTAAAAAGCATGCAGTGCTATCATGGGAGTATTCGACCTTCGGAAAAATGATGCCATAACCTCACCTCCCTGAAATTAGACCTTGCCATGCCAGCACATCTCCAGTGTCTGGGATTGTTTACTGCCAAGCTGGAGGAAACCCAGAAAGAATACGAACATTTAATATTTACATCTTAGCATCTGTCAATTCCCTTCTTCTAAGGAAAAAAAAGCGTCAGTAAGAAAGAATGAACAACTGACTCGTTCTTCCAATGCAATAATGATGTTTTCCAACTGACAGCACATATTTTAGAAAAAGGATGCCTGAGTGACATATGCAGACAGCTTAATTTCTGGTAAATTGTGTGGGGTACATTTGCTGAGCCCTTTCTAAGCATGTAATAAGGTCCAAATGACAGATCCATGAACCAGGTCTGATACTGACCTGCAAGGTACCCTTTAATAGATTAGACTGATGCATGTTAATTGCTTAGCACAAAACACTAAACAAAAGGTGAAATCTGTTGCTCATTTTATTTTAAGTCTGACTGGCAGAGCGTTTTTTGTTAGGTTATAAAGAACATTTTCTGAATTCGTACGATCAAATTTATTTCCTCAAGGACCAACCATCCTCTTATGTATCAGTCAGGCTACAGCCATCCTGTCCTGATACTCCAGGTCTCTGCATCATCTTTGGCAGGGCTAGTCTTAGCAAGTGCGGGGCCCTGTGCAGACTAATTTGGTGGGGCCCCATCCTAGCCCCACCCTAGCCCCGCCCCAGCTCCACCCCATTGATAAGATTATTCAATTTTTAGAATTTTTTTTATTTATGAAATTTCAAATAAAGACAAATGAAGCTAAACTTGTACAGAAAAACTGATTGAAATAATAAGCACAACGCTATCATGAAACCTCCCTCCCCATAAAATTATTCAGTTCAAGTCCACTACAATTAGTAGTTCAAATTCTCATAACCCCGGGGGGTCAGAGGTGTGGACACACAGTCTCTCCACTGCAAAACATTATACACAAACTTGTGCAAAAACACACTCATAATCTTACCAAACCATAACAGCACTAATTCCAAGGACAGGACGAGCTACAACCTTATGCGTGGAAAGGCAGAACTGTAATTACACCAGGCTCTAAAACACCAATACACTACCTCGTGAAAAAAACAAAAAGGGCTGCAAACACTACACGCTAGCAGGATACTGCACCTTGATCACACATGAAAAACACATGATACAACAGATATGAAGGCAAAATACTGAACTGGAAAGTTACCTCAAGAAGTCAGACTCAGCATGCAGCAATACTAGAAAAATTGAAACTTACATGCAAAATATCACAGATGCACATTTCCAAAAGCTGACATATTCCAATTAATAAACTCTGAATAAAATACATTTTGTTGTCTGATCATTTCGTTTTTCTATTCGCTTTGGTCCCAGTGTCTTCTGTTTTATGCAGTGTCTTCTTTCCATTTGATATTTTTTCTCTCACCATGTCCACCATCCTCCTGTGTCCTTATGTGTCCTGTCTACCATCTGTAGCCCTGTCCCTATCCTTTCTCCAGTTTCAGCATCTGCCTTCAAAGTGTTCCATCCAGCCCTTAAATTCAGCAATTTCTCCTCACTCCCCTCCATCCATGTGCATCTACTTTCCTCCCCTCCCCTACATCCATGTCCAGCATTTCTCCTCTCTCCCTTCCCCTCCATCCATGTGCATCTCCTTCCTTTGTCTTTCCGTCCCTCCATTCCTGCCCAACATTTCTCCTCTCTCCCCTGCCCTCCCCTCCATGTCCAGCAATTTCTCCTCTCTTCCTGGGCCCTGTCCTCCCATCCATGTCCATCCTTGTCCATCGATGCTCCTCTCTCCCCTTCCCTCCACCATCCATCTATATCCGGCAATTCTCCTCTCTCCCCTGCCCTCCCCTCCATGTCCAGCAATTTCTCCTTTCTCCCTGGGCCCTGCCCTCCCATCCATGTCCATCCTTGTCCATCGATGCTCCTCTCTCCCCTTCCCTCCTCCATCCATCCATATCCAGCAATTCTCCTCCCTCCCCTCCATGTCCAGCAATTAATCCTCTCTCCCTGGGCCCTGCCCTCCCATCCATGTCCATCGATGAATGCTCCTCTCTCTCCATCCCTCCCACTCCCATGTCAACCTGCCAGCCCTCTTCTTCTATAGTAATTAAATTTACCTCCATTTCAGCAGCTGCGCAGCGTAAGTGAAAGAGCTGTCTGACGTCTCTCCACCAGCCTTCCCTTCGCTCGTTCGTTCCCTCAGTGCCCCGCCTTCTTCTGATGTCATTTCCTCGAGGGCAGGACACTGAGAGGGAACGAACGAGCGAAGGGAAGGCTGGTGGAGAGACGTCGGGCAGCGCTTTTACTGATGCTGCGCAGCTGCAACGTCGGAGTGAGGTAAATTTAAATACCGCTGGAGTGCTGGGATGGAGCGGAGGAGGCTGACTAAGGCATGCCGCGCGGGGCCCCCTTAAGCGCGAGGCAGGTCGCCTCGGCCTAAGACAAGCCCTGATCTTTGGTTCTGAGGGTGTCACGTCTGTGGCCGTGACCACCCTCAGCCTTACCTTCTTTCTGGGGGTCAGCAGCTCTGCTGGCTTCTGTCTGTGTTTGTGTTAGTCTTGTCTCTAGTCACTGCGCTGATTATCTCACTAGACCTCACCTGTGTGGCCAGTTTCCAAGATGGCTTCCATCTGTTCTGTTCCAGTTTCCAAGATGGCCCCTCTCTGTCTTTCCTGTGGGCTCACTTCCTTTGTGTGTCAAGCCTCTCTTTGGGGTCAGTGTACTTCCTGCTTCTGTCCTGCTGCTGGTGACTCATCAGTGAGAGTCTTCATAAGGAAGTGCTGTGCTTGCAGTCAGGGCCTTTGCATAAGTGTTATGCTCTTGGGCCAGGTCAGGTTAGTAAGTACCTGCTGCATTACTGCTTAGCCTCTCTCTGGGTTCCTGCCCAGCTTCTTTCTGTGTCTGTGTGTCTGTGTCTGTTGTCCTTCCGTGGGGGTCTTCCCTGCCACTGTCTGTCTGTGGACTGCGGGTCCTTCCAGGCTTACCCTGTGTTGGGGTGAAGCCTCTGTCCCTGGCTTACCCTGTGTTGGGGTGAAGCCTCTGTCCCTGGCTTACCCTGTGTTTGGGGTGAAGCCTCTGTCCCTGGCTTACCATGGGTTTGGGTGAAGCCTTTGTCCGGGTTTGTTCTCTGTCTGTATGTGAAGCCTCAGCCTTTGTGAGTTCCCCAGTCAGTGTGTGGGACGGCTGTGGCTTCAGACCCTTGGCCTCTATTCCTGGTTTACTCGGTTTGCTCTGCTGCCTGCCCAAGACCCTTGGCCTGTTATTCCTGGTTACTCTGTTTGCTCTGCTGCCTGCCCAAGACCCTTGGCCTGTTATTCCTGGTTTGCTCTCTTTACCCTAAGTCCTGCCTTGCCTAGTCTGTGTGCCTACCCTGCTTGTATATCCTGAGTGTATATCCTGAATCCTGTATCTGTCTAGCTAGTGTGTATTTCCTGGGTGATTATTCCTGTTTCCTGTCTCCACCTAGCTAGAGGGTTTACCCTGTGGGTATTCCTGGATCCCCGTTCTGCCTAGTGTGTATGCTACCCTAGTCCTTGCTCCTGCTAAGCTTCTGTACGCCTTGTGTTCCTTGGTCTGTCTTCTGGGTCTTGCTAGTGGCTGTGCAGCAGCACACTGTCCGAGTGTAGTTCCTAGTCTAGTCTTCCTCGTGTTTCCTGGACCCAGGGTGGGTCCTCTGGTTCTCCAGTTCCGGCCCTGTCCTGCAAGTCCTGCCGGCCACCTGCATGCTGGAGCTCAACTGTAGCGGAACGGTGGCCAAGCGCAGGTGAAGCGGATCCTGTTCTGCCGGTTCCAGTTGCCTACTTCCAATCCAGAGTTCCAGTCCGGTCCTTCCGTATGCCCAGCTCCAGGGTGGTCTTGCCTGCCGTTGCCGCTCCTTGGCAGTGGCCCAAGGGCTCACGAATTTCAGTTCCGCCTTGAGAACCTGATAGAATGCCAAGGCCCTCGAGAACGCGACACAGGGTTCCAGTCCCCAGCGCTCTTGAGGCAGCGCAAACTCTGGCCGAGCAATCTGTACCTCTTCCAGTTGCATTTCTATCTTTCTCCAGGCCTCTCTCAGCCTCGCTGCCAGTGGTGGCTTATACTCCAGTGACCCAACTCCCACTTGAATCTCCTCTTTACTGTCAGAAGGACCCTCAAACTCTCCACCTATTGGTTCTGGGTGAAACTTCAATCTGAAACTCACGGGGTTCCCACTCTCTGAGAACATCACTTTAATATCCCTTAGTTTCTTCACAGTGGCTTCTTCTTAGGCCTGCAGTAATTCACGCAAGGCTTCTGTATTCGTGGTAACTGTTCTCCAAAAGTCAGGGACCCTAGACTGGCCCTCCTTCTCACTGGGGGGTCATGCCACTCTCTTTAACATGTGCCCCTGTCTTTGTTGTCCACTTAGTACACTCTTGGTTCGCCACTGAACCACTTCAGTGACTGCTCGGACTAGCGCCCCCTGGCATTCACTTCTTGTTTCCAGTGCCCTTTGTGCATGAGCCCTCTCAAGCTCTCGGCTGGTCATCTTCAGGGCATCCACCATGCTCTTCGTAATGTCTGACTCTTCTGTGAACTGTCTCCTTAAGGTGTCCACTTGAGGAGACATCTCCCTGGGTTGAGCCAGGACATGTACATGTTGCAATAGCTGTTTTCCATTTGCTTTTCTCCTGACTTCTTCCATTTGGTTCTCCAGCAGAATCTCTTGAGCTACGTAGCCATATATTCCAACTACTTCAAGGTCTCTCCCCTGGAGACTTCCAGCTGGGTTTGTCTCTGAGCCAGCTGCCCTTGCAGTGTCTGTAGTCTTTCATTCAACACTGACACATTTTCTTAGTGTTTCTGCAGACTGTCACACTCACTGGGGACATGGGACTGTAACCCTGTTAACTCCTGGGACAAGGTATTCTCTTCCTGCAGCCGAATACAAACATTTTGGGCTGCTACCTTACTTTTATAGTACTCCTCTTCTCGGAGGCACATCTCTTGTATTTGACCATGGAGGTCAACAATCCTGCCCTCAAGCATTTGGACTGTCCCTTGCTCCTCCTGAGTCTTCTGCTGGAAATTAGACAGTTGTCCTTGTAGCTGAGAATATTGTTCCACTGGCACTGTTGCTGCCAGCTCTTTCTGCAGCTGCTCTAACTTCTGCAGTCTCTATTTTGGCCTGATTACCTATTGATAGTCCAGACTGATGGCTAACTTGGTCCTTCAATTCCTGGACCGCTTATTGCTGTTGTAACAGCTCTCCATTCTTGGTTGCCAGTAGCTTGAACTTCTTTGCTACCTCCTTGGTCAGTGCCTTCCCCATTTCTGTAAACTGGTCAACTGGGACACTCCACTCCAGCTGTCCATATCGTTCCTGCACCCTGCAGGTTACTTGCTCCTCTTGCACAACTGGATTTCTCCTTTGCCAGCATGTGTCTTTCCCTTTGGACTGGGCTTCCTTGCAGTGTAGCTCTTTCACCTGAAGTTCTAGCCGCTGGCACAACTCACATGACAGGCCAACTTTAGCCAAGGCATTCTGGCTCTGTGACCACTCTCTCTCCTTCTCCAGCTGCTCCCCTCTGAAACTTAAGGAGATTTCCAAGGTCTGGAGCTCCTCTAGCCTTGCTTGCATTCCTGCTTCTGTATGGTCCCTTCCTAGGAACTGAGCACTCAGTGGCCTTATCTGTTCTGCCTGCTGTTCAATTGCTTCCTGTAATTTTTTCAGTGCCATCCCTATAGCAGTGTGGATACTCTGTAGTTCCTCCCCATGCTTTTCAGTTTGCTGTATGAGAGCTCCCATCAGCTCACCTTTCTCTTTTGCTATGTCCTGTATCTTGGCAAAAGCTTCTTCCCACTTTTCTCTTTGACTTTGCAACCAGTCCTTAACTTCCACCAGTTGCTGTTGAAGGGACTTCTTTTCCTCCTGTAGCTGACCAGCATATACAGTGGCTTATTGCAATTCTCCATTCAGCATTTTAATATGGTGGTTGGCCTTCTCCAACTCGCTAGTTAAATCCAGTGGTGGGTCCTTAACCCCTACTGGGTACTCCTCATGGGGTTCTGTCTCTTCCCCTTGTTGAGACACCATGGCAGACAACCAGTACTTAGATCACCTCTAGACTACAGTGGTTAACTCTCTTCCACCTATTGGGCTGCACATGAGACAGACACTTAACCTCTACCTGTTATACATGGCAGGCCCCATTTCTCTTCTTGGGACTTCTGGGTTTAGGTTGCAACTCATTCCTTTGCTCAGGCATCACTCTCCTTTGCTGCCCAGTCACTTGTCTGGCTTCTGGCTTCCTGCCTATGTCAGGGCACTTCTGGCAGGTCACTTAACTTGGTCTCTTTTGGAGACTCCATTATCTTCTTTCCTCCTGGGGACTTTTCGGCTACCCCAGTAGGCTTTCTGCAAGTCACACCTTGTGACTGTTCCATGGCCCTTTTCTTGTCCTTTTCCTTGTTTCTCAGCTGTGCCCCACTCCCAGAGCCGGTATTCCTCTGAATTTACAGGGCATTGCTACAGGCATAACCAGATTTCCTGCCACTCTTGGTCTCAGATACCTATCCTGGAGTTTTATTTCTTTAATCCTTAATGCACACTCGCTGGTCCCCTACCAGTATATGCTGGAGTACTGACTTGAAACAGGTACTCCACTCCAGGAACAGTGCAGCAGCTTCTATCCTCAGCTCACAACATGGAGTCTCTTATTCCCTCTGCTCTGCTGTGTATTCAGGAGCTGGACTTGTACCAGGACACCTAGCTCCAGTTCTCGCTGTAACTTCCACTCCAAATCAAGGTTTGGAACTGCCCCAGCTCCAGATTCTCTGGCAGCAGTTCAGCCTTTAATACTTTTCTCTGTGCACAGTTTTTTTAAACTTTGCACTTCTTTACTCTGCAGCCTCCCAGAGCCAGCTTCTCAATAGCAGCTACAGTTCCAGCTCCACTTTTGGAGTCTGGACCAACTTTTCCTAGCTGCTCCAGCAGCAATCTTAGTTTCACCTTTACATGGAAGCTTTCTCTGCTTTTGAGCAGCTCTTCCACAGCTATACTCAGTTGTAATCACTGTGCTTAATTAGGGAAGCCTTCCAGTTTAAGCACTTTCACACCTATTGCTCACATACTGTGCTTTCTTTTCACCAGGTGTATTCAGCAGCTCAATCAAGCTTCCTTCCAGCACTCTGCTGTTTGTAGCACAATCTGAAGCCACAACACACTTTCTCTCACTGTGCTTTCAACAGGGAACAACTTCCAAGGTACACTTTTAGATCCTTTTTTTAAATCTTCTATTTTTTGTCAACTCTCCTGGCTAGATATGGCTTGTACACAGCCCCAAACATACTCTGCTGCACTTCTCTGGCTCCTCTTGGCCAGTCTTCCTGTGCACTCCAAGCCAGAGTTTCCTTAAAACTCTGCACACGTTTCCAAAATCCAACAAAACAAAAACCTGCTTGTTCAGCACTTATTAACTCTGTATTTTCCTTTTTCTATAAGGCAGAGCTACTCTCCTTAGCCTTTATACAAACACCGCTAAACTGTATTGAGGCCTCCAACCCTGGAGATATGTGGGCTGTCTCTTTTGCAGAGACACACACACAAAAAAAATCTCTAAGCTGCCACCATAATGTGATAATGTGGGCCACAACTAGGCAGGGAGTCCTCATCAAACACAGACAGTGTACTATCAAAAAGGCAAAAACTTTATTCTGTACAAAACAAAAATAAGTGTAAAGGGGTTAAAAATAAGTTTGTTTTGTTTTTTTTTTTACCTGGGCATTTTGTAGAGGTTTCTTGTTTTTTCTTGGGAATCATTATAGGATCCAAGGAGGTTGTGGCAGCTGGAAAGTGATCCTGAGCCCAGTCGGAATGTTTTTGGCCCAATCCATGCTGGCCAGCAGAGGGAACTAAATGGTCCAGGGCTGGGAGCCATCAAAAATCTGACCAGCCATTAATGAGGGAAGAAAAGAAGCAGCCCATCAAGAAAATGGCTGGCTTTGGGCCTAGCCTGCTTGGTGGAGCACTCTGAGCATGTGTGAACTTTTTAAATTCCTTAATGAGAGTAGAAGTGTCATATACAATGCAATGCCACCCCTTCCTCCAATACAAACACACATACACACACACACAAAATAATAGAACAACTCTCCTTCTCTGAACCAAGTCTCAGCTACTCATAAGATGGTAAGTTATTCATCTATCTGGAGCTCATAAAGCACATGGCATTACATCTAAGGAAACCAGCTTTCAGCAAACCAAAACATAAATCTGCAATTGTGGATAGCAAAGGGCCTATCCTTACTAAAATAGGCCCTCCAGAGAGGGGACAATCAGTCAACATCCACTGCGGCATGTGATCCGTATGCTTATATGACCAGTTCTACCACCTGACCCAGAGCACATGAATTGGGTTTGAATAGCAAAAAGTGGCTAGAGAAAGTAGGGCAACCAGCCCACCTAGAGGTATTCAAGAATCCCATATGCCTACCAAATAATTCCTCAATACAATGGTCCAAACTATCTGTAATGGAGATACCCCAAGGAATGCTCAAGGAACATTTCCTTCTACTTTAGCATAATTTATAGCAACACAAGAGGGGTCCTGACATCACCTCTGGTAGTGTGTGTGGAGCTTGAATGGTCAGCAAAATGAGAGAGATCAGTAGCCTCCAATCATGTGGGAGGAGCTTCTTGCAGGGTCAGCAGAACAGGAGAGAGCAGGACATATTGGACAATAGTCTATAATGACAAATTTCACACAGAGAGCCACTCTTTCCTTTCTTCTGTTAAAAAATTAACATCCTTTAAACATTTTTGATTCCTTGATAAGATTTCAGAACAGTGCTCATTTTCTAAGGCAAAACTTATGTCTCAGCTGAAAAAAAAACAATTTATTTGCAATTGCTGCTAAACTCAGGAAAGGAAGATTTTTCAATTAACTAAAGCAATTTGTACTGTAAGCCTGTTTCTGGAAATGCCAATTTTAATATGAAAAAAAAAAAAAGATTGCTGAAGTGCCCCCAAGCTGTTGAAGCCTGGGTGACATATTTTGGCAAAATGATGATGATCCTGCATTGTGTTAACCTCAAATACTAATCATAGGACAGATCATTTTATCATCGCAATCCTGCTATAAGCACTATTAACTTTTAAACTTTATGTTTCCCAAGCTTTTCCATTGGGATGCTTATCCTGGACTGGGGCTTAGTTTGTGGTTTGACTTCAGGTTGACCTTTTTATCTCTGGCCCTCTGGGTTTGTGACTATGGGGTCCTTTATTAAGGTGCGCTAAATGATAAGATGTCAATAGGAATATAATGTGCATCTTACCATTTAGTTCACTTTAATCATTAGCATCATTTATCATTTATTTTATACTAGTAAAAAGGCCGTTTCTGACACAAATGAACCGGGCGCTAGCAAGGTTTTCCTTGGAGTGTGTAGTTTGGGAGAGTGTATGTGAGGAGTCGACTGTTGAGAGTCAGAGTGAAAGTGTGAGTGTGTGAGAGAGAGAGTGAGTCTGGGTGTGGAGTGTGTTTGTGGAGAGAGTGTGTGTGTGAGAATGAGAGTGTGTGCAAGTGTGTATGTGAGACACAGTGTGAGAGAGAGTGTGTGTATGAGACCAAAGCGAGTGTGTGAGGACTGTGTGGCACACTAGAGAGTGAATGTGATACAGTGTGAGACAGAGTGTGTGAGAGTGAGAGTCAGAAAGACATTGTATATGAGAGAGAGAGTGTGAGCCGTGCCCTCCCAATCCATGGCCATCTGTCCCCTGCCCCCTCCATTCATCCTTTTCCAGCAATTCCCCTCTCTCCCTGAGCCCTG
Organism: Microcaecilia unicolor; assembly: GCF_901765095.1. Classification (NCBI taxonomy): domain Eukaryota; kingdom Metazoa; phylum Chordata; class Amphibia; order Gymnophiona; family Siphonopidae; genus Microcaecilia; species Microcaecilia unicolor. The sequence goes on along the minus strand of NC_044031.1, from coordinate 607,809,118 downwards.
CCCTCCCAATCCATGGCCATCCATGTTTCTCTGTCACCTGCCCCCTCCATTCATTCCTATCCAGCATTTCCCCTCTCTGCCTGAGGCCTGCCCTGCAATCCATATCCATCCATGCCCATCTGTCCCCTCCATTCATCCCTATCCAGCAATTCCCCTCTCCCTGAGTCCTGCTCTTCCAATCCATGCCCATCCATGCTCCTCTGTCACCTGGCCCCTCCATTTTTCCCTATCCAGCATTTCCCCTCTCTGCCTGAGGCCTGCCCTGCAATCCATATCCATCCATGCCCATCTGTGCCCTCCATTCATCCCTATCCAGCAATTCCCCTCTCCCTGAGTCCTGCCCTTCCAATCCATGCCCATCCATGCTCCTCTGTCACCTGGCCCCTCCATTTTCCCCTATCCAGGCATTTCCCCTCTTGCCTGAGGCCTGCCCTGCAATCCATATCCATCCATGCCCATCTGTCCCTTCCATCATCCCTATCCAGCAATTCCCCTCTCCCTGAGTCCTGCCCTTCCATCCATGCCCATCCATGCTCCTGTCACCTGGCCCCATCCTTTTTCCCTATCCAGCATTCCCCCTCTCTCTGCCTGAGGCCTGCCTGCAATCCATATCCATCCATGCCCATCTGTCCCCTCCATTCATCCCTATCCAGCAATTTCCCTCTCCCTGAGTCCTGCCCTTCCATCCAGCTCATCTGTCACCTGGTCCCCTCCTCCATTTTTCCCTACCAGCATTGACCCTCTCTACCCTGAGGCCTGCACTGCATCCATATCCCTCCATGCCCATCTGTCCCCTCTATTCATCCCTATCCAGCAAATTCCCTCTCTCCCTGAGCCCTGCCCTCTCAATCCATGCCCATCCATGCTCCTCTGTCCCCTGCCCCCTCCATTCATCCATTTCCAGTAATTCCCCTCTCTCCCTGAGCCCTGCCCTCCCAATCCATGCCCATCCATGCTCCTCTGTCCCCTGCCGCCTCCATTCATCCTTTTCCAGCAAGTCCCCTCTCTCCCTTCCATGACCCCCCCCCCCTCGCATCCATGCTCCTCTCTCTCCCATGTCCCAGCCTGGCCCGCCCTCTTCTCCCCCCCCTTCGCATCCATGCCCCCCCCCTTCGCATCCATGCATCCATGCATCCCCCCCCTTCGCATCCATGCTCCCCCCCCGTTTGCATCCATGCATCCCTTTTTTTTTTCTTCTTCGTTTTAACTTTACCTCCGTGGCGGTTCGGCGGAACACAGCGAAGGGAAGGCTAGACGTCGGGAGCGCCGCCTCCTTCCCTGACGTTTCGCTTCCGGATTTGTTTGGTTTGAGGCGAGGGCGGGGCAGAGACGGCTGGCTGGCTTGAAGGCTTCACACCACGAATCCACGAACCCTTCAGCCTGGGAGTGACGTCAGATGGCTTCAAGGCTTCAAGGCTTCAAGGCTTCAGGGCTTCACGGCTTCACAGAACGTTGTCTTCAGAACGTTGAGGGTGCGTTTTATTATATTAGATACCGTTTCTTATTGCTGTTGCAAAACAGAACGGTTTACATAAAAAAAAAATATATATATATATAACTCATACAAACAAACAACCAAGTAGGAACTCCAATCATTGATAGAAAAGCACAGCAAGCCATAAATGACAAAGAAGGACATAACTGATAAAAACACAATTAACTAAATTAAATACAGTTTAGCCTAAACTTTTACACCTTCCCTACTCTCATAGGTTCTGTTCAATAAAGTTTGTGAAAAGAAAAGTTTTCAAAAGTTTTCGAAAGTGAATGTTGGAATTCTCTAATCTAATCTCTTTTGGAAGTCCGTTCCAGAGAGTGGGAGACAGAAAAAAGAACGCCGATGCACGCGTAGATTCCCATCAAGCCTTAGTGGGCGGAGGAATGACTAACCTGTTATCTGTTAGCGATCTAAGAGTCCGCACAGGAGAGTAAGGAATTGTCAGATTGAATAAATAACTAGGAATAAGTGATTGAAATGCCTTATGTGTCAAAGCAAGTACCTTTAATTTGACGCTTGCTTCAATCGGAAGCCAATGAAGTTGGTATAGTAAAGGTGTTATTCTATCATCTCTCCGAGCCCTACAAATCATGCGAGCCGCTATGTTTTGTATTCTTTTTAGATTAGCTTTAGTAATCCCTGCATAGATAACATTACAGTAATTTAGGCGTGATGTGATATACGCATACGTCAATGTTTCAAGAGAGTCTTTACTTATTAGATTTCTAATTGAATGAAGTGCACCTTAGTAAAAGGACTCCTGTATGTTTTGTCCCCTTTTTTCTTTTTGTGGTAAGGACATTCGAAATTTGCAACATATTAATTTTGTATTATAACTTTTTCGCAGTATCCTCTCTTATGTCATTGCATCTCTTGTCTTTCGTGTTGTTGTGTCTCCTGTCTCCCCCTTTTTGGTATATTACTTTGTAAACCACTTAGATGCTTTGAATTTGTTGTATATGGTGATGATGATATGCAAATGCCATCGTCATATCATCTTTAATGGATCACTAGTCGGCAGACAAAGGGTTGCCAACTGGATCCAGATTCACCCGACAGGGTTGATCCACTCCTGGGTTTACTCCATTGCATGCAGGGACTTGCAGTTATGATTTCCCCATTGCATTTCTTAAGAAAAGCAAGGCTACAAGTTCCTGCATGCAATGGGGTAAACCCAGGAGTGGATCAACCCTGTTGGGCGAATCTGGATCCAATTAGCAATCCTAGGCAGACACTGAGGGGGGAAGTCATCAATGTGGGCTACTGTTAAGACATGTTATTTTACTGTTAACCCCAGTTATCAGTAACTAGGTCTCATTCTATAAAATGGGACCCATGCTAAAACAGCTTGCGTTAGTAGTAAAATAACATGTCTTAACAGTTGCCCAAGTTGAAAACGTCTTCTTTTAGTGTGAAGAGTTTCAGTCTCGGGTAATCTGAGCTGATATTGTGATGTTATAATGCCTCATTCCACCTATGCCTTAGATCCAACCTCATCCATCATGTCACAATGGCTTGCTTGTCTTATACTTGATTCACGTTTGTTGCATACAACAGTGAGTTCAATTTCTAAAGACATTTCCTTTTTCTTTAATTAATTATTTTTTATTTATTTATTGGGATTTATCAACCACCTTTATAAAGAGATTCACCCAAGGTGGTGTACAGCAGGTACAGTTTAACATACAACTTACAATTTTGTTAACAGCATAACAATAGAAAACATACCAAGTATAAACATTATTACAATAAATGAGGTCAACTTGAAAACAACAAATAATAGAACTACCATCAAACAGGATCAAAAATATGCACATGTAACAGCACTGAGATTCAAATAACAGAGATGTCAGCATAATACTAATGAAACATTTAATAAGAACACATTAGAACATTCAAATAATATAGATATAATGCTAATGCTTTTCTACAATACAGCTTACCATATAGCTGAGGGGCCAAGTGCAGATATATAGATGGGGACAAGATGTGTGGTATAAAGTCAGTTGGGATAAATAGATGGGTAAAACTCAAGGCAAGTTCTTTTAACAGTTAAACAAGATATAAGGGACTGGTCTAAATTACAGTGTGTGCAGCAAGCTAGTCCAAGTGCAGAATTAGTATATGATCAGCCACCCTATGTATTAAAGGCTTGGGAGAACAGCCATGCTGTCACCTGCTTCCTGAAGTAGAAGTAGTCTCGAGTAGACCCCATGCTGGGAGTAAATTCCAGCATGGGGGCTACTCCTGAGAAGATTCACTGGTGGGTGTTACATCATATAATTTCTTTTGATGAGGGTATAGATAATAGCAGTGGCATAGGAAGGGGGGCAGTGGGGCGGTCCGCCCCGGGTGCACGCCGCTGGGGGGGTGTCGGCTCCGCTGGTTCCCTGCTCCCTCTGCCTCGGAACAGGTTACTTCCTGTTCCGGGGCAGAGAGAGCAGGGAACCAGCGGAGCTGACGCAGCTCCCAGCGAAGCGCACTCGGGGGCGGATCGGCCCTCTCGCCCGCCCCTCGCTTCCTAATTCAAGTAAGAATGCGCTCCGGGTGTCAGCCGCTCTCGCTACGGCACTGGATAATAGTGATCCTTGAGAGGACCTTAGAGGTCTCAAAGTTGTGTAAAGGGCTAACTTATTTTTTAAGTACTCTGGCCCATTTTGTCTGAGGTCTTTGAAAAACAAACATAGAGTTTTAAATTTATCCCTGTTATGTACTGGTAGCCAGTGTAGTTTTTGCAGGAAGGGTGTGATGTGGTCACACCACTTGCAGCCTTCTATCAGCATTCTGAACTAATTGGAGCTGATGCAAACTCTTTTTGTTTTCATCAGTGTACAGGGCACTACAGTAGTCTAGTCGTGATGTTATCATGGCATGGGCCACTGTAGTCAGACTCTTTTCAATATATGGAGAGAGATTTCATAGCTGCCGTAGGCGATAAAGACAATTTTTAAAGGTTGTTTGAACTTGAGGGATCAGAGTGAGTGATTAGTCTAGCAGTATCCCAAGATTCCTGACCTATGATTTTAGGATGAGTTCATACTTCCCAAAAGGTATTTTGAAGTCAGGTATTTGACCACCTGTGTTAGGTACCCAAGGAATCTCTCTTTTGCTTGGGTTCAGGCAAAGTTTGATATTGTTTGCCCATTCTGGAGTTATGGTTAGGCAGGCAGACAGTTTACTCAGAGCTGTGGGTAGATCTGGTTCAACGGGTATGAGTAGTTGCGGATCATCAGCATAGATGTAGAATTTTGTGTCCATTGACTGAAGCAGCTCAGCCAGAGGCTTGAAATGGATATTAAATAAATGGGAGACAGTATGGATCCCTGTGGCATCCCACAATTCAGCGCCCAAGGTAATGATGTGCTGTTGCAGAACAGGACTGATTGTTGTCTGTCTGACAAATAGGATTTGAGCCATGTAAATACTGTGCCACTGATACCTGTTTCTGCCAGTCTTGTGAGCATGATATTATGATAAAGAGAACTGAGAAATCCAGCAACACTAGTATCGAGGCAGATCCTCTGTCACGGTTTCTGTAGGGATCATCAAGAAGGGACATGTGTACAGTCTGTGTTCCATACCTAGGTCTGAAGCCAGATTAACATGGGTCTAGCCAATTACTTTTAATTAGCCAGTCATTGAGTTGAATGCAGACTGTTTTATTTAACAACATCAATATTGATCTTTTCTCAATCAAATAACAATAGAAGTATATGCAGAAAGGAACGAAAAAACCTCAAAGAGCTCCAAGCCTTCAAGCGCTAAAATGTTTCTGGAAATGTAGCACACAGCAGTTAAGTACTGTTTTCTAATAAGTTATTTAAATCCAAATCATGTACCATAATATTCACCATAAAGTAAACATGTGTAAATTATCATGTATGTGATATGCTCAGCTCACCAGTGTGATCACTTGTGTATAAATAGTGAATACTGGATTAGGAACCATCATCATACATCAAGTGTTCCACAATAGTTGTTAAATAAACTAATGAGGCTTTCTTCTGATCATCTGGATTCCAATTATCCGGACCTATTATCTGCCCAACAATACAGTACCTTACCAGCCAATCCTCGTGATCTGTGCAGTTTCTGCAGGAAATTATGTGAACGGGAGCGGAGACGCAACAGAGAAAAAACCATGCCCTTTCCTTTTCCTCCTGACCCATACGCATTACAAAAAAGCTTGTGGGGATGCAGCAGAGGAAAACTTTGCTCTTTAAGCCAGGGGTGTAGCCAGACAGCAGATTTTGGGTGGGCCTAGGCAAGAAGTGGGTGGGCACCAAATGTTCTCTCCTCCACCCCCACACCAAAAAAATATCTCAGCTGGTGAGAAAATGCTTCTCTCCAGTCTCCAACTTGGTAGTCTGCAGCAGGCATGCACTGAAAACTGAGCATGCGAAGGTGCCAGTATTGTGGACAGCAGCATTTTCATTACCATGTGCTACTGTTGGATGGGCCTGAGCCCTAAGTGGGTGGGCCCCGGCCCACCCAGACCCACCTGTGGCTACGCCACTGCTTTAAGCTTGCTTGGATGTGGTAAAGAAAAAATCCTTGCTATTTAATCTTGCGGGGATGTGGCAAAGATAAAAATTGAATCTGAATGCTGATGCCCTGGATTCCATGATGGTCATACTGTATTTTATTTCGTTTGATAATTTCTGTGAGATGTTGTTTGAAGGGTATGTAGATTGTAATATCATCCATGTAAAGGAATGGATTGAGTCTTTGTTTGGCTAGTGAATTGGCCAGTGGTGGGTGAATCCTTACAGTGGTTCCCTATAGAAGCCAGAATTCAGTTTAAACTCTTCTGCTTCTCTCTATCTGTATAAACATTTTAACTCTACCACATCCACCAGGTCATATAGAGAAACTCTATTAAAGGCAAAAAAAAAAAAAAGTGAAAATCTCAGAAATTTGACTTGCCTTTCAAGCCACCAGATTGGGAAAATATGTATGTAAGGTTTTACGGATTTCTAAATAGTTATCTAGATTTTAGGAGAAAAATTGAAACTATCCTTTTTCATAGATACGTGTTGAACAAGAAATGGTGGTATAAGTGTTTTGTTTTTTTAATTTTAATATTTACCAGTGCAATTTTTCTAGCAAAAAAGGTGCCGGTACTCAAATGCCAGGCCACCCTTCAGGGGTGGGGTGATCACTGAGGGACTCACTCCACAATAGCCAGGCCCCCTGCAACCAGTCACAGAATCTATGACAAGGCAGAATTGGAGGGGCATAATCGAACGCGAACGCCCATGTGTAAAAATGTCCATCTCCGGAGACGGCTCCGCGAAGAGGCGGAGCGAACCGTAAAATCAAAACGAGATAGCTGTCCATCTTCAGTTTCGATTATACGGTTCGGCCCGCTGAAATCCCATCATTTGTGTCGACTCTAGAGATAGACAACACAAATGGTGAGATCGCTGGACCTAGAGATGGCCGTCCGCGGTTTTCAGCGATAATTGAAACTGCTGCCAGCCATCTCAAAACGGACCTAATCCAAGCGCTGCATACGTGTAGTAGCGCTATAGAAATGATAAGTAGTAGTAGTAGTAGTTATATCTAATTAGTGTTTATGCATGTAAATTTAAGCATAGGATCTCCACCTAAAATGTACACATGATCTGAAAAGACGGCTGAGGGGAGATATGATAGAGGTCTATAAAATAATGTGTGGAGTGGAATGGGTAGATGTAAATCACTGCCAATGACCAACACAGTTCCATAAAGTGGCAGCAGTAGCAACAATTACAGGGACTCACTGCAAAAGAAAAAAACAAATTCACCCCTTCAGCTACACTTATTGGTAGCCAGCAGCTTTTCCTCCTCCCCGCTCTGGTATTCTGGGCATGGGCTAAAGAGCTGTGCTTAATGCACAACTGTTTAGCACATGCACCAGACACTATCCTCCTGTGGATCTCCCTAATGCGCAACACTAACAACGCACCTAAATTTACATGTCATTAGCGGTGAGCATTAGGGAGTTCCTTCACTGCACTGTTGTGACGGTATTTTTCCGGCACTGTTTAGAACAGCACTGAACTTTTGAGCATCTGCCTCTTGGTATTGATGTTTTCTGCCTAATTTTGGGAAAAGAAATTGTTTTCATGAAAACAAATATAGTAAAATTGGAGAAAGCCCAACTTAACCTACAGTAGGTGTGTTGTTCTAGGCAAAGTATAGAGTAGCTTAAACAGCCAGCATTAACCATCCTGAAGTAGAAGCTTTACCAGTAGACTCTCAATTATTAAGCAATCTTCTTTATTGTAATACTCAGAATAAATAAAGAAAATCCAACTTGCTTTGAAGAGAATTGTTGACTTCTGCACATAAAGTCTGTATCTAGCCACCACAGAAGCAAGGAGATGGCCAGAATATCAGCCCAGCTGTGAGGAAAAGGAGAATAAGGGGGAGTAACTCAGGGAAAATAAAAGGGGAATGACTTGAAGAGATGGTGAAAATTGTTGATGGAATTACAGTAGATTAAGGAGGGATCAGCCTCTAGAACAGCTGCTGATCACAAAGCAAGCTAGCAAGACTGGGCTCTCTCACACAGCCTTCAGGCAGAGAGGGAGGGCTGGCCCTATATCAGAGCTAACAGCCAATAGGGAAAGCTAACAAGGAGTCAATCACAGGATACTACAAACAATGGGGGGGGGGGGGGGGGAGTGGAAGCCCTAGTACATGGTGCTATGTATTATACAAACAATGCAATTGAATACAGATAATACTAATTTATTTATTTATTTATGCATTATTGTATCCCACTGTTATCCAAAAACAAGTTTCGGTTCAAAGTGGCTTACAATTTACATTTTAGGTGAGAATTACAATAGTATTTTCCCGTTATGACATGGATAGGACATTGATAGTTTATGTAACAATACACCCTGCCTCCATGAATATGGGGGCAGAATAATGGGTTAATTTGGATATAGCTAAAAACTATAACTAATACCCTGCCAAATAATGCCAAACTTCATCAGCCTTTGGTATCAATAGAAGAAATAAGGGAGAGAATGCATAGCAGAATCACTCTCAAAAGTGCACATGGAAAACCATAAATAGAAAACCTGGTGAAGCAAGAAATAGCAAGAAGCACATAATGATTCTAATAATGCAATGCTGGAGATAATATTATAACTATTAACATCATATTTCCTTGAGGAGGATTCTTTTTTAAGTTGAACTCCTTGACTCACTCCCCTTCCTCTCCTGTTATTATTGATAGAATTTAAGAGGAACTTGCAAATATAAACCCTTAATTTATGCAGTTGAAACATGACAGGCTTCATTCATCTATTGCCTTTGTCATGGTGCCTTCATTGTGTCACACAGAAAATGTAGCTAAAGTTATTCTTCAGTGCTAAGAGAGAAAACAAGAAAGAGAAGTAGGGGATAGAGAGGGATCACTAAAAAGAAGGTCAATAGAAAATGTATTCTAACAGAAATTATGTTCAAATCAATACAAGAAAAGACTTTAAGAAGCACCGGATACACTGCAAGTTCGACAGTTTCTGCTTTCACAATCTAAGCTGATACATTTGGCACTCTGGAAGAGAAAGCAGGGCACCCCTCTTCCCAGCCTCGCACAACAATTGTGCTGCTGTTCATAAACCAAACACAAGTGTGAGTTTCTCTTACAATGTGATCTGAGCATTTGCTACCAATAATGGTGTTCAACAAATGTTTTGGACAGGGGTGGACTGACCATTTGGGCAACCGGGCATTCCCAGAGGGCCCAGGCATTTGGGGGGCCAAGTCATACACTCCCACGTGATATGCCTCATGACCACATCCCTCTATCTCCTGCTCTCTCTCTCTCTCCCTTTGGAGCTCTGCTCCCATCACTTGACCGAACCCCCTCCCCTCCCTGTTTCCTCCGTGCAAAGGTAGTACCTACCAGCATCAGTTACACTGCGCCATTGGTCAATGCCATAATTTCTCTCTCCTGTGACCCACCTCCTTCTGAGGTAACTTCTTTTCCTTCTTCGTTCTTCCACAAGGGTGGGTCACAGCAGAGGGAGGCATCATTCTGGCCGGTATCAGTGGACCACTGGACCGCCATTATAGGTGGGAACTGGATGGGAAGATTTTAGAACTCAACTAATTATTGGGTAAGTTTTTAAGTTATCTCTCAGACTTCAGTGTCTTAGTTCTAATTATACTTGCTTGCTCTGCTACTAATATTTTATTATCATCATGTTTTTTTCAACATTTGCTTGGTTCGGCAGTGCACAGCTTACTAATGGGTAGCCAGCCTTGACCCCTCTAGGCTGCTAAAGGCATTAGCAGATTGCCCATTAATTTATTTGGCTTTTATTAGTTCACATGATGAAAGAAGCTGCTGTGGATTAATGCACTTAAACTTAGATTGATCTGATGCGTGTTGTGCTGATTTTAAAGGAGCCCCCTCCTCTTCCTTTCCATCTTCCAGCATTTCCATATTTTCCAACATTAAGCTCCTACCTGCGGCCAGGTCCTTATTCTTTCTAAAACACTTGGGTATTACAAGAGTATGTTGTATGGGTGGAAGGGTGGAGGAGAGAAAAATTCAGATTATGGGAGGTAAAGCTATAATAAACATACAGTATACTTTTATTTGGGTAGGTGGTGTGATTTATTGAGTATGAGTGCCTGTCCAGTAAAAGATAACACTGGACAGAAAGAATTTCAGTGAAGAAATAGAACAAATGTGCTAATACTGAGCTGAAAAAAGCTTAATTAACCCAAACTAATGAGGGTATGTGGTATTAGTTTTGATAACTTGCTTTTTTTTCCTTTTGTTTATAGTGGAGAAAAAGACCTCAGTAGTCACTGAGTGGCAATAGAACAATAAATGCACTCAATGCCCGCAATCCTTTGACTCCGTTATTATCACTGGTCATAAAAAACTCCACTTGTGTGTAAATGTGGGCTGAAACTGAAATAAACTATATCCCATCAAAATAATCCAAATCGTGATGCTTAACGAATGCTTGAATAAATAATGTTACTTAGCTTTTTGGCGAAATTGAAAAGCTAAGTAACATTTTTTTCATGCGTGAGTCCATTATCACCTTTTGACACTCTATATAACTGTAGAATACTTTGGAAACTGATGTGATTAAGATTTTGAATAACCTAATGGTGCTTATAACAGACATATCAGTGGCAGTATCAGATCTAATATAACATGCTACAACAGGTGCATCAGATTCTGATCATCAGAATAACTGTAAATCATTTTAGGTATTCCCTATTTTGGAACATGGTATTGTATTGTGTTGTGTTACGTCTGTAGAATGATGTAGAGGATGAGCTAGGGTTGGAATTTGTGCACAAATAAAACTGTTTTCTACACTAGCAGAGAAGCTTCAGACTGCTTTCAGTGTTGCTTTTTTTAACCATGGCCATTTCATTCAGGTCCCTAGCCTTTCTGGAATCAGATGGAAAATTGCACCACCACTGGTGTTCAGGGTTGTAGCTGCCACTGTATAAAACCTGCTGTTGTACTGCTGCAGTGTTTAGGTTACATAAGTAAATAAGTAAATAAGTATTGCCATAATGGGACAGACCGAAGGTCCATCAAGCCTAGCATCCTGTTTCCAACAGTAGCCAATCCAGGTCACAAGTATCTGTCAAGATCCCCCAAAAGTACAAGATCCCAAAAAAGTACAAAACATTTTATGCTGCTTATCCTAGCAAAACCTCAACCCATACATTTACGCTGATGATGTAATGATCTACATCCCATTCAAACAAGACCTAAAAGAAATCTCCAATGAAATCAACCAAAGTCTACATATCATGCACTCCTGGGCAGATGCCTTCCAGTTAAAACTCAATGCAGAAAAAACCCAATGCCTAATACTCACCTCCCAACACAACACGAGCAAATTCACCACCATCGATACCCCAAAACTAACTCTACCAATATCGGAAACCCTGAAAATTCTTGGAGTCACCATTGATGGCACCTAACACTTGAGAATCACGCGAAGATTTTGACCAAAAAGATGTTCCATTCAATGTGGAAGTTAAGAGTAAAACCATTCTTCCCAAGAACCGTTTTCCAGAATCTGGTACAATCATTAGTACTCAGTCACCTAGACTACTGCAACTCACTATACGCTGGCTGCAAAGAGCAAATACTCAAAAAACTCCAAACAGCCCAAAACACAGCAGCCATACTCATATTCGGAAAACCAAAATACGAAAGTGCAAAACCCCTATGAGAGAAACTACACAGGTTACCACTCAAAGAACGCATCACGTTTAAAGTATGTACCCTAGTACATAAAATCATCCACGGCGAAGCCCCAGCTTACATGTCTGACCTGATTGACCTACTGTCAGGCCTAGTAACCCTCAGAAAGTGAGCCCCTGTGCCGAACGGAGTTAGGCAGCCAGACAATCCTGATCTTACCTGAAGAGTGGAGCAGCAACTCCTCAGGAGGTCAGGGGTGTGTAGACACAGGTGAGACTTCCAGGGCAGATGGAAAGCAGGAGCAAAGTCCAAGACCAAACAAGTCTCAGAGCAGGTGACAAACAAAAGCACAGTCCAGGTCCAGGCAAGTTTCAGGGCAGGCGGCAAACAAAAGCAGAGTCCAGGTCCAGGCAAGTTTCAGGGCAGGCGGCAAACAAAAGCAGAGTCCAGGTCCAGGGAAGTTTCAGGGCAGGCGGCAAACAAAAGCAGAGTCCAGGTCCAGGGAAGTTTCAGGGCAGGCGGCAAACAAAAGCAGAGTCCAGGTCCAGGCAAGTTTCAGGGCAGGCGGCAAACAAAAGCAGAGTCCAGGTCCAGGCAAGTGTCAGAGCAAGAGCAGTCCAAGAAAAACCCAACGCCACAGAATCCACAAAAGCAGGAGCCAAAGCAATGAGAGTTCTACCTTGCTGCTCCTAAATAGCCCTCCCCATCAGGAGGACCGGTAACAGCTGAAAGGAGGCGGAGCTACCCACAACCGTGACTCAACAGCCCCGGATTGGCCGGCCAGAAGCAGGAGGCGGAGTCAGCCGCGATCGGCCAATCCGGACGTTGTGGGGAGTGACATCATTCCTCTGAGGCTCCGCGCCTGCAAGGGATCCCTTTCTCGGGGAACGCCGGCCCTGTCCACCTGGCCGGCGTCTCCCCGCCACCACCGAAGCGGACCGGAGGGCTGGAGCAGCCCAGACCGCAGACAGGACTCCAGCGGTGCGACGCAGGGGCCTGGCGCCCGACCGCCTCTCCTGGCCAACACTCCCTGTGGCACCCTGACAGCGCAGCACGCCCGACGGAGAAGCGGCACAGGTGAGGGACGCGACAGTACCCCCCCCCGAAAGCCCCCCTCCTCCGTCTCGGTCCAGGTCTAGAAGGATAACGAGAGTGAAACTCTCGAACCAAGTCGGGTGCATGGACATTCTTTGCTGGTTCCCAAGAATTATCTTCAGGACCAAAATTTTTCCATGAAATCAAATAAAAAAATCTTCCCCTTTGGAGCTTGGAATCCAGAATTTCCTGTACCTCAAACTCAGGATCCGGCTCAGAATCAGGAACAGTAATCCGCTTAGGTTCAGGATGCCACTGTGAGGCCCGGAAAGGTTTGAGTAACGAGACGTGGAAAGCATTGTGGACATGCAGGTTACTAGGTAAGTGAAGACGATAGACTACCGTCCCCACTCTGGTTTGAACAGCAAATGGACCAATAAATCGGGGAGCAAACTTCAAGGACGGAAGACGAAGCTTCAGATATTTGGTGCTGAGCCACACCCGTTGCCCAGGCTGGAAAACAGGAGCGGCCCGACGATGGCGATCAGCAAACCGTTTATACCGGGCCGCCGCCCGCTGCAAGTGGTGCTGTACTGTTCCCCAAGTGTCCTGGATAGTGGAGAGAGTCGGCTGAACTAGTGGAGGAGCGTGATCCAAAGGAAGCGGAGGAGGAAGACACGGATGACGTCCAAAAACAGCAAAAAAGGGTGAAGTCTGGGAGGCAGAGTGCACACTATTATTGTAGGCGAACTCAGCCCAAGGCAAAAGATCAGTCCAATTATCCTGACGGGCGTTAGTAAAAGCCCGGAGGAAAGCCTTAAGCGTCTGATTAGTCCGTTCAGCCATGCCATTCGTCTGCGGATGATAAGCTGAAGAAAAAAGTGTGGCGACACCCAAAAGCGGAGCACAAGGACCTCCAGAATCGAGACGTGAATTTGAGAACCTCTATCACTGATGATACGCTGAGGAACATCCATGTAACCGAAAAACATGCTGGACAAAATGGGAGGCCAAAACAGCAGCAGACGGTAGGGTTCGCATAGGAACAAAATGTGCCATGCGGGAAAAGACTGATCCACCACCACCCAGATGACAGTGTTACCCTTGGAGGGAGGAAGATCCGTAATAAAGTCCATAGAAATGTCCTGCCACGGATGCTGAGGTATGGGCAAGGGTTGCAGAGGTCCCCAGGACTTGCCCGGAGGAGACTTGGTGCGAGCACAGGTGGGACAGGTAGAAACAAACTGTAGAATGTCCTGAGCCATCTGAGGCCACCAAAAATAACGGGAGATGAGATGATAAGTCTTCCGGAACCCAAAATGTCCAGAAAAAGCAGAAGAATGACCCCACTGTAACACCTTGCGTCTGGAGCGGGAAGGAACCGGGGTCCGCAGAGAAGCAGCAGCCACCACCGACGCAGGAAGACAAGCCGGATCTAGCATAGGAGAAACCTCATCAGGTTCTTCGGGCTCCTCAAAGGCTCGGGAGAGCGCATCAGCTTGGACGTTCTTTTCAGTAGGTCGGAAGATCAAGTGAAAGTCAAAACGGGCAAAAAAAAGAGACCATCTGGCTTGCCGTGGATTGAGACGCTTGGCATCCTGTAAATAAAGAAGATTCTTATGATCAGTGATCACAGTAAAAGGATGTGCGGCCCCCTCAAGAAGATAACGCCATTCCTGAAAGGCAAGCTTCATGGCTAGCAATTCTCTGTCTCCCACCGTATAATTACGCTCCGCTGGGGAAAACTTCTTAGAAAAGAAAAAACAAGGATGCCGTTTACCAGAAGAGCCACCTGTGATAAGACAGCTCCAGCTCCAAGAGGCAGATGCATCCACTTCAACAACAAAAGGCTTCGCAATATCCGGAGTACGGAGTACTGGGGCAGACACAAAGCAGTCTTTAAAGTAGAGAAAGCCTCCAGAGCTGTGGGGGACCAATTCCGCACATCGGCCCCTTTTCTGGTCAAGCTGTCAAGGAGCCGTAATCAAAGAATAATGTGGAATAAACTGTCTGTAGTAATTGGCGAAACCAAGGAACCTCTGCAAGGCCCGTAGGTCCTTGAGGCAGGGCCAATCTTGGATAGCCTGAAGCTTAGCAGGGTCCATCTGAAGGCCATCGGCCGGAGATAATATGTCCAGAAAAGGAATAGTCGACTGGTGAAATGCACATTTCTCCAACTTGGCAACAGTCGATGAGCCCGAAGGCATTGGAGCACCGTGCGCACGTGCCCTGGATGGTCCCTGAGGAAGGAAGCAGAGAAGATTAGGATATCATCCAAATAGACAATGACGGAATGAATACAGTAAATCCCGGAGAAATGAAATTAATAAAGTCCTGAAAACAGCTGAGCATTACACAGGCTGAAAGGCATGACCCGGTATTCAAAAGTGGCCTTCGTGAGTATTAAATGCAGTCTTCCACTCATCCCCCTCACGAATGCGGATCAAATTGTATGCACCTCGGAGATCCAACTTGGTGAAGATAACCGCCTCCTGAAGACGATCAAATAACTCAGGAATCAGAGGAAAGAGGATATCGGTTCTTAAATCGTGATAGCATTCAGTCCTCGATAGTCAATACAAGGTCTCAGCGACCCGTCCTTTTGGACACAAAAAAAAAAAAACCCGCACCAGCCGGGAGGAGGATGAGGTCAAATAAATCCCTGTGGTAAGATTCTCATGAATGTATTGCCGCATAGCAGCCGACGTCCGTTCTGGACAGAGTATATGATCGTGCCCCTAGGAGGCAGTCTTGCCCGGCAGTAAATCAATAGAACATCAAAGGGGCGATGGGGAGGGAGGGAGTCTGCCTCCCGTGCATCAAAAACATCTTGAAAATCACTATATTCCTCAGGAAGACAAGCTTCATAAGGTCGAAGAATCCCAGTGAGCGGCAAGGCTTCTAGGAGGAGGTTCCACAGGAGTCAGGCAGACCTCAAAACAACGTTTACCCTCCATTGACTGATCTCCCCATTCGGCCAGTTGATGCTGGGTGCGTGCAGACGTAACCAGGTAACCCTAGAATAACAGGATGGATAGCATGGGGCAAAATAAAAAATTGGATCTCTTCATGATGCAAAAGGCCCATTTGCATCTTCAGTGGTGGGGTGAGCTGAATAACAAGATGAGGCAGAGCCGAGCCATGAATGGACGTTACCTGCAGCGCGGGCCTACAAGGAACTGAAGGTTCTCCCAGCCTTTTAAGAAGAGATGCATCAATAAAATTACCTCCCGCTCCAGAGTCCAACAGAGCTAAAGTGTTCACCCTGAAGTCACGCCAAAGGAGAATTATAGACACAGAAATCAAGTTATCTGGAAGGGAATTCGAGTGACCCAACGCCACCCCTTCCTCAGGGCTAGGGTCTAGGCATTTCCCGGCTTATTGGGACACTCCTTCACAAAGTGACCAGGTTTACCACAATAAAGGCAAAGTCTATTGTTTTGTCTATGGGCCCTCTCAACGGCTGAAAGACGATGTCTGCCAATCACCATAGGTTCTTCAGACCCCTCTGTGGTCGATCTTGCAGCACCCTGAGGAGACATGGGCCGTCGCCTAGGAGGAGAAGTTCTTTGAGGCGGACGCGAAGTCCCCTGTTCTCGTGCTCGCTCCTGGAATCGACATCAATCCGGACACAGAGGGAAATAAGTGCATCCAATGTACTAGGAACCTCCCGGCCAGCCAACTCATCCTTGATACGCCCGTTCAGGACTTGCCAAAAGATCGCCGTGAGGGCCTCTTGATTCCACTTTAGCTCTGCCGCTAGAGTACGAAATTGGATAGCATAGGCTCCGACTGAACTGCTTCCTTGCTGAATACGCAGCAGTTCACTAGCTGCGGAGGAGGGGGCGTCCCGGGACGTCAAACACCATGCGAAACCTTCGCAGGAACTCTCCCAGATCAGAAAGAAGAGGGTCTTGTTGTTCCCACAAGGGTGAGGGCCCATGCCAGGGCTGACCCGGACAGTAGCGAGATGATGTACGTAATCTTGGATCTGTCTGTAGGGAATGAAGCAGGTTGCATGTCAAAGAGCATTGGCATTGGTTCAAAAACCCCGCGGCAGGTGTACCGTCAAACCGGGGAGGCTCAGGTAAACGAAGGAAGCTGGGGTGGAGTTGTCCGGCTGCACCAGTAGTCGGACTTCGATGGGCCGACATCTGTGAGCATACATCTTGAAGGACTCCCGAAAGTCTATTAAGCTGGCCTGCTGTTGTTGAAGAGCTTGGGCCAGGTCGGTCAAATCAGGCTTATCCGGCGAGCTCATGGCTTCGGCTTACTGTCAGCCTAGTAACCCTCAGAAAGTGAGCCCCTGTGCCGAACGGAGTTAGGCAGCCGGACAATCCTGATCTTACCTGAAGAGTGGAGCAGCAACTCCTCAGGAGGTCAGGGTGTGTAGACCACAGGGTGAGACTTCCAGGGCAGATGGAAAGCAGGAGCAAAGTCCAAGACCAAACAAGTCTCAGAGCAGGTGACAAACAAAAGCAGAGTCCAGGTCCAGGCAAGTTTCAGGGCAGGCGGCAAACAAAAGCAGAGTCCAGGTCCAGGGAAGTTTCAGGGCAGGCGGCAAACAAAAGCAGAGTCCAGGTCCAGGCAGTTCATGGCAGGCGGCAAACAAAAGCAGAGTCCAGGTCCAGGCAAGTGTCAGAGCAAGAGCAGTCCAAGAAAAACCCAACGCCACAGAATCCACAAAGCAGGAGCCAAAGCAATGAGAGTTCTACCTTGCTGCTCCTAAATAGCCCTCCCCATCAGGAGGACCGGTACAGCTGAAAGGAGGCGGAGCTACCCACAACCGTGACTCAACAGCCCCGGATTGGCCGGCCAGAAGCAGGAGGCGGAGTCATCCGCGATCGGCCAATCCGGATGTTGTGGGGAGTGACATCATTCCTCTGAGGCTCCGCGCCTGCAAGGAATCCCTTTCTCGGGGAACGTCCCTGTCCACCTGGCCAGCGTCTCCCCGCCGCCACCGAAGCGGACCGGAGGGCTGGAGCAGCCCAGACCGCAGACAGGACTCCAGCGGTGCGACGCAGGGGCCTGGCGCCCGACCGCCTCTCCTGGCCAACACTCCCTGCGGCACCCTGACAGCGCAGCACGCCCGACGGAGAAGCGGCACAGGTGAGGGACGCGACACCTACCACCCAGGAATGCCAAAAGATCATCTTGCACATTCCTTAATCTTCACTTCCCAAACTGCAAAGGCCTAAAATATAAACTAATGCACGCATCAACCTTTCCTATATGAGCACGCAATTCTGGAATGCATTGCCACGTAACCTAAAAGTGACCTATGAACTGACCAACTTCCGAAAACTGCTGAATACCCATCTTTTCGACAAGACATACCACAATGACTAAAACATATGAAATCCCCACATATATCTAGCAAGCATTGTTAAAAGCGCCTCATATTATATCTTTATCATATTTTTCATTACCATGCAACCCAAAATACTTCTGTAACACTAATGTCAACTCTCCTCTCATTTCCACTATCCACTATATATTGTAAGCCACATTGAGCCTGCAAAGAGGTGGGATAATGTGGGATACAAATGCAATAAATAAATAAATAAGCGGTGGATTTTCCCCAAGTCCATTTTAATAATAGTCTATGGACTTTTCCTTTATGAAGCCATCCAACCATTTTCTAAACTCCGCTAAGTTAACTGCTTTTACCACATTCTCTGGCAACAAATTCCAGAGTTTAATTACACATTGAGTGAACATATATTTTCTCAGATTCATGTTAAATTTACTACTTTGTAGCTTCATTGCTTGCCTCCTAGTCCTAGCATTTTGGAAAGAGTAAACAGTGATTCACATCTACCCGTTTCACTCCACTCATTATTTTATAGACCTTTATCATATTCCCCTCAGCCGTCTTTTCCTCCAAGCTGAAGAGCCCTAGCCGCTTTAGCCTTCTGCATAGGGAAGTCATCCCATCCCCTTTATCATTTCTTTCACCCTTCTCTATACCGTTTCTAATTCAACCATATCTTTTCGAGATGCGTTAATCAGAATTGCACACAGTATTCAAGGTGCGGTTGCACCATGGAGCAATACAAGGCATTATAACATCCTCATTTTCGTTTCCATTGCTTTCCTAATAATGTCTGACATTCTATTTGCTTTCTTAGCCACTGCTGCACACTGAGTAGAGGGTTTTGAACGTATCATCAATGATGACACCTAGATCCCTTTCCTGGTCGGTGACTCCTAATGTAGAACTTTGATTATATAACCATAGTTCGTGTTCCTCTTTCCAATATGCATCACTTTGCACTTGCTCACATTAAATGTCATCTGCCATTTGGATGCCCAGTCTCCCAGTTAGTTTCCTTACCTGAACTTTTTCCATTCATTAAAAACGCTCACTAGAGATAAAATGTTTTTCAAATGCAAGGAAGCTGCCATGTTTTGAAAGTGACCTACTTCCCTTCCTGTATGGAATTGGGGGTAGAGTTGCTGCTGGGGTCATTATGGTAACCTGTCTTTGGAAGGAGGGAGAGGGGTCACTTCCTGGATGTGTCGGGAATGATCTGTGAGAGGATGGAGGGAGATGGGTAGGCAGGACTTTGGTTCTGCTATAAATTTAGCTGATGTGTCTTTCTGTTCCCCCACGATAGATGAAAAGTAACTGGGTCATACATTTAGAGTGTGAGAAATGCATTGCCTTTTTAAAAATATCTGTTAGTCACATGCTGTCCTTTTGTCAGGCTTGTCCAGACATATCGGGCATGAGCTGAAAGAGGGTGCAAGGGGCTGTGGGGGCTATGCTTCTGCCTTAAATTCAGCAGTGGGGGACTGGGAATAAAATTAGCATGTTTGCTGATCTCTGTGTCTTTTGGTCTGGATGCATAAAGTAAGGGGTGTGGAGGATATGGGAAGGAGTGAGAAGGAGTGGATTCTTTCACACAATACACCACATCGCTCCATTAGCTGGGTGTTTGTTCCGGGAGGAGGAAGGTGTGTCTGGATTAGTGGCATTCTTTCCTGTGAGAAAAAGAAAACCATCTGTCTTGACACTGGGGCTTGGGAGGAGGAGGAAGAGGAGATTGGATCTGGGATCAAGCCTTTTGCAGATTTACTCAGAAAAAAGGAGTTTAAAGTAGCCTGAAGGCTAAAAAAATGCCTATTTTGTGTTTGCTCCACTAATCAGAAAAAATGAGTTAAAGTAGTGTGAAGACTAAAAAAAATAAATGCCTATCTTCTTTCCTGACAGAGAAGTTTAACCCGCACATGTTCCTCCTAGGCTATAGAGGGTGTGTTGGGTGCTTTCAGACATCACTTCCTGCCATGTGACCCCATCCAAGGTGGTGGCAAGTAGTGTGAAATATAAGTTGCTTACCTGTAACGGTAGTTCTCCTTGGACAGATCATCTTGCAGCCACACAACAGAAGTGACTCTCCCCTGACGTCACAGTCCCGGAACTCTCACAAGCATTTTTAAATAAAATAACTTAACAACGAATATGCTCGTGCTAGCCACGCTCCACTACAACCCTATAAATACCAGGTGTCCCGTGCCCCTGACAGTTTCTTACAATAGCTATCGTCAACTGTAGGAGGGTAGGGCGGGCTTGTGTGGCTGCAGATGATCTGTCCAAGGAGAACTACCGTTACAGGTAAGCAACTTATATTTCTCCATGGACAGAATGCATCTTGCAGCCACACAACAGAAGACTCCCAAGCTACACAGGTAGCAGTTTCATACATTAACAAATTGAAAATTGAAAAAAAAAATTAGAACTGGTACCTGTGGAAGGAGGTGGAGGTAGTTGACGCTTCACACGCTGGAAGATAACACTGCCTGACCAAAAGTTGATTCGGCTGATGAGGCAGTGTCAATGCAGTAATGCTTTGCAAAAGTATGAGTCGTAGCCCAAGTTGCTGCTTTACAAATGTCCTGCAGTGGTGTCCTTTGTAAATGAGCCATAGTTGCAGCCATGGCTCTCAGATGGTGGGCCGTGACCCGTGGAACTTCGGTAGTCACTCCTGAATGAGGAGAGTTGGCTAACTGATAGCATAAAGTAATGCATTTTGCAATCCACTGCGACAAGGTACCCTTGGTAACTGGTTTCGGAGGAGTAGACCTCAAAGACAGAAATAACTGAGAGGGTCGGTTTACAGATTTTGTTCGTGTCAGATAGATACGAAGAGCTCTCAAACAGTCTAATGTGTGCAATCGTTGATGTTCCTCTGTTCCATGTGGAGGAGGGTGAAAGGTTGGTAGCACAATCAGTTGATTCACATGAAACGAAGATACGATCTTAGGGAGAAACTTCGGGTGTGTGCGTAAAATTACTTTATCATGCAGTATTTGAGTGTATGGTGGGTAATGTACTAATGCCTGCACCTCCCCAATTCTACGTGCAGACGTAAGTGTAATTAGAAATAATGTCTTCCAAGTGAGGTACTTGATAGCCGTACTGTCTAGTGGTTCAAATGGCGATTTCATCAAGGCGTCCAACACCAAGTTAAGATCCCACGCTGGTGGTGGAGGACGAACTGGAGGATACAAATGTATGATACCCTTAATGAACCGTTTCGATAAGGGATGTTGCATAAGTGTGCAACCTTCTACAGGGTCATGCAGAACTGACAGCGCTGCCAGGTGAAGTCTTACGGATGTGGCAGAGAGGCCAGTTTTTGCTAGATGAAGGAGATATTCTAAAACCCGTGGAATAGATACAGTTTCTGGACGGAGACTGTACTTAAAGCACCATGCTGAAAATCTCCGCCATTTTGCGCCATAAGATTTCAGTGTCGAATCTTTCCTGGAAGCGAGCAGAACTTGAAGTATCTCCTGTGACAATATCATGGGCGACGTGGACCCAGCAACCATGCCGTCAGTTGAAGAGACGGTAGGTCCGGATGTAGAAGGGTTCCGTGATTCTGTGTGATTAAATCCGATTCCAGAGGTAAAAGGAGAGGTGGTTTCTGAAGCAGAGTTAGCAGCAACGGAAACCATGCCTGTCGTGGCCAATGTGGCGCTATCAGAATGAGTGAAGCTGCCTCCATTTTTGCCTTTTGTAGGACCTTGGAGATAAGAGGAAAAGGAGGGAAGGCGTAAAAGAGGCTCTGCGTCCAAGGAATTTGAAACGCATCTTCCGCTACGCTGCTGTGACTGGGATACCTGGAGCAGAATTTGGGACACTTGTTGTTGTGTGGGGAGGCAAATAGATCGACCAGAGGATGTCCCCACCTGTTGAACAGGCCTTGCGTAACTGTGTTCTTTAGCGACCACTCGT
The DNA here is from genome assembly GCF_901765095.1 of Microcaecilia unicolor. Lineage (NCBI taxonomy): Eukaryota > Metazoa > Chordata > Amphibia > Gymnophiona > Siphonopidae > Microcaecilia > Microcaecilia unicolor. The sequence goes on along the minus strand of NC_044031.1, from coordinate 607,787,149 downwards.
GAGGCATAAGTTGCCTGCTGAGTGAATCTGCGATCGCATTCTGTATTCCTGGAATGTAAGTTGCTGTAATTGTGGATTCCCAAGTTAGAACCATGTTCCAGAGCCCCATGGCTTCCCTGCACAGTTGCCTGGAACCCATGCCCCCTTGTTTGTTGATGTAAAACATCGCCACCTGATTGTCCGTCCGAATCTGAATATGTTGCTTGTAAAGGTGCTGTCGAAACGCCTTGCAAGCTAACTTTACCGCTCTTAACTCCAGAAGGTTGATGCTGTACCTGGCTTCTGTTAAGGTCCAAAGTCCCTGCGTTTTGTAAGTTCCACAGTGTGCCCCCCAACCCTGTTTGGAAGCATCGGTTGTTAGGTAACGGGTGGGCTGTCGTTGCCGAAACGGCATTCCCTGAAGCAGATTGGATGTGCAGGTCCACCACTGAAGAGAATCTTTCAGTGTGACTGGAAGTGGTATGACTACTGACAGCGGTTGATGTGCTTGAATCCAGTAAGTCTTCAAATGCCACTGTAGGTGCCGCATATGCAGCCTGGCTAGAAACACTACTGGTATGGTTGCTGCCATATGCCCCAGTAGCACTAATACTGTGGCGAACTGTGGTGCAGGTGCGGGACCTTAATGAATGATGAGGGACCGGATGTGTTGAGCCCTGTCCAAAGGTAAGTAGGCGAGGGCCCGTGGCGTAGCTAGTACTGCCCCTATAAATTGAAGGGATTGTACTGGCTGAAGCTGGGACTTCTTGTAGTTGACTAGGAAACCCAGTTTTTGCAGCACCGAAATTGTGTCCTGAAGAGCCCGAACAGTCTCCTGGACTGACGGTGCAGAAATTAGCCAATCGTCCAAATATGGAAAAATTGCTATCCCTTTCTGTCGCAGGTATGAGACGATTGTGATGACGCATTTCGTGAACACCCTTGGAGATGAGGAAAGACCGAAGGGCAGGACTCGATATTGAAAATGGCGTGATTGTACCTTGAAACGTAGGTACCTTCTGTATGAGCGATGGATAGGAATGTGCAGATAGGCGTCTTGGAGATCCAGGGAAACCAACCAGGCCTTTTGCTCCAACAATGGAAGGATTATCTGCAGCGTTGTCATCCGAAATTTTTCGACTGTGATGTAAGAGTTGAGGGGACGTAAATCGAGGATCGCCCGAAGACCCCCTTGTCTCTTTGGAATGACGAACAGCCTGGAATAGAAACCTGTGTTGATTTGTGTGGCCTGCACCGCTTCTATTGCTCTGATTCGGAGAAGGCGGGCGATTTCTTCCTGGACCCATTGACGGTGAGATTGCGGAATGGGCGAGTTGACAATGTGGGAATGGGAAGGTGTGGTTAAAAAATTCAGTCGGTAACCCTGATTGACGATAGACAGGACCCATTTGTCGGTCGTGATACGGGCCCATTGTGGGGCAAAATATTGAAGTCGGCCCCCCACTGGCCAATCCTGGCGTGCAGGGTCAAAAAGAAGGTTGATTTTTTGGGGCCCCAGTACTAATCTGTTTTGGGGGTCTTCGCTCTCGAGTGGGTTTATTATATTGTTGATACCGATTAGGTTTATTATTGTACTTGTAGTTTGACCCATACCTAGGCGCTGTGTAAGGTTTTCTATAAAAATACCTTCTCTTTGCCGAATTAAAGGAATTGTTCACCGAAGAACGGTGAGATGAGTATCTTGACTGATGAAGGTTGTTATCTTCTAGGGTTTCTAGTGTGGTGTAATCCTGTTTGATACTGTCAATGATGTCTTTGACCTTGTCACCAAAAAGGTTATCGCCTAAACAAGGTGCATCTGCCACTCTGTTGTGGACATCCTCACGGAGGCCCGAGGCCTTTAGCCAAGCCAACCGGCGAGTGGAGATGCCCACTGCCGCCCCCCTCACGGACGTGTCATAAGAGTCGTGTGCGGCACGAATGAGGTTTGTGGCACACTCGTCTAGATGTTGCAGAGACGGTGTTATCTGCGCCTGTAAGGGTGCTGGCATGGTCTCCACTATCTTTGACAGCGTTTCCAGGAGAGTAAACTGGTACTCTGAATAGTGGAAAATATGCATGCCAATACGAGCGTTCAGCATTGTATTTTGGTACATTCGCTTTCCTAATAAGTCCATTAGTTTCATGTCCTTATTGGGTGGAAAATTGGAGTGGTCTCTGGAACTTTTGTTCTTCTGCATTGCCGAACAGACCACAATGGACTGGTGCGACAGCTGTGGTTTTCCAAAGCCAAATCCATCTTGGACTCTATACTTGGTGTCCAGACTCTTTTTCGTAGGGGCGGCTGAAAAAGGTGTGGACCATATGACTTTGTGTTGCTCTGCTAAAACATCATGCAGAGGTAGAGCAATTATTTCCTTCGGAGCCTCCTTATAACGGAGTGTCTGTAACTTCTTGGTTCTAGGATCCGGTTGGGATGTGGATTGGATGCCTAATGCTAAGGCTAACCGATGTAGAAAATTTGGGTAAGAAATGTCTTCTGGTTGAGAAGTGCGGGATGGTTGCGTTGGGGATGGGTCAGACAGCAAGCCTGGTGTGTCCGCACCCAGCTCCGAGTGTGGGTCCGGAGAGGAGGGGTTAGAATGCATCATTGAATTGGGGGAAGAGGAGTCATACTCCGAAGCAAGCTCTGCCGCCATGGAAGCTGAGGTCGATACAGAGGATGTGCGCTTATGTGTAAACTGAGCCGCAACCTCCACAGCCGGGAGGGTAACTTGTGGCTGTTTGGGCTGATTTTGCTGCAGAAAGTTGTGGAGGAGATGAAGGAATTCACGGTTGCTGACAGATGGCTGAAAAGAGAGAGTTGTTTTGTGCCCCTCAAGTATGCCAGCTGCCGAGCCCTGTGGAGCGCTGGATTGGGGCAGTGTATCTATAGGCACTTGTGGAGAAAGACCAGGAAGTGCCTTTGAAATATTGCTAATCACCTCCGGAGATGCTGGTGCAGAAAACTGACTTGCAGATTTTAATGGTGCTGTGTCTGTTAATTCTTGAAAAACTGGTGCTGAAAACTGACAGGCAGATCCTAGCTGTGAAGGTGAGGAGCAAGAACGCTGCACAGAAGAGTGGGAGGAGTTATGCTGGTGACTGTACTGGGAATGGGTGGAGCCATGCTGAGAATGGGAGGAGCCATGACATCGGTGCCGATGGGAAGAGGCTGCGTGTCGACGAGAGGAGGAAGAACTCCGTCGATGCCTAGAGTGTCGGTGTCGATGAGAAGCAGAAGGGGAGGGGTCGGTGTGCACCCTCGGTTCCTTGTGCTTTCTGTGCCTTGGAGGGGAAATGCTACTGCTCGGGGACTCGGCACCGACAACTGTGGCAGTGATTTGTGGTGGCCGAGTCTCGGAGGTAAGGTGCTGCAGAAGCGGGGGGAGGGCTCTCTCTAGAGATTGTTCTCTGTCGGTGTACTTTCGTTTTTGCTGTGCCTTCTTCCCCCGTGATAGGGAACTCGTGGGCTGCTGCAGCTCAGGTACTTCTCGTAATTTGAGCTCCCTGATCTTCCGTGTGCGGGGCAACATGCTGGCACAGGCTGCACAGTTGGAAGAGAGGTGTGCCCTGCCCAGACAGTGTAAACACCGGTCATGTGGATCGGTCGCAGACATTTTTCCTGTACAAACGCTACAGCGTTTGAAACCCTGCTTCTTTGGAGGCATAATAGGAAAACAGATCGCTGAAAAATCGAATTCGCGAAGTATTTTAAAACAAGAAACAAACAGAAGTAATTGGAAACGAGAGACAGAGTAAGAAACGGGACTGTCCGACGGCGGAAAAGAAAAAAACTGTCAGGGGCACGGGACACCTGGTATTTATAGGGTGTAGTGGAGCGTGGCTAGCACGAGCATATTCGTTGTTAAGTTATTTTATTTAAAAAATGCTTGTGAGAGTTCCGGGACTGTGACGTCAGGGGAGAGTCACTTCTGTTGTGGGGCTGCAAGATGCATTCTGTCCATGGAGAAACAGTGATATGATGTGTACATTAGTCACTGCCATCATGGAAAAGGGCATGGCAACTATTGTCACCTACTGTGATATCACCAAAAGGGGCGGGTTCATTAAAAGGGGTTGGGTTATGTGTGAGGTTATGGAATTAAAGTGTGGTTAAAGAAATAAATTGGGGTTAGGGGTGGGATTATGCAAATGAGGTGGGGTGTGGGTGAGGCTGTGATGTTATATCCAGTGATATCATCAAAGGGGGTAGGGTGTGGGCAGGCTTGGGCAAAGTGGGCGTAGCCTGGTGGATCCTCAATTCTGATTGATTGATGTGACCAGAAGTGGGCATGGTCACCATAGATAATAAATGGTTGACGAATGCTAGTGAGTTATACTACTATGGTATGCATCATCTTGTATCATTATTATCAATAATAATGTATTTGTATAGCACTGCAAGATATATGCATCACATTGGAGATACACATGAGAGGCAGTCCTATTTTATAGAGGTTACAGTGAGGCCATGTGTGAAGGGACTATGAGGCCCTTTTATTAAAGGAGCGTTAAGCTCTAATGTGTGGTTAGCATGCCAAAAAAGGCTTACCACAAAATGCATTAAGGCTTTTTGTGGTAATTTGCCTGTTTGCACATATTAATTAATTTATTTGCATTTTTTCAGGAGGGGACATGGCATGGGCAGGGAGTGTTCATGTCAGCTTTATCCACAAGTACATTCTGATTAGGGCATGCTAACTGGATAAAATTAACTTAACACAGGGGCACTTTCCACCTCCTAAATAGGAGGCAGTCAGTGCTCCCCAATAAATTTTGTGCAACTCCAGCACACTAATGAAAAAATTAGCACAGAACCTGCAAACAAACAAACAAACAAACAAACAAAAACCAAGCAAAAACCCTTAAAATACTGGTGCCTTTAATCTGGCCTTAGCCTGTCCATATTTTGCTGTGTTTTTGAAAAAGCCCCTAAACTAGGTGGCATTAACTGAAGAAGGGGTGACTTTCATTGCATAAAGATGCAAGGAAAGAGAATTTAAGAGTCTGTTTAAGAGAAAGCCAGTTGGGGTAGGCAGGAAGTCTGATTGATACCATAATTAGAGAAGCCAGTCTAAGTCCTAGATAGATAAACATTTAAAGCTGCAATTTCTAAGCAGTTTACTAGAGATAAGAGGTCAAAGGATAAGATGCAGAGATAAAACTGAATCAATAGATGGGCTGTAATTGATTTTATTTTTATTTGAAATGATAATGTTTGTGCAGGTTGTTTTCTGCCTTAGGCCAAGTGGATTATAAATCAACAAACCATAAACTATAATTGGATAAAGCTGGAAGAATCCTGCATATTCAACTATAAAACAATCAGGGAATGGTAGGGGAGGATTAGGGTAGAATGGAATAACAAGTGAGAGTAGAGCTCTGCCTCTAAAAAGTATCATCTTGTCTCTACCCTAATGACTCCTCGTAACACACACACACACCAGAAATTCAGGTAAGGTTTCCCCTTCTTGAACTAGAAATGATTGTGTTTCAATTTAGAAAACTATTCTCATATGGTTAGTAGATTACAGGGATTTAGGTTTTTATTTTTGTGTGTTTTAATATATTTTTGTTATATTGTTTTATTAAAGGATATAATATGCTTTAATAGTGTTTTAATATTGTACTGTTTATTGTATTGTATTAGTTTACTTTGTATTGTGGTGGTGTTATGCCACCTTGATCTCAAAATCAATGTAAAGTATGGTCAAAAAATATGGATTTTTAAAAACTGTTTTATCATGCATATCAATCAAAGAATACCTTTGAAAAGGAACATATGAGCATAAAACGTAAGAGTAATATTCCAAGAAATGTAAGAAGAATTTTACATTTGCTCACCAAATTAGACAACATAGAGAGATTAGCAGGACAATAAATCTAAAGGAAATTGGCTAAGGAAAAAATTCAAAGGAAAGAGCCACTTAGTAAAAATAGTAGAAGATGGTAAATAAAGATCTGTACGGTCCATCCAGTCTGTCAAACAAGATAAACTCATAGTATAAGGTATGATGAGATACTACATACATATACTTGATCTTAATTTGTCCTTGCCATTTTCAGGGCACAGACTGTAGAAGTCTGCCCAGCACTGGCTTTGATTCCCAATTACTGGTGTTGCCACCTAATCACCACTAAGCTTCTTTTGATCCATTCCTTCTACAGGATTCCTTTGTGTTCATCCCATGCATTTTTGAATTCCGTTGCCACTTTCATCACCGCCTCTCATGGGACGGCATTCCAGGTATCTACAACCCTTCTCAGTGAAAAAATACTTCCTGACATTATTTCTGATTTGGCACCCCTTCAACCTCGATTCATGTCTTCTAGTTCTACCGCCTTCCCGTCTCTGGAAAACGTTTCTTTGTAAATATTTGAACAACTGTATTATATCACCCCTGTTTCTCTTTCCTTCAGGGTATACATGTTCCTCATACGTCTTGCCATTCAAACCCTATACCATTTTTGTTGCTTTTCTCTGAACCACTTCCAGTCTTTTTACATCGTTGGTAAAACTGAACACAAGTGGGGCCTCACCAATAACTTGTACAGGGGCATCAACACCTCCTTTATTCTGCTGGTTATACCCCTCTCTATGGAATATTCAAACTATCAGAAGAAACATCCTCTATAGAACTCTGAGGACACTCTTGGGATACCCAGGACCTAAGAATAAAATGCATCTTATGCAAAGAGGGCAGCATTTGTTCTGAGTAGTTATAACATTCCTTAAGGAACCAGTCAAAAAGCTCTTTAAGTGTGGTTGTCATCAATTTAGGAAAATTCAAAAGCCTCATACTCAGCTGCAGTGTATAATTATTAAAGTTTTCAATCCCCTGCTGAAACCAGTCATTTTATCTTGAATTAAGGATATCTGGGTCTGCTTCAGCTGATGAAATTGATCAGACAAGAATTCTGTTCAAATGATTGATTCAACTTCTGAATTCCAAGTGAATTTGCAGAAAAGAGGGAATCAAGTCCTCACATACCTTGTAAATATAATCTAGCACAGTTCAGATCAAATCCAAAGTTATCTGAGTGGGTTTTACCAAAGGAGGCAAAATCATTTTCAAATTGCCTTGTAACTGCTCTCAACAACCTGCAATGATGAAGGACGCTACCTAGAGTCTTGCAGTGATGCCGTAGCCAGTGCTGCCCTTGCTCAAAGTTCCGGTAGCTGCCCCCCCCCCCCCCCCCACCTGTAGCAGTACTCAGCAAAGTGCTCTTTGAAGGTTTGCATTGCAGCTGCTGTTTCACAGACAGACACCTTCTTGATGCTGGAAGTGTTAATGGCTCCTGTGAGCTCAGTGAGGTCTCACTGCTGAAGTCAGGGTTATCACTTATCCCCTTAAATGCCACTATGCCCTGTGAGGAAGCTTGCAAAAAGCTGGTGACCTCTGACTATTAAAGGGAAGCTGTTTGTGGCAGGTGGGCAGGAGTCTGCTGTTTCCCTCTTCTTTTCGGCATATTGAAGAAATAAAAAAGCAAAGTAAAAGACTATTTGTAGAACAGGAAATATTATGTTGTAGTACAGGAGAGATTCAAAGTGGTCCTATCTGGAAGCTATCTTGCCCCCATACAATGACCAAAAACCATGGATTTAAATTAAATTAAACAATATTCTAACTCTACCTACCTACCCCTCCATATTACCACCACTATCCCTTCTCATAGAATGCTCACACCCAGCTGAAAATTTTGGAGGGGCATATTTTTGAAAAAAAACCCCATTCAAGTCAGAATTGGGACGTTTAGCTTATTATGTCCAAAACAAAGAGCTCATGTTAGAGCCATTTTCTAACAGGAAAATGTCTGGGTTTCCATTTTGAAAATGGCTCTAAGCGAAACAGGAGTTTTTCAAGCCTATGAACTGTATTAATTTTTTTCATGCAGTGTATTTCTCTTGTTTGGCCAACTGTTGGTGTTTGTTTTCCATTTTAAGGCTGTTGCTTAGGCCTTGAGGAAAAAGTGTCCTGCCATGCTATTATTAGCCATTCTTTCAAAAGTTAATGCTCTGGACTCTAATTAGCCCTGAAGTGCTAAATCCAGCCAGGAGGTACTGGATTTTCCCCAGTCTCAGAGAGGGAATGCAGAAGGTAAACATCTCTGCCCTGAGACCCTGTTTGAGACCTGTGAGCAGTTAATTTCCTGAAATTCCCCAAATGCTATCCAAGTAGTAACAAAGTGTTTATTCAGTTACTTGTTATTGCTTGTTGTTTTTCCACTTGTTTTATATCATTCACTGTTCTATTTGTGTGATAATAAACCCATTAGTTTATTAGCTCTGATGTTTTAGACTAAGAATCCTGATGGTTTGTTTTGGATCTGTGAGTGCTTTTTTGGAACCACGAGACCCCTGGAAGTGTGGCCCTAGTGTCTTAGAAATCACCGAGGAATAACGAGAGTAGGAGACTAGCCCAGAGGCAATTGGGACCCTGTCAGTGGGAGGAGGGTGCACTGTAGAGCACATGCCAAGGTGCAGGTGGGCCTGAGCAGTGTTGTGGACAGACCTTCCAGGTGGCCACAGGGTTAACCACAGGTAGATGCTAGGCTTTTGTTGACAGGCTCTAAGATGGACTTATTTGCACAGAAGATGTCTAGAAAGAAGATCCATTTTCCAAAGTGGCATGTCCAATTTATAAATGCAACCTCACCCCTAAAAGAAACAACAACAACAACAACAACAAAAGCAGGCATGAGTGTCTGTCTGGCACCATTTTGAGAGAAATGGCCTCACACACCTCCCTGCAGATCAGAGGGGCAGCCTAGTGGTCAGTGTGTTGAACTTTAAACAATAGCACCCAGGTACAAATCCCACCTTAACTACTTAGTTTTGTATTAAGTCCTCCAGGAACAGAATAAAACCTACTGTACCTAACTGTGCACCATTTCAATCTTTTTCTACCCTGCAGATGTCTCCTATATTTAGGTACAGTAGGAAATTTGGTGGTTTTAGAGGGTTCACAATTTCTACCACAAATGGACTAGGTAGAGTGGGATTTGGAACTGGATCCCCTGGTTCACAGTCCACTGCACTGACCACTAGGCTACTTCTGGGAGCTGCTTGCTGCTCTGATGGGTATGCCCATAGTACCTTCAGTTGTCATACAGCATGGCATTCCCTTTCAGTTTCAGTCCTTAGGGAGGTAGGAGGGGGACACCATCCACTGGGGGATTAAGGAGGGGTCAAGCCTTAATCCATCCAGTGGTCAGCTGGTCATTCATAACATCTTTTTTTTAAACTAGGATGTGATTAAAATAGGTCTAGATAAAAAACATACTTCTTTTTAGACTTGGGCGTCTTCCTGTTCCATTTTCACTGAAAGGCGTCTTAATTTTGGGCCTGCCCTAGTCCTGCCTAAAACACACCCACAGGACGCCCCTTTGCTATTTGGACGAACTCAGTGGAAAATGTCCAAATTGTGCCTTTTCGAAAATCACAATCTAGACATTTTCGGCAGATGGACATGTTTTTGGCCATTTAAAGATGTCTTATCTGCTTTGAAAATTAGCTTCATTTTAACACAGTAATACAGCAACTGACAGCAGATAAAGACCAGTGTGGACTATCCAGCCTGCCTGGTGAGGAAGTGTTGTAACTAAAACATCTTGCAAGTTACGTTCCCTACACCTTTGGGTTTTTTTTGGATAGGATGAATTTGGTGATGGTGGTGTGTGGGGGGGAAGAGGTTACTTTTGACTCCATCTACACCCTCAATCTACAGTATGATACTAGTGGCCTTATTTTCTTAACATGACCATAAATTGCAATGTTGTAAAATTAGATCTTTAAATAGATATACTTTCTTATGATATCTGGAAATGACCTCTTTGACTCTGTGTGCTTTAATGAAAGTCGGGCTGAAAAGTTAAACAAAATATATAAAAAAGTTGCCTTTTATCTCTGTGAAGCCCCTCCCAGCTCTCTAACCTCCCCTCCTGCACTACCATAACCAGCAACAGCATACTTTATATACACCGAAGCAATACCACTCGCAAAAACAGTATCAAGAAAAGAAAATGTGATTCCGAAATAATGAGATTGTCCGCCTGATTCCTTTTAAAGTCATAACATACCAGCTGCCTACTAGAATATCTCACTAGCCAGTTGCAAAATATCAGGTCTGCTATGGCCTCCAAGGGCTCATAGCTAGAGCATAATGAGAGAAGGCTGGAAACGCATGCCCCTAGCCTCAGGTAAAGCTTCCATTAGAATAACATTTGACCTAGAAGAGCAGAGTCATTTATTAAACAGTGTGTCCTGGGGTTCCTATTAGAGGCTATGATAAAATTGAAGCTCTGGAAGGCACTTGGCTACACGCCCAAAATTCAGAGCACTTAATATCTGTTGTGATTTTAAATTATTCATTAGCACTTGACGCATTTAATATCTCTTCTGAGAATGCTGATGGGGAAGGACATAAATGAGGTTAAATGGGATTCCTGCTAGTGTCCAAGACCATTGCTCATTTAAGCTGTGATAAATATGTACAGTAGTTTACCTTCCACTAGTCCCAATAATAGCAGGATGGAAGGAATGAAATATAAGCAGCTTTATCTCATCCTAATACAAAAAAAAAATGATCCTCCTCTCCACCCCTGCAATTTATTAGTGACTGGAGGCATTCAGTTCTCTCTCCTTAAAATGGAAGTACTTGTTCCAGCTTACTGCATGGCCTTGTACTGTACATCTAGTGGGAATACCTTTGAAAAATCTGTGTTTCTGTTGGCAATGGCACTGAAAGGTTACTCTGACCATCAGTGCTGTAAATGGTACATGTTTCGCTTCACCCCATCAAGTAGTGACCCCAGTTATTTGACCAGACCACAAAATGCACATGAAAGGATTTTCATTTAGAGAATGCAATTCAAGAATGCCTGAGATAAGCACAGGGGATGTTTTAGTTGCTAAATACTGACAGTGCCAGAGATGTACTTATTTCCTTTAATGTGAACTAACATGGCAACCTCACTGATTTACTCAGAGATGTAGTGGAACTACAATATTACTTAGACAGGAAAACTGGGCAGATCAGATGGGCCCTGTGGTCTGTACAGGCTGCCATATTCTCTGTTTCTGTATGATGGCCTATCAACTTTGCCCTGCCAAACTAAGGGGTCCATTTACTAAGGTGTGCTGAAAAATGGTTTGCGGTAGTGTAGGCATGGGTTTTGGGCGCGCTCTAATCCATTTTTCAGCGCATCTGTAAAAAAGGCTTTTTTTCCCCAAAAAATGGACGCGCAGCAAAATCAAAATTGCTGCGCATCCACTTTGGGTCTGAGACCTTACCACCAGTCATTGACCTAGCAGTAAAGAATCTGGGCTGTAATGACCTATGCACGTCAAATGCCACTTGGTGCGGGTCCATTATGCGCATCCGAAAAGAAAAAATACTTTTCAGACGTATCAGATGCACGCCAAAAATGAAATTACCGCAAGAGCCATGCGGTAGTCAGGCGGTAACTCCATTTTGGCTCTTTCTCAGAAACTTTAGGCTAGATTCTATATATGGTGCCTGAAGAATCCACACGTCAAACAATTACGCCTAGGCGTATTCTCTAAAGTACACTTAAAAATGTAGAATAGGCTTTAAGTTCCATGCAGTATATAGAATATTTTGAATGGCTCGCCACCAAATTTGGTTGCATCCATTTAGGCCACATTTTTCTTGGTGTAAATCCTGACCCCTAAATTAGACGCAGAGCAGGTGCATTCTATAACAATGCGAATAGACTGTAGAAACGTCCACGCCCTGCCCATAGCTTCATCCCCTTTTCAAGTATGCAACTTAGAATTTAGGCGAGTTGTGTGTGTAAATCTCAATTAATGCCAATTAGTGCTGATAATTAGAAACATAGAAACATGACGTCCGGTAAAGGCCATATGACCCATCCAGTCTGCTCATCCTCTGTAACCCCTAATTCTTCCTGTTCCTAAGTGATCCCACATGCTTATTCCATGCCTTTTTAAATTCTGGAACAGTCCTTGACTCCACCACCTCCACCGGGAGGCAATTCCACGCCTCCACTACCCTTTCTGTGAAATAATACTTACGTTACTCCTAAGCCTATTCCCTCTTAACTTTGTCGTATGCCCCCTCATTCCAGAGCACTCCTTCATTTGAAAAAGGCTCTCTTCCTGTACATAAATGCCCTTGAGATATTTAAACGTCTCTATCATGTCTCCTCTCACCCTCCTCTCTTCCAGCGTATACATGTTGAGGTTCATAATCCTGTCCCTATAATTTTTGCATTCAAGACCGTTTACTAATTTCGTAGCCGCCCTCTGGACCGACTCCATCTTGTTTATATCTTTCCCGTAGGTGCGGTCTCCAGAACTGCACGCAGTACTCCAAATGAGGCCTCACCAGAGGCTTATACAACGGCACTATCACCTCCTTTTTCCTGCTGGTCATGCCTCTCTTTATGCATCCAATTGCTTAACATCCAGTTAACAGCGCTGATTAGCTAGTTACGTGCACTGTTTTAGAATATGCTTCAGTTTCTGAGTGGATTTTCAGGTGCCCTATATAGGATCCCGGGGGTTATGTGCATGTGCATGCTTTCTGGAACTCAGATAGGGCTAGTTTTAATAAATGGTGCCCAAAGTTAGGTACCGGGATGATCTGTGCTAAGCTATCTTTCTTTAAAGGGCACTCCGCAGTGAGCATGCTTAATATAATACTAGCTTAGCACACAATTATGCCTGTCCAACTATTGACAGGTGGTACAAATCCAAGTATTCTATAACCGTCTGCCAAAATCCTGGGAATGCCCTTGTTCCACCCATGCCCCTCCCATGGCCATTCCCCCTCTGGAGTTGTGCACTATGAAATTTAAGTGGGCATGTTATAGAATACAGTGTAACTCTTAGGGCCCCTTTTACCAAGCTGTGGCAAAAGGGGGCCTGTGCTGGCGTCATCACATGTTTTTCACGCACGCTGAGGTCCCCTTTTACCGCAGTGGGTAAAAGGAAAGTCTCTCTTTCCTGCAGGAAATGGCCATGTGGCAAGTAAAGCACTTGTCGTGTGGCCATTTCCGGAGGGGGAGCCCTTACTGCCACCCATTGAGGTGGCGGTAAGGGCTCCCGCGCTAACCCAGCAGTAACCAGGCAGCGTACAGCACTGCCCGATTACCGCTAGGTACACTCCAGTGCTACAAAAATAAATATATTTTTTTGTAGCGATGGCTATGACAGCATGCTAGGGTTGGGAAGTACTGCCGGGCTTCTGCGGTAGCCCAGTGGTACTTCCTGTTTAGTGAGCAGTAAGCCCGGGTTGGGCTTATCGCCACATAGTAAAAGGGATCCTTAATTACTGCAAATTAAGTGCTTGTTAACTCCAATTATTGATTGTTAACACCTGGTTGGTTAATTAGTTTATGCGCAGATCTGTGATCTACACCCAAATTTGAGTGACCTATACAGAATCTGGGGCTTGAGTCATGCAATGTTGAACTATTGGAGCTGGCAGGACAACAGAAGAACAAAAACCTTTGTAGTCGCACCGACGAATAAGTCACAACAAGGGTGACAAAAGAGAGGGCAGCAGACGATTAGCTCAGGTTTTTTTTTTTTAAGATCAGCACCATAAACTATAAAGTTTCTGGGGTAGGAAATCATCACACTCAAACTTCAAATATGTTGTGTGTTGCCTGAGCATTATTTTAAAGGTAGATTAAGGAGGAGATTCAAGTGGCAATAGAGGTTTGTCACATTAATTGGCCTTTAATGTGATTTAAAAAGCCCTAATGCCATTTTTCTAAAAATACCATGATGGTATTTAAGTTGCCGTGGGTTAGTTAGGAGCAACATGATGTAAATAGGAGCAACAAACACAGTTTGAAATGCCTATATGCGAATGTCAGGAGCCTAAGAAATAAAATGGGAGAGTTAGAATATATTGCACTAAATGAAATATTAGATATAATAGGCATCTGTGAGACCTGGTGGAAGGAGGCTAACCAGTGGGACACTGTCATAACGGGGTACAAGTTATATCGTAGTGAGAGGGTGGATCGAATTGGTGGAGGGGTAGACTTGTATATTAACGAGAGCCTTGAATCAAATAGATTGAAAATTCTGCAGGAAACAAAACACTTCTTGGGATCACTGTGGATTGAAATTCCATGTGTAAAGGGGGAAAGGATAATGATAGGAGTGCACTACCGTCTGCCTGGCCAGGATGAACAGATGGATGCAGAAATGTTAAAGGAAATTAGGGAAAACAAACAGGGCAACACAATAATAATGGGTGATTTCAATTACCCCGATATTGACTGGGTAAATGTGATATCGGAACATGCTAGGGAGGTAAAATTCCTTGATGAAATCAAGGACAGCTTTATGGAGCAGCTGGTACAGGAACTGACAAGAGAAGGAAAAATTCAAGACCTAGTCCTTAGTGGAGCACATGATCTGGTGCGGGAGGTAATGGTGCTGGGGCCGCTTGATAACAGTAATTATAATATGATCGGATTTGATATTAGCTTTGAAGTAAGTATACATAGGTAATCAAATATGTTAGTGTTTAACTTTCAAAAAGGAGACTATGATAAAATGAGAAGAACGGTGAAAAGAAAACTTAGAAGAGCGACTGCGAGGGTCAAAAATTTACATCAGGTGTGGATGCTGTTCAAAAACACCATCCTGGAAGCCCAGGCCAAACATATTCCGCGTATTAAAAAAGGAGGACAGAAGACCAAACGACAGCCGGCGTGGTTAAATAGTGAGGTGAAGGCAGCTATTAGAGCTAAAAGAAAATCCTTCAGAAAATGGAAGAAGGAACCGACTGAAAATAATAAGAAATGGCATAAGGAATGTCAAGTCAAATGCAAAGCGCTGATAAGGAAAGCTAAGAGGGACTTCGAAAAAAAGATTGCGTCGGAGGCAAAAACACATAGTAAAATTTTTTTTAGGTATATAAAAGCAGGAAGCCAGCAAAAGAATCAGTTGGACCGCTAGATGACCGAGGAGTAAAAGGGGCGATCAGGGAAGACAAAGCCGTAGTGGAGAGATTAAATGAATTCCTTGCTTCGGTCTTCACCGAGGAAGATTTGGGTGGGATACCGGTGCCGGAAATGGTATTCAAAGCTGACGAGTCGGAGAAACTTAATGAATTCTCTGTAAACCTGGAGGATGTAATGGGGCAGTTCTACAAACTGAAGAGTAGCAAATCTCCTGGACCGGATGGTATTCATCCCAGAGTACAGATAGAACTGAAAAATGAGCTTGCGGAGCCATTGCTAGAAATATGTAATTTATCCTTAAAATCTGGAAGATTGGAGGGTGGCCAATGTAACACCAATTTTTAAAAAAAAAGGTTCCAGAGGAGATCCATGAAATTATAGACTGGTGAGTCTGACGTTGGTGCCGGGCAAAATGATAGAGACTATTATTAAGAACAAAATTACAGAGCATATTCAAAAGCATGGATTAATGAGACATGAAGTCAACATGGATTTGGCGAAGGAAAATCTTGTCTCACCAATCTACTACATTTCTTTGAAGGGGTGAACAAACATGTGGATAAAGGGGAGCCGGTTGATATTGTGTATCTGGATTTTCAGAAGGCGTTTGACAATTACCTCATGAAAGACTCCAGAGGAAATTGGAGAGTCATGGGATAGGAGGTAGTGTTCTATTGTGGATTAAAAACTGGCTAAAAGATAGAAAACAGAGAGTAGGGTTAAATGGTCAGTATTCTCAATGGAGAAGGGTAGTTAGTAGGGTTCCCAAGGGCTCTGTGTTGGGACCGCTGCTTTTTGACATATTTATAAATGACCTAGAGATGGGAGTAACTAGTGAGGTAAGTAAATTTGCTGATGACACAAAGTTATTCAAAGTCGTTAAATCACAGGAGGATTGTGAAAAATTACAAGCGGACCTTACGAGACTGGGAAACTGGGCGTCTAAATGGCAGATGACGTTTAATGTGAGCAAGTGCAAAGTGATGCATGTGGGAAAGAATTATAGCTACGTCATGCAAGGTTCCACGTTAGGAGTCATGGACCAAGAAAGGGATCTAGGTGTCGTCGTTGATGATACATTGAAACCTTCTGCTCAGTGTGTTGCTGCGGCTAAGAAAGCAAATAGAATGTTAGGTATTATTAGGAAAGGAATGGAAAACAAAAATGAGGATGTTATAATGCCTTTGTATCACTCCATGGTGCGACCACACCTCGAATATTGTGTTCAGTTCTGGCTGCCGCATCTCAAAAAAGATATAGTGTAATTAGAAAAGGTGCAGAGAAGGGTGACGAAAATGATAAAGGGGATGGGACAACTTCCTTATGAGGAAAGGCTAAAGCGGCTAGGGCTCTTCAGCTTGGATAAAAGGTGGCTGAGGGGAGATATGATAGAGGTCTATAAAATAATGAGTGGAGTTGAACGGGTAGATGTGAAGCGTCTGTTCACGCTTTCCAAAAATACTAGGACTAGGGGGCATGCGATGTAGCTACAAAGTAGTAAATTTAAAACGAATTGGAGAAAATTTTTCTTCACTCAACGTGTAATTAAACTCTGGAATTCATTGCCAGGGAATGTGGTAAAGGCGGTTAGCTTAGCGGAGTTTAAAAAAGGTTTGGGCGGCTTCCTAAAGGAAAAGTCCGTAGACCATTATTAAATGGACTTCGGGAAAATCCACTATTTCTGGGATAAGCAGTATAAAATGTTTTGTACGTTTTTGGGATCTTGCCAGGTATTTGTGACCTGGATTGGCCACTGTTGGAAACAGGATGCTGGGCTCGATGGACCTTTGGTCTTTCCCAGTATGGCAATACTTATGTACTTATGTAGTAATAAGATGCAAAATATGCAAATGCAAGTTTTGCAACTCATTACTATGCAAATACCCTAACATGTCACAGGCCCTAAAAACCACAGTAAAATAACTCCAGCTTTTTGCTGCGGTTATTTTACCATCCAGGAGCATCAAGCTGCATAACAGTGGCCCAATGTTCCTTAGACAAAAGCGGAGACTCCCCCTAGACTTCCATCCCCCTCTGAAGCACCCCTCCCCAGAGTTGAAGCCCCTCAATCCCCCTCCCCCACCTGAAAGATTGGTGGTCTAGGGTGGGGTCCAAGGAGTTTTTCAGGGGTCTTCAGGGCTTGGGGGCTCTTTGGGCAGCAGCAATGCCCAGTCACTCCTGCATTCCAATGCTGCCTTCAAAATGGCTACTACCACTAGGAGAACCATGGTAGTGGGATACTGTGGTCCACTATGAAAGTCCACACAAAAGAGTAGTGAGACCAGCAAGGCACCTCCAATACCAACGGGAAGACAGAGATATGGTAGAAAAACTTTATTAATAATGCCTGACACAACACTGTGTTTTTGCAAAGTGCCTGCCTCAGGGTTCTTGAAAATGGATATGTACAGACTTGAGAGTCCTAAACACTGGCTGTCTTGAGAAAGACGCTTAGCCCAAAAAATAAAAACCAAAACAAGAGAGCACAATATGAGTAAATGTATTGGATAATTAAAAATGATTTCACCTCTATTTACATATGAATATATATACACACACACACACATTTATTTTTGTTATCTTTTTACTTGCATCACAGCTATCTCTGGAGCTTCATATCAAATAAAATCATAACTACGTACACTGTCTTTTATCCCCTCCACCTTCTACAGCTCCTCTTGCTTATGGAGGGGATAAATGATTATAGTTAAGTTTGACAATGGAGACCTGTCTAATAAATCTGTATGAAATGTAACTCTGAATAATCTTATACTTTGTGCTGACATTTTGTGATCTATATACCAATAATTCAAAACTCTAACTATTCCTTGATACAAATCTTTTTTAGATCAATGCCAGAGAATTTTTAACTCAGTTTCTTAACAAACATTAACTGCTGCTTTCCCTGATCATCTGCCTGTATTGACATTTAAGAATGATTTAATAAATTTGAACCTCTCTGTGGTAACGTGAACAAAGGCAGGGCCCGGAACCAGGATATACTAGAGCAACACGTGGGTTAAGGTTAACCAAATAATATTTATTTAAAGTACTATGTAGGAGTCCTTTTTAATTCACAGGTAGGAGAGAAAAATAAGCACAAAATATTCCTTAGGTTTAACAAGGTTCTCCAGTGGCCTGCTCCTGCAGGGCCATGGTGTACATTACTGTCTCCCAGCTCAGCAGTACGTTTTATTTATCTGTGGCCTGGTTCCCCAGAATTACCTTGCTATGTAGTATCTACCAGTTACTTGGGTCAAAAATCTAATGGGGCCTTTTACCAAAGCTTAGCTTAAGTTATCTGCAGCAGAGCCCATGTTATTCCTAGGGGCCCTGCTGTGGATAACTTGAGCTAAGCTTTAGTAAAAGACCCCTAAGGTTGCAAAGTTCTAGGTTGGACTTGGCCTACCTAACTGTAGTGGCTACAGTTCATATGTAGGTGGAGGCAATTGCAGTTGGGCATTGCTGCTTCCTTCTGGGCCTCCTCGCCTAGCTGTGCCTTGAACTTTCATACTTCCTGGACCATGCCTTCCTGACTCCACTCTTTCTGCGTCAATTTCCCCCTGGCAGGACTGTAAGTTTTAGGTTTGCTCTAACACTGTGAGGGGGTGCTAGCAAGGAAGAGGGACTCCATCCTATAGATTCCCTCACACTCCCATATTATCAGAATTTATATTCTTGAACTAGCTATCTTGTCCTTCAACAATTAACAGAAATTAACTAGGCTAGCCTGAACATTCATGGTAAAATAGTTGCCATTGTTTCATCCTTTGGCTCAAGTAACGTGGAGGGGAATAATCGAACGACGCCGGCAAAATAGATTGCCGGTGTTCTATTTTGGCGGCGGCTCAAACAGCTGCCCGAACAGTATTATCAAAAAAGATTGCCGGCCATCTATTGTTTCGATAATACGGTTCAAACCGGCCAAATGCCTTGGATTTAGCCAGGTTTGAGATGGCCGCTTTTGTTTTTCAGCGATAATGGAAGCTAAAAGCGGCCATCTCAACCCCGGCTACATCCAAGGCATTTTGTTGTGGGAGGAGCCAGCATTTGTAGTGCACTGGTCCCCATGACATGCCAGGACATCAACCAGGCACCCTAGGGGGCACTTCTAAAAAAAAAAAAACAAACAAACCACAAATAGCTCCCAGGTGCATGGCTCCCTTACCTTGGGTGCTGAGCCCCCCAAATCCCCCCCCCCAAACCCACTCCCCACAACTCTACACCATTACCATAGCCCTTATGGGTGAAGGGGGGGGAGCCTACATAGTAACATAGTAGATGACGGCAGAAAAAGACCTGCACGGTCCATCCAGTCTGCCCAAGAAGATAAATTCATATGTGCTACTTTTTTTTATTTGTACTGTCCTCTTCAGTGCACAGACCGTATAAGTCTGGCCAGCCCTATCCCCGCCTCCCAACCACCAGCTCTGGCACAGACCGTATAAGTCTGCCCAGCACTATCCCTGCCACCCACCACCGGCTCTGGCACAGACCGTATAAGTCTGCCCAGCACTATCCCCGCCTCCCAACCACCAACCCCGCCTCCCAACCACCAGCTCTGGCACAGACCGTATAAGTCTGCCCAGCACTATCCTCGCCGCCCAACCACCAGCCCTGGCACAGACCGTATAAGTCTGCCCAGCACTAGTCCCGCCTCCCAACCACCAGCCCCAGCACAGACCGTATATGTCTGCACACACTAGCCCCGCCTCTCAACCACCAGCTCTGCCACCCATTCTAGGCTAAGCTCCTGAGGATCCCTTTCTTCTGCACAGAATTCCTTTATGTTTATCCCACGCATGTTTGAATTCCGTTACCGTTTTCATCTCCACCTCCTCCCGCGGGAGGGCATTCCAAGCATCCACCACCCTCTCCATGAAAAAATACTTCCTGACATTCTTCTTGAGTCTGCCCCCCTTCAATCTCATGTGGGTACAGTGGGTTTTGGGGGTGGTTTGGAGGGCTCAACACTTAGCACCACAAGTGTAACAGGTAGGGGGGATGGACCTGGGTCTGCCTGCCTGAAGTGCACTGCACCCATTAAAAACTGCTCCAGGGACTTGCATATTGCTGTCAGGGAGCTGCATATGACATTTGAGGCTGGCATATAGGCTGGCAAAAAAGTTTATTATTTTTATTTTTTTAGTGTGGGAGGGGATTGGTGACCACTGGGGGAGTATGGGGAGGTCATCCCCCATTCCCTCCGGTGGTCATCTGGTGAGTTGGGACACCTTTTTGAGGCTTGGTCGTGAAAATAAAAGGACCAAGTAAACCCGGCGAAATACTGATTAACGCTGCTTTTTTTTTCCATTATCTGCGAAAGCTGGCCATCTGGTAGCCACGCCCATGCTCCGCCTTCGCTACGCCACCGACACGCACCCTTGAACTTTTGCCAGCTCGTCGACGGGAAAGCGGTGATGGTGTCAAAAAAGCAGCTTTTGATTATACCGATTTTGCTGCTTTTAAGAGATCGCCTGCCATTTCCCGATTTATGTCGGAAGATGCCCGGCGATCACTTTCGAAAATAAGCCTGATAGTAACATAGAAAATGATGGCAGATAAAGACCTGTACAGTCCATCCAGTCTGACCAACAAGATAAACTCATTTTACATGGTATGTAATACTTTATATGTAAACCCGAGTATGATTTGTCCTTGCCATTCTCAGGGCACAGACCGTAAAAGTCTGCTTAGCACTCTTCTTGTACTAAAAGTTCTGAAGCTAATGTTGAAGCCCCTTAAAATTTAAAATCAAGCCCATCCATATCTATTCAGTCACGATCAGAGTGCAGACCACAGAAGTCTGCCCAATACTGGTTTTGCTTCCCAATTACTGGCATTGCCACCCAATCTCTGCTAAGATTCCATGGATCCATTCCTTCTAAACAGGATTCCTTTATGTTTATCCCAGGCATGTTTGAATTCCATTACTGTTTGCATCTCCACCGCCTTCCGCGGGAGGGCATTCCATGTATACACCACCCTCTCTGTGAAAAAATACTTCCTGACGTTACTCCTGAGTCTGCCCCCTTTCAACCTCAATTCATGTCCTCTAGTTCTACCACCTTCCTTTCTCCGGAAAAGGTTTGTTTGTGGATTAATACCTTTCAAATATTTGAACATCTCATGTCACTCCTGTTTCTCCTTTCCTCTGAGGCATACATGTTCAGGTCGGCAAGTCTCTCCTCTTACTGTTTGCAACACAAATCCCATACCATGTTTGTAGCTTTTCTTTGCACCGCTTCCAGTTTTTTTTTTTTTTTTTTTACATTTTTAGCAAGCTACGGCCTCCAAAATTTAACATAATACTCCAAGTGGGGCCTCACCAATGACTTGTAGAGAGGCATCAACACCTCTTTCTTCTGCTGGTTATACCCCTATCTATGCAGCCTAGCATCCTTCTGGCCATGACCGTCACCTTGTCTCATTGTTTCTGCACCTTCAGATCCTTGGATACCAACACCCCAAGGTCTCTCTCCTGAGTCGAGCTTACTAACCTCTCCCATCCTATTTGGTATCTCTTTTTTAGATTTCTGCACCCCAAGTGCATCACTCTGCACTTCTTGGCATTAAAGTTTAACTGCTAAACTCCTCTGGGGTATACAGTGGGGGAAATAAGTATTTGATCCCTTGCTGATTTTGTAAGTTTGCCCACTGACAAAGACATGAGCAGCCCATAATTGAAGGGTAGGTTATTGGTAACAGTGAGAGATAGCACATCACAAATTAAATCCGGAAAATCACATTGTGGAAAGTATATGAATTTATTTGCATTCTGCAGAGGGAAATAAGTATTTGATCCCCCACCAACCAGTAAGAGATCTGGCCCCTACAGACCAGGTAGATGCTCCAAATCAACTCGTTACCTGCATGACAGACAGCTGTCGGCAATGGTCACCTGTATGAAAGACACCTGTCCACAGACTCAGTGAATCAGTCAGACTCTAACCTCTACAAAATGGCCAAGAGCAAGGAGCTGTCTAAGGATGTCAGGGACAAGATCATACACCTGCACAAGGCTGGAATGGGCTACAAAACCATCAGTAAGACGCTGGGCGAGAAGGAGACAACTGTTGGTGCCATAGTAAGAAAATGGAAGAAGTACAAAATGACTGTCAATCGACAAAGATCTGGGGCTCCACGCAAAATCTCACCTCGTGGGGTATCCTTGATCATGAGGAAGGTTAGAAATCAGCCTACAACTACAAGGGGGGAACTTGTCAATGATCTCAAGGCAGCTGGGACCACTGTCACCACGAAAACCATTGGTAACACATTACGACATAACGGATTGCAATCCTGCAGTGCCCGCAAGGTCCCCCTGCTCCGGAAGGCACATGTGACGGCCCGTCTGAAGTTTGCCAGTGAACACCTGGATGATGCCGAGAGTGATTGGGAGAAGGTGCTGTGGTCAGATGAGACAAAAATTGAGCTCTTTGGCATGAACTCAACTCGCCGTGTTTGGAGGAAGAGAAATGCTGCCTATGACCCAAAGAACACCGTCCCCACTGTCAAGCATGGAGGTGGAAATGTTATGTTTTGGGGGTGTTTCTCTGCTAAGGGCACAGGACTACTTCACCGCATCAATGGGAGAATGGATGGGGCCATGTACCGTACAATTCTGAGTGACAACCTCCTTCCCTCCGCCAGGGCCTTAAAAATGGGTCATGGCTGGGTCTTCCAGCACGACAATGACCCAAAACATACAGCCAAGGCAACAAAGGAGTGACTCAGGAAGAAGCACATTAGGGTCATGGAGTGGCCTAGCCAGTCACCAGACCTTAATCCCATTGAAAACTTATGGAGGGAGCTGAAGATGCGAGTTGCCAAGCGACAGCCCAGAACTCTTAATGATTTAGAGATGATCTGCAAAGAGGAGTGGACCAAAATTCCTCCTGACATGTGTGCAAACCTCATCATCAACTACAGAAGACGTCTGACCGCTGTGCTTGCCAACAAGGGTTTTGCCACCAAGTATTAGGTCTTGTTTGCCAGAGGGATTAAATACTTATTTCCCTCTGCAGAATGCAAATAAATTCATATACTTTCCACAATGTGATTTTCCGGATTTAATTTGTGATGTGCTATCTCTCACTGTTACCAATAACCTACCCTTCAATTATGGGCTGCTCATGTCTTTGTCAGTGGGCAAACTTACAAAATCAGCAAGGGATCAAATACTTATTTCCCCCACTGTATATTGGCGTTCGGATTTACTCATATTGACTAAATCTTACCAAAAAAAACCAAAATATGTCTACAATGCTGTGCAATATTTTTTATTAATTTTTTAAAATATGCTGATGGTGCTCAGTGACTGGGTATGTCCCGCTGGGCTAACTAGCAGTACAAGACTGCTTCATACCCGATTTAACATCATAGCACCAATACCTCCTTCCTCCCTATAATGTTATGACATTGTTATTTCAACTATGCTCTCATACATTAACAGCAGTTAAATTCCAAACAAATGCCGGGCACACTACTTATCTTGATGTTGTCAGGTAGCAATGATTATTAAGGGTTAGTCCAGCTGGAGCCCCAGTCTGCTTGGTGACGTGCAGTAAAATAAATGTGACTCAAATTAGTTCCCTGTTCAGATTTTCAATGCATTTTCAGTTCCCTACATGCGGGCATGTTTCGCAAGATAGCGTCTTCAGGGGAACAAAGTACTGAAACAGGTCCATGTTAAGTTCAAATGATGTTTGTACCCCGAAGAAAAGTAGTGCTAGTATGGGGTTCCACAAGAAATGCGGCCGTTGTTCGGTATGCCATATTATGGAAGAGGGGTGTGGTTTTACACATCCTAAAACTGGAAAGAAATGTATTCTGAGATCTATGACATCCTGTGACACCATGGAGGTGGTGTATGTAATCAGATGTCCATGTGATCTCATATACATAGGCCAAACTACAAGATGTCTGAAAACATGATTAATGGAACATCGTTCATGTTTGAAGCCTTTGAAACGAGAAGCCCCCATGGTCACTCATTGTGAAACCGCCAGACATGTGTTTGATGATTTGAGATGCACAGTCTTGGAACACTTAGAATCCACCCAAAGGAGGGGAGACTTGAGTCGTCGATTGCGCCAACTTGAGCAGAAATGGATCTTTTATTTCAACACAACTGAACCGGATGGATTAAACATCAGGGTGGAGTGGTCAGCATTCTTCTGACTTCTGCCCTGTTGATATGTGGTTGGCAAAAGTGAAATAACTAGTAGAAGGGGGGGGGGGGTGCAATTCGGATTCCTGCGATTGGATGTTTCAAAAGAATGATGTGGATGCAGTGGCTCATCCTGGATTGGTCGTCATTGATTGAAGAGGGTGGAGCACGTAGTATTTATTGAAGATTGAAGGCACATGTTAGTCAGTTACAAGCTCGTCTTTGGAGTGCAGCAAATGAGACACAGGATTGTGAGAGTGTCTAAGAACGGCAGCAGACGAAAAAACTTTATGAGCGTGACGAACCCCTGAAGCAGCGATAGCGAAACGGAGACTCCCTGTTGGGTCACGGTAGGTGCTACTGATTGACAGCACGACACTACTGTGATTGGAGTTCAGTTAAGTGACTGGCAGTTATATTGTAGTATAAGATTGTAAAGAATTGAATGCACAGATATGCTGTGATCTATGGATATATGAACCTGTCTATCATTTGAACCTTATGACACTAAGCTACTGTGGAGTTTTTTGGGGGGGCTATATGATGTTGCACCGGGCCCATGCCTTATAGTCTGATATTCTCGGGCTGGCTGGGTGGTGTCACTGAAGCTTTTTTCTCCACTACGGTGAACAGTGCCTTTTGACTATTAGGGTGATAGCTCTTTCCTGTATCCATAATTTTGCACAGCGGGTGTGAAGCTGTGGTTTGAGTTTCAGTTAAAATTTAATGCCAAGAAGTGTAGAGTGATGCACTTGGGGTGCGGAAACCCAAAAGAGAGATACCAGATAGGAGGGGAGAGAGACCTTGGGGTGTTGGTGTTGGAGGATCTGAAGGTGAAGAAACAATGTGACAAGGCGACAGCCGTGGCCAGAAGGATGCTAGGCTGCGTAAAGAGGGGCATAACCAGCAGAAGGAAGGAGGTGTTGATGCCCCTCTACAAGTCATTGGTGAGGCCCCACTTGGAGTATTGTGTTCAGTTTTGGAGGCCTTATCTTGCTAAAGATATAAAAAGACTGGAAGTGGTGCAAAGAAAAGCCATGAAAATGGTATGGGATTTGCGTTGCAAACCGTATGAGCAGAGACTTGCTGACCTGAACATGTATACCTTGGAGGAAAGAAGAAACAGGGGTGATATGATACAGACGTTCAAATATTTGAAAGGTTTTAATCCACAAACGAACCTTTTCCGGAGGTAGGAAGGTGGTAGAACTAGAGGACATGAATTGAGGTTGAAGGGGGGCAGACTCAGGACTAATGTTAGGAAATATTTTTTCACGGAGAGGGTGGTGGATATGTGGAATGCCCTCCCGCGGGAGGTGGTGGAGATGAAAACGGTAATGGAATTCAAACATGCGTGGGATAAACACAAAGGAAGGAATCCTGTTTGGAAGGAATGGTTCCGTGGAATCTTAGCGGAGATTGAGTGGCGACGCCGGTAACTGGAAACAAAATGGGAGCTGGGCAGACTTCTACGGTCTACGCCCTAATCATGAGTGAATAGATAGGGATGGGCTGGAGTGTAAATTTTAAGGGGCTTCGATGTTAGCTTCAGAATTTAGTACAAGAACAGTACTGGGCAGACTTCTACAGTCTGTGCCCCGAGAAAGGCAAAGACAAATCAAACTTGGGTATACATAAAAAGTATCACATACCATGTAAAATGAGTTTATCTTGTTGGGCAGATTGGATGGACCATACAGGTCTTTATCTGCCGTCATTTATTATGTTACCATGTTACATAATGGAGTGATGGAGTCAGGTGTAGGTTTGGTGTTGGCAGAAGCTCTGGCCAGGTCCACCAATGTTCCCTGCGAAACCAGTTGTGGCCACATGCCACATGTGTCTGATTCTGGACCATGGGAGGAGAAGGATGGGTTTGTGAATGCAGTGCAGAGAGGCACTGGCACATGGTGAGTACATGTGCATGCTGTTCCAGAGCACGGGAAGGCAGCAGAAAACTCTGAAGCTGCGCTAGGGCCTCTGGAGTGACTTCTGTGTGTGTGCAGGAACCCGGATGACCCGATGTATGCACAGAAGTGATCATGGCTGTTGGGAGCTATGCGGGAAGAGGGAGAGTAAGTTTCTGGGAAGGCTTCCGGAAGATTATGCTGATGGGCCGGAGCACCCTGCACGTAGGACTTAACAGAGAGACTGTGAATCACCCAGCTGCTCTATCCATGTTGTTCTTTATTGTTGGTAGCATTTCTATTTGGTCTCGATAATATTTTCAAACATGCCGGCTTGTACAGCATATGGATGTACACAGAGAAAGTATTGGTTTCATTGGTTGGAGGAGTGGCCTAGTGGTTAGGGTGGTGGACTTTGGTGCTGGGGAACTGAGGAACTGAGTTCAATTATTTATTTTTTGTCTATTAGATTGTAAGCTCTTTGAGCAGGGACTGTCTTTCTTCTATGTTTGTGCAGCGCTGCGTATGCTTTGTAGCGCTATAGAAATGCTAAATAGTAGTAGTAGTAGTAGTAATTCCCAGCACAGGCAGCTCCTTGTGACTCTGGGTAAGTCACTTAACCCTCCATTGCCCGCTGCATTGAGCCTGCCATGAGTGGGAAAGCACAGGGTAGAAATGTATCACAAATAAAAAAAATAATTACTTCTAAATTGTAAATAATTGTGTTATTTGGAGGGGCTGGTTATAGGGACGCCCTGTATTTGTGCAGAGATGTTTTCAGCTAGTAAAGGGCCACCAAAAGAGACATCGTGTTATGAGAATCAGATGCTTAATGATCAGACTTACTAATTATAAGTGCAATTTTTTTAAAAAGCATTAATTAGGTTGACACCTGGGAGCATTTAATATCTTTTTTCCCTGTGCCTACAGGAGCAAATTCCCACATGCCATCTTTTTTCTTTTAATGTAGGCACAGGGTAAAAAGATGTTAAATGCTCCCAGGTTTCAACCTAATTAATGTTTTTTTTTAATTTTTATTTTTTAATTGTACTTATAAATAGTAAGTCTGATTGTTAAGCACCTGATTCTCATAACATGATGTCTGTTTTTATGGTTCTTTATCATTATCGCTGTGGTATATTACAAAAATGCACTTGCCTTTTTTATTATTATTTTATACAGAGAGATTGAATAATGAGGGAAGGGCTTCCTTCTTATGTTCAGTGGAAAAAAATCTGTTGATTAGAAGATAAGAACATAAGAGTAGCCCTACTGATTCAGACCTATGGTCCATCTATTCTAGTGTCTCATTTCCAAACAGTGGTCAAGCCAGGTTATTAGCAGCATTCCATGCTACCAATCCTGGTGCAAGCAGCTGCCTCCCCATATCTGTCTCAATAGCAAACTATGGGCTTTTCCTCCAGAAACTTGTCCAAACCTTTTTAAAACCCAGATATGCTAACCACTGTTACCATATCCTCCGGCAAACAGTTCCAGAGCTTAACTATTCATTGAGTGAAAAAAGTATTTCCTCCCATTTGTTTTAAAAGTATTTCCGTGTAACGTCTTTGTACTTTTGGAAAAAATAAAAAAATCAATTTACTTCTACTTATTCTATACCACTCAAGATTTTGTAGACCTCAAGCATATCTACTCTCAACCGTCTCTTTTCCAAGCTGAAGAGCCCTAACCTGTTTAGACTTTCCTCATACGAAAGGAGTTCCATCACCTTTATCATTTTGGTTGCTCTTCTTTAAACCCTTTCTAATTCTGGTATATCTTTTTTGAAATACAGAGATCAGAACTGAATGCCATAATCAAGGTGCGGATGCACCATGAAGTGTGTGAACTAGTCACCTTTCCAGGACCTGGCCAGGGCTGACCCTGCTTAGCTTCCTTCACAAATGTTCACCAACACCAGGCTTGCTTAGCTTCCTTCACAAATGTTCACCAACACCAGGCTTCTTATAAGCAAAGGTTTTATTAGTTGCCATTTAACATCATCTTCATGGCTTACCTCTGCTTTCACTCCAACATTTCTTCTTCAGCTTAAACATAACAAAAAGGCAGTTACCCAGAGTCTTCTAATTAAACCCTTTCCATACTTAAAGCATGCCTCAAACTTTCACAGTTCAAACTAGCCCAACCAAAGTATTTACATTTCATTTAAAGACTTTCTCAGCTGGTAGTGCAGCTATCACCTTTTCAGCAGATAGTTTCAAAAAGTCCACAAAGTTTAGCCGGCACCTTCAAAAGGGGGATCTTCTTCCTCAAGCTGCCAGGTCCCAGCTTCTCTCCTCTCTTTCACTACCAGGCAGGTATAAGGTGGTTAATTAGCTTCTCCACCCCTTCAGGCTCTTCCCCCTAATTCCAGGCAGAATCCAGCCCATAACTACCTACACCTGTTTCCAGCCCAGGACTCTCCTTAGTCCTAGCAACCTCCACCTGGACATTCCACTACCGGCTCCCCTGGTAGACTCCTCAATAATGACATGACCTGGACCTTTTCCCCCCATTTCTATGGGAACAGCGCCACCTAGTGGCCTACCCAGGACAGGACAGCCCCTTACTCTTCACAAGTGATACAAAATTATTATAGTATTTTCAGTCTTATTCACCATCCCTTTCCTAATAATTCCTTGCATCTAGTTTGCTTTTTTGGCCACTATCACTCACTGAGCAGAAGATTTCAGTATATCTCCAATGACACCCAGATCTTCTTCTTGAGTGCTGACCCCCAAGGTGGACCCTAGCATCAGGTAACTATGATTCAGATTATTCTTTCCAATGTGCATCATCTTGCATTTGTCCACATTAAATTTCATCTGCCATTTGGATGCCTAGTCTTCCAATTTCCTAAGGTCTTTATGCAGTATTTCACAGTCTACACATGTTTTAACAACCTTGAATAGTTTTGTATCATCTGAAAATTTGATCACCTCACTCGTCATTCTGATTTCCATATCATTTATAAATATGTTAAATAGTACAAGTCCCAGCACAGATCCCTGTGACACACCACTGTTCACCCTCCTCCATTGAGAGAAATGACCATTTAACCCTACCCTCTGTTTTCAGTCCAATAACCAGCTCCTAATCCACACCAGAACCTTGCCTCCTATCCCATGACTTTTTAATTTTCTCAGGAGTCTCTCAGGAGGAACATTGTCAAAAGCTTTCTGAAAATCTAGATACACTACATCAACTGGTTCACCCTTATCCACATGTTTATTCATGCCTTTAAAAAAATGAAGCAAATTGGTGAGGCAAGACTTCCCTCGCTGAACCCATGCTGACTCTGTCCCATTAAACCATGTTTGCCTACGTGTTCTGTAATTTTATTCTTTATAATAGTTTCCACTATTTTGCCTGACACCGACATTAGGCTTACCGGTCTATAATTTATAGGATCACCCTAGAACCCTTTTTAAAAATTGGCATCACATTGGCCACCCTCCAGTGCAGGTACTACAGATGATACCCATTTAAAGTGATTCAGAGAGCGTATCTGCGTGCCCGATTTGCACAATATGAACTTTTATTGTCTGATCAAGATTGAATGACAGATGCAGATGATAAGTTAGTATACGTGCTACCATATTTTACACTATCAAAGGAGATAGTGAGCTCGATCATGCGGCATTGGCATGTATTACAAGTGGAAAAACTGTTTCTGGATAAGCCCATTATAGCATTCTCAAGATCCAAGAATATTGGGGAATTGTTATCTAAGAAAATAAAAGATGCTCTATAGATCAAGCAGAAGCTCCTCAACAAATATTTTGTGGTAATTGCCAATGGTGTGCTCAGGCTTTAGTTGGCCCTACTTGGTCGGATCCACAGATGGGTTGCCTGGTAAATTCAAGATGGCTGTTGGACTGTTCTTCAACAATGGTAGTATATGCCATTCAATGCCCATGTGGTAAAATCTACGTGGGTAGGAGTAAACGGGTGTTAAAATTACGCTTGAATGAGCACAAATCACGCATCCTAAATCATAAAATTGAAGCACCGATAGTGCAGCATTGGATTCAGTGTGGACACCAAATAACCGATATTCAATGGAGGATCATTGACCATATTGCTGTGGGGTGGGAGGGTGGTAAGATAGATAAATTATTCAACTATAGGGAACAATACCTGATTTTTTCTTTAAAAGCGATTTCTCCTGGGGGTCTAAACTGGGAGGTAGACTGGATGATGTTAATTTAGAGCTAGTGCGGTATTGACTGTGCTAGCCCAACCCTATGCTTCTTTGACATTCTAATTCACTTTATATATTTTCAGGAGATGGGCCTTGATACAGAGACTTTTGAGAAAATTAAAAAAGTCATGGGATAGGAGGCAAGGTTCTGGTGTTTATTAGGAACTGGTTATTGGATAGAAAACAGAAGGTAGGGTTAAATGACCATTTCTCTCAATGGAGGAGGGTGAATAGTGGAGTGTCACAGGGATCTTTACTGGGACCAGTTAACATATTTATAAATGATCTGGAAATCAGAACGACAAGTGAGGTGATTAAATTTGCAGTTGGCACAAAACTATTCAAGGTTGTTAAAACACATGCGAACTGTGACAAATTGTAGGAAGACCTTAGGAAAATGGAAGACTGAGCATCCAAATAGCAGATGAAATTTAATGTGGACAAATGCAAAGTGATGCACATTGGGAAGTACAATCCAAATCATAGTTACGTCATGCTAGGGTCCATCTTGGGGGTCAGCACCCAAGAAAAAGATCTAGGTATCGTTGTAGATAGTACACTGCTCAGTGTGCGATAGAGGACAAAAAAGCAAAGGGGATGCTAGGAATTATTAGAAAGGGATGGTAAATAAGACTGAGAATAGTATAATGCCTCTGTATTGCTCCATGGTGCAACCTCATCTAGATTATTGTATTCAGTTATTCTTGTGTACTTAAAAAGAGATATAGCGGAATTAGAACATTTTCATAGAAGAGCAACCAAAATGATAAAGGGGATGACTCTCATATGAGGAAAGGCTAAAGAGGTTAGGCTCTTCAGTGTGTAGATATGATTGAGGTCTATGAAATCCTGAGTGGTGTACAACGAGTAGAAGTGAATCGATTTTTTACTCTTTCAAAATGTACAAAGACTAGGGGACACTCAATTAAGTTACATGGAAATACTTTTAAAACAAATAGGAAGAAATATTTTTTCACTCAATGAATAGTTAAGCTCTGCAACTCTTTGCCAGAAGATATAGTAACAGCAGTTAACTTATCTAGGTTTTAAAAAAGGTTTGGACAACTTCTTGGAGAAAAAATCCAGAGTCTGCTATTGAGACAGACATGAAGAAGCTGCTGCTTGCTCTAAGATTGGTAGCATGGAATATTGTTATTTGGGTTTCTGCCAGGTACTTGGACTTGGATTGCCCACTGTTGGAAACAGGAGACAGGGCTAGACGGACCATTGGTCTGACTCAGTATGGCTATTGTTATGTTCTAAAATCACATCATGCCATCTATTGATACACAAAGTTAATACCAGAGAGTACCAGTAAGGAGACCTATAAGTAAGAGGATTAATCAAATACAGTTCTGGGTGATACACCTAAAGATAATACTCCATTTAGATAGAGAAGTTCTCAGAGTTGTAAATTCACCCAAAACGAGGCTCTCTTTTAAAAGTGACCCCTGTAAGGGTGGACAAATTTCTCAATCATAGATCTTCTCATGGGTGTCTATATTTTTTAAGAAAATCTTTATTGAAAATACACCCATGTTCCAATTGAATCTAATCAAATGTGCAACTTACTAATCACAAATCTCAGAACTGTATGAATTGATCCTATCACTTACTTCTATAAACCTCATGCACATCCAAAATTAAAAATGTGCTCTAATCATGCTATGCTAACCTCAATAATATAAATTCTTTCAAAAATCTATGCTATCATAAATATATTTAATGAATACACATATTTATTGATACACAGCATATTTATGTTAAATAAAAATCAGTCAGTGTTTTTATTACTTCGACTACCCAGCTGGTGTTCAGCTCAGTAAACTCAAGATTCTCATTTAGCAATCTACACCAAATTCACAATATCCAACAATATCCATCTGAGCTGTTGGTTTTGCCAGGCACACCACTTAGTTCTGCACTGAACATTCTAGAATTTTGTCTGTACCAATCGTGTTTATATTTATTTCTCTCTGCTGTGCAATGGTACATGAAGAATGTCAACCGGGCTTGAAGGTTGAATACTCTTAGACGTGTGTGTATGCAGGGGAGGGGGGAACAAGCTAATTAAATACTAGCTGCACACAGACTGAAGAGAGCAGTATCGTAATATTTTGTAATAACAGGAGTTTATCATACTTTCAAAAATACATTGGTTTGTTGATTTACTAGCTTCTCGGAGTAATCAGTCTGTTTTCTTCTCCCTCTCTGCTCTATTAGATAATGGTGTTATTAGAGTCGGGCATTCATAATTTATATATACTCAATTGAAATGCAGTAGGTCTCTTTGCTCTGTCCTAAGCTTGGAGCAGAACAAAGTCTAATTGCCACCATTTACACTTCATTTCTCTTGGGAAGAGTCGTGGAGGCATGTGATAAGTAAAGATGTGAAGATAATGACTAATCCAAGCTCTGAGCCATCCAGGACATTTTGACAGAGTCGTTTATAATATTCAGATGTTATGTAGCAAATACAATGTCATCTTTTTTTCAATAGACAGGGCTGTGTGTTGCTAATGAGTTACATTTCTGTTTCAGCCATGGACAAAAAAATATATATCAGTGTATGATGAAAGCATGTTTATTCACTTGTGGGAGGCCAATGCTTACATTTACAGTTCTGCATAGAAGTAAGGTGACTCCCTGCAGCCAACAGACAGAAGAAAGAATTATTCCTTATCAGTAGAGATCAAGGTAGGAAAGTGAAGTCAGAAATTCATGAACCACTCATGTAAAGTTAGGTAATTTATAAAAGCAGCATACATGAGATCACTGTATTTCCAAATGTCTACATGAACACATGAGTAATTGCAACCGATTGACTTCAATCTCTTGTCAAAGTTTGATACGCCAAACCAATTAATGCTTAGAAAAGAGAAGAACTGGGAAAAATGGCAAACATGAAAAGCAAGGAATTTCCACAATATGAACTAAGATTTCTTTCCTCATAGAAGAGTATTTATAATTAACATATAGGGATAAATATTTAGCTGACGGCAGTCAGCAATTTTTTCACTGCTGTCAGCTTTGTGCCCAGATAGACAATGCTAGATCATCTCCAGCCCTGGCACTGAATATCTGGGCATGTGTGGCTGTCTGGCACTTAACCAGTTAAGTGCCAGTATTCAGCCTTAACCATTAAATTATACTGGTCAAAGATAAGCCTGCTACTTATATGGCCCTTTTTGATTGATTAACTTAACTGGTTAAGGGCTGAATATTGGCACTTAATGGGTTAAGTGCCAACTTTGTCCCCAGACCACCCACTGAATAATACAATTTTGGATTAGATGGTTGGTGCTGATATTCAGTGGCAACTTAAAAGGGCAGGAGCCTTTCCTGCCCAGTTAAATCCCTTTGAATATTGACCCCCATATGTTAAAATCATTTATATATGCAATACCATATTTGCCAGGTTTTTTCCTCTATACTGAACTTGCAGGGCAAGAAAACATTCTGAAAAGTCCAATATAAATGTATGGGTCAATACTCAATGCCAGTGGTTAGTGAATTTTTTTTTAATGTTAGACAAAGTATTAAAAATGAATATATTCAGTCTCAATACATAGCTGAGTGGCACTGAATATACATATAAGACCATCAATGCTGCCTGTTGTATATACAGTGATGAGAAAAAGGGGAAAACACTCCCACATAAGAAAAACAAGCAAAGCAAAACAAAGAGTGGACGTGACCACAAACAGTCTGTTCCAGGGTAATAAATGTTTTTATTAATAAAAAATGAGAGGTCTTAACTTGCACTGCTACAGGTAAACCAGCATAAGTATGGCACAATTTAATGGTCCATGTGCTAATAATAGTACCCATAGCGCATACAGTAGTACAACAATTATTCAGCTCAAACACATAATCCATATACTGTACAGATGGACCTAACACAGGCCGTGTTTTGGTATGTAAGCCTTCCTCAGTAGTCCTTAGATGTCTGGAAAAAGGCACAGCCTTGATGCCTGATAAGACCATTAGCCTCGAAACAAAGAGCCCTTTCCATCAAGGGTTGCAGCCTTTAGATTTGGCTCCAGCTTCCTCCACCACTTGTCATTTTGCATTTGTCCACATTAAATTTCATTTGCCATTTGGCTGCCTAGTGCTGGTTTTGTTTTTTATTTATTTGTTGCATTTGTATCCCACATTTTTGCAGGCTCAATGTGGCTTACATATTGCTGTTAACGGCGTTAGCCGATTCCGGTCTGAACAAATACATGGTACGAATGAATACAAGGTGATGTTGTGGTAGATAAGGTACATGTAAGATAGGTGTAGTTGGGGAACTTTGAAAGGGGGTGGGGGAGGAAGAGTCAGGTAATGTCCTTTACGTTCTTTGGTTGCATTGTGTCGCAGGTGTACATGTATTTTTTATCTTGGGTCGGTGGGGGTATGCTCTTTTGAACAGGACCGTTTTTAGTGATTTCCGGAAATTAAGGTGGTCTGGCAATAGTTTTTACTATTTTTGGCAGTGCGTTCCACAGTTGTGCGTTTAAGTAGGAAAAGCTGGATGCATAGGTGGATTTATATTTGAGTCCTTTGTTGCTTGGGTAGTGGAGGTTTAGGTATGATCATGTAGATTTAGTGGTATTTCTGGTTGGCAGGTCAATAAGGTCTGTCATGTATCCAGGTGCCTCGCCGTAAATGATTTTATGAACAGTCATGCAGATTTTGAACGTGATTCCTTCTTTGATTGGTAGCCAATGCAGTTTTTCTCTGAGTGGCTTGGCGCTGTCAAAACGCGTTTTTCCAAATTTAAGCCTGGTTGCTGTGTTTTGGGCGGTTTGAAGTTTTTTTATGATTTGATTTTTGCATCCCGCATAGACTCCATTACAGTAGTCTGCATGGCTTAGTACCATTGTTTGTATCAGGTTTCAAAATATTTCCGTCAGGAAGAATGGTTTCAGGGGTTTGAGTTTCCACATTGAGAAGAACATTTTCTTTATGATGGATTTCACTTGGGTCTCAAGTGAGAGGTTACGGTCAATTGTTACTCCAAGAATTTTCAGTCTGTCTGAGGTAGAGAGGGTGCATCCTGGGGTGTTAATGCTTGTGGGTTTGTATGTATTGCATTGTGATGAGATGATGAGACAGTGTGTTCTTTCTGTATTGAGTTTTAGTTGGAATGCGTTAGCCCATGAGTTCATGGTGTTTAAGCTGAGTTTGATTTTGTTGCTGATTTCTGCCAAGTCATGTTTGAAGGGGATATATAATGTAACGTCATCAGCATAGATAAATGGGCTAAGGCCTTGGGTGGATAAAGTCTTGACTAGTGGCGTCAACATGAGGTTGAAAAGGATCGGTGATAGTGGTGATCCTTGCAGTACTCCGCAGTCTAGTTTCCACGGTGATGATATGTTTGATTTTGATTTCACTTGATATGTTCTTGTGGTTAGAAAGCCCTTGATCCAATTAAGAGTACTGCCACCGATTCCGAAGTGTTCTAGAAGTCTTAGTAGTATGTTGTGGTTGACCGTGTCGAATGCACTTGACATGTCAAATTGGAGGAGAAGAATGCTTTTGCCTATTGCTACTTCTTGCTTGAATTTGGTTAGGAGAGTAGCCAGCTTATTTTCGAAAGTGGTGTACACCCATATTTCGACCCAAACTGGAGATGGTTTCCATCTCGCAAAGGCGCCCAAATCGGTATAATTGAAAGCCAATTTTGGGCGCCTGCAACTGCATTCTGTCGTGGTAACGGTCAAAGTTGATGGGGGCGTGTCAGAGGCATGGTGAAGGTGGGACTGGGTCGTGTTTATCGGCCGAGCAGAGATGGGCGCCTTCGGCTGATAATCAAAAAAAATGGGTGTTTTAGCGAGAATTTAGGTCACTTTATTTGGACCCTTTTTTTTCACGAACAAGTCCCAAAAAAGTGCCCTAAATGACCAGGTGACCACCGGAGGGAATCGGGGGTGAGCACCCCTGACTCCCCAAGTGGTCACTAACCCCCTCCCACCAAAAAACCCCACTTTAACAACTTTTTTTGCCAGGCTCTATGCCAGCCTCAAATGCCATACCCAGCTCCATCATAGCAGTATGCAGGTCCCTGGAGCAGTTGTTAGTGGGTGCAGTGGACTTCACCCAGGTGGACCCAGGCCCATCCCCCCCTACCTGTTACACTTGTGGTGGTTAATGTTGAGCCCTCCAAAACCCCACAAAACCCAATGTACCCACATGTAGGTGCCCCCCTTCACTCCTTAGGGCTATGGTAATGGTGTAGACTTGTGGGCAGTGGATTTGGGGGGCTCAGCACACAAGGGAAGGGTGCTATGCACCTGGCAGCTATTTCAATGTGTTTTTTAATTTGTAAAAGTGCCCCCTAGGGTGCCCGGTTGGTGTCCTGGCATGTGAGGGGGACCAGTGCACTACGAATCCTGGCCCCTCCCACAACCCAATGCCTTGGATTTGTTCATTTTTGAGCTGGGTGCCTTCGGATTCCATTATTGCTGAAAACCAATAGCGCCCAGCTCAAAAACGCCCAAATCCTAGGCATTGCCCCGCACAACCCATATTATCAAAAAAAAGATGGGAGTGGAGGAGTGGCCTAGTGGTTAGGGTGGTGGACTTTGGTCCTGAGGAACTGAGTTTGATTCCCACTTCAGGCACAGGCAGCTCCTTGTGACTCTGGGCAAGTCACTTAACCCTCCATTGCCCCAGGTACAAATAAGTACCTGTATACAATATGTAAGCTGCATTGAGCCTGCCATGAGTGGGAAAGCACGGGGTACAAATGTAACAAAAAAAAATTTGTCCACTGTAGGGGTAGATTTACAAATTTATGTAGTTGACAAAAATGTGCATATGTTTCTGCAATTCTGGTATGGCCATTTTTGGGGGGTGGATTTGGGGCAAAGAGCAGGAGAATTTGCAATTTACATATTTACTTTCTAAAATAAATGCAATCTGTTTATTCATTTATTTATTTCCAGGCATTTGATATACCACATATTGAGCCTAAGCAGCTGACTAACCACCTTATAATCGAAAGAGAAAAACGCCCATATTCCGACCTAAATCGGGAGATGGACGTCTTTCTCTCGCGGGCACCCAAATCGGTATAATCCTAAGCCGATTTTGGGCATCTTCAACTGCACCCCGTCGCAGGAACGAATAAAGTTGACGGGGGCGTGTCGGAGGCGTGGCAAAGGTGGGACTGGGACGTGGTTATCGGCCGAGGAGAGATGGGCGTCTTTAGCTGATAATTAAAAAAAAAAGGCGTTTTACCGCGATTTTGGGTCACTTTTTTTGGACCCTTTTAAGGGCACTGCAGAGTCACATCAGCAATGCATTGTGGTGGGTGTAGGGTATTGGGATCCGTGATTCCACTAGCTTGTGGCAAATGCTCACGATGTTGGTAGTTGGTAGGCTATACTCCCATGGTGCTTTTCCCTCTGCTTACTGGGTCAGAGTGTGCCCTGTTTTGTTTCCGGTAGTCCATGAGGTAGAGGCCATTTTTGTAAGCCAGTTTTAGATCCTATTCATGTGTTAGCCACGTTATAGTACTTAGTTCTTACCCTGAATGTTACTAAAAGAGGGCATTGTACACCATTCTGCCAGCTCGGACCTACTGCTAATCTCAGTACCAGCGAGACTCGTTGCCAGTGGGGCACAACCTCTGATCTGCAGTTAACTGTGAGTAAACATGCTTATTCAAAAAAAAGAATGTTTTCAGCTAGATTAGTCTTCAGGTGTCAACTGGTGTGCCAAGGTTATACAGCAGCAACAAGTCCTGTCCCTGGAGCACTTTTAATGGGTACTGCAGTGCACTTCAGGCAGGCAGACCCAAGCCCATCCCCCCCCCCACCTGTACCACTTGTGGTGGTAAATGGGAGGCCTCTGAAACCCACTGTACCCACAAGTAGTTGCCCCCTTCACCCCTAAGAGCTATGGCAGTGTTGTACATTTGTCCCTCCCATGACCAAATGGCTTGGATTAGGACATTTCTGAGTTGGAAGTTTTATTTTCCATTACCGTAAAAAAAAAAACCGCCCAGCTCAGAAAGGACAAAATCCATGGCATTTGGTCCGGCCAAACCGTATTTTCGAAACAAAAGATGGACGCCCATTTTTTTTTGAAAATACGGTCTGTCCCGCTTCTTCACGTACCCGTTTTCAGACATAGACGCCCAAGGAGATGGGCGTTCGCGTTCGATTATGCCCCTCTAAGTGGTTTATACCATCAAAAGCAAATTCTTCTCGTTATGAAAATGAGAGTGGTGCAAACAAAGAGGAGGGAAAGGGAAAAAGGAATAAGGGAGGGTAGAAAGACATTTATGCAGGAGGGAAAGCTGAAGAGAAAAGTCTTCAGAAGAGCTTTAAAGGAGTGACGAGGCATATCAATTCTAACTGAAGCTGGAAGGTCATTCCATAACTTTGGTCCTAGATAACTGAATATAGTTTCAGAAGAAATGGACGAGACATAATCTAAGATCGAGACTTCAATATAATCAACTATAAAATACAGGAAACCAAGCAACCAAACCCAACAATAAATCTTCCCTGACATGATAACGAACCATCCCCACCTCTCCTCACAACTACTACCCAACTCTATCATATCACCCCTTAACCATTTTTTCTCCAAGCTGAAGCGCACTAGCTGCTTTAGCCTTTCCTCAAAGGGAAGTCGCACCATCCCCTTTATCATTGTCATTGCCCTTCTCTCTGTACCTTTTCTAATTCCACTATATCTTTTTTTGAGATGCGGTGACCAGAATTGCACACAATATTCGAGGTGCGGTCACTCCATGGAGTGATAGGCATTATAACATCCTCATTTTTGTTTTCCATTCTTTTCCTAATAATACCTAACATTCTATTTGCTTTCTTAGCCGCCACCGCACACTGAACAGAGGGTTTCCACGTATCATCAACGATGACACCTAGATCCCTTTCCTGGTCGGTGACTCCTAATGTGGAACCTTACATCACATAGCTATAGTTCAGGCTCCTCTTTCCCACATGCATCACTTTGCACTTGCTCACATTAAATGTCATCTGCCCAGTCTCCCAATCTCATAAGGTCCTCTTGCAATTTTTCATAATCCTCCCGCGATTTAACAACTTTGAATAACTTTGTGTCATCAGCAAATTTAATTACCTCACTAGTTACTCCTATCTTTAGATTATTTATAAATATGTTAAAAAGCAGCGGCCCCAGCACAGTCCCCTGTGAAATCCCCACTATCTACCCTTCTTCATTGAGAATACTGACCATTTAACCCTTCTCTCTGTTTTCTATCCTTTAACCTGTTCTTAATCCACAACAGAACACTACCTCCTATCCCTGACTATCCAAATGCCATTTGAAAATCCAGATACACTATATCAACCGACTTACCTTTCTCAACATGTTTGTTCACCCCTTCAAAGAAATGTAATAGTTTGGTGAGACAAGATTGCCGGTCACAAAATCCATGTTGGCTTTGTCTCATTAATCCATGCTTTTGAATATGCTCTGTAACTTTGTTCTTCATAATAGTCTCTACCATTTTGCCTGGCACCGACATCAGGCTCACCAGTCTATAATTTCCCGGATCACCTCTGGAAACTTTTTAAAAAATTGGTGTTACATTGGCCACCGTCCAGTCTTCTGGTACCCTGCTTGATTTTAAGATAAACTACATATTGCAATAGTTCTTCAAGTTCATTGTTCAATTCTATCAGTACTCTGGGATGAATAACATCCAGTCCAGGTGATTTGCTACTCTTCAATTTGCCAAATTGCACCATTACATCCTCCAGTTTTAAAGAGATTTCATTCTCTTTCTCTGACTTGTCAGCTTTGAATACCATTGCTGGCACTGGTATCTCTCCCAAATGTTCCTAAGTGAAGAATGAAGCAAAGAATTAGTGTAATCTCTCTGCTATGAATTTGTCTTCCCCGAGTGCCCCTTTTACTCCTCGTCATTTAGCGGTCCAACTGATTCTTTTGTCAGCTTCTTGCTTTTAATATACTTTAAAAAATTCATTATCATGTGTTTTTGCCTACAATATAATCTTTTTTTCAAAGTCCATCTTTGCTTTCCATATAAGCCCTTTGCATTTGACTTGACATTTCTTATGTTGTTGCTTATTATTTTCGGTTGGATCCTTCTTCCATTTTATGAAGGATTTTCTTTTAGCTCAAGTAGTTTCCTTCACATGCTGCTGCCAGCCACTAAACTTATAGATCTTTTATAATATGGACTCAGACGCCTTCTGGTGTGTTTCCTGCTGAGCTTATGTACTCTTCTGAAGTCTGTCATCATCCGCACTGAGACCACTCATAAGTGTAACAATATAACTTTATGATCGGGGTCACAAATATTTTCTGGTAAAGTATCAAAACACACCTCTTGAAGAATGCTGAGAGGGAATCTACTGAGTGGAAGAAAACTTCTAGTGAACATTTTATGTGCTGGGAAATTGCTTTTAGATCTGAGAAAAGGTGGACTTGTGGTTAAATAGGTAATTTAATTGTCTTTTTAAGTTTATCTACTTATTTAGCGGAGTTAGTTTAGACAATCATGTAGCCTTTAAAGTCTGTCAGGGTTTCATATAAAAGCTGTTTTTAAGAGTCCAGTTTAGTATTTTAGGTTGCATTTTAGAGTTTGCTAAACTTCAATTTAGAGCATAGCTAGCAGCTGAAGTAAGCCCCTGTTTAGTATTTAATTCCCTCCTACC
This sequence comes from Microcaecilia unicolor, assembly GCF_901765095.1. Lineage (NCBI taxonomy): Eukaryota > Metazoa > Chordata > Amphibia > Gymnophiona > Siphonopidae > Microcaecilia > Microcaecilia unicolor. The sequence continues at coordinate 607,746,241 of NC_044031.1, read as the reverse complement.
CACCCATGGCTGTTCTTTAATTTATAGGCTTTTCAGTCAACTAAAATGAGGACATTGCAGACTGAGGGTTTTTCTGGATTTTTTACATCAAGTGCTCTGCCTGAATCATTTTAAGAAAGGGTTTGTTTAAATTGTAATTTTATATTGCCGGGATAATTGTTCCTTTATTTACTTATTTTTTTTATAGCAGATGACTTAGTTTATTTTTCTTTTTTATGGAGCTTGTTTCCATGCTTGCTCTAGGATTTTTTTTTTAAATCTCCATTTCAAAAGGAGAGGTGACCTAATTTAACTTTTTTGAAGTACCCATACTTCTGAGGTTAGGCTAGATCTCATACGAAAGAGGCTGTTTCTCTTAACCTATAGAACAGCAAAAAAGGTAGAGGATTTAGTACAGTTTTCTTTTCTCTTTTCCCTTCAATAGCTGCATAAACTTCTGTAACTGAACTATGGCTGAGAAACATCACGCCACCAAAGCTGTTGCCCCATTTATAGCTTCCGCCTCTGTGCAGACAGAAAGCATGAGCCAAGGAGAGGGGCTGGTTTTATGTGAGCGATGTCTGCTGCTTGAATTCCTTATGAAAGAAGTGGAGGAACTGAGAAAGAAGGGAGCAAGGTTTAGAAGCATCTGTAAAAATGAGAAATACATGATGAAATGCTTCATGAGGTATTAAAGATCTCTAGCAGTGGAGAAGAAGAAGCTTTGCTGAAAGAGTACAATTGGATACAAATTACAAAAGCCTGCAGGATCAAAACCATGACTCTACCTGCCCTAGAACTGAAGAACTAGTATGTAGCTCTAGAAGTGGAGGAGGTGAGAGCATCCCAGCAACAGGAGGAACTGAAGCTCGGAATCCTCAGAGTTACTGAATCAGTGACCATTAGGAAGCGAAAGGTAGTGGTGGTTGTCAATTCCTTTCAGATGGGGTTCAGAGGCATCCATCTGCCAACCACATGAGATCCTGGGAAGTGTGCTGTCAGCGAGGAGCTGAGATTTGAGATGTTATAGAGAGTTTGCCGAGATTCATCAAGCCTATATACTATTATCCAATGTTGCTCATCCGTTGTGGCAGAAATGATACATTGTAACATAGTACAGTAGAGTCACGGTTATTCAACTTTCTGCATTAACTGACCATTGGTTTACCGGGCTCTGACACTCTATTTCTCCCATCACACCTCCCAAGCCTCACAAAGTGCCTCCTGCCCCACCCACCCAAACAGAAGCAACTTCCCACTTCCAGACTCCCTTTCAAGTCAGGGGCGTAGCCAGACAACACATTTTGGGTGGGCATAAGCAAGAAGTGGGTGGGCACCAAGTGTTCTCTCTCCCCCCCCCCCCCCCCAAAACCACCACTAAAAAATATCTCAGCTGGCAGGAAAATGCTTCTTTCCACCTTGGCAGTCTACAGCAGGCATGTGCTGAAAACTGAGCATGCGTAGGTGCCAGTACCGTGGAGAGTAGCGTCTCCATTACCATCAGGGGGAAGTCTTCAGCTGGCAGAACTTGGGATCTCCACCAGCTACTGCTAAACGTGTGCTACTCTTGGGTGGGCCTGAGCCCTAAGTGGGTGGGCCCTGGCCCACCCAGGCCCACCTGTGGCTACGCCACTGTTTCAAGTGCTTCCCCACTCACCTGCTCAATTGTAGGCCCTCTGGATCTAGTTTAGAAGCCCTGGTAGTCCAGCGGTGAGGCCAGAGCAGGAGCAAACTCCACTCTCCCCTGCTCATCCCGGCTCAGCTTTCAAAATGGCTGCCACAAACTCTTTTGGGATCTTGCTCTCTTGGAATGCTTTTTTAATTATTATTATTTTTGAAAGAGAATTCACTTTTTCTCGGTCTGTGAGAAAGAGAAAAAATTTGCTATGACATTAATTGTTTTAAATAGGAGTCGAAAATGTTGATGAGTAAATTGCTCCAAAGGCAGTGTTCCTATAAAACTGTGAAAAAAGCTTACGCTTAAGAATTTCTGTTAATGTCTAAAAAGAAGAAATGAACAAGATCAGGATGTTTTGACATGTGTTTTGTGATCTGAGTAACCAGCAGGCACTTTTATAAGGCTGTGATCTTCTCACAAGAAATTGTATAGCTCTCTGATATCGAAGTTATGGAATATTCTTATCAGTGGATATCTGAACTGGCTAAAATTATGTGATGTTCATAAAGCTATTGAAATCTTGGTTATTCAGTACATATTTTCACTAAACACTTGGATAATTGCAAAAGGGGTGCTTTTTATTTTTCATTTGTAATTTGCATCTTTGGGGTGCTTTTACTAAGTTGTGCTAGTAAATGGAATTTGCGCATCCTAACAAGGGTCTTTCCCATGTGTTACGTGTATTTTTTGTATTAATGGCCATGCATTGATGTTGCTAGTAGAACGTGACCATTAAATAAAATTACTGTGTGTGCACTTACCGCCATCCATTCTGTCAGCAGTAAGGGCTACATTACCAGTTAGCATACGGTAATGTAGTTACACTAAGTGATTAGGGAAATGGGAAAGGGAAATGGGACTTGATATACCGCCTTTCTGAGGTTTTTGCAACTACATTCAAATTGGTTTACATAGTATATTCAGGTACTTATTTTGTACCAGGGGCAATTCCCAGAGTCACAAGGAGCTGCAGTGGGAATTGAACTCAGTTCCCCAGGATCAAAGTCCACTGCACTAACCACTAGGCAGAGGAACACCAACTTTCTACCCCATGACATGCCCCTCTCCCCCAAAAATATTTTTTGCACGTGGTTAGCATATGCAGATTTGGCAGTTACCACAGGATGGCTGAGTCCATCACATGGTTCACAATGTTAAGCGATATTAGATGCATGTTAGTGTGTAAAGCACCTTAGTAAAAGGGCCCTAAAAAAGAAATTGAAAAGGAAAAATAATTGGTATCCCCCCCCCCCCAGGGAGCAAACTCCCACCCTGCAGAGTTTCTCCCTGACAGCTTATAAGGAATTTCCATGTCTAGCAGGGCATCCCCCATTTCCCCACCTCTACGAGCTCCAGTTTACAAAATTCTTCTGCGTATCTGTTGCTCCCCTTTGCCATATATGCTCAGGAGATGTCTACCAGATAGAGTTTGTTCTTCACAGAAGGTTCTGTTTGCAGAGGAATCCTTCCTCTGAGGGCTTGCTGCTCCAGAGAGGGTTTTTCCTTTAGGGATAGAGCTTTTTCCTCAGGGGGAATCGACTTTTCGTTACATCAATTTTTCCAGTTGTAGCATTACCACTGCTGGTAATGTGCGCACATTCCCAACTACAATAAAACCTTTTAATAAGATATTTACTAAGGGCTTACTGGGCAATTCTATAAATGGCAATTAGGTGCTAATTCTGCACCCAGCTTTTGGCAAAAAACACATTCTAATGGATGCAAGGCAGTACCTCAAGGATCACCGTTATCACCAACACTTTTCAACATAATGATGATCCCACTGGCCAAGTCCTTATCAAAGCAAGGCCTCAACCCGTTCATCTACGCAGACAATGTCACAATATACATACCCTTCAGACATGATCTAACAGAAATCAACAACAAAATCAAACTCGGTCTGAATACCATGGACTCATGGGCTAATTCTTTTCAACTGAAACTGAATGCTGAAAAAAACACACTGTCTCATCCCTCCCTATCTCAGAGAGCCTGAAAATACTCGGCATGACAATCGACCACAACCTCACATTCGAGAGTCAAATGAACTCCACAACAAAGAAAATGTTCCACTCAATGTGGAAACTTAAACGCGTAAAACCTTTCTTCCCGAGAGAAATATTTCATAACCTAATACAATCAATGGTACTTAGTCACGCAGAGTACTGCAACGGAATCTACGCAGGATGAAAAGAACAACTCACAAAGAAACTCCAGACCGCTCAAAACACAGCAGCCAGGTTGATATTTGGCAAATCACGATTCGAAAGTGCCAAGCCCCTCTGAGAAAAACTGCACTGGCTTCCAATCAAGGAACATATTACTTTCAAGATCTGCATCCTGGTCCACAAAATCATCTACGGCCAATCCCCAGGATACATGACAGATCTCTTAGACCTACCAACAAGAAATATAACCAGATCATCTCGAACATACCTCAACCTCCACTACCCAAGCTGCAAAGGACTTAAATACAAAGCAACCTATGCATCCAGCTTCTCCTATATAAGCACACAACTATGGAATGCACTGCCAAAAGCTGTGAAAACAACCTATGACCACCTAAACTTCAGGAAATCATTAAAAACCTACCTGTTCAATAAGGCATATCCCACCAACCCAACATAAATACCTACACTCTGCAACACAGCAAAATCAAAGCTCGTAATGGACACTATTAATCCTTTCCTCTCCCCAACCCCCATTGTATCGGAAACACGTGTCAGGATGGCTGGACATATGCTGGACATACTTAAAATTAATATATAGTAATATTAAACCAGCTTCTGACCTCTGAGAACTCACCCCTCCCTCAGGAATCAGAGGATGGCAAAATGGACCAAATGGTGTTGAGCTGCCTGCTAGCCCTGTGTTTAATTACTCCTGATTAACATACCTTTTGTTCCATCTGGGAGCAGAGCTCTCTTTGAGAACAAAAGAGGCCAGACATAGAGGCTCCATCACTAGGGACTTCAAACAGGAGAACCTGTGAAAAGTCACCTTCCTGACTTCAGAAAGCAAACTGGAGTTTGGCTGGGAAGGAAGATAAGTTTTTTGATCTCTTTCTGTTCTGGAGGTATAAAGGAGAGCACATGGTGCTCGGGGCACTTCTCTCTGTCCAGGGCACTGCTTTCTGTCTGGTGCCACTTCTCTCTCTCTTTCTTTCTCCCTGCAGCAGAGTGCACAGGACTCTGCTGGGCTGCCTTTGTTCTTCCTTTTCTTTCTCTGCACACCTCCATCTTTATCCACCAGAGCACATGGATCTGCTGGCTTAACTGTTCTTTCTCTTACTCTATATACACACCCAGAGACAGCCTTGTACCCTTTTACCTGTACTAAGTGCTATGAACCTATACCTATATGCAAACATAATATACTATATATATCCAAACCCGTGTGGATTGTGTATTCTTTGAGAACCCACTGCCTTTGTGAACTGGACCCGGGACCAACCCTAGGCAACGATTGCTGACAACATATACCTTTATTCGACTACATTATCACCCTGTATTTGTTTCTCTACCGGACTTGGCGAATGCCTTTACAGTACTATGTAAGCCACATTGAGCCTGCAAATAGGTGGGAAAATGTTAGATACACATGTAACAAATAAATAAAACAGGGCTGAAATGGCAGATTGGCATGGAAATACACTTATGCGCCTAATTATAGGATAGCACCTATGTGTATCCATGCACAACTGCAAAGGGGGTGTTCCCATGGGAGGGGCATGGGCAGGCATGGGGTGTTCTGGAAAATTGTGCACAGTATTATAGAATACCACAGATGTGCGCACCAGGATTTACACCTGGTTTCAGCTGATGTAAGTCCTCACGCTCAAAACTGGACGCACAATTTGGTGACCAACACTATTTATTTTAAATATTTCTAACTCTCCTATACACTAAGGGGTCCTTTAAAAAAGGCATTTTTAAAATTTTTGCCGAAAATGGATGTGCGGCAAAATCAGTAAAGTCTCACGTGGTAACCAGGCGCGTCAAATGCCACTTGGCACACGTCCAATACACGTGTCTGAAAATAAAAATTATTTTTCGGCTAAGCATATCCGATGCACACCAAAAATGAAATTACCGCCAACAGCCATGCGGTAACCGGGTGAAAACTCCATTTTTGCATGTTGGGCGCGCATAGACGCTTATGTGGCTTAGTAAAAGGGTCCCTAAGTGGTTTCTATAAAAACATAATATTAAAACACAAAATAACAATAATAGAACTAAAACTTCATTAACAGAGAACATAAAGTGCTGCCATCACAGACTCTGCAACCCTACATTGCCATAAAAAAAGCTTGAATAAAAAGCTGTGTTTTAAACATTTTCTTAAGTTGCTGGAGACTAGGACTTACACATAATTGGCCTGGCAAAGCATTCCACGTAAATGTTCATGCAATTGAAATGGCTGATGCGTGAGTAGCACAGAAGAAACCAGATGCAAATTCAAACATTTAGTGAAATCAAACCTTAAAAGACCTTCCAGATGAGGACAGAGCGAAAACCTGACCAAAATAACATGGCATTTTATCATCAACCTTTTGAATAAGAGTCAAAACTTTATACTGCACTCTGTGTTTCACAGGTAACCACTGAAGTTACTTTAATGTTGGTGTTATATATTCAAATTTAGAAATGCCAAGAACCAATCTGGCAGTGGCATTCTGTACAATTTGTAACGCTTTAAGCCTATACTCTGAAACACTCAAATATAGAGCGTTACAGTAATCTTTTTTTGACAAAACCATCTCCTGAATAACACTCCTAAAATCAATCAGACATACATAACATAGGTTTTAACCGAAACAACATTCGCGGTTGCTGAAAGGCTGATTGAATCACATGTACAATTTCATCTTTCATTGAAAGCTGGGAATCCAAAATCATACCGGTGCGCCAGTTATACATTGTTTTCCAGTGCTCATATTTGGATGCCGTTTACTCAGTGCATTTTTTCTAGCAAAAAAGGTGCCAGTACTCAAATGCTAGTCCATCCTTCAGGGGATCACTGAGGGACCTTCCCCCACAACAGCCAGGACCCTGCAACCAGCCACAGAATCTATGACAATGCAGAATTGATCTGTAGAGCCTGAGCTCTTTCATTAAAACTTGGGTCCATGGGTCCATTTTAGCAGACAATGGAAAAGGTGCTGGTACTCAGTACCCCCCAAGTACCCCCTCAAAAAAGCCCTGCATTTACTAAATCCTGCCTTTAATGTCCTTTAGCAAAACCATATTAACTTTTGGACATTAATACATTTTAAAAACACACTAGTAAGCATTCTAGGGGATCTTTTACTAAGGCACACTCACAATTTTGGCGCACGCTAAAATTGGGCACTAGCTAAATTTTTGAGGCACCCATAGGAATGCATTGGCGTCTCTAACGTTTAGCGTGCACCTATTTTTAGCATGTGCTAAAAACATGAGCGCACCTTAGTAAAAGACCCTCAATGAGCTTTTGTCAATTGACTTCTCTATCTCCCTCTGCCTAACCCATGTTCTTCTGTTTTTATTCTTTTGTTTTTATTAAAATGTATTTATTTATAAAGTATTAATATGACAGGCAAATTTCAAGTTGTACAAACAGAAAGCAATAAAATGATTCAACTATTACATCTAATTTGTTTATGTGTTTTTTATGAATCTTTTATATAGTCTTTTCCTGATTGCTTGTTCAAAATGGCTTACAATATGACATAAAAGCAATCTATCAAAACTAAATAACTTTATGTTCATCTGTTCAACTGCTTGTTTGTGATTGTTTAGTCTATTTGTTTTTCAAGAAACCATTTTATAACTACATTAGCATTAACACAGATCTTCAAGTTAATGCATGGTCCATGCCCAGAAGCTTCAAAATATTTCATTGATTGAGAGGGTACTGAGGAAGGGACAAACTGAGCATATGTCACATTTTTAGTATTAATAGCTGTGTGCTAATGTTGCCAGGCTGCATAAAGAAATGTATAACCAGCAGAAGAAAGGAGGTGTTGATGCCCCTGTACAAATCATTGGTGAGAACCCATTTGGAGTATTTTGCTAAGGATGAAAAAAGACTTGAAGCAATTTAGAAAAAAAGTGACAACAAGGATATGGAGTTTGTGCCATTTATGAGAAGAGACTTGAGGACCATATGTATACCCTAGAGGAAAGGAGGAGTACGGGTGATATGATATAGACGTTTAAATATTTGAAACTTATTAATATGCAAACAAACCTTTTCCAGAGAAGGGTAAATGGTAGAACTAGAGGACATGAATTGAGGTTACAGGGGTGTTGACCTAGAAGTAATCTTAGGAAGAACTTTTTCACAGAGAGGATGGTGGATGCCTGGAATGCCCTCCCCTGGGAGGTAGTGGAGAAGAAAACAGCAACAGAAATCAAAAATGCATGGGATAAGCACAAAGAATTCCTAAATGGAAAGAGAAAGAAATCAAACAATTTAGCTGCGCTTAACAGGCAAATCCAGTAGTTGGAAAGTAAGGCTAGTGTTGGGCAAATTTCTAAGGTTTGTGCCCTGAAAATGGCAAGGACAGGTCAAGACTGCGTAGGCATATGGGGCCTTATCCTATAAAGGTTCTGATCCTAAATTTATACTCCTAAATGCTCATAGTTTATGAGCATAAATTATACTCATAAATTAGGAGCATACATTTTAAGAGTGTAAATCTAGGAGCATAAATTTTATAGAATAAGGCCCATGGTGGGCAGACTGGATGGATCATGTAGGTCTTTATCTGCTATCATCTACTATGTATTTTCTTATTGAATGGTTTCAATCACCTTTCCTAGAGGCTCAAGGCAAATGCATAACACATTGTGGTACCCCGGCTGAGGGTTGTGGGTAGCCGTGCAAATGAACCAAGCTAGACATGGTATGTAAATGAGAAAATAACTGGTTTATTAGCTGAGCCCTGAAACATGTTACTTCATAGACCAGGAACATAAGGAAAAAGCTCTGTGGCTCAGAATGCACAGTCTTAAGCAGACCTCTGGCAACATGCCCAAACATTCTGCGGCTGGTGGGCTGCCACAACCCAAACATATGTAAGTTCTTAGTTCTTCTCTTAGTCCCAGGACTGGCTTAAAAGTCTTAGTCCAATAGCAAAAGTGGCTTACCTCAGCCAAGTTTCGGCAGCTTACACATCAGCTAGGGAGCCCTTACAATACAGGGTAGCTTCTCTCCTTCTGGGACCTCTGTATTGGGGCCTCCCTGATCTACTCAGCCTGATCTCAGTCCCGCCCATCTGACTCAGCAACTGCCTCAGCCTCCACCTCAGCAGACTAGTGCTCCCTGCTGCAAGGAGGCTGAACTTCATCATCCGTGAGGGAGTGCTCTTCAATTTACAATCCACTCCCTCACACATATAAATTACAATTTCACATTAAATATATGCACAATAGGCAAAAACAGACCAAACAATAGAGAGAAGTCCTGATGCATCCTTCCTAGTGGGGACAACTTTCAAAGCAATTTAGAAGCCCTTTTATTAATGGCTGTTGCAGTTAGTGTATGGTAAGAGGCTACCATCCAAATGTGTTAAGGAGTTGTGTGGTAGTATGCCTGTTACCACATATTAAACCATGCATTGTTGCATTTTTTCAGAATTTTTCTCTGAGGGGGCATGAAACAGGTGGAGAGGGGGCATGGTAGTGTTAGCCAACTAGGGTATAATACTTAGTGCAAGCTAAGGAGGAGATTCTATATATGGCACCTGAAAAAAATCCATACAGAAAACATTTTCACCGGTGCCCAGATTTAGGCATGGTATATAGAATACGCTTAGTTGATGTCCCTGTACCTAAAACTGAGCATGTCCATTTACACCAATGAAAACATGGTGTAAATTCTGGCGTGTAGATTTAGGCACATTGTTCCATATTCTATAACTATGCGTATAAATTTTAGAACACTCACAAAATGCCCATTTTCCCGCCTATAACCACACCCCTTTTTGGCTGCACACATTAAAAGTTAGGCTCAGTGCATTACAGAAAACGCTTAGCAAGTTCTGTGCATAAATTCTAATTGTTGCCAATTAGAGCTCATTATTGCTTGTCAAGTGCTGTTATCAACTCTGATTGGCTTGTTAAGCCAATTAAATTATGCACGTTGTTACAAAATACTCTTAGATTTCAGCGCAGATCTCTAGGCGCAGTATATAGAATCCAGGGGTAACTGGCTAACGCAGAGTTAACACAAGAGCACTTAGTGCTTTCTAAATAGGAGGCGGTAAGTGTCATGCATTAATTAAATACATTGCTTCTTATATTCTTCAACAGCGCATAGAATTCAGTGCAGATTATAAAAGATTAAACAGGTCAACCCTGCAAGTTTACAATTTAAGATCGAAGAATACAAAATTAAACAGTTAATAAAACAGACTAATTGAAAGAGATTTTAAAAAGAAAAGTACTAAAAATTAAACCAAAGTTTAATACTTGCAAGGAGTACACCAGTACCTTGCAAGGTTAGCACACCAGTCTTGACATCCAGAGGTGCCCAGTTCAAATCTCACTGCTGCTCCTTGTGCACTTGGCCAAGCCACTTAACCCTCCATTGTCTTAGGTATAAAATTAGATTTTCAGCCCTCCAGGGACAGAGAAATATCCATCTCAATGTAACTCACCTTGAGCTACTACTGAAAAAGGTGTGCGCAAAATCCAAATAAATATTACCAATATTGGTTTATTACTGAACTGAAGAATCAGACTTCTTAAAGAAAAACGTTTTTAATAATTAAATTCTAAATAATTTTGGGTCTTTCTCAAATAAACTGGAAGAGAATTCCAGATTGCTGGAGCTTGATATACTGGACTAGCAGAAAAATAGTCTTAGATTTCAGCCTGTTGGGATTAGGATAATGAAGCAGAAAATTATCACGCAGGCCTCTTTCTTTTGTTCCCACCCACTTTGGGTTCAGGCCCACCCAAAATTGGCAGTCTGGCTACGCCACTGCCTCACACAACACTTAGATAAGATTTTAGATAGTTCTGGAAAGAAGCATGCTGTCTTGGTGCATGTATCAATAACATAGGAAAATGGATGGAGGTTCTGGAAGTCAAATTTAGGCTCTTAGGGGTCTTTTTACCAAGCTGTAGTAAAAAGGGCCCTGCGGTAGCAGTGGGGGCCAATTTTCCCATGTGTCAGGGCCCTTTTCCCTGCAGAGGGTAGAAAGCCTCTTAAAAAATAGCCATGTGATAAGATTACTCTTACTGAGTGGCCAAGAGGTGGGGAGCACTTACTGCCACCCATTTAGGTAGCGGTAAGGGCTCCTGCGGTAACCTGTCGGTAACCGGGCAGTGTGTGATGCTGCCTGTTTACCACTGGGGTAGCATCGTGGTAAAATCTTTTCATTGAGCTGGAAATGGTGCACGCTTGAGGTGAAAGTACCGCTGGAGGCCACAATGGGCTGACAGTATTAAAAGGGTCCCTTAGGAAGAAAGCTGAAATCCAGATCCTCAGGGCAGCATTTTTGGAAATGCTCTCCATTCCATGCATAGGACTTAAGAGTGAGGCAGACCTCCGCAGTCTCAGTGCGTGGTTGAGATGATGGTGCAAGGATACGGGATTTAGATTTGTTAGGAACTGGGCAAATTATAGAGCAGGAGGAGCCTGTTCAAAAGGATGGACTCCACCTTAATCAGGTGGAACCAGTCTGCTGGTGCTAAAAAGGAGATAGAACAGCTTTTAAACTAAAATGGGATGGGGAGCCTACAGTTGCTCAAGAATACATAAGTACATAAGTATTGCCATACTGGGAAAGACCAAAGGTCCATCAAGCCCAGCATCCTGTTTCCAACAGTGGCCAATCCAGGTCACAAATACCTGGCAAGATCCCAAAAAAGTACAAAATATTTTATACTTCTTATCCCAGAAATAGTGGATTTTCCCCAAGTCCATTTAATAATGGTCTATGCACTTTTCCTTTAGGAAGTCGTCCAAACCTTTTTTAAACTCCGCTAAGCTAACCACCTTTACCACATTCTCTGGTAATGAATTCCAGAGTTTAATTACACATTGAGTGAAGAAAAATTTTCTCTGATTCGTTTTAAATTTACTACTTTGTTGCTTCATCGCATGCCCCCTAGTCCTAGTATTTTTGGAAAGCGTAAACAGATGCTTCATATCTACCCGTTCAATTGCACTCATTATTTTATAGACCTCTATCATACCTCCCCTCAGCTGCCTTTTCTCCAAGCATGGTTTGGTGTGGAGTGTCCTCGAAGGATACTGTTGAAAAAGGACATTTAGGGAATCTCAATAGATATGTTTCAATAATAGTGAAAGGCAGGAGTTTTTAATGGCAGAACAGTGTAAAAGATGCAAATTATCCCCATCAACTTCAAACCAGCTTGTAGAGGCTAGGAAAAAACACAATTTGAAGAGTCTATATACAAATGCTAGAAGTCTGCAATATAAGAGGGGAGAGTTGGAGTATATAGCACTAATGAAGAGGTAGATTTAATGAGACCTGGTGGAATGAGGACAAACAATGGAACACTGTGTTATTAGGGTACAAATTATATCACAGTGGATTGAATTGGAGGTGGGAGGGGGTTGCGCTATATATTAAAAAGGGAATGGAGTCAAACAAAATAAATATTCTACATGAAACAGATAGCAGTGTGGAATCCTTGAGGATAGAAATTCCATGTGTGAAGGGAAAGAATATACTGGTAGAGCTGTACTACTGTCCGCCAAGACAGAACAAACAGACAGATGGACAAATGTTTACAGAAATTAGAAAAAGTTGGCAAATTGGGAAAGATTATAATAATGGGTGATTTCAATTACTCCAATATTGACTGGATAAATGCAACATCAGGGACTGATAGGGAGGTAACATTCATAGACATAATAAACTGGTCCAAGAACCAACAAGAAGGTGAGCTATTTTTGATCTGTTCCTTGCTGGCATGCAGGACTTAGTGCGAGAAGTTGTGGTATAGGGTCCCCTGGGAAACAGTGATCATAACATGATCAAATTTGAACTGATATCTGGAGTGAAGTCACTACAGAACTCTACTGTAGCAGCATTCAATTTTTGGAAGGTTAACTATGACAAAATAAAAACTTTTTTTTAAAGAAGCTGAAAGGATCAGCTGCAAAGGTTAAGACTTTAAATCAGGTGTGGATGTTGTTTAAAAATACCAGAATGGAAAAAAAGAAAATATGAAGCAACATAAGAGTGTCAAGCTAGATGCAAAGCACTGATAAAGCTAGAAGAATATGAAGAAAAAAATTGATGTGGAAGCAAAAACTCATAGTAACAACTTTTTCAGGTACATCAGAAGCAGAAAGCCTGTGACAGAATCCATGAGACTGAAATCATGAAAGAGCAAAAGTGCCATTCAGGGAGGACAAAGCCATAGCAGAGAGATTGAATTAATTCTTTACTTTGGTCTTTCCAGTTAATAAATCTACATGTATTGGGAATGGATTTCAAGGGTGGCGATGGGGAGGAATTGAAAGAAATCTTAGTAAACTTGGAAGATGTACTGAGCCAAATGTACAATTTAAAGAGTGATAAATCACCTGAACCAGATGGCATATACCCCAGGGTACTGAAATAACTCAAATATGAAACTGGTGCTCTGTTAAAATCATCCATAGTCCCTGAAGAATGAAAAAATAAGATTTTTAAAAAGGTTTCCAGGGATGATCCGGTAATCCTGACTTCAGTGCTGGGGAAAATAGTGGAAACTATTTTAAAGAATAAAAAAGACAGAATACATAGACAAACATGGATTAATGGGACAGAGTGAGCATGGGTTCAGCCATGGGAAGTCTTGCCTCACCAACTTGGTTCATTTCTTTGAAGGCGTAAATAAACATGTGGATAAAGGTGAGCCGGTTAATATAGTACATCTAGATGTTCAGAAAGCTTTTGACAAAGTTCCTCATGAGAAACTCTTGAGGTTCCAAGTTAGGAGTTGCTGACAAGGAAAAGGATCTAGGAGTCATCATTGACTATACTTTGAAACTCTCTGCTCAGTATGCTGCGGCAGCAAAGAAAGCAAACAGAATGTTGGGTATTATTAGGAAAGGCATAGAAAATAAAAATGAGGATGTTATAATGCCTTTGTATCACTCCATGGTGCAACTGCACCTTGAATACGGTGTGCAATTCTGCTCACTGCATCTCATAAAAGTGGCATTAGAAAAGGCACAGAGAAGGGCGATGAAAATGATAAAAGGGATGGGACGACTTCCCAATGAGGAAAGACTGAAATGACTTGAGCTCTTCAGCTTGGAGAAAAGACGGTAGAGGTATATAAAATACTGAGTAGAGTGGAATGGGTAAACAGGAATCGCTTGCTTACTCTTTCCAAAAATACTAGGACTAGGAGGCACACAATGAAGCTACAAAGTAGTACATTTAAAACGAATCAAAAAAATATTTCTTCACTCAATGTGTAATTAAACTCTGGAATTCATTGCCAGAGAATGTTGTAAAAGCAGTTAGCTTAGTGGGGTTTAAAAAAGGTTTGAAGGCTTCCTAAAACAAAAGTCCATAAGCCATGATTAAAATGGACTTGGGAAAATCCACTGCTTATTTAGAAGCATAGAAACATGATGGCAGATAAAGGCCATATGACCCATCCAGTCTGCCCATCCTCTGTAACCCCTAAGTCTTCCTCTTCCTAAGGGATCCCACATGCTTATCCCATGCCTTTTTAAATTCTGGAACAGTCCTCAACTCCACCACCTCCACCGGGAGGCCATTCTATGCCTCCACCACCCTTTCTGTGAAATAATACTTACTTAGGTTACTCCTTAACTTTGTCATATGCCCCCTCATTCCAGATCTCGCCTTCATTTGAAAAAGCCTCTCTTCCTGTACATAAATGCCCTTGAGATATTTAAACGTTTCTGTCATGTCTCCTCGCTCCCTCCTCGCTTCCAGCGTATACATGTTGAGGTTCATAAGCAGTGGCGTTCCTAGGGGGGCTGGCAGCTGGGGTGGATCGCCGATGCGCCCCCGCCTCCCGGGTGCAGCGCCCCCCCCCCCCCGGCGAAAGGTCACCCCCGTGAAGGAACACCCCCCCCTGCCGGGTGCACGCCGCCGGGGGGGGGGGGGTGCCGCGCACGCCTGTCCTCTGTTGTTCCATGCTTCTTCTCTGCCCCGGAACAGGAAGTAACCTGTTCCGGGGCAGAGAAGAAGCTTGGAACAACAGAGGACAGTTACTTCCTGTTCCGGGGCAGAGAAGAAGCATGGAACAACGGAGGACAGGTGCGCGCGGCAACCCCCCCCCCCCCGGCGGCGTGCACCCGGGGTGGACCGCACCCACCGCCCCCCCCCCTAGGAACACCACTGTTCATAAGTCTATCCCTATAATTTTTGCATTCAAGACCGCTTACTAATTTCATAGCCGTCCTCTGGACCGACTCCATCCTATTTATATCTTTCTGTAGGTGTGGTCTCCAGAACTGCACGCAGTACTCCAAATGAAGCCTCACCAGAGATTTATACAACGGCACTATCACCTCCATTTTCCTGCTGGTCATGCCTCTCTTTATGCACCCAAGCATCCTTCTGGCTTTGGCCGTCACTTTTTCTATCTGTTTGAAAGCTTTAAGGTCGTCAGACACAATCACCCCCAAGTCCCGCTCTTCCTTCGCACACTGAAGCACTACACCCCCTATACTATACCATTCCCTCGGATTTTTGCGACCCAAGTGCATGACCCTGCATTTTTTGGGTTTAATCCTTAGTTGCCAAATATTGGTCCATTCCTCCAGCTTCGCTAAGTCCTTCCTCATGTCATTCACACCCTCCAGGGTGTCCACCCTGTTGCAGAGTTTAGTATCATCTGCAAACAGACAAACCTTACCAGACAGCCCTTCTGCAATATCACCCACAAAGACGTTAAAAAGAGCCGGCCCTAGGACCGATCCCTGTGGTACTCCACTGACGACCTCCTTTTCTTCAGAGCAAGCTCCATTTACCACCATGCTCTGTCTCCTACCATTCAACCAATTTTTTACCCAATCAGTTACTCTAGGTCCCGCACCAAGGGAACCCAATTTATTTGTCAGTCGTCTGTGCTGAACCATGTCAAAGGCTTTGCTCAAATCCAAGTATACCACATCAAACGCCCATCACACATCCAAATGTTTGGTCACCCAGTCGAAGAAGACAGTCAGATTCATCTGACATGACTTGCCACTAGTGAAGCCATGCTGGGATAAACAGCATAAAATGTATTGTACTGTTCTGGGATCTTGCCAGGTACTTGTGACCTGGATTGGCCACTGTTGGAAACAGGATACTAGGCTTGGACCTTCAGTCTGACCCAGTATGGCAACACTTATGTACTTATGTATATACTTATGAGAAAATTAAGAAGACATGGGATAGAAGGCAATGTCCTTTTGTGGATTAGGAATTGGTTATTGGATAGAAAACTGAGGGTAGGGCTAAATGGCCATTTTCTGAATGGAGGATGGTGAATAGTGGAGTGCAACAGGGATCTGTACTTGGACCTGTACTATTTAACATATTTATAAATGATCTGGAAAATGGAACAATATTTTGAATTTGAAGATCACACAGGAAACATTTCACCATCTCCCTAACTAGTTTACATGTGCCACAGACTATCACATGTTGTAACCCAAGTTAGACACTTGTAAGCAGGGAACAGGAACGTGTGTATACAGCTCCCTGTATATTGATTTGTGATAGAGAAAGCATGAGGAGGAAGAGACGTAGGAAGAAAAGACAGGCCTGGAATGGAACAGAGGCAGGAAAGGAAGAGAGAAGCCAAGATGAGGAAGAGGAAAGCATGAAACAAAGAAAATAAACCAATGTAGATAGTCGGTTTAGTCCTTATGATTCTGCAAAGCTTTCTCTGAGTGTTCACTCGTGTTAATTTTAAGTGGTAGTCACATCCAACACCTTGATCTGTGGATACCCCCTGCCACTACCACCACCACAACACTGAAATTCTTCTGTCAGTTTTCAGTGTAGAACTCAGGAGACTAAAACATACTATGTTTAAAACCACCCACTAATTACTATCGTATCTTTACTTGATGTAGTGATCTATAATGTGCAGTAGATCTCATTAATTAACTTCTAAGCTTTAATTAACTCCTTACTTAATTCACCTGCCAAAATGTATTATTACTAACATCTACTTAACTGAGATTTGACTGGACAGAAAAAAAAGATTCTATACATTTGATACAGCCTAATTGCATATGGTAATCAGGGGCGTAGCTATGGGCGGGCCTAGGCCCATCCAATCTTGGCTCAGGCCCGTCCACCCAGTTTTAAGCTTAGTTGACTTAAAGTGCACAGAGTAAAGCCAAAGCAGCAGCCTTTCACTAATTCATTTCTATCGTTGTCGTGCCACTGCTCGCTCAGCTGATCTCCCAGTCTCACCTACCTTTTGGGCAAACTCGGCACAGTAGTGAGTCGACTCGGCACTGAATAAACATGGTCGTACCTCTTGACTTCATGGTGACTGGTGCGTGCAGAGGTGGGCTCTGCCCTGTTGCCCAGAGCATGAAAAAAAAGTTGTTTAGCACTTAATTCCATAGGGGGTGGGTAGGGAGTAGGACAGGGCTGATGCTAGGCTACAGGGAGGAGTGGGGTGGTAGGATAGGGCTGATGCCTAGCTATGGGATGGATGGGGGGTAAGGTAGAGAAGGGGAGGGCTGATTCTAAGCTACGGGGATGGGTAGGGAGTATGGAACAGAAAAGCTGATGCCAGGCTGTTGGGATGTAGGGGTAGGGTAAGGAAGGTCTTTATGTTTTAGTAATATGTTTTACAATTAATGTGTGTTGAATTGTGATCTGTTTAGAATTGCAGAGATAGTGTGGCATAAAAATTTAGAAAATAAATCAATAAATTTCTAATTT